>NC_142243.1:129519363-132111863 GCF_052056855.1 Sturnus vulgaris
AAGATCTATGTAGCAGCTTCTGTCTGAAATTCTGGTATAGCTATCATAGCAACTTCTAAATCTTAAAGTCCCTTTGATTATTCTTGGTTTATAGTTCATAGCCTTTTATTTTACAATACCTTAATTATTATGCCTAATTTTTGTCTGTTTTCATGCACATTTTTATGCCATGATAATTAATTGAACTTGAGAATTTTTCTTTATTTGTGCCTGAGTATAAGCCAGGTCATCTCATAGGTATCTTATCAAAACAAATTAAATGGTGTAAGGCTTGTACTTTTTTTTCTTTTGCATGAAAGACACAGGGAATTTCATTTTTGGATCCTTAAGAAAAGGAAAAATTACAGTACCCAGACTACAAGAGATGCTGCAGTTCTCTAATTGATGCCCTTTTTAACTAACAAATTAGTTCCTCTGTAGCTTGAATCCTGTTTTGTTGCAGCAAATACTATTCACCTGTGTCTGCCTTCAGGTCTAAATTAGATGCAGTCTCTGAATACCAAGTGAGTGCATACTGACACGTAGTCTAAGGTAAGATGCTGGTTGCAGATATTTATTTTGGGACACATACTCTTTTGCAGATCCTTTTGAGAAGCACGAGAGCCCTGAAGGGTCTTTCTAAATTAGAACTACCCAGTAGAAAATATCCAAGGAGAATAGCAGGTAATAAAGGGAGACTTTAGAGAGATTCAACACATACCTTTGTTGCCAATTGAACTGATGTGATAATAGGGCCGTTTTATCTTTTTTTTCCCCTTTTCTCTACTCAAAACATATCTTTTCTATTTTGTGTTTGTAATGTCTAACAACACTGAGAGACTTACATGTGCATTTGCAGAACAAGGACTCTACAGACTGAACCAATTTTTCACCTCATCTGAGCTACAGAAAACATAATTTTGTAATGAAAGTTACTGTCTTAAAAGGGACTTATGCTGTTTCAGTGAACTAATTTGTGAAAAAAGCACGTTGGCTTAAAAAAATGACAGATTTACCCAAATTTTCCAGATGACTGATCTTTACCTATGCCAATGGTAGGCTAAGATAAAGTCAAATCTGAATTAGTGGTTATTCCATTTCCACTTTGTCATCAGTTTTCAGCCAGTAGCATGGAAGCATACCAGTCTCCTATTTGTACAAACACAACTCATAATTTATTAGATCAATCTTGGTACTCTTACCTACCTAAGTCCTACTTATGCAATGGCAGGATTTATCAGGAAAGCAGTGTTATCTTTTTTTGAAGAGTACAGTGGAGCAGCAATTGCAAAGGTTTCTTATTTTGCTTCTGACAAATCTCTAAAGACTTGAGTTTTATTGTGAGTCAAAACATTCCAGTCAAGGACAATGACTATCTTAGAGAAACCCCAGAGACTGTACTGCTATAATTAAAAAGTGAGAATGTTTTTATATTTTCGTGTATATTTTAATGAAATATTAAAAATAGAAAAAATATGTACTCATAATGATTAATCATATATTCAAATTGTATTTTAAGTCATGTAGCATTAAGAGATTGGATATTGCATTTTCACACTATTGGACCAGAAAGGGCAATGCACTTCATAGAAAATTCTTTGGTCCATTGTAACTTCTGCAAGTTCACATTCTGATATATTGCACTTTTACACCATGAAGCATTACACCATGGAGTAAATAACCTGAGAACTGTAACTCAGTAATACACAGGTAATTTTCTAACCAAGTGAGACTTGGAAAGCAAAGTATTTAAGTTCTGATACAAGGATAACTTTAGCCATGATAACTTTATAGCATATGATTGTCAACACTTGAATGCTGTACTTCAAAGTATATTGTATTCTTCTGCCAAAATAATCCACATTATAATGAATAGTTTAAGCAAAAGCAAAATCACGCTTGTGAAATGCTGTATAAGGAATTACCATTACCATGTAAGTTTGAGAATGAAAACGTTTAATAAGGAATTACTTCAATCAGTAGAAAAATATTATCCATAAACCTATAAAACTTGTGAGATGTCATGAGGGTTGGCTTATTGTGGGGATAACTTTTGCATTTGCTGAACTCATATGATTATTTGTTGATTCAACAAGTGATACCAATTTCTTTTTATAAAATATCTGTCAACTGCTATTTGAGGGGGATTATTTGATCCAGTACTTTTTTATGATGAACTAGACATAAAGTAATGATAAAGCAAAAAGACCAAGTGGTTTTCTTCCAAAATCAAACAAACTGAAACAAAAACCACAAGGCTATTGCATTTGTAGCCAAGGTAAATATAATGTCTAATGTCTCAGGAACCTAGAGTGAAACAAGAGATATCAACCCAGGCTTGCACTGTCTTTAGTAAGTCTTTCCCACTGAATTCCATCTTCACCATCAACCCCTCAGGCACACAGAGATTGTTACAGAACATTTGAAAAATAATTAATTATCCTTCCACAGTTTAGTTCAGGGAGCTAAATATTGCCCTCTAGAACTGACTCTTTTATTCCATTACAACTGTTTCTATATTTGGGAACCACTGTAATCCTGTTCCAGCCTGCTCTGTGCAGGAGCAGGGATCCTGTCCAAAGCTGTCTCATAGGTCTCAACCTTTTTGCTGCCTACCCATGCCCTTGTGGTCGGCAGCAGCACATAGGAGTGTCAAGGTTCACTGTAGAGGACCTTGGATAAAACAATCATTGTTCATACAATTGTCTTCTAAGAGGGGATAATTTTCATCTGTCCCTTACTTATACATTTTGCTGTCTCCCAATACTTTATACTTTCTATTGTTGCAGTAAGATCCTGCAGCCATAGCAGCAGATTATAATCCAGTTATTTCCTACTCCTGAACAGAAAAACATCTTCTTGTCATTCCACAGTCCTGTTTCTTGTGCATTGCTATGTAATCAATATTTCCTCATCCTATAATCACACTGACATGAACCATTCCATGTACTATCCATGCATGTAAAGCAACTCATATAAAGGTAGGAAGGAAGGGTGATTTTTAACAATCATCACTCAGCAGTACAGGGCAGGGCGCCTTTGCACAAGTGATGTATGCTTGTTCCAGAAGAGCAAGGTGAATGCTTCATCATGAAAGAAAAATCCATATTTTAATAGAATGACCCAATTCCTTAGACTGAGAATACCTGTTATAAGAATGAGTAAGTTTTACTCCTCATATTTTTTTTTTTACAAAAGTTTCTATTTATCTCTTAGTGGGACTTGGTCAATTCCAAGTGAAACTACAATTTAAATCTATTTTTCATGTTCAGAAAAGCACATATCAAGAAAATAGCTTAGTTATGAGGTGAACTTATGGGGATGAAGTTTTACTTATTGGTTGCTTGGAGTCTCTTTCTGTGAATTTCTTTATATTATAAAGTGAAAGTTTGCAAAGTTCTTCCTGGAATGAGGTTTTGTACTTTGAGCAGCCTGATATCAGCTCACGCAAATATTGAGTATGCTCTCCATCATAATGCCAAAAATGATGACCTGATTGCTTGCCATCAACAGATGTTGTTGAAAGAAAACCTTTCCTTCAAGGCTTCATGGAGATGCATATAAAGATACATTTAGTCTTCTGCAGGGCCAGCTCATCTTTAAAATTATAGACAAGGTGTTATTATGGGATCTTTCTATGTCCTTCTCTGCTGTTTGACATGTCTGTATATAGCACAGGGTCCATCTGCATGAAGTGTTACCTTTTTCATCACTTCATCCTTGGGTTTCATAAACACTTTAACTCTTCTTGCAAGATGGGTCTCATATATCCTTAGTATTCCTGTAAGAGTTTTTCAAAATATTTAGATGATGTTCTCTCAAAGATCTCTGTACTAAGCCTTTATTATGTGCATATCTTGATGACATTTTTGTTGTTTATGGGTTTTTTTTAATAAACCATATCCAGTGGGTTCTTCTGGATTTGAACTTAATGCTGTTTTCTTTCTGTTGTGAGTCTGTAAGAAGTTACAAAGTGTTTTCCTTCGTGGCAGACAGAATTCTATACCTTTTCTTAAATGTACTCACTTTGATTAGTGACTGCTGGGATCACTAAAACTGTATAGCTATTCTATAATGTTAAATTCTGAACTGTCATAATATCATGCAGTGATAAAAATGTTGTCATGATAGGTTCTCTCATAATATTTGTCTCCATTTCTCTTGTGGAATGCATTGTACAAAAACAAGAACTATGTCTAGAATGCTCTGCAATTTTTGGTTTGGTGTGCTAGTAGGTCTTGTAGTCTATAGCTTACCTTTTTTGCCTGATCTAACTGGATTTAATTTGATATTTTCCATGCATTTGGCTTCTTTCATTTCAAATAGAACGTCATCAAGAATGAGTCTGATATTTTCTTCTTTATTGTTTGACAATATTTCACTATTCCCTTGTACTGATGCCGTTAGAGCTGTTAATGTATTGTCATGTGGTTTTTTATGTATGCCTGCCACATATTCTTGTTTTCCCCTGTTGTTAAGGCATTTCATTGGTGACCTTGTTCCAAAAAGTATATGGAAAAATTCACTTCTGCTACAGGTTGTATGGAAAGGGCAGAGAATCAGAAGATTTCTCATCTAAATCTGACAGGCCAATATTTATCTTTCTAATCTTCAATTCTAGGTATGGGGGTTTTTAACAGGTATTCAGCACTGAATGGTGGCAGGACAGAATAATGTTATTTTAGTGTACTGCAGAATCTGGGTAAGTCACAGCCCTGTTATTTGTCTTTGAACTGTGATTGCTAAAGCCATGAAATAGATTTGCCTCCCAAGATATTACTCAGCTCTTTGGAGGAGAAAGTATAGCAAATATTTCTCCTGCCTGAATACTGATGTAGCATAAAAAATTCTTCTCCTAATCATAGTCTAAATTCATGGAAGTTGGTCTTTAGCATTGTGAACTTTTAGGATCATTCTTCCCGTTTCTTTGCCTTTTTAACAACAAGCTCAGCTAAAATGCAAGTGTTCTTTTTCTGTTTAGCTTAACTGAGACAAGAAATCCTTTGAGGGCACATTTGCTGTCTCAGGTTTGATTCCATGTCTTAAGCCTACTTGCATTTCACACCTAAGGAAAATACAGTGGAGGAAATCTGTTTCTTTCTCAGGTTTCACACTTAATCCTACAATTCTTTCAACAGTAGACAGCCTCATCAGCAAAACTCTGTAAGTCATGTATATTGGGGAAAAAGAAACCAGAATTAGTTATTCATAATTTATTAATAATTAATTTATTTTTCAGTACATCATACTGGCTAAGTAAAATTCACAGGCAAAAAAGGAGAAATTTGACGAATTAGATGCTCTTATTCTATACTACTTCTCCCTTCTCTAGAAGAAATGTTAGCATTAATGAACTCCACCAAAAGCTTATGAAGTTTCAAGTAAAAGTAATTTTCTAGGTATTTTAATGACTCAGAACTGAACACTATTCATATCCTTGATTGTTATAACCCTTTAAGTGACTTCAGCACCTCCTAAAAATTAATGGAAACTGAATCAGAGTTTTTCATTGCAAAACTTGTAATTTTCAAAAGGCTAACTGAAAAATAATTAGGTTGGGCTTTAGTTTACCTTAGAGAATACCTCGTATTACTTAGAAATAATAATGTATCTTTAAGAAGACATTGTCTCTGTTCAAATCCAGCATGGAATTTCTAATTTGACATATATGTAATTCGGATATGTAAGTCCCTCAGCTTTCTCTCACTAAATGATAACAGTCAGGTAGCTAAAAGCTGTGGATCTACATTGGCTTGCCCCCAAAAGTACAATCACATACACAACTAAGGATTAAGGTGGACAGGAGTTGCTTGAAAGTCTTTGCTGACATGAGTAAGATTATTTTATTATAATTTCTTTTTTCATTTCTTTTTTTGGATGTGAAATGGTGTGCTTAAAGAGCAACAGTTTTCCTTTGTGGCAGTCTCAGTATTCTAATACCTTTTTCTTTTAGTCATCTCTGTTGCTTGTTTTCCTAGTCTCCTCAATGTAAGTGTGCAGTGACTTGATGTTATCCAAACACTTTTATTACAAGAACACTCTTTTGTACACATTGTTAAAACCTCATAAAAAACAACATATCCAATTGACTGTTGTGGTAATTTGTTGTAGACATCTGTCCCACCTATCCTACTGTTTGCAGTTAAATGTCAAATTCTAATCCTCCTGTGCTTTGTTTCATTCTGCTCCTAATGTTTCACAATCATGAAAAGGAGGAACAGAAAGAATGTAATGAGTTTGAAGTGTGGAATAAACTTTCAGATCTTGAAATAAATAGGGCAAGTGTATAATATCTTCTAGTTCTTCTAGAGCTGCAAGGTTTCTGGTCTGCATGAAATCTATGTCTATTTAATTAGTGTTTAATGTAAGGAACACAATATTTTACTGGATATAGCAAATGTAAAACAAAGAGTAGATAATAAACAAATAGACACTTGATGACAGGAAAACCTGTACTTGGCAAAATCTAAAGCCATTTCAAGCTGTGATTCATTTCTTAGCTGTATTATTATTCAACATATTAAATTTTACAGACACGCTTAAAAATACTCTTTTAAATGATTTCTTAAGGTAAACTTTATCCCTTTATTTGATATAGGCACAGTTTTTGTGAAATTGTAGAATACTTTTCACTGGGAGAGACCTCATCTAGTCCAATAACCTACTCAATGCAAGGCTGACTCCAAGCAGTGAACAGTCCAAAAAGTTTGTCAGCTGCTTCCCAATTTACCCATGCAACTCTTACTCCCAATCTTGGCTGTGAGGGTGCCACAGGACATCGTGTCAAGGACCTTGCTAAAGATTAAGGGCACCTTAATCTAAGTACCTCTTCCTTCACCCACTAAGTTATTCATCCCATCATAGAAAGCTCACTGGGCTGGTCACAGTTTGTATCACTGAATGCACTGACTGCTCCTCATTATCTTGTCCTTCATGAGTGTGGACACAGCTCCTAGGAAGATTTACTTGTAGTTGTCCAGTTTGTTTTGTTGGGGTTGTCCACCTTCAATACTAAAGTTCACCCTGATCACAGAAGCAGGCCTTACATACGTGTTGGTCAGCAGCAAATTCACTGTCCTGCCCCAAGACCATACGCAGACATTTCCCAAAAAACTTGAGGACATGATTTGCTTTTTCTTATATTTTTTTTCCCCCCCACCTCAACCTCTTCCAAGTTCTGCCCCTTCACATTCTTTCCTCATAAAATATTCTACTGCTGTCTTTCTCTAGCCTATTTTCCCAGTTTTTATTAACTTTACAAATTTATTTAGTACTTATAAGAGCTCATCCCAGAAATGTCTCTCTTATTCATGACTTCTGTCATGCCAGACTGCCCTTATTTTTTTTACATGTGTAGTGTTTTGCCAGACTCAAGCTGCTACATTTTGTGATGTCAGAGGCTGGGATTAATCATCTGCATGCAAACCTTAATGTTTCCAATTGAGTGAGGTAACACTGATTATGCCTGTAATTCCCTAGAGCCTATTTCTTGTCTTTGAAGATGGGTGTGACATTTGCCTTTTTCCAGTCATCAGGGAACTCTACTGATTTCTCCAGTCATTCAAAGGTGAAGAGAGCAGCCTCACAATAAAATTAACCAGCTCTTTTACTGTCCCTGGATGCATTTTGTCAAGTCTTATATTTATTTTAATACTAAGAATTTATATTTCAGTATATCATTATGAAAGCTTAACATTCAAAGAAAAGCAAATACCACATTAATTATTAACAAAATCAGTAAATTTCTTGGCAGACTCTCTTTTCCACAATAAGAATATTGGTTTCTTATTTTTTTTTACTCAAGATTAGTAACAGGATTGTGAATTTAGATCTAATTTCAAAAGGTCCTTGTTTTGTAGGTGCAGGTTATAGTTATTCCAGCAGCTGATCTGGATGGTATCCAAAAAGGTGATGTTCGCCTGCAAATGATGGCAGAACATGTATGAAAGGAGCAATGCAGTGGTGTTCTGAAAATCTGTGCAAAGTTACAGGCTGGTATATTGAAACTTTATGAAACTGGGCTATAGAATAATATGTAGGATGTTAATTTTCTGTATTAGTAAAAAATTTGGGCTACAAGACATTAAACAACATCATATAGCAACAAGAATCATTGGTTAGAGAACTAGATAGATTTGGAAAGAAATGAATGTTTAGGAAAGGTGAAAGATTTATTTTTAATTAGAACACCTTTATCTCATAAGGCCAAATTACTATATTGATTTGAACAATTAAGAGGATACTTTAAACAGAGGCAGTTTTAGAAATTCAGAACTTCAGGAAAAGGGGTTTTTTTTGTTTCTTTTTTCTGTTTGGGCTTTTTGTTTATTCCTTGGAATTTTGTTTAGTTTTTCCTAATATACTGCAGTGCATGTCACAAAATTTATATCCTAGAGTTACAGTCACTCCTAATTGATATATCTAGAGTGAAATTACTATTTGCCTCTGTGTAACTTTGAAAATCAAGTTTGGTGCTAAATGATCTTGATACAGTCCTAGTAATTCCTATTGTCAAAGTTTGAAAAGTTCTATTTATTACTTGACTTACAGGAATGATGCTTGATAACTGTGTAAATAAGACCAGATCCTTGTCTTAGGCAAATTCTTAAAGTAACAGAGTTTATAAATTATGTTGGGTTGTTTTAGGGTATTTTTACCTGGGGGAAAAACAAACTAATGAACAAAAACAAAACAAAAGAAAAAGAAACCCACTATTTTTACTTTATCTCAAACTTAAAGGAGCCATTATTTTAAGAATTATTATTTTTTAAATTATATTAGCAAAATCTAAAAAGTGCAACTTAATGTAATTTTCTTATCTAATCCATGTACATGTATGAATACCTCAAAGTGAACTGTGAGGAGGCTTCAGCCATTCTGATCTTATTAAAAGTAAACTCTAATAATGTTTTCAAAGTGTGAAATCTGAGTTTATTAAGCACTTCCATGCTAGCACTCTTGTGAAACACAGGATAGTTTTGTGGGTAAGAAAGTAGCTGTTGTTCTAGGGGGTTTTTTTCTTCTAGGATTTATTTTGTTTCTTGGCCAGACTTTGTTAAAAACTTTAAAGGAACATTTAAATGTAAATGATCAAATCACAACAAGATAAAATCAACACTCATACTAGCATTGCAGCATCTGGAAAAGCAGTTGTGAATTTTTACAGCCTGACTTCAGAGGCCTTTATTTTCTGTTAATTGGCACTTATGGCTGCTTTATTTGTATCCTTGTCTTAAATTTTGGTTTTGATGTATTTAAATTCACAGGCAGACAAGGAAGAAAAGGCAGAAAAAAAAAGGATTTTTTTTTTAGATGAGTAATAAAGTTTGGGTTTTTTTTCTAGTGTACAAAATGAGGTACCAATTTTAATCTAATCTGATGGAAGTTCAAAAATATTTTGGTCCTTGATGAAGTCTTTGTGTATAAGAAAAAGAAATTAGAAAAAAAGACACTAACTCCATTAGGAGCATATTGACCACAACATAGTGGACAGTGTTAACATACTGGCTTTACCAAAATATTCTGCTTGTTTTTTCTACCAATATTAGAACAGAAATATATTAATAGAAGCAAAGCTTCTATTGTTCCAATTATATCAATTTTTCTCTTTTTTTTTTGGTCTTCATACTGAAACTCTTGATTATTACTAACATTTACCACACTTAGAAACAATAACTTCTTTTTTCCTTACACTGATATGAGTTCACTGTCATTCAGTCATATTTTGACCCTTTCAACAAAATTCCTCTATTTATAGTTTTTATTTATCTCTCCCAGAAAAATCTACTTTCTCCTTTTTCTTAGATAAGTGCCTCTTTTGCTGCCTTGTTACTTGCCTTGTTCCTCAGAGCTGCTCCCTTCAGGCTCTAATGGGAAGCTTTAGTAATTCTATGCATTTTCAATTCCCAGTGAGAGACCAGCATCTTGGTAAGGATGGAGATGCAGAACTGCACGGTCATACCAGGTGTAGCAAAAACTCTCTTACAGAAACCCCTGGCACATTTTGGCAAGGGACCAAAACGATTGGGAGTTCATTTTTGACTTCCTTACTTGAAGCATGGCCCCATTTGACTTCCTGACTTGAAGCAAACTCCCCCATTAAATCCGATTTTTCTTGGAGTGACATTGTCACAAGTACTATCATTTTACAAATATAAAAATGTGATTTGTTCAGTTGTGTTCAGACAGCACAACTAAAGCACGTAATGGACAGAAATGTTTCATAAAAAGCTGAACCAAGGAAGTTTATCTCACCATTGATTATATTTGGTTTACTGAAACTGAATCATTAAAAAAAAATGGTATAATCATGGACAAAGACCCTCTAACTAATTAAAGTTAGACAGTGGCATGTTTATTCACCAGCAGGTGGCACGGGAGTCACCTCTGAAAGGCGTGACTGCCCCGAACAAGGTTCTTTGCCATCTATTTATTGCCCAAGATCTTACATACAATGCATCTGCATAACCCCAGCACCTCCCATCCCCACCCCATATTAAAATGAGCCCATCAGTCCTTCACATGTGTGCAATTCTTCTCTTGAATTTGGGTCGGTGGTCTTGAAATGGGTCAGTGGTCTGGAAGGATGAAATCAGGAGAGTCTTCATCAGCTCTCTGTGACCCTCTGGCACGACCCAAGGCCCCGTGCTTCATGATTAACGGTTTACTTATTTTATATTCTTCTGTACGTAAATTTATAATAGCAGATAATTATACCAATTTACCTCTTACCTAAGAATCTAGTAATTATTAACCTACCATTTACCTACCTAGCTTACATCTTGGTCATGGAAACTACTTCTACCTTTAGTGAAAATCTTAACTCTTTAAAACCATGATTCAGAACAGGGCACAGGAAGGTGAAATATTAAAATTTCATGTAATTTCATGTTTTTTCTCTCTGAAATTGTATGCTGCCTTGATAGCAGTGCCTCAAAGAGAAACAGGTTCAGGGTCTAGCCTGCTGTCCCAGGCACTCACAGATTTAACCCTAGTCTTGTGGAGACCTTGAAAGGCACTCCCAGTTAGAAAGATAGGAGCAGCCTCTCAGTTATCTCCTTTTGATAACAAATCCTGTTCTATTAGGTCAAGACAACCCTTGTTCTGTTCCTTAGGACAGCCCCCTGCCCTCTCTCTGTCTCTCATGGTCACTCCCACCCTGGTTCCCTGTTGGCCCCTATCCCTAACCACACCCTTGAAAAACCCCCAAGTTCCTAACCCAAAGTCCCAGACCATTGCCTGGGCCTTTGCCTCTGAGCTCCGGGACTGGGCTCACACGTGGCTGAAATAAACATCTCTGTGAAACCCTTGCAAAGGCTCTTCCTGCTTCTTCACCTGCTTCACCTCAACAAAAACCCCGACCACAACATAGTCTCAGGATCATGCCATCAGTCTTGCAAGGGTTAAGCACTCTCCCTGTCCTGGACCATGTGCTCCATGAATTCTGTGAAAGGGCATTCCAAGGACAGTAACTCACAGGAAATGCAATCTCTTATTTTTAGTGGTTATGTAAAATTACCAGTAGACTTCCAAGCCATCTGTTTTACATTCTGATGGTATGCAGTATATCTATAGTGAGATACTTTGACAGTGAACTGCATCATCACTGTACACCATATATTTGTTCCAGTAAAAGTTCATTAGTATTCACAGGGATCCTCTGGCTCTGTGATACTACCAGAAAATGTCAAATTGTTCTTAGAATTTATAAGAAGGTATAAAATTCATGAGCTGAGACAATGAAAATCCCAAAGAATTGATGGCTACCATATATTGTACTCATTTTGGCATATGATTTTTTTATGTCTACAGAAATGAAGGCTAGTCACCTAACCTTTCATCAAGTCAGCATTTTCTGAAATGCAAAGACATGAAAAGTGCTTACTAATGATTGTTTGGCACCCATCCTAATATATCTAGAATGAGAACAGAAAGAAAAAATATATAGCAAGTTCTATAGCATGACATCCCAATTCCAGTTTATCTTTCAATAAAGCTTCCTTCAGTCTACATGCTATTATACTCTCGAATCTTCATAAGAAGAGAATGTCCTAGTGTTCTTCAAGAACCTGGAAATTTAAGTGGGATTTTTTTTTAATAAAATAGCTATATCAATGAAAGGTTACCAAATCTGTGTAAAAAGACAGAAAATAGATATTTCAGTGAGGTATCTTGTGCCTAATTTGGACTCAAACCAAATGTCTATATATTACAAAATGTAATTTTCTAATTTAGAAACCTGTTGCATAAGAAATCAGTATTGATAGATAAAGAAGAACCAATTATGGAACAAACATGCTCTGGTTGCTTAGGTACAAATGGTCACAAGCTGCTCTTGCTTAATATGCATGCTGTTTATAATGCCCAATTGGATAAACCTTGAATGTAGATATGAGCAAGCTCTATTTGGAGAAAGTTGAAGTAGGCAAGTAGAAACATGACCAGGAAAGATTAAAATATTTTAATTGTTGCCAAAAAAACCCAAACAAACAAACAAACAAAAAAGGAAATAATCATGAAAAGAGTATGGTCTGCTTAAAAACAGAGCTTAAAAGTCATAATCTAAAAAAGATGAAAGCAACTAAAAAATAGAAAATATAGAAAAATTGAATTAGATTAGATTTATAAGTAATTTAAATATAAAGAGCTAAGAGATTTTTAAAAAAGGTTTCAATGCATTTCTGGGATGGGATGTTTGTTTTACTTTCAATACAGATAAATCTGTAAGAATGTTTTCTCCTGTACTTGGAAGTTGTCAGACACATCCAGATCATAGAATAATGATAACATGGTATCCATTCCAGAATTCATTGCAGGACTACAGAATAAACTATCTTTAAATACTTAAAATTCATTTTAATTCCAGAGTTTCTGAAGAACTAGCAGGGTTGGTCTCCAGGGAGGTTCTCAGCTGCTAACATTTGGAGAGTTATCTTAAAGTTATCTTATCTTAAGACTTAAGAGTTATTTTAAGTCTTGAACTGGAGTAAGAGTTTCAAAAGGGTAGAATTTTTACAGGGGGAAATTGTTCAGTTTGTATAGTTTAAACCAAACCAATATCAAAGTGGTTTACTGATTTATTAGCAATACAAAATTAATTGGAACTCATGACCCACATCGATACCAAGAAAGGTCCTGCTCCCTTCCCCTCCTGCTCACTACAAATCTGTGTTTCATCTGCATTTCTGTTTAGCTGACTATTTTTTTTTCCCAAGTGTTTTCTGGTAATTCTGGTAATTACTCTTTAATTTGGTAAATGTTTGTTTTCCTCTTTGGCTACATCAGCTTTGTGCAAATACCATCTCAGGCAGTTTGGACTTCCCATTCAACCACTTTCTTACACTCACTCCTGCCTTGTTGGCTGCTGCTCTTATCCTGGCCTATTTGCCAAGGCTGGACCCTGTGAATACTCCCGTTGAAAAAGGAAAAAAAAAAAAAGAACATAATACAAATAATTAAAAGTGGTAAAAGGGCCAAGCTGTGGGACAAGAATCCTGTTGTAATTATCTTAAATTGTAGGATAAAATAATGAAATTGCTGGTGCGGGACTTAAAAAATCAAGAATTAACATGGGGATAATGTTACTAATGTCAGCATGACTTCACAGAAAATAGGGTTTGAGAAATTAAATATGTATTGTCTTTTATAATTTAACAGCATATAATAAGGCTGAACTGATGGAACATAGTTCTGCAAGGCACTTGATTCATTCCAAGTGGAAATTCGATTAAGAAACTGTCTTATGACATAGTTATGGTACACGCCAAATGGATTAAAAACTAGTCTCAAAAGACTGGTAAATGGGAAGTAATCATGCAGCAGGTGTGTGACTTTTGTGCAGACCCTGGTAGAATAAGATTTTTAATCATACTTTTACCCAGTTGAAAATACAGTAAAAACCACTGATAAATTCTTTAGATGGCACAAATTCACAAAGGTAGAATAAAACAGGACATTTATATCAAAATAGAAAACAAATACCAAAATAGGAGTCAAAATGTGACTCCTGTAGTGATAACATCTAACACATTGATAATCAGCTCTTCAGCATGGGAGAAAAAGGTGTAACAAAATCTGAAGGCTGGAAGCTTAAGTGAGAAAAAGCAAACCTCAAAATAGAGAATATTTTCTACAGTGAGTCCATTAGGAACAGTGTATCAAAAGTTTCAGTTAAAATTTCTGAAGTAAGCCTTGGATATTATCATAAAGGATGTGTTCTAGCTCTGCCCAGACTTAATTCAAGGAAATTCTGTGGTCTGTTATAACAAACCAGATTTTTTTTTTCTGGACCACCTGTGGAAACTTCTGTGGAAGTTTCTGTCTCTGTGGAAAGACAGAGATTTGCAGACTTGGATAAATACAATAAATCAAGAAAATATAAAGACTATTAATTTTATTAAGCTTCCTAAAAATTTATGTCTGATATTAGTAACAAATCTATAGAAATAACACAAATGGTCTGGTTTTGTCAGCACCTTTGGAAATTAGATTAGCAATATCCACCTAATGATAAATATGGCTTAATTTAGCCGACAGAAACAAGCAGGTTTCTTTCAATGACATTTCCAACTAAACAAAGGAGAGAGGGAATAGGACTTAAAAACATTCTAAACCACCAGAATTTTTTAGATATATTTCTTGCAGGGTCTTCTTTACATTTATCTAGATATCAAGAAAACTGGTAATAATCTGTAAAATGAACCTTAAAATGAGTCAGTATTCCTTTATATTTCTGTGCTACAGAAGCAAAAGATTTCCCTATCAGGTCCATAACTTCTTTTTTATTGCAACCTACTTTTTCATTCCAGAGAAGCAGAGAGGTATTTGCACCCACCTTTCTGACCATCACAGAAGTAATGTTATTTGTCCTTAAGAAAAAAAAAGACAACATAATAATGCTATTAGCTTAATACCATTCTAATGTCTAAAGTGGTTTTCTTCTTAGAATGAAATTAACACTGGTGCAAAGGGCTGTAATCAAATTTGTTTGGAGAAAGTGCACTGTTCTTGCTGGAATCAGTGCTTCTTGGAACTTCGATTAGTGACCTCATTCATCTTCTGTAGCAGATATGTTCTACTTTGCAGTAGCATGTCAAATGATGATCACACATCCACCACATTCTTGAACATTTTTTCTTCAGAGTAATCTTGCAAAATTTAGCATAGAATATGTTAACAGTTCTCTAATTCCTTCCTCAAATGATTAATCCCTGATGGTTCTTTATTTTTGTCTCGGCTGACACCAGTTCAGAAAAGATTAAGATTTTACTACACTCATATTTCAGATCCTTATTTCAGTAGTTGCAACCAAGATTCTTTCTCTTATATCAGGGTGTAGCAATTACCATCCTCTCACATTACCCTGAAATGCTGTTCCCCTCATGGACATTGTGCAATTTCTCTTCCCAAGCAACTCATCTATCCAGATGTCAGCTCGGCCACACAGGTCTTAAAATAATTTGAAAGGTTTCATTTCTGTACTTTTTGTAGTTACTTCTGTAGCCCAATATGTTTGTAAAAGTATATATGGAAAATGAGGTTCTTTTGTATGCATCTAAATAAAATGTATTTTTAATATGAAACTTTATAAATGGTATAATATTTGAAAATATATAATTTTTACATTCTTCACCCAATTCTAGCTGCAAAGGGAATTTGTTTTACAATGAAGGCACATCTCTAGCAATATCTTATGACACAAAAACCCAGTAGATTTTTAATTTGCATAACATTACACATATTTGCATAAAATATTGCCCAGTGGTACTAAGAGCACCAGTTTCTCCCTAAGCCCCAATTAATTAATCTGTGTCCCTCCAGACTTAAAACAATTCATTATGCATTCTTAGTATAGAAACAACAATTAATTATATGCTTCCTAGCCCCACATCAATCACTATGTGCCCTCCAGACAGCTTTGTACCTCTCCTAGCCCCACAGCTGGCTGGAAACACACCCTCCTTTTTTTCCATAGATGAAGACACCTTCTGCAATTTTGCCAGTCAGCAGAGAGCTCTAGGAGCTCCCTGTCCTTCTTGTTATCTTTCAAGGTCTGAAGTTTTAAGGCTGGTAGGGTAGAACCTCAGCAGCCATCCTACTGTATATCTAAGGACTGGAAGAGGAGTGCAACTCATTTTCTGTCACCTTTCCTTTTTTTCCCATCCATTTTTGTGACCTGAACAGAAATGCTTGCCTATTGCTGCAGCCACACTTGGGAACAAGAACTGCAGTCACCCTGAAATGATCCAACCATATAAAGCACTATCCAGACATTGGTTTAGTGTAGGGAATGAAAATTTTGAAGAGGAATATAAGTAGATGGAGAAAATGCAGAATATAAATGGTACCTTGAGAAAAATGGTGGATAAGCAACTATTTTGCATCAACCTCTTTACAGAATTGACTTGTGTATTTTTTTATAATTTACTTATTATTCGCGGTTTGTGTGAAACTACACCCTTTGCTCTTGGGATGAAAAGATAAATTAATCTCCCATCTTCATCTGAGTGTTCTTGGATTAGATTACAAATTTTAGCTAACAACCTTTTTCAAGGATAGAGGTGAGGAAAGGTGAGATTTCCAAAGATTTTCCTTTACTTTCAGTACAAAGGTGAAGTTCATGGTTGCAGGAAAGGGGTAGGAGGGATTAAAAACTCTGCCTTCCTTCCCAAGACCTCCCTTGGCTGAGTAAGGTCAATACACCAAGGAAGGAGCACTCTGACCTGGCTAAAAAAAATTAAAGCTTTCTTCTCTCCTTCCTTTTTACTATAGCTTCTAGAATAACTTTAAATCCTTCTCCATGGTATCTGTTACTTGTATGGCATTTCCAGGCCCCACTAGGTGTACTGCACATCAGCCTTCAGTTCTGTTCATTAAATTTAAAATGTGCATGCCATAAAATAACTATGGATTTTAAGTTTGCAAGGGGAATATACTTTTTTTTCCCTGAAACACTCTTTATACGTTGAATATTTATACCCATTTGTGTTTGTTCTGACATAAGAAGTATAGGCCTGCCAAAGGTCCCACTGTGACTATAAACTTAAGCTTTAAAAAAGTAGCTTAGCTAAGTTTTTTATTAACTGCTACCTCTCACTTTTCTTCTGTCCTTATGCCCCCAGGGCTGAATCAGCACCTTCAAAACATCCCTCTGCCCATCACTGTTAGATGAACCCCAAATAAATACAGCAGAGACAAGGCAGTATTTGGCCATGACATTTACAGACAGGACAGGTCATGGGGTTATTTTTAAAGAGCAATGAAAATATATGTTGAATTCTATAGACAAGACAATTTGGTGGGAATGGGAGAGAACAGACATTTTTCTGCCCTAGCTGAATAATCTGCCTTTTTTGTCTCTTTACTCCTTACACACTGTCATAAAAACAGAGACTTGAAATGTATATAAGTTCAGCTCGATTGATACTGTGCAGTTCAGTAACTTACTTTGCTAAATCTGCAGCCTTCACAGGAAATTGATTGCTTATTTTCTTATTCAGAATATATAATTTTATTTTTTTTCTTATTCATCAAGTACTGTTTCAGGAGCTGCTACTAGATACAATTCTTGAAAGCTGTATTGAGATTCTGTTTCCCCTTTTCTTCTCTGTGTAGTCCACTCCAGCATCAGTGATGGTCCTTCCTTTTAGAGAGAAAAATAACCCAAGTCATAACTATCCTTGACTCCCAAAAATATAAACAGATCTTTTATTTCCCTTAGGAAAATTCCCTTATTTCACGTAAGTGTGCTAGATTTCTGTAGATTACATCTTTCCCCATGAACAGTATTTAAACTCTGGCCTGTTCAGCATGTGGCTTCTGGATCACATCTAGTCTATGAAGCTGAAATAAATTACTATTTTTGATAGTATAGGAAAGTATAGAATAGTATTGTTAGGCAAAGAGACCTATTTTTTTTTTTTTTTTGTCATATAAGCTGGGAGCAGAGGAGGTCTTGCTGGCTTCTGGAGGCTGTCCTGAAACCAGTGCTTTATGTGTGAAACCAGACATGGCTCCCAAGGAAAGCGATGAGATAAAATGTAGGAAGCTGCTGGAAGTTTATTACTGAAAATTGGTCCTTTCCCTCCTGTGGTGGCATCTTGGAAAATTTGGAGTGAAGTCATCAGGAAAGCAGCATCTCAGACATCCTGGGAGGTGAAGAATATGTGGAGGTGTGTGGCTGGAGCAGGGGAGTGTGGTGTGTGAGCTGAAGTGGATGAGCACTTATGCTTGGAGAAAAGTGGAGCAAAGAAAAATGGGGCAAATTTGGGACCTGAGCACTAAGAAAGAAATGTAAATGCATCTGGGGAAAACGTTCACAGAGCTGAAACCTTGGTTTCTTTCTGGAATGGGAATTGGAATAAAACAAGGCTATCCTCAAGGAAGCTGCGGGGTTGCATGGATCACCGGAAGGTAGCTGCAAAAGGAACCAGAGGATATTTCTGAAAGCATGGCATGAAACAGCAAATGTTCAATCTGTGATGAAAATGAGAGGGATATAATGTTGGAATTATGTTCTTTAGAAAAGATAACTGAACAGCTGGCAGGCACTAACTACATCTCAATAGTGTTGTTATCTGCCCTTCCTTGCTGAGTTTCAGGCAATTGAGAGGATCCAGGACAAGAGACATAAAGCTGAATGATGATAGGTAACACTTAAAACTTTTAAGTCTAGGAATACTTTAGTCTCAAAGAGATATTAAGATTTCATGAGTTTCCTATGACTCATCCAAACATATTTTGTCATATTAAAATACAGTAACTTCTTCCAAAACTCAGCTTTCACAGCTGGACCTGTCTCCCTTCTTTATTCTTAATGAAAAGTCCAGAAATATTGCTGAATGAGAGTACTACTGAAGTTATATTGCAAATGTCTATTGTTACTGCACCCAATATTTCTCTCAAATTGCATTAAATAATCTTTCTCCTCAGTTCAAGGTCTTAAGAAAGAGAATGAGTGAATATGAACTTTTTTAAAGTTGAAGAGAAGGTTGATATGGGCAAAAAGGAAAACATTTAAAAATTTATAACCTTGAGATTTCATTCTCTACTGAACACATCTGTGCTTAGATGATAGGGACATTTGGCAGACTTGCTATTATACAGAACTTCAGCTGCTTTTACTGCTGTTTTTGGACACTGAAGTAGGCAAGGATCCAAAAAGAACTTATTTCCCACTAAGCTTGAAAGGGTGCTCTACCTTGTCATATTAGATTTAAACTCGTCCACAGTGATGCACACCTCTGTGACCTGCGGGTATGATTACATGCAGCACCTATGAATGAAATCACTATGCAAAAATAAGTGTTCTAGCTAGTTCAGAGTTCACAAAGAGCACATCACAGTGGGGCTGTGCTCTCTGTGCATGCTCCTCACAAAGAAAGGAAGATTTGTCCTCACCAGGGCCTTCTTTAGCACCATATCCTCCTTTTTAAGTTACTGTATCCTTCTGAGAATATTAAAGTTCACTGAAGCAACAGGATGATTTATTCAAGAGGAGAATATATATTTAGCAAGTGGGTGTTTCAAAGACTGACTGAAGAGACTAGTTGGAGAGCTGATCTGGTTATCAGTGATTCTCCTACAGAACAGAATTCAAATATCACATCTTGGTCAGAGTATTCCATGGAATCACAAGGTCACGAGATTGTTGTGACATCATTTAGTCCAACCTCCCTGATAAAGAATGCCTTAAAAATAATTTATTTTTAGGAATTTGGAGTAACTTGAAAAAAAAAAAAAAATTAGACAATGCTTAGATTATTACTAAAGATGGATAAATAGATAAGTAAATAAGTTAAAGTGAGACAATCTCCTTAGCCTGTCAAATTTGACCAGTTACACAGTGCATACCATGATGTTCAGGCTGGATGCTCTAATCTGCTCACTTTTTATTTTCGTTTCTCTTTTTATGATATATGTTACTTGCTTTACATGCTACCCTTGCTTCAGAATATTGCCTTAGTAGTATTTGCTCTTGTCAAGGTTGTTGCTGCTGTTTTCCCTACCTGCTCAAAGCATTGTCAAGACAGAATTTGACAGCATGAGTACACAAAGTCCAACACATCTGGGAACATTCAGATTTACACGTAAACCCTGCAAGGTACATTCTGCCTGAAAGGCAAAATTGCTGAATCATTTGTGTTTATTGTAGGACCATCTGTGAAACACAAGAAAAGGTGGGTTGATACATCCCACATGCACCAGACCCATTACATATGCTGTCTCCTAGGAATAAATGTGGCCCAGCTGAACTTGCAGACACCTGACAGAATAAGTATGGATCTCATGGAATTTTAATTTGATGATAAGATTCACTTTAATAAGCATAGAATTGGACAGGTTTGATAATTATTTTTTTTTGCTGAAGTACACAATGATATATTTTTTTTCTTAAACCTACCATAATTTTTTTCCTATTTCTTCCCATTTATTTACTTTTGCAGCAGGTGCAAGTATAGTTTATTGTTGATCTTTATTATTTGCATGCAATTATGCTTAAAAATCTACTGCAAAAATTATAATTGCCTGTATTCCTTAAGTAAGGAGATGTGTTTGACGAATAAGTGGTATTTATCCCATTATTATCAGCATGCAAGGTCTTTTCTTTTCCTGAATCATGAAAAAAACTGTGTCAGACAGGTTGCAAACTCATTTTTCTGATGCTTGAAATTTTTCAGTAGCCCACGTTAAGAGTGTTGCCTGAGATTTTGAAAGTCTTATCAGTTATCTCTCTACAACATTACACTAATGCAGTCACTTCAGCAGTTCTGTTAAAGGTGGCAAATAATGTAGAAAATTAAATATATTTTCTGGATATTTCGAGCGTCTCAACCACTGCTACTGAGTAAAGAATAGTTCAAATTTTCTAGCAAAATGGATCAATTCCCATTGTTATTAGAAATGTCAACTACAGGAATTCAAGAAAAGTCTGTAACAGTATTTGACTGGTAAATAATTTCAACTAAAAAACTGCACAGAATCTGCTACTTGTTCTAGAAAATTAATTTTCTCTTTCAAAGTACATCCAGAGCTGATGCTTGCTAATGTTAATTTTCTACATCTTAGTACATGTATTTTCTTAAAATAAAATTTCTTTAATAAGAAGCATCTCTGGGTTACAAAACTCATTCACATGAGGATCAATATTCCTTTTATGCCCACAGAACGTGTTTTAGATTTAACAAGTCATTCTCATCAGCAAAATCACATTTGACTTCAGAGAGTTCAAGAATCAGCCTTATTATACCAAACACTCGCAGACATCATGTCACTTTACCATACAAATGAAAAAAAGAGAAATGGTTGAAATCACACAGGAGCTGTAATGCCTTTTACACATCTTCATGGCTTTTCTTCTATGGAATAGCAATATGACCTAGCTCTTTATGCCAGCAGTAAGGACAGCCACACACAAACCTTGAAACTGTACACCTTGGAACTTCCCTGAGGCACATCTGGCGCCCAGAGCTCAGCCTCTGTGCACAGCCTTGTCCCTGATCATAAACCAAATTGTACTACCATTGGGTTGAGGTGATCTTGCAGGATGCTTTTGCAGTTAAATAGAGAAATTTAACGTTTGAGAGGTATTTGGACGTGATTAGACAGAAATAAGTGTAATTAGATAATCCATAAGGGTTAAAATGAATATTTTCCAAAGTAATTCTGGGTGAAATCTCTTAATGCACTTGCACTGCCAACTGTTCCATTTGACTGCATTTGATTCAGATCTTTACTTAGATAGAACTAGCTTTAGACTTTTTTTCATTCTTTACGACATTTATATGTCATTTGTTATGAAAATTGACTCCTGATCAACATATTTTTTCTGTACTAAGAGCTATGACTCTGCAGGGCTCATATTTAAAGATGCTAAAGGGCTACATCCTGGGAAGCTGGAAGAAGGGTTGCCAATCAAGCTACATACTGACTGTTTCCAGTATTGCAGTTGATTTGGAAATTGCCAATATTTTAGTAGACAGATTGCTTGCATATTTGTGGAGTAGAACAGTTTTATAAATAAAACTTTTTTCTCAAGATATTTAAACTTGGATCTACAGTTTAAGAAAATAAGGATTTTTAAAATATTATTACATGTTCACAGAGAAGTGCTGTTTACCTGTAAGAGAAACACACTTGAAATAAAGATAGCATGTATAGGCTCAGTGTGCCAAAATCTGTTGTTCAAATATCATATTGTTTTCAGGTTATATCTCCACAAAGTCATTAACCCAAAAGACACTGTAGAAAGTTTCCTCTGACAAGTTACTACAAGAAATATTTGGATGGGCTTGTTTGGGTGTTTGGGTTTAGGGTTTTTTGTTTGTTCATTTGTTTGTTTTAAATTGTAAACCACTCACTTAAGATGAGGCTTTTCTGCAGAATTATAAGAATTGCAATGAAACCTTCCCCACAGTTGTCAAATTGGATCTAGATGGGATCTTTTCTACCACCCCACTTTCCCCATTTCTCTGAAACAGGAGAGACACGTTTTTGGAAAAAGATATTCACACTACAAAGCACCAGAGTCTACTATTTATGGCACTGACCTGGATTAAGTCCTGGATCAGGCTGCTACAAGAGAGACCTGAATCTAGCTTTCTTAATTTTTAAGTGAATGCCCAAATTACAAGGCTGTAAGATTTTCTGCAGTCAGAATCGCTTCTCTTTGTGGAGTGAAAATGAGTAATGGATCTCCATTATGGATTTCGAAATGCAAACCTTTTTTTATTTTTCAATATTGAAAAGGAATGATATTTTTCAGTCAATAGGGAAAAAAAAAGCCCAAAATTAAATAACTACAACTTCTAATATGGCAGAAAGGTAGAGAATAAAATTACTTTGTTGTCTTTTCTATCATAAAATTTCAGCATCATTCATTGGAAGGTTTTAAGTTCCTTTTGATTTACTTTGATTTTGTATGTGTCTTGGTTTGGTGTTACAGTCCAGCATTTGAATGAAAGACCATTAAAATATTGTCTTGTCTTTAACTTCTATCTCTTACAATAGACTGCCAGCATCTTGAAGATGTAGGGTATCAGAAATAGAAATAGTCAGCTGATAAACTTAAAAGGAGGAAAAGAACACCAAAAAAACTTCGCACTTATCCTGGGAGAGGATAGAAAAAAAAAAAAAAAAAAGAGAGCCTGGACAGATTCTTAAACACCTATGCCTTTTATTTGGAGGATCCTGTGTTCATTTAACTTTCAAAAAATGTAATTATAAAGGCTTGAGGCAGAAATATTTTGCCACTTAGAACTTAGTCATGTATTTGACTTTGGTGAGTCCATTTTCTTACCTACTTTTCCAGTCAGTAACAGCATATATCTCTTTCCATGGAAAAAAAATCTTTATATCTGTTTCATCTTTTATTAATATTTTACTCTGATTTCTAGTTTTTGGGACTCAGGAGGAGAGGGCGGTTAGGCAGGGTTTGGTTGTTTGGTTTGGTTTGGTTTTGGTTTGGTTTGGGTTGGATTATTTTAATGAACAAAGGGAAGCTTTTGGGAATTGAATTTGATGTTTAGGGCTTGCAAGGATGGTTGCTCTGTCTCCTTTCCTCACCCTTGTCTTTTCCCCCACCCCAACACAATGTCTTTTTTTATTAACCTTCTAAATATTCATTAGCAAATAGTCTTTACTATTGATATAGAACTATACAAAGCTGTAGTCCAAAGTGAATTACTAATTTTAAGTGAGATTTCCTTAGTCTTAAGTTCAAGAGTTCTTTTGAAATGGGAGAAATTTGCTTTTATGAGGATCTGAAGTAACTTTACTACTCAGGGTAATATCAGCTCAAGATTTCTTAGTATTCCTTGGACAGCTGAGAATGGACAGCTTTTCTTTCTGTCATTCATGGATAGGCATATATGAGTCAACCATTTTACATTTTTTTATAAAGAGTAACTGCAGCCTTAAGAGAACACCAAGCTCTCTTGTGGCACTTGTAGCAAGAGCTTTAACCAGGAAATGAAGCAATACAGGTCTTATTGACTGTCTCATCCTGGCCTCTTACCCATTTCACCAGTGAATATGCTACTTCCCATGTTTTCTTTGTTGCCAGATGCAGTCTGACATCACTTTACAATAAAAAACAAACTAAAATAAAAACGTAAAAACAAACCAAACAGGAAACCATACTTTTTCTTATCACAAAATTAGTTGTGCCAAAATTCTTTCTTGTCAAATTTTTTGCTCTGTGTATCTTAACATTTATGTTTAGATATGAAGATAACTAATTTAAACAGATATACAGTGCAGAATTAGTATGTGCATTTTCTGTATGCTTATATATTACTTTTACAATTCTCTTACTTGAAATTCCATTACTTAGATTGTAAACCTGGGTGACTGGAGGTAAGATTCATGAAATATAAATTTATGGCAGGAAATAAGAAAAATCACCCAGCTAGACCCTAGCAGTACATAGGATATTAATTTAGATCATGTTTTAAGTGGTGTTCATAATTTTTTTTTATTAAGTATTAAATGTTAGGTTGATAAAAAATGAATACAGACAGGACTTCAACAGTCAGGAGGTTAATTGAAAGCTTCATATTTAAGCTTCAGCTTAACTGAAATATTTTTAAATATATGTTTTGCTACGTCTTCAACTGTATGTTTTCCCCACTTTCCTCCTGCACCCTAGAATAGGAGAACTGTATGGTGAAAAATATTTGCTAATGGTGCACTGGGTGAGCATTCAGGAATAGTTTCCTTAAATGTTTTTATGTTTGCTTGAATATTGACTTGTCTTTGCAAAAGTGTTTCCGTGGCTGCTGCTCTTAGAATTTGATTAACGTTCTCTAACACAAGTGCTTTTGCTTACAAGGCATTTTTAACTAAGAATTTTGCTGATCTCTGTATTTTTATGCAAAAAATACTGCAATAAAGTCTAAAAAAGATATTAGAAACTAGGTAACATTTTAAGATAATTGCATTTTAATTGCGAAATTACTGAACAACTCTTGCAAATTAAGTTACATATCACATATAACTGTGAAGTGAATTAATTTATTATGACTAATGACACTGAAAACCACATGAATTAATGACTGACCACCTACTTTAGAATGTTTCCAAACTAAAGCAATATCGTTGTGCCTATTGACTAATTCTGAATTACACTTTAAGTTCTAAAGAAGTGTAGGGTCATTAACAAATGACTGAAAGCCAAATGAATTAGATATTAAGTATCTGGCCAAATGAGCAGCAAGTCAATTTATTGAGAAAGGTCACTTTAAAAACTCAGTTAGTGCTTTCAGACCTCATCAACAGCTTATACATCATAGGTGTCCTGCTAAGCTGTAGTATTAAATAGTTTACATGCAAGATATTCCTCTATTAGAGTTGGATGAATGCTTTCCTTTCCTGATGAGAAGGTCTGCTGTTCAGCTCATTTCACTGCTCCTGATGTGGCCAAGAAACTTCTTGATTCTACCATCACTGAGTCTGTTTGAAGATCATGTTAACATCACCGAGCTGTCTGCACAGAGATGTACAGCAGGTACTACAGAGCAGTGGGACTTAGCACTGAGAACAGGAAAAGTACGGCAAAAGACATTGGGTCAAACTTAGAGTACTGATAGAAGGAGCTTCTACACAAGTTGAGATGTCCTGTATTTTGGGTGAAGGGTTTAAGAGCAAGCAAAGCTGAGTCTTTGCCTTATCCAACTCCTCTAGTTAACTGAAATTTCTCCCTAAACACTGATTAAGGTAAAATTTCCTGACTTTGAAAAAAACCCAAATAAACAAATCAGTATCCTTTTAACTTTTAGAAGGGTTCATGAGCTTGGAAGTATGTTTTCTGTAACACAATATCTTAAACTATAACGAGTCAGAATTGAGAAAGTATTTAATTAGTGAACTTTCAGGTTTAGTTCCAAATGCCAAACTGTTTCTTCTTAAGTCACATAGCAAGCCTCACCTTCACCACTGGATTATATTAATAGCTATATGCCAATAATTATTAGCAAAACAGAGAATCTGAAGAGAAGACAGTTTTAACTAGGTTAAAGATATCATAAGGTGGAAAAGCATCACAAGGTCACGTCTCGTTGAGTACAAAAGGTTTATAAAAGATACCAGAAGATCCTATTTCAAATCTCTGCATCTGCTGGGTCAAAGAACAGGCTCTTAAATTTTGATCCCCAATCAATTTAAATGAGTCTCAGAGAAAACTGTAAACTACTCCTTGAAACTTTCAGCTCTACACGTGTACTTTTTCTGAAAGCATGTGAATAAAATCTCCATAAAAATAAATATTTGCAGTCAAAACTGTATTTGGATTGAAGGAAAATTTAAACATGAGTATTTATCTTATTGAGGTGCAGCAGTTACTTGGGTCACTTGTTTTTATTTTAGCAAGAGTTGCCTTCACTCGCTTAATAAATCTTAAAAAGAAGTCCTGCAGATATTTTGGTTGTTAAGTAAAGATATGTTCCAGACATTGTTGAACAAGAGGACTTACCCCTATCAGAACTAGATTAACACCCTGCCAATGAGAACTAGATGAATATTTTGTCTTCAATGGTGAAGCTTCTGAGCTCTGTTGGTCCTGAATAGCCAGAAAAGTGAAGAACAAATACTGGTTTCTGCCAAGTTAATTGTCATTGCAAGTTAACCATTAAAGTTTATAGAAGGATAATGCAACATGTTTGTTTCCAGAATAATTTTCTTGGTTTTACTTTCTTCTCCCCAGCCTGTAAGTGGTTGCTACTGCCCGTTCTCCTAATTATCATCTCTCACCAATTTACAGTACGTTTTCAGGTTTGGAATGTTTAAAAGTCTGTGGAAACTCTGTACAAGGGACTTCCTGCTCAATTTAGATTGAAACACATGTAAATATCCATACAAGATACAGAATATTTCTGAAAAGAAAGGGAAACTTGAATTTCCTTCCACAAGAACCCATCATCCTTTATCACACTGGCAGATTTTCTGTGCTGTTCCAGGCAGTAGCAGCAGTCTATAATTAGTTGCTTCCTTGCAGCTGCAGCCATGGATGTATGTGCAGTGTTTGCACGCAGATGTAGGGAGATGGCTCAGTCAGTACCAGGCTTTCCCTTCCAGCACTGGGCTCTCCAGCAGGAGGAAGGGTCATGCTTATCACGTAGGTAAATAACAGAGAGAGCTGTCTCCCATGATAGATACAGACTTGGACATCTGCTCCTTCCCATTAATCACTCATGGGGACTGATAGGGAAGTTTGTGACAGGCCAGTGCAAGTTGATGATTGAGGGAGGTGAAAATGAGTTCTACAGCCTGAAATATGCCGACTGTTTCAGAGAGAGAGAGAAATGCACCAAAATATTTGATAGATGAGGGAAAATAAAATACAGGAATATATTCAAATATTAACAGTTTCAAGGTTATTCAGCAACTTCTAATAGCCCTGTTTGGATATAAGTCTGAAGGGAAACAAACACGTGTTGTTGGGTACAAAGTATTGAAACTCTTCCAACTAGTTTATAATGTGTAGTTCCTCAGTCATATCCAGCTCACTTTCCTTACTTGCTGAAGTTTCTCATAATCATTTTTTTAATAGTGCATTGTGGCATATGAATTTGGCATAATTTGAAGGGGATCATGGTAAAGTATCATCTCCTAGGAGCCCTCAGACAGCAAAGAAATGATGGCTATGAGTTTCTCTCCTTTTGGGGATTGTCCATGGCTTATTTGAACACGAAAACGATTATACACATTTACGTCACCTTTGGGTGGAATCTGTTCACCTGAAGTGGCTTCTAGAGAAAGTATACTATTTTTTTTCTCCAGTTCTGCAAAAAGTATAATAAAAGGATGACTCAATGGGAAATGCTATGTAATTTATAGCTTATTATTCACTGTTAGATGTAGGAGTGGTGGTATTTATTTTGAAGTTTTTTTAGTTGGTCTTGATCATAGCATACGCTGGGGTTTTGTGATAGACTGGTTTCTAATGGCATCCCAGTGAAGCCTACTAAATTTAATGTCCTGACCAACTTGTGAGGGTTCTCCTATTTATGGCCACATTCCCACTAGGGGTAGATGGAATGTTGTTTCTTAACTTGGCTGATGGCAGGACGCAGTCTTAAGGGCTGTTATTTTTTTAGGAAACATATAAAAGGAAATGGTGTGAGACTGAAAAGCCTAAATTAGTGCTCCTGTTGTGTAACTGTTTGCCCAACCTTGTTTATGAGCAAAAATCCCTACACATCTTGTTTTTGAAGACAAGAACTTATTGTTAGTATAACTGAACAGAAATCTCAACAGTCCTGTCATGGTATCATTTGTTTATTTTCACTGTAGACCATTTTTATGCTTGATAAAACATTTTCACACCTTTGTTATTTCTTTATTGGGTTGCAACTCCATGTTGCATGCAAATGTACAAATGCACATGGCTACCTTTCAAATACGTTAAACATATTTGTTAAATGTTTCTTTGTTCTCTTTATTACCCCTAAAATCTGAATTGTGCAGCTCCAGGTGTACATTTCTTTTTCTGGCCATTGGTGAGCCTGTGTCCCATCTCTTATAATCCTATGCCTACAGTCTTCTGCATATTCTGCATGGCTTCCTAAGCTACCACTTCTCAAAGCCTCTCCTATCCTATGCAGCCTACATTAGCCAATATTGCTTCATTTTATTTCATCAGCCCTTTGTTCTCCACAGAGTAACTATTTCATTCTTATAACTGCATAAAACAGTGGCTGGGCCATACAAAAATAAACAGAAGCAAAGCAATAAGGGATCAAAAAGAAAGGTTAAAAAAAATTAAAAAGATAAAATACTAACTTATGTTAACCAGGTGGAAACAAAGTGCAGGCAGATTGAGACAACTCCAGAGAATTAACCTGACAGCCTCAGTTCTCAGGCCTGTTAAACTCAGTGCCTTCAGCTTTAAGTTTTTATTACACATCACATAGGATTTTAGACATGTTACCATTCTATGCTTTATTTTCTCTGTTGAGAGCATTGTAACTCACACTGTTCTATGTTCCTGTCTGGAGTTGAATGTTCCTAGATAAACATTACAATAGAAGGTTCCAGGGATGACTGTTATCCACTCTTTTACAAAATCTGCATTTGGAATGGAGAGAGAGATGTATCCATGCCTAAAACAAAACTCTTTCAGAGCCTGACTCTGCACAAACCAGACCATAAATATGTGCATGGAAAACAAATCTCGAAGTGCTGCTTAAGTAACATTTCTGTTGGCTGTTGCTCTAAAGGAGTCTACCAAGAATTTAATCACATACTCGCTTTTCATCATAATAAGCTCCCTGTTGGCAGACACAGGAAGTTACTCTCCCCAAAATGACCTTAAGCATGGAAGCTGCATTCTTTTTACCAAGTGAACAAGGTGGGGTTTGTATATTGCTGCTGGACAACTGTTAAAATTAATCTAAGCCAAGTACAGAAGGCTTCTTGCAGGCACAAGTAAAATAGCAAGTAAGAAGGCCTATTAATACGTGTAAAGTACCAAACAATAACAAAAAAAAAAAACAACAAAAAATATTTTTTATCTTTAATGTAATATTTAAGAAAATTCCAATTGTAATAGTTTTGCTCACTGCATTTGTAAGCAGAATTTATTCGGTAGTTGGGAGGAAAAAATATTTCCCAGATTTCAAAAGGTGTCTCCACAACATACTTCTGTACCCTGCTCTCTCTTATGCCTCGCTAAAAACTCAACAGAAATTAGACTTTAGAAAAGGGATCTTTTTTTCTTTTTTATATTAAAGTTTCAGCTATAATATAAAGCATTTGGCAGAACAGAAACGGATCGCTAATCAAAGCATTCGGCATTATAATTCTTGCATTTTCTTTATCTGAAATTTGGAGATCTACTCTAGCCAAAATTTAGTTTGACACTGACAGCACATGATTGAAGCCGTGAAGTACTCTTCTTTTGTTCATCCTCTGTCCTCGTTAGGTATGGGAAAACATTTGGTGCATGCTTGTAGCATAGCTCATGTTTCAGCTTTCTCCCAAAGAGGCTCGGTTACCATGAACAAAAATACAGTCTGTGGACTGAGCCACCACATGGGAAATGGGGACAATCACTCTGAAATGTATCACTGTACCAAACATAGCTGCAGCCAGAAATCCTCTGCATTGCAGAAGATAAGAAAGCCTAAAATTTAAAGCAGAAACAAATGTTTGCTTCACCATCCTAATGTTTGGTCATCTGAATTTTTTTCTTTTGAAGAGGCCATCAGGAAAAGGCACATTTGTGCTGTCTGCAGCTCCCCAGGCAGCATCCTGTACTGACACCGAGCATTTTGGCTACCTCAACTTTCAGTTCAAAAAACTTCACCTGCTGCAAGCTTACTGCTTCCTAACAGCTCATTTGTCAGGAAAAGCTCATGCTCAGCTTATTAGCAGCCTATTTTTACAGTCATTATCCATGCTTCCCCAACATCTGGCTAAGTGTTGTACTCCAGATTGTGGCTGTTCTGGGAAGTAGTTTTAGCGACTTAAAAGGCTGTTTAAGTCATGCTTATAATCCTCCCTCTGTCTTTTATCTGTGGGGTGATTCTGTGGAAGAGTCTGTCTCACTTCTACCTTTTGCATGCCCTTAATCGACCCTGAACTGCTCTGACTAAGGACGTCATTTTATTTGTTCCCGTGGCCTAGCTAAGTGGGTAGTCAACCTCAGATGAAAATTATTTTTTGGTGAGAAATGCCTAGCAATATTGTTGTCTTATCGTCTCTGCATAAGTGGTTCTGTAGTGCTTTAGATGATCTTGTAATGAACTGGAAAGGTTTCATTCAATGTGTGTTCTTTATGCATGCCATGGCTAGCAATTTACTTTCTCATGTAGAAAATATTCTGCAGAATTAGGACCATGTTCAAAGTTTAATTCTGGATAAAAACTATTCTGTAATGCCTAAATATCAACTCTACATCATTGATTTTTGTATGTATTTTAACAGAAAAGAGATAAAAAACATTGTTTAAATTTTGAATAATTTCTTTGTCTTCCCAGGAAAAGGGTGTCTTAATTTTCTGAATTCTTTGAATGTGTAGTCTTTCTTATTCCTATTTCCTACAATTTAACCTGGGTTTTGTTTTCATTTTCTGCTCTTTTTAATAAAGAAAATGGAGTGTTCAGTTATGCAGGTAGCAAAACACCCATCTGCTTGTTAGGATTTCCAAACTGCCCAATAATGCTTTGTCATTTCCTACCCATCAGTTCTTGGAAATGATGTTCCACCAAATGACAGTACAGCAGAAAAAATGTGATTAAAGTCACTCGACTCGCTGAACATATCGGAGTCTACCAGCAAGATGCATCTGAACAGCCCAAATGCTAAACAACTGCCAATTGAGACACTGATTGGCACAGCCAGAAATGATTTCTGGCCAACCTGCTTTTGACAGCCACAAACTAGCTTTCCTCTCTTGATTCTCTTGCCTTTCTTGTCGTCTTGCTTACTGAACTTTGGGTTGTACATAACAGCTGACAGGTGTTTTCCCAGGGGTGATATAAATGCCCTGGCTCAGTCATTATCTGACAGCTTTCAGGCTGTCCCACACCAAGGGAGTGATAGATGGGCTATAAGACAAGTAGGCAAACAGTTACACTTGACACAATTGCAGGCTTTTCTGGAGGGGAAGAAACAGTCAATCTCATGATTGCACTCTGCCTGACACTACCCAACTATTTGCAAAGTGTATTCGGGGTGTTCAGACATGGAATAGGGTTGACTGGCAAAAGCTGAGCAGAAAAGGCTAAATGTCAGGCTCTTTGTGGGAGCACTGTAAGATTCTGGCAGATGAAGTGAAGTCTGGAATGCAGAATGACAAGAGAGTGATGGAAGCCAAGAAGGACGATGGTGGTAGTGCTGCAAAGGGTTATTTTTATAAACTTTTATAGTAGTTTGAATCAGTTCTGCTTTTAAAATCAGCCATTAAATTAATTGCTATTATTAACATTGAATTTTATTAAAAGCATTACGAACTTTTGCAATTTTTACAGAATAGGACCTGCACAGTTGTTTCTCTCCACAGAAGATTTTAAACCTTTTTAAACTGAGGGAAAATTATTTCAGCAGCAGTTCAGTGTTAGGAGAAATCTGAGTGCGTGAGTGGGCCACATTTTATAGTAACATGCAGGAAAATGCACAGGAGATGTGATATATTCACAAGTCTTAAAGCATGATCTCCCACAGCATACTTATATATATCCAACTAGGTGACATCTGCATAAACGAGGTATAAAGTGGGTGGAAAATTGCCTAAACTGCCAGGCTCAAAGGGTGGTGAACAGTGGTACAAAGTTCAAACAGTGTTTGGTTACTATTGCTGCATCTCAGTAATCCATAGGGTTCATGCTCTTAGTTTTGACACAGATGGAGTGCAGTGTCCTCTCAGAAGCTTGCAGGTGGCACAAAACTGCTGATCTGGGGTGGCTGATTCACTGCAGGCCAGGGTTGATATTTTGATGGGCATGGACACCATGGAGCAATGTCCTGGCAGAAGCCTCATGACTGAACAAGGCACCAAGCAGCACAAATGCTTTTATGTTACATTACAACATAAATTGTTGGGCTGGTTTTCAGAAGGGTTGTCAGTGCCCATATCAACAACCCCAGTGATAGGAACACCAGCACCCTTTCTTTCTTACCTGTTTTTCAGGTTGTAATATTTATCTACACCCCTATAGCTTTTGCTGCAGTATTATCCATTTTAATATAATTCATAGACCTGTTCTTTAAGCTGAAAGAGCATCAGAAGTATCAGAAAAAGAGAAGAAGTAAAAAAAAATATAATAAGAAATTAATATTTGTAGGACTAATAATTTAGAGATTTTCTCCCTAGAAGAATAAACCTTACTCATTAGAATAATCCCATGAACTTCAGTGACTTTCACTAGGAGTGGAAGATGGTAGTATTAAGATGAATAGATGAAAAAATGGCATAATCCTATAATTTGAAATAAGACACAACTTGAAGTATTTCAAATTGGTAGTCTGGTTTCTAGGAGCAGAACAGAAATACTTCACCTAGCACAGTGTGAATATCCAATACTTACCTCACTTTTGAACTTTGAGACAAGAGTGAGGAATTCCACTGGTTATTATTCTTCCCCAAATAAATTTGCAGTTATAATTTAGAATTTCTGAGAAGACATAGCCTTACATATTAATTAGATTTTGTAAGTTGTGTTTCTTAAAAAAAGTTAGCTATGTTTTTATCTCTTTCATTATTTAATTATGGATTAACTAAATCTCTTTAAACTCACACAGAGTTTAAATTCTATATACAGATAGTGGAGGTTTATTGTAATGCTAAATACTATCATGGCTGCGCCTAACTAAAGATAAAAGTGGTCTGAATTTCTGAATTACTGGTTTGTCCATAATTTTTAGATTACATATAGCCTAATCCAGTCTAAACAAGGTACCTTGCAAGGCAGTTTTCATATTGTTTCTCATCATTAATGCAGTGACAGGCCAATAGAGATATAGAGTCAAATCAAATAGAAAAATATATGCTTAAAAACACAGCTAAGAATTGAAAGTATATTCAATGAGCTCCAAACACCACCATGTTGAATGTGCTTCCTGGAGATCTCTCCCTATATACACGTAGATATTTTGATAGATCACATCAGGTCAGTTGGTGCTGAAAGTGAATTTATCCACTTTAAGAAGAAGAGGAAGAGTGGGAACTGTTTAAAAAGTAAGCATGGCATATCTTAAATTCAGAATTTTATTTTAACCTAAAGTTACATACATTTCTGAGTTGGCTTGAATTCTCTTTAGCATCTGGTGTTTTACAATATAAACTGATTGATAAATGAAGAAAGCATTCTAGACTACCTATATAAAAATTGTTCAGATCTTGGGAGAATTTAAGATTCAGCTGTTATTAATGTAACAGTTCCAATTAGAAATAATACTGAATTAAGAAACTGGATATTCTGAATTTCAAGCAAGAGGTAAAATCTTGTGTTGGTAGTTACTAAATAAAGGAAATCTAAAAGAAATTTAAATGCTACATGTACTAAAACAATAGTTGAATTTAAAATCTAATCTCATATGAAAGTGGGCAATATATATAAGTTAATGAGTGATCTCAAACGATGGTTAAAAATAAATGCATTTATTGAAAGACACATTTATCAAAGTAATATCTGTAAATAAAATGGGTCTTGAGCCATAATATGTAAATATTTTTTTAATTTAATGACCTAAACTTCATAAAATATAATTATCTTAATAAAAATCTGATTTTACACACATTTCTGAATGTTTTACCTTCTCTTTTTAGCTTAAAGTAATTGTTTTTAGTTTATGTTCAACAAGATGGAGCATGTAGAAATGATACAGGAGGGTGACAGGGCTCAACAAGGTTAATGACTTGGGCAAATTCATCCTTTTCTCATCAGGCTTTAAATGGTTATTGTATTACAAATAATCTTTTAGTATGTAATTAATTAATGATATTTAATTTGAGCTATAAAGAAGGTAAATTTTACATCTATCTTTATCAATCAATAATACTTTAAATCATGTTATGGTTTGAGTTCAATTTTTTTAATCAATATTTGTAGTAAAAGTTTAGACATCTTCCATATAAGTGTCTTTGATCTTTGTAAGACTTCCAAATAGGTTATGGCACTTGGTGAAATTTAGATAGTATTATCCTTCAGTCGGTTTTATTTCCCTTAAAACTGTTTCCCTCTTTCAACTCCTGGCCTTGTTCTCAGTGCCTTGGTGCTACCACTGTCTTCTCTCTCCTGTCCCTTCTCAGAGACCAGAGAAAAGAGCTGTGCTGCAGCTTCAGGTCTGTGAGTTTGGACTCCAGCCCTTCCTCATCATTTCTGGTACTCTTCTGTCTTCATGGAAGCTTCTGTAGTTTCATCTTATCTCAGTAATTCATACCTGACAATGTGCTGCCACCCTCATTGTAACTATTGTAATCAGTTTAGAGCTGTCATTGGAAAAGCAGTAATGCCAACTTTGTTCAGTATTCCGAAGATTTTATTCTAGGAAAGCACTATTATAGATATGTGTTATAAACAAATTTCTTGCAGAAATGAGGAAATTCTGTTCTTTCAGTGCACAGAAAACTATTGCAATGCGGGTAATCATGCTGTTCATGATTTTGTATCATAAAAATGAAAAGACCTAACTTTTCACATTCAACATTCTGAAACCAACATTCTGAAATCAGTTTAATCTGTAGTGATGCCTGTGTAAGAAAATGGGTTTTATATGCTGCTTTGCCTTATGATGCAGTGTATTTTACAAAAAAAAAAAATAAAAGCAAGGTCTCCACAAAAGATGCATCTCTGTTTTATAGTAAAAAAGAGAGAAAGCACACAATCATTCTTCTGTTAGCCTTAGTCAGTCTGTTTAGTTGGTCATAGTCTAATCAGGATGATTTCAGTGTGCCATCCCTTGGGCAACAGTCACTGAATTATAAAATAGAATAAATAAATAAATAAATTAGGGTTTCACCTTTTAAGTCTTGATGAAAGGATGAATGGGTTCTGCTGCACCTTCTAAATTATAAGGGTACAGTTGCTTTCTTATTTACAAATGTTCTAGTTAAAATTAAAAAAATAAAAAATTAAAAATTAGAGGGTTGGTGTTTTCTTGGTTTGTGTTTTGTTTGGGTCTTTTCTTCCCATTTATTTGTTTGCTGAGTTGTGTTCTTTTGGGTTTTTTGTTGTTTGGGTTTGGTTTTGGTTTTTTTGGTTTCTTTTTTCTTAATAAGCATATATGTCATTTTGTTTTGTAAGGAAAATGAGAACAATAAAAAAAATCGGATGACCTCCTAAGACTATAGGTCTCAGAGGTAGTGCTATGTAAAATCGTTAGTGCTAAGTGCACTTATAGGTAGGACTAAGCAAAACATAAAAGATTGCAACACTATACAAATTTACCACCCCTCTCACATGGTCAATGAGAAGAATAATAAATATATGAAGATGTCACATTGCTGCTCTTGGTTTTAGAATGATATATCTAGTACAGAATCAGTGTAGAAGAGGGAGGGTTTGGATGATGTAATTCTCAGACTGTAAGAAGTGCAGTGCACAACTTACATGCTAAATTTGAAAGTGAAGGGGAAGTGTAGAAAAGCCTTTCCTTGCAACATAGACAAAATAGAATTGCTGAACATCTTGCAGAAAAATAAATGCTTAGTTAAAGTGTTCAACCCTAAGTTGTTATGCCTGTTCAAGAGTCTTTTTTCTTTCTTCTTTTTTTTTTTTTTTCTTCAAAAAGGCCAGGTTACCCTTTTAAGAAAAAGACATATTATTGAATATTACACATTGTCCACCTGGAGTTAAAACCACACTTAAGCAAGGGACCCTGCAAAGCATAAGATTGACAACACTGCAAAGTCACTGTCCTTATGGTGAATATAGACATTTTACTTGGAAAAATATGAGAATACTAGATTCTTGCATTTATGTTTTCTTCACTTTTTTCATCCTCTTCAGAAAGCAGCAGATAAAGGCAGTGTTGGTGAGAGGTAAGACCCGATATGACACTGGGGTAAGTGTGGGAAGTCACAGGCTCAGGCGTGCAGACCCCCACAAAGCTGTGAGGTGCAGGGCAGCTGGTAAAGTTACAGATGGGATAACCATCCACCACAAGCTTCACAAAACATCCAGTGCCAGTGAATAATCTTTTGATATCAAAGCTATTTATTCATTGTGCACATGCAAGGACTAAGGATTTCTCAGTGGACAGAGGTGGCAGAGCCATCTCAACCCAAACTCTGGTAACTGGCAGATCCCTGCTCCAGCCAGACATTATCTGGAGGAATCTGGGCAAAAACTTTTCAAATCTTTGGTTGAATGTAGCTCTATTGGCACTGAATAGGAAAACAAGGTGCCTGAATCACTGCCTCAAGAGGTGAGATGGTCTTAAGTGCACTATCTTTCTGTCTACCCTGTGTGTGCTCTGACAGGAACAAGAGGGTATGTGGGGCAGATTCTTCTTTGAGAACATAACTGACAGCTTTGAAAGTCATATTCATATTGAGAAGAAGGAATTTCGAAGTGTTCTTGTACAACAGATACATTTGGGGATATGTTTGTGTCAAAATATCATTCCAAGTAGATCTTGCTGCAGTGAGAGAACAGGCCTTTGAAAGTGCTCTGTGACATGGGAATCCCACCAGCTCCCCATTCTCTTGTAACTAAAAGTCTGTATCCATCACAAGAAATGGGTGTTCAAATAATGTCACACTGAAGTTTGCAGTATCAGTCAAAGGCAAAATGTCCATGTCTATAAAAAGCAGGTTTCATCATCTAGTAAGAGAGACTAATATTTCCCTCTTTGACAGGAAGCTAGAAGTCATGAATAATTCCTTGTAGAAAAGGGGAGTCTAAAATACTTAAAAATACATAGAGATTCTTGAAATCTCAGAGGAGCTCTGTAGTAAAACTCAGTAGAATTAATTTATAAAACTCTTGTTATTGCCATAAAAGAAAGCCATTTTGAATATGTGTCGAGGACTGCTGAGTTTGAATAAAAAATAAAAAAAAATAGGAGATGAAAGAAGGGAAGGGAATAATTCATTAACAGACATGAGTACATTTAGTCTATGGTGCTAATTTGTTTCTTAATTTTGTCTTGAAATCACTTGAATGAACCATGCAAGGTAAAATGGGAGGAAACCAGGATAAATATCCAGAATTCTTGTTCCAAAGATGAAGGACTGCTGGGGTATGGCACATCTTTTTGAATGTCATAAGAGGCATTTCCTCATTACTAGATCATTTGTCTTTGTGGCTCTTCTGGATCTCAGAGATGTGACAAATGTGAAAGAAAACTCTCCAGTTTTTCTACCTTGTTTTCTTACCAGTTCCCAATCCAAATGAAAAGTGCAAGTTTCTTAAGGGCTGGGCTCCATGAAGTCATCTTCCTCTTCCTTCCCTTTTTCAGAGTGAAGCTTTATCTATAGCCCTTCCCTGTGCTGGGGGCAGTGGCTGCCTCCCACTAGCCACAGACTTCACTTCACTGGCCCTATGCAGTCCTTGCATCTGTTCCTCACATTGCTACAGGAAATAAAAATCAGTAGCAAAACTAAGGTGAGAAAGAAATATAACATCTCCCCTATCTGGCAGCAGGATTTTTCAAGTCTTTAGTAAATGTAAGTATGTAGGGTGTTAATAATATGGAACGTTTTAATGAGGCTACTCATGGTAATGATGATGTTTTTGCATCTGTGCTGGAGACACATTCCATTTATTGAACATCTACTGAAGTGTACTACAAAAATTCCAATAGAAGAAAAAAGCAAAGAGCTTTATGCTGGATTGTTATTGGAATCATGTCTGTTTTATAAGAGAGGGTCCAGTGGCCCTACTGTGATAATGTTACACGGCATGCTCTTAATGTGAGTGCTAAAGAGATTAAAACAACCATGCATGCACGCTGTGTTTTGTAAAATATTAAAAAGTCACATATTTGCATATTATACAGCTGGTTGCCAAGCCATCAATCATCACATTATCTGTACATTGAGGATGATAAATGGCTTTCATTCTAATGAGAGAATCTAATCACATGGAGAAATGAAGAGGGCACACAGCATAAACGCTTTGGATCCAAAAGCTATAGATTATTATTCATATTATACATTTGTCTCTGATTTGGAAACTTCTGCACATCATTTGTACACATGCCTTTCTACAGTCATGATTTTGAGAGAAGGTCAGGTTGGATTTTTTATATTCTTAATAAAATGACGATGAAAAAGCAGAAAAAGGTTAAAAATATTAAGCAACTTGCAATCAGCTTATGTGAATTTCCCTAAATTACCTAGGACAGACCATGTATTTTTCATCCCCGATAATGTGGCAGAAAAGGAGACAAAGGTTAAGAACAGAAAAGTAGAAACCTTCTGCTTAGGTATTTTTGTAAACTATCTAACACAGCTCTCTAGCAAATGACTATGCACTTTATTACTTGCCTGCTAGATGAGAAAGTGATGTACTTCTAAAAATATTACAAATTATAAACTCTTTCATATAGCAGTAGTTATAACTAGATAACTATAGCCATTTAAAAGTAACGTGAATTATTATGTTTAGAAATTTCTTATGGTCCAATTGGAGGGAGGTAAGATCACCCAGTACAAGGTGAAAAAGAAAAGGAACAATTTTCCAATGGGATGCAATGGGCAGAGACACTTGTGTGGGAATGGAGTGGAAGAAGGCAGAGTGACAGAAATGCTTGGACAGTGAATAGCTGCACAAGTGAGTAATGAAGAAAAAAACCCAAAAGGGTATTTAAGAAAATACTTGTATTTCTATATCTAACTTTTAAAATTAATTTGTTTGGCTTTACATTGTTTCCTCAATGTATTTAAGGATGTGCTAAATTTTATATTTAAAAAAAAGCCAAAGTAAACAGCTGCCATTCAATATGGGTGAAATCATCTAGTGTCTTAGATCCTGACCTGCAAAAAAATAAATAACTTTCAGGAGAGAGGAAATTAAAAGATACATCAAATAAGTCGATGTTATCTGACCACTAATACAGATTTGCCCTTACATTTGGGGAAAATATTTTTTAGGTCTTTATTCCATGTATGCAGCATGTTTCAAAAGATATTTAGATTATAAGTAAAAAACACAGAATTTGAATATCCCCTAATTTCTGTCACAGCTACCTCAAAAACTGAATATATAAAGTATAGGAGAACTGGATCCTCACATAGCTGAATGTCTCCTTACAGAAGATATCTTTATTCAACCATGTGTCTTTCTAATGTATTTCTTGCCTCTTCAGTTATAATACTGCAGCTGTGAAACACTCATTAATATACTGGTGCTTTGCTGATGTGTTACTTTGGAAATATAAGATGTTGTAGTGTATCTACAGTATTTCTCTTTCAACTGCAAAGCTCGGCAATATTCAGTTCAGAATTTTTACAAAAGCACTCACTTCTGGTTTTTGTAGTCCCAAACATGGTTTTGCCTGACATACTTTAAAGGCTTTTGTGGTTCAGAGTCTTTATTAAAGTGTATTGCTTTTTTAAAAATATTACATGACACTTGAAAATAAAAAAATATATAAGATTATAACTAGTGAATGGCTACATCATAGAGTCTGTTCTAAGACAGTATGTATTTTCTGATAAGGAAGTTTGTGCAAGGATGAACTAGGAGAGAAGAGCTGCTATCCCATGAAATAAGAAATATGTACTCATTTGCTTTTTCATTAGAGAAACAAATCTACATTTGTAATGAATCTTCCTAATTAAACAAAAGATCATAAAAAATGGCATATCTTCCTATTGTTATAAAGTGAATTTGTACTACTATTTTTCAGATTTATAAGCAGAGTACCTTTTTTGTTAACTCGAACCTAGTGAGGAGGCCAGGAGAACAATAATGCATGTATAATACATCTTGTCTGCGAAAAGAAAATTAAAGAAATTTGCCCTGCCCTTAAAATACCTTTTTGTTTGCAGAGGATCTGCATAGAATTTCCTATGTGGCTTCTCATAGGAAGACTATGAAATTTAAGCTGAAATTAAAAAAACCTAAACAATAAAAATTGCCAAAGAATTACATTCTGTAAATCTGTTACTCTCAACTTAATCAGAAGCTTCAGTCCTGAGGTTTGTTTATCTGGGATTTAGCCCATATTTTTAGTGACCCCTGGTCAGTTAGACTGATCTTCAGTAGTTGGATTAATTTACAAAAGGGCTTAGGTGATGCCACCACACAGTGTGGGAAGGGACCTTTTCATGGGACAGGTCTCTCCAAGTGCATACAGAAGTGTTTATAGGTATGAAACACAAATCTGTAAATGACAACAAATCTGAAGCATTAGAAGAATTTTGATACAAACAACTGGGAATTTAGAACAAGATCTGAAATCTTTCCAGTTAAGTTGTGACTTTCTAGTACTGCTTGTACAAAATGTGTGTTATTTAAGCCTGTAATGATCTCTGCTGAATTGGTCAGTACATCTCAAAAAGATGTTTTGTTCAAAAGGGACAAAAAAAAAAGAGTAAAAAAAGACAAGAAATAATTTCATTTCAGCAGATTGACCGTGGCTGACTAGCAATTTTTGTTTATAAAATAGAATTTATTTTTCTTTTGAAAGAGTAACAAAGAGCTCAGCTATAGTATTGTACTATAACAATGCAATGAATACTTAAAGCTGTTTGCATTGTCATTAAGAAAAAATGTGCAACTTTACCTAACATTTATTTCTCTGATGCAGTCTTCAAATCTGGAACTGTATTACCTTCAGTATACATCTATCCAAGGTTAAACCAAAATAAATGCATAGTATAACACTCTATTATTAATTTCATAAATAAAGCCTTGCATAATGTGCACATAGATTTGAATGCAGACAACAGATTGACAAATATTTTAGCCATACCCTAACCAAATTGCTGAGGGTTTGCATTAAACTTAAACTGTATGTGAAAACTTGGCTTTTCAGTGCATTAATTTTTATTTAATATTGAATTTCTTAGTGCCTTCAAGATCTATTTTTTGGCCTCTTTGTTGCATGGCAATGTACATTAGAAGCAGAAATCAATTGATAAAATGGAACAGAGTTTGAAAGTGAAGACAATAATTACTGTGACCAAAACCACACATCTCCAGGACTGTCACAGATACCAATTTAATCAAGAGAATGTGACATTGGTTGGGCTTCACTGCAGGTAACACTGCAGCATTAAGAATTTTGTCTTTTAGTTACTCCTACAACCCTTTTATGTAAGTTTCCAGTCTATTTGACTCCAGATCCAAAACAGCAATATATTTCATTTCTAACCAATGTATTTCATCCACACAGAAGTAAATCATTAAAACTAGTTTCCAAATAAGATTAAGTGTCTTTGGAACATGACCTTACATGCAGGTGTTTTTATTAACCTGAATGTTTATAAGAAGATGACACAACTGAAATAGTAAGCAATAATCATTATGTATCTGCCTCCTGTATGTTAACATTCGTAGTAGTAAGAGAGAGACTGAAAATTTTATCAGTCTCCCTGTGTTTGAAAACAATTTAATTATTTCAGAGAAAAAAAAAAGCCTGTTCTTGAAGAACAATAATAATGTTCACTTAGAACTCCACAATGAGTTGAAGGATACTGTAATAACAAAACCACTGCATTTACTTGAAGGGTCAAAACAAGACAAATTCAGTTCTTGTGTGCTCAAGGCAATAACATCCTGATGATGAGACTGTGTTAACGAGTATGTGAAAGAGACTTCATGACCTTTCATTATTTTTTTCTGAAGCTCTTGTACATTTCAGTGTACCAAGGATGTGATTATTTCCTCACTGATTTGGCTATGAGGTTGTAGTTCTTAGTAGAAAAGGTAATTTCTTTTAAAATTAGTATTTTATTTTAATCTATACCTTCCTGCTTCATAGAAGTCAACTTTTTCTAGTAAGCAGTTAGTCCAATAATTGCAGCTGAATCTGTAACAACTGTCAGTTCCTGCCACTTCAAAGTTTGGGCTTATTCAAAATAATTAAATTTTAGCACTTATGTTTAAGAGCCCATCAAGGTACTGTTAAAGACCCACTACAGCAGAAAGTAATTTGGCTGGCTTGTGTTCCTCGTGGTCCCCTTTTTCCAATCTTGCCTTAGAAGAAAACTGAATATGCAAGCATGGTACCATGCTTTGAGACCTGGTAGGTTCTTTATAAACATACTGCCATATTTTGCTATTACTGAAAATTAAACATTTTTGTACTTGGAATAGAACTCCTCGAAATTTCTGATTATCCTGATTCCTTTATGGGCATTTTCTCTGGAGAAGGAGATACGTGTCTTTTAAACAAATCAATCTTTCATTTATAATAAAGAGCTTCAGTATCCAAAACTGAAAATTGCTTTAAAACTCCAAGTCCCTTTGGTGGTGATATAGACAATCATTCATCTGCTCCAGTTCCAAGCTATTCAGTATGAACGTGAGAATGATTGTTCTTGTCCCCAAAAGGAGGAGCCTTTCAAAACCACCATTTCTGTTAACAGTGTTTCTCTATAAAGTGCATAACATTTTAAATTCAAGGATTATCAGATTAGGTATATTTATTAAATTTGAAACTGGATTCAAAGACAGGCAGGATTAAATGTTGTTTAAGTAACTTGGCTAAGAAATTATACATTGCCTGATTTCAGCAATATCACATATTCTTATTTAGTGCCTTGCTTTACAAAATTCACTATGCATTCTGATTCTACCTTTTCAGTTTCTAGCAGGCGAGATATTTCTGGGATTGAGGCAGGCTGAGCACCCTTAATTTTTCTACCAATTTCTAAAGTATTTAGTACCTTCCCCAAGAAAAAGGCAGAAGCAGACCACAACAGTAATGTGTTACAGATGGGCAGGTCCCAGAGGGAATTCCAGGCCACAGGAAAAGGAGGAGAAGTGTTCCACTTTAGATGCATTCCTCTAACTATTCTGTTCTTGAATTTGGCCCTGGAAAAGACCCTCAGAAGGTCCATTTCCCTACTTTGAGCCTGGTTCAGTGCATTTAGTTCATTCTTGGCAGACATCTGGTTCAGGTCTCAAACTTCCAATAAAGGGAATTCCATAATCTTCCTAGGAAATGCATTTAACAAAAAACAAAAAAACAAACAAAAAAAAAAAATGCAAGAATCTCTTTATGCTCATTAAAATAATTACTTTTTTAATATTATATCCAGATTTAAATAGCAATTGACCATTTTATTTTTCAATATTTGGAGGTTTAAATGTCCTTTTCTTTTTCTCTTTTCTAGACATTAGATATTTCAATATTTCTCAGTATATCATGTTTTTTAAACTTTGGTTCATTTTTATGTCTTCCTCCATGTTTTTTTTTTATAGCACTGCAAAACACAATGATATCTTAATGGATGTCAGAGTACTGACTATCAACAAATGAATAATATGTCTTAACTTGATAAAAAATTTTGTCTTCATATATGAAATTTAAAGATGCAACATTGAATGTACTCTGAATTTTTTTAAAATGTGTTTCTTAACACACGATAATGAACCCTGTTCTCTAGACTGTGCTTTTGCCAAGACAGTTTGGACCAGATAAGCCTTGAGGTCCCTTCCACCCTGGTATTCTATGATTCTATTAACCCCTGAAAATTAATATTATTGTCTAGAATTTACCTTATGTGCAGATCCCACATGATCAGTGCTATTAGTGCAATAAGAGTAGTTTACAACAGAAAATATCTGTTCCTTATAGGAGCCAGTCTTTCCCAATGATATCCTTAAGAGATAATTGTCAAAAAGCTTTGTTTATGGTACAGATTACAAGTCAGCCACCTACATAGAATAATATATTAAAAATTAGCTTAACTCTGACAGGTGCCACAATAACAGGGGAAAAAAACAATTCTCAGTGGTCTAAAACACCTATGGATTAGTACTTGGAAATACTGGATAGGCCCAAATACCAAGATTTGCCAAAAGCAGACTTTAGCATTAGCAAGCTCAGGCACATTGTTGTACTTTTCCTGTGACAATAATAGCTTCAAGATGACCTTTTCTGACTTTATTAGAGAAGCATTTGCACTTAACCTAAACCAGAAGGGCAGAAATAAAGCACAGCCTGTTAAATGTGCAATAGCATATTTCAGCTAAGTCTGACGAAACCTATTGCTAAGTTGCCTCAGCCTGACCTCCTTTCTCTTGGTGTTTTTTGTGACTCATAAAGAACTTTCACATTTAGGGCATTTCAAAACCACAACTCAGCAGGCATCCAGTTAAATGCTCCTCAAACAGCTCTGTGAAGCATATGGATACAACTGGAGAAATTGTAGACTACTTCAGTAGAACTATCAAACTAGGCTACCATTTAACCAACTATTTTTCCCTCAGAAAAACTCCATGGCCTTTCCCAGTTGTTCATATCCTTAGTATCAGATAATTTGTTTTGCTCACTATCGTGTTCAGGTGTACACTTGCATTTCCTAGGAGATACTTTTTCTTCATATTAATATTCTGAGAGTTCCTGTATAGAAGCTGCATGCAAAGGCTCCTATGCTGTGGGAAGCTCACTCCATGACCTTATTAAATATAGGCTCAAATGTTTTTAATGAATGTGTAATAATTCCAAATTAAATTTTAGTTCTTGTGAAAATATTGCAGTGCTATCACTATGGTGTATTCCTGGAGAGAATGGAAGTGCAAAGTAGGACAGCTCACAGGCATCTTTTGTAGTTCTATCATATCATGTAAAACACGACCTCCAAATGTATGGTTCCAACGTCTTTGACCAGTGTAAATTACCACCAATTTTTACAGGAACATTTTTCCATATTACAGTTCCTAGCAATACCAACATCTCTCCAAACTTCCTGATAATGTTAAGTTCTGGAAGGAAACAAACTTATGAGTCTGGGACGTACGTATACATCAATAGGATGGCACTAGAAAGCTGCAGAACAATTGGCTAAGGCTTACTGATAGCATGATTTCAATGTGTTTATGTGTGAGTCCACTTGCTACAGTTGTCTCACAGTAGTAAACTCTTGTGTTTCCAAATATTTTTCTGTCCAAATATGCCCAAAATATGTATGTTTATTTCCCAGACTCTCTTCACTTTCCATCCAGTTGTGAACAGTCATCCTTCCCTATAATTTCTACTCCTCTCTGAAAGAAAAGGCAGGGAGATCAGCATTGATTCCTACCACAGCTGCTGGCTATCCTTTCTCTCTCTCAATGATAAAACCTTTATAAGCTGCTCTCTTCACATTAAAACAAATTTTGGCTTGAAAGATAGCCTCCTTCATGGTGCAAGGCAGACCTCCCCATGCTAGAACTGCCTATTGAGCACTGACACTTGCAGTGATGGTTTCAGGATGGAGAAATTTTGGAGCTGCCCAGGTATAGATTTAACACCAGAAAAGCAAGAAAGTAATTAAGCATTTGTGCACCAAAGTGGGTACCTAGCTATTGCAATTATGAGAGCCTATTATTTCCCATTTTTCTAAAAGTCCTACTGAGACAAGTACATTGTTCTCAGTGGGAGAAAATTGCACTCTGAATTAATTACTCACTAATTAGTAGAATGCTTTCTTGCCCCACACATTCTCCTGCTGCATTGTTTAGCATAAAACACTTCATATCTTACCATATTTGAATGGGTATTCTTTGCATAGGAACTCATAGCTTTTCCCTACCTTTTCTTTGTCTTTTTTTTTTTGTTAGACAAACCACTTATATGACCCTGCATTACTCTGGCATTCAAAAATTCTGCAAACTTTAATGCATTTAATTTCTTATTCGGGGAAACAGGAGTGCAACTACCTTCAAAAATGGACAAATCAGACATAGTGTAGAGGCCAGAAGGGGCACAAGGAAAATTTGTGATACCTGCATTTCAGCTCCCATGAGGCCCCATAGTGCTGACTTGGTCATTTAACATTCCTCTACAACTTAAAGTGCATTGCAAAGGAATTTATAGCAGCTGGCATCCTGTGCTGGGAAATGTTTAAGTTAACCCACTGTTAATACCAAGAAGAAGTACAGATTTTAAATATGCCCTTCATAGAAGATTTGGTACTTCGGAGTTACCAAAGGCATTTCCTCCAGGAAGAACTCTGTCCTTCTGCATCCTGGTTGTCTCAAACAAATAAAGGTCAGGGTCCTTCTTGGAGCATTGTTAGAGGAAGGAATGTCCTTTCTTCACACCTTGTCTGCCATATCAAGGTTGCAATATCCATGCTATGTAGGGACAATAATTTCCAGTGCCACCCTGGGCTTTTTGCTATTTTCATGACAACAAAGAACATGTTATTTGCCTGTGCAGGATTGAATCAATTTTAAAATCATGAACACCTCTACAGAAACTTTTCCAGATTTATAAAGGTATAATAGAATTAACAGTGTATGTTGTAGAGAACAGAAAATTATTTTATGTAAATCTTGGAACACTGCTATTACACGGAGTATTATTTACACTCATTGCTGATAATAATGTCTCATGTTTGTCCCACTCATGGCCACCAAGTCTGTATTTGGTAGTCTCTTAGGGAGTAGGCAAAAAAGAAAAGAGCCCTCCAATCTCAAAGGAATAAATATCACTAATACAACTCTGGGAATCATAAGGTGCTGCTTTGATGTGAAAACAACACACAGTAGTGTGCTCTGTTTCAGGGTCTTCAGGATTTCCACTGCAGGTCAAACCTTCCTTAGTATCATTTTAAGTTTACCTTGCCTATAACCACAGGGCTCCTGAAGCTGAGGTTTAAAAAATAGCTAATTAAATACAGAGATAATCTTGCCCTTCAAAATTCAAGTGACCAGTGTTCAGACTTTTTTAACAAAATAAGGAGATCTTGAGGTGATATTTTTCTGGTAAGAGCTAATAACAAAGTTTGAAAGAACTACTGAGTGTTTCAGTCTCCTGACAGAAAACATCATATAAGTTTCTCAATGCTATAATAATCTTAATAATACCTCCTTTAACAGTTTTAAAGTTTACAGATTAGAAATATTTTATATCAACTTTTCACCACAGTAATGCAGCTTAAAATTCCCTTGCTCTGTTCCTATACGTGCACGTACAGTGTCAAAGGCTAAGTATCATTCAGAACATATGACCTTGAAATCATTCACAACATTTGGTCTATAATTCTTCAGAGCTATGCATATTTTCCTCATTGCAGCTGTGGGAAATTTGTCACAGTCCTATAGCAGACTCTGCTTCTTAAATAAGAAAAAAATCTGTCATTTCCTTCAAATCTTCAAAAATAGGCCGCTTATAATTATGCCACACCACTGAGTCGTCTGTCTTTGTCCGTAGAAAACAAGTCTTTTCTTTCTTGTGTGGAAAATGCTTTCTGTATGTGAATTTTCTCCACAATGATGCTAAGATTGAGGAAGATGGAACATGCAGTACCAAGAAAAAAAAAAAAGCAGCTATGTTTACTGAGAGCATGACAGCTTTCAAAGAGAAAAAGAAAGGAATGCTGTTCTCTTCCTTCCTGACTTTCTTTTCTGTTGAGGGCAGCTTGAATTCGTCCTAGATTCTTGCAAATATTTTTTTATCCCTATTAGTCGCTATCTGCAAAGAGTCTCAGCAGTGCCTATCACTGTGGAGAGTTTAATGACTCTCAAGTCATTCTTGGTTTAGAATTTAATTGTTACCTTGTAAATCTTCACCAGTTTCTGTTTACAATTCTAAGTGACATGAAGACTTGTATGTTTTGCATGATGTTTTAGACAATAATCAGCCTAAATCTTTCAACAGCTATATGGCCTAATGTAGGGACTCTAGATTAGTTCTGTTTTTAGGTATCTATCAGATTTTAAGCTTCCTCCCCACGGCACATGAAAGAGTCAATACAGGAATAGGTTACACTGCATCACCCAGGTGCAAGACTTCAGAGATCCCCAAATGTGACGTTTTTTTGAACCATGTAAAATTGCATCATTGGGCTTCATTAGTTGTGGCTGTGTTCTGGGATTTCTCCAGGGTATCTGGAGTGTTTCAACTGTAGCTATCTGAAACACTTTGAGTCTTTTCTGTCTGAGTTGTTTCAGGTACTGACTGAGTGCATTACCAATGTCTAATTTTGGTTTCTTTTTATTATACTTTAGAATTATTTCTGCCAACTCTATTTAAAAATAGATGCATATTTTGCTTTAGTATCATTATAATTTCTTCATCTCTACAATTTATTTTAATCTTGTTTTTTTCATGATATTAACTATATATGCATACCTTACATTTATAACTTAAGAAAAGTTTTGATCTCTTGCACAGACTAATCTATTAATGTATACAAAATAAAATTAGATAAACTAGTGAAATAAGGAACACTAAGGTTTAAAGTATATTGTCCTTGGTGGTTATGGATTTTCTTTGAGTCTGGTTGTAATATCATCCTAGATAAAATTGTACGTGTATACGTTCTTAATAAAATCCCATTAAATGCCCTGTACTACTATAATTTTGGAAGATTTCCTGATTTTTCTGAGGTCTTTGGTAAATTAGTAGGGTAGAAGAGTATGCTTTTTGCTTAATTTTCAAATGCTTGTTTTGCAGTTAGGCATAATATTGATGAAGGAGAGATTGACATATCTTACTCCTCTGTTTTTAAACTTACGAGTTATGCTCAAAGTAGCTCTTTTCCTCACTAGTTTATTGATTTTTCAGCAGTGCTGATTTATACTGAGCTTAGGTGACAGCTACCCCAGATGCCATTGCATGTCAGAGGTGGCTGTGCAGGGATCATGGCTGCTACCTGTGCAGGTGCAGAAGCAGTGCAGAAATAGAGGATGGGGATATTTTCTCTTGACATATTGGATATTTAAAGTCATGGTCAGAGGCTATCAAAGCCAAGCAGTGGTTTGAAGGGAAGAACAAATTTCTTTGGACAGACTGTTTAGAGCTCAAAGAAAACACTGTGTCTGAGTCACAACTCAAGGCAGCCTTTTTCATGATGGGAACTGCATGGTGACAGTTTAAAGTGGGCCACCTACAGAGAGATAATACTGATTTCTATTTAATTGAACAGATCTATTCAAACACCTCCAGCAGACTTTCAGATATAGGAGAGTTTCAGCCCTAGACAAGCAAAGTCAGTTCTTGTGATTTTGAATGCATCACACTGTTTGTATTGCATTTATGCATATTTATATGCCTCACCAACCCCAAGGCACATACATGTGACCTGAGCAACAGTCACAAGGACTTTGTTCATCTGGAAAAGAAATCAGAAGCACAGATCAGAAGACCACAGGGAACCAATTTTTTGTCTTGAATTGACTCACCAGAGCTTGTGTCTATTGTAAATAGATGGTTTGATGCCATTGCTCATAGAATGAAGGAATAAACTGATGCAGTTCTGCATATCCAAGGTAATTCACATTTCCCAACATCTCAGTGGTCTCAGAAAAGTTATCTGTAATGATTCTTTATATGACATTTTCCACTGGAAAAGAAAAGAATTAAAAAAAAAAAAATCTAAAAGAATTGCAGAAATCCTGTGAGACACTGGGATACACTATGCTGGAGGATGTAGGGAAAATATAATGGAAGGAACTGATCAGCAGAAATATTCATGAGGTAGAGAAGGGAAAGCAAGATAAACGGTGATCCTAGAAATGGGTACTGGTAGTATTAGAGCATCAGATGTCTTGGAAGGGAGATGGCACAGACCCTTCTTCAAAAGTGTATGTGAAGATTGTCAGTGTATCCTTAAAATGCAGAGGATGAGAGTCAGGAAGGAGTGTCTGTGCTTAGTATGAAAAATTAGGAGACAGAGGGATACAGGCAACCCCTGGTGGATTCAATGAGTTCATTCCATGGAGGTGACAAGGCCTTCTGATCCTTTTTTGACAACATAGTGAAATTTGCTGAGTGCTGGGGAACAGACAGTGTAATTGGGAAAGTACATATGCACTTTCTTGATTAATTAGTATAGACTGTCTTAGATATCCAATTTCTTCTTCATGACCAATGGGGATCTCATACAGTCCTCCTGAACTCAATCTTTGTGCCAACACCTATGTGTTGTCACAGGAAATCTGTTTGCTGAATCAGAGCTTTTTTCCAAAGTTCAAACCTAAACTTCACTCTCATATCCAATAGAAATTCAGCTACTGAGATTATATGTTATGAATATGTTATGTTATGTTATGTTATGTTATGTTATGTTATGTTATGTTATGTTATGTTATGTTATGAACCCTATATGTTATGAACTCTATTCAGTTTTTTTCTGGCCATCTGGCAGCTTTCATTGCTGTTTTCCTTTCTTCCCCCCTCTCTCCTTTTTTTTTTTTTTAAATGTTCTTTTTTTAATTTTTTTTTTCTTCTTTTCTCTATTTTTTGACTATAATTTAATACTTCTTTTCTTTGCTTTGTTTTTCTCCTGAACCCATTTCCAAGTCTCTCCTAGGCAATATCTGACCTTGCTGTTAATTATTTGCCCACAGTTGTGGAGCTGTAGCGTAATGCAGAGCAACAGTACTGAACAGGGCCATCCATCTTCAGCCTCTTAAACTATGAAATCTCATCTACAAATAATGAAAATCTTCTATGCCCTACAGGTTCTAGATTCAGATTTGTTTCTTGACTTGCAGCTGAGCCCTAGCAACTGCACAAAAAGAGACCTGTCTCTTTTTTCTGTGCAATCATTTTTATGTCAGTGATATTGAGAAAAGTGTTAGTTATGAAAATAATGCTTATTACCTCAGTCTATGTTAGAATTTATTTTAACACCTAGACAAAAATACCTAAGAAATTTCTCACTGTCTGGGGGATTACAGACTTATTTTACCACTCTTTTATTTATCTTGTGTGTTTTCTTTGCTTTTATTTACCCTTTTTTTCCCTTCTGTTTTATTTTACTGCGTTATGAGTTACACTTGGTACCAACAGGGGTTTTTTTTGTCTGAGAAACAAGCAATAAACCATGTGCTCGCTATTTTTCCTCTTGCTGCAACAAATGCAGTGCAATATTTACTCCTAAGCATAGGTGGTACATGAAATCAAAAGGCAGGGTGAGCAGTGAGGATGCTGGATGCACGCACACCACTCAAGCCCAAACCTTGCAAGGTGCTTTGCTGCCACCCTCTGATACCACCTTCAGCTGCATTTGCTCACCTATCTGTATGGAGAACTTGGGGGGGTAAGAAAGCCCGGATTTGTGAAGGAATCTATGGATGGTTTGTAACTGCAAATGCATCTGGAAGCGAGTCTCAAAAATTAAATTTTCAATAAATTAATTCCCAAGTTAGGTCCTGTTGCAATTAATGGTCCAGTTTGTCAGAAAGGGAGCCTGGGACAGCAGAAATGGACGTTTTATCCTGAAGTTGTCAGTAGAGAATGAGGCATTCATGAGTCAAATTGCAGCAAGAACTTTATTGGAATGGTTGAAGCAATTTACATAATTTGTGTTAAATCTTCAGGTACAAGCTTCAGGTACTCCACCAACTTTTCAAGTCATATCTTCTAATACGGCCTGTGATCTTTACAAGTCGGGATTAAAAATCAATTCTATAATTATTGCCTAGTTATGCAGAGAATTTTTCAGGTGTATTTGACACGTAAGAAGTTCCATGGTAGGAAGCAGTTATCCTTCGTGTTCGGTCTCAGCACTCAAGCATAACAGCCAAAGATGGTCATGCATTCCACAGTAGATTTTGCTTTTTAAATTCCAAATAAGAATAGTTTGTCACTTTAAAACATCCAAACAATCTTACTATTACAGGAATTATGACTTTACCTGTAGGTCATGTGTCCTTTCCTTATACTCTGTGGGCCATGAAAGCAGACATTTATATTTGGTGTCTCTGCATCTCAGCCAGACCCATTCTTGCATGTCCTCTGTTTCCTGGGCTGTGTAGGGGCCAAATCTGAAGTTCTGGTTTTATTTACATTCTGCTTAGAAAATGGATATTTGTCCCCACTCTTTTGAACCGTGTTTTTTGGTTGTAAAGGGGAAAAGTAAAAGAGGAAATAAAATTCTAAAGGGGGAAAAAAGAAAAGGAACAGAGAAAATAACAGGATGAAACAGAGCAGTGAAGCAGATGTTTGGCATCTGGCCATAGTGGAATGAACTCTCTCCACACTGAATTCTGTATTTGTCTTACACTGAAAAATAATTAACTTGTAGAGCAGCAGGTTCAGAGAGCCGTGAATGTGGTGATCGAGGCAATTAGCCCCTATCAGAACCATTGTTTCAGGCTCTCTGAAAAGTCAACTGAGTATTATTAGCTAGCCCTCTGCAGTTAGATGAGTCAGACAACTTCTTTTCAAAAATCAGGTTGACATTCCAGAGCACTTGTATGTGGCAGGGTGAATTCAGTTGCAAATTCCAGCCATGGCATGTGTAAGCTCATAATTATGATATTTACAGAGCTGAAAGAGGAGGAAATGGAAAAGTTTTTGGTTTTTTTTTTTCTGTTATTTATTGGATTAATTTTATGCATTGCTGACCACCCTCTCCAGTAATTGTTATTTGGGATTCTCTTTTTTCACCATCTTTTCCCCATTGCTCTCGATGTGACAGGTTTGGTGATGCACAGTGACACTCATTAACTGCACTAAGGATCTTTTGCATTCTTTTCACAGATTCTTTAACAATGATACTCAAAATGTATGTAGGATATCACCTAAAGGACGAACAGATGACTTAATTTCCATCAGATCAGCAGAATTTATAATGTTGACACTGCCCACATGCAATGGCTTTAAACTGAAAGAGGGTAGATTTAAATTAGATGTTAGGAGGAAATTTTATACTACGAAGGTGATGAGGCATTGGAACAGGTTTACCAGAGAAGCTGTCAATTCCCCATCCCTGGATGTATTCAAGGCCAGATTGGTGAGGCTTTGAGCAACCTGTTTTTGTGGAAGGTGTCCCTGCCCATGGCAGGGGAGTTGGAACTACATGATCTTTAAGGTCACCTACCAAAACCATCCTATGAATCCGTGTCATCCACTGATTCCATCCTTCAAAACTTAATGAAACAGGCAATCCTTTCCCTCTGTTTTGAAGCTTTATCTCTTTGAGAGGACATTAAATGGCCATTTAATTGAGAATAGCCTCAGCATCACAGTTCAACTGCCATAAAAACCAGAGGATGGTCCCCTAGAACAGAAATCTTTCAGGCTCTTTTTGTTGTTTATGTGTTACCACACTGAGGCAAAGTTTAGAGAATGGAACAGGTGGAAACACAAAGATCTGTCTGATGGCTGAATCTCCTTCATTCAGTTTTACTCTCCTGTCAGCCACAAACTCAATTATTTTCTACAGAGGCTTGAAGCTGTCTGTGGTCTACATTTGTGCACTCCCATACATAAAATTAAGCTGTATAGATGTTCATCCTGCATAATTGCAGCAAGGGACTGGACAACCATTCTGGAAATCTAGCTACAGAAGGACCCCAAAGTGTACTTAGATATATGCAAAAGCAAAATACTTAAGTTTGCTATGAAAAGACTCTTGAATGAGGAATAAGCCTGTTGTTCATTCTGGCGATTGTATTTTAGATTGCTTCACTGTATATTGCCCAAGTGACTTCCTCCTGGTGATCAAATACCTGAACTGCATTATAAGGTTACTTTACAGAAAGCACGCAGACTTGATCAAATGTTTCTATTAGTAGTGTTTCCCCCAAATTCCATATGCTACTCCAAGATAGTGAGCTTCTTAAGATACTGCTGGTATTCTGCAGTATATACTACAAAACAGGGAATAAATAATTTTACCACATATGTTTAGTAGTAACATGGCACTTTTTAGTCCATCAGATTCAGCTTTTACTTTCCTTGTCCTCAACCAACTTTTTCCTATGTAATATTCAAAACAATTTTCCGAGCTTTCATCAAATGCATTTATCTTGGGACACTTGCCCTCTTAGCAGCAAACAAAACTCTTTCTAGCCTGACAGACAGACATAATGATACTTTTAAAGAACTGTAAATTATTCATGTGGCAGCATTGGTTTTTTAGTTACCGAAAATGGTCTTTGAATAAAAACTTCTTAAAATATGTTGAGACTTGTAGAAATAGAGAACTTTGCTCAATTTCTTGGCAAGGGTAATTTTGCTTAGGTATATCATCAAAAGCCATCTTCAGGCTAGGCTGTGAGTCTGTATAAAGTGTAGGCAAGTTCCATGGCTTGTTTGTTATTTCACGAGGATCCTAATCATTGAAGTAGCAAACCTGATTGAATATTTCTGCACTACAATTAGATTTTTTCAGATGAAAACTTGGGAACCTAATATTTTCCTATGGTAAAGAACCTGTTACAACACATGCCTTGAAGAAATATTTTTGATCCATACTTCTGGCACACACTGCTGTAAATCCTTTAGATTCCACAATAAATGAGCACTAAGCTGTTCACTAGGGACAGAATAAATTAAAATCAGTAGGTGTCTGATGCTCTATAGGGACCCTGGGGACCCAGTGAGGTAAGGCAGAGGAGGGGTCCAGGACCATACTCAGCTCTTTTCTATTCCACTTACCATGCTCTGTTCCAGGATGCAGAAACCCTGGCAGAACCTGCCATCTTCTTGTTCAATACTTCCCATGATAAAATTATTTTTCAATAGCCAAGACGACGGGGACATTGCTGGGAGATACTGTCTGAACCTCTCAGGTTGCTTTTTATATGCAGCAAACTATGACTATAAAGGAATCATAAACAAATATACTTCTATTTATATTTCTGTTCATGATTGTTACTATCTTCATTTTTTTTCTTAAGAAATTAAGCTTCACAGATTTCAAAAAAATTTTTCGAATATGTTGCTGGTGAAGCAGCTAAGGCAGTATTTGAAGCTTGAGTATTACTGCCTAGGTTCAGTTTACCTAACTTAATATTAATGCAAAGAAGCTGATTGTTAGGATGGACATTAAATTAAACCTTCAATTCAAAGATAATACTTGTCATCCTTATTTATGACTTGCTTCATTATAATGATCGTTTCATCTGACTGCAAACAAATTGCCTATACTTCAGTTTCAACACTGTGCTTTTAATTTGGTAAGAGAAATTTCATGAATCATGTAAATTTCCTAGAAATAAATCTGCTGTCTTGCCCTTCATGCCATTGCCTCCAGATAAGATAGAATTGATCTTGGTTTTATTCGAAGTGTTTTGACATTTTATTGACAAGGTGTCTTTTCTTTTTTTAATGATGTAGAAGTTCTCTATTGTTAACATGGAGTTTTAATCTGTTTTTTAAATCTTTCCTGAGCAGAACTCAAATGTTGCATATCAAGCTTAGGTTTTCATGTCCTAATTTTAGCTACAGTGCTATGATAAACATTAAAGTAAGAGAAATAGAAATAGAAACAGAAATAGAAATAGAAATAGAAATAGAAATAGAAATAGAAATAGAAATAGAAATAAAAATAGAAATAGAAATAGAAATAGAAATAGAAATAGAAATAGAAATAGAAATAGAAATAGAAATGGAAATACAAGTAGAAATTTAAAAAAAATATAGAAATAGAAATAATGGAAACATAAAAAAACCTCTCCAGAACCTTTTGAGCCATGCCACATATACATTTCTTTTCCTAATGCAATAAAACTTGATTTTTCTTGAATTCTCAAGAAATTCTCCTCAGTCATTTTTTCTCTTCTTCAAGTAGGTAACAGAGAACTAGTAGAATTTTTTTGTTGTTGTTTGAGACAGAAACTTCATTACAATTAATGGGCATAATGTGCTTTTTATGAATAAGAGAATAATTCATAACTCAGTGTTTGCCTTCAGGATTCAAAGCCAAATCCACTGCTATAAAATGGAGGTAAAAATGTTCGGCCACTCCTAATGGCAATTAAGCTGAACCAGGGAATGTTCCCAGGCTCAGGACCTAAAGGATCCAGAGAACAAATTTTTGGGTCATCCTGGGATGGTTTCGGCTTATCACTTCTTTGGCAACACAAAGACATATTTTGAAAAAAAAAAAATGAGTCAAGGACCATTTTTATAGGTACTCTGGTTGCAAGTACCTTGTGTTGGTATAAAAGTGTTTAAGTATATTGACATGGGCTATTCCATGATAGTCTTTGGTGCAAGAGAAAATTCTGAAGTGGGTTTCATTTTCAGGTATCCTCTATGGGTTGTTAAGGGGTTTTCAACATCCAGAAATTCTCCATGACATATCACTGCCAGTAAACCTCAATATTTCAGGAGCTTGGATGAGAGCTTCTCATTCGAAGAGCACAAAAAATATTTCAAAAATTTTTTGAGAATTTTTCTGCCCTAATGGAACAGTGACAACCACTACATGGGTTTGTATGCAAAACCGCATTGCAAGCCTTGGGGAAAAGGCTTTCAAGATCATAGCAGGGAAGGAAACTTGAATTTCTTCAAGCAAAAAACGAACTTTGTATAAGGCATGTGACTCTGACTTTATGTCTCTGTCTTTATTGTGGGTGACCAGAGGAATATAAGACTGGCTGCTTGCATAAATTAGACATATAATTTTGACTAACCTTTTCAGCAGACACAAATCAGCACAGCACAGCTATGACCTTTTTATCTGTTCACTGTGATAAGTGGAAAGGCAGAGAGAGGATCTGCTTCATCAAGTGAATACCATGTGGACATTTTCTCTCCTTGGGGACCGCTCTTAAGGCAGGGATGTGGTTGCTACTACTTGACCATATCTTGTGAGAAGCACCTGGAAGCAAAATCTGCTGCCTGTATGTTCTGTGTTCCCCATGGAAGCTGCAACTTTTAAACATTTCATGTTTGGGGTTTCAGACAAAATGAAAAACAGATATTTTGTTGATCCATAGCAGACTAAACAAGTTTTTATAGCTTATTTAGGTTTAAACTTGTGATGAAAGCTTGTGAATTTGATCATAGGAATGCTTAGCAAACGTCAGTTATCTATCAAAAGAAAATATTCATTGTGTCTCCACTGGTTAACAGAGCTTGTCAGCTGAATAATAATAAAAAAAATGTACATCACACACTCTTGTATTCTTTCTTGTTCTGAGACATTTCTGCTCTGAGCTATTCTTGTCGTCTCTAAAAAACTGTAAAAAGTGTATTACATTATCTTTAAACTTAACAATTTTGTTCGTTTCTGTTTTTTTTCCTTAAATTCAATTAATTTGCAGCTCTCCACATGGTGACCACTATAGTATTTGCAGTCTGTGTTTGTTAGACTAATAGCGATCCTTGACCACAAGATGGCAAGGTTTCTTCACTTTTCTGTGACGAGAAGACAGCAAAAGGAAGAGGGAGGGATGCAACAGTGTGGAAAGAGGGTCAAAGGAAGAAACACACATAAGGACTCTAATTTCTCTTACACTAGTATTTTCAATTTCACGAATAAGCACATAAAAATCAGATCAGTGTTAAAATTCTGGTGAGATGCCTTAGAGTTTGAACAAAAGTAATATATTTGCTAGTTTTTTCCTGATGCTTGCCAGATATATTCTTTTCCAGTAAGTGTTGTCTATTTTTCCATACTGAAAAATTCAGTATTTGCATTTTATGGTCTTCCCCCTCGAGGTGCCACCTTAAGAAGATAAACCACTTCACCTGCAGTGGGATTAAAAGCCAAGGTCTTTCTTGAATGTAAAAGGTTTTAAGAGAGACAAGAAGTATCTTAACTAAAAACCTGCAGATCAATTACAATGTCGAATTACAACTTCGGGGCATAATTTGGTCATATTCATTTGAATTTAAGCAACCTTACTGTTCTGTGTCTGGAGTAGTTTTAAGATTTTCACATAGTTCTTTTTCTTTCCTCATTTGAATGCACTAAGAATTCTAAATATCTTCATTTGCAATGTGTGATGGCAATAGAGACAAGTAGCTCTACTGAACACCTCCACCAAGAACACATCTTAAAAGTAAGTGAAATTCATCACTTCGAATAGAAACTTCTGGAAGCATCAACTACCGCAGGCACAAAACTCGACAGAATTCGCTTGAGGAGGAATTTTTTTCTTGGGGAGTTGCAATGGAAGCTCGTGTCAGCAGATGGCACTGGAGACAAAGCTGTGAGACTCAACTGGTCCTCTGAACGAAGCCCAGAAACTTAAATATTCTATCTTTTTTTTTTTCTTCCTTTGATAAAAGTACTGTAACTCAAGGGCATCCCGTCTGCCTTGTGTTATAAATCTTTGTGCTATGTCTGTGCCATCACTCGTATAAAAGTCACTGATGCAGCCCCATGATTTCTTTTTCATACACTCAGTTCAGGCAGGTTGCAAAAACCAAACCTTTTGTCACATTTTGATCTGTTAAAGTGTGCTATTTGGGAAATAGAGACATTTCCTTTACAAAAGGAGAGGTTCCTTGACGAAGAGAAATAAGGAATTCATGTTTTACATATTTGGCTACATGAAAATATTTCCCAGCAAAAAAAAAAAAAAAAAAAGGCAACTACTGATCAGTTACATTAGAAGTACAGGATGGACTAGGAATTCGTTATTGAAAACTGTAATGATCAAAACATAACATTTATACAGATATAAATATACAGATATAAGATATATATTTGCAACATTACTGAGAGGAAAAAAAAAGTCACGTTTGCTGTGCAGTTACCTGACAAATACTTAAGAGTTATGTAAGACAAATTTTCTATGATGAGCAAAACTGATAAAATAGCCTTTTGTATCAATTTTTACTTTGATAATAGAAATAAGTGGAGGATAAAAAAGAGAATTTTGAAAATTATATGGGAAAAAGTGAAAGCTAATCACCGAGATAACAGACACGTATGAATGACAGTTCCATACAAAACTGGAAAAATAAACTCACTTACTGAACACAAATGGGCCCATCTGTCTTGCCCATCATGGCAAATTGGTGTAATGGGTAGAAATGACACCCTAATGTATAGAAGCAAGAAATTTCTTTGGTGTTAGAGTTGGAAAGCAGACTCAATTTGCAGAAGAACGAGCACAATATATCATCCCTGGAAGAGGGCCCAAATACTGTGCAAAGGAATCTGCTGCAGAGCACTTATTGTTGAAAATGCCTGGGTGGTTTTGCACAACAGGCCATGAGCCACAGCTTAAAAAAGACATTGTAAATCAAGTCCAAACAAAATGGCCAATGGTCAACAGCCTATTATTTGAAGGAAAATCACCTTCCATCCTTAATTTCCTTTTTGTTGATTTGTCTCAGGTAGCTGTTAGCATGATCAGAGCACAGATTTCTCATATTCCGGATTTTGAGACTCACTAGAGTGCAATTAATTGCTAATTTGGGTAGGAAATTATGAATAAGCTGGTGATAAATCTCTATAATGGTCTGCAATCTGTCAATGTACAGAACTTAAAATTTAAGGGAAGAACATTGTCGTCTTGGTCATGACTGGGTTTTAATTTGCAGCTCACATCTCCATTTCAAAAACAGTCTCATTTTTCATATAAATGTTGAATTACCTTCAAATCTTACATCCAATTGTGTAAAGGAATTTGTTCATTCATTCACAAAGATCAGGTTATAATAAATGGGCCTATCCCACTTATGTTCTTCTAGTTTCTTTGTCTAAATTATACAGATCAGTTACACACAGGATAGTTTAGCATAGGCTACCTCTCCATGTCTTCCAGTTTTTTACAGAATAGGTCTCACTGCCATATAGAATCAAGTTTGAAAGGGAAGTTTGGAGATTGGAAGCAGCATATATTTTTTTAAGGTAGCATCTGGTTCTGATACTTGTCTGTTACAAGTAACTTTGTTATAAAATAGAAGATAATTTTAAAATAATAAAATATCTATTTAAATTATTTAACACTTACTAGAAGAGATGAGTTTTATCTGTTCAGTTTGTTGGATTTTTTTTTGGTTTTAATGGTGCCTTTGTAGACAAATTCATGTATTGGTTTTAAATTGCTGTATTTTAAAATTAAATTGTTATGAAATGCTGCCAAGACTTCTAGTGAGGTGAACCTTCAGAATGCAATGATCATTTTGTTCCGGTGGAATGGAGCAATCTCAGTGTTTAATAAGCTGTGATAATGACGTTTCAATAAATGTGATTTATTTTCAAATGCTAAAGCCATTATTTTCATTATCTATAACTTTAGATAGCAAGTAAATATGCCTGTAAATATGCAAGTAAATTGTGAATTGAGCTTTTGAAAATGTATTTATCATTAAGAGAAAAGTTAATTCTCCTTTCCTTTGTAGTATTTTGTTTTGCTTAACATATGATGTCCTGTCTTTGCTAGTCTCTCAGGACAGATCCTAGATGGTGTTTTAAGGGGTAGATCACTTTTTAGGTGCAATTGTTAAGTACACTCCTAAAAGCTTCTTTGTTTAAATTTAGACACCAATTGTCAGCATTTTTCTGAAGACCTGCACATTAGTATATTCTAGTTCAGTCATCCTTAGAAATATTGAGGCCACTGAAAATTTTGAGGCTACTTCCAGTATGACGATCTTACCAAAAGAGATAAAATTGGGCAGTGAAATGGCCTGATTAGTTTTATGTTAAACCATTTACAGATCAAATTCCTACTTCTATTGGAAAGATTAGGTTATTAAGTTCACTGAATTGGAAAATTAAGAATTGTGAGCCAAATGTTAAATTAATTTAAATTAAAATAATCTTGATGATTTCCCTGGATTTATTTTTGCATAACATAGAACCACCCAAATAATGAAACTCAGTCATCCGTGAATCCAGGCAACTAAGTTGCATAAATACTTCTAATTTACAGCAGCTAAAAATGTTATTATTTCCTTCATATTGAACTCAGTGATAAAAAATACTGCATTCTTGAACCTCACTGTATGTTTTCTGCATGATAAATTATAAGAAACATAATCCTATTTACCCTTCCCCTAGGTCGGGTATTTTAAACGTTATTAACATGATATTATTCAGAAGCAATTCTTCCATTAACATTTGAAAAATATTTCACTAACATTTATTATCCTGAAGGAGGGTTACTGAATAGATCTGTGTCTTGCTAGATTCTTTAAAAATCTCTTAAATAACAATCATCACATGTTCTGTTGCTGTCAGAACATTGTGGGGTTTGTGGGACTGCTCTACAGTGGGGGTTATACAACTTAGAAAATTTGTCAAAAATCCTCTTGGCAGGACTATATTTCTACACTGGACCCTTCCACCCAGTGTATTGATTTCCAACACTTTCTCTTCCCATTTAGTCAAATCTGGTGTATTTTGATTGCTGTTCAAAATATTCAGCTGTAGTGTTGGCAGACGCCATATGAAAGAAGAGAAAACTGTTCACAGTATAGCTCAGACAAAGTGCAATGCTTTCTGCAATAACTTTAGATCAGTTAAACGTGCCTCAGTTTTTCACATGGCTTTATTTTTATATTTAATGGCAGTTGCTGAAAATGTCAATCATAATTTTCATTGTCTGTTTTACATTAAAGCTGGAACAAGTTGATTTCATCATATGCTTGCCACGATTTGGGTTTTTTTTTTCTGTTTTGCCTTTTGCAAGCACCTATAAATCTTTGTCAGGTTCAATAAATCTGCTTGCTTCCTAGGAAAATATGAAAGTATCTCTATTTTTAATTTAGTCAAAGAACCATAGAATCACAGAATAATTAAGTTTGAGAGAGACCTTTAGCATCATCAAGTTCAACTGTAAATCTAATACTCTCAAGTCCTTCACTCGGATGAAGCCAGTAAAACCACAATGAAAATGTCAAATGTGACTGGGTCAAAGTTCAATGTCATCAGCAAATCAAATCAAAACATTCTCTTTTTCTCTTTTTAGTTGCATTTGATTCTAAGTACAGCTGAACATTTACTCTTCAGACCTCGTATTTTAAAATATTTGGGCCACAAGAATAGTGTTCTTCCACAATAAATAGTAATCTGGACTCATCACTTTAATTTTCTTAATGGAATAGTCCAGACGTTGGATTTAAAATATTTCAAAACTGCAAGGTATTGAATCTGGACTGGTTGGGGTTGGTTCCAAACAAAAATGTGTAAGTGGCCTTAAATGAGACATGTGGACTCAGTGTAAAATGTGGACTAGTCGTAGCATTTTTTTTATTGTGTGCAAAAAAACCCTGGGGGATTAATGTTTTGTCTGATACTAATTAGCCTCCCACAAAGTTGAATGTTCCTGTCATACTTCAGAGAAAAGCTCCTCATTGTAAGGTATTCTAATTGTAATTCTCCTTTCTATAAATTATTGTGCTGCAGGAGGGAGGAAACACTTTTTGGAAGGACTTGGAACATTTCTTATCTTTGTTGTTTAGATGTCAGTATAGACAACACTCATGACCAACCCTGTGCAAGTTTCTAAAGCCACCTTATTCTTTCAGTAATGACAGGAGGGACCTACATGCTCAGTGCAGCATCAGTTAAACTGAATCTATGAATATTATTTTCAAAATAATCCACTACACCTTTAATATGCTAAAACGCCAGCAGGAATTTCAGTTTAGAGAATAAAGGTGAGTAATAGCACTGCCTTTGTTAAATCCCTCTCTTAATTTACCGCAGCATCACAGAGGGATTTTTTCTTGTCAGTAAATCTCATTTTAAAATATCAGTATATTTCATCTAATATAGCTGAACCAAGAAAAAAAAATTCAAGAATGATAGTGATCTGGGGACAGATTTGTCAAAAATTACTCTAGATATCCCTACAGTTTCTGTATCTTCTCTGAACAGACTATCTATTCTCATACTATCAGAAATGGTTTTACCTTTCCAAGGTGCTATAGAACAGGGAATAGAAAACTTGTTCCTAAATTTTTCATTGACTATGATTTAAAGTGCAGTTTAATAAACCATCCTGGATACCTTAGCTTCACATTTTCACTTAGCTTCTTAACTCTTTACCTGGATGGGATAGTATTTTTCCTGCTAAATCCACAAGGGGGTAAAAGCATTCTTTATCTCCTCTACTTTAGAGACATCTCTTTTTAATTAGTTTTCAGGTCATTGAGAACACAATTCTGTTTTGTGGCTTTGAACATTGAACAGAGTTGTTTTGTGCATTTGCAGTTAATTCAAAACACGATGTGATATTTAGTAGTAAAACCTCAAGGTGAGAACTAGTAGTCTCTAATTTTGTCTTTTTGTGATTTTGAAACATTCCTTACTAGACAATGTGTTTCATCTGGCAGTACCTTATCATGCAAAGGCATATTCTGATGCCTTCTACAACTAAGCTTGATTTTTTTAAAATTTCTGTAAAATTTTGTGGGTATTTTAAGTAATAGCCACTTTTTTTTTTAATGTAAAATGTGCTTCAAATGTTTGATATCCTTATCAAAAACAGGTGAACATAATTAAACATATGAACATATATTAATTTCAGTGAAAAAATGTTGAATGCTATATAGCCCTATTGTATTATTATGCCAGCCTTGATTTGAGCTTAAAGCAAAACCTGATAATTTGACTTGCTATAAGCATAGTGGAAAATAATCATGTTTCCATATAGGATTCAATTGTCTCAGAAATTGTCTTTTTGTCAGTTGTAATTTTAGAGAAGTTGACATGTAGCTGGCATATTCTTAAATCGGAATCTATGAATTCATCACACTCAAAATGCACATAATCCCACATTGTTAGTCCTTTCCCCACATTGCCACCTCACACAGACACATGCACATGAATCCTTAAAAAAAAACCACAACAAAATATTTGAGTAGTTGTGAAGTTGTAGTCATTCTGGTATTTTGCAATTCCCTGTAATTCAAAGATGTTGTCTATTTGTGCCAATAGTGCATCCTTTAGCATGGTCTGGTGGTGAATTGCTGCAATACAACTTTTTCCATCACTCCAAAAATCAATCTTCATTTTTCATCTCTTTTTAAAGGCCTTATTTGCCCTCTCAAGCCAGCTATTGTACTGATTGATTACGACAAAAATTGTCCTGAGTCCCCCACACTGAGAAAGATGCCATACAATGAGAAAAGAAAGCAGAACATTTTCATCATTCTCTTGATTGCTGTAAAAAAAGCATTAGTCTGAAATGAAAGGTTGAAGTAGCAACTGTACATTGGTTGTGCCATAAAGCATCATCAGTTTGCATTGCTGCTTCAATTGGCATTTTAAGGGCCTCATTTATTCCCAAGAGGCTCTTTCTCAAGTCTCCCTGTTCTGTTTTGAACACAGAGGGAGACAGCATTCACTGCACTGAAGAACTGAAAATGCATTTTGAATGTGAGTTAAATCCCTTTCAATAAACTTATAAAAACTTTAAAATAGAATGTCATAGTGCAGTGGTGATGACAGCAAATGGTTTCTTCAAATGGTTATGTCTGAAAAACCTGTTTGAAGTATTCAAGTACTTAATGCTGGAACAGAATCAAGGTACATGAATTTGTGGTGTATTTTTGAAATATTCTTGGGTTATGCAAGAGTGGATTCTGTTCTGAACGTTTGTCCCATTGAATGTAGCATGGTAAAATGTTTCATCAGTGTCATAACTAAAACCTGTGAAAAGGAAACTGTGAAAAAAACTGTGAAAAGGAAAACAGGGCAGCATTTGATTGCATGGCACTCCAGCCAAACTGAAACAGATATCATCTGTTTGGAGAATATGAGACTGTGGGTGTAATTCCCATTAAAAGCAACTTTCTATATTGAGGTGGAATGATTTTGTAATTTAATTAGAATCAAGATGGATTGCTAGTCAAAACTTTTAAATTTCTCATGAAAACTAACCAATGCTCAGCACTTTATTGCTCTAGAAATTTTCTGTCCGAACGTTTCGTATTAAATCCACAACTGAGCACTTGATACACAATTAAGCACTTGGTACTCTGTTAAAAGTCTAAATTTTTTAAATTCAGTACAGCTGCTTTGGCCCCACATCTGGTATTTGTCTACTGTTCTATATTTGCAGTACCCTGAAGATTTATGATCTCTGAGATGATAGAAACTGGTGCCTGTTAGAGGCACCATGACTTATTCAGATTTAGCAACAAGGAAGAAAAAACTTCTAACACTTGTTGTCTTTCTGACAGTTTCCTACAAGAATTAAAAAATTACCAAGTGAATAAAAAGTAGTACATTTTAAAATGCTAATTCTAGACATATTAAGATTGTTTCAAAGACCTACTTAAAATCTTAGTGTGATTATAATTAAACTGTTAATTGCTAAAATTGCTAATTGTCAATTGATAAAAATTGTTCTCTTATAGTCAATATAATTTTTTCTAAAGTTTGATATTTCATTAATATGGTTCAAGCTACAGGGCTATGTTTGTCTTCTACTTAGGAAATTCTGTGAACTCTAACTTTGGCACGTTGTTCAATATGTTAAAAATTATGCTATTTAAAGGATTACTGTGAGAGTAGAATATAAAGAATATTTAATAGCATTATGCTTATGAATCTAATTGCTAAGACATAGTTTATTGATCAGAAAAATTGACATCACTTCTTTGTACATCATTTGCATTCTTTACTATAATAATGTAAATTCTAAAGAAAATATAGTTTTGTGTAGAATCGGTTTACATTTGGATAAAAATTTAGAACACAAACCTAGCTCTTTTTAATGGAAAGGAGGTATGCTTAGTCCATAATTTGAGAAATTTGAAGCAGATCTCGTCTTAAGACTGTCTCAATTGCTAAACAGAGGTTTAGATATAGCATGAAATAACTGAGTGTTGTTGCTGGATGGTGAAAACCTCATCGAGATCAAATGCAAGCTGATGAAAGTCCCAGCCAAACTACCAAGCAAAGCGTTTTGAAGAACAAATTAAAACTTGTTCAGGCAAGTTAAAATGGATAAAATAAAATTAAAGCTAACATGAAAAGAAGCTTTGACTTAGGAAAAGCAAAACAAAACATTAAAATTTTCCAAAACTTAAAGGAAACTGGCCAAGAAGAAACCTGTCAAGAACGGAGATGGATTAGGAAAGAAACTAATCTGAGATGGGAGGAGCACACTTGGATCTAAAGAATGTGTAAAGTCAGTGAAACGAGTTAGAATACCATTCCTTTGAGATTGATTTACCATTTTTTCCACTTGCCAAAGCAGAAGGGAAGATGTTTTTCCACTGTAGAAACTACCATGAAGAATATCTAACTCTGAGCCTGAAGTTTAATCGATTTTTTCAGACATTTCAGAGAGGAATATCTTATTGTACCTGGTATAAAATAACAGCTAAATATTCCTCAGATGAAGGAACAGAATGTTTTATGCTATCACTACCTGTCTAATGAGACCTGTATTTACTGTGTACAGTACTTTTTCTGAGAAAAGGAAGAACTGTCAGGCATTCATAACTGTATTACTTGCTTTTGGAATAGAGGAAATAATAGAATGGGCCAAGTTTTACTTAAGGGTTATATAAGACAGTGTGGACCATAAGAAGGAGTTCAAAGCTGTGAATATATCAAGCTCTAGAGCCTCTATCAATATTTGGATCTGGTGAGGATGCCATGGGGCAACTTTTGGTGCAAAACCATCATTCTGAATTGCAAAGCAAAGATTCAGATTTACAGCATAGAGATGCATTTTAGCTGCTCTGAATTTGTGGAAGTTAAAGTGTAATTCTGAAAGATGTTGATAATGTGTATCTACAGGTGTCTGAGTTCTCAGAGCAGAGTCTGTAGCTCAAAAGGTACACAGCAGGGTTCAACCACCAGTGAAGGATTCCTTAAAAGTAGGTACAGGCCAATACAAGCCTCACCCTTGCTGGTGTTCAGGACCCCATGACACACCCGTCTCCCCCTGCCTGAAATATTCTGTTAATATTAGGGAGGCTGAAGGACTAACGTGGACCAAATCTTGGCCAGTGCTGAATCTTATGACAATTGATATTTAATCTGGGCATAGGTGATCACAAATAAGGCTTGGAAAAAACCTACAAGATGTCATCCATCTCCTAGGAATGCTCCTCTGAGATATCTAACCTGTTATAAATCCTTTAGCAAGCCTTCTTATGCTTACTAGTAACAAACTTGGTTTCCAAAAAATTGATTGAAGTCTCTGTTGTTACAGTGTATGTCCATGACTCTATTAACATCAAGACAAAGAAAATGGCTTATTCATGGCTTCTTTTCCATCAAATTTTCATGTGTTCAAGGATAGTTGTAAAGTAACTCTGCTTGGTTGATTTAGGGGTTTTTCCTCTAAACCTTTCTCATGTTTTGAAATTCCTCTCTAAAATAATTAGATAATAATTTTACTTTTAGACAAGCACATGTTGATTCCAATCTTATATTTGCATGAATTGACACATTAAACCTTGCGAAATTATTAGTCACAGAAAAATATCCAAATATATTCCTAGTGTTCTTGTTGGAGGAATGAGAACATGCTGGGAACTGGGCAAGGGCCATGAGAAACAGCCAGTTTGGGGTCCTACCTGAGAAAGGTGTCAGGCATTGTTTAATACCTGTGTGATCATATTGTTAAATTCTTACAGTGACATCTGATAAAATGAGCACAATCTAATGAGGGAAGCTTGACAGTGAATTCCTTAAAGACTAAAGATAAATGCTACTATAACAATGAGACAAATGAAATTCTAGTGAAAAAGCTTCATTGAATAAGAAAAAATTACCCATGGTGAAAGTAGGACCAGTACCATAGGGGCTTTCTCCTGCTATCTAAAAAAGAATCTTTTGTGGTGAAGTGTCATTACTGTCTGTTAGTGCTGAAGAAAAGTAAAACGGGTCAGCAAAAATGTAGAAGATAATAGAGAAAAGAAGGCAGCCAAAGTTTTCTTCAAATCAAAGAGGTCCAGAAAAAAAAATTCTTCTGTTTTTTTTGGTTTTTTTTAAATTATGATGCAAATGCCGTGAATGTAGCAAATTTTATTCTAATGCAGTATTTGATTAATACACTAGGAAATCTTGAAATCTTCATGAAATCTTGTAAATAGTATATTCTTCTGGATACAAACACTTGAGCAGAGTAAAAACCAATAGAAATTATGAAACACTTTAACTGCATTTTGTCTTTATTAAAGAGAAGGATTGCTGATTTGAAAGTATTATGACACATTATTTCTCTTTTATCCAGACAATTTCTTAATACACACAGCTGTGATTATGTACTAACAAACAATGGCCTCTTTGAACATATTTACAAATTCAGTCACACATCATTTTCTCTCTCCTCACAATTCTTCCTACAGTCAATCACAGTCTTGCAGGGTCAAGACCTGAGAGTTAAAATTGGGAACACTTAAAAACAATGACCCTAAATATAAAAAAGCTAGAATATAACTGCTGTCATCAGAGAGAGTTTTGAATATAAACTCCTTGGGGAGGGTTCACTTGCCTAGATATTTGCCTAGAGCCACATAAGACAGTCCTGGCTTTAGCAGGGTGTTCAAGAAGGCAGTAGGGACAGTGCCACATTTTCTGGCACTATGTGAATGTCTCAGATGCCAAAAATCATCAAAGTAGTGCTAGATATGAATGTTTATGCAGTGGAATTGAGCCCTTTAATCTATAGCTAACCCATTAATAAACCTTTTCCTTCTTTGATGCTGTCAATGGCCTTTATTTCAGGAATGTTAGACAGCTTTGTTGTGTCCTGAAAAACGTTTTTGTAACTCCTTGATTCTAATTTACAGGTGTAGTCATGAGATGTACAAATTTTACTCTCTCTCATCCAACTTGCCACAGTTTGTGCAGTATTTTACCAGTGTTAGGCCGGGTTGGTTTGGCCAACATTTTAAGCTCTGTGCTCATTACATCATAAAATGAATATCTTATCATAAATCTGCCTTTTTAGCAAAGTGACATTTCTTACTAAAGTAAATTTTATTTATCTAATATTACAACATGTTAAAAAGCAGTATTGTCAGATATCTGTATAAATATTTACCAGTAAAAGCTGCACATATATGATTTTAATACATCAATAATTTTATCAAGGAGGGGTTCTTACTTGGAGCAGGTTAAACACTGATGCTTATACATATCCTTTATTCAAAGAAAAACTAATTCATATTCATAGATGTAATATTTTCTTCAATTACACCATTAAAAAGAACTGTATTGGAAGCTATAAAATATTATTATCTGAGAAGACTCTTTGGGTGCATTAAATTAGACAATGAAAGAGAGAACAGACTTTAAGCTTCCTCCACTTTCCTTTTCTGCCTGAGATCTGCTCATTAAAAATAAAATAGAGCATACCACCCAGGCAAAGTGTTTATTGATGAGTAATATGTGAAATTAATGTCAGCAGTTATATTTTTTTTTAAATCTGCCATTTTTTTCTTTTCTTCTTCTTAATAAAAGAGAGTTTAAGAAACTTATTTCAGTATTCAAAGAAAAGCTCCTTATTGGGACCTATAGGGTGGGGAGGAAAGAAAGGCAAGAGGTGTTATGGGATGTGCAGATGTGGATATTTTTAATTCTTTTGCAAATATGATTGACAACATACTGTTTAAATAACATTTAACATTTTAAACTGTTTCAATCATGTAAGATGCATCCTTGTAGAAAAGCAATAATCTCAATGTGACCAGGTGATTTTTTATTGCTCATATTTTCCATTCATTTTTTCTCACCTCACTAGACTGGTTATATTTAGCCAGCCATATGCCAGATTCTGACTTTTTTCAAGGTGTAACACTGCGAAAGTGAATTTTAATCTCTCCTAACAGAAAATAGTAATTCAGAAAAACAGGAGGATGCTGTGCCTACTCAAAGCTAGCCAGCACATTCAAGGTGTGGGTTTTTGCAATATTTTTTCATGAAGAGACCTACAATGATTCGCCAGACAGATTATATTTGGTATTTTTAGCAAATGCTTTTCACTGCACTGAAGACTCAGAGTTCCAATTAACACAAAGAAAAACCAATAAAGGCTGTGCTTTCAGGGATCATTGATTTAAAATAAATTAATCCCTATCCCATGAAATTTCCATTTAGTTTAATTTTTTATATTATACCATTGCCAAGATATTTCCGTATAAGTACATGCTGTAATAGAATAATTCACGAAAGACCAATGGAAAAACTATGCACGTTGTTGTAGGTGATGTATGTAAAGCAACATGGAGAGTTAGTAATATATGGCTACCTTAAATGCAGGATAAAAATTGGGGGGAAAATAGACATTAATGACAAGGAAAAGAACTGAGATTTTTAGTTACAATCAAATGTGAGCTGAGGAAAAAAAATGAAGACATCTTTCTAAATCAACGAAATAAGGAAAATTTGAACTGAATAATAAGGTTAAGAGCCTTCAGGTAGAAGAAGGAAGAGAGCAGGAAAAGAGAAGATTGCTACATTAAGCAGTAATTTTAAAGGGAGACCACAGATCTCTGTGGTCTAAGTCAGATAACAGATCTGATTTGGCTGCAAATTTACTGAGGGAAAATAGAGCAGAGAAACTGTGGAATTATCCTCAGTTCATACAAATTGGTGGAAAAATATTGACTACAATGGATACTAAATGTACCACGCTATTTGAATATAAGGCCTCCAGGATCTTTCTATATGGTACAGATATTTTGTCTGCTGCTATGCTTAGCAATTATCCTAATTTTTTCCTTCCTGTCACTTTTGATTTGTTTTGCAATCTCCCACCTTTCTGCTGACCTCAACAATACATATGGTGTAATCTCAAGTGTTACCACTTTTGAGGCAACTGTAGATAAAATAATAAAAATATCCTCAAAAATTATCCATTGCTTTCACTTTCTCCAGGCTACATTTTATTCTCAGTTTTGTTGATACAAAGCCAAAGCAAATGAAAAGGTATGTGGTCAGATTTTGACAGAAAGAGGAAATTAGATTAATAGAGCAATATAAAGATTTTATTTCAGTAACTTGAGGTGTGTCAATATGAGGATTTGTGACTACTGAACAACTGAAAGGAGAATTAAAATGGTGCACAAAGCTAAACATGGTTATACTGGAGATATATCTGATATATCTGAGAAGTGAAAAATGATGGAAAAAATATAAATTTAGAGTAGGCAGATTGAGAGAGATATTTATTTTAATTTCTTTTATTTACTTTTCATTAGGAAAGTAATTGTAGGTCAATGTTTTAGATGAATGCTACCAACTTGTTCCTCTTTGACTTAAACATGAATGATCTATGAACATCAGATGTTACTGGCTTTTATGTAAGCCAAAGATATTATTTTTTTATTTATTTGACTAGTTTAGAGAGCTGCTGTCTAAATATGCATTTTAAGCAGGAACAGTGGTACTCTTACCAGTTTTCAAGACATTTCAGTCACTCCACGCATTTTTTTCCTTTGACACTTCTCTGTTTGTGGTATCTGGGATCAAGATGGCAGGCAGCTCAAAATACGAATTTCTTAAAACTTTAAAAAATATTTTTGCACAGTTTTATTAAAGGCAGATTCATTGCTGAATTAACTGGAATTTCTACTTCTTTTCAACTCCATTACTGCCACCAGGGTCTTCTTGACTGTCATCTACCCAGCATGGCAAATACTAACTCCCATCTCCATAACATGGCAAAAATTTCCTCCCGCTTCCCCTGTTCCCTTTAGGAAGATACCTCTATTCTTCGAAACAGTGATATACTTATATGTGGATGATCATAAAATGCTGTTACTTTATCCCCATGACCTTGTGATTCAAAAGGCTAGAGAGCAATGAAGTAACTATAAAAATGAGCCATCAGCAAAATGTTATTTGAATAGCTTTCCCCAAATTAAATCATTGAAAGGTGAGGCAGAAGTAAATATAGGTGTGAAAAAAAGAAATTTCATTTTATATATGAATAATAAAAAAATTATATATTTATAGAATAATCTATTCACGAGCTCAAACTTGCAGTCAGGATTTATTTGATCAACATGTGTTGATTTTCTTTTAATAGTAATTTGAAAATGTAATTGAAATTTGAAAATGTAACCCAAAATATTTTCACGTACTCATATGCATAATTCTAAGACCTCTTAATGGAAAGTTAGTTTTTGTTAGTTTATGAGATCATTTATGCAATTTTTGTTATGTCAGTGCTTTTTCAAGGAATCTTGATTTCAGACCATTGCATAGCTTATTACCCCACTTTATCTGATTACGTGATTCTATCTGTGCTGCGGATTTTATTAGCTGGTATCAAACACATTTGGAAAAAAGTATTAAAATAAATATATTTTGTCTGTGAGCCTTGTAACAGAGAAAATAGTTAGAGCCAGTAGCATCTCCCCTGGATTTTAGGAGAATGGTATTACCCTGCCTTTCTCCGAGAGATTGCTGGTTACCTTCTGTCAGTGAGCAACTGTCTCACTGCAAAGCAGGAGCACGATCTCTTTTGTCTGTGATCAAGGCAATCATTTCTTAGAAAGTGGAATTTCTTCACAATGACTATGTACAAGAGCAAACGCAGAAACCAAAGATGTAAGTAAATTATAGTTTTTTTTAATATTCTTACAGAGGAGGGAAAATAAATCTTCACTCTCGTAGAAAACCATGTTTTACTTTACCCTGCTTTGCTTGTATTATACCAGGAAAGCAGGAACAGTATTCCAATGCCAATTATCCCACTGTTTCTCTGTATTAGGTGCATGAAAGAGCTGTTAAAAAAAAAAAAAAAAAAAAAAAAAAGCTCACTTGTTACTATGGAAACCCTCAGAAAGTGATTGCTTGATGGCATCAACAAAGAAACAAAGATCAAATATAAGTTTAGTTCAGAAGAGCATCCTTTAGTCATCCTTAATGAGTGGCTAGCTGTAACCTTTGATTTTATGAGGCTGACATGCTTTCCCCTGGTGTACTTTTTTGTGTGGCTTGTATAAGAAGACAGTGATAGCAGAACTTCAAGGGCAATTATTTTATTTTCCTACATCACAACTTTCAGAATTAACTAGTTTGCTAGCAGTGGGGAATCTTGCATGTGTCTCTGCTGTGCATTAACAACACTCCAGCCCTGAAAATTCACTGGTTTCTAAACGCATGACTTTCCAGTCAAGCACCTCTTTGACTTTCTAAATTGCTATGACATCAGATGGGGGAATTTCAGTATCAATATTGCCTCCTCTGGAAGCTTATGGAACAAGTGACTGAGGCAAGTGAAAATGTGCTGTGGGTCAGGTCATGAAGTATTTGTTGCTCTAAGAAAATCTAGTAAAAGGCTGAGTTATGAATGAAGAGCATGTTAGAAGCTGTGAAAAAAAGACATTCCTTTAAGAAAAATGCCATATATACTCTGTGTTTTCAGGGAGAGGGCAGGAGGGGAGAAAAAGCAATTCAAAACCAGATAAGTTTGGGCTTCAGAGGGATATATACAGCTATATCACTGACCTCAGTTTCTGGTCCTTGTAGATTAATCAGTTCAGATGTCCTTCAGTTTGTCTTGCTCAAAAGAAATAGATGTGCTGAATGTAGAAAGTTTGTCAGGACAGATCTCTGCTAAAATCTCTGCAACAGAAATCAATCATCTGCATCACATTCAACAAAATAAATTTTCATAAATTTTGTTCCCATAGCAGCAATGAAAGAAAATTATTTATATACAGGCAAATTATAATTAATCTAGCTCTTTTTAGCATATTAATTACTGTCACCATTATTATGTAAACCAGGAGCTCTTTCTACAACCAGCTGCATTCTTGCAATGTCTCCTGTCCAACCCTGGTTATAGTGTACAATAAAAAAAATTGTGCTGGGGTAGATGAGTTTCGAGGGTTTTCTGTTGCAAGGATACAATAATTCATTAAAATGGCACAGGATGCTTCTAAGAATGCTTTTCTGAAGAGAACCTGGCTTTCACCCCTGCTGACCCCGAGGGAAATCTGATTTGTTCAGAGGCAAAAAAAGAACAATGAAACATGATCAGAATTCACACTGTAATTATGAGGGTGGATGTTGCAATGTTTTTTGTTTTAAAACAGTCTTTAATTTTAAGATCTAAATCTAGAAAATATCTCAATATTACATATATATGATATAAATTACATATATAGGCATATATATTATACATATATGGGTACCAGTACTGTATACACGGATGCTTCATTAATACTTTAGCTAATAAGTAACTATAAAAACCCTAACAAGCAAAAAAGTTTGAGTAATTTTGACAATGTTCCTGTTTATATCATTCAAAGGCTCTTTGAAGGATAGATTTCATCTAAGCAATTTTTATCCTGAAATATAAGGGATTATGCCAGCAGCTGCATTAAACAGCAGGCAGGTACTACATTTTCTGTGCATTCCTGGTGCCCCTTAATAAGACATAAGAAAAGATGTTGAGTATATATTTTAGCCCAAGTTGAGTTTATAATTCAGCCCAATATATGTGGGGTGAACCTTGGGATCTATATCTCCTCACTACCTCTCACTACCCCACTTGAACTTGTGGCATAAAATGAAAGAGAACTTTGTGGCTTTTCCTGTTCATTGAAATTTTGATTCTGGATTTCATATGGTCCTCAGAGCATTATAAACATTTCTTTCCAACACTCTTTCTTTAAATGCTTTTAAAAAAGGTATAAATACATTCTGTACTTAATTCAAATGCACATCAGATTAAAGAGGAGGATAGAAAATGTAGAGACATGATGGCATTTTTCTAATGCAAAATAGAAGTAATCTCCATATCCAATTTCTGTCTTAGGTACAAAATGCTGCTAGAGCAATACATGCAAAAAAATGTGTTTACTTACCTGTCTGTAAGAATGGGATGAAGGTTTCCTATACATATTTTTAGCTACAATGTCATTCATAAATCTTCTAAGTTCTAAGCTAATGTTAATGTGTTTTCTTCAATATAACTTTGATTTAGATTTTAGTAAAGTGGCCCTTATATTAAATGCTTAGCATATTTTATTTATTCCATAAACATTGCAACTTATGAGAATTAAAATTAACTATCACAACTAATTGTAAAACTTGCCTCACTAAATAAACAAAATTCAGATTAAGGCTATTTCTGTATGGTGGTGTGTGCCTACCTACAGACAAATACAGTCTCCATGCATACATTTCTCTGCACAAGTAGATGACAGGATGCTTGATCCTTCAGGATGCTTGATTCAGGATGTTATCCAGGTGATAGGCTGGATTTTCATTTCATGGCATGGACATAATGAATGAGTGAGGGAAAACCATTGGACCCAACGCAGTCTTGTTACTGGGCACTGGTAAATGTGTGGTGGTAGAGTTTTTCTGGAATAAAAGGTTGGAATCTTAGACTGCCCTGCTTGGAGGCTGCTGGGAGGATTGTCAGGAAAAGTATTGCAGTAGGCTGCAGGACATGTGGGTTTTCTGCATGGAGAGGCAGCCATCCACAGTCACACCTTCTGGAGATGCCATACCTCCAGGCTTCCTCTCACTAAATGAACAGCAGACATTCCATTTTTCACTGCAATCTTTTTTGTAGCCTTCACAGGAAGGCTATTACAGGAATCAAGGAAGGCGACTATCCCTGAAGAAAATAATATTGGAAAAAGCTTACTTACCTATAAAGCAACTTTAAGAAATTCTCATTATTCTTATTTATTGGTGGTTTGTGTAGCTTGACAAGATAAATCACCACAACCTTGTAAAGGGCTGTGCATGAAAAGATGATCCTTAAAATTTCTTCGGTCTAACACCGTAAATTTGACTCAGAAAAAATGTAAGGGGAGAAAAGGACAGTAGTGGCTAGTGCAGCAGGCAGATGTGCTTTGGGAAAGGTGTGCAGCAGCACCCAGGAGGAGATGGCAGAGCGCTTCCAGATACCAGTGCTGCCAGAGTGCTGAACCAGGGATTGGAAAGATAAAGTATGGAAAAGTTAAGGGGAAAATTGAAAATTATCTCTTGCTTTCTTCAGCTTCTTGTTTTCAGTGTATCATGGGATACACTGTCACATATTTCAGCAATGACAGTCAGAGCAGCTGAGGCAAAGATCAGTCACTTCTGAATATTGGGAACCATTGATAAAGTCAACAGCTATCATAAGTGCAGCCACGGATACTGTCTCTTTCCAAAGTGTTAACTTTCCAAGCTAAATTCCCAGACTTACCTCTGAAAATATGAAGAATCCTGTCAACATCAAATGTCCCTGAAATTGTGCTCCAAAGGCGTTAATGACTTCTTCCATGGCTTGATGACCATGTAATGTCCACAGGTGCTGCTTGATGTATGTTTTAGAAGAATCCTTGTCTTGCTGAAGAAAGAATTTTGTGTATACTGATAAAGATGAGAAATTCTGTGAAATTACAGTTTGAAAGAGTATTTTTTCCGATCTGAATTCGTTGGTCTATTGCATTGCCCAATATATTTTCTTTCATTGATAAGGTCCCTCTTGCAAATCTTTTTATCACGGATTTACTGTTCTTATCTTCTTTGTTCCCCTTACAGACAGAATATTTACTTTCTGGCTTAAAAAACTCAGTTGGCATCTGTTGAGTCATGTTATATTACAGTTTGATCAGCTCATGATTACTTCCATCTTCTTTTTGCCTCTTAGGGCAGTAAAGAGTCTTCAGTACTGAGGCTGTTGCTGCTTAAAACAGCAGCCTTTAATATAGAGTGTGCTAGCAGGTAGAGTGACTGGAAAACCAAATCTCATTGGGGAAAACAAATGTAGTTACTGACCCAGATACATATAAGAAAACTCTGCCTCTTTCCTTAAAACATCAGAGACCTGGAGAACAAGGGAATATCCCTTCAGCATGGTGTCGAGACAGCTTTCTTCGTGTAAAGCTATCCTGGAACAGCCTCAGGATGCTCCTGCTGCTCCATGCCTTTTGAGGAAGTAGAGTTCAGTGCAATTAAATATATCAGTAATAAAGCTGGGCAAGAAGAAACACATGATCTGCAGGAATACAAATATCTTTCAATATTCACATCACATGGATAAAATCTTTGTACAAATAAAAAATACAATTTTGACTCAATGAATCAGGGGATTTAGGGTTAGAATAAGTCTTCTCGTAGCTTTGAAGGGGGTTCATGGTGAGCTGAGAGGGTTGACTTATTTGAAATTATTCATGCTCATTATTCCCATGTTACTAAGCAGCAAACTGAAGACGTGTCCCTGACTGAAACATGTTGTGTAAATTATCTAAATCTTTTCTTTGACACTTTTTCAAGTATCTCTGTAGACTTCTAAAGCAGACATGTTTATTTTCTGCTTCTAGACAGTACAAATAAATCAAAAATATTGAAAGAGAGTTGTTTCAAAATGCATCTTTGGAGAGATTAGTAGTCTGACTGAATTCAACATGCACAGCTTCCATGATGCTTCCAACTGCTTGGCAGAAGTCTGCCTCAGGAAGAGTAGAATATTTGTCCCTGTAGAGGAAATGCTGAAAGTGTGGAGAAATCCTTTAAAAATCAAAAGCTTGCAATCTATCTTGAAAAGGGGAGAGAAAGGAATAAACAATGTAGGTACAGATTCAGAAGTGACTTTAAAAGAGCAGAAGTCAGAACAGCTGAAATACAAGTGGAGAACATAACAAAGAAATTCAGCCAGCCACTTCAGTTTTATGGAGAAAGAATCTGGGGCAGTAAAAAAGCTTAATAATAGTTTTGACTTCATTAAAAGATTATTGTATAAATGATTGGAGGGATTCCTTTCTTTTGCATAATTCAGTATAATAGTGGACAATATACAACAATTCAGCAAAGAGGAAAAATTGGGAAGCAAGGGACATCTCATAGAAATGCATCTGCTATTATTAAGGATCATAAGAAGATGATTATTAAAAAGTACGAACATATGCAAATAATGTAATTTGGCTTATGTGATTTGAAGTGCATTAGGGGAATTAGCAATGAATGTGCCACACCACTGAATGTTTATGTTTGAAAGGTCATTGAAAACTAAGAAGGTGTCAGAAATATAAGTGTACTACTGGTTTTCATGCACACATAATATTCCAGCCTGCACAGGCTGGAACAAAATGCTGCTATGTCCATTTCTCATTAGAGAAGCAGCACTTACTGTGTGTTGGTTGGTCTTCTATAAGGAATCAAATTTTAAAATTTCTATGATTGCTCTCCAATAAAGACCAGACATATGGGAAAACCAATACAAAGTTTTAAAAATTGAGCTGTATTAGGATAAGGATCATTAGGTTGAAGATAATCATTGTCTGAAGCAATCTATATTGAAAGACAGTTCTGGTTGTTAACTTGAGCAAACAGAAGTCTGATTGTTTGAACCTAAATTTATATTACTGAAGGCTGATTTATGATATAAATTTTCTGAGCGTAGTCATAAAATACTAAAGAAATTTGCAATTTCTCCTCTCCATCATTTAGATTTTGAATACAGATTGCTCATCTATTTTAAAAAGTCTGTTTTAAAGAAGTACTATCAACCTGATTGCAAAGTACTTATTCAAATGCTAGTTTGTATGCAAGTTGAAGAGTGTTATTGTCCTAAAATGTCTAAAACCTATGAAACTCTGGAAATCTTGAAGGAACTACTACCTTCCTCTACTAAGAACTATATACACTGCTGTAGCACTGTCACCTACCTGCCTACTCAGAAAAAGGGGAAAAATCTTTGAGAGGTTCAGATCATAGAGAATCTGTTCTTGTAAAGGAAAATCTCCCGTTGCTTATTTTTATATAAATTTATGAATTTTTTTAAAAACCAAAGACTTTCATGACTGTGTATATTTGTTTTCATAGCTGACCCAATTTTTTCATATTGCATTTAATTTACTTTCTCTCTAGGAGCATTACAGGAAATATAGCCTCCATCTGACCTCCAGTACAGGTCTTAACATCAGACAAAACCTGTGTCTCTGCCTCTCTTCACAATCAAAACTATTGACAGGATGAAAATCCCAATCTTTCTGAGAGATTCAACCTTTTTTCAATAAATGACTGAAAGTTTTAATAGAAATTAAATATAAAAAATGAAAAAAAACAAAGAATTTCATATTTCAGTGACATACATCCAGCTTTGACCAGTCATAAAACCAAGCATAGTACATGTCTGATGACACCAGCAAGGGAAAAAAAAAACCATAAAGTTTTAATAAACATCTTTCAAGTATCTCAAAGTATTATCCAAAATCTGATAAATTATTAAAGGCATATTTACTGGTTGTGAAGTATCAGCCAAGACCTAAATGATGCATAAAGCCCATCATTTTTTAGCTATTGTATATCTGAAATTCTTTGACAGTAAAATCCAGATACATTTCTGGATGCTACTTTTGAAACATTCCCCTTCCTTCCTCCATGCACTTCCCCAAAGGGACAGAGATCTCAAATACATTATAATGACATTACAATGAAGACTGTGAGCACAAAAAAACAATATTTAGCCTCTAGCTCCTATCTAAGCATTTTGTGTTGCATTTTTACTTTTGAAAAGTTTATATTTTTGGTCATAAATTTCTATTTTTCTCTGTTCTGGCTATTTTCTTCTTTTTAATTTTTTCAATTTTTAGTTTGTTAAGCATTCTGAAAATAGTTTACATTGTCAGTTTGCGTCATAGGTTATGGTCATGGATTTTTCTGTCTCTGTCTGTAACTAAGATAGCATCTCTTCCACATTGTCCTTTCCAGAAGATGGCAGCGATCTCTAGAATCTGTTTTAATTTCCCACAAAATAAAGTTTGCCAAGGGCTAATTTTCAAAATAAATAGAGAGATAAGAAATATATATTGTATTTTAAGACTTTGTTTGACCCTAGTGAGTTAGAAACTGCCTTAGAAAATCATCCAAGTGTAATTCTTCAAATACAATACCTATTGTTCGCCAAATTGCTGGTATCTCTCTTATTAATAGTGACTGAAGACAGTTCTATTGCTGATTATGGTTTACCTCTAGGTCTGTCATAAAGCTTGATCTAAGAATGACATTCTAGCCTTGTTTTACTGCTTGCATTCAGATATTATTTACTTAGGACTCACTGAAGGTTTAGCACAGCTATTTACAACACTTTGATTTTGCTATATTTTTATTGCCTAACTGCAGGGCAATATGTGCTATCAGCACTGAGCTGAAAACTAATGACAGAGAGTCACAAAAATCAGCAGTCTTGTTTATTATTTTGAAAATGCTATTTCAATTTTCAATGGAAATCATAGAATGGTTTGGGTTGGACAGAACTTTTAAGATCGCCTGGTTCTGACCCTTCCTACCACAGACAAGGACACCCGCCACTGGACCAGGTTGCTCAGAGCCCCATCCAACCTGGCCTTGAACCATCTTTCTTGAAGGGGAAAAAGTTCTTTTTAAACATGCTACAATTAAAAAAAATAAAATAAAGTCAGATATAGAGTGGTAAGGTAAGGGAGGTACCGTACTTCTTGCCCTCAGTGGCTGAACTAAAAACCAAAGAAAATCTCAGTGACTTAGTACTGGTCACCTGTAAAATAGGATGCCTGACCTGAGAAATAGAAATATATGTCACGATTTCATTTCAGATACTTTATTTTATGATCTTTTCCATTGGATATTATTTTATATTTTCAATTTAAGATATGTTTTAAGGATTAAGCCTTATGAAGATGGACTCATGCTAGTACGGATCTAGTTTTAACACACTTTTCCTAACTTCAATACTTGTTAAAATTAATCTTTTTTTTCAACCGTTAAGATATGTTTGTCTACGAATCACTTTCATGAGAACAGAAAATCTGTCAATCTTTTAGCATTGTCCTTATGTCCTTGGTACTTTGAGACCAGCTTTTTAGAAAAAAGCTTCTACAGTACCAGTCCCCATTAATGTATATTTTAATACATATAAGTAGTCTGGGATGTACCACACAGGCTGCATTACTTGACAGTGATCAGCCAATAGGTTTTCAACAAGTAGGAAATAAAGCATTTTTCTGAACTAGGTTCATTAGTGAGTAGCCAGAGGCACACAATGATTAGACAACATACAGCTATCCTTACCTTCTCTAAGAGTTTGAGAGCAATCATGCAATGATTTGAAATTTTTAATATAGTCTCAGATAAAAATATTTTTGAGCACCTTTGCAGAAATTATTGTATATGTCAGAGATATTTTGAGTGAATTTTTAGCAAATCTTGACTGTCACATAAAATCTGTTTTTAACACTCCTGTTCAAAATGAGGCTCTTAGGGTTCTTTTTCATGTCTATCAAAAATAAAATATGTGCTATTCACACATATTTTGCTTATACTTATGAAAGAACCCTAAACAAGTGGAAAATTAATTATTTCTAGTTTACATAGTATTAATATATGTGGTTTTATGAAGTATATCCTATATGTGAGAATAATCCCTACCATGATTAATAGAAAACTCTTTTTGTCCAGATTGATATTGCTGTAACAATACTAGGAAAATTTTGAAGGTAAACACAAAACCTTTTTTATTTCTTTTTTATTAGATGTTTAATTAGATGTTTTAAGCAGGATATATTAAGAAATACTAGAAGGACAGTATCTCATGAAACACAGGGTCGTTTGGATGGACCTGCCCATAAATGTGGCTTGAATTTCCCTACTGCAAATGTTTGTGCAGTCACTGTGAAATTTGATTTCATTCTTCCTCTTCCTAAAAATACATGTGCATGTAAATCTTTTTTTTTTTTTTACCTTTTCCTGAATATATATACACATTTTTACATTAATTAAGACTACTTATTATAATTCCGTTTCAAAATATTTGAAAGTGCCATATAAAATGTGCTATTAATTATGTTGGAGAACATTTATATTTAAATTTAAAACCTGTTTCCATAGAATGTACTGTATGTATTCAAACAAAAGAGATCTTCTACAGAATTATCTATATTTTGCTAACTGGTCAGATATTCTCCACAGATTCCATTAGCTCAAATAGTCATCCTGAAGCATGTAAAGTGTCTAGTAAAAAATTTTGCTTGCTAAAGGAGTGGTAGGTATATAAACAGAAATGCAGACCTATGGCTGGGGAGAAGAAAAAAACATATATATAATTTGCCCTTATTTAATGAAAAAAAAAAGTTATTCTTGAATAAGTCAGGTTGCATGTAAGTGTTATGCATTCAAAGCCATGTCTGTCTGCAGAACTTGGAACATGGATCAGAGACCAGAATAGAGAAATGTTCAGTGAACATTTTCCAACTAACCTCTGTTTAAAGTTCATTCAGCAATTGGGCTTTTACCAGCATTTTTTGCCTCTGAGCATCTCCTCCAAGCATTCTTTTTGTTTTATTGATTATGAAAGCTTTGGTCATGCAATACTGAAATCAATGGCAACCTTCACATTGACTGACATAGCACTGAATCAAGGCTTTATTGCTTAGAAAAGAGTGACAATTATGTTGTCCTTCATACTGCAGTCACAGAAAACAGCCATATAACGTGCCCTAGGAGCCTTTCCTCTGAGATTTAACTCCAATTTGAAAGAATGTCTTACAAGTGAGTGTCTTTTCATTCTGTTTCTTCAGCTGCTTTGTTGGAGCATCTGTTGAAACTGCCATTAAAGTGTCCAATCTACCACAATTTTCTTTAGTTTTTGGCTGAGAAAAATTAATACAAACACAACGCCATTGAAGTTTGAAGTTATTAGAAACATATCTAATAACCATCAAAATGGTTGCACCATCAAAGGGATCTCATTTTCCTCCTTGTGGCTTTTTTAAGTGCAGGTCTACTTTGTATGTAAACTATCTTCCATCCTATTATTGTTCATATATGTACATATAAATACACATTGAGCCAGAATTTAAACTCACTTCTGAAGTAATTTCTCCACAGACTCTTGGTTAGCTAAGCACATCACTGTCTGACCCAACTCCATACTCAAGTCCTCCACTGTGGAGAGCAGAGTTTAGTAATGGATAAAAGCGAGGATGTCACTGGAGTTCTTTCAATCAAGGGTTTCGGATACTGGCAAGAAAGCAAATATCTCTTGTGCTCTAAAGTACATCTGGATCCTTTAATTTAGGCTTTGGAACTATCTTGTCATGCACAGCAACACAAGAAAAGTTCCATTTTTATAGTTCTCAGTCAAACGGTAATTACAAAAAAGAATTATCGAATTAATGTATTATGAGACAAAATATTTTAAGAAATCCTTGGAAAATTATTTAGACAGACCTTAAGAATGGACTCTACATAATACTGATGCTTTTTAGCAGGCATAGGTTGTTGGACATTAATTGGACCTTCAGAGGTGCCAGTTTGGTCTCTCTTCACCCAATAGAGGCAAAAGAAACTGCAAGAAAGTTTTGAATGTCTTGTATCTGATAGGCATTGAAAAACAGCAGAAAAATTTGCATATGTATTTTCAGTCTCTCATTTCTGAAAAAACTCCAGACAAATCTGTTTAAATACATTTAGTAAAGGAAAAAGAAATTTTGGGGTTTGTTTTTAATAATGACATATTTGGCTGTGCTTCAAGCACATGCAAATTAAGCAGCCAAATTATAAATCCTGCCATAAGTGGTTTTTTTTAAGGGAAGCTATAATGCATTTGGGATACACTCACACTGCTCACTATTATAGTATAAATTTTCTAAACATAAATTGCACAGAAATATTAAGACATTAATGTAATTTAACACTTCATATGGCAATGCATTAACATGATGCTCTGGGCTCTAGAAAATATGAGATAAGAAAAGAAATGGTTTATGATAGTTTGTATCTGCTCTGAAGTTCAAAGGATTTTATACCATCCAATCAAGGTAAACATTTTAAAAAAAGATATTTAATGGCCTTTTGATGGAGAGCTAAATGGTAATAGTGATCTTTCCATTTAATGCTGTCATGAGAGAATCAGTGTGATTGAAAGATTTGACCAATGATGAATGAAAGTTGTAGAAACTAGAGAAATTCTTGTGATGTCCTTACTAACTAGTGAAAAATAACACCAACAATAATAATAAAGCTCACTGAAAGGGTCTATAGAGAGGCACATGGTTATAGGGTATATAAATAAAATAATGTCTGATGCTGTGGTCTCTGAGTTTGAATATAAACTCTTAATGATAAAAGTTCATGGTAGAACAAGATGATTAAAGACTAGACTCAGAATCCCAGATCCCTCCCTTTCAATTACATCATTCACAACTTTTCCATAACTCCAATAAGATATAGGGCACATACCTCAAACCTGTTTCTATTTTTTCTAGAAACCAACCACTTGTCACTTGAAAGCAACATTTCGTCCCTGACTTCTTCAAAACTATCCTGCATAATTAAATGTCATTTGAACTTTTATGCATTAATTTGTATTTCATAATCTGTCTCTTGCAACAAGGAAGTATGTGTAAGGGAAAGGAGAGAATGGTGAAAAAGTGAGAAAATGGAGCTCAGTTCCATGCTGTACTGAAAGCATTGTGCTTTGTGGCCAGGAGCTTGCATTCTGGAGAAGTAACAGCTCCCTTCTTGACAGTGTAAAAATGAAGCTGAATTCAGTCTTGGAAAAAGAAACAGCATCCCGTTTTTGCCTTAGAAGAAGATCACACACTTGAAGCTCCATCAATGTCCTTCCTGAGAGGATTTGAGATTAACCTACACAGAGTGGTCGTTTTCTCTTTTTTAGAAAAAAAGAGAAAAACAAAGCAAAACAAACAAAACAAACAAACAAAACAAAATTGGAACAGCACAAACTGACTTAATGAAAGAATGAAAGATTATAAATCTATATTACGTCTGCTATGTTCCTTTTCAGCTCGCAGCTCTGTCTGCAAGGATTCTCTATTGGAAATATAGCTCAAGCAGCTGGAAACTCAGCAGGTTGCATTGAACTCAGAAATAGTAAAGATAGCTATATCTCCTATATGTCTTTCATGAAATTTAATTAATTTCCCCAATGGAAGAGTTTGAAAGCTACGTCAGTAAGTCAGGTGATATTTGTGATACTTATAAGGCCTAAGAAAGCTGTACTCTGAAGGAATTTGTTAATTATGGACCATAACTTCATCAGTTTTTCTCCTGATGTGCAATCAACCTGCTATTTGTCATGCCCTTAATTTTATGGCATGTTAGGCTGCTACATCGTTTTAAATAATGTGTGTCTAATTAATGCTTCTGGATTCCATCAATATTGCACACATGGGCTACTCCTTCTGGCACCTTTCTTTTTTTATGAGCGCAACAATATTGTTCAGGTTTGGTACATAATAATCTTTTTCATTTTTCTTTGACACACAAATTCTTGCCTTATTTTGTATAACTACTGACAAAGTCCTTAAATAAAGCATCTGTCTGCAAAAGACCTGCCAAGAATACATGCCAGTCAGACCTGTTTAATTTTCACAGCTGCAGAAATTTATTTGTCACAAAGATTGTTAGTTTGATCATTGATTCATTCTAGTCAGGAAAGCAAAGAGTAGAAGACACTAATAAGCTTGAGATGTTCCTCTGTGAAAGAGTAATTAGCTTGATGCAAGTTTTACTCAAAACTAAATGCAATCTGGCCTTAGCCAGATCGCACTTATGCTCATATGCACTGAAGAAATATGTTTGTTCAAAATTTTTAATCCTTTTTAAAATTATTAAGCATGAAATCTCTGCAGTTTATTGTGGATGTACCCTGAAATCACAGAATCATATAATGGTTTGGGTTAGAAGGGACATTAAAGATGATTTAGTTTCAAACCCCTGCCTTGGGCAGGGACACCTTGCACTAGACCAGGTTGCTCAGAGTCCCATCCCACCTGGCCTTGAACACTTGCAGAGAAGAGGCATCTAAAACTTTTCTGGACACCTTGTTCCAGAGCCTCACCATCCTCACAGTAAAGAATTTCTTCATAATATCTAATCTAAACCTACCCTTTCAGTTTGAAGCCACTGTACCTTGTCCCATAAGGGCCCACACAGGCCCTTATAAAAAATCCCTCTCCAGCTTTCTTGCAGACTCCCTTCAGGTACTGGAAGGCCACAGTTAGATCAACCCTAAGCCATCTGTTTTTCAGGCTGAAAAATCCTAATTCTCTTAGCCTGCATGCAGTGCTAAATTGGTCAGCACCAAGGCTGCTCCACAAACTGGCACCTCAGAGGTTAGATGTAAATGAAGTTTGAGGAAAATCACAGTAGATTAATTAAAATTTTTTTCAGACTTAAAGATTTGTATGCATTTTTAGATGATTTTAAAAGCAAAATACATGGATTTTATTAATTCAGAAAAAGATCAGAAATGTTCTTTTTGTTTTATTCATCTTTAAATTAGTGAAGCTGCATATAGCTATATAACTCCATGTTTTGTGACTGATTTCTTTTCCAGTTTGTGCCATTTCTCATCTCACTGGCTGGTACAAAAATCCTGTGAATGTATTAATCCCTCTGTATCAGAACTAAGCTGATTGCTAGCTGAGGCTTAAGAAGATAGTCCCATTGTAGAAGATATATGCTGCCAGTATTTATCATCAGAATCCCCACAGAAGGTGTTTGTTGTGGGCCATGTGCTTCCAGGCTAATACAATTTTTCCTGTAGCTGCCTGTGATAAACACACCACATGCAGAAGAAAAAAAATTTCTATTGGATCTCCAAGCAGATATGCTCAGTTGCTCCTTCTGAACAAATATTCTCCTTGTCTGGAGTTCCACTGTAACTCTGCAAACAGAAGTTTTTCTGGGGCAAGCTGACAGCTTCTGTGGGGAGTTCATTTGAGGTAAAGGAACCTCCATGTCAGGAGAAAAGTGTTTACCACTTCTCCAGTGTTTCCTGACAGGTGATCTGGGTCAGTTGTGAATTTAATCAGAGATGGTGCAGCAACAGAGGCAAGGAATTTTCAATGCATCTGTCCTTGGGTTCAGAAGACTATTAGATTCCTCCTCTGAGAACCTCATTACACTATCAGGGAGTATTAGAAATGTATAAAATGAAGGAGAAGGATGAGAAAGTAAGGCCTATGCATCACTCCATGACTCAGGTGGGAGAGGGGGAAGTGTTGCTCTCAGCTCCCAGGTAGGAGCTGGCAGAGACTCACATGGATCCCACACATCACAGCTTTCCTTTTCCAGTGAGCTCTGCCTTCAGTCAATGCTGTGTTGATGGCCTTAAAGGCCCCTCTGGCTTACTTAATCCTACCAACAGATCCAAATTGCTTAGAAATAACACCATAATTACATTAGTCATACAATTTGACACCACCATGGGAATTAAACTATGCAAAGGCTTTTTCTTGTCTGTGCTGTACAATTATTATTTCTGTGATCAGAAGGCACATATCTTATTTATCATAACAACTTGTGTTGAGAGATAAAAGTGCAACATTTTTTAATTAATTACCATGCTAGAAATTTGAAATCAGATATAAACAAGTTTGACTAAGGAATTAACTGTGATGTGGCTTTCTTCAAGTTATTTTCTTTAAAAGAGTGCTGGTATACTGCCAATTTTTTGCCATCCTTTCCAGTTACAATAACTTCACAAAATCAAGTTTTCCTGAGGGCAGAATCTATCAATAGAATGTTTTCACATGCTGGGAGAAATTTCTCCCAGTCAACATTTCATCCAGTAGATAAATTCTGCTTTTCCTCAGGAGCATTATTTTGCAACTGTGATGAATTCTTACTACTTTTCATTTCTTGTTTTAACATTGTATTAGGACAATAAAAAATTACTGAAATTTACTTTTCATTATGCTCTTTACAAAGGAAATTACTGAAGACCAGGAATATGCTAAGTGACTCTTAAAGGTTTGCAGTATATTTTTAATATATAAACATAACAAGCTTATATTATTCATTTAAATTTTCCTTCCATTTTTTACTTTTTGTGAACTAATGCAACTGAACTACAGTAGCAACAAGAACTTTGTTCACTACCATGGCTAAAATTCTGCCTACACTACAACTTCTTCCATCACAAAACTAGTTTTGGATTACCCTGAATACCTAGCCAATATGTTTTTTAGTGTTATAGCAACAAATGACAGATTGGATCCTCCAAGCATGATATTTATACTCTGTGATTAATTGTTGTTAATGGGGAGCACTTGAATACACATGTAAAAATTACAAAAGAGAACTCACTGGTCAAAGCCCTTTATTACAGACAATCTCAACAGTTGGTTTCTTCTTTCCCAAGAGACACTTTTTTGGGAAATGTGCTCAAAATTATTAATAATTATTTCCTGTAGAAATCATCAGATCACTTAGTTATTCCAAATTTATATGCTTTGTTGATGATTTTGTTGGTGTACATGAAGGTAAGTGTTCACCCTGATAAACCTGCTTTTAGAGAGACAAGAAACATTATCTTCCTACATCAATTTTGTTTTCTTCATATTGAATAGAAATCAGAGATGCTGCTGCACTCCTAGCTAGTGAAATATGCACAATAGCATCTGCTAAGCATGAGAAAATTAATTCACATGTAAACATTTTTAGAGCAAAATTGGGAAAAAATCTAAACAAGATCCGGATAATGTTTTAAACACCATTGTTGTTATGTACAAAGTAAACTGTGCAATTTTTGACTGTATATATGCAACTATTTTGAAATCTTAGTATCTTCAGTAGAAACACATTCAAGATGGTTATAAGTAATTATTCATTAATTGTCAGAAAAGTATGGGGCAATACGTAACTGACATTTGTCTTACAAGAACATAAGTAATGTTTGTTTTTTTCATGTCGGTGGCTTTATCTTGCAGGGTACTAAAAGAAGATCAACTGGTAAATATGCTAAGTCATAGCACAAGGAGCACCCATGCAGTCAGGAGGAACATGCCCAGAGCTCAGTCTAAGCATGATGTGAGTGTGACTGACAGGACTGGGTGCAGAGTCAGAGTGTGAAAAGGTGACATTTAGAAAAAGTGACACAAGTCAAATGCTGCATATTACTGAAAGCTAAGCTGCAAAATCCGTGTCTTAACACTTGACAAATTAAAACTTTTTTGTGTATCTATGTTGCTGAGGCAATTTATCACAGTATAATGTTGCGTTGGCTATTCTTAGCTCCATTACTAGAGCAGTTGGACACAGCTCAGTAATAAAAATATTTATATTTTATTCCTGTCTGTGTTCCTATGGAACTTCTAATTATCTGTGATTGCTAACAGCTCCTTCTTGTTTACCTTTATAGAGTTATGATTTTTAGATATTTAGATTTAGATATCTAGTTTATAGATATGATAACTCATTCTATTTTTCTTTCTTCTTGATACACCACTTTGCTGCTGAGATGGCAGGAAGAGATAATCATTGGAGTGTATGGGTGCAATTACTCCTACTTTCTGATTTAGCACTGTACTCACAAATTTGTTTATTTGGTAAGACCACAGATATACAAAACACATAAAGGATATTTTTATGTTTGTGAAACATGAGATTTTAGATCATGTAAGACAAGGCAACTTCTGTCATATTTATTAACTTGTGTGTACAACAGAGTGGATTAGTTTGCATTTGAAATGCCTCTTTCTCTTGACTCTCTCTGTCTCTTCCCACCACCATCACAGCCTTTAGATTACTATCAAAATTCTGTGTGTTTTCCTGTTTAGAATTAGTAATTAATTATTAGTAATAATATTCTAAATTCTATGTCAGTTTTACAACCTTGCACATAGTCATCCTTTAGTTGATTACTGTTTCTTTAAGTGGAAGTATTGACACAAGAATAAATCCCTAAACTTGATAAAAGCAAGGAACAGCAAAACTCTCTTAGCTAAATTTCAATTTCACAGGTACAAGCATTTTAGATATTAGGAATAAATGAAGAACCAGTTCTCTTCTTTTGAACTAATTTTGTTTCTAATATAACTAAATGACATGCTCCACTGCCCACACTTCCTATGCCAAATGGATTTTCTCTTCAGCTTTTACAGTTTTAATATCTGTGATTTCTCATATGCACACCTATAATTTAGTATTTTTATTGCTTTCAGGGTGCCATTTGAGAAGACTCTGTCCTTTTCTTTGGTCACCATGCTAACAATTATTATCTAAGGTTAGAGATGAAGTAAAAGTATGTTCAGGAGAGAATTTAGTGGTGTTAAGATGAGGAAAATAAGTGCTGTCAGCAACAGGCTCATGATTAGAAAGGAAAGAGTATGCTAGTGGTTTCTTACTTTTCCTTTTTAAAAACCTGTTCACAAGGCCCTCAGTTTATTATCTTGTTTCTAATCTTTTTCAAAATGTCAGGAAGACTTATATGTATGTCATAGGTTAAGAGTTTTGAACTGCAGTAATATTTTTTCAGCACTTTCACAGAAGAAAGTTAACAAACCCTTACTTTATGCCCTAGTTAAAATGGCAGAGAGTGAAAAAGGTAGTTTCAAGAAATTATATCTATATGACAAATTTAAAGAGACTTTGTAAAAAGAGAAACTCCTCAATGTTAATTATTAAATCCCTCATCCCAATGGCGATTTTCTTTCCAAAGTGTTTACAGATTTGATGTCTTTCCTAAAATATATTATTAGTTCAATCATAATTAAAAAAAAAAAGAAAACAAATTCAAATAACAGAAATAATCCATTTCATCTTACTGGAGTTAGTTAAAGCTGGTCTGTTTCTCTCAATTATTATGGGAGAACCTCAATCAAAAGCACAAAATATGTGAATTCAGTCAAGCAGGACCAACTCCATGTTTGTCCTTCTTACTCCAGCTGTGGACTGCAAGTTGAGCTAATACAGCACTTTTGGTTAGTCATCTGTATTCCCTACTCAGAATTTGATTATCCAGCCCCCACAGGGTAGCACAAGCTCACTTCAGATACACCCCAGGAGCAAAAATAACCTTGAGTCTTTCACAAACTGTTGCTGACTATAGCTGTGTTATCATACAGCAATGGGCACAAAATGAGGATGAATTTTATTTGACATATTTAAGTTTTTGCCAATAATTTTTTTTTTCCAGATCCATGTGGAGTAATATAGGAGAGGATAAAGGAGAAGATGGTATGGTGGGGGACCTTGTAGGAAGGCTGTTTATTAATGGCTTGTCAACTTTTCTTTTGGAGCCATTAGCATAGAAACATGAATACTTGACCAATTAAATTACTTCTTTGTTTTCCATTGCTCAGCACATTAAGCCATTGGGGCAAATAGAAACTACTGCACTGCTAAAAGTGTTTTTAGTTTTGACAAAGCTAGAACCTAGTTGTAAAGAGATAGCTCTGGTGTTATATCTTAAAACAGTTTGTTTCATCTCTTGGTTTGGGATTGTAACTCAGGTATGGCCATGTCAGTAAAAGGAAGCTGCTGCTGTTGTTGATTTGCTGGGTTTTCTACCGAACCCTGCCATTCAGCTCAGTAATGTCACAATATCAATAGCTCAATATTTCAATTAGCATTGGAGACAACTGTATGAACTGTTCCTGCCTTTGTGGACACACTGGCACTTCCCCAGTATGCTGCTGCCACTGTGCCAACATGTATTTCTGGTGGATGAAGCAGACACCAGCCATGGCAGCATCTGTGAGCCCAAGGGTGGGTGACTCCTGGATGGGGCTGCCAGGGGTCCCTGTGCTTCCAGTGTCTGCATGCCAAAGGGGCTGTAGGGCATGAAAAGTGGAGTCTCAGGTATTACAAGGTCCCATGTGCTTCAAGGTGGCACAATAAACATGTAATCTCATGGCCCAATATGACCTTGTTTCTGACAGTTGTGGATACAGCTATTCCCAGGGCAGCCTGACAAACGTGTTTGAGCTTCACAGTATGGATGGCCCTCATGAAAGCGTAGCTTTTATGCAGCTCACTAAGAGAAAAGACTGATTTCTCAGAAGTGATTGTGTACAATGAGTCCTGTTTTGGGGAATGAAAAAGGAAATAAAGGGTGCTGACACTTGCAGGTATGTCTGTAGGAGAAAGAAGGGGAGAAAGAGATTAATTTTGAAAGTAAATAAAACCTGCGCTCTTCTCAAAATATAAGTAGTTCTGTAGTTCTCTTTTGTTACTTGTTGTTTTGTTAGGCTTTTTTTTAATATTGGCATATAAATTGATACTCAAATTAATGACTGAAAGAATTTTTTTCAAAAACTCAATCTTCCAGCTATGATACTCACTAGTTAATAGGGCTATGTCTTCCTACCTCTGTTGACAGTACAAGGATTTAACACTGAAAGTTTCTAGTGTGGGTATTTTTTTATGAAACAGTGAAATAATTTATTCAGTAATTTATTGAGTATGCAAACATAAATATAGCCAGTAAAAACAGAATAAAATATTTTATAATTTTTATTTTAAAACTGTATATTTAACTAATATTAAACTTTAAAAATTGGTGCTGAGGTGTATTTTCTAAGATATGTAAATGCAAATCGTATCTGACCTTTGAACAGATTCTTTTCATTGCTGTGATGTCAGTGATTGTACTACAGAAGTGAGTATATGAGCAAAAGATCTGTGATTCACCTCTCTCCTAATATCATCCTATATCAGAATAGAGGTTCACTCTTTTAGTAGACCAGCAAAAGCAAACACTACTGAAATCTCTCAGACTATTCTGCAGAGACTGCATTCTGCAAAATTTGGCCAAATGCAGATATAAAATTTAAAATATTAATGTTTAAGCTATATTGGTACACTAAGCATATTTACACCTCTAACAGGGTAGCTTTTCTAGTGTCTTCTGCTTTTTGTACCCCAATTCCTTTTTTACTATTTCTTTAGTTTTAAAAATAATTAAATAAAATTTAATTCTTTGTGATAGCTAGAGTTTTTCTGATGCCTTGAGAGGCTAGACAGTATTAAAGAAATAAAGTAGGTATTTATTAAAAAGGCCTTCAGAGGATACACCTTGGGCAGTACAAGAGCCTGGCCATGGCTACACCCAAGATGGATGGTGTGTCCTGAATTTTCACACTTTTATGAGTTTTGGTCCATTTATGTATTTGGGTTAATTGTTCAATTAAAGCTTCAGGTCATGGAGTCCCATCCCCCTTGTTTGCTGTCTTCAGTAAGTGCTGTTTACACTTTCTGGGCCTGAAGCTGCAATGGTGTCCTTGGTTCTCAGGCTGGAAAAGATTGTTTTGTCTAACTAAACTGTGAAGAGAACTTGCTAACACTTTATATGAAGTTCAGAGTTGTATACTAGAGCAGTACAGAATCTGGAAAATATGAAAGCTAAAACTTAAGGCATCATTTCCTCGATTAGAAAAACTTGGAAGCTGGTAGTCTGCATAAGTGGGAGGCTTTCCATATGCAAATGCTCTAGCAGTCAGCTCTCTTGATAATGCATGAAAAATACATTCAGGTATTTGCAAATGCAAGATTGCATGCACGCACCATAAAACTTTGTTATACTGCTCTGTGAAAATCAAGACCTCAGTTTCGTCCTCAGAGTCCTAAGGGATGCCTGTGCCAGGCTAGATAATTTCTGCATCCATGCTGCTGTGATACTCTCTCACACATGCCAGAAATTTTTTCACAGACTCGTATGTGAGCTGCCTGAGAAGCACACAGAGATACTGAGAAAGGCAGAAGTGAAGCAGGATGTACCCAGTTTATGAACATTATCAAACCTGAGCGGAATATTTATAATGTTAATGGGATGCTCTTATTTCACTTGCCCTCCTGTTCCCCACCTACTCTGCAGCAGGCTGTATCCCTGTCTGACAGCTGAAGCCTGTGTCAGTGACAGAACTAATCCCTGCCACGCCTGCCCTCACTCATTGTTCTGACATGGCAGCAACACTATTTCACTTTTGGTTGCATCCTAGCAGACAAAAATGAGCTGTGCACCATCCATCACGACTGTCCTTGTGAGCATGTGTCACCAGGGGTAGCATGTCCTGAAAAACGTGCTGAACCTAAAACTGAGCCGCTATTATCTGCAAATGGGTTTTGTCTTCCTTCATAACCCAGCAGTATCACTCACCTCCCCAAACTGTGCATGTATCAGAGAAGCAAAACACAGAGATTTTAATTTAGAAAGTACAGCCAGATAGCAATTATTCTGTTGGCATGTTTATTTTGCACATCCTGGAATGAGGGATTTACAGACTTTCAATATCTGAACAGTAATTGAGGACCTGTGATCTCTTAAATGAAGTAGGTTTGGGCACTGTTTTAATTTAGGAGAGGTGTCAAATATTGAACTAATTATTTGAATGTAAGTAAAGCAAATATTGACCTTTCTCTGTTACTTACTGCAAACAGAACAAGAGTTAGAACAGACTCTATTTCCAGAACAATTTAAATCAAAAATTAAGAACACATAAGTAGACTCCAAACTGTATTGCATCCCTCACACATCAGAACATGGGGATACCTTGTGAGCAGTAGGTTTCTGGTGGGTGACTGATACTTGATCTTGGCCCAATCCTCTTGTATGAGATGATGCTAAGAAGCATTTCCATGTTCTGATTCATGATCTTTTTCTAATAAGTTCAGCCTTTTGAACTCTTTAAAGTGGGGGGGAGGGGGGTGGGGGAGAAGATTTTGAGGGATAAAACCAAAATAAAGAGCATAATTTACATTAAAAAATGGTTAAGTCTCATTAAAGTGTTAATTTTCCATTAATCTTGGACCGTTTATGGTGGTGACTCAATACTCTAGTGAATGGCATAAAATGAAGTAATGAATGAAGAAATGTACTACAATTTATTGTTTCCCAATGTCATTTAATGTCTTTGTGGATCACTGTCTAAGAGGAGATTGAGCTGAGGATGGGAGGCAGCTGCTGCTAGGACAGCAATGCAGTCCTGCATGGACCAGACTGCACATCTGGTCTCTCTGTACAGGAGTGTACAGATAACACAATGAATGCCATGTGCTCAAGCACAGCCATGCTCTGTATAACACATTTTCCATAGATGCAGGTGCAAACAACACACAATCTAATTTCCCATTGTGACTTTTGGAACACGTCCACTACAGGCCACAGTATCCTGAATGCCTGGGAGGCTTTATTGCTGGATGCACATTTTCCTTTTCCCTAAAAATAAAGCAGCTTGGGTTGACAGTGATCACATGAATGAGCAAGAGGCAAATGTAAAAGGTGAAAACCTTCTTACTTCTTACTGGAGTTTACCAACTCCAAGTCAGTAAGTTAAAAACAAACAAAAAGAAAAGACTTAGTGTTCAGATTTTTATAAAACATAGAATCGAATAGTGAAAAGCAACAATACTGACCTGAACCTGATTTTATTGCACTTGAGGACAAGGTCATCCAAAGTTGTATCCTCTCTTATATCAACACTGCTTTTCCATTCTTACCTAATTGCTTGGAGAATAGCTAAAAAAAAATTAAGTATGGAATTCTAAATTCTTTTAAGATTCATAGGTAGTGTCTGGCAACATGAAAATTTTGTAAGATTGAGATTACAGCAGAGCACAGGTTAGCACAGATGGTTGTAGGCTGTTGGGTCAATATATATCAGACCAGCATAAATATTTTTAAATATTTATTTGTATCTTTGGCTCTGCTTGCAAATAAAAAAAAAAAATCATGATGTTAACAGCAGTGTCTGATAAGGAGTTGAACATGAAAGCAAGAGATTAGGAGACAGTATGCCGAATGTTATGTTGAATCACATTATTTTGTATTCAGAGGGATCATTCAGCCCATTGTTTTCCTCTGGCCATTCTGTTTGTTGCAATGTAAGATTTAGGGATCTTATTTATTCTTAAAATGAATTAAAACAACAATGCTAAAGCTTTAAAAGTGTGCCTGCATCTTTCATCTCTGCTTGTACTCCCTTCCTCATTTTAAATGACAAGCATGAGACTAGTGGTTTATGCAGTATGTCCAGAAGATTAATGTTTTCAGGTGATCTTAGAGAGCTGTTTCATTTCAACAGCCACAAGAATTTCTTATTGCATAGAGTAGGAAAAAATAAAATTTAAAAAATAGAAACAAATAATCTAACCATCTAAAAGCTGCAGGTACCGAGATTTAAGATAGATCCTTGGCACCTTCCTTTAGCAATAATGCTAGGTAAGAATTTCAGATTTTGTATTTCTGAGACTAAGGAGTGTTTTGTTTTCTATATAAAATCAATTGGCTCCAGCATCCACTTCAACACAGTAATTTAACACTAGATTCGGGAATTCAATATTCCTTAATGTTCCTTTGTAATCTTCAATTTTCAGAAACTGTATGATAAAGGTAATATGCAAAACTTGACAAAAAAATTTCCAGGTGAAAAAACACATGCTTCTATTGCAAATGTTTTCATACACAAGCATACACATACAAATATATAAAGGAAAATGAGAATGCAGAAGCTTTGGGTAGGGGTTTGACACGTGGCTGAAAATTTGATAGGGGATGAGGGTTGTGCCTGTTTTAACTTCACGATGAAGTTGCAGAAGAAATGTTATGGCTTCTAATGAGACCCAATGTGAAAACTAGGATTCTGAACTCCTTACAGGAATCTGTTACAAGTCCAAAATGTCTTCAAGGAAGCCAATGTTCAACTGGTGTTCCCTATCTTGTCTAGCTTTATCCCAACTGCAGTTAAGATTAGTTTCCAAAGCCTTTTTACAAACATTTGTGATGTGTGTTTATGTGCAGCTTGCTCAAAATAATCACATTCTGAAAAAAATAATCGGAAGTCTTATGGTCCCACAGGTTTCTAGAGAGAAGAATTAACTCAGAGTGAAGGCGTTCTTAGTTTCTATGATTTCTGAGCCAAATTACACATTTTCTTGGTGGGTAATAAAAATAGACAGTTTTATGGCAAAGCTGGCTTAGACAGAAAATGTTACTAGGAAGCACAGAAGAACATGAACCAAATTAACACAAGAGGTAGTGAATGTTCAATGAGAGCTAGCACTGTGTACTAATATGCACAGTAATTATACATTTTCTTCTTTAAAATTCAACTGAAATATGTCAAGCGGTATTTTTGGTCATACTTTTGATATTGAGACTTAATTTAATGAAGTTCAAAATAATTACTTTATTTAATAATAGGATCTTTATTAAACTATTACATTTTTCCTGTTATTGATTCTTTATCTATGAAAATTTATGTCATTGATAATATGTAGTACCTTAAACCATTTGCGAGAGAACCTCTGAAGCAGCATGTGAAGTTCATTAGTATGCAAACCCAAATGTAGAAATACAAAAAGAAACATCAGAAATCCAATAAATTGCATGGACAAGGATGATAGTTTATGTTTCAAGAAAGGGTTTCTCACATTACTTTTATGATTTTTGTTATTACTGATGAGTGAAATAAATAGTATTTGAAAAAGGATTTGAGGTGGTGAAGAGTAGGGGGAATATAAGGCCAAAATAAAGCTCACTTTTTGTTGAGAAACATTTTTTTTCATTTAAAAATTCTGACATTGATATGATATCAGCAGTATGATATAACATAATATCAAATATATATATCATATACCATAGGTATCATATATATCAATACATATACCAATATATCAGCAAGAACATAGTAATGGGACATTTATGTAGTCAGCAAAGCTGTTTGAAATTGTAGTGATTTCTGGTTTCAGCTCCTAACAGTTAGGTACTGACAAAATCAGTATGGGAACAAGATAAAACATCATGCTTTAGGACTTAAAGTAATCCTAAACTGCTAATCATTTTAGGAGGAGAATCGTGCTTTGATGATAAGAGAATGGAGTGAAAATAATCTTATTTCTACCTAGTTCGTGGTTCTTGTGTCTCTTTCCACAGCATCTGGGGATGCTGAAGCCAGAAAAATTACAGTATATCAACTATCAATCTGACAAGATACAATGTTTTCTCTATTCCTATCAACTCTTCTATTTTCCTTGCAGGAATGCCACAGAGATACAAATAAAACAACAGGGCATATCATTAATTTTGAAGATTTTTGGTGTTTGCAATTTTTAAATGCCTTGCTTTTACAATAGACTTCTGTTTTTGCAGTCTGGTCGCCAAATGGAATCCACTGGGAAACTTCAAAAGCTGCCAATGAAAGCGAGTTAGAACATGGTTAGAACCTAAGCATTGCTGTTAAGGAAATATTGGATTTGGCATAGCTTTTTTGCATATCACCTCCACAATAAAATTTCATTCAATGTGCTAAGTTTCAATGGAATGATCTCCACTTTATCTTCTTTATGTCACTGCTGTATTATTTTATAATACTAAATCTACAATAGCATTAAGGTAATATTTATAGTTTTTCCATTATAAGGTATGAACTAATTCTGTAGCTGTCCATCTTATGATTTACAATGTTTGTGTTACAAAGACAAAATTTTCAGGACTGTATTATGCTGTATATTGGAAATAAGGAAATTTTTTTCTCAGTGATAGTGGTGAAGCACTGCACAGGTTGCCCAGCAAGGCTGTGGATGTCTCACTATTGGAAGTGTTCAAGGCTAACTTGGACAAGATTTTGAGCAACCCGATCTAGTGAAAGATGTCCTTTCCCATGGCAGGAGAGTTGGACTACTTGATCTTTAAAGCTTCCTTACAACACACATTATTCTATAATTCTATGAGTCTATAATATGGGGCACAAGTTTTCATAAAGCTGACACTGAAGAAACTGCTGTATCTCAAAGGAAATTCTAGAAGACATGCTAGGCAATTCCAAAGTAAACTTGGAGCTTGAAAAGATCCTCCTCTATAGATCTCTAAGTCCACAAAACCTGGAGATTCATGAGAATCATGAGCAGAAAGAGACTATATGGAAATGAGAATTGAACAGCTGAAATTAGTTGAGAGTAACAGTTTTAGGGCAATGGGTTTTTCCAAGTGATGTGGGACCAACAGGAAAGCCAGCATCTTAGACTATCCGAGAAGCCAAGACCGGTGAAGATTAGAAGAAATTTTTCAGGTCAGAGAATGAGGGTAAAGCTAGACACATCTTGGATAGGAATATTATTGGAAAGTGGTGGAATTGCATTTGGGGCTGCAGAGGTCCATTTCTGTCTCCCCCACCAGCTTTCCTGATCAGTGAACACCATTGTTCAAGACTCAGTGAAATCCACAGCATGATTCCTCTCTAATCTGTTGTGAGCCTGGATGAAAGCCTCCAGCCTGTAGGAATACCCTCAAGGTCTGACCTCAACTTGAAGGTTTTTACAGCAAATTTCAGGGTGTCAAATATACCTACCCCTCAGTGATGACTGTAATGCCAATCCCAGCCAGCCTTTCAGGGAGACACACTGCCCTCACACCTAAAAGCACTTTGAAGGTGTTGATCAACATCTTCTGCCCCAAGCCATCATCTCTGCTCCCTGGCCCTGGGGTTGCTGAAACGTCCTGCCCAAATCAGGAAAGGCCCCAGGGTGCAACATGCAGAATGTTATGTGCATTGTAAAGTATTTCTCTGGAAGGCACTCTGCTTGTGATGCCCAGAGCTTTGACTATATTCACTTTGGAAGATTATGAGAAAATGCACTTCACATGTAAGCAAATTTTGTTTTAATGTTCAAGAAATATTAAGCAAGTGCAGATAAAAAACTAACAAGTGCAGATAATGTTGGCAATTTTTTTGCAAAATGTTGTTATTGTCATGTCTATTTTAGAAAAATAAATTTTCTGCACGTTTGAGTTAATAGAGTTGACCATTTGCAGGAGAAATAGTAAGTAAGACAAAAGGATTGGGGCAATGGGGATTTTCAACTCTTTTGTACACTACAGATTTCAATTGTCATGAAAAACTATTGCTAGGAGCATGAAGATAACATCAGTAAGACAGTCAGATGAAGGGCCATAGGGCAGAGAAAATAGCCAAGTATTAGAAGAGAGAGAGAGAAAAAATGCAGTCTGAGGACAAGTTGAAAATTACCAAGATTCAGGGCATGTTCCCTAGAATAAATCATATTGAAATCTGAAAGAAGTAGATGAGAGATTTTCATACTCTATCCCCACTACACTGTTTAATGTTTCTGCTTTGGGCTAATTGCAGTGCTGAGAAACTCAGACATCTAGACAACATGAAGCTTTGTCTGAGTCTCATGGTAATAACTATCTTTTGTTATCAGAGGAAAGCAGCAGAGAGTTTGTTGGCTGCTGCCCTGTAATGACTGTGCTTGGTCTGAAAGAAGACAGATGCTCTATTTTTTATTTGTAAACAGCATCTTTACTGTGATCAAGAGAAAACAAAGGTAATCCTTGCACTCCTCACTGTCGGGGAAAAAAAAGCTGTAAATCAAGGACCAGTTCTGCTTCCTATTAACAGCATCAGTGAGAAGGTAGAAGGGCAAGCAGGGATTGCAATCATATGAGAGTCCCTGTTTGAACTCTTTGTGTTGGTTCATTTTCTTGCTGGCTAAGCTTACATTAAAACTTTCTTTTTTCCTGAAGATAGCAGAAAGTTCCTGATGTACTTTTCCATTGCTTTCTTTTACCCTCATGGCAACATTAATCTTCTGCATGTGCATAATTTACTAGCCCATGTGTTGAACAAGTATCTGCTACGTAGAAATCTTGTTCTCTGGGTGAGAAACAGAAGCTGCCAGCCTGATTAAACTAAAAAGATCTTCTTAGAGGAAGACTATACTTGCCTGCATCTATAGTTTGTCTCTGGTGGAGTGAAACACACATGTGACAGCTTCATGGCTGCCATGGTACAAGCCAGGGTGTGTTTCCACAGTTAACACCTGAACCCCCACAGCTCTTACAGAGCTGGTCTGCAGATAAGTGGCTATGGCCATGGCCACACAGTCCCTTTGAAGCTGAATCTGATTCTCATGCATCTGCAAGTGTGGAACTTCCTGTAGAGGAATGCACAAGCCTTGTGCTGAGGAGGAGGAGTGGGCAGGATTGCCAGCAACAGGGCTGCTATCCATCCCATAGGAATCCCTTCACAAGGCATGCCACATTCTCTGTGGTGTTCCTTCCCCTGCAGCCCAGTACTCCAGAGTGATTCCTGCCACATCACAGTAATTCCTCTGCAGAGACTTGGGCACCAGAAGAGAAGCAGTTTGTAGGGTCTTGGCCACAGATTCTTCAGTCCCGTGGAGTCCATGGACAGTCAGTCCAAGGGCACAAGTAAGCATTCTCCCCTTCCCCTGGCACAAGTGATGCCTCTCCCCAGGCACACACATGATTACTGCTGATGGCACAACCAATAGGGCCAGGAAGTTTGGCCCAGATTGTGGTGTTACTTGGGGTGGGAGGTACAGGGATGGCAGCACACAGACAAAAACCAAGGCAGACCAATGTTCCACCTCAGCTGTGAAGTATGTTGGCATCAATTCTGGAGCTGAGAGACTGCTGTCTCCAGGGCTCTGAAGGAATGATGTGTGATGGGCATACAGACAGGACAGGATTTCCCCTTTTAGCTGCTGCCTGTCCTCACACCAACCCAATTCCCTGGGGAACTGAAAAAATTTCCTGCAAGACAACTCCTGACACTTTTGCTACTGAATGGTTTTAAGAATGATAGCTTATATAATCCTATAGCCTCATTTCATTTTAGCAGTATTTAATGAAAGAAGAAATGGTTGGACAAAGCAATTTCATATACTATTCAACAAGCAGCTCTTTCTGTATGAAGCATTAACAATAGCTGTCATCTTTGTACAAAAAAAGGCTTCCAATTACTTCAATGCTAAGAGAAAATCCAAATACTGAGAGCCCCACAAGAATTTTTTATACAATTATGGAAAGGGAAAAGGTGTGACCCAGAACTCCATTTAATATTTTACTAGCCTTGAGAATTAATTTGAGCTTGTGTTCAATTTTCTGGAAAGTTTTGTCTTTACAGCTGTGCAATTTGGGCACATAATGGAAGAGAACAGAGAGTTGTCCTTTCCTCTCTGCTTTTTTCACATGCTAGAAATGGGGGAAAGGGAGGAGATGACATGTAATCCGTTGAACATATAAAGGAAAAAGTAAGTTTATGATATAAAAAATGTCATATGACTTCATTAAAATTTCTTTAGAAGGCAGTAGGGAAATTTATAAGACTAGTAGATGGAAGAGTGTAAAATAAAGACAGATTAGCCTTAGCTTTGGTTGTGTACAGTTTGCTGTAAACCATATGGCTACAGGCTTTCTCTAAATTGCATCTACCTCTTGGTCTTTCTCTTCTATCCCATATACTTTTTGGCATCTGAAAGGGGAGAAAATGCATCCTGATCTCACTTTATCAATACCTCCCTCTGTATGTAGATTGTACATTCACTCTGTGAATTCCTTCCTACATCCTAATTTAAATTAGCATCTCCTCCATTAAGTGTTTGTTAGTCTAAAGCATAGCTGGTCTGGAAATACACAATGATACACCTTTTCATCCAAAGTTGAAGTCTTATAAGTGTAGAATTGTTCAAGGAATGTCTCCATTTCTGCAACCATTCACAAGAATGTGTGGAAAACACCTGATGAAACGCATCTTACAAAATCAGCTTTTGAGCTTTAAAGGTTCTTGGAGTTTTCTTAGCTCCATGTTTTGGTTTCCAGTCTTTCAGACATGCAGCCCACAGTCAGAGGTCACATCCTTAATATTAAATTATAGGTACTAATTATAGGTAGTGGATCTGTTCTCTTTCACTGGGCAAAATGTTGCAGAGGTCTCTGATCATGTCCGTTCTCTACCTACATCTAGAAATTGCATGGGACAGTACTTGTAAACTATGGCTAAAAGTTGTGCAAAGAAACAATTCAACAATTTAATACAACACATAAAAGAGTACTAGTGCCTTGAAAGGGCTCCTTTTATCTTTATAGGTTAGATGTAGCCCAAGACTCTGGACTGGCAGCAGAAAGCCTCAAAATCCTGTTTTTCATGAATTGAGTTAGTGCCTGTTGAAGATTCTTGTTTATGACATTTGTTTGTGTGAACCAAAATTATTTTGGTTTTGTTTTTTCTTTCAAATAATACTTTTTAAAGGACACTGAGAAATACTGAAATACTTCTACTCTTTAGGTATCATTGCTTGCACTTACAATGCCTTTTTAAAGTCAGCTGCTGTCTTCAGGACCAGATTCTCAGACTACTTTGCCAGGGAATCTGTGAGCAAAGCACAAGGACTAGCAGATACTGCCTCTCCAAAAATGGGATGTTCATCTCTGGAGGAGGTAGGCAGCCAATGGTAGGAAATGGTGATAGGAGAAATGTAGATCCTGCTGTGTTGAGTTGCCTTTTCAGACAATTTTATGTAGCCACCGAAGGCAGTGAGTGCTCTTCTAGAATGGTAATCATGCTCTTTTTAAAATTATTTTTACGTTTTGTCATTAATCACTGTAATTACAAATACAAATACGATGCTCAAAATCAGATCTATTCTGCTGATGATACACAACCTTGAATGAAATCTAAATCTCATTCTTTGACTAAGCTCTGCCATGACTACAGGAAAGTATAGAACTAAAAATGGATTTCTTTTGATAAACAAAGTAATTTCATTTGATTCTGAAAGTACATAAGACCAGGATGCTGCATTACAATGTATTGTTTTCTGCATATTCACTTTTATATTCATAGGACTTCCATAGTATTTTGAATTTCAGTGATGAATTTATCGTGGTATTGATATTTAAGTGAACATTTCTGGTATACAAGCAGAGAAAATAAGTCCTTGAAGAAATGAGTCCCTGGGCTGCTCCATTCCCACACAGAATTATAGAATTATATTATCATAGAATCATACAATGGTTTGGGTTGGAGGAGACCTTAAAGGCCATCTAGTTCAAACCTCCCTGCCAAGGGCAGGGACACCTTGCACCAGACCAGGTTGTTCAGAGCCCCCTCAACCCTGATCTTGAACACTTGCAGAGATGAGGCATCAACATATTCCCTTGGCACCCTGTTGCAGTGTTTCACCACCCTAACAGCAAGGATTTTCTTCCTAATATCTAATCTCAAACTTCTCTCAGTTTGAAGCCATCATAAAGATATATGAAGACCCCATCTATACAGGCCCTTGTAAAAAGTCCCTCTTCAGTTTTCCTGTAGGCTCCCTGCAGGTATTAGGCTTCTAAAAGCTCTCTCTGAAGCCTTTTCTTCTCCAGGCTGATCAACCCCAACTCTCTCAGCCTGTCTTCACAGGGGAGGAGTTCCATCCCTCTGATCATCTTGGTGGCCCACCTCTAGACTTGCTTAAAAAGGCCCAGGTTCTTATGCTGGGAACCCCAGAGCTGCACACAGTTCTCTGAGAGCAGGGCAGAGAGGCTGAATCCCCTCCCTTGCCCTGCTGGCCACTCTGCTTTTGATGCAGCCCAGGTTACAGCTGGCTTCCCGGGCTGCAAGCACACAGTACCAGGTCACATCAAGCTTCTCATCTTCACCCCCAAATTCTGTTCTCAATCTATTCTCGACCCAGCCTGTGTTAGTGCTTGGGATTGCCCAGACCCAGGCACAGGACCTTGAACTTGGCCTCGTTGAACTTCATAAGGTTCACACAGGTTCACTTCTCTCTAGATGGCATCCCTTGCCTCCAGTGTCCACAAACCTGCTGAGGGTTCACTCAATGCCACTGTCTGTGCTGCCAAGAGAGATGTTAAACTGCATCAGCACCAATACTGATCCCCAAGGAATGCCGCTCATCAGTGGTCTTCACTAGAAAATCTACCCATTTAATACATTTTTGAGTGCGACCATGAGCCGTTTCTTTATCCACCAGGTGCCAATTCATCAAATCCATGCCTCTCCAGAAGCAATGTGAATGTCTGTGTCCCTTGCAAAGTTGTCTGGTACATATTCATGTACAAGTGCAGTAGCTAATTTGACAGCATAAGGAGTGATATGTTTCTGCATTCCTTGGGGTGGAATCATTAGCACAGGTAAATCTCTGTGCTGCTGACAGCAAATTTATTTGACACAGAGTTTATGATCTAGTAGATGTAAATGTCTGCTGTGAAACCAATGATGGATGAAGGAAGAGAACAGCTTATCTCACAAGATTTCCAGTTGGGATAGAAATAATCTATCTTGCGAAATGCTGACAAGTTCGCTTCTAATCTTAGTTAGAAAATTGAGGCTGGAAGAGATAGTGCTGAAAAAATAATGGGGTGAAAATCTGTTCTAACTTTTCAAAGCATTTCCTACATCCATTCCTAACTTGCTACAAAGTGCTTTGGGAGTTGCAGAGCTATTCAATCACTTTCATATTAACAGAAAAGTCCCATGTGCACAGCTTTTCTATGAACTATTTCCTGTGCCAAAGAGAATTTTGGGTTATTACTATCTGTATAAAGTAGTTCACTGTTTAGAGATTTATTTAAATATGAGGGAATATCAACTGATTCTGAACAGCTTTGCTACTGTGCCTCTTACAGTGTCACCTTTCTGACATTTTTGATTGAAATAAAGAGAACAAGCATAACTAGCACATAACTAGCAGCCTCAGCCTTCTACACTATTCACCTTTTTTAAAAGTGGGTGTTGTAGAGCTGCAAATGTAGGTCTATAAGAACAGACATCAGGATAGTATTGATCTGTCCCAGAAGGATGTGAAAAGGTTTTTAAAACCTGTAACTAAGGGTTTAAGGAGAAGAAAGTCTAAGATGTAGTAGCAGATGAGAGATGAAAAATATGTGAAGATTATGGTATTGTGAAGAGGATACCACAGACTCAGGAATTTCCCAAGAGCAGGTTATAATTCTACCTTTTTTTTCCCTTAAAATCTGTCCTACTTGTAGTAGGAGATGGTGAAACCCAACACAGTCAATGACCTTAAACTGACATATATAAAAATAGTATGAAAATGTTTCATTATTGCAAAGGTCACAGGATAAAAAATTTGTTCCAATTCTGCTGTTTCCAGGAGGCAATGGAAATGCAACAGAGCCATCAAAATTCCTCAGTGGCTTTCAGAAATGTTTGATGCTTACTTTTTTGATTCAGCATTGTAGAATTTATATATCTTGAAATAAGGGCATCATAGCTGAACTTATAACAAAAATAGAAGATAAAAACAATATATATTTAATAAAGCACTTGCTAAAATTAAGGGAAAGAAAGCATTTCAAGGAGGCATGAAAACTGTCTTCAAATGTTCCTCCAATTTCAGAGAGTTAGATGAAACAAGAAAATTATTATTTTATGAAAAATTATGATTTAATAGCTCCTACAGAAGAATCTGCTCTCAGATGTAACACCAAAATACTTTATATAAGGAAAATGTTTCTTAAGCATTTTATATTATACAGTTCTACATAGCAACTTTTTATATCAAGTCCTTTTAGGTATAATTTTAAATAAATGTTGACTGAGCTCAAAATATCAAAAATAAGTGTAAAATCTTTTTAATATTTTTAAAATTATTTTAAATATTTGAAGTATGACATTTCCATTAGCAAAATATTTTCTGTCAAAAAGTCTAAGGGATGTACATTTTCAATAATCCTGATTTTTAAAAAAGGGTCAGATGGTGAGTTTTTTATTAATTTTGTGTGAAATAAAGTATCCAGTCAGTAAATCTCAGGCTTTTACTGCATCTTTTAGGGTCAAGAATAATAAATAAAAATGTTTGAACTTTTAGCATCACTGCACTGGACAGTGTTTGTTCCTACTCCTACACTTTATCTTTCTACTTCTCTCTCCACTATACTCAATTTCAGGTTAAAATAGACTTTACTGAGAACATGTGTTTTCTTGAAAATCTCGACCATCATGTGATTTCACATTTAATGGGATATAATGTTCTGTCACAGCACTTTTAGACTGAAATAATTCTGATTATTTTGTTGACTCTTATTCTTTTTTTTTTTTTATATTACTGAAGCTGAGAAGAGATTTAGCTGCAGCATCCCTCAATTTGCATTAAATTTGTTTCCTAAACAGAAGTTTTACTTTATCCATGTGATTTGCTGTAATGTCGACTTTGCAACATTCAATCAGAATGGAGGAGCTTTTTAACATAGATTTGTTTTTGTACAGACAGATTCCTAAGCTCCAGAAGTCTGGTCTGTACTTCTTTCTCCATGCATAACTGTTCTAGCAACCATAATGAGAGACATCTATCTCCTGGTATGTTTTTGAGTATGATTCAAATGAAGAGACAAATTTGAGAACAAGACTAATGTCTATAGCAGCTATATATCTATATCAAGCTTATATCTATATAAGCTTGACTTTCTTTTAGATTTCGAGCGTGAATTTGCAGGTAGAATATAGGTGAACTTTCAGTGTTCACAAGATTTCTGATTTTATTGAGAAGAGTAAGTGTCTGCTTAAGAGAAAACATTTGCAAACCCAGATTTTCTCATTCTCCAAGTAGTGATGCGTTTGGGGTGGGAAATAAATACTCTTGTTTTTGGAGAGCTACTTTCTGAGTGGATGATGAAGTAGCAGTTAAAGATCAGTGTGCATTCCTTTAGATCATAAAGGGGAACTCTTCAGAAAAATTGCAGTCCTCCTCAACAGAATTTGATTTCACCATCACCATCTAAGAATCCATTCAAATCTTCCATATTATCAATACATTACTGGCATCATCAAGTAGAAAACTGTGTGTTTAAAAAATGTCATTTCTCTCTGTTAGCAATAACTGATATTTTGCCTAAAATCCTCATGCATTGCAGTAAAAAAAAATCAGAAAGTTTTACAACATCAATTCAGAAGAGGTAAAACTTAGACAGGTGTTTTAGGAATGCTGTCTATTTTCACTGCCTGTTACTCATTTTCAGTGACTTGAAGGTGCCTTTGCAAACTTCCAGATGTTTGACTTACTGATATCAAATGTTTGCTTTCAGATATCAACATGGCAGGAGAACCAAAACCATACAGACCAAAACCTGGCAACAAACGGCCACTTTCAGCACTTTACAGGTAAGTGAGATTTCACTTTAACTTACCCTAATACAATTTTTATCAGAAAAATTATGATAACATAAAATGTATCTACCAATGGCACTGTGCAACGCTTGCCAAAATTATAATGAAATCGAAGTACTTGTTAATGCTCCCACTCCTAGTATTACTATCAAGTTGTTTCTTTTTCTTAATTGAGTGCTATTTCAACTTTTAGTTCTCACGATTCAGTGCTTAGCTGTGGCCTAATTTTTTGTGATTTTTTTATTTGCAATGATCAATGAAATAACTAATAATTTCAGAGCAACAAAATTAGTTTCTCTTGGATTTTTCTGTCAGGGGTGAGAGCCAAGTTCTGACAAAACTGGACTTCTTCCTTGGCTGTTCAGGAAGGTATTGATAGTGTTTTTCTCCTATTCCCAGGTTCCTTTTGTCATACAGCTTTACAAACTTGAGGAAATATCCACTATTTTTCGAAATCAATTATATTTAGTGAAGCATTACACATTGTTAGGACTACCATACCATCATGTTTTTCTACTCAATAAACCTCACTACTCATAAAAGTACTACAGAATTTATGCTCCAGATTCATGGAAGGACTTAGGGCTGATTGCTGCTGTAGCTGAAATACAGGTAGACTGGCTCTGAGAACAACACCTTAGGAGTGAAATCAGACACACTTGAGCAATACTTTTTCATGCCTTGTCTGGTCTGAAAGCTTCAGATGGAAATTTAAGTGTGGGATCTCAGAATCAGACAACCAGAAGCATTTTAGGTCTGAGCCCATGCTACATAGAAGAAATTTGAAGTTTTATCATATAGCAGCTCTTAGCTGAAGTGATAGAAATATTATTTTTGGAGAAGAGAATCCCTGTTTCATCATTACTCTCAACTGCAAGCTACTGAACTCTGTAGGTGTTCCTGGTAACCTTGGTCTACTCTGTCCCTGTGCCAGTATTTCAAAAGATTTTGAAAGATGTTCTGTGATTTCTGGCATTTATATACATTGCCACCTTTGAGCTTTTGAAGGCTTTCTCATAAATACATGTTCAACAGAAAAGATAGGGATAAGAGAAACCTGTGGAAAGTTCTAAAGGAATTTTAAAGAGGAAAAATATATTAGATTGTGTCTTTTCATGGATGTTGAGAAAAGTATTTCTCTAGAAGATCATGAGGCTTTTATGAGCAGCTAAGAGAATCCTCCTATTTCTCCCTTCATCTTAATTCTCCCTCTCTGCTCTGACCTTGTAAGACTCCACCTGGAGTACTGTGTCCTGTTCTGGAGTACTAAGCACAAGAAAGGACTTACAGGGGGTTTATAAAATAGAACAACTTTTAACATGGACAGATGATGATGGGATAAAGGTGAACAGTTTTCAACTTTAAAAGGAGGGATTTAGATCAGATGCTAGGCAAAAATTCTACACTCAGAGTAGTGAGGCACTGGAACAGATTGTCCAGGGTAGTTTTGGGTGTCCCATTGTAAATATTCAGGGTCAGGTTGGATGGGGTCCTGAGCAGTCTTATCTGGTGGATGACATTCCTGCCCATGGTGCAGTGGTTGCAACTACATGACTTTTAAGGTTCCTTCCAACCCACTCTACTGTTCTATGGTATGGTCCTAAATTATTCTCTGATTGTATGATAGCAAGGAACTTTTATTTTCTCAGTATCGCTTAACCTAATATGTGAGAAGATCAATGGCTCATAAAGTTTTGGCACCACTGAGAACATCTACTTATTTCAGAACACTGTAACTGGGCCTGACTGGGATGGAGTTAACTTTCTTCATAGGATTCTATATGTGTTTTGGATTTGTTACTAAAACACACCAATGTTTTGGCTGTTGCTGAACAGTGTTTGCACAGCCTCATGGTTTTCTCATTTTCCTATTCTGCCTTCATAATTAATAGCCTTGGTGTGGCCAAGAAGTTATGGAGAAATATATTTGAGACAGCTGACCCAACCTGTCCAGAGAGATATTCTCTTATATAATCATATATAAAAATTGGGAAGGTTCTTCTTCCAAAGCAGTTGTTGCTTGGATATTGCCTGGACTGCTTATGGGAGGTGGAAAGTAATTGCCTTTGCATCACATGGATTTTTTTTTTTCCCTTCTCCCTTCCCCTATTACACTGCAAATATCTCAATCCATGAGGTTTTTTTAACTTTTCATCTCTCCTTCATCTGGATAGGGGCCAATGGTAGGGGAGTGAGGCAGTGACTATGTGGGTGCTTAGCTGCCAGCCAGGATCCACCAGCAAGACTGAGACAGTTAACAGGGAAGAAGTTATATCAGATTTGATTTGCGCTAAGAGAATAAAAATTTAGTTGTCACTAAATAGTCACTGTTAAAAGGAAGGACTGTAAGTAGAAAGAGGATAATGGATTTCAGAAAGGACAGAATTAAATGAGCTCAGAGATCAGGTAAGTAGAAAGAAATTTGAGGGACAAAAGAAGGGCAGGAAATCTTGCACTAACAGTGCTTAAGGTAGAACAGAAAATTCTCCTGAAGCAGAAAAAATCAAACAAAGGAATAATATGACAGCATCAACTTTCTCTAACATTCTAAAAATTGAAAAGGAATTGTACAAAATGTGGAATCAAAACCCCATGACTGGAAAAGAAAAGAAGAGCAGAGTCTCATACAGGATGTCAGAAAGGCTAAAACACATAACAGATATGAGAGACCCCTATAAAAGGTAGCGAAAAGACTGTCATTAGAGTAACGTACTCTGATTTTTAGTTAGGAGGAAAAGAGAGCAGATAGTAGATCATACAGAAAAACGTCATCAAAAGTGGTTAGCTGGCCAGCTATTAAAAAATCTATTTTTACTAGATGGTATGCAATAAAAAAATTGGCTAACCAATGTTTGACTAAATGAATTTGATGGAAATGAACTGATAATATTCACTGTAGTGTGTTCAAAGGACTAGCTGAATCTGTGTGTGGACCGTTAGTGATTCTTTCCAAAAATTTATGGAGATCTTGTAAGGTAAAGAAACAGTAGGTATGGGAAGGTGTTATACCTATTTTTAAGAAAAAGGGATCCATCAAATTATCAGCTCAGATTAGCTTTGATTCTAAGAAATGTACTAGGACACATTATTAGATATCAATTTATGAAGACCAAGAGGCTTAAAAATTGGGTAAAAAATCAGGAGCATATTAGGCTGAAGCAATATAATTTCCTTCTTTGACAAGACAGCAAATTTAGTGTAGAAAGAGATGTGCTATATGGTCATTGTCGTGGTTTAGTAATGACACTCCCAATTTAGTGCCCTCTGAGACTCTCCCATCCCAAATGAGATTCCGCTAGATCGCTCCCACCCCTTTCCTTCCCCCTTCCTCCTCCAGGGATAGATTGGAGAATTGGAGGCACAAAGGGGTGAAAATTGCAGTTTGAGACAAGAACAATTTACTGGAAACAGCAATGAGATTTTTAAAAAAGGGGGGAACAGTAACAGCAAAAATAATAATAGCAAAAGGTATAAGACAAAAAAAACTATTTACATGGAAAGTCCATGACCAATACCAATCAGCTTTTACACACCACACCACATTCTCTCCCAACTGGAAAAAGAATGCCTTTCTTTCCAGAAACTAGAGAACAAGTCCTTCTCCCCCACCACTGGCCATGATGTAAAATGGTATTCAGCAATATCTGGGTCGTGGCCAGGACCACTCAGCAGAGCCCACAGCAGCCCGCAGCTCCTGGGCTCAAACAATCTGATCCAGTGGGCTCAGCTGGGACCACAAGCACACACCACCTCACCTGGCTACTGTAAAAAAAAATGAGTCTGTCCTGGAAGAAACTAGAACAGTCATTTAAACAAGCTTTGGCACTTTTTAGTTTTCATAAACATGTTCAAGAACATTGCCTAAAAGAAATTCTCTTGAGGTAGACATCCAATTGAAAAGTAGTGATGATGTACAACACAGTATTAACACCTGTTAATTGTGAAATTTAGCATGAACCTGAATTTGAGACACACAACTTTTTTTAGGGGCAAGACAGACAAGTAAATAATAAAAGGACTTCCATTTTTTGTTTAAACCTTAAAAATATTTGGAGAATATTTAGTCTTTGCTTCAGAAAGCTGTTAAACATATTATTAATTTTAAGCATGCTCTTTGAATATCTTAAAATGTACTTAGAGTAGTGCTGAAGAATCAGATAAATTCTAACACAGCTGTAAACTCCATCAGCATCCATCCTAATTTGCATTGCTGTTCAGTATGTGAGGGGGGACCTAAATCCCAGAAGATTTAAAATTGTTCTGAATTTTCTTCACACCACTTCTGCAGAAAATCACACGCTTAAAAAATCTGCATCTTAAAATTGTTTTGCATCTTATATTGGTCTAGCCTCCAGCAAAAATTAATTGTAGTGGCACTTCTTAGTATCTTTGAAACATAAGGTGAAGATTAAAGGTGCTGACACAAACGTGCTCTCTGGGAACAATGTTTTGGTAAAATAAAACATCACTCTTTGTCTTTTTAATTTAGTGGGGTTTTGATCTGTCTTTCATTAAAGCAACTCTGTGTCACCATACAAAAGCCCATTTACTGCTTTTTTCCTGTGTTTATTCTCCATCTGACCAAAGTAGAATCAACCATAAGTACTCTGATGGGCTGGTATTCTGCTTCCCTACATCATAAAATGTTTTAATTATTTGTTACTCACTTTAGTCCACTACCATGTTATATGGCATATTAAATGCAAGCCTGAAAGCTTTTTCTCCATTTCAGAAGCCTTTGTTTCTGTTATTAAATTTGCATGAGGCTCTCGGATTGCTGACTCTGGAGGCTGTTGATGGTGTGCAGCCATTCCCAGTTGCTCCAGGAGCAGACCCAAGCCCCAGGACAGGTGGAGCAGAGCCACCTGCCATGCACACATTGCCTGTGGTTGGCTTTCCCTCAGGACATGCAGCATGTCTTTTCTCTATAGCTGTCAGCTTGGGACCTGGTTAAAAGTCATATCTGCCCCCCTCTGGCAGTAACAACGTTGAGAGGGTTCAAGAAGGATGACAAGGCCATCTACTTTTGAGTCTTTTGAAAAAACACAGTGTGCTATAAGCTGGTGTAATGGTGCCATTTTTATTGCCATGAAAATGAGCACAATTACTGCAGGTTCTGCTGGAGACCCCATGCTGGGGCATGGGGATTCAAACCAGTGTGGTGGTACTGAGAGCACAGTGTCCCAGATCACATCCAAGTCTGCTTTCTGAGAAAAGTAGTTACTTGACCAAAGACAAATCCCCAGGGGTAAAGTGAATTTGTACAGTGTAGGAAAGCGGGGGGTGAGGATTTGGAAGAAAAATGGAAAGGCAAGTTACTGGGTGCTGCCAGAGTATCTCAGTCAATCCAGTCAATCTCTTTGCTCTACACAGTTTAATATTGTAGCTGACCTATAAACTTCTTCAAGACTGTTTTATCTAAGAATAACCCTCCCCACATGGATTATTTTCACACTTGCAAACTCCAAGCTTTTTTGGAGGGCCACAAGCAAAACTGGCTGGCCCCAGTGTCACATCTTGAAGACTCAGTGAGGAGTTATTCACTCCCCAGCCCCCCAGAATTCCTATTGCTGTCTGGGCTTGAAGCTGCCTAGCCTGAGATCCATCCTGTTGAGGAACCTTCTGTGGAGTGAAACAATTAACAGAATGCATTTAGTGAATAGATTAAGAAAGCCAGGAAAAACTGAGTGAAACAGCCTCTCTCTGTGTTGGCTTGGCTGTAACCAGAACCACCCACAGTGCTGCCCAGATGTAGCATAAGGTGACCCTGCAAAGGCTTCCCTCCAGGACAAGCTTTTTCCCAGCTGTTCTCTGAAATTTCATGTGTACAGTTCAGCACTCTCTGAGTGGTATTAGCACAGTGATTTCCCATTACCAATCACTTCTCTATGTAATGCAATTGAAATGTATATTCAACATGCTTGATTTAACATACTACTAATTAGCTACATTAAACAGCCTTTACTTTTTAATTTCATAACTCCCATGGCCTCTGGAACAGATTATTTTATTCAGATGTCTAATATTAGTATACTGGGAAGGGATGTTCTTTTATTTACATGGTATAATTATTTTTATGTCAATGTTTTACTCTTTTTGACACAAATATTTTATCAATTTCCTCAGTACATTTTACTTTCATAATCTCTGTTACAAAACTGATTGAATTATGTTGCACATCTTGGATTTCCTTTGGTTTTTCAGTCTTATAGCAGAGGCTGAAAGAATTGCTTGCAGTCATTCTCTACTTGCTTTGTGCTTCTTACATTTATTGTAAATATCATTTATAGAGTTTGGTGTGGTTTGGTTTGCCTCAAAGCCATCCATTATTTTGAGTTGCTTTTCTGAGCACTCTTGAGCAAAAAGTATGACACTGATGAGCAACTTGGTTGTGTCTTCCAGTATAGGAATCTTCTTGAGATCATTCCTCCCACTTGAAAGCGTTAACATAAACAAGTTCTTTGCCAAACAAGCATAACTATTCCATTAGCATACTGCAATATTTTGCATAATTACTGTAATAATGTGCTACTGTTAGTGTATTATCAATCTTTAAACCTGGTATATAATAAAATAACTGCAGGTATAAGTGTCTTTCTTAATTGAATACCGTCCTAGATTTCCAACAACCTTTTTCTTTATACTTTCTTTTTCTTAATGAACTTTTGTGTCCATCATTACTACTGACTTACAAGAGACTAAAGACACAGTCCAGCAAACAGAAAACAAACCTGATCAAGTATTTTCTGAAATTTACTTTTGCATCAAATTGTGGTTACAACTCCTACTTTATTCAATAGACTGAATGGAACATAATTTTTCTATGACTATGTAATATTAAGATTATATAGTGAGACATTTCTTTTGAATCAAAGTGATTATTTTTCCACAGAAATGTATCCTCCTGATGCTTTTGATTACCTTTCTTCATGAAAAAAGCTATTTTATTTCAGTGCAGTGGAATGGATCTAAGATAAATGTTGCTCTGCAGTTCTTCTGAAAACATATTTAACTTCCATAAAAAATTCCCCACATTTCTAGACAAGTTTAAATAGAGAGATGTTTAAGTCCAGTAGGATACTATTTACATTCATTTCATCAAAAAAATATTGCCAGTGGTCACATTTGAAACAGTCATTACTGTACAGAAAAAATAAAATTTTGTTTCAAATTCTTACTTTAACAGTATAATTTTTTCTTGCGTTGAGAATTTAAACCGTATTGTCAATTACATTAAAAATCTTTAAAAGTACAAATAAAAAGCTACAGCAGATCCAGTGATTCAATGTGATTTGAATCACCTTTTCTTTGTTTGTTTACTTTTTTTTTTTCAAGAAAAGACCCCCATGTCAAGTAAATAATACCATAGGAATAATAAAAGAAGTCTGCTGACAGAAGGCAGCACATGCAGGTCTTCATTTCTGAATTATGGTGGTGCAACTGCCATCAGTTTAGTCCCATAGATGTTTAAAACAATGCATGTGCTCAGAGGGGCTGGGAGAGGCAGACAAAGAATTAAGTTTGATCTTTCACATGATCGAGAGTATGAATGTGCAGCACTTCATAGCTTTAGGGAGGGGAAAATGGTGCAGAGATCTCAGGTCCTTAGCAGTATCGAGGAAAATCTTTTGCTCCTCTTCATTTTGGAATAAATCACAGATAAAGAAATAGACCAAAAGTAATAAAATGCACCAGCATCTTGATTTCTTCATTCAGTCATATTATTCCTAATCTGTGTGGTAATTCCAACAACTAGGACAACAGAACTTTTTTTTTTAAATCTTCCCATTTACTATTTTGAAAATACTGCTAACTCCCCTTAAGAAGGGGAGAAGGGCAGGTTTTGCCTCTCAGATCATCACTATATGATAAATCTAACATTTTTCTCATGTCTACTTGCTTTTATTCACCATCAGTTTTTAAACTATGGCCTTGACATGAATCCACTTAGAATTAGGTCCTGTGTTAAGACTAGCACTTGTCTTTGTAACCATCTCCCCTCAAATTATTCCTTAGATTTATTCAGTATTTCCTCAGGTTTTATTTTTTCCTTTGTTAAGAGGAAGTGACTCCAGCTTATACACATCTGCACAGGAACTGCATTCCTCTTCCTATCTCAGTACTCTTCCTCTTGCATAAGGTGATATATGGCACCATATAAATGATGTTGTCTTCTTCCACAACAGCCCAGACACCATAACCACATTCATGCTCAGAGATTAACAAATTTGGAGAACAGTCTGTTCACTTATCATTGTTGGGTTTTTTTCCCCTGGTGTATAATTTTGTTTCTTACTTTTTCCTTCTGCTGAAACCTGAAGCAATATACTAAAGTATCTAACTGTAAACCTTTTTTTTGCATGTTTTTTAATTAGCGTTTATACCACAGTAGAACAGGAAACATATCCACAATTTCTGATCGCATCAAAATTATTGACTCCTTTCCTATCCAAGAATTTTGGCTGGTATTACAAATGAAAAAACTTTGGCTTATAAATCAAAAAGTAAATTCCTAAAAGATCCAGAGTATTGATGGGTTTGCCTGCAGGCAAATAGAAGCAGGAGCTTTAATCATGCATTTGTTTTAAATCTTGACATCCTGAGTTGCTCTATTCCTATCCCTTATTACATATGAGATTTCTACCCTTTATTACTCCATGGATTTTTGCATTTAATTTAAGACATAAACAATTTGGACTTCACATGTCATCTTCCATATGAAGATGATGTCTTTTGTAGGTATTCTGCTGTACTTCAGTTAGGCTAAAAAGACCAGTGACTTCAACATATTTTAAAAAAATCAGAAACAGACAATATGGTATTTTTTCTACACGAGTTTTAGTGAAGATGGCACCATGGAATCAATATCAAGATTTGCAGACACTGCTGTTCAGGGACTGTCTTATTAAGTCTTAAAAGTAAGGATATAGGGTTCATGAAAGAACAGAGAAAGGCCTGTCCTGGCATTGCAAAAGAACAGAGGAAATCTTCATTTTCAGGAATTTAGTAAACCCTTAATTGCTGCAGTAATCAGAGATGCAGAACGCTGTGCTTCAGAGAACCACTTAGTGGATTTGCAATTAGGCATTGCAAGTCACATAATGCAACACCTCTAATTATATAGAAGGCTGTAATTTGGTCTGGGAGCTCCTGGTGTACTGCAAGGGCACCATTTAAGTGGCTTACAGAGAGCAACAGAAATATGATGCTGGGCTATAAATTTAAGACTCTGTGAATAAATAAGGAAGGTTGGATAAATGAGAGACTGTAACACATTTTGAAGTCTTGTGAATGATAATTGAAGAAGAAATTTAAAGTATACTTAATTTGAAATAAAATGGATTGCAAAGTAAGATTCCAAATAGCATGGAAGGCTATGTACAACACAGAGAAACAATAACAACACATTATTATGCAGTGAATTATAAAAATAAAATTACTAGGCAGCTTTATTTTTTGGTGAATTGTGTTAGTCTTGAAGCATACTGTCTGAAAATATGTTAACCACCCTGCCAGAACTGATAGTTAGTGCTGTTGATGCATGTCAAATGTAATTCAATTTTTTAAATAATAGGCTACAAATTACATGCCTTTTTGGTATCACATGCCAGAATTACCAAAAGCTTCTGGCAAAAGCATTGGTTATTTTATTGAAAAGTGAAAAATGTATTCATAATCATATGTGATTTGAGTCCTAAGAAATGGGCATTTTCTAATACCTATAGGCATGAAAATGTACGTTGCATTTTTCAGCTTTGCATGAGTGAGATTATTCAAGGAAACAGGATGACAAACATGAATCTTACATCGTTAGTGAAGTGACCCTCCTGTAACTGCTTTAAAGTGCTAGTAGTGTCATTGAGGGGAAAAGGATATTAAGCCTCTCCCCTTGGGATCCTCAAAGGCAATGCCTGCATTAACCTTCATCTATTTGTGACAGCAAATAGCCACACAGCAAAGTAGTATTGATTGTGTGCATTAGATCAGTCAACACTGCTTTGTTCAACCCACCCTGAAGAACCCATTCTAGATGCTTTTAGATCAGTACATATTGACCTGAGTGTTCTTACTCTGCTTTAGAGAAGAAAAGGGTCAGATGAAAACAGTTTCGTGAAAAGAATTATTAAACCTGTGAGGAAGAGAACTCTTCCTCACAGAAGAAGTGTGCCTTAGAACACTGCTTAGATAACTGTATTTTTCTTAAAATTCCATATTTTGTTTGGAGCATAGTTTTTTGCGAAATTCAGCAACTAGTTAAAATCCCAGGAGAAAGCAAATAAAAATTGATAGTAGCATGGAGTTATTTTCACCCTTCAGGTTTTGTTTTCTTTGCTTTCTTGAACAAAGGTACCAAATTGAGCACGTTTTGAATCTGGAAACTTGCAAGAATCTCACTGAATCAGAGTATGAATTGCTTCATGACTGGAAACATCACATATTTGTGGTGTATGGGTTGAACACAGTTTAGCTTATCACTTTGTTTGGCAACAGAAGACTGTTCTTCGTTGGTATGGGAGGAAACTGGAATCCATTATTATCTAAGGTTTCCAAATGTAGAGTCTGAACCAATTTCACTCCAAGTCACAATTTAGTTTTTCCTCAGATGTACTACCAGGATTTAGTCAACTATGAGAATCCATGCCACTGTTTGTGTTATCTTTGCAAGTTTGGGATCCATAAAAGAAGATGCAGCAAAATCTAACCTGTAAAATCAGATAGGATACAGCTTTTAAATGACTTGGAGCTTTTAGGTTTCCCTCTCGCTGCCTAAAATTTAGGTCACTCATTTATGAGTACTACTGGAAATTATTTCCTTTATTTTCCTTTATTTCCCCTGAGTTCTCCATGCCATCCTTTCCTATCACATCTCCAAAACCTTTCCATCCCATGTTATAACAGTAATGCATTCAGTATCCAATATGACAGTGTACATTTGTATTGGTATATCAAAATCAACTTTTGCATATGCTGTTTTAAGTCTCATCCTAGCCTCTTGCTGCTGTGAAAGATAGTACAGGGAAGAGACATAAGTAAAGATGCCTTTTATTCAGTTTTTCAACTGTCAAACTTCAAAGATAACTCCAGACAGATTATTAATTTCATTCTACTAATGGCAAAAACGTTATCTATCCTAACTACCCATGGGGTAAAAAATCCTAGAGGCTCCTGAAACCTGTGCTTATGACAAGAATTTCATGTTTATAAATGATGTAAGATACAGATTTTGCTAGGAAACTAGATAATTTGGTCATGTGCTATGCACATCTGATATATCTGATACATATGCTACACATCAGTACAGGCTGACATGGGGTATTGTCAACAGGATCTGGTGCTAAGAGTTCCCTCAAAATCTTTTCCTGAAGATAGTGCTATGGCACTACTCTGTCCTGGGGTGAGGTGCTATCTAGAACTAGCTAGATAAAATGCACTGTATCAATAGTCAGTGTTTTTTGCAGAGTTTTTTAAAAATAGAATAAAATTTAATTTAATTTAATTTAATTTCATTTCATTTCATTTCATTTCATTTCATTAATTTAATTAATTTTAAAATTTTAATTTAAAACCCTTACACATATTTTCTATTGTCCAGACATGTCAAATGCTTTAAAATTATTTTTTATATACATATATACATATATATATATATATATATATATATATATACACTAGGCCAAAATTCCATTTCTTTCACTTCAAAACACTGAAAAGACTGAAGACACCTCCATCTTGCAGCATATTAATGGCAGAATAAGAGCATGAATATAAACCAAACTCAAAGGTGAGCATTCCCATACAGAAAATCAAGTTATCTCATGGGGACCAACTATAATTTCAGTTTTTCTCTAGCACAAGAAATTAAGTTGTGTAAGATCCATATCACCTACAGATGTCTTGGGAAGTTTCTTCTTCTGGGTACAACTTTTTCCTCATGGACATAGGGAAAAGCTGATGCTTTAATAAGTGGTCTAAGTTATTCTCAATCTTAAATAATTAACCCAGTCAAAAAACTCAGAAAATATTAGGAAAAAATGTATCTTTTTAATCAGTCAGAATGTATAATATGTTGTGATACTTTCATAAGGGACTCAATATGTATTATACATCTATTAAGGATTATGTATAGATCTGCATAGAGAGAGTCTGGTAGCCAAAGGGATAATCTTGTTTGATAATCTGTTTATCCCTAGAGTGCTTACTAGTGTAGTAGCTTTCCTACTGAATAAATTCTTCAGTAATTAGTAAAATTTAGTTTTAGTACACTTGAATATTTCAATAGTGAACTTTGATTAACTATGATCTGAGACTAAAAGAGAGGAAGTGTTTGCTGATTAAAGGACACTTCTCAATCAGCTCTGATGAAAGATGTCTTAATATGTCCCATAACTAGCAGTCTCCTGGTACTCAATTCTTCCTTTCTTGAAAAGTTTTTTTGCAATACCCAGCCAGTTGTCCTTCATTTCATAGATGTATAAAATAATTCTTCTCAAATTCTCACTCTGTTTTTCTTTTTCAAATTTCATTACACTGAATTTAATTCTTCAATTTATTAAAGAAATAAAAAAATTAACAATATAAAAAATAAAAATCAGATTTTAACTCTGTTCACTGGATGATTAAAAAACAGCTTTTTGGTACCTATCTTACATGCAGTAACATTTTTGTTAAAATATTTTATTTAAGAAAGCATAACACTGAGTGTTCCTATTATTTAATGTGGCTCTCTTTCCCATTGGCATAATTCTTTGTTCATGGTCATGCTGGGATTAGATTTTCTCAGCTTGATTATGAGACTCTCATATCAGGCAATACAAGAGCTTTAAAAATGAGACTAAGTCTTACCTATCATATGTCTTATCATTTATCCACCAAGTTAGTTATTGCATCAAAGGACTAAGTGAGAAATTGCACTTTGAGCTTGCAGTATGTCAGTTTCCACCCATGGCTTGAGTGATGTATTTTATTTTGTGCTAGAATCTTTAGGTTTCAATAAATAACAGAAGCACTTAGGTCCATGGAACACAACTTCTCAAGGCACTGCAAAAACTAATACATAGTATTTGACATTATTGTGACAATATTCATGAAAACAACAGTTGGTTGTTGTTGCTTTTCTAATCACAGTAATCAATTGCAATGTCAAGCACCAGATGGGAGCAGAAGTTATTAAATTTGTTTGGGACAATTGGAAAAGTTGACATAAACCTGTGAATTATTCTTCCATTCCCTCTGCTTCTGAAACATTTCTGATAGATTATATCTTCTATACAGTCATGCTACCATTTATTATTTCAGAATATGACAGAGTTTCTTGATAAAACTTGTCAACATTTATAAAGATGTTTATGGAAGCTTCAGAAGACAAAATGAGCTTCTTACCCTATTCTATTTGGCAATGATTACTGATAATGTCCAGGAAAATGATCTTGGAAATTAAGTCACAGAAACCAGAAAGGAAGGATTACCTAGTGTTCACCAGCAATTGCTCTTTCAGACTCAATAGATAGTAGAAATTCTATTTCTTCTGTAAATTAAGACATGCTTGTATTAGGCTTGCTTGCATTGAATAGAAATATTTGGAGGTAGCAAAAGTCAAAATGCACATGCTTTAAAAACAAATTAGATGACAATATAAAACTGCTTAAAAAGTTCTGAAGAAAGATTATTTTTTTACCACTTCAAACCACAAATTCAACATTCAGAGAAAAATGAATCCATGTTTGATTACTGTGAGTGGAAATGTAAGTTTCTTTTGAAAGGTCACTTGAGTTGTTTTTTTGTCATTTTAAAATTTAATGCGTCAATAAACAGGTTGAGACATAAATCTGAATATTCTTTCACTACACGTATTTCTTCTAAATCTTTGGTTCTGCTAATTCTTTGGTTCCTAAAGCTGCACAGTGCAATAAAATACATACTTGACTAGTAAATAAGTCAGCCACATCAATCAGTCTAAATATACATTAGCACTGTACTGAAGTCCAAAATGCTTTTCAGTTGTCCTCACTTTCCTATCTGGCTTGAATGTTTCCAATCCCCTTGAAAACTGCAGTCACTATTCATAAATTTTATAGTCAAACAGAAATTGTGTGATGTCAGCAATACAGTCAGCTAACCCTCCTCAGGAATTCTGATATGTAGGTTATAAGCTAAAATGATGACTCATCTGAAAAAGTGTTTGTTCCTGACCCCTTTCTCTGATTCAGGGCAGATAGCTTTGTTTTTTCAACAAGTCAGAATATGAATCCTAACAAATTCATTAAATTCCACATGTTTTTCCTACTAAGTGCTTAAAGGTGAAATTATGTGACCACCACAAGGAAGAATATATTGATTCATAATTAGTCACCTTGGAGAACCCTTGGCTAAAATCCATTTGCTTGTGTACTGCATTAATATTGGTAGAAATGTTATTCACTTTGTCCTGTACACAGTTTTGGGAAGGAGAGGAGAGGATTCTTTAATAAGTAATTACATAGATTTATGTATCTTGGGTCAGGCCTCAAATGCAAAAGAAGTCTTGCTTGTCATGTCAATAGGACAATTATGCAAGAAAGCTAGAATTTACTATGGGATCTTGCTGTCATTCTATGATTGTTTACAAGGCAAAGAGGAATTCACATGCCCTTAGTCTAGTCACATTTCCCTGTACGTTTGTCGGCAAACCTTGAAAATTTTTCCATCTGGATGTTCAGTCCATGTCAAAGATGGAATTTAGATAATTGGCATTTATATAAGAAACCTTAGCAGCAAAGAAAATCATAAAATGCACAATTGGGTTATTCAGACCTTGTAAAATATCTCTCCAAGACAGGTTGCAAGGCGAATAACACTAAAAGGGAAATTTGTAGAGACCTTATTTTAAACACAGTGTGACAGTACTGTGGCAAATCAATGGGCAGTAATCAATTACCTATGCCTGTTCAGTTTACAGTGACTGGTTTTAATTGAGCAACTCACATAGTGTAAAAATTCTTTTTTCTCCTGCAAAACTTATCTATTTTATGTAGATAAGGAAAATCTTAGCTCAGAAGATTTTAGCTGAGAATCAAAGCTAAACACCACCTCAATCTGCCACGTCCCACTCATGCTACTGATTAGCCTCCCTCCCTCCAATTCAAACTGATATATTGCCTTGGCATATTGACAAACTGATCTTTTCCAGTAGAAAAACCATTTCAGGAAAGAAAGAAAAAATCTCAATTTCTCATGCTTCACTACCATTCCTTCATAATTAAAGTATTATTCCCTTTGTTCACTGTCTAGCTTAGCTTTCTTGGACACAGAAATATATTTTTGCAAAGAAGACAGTTTCTACTTTAAGATTTTTCCTGGAGGTGTATCACAGTCCTTCTCTAAACTTACCAGGATAAGTCTTTTTGCAATATCATATTTAATTTTTCAAGATTTCCTCAAAACTCTGGAAAATTCAGTGTACATTGGGTTGAAAAGAAAGGTAAAAAATATTTTGTACTGACAAAAGTCACCAGTAAAGATGATATAGGATATTATTTCAAATTGTGTTGCATTTTTAAACCCTCATATTAGTTTGCCATATACTGAATTATCAAATAAAAGGCCAACAGATAATTGTATTATTTTACTATGAGGAACACTTGAACTAATTAAAAGTAATGCAGCAAATTATCTAAAACCATTTAGTCAAATATAGAGAGAGGTCAAACCTAGGGCAGCACTATTTAAATCAAATTGAATTCCAGCTTGAGAACGGACTTCAAATAAATTTTTAATCGCAGTATTTTGCCCACAGGGCATTCTATCACACACTCTCTGCTTTCAAGTAAAATCCAGCAGAATGTCCTCCATCAGAATAGTGCTAGGTCTCTCTTGATTACAAAATTTCTGTATTATGAAGTATGTAAGTATGTTCTAGGGCTTTCATTCTTTGGTCATCTTGCTTATAGATAATCTCTCCAGCCAAACACTCAGTCCTTCCCCTGACTGATTCCTTTCATTAAGCAGAAAAAGAGGTAACAAAATCATGACACTATTGCACAGAACCTGCAGGAGAAGGGTGAAAGCCCCCATGAGGGGCCCTGTCACTTTATTGCTCTCTGGCTGCTCTGCCTGGGCACAGAGAACGCCAAGCTCAGATTTTCTTGGGACTGCCCTGAACACAGGGACATGAAGCTTTGGGCTCCTACTGTGCTGCCAGGTATATGCAAAGCCATCAGTGTTTCCTCTTCTATTCTTCTAATTCCATGTGGATTTCAACCCCAGAAAGAAATGGAACAGTGAGTTATAGTCATTAGGAGAACAGAAAAGGGACTGTGCTTTCAATACGTTTTGGATTTTAGAGGATGATAATAACTAAACTGGTTTATTGGTTTCTGAGGTTTTTTTCACAAAACCTTTGCTAAATTAATGCAAGTTCTCAATTTTTTTACAAAGATAACTTTCATGAGACTTTTTTCTTAAAACATTTGTTATTTAAAGTACTTTTGTTTACAACTAATGGTAATTGCTTAAAATTAACTATATAGCAAGTGTTTTATTGTGGGACTAAATTGGTTTCAGATTCATAAATTAAATGTTCAGTTCCACATATTATACACTTTGCTTCATTAGAAACACTTTTATTAAAGGCTGCAAAGAGATATTAATGACCTGGGTATTTATTTTCTGCTCCTTCTAACACAATAGCCTCAGTGGGAACAATCACAACAGAACATTTTTGCATGTCATGTAACCACTCAAAATTACTCAGCTTTAAACGTGTTTATAAAGAAATCTAAAATCACATACTAATGGTCTTATCATGCAGCTGATATCAGAAAACTCACTGAAGCCAGAACACACTTTAAAATAAGGGCAGCCAGTTGCAGATACCAGAGCAGGAGCACTATCAAAAAACATAGATGAGGACTCTGTCTGTCTGTCTGTCTGTGCTGGTTGCATGGAAACTGCCAGCAGAAGAGGCTCCAGGCAGTGTGCAGGTGGTGCATCCCCTCCCAGTGACAGCAGCCACAGCAGGGAGTGGGAGAGCACTTTCAGCCACTGAGTTTAGGACTGGGCATGATTCTGGATCCACCAAAACAGTGTCAACACCCAGATCCAGCACAGGGCCAGTTCTGGCAATGGGACAGAAGTTCTCATAATGATGAAGTGATGATGTCATTTGAGCATAGGATGCTGGAAACCAACAACAACAAAAAAAAGCAACAAAAACAACAAAGTATTTCTTGCTTACTCTAGCCATTCCATGCAAATAACCACACAACTCATGTGAATCTGTGAAATTCAAAAGGCCTAGATATGCTGCTCTATAGATATTTAATCTCTAGATCAAAGTCCCATTAGATAAATGGGATTTTTTCAGTTAAGTGCCTACTAAAATGAATCAGGCCCTTCTAATCATGTTAAATTGTGTCATTAAATAAACCTGACACTGAGAACAGCTGTTTCAAATTGATTGTATAATTGTTCTTAAACACAATAAATACCTATATTTAAAACTTTTGTTATTTACTTGACAGACTTGAATCAAAGGAGCCTTTCCTGTCCGTTGGGTAAGTAAGAATATTAATATTTTCCTGGATATTTATATATTCAACGACCATACAATATAATTGATGAGATTATGTTGACCATAAATATCCAATTTCAACATTATGGTTATTTACCATACTTAAGCTTATAAGATGTAGGTCTTAGTCAATAAAGTCAGTAGTCATGGATATTTGACTTCTCAAAAAGAAACTAAGTATGTTTTGCCTTTATTGACTAAACAAAACTTACACTAAAATACATGTAGGAGTTAAATGTTCCATTTAAAGGTAATTAGTTTATTAATTTATTTCCACTGATTTTATTCAGAAACCATTCTAAATATCATCAATACCACTTGTCTAAACCATGAAAAGATAATTTATAATGTCCTTTAAAAAAAAAACTGTGATACTTCAATAACAGAAATAAATAAAATTTATGAAATAGAGAAAAAAATCACATTTTAGTCTAATTATAGATCACTGCCCTGATTTGCATATTTCAGCCATAGTCTTCATAGTGTCACAGTCACTTAAACAGTTATATGTTCTCTATATTAAAACAAAAACTCATGATGCTAAAAAAAATATTTTTAAATGTGTCATATTCTAAAAAATACAATCCTTTCAAAAAATGTAGACTAATATATGTATTAGCTGTAATTATCTGTAGTCTACTTCTGAGTCTGAATTTCGCTTCTCATTCACAGTTTTCCTCTCAGCTTCTTTCTTTAAAACTTTCCAAAGTGTCCTAGCATTCTCCTTCCCTGTTCTCCTTCAGAACTGTATCTTTTTAATGTGTCTTTTTTTGTGCACTCATTTTCTTTTGTTCACACCATACTTTTTGCTATCAAGTGTATGAACAGCAGACAAAAGATCCAATAAAAAGTATTTGTTTAAGGGTTAGTTCTACCATGTAATTATCAGTAACTTCCCTTCTGTCAATAACTTTCATTACTCCAATTTGTAACTTATCCTATTGAGCTGGCTTTCTGGGGCTTCCACTCTCATAATGAAGTGATTATCTGAAAATATCAACTTTAAGATTAGAAAAGGAAGTTTCATGCCATTGTAGTTGAGGAGCAAAGTTCTAAGTACAAAAATCCAGGAAACAAATAAAAATGCAATATTAGAGGTTATATTATTTGTGACAAAATACTAAATCCTATTACTTATCATGATCTTAAGGATTATGCTGGCAATTTTAGCTTATTTGCCTAGGAGGAAGTATCATGTTTTAGCTTTGGGTTTGTTTCCATATGAGCAGATTGGTGGCCACTATGTAAATTATGTCCACATAGTTATTATACATGACGTTTTCTCTAAAATTGATTCCTCTTGGGAATTCTAATCTATGCAAATAGATTTAGCTTTTTTTCCAGAACCTTTCAGAAATTTGCCTGAAATGTACCTGAATTTTTTTATGCAAGTTCATGATAACAAAGATAGATAAAACCTCCCAAAATTATTCCATGTGTGCTTCTTTTGCCTTACACTTCTGTATTTCCTCCACCCCCAAGGAGGGCATCAGAGGGTTAGACCACCATGGTCTTAGGAGGGTCCCAAGCCAACATCTTGGTACTGCATGAAAGAGATGCTCCTCCTAGTCCTGCAAAAACTGGGGAGTTCTTTTTTACTGAGAGTTTAATGAGTTGTTGTGCCAGGATCTGTATCTAAAATTTTAGCCCAGACAGATGCAACCATCAGCCTTTTAAAATACAGTAATATTTGCAGAAGAAATGCTGACTTAACCACAATTAAACAAACACATGGGTGACCTTAATGGCTCTTGCAGCCAGAGCTGGTCAAAACAGCAATCTGAATTACTTTTGGCTGCCTACAGATGGTTTGATCCTGCACACCAACCTCATCTATCCTCTGTAACAGAGATTTGTTTCCACATTTTCCTTATGCTGCCTGCAGGACCTAATTAAGCTTTTTTATTTTGCTGTGCTTAAGCCTACACCTTCTTGGTACTTTTCCATTGCTAATTGTTTTGGCAGGAGAAGGGAACATGAAGTGTGGCAATCTAAGAATGCCGAAGGTTTTTGGGGTCTGCGTGCAGGGCTCCAATTGTCCTATAAGAGCTCCCACAAAAGAAAATTGGTTGGTAAAATGTTGCATTTTTCCCCAATCTCAGAAAGCAGACAGAGAGAAGCAGACCCCAGCTCTTGCTGTTGCAGTTTGAGTTTCGAATACAGGGAGAAAGCACCTTCTGTACTCCCTTGGTAAAGACAATTCCATTTATCATTCTTTCTATGCAATGTGCATAGCAAAGAAATAAAACCCATTCTCCCTTACTCCATGTGCAAGGCAGGGTGTAATTTGGTGCTGAAGCCATAGTAGCATCTTTAATGAAAGTCTCTAATGGTGGCATTCATGAGCAAAATTTCATCACATATGCAGTCTATTCAGATAAGAGTATCTGAATGCAATATTATGATTTTGGGCTAAAATGAAAAGTTTTATTTGATATTTGTGTTGTCTTCCTTAGCCTCTTAGAGGTGAAGATAAAATCCTTCGGGAAGGCTGAGATATTTGTTAGTGCAGAATGCTGTGACAGCCTGTAAGGGCACAGGATACTTCTCTCCAGAAATGTTATTTCCACACTTCTTGGGGTTTGTGTTCATAGTCAACATAAGCAAGACCAAGAAGGGTCTGGACTTTTTCTTTTTCATGTTATATAGCATTCATATTCCTGTAGGTTTAGTACAAAAAAGAAGTCATGCAAATGCCGAGTGCCTGGAAGACATTAGAGTCAAGAGTTTTGGTAAAAATCCACCACTGAAAATGTATCAAATTAACTTCATGCAGAAAAGTTTGAAAGGTTCAGACTTAAAAAGACAAACAAGCCAAGAGTTTGATAAAAAAGATATGGATACTGCAAAATGGACACTGTAAAAAGAACAACTAAATGCCAGCTCATAGTCAGTTCATCCTGCTGTGTAATACAAAGGATATATTATATTTTAAAAGTGATATATATTTAAAATACAAACATCTTTTAATTATCCACATCAGCTCTCCATAGTTGGAAATTTCCTAATAGTAATGATGCATAATTATCACCTCAACAAAATAGTTATCATTCTCTCTAGATAATTAAATTGGTTATTCAATTATTAACCAGTAGCTATTTCTTGGCAGCTGATTTATCATAGCTATCTGCATGTAAGAGTTTAGCACTTGATAAATTTCAGCTAATACTTCATGAAGATTTGTAACTGGTCATTGGTCTGAGCCTTAAAATTAAAATTTCATATTGTAAGGCACAGCCAATGCAACATCTTTTAAGGCCTGTAATAGTATTATATGGTGAATAGAGGCCATTTTGTAACTGTGTCTCACAGTAAATTCTTTGAATTATTGTTTTTGATTTCTAACTATAATTATGTGTAACTTCCATAATAATATGTGGTCAATATAACTTCAACACTTAAAGAGAAGAAAATTCCATCATAGCAACTAATAATTTTGTCAAACATGTAGAAATATTTATCTTCTCTTAGATATCATTTAATATGTCCCATAATGTTGAAAACAGAAGAGAGAGAGATACAACTGATTTTTTTCTGAGTCTTGTGAAAAGAGATTCATTTACTGCCAGCTGCAGAGAATGGTATTATTTCTGGATAAGCAGGCAATAGTGTTTCAGTGAGATGGTCTCTGAAAATGCATGTGTCATATACATCTGGTTATCAGCTGTGATCCAATCTATTCTGACTTTTTTTTCAACCTTTTTCTCCATTTGATTGATTTTATTGCTATAAGCAGTATAATTTTATGCACAGAGGGAAACATAAGTGAAAATTAATGCATTGTATGTGTTTATTTAATGATGAATTGTTGTCTGCCATGGAAGAAAGAAGAGAGATACAAGTGAAATTAGCACTACCTAATGCATTTTTTTTACATTCTTAGTGAAAACAATAGAAGTGTGTATAAACTACTACTTTCCTCACCAAGGTCCTCTTTCTAGAAAGTATTTGACAGTAGAAAATATTGAGCCATGCTTTTTCCAAATAATATCTTAATCACAGTAACTTTCAAACATAAGTACTTCTACAAGACACAGTAATTTTGTTGGACTCAGATACTTGGAAGAACTTGGAAATGCTTCTAAAATACAAAAAGTAAATTTCATTAATTTTCTTCCAGAAGAATAGTTCTAAGATACATTGAATAACTCGAATTTGTCACTCACACTTCTTCCTCTTGCATAGTAGTATTTTCTTTCCTGCAAGGCCATTTGCAGACCTATAAAAAATTCTGCTCTCATACATTGATTTGAGGAATCTCATTCTGCAGAAGTGAGATAGTTTGCATAAAAGCCTAGTCCTTGCAGTGTCCGTTAGGATAATACTCAGTCCACTTCCAAAATATGCAAGTTTTTTCAATTCACAGTCAGTTTTGGGGGGATTTGGTTTGCTGTTGATTTTTTAATAGACAATAAGTTGCAAGGCACAAAATAGAATGTAGCTAAGGAGCATCCTCTGTAACAAATTCCATCATTTTTGTTCCTCATCCTGGTTATCAGGCAGCACCAGTGGAAGGAGTTAACTGTTCCTACTGTTCCTACCCAACTTTTGAAGAGAGAGAGCTAAGAAAATTATTTTCCTTCAGCAGAGGAAAAATACAAAAAGAGGAGATACTATACTCATTTTTCATTGTTATTATGACACCAATAAAACTACCAACCAGAACATAATCTTGTAGCTCTCATTCGTATTCAGGAGCTGTTTCTGTGGAAATCACAGGAGGACTGAACACACTTGACAGTTATTTAAACTCATTGTTTAGACCCAGGCAGTAATTTCTTGTGCTTAAAACCACTTGGGCTTTCTGACTTAGGCAGGCAGTAGCAGATCTTCTGCTTTTGCAGAGAATAGCCTTTAAAACAATCAACTCTTTGATTATGTGTGAGGTTTAGCCTGGAGGCAAGAGGCACATGTCAGAGTTCTGCAAAGGCTCTTTGCTGGGTGAGGCTTTCATGGTAGTGCAGAGAAACAGGAGGGATTTGGGATTTGACAGCACATATGGATACCTGTGGAAGACACTGAGAATCTGCATCATTTAATTTTAGTTAGTAGTGCTGACATACGTCTCTTCCAATTTTCCAAAACCCACAAGGCATTATTTTAAGACTTTGAAACAGGCGTGAATACAGCTACTTTATAAATTTATAATTTCTCTTTTTCTTTTTTTTTTTTTTTTTTGCTTGAAGCTGTCCTACAAGAAGTGGTTACAAAGCTATTGTAATAATAATGATGTTGGTCCATGCCTGTGACCGAATTTTCAGTGGTTTTGTGACATTACACAATGTTTAAAGATCCTAGATTATGTACTTTTTCTACTGATCTGCAATCAAAATCTAATTATTTTATGGTTTCCCTATTTGCCTGATTTTTTTCATTCATCACTTCCACTTTCACACACAGAGGAATATATATTACATTAAAAAGACAATGAGTTTAGACAAATGAAAAAAAAGTTTTTTCTTAATTCATAATTCCTAAATTAACTTTCATTTGCAACAAATTCAAGAGATATTCATCTTAATAAATTCTTTTTTCCGTCTCTGACCTTAATAATATCAGTAGCAATGTTCTTCAGAATTGGGAAAGGCAAGAGCATGAGATGACTCTTTCTGGTTATTCTATTTCCTTCTCTTTTTTTACTATTTCTGTCTTCCAAGACTTCCATTTCCCTAGCAATTCTAGAAAAACGATAATATCCATATAATTTATGTGCTGCTTTAATGATGAACAATTCCACAGCACTGAATATTTGTACTGTCACCTATGTACCAGATAGCCAAGAGGTTTTCTAGAGGAGGGAAAATTATGCACAAGAGAATGTTTCTGAAGGGAGTTAAGGCAGCTGAAATATTCAGGGAGTGAAGGACTGAAATCTGGGAACATCATAGAGAGGAAAGTCAAGGGAAAAGGACAACTCAAAGAAACAAAAAGGGAGATATTGTCTTACAAATGGAAGATGGAGGGATGAGGAAGGACAATATATGCTAGGCATGTACTATGACTGTGAAACAAAACTACATCTAATTTGCCTTTTTTTTTTTTTTTCTCCCAAATGGCAGTGACTGACTCATGACTTATAGAAAATAGTGTTTGAAAAGGTCTATGTTAGCAGTATTCCTATTTCCTGTTTCTCAAGTATCAACATTGCATCTTGCCACAGCAATCTATATGGGCTTCTGTGAGTATTCAGTATGAATAAGCTTACTGAGGCAGTCATGTGCAGAAATATCATGAGACCTATCTCCCCACCCAAAATGCACCTGAAAATTGAGTGTTTTTCATCCTTCTTATGGCTGTTGCATATGAAAGACTTTATTCTCACAAGTTTACAGATCATTACAGAGAAGTTTTATTTCAATTTCTTCCCCTTGATAGATATATTGCAGGATATCATTCTGAAGTTTTATATTTTGAGTTTTAAAATCCCCATAATGCTGTACAAATCAGTCAGCCTCTGTCTACCCCTTGCTCTTCTGCCTATGTTTCTCTTACTACTTTTATACAATAATGACAATTGAAACTCTTCCTAATATTAAGTTCTTAGCATGCTAGGCCTTAAACAAATATTTGGAGGTGATGTGATGGCCGATCCCTCTGATTCCATGCTTGAAATCAGTTTGATCTTTGTCACCAGAAACTGAAATTTGATCTAGCTAATCTAACATCTTACTTGCACTTGAGCTAAAAGAGAAAGATTTTCTTAAAAGAGTAAACACCAGAAAGACAGGCAGTGCTGCTATGTGAATTTGTACTTGACAGTCTGCTTCCCTCCCCTCTGTTGTAATATAACTGGCAGCTCCTTGATAAAGAGATTTCTTCTTTGGAGTTCAACCAGCTGTGATCATAGCAATCAGTCAGTGGACTTGCTTCAAAAGTTATTGTTCCACACCAGCCTGTGTATTCACTGGCTTTCTAAACAGAAGAGTCAGGAGCAAGAAAGGAGGCAGTGCAGAAACAGGCATATCAGAGAGAAACATTGCTTATGCAGAGCAAATTGGAATTTACCAGTGTCTCTCATGTTTGTTAAATATTTTTAAAAATATAAAGCTTCAGGCTCGGAGTTATTGTCTTTAATGTTGCTCTTTAAGTAGCCTTTTGTGTGATACCAAGGAACAACTACTCACATCTTGCTTTACTGGATCATTCAGCTGTGCATTCGCATACTGTGGTATAACCTTAATTTGAAATAAAATCACAATATTTCCTGATATTAGGCAAGTTTTCAACTAATAAAATGAATTGAATCATAGATTATTTTCTACAAATTTATCTTGGTCTGAGATTTGACCTTGTTTACAAACCACTTTCCAACTACTTTGGTATAGTGATTTACACATCATAATTTGAAAAGAAGTACGATTGCTCAGGAGTATTGATGATCATATTCAATAGTCTCTGTTTGACATAAACTGGTATTGATTTGAATGGTCTTAATTTTGGCTGTTTTGGTTTCAGTTTCTTTGGGATTAATTTTTGCTTAGTTTTAATTATGAATTGCAGCTCAAAAGCATTATCCATTGAGTTCAGGGATTTTTTTTAACCTCAGTTTCAGGCCAGATTCTTATAATTCTCACCATTCTTCAAGCCAAATTTCAACTTTTTCTACATCAGCCTTACATGATCTACATTTATGGACAGGTTTAGCAGGTTATAACAACTTCAGTGCTGATGTAGCTCAAAAATAAACTGAATTAGGTCATATTCTGCCTCATCAATGGTAGGATAAGTTTTTCTTCTAAGTGTTTAATTACTGTCCTTCAAATTCTTTCACTTCTAATGTCTTCAGCTTTGGTTCTGAAATAATTTACTGATCAGTTTTGCTCAATAAAATGAAATCATTCCGAATATATTAGAGCATAATGAAAAGCTGGAGAATAAGCCTTAAATGTGAAATAGAAATAAGAGTGAATCTGTCATGCATGACCAGCAAACTTTGAGGGTTGTTTTTCTTTTCACTTTCCTCTAATCCTGTATACCAAAAAAAAAAAAAAAAATCCAAAAAATAAACATTCTGAGCCCTTCACACTTGATCCTGTAGCCTTTATTCTCAAGAATAAGGATGGAAGGCTGAATCAGCTGCTGTCCTGTAACCAGCTACTTTTATCAAAGTTTATGATAGCCACACAGACACCAGGAAGTAGTTGTAAGTACCAACAATTATAAATTTTCATAGGATGACAGAATGATTTGGGTTAGAAGGGACCCTATAGATCATCTATTTACAACTAGTGCCACCCACTAGACCAGGCTGCTCAAAGCTCAATCCAATCTGGCCTTGAACACTCGCAGATATGAGGCATCCACGACTTCTCTAGGCAACCAATTCCAATGTCTCACCATTCTCACAGCAAATTTCTTCCTAATATCTAATTTGAATCTCCCCTCTTTCAGTTTAAAGCCATTCCCTCTTGTCCTATCATGTAGGGACATACCTTTGTCAAAAGTCCCTCTCCAGCCTTCTACTTTTATGTACTGGAAGGCTGCTGGGTTTGCCAGAATATTTTCTTCTTCAAGTGCAGCAGTCCCCAACTCTCATCCTGTCTTCATGAGAAAGGTGTTCCAGCCCTGTGATCATCTTCATGGCCCTCCTCTGGACTTGCTCCAACAGGTCCACATCCCTCTTATGTGGAAGTGCCCCATATGGGGTCTCATGAGAGCAAAACAGAGGGGGAGAATCACCTCCCTGACCTGCTGGTCGAGTTCCATGATGAAGCCCAGAATACAATTGGCTTTGTGGGCTCTGAGTACCCACTGGTGACTCATATGGAGTTTCATCTCAACCAGCACTCTCGATGCCTTTTGCCAGAAGCACTTATTTACCAGAAAGTAGCTACTAGTTACAGCCTTGTTTATTTTCTTGCCGTCTAAATCAAGGGACAGAAAGTACAGAGAGTTTTCCAGGCAAACTATGAACAACAAATAGTCAAAATAAAAAACTACCAACTTTCAGACTTCATTTTTCACATGAACTGTTTGTTCTGAACTATTTGAAAGTAGATAACTTCATAGAAATTAGGATCAATATACAAAGGAGGAAAACTGAAGCATTTCTCAAATAATCTAATTCATACTGCAGATCTATCCTTTCTTGGTGTACAAATGGGTTTGGGATGGAAATGGAAGCTGCAACTTCTGAGACAGTGAAGTTATTGAAACAAAACTGGAGCTCGTTATTGTGGTTTATATAGCAGTATTGTGCCAAATTGTTCCCATTTCTTTAGCAAAGAGGGAGCACCCTGAGGGGTATTAAATAAGGCTTTGTTTCCTTGCAAAATGAATCTTTTCACTTATACATACACACACATATTAATCATGGTTATACTTTAAATCTGGAATCAAGTATGATTTGGTTTCAAGTCAACCTTGTCTAGGTGTCAGTAGTTAGGTGTATTTCATATTCTGGATGACTGTTTATAGGCTATAAAACTAAAACTGTCTTGCTGTGTAGAGCATTCACAGAAAAGTAAAATTCCAGTCGTGTAATTGTATAAGGATGAGTAATGGTAATGTGGCTTTGCTGGGAGAAGGCAAAAATCATGCAAGGAGAGTTCAGCAAGAAGGTAACAGAGTGCAAAGGAGGAGTCAGAGAAAGAGACCTTAACAGTGTTCATTCCTTCAGAGAATCTTGCGGTTTGGGAAGAGATGCTGGAAGCAATTCTCAGAATTAAATTGCTTTGGTAGCTTAATTCAATAGACTATATAAAATAAAATTTAATCTAAGGTGTGCCTCTATTTTTAAATTCTAATGTGCATTTCCCATAGTGGTAAACAACTTGAAATTATTATTTTTTTTAATATTTACTAGACATGGTTCATAAAAGTGCAAGAAGAGCCCTCATCTGTCAGGGACTCTCACCAGATAATCCAGGGAAAAATGTTACAGAAAATGGGAATAATGGAAGCATAAAGTTCCACAAGCCCTGTTTTGTGCAAATTATAGAACCACAGAATGGTTTGGCTTGGAAAATACCTTAAAGATAGTCTAGTTCCAATCTCTCCTCCCACAGATAAGGGCAACTTCCACTAGACCAGGTTGCTCAAGTATTAGTATTATGTTCTTAACAGACAATAACAATCAGCCAATGAAATTTGCCCATCTGCTGCAAGTAAGTTGTCAAAATTTCAAACTGTGCAACTGTTCCTTGGAGCTTAAAACAGCAGTATGAGAGTCTCCAGGGGAAGTACTGTAACATCCAGAAACTGTAAGGGAAGAGATCACAAAAAAATATGTACTGAATTCCCCAAATTTAGTGTGAGTTGGCTCTTTTTTTTTTTCTCTTAAGATGTAGCAGGCAGAGTGGAGCATTAGTTTGCAATCAATTCTACTACCAAAATATTTGACAGAGTCTGCAACATGTGATTTTTAAAAATGTGACTATCGTATTTTAAAGGAGCTTAGACATGGGAAACTGATTAAACTCTTCATTAGATATGCTCCTCAAAAAAATCTTCAGTGAGGGAAAGAGAAAATAATTAATACCCCATAATGTTAGATGTCCTGACAGTGAATCAGAGAGTGGAGCAAACTCTTAGAATTTGGAGGTAACCATAAAGAAAAGTGCCAGGCAGAGTAAAGCAGGAGAGTATCCAGACTGCAGTTTTCCATGCTATGGAAGATGAGAGCACAAGTGGATGAGGAAACCTGAGAAAGATCCCGTCCTAATAAAAAAGGCATTACTCAAAACAGAGAGGCATGGAAACTCAGCTCTTGAGTTGGCTGAGACATTAGAAAAGTAGGTGAAAGAAACCAGTATGAGGGTTCCTTAAGGAGAAAAAGTCTCTTAGTCAGTGTCAAGTGATAATTCTTGTAAATTAGAAAATATGTATAGGAAATTTTCAGCTCAATGATTCATACTTGCCTCATACCTGCATGACAAGAAATCAGCAGCTCTTCCATATGTCCAGCACTGTATAGGGAAACTTCAATACCAGTGTCATGACAAGCCACCAGACCCTCTTGCCACATACTACACTCAGGTGAGTCATCTGGGACAAAAATCTTTCCATTTATGAGATTAAATATAATAAAAAAGTCCTGACATATCATATTTTTTTTGTCATAAACATCCCTTGATTTCAACAGCTTTATTCTGGATTTACATTGAGGAAATTTGGAGTGGTGACATTTGAATATCCTTCTGTACATCAAAAAGTCTTTCCACCAATATTTTAGGACTTTCCATGGTTTGTGACTTGTTGTTCCCTTACACAAAATAAATCTTGTTTTCTTCACAGTGTATGCAGAAAGTGAATGAACACAAAGTCTTCCAAAGCAGAAGTATTAGGAATATTTGCCAAAAATCAAGAGAAATGTAGTCAACCTAGCAGTGGTCTAGAGGATACACAGCTGGTTGTGTGATGCACAACTCTTCTTTCCACTCATCTCTGAATAGACTGGAATTGAATCCATTTCTGTGCTTGGTTATAGAAGAATCTCCTTATTGGATGCACTTTCCTTGGAAATTATTACACAGTGGATCAGGAGTAAAAGAATGCTTTTGTAGATTCACAGGATCTGGTATTTTCATTTGTAGTGAAACTGCACTTGCAAAGCATTGTCTTTGGAAAAAAATTTGTATGGCTTGACTTCACAACTTGTACTCAGGACACTGAAAGTTCTGTCTCTTTCACATCTCCATTTTGCTGCTTTAAACCTTGATTTGCTCAATCCAAAATAATTACATTACTTAGTAATTTAATCAGTAAACTTGATGTAAATGGGAACAAAAATTTAACTTAAGCCTTTTGATAGTTTGAAAAATGGAAAGGAAAGCATGTGATGCAATTTTCTAGATTTTTTTTTTTCTTTTACAGGAACTCTGACATTGTCACATTTCACTTGATTAATTTTTTGTGAACCGTGATTTTGTGTTTCATTCAGTGCTTCTAAGACAGCTTATCTGAAAAGTACACAAAGTTTCAGAGTTCTGTTTTTGTAATCTTAAATAGTCAGTCTTTCAACTCCAGTGCTGCCACTATGACTTTAATTTAATCTGTTTTTCAGTGAAATACTGTGGAAATACTAAGCCCATCACTTAATTCTATACCTGTCAACAAGAGTCTGCTGTAGTTGTCAAACCAAGTCAAATGACACTCCTTCAATGTATAAAATATTATTAACAAATTGGATAATCAATCACATGTGTGTGGTTTGACAGTAGTACCTTGAACTCGCTGAATTTAAAACAAATTCTTAAGAGGCAGGACCCATTTCTCTTGTACTAGGGAAGAAAAAATACCATATGGACATTATGAACTCTCCAGTCAGACTATACAATTAAAAGGCTCCTTGGGAAATGGTTGGGCCACTGGAAATATGTTTTTTGCCTTCCTATGAAATGTTCCCATGGGAAATATAAATAATTGGGCATGTTTTTAGATGACAGAAAAATAGTTTTGCAACAGGAGGAGAAAGGTCAGGGAGATATGAAGTAGATTTACACAGGTATCTTTACATTAAAAAGCTACTGTTTTGTTTCTAAAGAGCATCAGGACAACATTGTTTAGCACAGGCTGTGCCTGCAGCCACACTAAGTAGTTTTAATTAGGAGGAATTCTATTACTTAGCCATAGAGAAAATTGTTGGGGTTTAATTTCGCCTGCATCACTATTGTCTGTCTTGCTTCCATAAACAGCTCTGAAACCAGCTGATCCTCAGAGTCTGAATATTGATCTCAATGGCTTTGTTCTTGTCTACCTCACAAGCTTTCCCTAATCCTCTACAGGAAAATGTCTTAGTGTTTTAATTACCTGATTGTATATATGTGACTTTGAATATCACCCAAGTTTTGCCTAAAATTCAGGTTGCACAGTAAGTTCAACAGTTTTCCCAAAATACATTTCACTGGGGTAAGAGTTCTTGGAAGAGAGGATGAGAGTAGAGAAGAAACATACCTAGAGACAGAAAAAATACAGCCTAATCATATTGCAAATAAATTCTACCTAGTGCCTGCAGAAAGATACTTTAATGGAAAATGAACTACTGTATGTCAGCTTTTTTATGTATACATGTCCTCCTTGGATAAAATGCACCTCTTCAGATTAGAATTGCAATCAACTTTTCAGTTTCACAGAAAAGAAAATATCCATTTACAGTATTACATTCCATGCTGCACTTTTTGAAACTTAACTCCTTATGTTTTTGACGCTCAGGAAAAATATATCTCACTCTTATTAATTGAATAAATGTACAGAATTAGGAAAAAAACACAAATTAACTAATGGTTACAAAATTACTATGAAATTTAATCCTTAATTGAAATATACAAATACTGGGTTATGTTCAATTTTTTGGAATTTTGGGACAAGTGATTGGGGATTTTGGTGTTAAGCTGTTCTTTTTAATTATACCTATTTGCCCTTATAACTTCATTATGGAAATGAATATAAAATACTTCTCTGCAATTATTTTTCCTCTTCCAGCCCACTCTTTTTTTCCTGTAAATGTCTAATATATTAGTTGAAGGAATCACTGAAAAAATTTACCTTTTGACAGAAAGTCTGTCAGCAAAAAAGCAGGCTCTGGGGAATATTCCCTTTCTCTGCAGAATATACAGCCTGAACTGCAAAACAGCAGTGTCCCTCCACTTCTATCAGCATTCTCATCCTTAACTAAAATTGAATTTTCTTTAAAGTAAAGGTGAGATTCAGCCCACCAATTTGATTCATGTCTGAGAGTGTAGGTAACCATCCACTGAAATCTCCACCATTTTTTTCAGCAGCTTATGAAAGTTACTTCCTCTGATGGATTTTCTAGCAGGGAAATTTCCATCTCTCGATGCTTCTTCTCCAAATCATCTAGTTAACCTCACCAACTTCCATTTTAACATCATACCAGTTTAGACTGACTCTTTTGTTCTCAATAGGAACAATTTCTAACACTTTTCCCATGACACGAGAAATTACTGCACAAATGATTGGAATACTAGTTTCAATTATTAAGTTGATATGTGCTTCCCAAAAAGAGTTTGATTGAAGGAATATTGCTTTTATATTTAATATTTTTATTCAGGCCTCACAACAGAGAAGCCACTGACAGTATAAATTGTGATAGCACTGTCAATTAAATTAAGATACATTATGCCTGGTTTGTCAACACTTATGATTTAAATATATCTTTGTACCTGTGGAAAGAAAAAGCAATATTAGCTAAGGCTGATTTAAATGGAAGACAAAAGTGTTGTTACAGAAAAATAACAAAAGGTATTTCTGCTCTCTTCTTCATTAACTCTTCTAAAGTTAGAATAATCCCACAGAAGTCAGTTACACCACTAATGTTTGGAGCTAACTAAGTTAAAACAGGATGTGATCATTAATTTATAAAAGCCTTTGGAGGGCATAGCATAGAGAATGGAAAAAAGATTGTACTTTTGTAATAACATGTTTTCAACATCAGGTGTATAAAGGCATAATAACATCCACAAGTTTATTTCAAAGATGCAGAAGCATAACACTCTGCCTGCTTGGCACATGTACAACTGCTGACATACACAGGAACTTTGAATATGTACAGCATCATAGCTCTGAAATTATGGTCATGGGGGAATCATTTATCCTTTAGGCATACACAGTTTTAAAGATATGCATAGTGTTAAGTGAAACCAAAAAAAGACAGCTTGTACAAGACTGTCTTGGTGATACTAAGTTAGGAAAAGGAGCCATGACTTTTGCTTAATAGAAACACTTTTTATTGATGAATTTTCTTTGCCTCGTTGTGAGACACACATAAAGCAGTGTCTTTTACTGTCTAGTGCATTAATACCAGCATCATGCACACGGTTTTACTGTTAATATTGTAGAGATGGCATATGTTTGTGGGTAAGTAATCTGCCTGTTTACACTGCCATTAGGAAACTGCTGACTCCCACCAGTTCACTGGCTTCTTTAAACCTTTCTCTGCTTCTGACCTGCTGAGTATTTGGTATTCAACACTGTGTGAGTGATTACCTGTGGCCTCCATTACACAGGCTGTTGGGTTGCTAAGGAATAACTCTCAAGAGGTTAAGAGCCTTGCAGTCACGTTGATCTCAGTGCCAGTGATTATCTGTGCTAATTTTCTGCTTGGTGTTATACTGCAGCACTGACCAAATCTTATGTCTGTCCCTTGACATGCAGAAGTAGGAGCAATTATGGGTGTAGATGGAGAGATGTACTGGTGGCTTTCACACTATAATCTCTTCAACCTATTATTACAGATGAAACATCATCATTCAACTTAAAATTTTCATACCCATTGGGGGGCCAGCAGTGCTTATTCTGTCCTGTAAGCCAGAGCTGAGTTACTACAGAAAAATATAGTCATCCTTCAGCCTTGCTCTAACTGGTGCTGGTGAATTATTCCTCACCAGCTTCATGGTCTTCAACCTTGAAAAGTGAATTTGTCCAGCCTTTATGCAAATTAAATAAATGTCAACTCCAGGCGAAAGGTTTCATGTGACAGGGCTTTTAAATGTAATATTTTTTTCTTCAAATTGTCTGTTATCTTCTACTTAAAAATACACACATTGAATATTAAGTATGGGCTTACTGAAGCTATTAATCATTCAGCTAAATAAAATCACTAGGAAGCTTGAATAGCTGTAAATAAAATAATAGCTTTGATACCTGCTACTTCTTAGTTTCATGCAGATTGGAGTGAAATAAGAGCTGTCATATACTTCAGAAAAAAAGACTAGTTTTGCATTAAGATATAGAAACCTGATCATTATTATTTAAAACACTAGTCTACTATTATTTAATGATATTTTGCATCCTCTGCCACACACAGCTTACCTGCTGCTCAGTTCTAGTCTCTCAGGGCTGTTTAATTTAGTAAGTGTTTCACATGAAATGCATCTTAGGATTTCCTTTCTCAAATAAATTACAAAAAGGGCCATGATCAACTGCAGCTCTCATGACCTTCATCTGCAATATTGTGCACATAGAGAGTATAACTTATTCTATTATTTGCAATTGGGCAAATTTCACTTTCATGTGAAAGAGGCGTGGCAGAGATGAAAATTGTCTCCTGAACTGCTTTGGTAGAATTCTTGACACATTCTTCAAATTATGCACTGAAATCCCCATTTTGCTCAGTGTTCAGGAGCAGAAATTACCCACAAGTTCATTCCCTGCCAAGAAAAGCTTCTTTAATATGTACCTGATCTTTAAGATCTTTTCCAACCTATATTACACTATCATTCTAAAATGTCCCTTTATTTTCAGGGAAAGTTTTTTTTTCTGTGCTTTGTCCTTTCTACCTCTTCTACCTTTTTCCTTTCTCACTGAAAGCTTCTCCTTCTTTTGTGATAATTTCTACACGCTTTTCACCCTTACTATTCATACTTGTCCTTTTCAAGACAGTGAAAAACTTAGAATATGTGTTACTAGGCAGTGTAATAAACCCTTGTGACTTTTCAGTAAAGAGCCTTTATTGGCTCAATGGTTTGTTGGCTTGGGGGGTTTTTTTTGGATATATGAGATAGATAAGACTTTTTTGCTATTTCTTCATCACAAAAGCAGAAAGTAGCTAATGGAATGCAAAGCCAGGAAGATCAGTCTGAGATTGACATTGTTATTGACAGCTCAAAAATAGTTTTCTCATGGACTTTTGCAATTTCACATGTATTTTATTCCCTTGATGGTGCCTGTCTTTTCCCAGATTGGTATGTATATTCCTTCCCAAACCTAAGAGGAAATGCATCCCTGTAAAATTTATTTAGCACTTATTTTTTTAACTTTTTACTTTTTCTCTTTTTGATGAAATAATTTGGTGGGCTCAAGGATCAACAAGAAGCCCAATCCTTTTCATGTTTATTTCAAAGTAACTGTCTTAGCTCACCTTCTCACTCATTTCCCACTCTTTCATGTATTTAACTGTCTTCAGACTCCACTGACGATGCTGTGTTAGACCAAAAAAGAAGAGGGTGTCAGTTTTGGAATGCTAACTTCATTTGATCACACAGAGAATTACACTATAATGATCCTCTAATTACAGAGCTGTCTCACTGTGTTAAATCCTTGCTGTATGTGCTGTCAACAGTTTACATAGTTCTGTGTGCCCCAGACTTCACATTTCCAAATATACAATGATAGGTGACAACAACATTGACAAGCATAAAGTACATTGTACAAAGGAAGTGGAAGGACTTTAAAGAAGGGATAGAAATTTGAGAGTAAGCCAATATTACCACAGAAGCTTTAATCAGTGTGTATTTTCCTATAAAAGCAGTTCATTCTTCTTTTTCTGTGTTTTTCCACAGTGGTTATGTCTTTGATTATGATTACTACAGAGATGATTTCTACAATCGGTATGTGTGCCTATATTTTTGTACATCCTGCATAATTTCTAATGTTTGTTGACAATGTAATCCCATCATTTGGTTAAACAGGCCAGTTCTGATTTTATCTACTATTCATTGCATTATTTCTATCATGTATTAGAAGGCTATTCTTAATATCTCACAGAGGAGATTACCACCACCAAATTTATGCTTAGTAATCTGGTCTTTTGATTTTATCCTTCTCTAAGAGCTTTTGGGGCATTTGCTATGCTGAACAGTTTAATGGTGATTTAATAGAGTTTTTCAAGGTTTACTTTATCTGTGATGTATAGTGGCTGCAAAATTCTTCAGTATAATATTCCTAGCTTTGTCTTTTCATCCATGTGTGTGAAAAGATACATTGTGTCCTCAAGAATGTTCCAAGAATGTTTAGCAGTCCAGAAGAACTTTGAGAGAAGCAAAAGCGCAAGCTGAGCAGTGTGTTCCTATAGGACAGAAAGAATTTGGATGCCTGAGCAACTGGAGATTCTGCCTTGAGTAGTGACACACAGCTTAGATCAGCACTGTGAAAATGTGTTTATTCAGATTTAGCAGAATCTCCACAACACAGGAGTAGCATGAATGATCGCAGGTAACCAACTTGTTATCCAGCAGTGCTGTGTCTTTGCATTACAGCAGCTTGGTTTGGTACAGGACAAGTGAGTCAGAGAGGACCAAAGCATTGCTCCACCAACCTGTTCTAATCTGATATTTCTTTTATGTGAAGCAATGGACAGTAACAGGAGAACTGTTTACACCAGAAGTTAAGTTAGCATGTGCTATATACCTTTCTGTTTAGCCACGCAGTAGGAAAAGTGTAGAAACAGTATTTTCATGTTTGTTTTCTCCAGATGTGGGTTCAATTTGAGCCACTAATTTTGGTTTTGCATGTAAATCACCATACCCACTTTGGACTAAATGTAGTGAGATATAAGTATGTGAAGTAAAAGCTATCAAAGCAGTTTAATCCTGCTCATTTCAGCCTTTGCAGCAGGAGTAGCACATGTCCTGTAAAAAGTTAACTTCCATAGATATTTATTTATTTTTTCCAAGATTACAGCTCTGAATTTCATCTGTAGAATTGTATGATTTTAAACAGAACAGTGTTTCTCATCTATGCCACACGAATATTAAAGTTGTATATTTAGTTTTTTCCTTAATTCTGTTATGGGTAGGAGAAATTATTAACTGTAAGGGTTACATTTTTACCAAAAAAGCCCCAAACTTATTGAATGTTAAGGGTTGTTTCTGTGGATCTTGGTATCTCTCTTGATAATTGTGTTGGTATGTGTCCTGGTTTAGGGCAAATTCGGGAGGAAACCTCTGAATGGGGTCCCTCTAGGAGACAGATTCAATCAGTCCCTCCCCCATTTGGTTCGGGGAAAAATATTTCCTTGGAGAGAAGTGAAAAAAGAAGAAACTGTTTATTTAACAGGCAAAACACTTCCCAGCACAAATATGAACAATACTAAACAGCAAAACCTCTCGCTGCTCTTTCCGTGGCTGCCCGGCTCACTCAGGCTGCTCTCAGTCCCTCCTGTGCTGGGGAATGTCACAGCCCAGGCCAGGCGTGGTGGGACACAGGTGTGAGCTCCCGGTGCTCTTCTGGGTTTTCAGTCCAGAGCAGATTCAAACAGTTCCAGGAAAAAGGAAAAAAAAAACAATCCAAGGGGCTTCTCTGCCTCAGCTAGCCCGAAAACTAACCAAGAGCAAAGCAGAGCTCTCTCTCTCTCGCTGTCCACTGCAGACAACACAGTCTGCGTGCAGGAACGCGGGGAGCCCGTGCAGTCTCTGATAACAACTCTGCACTTCTTCTTTCCCCCCTTCACTCCTGGAACCAGTCCCAAAGCTGCAGAACTCAATATCCAACACCAATAGAGGTGATTTGGGGTTACAGGCATCACACAGTCACCCCAAGACAGTATGGGAAGCCACTGACAGTGAAATGTATCCATAGAGCTATTCAACAGTATAATTTTTTAATTTAGAAGTCTTTCAGAATTAAGATAGCAGAACTTTTACGGTAGAAAACCTGGATATGAGGTTGGCCCCTTAAGGCTGGACATGCTGATCTTCTGAAAATGAAAACCATACAAGGTGAACAGCCTCTTTTATCTAAAAGTTGATGGAAGGAAAAGATGAAAACCTCGATATAGTAGTCATGGAAAAGAAAATTCCATGGAGAATTTGGTGTAAGAACTATTTATAGGAAATATAAATTAAGAAATACAGTCATGATTCTTCGAATTTTTGAGCTTCTGAAATTTCTGAATTTCTATGCTTTATCCTGAACCATAGATCTTGTTTTTTACTATTTCAACCAATTAATAATATTAACTTTTCAGCCTCCCTGAAGGGAGAATATGTCTTTCTTACCTTGACTAAAGCAGTGATGGAGTCAGAAAAGAATCTCAAGAATGGATAGTTCTTTAAAATAAAATCTATATGAAGATAGATTGGCAAGATCAGAACTGTAAATTTAGAAGGGTAACTGAAGGAAAAGGCATAGTTGTATGCACACTAGTGATTACTAGGGAAACGAATTGCTTCAGAACTGAGCAGCTCTCTTTATTATTTCTCATATTACAAGCACAAGAAAAACAGGCACAGTACTTCCAAACTATAAATGGAAGCATTGTTTTTTTTTAAATAAAGCATATTTTTGAAATATATAGAACATGATAAAACAAAATACCAAGCCCAAAACCTTTCCATAATTTCACAAACAAAAGTAAGAATAGATAGATAACAGTCACTTAGATAACTGTTCTTTTATATATTTTGAGAGAAGTAGGCATAGTTTCACATTTCACTATATTATCTAAACACAAACTATTGGAAGCTAAAAATAATTCACCTTTGGACTAATATTCACATTATGAACATTTGCAGCACAGCTTATAAGGCTTCAGAAACATTTTTTCCAGTAACATCAACAAGGAATTTGTGACCAACCTGCAGATAATTTATATGATAAATGATGAGTGACAATAAACACTAATATTTGTGTTAAAAGTAGAAAACAGTGGTTTAGTGTTCATCTTCACACCCAATTTTTTAGATATGCTAAAAGCGGATGGAAACTGCACATTTGTGGGAATATTTGATGCCATGGATTTCAGTCAGTGAGTGTGACAGGATCTCTGTGTCACATTTTGTAGACAGCTATAGAAAAGGAGGGAGATGGTTACACTGTGTGTAGGATTACAGTACAGACAGAAGTGTGGTTTGATTTAAGCACTTGGTATGTACTTGTCAGAAAATGGGTTAGAAGATGTAAGTTTGACTCTGCTTCCTGTTCAGCATACTGTTAGATGCTGTGGTGAGTGAATTACTTGTTTCTTGTGTGTCCCTTTTCAAATGTATCTATCTGCCCAGCTAGGTGACAGTATAAACAACTGTGAAAATTATACAAAATTATACCTGCAGTTATAAATTCCATAATTACTACTTGCAAGTAAATTTGAGAATATTTTATGAGGATGTTGCTTATCCTCTGCTTGAGACCCTGAACCAGAAATCTTTGTTTTCTGAACCTTCTTCTCCTGACCTATCATATCCAGAACCCATATCTTTTATGTTCTAAATATATCTGTAGCTTTGATTGCCTTTTCTACTGCCTTTATTTCCCTCTACACAGGGGTTAGTTACCTACTGTTGATAACTGTATTTTTAGGATTAGGCAATTCTGTTTGGGAACAAAAGTTCATTTTTGTCATAGAATATATTTTATTGACTGTAGTGGTAAAAGTATGAATATCTGCCTGCTACAGTGGTGTTGGCTTGAACTTTTTTTTTCTTTATTAGGCATGCTTGGGTATTTTAGTATTTCTACACCAACTCATTCTTCAATAAAGAGGACATATGAAAAGACTCTTGTTATTTCACAAACTCCAGGATATTTGTTTACAGTAATAGTTGTCTTCAGGAAAGTTCTCTTTTGTACTTTACTTTTACATCTTAAAGAACAGCAGATAGAAAACTAGAATTTAAGCCATGCATGTAATAAAGGAGTTGAAATGTCACAACAAAATGTACTGCTGTTGGCTGTGAACAATGAAATGATGTGGACCTGTGGGAAGCAAGTTATGGATTTTCCATATGGCAAATAGCAGAGTCCTGTAATACATCCTTCATTTAAATGACACACAAAAAGTCTGAGCTGGTCTGTGCACCAGTGTGTGACTGAAATCTGAATAAGGCACTTAATGTGCATAGGTCCTTGAAATCTAATTTGACTTGATATGAAGTGATTACGGTTTCAAAGGGTAATTTTCTCAAAGATAACATGCAAATTTAGTTGACAGAGCTCCCATGACATGAAATCATAGAGGGTTTTATGGAGTCCAGCTGACTTAATGTTTTCTAGGTTGTTTGATTACCATGGCCGCGTTCCCCCACCGCCCCGTGCAGTGATTCCTCTCAAACGTCCCCGTGTGGCTGTGACAACAACTCGTAGAGGCAAAGGGGTTTTCTCCATGAAGGGAACATCACGATCCACTTCAAGTGGGGCTTCTTCCTCAGGATCCAAATGTGAGTTGCTCATCTCAGTTGAATATTATTGAAACAATGATCCTAGCAATTTCTGCAAACAGGCAGCTTCCACTACATAGCCCTATTGCAGTCATTTCTTACCCTAAATCTCTAGCTTGAAAAACTGGTTTGATTACCAAAGCTTCAGGCCTTTCCTGCAAGCCAAGGAGCACATTGATTACATTTTTGAAGGAAATTCTTTCAACATTTGACCTATTCCCTTGACCTCAGAAAAAGTCTCTTTAAAATCTCCTCTCAACCTGATTGCTCATACACCATGAGATCCCATGAACTGCTGGCAATAAAAAAAAAGATAATAACCTTTTTATAGACAGACAGAGACACATTGATTTCTTGAGGGTTGTATGTAAGCTGGTGGGGGTGGACTGGGAGGAAGGCAGGGGAGGTTCGGTTATGTATACTTTTTTTTACTGGATTTCTTTGAGTATAGAAAAAGGCAAAGTGTCTTTGTCTGTTTTAAAGGTAGTTCAAAACAGGTTTAGCAACTTGGGCTTATTTAACCCTTCTTTAGTGAGTTGGCCCTAGAGAGCTGATGAATAATAGGCATTCCCTCCTTCAAGCTCACCAAGCTCCCCATTCCCTAGTATGTCCCGGGAACTTCATCTTCCTCTTCGTGCATCTTTCAGCACCCACCCGTCTTCCCCTGCCCCTTATGTGGAGTGATACTGTCCTTGGAAGCGTCACTGGAAGACGAAGAGAAAGATCAGGTAGGGATCAGATATTAGAAAGAATGAAGGAACTTCAATAAGTCTTTTGCAGTGCTAGAGTGGCCAGCAAAACATCATCATGTCTTACCATGAAATAAGTGAACCCATAAACAGTACATCTTACTGCCAGGGGAGTTAATTATGGCATGAACAGGACCGGGTCATATACTCTGAATAACATATTCAAATCTTACATGTTAGTATCAAAGAAAGAAGATGGACCTTGTAGCCCATTAAGATCCATTCCTGATCCTATCCTATGATATGGCCTGATGATATCAGGGACCTTGCAGGAAAACATGTAATAAACATGTAAATGCATGTGGCTGAAAAAATGGATATGTGGTAAATACAGCTAAAGATAATGTTGTAAAGTCAGGAACAAGGAGCTCAAGACATTCCTTGGAAAAGATAATGTTCTTACACAGAGGCTCTGTTGAGTGTACAGTTAAATCACTTCCAAGTCTCCAGGGAATTAATGGGCTGGATGTCCATTACCACTAAAAAGACCTTTGATGCCCAACACATGGGAAGACATCTAAATTTAGGTGTCATGTTATGAAGCTCACTCAGACCCTAAGAGGATGTTTGGGAGTAGCAACACTTCCTTTGTTCTCTGGAATATGAACATGAGTCTAGACATTTTCATACACACCTTGAAGTAACCCTTTCTCCAATACTTTAAGTAATAATAAATGTTTTCTTATACTATTTTAAAAGGAAGAATGCAGCTCAAGGTCTTCACTTCAGGAAATTTAGAACTTAAATTACTTTGTTAGTCCTTTTCAGTCCTTGGTTCTTTGGGTTTTCACACAGTGAATCAAAGCTTTAGTTAGATCTCATTTGTTCATCATTTACTATTGTCTTATCTATATGAATAGTTAGTAGCATCAGTGAATTCAAATGACTAATTGTCCTAAAGTATGCAATAATAAGAATGGGCTTTTTTGACTCACTTTGCCATGAAAAGAGAGTTTCTTTTCAGATCGGTTTTTAATATATTTTTCTTATTGTCCAGAACAAGAATAACTATAAAATTCTTCTGGAGAGCTGAGGATGTTAGTGTTTGTATCCCAGTAGGATATAAGGAAAAACTCTCATTCAGAAATCTGAATTTCTATTGTAGTGAATGAGACAGATAATATTACATTAATGTAATGTAATATTTGTTCCTCAGAACTATTGCAAAATTTGCTTTCTTCTGTATTTCAAAAATTGCTTTGTAATACTGTGTCAGGACTTAAATAATGCATAGCATAGATTATATGACTCAACCCTAGTCCACGCATACACAGGCACTGTTAGAATATTTTCAAAACAGTGCCTGCAAAATATGGCAAATATTGCAGAAACTGTAAATTATTTAATGGAAGAGCAATCAGGAGTATCCAGATCCAGACAGACAGTGTTATGCCCCAGCAGAGGTAACCTTCAATGTATTCAGGTGTGATCTGAATTCTAAAGGTGCCAGTCTTAGAGCTCTAGGTGACAAGATCATCCTTGAATCCAGCTCTTTAACTGAAGGGAGAGCTGCAAGATGCATCACTGAAAACATGGGCTGACATTTTGACCTTTGTTAGGTTTCTATCCTCAATTCATTACAATGACAATTGGAAAAAATGTAGCAATTTTTTATTGTGATGAAATAAATTTCACAAAATATTCTTTCTGCTTGCAACATATCTCTAAAAGGAGTAAGACACACCACTATACAGATTTTCATGCTTAATTTTCCCATAGAATTACCTCCATTTTTGTCAATTCCAGTCAACCCATCATAAATATAGAAATATGATTTTGTTGACTTGGACAGGGATGAAATCAGCTTCTTAGAAGACCTTTATCAGAGAAATAGTGGAGCCATTCCCTTAAAACTTCAATTAAGAAAGTAGAGAAGGTATGTTTTGCAACTTACTTTGCCATTTTCTTGGAAAAGTTGGTAATATTGAATTGTGGGGGGAAGCAATTTAATCTTTTGTAGCCCCTTACTCTACACTGCTAATCTGAACCCTTGAACTAATTCACTGTCAAATTCTAATGTTAAATTACTGTTAAGTAAATAAAGGATTTCTTCAATAAGGAGAAACATATAGTTCATGGGAAGGAAACTATTTTGAGTTTTAATGAAATGTAAGACCATAAAACGCCTTAATTGCAAGTTTAGAATTAACAATGTCAAACTGGTATTGACTATGCTTGGAAGATTTCACTCCTATATAGCAAAACTCTCATGAGATCACCTTCAGATGTAAGTAGAAAGCTCATAGATATAACTGTTCACACTCAGACTGGATCCAGAAAATCAACCCCATGGGTCATATTAAAGGTCAGAATACAGGAGAACACTAAGTGAAATCAAAAGGACTCACTTCTGAAAACAAGAAATGCAAAGGCAGAAGTTTATTGTTGTGCAAGCATATTACAAAAACATGGTATCAAAAATGCCTTGCTGATTGATGAGCACATCTGCAAAAATAATATCTGCCAGCACAGTAAACTCCTTTTTGACCAAAAAGTGCTTTCAATTTGCTTCCAAAACATAAAATACATTAGGAAGATTTGCTTCTTTCCTAGATCAATATTTTTTCCAGGAACAGTTATCAATATTTTGGATTTTTTTTAACTCCAAAGACTAGAAAAACATAAATCAGCATTTCCAAATTACCAGAAGTAACTCATAAAACTAAACATGTTGATGGGTAAATCACACATAGTAATTCTTCATGTTAATGGTATGAAGCAGTACATTCAAATTGCTATTTAGAACTGGGAAGGACTCACTTTTTTATTATAATGTAGAAATTAAAGTTCTTAGGGTATGCACTTTTATTTTACACATCTGAGATCAGGAAGAAAACATCAATCAAATCTTTTGTACTCTGTGTGCTTGAAATTAAGGAGTAGACAAGATGTTAAAATATGTATTGAATTATGTCTTTAAATGAATTAATTTTGACTCATAGACTTTAGCTTCATCAGCTGATCCTTTTTCAGTGATTTCTAAGGTAAAATATGATACAATATTTTGTATTAAACATGAAGGGCTTAGATAAAAGTACATGACATTTCTTCTCAAAGAAATCTGGATCATGCTTTGTGGATGAATCAGTTTGCAGTTACAGCAAAAAATATTTCACTAATATAGTTGTAGTTCAACAAAGTAGCACTTTCATTTTTAAAAATGTGATTTACCTTGATTTTATGCCTCTTATTATGCACTGGATGTGGTAGTCTCCTTTGGTGTTAGATGCTTCAGTGAAAGATGCATTCTAGAAGGCCACAGAGGACTGGAAAAGAGTCACTAAATCAAATTCCTTATCCTTGCAAGTAATCGCATCATCTTTTTTAAGATGCATCTTAAAAGTAGTTAAGTTTGGGTTTTTTCTGTTTCTTGTAATTTCCAGCTTAGTTTGTTTCTCATTTTTTCATATTCTTTTTTTGACGCTGTCTTAGCATAAAAGTATTATTTCTTTTTACCTTTTCTTGTCTTCAGCAAAGAAGAAAAACAAGTCTGTCACACTAAAAGGCTTTCCATTTTATGGTCATCTTCACAGCTGTTCTCCACATGTACCTGCTAAAATTCAGTGGTTCAACCTGTACTCACCAGGTCCTCATACAAAGACAACACACTTCTCCATCTTTAGCAATACATCATTTGACACACCCTAGCACTGCATTTTCCTTCTCATGGTTGCTTACAGTGGTAGTCTATTATCAACCCAAGAATAATTCTGTCACTGTCTTCTTCTGCCGATGAGCCTTGGTGCTGAGAGTCGGGCTTCTGCTGTTAAGTGTAGGGGCTTTTTCAGTGATATCTCATCATTTTTTCAAACATAACATTCCTTAAAATCACCTGACCTTTTCTTCCTTTCCAGTTTACTCTGAATAGGTGACATCTTTCAATTTCATGTCATCAGCAAATTTCACCTCTTTGTTTGCATTTTTGCATCAGAGTTGTTGAAGATATTTAGCCATTACTAATTTCATTAGTAATTATTCTCCCTTTCAATATATGCATTTCTGTTATCTGCTGACCTTTATTTAGCTGATAATTGAGAAAAAATTCCTAAAGAGTAACTTAGTTTATTTTCCTACTCAATTTCTCAAAAGCAGATGAACAGATATTTTGGATACATGCAGCTCTGGTTTACCGTGTTTACCAATGGCTTTATTTCTTGCCTGAGATCAATTTAAAAAAAAAAAAAAAAAGAAAAAAAGAAAAAAAAACATGATGGTTTAAAGGAGAATTTCTATACTCCAAAGCAGGGCACCTGGAGCACAGAATTTATAATCTTTACATTTTAACATTGTTTTAAAAGACTGAAGTTCTTCCCAAGTGCTATTACAGACTCACAGAACGCTCGAGTTTGGAAGGGACCTCTGGAGCTCCTCTGGTGCAAGTACCCTGCAAAGAAAATTTCCCAAGACTGGTCTGACCACACCCACGGGAAGAAAAAATAAACTTCTTGCATTTAGATGAAATTTCACGTGCTTTAATTTATGCCAAAGGCCTTTGGTGTGTCAGTGGGGTCTACTGAGAAGAGTCTGGCTTTGTCTTCTTCATTCTCAGTTGTACTGGGGAGCCCAGAGATGGACACAGTGCTTTAGATGTGGCCTCACAAGTGTTGGGTAGAATGATGAGCTGGGTTTGGCTGGGGCAGAGTCAATTTTATTTCAGTAGCTACTATTGGGGCTGTGTTGTGAATTTGTGCTGGAAGCAGTGTTGGTGACACAGGAATGTTTCAGTCACTGCTGAGCTTATGCAGAGTCACGTCCTTCTCTGCCTCACCCCACCAAGAGCACAAGGGACTGGGAGGGGACACACCTGGGGCAGGAGACCCCAGATGGCCAAAGACATGTTCCAGACTATGGTATCATCTTCAACAATAAATTAAGGGGACGGTTGGCCAGGGCTTGTTCAGGGTACTTGTCACTGTTTTCATTTGCATTGCTTTTATTCCTTGGAATTTATTTCTTTTTCTGTTGTTTTCCTTTTCATTATTATTATTATTGCTATTATTATCATCATTATATTGTATTTCAATTAATAAACTGTTCTTATGTCAACGTATGAGTTTTCTCCCTTTTACCCTCCATATTTTCTTGCCCCAATCCTTCTCGGGGTTGGTGAGAAGTGAGCAACTGTGTGGTGTTTAGTTGCTGGATGCAGTTAAACTGTGGCAAGGAACTTATTTTTCATCAGGATCCTTCATAATTTGTCTTTGATAGTTGCATGTTACTACAGAAATGCCCACTACACTATAATTGAGAGTGGAATTTCTCTAGGACAATAATTTTGAAGACTTGTACAATCCTCTGCAAGGTAAAACAACAAGCAATTCAAATTATTACACTATCACAATGTTGGAAACAGAGTGAAAGTTTGGAACTTGTGCAGACTGGTTGAGATATTTTTCTTTTTTTTTTCAGTCCTTTTTAGTGTTAACTTGAAGCGAATGACTCTATTATGGAATCATAGAATCATTTAGATTGGAAAAGGCCTCCACATCATCCAGTTCAGCCATTAACTGATCACCACCTTGTCAACTAGGCCATAGCACTAAATGTCACATAGTGGTTTCTTGAACACCTCCAGGGGTGGTGACTCCTTTGGAAATGATTGCCTATGTTTAACAACCATTTCCATAAAGAAATTACTTCTAAGATCCAACCTGAACCTCCCTAGGTGCAGCTTGAGGTTATGTCCTCTTGCCCTATAACTAGTTATCTGGGAGAAGTGGACACCTCCCACCTATCTACAACTTCCTTTCAGTTTGTTGTAGAGAGTGATAAGGTGTCCCCTGAGCCTCCTTTTCTCTAGGCTAAACAATTCCAACTCCCTCAAACACTTCTCATATGAATTACCCCCTAGACCTTTCACCAGCCTCATTGTCTTCATTGCCCTTCTCTGCACTCACTCCAGTACCTCAGTCTCTCTTCAACTGAGGTGTTTAGAACTGGACACAGCACTCAAGATGTCTCACCAGTGCTGAGTACAGAGGGACAATCACTGCCCTGGTCATGCTGGACACACTATTGCTGATACAGGCCAGCATGCCATTGGCCATCATGGCCACTGGGGCACACAGTGGCTCATATTCAGTCATCTCTTGCCCAGCATCCCCTTGTCCTTCTCCACTGGGGTTTGTTCCTTGAATCCTCGTTGTTGTCCTGTTCTTTTTGGTGCCATCTTCTTCCCAGCCTAGTTTTTCCAGAGACACCACTTAGAAGCCCCTGTGCAGCAGACCTGAGTTGAAAAGCAGTGCTATCCATGCATGTGCCTGTTTCCTTATCAAACTCAGATGTGCAAATGTACTCTGCTTTGCTTAGTAGACTGGAAACAAGTACCATAAGGTCCCTTGCAGTGTCACTTCTGAGTCTGACCTTTTGGGCTTGGCCAGCCTGCAGTCTGCCAGTCAAGGGAGAATCCCTGACACAACAGCATGGCTGCGTGGAATGTGTTGCCAACAGGCTTCAAAGTGGGTTGCTGCCAGCACTTAGCATTCCCCATTGGAGCAGTTCACACCATTTCACTCTGAATTCTGAGCTACCTTGCTACTCCAGTGTGGACCAGCCACTGCCCCTGGGGAATCAGTAACCTTCTAAATATATAGTTGTCAGAATCTTCACATTTTGTTTCAGATCTGCGGGATTGGAGAGTGACCTGTTAGTTCTCTAAGCACATTTTAAACCCTCACTCTATAAATACACAAAATAATTCCATCAAATACTGCATAGCATATATGAGTCTAGCACAAAGGTTATTTTTTATGCTTTTTTTCTGTAAGTCCTTCTGTTTATTCAATGTGAGATCAGAGGTTTCAGCTTATTCTGTGAGATAATGCAATTTCTCAATATGAGCATGATTAAATAAGCACATTACCGCATATAGCAACCTACTGCCTTTAGCTGACATGTCATACCATAATACACGTGGCCCAAACTCTAAGATAGAAATCTTTGATTTCAACCTCAGTGCATGTGCTACAAGTTTGGAAGGAGGCTAATTTGAAGCAAACACATACTCATCAACTATCACTGAAGTAGGCAGTAGTTTGTCTTCACACTCCATCATCAGATTGACTGCCCAACACAAGTTACCTGAGAAACCATGATAGCAGACATGGCCAAGGATCAATGAGCAGGACTGATGTAGCAAGATGCAGCCAGGAGATTTTTCTAACAGAAAGGGAACATGTTCTTCTTCATAGCAGAACATCCCTTTTCCCAGGCTCAGTAAGGACCCCCCTGTTGTGTGTATCCATGCTCTCGATACACACACCCAAGTCAATGCTCTTCCTCCTACAGGAGTGGTGGAGGAGTAACACAGCTCAGGACTCTTCCACTGCCAGTCCCTCATGGTGATGGTCCATTTCTTCCTATAAGAGTTGTAAGAGTGACTGCTCTGTTGCCTGCTCTGGCCCTTTATAAATGGCTTTATTCTCCCATGCTAGCTCAGGGTTGCCATTTTCTCCTCTTGACCTTTTCCACATGATATCCTAGCACAGACAGAGCAACTGAATTTGATTGGACCACCTTCTGAGAGTAAAAAACGTTCCAATAATGCCAAAATAATGAGTTAATTTATGAGGGCTGCAGCGCTGTTTCCTTTGAACCCAAAATATCTCCAAAGCAGTTACTCCTTTTTAAGTTAAACAATGGGAGAGCAATAATAAACAAAAATGAAGAGTAAACCAGTGCAATAATGATTTGGAAACTGCAGCTAATAATTTATAGGTGATGCCTCCATGTCCTTGGATGTGATCATAAAATGAAATATTTTCGTATATTATCCATAGCTGGAAAAAGTACAAGAAATTGCCAACTGAATCTAAACTGAAAGCTTTTGAAGCAGCAAAATGTGACACTTCTTGCAATGAGTTTTTTCACTGGAACATAATCTTGCATTCCTGACTGCCCTAGCATTTATATTACCATTCACTCTTGCTGAGAAATACATACTGTAAGGGATTTTTTTTATTGTCAGTATTATTACAAAATAGTCCAGCAAAATAACATTGCAAGACAGTGACGTGTCTATCATATTTGAATTATTCTTTCACTATAGCATATTTTAAAGTAAAAGTTATTTCTATTTATGAAAATGCTTTTGAGATGTTTTTTCCTGAAATTATTATTACTGAGCAACACACCTTACATGGAGTCTTGCCATTAAAGCTTAGAATCCTGCGGTTTTCTAGGATTCTGCCTTTTTAACTAACAATGTTAATTTTTAAAGCTAAATTTCCGAAAATATTGACAAAAATGAGAGAGTAGGATTTCTACCAAACAGAAAAGAAAGAACATATTTTGCTTGGGAGGGGGAATGTTACCACAAATATAGTTTATTTCATGTTTTGCATTTTGTTCTTTCCACAGTGAAATCAGATGAGTTGCAAACAATCAAGAAAGAATTAACTCAAATCAAAACAAAGATTGACTCCTTGCTAGGGAGACTGGAAAAGATTGAAAAGCAGCAAAAAGCTGAAGCAGGTAGGTAAAAGTCATTTATAGTGAAATTAATTAGAACCTCGTTACCAGTCAAGCAGACAGACTAAAGAGAATGGAAGCTTTCTGAAATTTTGGTACTTAATGGAGGCCTGAAGCAAAGTAAATTAACTCTCGGGTAGAACTGTTGAGAGGATAGATTAATATTCTTCACAGAACATGCATCATCATTTAAGAATTGTTTTTTTATGTTGTAGTAGGAAAAAATAATTTCTCTAGTTGTTCTGGAAACAAAATACCACTAAAAAACTGACTGAACTGAATAAAGATAGAAGTTTTTGACCATGGGGATGCTTGTACTAGGTACAATAAGAATTAACAGATGGTGTATACCAATAATTATTGCTTGAGCAATAAGCAATAGGTAATAGTCACAAGCTGAAGCAAGGAGAAAAAATCTGTTTGATATAAGGAAAAGAGATGCAACTAGTACAGTGAGTTGACCAGAGAGACCATAGTGGCTCCATCCTTCGAAACATTCAAACTCATTGGGCTCATGACCCATGGACCTGGGCCAAAATTTGAGTTCATCCCTGATTTGAAGAGGGATTGGATTTGGAGAGCCCAGAGATACTTTCCAACCTCAGTAATTCAGTCAAGCTCTGGCCTCTTTGTAAAGCTGGTTACACCTGCAGTTTAGCTTTTTTTCTGGCTTAAAAACTTTTGGTTTTGGCAAACTTTGGGAATGAAAAAAATCCAGTATTTTATATTGGATTGTATTTATAATTTACTTTATAATTTAATCAAGTCAGTGCAGTGTTCATTTTGTTAGATGAATGATCTCACCTGGCAGCACTTTAAAGCACTGTAACTGAGAGTTATAAGGTTGTATTTTCACCATGGTAGATATAAAGCCAAACTCAGTTCTTATGCCTGTCTATGGCGTTTTCTTTGCTATTTCCTTATAGATCACATATTTTTTTTATAGCAGCTTTATACTAGTGAGTTGATTTTGTGAAAGTCAGCAGGGAAATGGAAGCCTTATCTCATGAAAAACTCAATTTTTTTTTCACCCCTCCCGTCTGTGATAAAACCTTTTTATGAATTTTGTATGAAATGTGTGAAAGTCATTCTGCCTCAGAGCCCACAGCTGCCTGGATCTATGGACAGTAGTCAGTTACATGAAGCCAAAAACCCATGGGGACACATAAAGACAATTCCATCATGACCATCTAAAACATCACTGGGAATTAGCAGTTGAAGGTTAGAAACCTGACACAGGCAAAATAGGAATTTAGATATGGATTTCTCCTGTTCCCAAGTAATGTTAAAAAAAAAAAAATCTTTGAAAAATAACCTACCTTTTCTTTACAATCATTTTCTAAGTTGATAGACAAGGACCAGTCCCCCAGCTGTTACAGTTTATCTCACAAAGCTGAGGGCTTTTTTCAAGTCTAAGGTAAACCATTAGCAGAGTGTGTGATTATCTCTTTCAGGAGAACTCTGCACAATATGTATTCATTAGATTCTATTTTGTACTTTATGCAAGTTGGATAAAAGCTGATATAATTGTGAAGATGTAATTGCAAGGCACTCCATTGAGTCCCTTGTGCACTGAAATACTCTGACTGTGCATCCCTACCTTGGGGAGCTTTTATGTTACGATGCAAAACAATCTGCAGATCATTGTACTTTGATATCCAATTTTCACTTTTGCTAAAGGACTGTAGTGATCTCATTTAAATAGCTCAAAGAGGAAAATGTTGATTTGTATTGAGTCATAGTCTTATGCCTTCTGAAGACAAGCAATGAACATCCTCAGATATCAAAAAACGTTTTCAAAATATTGATGTTTTAAAACATCAGGTGCAGAACTCATTCCTCATATTCTTTGTCTCTCATTAGAGGGTGTGAGGAGAATACCTCAAAGATACCCATAAGCATGGTACTCCATTTAAGTTTCCTGAGCTGATGAGGAGGGTTATGCAGCGTGGGTGATTAGTCTGCAGATCCAAAAAGGTTCCTGTGAGCTACATCAGTAGCTGAACTACTTCATTTAGAATATCAGATGGGAGATGATGAGATGATTTTGTTCCTTCTCTATGGCCTGGCAATGTTATTTCTTATTTTCCTCCGCCAGAAGGCGTGGCCTCACTGACACTGGGATCAGGGAGAGGATCTGTCTCACATTTCATAAAGCAAAAATCAAGCTATCATCTTGTTCTTTTGTTTTTTTAAGTTTGACTCCCTCTCCTGAAGAATTTTTAATCCTAAAATTTGTTACATCTGGAGGCATATGATGTTACAGGCTAGACAAACTCAGTGCTTACATTGGTTATTGCTCTACAGCTGCATGAAAACTCTCCTTACAGTAACAGCTGATGTTCTGGCTTTTTCTGTTGTCAACCTCTAACCTTTCCAATAGGGGGAATATAGAAAATAGGATTTCCTGTACATAGGAAAACTGTAGAAACAGCTCCTTTTCTTGAAAAAATCTGAACCAGGAAGCTGGGAAAAAGCTATTCTGACATGAAAAAAAAAGTTAGAGAATATTCTTACTGTAATATTAGAGATTAGGCTCTAATTAGGCTGAAAGTTAGGTACTTAAGTTTAGGTTGTCCAAAGAGCCCAAAAGAGATGGGTACTGAGATGGTATTTTAGCTTTCTCTGAAGAATCCAGTCTATGTTCTCATTAAGACAATTTAGTAAGTGACCTAATTTTTTTAGCAGCTGTATCTTAGAAGGTTTCCCATTTAAATGCATTTTCTATCAATTCAGCAACCTTGTTTTTAAAAGCCTTAACCAAAATTTATTCAGTTGTCATTGCCAGAGCTGAGTGATCTCAGAAGTGGCTTAAGACAGGAAATGGTAGGGCCAGACATAAAAGGCATGGGTGATTCCACCCATATTTCCTTGTGCATAAGGCAAGTAACACAATCACTTATAACTAGCTTGGCATTGTATGGAGCATCTTACCTAGATAAGGCTCCATGGGCTGAATCTTCTGCTAATACATGTGACTACAGTACTGTTGAAGCAGCTGTCTAAGACGACTTTGCATTCTTCAAATCTAAGAATCTTTCTGAAGACTTTGGGTGACTGAGGGAGGAAAGCTTAATTTTTCTCTTTCTTCAGTAAGCGAAGTTGAAAATGAGGGACTAAAGACTGATGAAGACTAAAGAGATGAATGTAAGTGGCAAAATAAATGTGCAGAGTCAAAACATAAAACAAATGTCTTGTTTAAGATTATGGAACAGAAAAATGCAATCAGATTTGAATAGTGTGTTTCCTGGTAATAATTTATGGTAAAAAAATAATATGCTCAAAGAGCTTCAAAAATATAGAGGTTCAAGGCAATACTTGATTCATTGGCTGTCCAACAAGATAGGTAATGAACTACTAGTGTTACAAAACAGTCACTCTGACAAAGGAAGAAATATTTTGTTCTAGAAATTCTGTCATTGATCACCCTCAGACTGACATTGTTTTTCTAGATTCATGCAACCAATTCTCTGGCCTGACTCATTTTGAGTACTTAAAGTTTTTCATGTAAGTTCCTGACATGCACAGGAATAACACTGATTATTTCTTCTACATTCTTCAAACATTCTTCTAGCCAGTCTGTCTCTGTCATTCTTCCATCAATCTTCCTCTGGATTTCTGCTGTTTGGATGACGTTCCTCAGTGTAGCCAAGAGTTTCACAATACCTAGTCACAACAACGCAGCTACTCTCATGAAGTCACAGAATCACAGAATAACTGGGTTGGAAGAGACCTTCAAGATCAACGAGTCCAACCCATGCCCTAACACCTCAACTAGACCATGGCACCAATTGCCACATCCAGTCCTTTTTCAAACACGTGAACCAGAACAGTCAACCAGAACAGATTCTTCAGGCCTCCATGGAAATGGTCTTTCTTTTCTCCCCTTTTCAGAAAATATAGAAAGCCAATATTTGGTTCATTGGAGGGGAGCATTCTCCAGTTACTTCAGCACATTATACTAATGAGGAGTAATGGATGCTTTACTCCATAAAAACATGTTTGCCTGTCTAAAAGGATTTGTTGATTACCTGTATGGCTGTTAAGATATATTCACAGTAAATTCACACAAATTCTTGTTTATATATTGGAAATTAACAGCCTTCTGCTTCTCAGAGCATAGATATTTATGTACTTCTCATTGGCTGCACATGAATAAATATCTGGTGACTATGCCAATTGGATTCTAAGGTGAAGTCAAGTACAGAGAATCAGAAAGCTGGATCTGTTGGTAAATCAAACCTTCATCCACTGCATGGCATAGATGGGGTAGATGACCACATTGATATTGTGATTTATTTATGGACTAATTTTGGAAAGAAAAGTTTTCAGTCATATTTGCCCGGTAGACATTATCACACAGAATTTTACAAAGCTAGTACATCTGGAGATGGAAGCTTAAGTTTCTTCTGCAGAGCACTTTCCTTTGCCACCAATAGGAAAGGCTACTGAATCTCTATAGAGTATGTTTTCCTTACAGAAGCCCAAAAGAAACAAATGGAAGATAATGCTGATTTGATTCAAGAGGAATGCATATCAGAGAATGCAGATAACTCTACGGAAGAGCCAATTGAAGGAGGGCCAGATGCAGATGGGGATGGAGAAGATATGACTGATGGGATAGAGGAGGATTTTGATGAGGATGGCAGCAATGAGCTGGTAAGGAATAATCATGACATGTCTGTCTATATGGTTCCTACAAGTAACCACAGAGAACCAACAATCTGGATTAACAAAATAAGGTCACAGCAGCACTGTGATGTTCTGTTACTAGTGCCTAGACCGATAATCCTCATGCACTGTAATATCAATTTAGCATAGGAACCTCCGAGGAGAAACAAGAAAAATATTTTTTACTACATTTGGTGATTTTAGAAAGGAAATAAAATGTAGTTTATATTGATTTACTTTTATTATTTTATATATGTAAAAATGTAGTGGGGTATTTTTTCTTTTCTTTTTTTTAACTGCTGCTTTTCAAAATTAAATAAGATTCTAAAATGGTGAACTTTTCCATTATTAAACATGTGCTTTCCACAGTCTCTAGTCTCTATCTTCCATGTGTATACTCTGCAGGCTGTATTGGCTGATACAGAAATTTTGATGGAAGGAATTCTGCTTAAGAAATGTTTGGCTAAGAAATGTTTGGGTTTTCAATCTGAGGCTGCACCTTTCATGAAATACCCATTATGGTGCTAAACTCCTAAGTTCTTCTAGAGCAACATTAAAAAATATTTGGATAGTCAGATTTATACCTTTGTATGCATTCTTAATTAAAATGGAACAGTCACAGTGATTTAGCCTCTATAACACACTCCCTCCCTTCCTAGTTTTCTTATTCTGAGCTGAAAAAACTTTTTTTGCTCATTGTCATTGCTTTCATTTAAAAAATATTTTATCATATTTGTACAGTAAAAATCTTTTAGTGAAGCAGCAGAAGTCAGTCAGCAAGGGACCCAGCAGAATCAACAGCAAGTCTGGAGTAACGAAGCATGTGAGTAAGCAGTAGTTTGTACTGCTTACTGCAAATGCAATTTAAACCTACTTGTAATTTTCAGATTTGTGTCCCATTAGCCAGCTCAAGACTGTCTTGAATTTCTATATTCTGAATAACATTATTCCCAGAAGAAGCTACTAAAACATGAATTCTCTCATCTTTTTACATGCCATATAGAACAGATGACATTATTCCTCATTCCTAAGGAGACAGGTTCTCTTCTTCAGATATGAAGTAAGAAGCTGTCACTCAGAATTTGTAGGGAGTTGGCATTTTGTAATTAATAAATACTTGTAAATATAATCTCCCACCATAGCTAATACCTGAAGAGCTGGAGTGATTTTTGCAATAGGGGTGGCCACAGTTTAACAAGAATGGTGTGGTTTGCACTAATTAGGTAGCAGACTCCCCATTACAGACAACTAAGTGGGGATGTTAACATGCAGTGCATTAGATTCTGACTGCTCAATACTGTCATTTCACCCTGTGGATTTGACATAGTTAACATATATCCACACTATATGACACAAAAAGTAGAAGAATTTTTTCATCTATCAAAGGCCTCAGCAGGAAAGGCTCTATAAAGCAAGCAGCACAGGAAGAATTCATTAGCAGTGAAAGTCTGGAATTGGCACAGCCACATTTGCACACCACTGCTTCCAAGTTAAAAGCCTTTCCAAGATTCATATTGTGGAACTAGTTGAATGCAGTGCGTTGCAGACGCAGCTGCAAAGACAGCTCAGAGGTCTGACACACATCTAAGGCATGGTGGGGAACCAGCTCCAGCTTCTCTGCATGTCATCACTAAGTGCATGAGTGATGAGAGGAGGTGGCTCACTGCACATGGAGAGTGGTGTCCTCTGCATTGCATCCTGGCAGGAGTGGCATCTCCCCCATCCCAAGAGGATGGTAACAAGGAAAGGCCGAGGAAGAGGACTTCTGTGCATCATTTCAACCAGGTGCAGCCTGGTGCAATGTCGGGACAGTGGAGCCAGTCAGCCTCATGCCTTCCACCTTCCCAAAGGCTGGGACCCTCTAGCTGAGAAGCTGGAAATCCTGTAGACCTTAAAGCTTACAACTAAGATTGTCAGTGATGTAAAATCCCTGTCCTTTTCATCCTCCCTTGACATTTCTATCAAGTTTTTGAAGGGGCTACTTCACCTTAACTTTCCTGCCTGCTGCAGGGTGATAATAACACTTTCTTCCTTTTGCAAAGACTAGGGAGATTAGTGACTGCAAACCTGCAATGGATAGGATAAAGGATTGCTCAGCGAAGGATTGCTTCAAAGAAATCTCAGGGTATGGGTGTTTTCCACAGAAAGGGAATTATAAATTTAATTATGTATCTTTCCTTTATAGTTTTTATTCAAACAGTCAGCAGTATTGGCCTGTATACTTATGATATGAAGATGGTAGTTTTGTATGCATGTTGCATTTAGACTGTTTTATACTGGCATATATTTATGTAGATATACTGGCCGATTCCTATAAGCTTTAATTTCTATTCTAATCATTGATAGATCTGTAAAGGGAAGGACAGTAACAGTGCTACCAAATCTATAGTGAATACCCCTGCAGAAATACTTGGGAATTCTCTCTGCTTCTACCTATTCTGTGTCCTCTTATCTGAAATTGCCCTCTGTCTTTTGAAAAGTAAAGTGGATATATAAGCTTGTTGTAAAGCATGTCCTAACAGATATTGTTATCCTGTTTTATAAAAGCTTAGTTATTTAGGAAAAAAAAAAGCTGACTATGAGAAAATATGTAATTTTGGAATGGAGCCAGTTACAAATATTTTGAGAAAAAAGAAAGAAAGGTTAAAAATTAAAGTTGTTCAATGTGACAACAGTAACAAAAACTTTCCACATAAGAAAAACGTCACTATTTTGCGTAAAATAGTACACTGAACTTGGAATTTTTAAAAAAAAATCTTCCAAAAGGCTTTTCAAAAATGAAATCTATACTGTTTCCCAAACATAGAGCTAAAGGAATTTAAGACAATGATCAAGAAAATATTTTCTTTCACCACTAAGACCAGCAGAGGAAACAGAAAAATATTTAAACGGGCAAATCTAATGCCCTGAAGTCATTTCAGCAGGAAAATTTAATTAAGTCCACTAGTATCAAAAATATTAATAGAGGAAAAAAGGAAAATTACTTAAATTTATAACTTAACCTTTAGGGAGTTCTTCAGATTTATCTGTAAATCTTCTGCCAGGTCATTTCACAAAACCTGCTGCAGGTTTGCTGAACAGAATTTTGTTTTCCTAAGTCTGTCAATAAAGGGAGGTGTTCAACAAGGTCATACCCACTGCCAGAGTCCAGATGCTGCCAGAACGGAGCCTCTGAACCCGTATATGTGGGTCTCCATCTTTGCAGCAGAGGACTCAAAAATATATTTCTTTATTTATTTCTAATGTTAACTTGCTAACAAAGTGACTTCGCAGGCTGTATGCTGTGTGTTTAGGTGTGAGGATCAGTTCCCTAAATTCACACATTGTCTATTTGAAGGAACAGGTTACTGCACATTAACTGAGTGATGCCAGCTGTCCTCATGCCTGCCTTCAGCCTAGATCAACTGTACAGAAAGACACCATCTGAGTTAAGTCAGGCATGGGTTTAAGAACCCTTCAGCCTCTTCAGTTGTCTGCCTGGCTGCACACACAAAACAGCATCATACTCAACAGCTGCACACTTTCTTCATCCACCATCTAGATCAAGATGATTTTCAACCTTGCATTGTAATTTTCTATGACTAAAGACATGCCCACAAACAGTCATTATGGCTCAGCTAAAGCATGAATAAGTTTTACACAGCAATAACTTGATTGCACATCCGAGCTCCAATTTGAGACAGGATGCATTTGAAGCACCTGCTGCAGTCATCAAACATCACCTCTTTTGTCTGTCACTTCTTTTGTACTGTTTGCCCAAAAGTGTCTCTCAGTAAATGTCTCCAGTATTCCAGACAGTCTGGCTTTAAGGATATCCTTAGAAAATTCCCAAAGAATTTTGTTGCATTTTTATACTGAAGAGTTCTCTAAAAGGCCATCTCAGAAACACGATCCATCTATGTATGAATATGTTAAAGTTGGCTTCAACTTGCTCAGTGAAGTGTGCCATAAACTTTCATCCATATGCTTTCACACAGCTTCTCACTCCCCCTTGTACGAGGGCATGCATATTTTTAAGTTTTACATATATATATAATAGTCACTAGTTTGTTGTGTCTCTCCTGAGCTTACTTTACAATTAATGTCACTTAACTGAACCACTTAACTGACTGTCAGAGGTAGTGAGAGGGGTTGAAAACTTCAGGTCTATTTCCTTTGCTCTTTTTAGGTAAAAAAACAAGTTAAAATCTGGTTATCCCAGATTTTACTGGACCTATAATTCAAGCTTTCATTCCACTCCTAACATTGAACAGTTTCTAGTAGCAGTGAACTTAAACTTTCTGAGCTCCTTCCTAGTGCATTCCTTTTAATTTAAGCTGTTCCTCAACAGTGTTGGGACAAAGACTAAACACACTGTTCCAACACCCATCCCATTTTATGGAAAACAGGCTCTCATGAAAGATCTTCATTTTTACTAAATTAAGTTCACACGCAAATCACAAGCATATCACAAATTACCGAAACACAAGTCTCCAGTGATATCAAACAGGTTTTGTGTGTCTGCCATGGTTTGAAATTGTAAGTAGTGGGAAGGAAAACAAACTTTTCTTACTGCTGTGGCTGCACAGGGGAGAACAGAAAAGTGGCCTTTGCAACACAGTCCATCCAACACGTTATGATATCCGAAAAGCAGCTTGTCAGTCCCTTTATAACAAGTCTGTTCTTTCTAGAAATAACATTAATATTATTAATTAATATTATTTAATTATTATTAATTCTTAATATTGTTATATATTATATGTGAATTATTATATATAATATAATATACATTATATTATATATCAATATAATATATAATTAATATATCATATATTAATTATATTAATATATATGTTAATATAATATATAATGTAATATATAATGTAATATATAATATATATAGATGATATTATTATTATTATTATTATTATTATTATTATTATTATTATTATTATTATTATTATTATTATTATTATTATTATTATTATTATTATTACTTATTATTATTACTTATTAATATTATTTAAAAATACCTGGCTGAAAGATTGAAGGAAGAACATTTCTGAATTAGCATTCCTGGGGTTCCCTAATTCTCCTGATTTAGCACATGGACAACCCAGTGCAGACCCAGAACATTTCATATATCTTCTCTGAATTTGTTTCAAAGGATGTTAATCGATCATTGAGGAAGCACTGGATCAAGTCGTTGCAATCCCCTTGTAAATAAAACAGGTAGCTACAAGTTACTTCACTGAAAGCCTGAAGTATTATAAATTTGGGGGAAAAAAACCCAAAAACTACAAAATACTTTTAGCCAAAGGTTAATAAAATACCAACAAAATAATTAACTGTAATGAATTATGCACAATAACTCATATTTGTATTACATTGTCTGAGAATAATAGTTCCTATCAAACTGTCAATCTTTCATAGTAAATAACTATAATAGTAATAGCACGATAGTGGTTCAGTAGTTGAGCATTCAGTACAGCAAACTGTTTTCTGGTAGAGTATGTGATGCAAATACAGTAGATTTATGGCATCATAACTCAGATCAGACACTGGTTAGTGCTTGGTTGGAATTTGAAGGATATATTCACGATCACAGCATTGTTTTTATGCTAGTGTAGCTGTGCTGAAAGTAATGAAGCCAGACAAGCATTACTAGATGGGAGTTCCACAATAATGAGTCAACTTTAATGAGATGTCTTAAGAGGCATTTTTATTAATTTTTTTTAGAACCAAAGATCCAGAGACTATAAAAGGCCCAGTTCTGGTTACAATGTAGATTTACAGTAGTTATTTCAACAACAATTATGGTTCCCTTTCTATTAAGTATATTTTAGTTGTATTTACCTCTCAAGGATATTTCTTACTCTTGTCCTTTTCTCCACCTCCATACCACGTTTTCAGCCTATCAAATTTGTTTCAAACATCTGATAGAGAATAATGTTTCAAATATTAATACCAGAAACTGCCACAGACATAAAACTCAGGATAATCCTCTTGCTGCACTGATTTTCATTATGCAAAAGTAAAACCATTATGATATAATAATAGCTATATTTCTTGTAGGAATTGATGCAATTACCATTTAAATCAATGGAACCAAATAGTGCTGTGGCCAAAGCTCATCAAAAACATTTCCCTCTTGTCACAAATGGGTGATTTAGATTGCTGACAGGTACACTACCAAAGGTATTAGCAAAAGTGGTTTTAATATGATGATATAGAAGAGTAACTTAGCCAAGGTTCAGCAGCAAGGTTCACTGTAGTACTGTATGGCACAATCACTTGAACAATGATTCAAAACCACCAAGGCACAAATCAGAATTACCACACTAAAAGTTTTGAGTAGTATGCCACTGGTAAATGGTCTCTCTGCTTCAAGAACTAACCTTGAGAGGCATCACAGCTCCAGAGGAAACCAGCACCGTGCTGCCAGGCTGCTTGGCTAGGGGAGCTCAAAGAAGGCCAATTTAGGCTGTCAGATTTGTGGAATAAAGTGCCTGGATTGTAGCCAAATTACATGCAATGGGAAAAGTCTGCACGAGACTCCTTGTACTCACAACTTTCTTTGTTCCTTGATAAATGAGACTTTGAAAGTCTACTTGCTGTTCATGTGTTAATTGCATTATGGGTGTTCCAACATTGCTCACATCAATGCTCCCAGTGCCACTCTTTGCCTTTGTGGATCTTCATACTGCAACTAGAGAAGTTCTTGGCTGTCTGGGCTATGGCTCAGTCCTTTACTTCCTTTGGAGTCTGAACCAAATTACCACTAGTTTGGTCAAAGGAGTGATTGTATGCATCCCACCCCTCCTATAAGTAGCTAAAGGGAAATTAATTTAATAGCAAATCTGTATGAAACTTTGAAACATTCCTTGCTTTAATTATTTTGTATGGAATTCAACACTGAAAATACCCCGCAGAAAGTCAAACAAAATCTACAGAAAAAGAACCAAAATTTGTCTGATGAATTTCATCTAGTTTAAACCCAGCTTTGAATATTTCAAATAGCAAGATTAATCAAATATGCAACATGACAGTATGATAAAGATATGATAATATGATAGCATTTCATTTATGACTGTAATTAAACTAGATTTTTCATTCTCCATTTAGATGCATGTTTTTTCAGTCCATAGCATCAGGGCAGACAAGACTGACTCTACTATTATCAGCCAAATTAGGCTGATTAGGCTTGTCAAAAAGATCAGTAGCTATTCTGACAACTTTCAGCTTTCTGAGTGCACTTGTAAAGGATACTACTTAGAAAATAAAGGCTAAAACTTCTTATTAATGGCAATAGCTGAAGCAATGTTTTGCCAGAAATCTTATTCAGCATACTTTAAAAATCACTAAGATCATGCAAAATTTTCTCTTTTCTATTGCGTTTACCATTCATTGAAATCTTGCATTCAGTGTCAGGGGAACATGATATTCCTCACTCCTAAGACAAATGAATAGGTAAAAGATTATGTTCACTTGATAAATATCAGTGCAAGATGTTTGTACTTGAGTAACCTAAGAAAGTCATTAGGGGCACCATACCCGACAGATACTAATTCCTTGTACCTTCCACAGCTGCAATAAATCTAATAACCTGCGACTGAAAAAATAGAGAGAGTAATAAAAGCATGCCATGAAATCAAAAATTGTACGAAACTTCCTGACATGGCCTTTTGTTATATTTAATATATGCAGTAGCACAGTAGCTGTGTTTGCTGTTCACCCACTGTTACATGAGTCATTGGAAGGACCTTGTCACCAGCCCCTCCTCCCCATTTTTCCTGGCAGTCAGTTTATCAGAGGAAGATTTCCTAAGTGGTGTTCAGCGTTTTAACCAGGTTACTGGTTTATAAATGACTACATAATGTTTTTCTAATTGTTGTTTAAATCCTATCCTGTACACATGGGATCACATGGAAACCTGCAGAAAATGCAGGCAATGTTATCATGCATTTTTTTATCTCTTTCTGCTATATTTTCCTGCCTGTAATTGCATTTTTGTAAAACGAATAAGCAAACTAGTTTTATTGAACTCAGATCTATTCCTCTGAATCTGCTCTATATTATTTAGTTCCCAGTTAAAAAAATCATCAAAACTTGAAATTATAAAACTTTTAAAACATTGTAGTGTGAATAATATAATTAATTTACAGACATTAAAATCTTACAGATTTGATTTTTAAAAGCTTGAAAATAATGGGTTTTCTCCTCTGTTTATCTCATTTTTAAGCAAAGTGTGTGGGATCAGGAATTTTGGGTTCTGTTCTCAGCTTTGACACTGAGCCCATGTGGTTGGCAATGTGCCTCAGAAGATTGAATGTGTAGGTAAAATTAGTACCTCTTTCTGAGGTCAGACCAACAGGTACTTTTCTTTGGCATGTAAGAAAGGAGCATTCCCAATTATCTAAACTTATAAAAATGCTTTCCAGGAAAGAAAAATGTGTGTAACAACAGGCAATATATTCTTCAATGAATCTGTTTTACTTTTTTAGTTGCACCCTGCCATCTGTCTTGACTGCCTGAAGTCTCGGTCATCATTTAACAAGATAGTCATGGTGCTTGATAATTTTGAGACAATAAATTTTTAATTTTAAAGGCTCGGGTTTTATCAAAAACAGCTGCTTCGCCTCCAATTTAAAAACAAAACAAAACCACACACCAATCAATTAATTTAATCAGAGGTAAACAATGCTCTCAGATCAGGCCAAAAATTCTCTTAGACATGTAAACAAAATGCTTGCCTAAAGGAGATTAACTCTTCTCTGATATAGCATAGTTGACCTTAATATTCAGTATTAGTAGCCTCATTAGTTTTATTTAGTACAAGTAGATCAGAATTAGCTCCACAGATTTTGCTGGCCCAAAATTTATGAGCATAGAGTCAACCTCTGAGTGAAGCGCAGAAACAAGGACAGACAAACACCTACCACTTAGAAGCAAACCTGGATCCCCTTTCAGGTGAGGACTATGATGACTTCCAAAAAATATCACAAGCTTTTTGCTTTACCTTAAGGCTGAAAAAGAAACATTGGAAATTAATTGAAGCAACTCTGCACTTTAAATAAGAACACTGATGTCAGTTTCCACCCATGAATATTTTTGCCAATGTAATTTTACTTTCCTGTACTTTGGCTGACTCCAGTAGAATTCGGGTGACTTGTTGCGCGTGCTGCAGGGGGGTTTTGTTCACCCATCATTTACAACCAACAGTCCCCATCAGTGTATGGGGGGAATTAGCATTGGAAGGGTAACCTAGCATAGATACCAAAGCAGCAGTATGAGGTGTGCTGGGAAGTGGTGGATGGGAAGGGGAACATTGGTGTTTTCTAGGCATTCACTAGGACACAAATCCTCTGGAAAAACTCAGGACAGCCATTGGGACTGTGTTGTGGGTTTGAGTCTATCAGCTTAATCATAACATTCTAAGATTTAACTGAGATTGAGCAATTGTCATGCATCACACATTTTTCCTGGTGTGTCAGTCTTTGAAAATAAATAGCTTTAGTTCCCCTAGAAAACACTCATTTCACAGACTTTATCAGTAACCTTGAGCAACAAAAATGCTGAATGGAAAACCCTCAGAGGAAACGTTTTTCTGTTGAAATTCTTCACTCAAGTAAAGAGGTACAAACATTGAAAAGACAAAATATTGTTATTTTTCCATACTAAAAGACAGAAATTATAGATGTTTTTATTTTTTCTCAATACAAATTGCAGAGCCACTACAGCTAGTGACCCAATTATTCCAAAAGGTCTCCGTTTTTTTAGAAAATATAAATGTGTTACTAAGAAGATTTTCTGCATGATTAATATCAAAACATGAAAGGCAGATTGAATTTATCCATACATAGGCATTTACACACCTCAGAAAAGGGAAGTTATTTAGAAGGTGATAGAACTGTAATTGCCATTTCAACAAAAAAAAAAGCAATCAGTGAGAATAAAACAAGCTCAGTCTGCCAAAATGAAGATTTGGAAGTTAATCAAATATCAACTTAGCCAGCTTGTCATGCTGCTATGTGTGTCTGAAGTTTCCAAATTATTGTCACTATTGGCTTCTAAAATTACACTACAGTTCTGTAGTCTTTCAAGATGAACAAAGTGTTTTCCAGATCAAGTAAATAAAGAATGAAAAGGCTAAAATCTCTTCTTCCTCTTTGCAGGGTTATAATAATCCTTTCTCAGCTAATATCAGATTCTGCACCATTTACAGACCACGATTTGACCCCAAGTCCAACATTTTGCTTTCTAACTTTTATTTTAAAAATAATGTCTCTTGAAATCCTCATAAAACCAAAGTATTATGCACTACTGTGCACTTTGCATTCAAATAAGTATTAGGCAGGGAAATACAAATAAAAAACTGCTTTAAATAGGACCATCTTTTATTGCCATTTCCACCTCAATCACATTTCCATAGCAAGACTTTCACAGAGGACAGTTTTAAGCAGATAACTCTATATCCTGTATATACAATTGACTGTCTTAATTCATTATACTGTCACCATTTAAAAATTCAATCTACATTGTTTGTCTCATTCCACTCCTGCTTCCAATGGTTTACTCTGGGCTTTCGCAGTATCTCTGTCTCATGCTATATGCTTCCAACTTCTTCTTCCAGCACTCTCTCCTTCCCATTTCTTTTCTACTTTTTTTTTTTTTTTTTAATGTCACTCCACCTGGTTGTTCAGTTGAATAAAACCTCTGTCTCCAAGAACCTGAAAAATGCCTGATTGATTAGACAGAACACTCCTCATCTCAATACATCGTTGCCTACACTTATTTTGCCTGGAATAGACACCCTTTTGTTTTTGACACCTATCTAAACTCTAATTTGGCAACAGTGAGAAAGTTTATTAGGTGCTTTCTGCATAGTTACTTTAAGGCAATTCTTCTAAGCTTCTACTTTCATTTATTTTAAAACCACACTTCTTAAAATGTATACATATTAAATGGCCTCAGGGTACAAGTTTTAGTAGTTCTTTTATGCATTAAAGTGTGTGTTCAAATCTGCACCCTTGGCATTAGTAGGACAAGAACTTTTGCCTTGAGCATTGATACTAATTGGACCACCACTTCACACTAGAGAATTCCTACATCTCACAGTTAGCAGAGATTGATTCAGTAGGAATTTTAGTCTACAGCTTTTTTACACCACCCCATAACTTAAAAGCATCTCTTCTGTAGCATTTGGGATGATAAAGTACAGTACTTACTGTGAATCATGATAAGACTCAATTGAATTTGTTTCCCATTGAGCAGGCACCATCCCAAGAAGCAGAAAATACCCAGGGATCTCCAATGAGAGCCATACCCTCGAGAATTTGCTATGAATATCCACTCATATGCAGGGATAAATGAAGGTGGAACATTTTTTTCTCTGCTTTATTTGGCACTGGCTCCCAAGAAGGTGTTGAGTGTCTCTCAAGGCACATTGGTATGGGCTGAGGGAACTCTGTGGACAGAGCATCAGGGAGGCCTTACTGCATTTAGATTGGTTTTATCAGCTGAGAGAATAGGAAAAGGAGTTTGGTGGGAACACAGTTTCACCAGAGGGTAGCAATGTGGGTGCATTCTGGTAAGGACTTCCAGGCACTGAGTTCTGCAAAAGCACCACCTCCCCACCATGCTACCTCTTCCACATCTGCTTGGAGATCCTGGCCCACCCCACACTGTGCAGAAGGGCCAGTGCCTCCAGCTTCAGATCCCTCCCACTGTCACCAGAAACTGTGCTGCTAATCCCTAAGTCTTCTCCTACTGCTATAAACGACCTTGCAGAGGAAGATTGTGCTGCAAGAGCAGTCTAGCAGGAGAAAAACACACAGCCTAAATTAAAGTGGATAGATCCACTTCTTTCTTTCATAGCCCCACTCAAGCTGTCAAATGACCATGTTGACTCTATTCCTAAAGTGATTCCTTCAGACTCACAGCTGACCATCCTCTCAACTGCAGCACTCTCCAAATATTGGATCCTGTCTCCACCACTACATCCAAAAGCATTTATCACAATTCTGCCTGGAGTCTGAGAAAGAAAAGATGTGATGGTCTAGGGGAAAAATCAGTATCTGATAGGGCTATCTTATTCTTCCTGCTGATTTTTATTGGACAAACAAGTGAAAACAGCATTTTAATGCAAAGAAGATAGCAGTTTGTTTTCACTGATGACTAAAACAATCATTCTCACATGTACTCACATAAATACTAAAACTTCAAAGTAATTAAGCTGTTCACAGAATGGAAAAACGATTCTGTAATGTTTTTAGCAATTAGAGTATGATTTGCAGAGTCCAAAACATAATGATTTGATTTCATCATTTGAAGAAACGTTTAAAGAAGGTGCAACTGGTTTTTGTAATTATCCTTTATTAAAATTTATCAAACAATCCCTCTATTTGTTAAATTCAGTGAATATTCTATCACTAGTTCATTATAAAACATTGTGCATTAGTGCCATCATTTTGCTTTTCTTGTTTTACAAGGGTTACAACTGACAGCAGCAAAAATGTGATACACATTCACATTTCCCTGCTCACACCTACTGAACTGAGCATTTACATTTCATATGGGGGCTTTAAACTAAACCACCCATATGACTCTTACTGAATTAGAGATTTCATGCTTTAAATCAAGGGACAAAGTGCAAAGTGTACCTCAAATGAACACAGCTGTGGAGTCAGTGTGATAGCTAATACAAATTCAACGTTCCTTGGTAAGCTCTGCTTATTCCTTGTGGCTTTCCACTGACGATGAAGAATGCTGTGTAAAAGCCAACAAAACTGCATGTCCCCATGGTACCTTACAAATATAAATTACATTGTTTTGCACTCAGTGTGAGTGCCTGCTTAAGAGAAAAGGAGGATATTGTCTTGAGTTAGACAAAGCAAACAAACAGAATGGCAATTTGCATTACTACTTTCTGTACTGCATTATGATTTTTCTCATTTTACATAAATATCTAGATCAACAATTGCTAACTAAGTTTTGGCTATTTTGTTGTGTTTGTTTTGCTTTTTTTTTTTTTTAATGCCTACTCTGCAGAAAAATTGTATTTTTCATCTCTTTTGCTGTCCAGAAAGTGCATAATCAAAAGAAATTATTAGAGATGAAAGAGAGTATGCTGTCCTTAAGGACATAAAAACAGCATCTGTAGACCTGGATTCAGAATTCTCAGTTGTACAGATAACAGTATTAGGAGTGAGAATCAGATATAATGAAAGCAGTTGTGGGACAATTGCAGTTTGAGGTAGCACGAGTATGAGGGTGGTGCTGGGAGTGAAAGGATTGTGTACCTGCTGCTTTTTAATGGGGCTTGCTGTTGTTTCACAGAAAGTGATGTATGGCAGTCACATAACCTTCTGTCAAAGCATAGTCAGACACCAGCAGAAACCTAGAAAGGTGTCAGACATCAAGTCTCCAACTCAAGAGGAGCCTGCAAGAGATAGATGTGCAATTTTACCAAGCAATGGTCAGCAGTGGCTTCAGATGCCTCCACTACAGTTATTAAACTGAGAATTCCAGTCTTGAGAATGGGTTTGTCTGGCAAGGAAAAAGAGACAGGAGAGTAAGAGGAATGATATTTGAGGCTTTGGGTTTCAAGTTCACGTGTATATGTGAACCATCATCTATCCATCCTCTTTTTAGCTGCATTTTTTGAGAGTTTCTAAGATTAATGCTATCATAAAAGCCATTCTGAGTAAAGGATTTTTTTAAAAACAGATGCATTTTTTCAGATTAATGTCTTTCATATACTTTGGATGCTCTTCTTGCTTATAATTAATTGTGGGGTAAACCATACGGTGAAGTCTGTAACAATTACATTCTGTGGGATTTTTCTTTTAACATTTTCTTAATAACTACAAGGTAAGATGTCAATCATGTACATCTTTTGTGTCATTTAGTCATAGCACATTCATAATACTCCCTCCCAAAAACACATGCTGAATTTACACTCTCATATAGTAAGATGTATTCCTGTACATTTAGGTCTGGAAGATAAAGCATGGTAAAGTCCAGAACGCTTTTCCCCATAAAGCCTGTGAGAAGGAAACTAGTTATTTACTGGGATGAAGGAACATACCTCTGTTCTTTTCCCTTTTTCAGAACCATAGGGAAAAACAAATAATTCAGAGCAGGAAAGCAGCTGAGCTCCGTTTGGATCTAGCTAGCAGAAAACAAAACCCATCTCCTGCAGACAAATAAAGCTCATCTAAATGAGTTTAGAAAAGTCAGTAGCTTTCCTACCACAGAAGGGTCACTGTTACAGCTTCCAGGTCCTTAGGCAGAAGGACAGTACCTGCAGTCCCTACCATATATTGGACTTGTCTTCTCCTAAAAGGCTTTTAGGAGCAATACAGAGTGCAAGCTATTCATATTCTGTCATGCCTCATGACTACAAAGCACAGAGCTTGGAGGAACTGGTCCCCTGGTAGATGATCTGACGGCCAGGCTCTCCGACAAGAAAATATTCTTTACATGCAGAGCGTGCTGAAAGATCTACAGATGTAAAGATAGAAATTAGCTAGGCTTTGAGGGGAGGTAAATTATAAAATAATTACGCTTCTAAAAAACAAGATGGAAAACTTTGCATTTTTACTGACTTTTATCAGATTTGCGCCATCATTTGTAATTATTGTGTAGGGTCCGTAAAGCAGAACTGCACTTTCAATTAGGGAGGTTTTTTAATATTTGATGTTGGCTTTCCAATGTTATATACAATATAATAGTGTATAGTTAAAATTAATTTAATCTAGTATATTCGAATATGACAAAAATGCCAGAAGGATTATACTAGAACTATAATAACAGTAGCAACAGAGTTTTTAGAAGACTGAAATACAGTGTTATGCCTAAGAAGAGCGTTGCCAATACCTCATGCTCAAAAAAACATCCAGATAATGAAAAAAGCAGCAGAAATAATTTCAGGGGAAAAATGAACCAATAAATATTCCAAAAATTCTTTCCATCTTTTTTTTCAGAGATTATGATGGCAATTAGGACAGTATATAGGGTTCCTTTGATATTGTCTATGGATGCCAAGTCTATATGCTGAGTTGAGTTATTCAATTCTAAAAATGCATTATGTTCAAATCACATTTTCTAAAGTGGTTTTCTGTTAGAACTACATCAAATGAAAGCCTTATTACTGGCTTAAATGTAATTCAGTTCATTCTTGTTGTGTCAGGAGATGTTTTTATATATAAGGGGAAAGAAATGAAAAATTTTTTTTAAAACCCACTAGTCATTATGAGGGTTTTTTAATATCATCAACACTGCCATAAAGGCAGATGATAAACTGCACACTATTCAGAAGAAAGAAATAGAATGAAATTAGCATTGAATTACTCTAAATTAATCATAGCCCTGTATTCCTGTCATTCCAGGGAAAATAAAAGCTTGGCTCTTTCAGATTCTAATGTTTCCTCTCAGACTTTGCCATTATTTGTAGTGAGAGGGAAGTAAGAAGTCCATGTACTGTAGAAAGAACACAGGAATATTTTGGACTGGTGGGGTTGCTAAATTTTTGTTGCTGTTTCTAACCAACAGCAAAGCAGCACTGATGACTTGGGTCCAGATGGTTAGCAATGTTAATGTTTCACAACAATGACCTAATGAAACTCTTTAGTGCTGGTCACAGGTAAATGCTTGAAAGGTTTATGGCAAGGGAAAAAACTTTAATAAATAAATTGAAAATCTGACTCTTATTGCTTTCATAATTATTGCTCTTTATAGTGGCATAATGGAACAACAAAGCTTAGTTGAAAAAAAGACTAGAAAAGAGGAACTCTCTTTGGAGCTAATAGGATGTACAGTGTGACTTTTTTTTTTACTTCTTCTAAGATGAATAGCTAGTTAAAACCATTAAGCCTCTCTCAGACTTAAGGGGAGAATTTAAAGGTCTTTTTTATTATAGCTAGTCTCTCTAGGGATCAGACCTAAAACAGGAGAGATGAAGATTTTTCTCTGTGCAAATAGAGAATAGTTTCAGGATGATTTAACTGAAAGAAGAAAGTTCTGGGATCTCTCACATGAGCTTTTCTCCCAAATCCTTGTTACCTGTGAAGACCACAGCCAGAGACTTGGTGCTCTCTTTGCAATGAGGAGGAAATCTGATGCCTGACTTTTTCAAAGTCAGGAGCTCAGTCCTGCAGCGACTTGGATGTTTCTGGAAAGCCAGGCTTCCAGTAAATGGAAATAATGGAAATTTTAACAGAAACTTTTTTTTTTTTTTTAATCAGAATTGCATCAGGTTTTGTCAGCTGTTTCCTTTTCCAGTAAAAAAAAAAATAGACTCCAACGCCCCCAAAAAAGAGTGCAGAAAGGATTGGCGGAAAGATATTTTTCCTGTCAAAATTTTGAAAAAACCTTGGGTTGAAAATTTCACTTTAAAAAAAGAAACCATCTAGTCTGTTAACATTTTCTACTGTCAGTTTTTGAGACAGATGCTATTAGGAAAGTGTTGTCAGTTTCTCTGTGAGTAGGTGGAGCTGGTTTGCCTTATGCTCCCCTGCAGCATCACTCAATGCCTACTTGAAGCTGGTAGCAATAATGGGTCACATAACAGGCCTCAGATATTTAGATGCCACCTGCCTCCAGCCTCTACTGGAAGAATGAACCTCAAAAGCGTTGGCTAACACTGTTTTTTTTTGCATTTTCATGGTGTGGCTGATAAAGCAACAAAAGGAATCGAAGGATATACAGTTATATCCTATGGCAGGTACACAAAAACAATAGCAAAATAGGTAAGAGCAAAAGGGAAGCATCTGAGGGAAAATCCATCAGTCTAGTAACAACAGGCATTGCTGAAAGCACACAGACAGTGGAAATGGAGCAAGGTATATAAATAGTGTGATGGGACTGGAGCAAAGAATTCTACAAGCAATTTATTTAGATTGAATGCTATTATGCAAATAAAGCATTTCATTGCAAAGCAGCCAAGATACATTATTCTATTTCCTGCTGCTAAAATAGAAATTATTCAGCAGTTGTTTGCATAGATTTATTGAGGGGAGGTATACTTCAGCTTCAACAGCTCTTGCTTGATTTGGTGTTATTATTTTGGGCCATAGTGTCTGCTCAAGACTATTGCACAGTCCTGATTGTCCACTGCTGCAGGAACACATTCTTCTTTTAATCTTCGATGGTTTAAAGTGGGAAAGCATCATAGACATTGATATTTGGTTGATTTGTGAAAAAGTCAAGTCATAGTCCTCTTGGCTCTTTTCCCGAGCTGTCTTGGTTTCTTTTTGAGGTTCTCCTGGAAGAAATTCTATGCTTTCATACTAAAGCAAACATTTCATTTCTCAGTTTCTACAGATCAAGTGATGAGATGTCATGTGTGAACCCCCTGAAGGCTGAGAAGAGAAACTCTGACTCCCCCACAGAAAATTGTGAACTTCAGTTTCTTACTGGCTGACAACACCTTTGATTCAATTTGTATGAAACTCAATTTACTTATTAAAATGGACATTATTGTTCAAATATTAGAAAATCCATTTCTTATATGTTCTAAGCTGTACAATTGTCAGATTTTTATGGTTTAGATTGTAAATGTGGTTTTCTCTGGCTAATTATTGGTATTATTTTTTTAATTTTGATGTCTTAAAGGCCAATGTACTGTATCATAATAATATGAAGGACGTATTTAACAGGTGTGGAAAACACTGTATACAAATGTATATTTCTAAAAGCTATTTTTATGATTAGCACATTTTACTGTTTTACCATATTTAGAGTCATTGCACTGCTTTGTTTTCCGCTTAATTCAAACAAGATCATTTTGATCAGTGCCACAATTAAATACATTGTGTGGTATTTTTCATTATTTTATTCAATTTATTTGTCATTGGAAAGAATTACATTTGGTAGTAGAATAGCTTCTAAAAAGTGAAAATGTCAAAGAGAGCAACTTGATAAACTGTATATTGCATCCTCCTGTAAATCCCTTTCTTCAGATAAGCCCTCTCTGTGATCTATTCATCAGACAGTTGTTACAGCTGTTCTTGCAGATCTCTAAAGGCATTTGTTGCTACCATATGGAAAGTCAGTCAGCCTCCTGTCTAGCCAGGAAAATTACTTATAGCCTGCCAATATCTGACAGCCTGAGTTAGCCTACTTATTACTTTTTGGGTTATTTTCTGGCAATAGTCTTTTCACCCACATACTCCTAAAGCCTTCCTAAAAGTCTGAAGTTGGAATAACTAATTATTGCAGATGTTGTAGAGGGAACCTCAGTATAGAATTTCTTAATAAATCATGTTTCCTTTCAAACAGAATAGATACATTATTTCCCTTGTTGCTGAGACACTAAAGGTATCAAAGCATATGGGCACAAGGAATTCTCCCACTATAAAAGTACCAACTTTTTCACCATCCCAAAGCCAGACCTCTTTAGCATTGCAGATGACGTGAAACACGGAATATGTATTTATTCATCTACATCTCTATGTTAATGGTACTCATATAGAAAGAGACATGTCTTTAAAGTGATTGCAGGGTAAATAAATTATTTATTATCGACAGCCTCCCAAGAGAGAGAGGCATTAATTTAGGAAGTATCTTACACAGTGAGATGGAGCACAGACTCAGCTGTGTGCCAGTCTGTAGTGCTGGATGATCTGAAATAGCAAGTACCCCAGTCACAGCTTAGTGATCAGGGCTCAGTGCTGCAAAGATGAACTCTTGCCTTACCCTTTCAAACATTCTCTGTAGGCTGAAAATAAGAGAAAACAAAAGGTACCAGAAAGAATTTTTGAAAGATCTAACTTTAAATTTCTGTTTTAAAAAGCAGTTTCTGAGATGACAAGTTCACCTCAAGTAGTGCAGGTGTAAGTGGGTGGGAGCTCAAAGTCTCAGGTCAGGTTTCTGGCATGGGGACCATCATCAAAGAAGGATGATATTCTTCAAAAATTTGGAAGAAAAGCATACATTTGAATTTAAATATCTGGAACTGAATGAGATTTTTTTCACTAGGCAGCTATGTGACATTTGCGCTCTCACTTTATAACGTTTGTGTATGTTATATCTAGCTTGTCTATGTGTGTGGGGTTACATGATTTACATAAGTGCTGAGTAGTACCTAGCTCCTTAAATAAGGAAAGACTAGTATAAGTAGTTACACCTCAGCATAAACAATTGCAGCTTCAGAATTTATCAAGGCTAACTCTCCAAGAAAAGTGCAGCAAAAAAATATTACTCCTGTGTAAGTGAAATGTTAGGTCAAATCAGAGGGTGAAATACTTCTCCACTTTTTTTGTCTTAATATAAGTTATGAACATTTTTAACTGTAAAAAAAAAATAATTACCATTTCGGGATTTCCATCTTTGGCTGACAGTTAAAAAAAAAGAACTCCAAACCTCAGCAGCTCCAGGGGCATTAGTCCCATTTAAATCACATAAAATGTTGGCTGACTTAAGAGAGCAGAATATCATCCAAGGAGATCAGTTCTGATATTGGTGTTAATAAACTAGATATGAGAAACGTCTAGGTCTATTGTCTCTTCACCACCTCCATTCCAAATGAGCTAACACTCACAGAAAGCACTCTGAGATTTTTACACATCCTTTACAATCATTACCCTTAGATTATAAACTCACAGAGACGATTTGCACATTCACAATGTTGACAATGTTTCACATCACAGTTTAAGTCCTGCATATATTTTGAACACAAAAGTCACCTCTGATAACACCACGAGGCACTACTTCATTTGCAAGCCAGAAGATTGTTACCCCGTGCAGTCTATTATGAGCAAGGTTTCTCAATGGCATGCTTGCTTAAAATCACTCCAGAGGATGCTGGTAGCTTTGACAGAGCTTAATAGTTCTCTGCTGTCCATGTATGCAGTATGCTCGGTGTTGTTTGCCATCACCTGTTACTTGTTTGACATAAGTTTTGTCAATCGTGGGATTTTTCAACATTACTCATCCCTTGCAATACGGAAGAATAGAAAACATAAAAGATCTTGTCAATCAGTTTGGACAGTCAACAGTCATGAAATCCTTTACAGACAGTCCTGAATCAAACCAATTCATTTTCTACACAGATCTATAAGCTCTGTGTATTTCAGATATTTGTTTCAAACATGGGCAGCTGCATGAATGGAAAATATTTACTAAAAAGCTTTAAAGTTTGGATCAAGAAAAAAATATTTTTACTTTTGTAAACTCTTGTATTACATATTGTTGCAGTTCCTATTGGTTTTCTCTGTAGATCCATTTTTAGTTCTGAAAAATCACTGTACTTAAACTATGTAGATAACTATAATCTTGTTAACAGTTGGATTTTTAATTGGTGCCACTGCAATTTAGAATTGAAACATTCAGAGTTTGTCCATTAGAGCAGATTGATGGTTCATTACAGTTTTCTTTAAAATGTTGTAACATAATTTTTACATGTCTGTAAATAAATATTTTCTCTGATTTATGCACTAATTCAGTTTCGCAATTTCTTCTCTTAAAATGTGACTCTAAGACACTTTCCAGGAAAAATGTGTTCTCTCACAGAAAAATGGCACTTAAAGCTCTGTCATACAACCATCCTTTACAATCTTCCAAGCAGACCAAACAGAAGCAGGTATTCATAATATGAAGTACTAAACTATAGTAAAATGGATAAAAATGTTAAACCTGCTATAATTTTAACAGTTTGAGAAATTTAAGCACCAGTACTGTATTAAGAAATGACTGACAAGAAATGTGACCAATTCCTTGAAAAGAGGGAATTCTTCAGTGGAGTGAGAAAGAGGGAGGCACAGTGGGGATATTTAATTGAATTTAAGAAATGCATTTTCTTAATCTTGGAACTTCTTAGTTTTGTGTATCACAAAAGCAGTACGAACATAATTTATGAAAACTATGCCAAAAATAGCTATCATTTTCTGGTCAGTATCCAAATTCATTTTTCATTCATAGTCCCCTATTCCATTCACAAGGTGTTGCTGTGCAGGCAAGCTAAAGAAAATTAGTCCATAAAGTCTATGAGAATGATTTTAAATTATATTAGTATTGCTAAGAAGAAAGACGATTTTTAAATATAAGGTAAAACCAGCGCAACTTGACAAGATAGTACTTTAGTTCTGAGCATTTCTCAGCAATCAAATATTCTGGCCACAAGAATGAAAGAGAAAGAGAAAATTAAAGCACTTGTGTACAGCAGTTACAGCCCTGTGTTTACAATCCATGCCCTTACAAGAATCAGCTCTGGAAAACTGGTAAGAAAATCCTCTGAGAGACTGCTTAGAAAAAACACAGAGTGCTACAGGTAGTACATAGTTGTTGGGTTTTGGATGGTGGAATAATAACCCATTTGACAAAAAGTGCTTGAAGTTTTGTGGCTGCTATAATAAGTACTTTTTTTCTGATTAACCCCTCAAAAATATTGCTGTTCCATGTTTGTGCAAACAGACTTAATCTGCAAGTATCACACTTTATTTTAACAGAAAACTAGTTTTCAGAGCATCCATCCCATATAAATCCCTCTATATTTCTAAACATTACATTTAAATCTTTCTGATACTGTCCTGGCTACATGACTTAGCAGCTCAAGGTAGTGGAGAAAAAATTTTGCACAACCACTCTACTGGTGTATCACTATATGTGAATGTATCTATGGTATGTAGCTATGCATATGTGGAAAAAATATCTTTCCATTGCTTTGTGCTTTAGATAATTAGAACTAGAGACAACTAAAGTTGTGTAAAATAAGAATCAAACTCCTCTGTTGATAGTCATCAAATGAGTACCTTCAGTGTCTACTCCAACTGGATTCTTAAGCATAAACTGTGGTCAGTGTTCATTCTATGAGTAGTTACAGCAGCATTTAGCAAATTATTTAAAGAAAGAAGAAATGATACTGCCGCTGATAATATTGCTGCTGCAGCAGGACCACAGTGGAATATGGTGGATGAACAGAGGATATACAGCATGGCAGGGCTGCAGCTTGAATCTGGTGCTGAGATCTGAATGAGCACTGAAAGTATTTTACCTCAGGATTACTGAGGAAACAATTGAAAGGGGATGTTTTGCACCTGTACTCATTTTACATTTGAAGAAGGCTCCCCCACATGCTTATTTATTTTATTTAATTTTTTGTCTGCCAGCATGCCATGATTTTGATGATTCTTTCAAGGGGTAGGCCTCAAAATTTGCACGTGATTTTGGTCAAACTTAGTGAGAATTCAACACTTAGCAATAAGTAGTCAATCACATTAAAAATTTACCCCTTCTTCTGAATTTTGGCCTTGGTGTTTAATCCACAAGGCAAGGGAGTGATTTCATAAATATCTGTTTACTTGAGTGGTCACATTAATTGTAAATCTATGCTTCCATTGATAGAAAAACTATAGATTAGAACCATAGAATGGTTTTGGGTGGAAGAGACCTTAATGATCGCCCAGTGCCAAGCCCCCTGCCCTGGACAGACTTTTCATGAGACCATTCAAGCTGACCTTGAACACTTTCAGGGATGAGACATCCATAACTTCTCTGTGAAACCTGTCCCACTGTCTCACCACCCTCATATTAAAGAACTCCTTCCTAATATCTAGATTTTTTTTTTTCCTTTTTATTTTTTTTCCACCAGTGTTTTACATTCTGGTCTCCATCAGCAATCTCTGTTAAAAAGACGACACATTTTTATGCAATATGTGATATCAAACAAATCAACATTGAAGCATTTCTTAGTTCTATACAAGACAACTTTCAGTGATACATGTCAGGAGTTTTACTGTGTTGGGGATGACATGTTGCATTACTTGTAATCAAAGTACCAGTGTATGAAATTCTATTTTGCAAATCTATTCATTGAGCGCTATTATTTAAGGCAGCAGGCTTCAGAGAGAAAGTTTATCAGGTCCTGTCTCAGAAACATAAATATGTTTCTTGACAGCAAGCTATAAATAATCAATTGTACCGATTTCAAGGATGAGTGACCTTTGAAATTTGGATACTTCTGCAATTACAGGAGGATCATTTGTAAGTGAATTGCAAGTTTTGAGTTATTTTTTTTGTAAGATAACAAGGCAGGTAAACAGTAATCCAGGAGTGCTACCAGTTTATATGGGTCTCATTCTGGTCAATTTGTTCCACACTGGATTTGGATGATACAAGTCATGTCACAAGATAACATGATAGAAGCAGACAACTAATAACAGCAACAAGAAAAATAGCAAAAAAATCAGTGCCCATGGAATTGCGTATGGGCATCCATGTAGACGAATGGTGTTGCTGTATTTTGTATCAGATGTAAACTTTAGGTTCAAGAGAAGCTTTGTGAAACTCTATGTAGTGCAGAGCTACAAAGAGAATGCAAATTTGCTGCTCCTGCTTACTCAAGAGAGTGAATAATCCAAGCAGATGTCAGATTTCCAGCAGCTTCCTCAGATAGCACTTTTCAAACACGTCTTTAGAGGGGACAAGTTCAAACTCTTTTCCCAACACCTTAGCCCCCCTTTTGTGGGTGGTTTCCCTCATACATTAAACTATGAGTTTTTTCAGAAAGGACAAAAGCAGTTAAGTGGTCTCCTCCCGGGAATGAAGAGCATGACTAAATGGATACATGCACACCTATACACACACAACCCATGGACCTGCAAATGGAGGAGATCCCATCTCCGTGGTCAGGGCTAACTCCTTGAGGGCTGAAGTTGCAAGAGGCTGAGTCTGGAGGACTAAAACTCTCAGAGAGTTTATGAGATCCTCTTTAAATATGGTTTTAGAGACTTTTTAATCTGCAAACAAGCAGTCACAGAAGCAGAAGAAGTTTGAATGCTTTCTTAGCTACAGAGAAGAGATATAGGACATGGAGAGGTCATTTAACTGTCTTGCAGATTTCTCCAGTTGGTAACAGCAGGAAGCTCAGAGGACTACACTGGACCCTGGCCTACTAAAAATCATTACAAATCGAAAGACACTGGTGTTACAGTTTATCATATCTTTGTGTTTCCTTATGGGCAAAATTCTTAAACTAAATATTTCACATCAAGCTGGGTATAAATTTTCACTGCTGTGAATAATCAGCATAGTAATGGAGTTTAAATCATAAATCACATTTTCCTTTCCAGCAAATTCCCCAGTAGGGGTAGTTCTAAGATGACAGTATTAACCAGGTTTTGGAGCCAATAGTGAGCAAAAGCAAAATTATTTAATCTCTTGAAGCTAAGGTGGCGCCTTCAGCAACAGTAATCAGATTTTAGTGGTATCCATAGCAATGCAGGTGAAAATTTAGAAAAGCATTCAGCAGCAAATACAGAAATCCATAAAATTAAGAATATACCCCACTGAGGATTGGTTTTCAGGGATGCTGAGAAAGTTATGCTCACATTTGTGACTGAACAGTATAAGCTTTACTTACCACAAATCACTAAAATTGAGCAAGGATCATGCTACTGTAGCATGTTGCCTCTCAGGAAAAATATTTCTACTTCCATATTCTTTGCAGAAATTTTTGGTTTAAAAGAATATAAAAACTACTGAACTATGAATTTTAGTATATTTTCTCTTTTAATTTAGGAAACACTACATGCTTTAATATATAAAAATTTCAAAATCACCTGGCTGAAAGATTAAGCACATTTACACAGAATACCAGAGAGTATGAGGGAGACGCATAAGCTAGTAAAGATCTGAGCCAATGAGTCTAAAACTGAAGCCTATAGAATCACAGAATCAACAAGGCTGGAAAGATCATCTGTCCAATGTCAACACAACACCATCATAGCTACTCCTATATCCCCAAGTGCCACATCCAGGTGTCTCTTGAACACTCGCCACCTCCCTGGGCAACTTATTGCAATGCCTCACCACTCTTGCCGTGAATTTTTTTTCTAATATCTAATATGAACCTTCCCCAGTGCACTTTAAGGCCATTTTCTCTTTTGATATGGCAGAACAGACTGACCCCTACCTCACTACAATCTCCTTTCAGGTGGCTGTAGAGACCAATGAGGTGCCACCCTGAGTCTCCTCTTCTTCAGACTAAGCAATGCCAGTCACCTCAGTTACTCCTTACAGGACCCTTCACCAACTCCATTGCCCTTCTCTGGGCAGACTCCAGGACTTCAATGTCCTTTTGGAAGTGACAGGCCCAGAACTGGACACAGCACGCGAGATGTGGTCTCACCAGTCCCAAGTGTAGCACAACAATCACTTCCCTAGTACTGCTGGCCACTATTTTTGACATAAGGCAGGATGCCATTGGCCTTCTTGGCCACCTGGGTACACAGTGTCTCAATTTCAGCTGCTGTTGGTCAGCTTTCCCAGATCCCGTTCTGCTGAGCAGCTTTCCAGCTACTCTCTTCCCTTCCTGTAACAGTGCACGGAGTTGTTACAGCCCAAGGGCAGGGCATGGCACTTTGCCTTATTGAACCTCATGCAGCTCTCTTGAGACCATTGAGCCAGTCTGTAAAAATCTCTCTGTCGATCCTTCCTGCCCTCTAGCAGACCAACACTCCCACCAAACTTGGTGTTGGCTTACATGAGCACATGTGCTGCCAGCTCAGGTTTTTCAGCCTATCCACAATCCAAGTAGGGCCAAGACTTTCTCTGCATCTGCTGGTGCAGATGTGCCTCAGTTGAACATGATATGGCTGGACAGGAGGATCTCCAGAGGTCCCTTCCTGCCTCAGAAATTCTGTGAAAATTCTGTGATGTTGTGATTCCATGTTATTGTAGTGACATACATAAAGTCTACATCAACAAAATTCTAAAGGTGCATAAGGAGCATGCCAGAATCAGCACGTAGCCCCCATCTTATGTATGTTCTCCATCACAAGAATCTGTCTATATTTAAAATATTCTCATCATGATCACTTATTGAAGCAGGAACCTTTTATCCCAACAGAGTCTTGCAGTTACTGAAGCCATGCTCAGCTTGCTTTCTCTCATCCTATTCAGGATGAACATTCATTCATAGCCATTGAGCACTTAGTTCACACAAAGAGGAACAGTTTCAGCTGGAAAGAATAAGAAAGGGCTATCTCAGAAAATTCTGCAGCCCTGCATCAGGGAGTTTGTAGTTGTAGACTCAAGGTCTCTGAGGCAGTGAGGGGAGGTGGTTCTGTCTATTCCATCTCTGAACTGCCTGTGCTATGTAATGAGCTGCTGGATAAAGAGCTACAAGAAGGGTGGGATTGGCTAAGCACTGATCCCAGCTGTTTCCACAGAAGATAAATATTACTGAGATCCATTGTCAGATGAATTCCAAGAAGACAGGCCACACATTGCTTCAGGAAAGAAATTAGCAAATGGTAGTGACTGAAGGGCACTGCAGAAAGAAGAACAAAAGGAAGATCCAGAGGGAGAGACCAGCAAGACATTGCTAAGGAACCAGAGTTTGGCCCAAGGAACACAATACAGAAGTAAATGTCTCAGGAAGGACAGCAGAGTGAGAGGCTATCCTGTTGCCAAAATGCCACTGGATGAAAATCTAGGTTTTGTGCAGGATCCAGAGAAGAATACCTAAATACATACATGAGATAATCATACCAAGTATCAGGTGGGGAGAGTTCTTGTGTGCATATGGGTGGAGCGTGGGCACGGGTTGTGTGACCAGGGCACACGGAGTTATTAAATCTGTGGTAACTCAGCCTGGATCCAAGCTGAGCATTTTCTTACTTCCTAAACCAAAGCACTATGGGCAGGACGACAGCTGAGGGCAGGTTCCAAGGACTATGAGACTGAACTGAGGCATCTATAATACATCTATATACAAGTTTTCCAGTGGTTGTACTCTTCATGGCTTAGGGAAATACTGAGAGCTCACAAGTCCTACTGGAGTCAATGGCAATACCACACACTCACATCCTCAGGAATCCTTCCTTAGGATCCCAAAACAGAGACACCAAGGAAGCAATTCAGATGACTAAACACAGATGTCTAGTGCCATTTTAGATCCTCCTTTAGATTATCCACAAAGAAATAAGGCTCACATAGTCCTGACCATACCTGCCAGTTCCAGGAGGATGTTTCAATTACTCAGGACTTACTCAGACTGCCAAAACTTCAGTTTTGAGAAGGCTGTAAGTTTTTGAACCATTTCAATATTTATAGATGTTTGTGTTGCTGAATGAGACTTCCAATTTTAACTGAGATGTTTTCATAGGATAACTGGGTGAGGATGCCACTTAAAAAGGGCCAAGGTAGGCAAAGGAATTTTTGAATACATTTTTAAACTGGAATCTGTAGCTGCGTAATTCTGATTCATGTCAACAACAGCTTCCAAAAATCTGCTCATATAACAGAGAATTTCATGTATGAACACATGGAAAACTGGAAACTAGGTTGAACAAAGCTTAAAAAAGTAAGTTGGCAGCAAAAATAAATCAGTTATTGGTAAGTCCTATAATAGTTAAGTAAAGTAGGAACTGAAACCTCGATCTTGTGTTACCCACTGAAAAATAGAATTAGATGTAGCATCTGCTAAATTATCCTTTTATCACCTATGAAAGAACATCAGACTGTGGCACCTATTATTACCATTAGATGAACTATACTTTAGTCACACCTAGTTTCAATTACTGCCACAGTGCAAGCTGCAGCAGGTGATTTCAAAATATACCCCAGCCTGTGCTGTCTTTGTACTGCTGGGCTCCCAATTAAAAGAAAACTACTGAAAGCCCATTTTCTCAGCTTAGCACTGCAGGAACTTGAAAAATAAGAATAATTTCTCACCATGAACTGTGAAATGAACATAAAAGTGCTGTAGACTTCTTTTTTTTTTTCCCCCTTTGAATTACAGGTTCACCTCTGGTTCAGAGTTAGAGACACTTTGATCAGTAGTTACACCAAAGCAGCCCTGCAGCCCAGCTGCAAACCTGGCTGAAAATCACTCAGCCCTGGCCAACACAGTCATTTTCAGGGATGAGAGGGCTGAGTCCCAGGGGCAATTCCTACCACGAGGGCTGTGGCATCCTTACAAACACATTTCTTTGTCCTTCTGTTTTAATAGCAGCAAAATAATGCAAAGGAGATAACTATGGTTTCATAGAAACTTGTTGTGCATGAAATCTAATGAGTTTCTTTTTTAATATATAGATATCTTGTGCATTCTTTCTGTTACGAAGTAGAACTCTGGGTCTCTGTCACAGGAACATCCATGTGGAAGAGACTGAAAAGGAGCAAGTAGAAGAAAGGCACACAAAGTATCTTTTCTGTAAGATATTGGCCTTTTTTTTTTTCCCCAAACACCCACCTGTTCTTATATTAGTGCTACATTAGTAATTAATGACCAGTAGTGTTCTTGTTTTGTATACTGCCTTGTCAAACTTTTGTTACACTTTATATTCATGCTTATATACTCATATATCTACTTCAAAAGTTTCTGTTGAGACCACCTTCAGCTAAAACAGAATTAGGGAGACCAGTTTTGAGAAGACTATAACAGATTCTGAACTACATCCAGCCATATAATTTGAGTAAAAGACAAAAATAGAAATGCAGAAATGAAGAGGCTTTGCAAAAATTTCTTTAAAAGTTATTCCTCAGCTCTCAGTTTCAGAGTCCTTTTTGACTAAAACTGAGGGTTAGAACTGCACTACCTGAACTACCTTCACAGAATGATAAAGTTGTTTGTTTCTTTGTGAGTTAGGTAACAAAAATCAAGAGCTGGAATAGCAATCAGAAATGTATTAGCTATTCTGTGGATAATGAAAACTTCAAGAGTATTTGAACAGCAATAGTTCTTTTTTTAAGAAAGGCATACACTTTTTTCCTCCATTGCATAAACTAAACACTGACAGCACAAAGGGAATGTGGAAACAGGTTATACCATTAATATTTACCTTGGGATTTTGAACACCTCTCTCTGCACCCTTGAAGTGTTATATGATCAGAGTCTGTATAATAGGACTTGATAGAGGCAAGTTGAAGCTTAAAAGACATGAAGGAGAGATAGACATGCTACATCTGTATATTTTTAGTGTTACTGAGCAAAATTGTTCTGTAATGACTCCTTCCCAGCAAAAGCAAGAGAATGCTATTGTGTTTCAGCCTACATTGAACTTCCCATGCTTCCGAGAAATACAAATACACTGCTGGTAACTCAGGAGGTGAAACTACACCAGCATTTCTCACTTCTTTGGAAGACAAAAAAGCACAAGAGAATCTCATATGCTCAGGCTTAGCTAAAAGACTGTTACCCATACCACAGCACTGCAGTCTGCTTTCTTGTACTTAAAATTAATCTAGTGATATTTCCTAGCTGTTCTGTATATTGCTATTAGACTGGAGACACCAGAGGCATCTGGCCTGCTGTGATTAGGAATAATATGATATAGCTCTTATTATCAGCATGAAAATGAGAGTTTTCTGGTTGAAACTGCATAGTTTTATACTCAGTTTTGCAGTGATTCATCCTATTTTTATGTATAAAGAATGCACTACATCATAAGTGGAAGTACTATACTTATGCTGAAATAAAAGTTATTTTTCTGAGAAGTTTCAAGAGAAGGTGTTAATCACTTTATGTGTTGCATTTATTCAGTGATGAAACCTGAAAGGAAAAGCAGTGTATCAGACCTTTGCTCTGTCCCCAGTTATCTGCCCATTGGCAAGTCCTGCATTCACAAGCCCTGGCAAAGGAAGGGAACCTGAGAAATTCCAGCTGGATTTCTTCTCTACGTTGTTTAGTGTTGGCTTTGAGGACTGTAAGTCACCAATTCAATACAAGTGATGGTTGTTGTCCAAAGGAAGTCTTTAAATTTATATTATCCTCAAGGGAAACCTGTTGAACCACAACATGATATCTTTGTTTAAGGCAGTTGACTTAATCTGGTGACCTTCACCTAGTAAGGAGTATAGGAAGGGATAAGACTTACAGCTAGGACTGTTAGTGTCAAGTTTCAATACTCTAGGGGTTTTTTAGGGTAAAATAAAACCCATTAGCTCAAACTAGATCAATCTGATACCTGCAAGTGAGAAGAAGTTCCCCTGCTGAGTACTATCCCAGGCAGCAGCAGCATTGTCCAGTGCTTTATATCCACCACAATTATATTGTGGAATGTGTTAAATTAACTGACTGAGATAATAGAAAGAATATTCTAATTTTAGGAGAGGATAAGCATGACATTGTTTTGGGTTTTTGCACGGTCAGAGTTCCAGCTTGCTCCCAGTTCAAGTGCACAGTCACAGGAGATGACACGAAGGCAGGAATGAGAGGCCAGGAAAGGGAAGAAGAGTAGAAAAAGTTCTTGGAAATTTTTCTGATCTGGCATCAGGTGAAGATGATCTGCCAGAGCTTTTTTTTTTTCCTTTCAAGCTTAATTCAAATTGCTTAACTCAATCAGATGCAGACAATTATTCAGTAATTAGAAGTGCAAAACAGCATGGACCAGAGGTTAAGCTAGGTTTTCCTTAGCTTACCAGTAAGATGATGAATACAGGGAGCCAACAGCCAAGGAAATTTTTTTAAATTGTGCTCATGTTCTATATTTTCAATTTCAGTTACATGCTCTGTATATATGCCCCTTCTGTTTCTGTAGATAGGCCTGTATTTTCATACTTGAATGTGAAAGAAGTTTTGCCACAGTACTGACCATTTATAAAATTTTAATGTTCAAAAAATTTTATATAAAAATATATTTGAGACCTTTTGGATGACTTCTGATTATAAAACCCTGTAAACCCTTCAATTAGGGAGATATAACTAATATTTAATCCTGAATCTTCCCAAGGTTCTGTCCTTTCTAGCTATTTGTAATTCAATATACTAAAATCTAATACTTCCATAAACAAAACATCATTCAAAGGAAGGAATTCACACACGTCTTTCACCTCGGACTGCAACTCTTCAAGCTCAGATTTCCAGAGAAGCCCAGAAAACTTTGATTCTTCCTGACATATTGGAGCAGATGAGCATCTAATTCTTTTAGCTGCCTTTAGAAAAATATCAGGTCTGAGGCAGGTTTGGGCTACTCTTAAAAAAAAAGTCAAACTTTCCTCTCAGACACCTATTTACTTGCTAAAATGAGTTCAATCTCTTCTCCATTTAATAAACAAACAAACAAAAATCTGGTGCAATCATCAAAATTGCCTTAATATTGACTCTATTATTTGCAAGGCATTTCTGGGGACTGAATGTTGTTTATGAACAGCTTGATTTTTCACTACACAGCTTCATTTTCTCTCACTCTTTTTAATTCTTCTTGATTTTGCATATTTTCCATTATGGTAAAATTGAGTCTTTGAATACACCAGCTATAAACACACTATTAAATGGCATTTATAAGTACCACTTTATTTGGAAAGAAATCACCAAAGTATCTGTTTAGTTTATAACTGGGAAAGCAGAACAATTATTTCTTTCCAATATAAAAAGTCTTTTTTTATCTAAGCAAAGACTTATAGCAAGTGGAAGTTCAATATCATGCCTTTGAAAATTACAGTCTGTTCAGACCAAAGTGAAACTATTTGAAAGAAAGTATTAAATAGTGAGAAGTAGTTATGTGTAATAATTTTCTAAAATATTTTGATTTCTCCTTTTAGTCTCAGTCATTTTTCTATGTGCAGTATCCTTTTAGCTTCATATCCAGTTTGCAATTTAAAGTCTGAAGCAGTCTTTGAAGTATGCAATTTATAGCAAAAAAGCACAGGCACAATACTACTTCTCTTTTTCCCCCGGTGCACTGAAGGAAAAAACACATTGAGACCCCTGATTGTGCACTTAGACCTGTATGAAAAAAGCATTGCCTAAATCCTTGCACTGAAGGAGTGATAAGAATATTTATTCAGTCATAGGGAGAGGCATATTTACAATTATTCTGCTTTTACTGCTGATGTGCAGTCCTCAAGATACAACTAATTTAACTTAATAATATCATGTCAATATGTAATATCTGAACAAATCTTATCTACATTATGATAGCTGTTTTGCTAGGAAAAGTGTTGACTTCACTTGGAAAAGTAGGCACCAAAATCTTCTTCTCAAAGGTGCTACAAAGTAAAATATATTCCTTCTCCCTCTTTCCTCCATATAACATTGCATATACTTGAAAACCTGGAGGTCAGGTTTTACCTCTAGGTAGGTGTTCTCTGCATTGCTAGCTTCTGCTGCTTTCGAGGATCTGACAGCTTCCATAAAACAAGCCTGATAATCCCAGAGGAGAATTTCTAAATTATTAAAATTACAATTAGAGGGAGCAGCAGCATTACTGGGTTTTCTGAGAATTTATACATGCAGATTACATGTAGGTCACAAGTGGTGTTTCCCAGGGCTCAGTATTGGGGCAGCTGCTGTTTAATATCTTTATCAGTGATGTGGATGAGGGAATAGAGTGCCCCCTCAGTAAGTTCGTAGGTGACACCAAGTTGGGAGGGAGTGTTGATCTGCAGGAGGGCAGGAAGGCTCTGCAGAGGGGTCTGGACAGGCTGGATCAATGGCCCAAGGCCACTTGTGGGAGGTTCAATAGGTGCCAGGTCCTACACTCGAGTCACAACAACCCCAGGCAGTGCCACAGGCTGGGGCAGAGTGGCTGGAATGCTCCTCATTGGAAAAAGGACCTGGGAGGGCTGGTCAACAGCAGCTGAACATGAGCCAGCAAAGTGACCAGAAAGGCAATGGCATCCTGGCCTGTGGCAGCAAGAGTGTGGCAGCTGGACTAGGGCAGGGATCATTCCACTGTACTCATGTAGTCACAGAATCAACCAGGTTGTAAAAGACCTCTGAGATCATTGAGTCCAACCTATGACCAAACACCACCGTGCGAACTAGACCATGGTTCTGAGTGTCACAGTCAGTCTTTCCTTAAACACCTCCAGGGACAGTGACTCCACCACCTCCCTGGGCAGTCCATTCCAATGCCTAATCATCCTTTCTGTGAAGCATTTCCTCCTAATGAAGAACTTAAATCTGCCCTGGAGTATCTGCCCATAACACTATGTTCTCTTGTCCTTCTGCTGATTGCCTGGGAGAAGAGACCAAACCCCACCTGGCTACACCCTCCTTTCAGGGAGTTGTACAGAACAGTAAGATCTCTCTTGAGTCTCCTTTTCTCAGGCTAAACAACCCCAGCTCCTTCAGCTGCTCCTCACAGGACTTGTGCTCCAGACCCTTCATCAATCTCTTTGTCTTTCTCTGGACATGCTCTAGCACCTCAATGTCTCCTCTGAATAGAGGGGCTTAGAACTGGACACAGGATTTGAAGAGACACTGGAGCTGCGAATGTATCATTATTTTATACAGAGATATGTACGCAGATTGCAAGTAAAAATATCAGATTTGATTCTCTAGCCTGTACAGTGCATGCACACGTGAATTGGTGGAACTGAAGACAGCATTGTCTCTTCAGCTTGTAGTAACAACACAAGGAAGCAAGGACAACGTAAATAGGTTTTTCTTCTTTTCCTGTGTGTTTCTTCTTGTTGTTATCAGAATAATAAATAGCTGCTCTTTCCAGGGGCTTTTAAGTACTAATTCCACAAAGAAGGGTGAAATGAGTTTCCCAAGGAGAAAGTTGCATAAAGTCAAAGCTATGGTTCCAGGCAAAATAATACACTGAAGTGCTGCTTTGTGCCCTGTTATCTTCTCTTTCAGCAATACATCTGAATTAAACCAGAAATATTTCAACATTCTCTGAAGTCAGTGAATTGATATTTGCATTTGCTGGATATATTTTTCAGAACTCTTTGTGACCCTCACACCACCCAGTACTGAAAATGTGGCTATACTGCCTTCTGAACAATAAGAGAAGAAAATGTTATTGTTACACGTATAATATTGTAGCCATGCTGGATGTATATTTATAACCTAAATTTGCTAACCTCTGCTCTTCTGTGGTACTTTGCTGCTGTTTCTTCTTTCCATGTAGCATTTAGTGGTGAATCCATATTATACAAAAGATACATATCTTTCCTGATGACCAGGATGCTTTTTCATGCATTTTTCTCTGTATATGTGTATGTGTTCTTGTTCTTCAGACCTGAGAAAGTGTGAAAAGCTACAAAACGACCTTTCCCAATTCATTTAAAAGAAAAAAAAAGGAGAAAGAAAAAATCAAACATAAGTGATAGACAAAATTCACACCACAGCAAAAGGAAGAAAAATCATGCCAGTAGTGATATTTTAAAATTTTAAATTTTTCAGCTTTTGTTAAATGGGAAAATATGTCTAAGACCAAGAACTGCAAATGAGATTCAGTGGGCTTGTGTGATTTCTAAGAAAACTGAATTAGACTATGCCAGTTATGCCAAATAAAAGGAAGAAATGGTTTGTTCATTGGTTTTCTCTCTGCATCCAGATCAAATGTAAGCAACTTTACAACTGCAGCAACTGAAGTAGCATCTGAAAATACAGAATAGTCTTTATTTCCTAAGGGTTGTCTTGGAGGTGATGCAAACTTGAATTATTTCTTATCAGTCTGTGCATGAGAACATCTGGAAAGTGGAGACAGTTTTCTCAGGGGAGAGACATCTGTAGCTCCTTTAATCTTCACAGTTTGAGACTGTTTATTTTGAGGTTTTAATGAAGTTTCACTGTATTATTTTTATCAATGAATACACTGTAAAATGTTGCTGTTATCCAAAATCAGCTTAGCAGATTATCTAAAAAGTTACCTGGCTGCTTTTTAGTGAGTTACACTGCTCACCTGTGAACCAGTTCTCAGACATGTAGATCAATTCATTGTACCAGTATAAGCTCCTTTGCTCCTATACATTAGTACAGATCTTTAAGGTTCAGTGGCCTTGCTTCAATTACCAGGAGAACAAGAATGGGTTGGTTTTTTTACTTATTAGGCATTCCCCAGAGGCCATAGGAGAGGTTGCTTCTCAGATTAAAACATAAATAAAAGAGCTTCTCATTCAGGTGGCTGAGTGAACCAATTGATCTTGAGTTTCCAGTCAGACAGAAACTTCAGGGTCTCTTTTCTACTGCTGTGTTATTTCTTCACAGAGTACAAAAGCTGAACTTCAACCAAAAAAATCAAAGGATTGGGACTGACTGATTCATTGTGTATTTATACCTGACTGTTGTCTCTGCTACAAGGATTTTGACCAGCCTTGAAAAGACAAAAGAATACTCCTACAGCTTAGCTTATTAAATTAAATGTATTAATCAGGTTTTATGCTGAAGAAAGTGATTTTTTTTTCATTCTTTATCAGTCAATTTTAAGTGAATTTTTCCAAGTGCATTATATCAGCTGGTGTGCTCTATGCAGGTGGAGCAAAGGGTTCCAAACAAGGCCATGCTGAATCCTCACTGTTGGTTGCAAAGGTGGATCTGCACATACAGGTTACTGTACTAAGGCTCACCAGCAGCCTGTTTATTTAACATCTAGTTTCTAAGAGTGGTCAGTGCTGGAGATTCCCAAAAAGCTGCTTGTGGCTTCAACTTCTCCTTTTGCCCAGGCCGAGGTATCACTGCTGAGAGTGAGCCTGTGCAGCTACCTGTACAGGTGTGACAAGATCTTTGAATAGCCCTTGACACAGAAGACTATTCTTGAGGATCTATTGAAAATCTGGGGCTGGGGAAGTTGATGAATGTGTTACAACTGAGGATCAATTGTTAGACCTTGCAAAAGTTTTATAGTGACCATAGGTAAAAAGTGGACAGTAAGTGATATTCAGTGATATTCAGTGATGAACCTGAAATCAGCCAGTTTCTGACAATGCCACACCCTGCTGAGAAATATGTCCAGGAATATTTCCATATTGCTTTAAGAAGCTGCAAATAGTGAAGCATTTCAAGCTATGAAGAGCTATAGAGAGTATCTTTCTCTTGCAAAACCATGCCATATCAGAGTATAAAGCAATCAGACCTTTTCAATGCAGTAATTGTCTTCTACTATGTATAAGATTTTGAAAAATTACATAATGCTGAAGGTAACACCCAAAATTTGAATAGTAATAGAAAGATAGGTATTTAGTTGTATTTTAAAACTAGCTGTCTTGTTGAACAATTACTACCTCTTGACCTTCACAAGACACTCACCTTCATCTAAACACAATTTTTGCTTGTACTGCATTTTGCTTCTTTCAAAACAATTAAGCTTTCTTACTAAAAATCTTTGGCTTAACAGGAATGTATTTTTGTCTAATAGAGGAATATAGAGGACATGGTGAAGTACAAATACTAGTTACTTATTTTTAAATATTTTTTCATAGTAGTTGATTTTCTGTGAGGTAGATTCATTATACATCCTTAAAAAAGAATCTTAAGACCCATGAATCACAAATTTCTTTGTGTGAGGGATACAGCATAGAATGAAAATTATATAGTTTTGCTGCAATTTATGACTTGAATGAGAAAAAAAAGAGGATAATATGGGTTGTGGGTAAAAATAGATTAGTGGGGTTTGATAAATTTTGGAAGTAAATTCTGATTGATTGTCTTCATTTTATTTTGTCTCAGTATACACCCAGAGAATTTCAGAAAGTTCATCTTTCCTTTGAAAGAAAAATCAAGGGCTAGGTTGGCAGAGATGTTGCAGCATTGACACAGTTGGTGAAATATAACAGTGGTGTCACCTTGGGCAGTTTGCACTCTACTGTGTTCTACAATATAGTTTTCAGTCCACAAAATGTGTATGCAGGTCTCATGCCAAGATCTCATGCCATTTTAGAAAGCACTTGCATCAGCATCAGAATTGCATATGCACTGCAGTATAGAAAAATTCTTCCAAATTTGCTTGGCACGTTGGTGGCCCTGACACATGTTTTAAACAACGAGAATCATAGAATCACAGAATATGCTGAGTGGGAATGGACCCATCAGGATCACCAAGTCCAACTACTGGCCCTGCACAGGACACCCCAAAAATCAAATCACCCCCAAAATCAAATGTACCATATGCCTGAGAGCATTGTCCAAACACTTCTTGTACTCTATCAGGCTTGGTTGCTGTGACCACTTCCCTGGGCAGCCTGTTCCAGTGCCCAACCACCCTCTGGGTGAAAAAACTTCTTCTGATAATCCAACATGAACTTCCCAACTCAGCTTCATGCCATTTCCTTGAGATCTGTCACCGATCACAAGTGTGAAGAAATCAGTGCCTGCCCCACCTCTTCCCCTCACAAGGAAGTTGCAGACTGCACTGAGGTCTCCCCTCAGCCTCCTCCAGGCTGAACAGACCAAGTGACCTCAGCCCCTTCTCATTCAGCTTCTCCTCCAGTCCTTTCATCCCACACTCCTCCTTTGGACACTCTCTAATAGTTTAATATTTTTCTTATACTGTGGTACCCAAAACTGCACACAGGACTCAAGATGAGGCCACACCAGTGCAGAGCAGAGCAGGACAATTCTCTCCCTTGGCTGGCTGGTGATGCTGTGCCTGATGCATCCCAGGACCCAGCTGGCCCTCTAATAGGGAGGCATTTTCTCTAGAAATTCACTTTGATCCATAGCATTGCTTCAGAGGGATTTTTGTTCCACTTCTTTTTAGTCTTGTCTTTGAGCCAGACCCTTAGATATATTGGTTCTCCTATTGCTTTACACTATCCCCACAGATCTCACAGGAAGAAAGAGACAGTGATTGAAGATAAACCTCTACTATAACTCTGATATTTTACTTTGTCTTTGAGGGATTTGAGTGGAGTGCCAAATCACACTACAGATACACTTTGAAAAAATGAAAAATGTTTAAATCAATCTGAAATAAAGGGGTTGCTTTTCTTTGGCTTGTGATCCTCTGGGGATAGAGTCTGAGTCCCAGAGACAGTGAAGGGAAGGAATTTTTTTGACCTTGGCAAGGTTAATCATAAGTGTTTGTCCTCCACCACCACCAAACTGCTTTGTGGAATCTAAATTTCATTTATTACCCACCTGAGAAAGGAAAGAATATAGCAAAAGTAGTAGTTTATTTGCTGCTGTATGGCAGCATGCCCATTCCTGGAAAGGTATGCTTGAGGTACAATGTTGACCCTACTCCAAATTCTTTTTCTATAACATTATCATTTAGTGCTGTATAATATTATACCTTTTTCTAAATTAAATTAAGTATGAAATAAATAGGGTAAAATTAAGAATACAATTCAACCATTATGCTTGATCTTGCAAAAGCAATTATTTGATTAGTGATTTGTCATTTATCCAGCCTGGACTCCATTGAGTTTACAGTGAGAATGTTGCAGTTCTCCACCTCCTCTTCACCTGTATCAAGGAAGGATGCAGTGTTGGCTTTTTTCCAGTCAGCAGGGATCTCCTCTGATCAACCTGAATTTTCTTAGATTAGTCTCACCACCATTTCAGCAAACTCCTTCAGTATACCTCCAGATGTATCCCATTCAGTCCACAGATTTGAAGACCCTCAGCTGCTCTAAATAGTCCCCTGAAGCTTTTACTCCTCAAAAGTCATTAACTTCTCCCTTTCCCAACCACATTGATGGAAGCAGTGGTCCCAGAAAAGAGTTTGTCTGTAAGAACTGACACAAAAGAACACCTTGAATAGTTCAGCTTCCTAATTTGCTCAGTGCTATGGTGCCCTCCCTCCAGATGTATGAAAGCCTCCCATGAGGACAAGAAATAGCTATTTAAGGCCCCTACACTTCTCTGTCTAGGCAATCTGTTACTGGTCTCCACCAGTAACACCATATCAAAATATATCCTGTTTTACTTTAGACTCCTGTTTCTTCCTGTAGTTTTCCAACATTCAAAGGTCTTTTCAACAGAAGTTACAATTATTCCTCCCTTTTCTGCCCTCATGTCTGTGCTGAATGGCCTGTTTCATGAGCCAGTGCTCATTTTTCATGCCACTTCTTTCACTTGCATTTATCCCTTTGTAGCACTGCTCCTAATTGTAAAAGCTGAGATACCTGACCCAGGATCCTTCCCCAACAGGACTTGTTTATCCTCTGCTGCCAGAGCACTGATTTAAGACTAAAAAGCTGCAGGTTGAAGTGGAGCCCTCCTCCCACTGCCAGAATTAACAGACTTGCACCCTGCTGGATGGGTGCCCTCTTGCTGCTCCACCATTGCCTTCCCACCCTCAGGGTGTCTCCTGTCCCAGCAGTCTCTTGAAGGCTCTATCAATGCCTCATCTGTCATTCTTCAAGGAGGTCTGCTCATTTCTTGGCTAGTATTGTTTTGCTTGTTTTAATTAACAGAAGGAAAGCATGAAGTAACAGGGTTCTTTTTATATTCTCATTTTATTTTTCAGTCTAGACTGCAGCCCTCAGGAACACGTATGTGCAATGTGAATAGAACACCTGGCCTGTGCAGATGGGAAGTCAGCTTAGCTGACTTACCTATATACCTAAAATCTGTGGTCTACAATAATTTCTCCTTCTCTTTAATTATTTGTGAAACAGAATGGTCTTCCAGCTGTGAAGGACACAGAAGAAGGAGATGTGTAGAAAGAAATGCAGTTTAAATTCTGCAGTGTAAGTCTAACCTTGCAGAGAAAGAGAGAGCATCAATTGTGTAGAACCTGCTTTTTGGAGCTGAAATCCAGCTGTGCCTGCAGAGAGGGGAAAAGCTAATGAGCTGATGTCCTACTGTGGAAGTCTGTGCTGGGCATCTCTGAAATCTAGTACAGTAGATGAGATTTTTATCTCTATTTTGGGGTGAATCACACCTCACAGTCCATGTTTCTAATTTTTAATGTGTTCTGGTGGAGAAGCTAAACTGTGTGGATTTGCCACTGTGAACTATCTTTTCAACCCTAGCAGAAATACATCTTGTGACAAACTGATGCTTCTTCCTCAAAGGCAGCAAAACAGACTTGTATTTTTAGGAACAGAGGCACCCTTAAGTGACCACTTCAGTGATCCAAGACAACATCAGAATGCTCCAGGGTAGTTCTCTCTGGAATAAATTCCTCATGGAGACAGTCCATGTGAAGTCTCACCTGCCAGTGTCTAATTCATGCTTTGAAATGTAATTTCTCTGCTGCAATTATCTAATTTTTTGGTGAGTTCCTGCTAAGCTTTGCAATAATATAAGTTATTGGATTTAAAAATCATTACACAATAAATTATTGAAGTGAAGTTACTGCAGTCCATTATTTTCTCCTATGCAGACTAAATACCTCAAAAATTTTAATTTTTCTTCTGGGACAAAATAAAGATCAGTAGCATATGTCCATTCACAGAGATGTCTTCTTCCTGTCTATTTTGAATGTCAGAGGTACTTATGACACTGAAAACATAAGGAATAAATCATGGTAGTTTCCTTCTTGGACAGTATGACAGATTGATAGACACTCAAAATTTATGATGCTTTATATGTGATTCAAACAGTAGGTCAGTAAAAATTACTATTGTTCTTTAATACATGTGTATAGACCCAAAAGCAAGGGATGCAACCAGACCATCCCCATCAGATACAGACTGACCTGGAATCACTGGGATCAAGATGTATGTTGATTTACATCAGCTGAAGTTACAGATCATAATATTTACATTGTATGTAAGCAAAAGGCTCATGGCTTAGGTTCTTGCATATCCTGACATGAAATAGTCTGCTTTATCAAGTAAGGTCCTGATTCATAAAGCACTCTTTTCAAGTGACACTGACTCCCACATTTAACTCGAAAAGAGACACAGAGATAAAGGCTTCCTGCATAGTACGCTTTAAAGGAAAAACACTTTCTATTATAATTCTTCTTCCTCTAAATCCTCCATAATCTTAACCATGGCTGAGAGATTTAAAATAGGATTATATCAGACTTTACCTAGCAAGACTTCCAATTAGTTTTTAAGACAATATTCATATTCCTACTATATCAGGAGAAGCAGCAAAATTTATGGATCATTAGGCCAGTAAAGCTGAGAGGAAAGTAGCTGCAGTTACTTTAGACAAGACATGATAGCACCTATTTTTCTCATATTTTTATGTTCTGGGTTTATACTATATGTCACTGCCTCCATAATTCTAAAAACTGCTACTTTTTATAATTTTATCTTTTTCCAGTGCTAAATCTCTAACACATTTTGAAGAGAAGTATTGTTACAGGAGAGATAACAAATAAATGACTATTGCATTACCTGTGTTCTCTTATCTTGGGATTTACTTGAGGAACTCTAAAAGCTACTATTACTTTTTAGGGAAAAGTATAATAACATATGCTCTGAAAATAGTTTTATTACATAAAGTAATCCTATCTTCTTCAATATAATAGAAATCTTAATATCAATTTTGACAGAAAATATTACACTAGCTTGTTTCATTTGAAGTAGACTAGGAACGCTGATTATTCAGGTAAAGATTCTTAATTAGACATTATTCTGCTTAATATATAAATATTAATTACATGTATTCTGTGTTAAATGCCCCTGTGCTCCTGTGCCCCAAACCAATGGCCCACAACCCCAAAACACATTTCTCCTGGGCTCAACTCTAAGGTCAACACCAATTTCCTGAGTAGCCACTTAGGCATCAAGGATGTCAGGCTGAATATGTATACATATGCTTGCATATGTATACAAGAATTTTACAAAATTAAGCTCCTGCTTAGTAATCTCTCTTCCAGTTTTCACATCTTGCGCTTATTAAGAAACTTGGCAATATACTTTCTGATAAGGTTGATGAACATTCACAGACCTTCATGAGTAAATCAGAGCAAAACAGCTACTAAAAAAATTAGGTTTCAAATGCTGATTTAACCTTTCCAAATTTTGCTTTTTTTTGGTCTTTAGGACATCAAAATCATATAACTTCTGCTTTTTCCAGTCTCACATTCAAAACAATCATATTTAAGTGTCTTTCTCTCTTTCTCTGTGGTATTATTTTGACAGCAAACTTGATCCCTTTAGTATCAATATTGCTACCTTTATCTTTTATCTCAGCAAGAATTGTCATGAGATTTGTAAAGGAATTTCACTTCCAACTCACAGATCACGGCATGAAAAATATGAAACACAGCAGACACAAAGCTGACAATTGAAACCTCTGATAATTATTCCAATTACTGAAGAAAGTGAACAAAAAAAAACCCATCACTTCACTATGATTAGCTGTAATTTTGTTGAAATTATATGCATTATAATGACACGTTCAATATAGTGTATGCTTGTCTAATACAGAAGAATGTATTCCCTGAGATCTGTCCCATAATTTACCAGGACTGCACACATTTCTACATTAAAGATCTAGGAGTTTATTTTAAAGCACGCTTTGTATGTGAATACTGTGTTACCATTTTCATAAAGGGCTTTACTAGATATTAATAAGAAGACCAGATAGCTACCAGGCAAGAGTCAATGTGACACTACTGCAGCAAATCTACAAGTAATTTAACTCATCTACAAGTAGTTTTACTCACAGAATCATAATTTCTCTAGAAAATGCCCTAAAAGGGAGAAAATTAAGCCAGGCTACAACACACGCTCTTCAGTTTACCCACATTGCTCACCCTGCGGAAAACTGTAAAACATACAGGAAATCCAAGACCCATCTCTCTTGCCAGCACGAGCAGGAAAGAGTTAGTGAAGTCAGGTACTACAGGCCAAAATACAACTTTCAAAAATGCAATCTGGTGAAGAGGAGAATGGTTCTTTGTGCTTGCTTATTCCCTTTCAAATCACAGCCATTGTCTGAAACCTTCATGTCTTTGCCATCCTTCGAGCTCTCTCCCTCCAGTTTGTCATCAATCAGAGAAAAAGTTATTTTTCTCAGTTACTCCCTTTAGCCTCTCAGAGCATGGTTTAAATAGCCATTTATTTGGAAGCAGGATCAGCTTGCCAGAAAAAGGTGTCCAGCTGCATCCAGAGGCATTATGTGACACAGTAGCACTCATGGAGTCCTATTTTCAGCAATGCTTCAGGGATGTTGCAAATGAAATGGCCACAACCTACAGTCTTCATTCAAACATCCATAAATGGGCTTCTGGCTCATTTTGGGAGTTCTTAATATGCTGTTTGACACAGTTCTTCAGTGAATGGCCTAAAATATCAATCATAAATTCTATCCTGTGGATTACCTGTTGTGTCTGACAGGCTGCTCACTCATTACAAGTCACATAACCAATCATACAACCTCATGTCCATGGCCTGGAGGGTTTCTGAGGTTTCTGAGTCTCTTTTTGTTCATAAATTACACAGGTAAGAGGACAGACTAGGTTTACAGAAGAGAACAGTAGTGACTCTCTATGTATGGCTACACTCACAGTAATAGTTCTTCCTTTCACTGAATGGTCCCATAAAAAAGTTTAAAATGGCAGAGTCCCCTATGAAGCACATCCACATCCTTCACTCTTGCGTTCTTCCAGATCTTTTATATTGTATTTTCCCTGGAATTATTGTAGATTGCATTGAGAATGAGATATAGGTGAAATAAGCCAGCCTTCACTAGAAATTGATCTGTACTTTTCACCAATGAAATGAAGACACCCAACTGTTCTATTTCATTTCTCACTTGTTGCCTTCATTATCACAAGACACCTTTTGGGGCAGTAAAAATCCACTTCCAGTTGCATTTGACTCAGTTCCTGCTTCTTATACCTCTGCATCCCAATGAGTTATAGAAAGCAGCAGCAATAATTATTTAGTTTCCTATTACACTCTAGTTAATTCTTTCTCCATTTCACTTTCAAATATTTTTAACCAGCACAGAGGCAATTCAGCCAAATGAGCTAAACATACATAAATGTCTAAAGCAAGAAAAAAACAACCCATATACCAATGGCCTTTCATTTCCTACAATAACAATTGGGGTTTTTTCCTGCTTTCCTGAAATTAGACTGAAAACCTTCTCTGAGAATAGCAAAAAAATTTCGATTTGATTAAGCTATATTTTGACGTCTATTTTTCCTATTAGTGGACATCCATAAAATCATGCTGCATGTGTAAGGACTAAGCTTTCCTTCACAAGTTGAAAGAAATAAGGTGCTACACTTCAAACTGCTTATTTTTGCCTTGAGACAAAATTAATCTATCTAAGCCTTAGTAAATTTGTGAAAATAGTGAGGTAGTTTCTTTTTTGCTTTCCAGCAGATCCAAAAGAAAACATTTCAAAACTATGGTAAATATGAAGCAGCATTTGGAGGAAGGACAATATTTTTGTCTAATCACAGTAACTCTGAACTGATATTTTAGTAGTCATTGATAGTCTCTGCAGTTTCTGTTTTAGGCTTTTAAGAAAGTAATGTAGAGGCAGAAAGAAAAAGAGATTTCAGGGGCAAGTGGGTCTCAGTCAGCATACACTAAATCAAAACCACTTTTTGCTCTAAAAATACTGTAGTTAATTTCCTACCTAATTTTTCACAGAAGACCTGTTCTTCTCCTTGAGGACACAGACTAAGGCCCCTGACACTGAGGAGAGTGCCTGAATTAATCAGTTCTACAATTTTAGGAGATGGGGTTAAAACTCAGGTTGAGTGCAGAGGACAGACACCAAATTCAGCAAGGCACCGGCTGGAGGCTCTTGGCTCATTTTTTCCCAAAGCCCACAAACACCAAAATATTACTATGCATCTATTTTAAGATCCTGCACATATAAATTGTCTGTCTTATATTTATATTAAACAGATAAAGCATTTCTTTGGTTGTCAAGAGGGAATGGTGCATATATAATACTTTTCTGTTTTATACTTTCAAAGTTCTGATGCTTCCTGAAATTATGCCAGTTATGGAAGGTAAAGGACAAGTAAGGAATCACCAGTGATCTGGGAAATTTATTACCTTGGCCTTTACAAAGACAGAAACTAAAAAAAAGAATTTTATTTTAAACATTGGAAAGATAGTAACTTCTAAGTAATATAGAGCACCAATAAAGACTTACTAAAGACTGCTCTGTGATAAAGTCCAAGATTGAAAATCAAAATATAGTCAGTTAGAGAAATGAAGCCAATGTTGTCATTTACTCAAAGACTATGTTTATGAAACTGGAAATCAAAGACAATTAAAAAGAAAGAACAGAGATTTGTGCTTCTTGGGTTTATTTTTATTTGACATAAACTCTTTCCAGCTTAGAGTAACACTAACTTTCCTCTCTTTTCTCTGGTTGATATGTAGGTGGTTTTTGCAATTACTATTTTGAATGTATTTTTATCATATAAATATCAGGTTAAAAACCTATTCACCCATAATATTATATATTTTCCTTCAAGTTGGGAAAGATTATGTAATGACTTTCATTGGCTTTAAAATTGTAACTGAGAAAAATAACTTTTTCTCTGATTGATGTCAAACTGGAGGGAGAGAGCTCGAAGGATGGCAAAGACATGAAGGTTTCAGACAATGGCTGTGATTTGAAAGGGAATAAGCAAGCACAAAGAACCATTCTCCTCTTCACCAGATTGCATTTTTGAAAGTTGTATTTTGTCCTGTAGTATCTGACTTCACTAACTCTTTCCTGCTCGTGCTGGCAAGAGAGATGGGTCTTGGATTTCCTGTATGTTTTACAGTTTTCTGCAGGGTGAGAAATGTGGGTAAACTGAAGAGCGTGTGTTGTAGCCTGGCTTAATTCTTTCCCTTTTAGGGCATTTTCTAGAGAAATTATGATAAATTTGGAGAGTAATCTTTTGTCTTGCATCTTAAGCTGCAGTTCAAGGAATCATTCCACATTGGTAGATAAAATCAATATAATTTTCTTTAAAATATGCAGTTTCTGCCTTTGTTTACAGCTATTACCACACACTTCCTCAGATTTCTCCATGAACTCACTGGGGCACAGGGCAGCTTTTCTGCAGCTCAGACAAGCCCTGACACTCTCCAGGTCACTTACCTGCCCTTGGAAAAAAACCTATGTGTTTTATCAGCTGCAGTCTCTGTTTCTCATCACCACAGTACTTTTCCACTGTAAGATGTTAGAAGATATAAGTAAATAATAATAAAATATACTATACATTACTGAAGTCCAATAAGCCCCTTGGATTTCACAGGTATTTAATCTGCAGACTACAGAGAGCAGTCTGCAAATAAATTATTTATTCATGAAGCCCAGTGTATTGACTGCCAACATTCAGGCATTATAAAATATAAATACTGAAATGACACAGAAATTATGATGTAGAAAGAAGGTATTTAACTGCAGACAAACCCCAAGACAGTACTCTGATAGTTTCAAAGGTATTTGAAGTATTCTATGTCACCATAAAAACCTCTACAGAGTATAAGGTATTTCTCTGGTTACAGTGAACCATGAATAATAGTTCAGACATACTTAATTTTGTTTAATAGCACTGAGTTGTGTATTTCATAGAGGAGATAGCCCGGCTGCCTAGAAAATTTGATTCACAACAGTGAAACTGGTCAAATAATCTATTGTGAATAAAACCTGTTGTAAATTTGACCATTTCTCATAGAATAATTTCCCATTAATAACTTCTTGTATTATTTAGCCAGCTATAGACCACACTATATTTATTTCTGAGGAAGATGTTGAATTATTTGAGAAACTTTTAAGCAGATAGTTATACAGCTTCATTTAAACTTTTTACTCATGTAAGGATGTTGTAGTGACTGAATACTGAACTGTATCACATATGGAACACACATAACGTAGAGAAAATTCCATAAATTTGATCAGACTATTAAAAGTAACATTTAGGAAATTATATTAGAAGCAAACAGAATCTTTTGGCCAAACTCTAAAATGACAGCTCACAGCCCTCTCTCTGCAGCATTTTGTGTTATGCAAACAATCCAGGCAGTAGCTGATGTGCCTTGCCCTTTCCTTCACACTGCATTTCAAGTTTCATGAATATTAGTCATGTAAACAAACAGAAATATTGTGGAGGTAAAAAGCTTTTTTTTTCCACATTCTAATGCAATCAAGAAACGCTTTTTGCAGAAGACTCTGAGTGGCAGGGACTTCATCTCTGCTTTCCTTGAGAATAAGCAAAACTTTATAGTATTCAGAGCAGCAATTACCTGCGCTGACTGGACATTAAGGTTTGACACAGCTGCTAATTTGTTCCTCTACCCTGGTATGAAAAGGGAGCTGAACTTCAGCACTTTGTCAAAGTATATAACCCACAGCAAAAAAACAAATCTGTCCAGACTTCTCCTATAGCCAGTAGAAACAAATAGGTGCATGCTGGAGATGACTCACCCAAGATATTTACCAGGACACATTCTTATTTATAGAGATAATATTCTTTCTTCAAATGGGTATGTCAATTTTAATTTTTGATGACAAATGTGTGCTATCACAATACTTGCAAATGTTACAAAGTATTTATTAAGACAAGCTTTGTTCCACTAAGTATGTTCAAAAGGCACATGTTTATAGGAACAGAACAACTGTAGAAAACATTTCTTCTTGTATTCATGGACTTGCAGTTGACACTTTAATTTCTGTGGAATGTTGTCAATACTGCAAAATGAAATATGGACCATTAGGAAAGACAAGATGAGAGGAATGGCCAGAGCGTGTCAAATTGTCTGAAATTTTAACTGAATACTGCCTAATTCTATTTGCCAAGTTCACTATCACTGTGAGGTTGTTTGCTACTTTGGACAACACCATGTCACACTGTGTGTGCTAAAAAATTCTGTTCTGTACTAGATAAAACTACTTATATGGTCTTTGATAAAATTGATAAAAGGAAACTAATGGGGCGTTACATAACTGAATTAGGGAATGTAGCTGTTGAATTAACAAGCATTCACAGACATGCTGCAGTTTCTCTGGGAAAATGTCACAGGGGTTCCTCCTTTATTCAATAATTTGATGCAATCTAAACTTTGAAGATCTGCATCTATAATGTACTGAACATTTTCTGTGCTCATTAGAAAAAGCTGAAGGAGATTTGGATCTTCTGAAGGATTACAGTCATGCCATGATTCCCACAAAAAAAAATTAATAATGTGTTTATTAATTTAGAACCATATGTATACTTAGGCTTAATGGAAGTATGTGCTTATGCAGATGTATTTGTTCTGTTGTACTTTCCAGATTGTCAAAAGTTTTTCTAACTTTCTCTGAAACTCGCCTTTTAGTTTTGCAGTAGTTTATTATAACTTTATTATATTCATTAATTTGTTAAGATTTGGGTTCTTACATTTCTTTAAAATTCTTTTCCCTATACAACAAGAGAACAAATTTTTTTGCTTGGGGTTTGGATTTACGTGTTTCCTTTTTTTCCTAATCTTTCTACCTAATGTTTTTCTGTACACAACAATAGAAGAAAAAGTTATTTTATGCTTTATTAGGCTGGGTGACATATTCTTCCAAGATCCAGTGTTCAGCAGTATTTTCAGTAAATTGTGTGTCACACTTGACTGCAGTTAACAAGAAATTGCAAAACAAGTAACTACAGAGTACAACAGGTCTAACTACTAATACACTGGCAAACTTTCTTTTCTGTACACATCACTCATAAACAGGCCTTGATTGTACATATTACACAAACATGAGGATTTGCCAAATACCTTCCACAAATGACATACTGTTTTGTTAGCCTCTATTTGTTCTGCATGTCTATGAAGGTTATATTACTTCTGTTTCCAAATTTGAGAAATGTTTTAACAAACAAAAACCAGTGTTCATTCTTGTTTGTACCATGTAGCATGTTTTCAAATGGAGAATATATTGTGCACTAAAAAATCCCTCTCTTTGGAAGTTTATTTCTGTGCCCGTTTCGCATAGCGCTTCTCATGTCATCTTACTCAGTGCAGAATCCTGCCAGTAAAATTTTAAATAGCAATAAATTAAGTTCAATGAGGTAGTAAATATGATAGAATTTATTAATATCTCTTGTATTTCAACCTTCTGTTTGTCAAAGTTGCCAAATATAATGATTTGCTTTCTAAAAAGTAAACTAGAACTCTATATAGAGCTCTTTATTAAAACAATTGCCAGTTATAAATTTCCTCAATATTATCTCTTAGCTGCAAGGAACACTTCTGGTTTGAGTGTTTCAAGGCACACTGGGCAAAAAGCACTAGCTTTACACATCACTATGTCATCAAATATGCCTTACAGAAATGTTTAAAAAAACCCACAAAAAATCTTGTTGTATTTTGGAAGTATTTTGGTTTGATATTTTGATGAATAACCCATGTCAAATTTAAAGAAATTTTACAACTGGTTCAGCCAACTAAATGGTTGGTGGTTGGCAACGATGAAAATTAGTTTCACTGTAGTTTCATTATAAGACTGTCCCAAGACTGTAATGTCCCCAGTCTTCACTGAAATAATTTAATGTGTCATTTCAAAATGTCAGTGCTTGGGGTTTCCAAACATTTTTGCCAAGGCTGTTTTCTCTTTAAGGATTGTGAAAGCATTATTTTGAAATACACTTTAAAAACAGGTTGTAAAATGTTTTCAAGTTCTGAACATATATGAAGAACTTGTAAATTGACAGATTCATTTTTGCCTCAAAATGAGTGTGCTGCATCATTGAGATTGAATACAGTTAAATTGTCACAGTTCTTAGGTTATTGCTTTGTTTCTCTAAGTTATCACCTCTATGGGTAGTCTTTAGAAATGAGTTAGCACATAGGGTCAGTAAGAAATCTGAAATCCATTTTAAAAGATCAACTCTTACTATTTTCAATTTTATCACCACATCTTAATGATCCATAAAGTGATAAAGAAATGGACAACTCATATCACACAAGTGCACATGAACAGTCCCCACCTAGCAAGGACAAAGCAAGTTCTCTTTTGTACCAAATACAAAAGTGATCCCCAGATAAAATTTTTGAAAGACATCAAAATGCCTACTCTATAGCAGGAAAGTGCAAGTGCAGACTGTCAGGTAGTGAGGCACTTGGAACTGGTAGCCCAGAGAAGTTGTGGGTGTCCCATCCCTGAAAAGGTTTAAGGGCAGGCTGGATGGGACTTTGAGCAACCTGGTCTAATGAAAGCTCTCACTGCCCATGGCAGCAGGTTTGGAGCCAAATGATCTTTCAAGTTCCTTTCTAACCTAAACCATTCTGTGATTCTGTGATTTTATGAGATTTCCAAGCTGAAGACATGCCCAGTGGCCAGCAGACAGTGAATTATTCAGTTGTGTTGATGCCACAGTGTACAGATCTATTTTTCTGTGGATAAGTTTTGTTCTGTAGAAGCTCTTATAAGCTGTTGGCTCTGAATAAGGATGAAAGGGAGAGAGACCTTCCCTGCAGGGAGTAGCACATTTCTGGTGACACTAGCTCAAATTCACAGTCACACACTGGGTGAGCTCTGCTCCCCTCAGGGTCTGTGCCGACTCATCAGTGGTCAGCCTCATGCACACTGTGCAATGCAGTCTGAGGAACTGTACAAACAACTCAGCATGAAAATTAGAAATATAAATCATTTTCTTCATAAAGTTCTCCTAACCACACTAATTCCCATGACATGAACAACTCTTAGCAGACAACTGGGCAATGTGTTTCTCACCTTTTATACACCCGCTCTGCAATCATCTCCTTGGTTGAAAAGTGCACCATAGAGTGGAAGATGGGTGGTTTTGGTAAGATTTAATTAATGGCCTACACGTAGGCACCAAGCAGGGGAAGTCCTGCTTAGCTGTTCATGTTGCATGGGATGTCACGAGAGAAACTAAGACACAAAACCAGGGAGCCTAGATTCTAGTCTGGTTTATTCACAAAAATATTTAATCTATATTTACTTGAGAAAGAGTAAAACAAACATGAGGCATATGTCGGGCAAAATCCTGGACAAAGAGAAGTCAGTGTTGCCTCATTAATTACTGGCATTTACAAACCCATTTGTTAAAAGTGTGAAACTTTCATTAAATATTAAATATCTATATTCTGATTTATAATAAATGGATACTAGTCATTATCATATAATTTACAATATGTCTAGTTAATATCAGATTATTAACGCTTTCAAAAATTTAACAGCAAATTTCTGTAAAAATATGTGGGAAATTAAGAGAATGCAAGATGATCCTTTTGCTTTAGAGTAATTTTGGCTGTTTACAATTAATATAGTTGAGAAGTTATTCAGTGGTTTGTAGGCTTCTAAAGGAAACCGAGAGTTAGTAAAATTTCTTCTGCCACAGTAAATTATATTATTTGGATAAATTGTATATTATGGATATTTTCCTCGTTCATAAAAGGGTATTTGTCCAAATGAAGAATCCTCCTGCATCTAAGGCAATGAAGTAGAAAATGTACCTAAAGTTAGAGCTGAATCCCAATGAATGCTTTGTCAAAATCTGAATGTCAAAAGAGTTCTTATAATTAGGTAATTTTACAAGTCTTATCTCCTGCTTTTATCATGTACCCCAAAAGAGTGCAGTATATTCATCCCAATGCCTACCCAGTGTGTGAAACCCTGCAGAACCAGCTAAAGGACATGTTCTCTGTGCACTTGGGACTGAGGCTTCTGTCTCTGGCACAGGACAGCACAAGAACAGGGCCAAAAAACAGGGTCTGGCCTTGATTCTGAGTCAGAATTGGGCCAGTATGTCCCCTTGCTATCAGCCATCCAAACTTCTTTACAGTAATACTGGGAGGTTTGCTATTCATTATTATCAGAAGAGCCAGGGAGACTTCAGGGGCTTGGAGTACTTGTGACAAAGCTCTTACTGGGCACACTGATGAGCTGCACAGCAATAGGATTCATGCCTGGCACAGCTTCCTGCCCCACTGCCGCTGGGATCAGCTTTTTCTGTCAGTTCTGGCTGCAGATACAAACATCTTAACTAAATCAATAATAGGAAGCTCACTAGACATAAAATATGGGAGAGGAAAAATTGCAATTTCTTCCAGACAGTCTGAAAATCCCATTATTTTTCTTATGAAAGTTCTGTTTCCTTTATAAAGCTAAACGTTCTGGCTTTCTTGAGTACTCTTGAAACAAAAAGTCAGTTCTTGGCATAATGAGTCTTTAAATGGCAAACACAAAATCAAGTTTCTGAAGAAGAGGAGACACACAGACATGCCCCAAAATGGGTATGAAGTTCTTTTTAACCAAGGAGTAAATGAAGTTAAAATTGTGAAGAGGTCAGCTAAGGCTGAGAGTATGCATGCCCACAGGGCTGAACTTGGCCTGCAGGAATACTGCACACAGAGCAGGATTAGAAGCAAAGGCTGCATGAAGCTTTTGCTAACTGAGCTCATGATAAATATAACAGTACTAAACACAGACCCTGTCAGTGTTTGGGAAGTTTGCCATTTATTGCAAAAGCTGAATACTCTTCATTATCTTTTCTTTATCAATTGATGGGCATACTTCTCAGCCATGAATGCCTGGCTAGATAGGAGTGAAGCCTGATAACACAAAATCACCATTCTCCCATGCACCAAATTGACAGGATGTAGAGCATCTTTGAAAGCTGCAAAATAGGATTAGTCAGAGATAATAAATAGAAATTTTCCTCAGTGTTTGTTAATAACATGGGAATGAGAATAGTGCTAGCTTTTTCAGAAATGGAAATATAAATGAAAGGAAGGAAACTACCTTAAAATGCAACATCTCTTGCTAGATTCCAGCTCGTCTATGGTATCAGAAAAAAACTCCTAGAAAAAATGCCATGGCATATTTTCGTTGCATATTTGTCAGCCCACTTCATGCACTTCAGTGAATGTATCATGAATTAATAGCAAATACTCTACACAGCTATTTAGATAATGCAAAGCAAGAAGTAATTATTTAGCTGGTAAATTTTTTGACAGACATGTTTTGTAGTTTATAGCAACAAATGAGAATAATGCATTTTCAATTTAAAAGAGCAAGAGGGTATCATAAAATGCAGGTTCCTTAATGAAGGTTTCAGGAGACTGGATATGAGTGAAGAACTCTAGTATAAAGTGCAAAAATTTTTAAAAAATCAATTTAAAAGGTAACAATTAAAAAAATCTCACAGTCCCTACTTATTAAGGCTGTTCCTGATATGTTTCCTCTTTATTCCTCCACTGAGAAATCTGGAAATAATAAAAACAAAGAAACTATTATCTCAGAAGAAAATTTTAGAAAAGAACATTCATTTTATCCCACCAAAGTAAATTCAACTCTCAATGAAAATACGTTTCAGAAGAAAGACACAATTTTGTACTTTCACAGGAAAAGGAGAAGGCAAAATGTATACCTGAAAGATGGCTCCTATGTCCGAAAACTTAGTTGCCATTTTATCAGCTTGATAAAAGAAATTACTCTTTATTTCAGATCATTTCTCATTTACATGCTCAGAATAGCATTGTAATAAAACCTTGATCACTAAGAATATACCACACATCTTGCAGACCACTTTTTCAGTGTAAAATTATAATACACAGCTGTGACATCTAGTTGTAGAAGAAAACTATATCCCTGATCACATGCCTGCATTTTCTTTTTAGTGTACAGCATAGCTTAAATGAGTTTTTCTATTTGAGAATTATTTCTACTAAAGAAGATCGAATTATTATTTAGTCAATTTTGCCCGTAACCACTACCGTGATACTACTCTGTTGATGCAAATCATTCCCAGGTCCTTTAACTCCTGGCCTCAGAGCTTATGGCAGGGTGTGAGTAGTGAGATCCAGAGAAGACTTAAAGCTTGTATGACAGTGGTAGGGGTACAAATTAGGTGGAAACTTACTGTTTAAAGTCTTAAAACTGAGACTAAGCTTTGGTCTCAAGAGCCAATCCTAAAATGGTTGTCACCATGTGCCTCCATCTCCTCATCAAACACAAACAGGTTATCTTCAAGGCATGTCTTTAATCTAAACCAAATACCTGGTCTGTCTTTAAGAGAAACCTTGATTTATCCTGCAGGTCTTTGTCTCTGGCTCTCTGGTGGCACTTATCCCTTACCACCATTACAAATAAGGCCTCCCAACACATATCTAATCCTACACCAGGGACATGTGCCAAATAAAATTGTGGGTGAAACAAATACCACCGCAGACAGAGGTGTATGATAGGCACATGTGGCACTAGTTTGTCTGATTGAGTCACTGCTCAGAAAATTAAAAGGCAAAATAATACAAAACAAGACAAACTAAGGAACAAATAAAAATCCTCTCAGGATCCATTAGCAAGAGGAGCTTATAGCAAAAAAAATCTTAAAAAGAAAAGTGATGGAAAATGCTAGGTGCTTATCTCAAATGGGTGACAAAATGTGTTAAATTATTTTAATAATTAGGCAAGTCATCTCTACTACCATATAAATTCCATAAACAAGAACACAAATAGCCAGGGATTACTGCATGGCTGTTACATTAGCAGCACAGCTGGATGCAACATCAAAGTCCTCATAAATGAGAGGAATTGTTGTTGTTATGCTATGATATGAGACTTGAATAAGAGTTTAAAAGTAACATTCATTTTCTTCATTAAAGATTAACAAGGGTAAGTGTTTAATTAGTATTTTAACTGGATAGCAAGGAAATAAATTCTGCATTTTGTAGGTTAATGGATTCTGTGGATCATGATACCACAGTTCTTTGTCTAATTTAGAATTAAATAGTTAAGTCAAATTGCATTTATTTAAGAACACATTGGTTTTGACTTAGGGAAATGAGAGAACCTGATAAAAGTTTATTTGATTCCTAAGCTTTATTTCTGTGACAACTATTTTTCTGTTTCTTAGAGAGTAAATCTGGTGTAACTAATCTTTGAAGTTTCACGACCTTTCAAGTTTGGCTCAAAAAATTAATGATGTTGATATAACATTACTTCATCCATGTACTGGTATCTTCTTAAGAACCCTAAAAGATCTCTTTATCTGTCAACACAACATTTCTCAATGCAGCAAAATTTTTGTTCACAGAATTTCAAGCATTTCCTTCTCCTACCTATGATAGAAGTTTATACCTTCCCACAGTCTTCTATTCCACCTGTATCTTTTTTTTATATATGTTTTTTTCTTCTTCTTTATCTATAATTTCCTTTTCATTTAGGTGTTTCATTTGGCCTTGCATAACAAAACCAAAAACCAAACCCTTGTAAAACCTTGCCCACCTCTGGATGCCTCACTTCCCCTGGCTTCACTGTTCAGACTGCTAATTTTGTCTTTTTCCATAGTGCAACTTAGTTCAGAAAGTGTCTAACAGGCTTGTTCATTGTCCTACGCTGTTTCTGTCAGCAAACTTTGCTCATTACATTGGGATGAGACATGAAAGAATTTCTGGCTACATGACTGTAAATACAGTGCCAAACTGATTACTGAGGAGCAGTTTTTATAACAGCAGCATAATAATTTCCTTAATTTCAACGATAATTCATACTTTGGATGGATTTTTACTTTGTATTAATTATTCCAGATAATTGTCCATATTGTGATTCATGCTATCTAAGTAAGATTAGATAAACACAGCTGTGTTTTTCTGACTTAACAGTTTGTGACCATTTGAATCTGTGAAACGTGCTAATACTTTGTATTTGTCAAGAAGCTGCTTAAAGAAAGTTCTATTGGTTGTTAATGTCAGTGTTTAGAGAAGTTGCTTGACTTTCAAACTTTACTGCATAGTAAGACTGATTTGAAAGATGAAGCTGTGCAACACATATCACAGTGTCTGGGAATAGATAAAATCAAGTGCTGGGGATTAAAGACCAGACAAACAGAACTCACAGGCAAAAATAACAACATTCTGCTTTCAGCATCTGCATCTGCAGCAGCAGATATTGATCAAACAACAAGTCTTAACAACGTGATCATGAAATGTTGTTGGATATAAATCAGATTCTCTTTTCCAAATCTGTTTCAGGTCGATTCTTCTTGGTGAGCTCAGAGCTCACTGTCAGTAATAAGTGGAGCAGAGGGCTACTTTCCTTGGAAGGTGTGAATCCACGTTCAGTTCCCATACGATTTTTTTATGTTCAGAAATACCCAGCCCAACTCCAGCCTTTTCCAGGAAAGTAAAGAAAGGCGAATAAAGGTATTTTCCTTGTTGAATACATGTATCTCCTTCAGAAAGTTGTTCAGATTGGTAGAAGTAGTACCATCAGCTCCTCTTTTAAATAAAAAAACTATGAGAGGGCAAATGAAGCAGAATTGTTGGACCTAGTTTTTGATATTGCAGTAGTACTAAAATGAGTAAATCTCGGAAAAATAACTTATAACAGAGTGATGATGTACAGAGCAGTAGGAATTGTGCTGACACGCATCAGAGCTGAAACCTCTTTGGCCCATCTGGGTTTTGAAACCATTTAGCAGAGGGTAGCAGGTGTCCTTCTACAAAGGGAAATGTGTTACTCCATATGAGGTGTATGATGAGGCATTTCTGTCACATGCAAAACTGACATTCTCATGCAGATTGCTATGCACAGAGGCCAACAGATAATAGACATACAATTTACCATAATTTAATCTTATTCAACTTCAATAAAATTGGATGGCTACAACCACAAAGAGTAAAGAACTGCTGACTTCAAGTGAAACAATCCTTCAGCTACAAGAAACTGTAGGTACTACTATACAAACTTCATAGGCAATGACTGGGATTAACATAATGTGTTATGAAATAATTTTCTGAGGACTTATTGAGAAACAGCATCTGATGCAAGTAATAAACATACAAAAAATAGTTTAAAATTAATGCTCTCTGCAGAGATTCTAAAATCATCACAATCTGAATTTAGTTTCGGTAAATAGTGTTCACTATGGAGATCCAGGGAAAAGCTCTTCAACTTGCGCTGACACTAAACAGAAATAAAAAATAAAAAAACCCAGAAGATAAAAAGAACACTGATATGTACCTATTTTGTTACATTTGCTTCTCATTGATCTCTGGTAGCTCATTTATTTTGCTTCATTGAAATTGTTTGTGGGATCTCCATGTAATGCAATAAAACTTTTTAGTCTGTTTTTCAAGTGGAAAAGGACTGCTGCTGGAAAGATGAAATAAAAAAAGAAAAATTAAACATGGAAGGAAAACACCTGAAAAGATAGCCATCCTTTCTCTAATTTTTATAAACTTCACCCAGAACCTCTTGAGAGTATTTCAATTTTCTATTTTCAATATACAAAAAAATATCTTGGCTTTTTCATAAACTTAGTTAACTCTTTACATTTGACATCTCAACTAGACAGAAAAAAAAAAGATTTTTTCCTGGATTAGACTGTTATTTCACAGATGTTGGACATAAATTCATACCTAGCTACAAATGTTGATCCTTTTTGAATTGCAGACTTCAGCACAGTTCTAATTGTGATAATGGTCACAATATTAATGGTCCTAATCTCTTCTGTCACTTTGACACATCCAAAATCATCAGTTCGTCTCCAAGTCAATTTTAGAAATTTTTTTCTACTTTATCCAACAGACAAAAAATTGACAATGTTTTTATAATAATATACTTTTCAATGGGTATTTTTCTGCAAGAGTCGAGTCTACAAACCGATTAATTCATTCCCCACAACCATTTAATGTGAAATAAACTTACAAAAGGCCAGCTGCAAAAGCTCATACAATAAACTGCTTTTCCCCCAGAAACACAATAGAGAAAACAGGTATTTATTATTTGGATTTGATTGTTCACAGCTGGTGCATTCATCAGACAGAATAAACATTGGCATTTGACCCATACTACAAAATTAATTTTCAAATTTTAATGCCCCAAGACAAATTTTGTAGGGTTCAGATGCAGATGACTTTTTTTTTAAATAATAAAGGATGATTTGCAAATTGGGTTCTTGGGTGAAACGCCAGGCTCACCCAGGCCTGTAAGTAATTATTTATATTGACTTAATTTGAGTACCTCTATAGTCAGTACACTTACAGACTAATGATGCAAGAAAGGTAAAATTCATGGACTTAGAATCATAAAATCATAGAATTGCTTGGTTGGAAGTGTTTTGAAGTACTTGTTTTTTAAACATGAATCTGGAGCTACTCAGTAAAATATTTACAGTTACCTGCTTTGTCTCTGAAAATTGCATCTTTAAATTTAGCCTTTAGCCTGAACCTTTGGAATTACAATGCCACACACAGAATCAGCCACAGATATTTTAAGAAGAAAAGAATATTTTACTTAGGAACTTATAAAATTCTGGTACCTTGTTTAAGTCACATTTCATTGAGGTTAATTATCAGCACTTTCATTTTTTTGTGTATGTGAAAGGTCACTGTTGTAAAAAACAATATAGGTCAGAACTCTCTTAATCAGCATTTTGGCAAAGGAAAAGGCCATTCTAAATTGCAGTGTAGCACTGACTGTTTGCCTTATGTTATCAATCTCTTCAAACATGAGAATTCAAGCTAAAGCAATAAAATATGAACTTTCAATCCTTTTCTTTTCAAAAGAATAGTGAAAAGGCCACATTAATCTGAACAACTGCTGAATAAATGGAATAGTAGGAAGAACATGAGCTTCTACACTTATGTCCAGATAGGAAATCTAAGTATCCTCCTTCCTTTTTTAATTTAAGGTGATGAAAAAATTAAAATTTAAGGATCTGGTCTCATATCAGTTTGGGTAATCTCCAGAGATCTATTCTGTTCAATACAAGCTCTAGTCAACCTAGCTGTAACTTTCAGCTGGTCAAATCAGCTGGTCAAGTAGTGTTTATCCAGGCCAGTAAATATATACTTGCAGCACAGCACTTTTACAATGGATGATCCCCAACCACTTTTACAAACTCTGTGTTTACTCATTTTCAGCCACATTACTTTCTGGTGAAATACATCCACAGTTTGATTGGAATGTAGCATCAATCTCAGAGCAGGGCAACAACAACAGTAGAGAATGGGAACTGAAGTATTCTGGATTTATATCAAATGACAGAAAGATTTAAGTAGAAGATTTAAGATTAAGTGACACATCAAGAAAGTGGGTACTAGCCGAAATAACATTTTCAGTCTTGGTAAGCATGCAAACAAAATTGCTCGTATTAAAGGAGTTGACATATTGAGAAGAGTACATTCAATTTTCGATACCTGATCATGTTTCTAACTACAGATATTTCTGGCTGTTGTGGCAGCTCAGCATTGATCTGGATGATGTGAGTCTTTATGAAATGCCAAAAATATTATAGCAATGTCTGTAAATACTGAAGGCAAGCCCCACCATTGCACAAACCAAGGACCAGTTTTTGTGCCTGACACAATAACTATTCTATGGTGAGCCAACTCAGATTAGAACAAGCCAAGGCTTTCCAGGCATGACAGACTGGCATCTACAACACCCTGGCAAATATCTTTGGAAAAGATACAGGATATTTTTGAAATGCAGCATAAGACTTGAAAGACCAAAGATGGGGGCTTGTCTACGATACAAACCAGCCAGGAGCTTCATCTGGAGGATCTGAGTGATGTTCACCTACACTGTTTCACATGAATTTCATTCTGAGAGCTGTTGAAAGAGAGGCTACCACGGTAAAAAGAAAAAATTAAAACATCTCCTTTTTTTTTCCCCTTCTCACTGTGGTTTTGACCAATCCGCGATTTTTTCAGAGTGTAATATGTATAATAAATATATTCTTTCTACACTAATTACTTTAAAATATTTGTCACCTTTAAACTGATATCACCATCTGATATTATGAAAGAGTTGCCTAGAAAAAGTTAGATATACAATGCAAAATTAAATTTATCTGTTATGAAAAATGAAATGTACACATATGTTGGGTTTTTTAATTATGGCCACTGCTTTATCATGTTTAGCTTTAACATGTGAGCCTTGTTTGAGTAGGTTTAAGGAATATTAAGCAAATTTTTGGGATTATATTGATGTATTTTTATAAACACAATATCTTTGAATTCTTGCCATGTAAAACAGCTAATATAATTGCCTTTCATTTATTCTGAAGTTTGAGGCTAAATTTACCAAATCATTTATTCCTCCTATTATAATTCTAACAAACCAAATGTATCTATTTTTTCTAGATGCATTTTTTCCTAGGTGTCATCCTATGGAGAAAAACTTCCTTGACTTACAAACATGAAATATTTGGAGTCCAGGAGTCAGTATCATCAAAAGTGAAATAAGAATCTAAGCAAACTCATAAAAATAAAACCAAATAATCCCTTGCTTATATCATATTCACATTTTCACAGAATTCCACCCCAAACCCTCAGTCTTTTTTAACACTTATTGTTGCTGAATCCAATCTTTTGCTTTGCATAATGATACTGTAGATGAAACCAAGAAAAGCATTGTAATTGCAATTATTCTTGTAAAAAATATTAGAACCACTCAGGTATAAAATAGACAATTTGAGAGTAGAAAATCTTTATAGTTACAAAAGAAGTAGATGGAGCAGGTGGCTGCCAGGGACATTAAAAAACCTGAGGACAGAAGGGTCACTGCTGCTTGAGTAACCTTGAATTCCTCACCCTGGGAGCAGTGCATGGTTTGGGAGAGGAAGGAGGGACAGCTTCCAGCCCTGTCTTCACCTCCAACAGGGAGAATCACCTGCATGCTGGGCTGGAAGAACACAGCTGCTCAGCAGAGAAGGTAACACATATGAGTGAGGGGAGACACACAGACCTCCCTCCTCCCCAGGGCTCTGTGACTCCAGCCCATCTCCATGCTCTAACATACTATAACATACTGCCCCTAAAACCTCCCCTTCCCATCCTGTCTTCTTTCATGTAATCCCTCCTGGACTCACCCTCTGCTCCCCATCCTGAATGATGCAGTCTGTAGAGGTGAAGGACAAGGCCATCAACACCATCTTGCTGGAGCAGACTTTCATTATGTCTGTGTCACTACAAAACTGTGGGCTGGCTTTGGGGAGAAAGCCTACTTTGAAGTTGAAATCCTGCTGAGCACCCCAGTCCATGGTCTTTAATGGCCCATGTTGGTCAGCTTTTCCTCTTGCTTAAATATAGATGAATCCTGCTTCAATTGTACTGACACAAATCAATGATTAATCAAATTTAATGAATCCTTATTTGAAGATGTCTCTGAAGAAGTTTTACAGGGCATGATTAGCTCAGTAATTTAGAGCATAGTGCTAGTAACACCAAGGTGGTGGGTTTGATCCTTGTATGGGCCATTCTCTTAAGGGTTGGACTTGATCGTTCTGAGTCCCTTCCAATTCAGAACATTCTGTGATCATATGGCAAATCTGTTTTACTCATGGAGTCTTTGTGTTAAGTAAATACCAATGAAGCCTCAGACTTACCAAAAGAGAAAGCAAAGGAGGAAAAGGAATTTAAAAAGTAAAATGATAAAAAATGTCAAGGCATGAGTCCACTATCTACCTTGAGTTACTGAAGCTCTGCATTTAGAACGTGGACTGCAGCAATATATAATTAGACTATCAAATATACCAAGGCTCAAAGTTACCATTTGCATGGGGGAAAAAAGGCATTACCAATTATATAGTTATTATTTCCTTTTTTGTTTTCACCAGCACTGTCCCACACAGTTTACTAATGCATATGTCAGAGGAGCAGGGTGGAGCTGACATGCCAAGAGTTTTTGTGTTTACTTTGAACTCAGGGCTCTGCACTGAGTATGAACCTACCATTCCTCAGGTCCTTTAATGTATGGCCAGGTTTAGAAACTCTCTCCTCTTAAATTTCTTATTTGAAGGATGCATACTAGACAGAATTAAGGTACGGATTACCACAAATTTGCCATCTGTATGGTATAGAAATATTTTTTCTTCTTAGGAAATCAATAATTGGTAGGGAAATACCAGGACTCCAAATATACTAATTCCACATCCTACTAATTTATCTCTGAAAACACTCAAAGCAGTTTTCTCTTGTGCTTAGTAATAGAAATTCATTGTCTCTCTGAGAGTTCTGCTTTTCTTCAGATACTCCTATCAAGAGTCACCAGGTTCCCTAAAATGTTTATGTATGCACAGTTTTATAACGGGAGAAATTGCTTTTGGTTGTTCTGTCTTCTTATTAAGGTCAGAGATTATATAGGAGATTACATATTTGTCCCCAAAGAAAAAGTGATTTATAGCATTTGCCAAAGAGGTGTAAAAAGGTGGAATTTATTTTCTTTCTTCCTTCCAGTCCAAAATATTAAAGGAAAGCTTTAAAAAGTGATGTTGAATGTACAGACATGAACAATATTTAAGCACTGACAGTAATATATACTATACTAATAATATATAATAATATAATAATAATATATAATAATATATAATAATAATAATAAATATATAATATATAATAATATATAGTACTACACTACAGACCTTCTATAAGACAGGTTCAGCTTTGCTTCTCATTGTTTTTTTTCTTTTTAAATGATATTTAAAAGAGCCTGGGATTACACTTTTAAAACACAGTATCTATTACTGAGGTGGTTATGGATATGCCTCTTATTTTCTTTAAGTTCTATCCCTGTTCCAAAGCCTGTGTTGCATGGTAGCAGCACTGAGCAGGCACATGTGCTGGCATGGTCAGTGGGGAGGGAATAACCTGGACTGCTTGTGGAAGGTGGAACAAAAGCCATACAAGGATAACTGACCCATCTGCACAAACAACCCTCGAAGATGGTTGAACCATGAAGATGAAGATGAATCATGAAGATGAAGAACCCTAAGAGATGGCTGTAACTACAGCCTGTCAGGGCAGAGACAGGAGCAAAAGCAGGGCCACACCACTCTCTCTGGACAGACATCCCCATGCAGCAGCACTATCAGCTGTGATGTGCTGCTCCGTGCCAGCACCAGAGTTGTGACAACCTGGATTTCACCCCATGACCCAGCAGCCCAGCATGTCAGCCAGGATGCTCAGCACAGGTTGTCTCAGGTATCCCAACTGCTGCATTTGGATGGTCTGGCCAGCCAGGGGAGACACAAGCTCATGGTAGTTCCTACACTGGAAGCCAAGTGTATGAAATTAAGATGGTCACAAGAGAAAAAAGGTTAAACCGTCTGCAAGACAACTATGCCCGTGGAAGTAGAAGAGCCCTGAACACCACCACACACTAACTGAAACTACAAAATTGGTTAAAACTCTGTATCAGAGTTGCTACAGAGATTAACCACATCCCACAATTAGTTTGGAGACAAAGCCCTTTGACGTCAAATAGAAAGTTCCTCAAGAGCTTCAATGGCTTTTGATCCTGGCTGCAGAGAGGAAAAAGCAGTGGGACTCTCTAGATACCAATTCAGCTTTTGTTTAGTGTGCTCTGGGTGTATGGCTTCATATGCTGAAGTTAATTTAAAGCACAGTGTTTACAAAATGTTTTCAAGTGGCTTTTTGAAATTGGCTCTGCTACTTTTATTTAGGTTTCACTGAAAAGCAAGGGGGAAAATATCTCACTGTTGTACACATAGCACAAAAGAAATCGCTATTACAGTTTTGAAGAGTACTGTAGCAAATGTGAAAAACTGAAGTATGTACTAACCTTAGGAAGAACACTTTCATTTTCAGTATTAGAAACAGTAACCTCAAAAACTTTTTTTCAGCCCTAGAAAAAGCTGTCACCAGCTATTTTGAAGCCTTGCCTCTAACTTTATAAAGCTCATAAGCTAGACATCTATACATGGTAGGGGAAACTCTTGCTAATTGGGAACAATACACATAAAATAACAAAAAGGCTAGAGAGCTTTTTGTCAGGGGGATTAAGAGATGACAAATGTTTGACAGGGTAGTGAATTCACTTTCCAAATTGCCTGTTTCTCAGTTACCATATTCCCATTGGACTTCATAAAAAAGTCAGCTCACATCTTTCCATTCATACTACTGGGCTTAGGAGGTGGACTGGCATTAACAGGACATTAACAGAAGTGTTCTTTCTGTGGAGGATTTAGAAATCTATGCATCATTGTCTTTTTAATTTAAATTCAGGAGGAAAAAAATAATAATTAGAAATATTATTTTCAGAACAACAGAAAAGCATACATATCAAGCAGCTGTATGGGATTACCAAGCAATATTCTAGTTCCCAGTGTCCTACCCCCAACACTGGCCAGTGGAAAATGCTTAATAAAAAGATAGATAGGACAGCAAGCATGAGGTGAATGTTTTCAAGGTACTTTCTCAACCTCTAGCAATCTGTAGCACTTACAAAGCTAGAGATATGACTTTTAGTAATCTGCAATGGATTTTTCTTTATTTTTCCAGGTTCTGGTTTTGATTCGTGGTAAAATTCCAGCATTCAAAATCTCCAGTAGTAAGAAAGAAATTCCACATTAACTGCTCATTTTCTTAAAAATACTTCCATTTTTGCTTTTGTTGCAAATTTTTAGTGTGATATCTGCTAGTAATTGTCTTGAAAAATTCTCTTTCATCCATGCTATTCACAATTTTACAAACCTCTTTTTGCCTTCACTCAGTTGATTGATCATCAGGCTGATGAATTCTGAATTACTTATTGTATCTATGACTAGTAAAGAGTCAGTCTTTACCTTTGCAACCCTTTTATCTTTTCTGCTTTTACTGAGTCCTTCTGAAACAGGACTGAAACTGTACAAACTAGTTTTAACTTGAAGAAGGGCATGGTGCTGTGCTCTGTTCTCTGCTGCTTTTCTGATCATTCCTCTGGGGTGGCATTTGCTTCACTACATTGCTGCTACTGGTCTCAGAGACCATAGTTTCATCAACAAGACTTGCTTTAGCCCCAAGGTCACTTTCTGAAGCCTGCTCGTATCCCATCATTTCCCAACATTTTAAAATAAGAATATTTTTTTTCTATTTGATTATTCTTCTCATACATAAAGCAAACTACATTCTGGACTACAGTCTGTAGCCAGTGTACCCAGGAAAGTTGTTGTGCTCTAGTTTGGGTCTACTTTGGGACTCCCCAGCTTAAGAGTGCCAAGAAAGTGGTGAGGCAGGGGAGAGCTGCCTCGGGGCCAAGAGCACCATGAGAAGGGTCTGCAGGAGCTGGGTGAAGAGGAGAGACTGCAAGAGCAGCCAGCAGGTGCTTGAAGGGTGATTGCAAAGGTGACAAAGCTTGCAGGTCTTCAGCACTGGCAAATGACACAACAAGGGGCCAAACATTAGCAGGTGGGACTGAGGTTGGACATTACAAAAAAATTTCTCTAGGGATATAGTGCATCTTTGAAACAAATCCTGTGAAATCTGTATACTTGGAAGCTTTTGAGATTTATGCCTAGGCATGGACACAGCTGACTTGGTCTAGTGTTGGTGATGGTCCCACTCTGAACAGCAGATGGGACTCGATGATTGCCTGAGGCTCTCCCAGCCAACAAGGCTGTGAGTCTGTGAATGAATGACTTCATTTTTACTCTGATATATGACACCTGCTGATCTGTTTCTTGAGTCAATTATGTGGAAAAGCTATCTGACTACCTTAATGATTATTCAGCTTAGTTAGATGTCTGTAGTTTTCATACTGGTTATAAAAAGATAAATCCCATTTTTATCTTTAAAAATATTTTAAAAAAGATGATCTATGGACATAGAGCTTGCATAGTTGCAGTAAAAATTATTTGAATTGACAATGATTTATCCTTAATATTTTATATATTTTAAAAATATTCATCGAATTTGCTTCTTTGCATCTTCAAAAAGATCTTCTTAAAAGAAAGTGTCTCTAGCACTTAACCACTGGGATTGATGAGGATGGCTCATACAATGTGATTCCTGCAAGCAGTCAGGCAGATCAAGGGATCCTGATCCCCTTCATTGGCTGACTCAGTGTGCTACAAGCACAGGAAACAATGAAAATCTTCAGAGGGAGACAGACAGGAGTAAGTGGGTCTCAAATTTTTAATTATTCAAATATTTTTTCCATCAACTCTTTCCCAGTAGTTTATATTGCATTTAATAAGGTCCATGAACTCATGATTTAAAAGAACAGTTTCCTTTCAGAACTAAAGAAGAGAGTAATATATCAGGTTTATTTCCAGTAATCAGACTTTGCAATTGGTTTTCTTTTGTCTTACTTGCAGTATAAAATTTATTTTTCTGTCTTGTCCTTGCTGCTTTTATTCTAATTCCCAATGCAGTGAATAAATTACTAGAAAAGCATTTCTAGCATAAATTCAAGTGTGAATGCAAACAAATTTAGTTCTGGTTTATATTAGTGAAAAACAACTGCTCTAAATAATGGTATGAAGAAATAAAATTTTACAGAAAATAGTGCAAAGTATATGATTGAAAATAATTGCATTTAAGTTTGTGAGACACATTTAATGTGCAATGAAAAATGTTTTGTAATTATAAAACTCTTCATATTATGTTAGGGAAAAAATTATTAGTGCACTAGTGCACAATACAACACAATGTATTTTATTGCCCAGGAGAGGTAAATATTTTCCAAGAAAAATAATCACAATATAGGCTATGTGCCTGTTTGCATGGAACAGCATTTCACTGCTAGGATCGTAACTCATTTTCAAAAATGCATTAAATAAGCTTTGCTTTCTTACTGTCTGATTTTTTTCTCGTCCTTTCTTGGTTTCTTTTTTCCACACTAATTTCCAAAGTTTTAACAAACCTTGTCCTTAAACTTGCTCTTCAGAAAGAGAGAGAAAAAAAATCCTATTAAGGCTTTCGACTGACCACAGTATATTTCATTACCTAACTTGATGATGATAACCTTTAAAATTAGGTTTGTGGTGTCAATAGAAGCAGTAGAAAATTCAAAATTCATTTACTAAATGAACTTATTAAACACTACAAATTTTGCTTAAAAGTAGTTGTTTATGACACATTTAATTTGCCAGATATAAATAGGAAAAGCAAAACCTGTTCAGATAGAAACAAGACAAAAATTATTTACAAAAAATTGAAAACATACGATGGAATTCCTCTGTAACCTTGAATTCATAGACTTCTTTTAGATAAAAGTAAATACTTCAATAATATAAAGTAAATGGCACTGGCAAAAATAAAATCTTTACTGACCTCTTATGCTTTTATATTTCTGCAAAATGGAGGGAAGCTATTGCAAACTGATGCATCTCAATGACAAATTCCACCATTTCTCAGGCAATAGGGGCTGAAATGGCCCAGTGAGATACCAGGCATAAGCACTTGAGCATGTTTTGTCTCAGACAGTCCTCCTGTTGTGACAGGAGGTGGTGATTAGGTGGGCAGTGCTGTTCTGAGCCAACTTCCTTTTCTGCCTTGAGACCCATGCCCTGTGGGGCTGCATCAAGCCCCCCAAATCATATCCTGGAGGACTCAAAAGGACTCTCTGTATGGGGCAAATTACATGGAAAATCTATTTTACAGAAGTGGTATGCACCAGATAAACAGTAAAGCAAAATAGATCATTCCCCTTGCTCTCTTTTTCTCTCTCTCTCTCCTTGTCGACCCCAGATCCAGACCATCCCCAGCAGCAGGTTCAATGCAGGATATAATAACTCATTCTTTTTACTCTTACCTTTCTCTACCCCTCCTTTATTTCTCCCCTCTCCTGTTTTATCCTGGCAAATGCAGCAATCGTATTCTACCATTAACTCCACACCTGAAGCTTGTTGTGGAAGTTGGGATCTTATTAAAGTTACTTGTAAAAGTTGTTATCTTGTTAGCTAACAGTTCTGAGACTAAATAGTGTGCTAGTTCACAGAATTAAGATGATTGAAAAACAAAGTGTAGGAATTCAGTAACACTGAAGTGTGCTCGTGTCTGCTCTTCACTACAAAGAAACCACAAGATGTTGCATTAAACCCAGCCCTAAACAAATTCAAGTGATTGATGTTTTTGGAAATTCATGGTGAATTTGGGAATTCAAGATGAAGTGCTGGTTTCCAAGATCTTCCAGGACAAAATTCCCCCACAGAAATACTTAACAGGGGATATACCTATTACTATTTTTGGATTGGATTTACTAAAGGGGAAGGAGATGGGTGTTTGGACTTGCCCCTGCTGCAGTCCGACTACTGCAAGCAACACTGTTCTTGCCTCCCTCTAAGATAACAAATGTGAAACCTTATATCTTACCCTCAGGAGCAAAGGAAAGGATTAACCCTGACATTAGTGACTTAGAGGACCAGGGGATAATTAGCCAGTGTATGTAAACCGAATAGAAAGTGGCAGCTGACACTGGCTACCAGCATCTGAATGCAAACACAGGCCCTTTAACTGCTGCAGTTCCTAATATGGTTGATTTTGGCTATCCAGGAATAAGATCACCCTGGTTTTGGCAACTATCAACATGAAATATGCATTTTTTTTTTAATAGTCTTCCTGCAAGAATCAGTCAAGGAACAGTTTGCATTGACATGGGAAGAAGAGCAGTATACCTTTATACTCAACTTCCCCAGGGATATTGGCATTGAGCCACCACCCTTGCCCTTTATGCTCCAGCTCAAGAACTGGCCCAAATAGGCCCAGAAGAGCAGGCCAAGATTTATTAATATATTGATGATATCCTACTTGGTTGCCCAGAGGTGGAGGCAGTGGAAGAGACTGAAGCACAGATAACTGGTCATTTGGAGAGTATGGGACTCCATATTCTGACAGAGAAGGTTCATCTCATTTCCTGTGAGGTAAAATTCTTAGGCATCTGGTGTAAAGGCTGGACAACAGGCGTTCCCTCTGAGACATTAACCACTCTGCATCAGACCTGGATGCTAGGGAATAAGAAGGAATTGCAACATGCCATACAACATATTTCTGTTTTGGAGAAAACACATTCCTGACTTTTCCGTAATTCATGGAATTATTCCCTATATGATCTGACAAAGAAAAGGGCTGCTTGAGATTGGACACAAGTCCACGAGGAGGCTTTGAAAGTGCCTATATTTGAAGCTGGGATATACCAAGCTCTAGGGCCCAAACATCCTACAGACCCCTTGCATATTGAATGGGGTTTTGGCATCCATGTGTTATCAATTCATATGTAGCAATAAGGATCCAAAAGACCTAGACACCCTATTGAATTCTATTCCAAAATCTTCAAAGATGAAAAGAAATTATATTTGTCTTGGGGCTATCTGTAGTAAGCATAGCTTTACAGGAGGCAGGCAAGATGATTAAATGCCAACCCACTGTGTTAAGAAGCCCCTCTTCAGGTGTTATGCAGTGACAGCAGGTACTCCAGCCCCTCCAGGGTGGCCTAATGTGAAACTGTCAGAAAGTGATATGTGCAGATAGAACTCCACTTTTATGAACATAATGTTAAAAAAAGCCCACCAAAAGACCTTCCAACACAGGGACTACCAAACTGACCCTGATGGGCTCAGTATAAGTTACCCCATAGAAACAACTCCCTTATTTATCTCCCAGATGAAAAACATATGGTTTAGTGATGGCTCCTCCAAAAGAGAAGGCAACATATGAAAATATCGAGCAGTCACTCTTCCTGTTGACTCCAGGGACAGGATAACCACAGAGTGGGAAGGGACTTCCCAGGCAGGCAAATCTCTAGCAGTGTGGACTTGTATAAAGCATGAATCTGAAAACATTGACCCCCACCATGTCTATATCGATTTATATGCAGTGTTTAAGGGATGCACAGAATGGCTCCCTTTCCAGGAGCAAAATGAATGGGAAATGAATTGACTTCAAACATGACAAAAATAAGTGAGAGGAAATCTTGACACTGATTTAAAAAAGACCAAATATGTGGAGTGGGTTGCTGCATATCAAAATGGGGATAACTGTCTACTGCTCAATAATCAAGTTGACTCTCTTGATTGTCTTGCAGTGGCAATTACCTCAGACAAGGACAAAAAGGACAGTCTCCCCTTGTCAAGTCCCCAGGAGATAAGTGGGAGACACTACTGGAGTGGTTCCATATGAAACAAGGCACTCCAGATCAAAATATTTACAACCATTTCAGGGTGCAGTCGGTGCCACTTGCGCCTGGACCACCACCCCATGCACGATTCACCCCTTAACCTGAACAAGAGACGATCCTGGGAAATATGGCAAATTCATTATACTAATCTTTTTAACAAACCTGAATGCAAAAATATATTTTAGTAGTTACAGAAGTTGTGTCTGGACTAATTCAAGCAGGAGCCCTTAATCAAGCTACAGGCAAACCAACACTTCTAAGACTAAGTACTGAGCTAGATGCCAGAATTAAGACATTTATAAAGGCAAAAGAGTTCCTTGACACGCAGATTGGTGTCTTTGTTCAGCTGACAAGAATTTATCGTGAACATCACTACTGCTTCTGGGTTGTGACAGGTCCCCAACATAATTTTCACTAGTTTAAGCTGTATGCTAGCTGCACTATCTCAGATAGCAGTGAGATGATGGGAAAGCCCATGCCAGCAGTGGCAGTGATACAGTTAGGGAAGGGGGAATTGCTATTGCTAAACACATTGAAAGAGAAGAGTGACTCCTTTCTTTGTCTCTTGTCAAGTGGAAGGACCAAAACTGTAGATTTAACAGACCAGCCAGTTCACCCAGCGTCTTGGAGAGGTCCTTTGTCCACTTCTTCCACTCCCTAAAAAAATTAATTCCTGTTGGAGTCACCAGTTACCAGCAATACAAAGTCAAGCCTGGCCCCTTTTACAGGATAGCATCACATCTTCAAAGGTGACAGTGACAGAGATTAGAACGAAGGCCAGGAACAGCCTTTTAAGTGTTTCTGGAGAAAAGCAGGTGCAGTCTGCAGGCTGAGCCACTGTAAAGGGAGATCTCCAATGTTAGGCATACCCAGGGCAGACGCCTTAGGATTGACCTACAAGCACGTATAGGGTCATCAGAGCCACACCAAAGCTTCCTGTTCAACTCCCTTTTCCAAAATACCCTGTATGCAGACACAGGGAGTGAATGATGCAAAACTGGTGCATTCAGCTTTCTACCGGCGGCAGAAGTGTGCGGCAGAAGTCAACTCCCTTAGCAGCAGACTTCCATCTGCTTTACAGCAATGTGATGCACCTGTAATGGACACTTCAGGGACTGAAAGGGTACCAGATTCTGGGAGAAAGGAAAACTCAAGATGAATCTGCTCCTTCAATTCCAACTCAGGCTGCTGACACAGTAAGAGAGGCCGTGGGAGAAAGACTCACTCCAACTTCCTAGTTGTATTGATTGGTGTGTTTTATCACACACTTTCAGTTCATCCTGAGACTCCTATGCTGTCTAACAGTCACCTTGTTTTGGGAACACATGCAGGATGCTTGAAAACTCACATTATTTATCCAGAAGAGCAGATTACTGCAGCTACTGATAGAATGAGGATGTGCAAGAACAGTGGCAGAGTACTAAATACTGCATCAGTTACTCAGGGTTTTCAGTGCACAAAGAAAGAGAATGTAAAGAAGAGATGTTACATGCAAGTACAGAGAAAAAAGCTGAAAAGTCTCTAAAAATACATTAAGGAATATTTTCAAGGGATCAATTTTGTTGTTAAAAAGACTACAGCAATAGATTAATTTTAAACAATGTCATTTGGAACAATCCAATATAAAGGGACAAGAACTTTTTAACATGTTAAAATGTTCTAAGAGATGCATTTTAATAAATTTAATAAGAACATTTGGGAAACTTAAGGAAAACACTCTCAAAGTATCTTCAAGGAGTTAAAATGTAGGTGGGGTGTTCTTAAATGCATTAACATTTATATTAAATGAAAGTTCAAACAAGACCCTTCAATCCTATATATGATTCAAGCCAATAGAGAAATAAAACCCTGCTATGTAAATGGGAGACATTGGTTTCACTGGGATTGCAGCAAGCCTCATTATAGTTCTACTTTAAATTAAAGTTGGATATGCAAACTCAAATTTGTACTTTTATTTGAGGAAGATTTCATAAGCTGTATTGAAATTCAGCAAAGATGAATGCTGCTTTCCTGCCTATCTCCCAGTTTCTCAATTTTCATGTGCTTCAGATCATCTCACTAGCTATTCACTGATCAGCATCACTCTGCTGTTACCTGCAAGTTTATTTCTACCTGTTCCTCTGCCAGATTACTGATCTCTGTTTTATACTGCCAGTATACAGTTCATAATACAGTATATAATTCACTATATACAGTATATAAGTCACCTTACTCCAGCTTGGGTCTGGAGCATAAAAGTCTTCTGACTCTGAAGGAATTAACCTTTCATTTGTCAGCCATTTCATTTGTGTTATAGCACAAACAGGAAAATTACATTTCTTATAATAAATGCACAGGGGATGGGATCAGCCACGGTGATGGTAGTGATTTACCTGGGGCTGTTGGTCCCTGACCTTTTCACTGGTGCCAGGAAAACGCCTCTCAGAAGGCTCCACCACCATCTGAGTGCAGATGAACACTGCCTGGCCCTTACAGTCACTGATATGGAAGATGCAAGTACCAGTACCCAACCAGTTTTCAGCTGAGGTGGCTGGAAAAGTATGGGGAGATTGGAGAAGGAGGAATGGGAGAAATAAGTTATTCTCCTCTTTTCTGAAGATACTTTTTCCTGTAGCTTTTGTGATAGCTCTGGTCTTCAAGGCTCTGTTGACTAAAGTATAACGCTGTATAAAGTCTTTGAGACATAAAGTATGTTATTCCCTTTATTTGACTGTTGCTCTAGCAAAATATAAAGATATCTACAGTGGATGAAGTTTTTTCTTTAAATACTGAATTGAAAGTCATTGCCATGACCACAGCATTCAACTTAAAGTACTTAAGGTTAAATTACCTATTTAAAAGCCTGACTTTCCAGCAACTTTTTAATAGACTAGAAAGCCAATCTGATGACAACAAACAAGCAGCTTCTGTTCCATGTAGGGTCAAATCCATTCCAGTTACTTCTCTCTGGAGAAGTGGAAACAACAATGTAATAGATACATCTCTGTGTTAAAGTGCAGCTAGGCTTTGATTGCATCATCTCAACTATAAAACTAATTGTGAGCTTAGTAAATAACAATTCATATTGCACAAGTAGAACTTGAGTTACTGCACACAAAGGGCATTTCAAGCCCCTTTCCACATTCAGCCCATGATTGGCAGGATGCTGCCTGGAGATACTGGATTTTCCCAGCTTCCAGCAAGCAGCCTTAGGGCACCAACCGTGCTTGTGTACTCAGCACAGCAATTTGGTTCCAGGGCAATATGTTCAACTTCCCCACATCAGTGGGTTTGTACATCTTATGACCAAATTAATTTTCACATATGTTACAATGTGAAGTACTTCCTCCTTCTTCAAGAATGATTTACAATTAAACTTTGTCCTGCATATTCCAGAAAATCCATGTCACAAAGAAACCTGAGCTAAAGAACAGATTCTCTAGTGCCTAAGAGCAGGCAGGAATTCATGCTGCATTCTTCCCAACCATTAAAGGAATCAATAGCATCCCCTTCTATTTGCAGTGACATATTTTCATAAAACTCTAAGGAAATTCATTATGTTTTCAGTATCTATTCTCACAACTTCAGCTGAATTTGACTGATGAGTTCAGAAGTTTTTGGGGCCAAGTTAAATAGACAAAGTGATCCAATGTAATCCTCAGAAACCAGACTAAAACAGGACACCTAAGGGATTACTAATACTTACCTTCTTTATAGTCTTCATTTTTTGGACCCAATTCTGGCTTTGCAAACTGGCTACATTAAGAAAGAGGACAGAGAAAAGGAGAAAAGGATTGCTGAATTAGAAGTACACAAATCTTGTATTGCATTACACTGTACACTTCCCCAAGACTGGGGGAGTTCACCAGGTTTATAATCTGTGCTCTACATCATGCAAAGAAAAGCCTGTGGGCTCCAAGGAGGACCCAGACTCTGAGTCTGCTGAGTACCATACACACACAGTTCTCAAAGAACAGATATTTCCTAACCATAATCTTGATGCTCCATAGAGCAACTAGTGTCTCAGTAACCAAAGAGGAGGGGAGATCTCAAAGGAGCTGTGAAGAAATACATGGGTTTTATGCAAGCAGTCTTTTACCAAGAAGAGTGATTCTGGTTTTAAGAGACTGGTACTGATATTAACAGACTCATATTCCCCTGTGGACTCTTAGCTGTAGATTTGCCATGACATGACTCATTGTGCATACTTTCTCTTTTCATTGCATAAATTGAAGAGGAATTGAACACCTAGAAATAGAATACCTCATAAAATGTCAACTGACATTTTTCCTTAGCATTTCTATGCTTTTATCAAAGGTAGAGTTTAAAACAGATGTCATGTTTTTCTCATTGATCTTAGTGTTCACTGAAACATTCAATGTTGTCAGAGAAAAATCCCTAGGAAAAGAAATAAGAACATATTTATGTGAACAATGTATATTAACTCTAATCAGAATTTAAGTCCAGCCCCAGCCATACCCAGCCCCTCTGAGGACCAGCTGGGACACAAAGGTATTTGTGTTCTGCCAAACTTCTATACCATTAATGCAGCAGAAAAACACCTTGTCCTGCAAGTAAAGTCTAATTAGCAGAGTTTTTCCCGTCTCTCTTCCATTTATAATAGCATTGAGAGGGACATTAAAAGATTTCTTCCAGAAGGATGGCATTTACCCACGGAGACCCAAAGGGAACTGAAGATAGACTTTTCCATGGCTGTTGATCTTGTTCATATCAGTGTTTCTGCAAGGAGGATGATGCTATTCACATTTACTATGTGAGGAAATCTCTGAGAGCCATGGGACAGGGCTTGTTCAATTTAGAATCCAAAGTTTCATAACAAGTACACCAAACTAACTCTCATGCTGAAAGTGGCAGAAACCAGAATAGATTCTTCTACTTCTCCATGGTAATGCTACCATGGCATAACATAAGTCAATGATGGAGAAGATGACAGAAGTGTGAAGAAGTACCTGAGGATTGCAAAGATGTGAGGAGGTTATACAGGGAGAAGATTAAAAGGCCAAAATTCATGTAGAACTTATTCTCACTAGGGCCATAAAAGGCAAGAGAAAATGTTTTTACTAGTATATCAGCAACAAAAGGAGAGCTACAGAGAATCTCCATCCTTTACTTGACACAAAAAGAAACATAGACACGACAGATCTCAGGGTACTCACTCCTTAACCTGGAAGACAGGGATTGAAAGTAGAATACGGCCCATATAATCCAGGAGGAAATGGTTAGTGATCTGCTACACCACTTAAAACACACAAAAATCTATGGGGTCTTATGGGATCCACCCAAGAGTACTGAGGGAGCTGGCAGAAGGACTTTCCAAGCCAATTTCAATCATCTACCAGCAGTCCCAATTAACTGGAGAGGTCCCAGCTGACTGGACATTGACAAATGTAACATCCATCTACAAGAAGGGTTGGAGGAGCCTCCCAGAAGATACAGGCCTGTCTGTCCGACCTTGGTGCTTGGGAGGGTCTAGATCATCTTGAGTGCCATCACATGGGCTCAGGCTCAGCCAGCATGGGTTTATGAAAGGTAGATGCTGCTTGATCAACTTGATCTCCTTTTACAATATGGTGTTCCTGCTTGGTGGATGAGGCAAAGGCTGTGGATGTGGACATTAGTAAAACCTTTGATACTGTCTCCCATGGCATTCTCCAAAAGAAGCTGCCACTGCCTGCTCATGGCTTAGCTGCAAAAGTAAAGTAGCAGTTTTTAAGTAGATTCCACAATCTTTTACAAGGAAAAAAAACCAAAACAAACACCAATCCACCACCCCAAGGATTTCTTCTTTCTTAGTTCAGTAGTTTTGAAACTGATGGATTGAAAAACAAACAAACAAACAAAAAAAAAAACCTTGATCCATGCAACTGAAACTCCTGAAAGTGTTCTGTGGGAAGGAAACAGAGCCCATGATAAGCCTCGCTCCGAGGCAGGGCAGACCATTTCTGAGTTGGATTTGATCTGTGTTTTCCATGGAAATGCAAGACAGTCTGGAAAGAAGAGCCTGACTTGGAAAGCTAAGAGAAGAATTTTGGCTTTTGAAAGCTAAACACTGAACTCCTGCAATCTGAATGATAGAGTCATTGAAGTAGCAGCACTGAAATGCAGAAAGTATGGGCTACTTGACATCCTTTACAGACATGTAAGTTGTCTCTTTTTTATGAAGGAAGACCACGATTATAAAAAGTTGAAGTAATATTTTCACCAGATTAGATTATGAGTTTTTATTAAGCAGAAATGAGTCCCGATTTTTAAACAGAGTTTTGTTTTTAATGCATCTAAAGCAGAACATATAAACACTTGACTAAAGAGTGTTTCACAGGTGCTTCTGGACAGCTAAAATTCACTCAGAGGTTACATATATTTTATGTCAAGTGCTGGTCCTGATGCCTTTCTGGCATCAAATATGGGCACTCTCTGACCATTATTAAAATAAAACCAAAGCAGTGTCTAAGTTAATCTTTATGAGATAACTTTTCAGGTAAGAAACGGAATCAAAATAAACAGGGAAAGGGAAGAATAAATAAACCAGCAAACCATGAGGTGAAGCAGAAGGGTTATATTCCCAGGGGTGCAGGCACCCCAGGGACTGGCTCTCAGCAGGCTGTCACAGCCCCCTAGACCAGCCACCCCCCTCAGAGGGGCTGCCAGAAAAGGGGGATGGTCCTGGAGGGGTCCCAAGTACACCCATGGCTGCTTCTTCACATGCGCCACGCACCCGACAGCTGACCCTAAACCTCTTTATCCTCCCTTTTCCCTCCATGGGGCAGCAGTCTCCAGTGCATTCCAGCAAGACTGAGGTTTCCCAGCTCCTCCCAGCAGTCCCAAGGGCTCCCTGCTGTCCCCCCGGGCTCCTGGCCAGCGCTCCCCACTCCTGCACTCCAGGGCACTCGGGTGCCTCCCAACCCATCCCCAGGAGGCGACAGGGCTTGGGAATGGCCCCCTGTGTCCTACTCCTTCCCTCTCAGCTTCTCTTCACTAGAAATAAACTTGGAGGAAAAAAGAATGAGCAGTTCCAGTGTCTTCCAGCGATTAAAAAAATAAAATGTTTGGAAGGTTTGAGACAACAGCAGGCATCAGAATCAACACACTTTAGAAGAATTCCACGCTGTTCTCTTGAAAAGAAAACACTGTTGTCCCAAAACGAGTTCATTCACTCAGTGTGCAAAAGGCCAATCCACACAAAGTAGAGGTATTTGATTTATTTGCAGTTCTGTGCAGAAAAGGGTGGAAGGCAGTAAATCCACAAAGCCAGCATACTGACTATCAAAACTTTGCAGACACTAATGTTGATTGGCTCCCAATTACATATTCATCATGCTAATTAATATTCAATCTTCTATTAGTTGAATGATTCTCTCACTTCATATGCTAATTAGCCTACAATGCTCAATCTTCTTTCAAGCTGGTGTTCACTTTTTTCAGCTGATGCCATCCCTTCTTCAGACATCTTTTCTTGATCCAGTGGGTATGATCTATTACTGGAATTACCTAGTTTATAACTTTGCCTTGTTTTGCTCCTCATAATCTGTCATTATATTGGTGAGATTTCACTAAGTGTAGCTGGTTCAGCACTGTTATGTCTGGTTTCAGTTATGTACTTAGCTTCTTTCTTCTGTTTTTTCTTTCCTATAGCTGCTACAATTAGTGAGACATGCTGAATATAACTTATCTATTTGGGAGCCATACATGAACATTAGAGTATGTCAGGTATACTGAAGTTAGGTATCACAGCCAACTGAGGGCTTCAATTTCTTTCTTCATTTCCTAATAAGAAAAAAAAATAAAAAGACAAATTAGGTGTCACTGTGAATACAAGCCTGAGAACCCTGATAACGTCTTCATCCAAAGAACCAAGAATCTGTACATACATACAAGTGTTAGTAATATTTAGCCTATACATATGCTACCACCATCACAACATCTTTCTAGCCCCACTAGCTTCAAACATGTCCTTAGGCATGCAAAACAGAGAGCAGGCCAGAGAAACTGCAGGGATCTATCTCAAAGAACAATGGATCTCTAACAAGGTGCTTTCAACAATAAAAAAGAAGACAATTTCTGAAGAGCCGCTATTGAAAGCTGGAACTAAAGCTAAAAGTAGACAGAAAATGAACCAAAAAATCAAGTCCAGTCACAAAAGCCCACAAGCCCTGATATAAACCAAACAAATCCCTCCTCATGCTAAAACACATTATTTTGCTAGATGAGAGAAGGGTGCATTTTTCAGGAATAGCCTCCTTGACTAAAGGGAAGAGGCTTCTTCTTTTTTTAAGGCAGACTTAGAAGCATAAAGATTTTAATGTAATTTCATGCATAAACATCTGAAAGACAAATGGATTCAAGGATCTCGAAGCTGAAGACCAAATATCCAATCTATCTAAAACAACTCAATACTGAGAATGCCTGCCTGGGACCATGGGTGTTCTAACAACTCAGAAATCCTCTCTCAGAGGAAGAGACTAGAGAGTTGGACTCAATAGCATCAAACCATCATAAGCAGAAAGCTTCTTACAGGTCATATCAAAGATGCTTGAGCCATGCCAAGTTAAAAAGAAAGTCTAGTGAGCCTACAGAAAAGTCTGAAATTCTTGTAATGTTTCATATTTAATTTATTTTCAAGAATGGAAAGTGTTACCATGTGTGCCTGGCTGCAAGGGGAGAAAGAGGAAGTGGCGGACTGAGAAAAGCACTCTCCTTTCACAGCCCCCTCATTCTGGAAAAGTTCTGGAGAAGGACCAGTGACAGGTAGATTAACTGGTTTGAGAGGCCTGTGTAGGTGGATCCATTGCCTTTTTCTGCTGAAATTGCCAAAAATTATGCCGAATTCAACAATGAGTTTCCAATATGAGTAGATATCTTCTAGCCTGAAACGAAATTCTTGTAGCACAGGCAACTAACAGTAAAGAGTGATAAATGTGAGCACATACATATGCATAACATACACACACACACGTAATACCATGTGACAGAAAGTGCTATAAGACAAAAAAATTACCTCCACTAATTCGGTTTTGTCTGGATTTTCTCGCTGCTGGTAAATGCACATGCTAAGAACAGAATATAGTTTTGCCATGCTCGATATACTGACGTTCTCAGTTGCTGTGACAACAGCAGCCAACACTTTCTGAAGAAAAAAAAAAGTGGAAACTACAATTCAGAATAGGACAAGGTATGTCCTGCTTCCATATATTGTTAAATAAAAGTGGCACTTAGGAGAGCTGATTAAATATCGCAAAAGATTTAACAGGAGAAAATAAGTTAATTTGTCACACTTCAGACAAAAGGAAGGTTTAAAGTCCAGACAATATTTTCTTACTCATCAATCTATGACATCAGTGATCATAACTGCCAATCAACTGCCTCCAGAACAGCGGGGAATGACACAATCCACTTTGTTATAGAGTAGCTGCCACCCAAAAAGTTGTATTTCATTAGAAATGCAATATAGGGCCCTGGAAAATCTATCTTTGGAAGCCGGGCTACAGATCTTCCAGATACAGCTGTGCCTGCTGGAAACAGAAGCTCCTTAGGTGTTCACCTCTACCCATTAGCTGGATGTGTACTGTGCCAAACACCACTTAGCTCCCACCCTTCACCTCAGGAGTGGATGAACTAGCAGAATGACTGCCTGTAGCAAATTACCAGTCTCACACAGCCCTTCTGTTGTGGAGATGTGAATGTGCTAATCTGTGGAAATGCAGCACTAACAGGCTAGTAGCACCACTGCTGTTCAGTAACTCTGTGTTGTGTGAGGTTGTGAAGATATAGCTTAAGAAAGTAGCTACGCTGAATGAAAATATTACTGCCTCACAGCTGCTTGCCATTAACTCAGCCCTGCTCAGATCAGTTAGCACAAGATTCAAGTATTTCCCTAAATTCCTTCTATCCAACGTGCAGGTAAGAGGCACAAAACCTACACAGTGTGCTTTCAGCTGCTGCAAACAACACGTAGGACATGACAGAGGTGCATGGCCAACATCCCCAGTGAAACCACTTCGAATTGCTGCCACATAGGTGACTGCATGCTCTTCTATTTGTTCATCAAGTTCTACGCCTATTACCAAGCAAATAAACAGAAACTGCCACCAACCAAACCAACTTAACAAACCCAAACAAATAATAAAAAAACCCTATCCCATAAAAAACCAAGAAGATATATTTTGGAGGTTTACCCAGCTTATTGACTTCAGGAAATTTCCAAACAGATTATCTGGTACAAGCATCAAGTTCCAGTGACACTCAGATTAAGGAAAAAAGTTTTCTAAAAAGACTTGTTTCTTGACTGTAGCTTTCTCCTCACAGCTGAAAATGTGAACAACAAAACCCCTTAAAATGTGCTTCCTTAGGACACCAGCCTTAGAAAGCTAGTTTCACTTCTACAAATTATGCCACAGCTTAAAAATGTGATAGAAATTGTGTGGACAAGCCCCTTCATCACAGGGGATTCTACTCTGGTCATGTTCTCACCATACAGAGGAAACATCCAAATAATACTCCTTTTCTCAGACAGCTAACTGCAGCTTCTTCTGCTTTGACCAAACTCCAGGACTTCAACTACCAATTTCCAAATTTTCCTCCAAGCAATATTCCCTGAAAGTCAGGTCCTTCTTTTATACCCTCTCCAGTTCAAGCAAAGGAATCTTTCCCCAGATATAACCTAGGATAACAACTACTCTCCTACAGGGGACTAGAAAAACCTTACAACACTGTAACTGTATGAATGTAAAATTATAACACTGGATTTTGAAAGAATTTTAGACTAGCAGGTATTAGTATTTTATCCAGGAAGTGCTTTAGGTCAACCTGCTAATTTTAGGTTTAAAGCCATAGCTGCTAAAATTCAAGGTCCTTTTCTGGTTCCTAATAAATGAGAACATGCAAACAGAAAAACAAAACAACCCTACCCCAATCCATCATAAAAACTGCATTAATAACTAATAGTACTAGAAGGTTATCATTGGGCTATTTTAAAATTTAACAAGGCCTTTAACATTCAAAATTAGGAAGAGAGCCCCATCATCTAAAATACAGCAAGAGCAGTTTACACCAGTTGCAGAAACAACTGTCATAGCCCCTTACAGGCTGAATTATTTCACAAGCTATATATCCCTCTCATAAATTGTTTGAATTGGCATTGGTTAACAATCAACTTAATTTATAATCATAAAGAAAATGTCCTACTTCAGTATTAACAAAATTGAAGTTACACTTACTCTGAGCTCAGAGTGATCCACATAGACTCCTCGTTTTTTAATTTTGATTGCTTTCTTGTCCCGTACTTGTGGTTGCACATCCTCCTGAGAACATCTTGCAGGAAGGTGTACCCGCGAATCTGGAATGACACAAATTTAAGACAAGATCTCTGTAAATGTGGATTAGAGTGTCTGTGACATATCCTGTACCTGAAATAGGTACCTCTCTGCAATAACAGAGAAAAATTTTAGTCAATTCATGGTGCTCAAATGCAAGTACTTGAAAAATGATTGACAGAGAATCATCACCAATGCAAATACTATATTAGCTGTTAACTTAAAGTAACAAAGTTTTATATGCAGAATATCCTTACTTGCATTGTTTTTTAATGCAGGAGGTTCAGCAGCTTGTTTCATAATCAAGTCCTCATAAAACCCTTTTCTTTCAGCACAGGTAGGCCGTGGGATATTGAAAACTTCTTCACGATTAGCATTAAACAATGTTTTTATCTAAACCATGAGGAGAAAAGAGATTTCCAATATAAGGCCACAAAAATTTTTAATTATCTATTCCAAACAAATTAGTAAATTTCTAAATTACACTGAATACTCATCTAGTTAAAACAATCTATTAAAAATTAACAGCTTGGCCTTAAAAGGCTAGATTTTCATAGCACTGCAGACTAAAATACCTTCTCTAATCAACCTTCTAAAGTTTAAGATCCATTTAAAAAAAGTATGATAAACGAATCAGAAAGGGGTGACATTCACCACCCCAAATATTGCTTATTGTACATTTACCCAGCCTGATGTCCTTTAGCTTGAAAATTTATGACAGCTACAGAGGGAAAAGGCAGGGCTCAGCAGACAAGTGCCAACTTTTTGGTAATGTGGGTTGTTTGTTTGATTTTTTTTTTTAATTTTAGAAGGCACTTACTAATTTTATAAAAACTTTTGTTACTTAGACAAAATAATCAGAGCAGAATATTACTATTTTAAACACTTTCCTTTAATGAACACTTGGATTCTAGAAAGCACAGCATGTGTTCTTAATTAATTTTGTTAAGAAATACAACTAAAAATTGATTTCCAAGTTGCTTAAACAGAACTTAGTCCTTAGCTTTTTAATTTGTCAAGTTTCCATCTAGATGAAGAAAGAAATTGATTTTTTGGTGAAATAATTTAAATTAGAAATTATATTATATCACTAACAGTGTGACCACAGTACTTTTTCATTATAAATACTTTCAGAAAAACAAGCTTTTTCCCAGCTACCTTTCAAGCACTGAGTAATCTTCACTAAGTACATACCAAACCATCTTGAAAATACTGAACTGGTTGTCTGAAGTGTATCTATATATCTGTCTAGTAAGCACAAGTGTGTGAAAAGGGAGAAAAAGTTGAGTCAAAGTCAATCTTTTTACTCAGAAACCACTTTAGACAAATGCTTTCAGCATTGTTTTGTCTAAGCAATTTAAGAGACAGGATTCTGGTGCCTGAGTAATAACACCATAAATCTGCTTAAGAGCAGTATAGCATTCCAATGTTTCAAGGAGTTGTAAATTAATGAGAAACTGAGTAACAAAGAAAACATTGACAGAAATACCTCTTCAGGGAGATCTTCATGTGGCACATCAGATGTTGCAAGGAGCAAAACCGGAGCAAAGTATGGAATGTTATTCAGTAGTCCTGTAAAACCAGCTTTCAGTGTAGGTCCAACAGCCTCCCACCACGAAGGAATTTGTGGGATATAAATGATACTTGGTGCTGTTCTTTCAGCTTCTCGTATCAACTGGTAAAATGAAAGCTTGGATAAGAAAACTACATCATGTAGAACAGGCCACTAAGTAACCATACATGAGTCAGACTATCTTGTGAAATAAGTGCATAAAGCCAAGACATCAAGACAAACCAATAAATGAACGACTCCTTAGCAATAAGGTAACATTTTCGCGTTGACTCAAACATAGACATTGTTATGCAGACAGAAACAGAACTGAATCAGATTTCAAAACTACTTAGGGGTAAGGTAACTCCTAAAGAGCCTCAAAATTAGATGATGTTTCAGGATGTGCCTGAAAAATCAAGACTAACTCTTCATCAAGATGTGTTAGACTGGAGAAATTGCTACACAACTGAGACTGCACCATTTCCAGTTCAGTGTAGGCATAAACCCACAATAGATTGCAGCACAGCCTGAACAAAGACCAGTGGGAAAAGATGAGGCCTAACACAATAAAAGACACCCAATCACAAATCATAACTTAAAGCACATTTTATAAGAGGTGACCTGTCCTTCACCTGCCTGAAGCGCTAAATCACTCAGGGCCTCTCATTCCTGTCATTATCAAAGTATCCAGCAGACCAGATAATGTGCTTTGAGAGACCACAAACCTCTGCCTACAGATGGCACCTCAATCACAGAAGAGGGCACAAATCTACTGCATGAGGGAAGTGGCAACAGTCCTTTCACATGGCAAATTTCTCCATGCACCATTTCAGAGTAACAATATGCAGGGAGTTCCTGTCACAAGATAGGAAACGTGTGGTATATCCATGTAGTAGACAGGGTATTTATATAGCCATAGGTGCAACCATGACATAACAATAGGAGAATTGTTCCTCCTGTGTGGCAAACAAGTATCCAGTCACATGATGTGTCTGTCCTGACTTGTACAGCTCTAAAATGCTGCTAATAAAGATAAAAATATTTTAATACAGTGAAGCCAAGTAATTAAATTGATTACCTGCCTAAAGGTAAAAAATCAAAACTGCAGTAATCTGCTCATATTTATTTTTTCTACCTAAGGGACACATTTCACTTTACACATTTAAGCATTCCATGAATTGCAATGCTTTCATTGCATTTCACTGCAGCAGTACAAACTGTATATGTATATTCAAAAAAACTTCACAAAAATTTTGGGTGCCCTAAAAATACAATAAAAAAGAACGTTACAATAAGTGTATGACGCCATCAGGCTGATGCAGAGCCAGCTACTGGGAGCACAGAGATTTAAGAACCAACAAAAATAACTTTCTGGATCCCATCAAGACCCTCAGGATTACTTTCCACAAAGAGAGCCTTATTAGTGCACTTCCCATCTTCCCAAGCTGCTAGCAACATCCTCCCTATTTCAGTTCAAATAGAAATGAAACATGGCTATGTACAAATGTCTGTATTCAGTATCATTCTGTCTACAAGAAAACTGAATTTTTAGACGAAAGTAAGCACATAACAGCAAATCCAAATCAGGCCAACTCCACTAACAGTGAGTTGTGCTTATTTCACTAGTCTAAATACAGTTCAAGAATCCTATGAGATCAACCAAAAAAAGCCCAAAAAAATACCTGTGAGCATGTTTCTTCCTGTGATGTGGTGCTAACAAACAAGGTGGATAAATCTAGTGTATAAGCTGGAAATTTTTCCAGGGCGTGTAATACAGCAGGTGCTAAATCAAAAGCCTGCCCACATCCTGGCTCTTCAACTAGTAAGAACCGTGGCCTGAATGATGTTGGCTGGTAAGAAGAATTTCTACAAAAATAAGAAGAAAATAAGATTTAAAAAGAGTGATGAAGAGGCATACAGATGTTAAATACTTTTCCCATACTTTTGGGTTTTTTTGTAAATATGCTCCATGCGATACCAAATAATAAGTTGGTCTGTGATTCTGTGATCAAGAAGACCAGCCTATTTATCAAAGTCTATTTTCTCAAAAACTGGTATCATTCCTCTGCTAAAAAATCCTGCCAGTCCTCAGCATGTCTACTATTCCTTTGGCTGGGTAAAGTAACAGTTCTTTAATCCCACAGGGGGAATGTACACACAAAACAGCTGGTCAGTAACTTTATAAACAGCAGAATAACAACTCTCACAGCACAAACCAGTCTGGGTCTCTTCACTGTCCATACACAACCATTTTCAGCTTGTCTTGACTTTAAGTGAGATCTCTACTCCTGTCAAATTTAGCTAAAATTTGGCCACAGTTCCTGGAGATGGTGGGAAGAAAGGGGCAAAACCATATTTCTAGGAAAAAAAACTAATGTGGGTACTGAAACACATTAGTTGTATCTGAAGAAGAACATGTCTAGATTGCTTAAATTACAGCACTACACTAAATATGTATAGAATTTATATTAATTTTATTCAGTCAGTCTAGTGGTTTCATCTTTGACTTATGTTAATTTCCTAGTCATCTTGTTTACTTTCATGAAATACATTTGTGAAGAGGTTTGTGCATTTCCCACCACACTATTATTTTACCTTTACTTGCTGAAGCCAAAGATTCTAGAGACCAACCAAGCTCAGCAAGTCATATTTTTTGGGCAGCACAGCCATAGGAAGGGAGAAAAATATCTGACAATAATGTATTTTTAAAACTATTGGACTACGTGACTTCCACAATTAAAATGTCAAAAGATAACAAAAAATCAGTAGGGTAAAGGTAAAAAAATGCAGATATAATTTAAATTTTTCTCACAGTGATTTAACAAACTAGTTCTTGATTTTGTTTCTGTTACATAATTTGCTACTGGTTCAACCATCTTGCAGGGTAGAAGGGTAAAAGATGGCTACATAAAAACATAGAGGTTTTTTAAGCTAAAAGGACAGAATGAGCTTTTGAGGGGTCACACAACAGTTTGACTTAGTAAAAGAAGGCTGGGCTGATCAGTTTGACAAGTTAGGGCAGTGTAGCCAGAACATTTAGATCTAGTACCCAGTTGGATCTTCCCAGTTGAATTCTTGCAAATATTGATCACCCACACACACACCCTTAACTCCTTCATCTAGCAACCCTCACATATCTACATAACATTTCACAGATTCAGCCATCTCAAAAATGTCACCATAAAGAGGATAAACATGTACCTGCTAAAAGTGCGGAATTCTGCTTTTTTGTTGTCAGGCTTCTTTTCAGAGGTTGATGGTAAGTCATCATCACTGTCAAACCCATCATTCCCTAAAATAGGATTTAAAGACAAGAGAAATTTGTTATCTTTACTGAATAGTTCATATCTGGCTCTTGCTTTTATACACCTTTGAAATCAGTGCTGGAAACCATTTCTCTTGCATTTTGTTATTTGAATGCTATTATCTGAAAAGTACACCCTACCACATCGAAGAAGATTGCACAAGTCTATACAAAGATGTCCTATGTCCTATGATTTGCAGCAGGTATTTTCTCTCTATTGACAAACACGTGGGAGGTTTTTCCTTAGAATTAAGGTGATCAGGAACAACTTCTGTAGTTCCTAGATACCAGGAAAATCCTTCTCCCCTCATTTAAGCATTTCTTTACTATATTAGTAATAATTATTGGCTACATCAGTGGACAAAGAAAGTTTTTGACATGTTCCCCCACAGTGTCCTTCTCTTTAACTTGGAGACAGATGGATGTGATGAGTGGACTGTTAGGTGGATAAGAAAGTGGTTGGATGGTCACATTTAGAGGGTGGCAATTAATTGCTCAGAGTTCCAGTTGACATCAGTGACAAGTAGTGTCCCTCAGGGTCCCTACTGGGACTAGTGTTACTTAATATTTTCATTAATGACATAGATGAAGGAATTGAGTGTAACCTCAGTAAATTTGCTGATGACACCAAGCTGAGCAGTCCAGCTGACACATCTGAAGGACAGGATGCCATCCAGAGGGACCTGGACAATGGGAATTTTATGAGGTTCAACAGGTCCAAGTTCAAGGTGCTGCATGTCAGTCAGGGCAATTCCCGGTATCAACACAGGCTGGAGATGAACAGATCAAGAGCAGCCCTGCCAAGAATGACTTAGAGTTGCTGGTGGATGAGAGGCTGGACATAACCCAGCAATGTGCTCTTGCATCCCTTGTATCTGGGGCTGCATCCAGAGCAGTGTGGGCAGCAGTGCCAGGGAGGGAATTCTGCCCCTCTGCTCTGCCCTGGTGAGACCCCACCTGCAGTGCTGCATCAGCCCTGGGGTCCCAGCACAGGAAGGACATGGACCTGTTGGAGTGAGTCCATAGGAGGGCCACCAAGATGATGAGAAGGATAAAGCACCTCTCCTATGAGGAAAGGCTGGGAAAATTGGGTTTGTTTAGCCTGGAAAAGACAAGGCTTCAGGGTGACCTACTTTTGGCTTTCCAGTACCTGAAGAAAACCTACAGGAAAGATGGAGAAGAACTCCTTGCAAAAGCATATAGTGGGAGGACAAGGGAGAATGTGTTCAGACTGAAAGAAAGTTTAGATTGGATATTAGGAAAAAATTCTTTACTGTGAGAGTGGTGAGGCATTGAAACAGATTGCCCAGAGAAGTCATAGATGCCTAATTCTTGGAATTCTTCAAAGCCAGTCTGGATGGAGCTCTGAGCAACCTGGTCTAGTGGAAGGTGTCCCTGTCCAAGGCAGGGGGCTGGAACTAGATCACCTTTAAGGTCCCTTCCAATGCAAATCATTCTATGATTGTGCAGTTTGGAAAGAAGTGCCTCATATGTAGATCCATCTCTGAAATGATTAACAGGATGTGAGCTACTGTCAGTAACAGGGGGCTCCAGTAGAGAACTCCTAATTCTCCACTGTATATTGCAAGTCATGCACAACTCCTACTCTGCACACGCAAAGTATGAAATTGCACTGTCATTATGGTTGAGAAGTTTGTCTATGTTGGTTGCAGAAATCAGAAGTCTTTGCTTTGGCAGGATTGTAAACAATTAGATGTTGTTGTAATACCTTGGTTCTTTTTCAGTGCAAGCTTTGCATGGGGAAATGCTCTCTGCAAGGCTTGTAAAATTCTTTCCAGAGTGTTTTCTAACAGCGGCTTTGAAATAGCTGGTAGTGCCCTCCCAGGTGAAGCCCCAGCTCTCTGTGATGCTGGAACAATCTTCTGCATGGCCGTGGCAAAATCCTTTGTTGTTACTTTAATTGATCTGGCATCTATCTTCAGTCTTTTGTCACTCTCATGTATCTGCGGATAGCGGCGGCGCAAAGCACAGAGCCCAGCTTCAACACATAAGGCTTTAATATCAGCACCACAGAATCCTAACAAACAAAACAAGAACCACATTACACTAACATATATATGTGTTATATAGGTTAAAACCTGTCTGGGTGGCTAAGCCAAGAGTGTTCATGAATGATGCCAATCCAGTTGGCAGAGGGTTCACTGGTGGCATTCCCCAAGGCTCAGTACTGAGTCCAGTCCTTTTTAATACCTTCAGCAGTGTCATGGATGAGAGGATTGAGTACACCCTCAGTAAGATTGTGAACAATATTACATTATGTGGGAGTGTTGATCTGCTGCAGAGCAGGAAGGCTCTGCAGGGGGATCTGGACAAGCTGGATCAATGGGTATGAGGTTCAACAAAGCCAGGTGCCAGCTCCTGCACTTCAGTCACAGCCCCTTGCAATGCTACAGGCTGGGGGCAGAGGGGCTGAATGCTACCCAGGGGAAAAAGATCCACACTGCTTTCAAACTCACCAACACATTTCTCAGACAGGTCTTCAAGTAAGTTGTCCGATGGCTTCAGGGTCCAGTCTCGTGTGTGAATTTTGAAAATTTCTAATCTTGCCTGGAAACAAAATGGTTGCATTTTAGTTTGCTTTAATTTTTCTCTTAAGACAACAACCACAACATAAAACCCCCAAACCTCTCACTCTAGTGCAAATACCTTTCCTGTCTCCTAAACTTCTAAGTATTTTAAACATCAGTTATTAATACACTCGCTGCTTCTTCAAGCAGGAAACATAATAATTCCTAAATTCTTACATCAAACTGTTGTGGGGGATGCAGCAAAATAAAAGATAGGTGAATCTTCTATAAAAAATGAGTTTTATAAGTGTGAGACCTAAAGATTTTGAAGAACAAATTGTATTAAAGCCTCATCTGCAAATAGACATTTTGCATCAAAGAAAATTTCTCTCAAATTTAGCAAAATTCCAGTGACCATTTCAGTAGTTCATCAAATTTGCTTTTCTGCCAGTTCATTCAAAGAAAATAGTCCTAGTCCATTTAAAATTGCTACAGTTGCTACCAAGAACAAAAACTATGACTCAAACTACTGTCACTCATCCAGAAAATGTCAAGCATTGCCCATTCTCATCTCTGATCCTAGCAAGACTTTCAGTGAAATATCTCCTGGTACACAGATTAATTATGGCACACTTCTAGAATTCTTCCACAGCAGGGAATTGCGTATTAGGTCTATTTCATGGCACCTTGTCTCTTGTTCCTGAGAGCAAATAAATACTGGATACAAATGTTTGTGCTAAATGCACTGTTTAAGGTATTTTAATAGCCTTCATTCCAATCAACATTTTGTCTTTGCTCCAAAAAGTGCCAAGAAATATCAGTGATAGCCAGAGAAAAATACACAAAAGCAAGGTTACAGTTTTGCATTCCATCTCTCTCCCAACCATCCCCACTCCAATATTTTTGGTTGTTATAAAACAGATTTCCTCACTGCTTAGCTATTGCCATTGAACTCAAAGTGCTGCACCTGTGCAGCATACTTCATATCTTTGTCCAAGAGAGAAGCAACTACCTGTTGACATCACCTTATTCCTATATATATTCGGTACCAGGTGTGCCCTTCACAGTACAATGGAATGGCTCCAGATATTCCTCTTGTGTCCAAGCTGTACACTACAGATGGAGACTTGCACTGCTCCACGATGCTGCCTTGTTACAGGGCTTTGTTAAAAAGATGGACTTTGCCACATAAGGTTGATTTGAAGGTCTGACCTCTTTGTTTGGTAAGTTGAAGCGAAATTCTCGTTCAAAGCGCCCAGGTCTCCGTAAAGCAGGATCTATAGAATCCAGTCTGTTGGTGGCTCCTATTACCACAACCTCTCCTCTGCTGGCTAAGCCATCCATAAGTGTCAGAAGTGTCCCCACAACAGAGCTAACAGAAAAATATAATTTTCATTGACTGGTTTAGTAAATTTTCTTCAGTCCCACGTAACCTTCTCCACTGATCCTTCAAAAAGGACAAGTTTTTATTGACAACAGTGAAAGAATTATTTTAAGATATCGCATAATACAGATAAGGTAACACAGACCTTGTACTGATATCAAGTTTAGTGAATTGTTTCCAGTTATTTTTTAAACATTATCTGAAATTCACTAGCACTGAATCACTAGTTTTCAGGTTGCATCAAGATAAATAGGTTGCGGTCTTCTTTTCACAAAGATCAAACATCTTCTACATAGATACAAAACACGTCCTACCTATGAACCTGGTCTTGTTTACTGGACCGTACAGGAGCAAGAGCATCGATCTCATCAAAGAAAATAATTGAAGGTCTCATCTGGTAGGCCTGCAAAGAAAACACTGACATCAGGAAAACAGTACTACTTGAAAGAGAAAATGCATGAAAGACATTATGGTTGGAAAGGCACTGGGACTAGGTTTTTCAGACTAGCATCAGGGATCTCTACTAATTAACCTAATGTGAAACAGCAGCCTGTCAACCCACTGAGACTGGGTGACAGGAAACAAATCATACCAGTAGTTTTTATTGCTATTTTGCAACCATGAGAACAGAGACAGGACTCAAAGTTTCTGGAAGTGACCTCTCATTACTAATTTAAATGAACATATTTTCACCCTGCATCTGTTTCCCTCTCACAAGCTACCATCTATCTCTTGCTTCTTGGGACCTTTTTTGTGACTGAGTTGTGCGTATGGTGGATGGTTTTTTGAGGGTGATGGTGGTGGTGGTGATTTTCTTGTTTGCTTTGCTAATCTTTTCAGTACATCTCAAGAGACTCTACTGGAAAGGGGAATACTGATAATCCCATTTCAGTGGAAGGAGATTTCAAAACATTAAAAAGAGTGAGTTCTTCCTGACCACAAAAAGTTAGTCACAATTCCAACAGAACACATGGCATGTTTCAACCTTACCTGCTCAAATACTAAACGAAGCTGTCGTTCAGATTCTCCTACCCACTTACTCATGCAGTCAGCAGCACTTCTCATAAAAAAGGTTACTTTCCTGTCACCTCTGCTACACTCATTAGCTAGTGCACGAGCAACCAGGGTCTTTCCAGTCCCTGGTGGACCATAGAATAAACAGCCTCTACAATTTAAAAGAAAGAATTTTTAAAAATTCACATAAGAAAAAATGTAATGGAAAAGTATCTATTACAACCCCCATCCCTACAACACACAATACTGCTCTCCTAAGATGAACATTTCATGGTTAAGGTAGTAACAGCTGAAGTGTGAGAAAAGTCAAAAGTGTTCCAACACAATTCTGCAAGGCAGAACAAAACAAACAGAAGCAAACAAAATGAATAAAGAGAATAATGCTGATCAAAAAATCTTGAGAAAAGATAGTAGCATGCCAGTTCTGACAAACAACAGAGATGGTTACGGTAGAGTGGAACAAAACAAGAGCAAAGATTCCTCCAAGTCAGAATCTGAGACTGGGCTAACTTAGGAATCATCAGTTCCTTTTTCAATGATAAACTGCATATTCATTCTTGTTTTCACAGAAGTCACGATTTGAGGGTAAAGCATTTCATTCTCCCTTGAAAAGCTTTAATTTACTGGATTTGGTCTCCTTTTGCTGGTGATTAAGGAAGAGGAAATAGTCTAAAAATGAGAAGGTATTCTGCATTTCTGTATTTCCACCAACTAGAAGAGCCAATGCACTCCTCCTTCAAAATCAATTTCAATGAATAAAGAAGCAAAACACAGATTTTCTTTTCAATGTTTGTAATACTTTTAAATTCACTAGGAGCAAAGCATTTGAAGTCCTATTTCAACATACCATGACCAAGAAAATATAAAGCTAATGAATCTCTAATAATCTCATTTCATAACACAGAACTAACTTAGCTGTGTAAGAAGGAGACAGATTCTTGTTTTAGCCCAAGCACAAAAAACACTGCAAAGTTCTAGTTGCAAGTCCCATCAATTGTAAAATTAATACCTGAAAATACTTGGGGAAAAAAAGGGTTGATGTAAGATAGAACTGGACTTCCACAAAACAGACTACAGTTAACTAGCAGCTGATAATTCCTTCCTGCTCACAAACTAATCAAGTCCACTTGCATGCAGGACTCTAAAAAAAAAAATCTCCAACTCCACCTTTTAAAAGATAGTCTTGCCACACAATAAATCTCTGAACCTACATATATGCTGTATTCTATCCCTTGTTTTTTTAAATTACTTTTTATTAGTAACAAAAAGATAAACACTGCTGAACATTTTGAAGCATGGAAACATGTTGATATCTCAGTTGAATATTCTCCTGAAAATAATTAAGAACTTACAGTTTTAAATGGTGTCTCTTACCTTGGAGGTTTAAATTTCAGTATCTCAAAGACATCTGGATAAAGCAAAGGCAAAATGACCATCTCTTTTAAAGCTGAAATGTGGTCAGATAGACCACCCACACCATGAAATTGCACCTAAGGATGAAGTCAACAGAACACATGTTAAAGAAAGCTGCAACCTCTGGAAGGTTTCATCACAAATTAGATGTCAGTAGAAAGAAAATGTTAATAGCAATTTGAAAATTGCTTGAGAAAAGAACTGTTAAGTCAAGCGAGCTGTAGATGGCACATTACTGGAAGCTTTCATAAATACTGCACATGTCTCACTGACAGAATGAAGTAAAAATACTTACTGAACCATCTATTTGCATTTGCTCCACACCAGCCAGACTTGCTCCAATTTTCATGTGATCCCTGTGAACTTCATTAAAGTTGCCTTTCTGAGTTGCTTCAGTTTTCGTGTGATCATTTCGAGCTCCCTTTATGCCACCTTTCTTAGAGTTGGCTGAAGGAGACCTAATTTGAATTAAGGAGAAAGAAAAAAGTGCTTTTAATTTATGATGCAGTTAGATGATTTTTGGTTTTCCAATGATAGCAAGTGAATCCAAAAGATCTTATAAATGAGCATAAACTTCCTAAATAGTTATTCATTTCAACTTTTTTTTGTTTAATGGCCATGAGTGAATACAGAACTTTAAACTGAGTTAATTATTTTAACAACTCTTAGCACTTAAAAATATGACTATTTCAACTTATAATTTAGAATTTCATTAAGCATTTCTCTTGTTTAAGGGTAGTTTCATAAAGAAACTTGAACACTCAGGAGTGATTGAATAAAAAAAAATCCATTGAAACTTCCATACAGGCTCTCCCTGTAAGCTGTCTTCAGTTGTCAGAGTCAGTAAGTCAGGAGTCTCTCTGATTTCTTCAGAGAGAAATCAGAATGCAGGGATTGAGTTGAAACCTTTAGATGGATTAAAGTATATTAGGCCTCTCACTTATAAGGCAGAGGTGAAGATTTAGGTTGTAACATAAGAGAAAGAAAATAAGTAACTAAATGGAATAAGTTTTAAGTGCGTTTAGTGAGTAAAAGGTCTTAGATGCCTGAGAAGTAGTACATGCTCTAGTGAAGGTTGAAAAACATACTAGTGTTTTCTTAGAGGCTCCAAGAACCTAGCTTCAGACATAATAGAGTTAGAGTTAAGAATATTGTTTACATTTTTCAGTTAGAACAAGACAGGCCATGAACGTAGTCTATATGTAGCCTGGCGTGCTAAGAAACCAGAATTCTAATAGGTTAAGAAGTAGTGGTCCGAGTTTGTGTCTTAGCTACTTGGAAAGTTTCTATAAAAGAACATGCATCAGGGAGAGCTGGGGCTCTATGCCATGGCTTTATGCCATGTGCATTTTGCCATTGCATATTGCCACTGCAGCTTTGCTTTTAACCATTGCTTTTATGCCACGGATTTTGCTCTGCTTTTGCTTGGCTGCACTGAAACCAACACCCAAGAGAAGATAGGAGCTGCCCGGCTCCTCCGGCCCTGCTGGGACCACGGGGGCCTTCTGCTTCTGTTTGGGACTTTGAGCTAGAACCTGGAATGGGCTTTGTTAGCTTTGACTCTGCATTTGAGACTGATGTGCTTCTGGAATAAATAACTTTAGAGCAACTACTAGCTGCTTTGCTTTTTACATAAAAGAAGAAGAAGTCTGACGGTGTGGGTGCACAGGAGGCACCCGGAGGTTCCCCGAAACCTCACATTCAGTTTTAATATATTGTACCCTTCAAGATTAAGTCTTAAAACTTAATTTGTACGCCCTCCATGTCTAACATTTTCAAAGGGATATTATGGTTTCCATTCCAGAAAAATGAATTTCAGTTACAGTCTCAGCCACAACCCTCATCATCACCTTATCAGTGACCAAAAATAGTTTTCAAAGAAAATCTAATGGCTAGTAAAAAGTATGGCCTCCCCTGCAGTGTTTGTTTCTCTTATACCCTCAGACTACCACAGTAATAATCTGCAATTATATTAATCCCTAATTACAACCAGTCCAAAAAACCTTGAAGGCATTATTCAGTCATATGACCAACAGCACTCTCATAAAGGGGAACTATCATAAACCATACACCAACCTTTTAGGTTTTTTGCCTGAATCTCTCCTTTTGCCAGATGAAGTACGCTTGGACAACCTTAGGTTATGTTTTCTTAGATCTGTTGAAAGCAAAGAATTTATAACTTGTTACAAACAAGTTTGAGATAAACCAAGATAGTCAGAGGAAGAAAATGGGACAGATAATATCCATCTCTAAGTTCAGGGAAAGTTCCAAGGAGGAGATGTTGGGTGGTTTAATCAGTGCACAATAGAAGTAAAAAGACACACACCTGATTTTTAAGAAAAATTAGAAAACCACAAGAGTAAGATATCAAGTCTCTTTAACTGCTATTCTTTTAAGTGTAGATAAGTCTTTTTTTTAACTGAAAAGAAACAATAAGGATGCCAAATGGCAATAAAAAAATAGAATGCTCATAGGATACATGCATTCAATAAAATGTACTGGCAGAATCAAGTAAGAATATAAAGAGAAGTTGTGTGCATGTATTTTCATTTAAGAAAGACCTTAAACCAACAACCGCCCATTTCCATGCAAGAAATCAGCTCTCAGGAGAAACTATATATATATATAGTATATATTGTATAACATATTGTATTTGGCTGAGATGGAGTTAATTTTCCCCACAGCAGCCCTCACAGTGCTGTGCTGTGCCTTGGTAGCTGGAAAGGTGTTGATAACACACCAGTGTTTTGGCTGTTGCTGAGCAGTGCTGGCACAGCATCAGTGCTGTGTCCCCAGCATTCCACTCCCAAGCAGTAGGCTGGCAAGATCTTGGGAGGGGACACAGCTGGGATAGCTGACCCCAACTGACCAAAGGGATTTTCCGTACCATATAACATCAGCTTAGCTATAAAAGTTAAGAAAAGTATGAGGAAGGTGGGGCATTTGTAATTTAAAATGTTTGCATTCTGGAGCAATCACTACACATGCTGAAGCCCCGCTTTCTGGGAAGCGGCCAGACATCACTTGCTCATGAAAAGTAGAAAACAAAACTTTTATTTTTTTCTTTCTGCACAACTTTTTTCTTTTGCTTTGGTGAACTGCCTCAACCTACAAGCTGTCTTCCATCTTATTTTCTCTCCCCAGTTGAACTGAGAAGCAGGAGTGATAGAGCAGCTTGGTGAGCACAGGTGTCCAGCCAGGGTCAGCCCAGCACACCTACTTTCCAATGGAGATTGATAGCGCTCAACAGCTTTCCTCTGCCGGAAGGAGCGACGCAGACCATTGCCTTCTTTTCCTTCATTCCTTTCTGGTGAAACCACTGCACATCAACACAATGTTGAGTTGTGTAAGTACTGTTGCAAATGTGATGCATTCAAAACACACTACATGACATATTCCCACCTGTCCATAACTTCCTATTTTGTAAGCATTTTGGAAAAACATGGATTTTTTTTTTCTTCTGAATACCTGTTCTGAGCTCACTACAGTAGGCCTTAGAGCTTACAGCCTGTAATGGCAATAGCAACATAAATTCTTTAACAGATTTAGAACAAGTAGTTCAGCTCATCTCAATTGACAAGACAAGGCTTTTGGCTAGAGCATGGTCAAGAAAATTTAAAGCAGAAATAGCCTAAAATGTTACCTTGATCGTTAGATTTTTCACTGCTAGTTCTTCCCATATTGAGGCTTTCCTAATCAAGAGAAAGAAGAAAGATCAGTCAGCAATATGCAAAAAACCTGTGGGCATATTTGGTACTTATATAGCAATATTATCAAGGTACTCCATATACACAAAATATTAAATTAGGCACAGGAGGAGAGAAGGGGAGCATCTTTCTGGTACCCAGGATTAATTACAAGTAATTCTGCTCTAAAATAGGATTTAATACATGTGATAGTTAAACACTTCACCAGATGCAAAAAAGAGTGCATGAATTAATTCCCAGGTAAATAATCCAAGAATGTAGCAGAACCTAGGACAAAGCAATTCCCAGCAGACAAAAAAAAATCATCCTGGCATTTGGGAGGTGGTAAACTAAGTAGTATGGATCTGGTTTCATTAAAAACAAACAAACTAACAAGCAGACAAACCAAAGAAACATCAAGGAATTCAGATCTAAACAAAAAAATGACCTATCAAAGCAGGCTATGAAGATGTTCAAAAAATAAAGCACCTGTCGTTCAAAAAACAAAGCACCTGTCATTCAAAAGGACAGCAGATTAAATAGAAGAAAACTAAGAGGGAATATGGCTGCTGAATATAATTTTAATATGAGTTCTTCTCACAACAGAGACTACTTGAGCTAACAGGCGACACTGGCCAAAACCAAACATAGATAAAGCCCGCATCAGTTTTTATTAAGATTTGAAATTAAAACTCAAGCCCTGAAACAGCTGTTCGTAAGCAGAGTCCATTCAAAAGTCACAAGGCAATTCAGAAAGCATAGTTTATGGCATGTATTGCAGCATTTCACTGCTGTTTTTGAGTTTATTCTGAAGAAGGTATTTCCTCCACCCTTAGAGCGTAGATGTTATGTGACTGTAAGGTATTCACTACAACAGGAGAGCAAAAATAAATAGTTTTCTAGACTAAACTGTGCTTTGGAAGAAATTTGTTGAGCTAAATTAAAAGTACAACTAAGTCATTCCTCTGTGTGAAATACCCTGCAAAATTTCTCCCCATCATCCACTTTTTTGCCAACCTGCTTCTGAAGTACTAAGATAAAAAGTTGATATGTAAGAGCAAAGATAGGTAGGTACAATAAACCTTGTTGAAACCAGCACACATAACCAGTATGACATTTCAATATAGTGTGCACAAAGCAAGTAATTGACCTCCAAGCAAGTTTTCCGACACTGCTTAAAAATTAGGTTAAAAAGTTTACTTTTTTACAGAGAGATTTAAGAACAAGTGGTTAAGCATTTTCAAACATACATCATTTTCAGGTTTATTTACCCCTCTTGCTGAACACAATAAAAAAATCTAATTAAGCAATAAAAAAATGAATCCTGGAGATCATATTAAGATAACAGACAGAAATTATGGAAGTTTGTCATCACACTTAGGTAGCTCTGCACAATACCATGAAGTCATTCTTAGTTCACAGCCTTCCTCAGGCAGCAGACTCACAGAGTCTGTTGGAAGGAAGCAACAAGGACCATCGACTTCAACTCTTAGGATTGCTTATTCTTCTTATAACTGGAATTAAGATAATTTTCTATAACTATGTATGGCAGAAAAAACATCTCATTGCTGTTACATTTTGCAAACATTTCAGAAAATAATGTCAGTGTGAGCTTTGCAAAGACACACAGACAGAAACTCTAGGCTTGCTTCACTTTCCATCATGTCTTAATTTGACTTAGCATTAGAAAATAAATTTTAAGTCTGAAAAAAAAGTTTATTAAAAATGAAGATGTTTCTGATGCCAAGAAAACTGATTTAGAGGAAAGGTTTAATCTAGTGGAAGTCACAACATAGTGTGATTGTTTTGGAGCACGAGACTCAGCCCACACATAACAGAGGCTCAGGTGTGATGATCTCTGCAACAGGCAATACCAAAATGAGGACACCAGTAGCCAATTTCAACATTAGCTGTGCCCAAATTCTTTACACATGAAACACCTGCCAAATACATCCTTCTGAACATACTCTTAGCTGAAGTCTTAAAGAACCACAAGAACCTGTTGCCAAAAAAACCCTCAAGTTCAAGAGCTTGGCTGCAAAGTACAAAGGCCAACACTTTATGTGATCTAGCACTTGAACAATAATGACAGGACATACCCATGCAGGCAGAGTAAAAGAGAGGGACCCCGTGTGCCAGCTGCACTGGAATGTTTACAGAAAGGCTCTGAGGCTGCTTAGCAACAGCCCCTCTCCAAAGTTCCAGGCTTGGCCACACCCAGTCCTGGTGGGACTCTACTATAGAAAGTCCCACTTGCAGCTTAGAACTTCTCAATTATCATGGGATGGTTTGGGTTGGTGGGAACCTTTAAAGATAATTTGATTTCAGCCCCTCTGCCATGAGTAGGGACCCCTTTCACTAGACCAAGAGGCCCATCCAAGCTGGCCTATATTGGGGCATCCACACCTTCTCTGGGCAGCCTGTCCCAGTGCCTCACCACCCTCCCATTGTATATAGCCCCACTGCATATGTAGTGGCACCTAGGGAAATCTCAGCCTAAACACATTTATCTCACTTCTTCTGTTGTCAAAAGGAGAAAATCCCTAGCCAATAATGTGCACAAAGGATTACTAATAGGGCTCATTTAAATAGCTTTGCAAGATGGTGAAAAACCCTAGTCACTTTTAATTTTGACAAACAAAACAGACTGATTTGTAGTGGTGTAAATACTTTGTCAAGTCTGCAGCTTTGGTGGACCTCAAAAGCACCTTTTCTTCAGCTTTTATCCCAACCTATATACTACAGAAAGTATAATGTGAAACAGATTTGATAGGACTATTTTCCATAAATACAAATGAACTGGCATTAATTCTGCTACTTGCTTTTAATATGCTATTAATTCAGTTTTGTGTTATCTGTTCCATTACTTTTTCCAAGAAATTATGTGACACTGACAAGTCTATAATTTCCTGGCTCATTTCTTTTATTCTATTTAAATATTGGCATGTTACCTTTCCTTTGCACTTTTGAAATTTCGCCTGTGTAGCAAGAGTTACTGAAAATCAACATTAACAGTCCAATTCCTCAACAGTGCCTTTAAACCTGTAGGATACAGATTATCCAAACCTGATAATTTAAAAATGTTTCATTTTCCGTTTCAGAGCAAAAAGAGAAACAGCTTCAAAGTTCCTGAAGCAGATACAGCTCTTATCCCTCCAAATCAAGCCAGTAAGAACTGGGAATGCCCAGGATCCCGCATCACTTGAAGTAAGTCACAGAGGACAATGACAATAACTTCTGACTGTGATACAAAGGAGGACGTCACAAGTGAATATCCTTTGACCTGTTAGTTGTTAAAACAAAGTTGCTTCTGGTTTGGCATATGTGGAAAGTGAGATGTAAGGAGCCTTAGGAATATCCACAGTGTACGTATCAAACATAGGAGCAGAAGTCAGGGGGTCTGAACAACACATGGTCTAACAGCTACTGGCAGATCCTCATACATCCTCCCCTATTAACCCAGAGATTCCAACCAAATATCACAGCAGAGCGCAAAAAAAACATGTACAGCTGTTCATTATTAGCTGTTTATCTTTTTATTGGAATCAAAGTTAGCACTAACTATGAAAAAGGAAGTAAAACAAATAATTGCTGGAGTTTTTCTTTCTTCTGTACAATTGCTGGGGTTTGCCTCAGAGTGACTTTTTTTTTTGTAAAGCAGTCAGCATATATGGAATTATCATGATGCATAATTACATGTAATTTTTTAAAGAATACTGATAATAATTTTGTATTTCACACTATCTTTTTAAGGAGATAATGGACAAAAAATGGTAATGGAGACATACATACAAATATTGTGTTAGAAACCTAGAAAAAAAGATAGGGAGATTACATGTCAAAATAGACCAGTCAGTACAATATTGATAAAAATTATCCACGTTCTATCTTTACTTGTTGCAAGGTTGATGTTCTGAAATTTCCAAGTATGCATAAGCATAAAAAAATAACGAAGTCAAAGATTAAAAAAAATAAAAATTTAAATAAATGTCTGATATAGTCTACTAATAAAACAGTCAGACTTCCATATAGCATTTTCTGAGATATATTCAAGTAGGAAAGCAGCTGAGACCAACTGAAACAAGCTATAATGTTAAAATATTGAATTGCTCTTGGCCAGAGTAGCTAACAAGAGTTATAAATTTGAATTCTATTCCTTTATGCTTACTGCTTGGAGATGTGGAATAAGCTAGTAATAGTATGAAATCTTTATAAATTTAATAGTGTATTTGCTTCTTTGTGATTTAGCATTCTAAAACACGCAGGCAAAGAAAGTCTGCATCAAGAGAACATCAGTGACTCATATTGAGGGGATGGGCAATACCATATCTGGGATTGCTTTTATAATGCTAATTCAGCTCAGCTGTGTGAGTCCCTTTCCAAAAGGGGTCATTTAATGAGAGTATTCTTTTTCATAAAATCCTGTCTCTCTCGGATCTGGGAATAAGTCAACATTTGTGTTGAAGAAGATGCTAAATGTGAGGCAGCCAATCCCTCATTTGATGTAGAAGAGGAATTTGATGTAGTGAATGATGTAGCACTTGCAGAACAGTTGCTGGATTTAGGAATTTAGGAGTATTGCCCAGAAGAATACATATTGCTCTTTTTCTATAAAATTCCATGGCCATACTGGAATAACTGAAATCGTTATTTTTCAAAATTGCAACTAATTCTGTTTTCCTCATTCTATACCGAATTTTAAATCCTCCAATTTGATTTGTGGAATTTTAAAATCTCATTGTTGCAATCAAACATTTAGTAGATTGTAGTCTCAAAGGAATTCCAGCTACCCTCGGTTAGTCAGAAGCTGAGCTAAAGGATACCAGCTATTTATGTAAACCAAAGTGACTGTGATAATTTGTCCTATTTTTCCTTTTTGTAGTGTTCTTGGAACTTAATTCCAGGGGACTGTAGGCAGTCTGAACTTACAAATTACTATGAAAAATCAGCTCCAAGGTACCCCAGCTTAGGCATCCAACATTAGTGAGCAATTTTGGCCATACTTCCTTTGTTGCCATCTAAAAGCTGGAATGAATGGAGATGGAAATCTGTATATAGTGTCTGAATAGCCATGCAAATGTACGTTCACCAATTCCCTGGCTTTTTGCCCTGCTCCTAAGATAAAGAAACATCCATACTTGGACTTGAATTTCCATCAATGGTTCTCCATCCCGGTATTTGATGATCCAGGTGTATTGAAGGATCTCAGGGAACATCAAAAAATGGTTTTCTTGTGCAACCTATACATCAGCTTAATTTACTTTCAGCAAGCAAAGATGATACCACTGACAGAGCTCATGAGAGTCAAGAGAAATTAGTGGTTGTTTATTAAGTGCTTAGGTGCTGTCATGAGGAACATGATAGAAAAGTCTGTAAGATATCAACACTGTCTATCAAGAACAGCATTTGAGAAGAGAGTGATAAATAAAATGCAAGATCATATGTTGAAATGGGGAGAAAATGATAGTGAATTATTTGGCGGGTATATAGAAAGAACAGTTTATTATCTGATAATGCAAGCAATTGAAAAGTGCCTTTGCAGAGGGGCTTAAGCTTGCATGGACATGTTAAATTCTGACCTACTCTAAACTTCTCATCTTATATGATTATGGGCCATTTCCTAGATGTTTGTTAAAATAAAAACTATCTACTATCACACTCCAGAAAGATACATGCAATTTATTTCATATTACATTTCACTGGGACTTTTGAACTCCCTGGTTGTTTGGAACTGCTAAGCCTCTACATTTGAAGTTTGTATCATTAACAAATACATGCTTCAATCACCCAAACATACCCTGACATATGTAATGAGTAGTTATGGAATTAAACAGATAGTTGACACACTGACAAGAAATTACATGGAAATAACACACTCAATTGAGCAACTTCCTCTGGATGCTGGCGTTTCCCAACCATCTGGTCTACAACACAGTATTATTGTTACATAAAATTTTTTCCTTATAATTTCCACTTTTCTTTTACATATTAAAATATAGATTTAAATAAATTACTTGAAAGTTCAGTTGCAAATCTGTGGCACTGCCACACCTGCATTTACAAATCTGTGATGGATGGTCACAGTAAAATCATTTCTTCCTTTTACAATTCAGTCCTTAAAATATAACTCCTTTACAATGTTGATGAGTCTCATGATTTTTGAATTTAAATAGCAAGATAAATGTTTCTCCAATAGCACTATTAAGTTAAATTAAACATTGATTCCTTTGTTGCATTCAGCGGGATCCAGCCTCCAGTTCAGCTGTATACACTGCAGTCCTCACTTGTATGAACTTTTCTTCATACAGCATTTTAAAAGGTAAAATTTTTTCTTCAGATTTTCATTCTGTGTGCAATATCACCTCGAGAAAAGCCACTTGCTTCATCTATTTGTTTTCATTTGGGGGCTCATTCCAGTGCAAAATCAAATCCTCTTAAACCTTTGGTTGACTCCTGGTTTTATTAATGGCCACCTTAGACTTTGGGTAGCTATGAAGAATTCTTTATCATTCCGATCTCTAAATTTTTATACATCAGTGAATCGAGTATTATAGCAAGATTTTTTTTATTTTACTGTGTTATAATACAATGCCCTGTAAGACAGTTTCACCAGTACAACATCCATCAAACCAGAGATCACGATGTAAGAGTGATGTTCGGCTGGGGCCATCTACTGGTTGTGATGCTCATCTTTCATTGCCAGATTTGGAAAATCACATTATATTTGTAGTTCTATTTTAATTACAAAAATAGCGCCATATATTAATAATCACCTACATACATGATTTTTAATGTATTTTTATTTGTTTTTAAGATTAAATATTCTGTGAACTTTTTATCATCCAATTATGAGAAGAAAAAATAATTAATTTATCTTGTTTTCATAAACAAAATAAAAATGGGGGGGAGAAGGCCTAAAAAAGCTCTTTCTTCTCAATAAGACCAGAAAGAAAGCAAGGAATAAAGTAATATTAAGACTAGGATGTAAATTATTTAGTAAAGGAATCTACATATCTTTAGCTTTTATTTCTGTGATGAAAAGGATAAATGATTCTTATTGTCTTACTTGATGCATTGTAAGATTTCACCTTGAATTTGTATGTGGTGTTATAAAATTGCTAAGATGCACCATATCCAGTTTTCTTGGGATTTAAAAAGATCTCAGCCAACTTTATGATATTTTTCAAAGGCTTTCATTAAAAATAAATTAATGCCAAAAAAGTAGCAGATGAAAAGAAATACAAAGTCTGTAAAACCAGAAGTTCTAATCAATGAGCTAGCGCAAACTAATAATCCAGAAAATTTAGTTCAAAGTATGAAAGTGTACTTTTATAATGATGCTATTATGTATTTATTCACTTATTGTATGATAATATTGATCATTATTTGTGCTGTGATTGAGTCTCATTTGTATTATTTCAAGACTTTACACAACTTTTAACTGTGTTTTCAGGAGCAAGAGAGCATTTTACAGATTTTGCAAGTTTAAGATAGATCCTTTGCACCTGCTAAATTAGTATATATATACACTATTGTATTTATACAAACAAAACCAAACATATATACATATTAACTTGTTATGCTAATGCCATGGTTTAGTTGATGAGGAGGTGTTAGGTTAGAGGTTGGACTTCATGATCTCAAAGGTCATTTCCAACCTAGTTCATTCTGTGAATCTGTAATTCTGTGATCCTGTGTCTATACATACATATATGTGCATGTTTGCAATATATGTGTATGCATCTACATATGTATATGCATGCATGCACACCTATATATCACACCAACATCTAAATTGTACTGTTTACAGTCTCAGATAAACAAAATCCTCTGCTGGCTCTTAGTTGCACTGAGATTAAATATCTGCCATTATTCACATTTGCCCTCAGCACATCCATCAGCAGGACAAACTTCTAACAGGAGCTGTAGGTGGCAAGTAATTTTATCAAGAAATGCAAGACGCAATTTAAAATGTATAAAAGGTAGATAAATAATAAGACTTCCAAGCATAAATAGGAAAGCATAAACATATTGCAAGTTTGGAGACCAGATTATAGGAGCTAGAACTAGGAAGAAAGACATCGCCACCATCATAAATGGAATTGGTAAAAACACCTGAAAGAGAAAGAAAAAAGTGGATTAGGAAATAAACAAACCAACTGTGATTTTATGCCTCATTCACTAGAGTAACAATGTGTTCTTTTCCACAGTAAAGTACCATTTCTCATGCTGCTATAAATTCACCCAGGACAGGAGTCATCTGACTCAAATTGCCTATATGAGAGGCATCTTTTTAAAGTATTTGTTTAGGCTCCTTCTACTGTCAAGAGGGAGAGACAATCTATTTGTTCACATATGATATTGTGGGTTCCTATAAGACACTCAGGGCTGGGTGCCTAGAAGCCTTCACAGCAAGCATACACTTCTAACCCAGCTTTCTGACTGCCAGAGTAAGAGGAAATTCAACCTATCCTTAATGCCTGTTATTGTGTCAGGGAAGATGAGAGCAGATCAAAGTTTAATTAACTGTGAATGGCAATGGGTCTTATTCTGTTCTTGTTACTGCTCCACACTGGTATGGTTCCACATTGTTTGCACATCTCCCCCATTCTGCAAAGAACCATCTCCTGTTTTCAAGTTCTCTGGGGCAGAGACCATCTGTTTGTTTCTCTTCTTTTTACAGTGAAGCAAAATTTTCAAATAAGGCTCTAAGCACTGAGATTATTATTTGTATTTTTGTGACTATCTGCTTTGGATTTGGACTTCTTCTATAACCTTTGCAAGCTACCCAGGATATAAAAATATTTTGTAACTTAGACCCATTTACTTTGTATGGTCGGTGCAGGTGAGGTTCCCGGTATCGAAGTACAATCAGGCTTGTGCAAGTCAATCCAATCATAAGCCAGGCAGAAAATCCAAAGTAATTTGTTAACATAATAAGGTCAGAGGGGATGATAAAAATGGATGCAATGGTGGTTGAAAAAATCATGGCTGGTGCTGGAGTACAGGAATGGACATTAAGCATGGATATTAAAAGAGGTAAATGTCCTGACTGACTTCCAGCATAGCTTAATCGACCGAGTGTGAACATGCTGCTGTTGAGGGCACCAAATATTGAGACAGCAACAGAGAGAGGAATGATCCAGGCAACAGAGGGGATGACTCGATCAGCCCAAGTGACTGCCACAGCAACTGCAAGAAAGCAAAGAATTAGTGTAGTACAAGTAGCATGTTCTGAATAACTGACTGGCTCAACAGGAACTAAACTTAAAATACAAAAAGTACCCATTATTTACCAGCAATGCCTGCTTTTCGTTGCAGTAGTCAAACACTAATCCAATCCTAAGGGTATTTCATTCAGGAGCTAAGTATTTCCTAGGAGGATGACAGCAAGGAGTACTGCCTGCAGAGCAAGTCAGGGAAACCACAGGGGCCAATTCCACAGTCATGGACTGCCCAGCAGGAGTGAGCTGCATCTCACAACCTGCATCACAAACACACACACCTGGGCAAGGAAAGAAAATTAACTCCTTGGTCCCTGGCATGACCACGGTGGTGACACAATCTGCTGTTACAGGAAACTGTCAACAGGAGCACATGTACGTTCAGAGATGAGCTATTAATGAGATTTTGCTTTGGGTAGAACTGGGAAATGTGAAAGATTGTTTCTAAACAAGAGATATTCAATATTGCTTGGAAATAAGCTATAGTTGATATTGTAGTGGGGACAATATTTAGTGGGTGTATAACCAAATGCCACGAGGAACATAGGTCTTGCAGTGTCCTGTGCAGCAAAGGAATTTATTAGAGATGGGGTAAACAGTACCCTCAACTTGGGAAAAAAAAAAACAAAAAGAGGAAAGGAAAGGAAAGGAAAGGAAAGGAAAGGAAAGGAAAGGAAAGGAAAGGAAAGGAAAGGAAAGGAAAGGAAAGGAAAGGAAAGGAAAGGAAAGGAAAGGAAAGGAAAGGAAAGGAAAGGAAAGGAAAGGAAAGGAAAGGAAAGGAAAGGAAAGGAAAGGAAAGGAAAGGAAAGGAAAGGAAAGGAAAGGAAAGGAAAGGAAAGGAAAGGAAAGGAAAGGAAAGGAAAGGAAAAGGGAAAGGGAAAGGAAAAGGGAAAGGAAAAGAAAAGAAAAAAGAAAAGAAAAGAAAAGAAAAGAAAAGAAAAGAAAAGAAAAGAAAAGAAAAGAAAAGAAAAGAAAAGAAAAGAAAAGAAAAGAAAAGAAAAGAAAAGAAAAGAAAAGAAAAGAAAAGAAAAGAAAAGAAAAGAAAGCTATAATTTTAAGGTTATCTTCTCAGCTGGCATAGATGAACACAGTTCCCCTGGCATGCATGGAGGTGGTCATGCCAGCTGGCAGCTGCTATTCATGGATAGTCTGGTATTTGCTGCCTCCTTCATTGTAGCATGCAAATGATCCATCTCTCCCAGGAGACAGCCTGACACTGGCTGAGCGATAATATGAGGTTACTGAGTGACAGGTACACTGTTCTCATTTATATTAGTGAGCTTTTTTCATAGGAAAAAAAAAAGATTCATCCATCCAAATGAGGTATGGTTTTTGTCAGGCCTGTAGGCAAGGTCTGACAGCTCAGTCTCATTACAGTGGGATTTAGAAGGTGCTTCTTGGACAACCAAGGAAAAATATAGTTCTCTTTGGAGCTTTTCATGGCCAGCTTATTGGTACAGGATCTGAGACAGTCTTTACATACACTGGAATTTTGTACAGGCTCTTCTAAGAAATCACAATATTTATCATGAATAATACACACTCAAAATAGCTACATTTTTGTGTCAAGAGAGTGTCCACAGTCCTTTCTATATTCCTGAACATGTTAGACTTATCCACCTCCTAAAGAGTAATGGCATTAGTCTGAGACTTCATGAGATAGGGAAAGAAGGAGGAGATAGGATTAGAACTACGGAACAACAAATATTATCTTTATACTTGGGGCCTGCCTTTCACCTTATTTTCTAGGTTTTAATGCACTTCTGATTTTTTTTTTAGACAGTGTAGGGAAAAGTCAACAATTTCAGCAACCTGCTTGCATTCATCCAACTAGTGTCATACAGTAAAATTAAAGAAAAATTCTCTTAAAAGAAAATGAACCCAAATTTCTGGACTGTGAAGTTAGGTGAGCAGAAGTAACCCAGGGCATTGACATCAGATGGATATGTCAATGGGCCATTCATTTTTAATTAAAAAAATATTTAATACATACCTGAGGAGACAATTTCCTTAGGTGTGAGCACAGTGAGATATGAGATATTCACTAGTAAATAAAAAACAATTACTGCAGGAACAGCAGTCATCACAGTTAAGGGGATATTTCTGCTGGGTCTTTTCATCTCCTCTGAAAAATACAATTAAAAACAACAAATGAAGCAAGCAGTGTAGCTTCTGCAAGTGTTTTTCAGTGGTGAAGCTCTGAAGAGTTTGGCAAACTGATACCAAAGTCCTGCCCCAATCCCTAATCATGGCTGCTAAATTCTCTGCTTGTGAAGTCCTACAGTGGTTCTCAAATATGTTAATATCAAGGATTCTTAAACAATTTATTTTTATTTAGCTATTGTTTAACTATTTTGGAAGGAGGGCTATATGAAGAGCTGATTGATTAAAACAATTACAAAAGAAATTATAATTTCCCTTTGATTTATCACATAATTGACTTACATTAGAAAAGTGATTTGGTAAGAAATTTTCAAGTACCCTTACTTGAAAATCACTAGTTTGAACATGAAACTCTTTAGTCATGTTATTTATTCTTACGTCTCCTCATGAATCCTGATCTGAAACTTATTGAGCATATTTGCCTACTCCTATTCAAAACCCTTCTCTTTGCTCTTGTATCTTGTAAATACAGAAGAAGTAACAGAAAAGACTGAAGGTATAAACACAAGAGCAATAATGCAGTGGCTTTAAAAGGGGACCATTCCCACATGGATTCTGATGATTATTATGTTTTCCAGGGCAAAGATGGTGGAGGAAAATTGTTTAGTGCTAATAGAATAGCTGATAGCTTGGAACTACTCTTACGTAACAAGAAAAAAACCCAAATTTTGCAGGTGAATAACTCAGGCACCGGCACACATTCCTGGGCGTCATAGTCCCAGCAAAAGATGGAGCTGGTTTCCAGAAGCTTAATCTCAATCACCCTTATCTCAATCAAAAAGGTTTTTTTAATCTCTTTCACTCTTTCCTCTTGTTCCACTTCCCACTTCCCTCAGCATTTACAATTTCTTGAGTATTACTAGCAAGTAACTGATAAGAGGAAGGGAAAGGTGAAAAGTCAAATGTGCAGCTTACTTGAACTTTTTAGGAGACAGAAACCTCTTTCCTCCTTCACATTTGATTTCTATCTTCTGATCAGGACATCAGCCTTGAGCCATGATCCCTGTGCTAGCTGTAGTGCACGGAGACAATGGAATAGTGGAGTAGTGGAATAGCGGAATTCAGATACTATCAGAGAATTTGGGATTTATTTCAGAGGTAAGAAATACACTTAGTAATTTTTAGCACAGAAGAGGATAATCACCAAAATTGCCAATTTAAATTTCTCTTTCCAGTCGTTTTGTTGCTTGTTGCAGTCTTGCCTGCCAGCTGGCACCTGATCCATCAGCTGAAGCTAACAGAAATGAAGTTATTGTTGAAGAATAGGAAACTCAGTTTAGTTCAGAACTATTGCATAGTTTACATCTGTCTAAACAGCTGTGCTGCCCAGTGTTTGTCATTTATTAGTACTGCTAACTGATCAGAATAAATCAGTATTTTACCACAAGGCTCGTATTTTCTCAGGTTTACAAAGCCAAGTGCTTGCCTTTAAGGAATCCCTAAGGTTTCAAAACCATACTTTCATGATTTATATCACTTTTTAAAAATTGCAGCCTATTTTTAAAGCTGGAGTACCTGGATTATAAAGACAACAGTCAGGTTTTTAAACATTAACCAAATTTTCACACTATCCTCACCACTGAACTTTGTGGTATGCATTTAACACATTCGGTTTATTTAATATTTTACACGATAGAGGTCAATGGATACAAATGGTTAAAAGTATAACAGCAATATCCACTTGCTTACAGTGTAATTCCATAAAACTGATGATACTATAAAATTCTATTAATTTAAATTGTGATGTGAATAACTAACGTTATGAACATCATCTCTGTAGCTTTCATGAAAGAATGCTCATTTATTACTGCCACATGTCAGCAGATACAGAATAGGGAAGTAAATACATTTTCAAAAACCTTTAGAATGTTAAAATTGAATACAGGTTCTATTAAAAAAATTTATACCATCTTCTATAGACCTCTCTTTACCTTCTATTAGACTTCAAAAGTCTATTTTCCCAGGAAAATATATCCCATAAAATTACTAAATTCTAACAAAACTCAAAATTAATTTGTCCATGTTCAAACCAGCTGCATAACCTCAGAAAAGGCACAGATATTTAAATAGAAATGATATATGCACAGTTTGGCATGGATAACTTAAATACTTTCCTAAAAATAAACTGACATGGACACTGAAAAAGACAAAATACAAATTTTTTAAGGCATGAAAAATTCTGTTTATGCATGAGATTTTAAATTAACTATTATGATTTCTCTTGTATTTCCCTGGAAATGTCAGCTTGATTCTGCACAAAAAGCAGGAATTTTCTCTAGAGAGGAACAACGATTCTTACCAGCCCCAACAAACACCCATGTAAAATGTGAAGGACCCTGTGGTCTTGAAGCAGAGACAAGTTCTCCCAAAACAGGCTGAGGAACTCAAGAATGAGAAGTGCAGAAGTAGATCTAAAGAAGAGGAGCGCAATACCTGCCATGTAATTGAGGGACCACCATCCACCGTACGCGTACAGCCCTTGGAAGAAGGCTTCGGCAACCTGTGAGGCGTTGGGGATCTCGGAGCCAAACATGTCCTCAAACCTGGCCAGACTCTCCTTTTGCCTGGCAACCAGGAGAACTATGCCACCGACAGCAATCACAGACAAGGCCATCATCTTCAGCAGAGTGAAAACCGCCTGCACCCACGCAGCCATTTTGACACTGAGGCCATTCAAGATCCCCAGGGACCAGAGGACGGCCAAGGCCAAGCACTTCTTCAGCACGTCTGGTGCAGGACAAATGCCATAGAAAGGCTGTGTGGCATATTCAGCAAACAGCAAGGCTCGAGCAGCATTTGACGCCGGCTTGGTAAACGTTGATGTCCAGATAAACACGAAGGCAGGTAGGGATCCGAGGCCTCTTTTAATATGGCTGTATTCTCCTCCGGAGAAGGGCAGAGCGGTTCCAAGCTCTGCATAGCAGAGGGCACCCATCAGAGAAACCAGCCCAGACGCGGTCCAGATTGTTAGTGCAATGCCAACATTGAGTAAGGAATGTTTTAACACCCCTGTGGGAGACACGAAGATCCCTGCTCCAACAATTGATCCTATAATAAAACTTACCCCATCAAAATAACCTATATTTCTTTTGAGTTGCATCTTGTCTTTTTCTTTTCTTTGCACATCTTTGGGGCCATTGTTTTCTCCTTTTCCCATTTTTTCCTGCTTCTTTTTCACGGCAGATTTTACTTTGTTTTCAGCAGTCTGTCATAGCCCTACTTTCTAGTGAAATGTTATGGGAAGCTTGGCTTAATCATTCAAAAAAAGAGCATACTTTGGGTTTTGATGCCTCCTGTGTGAAGATAATTAACCAAACACTTCAAAAAGCACTGGCAAATCATGCACATGTCGGTTTAATATGTACTTCAGGAATTATTAAGGTCTGCAGATATTTTTAAAGAAAAGACTATAAAAAATAATGCACAGCAAATGCTAATTTCTCAGATTATTTTCATCAACAGATTTCACTTTGTTTTATGAACATCTTCAGAGACAATCACAGAGGTAAATGTGACTTCTACATCAACCCTAGGGAAAGGGGGAGGATATGGCAGCACGAGGAAAGAAATCAACTTTCTGTATATTATTGACAGTGATGTGGACATTAGATGAACAGCCTGGAACTATTTTTCCACCACGCATATTGAAAATAGACGGTGATAACCAATGATCGTCAGTATGTTTTCCCAAAATCTCGTCAATCACTGAGTATATTGTTTATATTTCACTTATTAAACACTGTCCTAGGAAGAAAATTACCAGTTTTACTCCCAGTTTTTTTCTGAGCACTCATTGTTTGACTAGTACTCAAGCAGGTCCTAAATGGCACTAATCTTCAGAGAATGCTGTGAGGGAAAGAAGCTGTATCATAATTTTAATTTCTGCACGGGGGCTGTGGAACAGAAAGAGGAAGGTTGGAAGTTCCCACCAGTGTGGCATGTGTCTTTTAAGGTGTGGCTGCTGATTTTTCTACATATTTATCAATCTGCGGTATATTTTGTGTTAGGAGCTTCTCTTCAATCAGATGTAGAGATATCATAAACCAATTATTTTTGTACCAAAAACCCACAATTTTTCTTTTAAAAAGATGTAGAGAAATATGGGCAGAAAGAAGAAAACTAACAGAAAAGAAGCTCAGCTTGGACCCTAACGGCCTGTGTAAGTGCTCAGACTCTTAACTTCGAAGTTCTTACTTTTGTCAGTAAAGTTGCAGAACCAGTTTTGTCCTGCAAGTCAGAGGTCAACAGTGCAGTGAACAAAAGTCATGCTTTTACAGGGACCAACTTGAAAGCACAGTGGTTCACACCAGTCCTGAACAGGATTTTCACTCAAATACAAAATATATTAATCTGAAAATTTAGTTTATATAATATGCCATCGTGTAAGAAACCTTTGGCTGAAATAGGCATGTGCACAAACTGTTCTTTTAATTGTTTCAATGACTTAAAGTGGGTTTTCTTCACCACACAGAAACTTTGCAGCATGGTCAGTGACAGAATCTACAGCTCCAGAGCAGCTTATAACCATTTTCTCCAAATCCCTGTGGTACTCACTAAATCCTTTCACCCACAAAAATTGTAGTTCTATAAGAAGCACACCTGTACTTACTAAAACTTGCATACATTTTAAATTGCACTTATTAATTTCATAAATTGTAGCATGTATCAAGTATTCACTTACCATGCATTATTAATAATTAATAATAATTAAAATATTAATTTTCTAGTATTCATGATTGGGAAATCCAGCATGTCATATGTTTTAAATAGTTAAAATACAATTTTTTTTTGTTTTATTTCCGTGTCTTTTCTGAGTCTCCTTCTCTGGGAATGCACATGTATTTTTTGACATCCAGCAGTCTTCCAACTCTGTGTATTCTGCCATGTGCAGCTGGATTCGGATCACTATCTTAGAACAAATCAATATAACACTAAATGGCATCTTAAAGTACACATGCAACTGATTTTTATTTCACTGATCATCCTAGCATACGATTTCTATACAACAAAGGATTCTACAGAACCTCTCAGATAACATATTAATAAGGATTTTTTACTTCTGACAAAGCTGCCTGATCTCAGAAAGCCTCACTGAGGTTATCACTTGGTGGCTGGGCACGGGGACAGGCTGTCCAGGGAGGCGGCCACAGGTCCGGGCCTGACAGAGCTGCACAGGCACAGCCTGTGACTCCTGGGGACGGCCGGCGATCACTCCCGTGCGCTCCGTCCACCTCAGGATATTCCGTGATTCTCTGAAACTTAACACCGGGTGAGCACTGTAAACTACCAAAGCCCCGCCCATGTCCCCCCGCAAAGAATTCAAACCAGCCCGCTCTGTAAACCCGGCCCCTTCCTGGCCGGTGGCTGGAAGCGGCAGGAAAGCGGCAGGAGGCGGCAGGAGGCACCAGGAGACACGGCGCCCGTCCCCCGTCCCCCGCTGCCCCGCGGGCTCCGGCAGCGCCGCCTCCCTGCGACCGTAGCGGAGCGCGGCAGCGGGGCCGTGAGGCGGGGTCCGTGGCGGGGGCCGTGAGGCGGGGCCGTGAGGCGGGGCCGTGAGGCTGGGTTGTGCGGTAGGGGCCGTGAGGCGGGGCCGTGAGGCTGGGTTGTGCGGTAGGGGCCGTGAGGCGGGGCCGTGAGGCTGGGTTGTGCGGTAGGGGCCGTGAGGCGGGGTTGTGAGGCTGGGTTGTGCGGTAGGGGCTCTGAGGCGGGGCCCTAATACGTTTGTGTCCCGGCCTAAGGCGGGGAGCGCTGCCGTGGGAGACGAGGGAGGTTTGAAGCGAAATGCAATCAGCGCGGGGGCCCGGCAGGATGGCGGGGATCCCCGGCGAGCTAAGCCTTATGGATAAGGGCATTAAGAGGTGAGTGTGGACCGGCTGGGGAGCGCGGGGAGAGGCCGAGCTGCCTGGCTGATGGTGGGCGCCTCTCTCCGCAGCCTGCGGGATGTGTCCCTGAGCTCGGACCTGCACACGCTCAACGCCCACTGTAACCTCATCGCCAAGATCCAAGGGCTCGACCACCTCCGGAATCTGCAGCACTTGGATCTGTCATCAAACCAGATCCGCCGCATCGAGGGGCTCGGTTCCCTGGCTAAGCTGCGCAGTCTGAGCTTGTCCTGTAACCTGCTAACCAAAGTGGAAGGTCTGAAATGTTTATTTCTGTCCATATAACAAATTGCAAAGGTTTTCTAAGAGTCGTCTTAAATTTACTTCGGAATGTTTGCATATAATTAGGGTTATACCAAATTAGAATGGGTTAGTATGCTAACCGTTTTATAAAGTAAATTTTAAGATGTATATACAGTCTTCATAAGCCTTATCATAGCAAAATGCCTTAATTTTGAAGGAAAACCTGATTATTATGGTTATAGTTTAATATCATAATTCGTAGTTATGATCTTCAAAGGTTCACTTTGCCAGCTTTGAATTTGATGAAAGAAGAGCATTCTTCTGAAAATCTTACTGTTTATATTTTTTCCCTCATTTTGTTTAGGACTGGAAAAACTCTTCAATTTAACTTTGCTGAACTTGTCATATAATCGCATAGATGATCTCTCTGGTAAGTGATGTTGCCATGTGCTGTGCAGTACAAAGCATTTGTCTCACTTTAATTTTTAAAAACTTGACCTAGTGTATTTTGAGAAGTTTCTAGCGCTTCAAGTGCCAGTTCAGTGAATAATTCTAATAAAGGTGGCAATTGCTGCTCTTCTCAACTTTAAAGTTTTTAACACCAAAGATTGTTCTGAACTGGAATTTATTATTTAGTGTTTGGTGAGGCCAAGCTTGTTCAGAAAGTAATACAGTAAACGTTTCAGACTTACTTCAAAGATATTAATACCTTTCATTTTTATAGAATAAAAATGCAACTTTACACATGATATGGAAGTTCTCTTCTGTATCTCTTTGTTGAAATGGTCAGCTCTTACGATTTCATGCTAGAAAATCAAGAGACCTTGTAATGGAAAATTAAAATAACATTGGTAGCAATTTTGTTAGTCAGCTTGTGTTATAAAATGAAACTTCAAGGAAAAGGTTTATTTTTACATGTTTTTTAACAGTCAGATATTATTAATCTGTTTCTTTAAAGTTAGCTCACATAACTAGCTTAAGTGTTGTACTTTGTGGTAGAGTAGCCTAGGTAGTTAACATGTGGACAAGGATATGGAGCAAGTGTTCTCTCATTTCTAGTTATGGTATATTATTTAGTGAACATTTTTCAACAAGATGCTGTTTGTTCAAAACGCCACAGTCTAGGACTGTAACAGAAAACATTATTCTGTGGTTGTTTGTTTTTTTTCTAAATTTCCAGGATTTCAATCCCTTCATGGAACCAGACATAAGATTAGGCACATTGACCTTCATAGCAACTGTGTAAGCGATATTAATCACTTACTGCAGTGCACGAAGGGGTTGCGTTGTTTGACAAACCTCACGCTGGAAAGAAACGGAAAAGCCAATCCAGTTTGTCACACAGCAGGTATGGATCTCAGCTTACGTAGATAATTTGTGCTCATTAGATCAGTGATTTCCTTTAAGCTGTGAGCCATTTAATGGAGCTTACAAGTTCATTCATAAACTGGCTAGACTGCAGTAATCTAAATTCTGTTGAAATTATTTCATTTTCCATTTTAAAAAATCTTCCCCCCCCCGCGATGTATTCTCAAAATTGTAACTTGTATGCTTTGATGAGGCTCAACATAATCACTTGTGAGTCCAGAGGAGTGCCACCAACATGAGTAGAGGGATGGAGCAGCTCTCTTATGAGGAAAAGCTGAGAGAATTGGTATTGTTCAGCCTGGAGAAGAGAAGGCTTCAGGATGACCTGACTTTGTCTTTGCAGTACCCGAGAGGTGTCTACAAGGAAGGAGAGAGACTCTTTCCAGGGGCATGTAGTAACAGGACAAGGAGGAATGACCTCAAACTGAAATAGGTTTAAATTAGGAAAAAATTATTTACTGTGAAGGGTGGTGAGGCACTGGAACAGGTTGCCCAAAGTGGTTGTGGATACCCCACAGGTTGGATGGGGCTCTGAGCCACATGGTCTAGTGGAAGTGCAGGAGTATTAATATTATAAGCTGGAAGGGTGGAGAACTCAAAGAATGTGCGTAGAGATATTGAAATTTATAGACAGAGGGCAGGCACAGGAAGTAGGTAGTCTGCTACTGATAGAGACTACAAGAGAAAGATCAGTAACCGTTGGCTTTTCCTTCTTTTCCCACTGCTTTGGTCAGCAGTGACAGACTCTAGGATCCTCTGCAGTAAGTAGCATTTTCATCCAAATAGGTGGCAGGTGTTTCACTGGGCAGCATGGAGACAAGCTGTGGACGCATCACTTTCAGTTGCATTTGAGCTTCTGGTTTGGGGGTAGGTTTTTCAGGCCATTAAGATGTTACACTCTTAAGTTCAAACAAGTTAAATTGTAGCATTCTAGATTGCTGTAGGTTTTTTTAATTTTATTTGTGTGAAAGAGGAAGAATTCTTGCAGGAAGTCGGAACTGGAAGATTGATGCTTTTGTGAGAGTTTAAAGATAATTTCATTACAAAGAGTAGGACAGTAGGAATTACAACCATATAAAATAGCAACCATATCATAAGCATACAATTGATACAGGTGTAATGTATGCACAGTTCAAAAGAAACATCAGAGTTTATCGAGGAAAGCCAAATAAGGTTTTAAGTAATGTTTTTAAATGCACTCATGTTTTACAAATACATTCAGGCACTACCGAAATAGTAACAGGACTATTAAAGGTATCTGATTAACTTAGAAAATGGCACTAGTTTTCTTCTGCAAGTATTCACATGCCTCTTCATACATATGTATTTTGTGGCACTTTCAAAACTGCAGTGTTCAGCCCAAATTCTAATATATTGTAAATGCTAACTTCAATGCTTTACAGTTTCATAATGCCTTATTTCATTCACTGACAAAGACTGAAGTTGTCTAAGCCCTTTCAGAACTTTTCCATTTCATTTGCCTGCCCTTCCACTTGGTACAGCTGTTTGGGTGCAGTAGGCTGATGTTGAAAGGTCGTCTGTGCAATTGCAACGTGCTGGTGGTGGCTGGGAAATCCCTGTGTAGATCCGGACTAGACAGGCAGTTTCCCAGTTGATGTAATTTGTTATGTTGTCTGTTGAAAGCCTTAGGTGGGGAACAGTGAGATAATTGTAGATAATTCACTACTTTTTTTCTTACATTAAAAATGCAACTAATCATTTAAGATAATGAGGTACCTAAAATACACCAGACATCATCTTGGAAGATTAATTTCAATTTAAATGTGATTTTTTTCTCAAGGTTATAGAGAAACCGTTCTTCAGTCATTGCCCCAGCTAACAGTTCTAGATGGAAGAAATATTTCTGGTGAATTAGTGGATCTGACAGAAGAAAACTGTTCAGATTTGCAGTGTTTAGAAGACATTTTGGGCTCTTTGGTTTCATCTGGATGCCCTTCTTCTAGAGATCAGGTGCCATAGTTTGTGTATACTGGTTTTAAAATTGACACATTATGCTTTTATATTGCATGCAACATATTAATGCTACGAGGGTTGTCTTTTCTGGTAGAACAATGTTCCCTTACCGCTGGCGACACCGCACATCGACCAGGCACTGGCTCAGTTTCGGCAGCGTACAAGGATGCCACCAGTGCAAGGTGCCACCAGCTCCTCCACAGAGCTTGTCTCATCTTCTGAACCCGAGAAGACCCAACTTGATAAAATATTCAGTGAGATGAGGATTAAAAAAATAGAAGATCAGATTTTACAGATACTGCAAAAGGTGATTTTATTTTTTTTTCTGATAACAAAGTAATTCCTGAACCAGACTAGAGCATTTCTACTGGTATATGTGGACTGTGCTAATGTGTTCCTAATAATTTTGAGAACTTGGGAATAAAATAAAAACAAGTTCTTAAAACTGAAGATTGCACTCGGTTTCATGAATCATTCCATACAGAATAAAAACCATAGTGTATGAGAGCTATCTGATCATGTTATATTAGAAAATTCTTTTTATGTTTGTTTGGGTTTTTTTTATCCTGAAACTATCAATATACTAACAGAACCAGAGTAAAATATGAAATGCACCAAAGTGCCTGGATTATACAGTTGGTGAAAATTAATTTCACCAATAGGTGAACTTGGTCTGATATGTTTGTCATGTAATATAGTTTGTGTTGTTAACATAGGTAACATAAGTTTGTCAGGTTTGTTGGGTAGTGGTGTTTGCCACTGCCTGAGGATTTTACCAAACCTCAAGTATTTCAAAATGAAACAACTATATGTTCTCAAGCATCATGGGTTTACTTTAGCTTTAAAACAACATATTTCAGCAAGGAAGGAAGGGATTGTAAAAGTAAAGAACTGGAAGCAATTGTTTCGTTTTTGTCAAAATTATTTTGTGTGAACTTTTTTAAAAATATCCCCTGAATAAGTGTTAGAAATTAATCATTCAGAAATTGTAAAATTTCTACCTAAAACTTTGATCTCTTCTTAGGTATCTGAAAGTTCAAGACAGGAAGCTGCTCCAAGTGCTCTCAAAGCTAAGAGAGACACAGATCCAACCTCTGAGAGTGAAAATGAGAGTGGAAAAGAGAACAACAGAAAGATCATAAAAGGAAGCAAGATCCCCACTTACCATAAAAGTGCCTTATCTACAAAAGGTCATCGAAAGAAGAAAATAACTGACAGGTATCTCAGTGTTTACTATATAAAGCCAAAATTAATTAAACTGAATATTATCAGCATGAACATAGTTTTAACTTCAAACATTTCACTGAGAGTGGCAGGTTGAGTAAATCACGTCAGTTAATAGTGCCCTGAAAATGAGTAGCTAATGAGTTCAGTTGTTTCTCCAGATGAGCCATTCCATTCTTCAGGTGAGAAGGAAATTGAACTGAAGATTCCAAAACACTTTCAAAATCTTAACAACTTATATTTCCATTTTTTTAAATTGTGGTGACAGAAGAGTTATCCACAGATGGCACTGAGTAATTAGAAAATGAAAGATTCATGGTGTCAGAACAATGGTCAAGAATATATATCCTTGATGAAGCTGAGGAAGCCATTGTGATTTGTTTGATTTATTTGGTGAATATCAGATGTGATGAGTAGAAGACAATACAAATTGGAATATATTTGTTCAGTCAGCCACAGCAGTTCTACAGCTACTCTACTCTTACGTAATTATTTCATGTGTATGTGATCACGAGATGGTTTTGGGTAGCATCTACTAGTTGTAAGTGTCTTTTAGAGCTGAATATTTGAATTTAACTGTCTCTGTGGTTTGATTGAAGATTATTTTCTAAATGGTTTTGAACTCTCTAGTATTCAGCTGCTGCACAGAACTGTAATTTTTTTTCATTTAGAAGTGTCTGAATCTGCCATTACTGTTTAAACTCTGCATATAGGGAAGAGAAGAAGAGTTCCTCGAAATGTTCATGCTCCAGTGAGAAAGACTTTAATTTTAAAGTAGTGGGAAGAAAAGCTGAAATACTAACTGGAAAACAGAGGAATATGGAAAAAATAGAAGAATGTAATTCGAATCCCATAGAGGAATCAACATACAGAGTAGGTTTTGCATCATTTCAAGTTAAATATGAGTATATCGTCATCTGAAGCCTGGTCAAACTAAAACTGGAGGTGACAAAAATAATTGCATGTAGATATTACCAAAAGTAGTGGAGTTCTTGTAGTGTCAACTGGGAGAGGATATATTTTTTTCACTTTTATGGGAGTTTTTGGCCTGGTCACTTGCAATTCCTTCTGTCATCCATGAATTCCAGAAAGACAAAATCTTGTTCTACAATTATAAATATTGTTTGTAATTTTTGGCTATACTTGAATGTTTCCTAGTAAGTTGATGCTTATCACATTCTTACTAAGGCACTGATTCAAGAACTGGATCAGGAGAAAGAAAGGAGGTGGAAAGCAGAGCAAGCAGAGAAGAAATTATTAGAGCATGTCAGTGAGCTACAAAAGCATGCAAAAGAAGAAAAGAATATTCAGAGTATGGCTATATACAACACAGACAGGTAGGGAAACAATGCTGTAGTCCAAGAGTTTGTTTTGGGATTTTTTTTGGGTTTCCAGTAATTCATTTCATAGGCTTAAGAAACAAGGACAGCTTTAAAAAATATACTTGAGAATATAGAGAAGTAGAGCTTGAATTTCTCTCAGTATTACCTAGTGAAATTCCCTTCTGCAGCTTTTGTCTTGTTCTTGTCATAGAACAATATCAATGTGCCACTTTCCTCCATTTTTAGCCATTGCTTTCCAAACAATCTGTATCATAACTGTACCTTCAGTTCAAGCTCTAGTAGCTGTCCCGTATCATACTTCTGCCTTCTGTGTCCCAGTCTCCCTTTCCATATATACCTAGAGTGTTCTTTTCTTTTTTCTGTGTGGCACGTTAGAACAAAAATATTTCTGGCCAGCCAGAGTTGGCCAACAGGCAGTGCAGGGCAGGCCTAGCACATCTTCAGAGACTTGGTTGTCACCATGTTTGTGTGTTCTGAGCATCAGCCTTTTTTTAAAAGATCTCCTTACTTTTTTTTTTCAAGATCTCCATATTTTTGGAGATGTCTGCTCCATTTGTCTTTTTCTTAACTGTATTTGTCAAAGCCATATTTTCTTTCTTTTAGGAAGAACCAAGTAATGTGCTTCCTGAGTTACCATCCATGATTGACTCTGAATATTTCTTCTTTTTACCTTTTTGTTTTAGGTTAACTTCCTACCTTTATATTGTACTCATCTAATTTATACCATCTTCTATAAGAGGCTTATTATGTTCCTGTAAAGTAAAGTAATACTGGAACGTCATTTCCTAAAGATGTATCTATGAGGTTGTCTCCATCTCAGGTTTTTTAAAATGAATCTCCATATAGTAATGCTACACATGACTTAAGTAATAGTTTATGTCTCTTGAAACAGTTTTATATGACTGCTATAAATAGTAGAACTCAGTAAAAAACAAGACATGTTGTTACAACAGCTGCTAATGCCTTTTTCTCAATATATTTGGCATCAAACTTATAAGTAAAATGTTTGCAATACAACTTTAGTGTGTTTATTCTCAGGTTAAAGGAATTGATATTGGAAGAAAGAGCTGCCAAAGCAAGACTGCAAGCATATGTCCAACAGTTGAAAGGTGAAACTGAAAGGCTTACTAATGAGCTAAATCAGGCAAAAAATAAAGAAGCAGAATATCAGAAGGCCATGCAAGCTTTGGAAGAAACACTATCCAAGATGGAGACACAGAGATTGCAGCAACGAGCAGCAGAGGTAAATATTTTTCATGACCAAATAATGCAATGGCAACCATAGTTCCTGAAAGAAATACTAAATTTTACTAGCATTGAGTCTGAGTTGTCCACAATAAAACCTGGGGCTTTTTTTCTGCATAGTAGTAGTTGATAACAGGTATCCATTTTAATTGTCAATGAAGGTATTTTATAGATGGTGGCCTTAAGATAAAGGAGAACAAGTCCTATATACTTAACACTGAGAGTTGATATTTTCTGAAAATACAGAGTGACAAAGACAAGTTTTTAAAGTTCTAAAATCAATAGACATCTTACTACTGGGATGGAAATCTGGTGGTTCTGTTTGCTTTGCTGATCTAAAGAATTTTAGATGCTTCTAATTGCAACCAGAACAAAACACTAATTGCTGAGAACGTTAAAGATTCTGGTTAGTTTATGTGATGTTTTGTGTTTGTTTGGGATTTTTTGGTTTTGTTTTTACAGCTGGAGAAAATAACAATGCTTTTGTAGTGAGAGGCTCTTTGTGTATACAAATATGAGATGAAGATGGACCAGATACTGCGACTGTTTATTTCTGAAAAATTAATTGCTGAATTTTCAGTGTCCTCCAATATCTATTCCTTTTGTTTGTTTATATTACTGTGTTAGTCCATTCCTGTGTCACTGAGTTTAGAGGAAATGAATATTAACACATCCATCCTGAAAAGTCTTTGAACTGATAGTGTGGCGCTCTAGAAGCAGTGTTGTTCAGGTTGCCTGAAAGGAATGCGAATCAGGGAGTGTGCTGACAGACAAAGTGCAAAGTACCATCCAAAACACCCTCTACTTAGGCTTCTCTTTGGGCACTTGAGTGGCTCTTCCATTTCTTCTTTAGCTGTAGATATCCTAGAGCTACTATGGAATCTAGAAGTGGCCTTCAGTTTAGATCAGGTATCCAACTGTCAGTTTGAAAAGTACTAAATTTAGTGATTTGGAGAACAGGAGAGTGGGATTTGCATATGTGTGTGTGTTTTTCTTCTGTCCCATAAGAATGGAAATGCCTTATTAATGTATGAGGCTTTTATTTTCCCTTCAATGAGTTTGTAGAAATAAGCAATCTCTTTTGGTGGTAGTAACATTGTTTTTATTAAGGGAAGGTTTTTATTCCTGTCTTTAAGATTTGTAGCAAATACTCCTTAATAATTATGTTTCAAAGAATAATCACGATGCTCTCAAAACTAAATCCTCTTTTTGAATGTTCAGATTTAATATACTTTGGGCCTCTTATCAATTCCAAGATTAAGATATTCTAGAACATTTCATAGAGCTTTCTTATTGTACATCCTGGCATTTACTTTCAGTGGTAAATTATGGTTACTCCACGTAGCCACCACTGTTTAAAGCCTTCAGTCAGCATTACTAGATGACTTCTTGAAGGGATTCAAGATGAGTAAGTTTACTATGCATCTAAATGTGTATCCTATTCCCTTGTTCTTCCTTTACATTTTTGTCAAAATGTGTTCCTGCTTCATATTTTTAAGTGCTTCAATTTAGGAGAGAATTGATTCTCTTCTTCCACAAAATAAAGGAATACAGTGTGGTGTGTCTAAAAGTTACTCATTAAACTATTGATGAAAAGGCTTAACATATAGAACATAAGAACTTAGCCTTCTGAAGTGTCCTGATTTTGAATTACCATTTAATGAGTAATCAAAACCCTTTTTATAACTTTTTTCATGTCTTTTTTCTTCATATTGAATCAGAACTGAGTCTTATAGACTTAAGCCTTTTAAATACAAAATGGAATTACTCATAAAAGCTTGGAAAAATGGAAAAAGTGGAGTATGCCATCTGGTGTTTATACTGATTCTACATTTTTTGTAAAATCATTAGAAAGCAGCTCTGTTCAGCAACTCTAAACTGTACAAATCAGAAAGATGGAGATTTTTACAAAAGTGGAATGTTAAAAAAATGAAGTTAATGTTGAATACATCTAAAAATGTTTCGTTTAAAACTAAAACAAGTCTTACAAGAAAAGAGTTTCTAATTGAGGAAATCATTATGCCAATGCACTTCTTGCACTTCTGCAGGACACCTTAAAGTTCTTTACAAATTAAGTAAACACCCTTGGTTCTTTGTTAAGGTTGCTTTTTGAGTTGTAAGTAAGTCTTTATTTTAAACATCTTGTCTTAAATTTCTTGAAGTGTTACAATATATTAAGAAGACAAAAAACCAAAACCAAGCAAAAAACCCCAATCAAAAAAATACTTAGAAAATACCTGTTCCTTTATGTTCTAGTATAGAACCTGAAGACTAAAGTTTTAAGAAAATCTTGCTCTTGTCTTTATGACACAGATGAAACAGGTACAAGAAGCAGAACTCAAAGCATCAGCCAATGAAAGAGAAGTACAGTTACTTCGAATATCTGTCCGACAACAGAAGGAGAAGGTAAAACATCTACATGAGCTTCTTGTATTAAGAGAGCAAGAGCAAAGGTATGGGGTCATTATGTTCTTTTCACAAGTTAATAGAGATGCTTGTGTTGCCAACATGTCTTTTTAAATGTGTCCTCCAGTATGGATGTGTTTTTCTTTGGGTTTGGTTTCTTTTACGTTTTTTTGATTAATGGGAGAGATGGTCTTTGTGAAAATGTAGAGGCCTTCCCACACATTTTCTTGCTCATTTAAGAATATCGTGTAGATTCCTGACTCATAAGTTCATGTAGGTGACTCCCAGCCTCTCATGTAAAAAGTTCTTGTCTTATAATATGGCCTCATTCTTTATTTTAAATACTTGATCTGTAATCCAGGAATAATCAGATAAAAATAAATTGTATTTGAATTGCTGTCTGAAGAGCTGTATATGCTACAGTAACACAAAGTGTTCCAAAAAATCGATCAGCCTCTGCAGTATCTTTCTCATTGGGTAGAGGGTGAGCTACTTCCCTGGCTGTTTTCCTCTTTGAAAATTTCCATTTTCTGGAGAATACTTGAGGTCAAGTTCTGTGGTGTTCAGCTAATACAATCAAATATATAGACAAGCTATATCAAGAAGTATTATGTATGGAAGGTTCTTAATAAAATAAGGTGGTTAAATTTGCTAAATTTTACAGGGAAAATGTATTCAGATACCAAGAAAATTGCACGTTTAGATGGGAAGAATCTTACAGCTTTTGTTTTGAAAACTTTCAATAGTTACCTCATAAAGCTCCAAAAGATATAACATGAAGGACACTGGATGTTTTTAAATTTTTTTTTTTTTTTTTTTGCTTTAAAGTAGATGACCAGAGTAGTTTTGAAGGGTGCATTTGCTTCAACATTGACCTTTTAGGTGCCTGTTGCTGCTATTTTTCAGTTCTTGGGTCTAAGTGAATAGCAGCAGTTGTTGGGTGAGGGTGAAAAGAATGACTGCAAAAGAGGGTGTCTGGCTGTACAGGGCTTTTCTCTGACTTCCAGATGTTTGTTAACAGGAGAGCAAACAAGTGCTAAATCACAGCAAAAGCACAATTGAATAATTTCTACAAATGTTTGAATTTAAAAAATAGGATATTCTTTTGGGTGTTTTTAACAGTAGTCAATAGAATTTTCCTCATGCCAGGGCCATTGTCAGAGATGATTGAAGGCTGTCTGTGAGTTGAAGGAATTTATCTTATTTATTATGTAATTCATCATCCTTGTTCAGTAAGACCAAGGAAATGAATTAAAACAGCATTGTGAGATCCTGCAGTTCATGTCTCAAGTGTATGCTTGATAATTTCAGGAAAGAACTTGGAACCCGAGTTACTTTAAATGGACCTGAATTTCAAGATGCTTTGTCAAAAGAAGTGGCTAAAGAGGAGCAGAGGCATGAACAGCATGTTAGAGAACTGCAGGAGAAAATTAACATGTCAAACCAGAAGTATAAAGAGTTAGAAAATGAATTTCATTTAGCTTTAACTATCGAAGCAAAAAGGTTTAATGAGGTAAGACTAAGAGAACATTTCATCTTACACTAGGTGGGGTTGTAGTTTTCTTAAATGTGTTGAATTTGGGTGGATATTCTGGGTGTGGTTTTTTGGTGTTTTGTTGGATTGGTTTTTTGTCCCTATGATCTTTGCTCCAAGGATTCATGCAAAAATACTGGTAGATAGGTTTGCAATATCAGTGATTAGAACAATGACAGCAAATGCCAAGTCAGCACTCAAAAACCCCAAAATCAAAAGAAATGTTAAAAATCCTTTCTGATGTTATTAATTTCTTTTAAAATATGTTGACCTTCAATTAGAATATATTTAATTACAGTAAAATCTCTTCTTTTGTTTTTATCTTCGTAAGGTTATAATTAAATATATACAAGCGTATTTAGTAATATAGTTCATTATTGTGTAAATTTTCAAAATTGAATTTTGGATATGCATTTTGAAACTCAAATTCAAAACTTACTTGCTAAATTCCTTAGAGTATTTATTTCTGTGGCTAGTATTTACATGTTTTATATGTTGAATAAAATATTAAATACTTCACCTTAAACTTGGCTTTCTTTGTTTTAAATAAGTTTTAAGTAGATGGGAGAAGAGGGGAAAGAAAAGACAGGGGTTGTACCCTTCAAATCTTTCTGTTGCAAGAAAAAAAGGCTTGAATTGACTTTGTCCTTCTTTTGAGATTTTAATGTCAATTTTAACAATAAAATTAAATGAAGGCATTGCTTTTAGTTTCCAAGTCTGGTTTTTCTGCTCTGCTTCCCATCCACCCATGATTTTTTTTTCTGTGTCTGGGGGTTCTTTTTGTTTGTTTGGCTTTTTTTGTTATGTTTTGTTTGGTTTGGGAGTCTTTTTACAAATATGTAGCTGGGTAGGACCAGTTTTTCAAGTTGAAGTTTCACGAACAAACCAGGAGAAAACCGGTTTCAGATATTCATTAACTTTTCATATACATTTGGTGTCTTCACTTGAAATTCAAATGTCACTTTTGTTTATATATGCACTGTTTTTTTCCAAATGTTAGCATTTTTCAAGTCTTGTCTTTTAAAATTTTAGGTAAAACAGGGTTTTGAAAAAGTTTCTGCTGATCTAGTTGAACACAAACAAGCCCTATTTGAGTTAGAACTACGGGAAAAAGACATGACAAGTCTGATCCAAGACCTGACAAATTTAGTGGAAGAACAGAAAACAAAAATTGCAGAATTAATAAAATCAAACGAAGAAGCCACTGCAAACCTAAAGGTATTTGTTTCAAAACATTTCACTACATAAATTATTTTTTGTGATGTTTCATCTATAAAAGTGAATGATTCCATACAAGCTTGATTAACTAAAAGACACAGGCTTCCTGTTGCACTAAAACCCAGTAGTGCATGTCAGCCTTTATTCTTGCATCTTGCACTTCTATTGCTCACAAACACTGCTCGCCGTACAGAAGAACGTTGACTTGTTCATGAATGTGCACTCCTTGCCCTGTGAGCAGTAGCAGTTTGTATATATCAGTTGGTCAATCAAAATTGCATTAATATCCCTGACCCCTTGTAAATTCAAAGAAATGGAACATGCTTCTGCATTGCTCACTGTGTACGAAGTAAACATGTAATTGAACAAATAATGCAGCTTAGTATCTCCTAGTTGTATAATATTAGAAGTGTTATTCATTATTCACTACTTGTCAGATTTTAATCTTAAATACCGTGGGCAGTTGCTTTGTGGTAACATATTCTAGTACTATTCTATTATCTGTAAATAATTTTTTTAAATCTAAAGGATATAATTTTGCAATGGTTGTGAGATCCAGTCCAGCTTTGTGATAAAACTTGAGTGCAGTACAACCTCTGCACAGCTGTTACTAATCTCCCCTCTACATGTTGTTAGGGTGCCCAAACATTTTGTTGTTATGCAGAATAGGATTCTGCCAGTCAGTGATGCTTTTAAGAAAAAAAAATTGAAAAATACTTATATTAAATAGCTGTAATCTGTAAAACAAAAGGTAGATTGGATAATTGAAGATACATATGTATCACTGGAAGTGAAAGTACATCCCAGCTTCTGTCTTCTGATTCAGTTTTTAATATCTTTACTTTCTCTTGCTTTTCTTGATTTGTGCATTTATAATTCTAAATGGGTTTTTATGATGACATTGATATTTTAGAGTGGGTATTTAGAAGTAACCTTTACATTTTTCTGGGATTGAAGTATGTCTTTTTGAAGCAAACATTTGTGTTTCACAACTGGAATGAGATGCAGCTAGAACCCTCAATGCAAGCAGAGTATTTCTCAGTTAACTTAATTTGGTGTATATAAGGATTACTTTCCTAACCCCTTAGTATTGATTTGAAATTTTGAATATTGTTTTAAATTATCTTACTGTCTTTTCCCAATGTTTGTTCATACAGTGTCGAACTGGAGAACTTGAAACTGTGGTTGAGGAGGACAAACAAAAGGCTGTTCAAGTAGAACTTCTAAAAAAGGAAAATGGAAAACTTATTTCCCAGCTGACAGCCCAGGAATCTGTGATTGATGGATTAAAAATGGAAAGAAAAATATGGGGGCAGGAGTTGGCAGAACAGGGTAAAATAGTGGGGTTTTTTTCTTTTGCAGAGAAAATGGTGGTGTTCAATATCTTACATGTTAAATAAATACTCCAATATAGTTTTAATCATGACAGGGTCCTTGAATGCCTTCCTGATCTTATCCAGTTGTAAAGATGATGTGCAAAAATAGATGTTCTGTGGCACATGGGCTGATACAGGATCTGTAACAGCAGTTGTGGGAGTCAGCTGTGAATACAGTTTATCTGTTTCCTGAAAACGTGAAAGTACCATAAAGTTGTACAAAGAACTTTTAAACATGAAACTAGAAAAACAAGGATTTGTAAATAATGTTATGTAATGCTTCTTGTCTAGCAAGGAAGTCTAATATGGAAATATCAGGATATATCTTAAAAGAGTGTTAAATGCTGAGACGAATAAAAGTTTGGGCATTTTTCTCTGTTCCTGTGACTCAGCACCACCTTGTGGTCTTTTGGGATCTGTAATAATTACTGTCAACTATTTTTCAGAGAAGTTTTTAGAAAGGATAAAACACAGGCCTTCAGTTCTGCTTTTTCTCTTAAGTGTTACCTACCTACAGATTCAATCCCTACAGTGCTTCCACTGGGCAAAGTAGTCTATACTTTGGTTTGTAAGGCTCTTACCTTCACCTCCCCCAGCCCAATCTCCCATTTTTCCACATCTTAAAATAATCTACAACATGAGTTGCAGTAATGTGAATATCCTGTTTTGTTCAGGAGCTCATCTTGCACAAGATCGAGGGAAACTGGAGGCAAAAATTGAAGCTTTAACAAATGAGATTGACACGTTAAAAAAGCAAAAGGAACAGGACAGTGATACCATAAAAATTAAAAACAAAATAGTGGATGATCAGACAGAAACAATTAGGAGACTAAAAGAAGTAAGTGCCATATCTGACAATTTGTATGCTTAACTTTCTCTGCAAGTCTTAATTTTAGCTATCACAAAGCCTATGATAAAAGCTGGGTCTGCACTCGTAGTTTTCCAACTCATAAATCACAATCAGACTGTCAGTGGCAATTCATTTCACTGAGAGCAGAAGAGGGTTTTTTATTAAATTGATGCACAATGATGCTACTTTGAACCTCTCATTGAACTATATTTATGTACAGACTTTCTTCTCTTTGCCTTGCTTCAGTTTATTCTTGATAATGATTTTGAGAGGTAAAACTAGGATAGCATAATTCTTCCTGAGTGTTTACAAGAAAAGGAAAAATAATTTTTAAAAGTTTATTTCACATTTATTTTATGACTTAATTTTTATTTTGTTCTTATAAAACAGTATTTTGGCAGCAGAGGTAATATGTTTTGTCCTAGTAATTCTATTTGTCTCATTTAGAGACTTAAAACTTTACCTTATTAATCAAAATTTTGTAGCATGTTATGTCAGTTAAAGTTAGATGCATTACTCATTGTTAGATTGTGAGCTCAGGGACTTACATATAAGTTGTTTATTCAACTCTTATGTAGAAGAAGAGTTCAAAATAACTTTTTTCTCGTCTTGCTTTCAGCCTCAGATTTATGTTTCGATGAGTTTTTTTAATTCAGACTTCTTTCAGATGAAGATGAAGTAACTATCACTTTACTAAGTGTTCTTCATACATTCAGAAGAGTAAACTTTTATGTTCTTCTCTGCTGTATTCTGTTGTAGACTAAACACATACTCTTAAGGGCTAACAATAAAGTTCAGGAAGTTTATGCATTTTAAAATATTTCTCTTCTAAAGGGCTTACAAGAAAAAGATAAACAAATTAAAAAAAAACATGAAGAAAATCGGGAAGCTCAGAAATTGCTTCAAGTACAGTTGGATGAAAAAGCTGCTGAATGTGAAAAGCTAATGGAAAAATTAGAAAGGCAAAATGAAAGAAAAGAGGAATTAAAGCAACTGCTAGAAGAAAAAGAAGTAGAACTTGATGACATTAAGAATGCACACAGGTGATACATACAAATCACAATAATTCTTTGGGATCATTGTATGTAACACTGCTCTGAAGTTATCCTATAATCAGAGAGTACTCACTTGCTATTAAAACCCACAGAAATGAGGGAAAATGGAAGCATGATAAAATTTTATGCCTTCCTAAGAAGTGGTGTTTACATTCATTGTAAATATATGCATTTTATTTTCAGTGCACTGAAAAAGAGGTGGCAAGGTAAAGGAGAGCTGTTAAGCCAGCTGGAGGTACAGGTTAAACAAATGAAGGAGAACTTTGATTTCAAAGAGAAGAAGCTGATTGAAGAGAGGAATAAAAGTCTTCAAAGTCAAAGGTGAACACTGTAACAGTTTATTTTGTGACTTCTCAGTTACTGCAGAGTTATAGTATTAATAACTGCAGAAATGCTTGATTATGTGGTGAAAGAATGTGTAATAGCTTTTTAACTACTTGGTGAGACCAGTTACAAATGGCCTAGAAGGAATTCTTGCAGTAATGGTGACTTAACTTCATGGAACTGGCATTCAGTTACAGCATTTGGCATCTGAACTTCTCAATTTCCATTTTCTTTACAAATAGCCTCATCCCATCAATCCAACCTGCCCCAATCCCTTCTGTAGAGCCTCCCTGCCCTCCAGCAGATCAATACTCCTGCCCAACTTGGTGTCTGTTAATCACTGTTTGAGTCTGACTGTTTCTAAATCACTTGTCATTCTTTTCCCATACAAATAGCAAGATTTTTAATTTATTGTCTTATTCCTTTTGTACTGTCAATTTCTTTGATCAATTCATAGTTAAATATGAGATGATACAGAAACAAGTACTCATAACCCAGACAATTATTTCATATGCTTCTGGAATGATGAAGAAGTGTGCTAGACTGATGCCTGTGATAAGTTTAGATTCTTACTGTTATTTTTACTTTATTCTTTGTCCCCTTCTCATGTTTTTCTTGCTTCCTCCCAACTATTCTTGAGAAAATACCAGCTAGTTAATAAGACTGCATAAAAAGAAAAAAACAGAACCACAACAAATTAACAACAAATAACAATAACAAAAAAAAACAAACTAAACAAATCACCTGAAATAGTCAATAGTATTGGGGTTTGGAATTGTTAGAAGATCAATAGTGAAACAGAAATTTTTGTTCTAAATAATTCTGGTTTGTTTCAGAATTTCGTTGTACATTAATTGTATAAATTTGCCTTGTTTATTGTTCCTGCATATTTAAGAATGATCCCCTAAAAGCAGAATTTGCTTGGAGTTAAAGAAATGCTTCTTTGCAGTGAAGGGCACACTTTTCTATTTCTGTGAGAGACAGGCTCACAGGCTGTTCACAGGATCACACAGTTCATTCACTCCTTGGGAACCAAAAGCATTATAAGGAGATGTTTGAAAAAAACAGGTGGACTTCTCAGCCATGTTGACAGTAGCAAGCCCTAATCTTCATATCCATTGCTAGTGATTAAATGCCTCTTCTAAGAGAATGCCAGAAGTCCTAAACACAGTGCATAAAGCTAGAACATCTACTTGAGAAAACAGAACACTTCTACCAATATATGTGTCTTCATGCTTAAGTTATTGAAACCTTATCAAAGGCAGAGTTGGACAAAGCAAAATACTTCAGTAATTGCAGGACTGTGATTTTTTTTTTCAATCTTTTTTTAGGATTGCTGTGGAAAAGCTTCATAAAATGGATAATGCTTTCAGAAAACAACTTGAGTCAGTGTTGGCAGCACATCAAGAAGAACTCTTGCACCTGGAAAATGAAAAGGAAAAACAAATTGAAGCAGCAAATGAAAAAGTAATTTTAATACTCAATTTATACATTTATTGTATTTGCATTTTTATTCTACAGCTGCTACAAGAGTGCTGCTTGGAAGTCTCCTGTTTGAATCTATCAGTCTGACTCTTGATGGAAACAGTCCTGGTTTAGTACTCAATCTTTGCATAGCAAGAAAATCTCTAGGCTTGTGCCATTGTAATGTTTTATATTCAGGCAAAGTAAAGCTCCATGCTAGGCAGCTATTATGAATCAATAACTAAACATTTCCTTATCTATACAGGCAAAAGTAATGATGACTATGCCAGATTATCCATTTAACTCACCTATGCCAACCTTAACTGTTATAGTTTCTGTCATCTACTGCATTCTTCCTTAACATGACAATTGGTGGTTTTTTTCCATAAGTTTTCTGGATTGATACAGTACTTACTACCTCCTAGCAGATTAATACATTTTTTTAAAGAAAAAATTCCGCTACTGCATCCAGTAACAAGAGTAATGCATTGTATATTCAAACATAAGCATATAACTCTTGCATTGCTTATCAGTGTTAAAAATTGCCAAGATTATATGGGTTTAGGTCTACTAAGAAAAGCAAGAATTCTACTTCATCTCTGTGTGCTCTTTCAGGTCTACTCTGTTGAAGAAGAAATGCGGGAACTTCTGCAAGAAATGGCAAACAATAAAAAAGCCATGGAAAGTAAAATACGACGACTTACACATGCGCTGAATGATATTCAACAAGGCTTTGAAGGTTATTAATATTTATATTAAAAATGTATATTACACAAGCAGTTTCATCCACTGCAATGCACATTTCCTTGTTTTGTAGAGAATTAAGTTTTTGTTGTATATTTTGATAGTTCAAGGAGCAGACAAATGTTTTTACATTATTTTCATAATAAATAGTTATTTCGAACCTTGGTTTACATTCAGCTGCTGTCAAAATAGGTCAAAACGTGTACAGATGAAAAGCATCATATGTAATTAGGAATTAGCATTTTTAATAAGAGAAAAGGAGGTTGGAAAGTTCTAAGCCAAGAGCTTGAAGCTTTGCTTCAGTGAGGTCAAGATTCTTGTAAAGAGAGAACCAAGAATGTTGAATCACAGAAGGGCTTGGTTTGAAAGGGACCTTAAAGATCATCCAGTTCCAACACCTCTGCCATGGGGGACACCTTCCACTAGATCAAGTTGCTTAGAGCCCCATCCAACTTGGCCTTGAATACTTCCAGAGGTGGGGCATTCACAACCTTTTTGGACAACTTGTTCCAGTGCCTCACCACCCTCACAGTAAGGAATTCTTTCCTATTAGCTAATCTACACCTACTGTCTTTCAGTTTAAAACCATTCTCTCTTGTGTCACCACATGCCCTTGTAACTAGACTCTCTCCATCTTTTTTGTACCTGAAAACATATTTAATCTGCCACTGTTGGAGAATGTGCAACTACTGCAACTTACAGTAGCTTTTTTGGCAGCATAGTTTGGTTTTCTCTGCAGCAATAAGCTTCCTACCAGGCTTTTGAAATAGAGGAGATAATAACCTACAAGCTTCTTATAGAAGCAAAACATAAGCCTCATGTTAATATTTTGTTATACTTATTTCATGGTGGAGGCTTTACCATCTCCACTGTACTCAGGCATTTACTTCATTTGCTTGTTCTCCGAAGATCATAAACTGTTACTGAGCTACCCTGTCCTCTGAAGCATTTTCATGCTGCTCTAGTAAAGAGATCTGTGAGCAGTAAAACCATGGGGACACGCTGGTACACCAGGCGGAGCTGCTTCCTCCTCCCCTTGCACCTCCCCCTTTCAGTAGCTGAAGCAGAGTCCTGTTGCTGCAGTGACCATAGCAGCCCTAAGCTGACTTTACCGTCAGTTGTTCAGAACCCAGGCTTTAGCACATTGGCACAGTCTAACTGAGAGTGCATTTTGGTGCCCAGCAGCCCTGTAAAAGTGCTTTATTTAGTGCTAGTAAAAAGCCCTAACCTTTGGGGACCTGGGGGTACTGGCCGACAGCCGACTGAACGTGAGCCAGCAGTGTGCTCTGGTGGCCAAGAAGGCCAATGGCATTCTGGCCTGTATTAGCAATAGTGTGGCCAGCAGGAGCAGGGAGGTCATTCTTCCCTTGTACTTGGCACTGGTGAGGTCACACCTTGAGTGCTGTGTCCAGTTCTGGGCCCCTCAGGTTAGGAAGGACGTTGAGATGCTTGAATTCATGCAGAGAAAGGCAACGAGGCTGGTGAGGGGCTTGGAACACAAGCCCTATGAGGAATGGCTGAGGGCTTGTTTAGCCTGGAGAAAAGGAGACTCAAGGGTGACCTTATCACTCTCTACAACTCCCTGAGAGGTGGCTGTAGCCAGGTGGGGGTTGGTCTCTTTCTCCAGGCAGCATCTAACAGAATGAGAGGACAGCCTTGAGCTGCATCAAGGGTTAATATAGGTTGGCTATTGGGAAAAAGTTTTTTACAGAAAGAATGATCAAGTACTGGAATGCCTGGGGAGGTGGTGGAGTCACCATCCCTGGATGTGTTTAAAAAAAGACTGGATATGGCACTCGATGCCATCGTTTAGTTGAGGTGTAAGGGCATGGGTTGGACTCAGTGATCTTGAAGGTGTCTTCCAACCTTGTGATTCTGTGTGAGCCCTGCTGGATTTGTTATCAATTTATTAATGAAAGCTTGTTGTGTGAACCAGAGCTTGATACTAGCTGCTTCTTGTTATGAGGTGCAACTTAAGCGTGGGATGAAAGGACCTTTGAAAACATGGGCACAAGTTGAAAGCAGAGGTCATGGCAGTGAAAACAACACCCTGATCATCAGTGACTAGTCTTTGATAAAGCACAACCTTTAAATCTGGGAACAGACTCTTTGTATTAAGAATGGAAGTAGCAGTAGCAAAGCAAAATTTTTAAAAGCAGCCCAACAACTGAATAAAGTACCTGCAACAGCGTGGGAAAACAACTCCCACTCTGCTTTGCACAGGGGGAAGTGTGTGGGGCTGGGAATTGTCTAGAGGTTGCATGGTCTTATAAAAGGGTAAAATTCCAAATTTGTGGAGGGGACAGAAAGCAGACATCTGCTTCAGCTCTGATTCCCTGCAACGAATTCCCACACCTGACCCATGAAAACACCAGGAGTGAGGCATCAGCACTGATGGGGAGGTGTCTGCACTGCGGTACTGTCAGGTAAGGTAGGAGAGAGCTGCTAAAGACTGTTTGGTTGGAATCTGTGCCATCAGTTCATAGTATGTGAAAATTAATAGTGGCAATGACTAGCGGGATGTAAGGACTAACTTTTAACTATCAGTTCTCTAAAGGCAGAAGAATTACTTTTTACTCTTGTGCTCTATGTACTCCATACACCGTATGAGAGAAATGCTCACCTGGAAAGCTGTTCAATAGTACTTTCATGGATACCATTGGTGCAGAAAACTTGCATTACTTCAGAGTGCTTTTCTGTCATGTTGATCAAGTGCTTCCTGGGGCACTTCTTTTTTCTTTGCTTATTATTTGACCAAGCTACACTTCGGGTGAAGTAATTGAATACCTGGAATGCACCAGGAAGTTAAAGGAATTTGTTCTTACCCTGATTCAATTTCTTAATTTCGCCTCTGAGTTTTAACTCCAAAACTGTTGTTCTGAAATTTATATTCTAATCTCATCATATGGAGTTGTTAATATTTTTAACATTAATTCATTCTATTCCTTGCTCTTGGCTCAGGAATTTCATATTACAGTACTTGGGAAAATGTACGTCTTAGTAGTGCTTGGAACATTTGTTTTTCTTGCAGATGACTCCATCTTTGGCACCGTTTCCCTCTTTATGCTTACATGGCTTCCTTAGAGCTTTTAAATAAGTGTTTAAATGATTTTTACCTTTTCAAAATGGTAAAATAATAAAGATATGGTGCAGGTGAAAGCTGTACCAAATTTTCCGAATTTAAAAATTTCAGCCCATCATGACTGAAAAACATAACTTAATAAAAGACATAAATAAATTTAATTAAATAAAAATAGAAAAAATGTGAGCACCGACCCTGTCAGATGCAAGTCATGTTCTTGTGCATTAATCACAAATTTAAAATCAATTCCATTGTTAGACTTGGTTTTCATTTCCCAACTGGAGAATGATCTATTTCAACACTGAGTATGGAACCAAGAAATTCTTGCCTTTCTTGAGACCAGGTCCTCCTGTGATGCCAGGTGCAGAGAGAGCGTGTTACCATGCACATATTGTCCTGAACATGCTATTGCACGTGCAGGTTCAGCTCCTGTGTGCCATGGCACACCCAGGGTACCGTACTCCTCTGTGATGGGTGCCTGAGGCTCTGCTTTTCTTTAAGTGCATCTCCGGAATTCTTATACAGCATAGATTTCAAAGTTTCTTTGCTTTTCTTCGATGGTAACTGAGGGAAAGAGGCGTACCTGAATCAAGGCCAAGTATATTTGAACACCAGTGGAAGGGGTTGGTAATTCCCTGTGCCCCTGGCCAGATCAATAGCGTGTCCTGCGCCTGGCCTGGGGGGTTGTGAGAACATCGTTCGCAATTAATGTGTGTGTTTTTATATCAAATACAAACAGTGAAATGAGCGACAAGGAGCTATCGAGGCGGGGGCAGGCAGGCTCGCGGGACGTATCTGGCCGCCTCCAGGCCTGCGCTACCCGTCCTGAGGACCCTGAGCGAGAGCCCGGAGCGGGCCTCGCCAGCCAGGTGTAATCCCCCTCCAGACCGCGGGGCCGCCAGCCCTGTCCCGGCCGGAGAGCGCCGGGCCCGTCCCCGCCGCGGCCGCAGCCCCGCGGCCGCACCGCGCCGGTGTCCAGGCAACGGCGGCGGCGTCACTTCCTGCGGGCCGCCCCTCCCGCCGCCGCGCTGGGCCGGGGGCCGCGCTCCCGCTCGGGCCGTTGCGGCGGTCGCGACACGTGGCCCCGCCGGCGGCATGGCCGCGGCGGCCGAGGCGGCGGGCGGCGGCAGCAGCCGCCACGAGAAGAGCCTGGGGCTGCTGACCACCAAGTTCGTGTCGCTGCTGCAGGAGGCTAAGGACGGCGTGCTGGACCTCAAAGCGGTGCGAGGGCGGGGGGGCTGCCGGCGGCACCGCCGGGCACAGGGCCGGGCGCGCTGCAGCCGGGGCGGCGCAGGGCTACCCCACTCCCTCCTTCCTGCCGTCCGTCCTGCCTTCCCTACCGCCCGCCCGGCGCGGCGGGGCCTCCCCCGGCCACTGACGGGCTGCGGGTGCCCGGGGATGGCTGACAGCCACCGCGGTCGGCTAAAATACGCGTTTCGGCTCTTTATAAAGGGGTGTAAGGGGCATCGTGCGTTAAGTTTAACTTGCTGAGAGTGGTCTTACTATCTCCTGTTCCGGGCTCCTCAGCAGAAGAAAGACAAGGAGCTGCTGGAGGTCCAGCGGAGGGCTGCAAAGATGGTGCGGAGTCTGGAGCATCTCTTTTACAAGGAGAGACTTCAGGAGCAGGGCTTGTTTAGTCTGGAAAACACTGAGAGCAGGTCTCATCAGTGCATATATGTATATATATTTTATAGGTGCACGCCGAGAGGATGGTGCCAGACTCTTTGGTGGTGCTCAGTGACAGGAGGAGGAGAAATGGCCATAAAAAAAGCTAAATCACAAGAAGTTTAACCTCAACACGAGGAAGAACTTCTCTACGTTAAGGGTGGCAGAGCACTGGAACAGGCTGCCCAGGGAGGTCGTGGTGTCTCCCTCTCTGCAGACATTCAAAATGCACCTGGATGAGTTCCTGTGCACCTGCTCCAGGAGACCCTGCCATTGTAGGGGTTGGACTAAATGAATTCCAGAGGTCTTTTCCTGCCCTAACAATTCTGTGATTTTTTTTTTTCACTGCCCTAAGTTACTCCCTGCGCTGATTCAGTGTATGGGCTGCTGTTTAAACCTATTTCTTGCCCACCCCCCTCCTTTTAGCTAGATAAATCATGTTGAACAACAGACCATTGCCGCCTTAAACTTTCTGTTATGCGTGAATGAAAGAAGCTGAATTGGCACATGAGTGACAAACCATTGTCAGCCAGCTCTGCAGCCAGCCTGCTGCTTCCATGAGGGCATTGGGCTGCAGGGGCTGGAGCATCTCCAATGATGCCCTGTGACCAGCCCACCTGGGCGAGGTCCTCGTGCCAGGAGGTCACTGTGTGGCAGAAGGTGTCAGTGTCACTTGGCACTGTGTCCTGCCAGTTCCCTGGAGCGTGCTGCTGCTCTGATTGTGCTGTTGGATATGCGGTGCATTGAGGCGAAGATGTGTTAGCCTAACTGGTTAAGGTCGTCAGTGAACAGCTGAGGTGTTCAGCAAAGTGCAGTAAGAGGCTGGCTTGGTGCTCTGCTTAAAGTCCTTTCTGGAAAACTGACCTGCTTTTTGATTACTCTTAATAGGCCTCAAGAGGTGAATGGTGTTCTTGGAGCTTTTTTTGTGCACCCCTGTTCAGAGTGGATGCACTTTGGTGATGTTACCGTGGCTAATGAAACTTCAGTGTGAATAGAGAAGGACACTGATAGGCTTTATATTCCTCATTTAGTTATGCTGTGGTCTGGACAAGTTGATGAGCTCCTTAGTATTAGTTGCCTCTTTATCTAGCAAAACAGAATGAAGATGTCCAGATCTTTGGGATTGCTGTGTAGCTTACTTTATTGTCTGTCATGTCCTGAGAGATGTTCCAGGTCAATCTGAGAAGCAAAACATACTCAGTTTGTAAGACATCAGGCCCAAAAGCTTGGCTTAAAGTGCCAAATAGGATTGACCTGAACAATAAAGTTGGGCTGTGTAGTGGGATGGAACAATGCTTCTTGTTCTCTTTAGTGAGGAAGGTATCTACTCAGAGGGAATGAAAGGGTTGATAGCCACGGAAAAGTTAAGTGGCCATTGCAACCAATCACAGACATTTCTGCTGAGACATATTGGAGACTGGTTTCTGAATGACAGGTTACAGTTTGTTGAAAGGAAATAGTAACTGCAGTGCATAAATTGTTGGTACTTTCATAAGCAGTGACTCAGAACATACATTTCTGTAACTGGTTTTCTCATATATAAGCCATATATATCTGAGGAAAAATAAAGACCACTTTTGTGTTTTGTCAGTGTGCTCAGCAAACTAAAGAACAGGACAGTCTTGAAATGGAACAGAACATTCCAATAAATGATTCGTGCAGTGAACACCTCTAAGTGTCTCCGTGCTGGCTAGTATTGACTGTCTCATGTTGTGCTGCTGATTAGTATTTCTGTAGCAAAACCAGCGCTAGAAGGAAAATAATAAATTTGAAAACAGGTGGACTTCCAGCTTTGTGATTTAGCAATTGAGAAGGAAAATCTGTTCTATGGGCCATTTTCTGGTGATTTTTAATGCCTCTATAATTATAGTTTAGAAGACTGTGAGAGGAAGAAGCTGTGAAAATATTTTAGTGCTGGACACTTCCCTGGTAACATCTGAGAAGTTATGAGAGTGGAAGTGAGAATTTTCTTTACTTGAAATTTGAATTTGCATTTACTTTAAAATCAAACAGCTATTCTAAAATAATGACATACTTGTCACAATAGCCCTGTATAAAGGAATCTAATTATGGAATTAAGTTTAAAACACTAAGATATAGATAGTGATATAGAAGGGAAAGAAAACTAAATTTCTATCTGCATCAACCCATGAATTGCAGGGAAGAGAGAAAAAGAGCAAGATGAGTGAATTTAAGGGATAAACCACATGAATGGATGCTGTTCATAGTGTATGATACTTCTGCCCTAATTTATTAAGTGGGCTTTGTTTCTAGCAGAATACCATCCCTGCTGTAATGATGGTTTAGTGTTTCTGACCATCAGTGCAAAACATGAGATATCTTAAAATCGACTTGTTTTAGAAGTGTACTGGTCAGGGGCAAGTAACTGCCTTACACTTGCTGTACTCCACAGAAGAAGAAAGAGCCTATCTATTAGATTTTACATTCCCTTAATGTTTATATTGCAATGACATTCAGGATTTTTACATAGAATTTGACAAGAGCGCCATTCTCTCACCAAACTGTTGACAGGCCTCTTGGGGAGAAAATGCTGTCATGTGGTACAGACAGAGTTTAGAAGATGCAGGACCTCTTTGCTTTGCCACATGGAGAGGGCAAGCAGTCAGCGCTGGCCCCTGTGCTTTGTTAAGGTGCTCCTCTGCCGGGGTTCCTCTGTTCTCTAGGGCTAGCACAGCACATTTGCAGCTGATGATTTCCGCTGCCTTTTGTCATCTCCCAGGGAGCAAACAAGTTGGGGGGGGGGGGGCGGGGAGGGGCCTACAAACTCTCAATTGCCCTTTTCCTGGACTTTCTTTCTTATTTCTGGCCATGTGTCTGTGCATGCCTACAGCTGAACCTGAGCTGTACAGTGTTTTCTGTATTCCAGGAGCTGCATGATCAGAATGTACACAGAACCATAGATAGCTCTGTGCTTAGATACTTATTCTAGCTCTGAACCTGTCTATGAGACACTCATGAGTCCTTGGTTTGAATACATACTTGATCAAAGTATGAGGGGATATTAGGAGGAATAATGATAGGAATTCAGCAGCTTAACATTAGAAAGATTTTAAGAAAGGACTCTGAAGGTGGAAGCTACATCCACCTATGTTAGCAGGGCCACTGTTGTAGAAGTCCGTTTCTTGACATAGGCTGAGAAGCAATGAGTTTTAAGTGTTTTTGACAACAGATTTGTCTCAGGAAGCTCTTTTAATTTACTTAAATTATTAGTGAATCGTTTATGTGGAGGACTGAACTTTATTTCTGATCCATGTACCAGGCAGAAGGTATCACACTGCTAGGTGCTAGAATGTCAGGGAGGAACTTCTCAATTGCTTTTTAAAATATCTGTGAAATTTTTAAAAGATAATTAGATTACAAAGTCTGTACCAGAAAGCTAGTGAATGTCTGTATTAAACTCCTCAGCTTGGGAACTGGCACCAGCTTGTGTTGGAATTCTTGTTTTAAGTAGTTGAACTTCATAACAGTGATTGAATTTTTTACAGGGCTAGTCAAGCCAAATAGATATGTAACTGTGTTGTTCATTTTCCTATGAAATGAGCTCCTGTCTTGGGGATCTGGAGCTAGTAGTGGTGAATCTGCTGCTGGTGTTCATGGGAGCTGTGCTTTAGGCATACAAAATGCAGTAGCATTTAGAGTGGAACAATTACTTCAACTTTGAAACATTTGAACTTGGACAGTCAGAAAAAGTTACTTCTTTTTTTTTTTTTAATCTTAAGCTTTGGTTTCATAGCTTCAGATTTATGTACATTGATATCTTTTGCTAGCCGTACAGTTTGAAAATATATTAAAATTATAAAGTATTGCTATTTTGTAGACAGGCCTTTGGGAAAATCTTAAGAGGTAATGAAATCTGTCTCCAGAGCAGTTTCTTTATCATTCAAGCCGTGAGTGGTAGACTAAGTCCTAGGTCAGTATGTGGAGCAGTGGGAACAAAGCAGAAAGTTAAATAGCATCTAAGTGTGTGCTGTCCGTTCCTTGCACTGTAATAATGTAAACAGCTTGTAGAATAACTGAAGACTCTGACATGTATGGGGTGCTGATTCAGCATTGTGCAAATGGCATCAGCTCTGTCACTTGCTAGATTTTTAAGACTCTCTTGCAGTCTTTGGAAGCAGTGTGTACATATGCAGCAAAAACAGCAGATTAAGGTAGCAGGTGCATACCTACTGAAACAAGTGATCGAAGAGCCAGATTACTTGGAGAGAACTAAACTGCACTTTATATATATTTGCATGCATCTTGTTTTGTTAGTTAAGAAAATATTTTAAAAGACGCATACAGGTGATACAAAAGATAAATGCTGCTAATGGTGTCAGTCAAAATAGTGTCAAGGAGAAAGAGCAGTGTTTATACTTCATCGCTATAAGAGTATTTTTTTAATCTCTGTTCTTTCTTTTTATCCTTTCAACTTTATTTTAGTAGCAAAAGGTAACTGTACTATTAAGCAAATAAATGTGGTTTTCCTTCCAGATTATGGTTGTCTCGAGCTGTACCTTTCTTTCATATAGACTGCTTACAAAATGCATACATTTCGTGGAGTGTTGGAACAAACCGAAATAAATAATTTTGTTCCTGTAGTAGAAATTATTTGCCTTTATGCATTAGTTCAAATTCAGAAGTCTTTGCCTACCCTGCTCTTTATTTTTCTTCTCTTTTGTTTTAATACATACAATCCCATGTAATCATTGTATTTAAGTGTCCCGACTAAATACAGAGTCAGTCTCCTCTCTGCTTTCCTGTCTTTTAGTGAGTAGTCTTTGAACTTGAGCTGCCTTTCAGGTGTGGAAGGCATGACTAGCCCATTTGCTTATTTTATCTTTACTCTTTGCATCAGTTACACAAAAGTCACCATGGAGAGAAAGCAGTAAGGCATGAAGTGGGTGCCGCTGCGTGACACCGCCTTGCTCGGAAGGGCGAGGAGTGACAGCCCTCAGACACGCTGCACGGCTGGCTGTGTCAGCAGCAGCATCCCCGGCACCTGGACCAGGCTCAGTGTCACAGATCCAGTGAGCCCTTGTGCCCTGCGAGGGGCGTTTGTGCAAGGACAGCGCTGGCCTGAAATCCCGCGGCTCTCCTGCAGCCACTTTGTGAAATTACAGCCCTGTTGTTCCGTATCCTGGCACCACTGAATCCAAACAAAGGCTGCAATACCTCCAGTGTCAGTGGAAGGAATGATAAACTTAGTATGTCCTTGGCTTCAGAGGCTTGCCCCACTGCAGGGTGTCGCTGCCTGCCTTCCAGACCTTTTCCTGCCCTCCAGAAAGAGCGTGGCAAGCTCCTCCATGCAGTTGAATGTGCTGCAGATATTGGCCACGGACTTTGTGACCTGTGAGCTCCCCTCTCTCGGGAATGGCCAAGGGACTTCTCCCTGTGCTTTGTAGCACTGTGTGCAGGTGCTGAACTCAGAATTCATGATGGTATCTGGCTCTTGAAGAGTGGAACCTTCTCCCTTCGAAGTTATGTTAGATGGCATTTTTCCAAGGGAGTGGTCTGTCTTTCCCTCAGCATGCAAGTTTCTGATACTTGTTCTCCCCACAGGCTGCTGATACGCTTGCTGTGAGGCAGAAGAGAAGGATCTATGATATCACCAATGTTCTGGAGGGGATTGATCTCATTGAGAAGAAGTCAAAAAACAGCATTCAGTGGAAGTAAGTTATGTCAGTTCTGCAGATTTTCACATGCCTAAGAGCAACAAAAATTGCCTCCTTCTACTTCTTCTGACTAGATATGGCACCATAAAATTAACATTTTGCTAATCAATGAGCAATATGATGTTGTAGAAGTACAATTAAGTTGCAAATGAACTGTATTTGTTTTCCCTTTAACTTGTGTCTGTGATACATAAAATCAAGTTTAAAGCACACAGAACGGAAATTTTCAGAAAACTTTTAGTGCTACTTTATAACTAGCATGTGTAGTTGAAAAATTCACCCTGAATGAATCTGGGGGGGGATGTCAGGACACACTGTCTACACCTACCTGCCCTACCACAGTCCTTGCCTATTTTCTCCTTGGTGTCTGAAGGTAAAAGCTCAAGATAAGAATTATAGGGGAAGGAAATAGACCCTGCCAAACAGTGCCAACACAGGAAAAAAAACTGCATTCCAAAAGATGTACTTTTGTAGAGGGAAATTCTAAATTTGATCTGAAGTTGAGCATTTTCATTTTCTTGTCAAAACATTACTGGGAGGTTAAATGCTCATTTCCTTCATATTGAATAATAGTAGATTTTCCAACTGATAATTTAGACTATTATTCTAAGACTATTAAAAATAATCTTAAATTATCACTGGATGTTTGCTATAGATTTTCACTTGTGATTTCATGAACCCTTATCCCTTTTTAAGAGGAGTAGGTGCTGGCTGCAATACAAAAGAAGTCATAGACAGGCTGAGGTATCTGGAAGCTGAAATTGAAGATTTAGAGCTAAAAGAAAAAGAATTGGATCAGCAGAAACTGTGGCTTCAGCAAAGTATCAAGAACGTCATGGATGACTCTACAAACCACCAATATCCTTTTAAATTAACTGTGGGCATTTTGGAAATAAAATTAAAGCAACAGTTGAAGTGTAGGTAATGCATAAAGCATAACATAACTCATGTTACCCTGAAACAAGGTAAGGCAAATATTTTATCAGGTTTTACTTCAATGAAAGAAGACATAAATCTTATTTACATGGCTTTTTTACCTTCTGTGACTGTGATTAGTAACATGAAAATAATTTAACTTATATATATGTGCAGTAGTAACTATTGAGTTAATAGTATAATCCTATTGTCTTACCTGGAGTTAGTTATATTGCTTTCCAGAACTTGAATTTATATTTTGTTACCAGTGCTTTACATGAATATTTTTTGTTGCTTCATTCTTTCAAAAAGATTAAGCTGTCACCTAAAGATAAATGGAACTGACAAAATCCTGAAGCTTGTTGAGGTTCAAACTGGAAAAAAAAATCTTATATATAAATACCAGAGGGTTCCAGCTGCATTGCTTGTAAGCATGTGTTTAGCTGTCTTGCAAAACAGACACCTGAGAATGGGAGCAGGAAAGTGCCCCTCTTATCTATAGCACTATTCATAAGAACTTAAAAATTACTGGAGTTTCTGTTCAGAAACTGTTTCTGTAAAATGGATTTAGTAGCACTGGAGATTAAAAACTAAATGTTAGGAGGAACTTTTGGTACAGCTAGCACTGAAATTGATCCCTCAGGGAGGTGGTGGAATATCTGTCACTGGAGGTTTTGCAGAGGAGGAAAGATAAACGTCTGTCTGGAATGTCTGAACAGTGGATTGATCCTGCCTTGAGGCAGAATTCTTGAGGATGAATTCTGAAGTTCCCCCTAGCAGTATTTTTGTGTGATTCTGGGAATTGCTGACATATATCTGAAATCTGTATTGTCTCATTAGCAAGGTAAATGGTATTCTTCGAAACAAGATTTTACATGTTCTCCTTTTTTAGAAGAATCTCTTCTCATTCAAGCTACACAACTATTTCTCCGTTTGTTTTTTTTTTTTGCTGACACAGGCATTTTCTTTAAAACACAGAATTTGTTATTTGTAACGAGCCATTCTGAACGTCAAAAATAATGCCTTGATTACACCTCTAATAATAATAATAACATTATAGTTTAGGCTCAGTTTGGACAAACTTCTGAAGGGCAGCAATTACCAGTTCTGCATTGTTTTAAGAAAGAAAAATGTTCCTTGACGTAAATTACATTTTCATATGTCACCCATGAAGATATCTGCAACTGTTTCAATGGTAAGTTGCTGCTAGGCTGTATTTCTAAAGTGAGGGATTTCTTGAAAAATAAATTGATAATTAACCTGCTTTTCTTGCACATATTTTGAATTGAGTAGTAGGTAGAGGTCTCGCAATGTTCATGGCTACCAAGTTCTGTCATTTTCTAGCTGTAGTCACAGGTTGTATAGAATGGAAGCTCAGCTGGAGTCCTGGTTTTGGATGTCTTTTTTGGTATTCATACTTTTCAGCAACTTGCCACAGGCCATTAATGGAACCAAACAGGACATGTTGGTCCAACCCTCCAGAAAAACCCAGGAAGATCCAAAATTTCCATCAGTTTTCTAGTAGTAACTGTGGCCAGACAGAACTTGTGGTGCTGTATAAATGGAGCCAGCAGAAGGTCAGTGATGGGGCATTGCTACTCAGTCTAAAGGATTCCTGTACAGGTAGTTTGAAGACATTCCTGGGAAGTGCTGGCAGAGGTTCCATTGACATCATCTCCTGATCCTGGGGCACTCAAGGGAAGATTGTTGTTCAGCCTCCAGCTAGGCTCAAAACCGTCTTTTCTTTGCCACATGGAAGATTTTTTTTAAATAAAAACACAAGATTAGAAAACTACTGCAGAATTTAACAAAAATGAACTGTTACTGAAAAGAGTTAGTCATTACAAAGCATGGAGGCACCTGGCATGGTGCTCACATAGTACTTCACCTCAGTGTTTCTTAGGAGGCAGAAAAAGAAAAGTGTTACTCCAAATTAGTTATGGACAAAGAGGAAATTATGTGCAGGTAGGCAAGTGATCTGCAGTATTGTGCCAGTGCTGTGCATGTAACTGTGGTCCTCAGTTTTAACCAACGTATTTTAATGTGCATAGTAAGCCACAGATGAGTGTGACAGACAATTGTTACATCCCAGTTGTAGGTGGTATGGAAACCACGAGCTTAGATACTTGGAAGTCTGGCACTGAAGATGAACATTAATACCTCTTCTTCCTTCTGTCAAATCTCTGTAGTAACACCATTCATCAAAGTCATAAAGTGAGCTAGTCCAGAGAGAGATCTGGTTTAGCTGAAGTTTTATGAGGAGCGGCTGAGGGAGCTGGGATTGTTTAGCCTGCAGAAAAGGGGGTTCAAGGGAGACCTTATCATTGTCTACCTGAAAGTACCTGAAAGGAGGCTGTAGCCAGGTGGGGGTCAATCTCTTCTCCCAGGCAACCAGTGACAGGACAAGAGGACATGGCCTCAAGCTGCACCAGGGAGGTTCAGGTTGGACATCAGGAAAAATTTCTTCAAGAAAGAAATTGGATCAGACTGGCCAGGAAGGTGGTGGAATCACTATCCATGGAGGAATTCAAGAAACAACTGGACATGACACTTAGTGCTGTGGTCTAGTTGACAAAGTAGTGATCAGTCAAAGGTTGGACTTGATGATCTTGGAGGTCTTTTCCAACCTAAATGATTCTTTGATTCTGTGAAAAAATGAACTAGTTAAGTATTTTCACTTTATGTTTTATATACAACTAGAAGAAAAATGGGTAAAGAACATGGTAAATCTTGTACTGTTGTGAGAAAATGCTTCTGGAACTATGATCTAAGTATTGGAATTCTGTCATTTATACTATGCAGTATACTTGGATCTTAGAGGGACTACACGTCCTACCATAAGTGTATATATGCTAAATTATGCAGTACTTTAAGTGGCCCTAGGGAATTTCTAGATCTCATTTGAGTGATACTATACAAGACTTAAGAAAAATACACTTAACACTTTCTTAAAAATTGCTGTTTAACCAGGAGATACACTTCTAGCAATTCAAGCACCTTGTGGTACACAGTTAGAAGTACCTAGACCTGAAATGGTATGTACTGGTTTCTTGTTTACCTAAGCGTTCTAGAGCAATAGTGGCAAAGAAGAGCTGTTTTAGAGCAGAGGACTTGCCTCTACCCATTTGCAAGAGGAGGGGAGAAAGGATTAGGATTGTTGCAGTTGAGAAGAGAGAGGCTGGACAGAAAAAAGTGGGTTTTGTACACTTAAATGAACTAATAATAACCCTGCCTTCTATTAAAACCAAAATATACAAGTGGGCTTCTTTTTCTCTCTTGCTTTTAAATGTTACGGCTTTCAAAATAATGCATAGTTGTCATGAATTCTCTTGAGAACTCAATGACTTTTATGTGTCAAGTTTCTCTGTTATATTGTTAAAACAGATGTCTTATGAAAAAGCCTTTTAGATTTAAGTTTTGATGTAATTTAGATTTAGTCTCATGATACTAGATTGGAAAGAGAAACAGACTGCAATCTTACTTGAGCCAAAAGGATTAAATTGGCAAGATTAAAATAGACCTAATTATTTACTTCTGTCCATCTTTAACTTTTTTTTGTTGTTGTTGTTGCAGTGCTTGCTTTTAAATAGTGTTTACATAGTTGGGAGAGAACATTGTATGAAGCATCATAGCCACTGTTCTTACAGAAGGCTGAAATTCACCTGAGAAGTTTCACAAGCTATTTTTAGTGAGGCTAAGCACAGTCTAATATCAGTAAAAGCATCCCAGGCTAAAGCCATGAAGTTGATCAATGGTACTGTCTTTGTCCGTCTCTGCTGAAATCAGTTCAGGCAATGGTAAGGTTCTCTGCAGGACCCAAGTTAGCAGCTGTGATGTTGGGTTTTGTTGGGTATTTTTTGTTGTTGTTGAGGACTAAAACAGCTGATCTAAGTCTTCATCACCTTGCACAGTTCCAAGTTCTCAAGGAACAGTAACTTTTGTAATACACAATCTTTACAGGGACAGAACGGACAGAAGAAATACCAGATCAATCTTAAAAGTAATTCAGGACCTATCCATGTGCTGCTTATAAATAAAGAATCGAGCTCCTCCAAGCCCACGGTGTTTCCAGTTCCTCCACCCGATGACCTTGCACAGCCCCCATCTCAGCCTGCAGCTCCAGCAACTCCGCTTAAACCAGCTGCAGCTCCTCCAAATCCCCCAGAACATGACCCGAACCAAGGACAGGAGTTACCACAAACAGCAGTTGCGGACACACCATCAGGTGGATCCAGGGGTTTTCCTACCTCTGATGGGTGGGGGAGGAAGGCAGCTGGAGGGAAAGAAGAAAGTGTTAAGAAAGGTGGTAGACAAATGAAAGATAAAAAATTTGCATAGGGTTGTAGCTGTTCATTAAAAAACTACTCCAGGAGCTTAGTAACAGCTGTCAGGAGGTTACAGACACCTCTTCCTCTTCTGTCTGGTGAAACAGATGCTTCCCTCACATCTTACCATCTTACACTGAACAGGTTTTGGATGTAATCCTGTTAATTATTCTGAGGTGCTTCTCCAGAATGCATTATGGAGCAAGATTGCAACCTCTTGACGGAGGATATGATTTGAACGTGTACCTTTTAATGAGACTGATAATACAGGCACCAGTTCCAGCTATTGTACCACAAGGTCGCTTACTTTCTTCCACATAGCCACAGTAAGAGACTGCCTGAATATAAAGTATTTTTTTCATAGTAATAGTAAATTAATAGGAAAATATTTCAGAAAATGCTGTATTACAACTGCATTCCTGAGGGGTCCTGGTTCCTTCATTTATTAACCTTTAATTAATTGACAATTAGTTAAATTGTGCCTGTGTCTGTGGAAGGGGAAGATTTCTCTCACCTGATCCCAGACATTGGCCATGCTCTCCTCAAAAGACAAAGCCAGGGCAGGTGCTGTGTGTTCTGTTTCACCATAACAGACTTGTAACACGCCTTCCTTCTGTGTAGATGGCAGTGCCCAGCAGGACAGTGCAGCCCCCGCGGCTCCCTACTCCAGCCTTCCGGAGCCAGAGCTGTACCCCAGCCTGTCTGGAGACAGTGCCCAAGCCTCAGCCAGCTCCAATGACTACCAGAGCTTGCTGCCTCTGGATGTCAGCTGTATTCTCAAGCCAAACTCATTTGACATTGCAAAGATGGAGGAGCCCGCAGGTAGGAAGCAGTAGTTCCTGTTTAAATATTTCACTAGTTCCCTAAGCCCATCTTTGTGACCAAATTACCAGTGAGTTACACAGAGGAAACAACAGGTCTCTGTTTATCTTCTAATGAAGCCACTGAGCCAGCTCTGAGAAGCATACTAATTTTGAACAAATTAGTTTCTTTGCCCCCATATAAGCTTCAGATATATAGCTCTTGGGTTTTAAGAGATAAGTGGGAAAAATGTACTGGGGGCAAAACTGAGGGATACAAAGATAAGTATATTTTACATGTATATGGCATAGTATCTCTACAGCTTCTACACTGCACAAGCCATAGCGTACTTTGCAATTCACTGTTTTAATGCAAAGAATGTGTTGACTGCTATAAACAGGTATTAAAAACCCCCACATACATAAAGCATGTGCTCCTGTCTTTCACAGGAAATATCAGTGGAGATATTATTGATGAACTCATGTCTTCTGATGGTAAGTATTTAGCATCTTTTCTAATAATCACAAGTAGCAGCATGGTTTTTGTGTGAATAGCACTTAGAAGGCATCTGTTAAATCTGATGCCAAGAGTCAGTATGAAACTATTTTCCGGTGTTGCCTCCTCTGTCACTCTTGTCTTTGCTCCCCTTTCTATTCCCTGCAACAGTTTTATTTAACAGTCAAAATATGAAAACCTTAATCCAACAAGCACTTACATGCATGAATAACCCACTTGTACTTAATTTAGGGACAAACAAAGAACAAGCTGATGATTATGTGCTGCATTAAAAAAATTAAGTCTGGTTTAATTCCGTTCTGCCTAAAGCTTTGTGCAGGCGCTTTAAGTATTTCAGAACATAGTTCTGGGTGCAGACTGATACATGTCCAGCTGTGATAAACTAACAGAACAAATGTCACCCATTTCTTTGGCCATAGTGCAGCACTGAACCACAGCTGCTACAGAATTCATGTACTTTCTACCTCTCTGCCTCTCACTGAGGTGCCAGGCAAGGAGCTGAACTCGACTTGCTTTGTTCCTTTTGCCCTGTGTTCTGTAAGGCCAATAATATCTGCCCCTCAAGCAGACAATCTCAGGGGTCATCCGGAAAGAGACATGTGGTTATAAGATCCAAGGGGGCAGTATGGGATTTTGTGAACGTGCCAGTATGTGGTTAACATGGAAACAGCCTCCACTTCTAAAACAGGGATGGCATACTCAGCTCATGTACACTGTATTAGATTTCCTACAGTGCAGTGAGAGCTGAGGCTTCTCTTCTTGCATTCCCCCCACAAAGACAGCTTCGAGTCCATGCCTGAAATGCAGTGTACAGACAAACTGCTAGCTTCCATTTCCCTTCCATAAAAATAGAGATAATGCCAAGTTCCTTACTTTTTTAAGGCCGATACATGCAATATTGTAACAAGACAAAGGAATATAAATTATGGCTTTCTAGCTAAAAGTTTTCAAAAGCTGCTCAGGAACTCCTTTGCTGCAGAAGAAATTAAACCTATATTCCAAGGCTGTCACTCCACTTCAGCAAACTGACTTAAAATACCAAGCAAAAAATGGCATATACATCACTTACTACCTTAGTTTGAATGCAGTACAGGATTTCATGGTATGTATCCCAGTGAGCTTGTCAGATCATCAAGACTATTTTAATTATTAAGACTAACACTGATGACAAACATACTGAATTATGATAGGGCTGATTTTCCGAAAGTGTTTTAATTTAAACTAAACTATTCCTGCTTTACAGTTTTTCCTCTCTTACGACTCTCTCCTACTCCCGGAGATGACTACAACTTTAACCTGGATGATAATGAAGGAGTCTGTGATCTCTTTGATGTGCAGATACTAAATTATTAGATGTTGTGTCAACCAGACTACTTATCTACCTCTAACTGTAACATTCTAGACTTCTTCATAACCTAAGTATTTGAATAATGAATGTATAACTTCTTAGTTCACTGACTCTGGGAGTATATTTCCTTTTGCTTCCTTTTAACTACTTCACAAAACAATTCAAAAACAAGAAAAGGGCTCTTATCAAAAATTCTGGCACTTTTTCACCCGAGTGTTTTTCTGTCTAAGCCAATTGGCTGGAGCTTTCTTTAGTAAGAAAAGTGAAAATACTTCATAGCCTTTTGATAATTAAAAAAAAATGATTAGGCTTCTTGCTCACAATTAACAGCATTTTCTTTGAAGCTTTACTGCCAAGAAGCTTTCTATATTCTTTCTTAATTTTTCAAACAATTTTGAAGCTTTCACTGCCAAGTTGAAAAGTGAAGGGTATCAACTTGAGTTATGCTAAATTGTTTCAGTGAACCAATTTTGTGAAGTGCCTTCTGTTTTAGCACTTTAAGTTTCTCACACTGACTTCTGACATTCCACTTTCCTAGATGATAGGAAAGGTCTGTTTGTAGTTTGTATTAAAGTGTGCCAATACTTGTATATTAACAAGATTTTTTTAATAAAATTGTGCAAACAAAGCCATCAGTATTTGTAGTCTTTCATTTCTTGCAACCCCTTCATTGTCCATTTTGCATTACAACTGAGATAATAAGCTTGCGGCAGCATCCACATTTGCTGGTTCCTTTTCCATATTTGTGGAAACCTAGGGGAAAAAAAGAGTTTCAGTTTAAAGAAGAAAACAATTTTTTTTAATTCTGCTTGAACCCTAGACTAATACTCATTGTCCAGAAGATTAGTTCGTCTTTTATATATTTCATTTAGGCTAATTTTGCAGTCTTACTTCAATAATTTGGGGGGATTGCAGAATACACTGAGGTTGAGACAGAAGCAGGAAATGCTTTGTGCTTTGAGAGCATTCTACCAGTAACATAATTGTTCACAACTGCAGTTCACAACTGCTCTCAGCAACACTTTTGCAACTTTGGAGAAAATACTATTACAGCCTGAGTGATTAAATTCAGCAGTCATGTAGAGCTCTACTAGCATAGGAGCACAGTCTGAGTTCTTGGAGGAATAAATGACAAGCCAGCAAGGACAGGATCACTGACTCCAACTGCCTTGAAATCCTGGCTTGGCTTCATCCTGTGCTGGTAGCACTGCCACTTATGTTTCATTTTTCCCTCAGCCTCTCCTTAAGGTATATGACACTTGTTTAGTTGCTCCCAGCTGTACAGAAACTTGATAATCTCAGGCACACTTAGAACTCATGTCCACTTCTCCAAACTCCACCTTCCTCCAACAGCCAGGATGGATTCTTCTGCATCTCATTCTGAAGCACTGCTTTCTCTCCCTGAAACTGTGCCTAGAGCATCAGTCAGCAGAAAGAGTTTATATGGAGGAGCTTGTCAGGAATTAAGCTTTATTAATTAATTCTTGTGCAAGACTGCAAGTAGGCCTGTATTAAAAAAATAGACAAAGGTAAAAGAAACACTGTCTTGAACTTAACTGCTGCAGGCAAAAACTCTACTACAGAAATTGCTGTTTCACGTGTTGCTCCTTCTGATGAGGTAATATGAAGGCTCAGGAGTTGGGAACAGAGAGGCAGAACTGTTTGTTTCAAAGCACTGTCAGGTGCTTCAGGTAGTGAATAGCCAGGTTCATCCTCTCTATGTATTCATGTGGAGCTAAAAGTTTCAAATCAAGGGGACGGAGCTGGGACTAACTTAAAAGAAGCAATTGGAAATCAGCTAGAACGTAAATTAAAATTATGCTTTTGAAGCCTGCTTCAGCATGGCTACCCACCCTCTTCTCTCTCTAATTTAATAGAATTTTAACTTGCCAACCAGGTTTCAGAATTACTACACAAATGAAATTCATAAAACTGAGATTCTAACTTTAAAGCAACTGCATGAATTCACAGATTCACAGAATATTCTGAGGTGGAAGGGACCCACAAGAATCATCAGGTCCAGCTCTTAAATAAATGGCCCTTACAGGAGTTATACCCAACACTTTGGTGTTACCAGCACCATGCTCTGCCCAACTGAGCTAATTGCCTGCAGTCTTAGAGACACATTATAATGCTTCAAACACACACATTCATTTCACCCTCCTCAGACTTTTACAAAGGGAAATTACCTGCTGAGTCTTCTGAGGTTCAGCCGTGGTACCTTTTGATAGCTGCTGGATTTCTTTCTGAACTTCGTCAAATGCTTTATTTATTGCGCTAACTTTTTCTGCATTTTTGATGTTTATCTGGGAGAGAAAAAAATACACACATTGGTATTTTTAACAAAAATTCCACTGATGTGAAACTGCCCCATTTTTGTGCAATTATTATTCAGCCAGTGTTACATGCTTTTCAGTATGTTTTATTGGCTACTTCATTAGGTCATCTAGCTGTGTACTAATAAATTCAAAATTAAGAGTTAAACTTGCTATATTTGAATGAGAGCCCATAGTGATCCAGAAAGAGAACACAGAGAAAACAAAAGTCAGGCTTCACAGGCCCTGCTACACCACCCTCAGCTCCTCTTAGGTGGAGTAAAGAAAGTTGCAGGAAGGGTTCCTTCATCCCTCTGGTGGACTGACCCTGGCTGGATGCCAGATGCCCACCAAAGCCACTCCACAGTTACCTTTTTCAGCTGGACAGGAGACAGGAAATACAGTGAGAGGCTCATGGGTAGAGATAAGGGCAGGGAGAGATCACTCACCAGTTGCCATCGTGGGCAGAACAGACCCAACGTGGGGGAAAAATGAATTTCATTTGTTGTCAAATGCTGCAGAGGAATCTCAGCTCTGACACCTGGAGCACCTCCTCCCCCTCCTTCTTCGCTGACCATGGTATCTTTTAAAAATTCTCACTCCTCTGTTCTGACTGCTGCTGGTGGTGTGTTTCATAATTATATCATCCCTGAGGCACTGCCAGTACCTGATGGGCTCTGCCCTGGCCAGCAGCACATCCATCCTGAAGCCAGCTGGCATTGGCCCTTTCAGACACGAGGGAAGGCTGTGGCAGCTTTTTTGAGGAGCCACACCTGTAGCCCCTCAAACCAAATACAATTTGTAAAGGATTTTACTATTTTGAATTTCTTCCAGTAGCTTACCTTTCATCATCACGCCTTGTATCCTCATTGTTCATACTATAGGTCTGGCCAACAATGTCTACCAGGTTTTACCGCAGTACTTAAAGAAACTGTGGCTGTAGCAGAGTGGAATGTGTACCTCAGCCTCTCTTTTAGCCCAAGTCTGCCTTTGTAAGTTATTGCATCAAAGATTTTGCTTTCAAAAAGGAAGTGCTAGAATATGGACATGTGTTGCACTCTGAGGACAATTGTCTGTGGTAGAGGAGCAGGTTGGATGCAAGAGGGCATAAACTCCCACCACTGCAGCAAAGTAAGATTCAGCTGATCTCAGCCCTAGCACCTGCTGCTTCCAAAGTCTGGAAGAGGATCATAGCCAGGTAATGACCTATTACAACGCAAACATTCCAAAAGCATGCTCAAAGGTCTTCGGGCAACCCCTAATTTCAGGACACCTACTGCTGTTTCAAAGGCTACCCCTGTAATTCATCTCTGAGCAATTTAAACAGGCAGAAGCAAACTGTGAATGGTTACACGTATTCGTTTTGCTTTCAAAGCCTCCATAATTTCAGAGCACGTATACAGTAACAGTAACTCCATTCTGACTGACCACGGAAACCAGCATTAAAAAAGCAGTGGCAATGAGGCTGATAAAACAAGTCAGATGAACACTTTAACTGGGACAGTGACTGGAGAAATACAGCCCGAACTCCCAGCTCTGATCAGAGTGGATGGACTGTTGGTAATGATAGCATAGGGTTAAAATGTTTCTAAAAATCATGGGAATTGCATACAATAGATTCAGGAGGGTGGAAGGGAAGATTGGGTCTGGTAGGCCTGGGAAAGAGAACTAGGCCCTGGGAACGAATATTGAGCTTTGTTTTTTCTAGATCATGTGAAGCTACACCTGCGTAATCATCACATGATAAATGATATGACTGTTAAATGTAACGATTGTTTGGTAACTGAATGTGATTATTGTTTAATCGTAGTAAGAATCATGAGAAACGATGTAATCATGAGAAAGAATATTGGGGGGGCCTAATGAAAATTACAAGAATACATGCTTGGGTAAGATCAATATGTATATAGTATAAAATAGAACAATATGAGTTCAATAATTAATATACAGCTATATAACGAAAAGGGTATAAAAACACGTTCATCTCGGATCCATGTGGGAGTCAGATTTGGGTCTGCACCCCTGATTCCCAGAGCTCTTCAATAAAGTACCTGCATATAATCATTCTGTGATTATGTGTTTTCAACGCTATCAGTAACACGAGGTACAAAGACCATGTGTTCAATCAGGGCCTGTCACCATCTTCCAGCTTCACAGGGGTTTTAGAAGGTTCCAGTCGGTTTTAATACGGCATATCCTCAGGTACTCAGGCAGGACTCCTCCAAAGAAAGCACAGGTATAGCTAGCACAGGTATCTACATCAAAAGTTGTCTGAACAATGGGCTTTTAGCTATTAATGAATAAATGTATTTTAGTGATTTTCTTTCTGAGCATCTTCCTATACTGCTTAATGGTAAGTAAATCACATTAAGCCCAAAGGCTTAATGCATTAAAGAATACAGCTTAAAACATAGAGAATAAAATTTTACTCTTAATAAGCTACTGACTTTTCATGAATATGATTTTAAACCTGTTTCTCTCTTCATTATACAGAACAGTCTAGACTAGGAGGAGATGCGACGCCAGCAACATGAAATTGTTTTTCTGAAGTTTGTTACATTCCTGTCTGTCCATCAGATTAATTTATTGAGTGGCTTTGGCTTGCAGGAGAAAATCTGAAACAGCCTTCTTTTAAAGAGCCTTGACTTTTGTTTGTCCAGCAGACTGCAACTGCACCAAATGGAAAAAAATAAGCCACTATCTGCTTTTATTATTTTTATTAACAGATGCTTTTCTAGAGGGACAGCTGAACACCTGCAGAACACACATCGCAGGCTGGAAGCAGGGTTTGAGAAGATACCATATAATGACTCACTGCTCACAATAAGAAAACTCTTGCTTACATCACCCCCATCCCTCTTCCTCTGAACTGCTCCCTGCTCTATGACCCACCCTCTCCCTCCTCTGGGTTATGCTCCTCTACAAACAGGAAAATAACAACGTTATTTTTGCTTCTTTGTTTTTCCAGTGCTTTAGTATGTTAAACTGGCTCACAGAAACATTTACAGAACATCACAGCCCATGTAAGGTGCAAGAAAGGGGTAGAGAGGAATTAAGAGCAAAGCATCCAACAGTGCACACTCCTGTCCACTGCATCTCACTGACAGTGTAACTTGACAGCTGAGGCAAATAAAACAGCTACTGGATCAGAAAAGGCTCCATCCTTTCCGGTTCTTCCCCACCAAAATGCTTCACTCTGCATTCATTCATTCATTCATAATTAAGTTTGTTTAACTCACCAACCCAGCCCATAAAAACTCCTAATGTATTTTTAATGGCTTTTGCTGCTGATTTAGCAAGTTGAGTCACCTAGTGAGCGAAGAGCTCCTGAGCCAGCATCAAGCAGAGCTGTGGGAATACAGCCCAGAGCCTGGCAAAGGGATCCTTTCCTGGAACCAGGAACGTGATGGAAAGGAGCAGGACTTCCCCTTGTTAGTTGTACTAACTATGCCCGGTGGTTTGGATCAAGGCATTTTGTTAAACTGTACCCTGAACTACACCCTCAGCGAAGCTGTGAATGCAGCCCAGTGAAGGCGAACTCGCTGAACTGCTGATGCGCCCTTTAGCATCGCATTCCTGAGGACAAGGCGAGATACTATCAGACATTTCCCAAACGACACCCCTCAAGCACAGCCGGATGCCTTCTGTGGCATATACCTGCAGATTAGTCAAATGAACTTGCAGTGCTTCTCTTTTTGCAGATGATACATCTGCATATAAACCTAATTTTCCCATGAAAATCGTGCACTTTGCCGTTTGGTGCCCGGACGCACACTGCCCCTCAAACAGCTCGATTTAACCAGTTCCTAGGGCTTGCTCGGTCGAAGGGGAAGAAACCCCGCCGGGCCGAGGCCTCCCGCGGGCGCCGCAGCAAGGCCGGGGCTCTCCCCGAGGTGAGGCGCTACCGCAGCCCGGCCAGCGCCTCCTCCCGCCGCGGCACTCACCTGCTTCAGCCCGGAGGTGACGGGCCGCGCCTTGCCCTTGGCCTTGGTCCTGAGGACGCCGCTGCGGGCGATGCGGAACACGCTGCCGGCCTTGGCGGCCCCGCCGCGGCTCTTGCCCATGGCGGCGGCTGCGGCGCGCGGCCGGGTGACGTCACGCGGCGCTGTGACGCGGAGAGCGGCCAATGGCTCACAGCGCTGTCACGGGCCGGCGCTGTGGAGGCGCAGCGGGGGAAGTGTCCCTGTCCCTGTCCCTGTCCCTGTCCCTGTCCCTGTCCCTGTCCCTGTCCCTGCCCCTGTCCCTGTCCCTGTCCCTGTCCCGTCTCGGCCTCAGACTCGGCCCTGCTTGTCTCTCTCGCGTCTTCCGCAGCCAGCTTTTGCGGCACGGGAAGGCTGAGAACTCCTCGGTGCGCGCCCGCAGCCCAAGTGCCGATCCCAAAGCTCCGCGTTGCCACAAGCACGTGCCCACGGGCAGCTCCTGCCACACGCTTGGATAAATTCCCAGTGGGATGTGGGATACCCTCTTGCTTCAGTGCCCCACTTGGGAAAACGTGAAATCTTCCTGCAGCCTATCCCAAAGGGAATTGGGTTTACACCCCTGGGAGAAAAACGGGACGGGATGCAACGGTGCGCACTTGGCTTTACTTTCGGGGGTAGCCCCAGGAATGGACACTTCGGTCTTTCCGTGCTGCGCAACTCGTGCTCTGGCGGGACAGGGGCTGGCGGAGCCACCTTCCCTCTGTTGGAGCGGTCCCTTGAGAGATGGCACTGCCTCTCCCGGGCCACCCCGAAGGTGCTGGGGGGAGGCTGGGGAGAGCCTGGGTGACGAAGGGCTTGGGGCGACAACAGGCACGGACGGGCCGGGAGGCCGGAGCGCCGCAGGTCTTCTTATCAGCGCCCGAGGATCGGGGCGTCGCCGCCCGTCGCCTTCAAATGGGGCGCAGCCGCCTCTCCCGCCCCAGCCCGTCCCATCCCATCTTGTCCTGTCCTGTCCCGTGCCGTGCCGGCAGGAGAGCAGAGCCATGCTGCACTGGGGATACGACGAGCACAACGGTAGGGAACGGCGGCCGGGGCCGTCGGGGCGGCCAGCGGGGTCCCACGGGCGGCGCTTCCCGCTGGGCTCGGCAGCTCCCGCGCCCTCGGGAGAGCTGGATGAGCTGAAATGCTTTCCAGCCTGAGAGCGATCCTGTTTTTGTCTCGACAATCTGCAAGGCAGGCGGCTGAGAGGTGTCCGTGCGTGCGGCATCGCCTGCAGAGCCGGCCGGGCTTGGCTGCGGCTCGGGTGTGCCGCGTTCCCGGTTGGGATTTCGTTGGCTCGTTTAGCTGAACAGTTGCGTGCACAGATCGAGTACGTGGTAGACAGCTGCGCTGATCGGAACTGCTGTACCAGCAGTGCTTTTCTGATTCCAGCTGTGTTCTGCTTCTGCTACACGGTGGGAAATCCTAGTTACTTGACGGGATTATTTAAATGTATAACTATGCACCTAAGAGGAGATGCTTTTGGATTTTAGTTGTTCGTGGTTTCCTTCATCTTGTTAGTCTTTGAAGTCCCAAGATGGGCTCATCGGCAGGCTTAAAGACTTTGCTCTGTTTTGCATCTTCAGTCATGCAAACGCTACTCCAATGTGCACTCGGTCTCACAAGTCATGCAAGTAGAAATGAAAGTGTTTTTGTAAATTGTAGGTTCAACTCTGATAAAATACATGGAATATATTTTATTGTCTGTACACAGAGAAATGAAATGCCGTGACAGTAAAGGGAGACAGCTATATATTTGCATATACTACTGCCTATAAGAATATGCTTTGTGTATGTTATTACTTATACTTTGGAATACTGTTTGTGCAGGTACTACCTTTCCTTCCTGGCCCTCTTGTTCCTTCTTTTCTGGATGGATGTACTTTTCCTGAAAAACTGGGTGGTGGTGGTGGATCACAGGGATGTTGCAATGATTGGGTGTGTTATCTGCTGTTGTGCAGTTTACCCTACCCCTCCCCTGAAGACGTAAATGGGTCTTGTTTTTCAAATTTTTTTCTCCGTACGTTTGTATGCTTTGGGCTTCACCTGCACTGTCCAGATAAGAAGCCCACTTTCACTCCTTTATCCTATCTCTTCTTGTTTGCTATTCTCGACTTCTAGCGAGGGGAGGCCACCAGAATTTCTATTGGGGTGGCCCTGGACCTTGCTTGAGGCCCCATGTCTCCTATAAAACTATCTACTCCTATGTTTCCTCCCCTTCCTCTTGGTGTCTGCAGAGCTGTTTCTCTCTTATTCTCACTCCTCTCTTTTGGCTGCTGTTGCACAGGAACTTTTTCCTCTTCTTAAATCTGTTATCCCAGAGGTGCCAGTGCTGTCCCTGATGGGCCCAGCCTTGTCCAGCAGTGGGTCCATCCTGGAGCCAGCTGGCACTGGCCCTTTTGGGCATGTGGAAAGCTTCAGCAGCTTCTCACAGAAGCCACACCTGCAGCCTCCCTGCTACCTGTATTGTGTCACACAAACCTAATGCATAAGTTCTCGGTTACTTTGATGCACGTATTTCTGAAATGCAAGAAGGCATTATTTCATATCTGTGAAAACCTTGGCCTTTGCTGTCATGCCACTTTTCTTACCTCATAGTTTTGATGTGTTTATCTACAGAGACATAGTACTGAAATCTTGAAAATTGTTTTCAGTGTGGCATCGTGTACTCTTTTCACTGCTGCTCAAGGTTCCTGTCAGGATGGGAATGTTCTTGTCCCTTGAGTCCATTTTCGTTTACAGGAGAATTGATTTAGTTAAAGGCAAATCATAGATGAGTAAGGTTGGAAGGGACCACAGTGGGAAATCATTGCCTTCAGTTTACTATTTGTTTAATGAAATATGTAGTAATTATTTACATATATTATCTTTTACTGCGAAATTTTCTCTTGATCTAGTTACTACTGTAATGCTGAGGCATCTTATCTATAAAAGGGTTATTAATTCATAGAATCATAGAATCATTTAGATTGCAAAAGACCTTTAAGATACTTCAGTTGAGCCGTGGCTTATACATTTTTTCTGTCTGAGAATAATCACATCATTTCAATATCTGCTTTAAAATGGTGCTTAATTTTACCCATAATGAATTTTTAATTGCTTTTGTTTGAGCTCATCTTGCTGTAACCTAATATGCAATCAAATGACTTGCAAACCTAAGTTTATAAATTTATGCACTCTGTGTTTGATAAACTGGGCAATGGGTTCTCTTTAGAAATAAATGAGGATGTGATCCTGTCAAGGTCAGATCATACTAAAATAATGAATTTTCTATATATAATAACAAACTGGAAAAAAGAAAACAAAACCAAAAACACACACAAAAAAAAAAAAAACAAAACAAAAAAAAAAACAAACCCAAACCGAAAAAAAACATAAAAACACAAAAAATCCAAACCCTTTTTCACCTGCACATTCTCCATTTATGCACTTATAGAGGCTCACTGAAACTCAACTGTATCCTGCAGTGTCTTCACTGGGCTTGTCTCAGGTTATCCTGTTGATGAAATTTGTAATCTTTAGCTTCAGCTGGATCAAAATGCGACACTGTGAGGTGCTATTGTGAGTTCTATTTCTTGTCAAATTCCTATCTGCCTTCATTGTCAGATCTCTTTCAGGAACTGGATGTGTGCAGTGCTGGTGAGTGGTATGTGCAGTGATTGCCTGACCTAAAAGTATCAGACAATTCATTGCCTGTGGTAATACTGTGTCCAAAATAAAGGCATGAAATCTTCAGAGCAGATGGTTCAGTTTTTTGTCATAAATCTCAGTCACCATGGCTTTGATTGTTAAGAGCTACTAGAAAATTGCCTCCAGCAAGAGAACATTTTCCCAACAGCAGGAGAGGATTTCATAAGTTCAAAAATTGGTATATTAATCACTTTCATTCAGTAAAGGAAAAAATGAAGGGAGGTGAATTAATGAGTTATGCTCACTGGATATATCCTAAAGTGCTTATTTAGAAAACTGAAGTGTATATTTTAATATGGAGGGATCTAATTCAGAAGAAATTTTCACCCTGGAGGTCCCGCTGGCTTAAATTTTATTGTATGACATGTATTCGAGCATCTGTTTCAACAGTAATGACTTTTTTTTTACAACACCCATTCACAAAGTTTGCATTGAGCTAGGGTCTGTAGAAATTAATTGAGTCACAGATTACCTGGAGTGGCAAAAGCATGATAATTGTAATAGATTGCTGATTGATTACCTAGTAAGGAATACTTCTTGATATAACCTAATGGTACAAAATGAGCTGAAGTTTCTTGGTATTTTCCTGTATATTTTGAAAGGTCAGATGTCTGGTAGTTTGTTTACTGGTAGATGTTTAATCACCATAGCAAAACAGTATTTTGGTCATCTGATCCAAGAACAAGTGCCATACCAGCAATAATGTCTTTTTAGAACTGGATATTACTGTTAAATAATTTGGTAGTGACAGAATCACAGCCTCGGGTCTTCTTTTTGGCAACTTTGTATTATTTCTGAATGCAAGTCATACTTTTTTTTTTAATTCAAATAACTATAGTTATTTCTGGGGTAGAACAATAGGAGACCAAGTAGTTAAGCGTATAAAAATATTTTTGCCTTTTCTCAGTTAAGGAGTATTAGAAATATTAAAATTAAGTAGCAATAAGCTTTTTCTAGGCATCCCAAATCATCCCAAATTATGGAGTGATGCTTCTTAAAAAATAAAATTTTGTGTTGCATCCCTAACTATAGGGTACTAGGATCTAAATACAATTAAAATTATATTCTAAGTTGTATCTAATTAGAATATTGAATAGCTTTGATGACCATTCGTGAACTGAGAGGAATTAAGTTTAAACAGTTTTATGTTTCAAACCAGTAGGATTTTTATCTTCTGCCTTAGAATCTATTTCTTTATTGAGTTTAGTTAATGAAGTAATTAACAAAAGTACTTTTTAACAAATCAAGACTGAAGTCTTTGTTCTGAGGCTTAAGCCTTAGGCTATTCTTTACAAGTTTTTCCCACTTCTGTTTTCCAGTGCTGCTTGGGGGAGAATCGTTCTCTGCCCAGGTGCTGTGCAAGCTGCAGCCCCCCAGCGCCGTGGGCTCTTCCTCTCTGATTTATTGTTGGGGTGCATGGGTGCTTTTAGCACCTGTGAGTTTCTGAGATGTGTTCACTTCTATTGAAGTCAAGGAGAGAAAAATATCTAACAGCATTTGATGTTAGACTATTAACCACTGCATCATATGTTTTCATCCTTTTTTGTCATCATTTTTATTTAAGTGCTCTGCCATCCAGAAATACTCAATCGAAATTTTTACACTGAGGTCAGTTATCTTCAGTGTAGAGAGTTAATTATGACGATTTCCAGTGATGCAGGTTTTATTTGACCAGGTTCTGATGCTCATATTAAGTTTTTCTTATATCCAGTCTCTCAGTTGATTTATTGTGCTTCTTACCCATTATAAGCCTGGAGGAAAAATAAGTGCTTTGCTCTTCTTAATACTGAAAGATCGTTTGCCCTGCAGACTTTCACCTTTCACCTTTCTCTTTTTCCTTTCTTCTTTCCCCTTGCTTTCCCAGCCTTTCCATCCTAAATCTTGTTTTCTGTCCTTATAGAATATATTTCCCAGACAACTTATTGTTCATATTTTTCTTTACCCTCTTATCCAAATATGTTTAAACAGTGACACATATATTCTTCTTGTGAAATACTGTGTTTAGTAGGTATTAACAGATAAATCACACATCTTATCAATGACGTTTTTCTTACTATTTTAGGATGTTATTTCCCATTTTCGTATATCCATATTATTGATTTATTAGCTTTTCAGGTGATGTTTGGCTTACCTGCTTGGACAGAGGAAGGTTGAGATGACTACTGTTGATTAACAGCTTCTTTAGTCCTATAATTTGTACCTAAGACGGGTGAATAGTGCTGCATCTGTGTCTGGGAGATCTACTCTCATCAGCTGAAGGCAGTAGAAATCCAAACCTCATGCAGGCACCACTGTCCTGAGTGTACCTGTTCTTTGATTTTGTCAGTGCTACACTAGTGTGTGTGTATGTGTGCCTGTGTGCATGGACACTTCATGATTAGAGGGTGACAGTCTCTCTTGTGACAGCTGGTGTGCATAGTTGGTGGGCTGGGAAGAGGTGATCAGAGGTGCAGCAGTGTTTAGGTTCTGGGCACTGCCATCAGGCTCCAGGAACCACTCAGCATTTTCTGACATCACCAGTCGCCTTTTTTGACATCTCGCCATCTCATTCGGAGTGATCAGTGTTCTCAGGTCTTTTGCAGCAAATGACTAAGGCATAAAAAAATTCTTAATGCAGGGATTTGCATAGAAAAGAGGTAATCCTTAAAGACACAATGAGACATGATGTTAGGCAAAAATGGCATGTCAGAAATTTACTGGGACATAGTGCCTGTTGGATACAGGATGCCTGATTTGAATGAGCATTTGTTTTATGTGTCTTGTGCATAGCCGAGTCTTACCTGGGAATAATTATCTACGTGGTGCATGCAAGGTCCATGAAGGGGTCCTGAGAACTGCTATTGCAATATGATGAAGCAAAAGTAGCTGAATATTTTGATTTGTGTTTTCCTGATGCATCCTTTTTGAATTTAAAAGATGCAGATGAGAACAATTCAAGCAGTTTTTTTTCATAAGAATGAGGGTGCTGTCAGCAATTTAGACTTCTCAAATGCATTGCAGGGCCTGCCCACTGGAAGGAGGTTTTTCCCGTTGCTAATGGAGACCGTCAGTCACCCATCGACATCAAAACTGAGGAAACCAAGTATGATCCCTCCCTCCGTCCTCTAAATCCCAGTTATGATCCAGCTTCTGCTAAAATCATCCTTAACAATGGGCACTCCACCAGTGTGGAGTTTGATGACACCGTCAACAAATCAGGTTTGTTCCTTTACTCTAGTACTGTAACTTCCTCCACCAATTCCTAAACAGAATGCCTACAGCCTGGGCACGTCTCACTGCTGGGTATTAACTCCTTATAAACAGTAAGGCTTTGCTCTTCTGGATGAGAGATTCCTTTTTCCCTGTTTTCAGCATGATACAGTGTGGGAACATATTAGGACACAAGTTCGAGGTTGTGTTTCTCAGAAAGTGCTGGATTCCCTACTCTCAGGAGTGGTGTGATCCAACCCCATCAGCGGGATAGTGCCAGCCCCCTGTTTGAACACTGTTGTGTACAATTTTTCAAATGCTGCTCTCTCTCTCTCACTGCAGGTGAATCCTTTATGTCTCATTACAGGTTCATTCCAACCGAATCGCTCAAATCTCTTATCTGAATTTAGCTGCAGGTTTGGTTATATGGTTTTCCCCATTTTACAACTTCTACTCGGACTTTTTATGTCAAGTAAGATCCAATACAGAACAAGTGAAATAGATCCCAAGTAATACCTTTTCTTCTCTGAAGAGTATTATTGCCCCAGTCTTTTCCAGCAGTATGCAGCTTCCCTTTTTGCGAACAATATTTCTTATTTAGAAGCTCTCTGGTTTATCATAGTCTTTGTAATGTTAGTGCTTTCATCTTTGAAACCCTCTCTTGGATTTTGGGCAAGCCAGCATGCCTCCCCTTGAAGCTGTAGGAGTGCAGAATCTTCAAGCAATAAAATCATTTTGTGGCTATGTGAGGCTTAGCTGAGGATCCAAGACCATATGAGTCTTTCACAAGTGTCAAAGCCAGAGAGAGATTAATTTTTGATAACCAATTAGTCCTGAGGATTAGAGATAAGAGGGAGAGACATAGATGGAGACACTGTCATGTTTTTGTTTCCTGAACAGTATTAGTTTTAAACTTTCTGTCAACATTGGATGTTGCCTGAAAGCCACCAGCTGACCATCAATGATCAGTCTGACCTTGTGTCAGATACCACGGAGCTTCCCAGAATTAATCTCTGCTTCGAGCCTAGTAGATGCTGGTGAACTAAAGCACATCTCTTAGAAAAATACACAATCTTGATTTCAAATTTTCCAGCGATGGTGAACCTACCACAGCCTTTGGTAAGTTGTTCTAATTGTTAATTACCCTCACAGTTTAAAAGAAAAACAGGTAATGAATGTGAATACACCAAGAACCTCTTCCACTCTCTTAACTCCATCCATGAAGTGACAGGGCCTGAACACAGTGTTTCTCTAGGCTTCTCCTGGTACCAAAGCAATGGTAATGCAATCCTCCTCTTACTGCTTTCCTCAGGCTCTATCTCCAAGGATGTAGTTCATATTATGGCAAAGCAATGACAGATGTTGATTAGATAATTAACAGATGGAATCCCCAGTCTCATTCAGTAGACTCCATGTCTTGTATGCATGGACCAGATTCTTCAGTCCACAGCCATAAACTGAGTAATTCACTATTTTCCCAAATATTTGTCACTGACAAACTTTATCAGTATTGTTTTTGTTTTCTTTCAGGTCATTGCTCAAAAAATACTGAATTTTCTAGGGCCCAAATTTGGCTTCTGGGGCAGCTGTGTGAAGTAAGAACTCCTGCCATGTGTTGGTTTCATGAAAAAAATCAAATTATTTGGTACTAAATACCTTGGCATCTTCTAATGCACTATTAACTGACTCCCATATGAACTATTCCCTCACTTTGGTCAGCATTGGAACTGGGCTGTCAAGTCTGTAACTGTTTGTGTAAGTCTGTTTATGCTCTTTGGTACCACGTTAGCTCCATTCTTTGAAATTGTTCTATTGGTCTTCTTCCAGCATTTTTCAAAATTCGAGATACTGATATTTGCCTTAAAACTTCTGGCTACCCTCTTCCTTAATTACTCTTGTAATAAAAGGGTTTTACCAGCACTATGTGATGTGGCACGAATACAACAACAGGCCGTTTTCCACATTTTTCAGCATAAGTATTTAATGCTGGTGCATTTCTACATAATAGTTTTCCTCAGCCAGTTAGAACACTGATCTTTACCGTTTTCTAGGATCATTTGCATCCAAGTTTACAGTGCTTAAAAGAAGGAATTTAAAAGTGCCACTGCCCCATCTCCTCTGTTTGCTAACTTTATAGGCTGTGTAAATGCATGTTTTTGAGTTGAAGCTTTAAGGAAATTAAATATTTTTTTCCCAGAATAAGCAGTCCCAGTTTCTTTTCATTATCCAAGCTACTTGTGCTAGCAAATAGGCTACTTAAAAAATTCTTCTTCCATCTTTATTTGGTGTATTTTTTTCCTAAGAAAATTTAGGTTTTGGACTAAACCTAGAAGAGAGAAAAAATTGCTATCAGCATCCCTCCTGCTCTTAATTAAAAAAAATCTGGTTCAATCTCCTCTCATTTATCCTTTTAAATTTCTATAATGAGCCAGTAAGCTATTCCAGACTGATTCCCAAACACTCAGAGAACATATGGAGCTGGGAGAGTGGAGTGACTTGTTTTGCTGTGAATAAAGAATCTTTCTGAGTGTAATTCACATTCAAGGCTCTGTGAAGAGATATTTTGATTCTAAGTCTGACTAGAAAATTATGAGCACTTGCAGAAGCAAAACAATGAAAAGCCCACCCATATGCATGTTAGTTTGACTAGAATTAGAACAGAACAGAATAAAATTAGAAGGAATAGAAATGGAGTAGGCTCTTTCAGTTGCAAGGGACCTGCAGCAATCATCTGGTTCAACTGTCTGAGCAGTTCAGGGCTAACCACAAGTTAAAGGATGTTGTTAAGGGCATTGTCCAAATGCCTCTTAAACTCTGATAAGCTTGGGGCTTTGACAAGTTGTTCCAGTGTTTGACCACCATTGTGGTAAAGAAATGCTTCCTAGAATCCAGTTTAAATCTTCCCTGGCAGAGCTTTGCACCTTACCCACTTGCCCTGTCACTGGATACTTGAGAGAAGAGAACAGCAGCTCTCTCTGTGCTTCCCCTCGTCAGAAGTAAAGAGAAGTGAGGACACCCCTTAGCCTCCTTTTCTCCAAACTAGACAAACCCAGAGTATGTAGCTGCTCCTCATAGGACGTGTTTTCCAGCCCTGGCTAATTGTCAGTAATATTGCAGTTGTACAATGCATATGCAGCATTGGCTTAATTTTATTTAGGTTAATATAAGCTTCTTTTCCTCAGACTTTAGTCTGATATAACTGGATCTAGTTGCAAATGAAGGAAAGAACCCTGAAAATTTAAGCTCTGCCTATATTCCACCAAATTTCAAAGAGGAAAATAAATTCTACTGATATTACCTTTTTTTGATCCTGTTCCTTATTCATAAAACCTATATTTTGAGTTTAATTTCTTAGTGATTCTTTTGAATATAACCAAGAGAGGAAACTCCTGAGTGTTGTAAAATAGAAGTGTTTTCCCATTCTCTGAGACATATCCAACCTTGACAGTAACAACATACCCTTTAGTGGACTGTAACACACTAATCTGCCCATAAATGCAATTTTTGTAGTCATATCCTCAACAGGTGAGGGTTTCTGTAGTTCTTCCAAGAAATGGGAAGCCATCTGAGACAACTTATGAACAAGAGCAGAAGAGTGTCCGAAGACTGAAGTCTGGTGTGAGGTTAGAGGATGTGGGTAGAGACTCCTGTTCTCTCAGTGAAGCCTTCTCTTCTGCTTGGGTTTCCAGTGCTGACTGGGGGGCCACTCAGCGGGACCTACAGGCTGCGCCAGATTCACTTCCACTGGGGATCCAATGACGAAGCTGGCTCTGAGCACACAGTGGATGGGATGAAGTATGCTGCAGAGGTAAGGCTTTACATGGAGTCATCTGTACCTCTGAGCTTGTGACTAGTTTTCCATTGCAAGAATACTGTTGCCCTTCCTCTTCCTGCTTTTCATCTTCCCCTCATTTTATCAAAAGACAAGCAGTCTTCCTGGAGTTTTGCATGTTTGGTCCTTTCTCAAAGGAGAACCTCTTTGAAAGCTTCGGAGAGGATTAAAAAAGGAGTACAGAAGACAAGAGCTTGATAAGAGCAAGACTTAATGTTCAAGAGTTATTTTAAAGTTTATCTTTCATTGTTTCTTCCTTAGAGAACATTTTCAAAGTCATCTTCAATGACAAACCACAGAATTACTGGATTTGGGGCCTGTGTAGTGTAAAGTTTATGTGATACTTAAGAATGTTGCATTTTGTGGTGCACTTAGCAATGTGGTGGTTATGACTCTGAGAACCATGCTTTAATATCTGTGGGATGTCTGCTGTCTATGGGATGACTGCTGTCTGTGGGGTACTGTGCTTCAGTGGAGGTGGTGTGCCACAGGGAGAAGTGCACCATGTGCTCTGGCATGGAGCATTCACTCCTGCTCTGTCTCCTTTGGTGCATTTGAGTAATCTGCAGGAGAAAGTTCTCAGTATGAGATTCCTCTTTGCAAATGGAAGTAACATGGAATATTTTCAGGAGATTGAGATCTTTAAAAACATATGATTCAGACAGTGTCAGAGTTTTCTGGGGTTGAAAAGAAGTAAAAAGTGTAAAAATAAACGGACAAATAAGAGGCATAATACTACAGAAGAAAAAGATATAATGTATGCACTGTAGTGTGATCAGATTTTACTGGAAATGCTGTAAGAGATCCTGGTCAGGAAAAAAAGATCAGTTTTCTAACACTAATGGGGAAAAGTGACATTTGCAGTGTTTAAAGGCTTATGTTTTCCACAGGACCCAGGTGAGATGGAATATAAAGAATTAATACAGGTGCTTTAAAACCATTAAGTACCAAACCCAAATTTCTAGCTGAGAAAATATATGTTTCCCATCTAAGAAACCAAATGGAAGGAGAAAATATCTCTGAATTTCTAGCCAGTCTAAAAGCCTTTCTGTTACCTGTTGGTTGGGTAACCCTCCAGAAGAAGCTCTCTAGATGTCACTTTGGCTTTGGGATAAGAAACTCAGAATTAAAACCAAGGCTTCTGAATATTGTTCACACAAAACAAAATACCTCAGAAGGAGACATGAAGATGGTTTCAGTGCTCACCTTTGTAAGGAAGATGTGCAAAGTTTCAAGAAAAAGCATCGACTGAGTTGAAGAAAGAATTAATGTATAGGTAAAGAAAACTGCAAGGTTTTGCCCTGAAGCCCACCAGGAAGCAGAAGAGATCTATGGCTCCATTCTCTGTGACAACATACGGTCTGATCAAGGTCTGTCTTCACAAGCTGCAGTGACACAGAGGTGGTAAGATGAGATATGTTCCTTGGAGAGAAGTTACAAGCCATTGAGAATGGGTCTGTACCCAGAAGTGTTTCACACTCTGTTTGGGGATTTTGGTTTTGGGAGGGTACCTTGTTGGGGCTTTTCTGGCAAAGCTATGAGGGAGTGGGAGTGGGCTTTTAGTAGCTGTGGGAAATTACCTTTTTGTTCTTTGTTAGGTTGGTTTTGGTGTTGTTTTTTTTTTTCCAAATCCACAATAAAAGTAATTTCTGACTTAGAGTATCTGTTTCTTTTTTGCATATGTAAAAATGTAATTGTTTAAAAGTTGTTCAGCATAGGTTCTGTGAACTTACAATAGGGAGCAGTGCAGACACTATGAGCCGCAGAATATAAAAGCACTTGAGAAAGGTTTAGTGGACTATGTTCTCCTCCTGGTTTAGTGTATAATATTCTTAGCAACTTTCCTTCAAGGATTTCGAAAGCTGTGAGCCAGCATGCATGTCATCGTGGCTGTACATGTATTATTATTGACAACAGCGGGATTCCTTACTTGCTGCAAGTAATGTTTCAGCACTTTAGAGCCCAAATGCTTGACAAATATTGATATCAAGTAAGACCAAGTAAGAGTTCCATTTTATAGATATGGAAAATTGAAACTCATAGAGGTTAAGCAAGGATTGATATTTAGAATAAAAATCTTCATACTCCAAAGATCCCTATTTCAACCATGCAGCTATGTTGCTTCACACAGAAATCCTTTAAAGCGGGTTTCAGCTTTCCTAAATTGTTCTTACTTTACTTGTCTTGTAGGTGCTGTATTCCAAAAGGATGCCTTTTTTTTTCATGGGTTCATCCCAGTTTAAGCCATTCAATGAGTTGCTTTTCATCATTCTTGAAGTTCAAATCTGAAAAGATGGTCACCAATTTTAGAAAAGCCAATCTCACTCCCTGCTTCTGAGCATCTTTAACTAAAAACTATGTGTAATAAGATTTACTAATCCATTGAGGATTTATGAAAGTAATTAATGTTTGTGAAGTACTTAGAGTTAAGTGCTGTGTGAGTGTGCTCTCTCCAGTTTGGCAGTCAGATCACTGCTTAAGGCTGGAACAACCTGGCACTTCCTGGGAACCAGGAGCTCCCATCATGAAGTGTGGTCAGGAATTAGGAAACCTGATTTAACAAGAGGGACTTCAGTTGCAAGGGAATAGACATTGCAGGCTTTTCCTCTTCCCTCCTGGCTGAGTAGTGTCTTTAAGCTTCTTAAGCAAATATGACAGGACACTTCCAGAATAATGCATGTTGGAAATGGAAATGCTCAAACCTGAGATAATCAAGCTGCTTGTAAGGGTGTCTTTCTACGACTGGTAGTCGTAGAAAATAACATTTGAAAAGTGTCAAAAATTAAATGCTGATGTTCCCTTAAGCTAATCAAGGGAAAAGGAGTCAGTGCAAGTTTAATGTGTATTTGCCTGTTTTCTAGCTATTTATGTGGATGATTAATGTTGCTGAAAGCTTGATTAAAGAAAAAGAGGGATAAAATACTAATGGCATCCTCATGAATTTCAATCACTTTTTAAAATCAACTGTACTAAAAATGGATTTAAAACCTCTAGTTATATAACCATTGGCTTTTGTTGTCTTAACTTCTCGTTTCAAAATCTGGGGACCCAACAGCAATTTGACAGGCACTGTAGTGTGCTGATTGCTGCTAAATTTTTGATAACCTCAGCCACTGGAAATGCTTTTGCCATTTGTGTGAACTACATATTTACTGATTTCATGAAATATCTGCATTTAGATCACTGAATGATATTGCATACCTAAGAGTGAAATACAGTGTCAAACCCAGTAAAGTTGTAATATTCATTTGTTACTACTTGAGTTCAGCGAGAGTTGATGCTGTCTCTGTCTCTTGCTTTTCAGCTTCATGTGGTCCATTGGAATGCAGAGAAGTATTCCAGTTTTGTTGAGGCAGCTTCTCAGTCAGATGGACTAGCAGTCATGGCTGTATTTCTGAAGGTAAGAAGAGAATGCTTCAGCCCTCAAAACAAATCTGCATTATAAGCTTAAAGAGATGATGTGATGGTTGGTGTAGTTATTGCTAAAGAGATACTTACTTTATACTTATTTCCTTCACAGTGTTTAGCTGCCAATACGGAAAGCTGTGCTTCCTTTAAGAATAAAAATATCAGCTTAACAGATTTTTCAAGACTGTCAAACTCTTCAGTTTGCCTAGTCTGCAAGCCCATATAATATTAGATGTGGAACTTAATTCAGCTGCCTCCATTTGGATCCCAGTAACTTGTTTTTGACTAGCTTGTTCCTTTAGGGGGACAGCTCGATTTAAAGGGGTTTTTTTTAATGGCTTGTTTGTGAGCTGGTAGTTTCTTCTAGAAAATAATAATAATTTAAAAATGCAAAACCAGAAACTGGAGAATTCCCTTATAATTATTTTAGACCTTTTTGCCTTCTCTACCTGTTCTAAGATTAAATTCATGCAACAGCGTCACTAACTTTTGTATGAAAAAGCAGATGGGGAATTCACTCAATCTATGACAAAAGATAAGGCTTTGGTCAATTCTGTGGTTTCTGGTGGCTGACACAGCTTCCTGAGAGCAGCTAGTGCAGGTGCTGGAACAGTGAGAGAGCCATTCCATGCAGCAGTTGCAAAGAACTGCTTCAGCAATTTAGTAATTCTGCCTTTCCAGTTTGCATTACAATGACTCAAGAGAAGTGTCACTGGATTTCTTAGCACACAAATTCTGTTTGGAATGTTCTTACGTAAGAACAGTGTTTTCAATGTTATAAGCAGTTTAAATTTCTGATGTTGCTCTGCAGCTTTTAATATCCCACATATTAACACATGAAAGATAAATGGTTTCTATTTCCCTACAGTGAAAAGTCTTTTTCTAATTCTTTTGTAGCTGAAGTAATTACTCTGAGTAGCCAGAATACTATCAGCAAGGGAGTGGATCTTTTTAGTGACCACTATAATTTCTTAGGACCAGCTAGTCACAGGCTTGTACTCAGAAAATGCATCAGATATTACAGTCACGGCACATATATAAAAGAGTTTCATTACACATTTGCTTTTTATTAATTTTTGTTGCTTTTCTCTGGAGCTCCAATGTTTCTTTTTTCTTTGGTGTTAATAGATTGGTGAATGCAACCCTCAACTGAACAAGATTACTGACCGCTTGGACACCATCAGAATCAAGGTGAACAAGTGCTTCTAAAAGAATACTAGCTAATATTGGTGGTTGCTTTTGTTAGGATTTTTTATTTTTTGGTAGGGTTTTTTATTTTCTGAAACCTGAGTGCTACTCCTTATCCCTAGTGATTGATATCTGATTTGAGACAGTTAATATGAATTCTATTTAAATTGAAAACTAAGTAGACAGAAAATAATGTTTATACAGTAAAAGATCAGAGGAAAAGGCTAATTCCTCACAGAACCCAGTCTCTGATAAATCTCTTTCTATGAGGATAGTAACAGGGGAGAAACATACTTTATGGAAAGTTTTAAAAAAGATGAGGGAAAGACTTCCTTCCCTGTTTTGCTGAGATACAGGGTGAGAAATAACCTATTGTTTGTGTGAGAGAAATTGGCCAGACTCTAAACATGATGTTTTAGACAGACTTCTCTGGACTGGTATCCAGTACAGGGAGAAGCAGAAGTAACTCCTGGGAGGAGTGAGTAGGGAGGGAAGCAAGTGGTAGTAACCTGTGAGGTAACTGCCAGCCCCACAGAGACCACTTTGAAAGTCTAACATCTTCTGTCTTCTCCCCACAACTTCCATCCCATGGTCATCTGTAACTTTGGGAAGCCTGTGCTAACATGACACCTTTCATGGTGTCCTGCTGGCATAGAGGAAAGTCACAGCAAAGCTGTCACTGAGGTCAGACTTTATCAGAAGGGCAGTGATGAGGACCTCCTGTTTCCACCCGAGATGCTGCCAGCCCATCTGATAGTGGAACAAGCTCTACCTCCTTTGGCATGATTTACCTTGGCCTTTTGCTTTTAAATAATATTGCCCTGACATTTCTTTTATTTTCTTCCAGGGAAAAAAAGCACTATTCACAAACTTTGATCCCAGCTGTCTGCTTCCCAAGTCCTTGGACTACTGGACTTACTTTGGATCGCTCACTGTTCCACCTCTTCTTGAGAGTGTCATCTGGATTGTTCTGAGAGAGCCAATAAGTGTTTGTTCTGAACAGGTATCTTTGGATTTTTTACTGCTATGGAAATGTTGTTTTTGTAAGAATTGAAATGGTAAATGCCACCCAAAATTACACTTTTTTGCAGATCTTGGCACTGCAGACCTTACAAGATTTTCAAAAGCTAAAATTTGTATATCAAATTTATTCTGACTAGTTGCCTTTCTTGCTGTAACAGCTACTTATTATTCATTTTTTAAAAGAATCTGCTTACTCCAAAAATCAATAAACAAAAATAATCCATTGGGAACAATGGGAATCAGAGCTTTCCTAAAACATTTGGTGATGCTTAGAAATTCCAGTTGATTTAATTATTTGCATATTTTGCTCAAACCTCATCTTTGGCATTTTTACTTGGCAGACAAGTAGTAAATTTCTTCTTGCATTCTAAATACATAAAACTTGATGAATTTACTAGAATTGTGAAAAGGAATACTATTGTAATAAATTGGAGTTGTGCTAGGCTGTTTTAGGAAAGCTGTGATTCGACATAAGAGTCTATTTACATTTCTTGTTAAAGCTTCATGCTGTGTCGTAACTTGCCAACAGTGACACCCAGCGGGCTTATCCTCCCAGGTGTAAAGTATTTCTGAGTAGAGACCACATACTGGGGAAAATTGGTGACTTCAGTCTCTGCTAAAGATGTTAAGACAGTTCCTTGAATGGGTTGCTTGTTGGGAAGCCTGAGATTTCTGTTTGTAATTGATTTGAAGTAATTTATTTGCTCAATATGTGTATTTTTCTCATCTGTATCTCTTCCTCACTCCTCTCAATCTGACTTTGTAAGACTGACTGCAATGTGTATGGATCTAGGATTGAAAACTTGTGTTAAGGTATCACCTTTCCAAAGACAAGCCATTTTTCAGGTTAAAAGCTTTTTATTTGGGCAAATCTATAATTAACACGTTCTAAAATGTGAAGTGCTATATATAAAAAGCCACATGTAACAGGCTCAGAGAACACAGTGTGAGAAAGTGTCAAGTATAGTCATCCTTTATTAGTCATTTTTCATAAACTTTAGCTATATCTTATGTATTAAAGCAGAAACTGCTATATTCTTATCAATATAAACATGCATGCAGCTAAAGTGCTTGTTTCCAGTAATGTCCACTATTGTGATTGATCAGTCAGCACTGTGACTGACACTGTTCCACCACTTAATTTCATTCCTTGAGTTTATATTTCTTTAGGGCTTTAGAGTTTACTCCTAAGTTTTTGTTGTACTTCTCAGGTTTAAAGAAATTAAAAATAGCTTTTAAGTGTTTAGAAACTTACAGGACCCTGAATTACAAATGTTGGTTTCAGAATGGGGTGAAGCAAGATAGCACTGACCTTTTCTGCTCTTAATGTCATTATGATGCAATGTGCCATATGACTAAATGCCTTATTATAATGGAATGGTTTTTGTGCTGTCCTACCTTTGGTAACCTAGGAAGGAAGTAAGGTGTTATATAGAAATACTAACAATTGGGAATATTAGAAATTAAACAAAATTCTATACTTAGGTCAGAAATCAGGCTCAGATTCCCCAAGGTTTAAACATGGAGCTCTGATGGGGTTTCTGCTCAGATCAGCATATGCTGAGTTATTAATAACTGCTTGTCCTGTGTCTTCACAAGGGAAGAATTTGGAATCTCTCCTGGTTTGAGTTAAGTGCTAGTTGCAGAAGCTTTCTGTAGCACCACACCTGCAATTCCAAGTTAATTGTGAATATACTCTTTGAAGAAGCAAACATATACAGAATGTTTGTATGATAAGAAACAATCTTTTGGCAAAAAGCATTTCAGAATCTCCAAACTATGAAATCCAACTAAAAAAATAAAACACCCCCCCCCCGGTTTAGATCAGGTTATGGAAGACAAAGTGTGAATAGAGGAAACAAGAAATCCTTATGCACAGTTTCATGTTGACTTGTACTTTGGGGTATTTTCTCAGTAGTCATCCTTTTTCATTTACAAGGATAGAAATGGTGAAATTGCCATTCCCCTCACGACTTAATAAAATACAGTTCTGTTCTTTCAGGTGGAAAAAAAAGTGACAAGTGTCTTTAATATTCTCATTTTCACATGCTTTTTCATTAGTATTGACATGAGGGTTTTCTCTGAGCCTTTATGTCTCTTTTGATTACAGCTGGCCAAATTCCGCAGCCTCCTGAGTACTGCTGAGGATGAGGTCGCCTGCTGCTTGCTGAGAAACTTCCGGCCTCCCCAGCCTCTAAGGGGACGAGAAGTCAGAAGGAATTAAAGGAGTAAATCCAGAGTACCCTCCCTCCGAAACCAAAGGCTGAATTAATTTTAATACTTAATATACTTTGAGATTTTTCCTTTTTTTTTTTGGTGAGTTGTTTTAACAAATAGGTGTTGTTTTATTAGTGGTTTCCATGCAGTCATTTCTCACAGGCAAGTATGTCCAGAGTTGTCACAGGTTCATTGATGTTAACAGGTCTGACTGGGTTTGAGTGAATTGGCTTGGAAGCACTGAGCCATCAGCATTGCATACACAGAGGTCACTGCTAATCATAAGGGTCAGATGTGGTGAAGGAGTTGCCCAGATTTTGCCACCAAAATTACTGAACAGGATTCCTGGTATTTATTGACAGTATAGGATGTTCTGGGATTATTCTTCTGGTCTCTAACATAATATTTATCTTCTGAAAAAACCTCACATTGCATTTTCTCAAGGAAAAAATATTTCAAGGATGATGTAATTTCATTGCTGACTTCTGCAATACCATGATTACTTTCCTAGAAAAAGCAGTAATGACTAGCAGCATTTAAGTAATACATATTTATATCACCCTGTTATTCTGGCTGCTTCATAGCAGTAATTGTGTACTGATTGATGTTTTTTTTAAAGCAAATAGTAAAGATTTTGTATATTGCAAGATTATGTCAGGTAGATTAAGTATTCCTGAATTAGGTGTTTCACAATGTCACAAGATGAAATTGTCCTGAAACCTGAAAACTGCAAGGTGGAAGGGCATAGAGGGAGCTGTTTGTGCCTAAACCCAGAATTTTGCCACTTAAAAGCAAGAGGCAGGGGTAGCTGTTGTTCCAGCTGTTGTTCTGTTGCACGCTGCAGTGTGAACCACATGCTGCTTACCTCTCATCTTGCTGTGGAGCACAGTACTGCCCAGGTATAGAATGTTTCAAGGTGCTGGCTGAGGTTCTGCTGTCATAGTTGAACTTCAGAGGTTGCACTTATATTCCAAGACCAAAGAGAACAGTGAGAGCCAAAGAAATCGGAATCAAGTCAACATCTAATAAAAAACTCAGCCCTCAATAGCAATATATTGAAATGTCTGTCTTTATGAGCTGACTTGAGCCTATGTTTTCTCTCAGGAGCTTTTTTATCTGAATATAATTGGGGTTTTTGACACTAAATATTTTTGTTAGTGAACATGCCATAGGATGTAGCTTAGGATAGAATTCAGTTTACTCTCAAACTGTGAGAACTACGTTGTGAAATCCTGTGATACCTGAAAGAGGCAGCTAGAGGTTTTACTGGCAGCAACTAACCCCAATCTCTGTAGTACTTCTGACAAATTAATCTTCCATAACTGTTCTCCTTGATTTCGTTTTTAAATAGGTTCTATATGCTCTGCCTTTTACCTCAAAGGGTCATTTGATCTTAGATGAACAAACATGAGGGAAATCATAATCAGGATTGACTTTATATGCTGTTTTAGAACAATAAATTAGACATAGAGATATAGATATTTTATCTTAGTTAAGATATGTGGACTTTTTTGTTTTCTCCTCCCTAGAATATAGCTATTATATCCTGCAAGGCCTCCCAATGACTTTTGAATATTTTCTGAGGAAAAGAACACAGACCATTGGAGAAAGAAAAGGCATTTGGCAGCACTAAAAAGAAAAGTGGGAGTGTGTTGTATGTTTTCACTCCCTTTTTTAGATTTAGGATTTGATCTCATATGTTTCCCTGATATGTGAGTAGCAACAGAATGTGGAAAAAAATATTCACAAATTGCAGGAAGGATACAAAGGATTTGTTTGTCTCAGAAGAGAAAGGAATAAGGCTACTGCTTCATATTGTAAACAGAAGTTTTACATATTTCTTACATATTGTAAACAGTGGAGTTGATTCAATGCTTTTATAAGGATTTTATCAAAATAAAAAATGGATTTTATGAATGTGTCTTGTATTTTCTTTTGAGGAGCCTAAAGTTTTACAGAGAAGGCTTTACTTCTGTAATTAATACCTGCAGCTTTAGGTTTGGAAGAAATTCTCACCCATCATTTGAAGTCCGTCTTTGGGCAGTATAGAGATGTCTTAATGTTCCAAATAAAAAATTTTTGGCACTGGTAAGACAAGCAATCAATTCTGAAAGTTTCTGATAATGCATTTTTAAACTATTGACTATTTTTAAAGTTATGCTAATACGTTTTAGAAGAAGTCATCATTCAAGTAATTCCCCTTTTGTGGAGATGCCATGTTCATGTTAGATTGGCCTAGCTGAAAGTTAGTGGTGACATCTGAAAAATATTAGAAATGCTCAGTTGCCTGAGATCCCTTCGGAACAGCTTCTCAGGTTATCCATCCCCTACAACCGTAAAATGAGGATTTGGACAAAGTCTTACCTCGGAGCACTTGGTTGCATCCTCAGTCACTAATTTCCTCAACGCCCAAGCTACACTGAATCTCAAACAGGATACTCAATATGCTCCCAGAGAATCTTATCTCAAGTGCCAACTCCATGTTGTCCTCTACAGCAATTGAGGCTGAAATATGTCATCAGGCCCCCAGCCCCCCTGCAGCTGCCTGTCCCTTTGATCAACTCTTAACGTTCTGACACACTTGGAGCCTTTATATTAAGAACGAAATGCTCAGTGACCAAAAAATACATAGAGTGTATTTGCTGAAAATAGTAGCTGTCAAGAATTGTGGACTGCTGGGAGGCTGATGATCTAAAAACTTATTCTCAGAATTAAATAAACCACATCAGAGCCCTGGGGTCAATTCTGCTGATTTTGGCACAGGAGGGAAACAGTCTGCTCTGCTATGCTTATAGCATTTGCCATCGTTCTCATGATGTTTTTAATGTTGCACATATTTAACGTCAGCTGGGAATTTTCTTTATGTCCAACAAAAAGCTTGAGAAGTAGCGATCTTCCCTTCTGGAGTACAGTGGGCTGAAGATACACCAGACGTCTGTTTGATGCCATATACCCATTTGCTAAGTACCTATGTTTTCTCTGCTGGTTTAGAGATTTGTCCCTCAGTTGCTTCCAGACATGAACCGGGACATAAAGGAATTCTAAGAATTAATTTGAAGAAAAAAAATACCCAAGTTGTCAATTCATAAATCTCAAAATAACTTCACAGAAAAAAATAAGTGGAATATGGCATATGAATAAAATAAATATATATTTTATACAGTTTCTATAAACTTAATGGAAAGGAAATTCTGGATTTAGATTCTTGTAGCTTCAAATATGCAAGGGGCAGATTACGAGAGATGTTAAAAGCTGAAAATAATTGAGAAACTTGGAGCACCTTCAGGTTGTAAGCTCAGCATGAAGGTATGAATACCAATCTTGCTCAAGTGATGTGGCCCCTTTTTATTATCTATTATTTTTATCTATTTATTAGTCTAAAAAAAGCATGGTGACAATCTCCCTTATCAGTCTGCTGCTAGATGGACTGCAACTAACTTCTAACCTAGCTGTTAGTTTTTTTTGTTCTCCCACCCAATCTGATCTTGCTTTCTAGTTACAGATGTTAAATACAAAGATTTGGCCTGTGATTTAATATCTTAGATTCTACTATCTCTTACTTGTGAAGTGCTTGACTCAGTGACAGAGGACCTTCTCCATGTGAGTAATGTTTTTATGAGACAGGAGATAATACTGAAATGCTGAAACAAGTATATTTCTAAATTCATGTTTTATTTCCTATTTCTGTCAACCTCTCTGTCATTTACGCCAAGTACAAGTTTTCACTGTGGTGAAACATTTGCATGTGTGATCTGTCTCTTCTCCTGTAGAGCAGAATTTGAGCACAGGAAATATCTCTGACAGGAGAATACTGGATTGTCATGTGAAAACAAAGATTCTCTGCCTCTGATTAACAGAACAGATGTGCTGCACTGTCAATTCCTGTGTCTGTTTCTATTTTATCAAATTTCACCCACATACTTGGGTAGATAAATTTGATTAATTTGTAGATACTACTGACAGTTTAATTTTTCAGATGAAAATCATATAGGTAATGTGCAACAGGTAGAAAAAAATATGTATCTTGTGAAAATCTGATTTAATTATTATTCTGTCTCTGGTCTGTAAATATTTTGAATGAAATACCAGTTGTTTAAATGCCAACACTTTGCTTCCAGTTCTTTCCCTTTCTAGAGTTGTATGAACAACAGACAGAAATATGGCCTCAATATTTCTTCTTTTTTTAGCAACATTTTGGTGATTTTGAGGGAAAAAAGTGAACCCAGTCATTCTTGGTGTTTTTCAGAGAGGTTTTTCTTGATTTCTGTTTTCCCTTTGTCCTGTTGAAACTTCAACTTCTTTTATAGTTTATGTTCTCATTAATAAACTGGCAAATGGTGCTGATGATATAAAATCTTTCCATCAGAAACAGATGAATGATTGATTGAGAACAGGAATATTGGGTTAGAAAAGGTGATAACAGACTAAGCTATATTAAGTAATCTAAGATTCTGAATTGACTGGGAAAAAGTGAGTGGTGAGATGCAAATATAAAAATGCTAAAGTTAGAAGAGGCACTCTGAAAGCCTTCTAAGAGAAAAAGAGGCCCTTTGCATATTGCTCTTGCCGATAGATGTCACTGTGAATCAGGCAATGTCACCTGACCACTGACATGACATCCTGAGTAAGACCCACTGTGTCCTGAAGGCTCAGCCTGTGAAAGACTATGCAATATAACTCACCTATTAAGGATGTGCTGTTGATTGTGATTTACTCCCTTAAAAGTGAAACAAGGTTGTGAAAAAAAGAAAAATAAATAATTACTGATAAGAAATAATTTTGATGCATAACAAAAGATGCTCATATTTAAAAGATCGTATTTAAGTGAGTATGTGCATTTAAATGCTCCCCTGTTTCCCATGAGTAATTGCTGCTGCATAGTTTCACACTGCCTAAAGACACATGCCAGAAACAGCCACTATCGGAGCAAAGTAAGTTTTTCTGTGTTCTCTTCTATCTGGAAGTTTCCCCAAGCACTGAGGAAAAAAAAAAAAAAAAAATCAGTGTCATTTGTGTGCAGGGAGCCTGGATGGTGCACGACCAAACACGCTGTGTAGATCTGGCACATTCTGTCTTAGCTGGACATCCCTGAGCACATGGAAAGCCACTGGGCAAATCATGGGCAGCAGAGCAGACTATGGCAGTGCCTTAAATTCTGTCTCCAAGCTCTGGGCAAGGACAAATTCACACATACAGTCAACACAGATGAGCATAGGTAATCATTAACCAGTTGTGGGTTTTTTATAAAGGGTGCAGTGAAGATTCCTATGGAAAATCTGATCTATTATCTGTTTTATTATCTTTTATCTGATTTATTTTGCTTCAGTTTTCTGGATCAGGTGAATGGTGGAGCTCATTTCAGCCATGGCACCACTGTTGCCTCCTCTCTGTGTGAGGTTCCAGAGAGGGCTTCTCTGTCTGTCTCTCTCAGTTATGAGATATTGAAGTATTACTGTGGGGACTCAAGGCAGGCTCCTTGGTTCACACAAGCACACTGTAAATGTAAATGTAAATATAAATGTATATTGAAACATCTTTGTGGTATTTCAAAAGTTACATCAGTCAGGTGAAGCCCCTGGTGTCTGAAAAAAAGGAAGGATTTCACCCATTTTTAAAAAGGGTAGAAAGGAACACCCCAGGAACTACTGACCTGTCAGTCTCATCTCTGTTCTGGAAAGATCATGGAAGAGATCCTCTTAGAATCTATGCTAAGGCACATAGAGGACAGGGAGGCAATTTGAGATGGTCAGCATGGCTCACCAAGAGCAAGTCCTGCCTCACTAAACTAGTGATCTTCTAGGTTGAAATGACTACATCAGTGGACTAGACAGGAGCCATGAATGTCATCAATCTGGGCTTCTGTAAGACCTTTGACACAGTCCCCCACAGCACCCTTCTAAATTGGAGTGAGATTGATGGGATGGGTGGACTGTTCAGTGGATGAAAAATAGGCCATACACCATGCAGAGGGTATTGACCAATGGCTCAGTGTCCTGATGGACACTGGTGACAAGTGGTGTCCCTCAGGTGTCTTACTGAGAGCAGCACTGTTTAATGTCTTCATCAGTGACACAGACAGTGGCATCAAGTGCACCCTCAGTAAGTTTGCGAATGACACCAAGCTAAGTGGTGCAGCTGACACAGCTATAGGATGAGATGCTACCCAGAGGGACCTGAGGAAGCTGGAGAAGTGGCCCCATAGGAATCTCATGAGGCTCAATAAGACCAAGTGCAAGGTGCTGCACCTGTGTCAGGGCAACCCTTGGAATCAAGACATGATGGGGATGAACAGACCAAGAGTGGCCTGGCTGAGAAGGATTTAGGGGTCCTGGTGGATCAGAGGTTGGACATGAGCTGGCAATGTGCACCCACAGCCCAGAAAGCCAATTGTGTCCTGGAATGCATCTCTTTGTTTGTTTAATTTATTTGCATATCTGTAATTTTTACTGCTCTGGATTTCCTCCTTCAAGTCAGCATACAGAGATAGGTAAACACAGCCTGCATGGCCCCCACCTCTAGGTTATGGCAATCAGTATGTAATCTAGCAATCTACCCCTGCAGTGCAGCCATAGCTGAGTGGGAACACCCAGGATATCAGAGCTGAACAGCACTTGGGTAAACATGCTGCTTAGGTGTGATATTGCATAAATATATCATGATTGTGCATCACTTTTCCCTAGTGACTGGTGCATTGAGTTCAGAGGTGCTTGTAGAGGCATTCACACTAAATTCCTGCTAAACTGGGTTGAGATTTAAAAAATTATTCAACTAAGGACTTTCTCTTGCATCCAGTAATTCATGCAGGAGGAAAACATGACTGTTTGAACTGCTGTTTAATGAATTAGAGAAAGCTCCATTTAGTTTTCTGGAAAGTGTGTATTGCTGTTCAGTTGTGCTTTACATGCTGTTATTTATATGTCTGTAATGGACTTGTTTTCTGTTATGGCTTAAGGCTCCTTAGAATCAGTAGCCATTCCAGCCTGGGCAGTGGAGCAACTCTTCAGCCTGCACATCTTTGAGTGCTAAGATGTGCTTCACTTCTAGTACCTAGCACTGTCACTGTGGTAGGCATTGAACACTCATGAGATAATGCTTCTTACTGGCACTAAGTGTTACTTTTCTCATTTGGCAGTGGAAAAGCTATCTAACCAAAGAATAAAAGCATTAACCAAAAGAGAGGCTAGATGTCTAAAAATAACTATATTTAGCTGCATATTCTTGCTTGCTGATACTGTTTTCTGAGTTTACAGTGAGGCAGAAAATCACACTCACCATGTAAGTACTACCAAGTTACATCAGTGAAGAGCTCCTATTTAAAAACAACATAGCTGGTTCAAAGACTGCCCATCAAGGCACTTGCAGAGGCAACAGGGATGCCTCAGGCTCAGCAGGGAAGAGCCACCTACTTCTGGAATTAATGTGCTAGCTACCAACACCCCCTGCTTTTCCAGAGGGCAATCAAGTGTGTCTGCTATGCCTTGCAGTGAACTTATTATCTGTGCCTCTCAGGGTAAATGCAAGAAGCCAGGACTCACTTTCTGGTTCTGGAATAAGGGCCATAACATGTCCTGAGTTTGTACAGCTGAACTTCCTTCATATTGTATTCCATACAGTCTATTGGAAACCATCATCTCACTTGGTTTAGTGAATTTAGGCAGAGAGTTCTCTTGCAGAGAGTTCTAGCTGACATTTGCCAAAACCACACTGGGGAGCTTCCACTTTACCAAAAGTGGCCAAAACCTTCCTTCTCCAGCTGTTAGTATGGGCACAACTAACACTTTTGGCATGTTCTTAGGGTGCTGTGTACAGCAGTGCGACCCAGGGCTCCACCACCACCTCTCCTCTTTCTAAATCCCCCTGCAGTGGCTGTGTGACACCTTGTCCCTAGTCTGTCTGGACACTTAGGTCTCCACAAGCTTGCTGCTGTGTGAGCATCACTGCACATGGCATTCCTGCACAGTAGAGGTATTTAGATGTCTCATAAATGAGAGAGTCAGCCTGGTGTCTGCTTTCTGGAGTTCTCTACTGAATTTAGCCACTGGCATTCATCCTAAGTTTCATTATAGGTGCCAAAATGCAGCTTCTGGAACCTATTGTACATTTTCTTGTGCCTTTCCTTATTTGTAAAATGGTGCATTAATGCTTGTTCCATTCACTGTTGTCTTGTGTGTGGTCATTCATGTTGTCTTTCAGTAAAAATTCCATTTTTTTTTTTTTTTACTTTTGTGCCACAGAAGCCAGCACTTACATGAATGCTATTTAACCACTGTCTTTGTTAGGTATGCAGTCAAACTAGAACCAGCTGGTCCTGCGCTCTGAGCCAGGAGCATGAGGGTGAGACTAAGGATTAGAAGTTGAGTCCCCTCTTCTTTCTCTTTGGGCAAAGGTTTGCAGCTTGGAAAACTAGATATATAGAGAGAGTTGACTATGTGCCAGGACAGATCACATATCTATTTTAGAGAGAGCACTGAAAGGTGTTTTTAGAATGCTCTGTTTTAATGGCAGGTCTGCTCTAGGGGATTGAGCTGTGTCTAGGATGGGAGCCTTGTGCTCATTTGTGCTCATTTCCATTCCTACCTTTGCACCACTTTTCTCTGTGGCTTTGCAGGAGTCACATTATGTTAGTATTTTCAAATAGATACTTAACTCCTTGTTTAGCCATTTAAAAAGAAGCTTTTAATTTCCTTGAAGTACAGACTACCTAAAAGATCTAGTTAACAGAAGCTCCAGCCCTGTGGATCACTTCTGTTGTGGTGTTTAGAGATTCTAAAGTATAAGCTTTAAGATCAAGTGCTCAGGAGTAGCTGCTGAGTCTTACTGTTAGACTAACCATTTCACTGGAATAACTATATCCCCGTATGTTTGTGGATATACAGAAGAACATGAATAAGAGCACAATATATGTCACAGCTTTTAATACAATTATAATATATAGTCTTTTATAATTTTGTTCTGTTGAATAATTTATTTGAATTCCAGCTATCTTCCTTTCACAACTGACACCACTTGCTGTAGTATCACAGAAATGAAATTTCAGAAGTATATCTAGAGCTCGATCTCCTGTACATAAGTGTCTGGTCTTGCAACTGCTTGAGCCAAATATTTGTTCTCTACCTCCCTCTCATCAATCAGCTATTCTCAAATGAGTTAAAATGTCAGTTGAGGAAATAAATATGTCTACAGCAAATGCTTGGAAGCAGAACTAAAGGATCACAGGATAGGACAGCAATGTTCATATCAGAGGAACCTAGGAGGCAAGGCAGGGTGCAGTGAGTGAAATAGGAAACAATTCTGTAGGTCTTGGCAGAGCTTTCCTTTGCAATAGTTATCTAAAGCTGTCTGGAGGCTTTCCCTGAAGCCTTTCTCTCTCTTGAGCCAGTAACGAAGTCATGTTACAAACTTTGTTGTGGGATATGTAAGAGAAAAGCAAGCCACCAGATTGTTGGCTGACAGCCTTGGGAAATCCTGCCTTAACGTTAATTCTGCAGGACTTGTTCAAGGGCTAAAAGCACTCAGAATAGCTGGACTGTGGCTGTTTCAGGCATTTCTCTTAACTATGTGCATTTTTACAGACAGAAGACACAATGGATCCATGGGACCAGAACTCCAAACTATGTAGCAGAAACAGCCTGTATGATTCCATGAAGATAATTAGGAATAAAGGGTCTTGGTGCAAGAGCACACAGCTTGGTGAGGGACAGAGGAGATGTGCAGACCTGGCCTCTCCTGAGGAGTGCAGGGGAGCCTGATCACACACACAGAAGGGGCTGTGGATGTCCCCTCCTTGCTCTTCCTCATGGGGACCCTCCTGATAAGACAGGGGTGGTTCCATTGCATCAGTTGCTGACAGCTTTTTGCGCCATTGCTACCAAATCTGTCCTAACACATTTTTAAAGGGTAAATCTAAACATTTCCTGATGTCATGTTGCAGGGGTGCCAAGGGTTAGTATCTCCTTATCATGAGGAAGCAGTTTGGTTTCAAGGGACAGCCCAGATGACCAGATTGCTCCAAGCCTCAGCTGTCTCCTGGTTAACACCCTCCAGCTGAAGGATCGAGCTTACAGCAGAGCAGGAGAAGGCATGCTCTGAGATACTATTTCTAAAAGTATTGGCAGTGCATGTCTTGGTTATTTATATTAGAATCACAGAATCATTTGGGTTGGAAAAGTCCTCTAAGACTAAGAAGTCCAACCATTAGCGATTCACATTATTGCATTGCTCTGGATGCTGAATGTCCCAAATTCACCAAAGATTTAATTGCATTAGCCATGCCAGGCACTAACTTGTGCAGTCTTTTGGTCCCATTCACTTCTTTATCCTGTTCAGCTGTGGTTAATGAGCAGTTTTCTGAAGACTCTAGTGGCACTATGAGCAGGCCAAATCACCACCACACATCAATTCTGTGCCCTCAGAAAAGCACACCCTTGTGCCACTGGGTTTTCTGTGAAGAGATGATGCTTTTGTGACCAAAGGGTCAAAAATGGTGCTTAGGGAACTGTCTCACCTGGTGTGAAAAAGGGTGGGCCCAGCAGGCTCAGCCTTGGCTGAATTCAGGTGTGGGCCTGGCCTGGGTCACCACGGCCGTGTGGCAGAGTTTGGCAGATAAATTCTGCTCCTCTGCCCCCTAAATCTGGTCTGGGGCTTTTCCCAGCTCAGTCTTAGATTTCCGCCCTGGTATGTGTATGAGTATATTTATGAGAAAATTAAGCAGAAGTTACACGTTGTCCAACACAATGAATATCAGAGACATCATGGATATCCTTGGAAGTGCTCAAGGCCATGTCTGCACGGAGCTCTGAGCAGCCTGATCTAGTGGAAAGTGTCCCTGCCCACGGCAGAGGGTTTGGAAGCAGCTGATCTTTAAGGTCCCTTCTAAGCCAGGACATTCTATGATTCTAAGATATTCCAGCTTCTAGATTTCACAGATTTGTCAAATTTGAGCAGTAGGTCTCCAAAGAAAAAATGGGACGTGAAGGTAATGGATATCTGAAAGGGAATCATCAGGTGGCAATGGATTGGTGGTGAGGGAAGTGCTCATTTCAGGCTGCAGTTTTTACAGTATGATCTCCTGGTTACCTCACAGTATTGCAAAAGACTTAATGACTTAAACAGTGGAAAAAAAAAAAAAAAAGCACTTTATATGAGCTCTCTGCTAATTCAGACAAACTTCAATAAGGCCTGCAAGGAAGCTAGAATACATTACCATAACATAGGCAGCAGTATAGTGGGAAGGAATCTTGGTGGCTCTTCTCTCTCTTCTCTCTTCTTTCTTGAAATTACCCATTCAAATTACTACACTGGGTAATTTTCTTTCCATCTCTTTTATATTGCCAGTAAGTCCTATTAGATGTCAATATAGTCATAGCTTTATGTCCTAAACTGCAATCCTGTTTGTATTTTATCTTTCTTTGCTACAAAGATAAGAGAACTCTCCTATCCTGCTAGTCAAGTCTGGACATTTTGTGAAATGTGCTTGCCTTTCTTTGATCAAGTTAAGAACATTTCCTTTTCCTTACTATTTCCTACACTCTCAATCACTTATTCATTTTCTTTTTCATCATAATAAGGTCTATTTGATTTTCAAAATGGTTTCTTCTCAATGTTTTCACTTGTATTTTATTAAAAGTCATTTCTGAAGGAGTTACACTAAAGGATGAAGGGTGAAGTCTTTATGTTGGAAAAGAACTTGAGATAAACCAGTAGGTGAGCTGTCCACTTCCTTTCACCCTTGTGCACACGTGCAAAATTTTTCAACTGATTGAATCCACAGCTCTGCAGTTTGGGCCCACTCTAAATCTGAGAAATTACAGGACATGGCTAGTTAGAGACATTTTTAAAGGGGTTATAAATGAAACAGTTCTGTATAGAAAGCTGTTGTTCTGCCCAACAGATTTTTTTTCCCTTTTCTAATGGTGTTCCACTTGTGATCCCTTTGCAAAGTTTAGGTTTTTTGCCATCATAAGGAAGGTAATTGCTTTGAAATCAGCCAAAGTGATGCTCCTGTGTCTCTGTTCTCACTTTTTCCACAAGCACCATCAGCTTTTTTCTGAAGACTTGAGAGGAGTGAAAATAATTATTCTTTTGTTCATGGCAGTTCAAGTGATGATGCTGCGCTATGGCAGAGTAAAGAGCTATGGTTTCAGGATTGCTCATAAAGAAAATATCAGTTACCAGGGAGAATTATTGGCCACTTCATAACTGCTTTTTTATGTTTTATTATGAAGAGAAAGAGGTATTTTGAGGATTGCAGGAATATCTGGCTGACTGTTACTTGTCTGCCTTTTAATTAGCTTAGAAGTGGAGAATGCTTATGAATAGAGTTCCTCATTCCCATATTCATGGATGAGCTTCTATTTTGTTCATGATTCTGCATCAGAGATTGATATTATTAGGAAAATACACTTTTTTGACAAAAGGGAAATTTTCCTTCATCAATGTGGAGGTCTAAGGCTAAGCTGAAATATTGCATTTTAGCTGCTATATGCTTATCTGCAGTTTGTGCTCTGTCTTCTGCACTTTCAATTAACAAATGTTTCCTTAAATTCCAAGCCAGGAGAATAAGACTAAATTATCTCTGGTTTTTAAATTTTTTTTTCAGGTGTAAATTGCTTGTGATATCTCAAGCTCTGTTTCAAATGAAAAATTATCCATAAATGTAGAGCCTGTTTTGGAATGGAATAAAGACAGGGCTCCGTATGATTTCATTGTGTTTCTTACAAATGCATTACACTCAATTAAGTTAGAATATTGACTTCAGTCATCATGCTTAACAAGTTAATGGCACAGGGCAGCAATGCTACACAAGCCAACCAGGTATAATGTAATTTCATTCATTTCACAGGTTCTGATATACTTGTTGCTACTATATTGCGGTAGCAAGTCACTGACCAAGGCCTTGGTGATCCAGTTGCTGGTTAGCTGAAAGGTGGTTCTAGGAGTATGGCTCAGTAAATGAAGCTTACTGCAGCAGAGGTGTTATTTTCCATTTAAAACAATTCAGCTTTAGAGTATGTTTGGAACAGGAATTTGAAATTTTTGTGTAGTTTACAGTGGACGTGTGAAGACCTGTGAGTGTTTACAGTGCTGCTGTATAGTCAGAGGCATGCAAATGTAAAAGAAGCAGCTCTATCTGTAGCAACATATGCTGTAAAACCCTAACAGATAATGTTTGCTTACATAATTTAAGGCAGGTACTTCATTTCAAACAAAAAACATGTAAATTACATAGTGGGGTTGATTAGAAACCTAATTTCTTTTCTAATGCTTTATGTTGTTGCTTGTGGAGTCTGACGATCTTCTTCAGACCTTTGCCACTGCTAGCCATTAAATAATTCAGTTGTCCTGGCTGGAGCAATTTCTAAAGCTGAGAATTGCTGTGCTTGAGAAACAGTGAAATGGGTGCTGCAAGTGTGTGGTGTAAATGTACAGCCAGACTAAGGCTTGGCTTTATTTTACATGGACATATGCCAAATAATTATTTAGTAGATGTGCAGCAGCTATCTTAACTTTTAAAACACTGATAGCATAGCACCCTTACAATACTGTTCCATTTCAGATTCTATCTCTGGTTATCTTGTGCCTTTATGAGGGAATTAGTGTGAACAGTTACTGCTTTGCAAGACAACATAAGAAAAGTGCATTTCTGGTGTTCTTTCTCCTTGTTTTTTCCTTCTTTTAACTGAGTGAAATTTCAGTGTGGTTATTGTGAGACTGTGCTGTTGATAAACACCAGGATTAATTTTAAATAGACAGATGGATGGAAGTGCAGGATTAGGTAGGAACCAGTAATGGTGAACTCTTACTTCTAAACAAAAAACCCATATCTGTCTACACGATGAAGCCCTAACAATAGAAAATTTCTCATGGGATGCCATAAACTCATACCCAGGATCATGCTTTCAGCTCTCAAATATCAACAGCTTCATTCAGATGAACTCCTGCATTACTTTGAAGTCTTCAAAAAGGCAGATGAGAGACAGCACAGATTTTAATGTAACTACTCTCTGTATTATTATAATCAGGCTGTGATTATGTTTACCCTAGTCTTTACTGAACTCAAGACTGTCAAGATACCATTAAGTTTTTCATTGCATAAGCCAACTTGTAAGTAAAAACATACTTTAAAATCCTAAATACATAATGATAGTTTTATTTTTATAGAATAAAGAATAAGAATATGCTTTATATGTACTAATTAAATAAACTTTGCAAACCTATTATGAACAAGACAAAATTTAGAACTTTTGAGAAAATAACAGGAATTTTCCTTCTGCTTTGCAGAGTAATACAAACAGTGGTGCAAAAATAATCTGTGTTTAGAAGTATATGATTGCATTGATCATATGTGCTTATTCTTGAAATTTGCTTTGAAAACATTTTGCTGGTATCTTTTTTCAGTGTGTAATTATATTTTAGGACCATATAATATTGTATAATACTATGTTATAATGGTTCCTTTATATAAAAATTACTGTAATTATAAGGAATTATTTCTAGTGCCCCAGTTGGTTTTGAAAGTCTGAGTATGTCATGGATAGATTCAAGATTTCTTGGAGTTCTGACATAGAATTTTCTTTTCTGTAAGACAAAATTGCCACACATGACTCAAACAGTTTGTCTGAGAAAGTCCACATTGTTGTAAATTAAGTAGAAAACAAACAAAAGGTGTGAATATTTCCTGTTACAGAAGTAAATGAAACAACACAAGGTCACTAACACCCATATTTGAAAACACAGCTCTTCTTGAGGGGTCTGTGTGGCTTAAATGGGCACTTGGGTAAAACATCCATCTAGAAGCATGGGCAAAGGTGGAAATATTTGTTATATCAGGATAAGAGGCAATCATCTTCAGCTACTTAACACAAAGGCGTATTTTTTCTAGTCCTCATCACTGCAGCTTTGATAAGGAAAGGGAAGAGAAAGATATGTGTTTGCTGGAAAACAGTGACAATTGCCAAGCTGTCCTGCTTGTTGAAAGCCTCAGCTGCATTCAAATTCTTGCCTGCCTTGCAGTGAATGAGATAAAGCTAAAAAACCAATTAACAGGATCAATTTTGCTGGTTCTGTTACAAAGGAATGCCACGATTGGTAAGAAATAGAAAAGCCACTCTGCACTCTTAGGGTCTGATGAAACTTAGAGCTTGCTTGTGAATGCTTGCAGATTTATGGTTGTCAGCTGAATTGCCCTGGCATTGTCAGGACTCACTCAGGCTTTACCTTGGGTAGGCAGAACTGCAGGGATTCCTGAAACCATTTAGGGGTAAGTACAGAGACATGTGGGCAAGCACAGCTTACAAAAGACATACATTTTTCTAGCTCTGCTGCTAACAGTTTACAGTGCATGCCTTTAAAAATGCAGTACATTAAATAGCGTTTTGAGGAGTGTAACCACTTTGTTGCACATGGTGCAATATTTACCCACAGTAGTCCCATTTACTGCAAAACATTGCTGGTATGGCCATGAATGTCGTAGAGTTTTAAGGAACTTTTGTTTAGTCTCGTGTTGCATATTGTATGTTGAGGGGGTTTTTTGTTTGTTTGTTTGTTTGTTTGTCTTCCTGTAGAATACAAACTTCCAGTTTGGAAAGCATAAGAATTTCTTTAAATGCTGTCTCACCTATGAATATGCTTAGCAATTCTGTAGGAATTAAGTAACTCTATGGCAATAGACTAATCCTAGATTACTTGTATAATATTTCAGCAACATCACAAGAGAAAATATAAAGTGTTCTTAAAATAAAAGGAGGAGATTCTAAAATATAGAAACAGAACATGGAAATTATCATATAATAAACATAATCTTAAAATTCTGGTTTGAATCCCTTTTTGCTTCTAATTCCTCTTAATTTTAAATCTGAATTGCTGTATTTTCAACCTAACATCGTTACTGTTTCAACATATTTTAAACTATTGATTCAAAACAAACTATTAAGCACTTAATCATGCACTGCTTAAACACAGCTGAAGTGCACTATCTCTTTGCAACTGAAAGCAATTCTAAGGGGACACCCCTTTCTTATCTTGGCTGCATCAAGTGAGATAACTTCATTACTCTGACAAGAGAAAAGAAGATAGCTCCTAATGCCTGGATGAAAAATGTATAATCCAGATCTTTAGTTTGTCGCATTGGAGTGTTCATAAAATATTAAAAGTTGCCAAAGATAACATTACGTGGAATGAACATTAATAGTTTGTAGTATGCTGATGACTACTAGCAGGACTTTAAGGCACTGGAAAACAAATAAAATCTTTTATTTTAGAGATGGTTTTAAATTTTTTTAAAACAGACCTTGCTTCATTATCTGAAGACATTTAATGTACTAGACAGCTGCTAGGACCCTTACTAGATAACTTTTTTCCCTCTTTGCTTCATTAATTTCTTCTGAGTTTCCTTCTTATTTGCTGTCCTTGAAAATCCAGGAGGAACAAAACCAACAAACCCAACTACCTTGCAGTGATCATAATGTTTGTAGCTTCAAGGAGCTCCAGCTACAATTACAGTGGGACACTGGGTGATCAGGCTCTCTGAAAAGCAGATGATGTAGTATCAAGCTCAATGCACTTGTACAGCTGACCTTTTAAACATTTACCAAAGGTTATTTACTTTTATACCTGTACCTTACAGCCTTATTTCATTATTTAAATATGGATTTCGATTATCTAAATTTAGCTTTATAAGCACAGTCAACTTAACCCAATTTGCTCTTGCAAGGTCAGCTTTGCACATGCAGGGATGGTATTGCTTTTGTAAGATAAAATAACTACCAAAGCTATCTACAAAAGGTTGGGGTTTTTTTAATATGTGAACAGACCTTAAAAACTTGACTTTGGCTTTTCTTTCATTAACTCTGCCTCTGAGGCATATTTCCTTCCACCCACTGTATGCTCTGAGGCTTGCTCATTAGTTTGGAATGGAAATGAAACTGCTGCAAGGTTTATGTTCAGGAAAGGGGTCCTCTGGTCAGCCTTGCAAATGCATGAAATATGGCAAAAACTTTATCAATCAATAAAGTCTTACTGACAGCAAAGTTAGAGATTTCAAAGATTTTTATACTGTGCAAGCAGTTTTGTCCCTATTCACACCTTTTTACATGAGATTATTTTAAAGTATCTGGAGAAAAAAAACCTGGCAGATTATGCAGTTAAGCCAAAGCCATTGAAGATTTTAATTCTAGGTCTGTATATGAGTATTTCAGTCATAGTAAATCCACATGTCTCTTTGACACAGTTTCAAATATCAGGTGAAATATCTCTGAGTATATTCTAGTCCAGAGAGTATAACAGTGTTTTAAGGGTCTATTTCTTCACAGAAGTGACAGTTATAGGTATTTGATGTTTTCTGAATTTAGAGTATGAGCTGCCCCAGGTGTACTCAGATGTTATTGACACTGTTTATTGGTCATTGCCATTAATTAATTCTTTGCTTACAAGAACATAAAAGTATATTTATTTCTGCTCTAGTAATAGGCACCAGTAATTGTGCATGATGCTTCGAAATATGTACCTGGAGTTGTATTTGCAACATCACACATCTGCAGAAAGAAATCTCCTTTGCTATCAAAGTAATAACACACTTCAAGGGGAAAAAAAAACCCTAGTCCAAATGGGGTAATAGTATAACTTTTGCATATGTATAAACCTCCCACTGCAGATTAAAAAAAAAAAAAGGCACAATTGAGTAACTGTGTTTAGAAAGCCTCCTCCTGCATTCCCCTCCCCAAATCAGTGGGTATCCTGGAGGTTTCCTACTGGGAAATTATCTTTTACCATTGACACAAGAAACTTGCCAAAAAGTCCTAATTTTAAAGAACATAATTTGGATCTTCTCTGACATTTAAAAGGTATTGCTAACTAGTGTAACAGAATTAGCAAGCATATCCTAATCTATATAAGTACTCCTGAAAAGCAAATAGTCTTTCTATATAAATATTTTAAAAAGAGAATGAAAAAAGAAATTTCATATCCCATTCTCAGGTCCCCTTTTTACTAACCTGAGGGGTTGTCTTTATTCCTATCCTTAAATTTCATGTGGAATGAAAGCCCAATACCAATGATCTCATTGCATCTGGAAGTTTTTCAAGTGACTCACAGAAGACCCACATTGATCTCTTTTACATACTTAGTTTCAGTATCTATAGGAGACTGAAGGTCTTTACTGGCAATAGAGTATAACTTGTGCAAGTGGTCAGGTCGCAGACAAAATAAATAATTGAAGTTTTCTGCTTCTAATTTTGTACCAGTACTAAATTCATGTCACTTTCCCATGGAATTGAATAGGTAATAAAGATACTTTATATATAATCCATGTAGCTTTTTATTGTTATGATTAAAATAAATAAATATATTATTTAAAAATCTGCTTTTCTGTTAAAGATTGCTTTTACCACTGTGGCCTTGAAAACTGCATTTCAAACTTGCTTTTTTTTCTCCTTGCAAGATGCTGTCTTCTTCTAAAAAAATGCTACTGGTGCCAATGAAAACTGTTAAGAAAATATCTCTGATTTGAATTTCTTCTGAATTTCTAACTTACGTATGGGTTTTTATATGCCTGCTCAAACAGTAAAGACATTAGCAGTTTCTAACCAACCTTAATTGATTCCATATGACTTCAGAATGGCATGAGAAACTATGATAAAGGAATGGGTTGTAATAAGGAAACAGCGTGGTTTGCACAATCAAACAAAGTTTACTTGTTAATTCAGTACTTATATTAAAACAAATATGAGTTGGATGCCAAATTAAAATAGAAATCATTCTAACTGTTCAAATATTGTCCAAAGACCTTTACACTAAATAATCCAGAGGATAATTATGATACAAAAATGAAGACTACAGAGAAAGTAGTGGATGCACAGCCTTTTATAAAATTCATGTCAGTGATTTAAGAAATTTATATGCAGATTTTAGAGCATTGATTTTGAAAAATCTCTAAAAAATTGTCAATCTCCGTAGCTATTTGTGGTGGCAAACAACAAACAGTGTTCAAGGAAATGGTCAATATATTATTAAATACTACATTAACACAACCAGCAATGCTCTTAATAAGAAAGGAGTTCCAAAATCTCCTAAGTCCTACCAGCTTCAGATATTTTGGGAACGATCTCAGGCTCTTTTTGTACTGCTGCGAATCTTCACAGCAATCTTTTGGGGATTGATACCTGATTTTTTTAAGGCTAAGTTCTGCTAACACGTATGGGATTTTGCCTGGCTAAACTCTGTCTCATGCATACTTAAAAGCAGGATTGCATTTTTAAGACCTAATGCTTGACAGGTTCTGCACCATAGTCAAATAGTTATAGTATCTATATTTGTAAACATTTGAACTGACTGTATGGAGTAATTATTTCTACATAAAATAAGGTTTATCATAGATTATGTAAGTCTTGCCTTGTCATCCTGCGTTGCAAAAGTGGAACCTGTTGACATTTTCCTGTTTTTCTGACAGGCTATTCTCAGTAATGGGAAACTACTGATATCTGCTTTTGCAGATGTCCGCAGCTGACGTCAGGAATTTCAGACACCATTGTGCAAGTTGTGTTCCAACCTGTAAAACTCGTTGCAGTGATGATTAGGGATATGACAACTTTTAGGTACATCTCAGTCATAGGTGGACAGTAATACTATGTTCATTTTTTTGATTGTTCATAAATTATGCATCAGAAGAGAAAATGTTCAAAGGAAAATTAATACCACAAACGTCTGCTGAAAGACAGCTTTGCCTGCTTAGTCTCTGATCCAAGTCAGATTACTAAAATGGTATCAGCCATTTTGAAACAGAATGTGCATCTTGCAGAACAGAAATTTTGACTTTTGACCAGATCTGATATCAATTATCAATGTTCCTTTGGAATTATGTAGGAGATAAGCTCCTTCACTCCCATGAGAGCCAGAGCACCAAATCATCTGCAGTTCTTCACACCATGGCAGGGTGAGAGAGATCCCTCAGTTTCTTGTCTGCCATCAGTTATCTGTAGGCTGTATTGGCTACTGTGAATTAGTTATATAGATAATATCAAAGACCTTCTGCCTGCAGTCACGAACAATCAGCTGAACTACTGAAAAAGAAAGGGACTAGTTAGATGGGACTAACCCAGAGAGATGTGAAAATGTATTTATGGTATATGTGAAACAGATAGTGCATTACAGCATGATAGAGGGACAATATAATATAAAAATATTCAGTGACAAAGAATACAAAAGAGTGGGACAAGGTAATTTTGAATTTTCCGAGAAAAGAATGAAGTTTTAGGAATAATACCAAAAGAAAAATAAAAATTATCTTGCTATACATATGCAATGGGAATATAATTTGGAAATATCACCGTAGTTTCTTTTGCTTGATCAGATAATCAATGTAAATTTTATGACTGAAAAATATTCTTTCTGCATGACGTAAGCATGGCAGATATTCAGTAAAATGATCTCTTGGAAGAAGAGCCAAGCTTTCAGAACTGTGACCTTTTCACTGTCACATCAGCCTGGCTACAAAGTAATTCTAGACTCTGGTTTAATGCAGCAGATTGTGTGTGACTGACAGAACAACTGGTTTGCTTCTTGAAACCCAACACAACTGGCTTATGATTCCTGCCATTACTGTTTTCTGTTTCTACATCCCTGAGCGTACTTCAGCGTTTGGTTGTGATCCTACCACTGTTGTTAAAATCTAACCTGCTAGTTCTTGCAACTTTAAATAAAAACCTGTCAAACCCTTTTTTTTTCTTCTGCATGAATGCAGGGAGTAAGGTTAATGTTATGAAGGATTTCTTGACCTCATGCAAAGTCCATTACCCAGGATTCAATGAAAAAGAGTCCAGTGTTTTCTTTAATAGATTTCCCAATTTTTTTAAATTCTTTAAGTTACAGTGTGGCCATGCAACCAGCCTTTATCCAGATGGCAAAGAAATTAGGTTTGACTTTAAAGAAAGTCCTAGGAAATGCAGCTTAGAAAGGATGTCTGAAAGCTTACTGCTTGTTGCACAGCTCTTTCCATTTGGCCAACTTCTTTCAGATCCCTTATCCAGCTGACAAAACCCATTTCAAGGTTTTTTTAACAACTTCATGCTAGGAGGAAATTCCTGAACTCAAAGAGCACCGAAATATTTTTTCCAAAATAAGAGGATTTTGTAAATTGCCATAGGGATGGAAGTAAATTATTTATAAATTTAAGTCAAAATAATATGATTTAAAGCAGTTCATTTTTGTGGCTCTTGTGCATTCCTCCACTGTTCTTGTAGTCCATGTTGTCATGTTTTGCCAATCCCTTAGAACTTATGGGACTAAATTGCTGAGACAGCAACCACAAAAAATGTCCCAGCAGCACGGGGCATAAGAAGGCTGAGGGTAGTGTATGGTAATATGCTTCTTAAAACACAACCCTGTATTCCATCATCCACTGATTATTCTCTACACATTTTAGGCTACCCCACTCTGCAGGGAAAGTATTAACACCCTTCCAGGAAACTGGGATTAATGAAATGTAATAGCCTTGGCAAAACCTTCTCAGTATAAATAGAAGTGGATCTCTGGCTTTCTGGATGAATGTGTGCAAAGTGCAATGTCTAAAGCTCTGAACCTACAAAACATAGATATGTTTAACTATATGCATAGCAAGACACTTACTGATGAAATTTGAGAGCATGAAGTTAAAAATGAACATACTACAGAAATGAATGAAAAATAGTCTTATTTTAAGGATGCTAGTCAGAAAAAACCCAGAAAGGTCTTCCACAAAATATATATAATATTATATTATATATATGATGTTATATGATGTTATATGATGTTATATGTATTATATTATGTTGTTATGTTATGTTATGTTATATGTTATGTTATGTTATATGTTATGTTATGTTAGCATTGAAATGATTTTTTTCATTTTGTGAGTTCCAAATACTACATATCTCAATAGTGTATTGATTTGTGAAAAAAACCCGCAAAGATACTGTTATTTGTAATGATCTGGTCAAAATTAAATATTGCATTAGATAATCTTCCCATATAGCTATTGTAAGTAAACCAGTGGGGGGAAAGTTGCAAAGACTTGAAAGTTCTGGAGTGAAACGGGAGGGCACTTCCAAGCCACCAGTCACTACTTGATCTGAGGAAGCTCTGGCCATCCTGGTGCAAAGTATTCCACATGGTGCAAGAGATAAGGATCACCTTAAAAATAAAATAAGACATAGTAAACATTGGCCTATGGCATAAAGGTATGAGATAGTAGAGTTATGAAAGAGGTGGTTAGAGCTCTTGTCTCATATTACCTCACACCTGCTTCATGCACTGGGCTTTGCTGATGTCAGAGATACTGCTCAGTTTGTGTGTGCACAGCTGGTTATTGGGGATGGGATCAAACCTGGCTCCACTACAAAAGGGAAAAAGCGTCTTCTTAACTGGGGAATTTTATTTGCTATGGCCTATAGTTTTAGGCTTTTAATACTAACTGAGTATATCTTTTAAATTTTGAAATATAGTACATCAATCTATATAAAAAGTATAGAACTGTCTGTCCTGTAACTCCCTGTCCCAATTAAAAGAACAGACAAAGTCTGAAGCAAGGAAAAAACTTCTGTCCAAATAATGAAGTATTCATAATTTTTTCTTGTAATAGGTAGTAGGAATATGTAGTCCATATTTTCTAGCAAATAACAACAAAACTTTGTTATTGTAATCATGCACCTCATATTCAGGGAATATATTTAATTGCAACTAGTATGTATGTTTAGATAACAAGTGATTTGTTGTTGGAATGATAATAAAAACAAATTTTATATTTTGCAGTTATACTGACACAATATTAAAGAATTGGTATTAGAAATGATGGGGTAGTTCTATGTTTTTTAACTTTTAACTCTGTATCTTAATATTAAAACAGCATATATAGTGGCAACAGACTCGCAGATTTATAGATATAACATACAAAAGGGACAGACAGACTGGTTTGTTGGTACATTTTACTTAGGGGTTTTCACCAAGCAAGCTTGTTCTTCTTGTTTGGTTTTCACATTTAGAAGAAAATTCCATAGTTTTGGACCAGAATTTGAAAATCATATTTGTGTGTCAGGAGATTGCTGAAAATTGTTACTTGAATCATACATTTTCAGGATTTGCACACTTCATCTGGAACTGCTGATGAGTTTGATCTTAGCTTTGCCAGGTAAATATATATATATATGTATACATACACACACACACACACACACATACACATATATATGTGTCACTGCTATTGCTTGAGAATAGATTTGAGCTATATCTGTGGAGCTGTATGTATGGAGCAGATGTTTGTCCAAGGTAATCAAAAGTATTCAATTTTTGGAGTTCCAAAATTTTTAGTTTTTTTACTAGGATGTGTGGTAAAAGGAAAAAGGGAATGGCTGTAAACTAAGAGAAGGTAGGTTTAAATTAAATATTAGGAAGAAATTCTTTACTGTGAGGGTGGTGAAGCACTGGAACAGGTTGTCCAAAAAATGTTGTGAATGTCTTAAATTGTTCAAGGCCAAGTGTTGGATATGGCCCTGAGCAATCTGCCCGTGCTCATGGAAGGGGGTTTTTCTATGACACTTCAGTGATTTATTCTGGAAGTTGCATTAGGCATTAACTAAATCTCATGATTTTGTACAGAGTTGACTGTTGAATAAATAGCACAAGAGAAATGCCTTCTTTCAAGTGTCACTGACTGTTGAAACTGCATTGTTTTAATCAAAACGTTGCTCCTGATAGAAAAGGTTTTAATCAGAATAAGGCAGTCACACTAACTCCAGTTTGGAGGTTTTCGCTGGGGAGCTGTGCCCTCTGCTGTTGGCTTGTGCACAGTGAAGGAATAACAATTAGCAGCAGCCTGGTTACTTTTTGATCTGAAACATGGGTAAAATGGGACAGTTCAAAACCATCTTCTTGCATAACTATTTTTATAGGGTAAGGTTGTTGTCCAAAACCAATTTGTGATATGAGGATTTTTGTCAAAATGCTACAGAATATTTAATTCGAATTTCATTGTAAATTTCATCTGGTGACTAAGAATATTTTTTTGTTTCTCATCACCTGAGAGACTCATTAGTGAAACAGGAGCTTTTGAGATAGATTTATTTTTTTCTTTTCTCAGTGATGAAGCATTAAAATTCATGATTTCTTCTGAAACAATGGGTAGAGAAAGTACTAACTCTTCTATCAAAAGAGAAGTACAAAACCAAAAAGTTTATGGTTACTGGAAATGTTATTGTTCTTTTTATTATTGTTGAACCTTTTTTCATTAAATAACGCTTAAAACCAATTCAAATCTTATTTGTCTATATTACTGGCTGACTATTCTGCCTGTAATTTGCCATACCTTTTGATTTTACTATCCATATTGGTGATAGTCACAGAATAATTTCTATGAGCTAGTGAGGGATACAGTCCTTCACAATTTCTCAAATAGAGTTCTTAGTAACAAAGGGACAGGAGAAAAAAGTAATAATTTCAGTTTCAACTGTTTGCTGCTATTCTAAACTGTTTTTGTCTTTGAGCTACTGAGCTGCTGGAAACACACTACACAAGCAAGACATTAGTTTTGTTACAAATGTAAAATGCAGATATGTACCTATGCAAATAAACATATTTATGTGTCACAGTGGTAGTTTAGCTGATTTCCATTCTAAGATTTCATTACATAGGCAGTGTTCTCTCGTGTTATGTTCCACGTTCAACTCCACAAGTATAGTGCAAGTTGGAAAAAATATCCAAACTTGTGACCACTTGAGAAACCTGAACATACAGTAGTCTATGGGATGTTGAAATATATCCCAGAGACCTGAGGGAATTGGCTGATGTAGTTGCCAAGCCACTCTCCATGACATTCAAAAAATCACAGCAGTCAGGTGAAATCCCATGTGACTGGAAAACGGAAACATTGCATCCATTTTTCTAAACGGCATAAAGGAGGATCCTGGGAGCTACTGTCCTGTCAGCCCTACCACCAGGGAATATAACAGAACAGATCTTCATGGCAGCTATGCTGCATGGAGGACAGGAGGTGAATCAGAACATCCAGCACGGCTTCATCGAGGGAAAGTCCTGCCTGACTAACAGTGGCAAAAATAGTGGCCTTCTGTGATGGAGTTGACTACATCAGTGGACAAGGGAAGAGCCATGGATGCCATCTATTCTGTAAGGACTTGGGCATAGTCCTCCACAGCATCCTACTCTCTTAATTGGAGAGAGATGGATTTGATGGGTGTACTATTTGGTGAAGGAGGAATGAGGAATTGGTTGGACTATGGTATCATCCAGAGGGCAATGGTCAAGGGTTCCATGTCCTGATGTATGTCAGTACAGCTGATGTCCCTCAGGGGTCCATATGGGAACAAGTGCAGTTTAATGTTTTTCATCACTGACATAGGCTAAAGGATCAAGTGCACCCTATAGAAGTTTGCAAATGACATCAGGCTGAGTGGTAGGGTTAGCACACCTGAAGGATGGAATGCCATCCAGAGGGACCTGGACAAGCTTGAGAGGCCAGCCCACAAAGAACCTCAGGATGTAGAACTAGACCAAGTGCAAGGTCCTGTACCTGACTCGGGGCAGACTCTAGTATAATATAAACTGGGGTGTGAAGGGATTGAAACCAGCCTTGCCAAGAAAGACTTAGGGCTGCTGGTGGATGAAAAGCTGGAAATGTCCCAGCAATGTATGCTCACATGCCATAAAACCAACCATATCCTGTGCTGCATCAGAATATTGGCCAGCAGGTCAAGAGAGGTGATTCTACCCTTCTGTTCTTGTGAGATCCCACCTGGAGTACTGCAACCAGCTCTAGGACCCCAGCACAGGGAGGACATAGATCTGTGGAAGTAAGTTGAACACAGGGGAGCCACAGAAATGAGCAGAGGGCTGGAACACCTCTCCTATGAAGAAAGGCTGAGAGAGTTGTGCTTTTTCAGCCTGGAGAAGAGAAGGCTCCAGGGAGACCTCACTACAGCTATTCAGTACTTTAAGGAGGCCTATAAGAAAGATGAGAATAAACATTTTAGCAATAAGACAAGGGGTAATGTTATCATTAAAATTGGATTAGAAAAAAGGAAGAAGTTCTTTACAAAGAGAGTACTGAAACACCAGTTCAGAGAGGTGGTGGATGCTCCATCCCTGGAAACATTCAACTTAAGTTTGGACGGAGCTCTGATAAATATGATATAGATGAAAATATTCCTGCTCATTGCACGGGGGTTGGAAGTAGATGAGCCTTAAGGTTCCTTTCCAACACTCTATGATTTTATGATTCTATGATATTTGTATTCACTTGCTTGATGGTGCATGGTCAGCCTGGCAAAGTGTGACTTGTTGGTACCTTTCCTGTTTCACCAGAGAATGTTTGAAACTTACTGCATATGCAACCTAAGTATCATATTTTTTAAGAACCAGAAACAGTTTTAGAAACGTCACAGAATTCACAAGTACCCCAGAGACATTAGACCTACTCTGTCACCAACAGACACTCCATATCTATATTTGCGCTAAAAAACCCCCACCTTAGCCCTGTGCAGAATTTTTATAGATGTGCAACTAGTAAGCATCCTAATTGGGAAATTCTAGTGTGTAAACTGAAGTATGAGAATGTGAGGAATGATCAAGATTTAATGAGAACTGTAGGTAAATTGAACAAGGTTTTTTACAAGAAATCGTACATATTCCTTAGCCATCTTTGACGGTGGTCATCCCACAGGGATGTGAGCAAGCCTTATGATGCCTCCTCCCCTCTTAAACAGGAGGGGGAATTAATTGTTTTAATGGATAAATCTTGATATCTTTTCTATTTTTAAATGAACATCTGCTTTTGCAAATTTCTGATACAAGTATGATGTGCCTCAAAATGTCAGAAATATGGTATGCTTGCCCTGTTTCCCTGAGTTCCTGCTACAATTTAGCACATTCCACGCTCCCTGCTACCGTGAAATCACTTTGTACTACCTAGTTATCCTACTCCTCTCACAGAGGTACAAAAAAACCCAAAACTCTGGTACACTGCCAAAGCATCAGAGAGAACTGTGTGAGTCCCAGGCCAACAGAGCAGGCTGCAGGTCTCCTTTCAGTTTAAAGTAAGTTTTCTCATGTTTTCTTCCCAGAGATGGCCTTGAAACACTGAAACAATGTGAACAGACTGAGATGGAGGCAAGGAGCCAAAGAGTTGATCTCAGCTTGACAGCAGGCAGAGAGCAAGAGTGTTGCTGAATGGAGAGAGGAGCATGACGGCATTCCTGCACATTCATCCTCCTATTCAACTTATTCAGAAAAGAAGAAATCCTGAAAAAAATCTCCCTATCTGTCACCATCTCCCTGGACAGGCTGACAGAGCAGGAATGTGGGAGACCATGAAGGACTCTCCCAGCTATTGCACTACAGCTCTGAAGAACATCTTTACCTGACATGACACATAGTTTAAAAATCAGAATTATTACTTTTGTGAAAAATTAATATTCTGTTTGTTTCTTTGCAGTTTACCCCAATTTCATGCTTACCAGTAACAGTGTCTTGAAAAATGCCCACTCTTATTTGAAAGGACTATATCCTTGTGTTTCTTTAGTGGAAGATTAAAACCACTCAAACGATCTCAATAACATCAGTCTTTGACAGCTTCTTGAAGTGACAAGAAAACAGATCTAAATAAAGATATTTTGGCTTCTGTGTTTTAGAAACCGAACCAAAAAAAAAAAAAAAGTGAAGAGGAGGCTGTAAGATGCAAACAAGAAATGGAGGACCCACAGAAAACTATCTAAGATGTGTAGAATAATATGGAACCAGACTGGATCTGAAGACGTAGGAAGATGGAAAGGAAATGTATGTTAGGACAACCTGGCGAGATCAGAGTTCTAGCTTGTGCCTGCCTTACTTGCACACCTTGAGTACCTCTAATGCATACACACAGAACGAGGCCATCTCAGCTTTGCTTGATGGTAGAAACAGTGCTTCTCTCCTTTACAGTAATCATTCTGTACTTTGATGGACATAGTAATTTTCAGTGAAGGACAGTCCTTCTTTTTCTCATCTTTATATTGCTCTCCACCACTTGCAGCAACCACTGAATTTCGGTTCTATGTTTTTCTTACAGAAATATTGCTCTCAATGTTTTTTTAATTGGCCATATGATGCTATTGCTGCCTTTGCACTACACCTTGCTGTCCGTGTAGGAAGGTTCATCTTGTCCAATGCAAGACTTTGGACTTCAGATATGTTATTTTCCCTCATTGTTTTACTCTTATTGAACATCAGCATATCGTGTACATTAATAGTTCATGTACATTAACTCTACACATTTTTTTTACATGGCCAACCATTTTGAAAGTGTATTTCACCCAGAGACTACTGAGAAAACTAGTTCTTCTACTTCTTTCCCAAATTTATATCAGTAAGTGAAATCAAAGTTTAGCAAGCATTTTAAGAATCAATTACGAAAGCAGCTCTTATGCTAAGTAAAATTAATATAAATTACTCTATTATATTTTTTTTAAATATATGCAAGATAGTTTGAGGTTGTTATTTCTGCAGGAGGCTGGACTAAACAATTGTCTCAGGTCCCTTCTAATCTGAGTCTTTTTATACTTCTGTGCTGGAATGTTGTAAAATACTTCTCTATCACTATAAAAAATATTGCAACATTAGATAAGAATATTGAGTTCCTGGTTTACTCTGTTTATTTTCTATGATCAGATACAGGAATCACAGATTGTGCTGTATAGGAATATATCCAGAATTAAAGACAAGATGAATGAGTCAGAGATGCGGGCATCGCCTTGGGAATTTTGAACATGGACGTGCAGTGATTTTTATAATTCATTACATTTGGATAATGGCTGTTCTCTGAATTTTCATCTGTGGTGAAAAACATCATGTGAGTAAAGTAAAACAGCCAACAGTCCAAATCTTATAATTTTATTTGGATAAACTAATAAAATTGAGAGTTCAGATATGTGTATTTATAGAAAAAAAGACTATCCAGTAAGTGATGGTGTGGGATGTTGCAAGATGGGGATGATCTCAGTTAGTGCAAACAGGAGACTAGATCTAAATGAAGGGGATTATAGAAGCTATAATTAGCTAATACCTCCTAAAAGCCTAACCTAAACTGTTGAGGTTTTTCCATTCCAAAGTGCAATACCATACGGAGATCACATATCACGTAGTAAGTACATGATATGCACTAACTACATATCAACGTCCTATAGCAAGTTGATTTTTCCTGGGATATTTTTTCTCTTATTTTATATTTACATATATCTATGTACACAAACAACGGGACAGGAATGCTGCAGCAGCTGTCTCAAAGCTTCAGTCTATCACAATCATCAGTCTCGTTTTACAGAACCAAGCAAGGGAGAGGGAACAGCTTCAGCTGCTAGCACAGCAGAGGAAGTTCTTTTTGTTACAAAGTCCTTTAACAACTTTCTAGCCAATAGCACAATATTAAAAGTTGACAAGCGTTTGTTCAGGCCAATTAATAAAGCTGCACATCTTGTACATCTTGCTTTGAACAATGCTTGCTTGTAATAGCTTAAAACAAAGGATAAAGCTTCATTATTAAACTTACATATTTTTACTGTCTTGCTCAACATATTTTCCTGAGGCCTGTGTCTATACAGCTCATAGCCCTATTGTTTCTTGTCCTTGCATCTTCAGCATTCTTGCATTTCTCCATCCTGAGATTTGCTTTCACACAGCTTTCTTAGAGTTTTATACCTTTTCTATTTCCCACAATTCCCCTTCTCGGTTTAACCCTAAAGAAATCCTTTTAATGACCTTGTCGTACATTAAGTACTTTGTGTTACATAGTTCTACTACAGTGAAGTTTTCCTCATTTAGCAAAGCAGCGTTACCAGCTTTCTAAACAAGGCTATATCAATAAACTTGACATAATATATTGCTTTTTCACTCATCTAAGGCACTTTTTTTGCTCATTTTGAACCACAGTAGTTCTAAGGTTTCGAAAGATCTGGTCAATTCCAAGAACATAAGTCAAATCTTGTAGTAAGTGTTATCTTTTGGTTTGTTAAATCTCTGTACCAAGGCCTTAAATCAAAGGCTTCATCATCTTTTACACTATCATCCAGTAACTTGAGATCAGCAGACAACTGCATAACATCCTATGAATTCTCTGTATTTTCCTTTCCTTGACCATCACTTCCTTGAACAACAAAAACTTCCTTGGTGGTTTTGTCCATCATCTGTTGCACACACCGAAGTGCACAAGGCACTATTACTGATATCACCACCATAGCAATTAAAACATATAAACTTACTTTGCAGAGCTCCCTTTACCAATGTGCAAAGTTCCATCTCTCAAATAATCTAACCATGATCCATCATCTATTTTGATTTGAGATGTTTAAATCTTTCAACTTCTGTCTACTTTTGTGGATAGATTCGGAGCAATCAGACAAGTTCATGCAACACAATCCTTCAAATATATCACAACCATGTCCTTGTGCTAGTAAGAGAAAATCAATTGCTGCTCTGTCTTGTAGGGTGACATGTCTAACACTGCTAACATCTGTCAGCATATCACTGATTGCAATGAATGTGGCATCAGTTTGTTTACTCAACCAACATCTGACCTGTTCTCATTATTTCAATGTCGTTGTCAAAGCAAGCTGAGGTAATATCAAGCTTGCAGAAACCATTTCTGCAGCCTTCCAGGGCCTAAAATCACTCCTACAATTTTCATCATATTGATGGGCAAATCTTTTCCCCTATGTTTCTTCTTAATGACTGATTTAGCACTAGGTGCTATCACTGTGAGCCTTCCAATGCTGCATGGATCACCTTCAAGGTGTGATGGAATATTTTGCCAAGCCCTATCTCCACAAATGAACCAATATCCTTTTAGTAATTGTTGTGGATATTGGTCAACCCTGGAAAGTCCATCCCAACTGTCTGAATAATTACACCAAAATCTCGAATTTCTGTATGCAAAGTAATGGGGAGTAATATTGTGTTTTGGAGGATCATTTCCTAGCTTATCACTAGCTGAAAATGTAATGCAGAAATCCATTGTTAAAGAACCAAGGATTTCTAGTTCTTGGGGTTCAGGTAATGCTTTGGGAAGTTCTTTGGTCCAAAAGTTCCAGTCAGTCACAGGAGTGCTTCCATTGGCAACTTTGCCTAGTTAACTATTCAGTTGCCTTTTGGTCAAAGGATCATAATATATAGATATTGGCCAATCTCCTACTGGTACACCAACTAGACAGGTCTTCTCTAGGTTTGAACTGGACAGTTATATGGTGTCTGAACCTGCAGCCTGGGCCAAGGCAACCCAAACATTTGTCTTTGGTTGTTTTACAGGTAAATCCACACTGCATGAAGCAAGCAAGACTAGCAAGCACCAGTGCAGCAGTAGATTTTGCTCCATATCTTTCATGACCTATTTTTTGGCAAAAGACTTCTCCATGAATATCAATTCTCAAATTTATTTAGACATTAGCCAATTGTAGCAAAAAGGAGGTAATTCTACCTTTACGAATTTAATGGTTTTTTTTGTCTTTCTGTGGGTACCAAGCTTTTGACAAAAAGCTCTACAAAACCAACAATTTCCAAACTTTATTCATTAGCATAAAAATCAAGGTTTGCAGGCTCAACATGTGAACAAGGAATGTCAGTCATGGTCCATAGTCTTTCTGTTTGGCTCACGTCTGTGCAATTGCTTCTTTGTTCTTGGGATTCTCTTGTGCATGATATGGTTTGCCATTCTTTGCTGGAAATTTGGACCTGCACCTGTAGAAACACAAGAAAATCCTTTTCCCCAGGTTATCAGTCAAAAACGACCCTCAATTTGTCCTGTCTCAGGGTTTCTAATTAAAACAGCGGGCTTTTCTTTCAATTTTGCCTGTGGGTTATTTGAAAAATGCCCAAAAATTGGTGGATCGGGTTCTGCAAAAGAGCTATTAAAAAAATTAAAAGCATATGAAGCTTTGCTCAACCTCATCTGTGGCAGTTGCCTCTGGTCCCCTCTTCTGTTGATCAAGAATGTGTTTTAGGGTGTGATGTGTCCTTTCAACAATGACTTGATTTGTGAGGGAGTGAGGAATGCCAAAAGTATGGTGAACACCCCAGTCTATTAAAAATGTGGCCAATTTTTGGGCTGTATATGGAGACCATTGTCTGTTTTTATGTCTTCAGGAATACCTAGTGAAGCAAATGCTTGCAAAAATTGTTGACAGACATGATTGGTTGTTTCTCCTGTATGGACAGAGGCAAAGACTGAAGAAGTGTCCACCGACAAATGGATATTTTTTATTTTCCCAAAGGAAGTGTATTTAGTAATTGTGTTCTGTTTGCCATAATTGCAGGCTTTGCAAACCCTGTGAGTTAACAGCTCCTGTAGAGACAGGAGATTGCACAAGCTGACAATCAGGACAAGTATTAATGATGACTTTTGCTTGACTTTGAGAGATATGGAACATTCGCACAAGTGCTTGTGCATTTTGGTGAAAAAAAAAGGCATGACTCAATTTTGCTTGTTCAAAAATGTTTGGCAAGGTGTTTGAAACAACCATTGTCAGTTTGTCTGCTCTTGCATTTCCTTCTGCCAGAAATCCTGGAAGCAAAGAATGAGCCCTAATATGAGAAACAAAATAAGGGTTAATTCTGTACTGCAAAGCTATATAAAGACATTGAAGCCAATGATATAGGGTGTCATTGCTAACATCTTTTAAGAATGAGCCCTTATATGAGAAACAAAATAAGAGTTAATTCTGTACTGCAAAGCTATATAAAGACATTGAAGCCAATGATATAGGGTGTCATTGCTAACATCTTTTAAGATTGAGCCCTCTCTTCTTCTAGTTACATTGGCAACATAAGCAGAATCTGTAATTAAATTGAAAGGCTCAGAAAAAAGCTGAAAAGCTCTGAAAAGCTTGGCAGCTAATTCAGTAATTTGAGGGGAATCTTCCACTGTTTGAATAAGTGATTCCCATGGTTTTTTGTGTGGTACTATTACTGATTTGTGGGTTTTGCCAGATGCATCAGTGAAGACTTATAGCATTTAAAGGCTCTTCACTTAGCATAGGTTTTTTTCTCTAAAGCGCAATTTTGCTTGCAACAATTTGTGACCCAGGTAATGAATAGAACAAATGCCTGAAAAATTTAACAATGCATTTTGTAAATCATCTGAATTTTGCAATGCCCAATCAAGATAATATTTTTTCACAGGTAAATAAATAATTGCAAAGTCTTGGCCTGCTAAAGTTAACAATCTTGCTCTGGTTTTGATTATAATTTGTGCTATCATTTCCATACTTGTAAAAATTGTTTTCAGGGACCTGTAAGGAAGAAAAACCCATTCAACTGTTAACAAAGGATCTTTTTCAGAAAGGTCCCATTGAAAGATAAGTCCATAAATTTGCAGTCTTTCTCCTAAAACTGGAAGAAAGAAAGGTTTTTCCAGAGAACAATAATGTGCTTGTCTCTTCTGGAAATCTTCTGTGACTTTTTCAAGGGCTGCCTGTGCATCAGGTGTTAAAGTCCTAGGAGCTTTGATGTCACAGTCTCCTCTCAGCAAGTCAAAGAACAGGGCAAGTTCATCATTGATAATTCCCAAGACAGGTCTGACCCAATTAATTTCTCCTAAAAGCTGTAGATCCTGCAAGGTATAGATGCTGGTCCAAAGCTGTATCTTCTGCATCTTGATTGTCTGTTCTTATCATCCATCCCACATATTTCCAGGGTGAGTTTTCTTGTATTTTTAATGTAGAAATTTCCAGTCTGGCTTTCTTGACTTCAGCAACAACACTATCACAAGTTTGTTCCACTTCTGTTTGTGTTGGGGCTGCAATGAGCAAATTGCCCATGTAGTGTAGAATTATGGATTTGTCGAGCTGGAGATAAAGTTTATGTAACAAAATACTGGCAAATAGCTGGGGAGTTCTTCATCCCTTGTGGTCAAAGTTTCCAGTGATATCTTTGCAGTGGCTCTCCTCTGTTGATAGCTGGAACTGAAAAGGCAAACTTAGGGGCATCCTCTGGATGGATTGGAATGTTGAATAAACAGTCTTTTAAATTGATGATGACAAGGGGATAATCTCTTGGAATCATTGACACAGAGGGAAGTCCAGATTGCAGGGATCCAATGTCCTCGATCACTTAATTGATCTTCCTCAGGTCGTGAAGCAATCTCCAGGAGTCAAAAGTCTTCTTATAGATGATGAGAATTGGAGAATTCCAGGGACTATTGGTGGGCCTGATGTGTTTTGGTTTTTTTTTTTATAATTGCTCCTCTACTAATTTTTAAAGAATCTTTAATGTTTTCTCTGATATAGGCCATTGGTCAATGCAGACAGGGGGATCTCTTTCTTATGTCAGCTTCAGAGTGCTGGAAATCGACTAAGTCCCCATTAAAGGCCCACTTCTAATTTGTTTCCCCACTGGGACAGAACATCTCTCCCCCATACCGTGATGGATCTGTGCACCACGAAGAGACAACTCTGGGCTAAGACAGCTCTGGGCAGCACAGTCTCGTCCTGGGGCTTATCATAAGCCATATGATAAGCATTAGTGAGTTGAGCATTGGGACTGCCAGCATAATTTTCTATTAGTCTGTTAAGATGCTTTCTCCACTCTAAGTTCCACAAGAGATATTGACTAATATCAGAGAAGCCACATTACGACAATCTGTGAAAGTGAGATCATAGAAATTAAAAATACTTTTCATCGTGTTATCAAAACAAGGAGAAGCCAGGCCACTCTCCTTTATAGCTTGTCTGAGTTCTTTGATGTCATGATGAGAGAGGGCCTCATATTGTGGATTACCATCATTTTTACCATATTTCACAGGCATAGCAAGAAATTGCCCCTTTGAGGAATCAAAACTTTTATCTTGCTCAAGATTCCTTTTGATTTCTGACCAATTAGGCAAATATAATGGAGTATTGTCAGTTTCGCTTTTCAAATCAGATTCGGGTAAGGCAAAATCTCCATCTGATCTTACTCCTGATCTAATGTTTGAGCAATAACCACAGGCTGTCTCCCAAATTTGGTGCTGTCTGGCATTTTTACTGGGAAGACAGGCTGTTCCGAGTTAAAAGCAGTAACCTGCATTTGTGCTGTGGCCCCTTCCCCCTCTCTCTGAAAAGCAGCAGCAGAGGAAGGCAGTGGACCTGCAGATGGAAGAGATTGTTTGAAACAATACAGTCCCCTGGTGTGGGGGCAGTGGGACAGGCTGGAACAGCCTGAGGGAGGGAAGGGAGGAGATGCCTGGCTTGTGGAGGGAGAGGAGCCACTATGCTGAGGCAGGGAAAGAGCAGCATGCCCTATCTGAGAAGTGGGGGGAATCAAAGAATTGATCTGGTGTGCAAGGGAAACCACGGGTAGATTTGGTTGTTGAAAAATGTTCAACGTTGAAGGACAAACAGGCAGTAAGTTTGCAACCCTCTGGTCTTGACTGAGAGTAACTGAGTCATAAAGTTTCCAGTTAGCAACATCCCAAAACTCATATGTGACGACAGACATAGGGTCTAAGTTTGGAAAGTTCATCTTGACGCACGTTAGGAGATCTTTCAATTCATTATCCAGAATATTAATATGAGGTTTAGTAGTGATAATTGTCTTTAATTGTCTGGTGATATGCATCCCATTTCTCTACAGACAAATCCTGTCCCATATTGATTTCCCCAGAGCTCACCTCTGTACGTACCCACAGGGTGTCTTTCTCGAACTCAATCCTCTGTGTCCAGCAGCCTCAGGAAGAGACAAGAATATTATCCATGTATAATCCGAAAGGATTATTCGACAGATGCCCCTTTTAACTCTCTGGGGATTCCAACAGTTGTTTCGTAAAACGAAACAGGGCACCATCACTGTTGATTTTTCCTGGGATATTTTTTTCTCTTATTTTATATTTACATATATCTATGTACATAAACAACGGGACAGGAATGCTGCAGCAGCTGTCTCAAAGCTTCAGTCTATCACAATCATCAGTCTCATTTTACAGAACCAAGCAAGGGAGAGGGAACAGCTTCAGCTGCTAGCACAGCAGAGGAAGTTCTTTTTGTTACAAAGTCCTTTAACAACTTTCTAGCCAATAGCACAATATTAAAAGTTGACAAGCGTTTGTTCAGGCCAATTAATAAAGCTGCACATCTTGTACATCTTGCTTTGAACAATGTTTGCTTGTAATAGCTTAAAACAAAGGATAAAACTTCATTATTAAACTTACATATTTTTACTGTCTTGCTCAACATATTTTCCTGAGGCCTGTGTCTATACAGTTCATAACCCTATTGTTTCTTGTCCTTGCATCTTCAGCATTCTTGCATTTCTCCATCCTGAGATTTGCTTATGATGTAGTGCATATCATGTAATAAGTACAGAAAGAAAAACAAATCTTATACAAACAGTACTGTCTTCAATTATTTCAGAGCAATCCTTTAAACTTTCTGGAACAGATACTTTTCCTTTAATGATGTTGTGATTGCTGAAGGACTGTTTACTTGTTATATTGGAATATAACAAATTACAATTAAATGTCACCAAGTTATGTTGATTTTATTTACATGCTTATAGATGATGCTTTAATCTTTAATCTGTGCTGTAAATTCTGAAGAAGGCAGATGGGTTGGTGAAGAAAACAGAATCCCTTGTCTTTTGCAAAAGCAAGCTTACTATTCTCAGGAGTGATTTCAGTGCTGTTTAACTTTTTGTTTACAAATATTCACGTTAACATAAAAACTCAAGGAAGGATGGCTGTGTCTGTTCTGCATTAATCTTATTCTCTGCCTGGAGAGAGTTTTCAAAGTGTGCAAATTTGCAAGAGTTCAAATCCTGACTGAGAAAAAGTGAAGGGGCATGGGAGATCTTTCTGTTCACAGAGAGCCAGAAAATGTGTCATGTCCTTTACTGTCAACACGTTGGCAACAGAGAGAAGCACCACAGAAGAAGGAGGACCATGAGCAATGCCAAGGCTTTTCAGAAGTGTGATTAATGCTGTCTTACAAAGGACAGGCAGTTTGTACTATCTGCTACAGATGTGAGAGAACAAAAAGTGCATTGCTGAGACATACATAGGCTAAACAGCGAAACTCAGGCTTGATTCTCCCAAGTCTCCTTCAGAACACCCAAAGAACATCTGGTAAGCTAATTCAGTAACAAGATCAAGTTACATTAATTTTTAAAATAAATTCATAGTTTCTTCAAATGCAAATTTTTATGTGACTTTAAAAACAGACAACTGCTATTTAAAATAAACCTCCAATATCTGGAGTAACTAGAAATGTTGTTTATCTCAGCTGTGTCTATAACCTGTACAAGCACTCCAGCTGAAACAAAGGATCTGGCTATGAACTTTAAATTCTTCACGTGCTTAAATTCTTGGCTAGGTTGAGCTTTTGTGCTAGATGACTTAGCTGCCCAGGAGCAAAGCTTTTCTCTAATTTGGGAAGCACAGGAAGGTCTTGCAACCATTCAGTCCTACACAGCACAAATGTGCCACTGTAACAGTGTGTCAGTGGTCCATTGAACTCCTCTTTTCTCCCCCATCGCACTAAATAAATGAAAGCTTCAGTTAATATGCCATAGAAGCAAATTACTCACTGAGTATTTCACTGTCTAGTAACAGCCAATCTTAGTCTTTCTGAGTCAGTGCTAAGAGTTGTCTTTTGTTTGAATGGTAGATAAATACAGCTTATATCTGTGATCCATAAGGAGGTTTTCTCCACCAGGAAGATGTCTTGCCTTCACAGAGGCACTAAAGCCATAGTGACTTTTGAAGCAAAGGTGACTGTTGAAGCAGACATCAGTTTCTAATCTGTCTTTTTTCTGAAAACCAGCAGAACTCTCATAATACAAAATGGCTCATATTTATCTTCACTTTTGAAGTTGGGTTCTGTATATAAGCATAACTGACTATAAAATATAAACCTTTTGTGGAAAAGCACATCCTGAATGTCTGTTTTGCAGTATTGCAGGATGTTTAGCAGCCAATGTTATTAGATGTTAGTCTATGTACTACCACCCAGAAAAGAAAAGTCATAATATTGCCAAAAGCAAAGGACTGTTGTCAAAGCTGATAAATGCAGAAGGGCTTAATGAAGGCGTGGTCTGTCTATGATTAAACAAGGACACTTAAGATGCCTTTTTAAAAATACTTTGAGATCATTGCTAGTCCACATGAAATTGCTTAAGCTCTCAGAAATTGTGTTGGGTAAGGATTGCTTGATATCATGGACTATGCATCCTGCTATTGAAATTAAATTCTTTGTATTTCCATGTGGTTTGGCTAGATTATCTGTTATTTTACCATAATAAATAATGTTTTGTGTTTTTTACAAGACTATAATCTATTACTTTATTGTACTCGAAGATGTTGTCAAACTCAGACCTTTAATAAAGTCAGAGAACTAGAAATATAATGCATTCAGCATCTCTGAATTTATAGCTAAACAAATGGTATTGGTCTTGGAATACACAGATGAAAATTGTTGGCCTGTTGCCCAATCGTCTGTGTAAGACCTATAATTGAAACACTAGGTTCATTGCCTCTCTCAAAAAAGGTATAGTGATGCAAGGTTAGAAAAATATTTTCCATGTGCAATGCTTTAAAATACTTTGCTATAATTTCTGTAGAGAACCTTTGCAAAAAGCATGTGGTTAAAGCTGGAATGCCCAGCCAGAAGCACATGGAACAAGACTGAATAGTGAAACTAACCTTACAAGCACCAATGTTTAGGGACACAAACTGAGAAGTATTAACATGTATTTCAGGTTATTGTGGGTGCTTGATCTGCTGTTTGTTCCATCCAGCATGCTGCTTACCCACTACAACTCTGCAAGAAAATAATGAAAAATTGATTGGTGATGTTCTGCAGTGGGGACACCCAGAACAGGCCAAATTTACCCCTTCAGTAAAGATGCTCTTGTAACAAGTAGTTATTTAGCATTTGTGTGGCTGTTTTGATGAATAACAGAGTTTGCAAGACTCATTCATCTTTAACACAGCCCTGTGAGGCAGAGAATAGGGAGCTGTACTCTCTGCATGGCTACAGCAATGTGAACCCTGGCCAAGGACTGAAAACCACAGCTTCTCAGAGGACATCACTGTTTGAGATGGGACTAAATTTAATGGCTTCTCATTTTTTGTCATATCCCTTTCATTACAGTTGTGCTGTCCTGGAGGAATTTGTTTTTTGAATAGATGGGAAACCTTTCCTCTGTCCATGTGGAATGTTTGAGAAATTGAGAGATGCTGGTTGACTATACAAGCTGCCAGGATTGATGGGCTTGAGACTTCTTAAGACATTTTCTGATCTGTGATTCTTCATTATCATATATTTAATTCTTATTTCTCCATTTCAGCTGAGCATATTTCTTAGAATTAACCAGTAAGATTTACTAACAAATTAGGTCTGTTTCATTTTATATCTGGGTTGTGCAGTAATGAACTGGTGCATTATTCATGTCCTCAGAGAATGCACCTGAACACAAAGGTTACATTGATCTCAGTTCTGAGCAAACCAAAAACATTTTACAAGTCTAGAATGGTTGGCTATGTAGACAGTTTCATGACATCACTAGAATTGAGGGAAAGACATCAACCCAAGCACCAAGCAAATGTGAAGAGCCAAAGAGAATTATTTATATTCTCAACGTGTTTTCACAGTCAAAACCACGTTCTCCTCCAATGACAGTGGCTGGGATCCGTGCCTGTGACAATCTGGGGAGGATGTGCAATCACCACTGCTGGGAGGGCCAAAGTCTATAGATCCAGATGGCTACCAGCTCTGGGGTAGGAGTTCCAAGCTAGGATAATAAAAAGCATTTCATTGTTCACTATTACTGAACTCTTTATGTGTTAGATTATAAACCATTAACATTACTGCAGTGGCAAAAATAGCAAATATCAGAGGGACCTCTTAGTGTCACTCCTCAGTATGATGCAGATAGTGCTTCCAAAAAAGTCTGAAGTGCAGCCCAGTGCAACAGTAGGCACTGTCTTTCTTACAAGGATGAAGCATAATTGCCTTATTTACTTCTAGTTTGTCATATCAAAGCCCTTACTAATCTTCTTTGCAGACAAGTTAGGAAAATCGGAGAATTTGTACTGGAAAATATTCTGTCCTTGCCTAGGAGGAATAGTTCCACAATGACATAAAAGGCTTACTAACAAAAAAAGTCCCCTCAGTCAGAATATTCAAACCGGCCTGTTACATTTGACTGCTTTTATAGGTACCCTGAAGGATTCTTAATGTCAAGAGCAAAGAGTTTAGTTCTGAAAAGGTCTGAGTACTTTGTCGCCATACTTCAAATGTATTTCTGTACCTCAGCAATACTGTAGTATGTATGTAAGTTCACTGAAATTACTATGAGAATGGAAGAGTTTGATTGGATCACTGAAAATATGTCTGGCATCAATCTTAAACCAGAAATGAAATCTTGGCATCCATTCAGGTAAATGAAAAAAAAAAAAAAACAGTAAGATTGTCTTTTTCTTTTCGAAATATATAATGTAAAGATGTGTTAAGCAACCAATGCATTTGTGGAAAATGAAAGGTAACACCACAGAGAAATTTTTAAAAAGAGGCTGAGGAACATGAAGACACAAAAACGTAGGACTAGTAAACGGTAAGGTAACAAAACCTTTTTTTTTTTTTTTGCACTGACAAACCACTGTGCTGAGTCATGCTAAACTGTGAGACGAACAGCATTTCTGTTAGCTGCACTGGCATCTTTAAAGTAGAGATGAATTTTAGAATCCATAGCCCAAGCCTGTATGTGGCCATATTAGAGAAAGCTGAATATTTCATTGGAGCCCACCAAGATGCATCAGTATAAATTCAGAAAAATGAGACTTAGAATGCAGAAGATGGAATGTGAGGATTTTGTCCATCAGATTGCAATGTACTCCCAACTGCAAAATGGGGTACTGCTCTATTATTGAATGTCCAGATTGATTTTTAAAAATTAGATCTTAGGATCATTGCATATCATTCTTTCAATCTGCTTCTGTAGGATTTCTTAAAAACAACTCAATTTATGATAGACTGTTAATTTCTTAACCTGCTCTGAGAAGAACATTAACATTCCCAGTCAATATTGTTTCTAGGTTACTAAAGGTTTTTGTTACAGTTTTGCTTCCCCTCTCTTCTGGTAATACCTGCTGCTCAGTATGTGTGACAAGCATGGGCTTCCTAATAATGACTCCTTTTTTATTGCATACTACTTACAATTGCAATGCACATATAAATGTTTATACTTACACACACCCAGTAACCTTTTCATTATCGACAGATGATTCTTTCAAAGTTGCTTTGTGGTCTCAGAGTGAAGCTTTGACTCCATTGAAGTGAAGGACAGATATTGATAGAAATAAGATGTTATGCTCTGACCTTTCAAAGTGCACAAATTGTATGGATTCAGAAGGAGTCTTTCTGAAAACTTTGGGAAACACACATCTCACGGAATTTCTGGAAAAAGTCTATGAGATGAAAACTCTTCTGCCTGCATAGACCATTTTTCAACGGCTGGAAACACATTATTTTCTTATAAAGGGCTCTTTTAGGAGGATGTATTGCACTGGAAAATATGCATGAAATATTTCTGATTTTCTGCATCATTAATTATATCTATATAGATATATCTAGATATATCTATAGATATTATCTATTATAGATCTAATTGAGATGCCTCTTATAGAAACTCTTATGAACCCCTCCAGCCCTGTTAGCATTTCTGTGGCCTGGTTAGGACTGTTCCCAGGCAAATGCTACTGCCAGAGTATCATGCAAGATAAAGGTCATACATAAAACTCTACCTCAATATAGAAGAGTTGCCAATCTGCTGGAATTTCCAAACAAGCACATACGGACCTTGTAAAAGCAAACAGTACAGGTCAAACTCTCATACTTGGATTATTTCAAGTCAGACTGTGCCAGTGTATATAAAAGTAGACATCCCAGCTCAGATTTGGATTTCAGTGTGAGTGCCATAGAAGCTAAGTCCTACGGGAATCAAGAGGAGAGTCATATTCCTGCAGAGTTTATCTGTTTAGCTTTTCAGATCTGGAAGAGGTGTCTGAAATACACACTGTATTTTTGTTGCATCAGCTTTGTATGTGATAAATAATAAATCAATTTTTTTTTTTTTTTTATATGCCAGTACTTGTCCTTCAATCTGCTCATTTTACTAGACTGCTACAAGGAAAGATTGTTCACCCTTTTGTTCCTTTTCTAAATCTACAGTCTGGCTTGTTGTTTCCATGTTTATTGTATCTCATTGACTAAATATTAAGTTTTGCAAATAGTAATGTAGGTTCTAAACCACAATAGAAGGATGATGGGATTTTGTAAGCAAGGTCCTAAAGTCTAAACTGCAGATTGCTGAGATACACACCTTCTGAATTGGAAAGAAGCAGTAAAAGTCTGCCTAATATTTGTCTAGAGGTGCTACACAAATAAAAGTATTAATGAAGCTAAAAAACTCATTGTGCATAAAACCAGCAAAATCAACCCAATATGCTTCTCATTTTCCTTTGGCAGATCTTCCAATAAGAACTGGCTGTCAATAGGGGTTTCCATTCATTCTTGCAATGTTTTCCATACTATGGCATCTCAGTGGAGGCATATGACGATTTGGTTTTTGGCTATGGCATGCCACCATGGCATCCCTCAATCAAAAACACTTAGTGACATGCTTTTCTTGCACTGCCTGGCATGCAATGTGCAATATGTCAAAAAACACTGCTGCCCCTTCCATACTGCGTATCATCAAATTCCTTTTTGTTATATTGTTTTCTTCCACAAGCTATTAAATATAGCTTATAAATATAGCAGAATACACTTTATATTTAGATTGGCCACAGGCACTGAGTAAATGCTTTTGCTCATTTAGCATTGTACTGAATGTGGGCACACTCTGTGCTCCAGCAAAGCCCTTTGCATGAAATCACCCATGGGAAATATCCCTGAGCATGGTGAAACATGGAAAACCTTAGCTTTGAGCAGAGACATTCTTGAATTACATGATGCTGGTATATTTACCTCTATTTGTCCCCTTACAGACAGCCATTCCTAGCTGTCATGCTGGCTCCTGGAGACAGCTGGAAATTGGCATGCTGAGGGGAAGCAGTATTTTGGTTGTTCCAGTTATTTCAAGGCATTGGCCAAGTCAGCCATGGCTGGAAGAGCTCAAAACTGCTGCCAGTCACTTTTCCATGCATCATTCTCCTGTACATGTTTTGTGTGCTCTGGGTAAAGTCATGGCTCTGAGCCATTTTCCAGACTCTGCTTATTCCAGCTTTCCATTCTCAAAAAAGAAATTCTCAATGACTTCAGGTATGATATTTTTGTTATATGATATGATCATAATTATGCTTTTTGCTTGTTTAGCAGAAGCAGATGCAGCATCTGAACTTTACATCCAACAGATGGTGTTCCACAGGTATAGCATGCTACTTGTACTGGAGCCTCTGTTTCAATCATTCATTTAGGTAATAAATGTACAAACCCCTCTTTTGGATGAAGAGCACCTTATGTGTTAGGTATCCAACAGGACAACCATGTTTTCTTTATTTCAATAATCTTTTGAATAAACTGTGATTCTGTGACTGTGTGCCAGTTTTGGGAAAGATCATCTCTGCAATTACTGAAATCCTGAACTTTTTCATGAATGGTGTAGATTGATCTTGTTATGCTCTTGCCTTTGCTATTTCAGATGGCTTTTACAACATGTCCAAGGTTTACAAAATAGAAAGAAATCACTGTAATAAAGTTGTGAATGCACTAGGTAACACCAGTCCTCTTAAATGTTTGAAGCTGTGACTTTTTCTTAATTATAATGGCATTTCTGTGGCAGAAGTGTTTATTTCCTTGAAAAAGCAATTTTTTACAAGTTAGATGATAATGAATTTCTGAGATAATTTCAAAAGAAAAGAATAAAGGTAGATCCTAAGGAATGTAAAAATAATGTTATTCTGATCATCTCTTCAGGCAGGTAATGCTACTACATTTGCTTTTTGATCTACCTTTGATGAGGAAAGCAGCAGGAAAAGAAAGGAGTCAGTGAGACACTGTGGGATGACTCAGCACCTGGGGCTGACTCCAAGTACTTACATTTGTCACTTGTGTGTAAGTTACTGCCTGGAAGGCACAACATGCAGAAGCTGACAAAAAGATGCTCCTCTGGGTGCAACAGGACCAGCTCACTGGAATGCTAAAATATGAAGACTTTCACTGTTGAATGGGGCTCTTTAATAAAGAAGATTGTAAAATTCTCACATAGAGCAATGAATTTAAATACCAGGGGAAGAACTGACTTGCATCTTTTTCTGTGTAAAACAAATCATGTTCCTCACCTCCACAAAGGGCTCCAATAAGCATTCTTTGTGTGTATGAAGTTGATTAAAAGTCTCTCTGAGAGTTGCACGAACAAGGCCACTAAAGCTGTCTGCTTATGGGGACAGAAAATGAGCTGCTCCAATTAGAATTTCATGAGCTCACAAGTGTTTCTCTCTAGTCAGATAAGGTAAAAACCAATTCAAAAGGATTAATGTCTAAGCTTTCTGAATTAAAATTGCAACAGGTGTCAATTTTACGTGCCTGCCCTTCCCACAGATGTGACATTATCCATTTGATTGATGACAGAGTAAAAAAATGTTTTTTCTTTTGTCCCATTGTTCTCTTTTGAAAGCAAAAAGATGTATTTTTCCACACCATTGTACCCAAGCCACCTCCTAGTATGTTCTTAATTGAATTCTGAAGATATGAGGAACTACATGTTTTGAAGGATACTTTGATTATGAACATATCTCTGTTCCTTTAAGCATAGCAAAAGGATGCTTCTTACAATATCGTGTAAGTTGCTACAATTGAGTCTCAATTTGATGTATCTTCTCTATGTAAAAATACTATCTACATCACTACATAAATTTTCTCAAATGCAGATTCCTATGTGAGACATCTTGTCCTGACTTTGTCTCAAAGGATTCAGGATGTCTACTTATGGTTATACTCCGAGCAAGAAGAATTTTCTAAACAAGTTTAATAAAGTAATTTTAGCTATGCTAAACAAAGTTCATATTTAGGTATTTATTAGCCTAGCTACACAGCACAACTAGAATGGGAGACTTTATCTTCCAGCTGGTTTTGGGACATCAAATAGGACTAAATTAGTCCCAAGCTCTGTATATTGCAGCTTCTCAATCTTTTTCCTGTACCTTACCAACACAAATGGTAGAACCTCTCAAAGCTGCAGGTTTATTTCCATGCTGCATTACAATGTTGATAGGTACAAGGAGCATTTGAACAAGTTCACCTGTGTTGGAAATCTCCATGGGTTGGGATGTTTCATGACTGACTCCCAAATATTTATCTTGAGATAGTATTTAGTTTGAGTTATGTAGTTTGAGGTTGTAGCTCAAGGTAGACAGAGTTGCAACAATGTTAGCATGGACTGACAAAGCTATGGGAGATTGCAGTGAAGCTGGCATTTGAGAGAAAAGCTCTGAGTACCCAAAACAGATGTGTGGACAAAGCTAACTCCTCATCATCTGAAAAACAAATACTTTCCTGACTAAAATACCCACTGCTAAGTTGCCTAACATGAGAAATGTATTTGGTATAAAGCTCCCTGCATGAAGAACTGACCGGACAACATCAAACCCAAACTTGAGCCAGTGGTCAGGAATGGCCTCCTTTGGGGCTGGCAGAGTGTCCCTTTGCTCAGTGTTTTGCAGGCTGTGAGATATCCTTTCAGGCATTTCTGAGCTGTTGCATGGGAGCATTTGTGAAAGCAGGGAAGGGGGAGTGGGGGAGCCTGCCCGCCCTGGGAGCTCGTCCAGAACCCCCGGGTGTGCTTCACGCCCGCGGAGGGGAGGGAAAATCCAGTTCCCTGCGTCCGCTCCCGGGCTGGTGCGGCCGCTGAGCGCCCCAGGCAGGAGCCTCACCCGAGCCGGGACCGACAGCCCCGGGGCTGCGGGGCGCTCCCGCCAGCAGGAGCCACCCTCTGTCCCCGGGCTGTCCCTGCGGGACGGGATGGAGGGAGCCGCCGGCACGCCCTGCCTCGGGGGGAACACGGCTCTGCTCGGCAGCCGCCCCCAGCCCTGCCCAGCCCTGCCCAGCCCTGCCCAGCCCGGCGGGGAGGACGCGGAGCCGCGGCGGGGCTATAAAAACCCCCCGGGCCGGGAGGGAGGGGACCAGGGCAGGACAGGGAGCGGGACAGGGAGCGGGCAGCGGCAGCATGGCCCAGTCCTTGTGGGGCTACGACAGCGACAACGGTGAGCGGGCTCGGGGCCACCGGGGGGACCGGCATGAGCCCGGCTGAGCAGGGGCGACGTTTCTTTGTCTTTGTCCCGCAGGACCCGAGCGCTGGCACGAAAACTACCCGCTGGCCAAGGGCGACAAGCAGTCCCCCATTGAGATCAACAGCAAGGACGTGCAGCACGACTCCTCTCTCTCCTCCTGGCACGCCAGCTATGACCCCGGGGCTGCCAAAACCATCCTGAACAACGGGCGCACCTGCCGCGTCGTCTTCGACGACACTTTTGATCGATCAGGTCTGTTTGGATTTTTGGGGGGTTGCTAGGAATCAGGGTTTGCAAAGCGCCGGGTATCAAAAAGCATCCTTTAGCCTGTGCAGGCCAGCAGAGAAAAGTCTCATGGGAACGTAAAAAAGGTGCTCCTGGAGTTTATTGTGGCAGATCTGAAGTGGGACAGAAAGGCTGTTAGCTGCAGGGGAACCCCTGAAATACAGATTCAGCTGGATGGTGGACTTCTCCCTATGTCACCTCCTTCAACACAGCCACCACACCTTCAGGTTTTATGTAAGGGACAAGAGTGGTGCCCAAAGGGGTTTAGAATGCTCTGAGGCACTTTGTAAACAAAAACCTTGCATGTACGTTTCTACTGACTGTAATCTTCATTTCCTCTGCATGGCAATTCTTCAGGTACTTCAGAGCCTGAAAAAAGTTATGAAAATAGCATTCATGTAAACAGCATTATATAGTTTCTGGAAAACTATGAAATGGCTTTGTTATTTAATTGAGAGTGAGCAATCTCATGTCTCTAAATTAAATTGTTCAAAACTTGATTGCAGAGCTCTATCTGTATAGCTCTGGATGCAGATAGGCAACAACTGTCAAAATGAATAATAAATTCACAATATCATATAATGCAAAGAAATCTCAAAAGCACGCACGTATTGATTAGTCCTTTATCAAGAAGGAAAGCAATCTAATTAATGGAAAACAGTTACTTTCCTTTGGATTTCTGTGCATCTGTTTTGATGGCACTTGTATTGAGATTTTGTTCTTAGTAAGCTATATCACTAATGAAATACATCCATAATATATTGAAAGATCACTCTCCTGCTTATCTTGATGACCCCCTTGTTTCCTTGGATTTCTTTATTTATCTTTACAGCTACTTGTTATTGTTCCATGTCTCTCAGATGGAATCTCAATTATTTAGGACCAGGACTGTCTCTAAGTTATGTATTTTTATGGTCCTTTTTTACTGTAGTTTCTGCACAGTGGTCTCATAAATTGCACTTCTATTACCATAGAAACACAGAATGGTTTGGATTGGAAGCAACCTTAATGATCGTCTAGTTCCAGCCATACCCTCATCACCACCTTCCATTAGACCATCACTAAAGATGCATTCAACTTTCTCTTGAACATTTCCAGGGCTGAAGCATCCACAGCTTCTTCAGACAACCTGTTCCAGTGCCTCACCTGCCTCATAGTAAAAATTTTCTTCCTAATATTCAGTGTAACCATACTCTCAGTTTGAAAACATTCTTCCTTGCCCTATCACTACCTGCCCCTGTAACAAATTCTATTTATAAGCCAGAATGCTCTGCCAAAAGCTCTGGATAAAATGAATGCCATGACTGAAAGCATGAGAAGGAAATTGGTAATGAACATTTTTACATAGTGGTTCTGTTCTTCTTTACAGCTTCCTAAAGGCTGAAATGCTTTAGGCTGCTCAAGAAATTGTCTGCCCAAGAACAGTATTGCAGAAAGATCCAAATTTGGCCAAACCAAATGCAGCCCATGGTGCAGCACTTCCTCTAAATCATCTTCCCTCCATTTCCTCCCCGTATCTCCCCTCTGGATCACCTCTGTTGTTTCTTTGGACATGCAGTGTGTACATTCACTCCTGACTGCCCTTAGTTTCTGCAGGTTGCTGGACAGTAATTTAGGACTCATGTGTTTCATAGGCACATGATCAGAATCAAATACAATGCTTGACAGTTCTGAAAGACCATGAGGAAGAATTTTGTAGGCATTTTATCACCTTCATTTGTTTGCTTCTGCAACGCAAAAAGATGAGGATAGGTAGTAGTCACAGATTCCATTTTAACTGGAAAAAGAAATATAGTTGAAGGTATTTTTTTCCCAATCACATGGAAAAATTTGAATCTTAAAAAGATTTGGTTTTATGCTGGAGAGATTTGTATACTGTTATGAAGTTCTATTTTCAAGTACTTCACAGTACTTTAGCTGGAAAGGGCCACCTGTAAGAAATGAGTGGTGAATGAGTTTCCAAATCTCACACTGATTCAGCTTGTTAATGTAGGTAGATCACATAAATTCAGCTCCAGCCTTCCATTGATTCCAATGTGAAATGGAAACCAAATACTTCTGAGGAGTTGGGCCTTAGATCCTATGCCTTTTTTGTCCTATATTTGAAAGTTAAATAATAATAACAATAATAATTTTTCAATTGAAGGGTTCTACAGAAGGTTTGCTCAATGTTACCCAATACTATACTGAGTTAGGATTATCTATGTATGAACAAAGTAAAAAAGAGGAATTGCATGCTTAAGTCTCAACAGTGCTTTTTTTCTGGCCCTCCTCTTGATGGTTGTGACACCAACTAAAAAGAGAAACTGCAAAGTTAAACCTCTTGCTCTATGTAGGTATTCTTGTAGGATATCAAGAATTCATTTGAGACCATTGGGCAAAAGAGGATTTCAATGTTAACTTTGAACTTCAAAGCTATTGGTAGAATTTCAAACTTGAATGCTATTTAAACAAGGCCTTCTGGCACTGCAGTTGTGAACTACATTATCAGCTTTCTGTGTAAGGAAACACGACTCATTCCAACCTTAGGTAATGAATGAAAAATACATTTGAGAGCTTATCCTCTAAGCAGTCCCTGCTCTAAAGAATCTCCAGGCTGAAAGAGCAGGTGTGATGTTTTGAAAGTCAGGGTTGATGTCAACTGTCAGACTGATGCATGGTCAGCATTATTTGGCTAAGCACAGCACAAATAACAGCTTCTTAGTTTCTCTTGCTGGTGGATCAAGAACAATTCTGTAACTCACTTGACCTAAACTTTATCGTCTTTATTGAGGGAATATTGATTATTCTCTCACTTCCAAGAAATAGATAATTTTTAAAAAATTTAATTTTTGTTAGAAGCCGCTGTCTGTAACCATTGTTTAGTTGTCGACCTGTAAAAGGTATGCCTGTCTTGGACTGGAGGTACTTTTTGAAGCACCTTTGGCTTAATTTAACAGCACTAACACCAGTCTTTCTTAAAAAGACCCTTTCTGGACAAGAATCACCTGTGAACACCATCCTTCTCTCTCCATACCAGGAACTGTAGTGTGTGCACTTGCCAGAACAGAGGCGTGTTGGGCAGCTGGGGTTTGATTCTGTGCTTGCTTCACAGTGTCCACATCAAACAGAAGAGAATTTAGCCGCAGCCACGCAGACTGGCCAGTGGCTGGCTGGGGAGAGGAGCTGCGGGAGGAGGGTGCGGGGTGTGCGGGGTGGTGGCGGTGCCGATGCCGTGTCCCGGTGGTCCCCCCGGTGCTGGTGCCGTGTCCCACGGTGCCGATGCCGTTCCCGGTGGTCCCCGCGGTGCTGATGCCATGTGTGTCCCCGCAGTGCTCAGAGGGGGACCGCTCACCGGCGCCTACCGCCTGCGCCAGCTGCACCTGCACTGGGGCTCCTCCGACCTGCACGGCTCCGAGCACATCATCGACGGCGTCAAGTATGCAGCAGAGGTGGGATGGATTTTTGACAGCACCATTCCGTGCTGATTGCAATTTTGCATCTGAACAAACTAACCATTCTCCCTCTTGAAAGTATTTAGTTACTGATTTTCCTCCGGCTGTGGAACTCGTGAATACTGCTTAGCACGCGGCGGGATAAACTGCATCTGCCAACAAAAGTATCCCTGCAAGTATCTACTGACACGGACTCCTTTTCTTCATGCCAGAGTTTTTGCTGGTATCTTAGAATGTTTTAAAAATATTTGCGACAAAGCAATCTGTTGTTTCCAAATAGGAAGATCTGCTGAAGTTTTTTTTGGCTTTTAGGCATTTCTGGTATAGCTTGAGTTACCAAGCTGTTTTCAGAAAGAATAGAAAAACTCACTAAAAGCACATTTGATAAGATGACATTCAAAAAATTAGATCCATCTTAAAACTGAGTCAGAGTATGTTTTAGTTCCTGAACATTTCTGCTTTAAAATAACTGTGTGTATTTTCAGGATTTTCAGGAACTATGGAAAATATAATGTTTGAGTTTTGTTTGGGTTTTTTGTTTGTTTGTTTGTTTGTTTGTTTTTAAATGTAAACCACTGCAGGGCTGTTGTCCTAGTGTGTTAAAATTCATGAATGCTTTAGGGCCTGAATACTTCTTCAGGTCCTAAATGTAAGTGAATTAACTATTGAAGCTAGAGAACTGCTAGCAAATGCAGCCTCCTTCCTCCACGTTATTTGAGAATAGGCTCAAAAGACATACCTATACCCACAAAAATCCTGCACTAGTGTTTTCCTGCCTTCTACCTGTATTCTCAAGGCTCAGAGCTTGGGGAAGCTTTGCCTACCTCTCACAGGACAAAACTGAGGCAGATATTTTCAGGATCAAAGTGCACAGATATTGCAGAGATGACTGTGGATGATGGCTTAGTAATTTTTTTCCAGTTCCTTAACCACAGCCAATCTTTGCTAGTGTTCTGCTTTCTGTGGCCAACTAAAGAGAAAAAAATCTGCTTCCTCAAACTATTTCTGGGCTAGTTCAGGCACAGACTTTTTATGTTACTTTTGTCAGCAGTACTTGTGTTAATTGACAGGAGAAGAAAGCCTGGAATATATGTACTTAGCTCCATTGCAGCCACAGATACAGGATTCCTCCAACTTTATCCTTAGCATTAAAATCCTTGTCCTCAAGAGAAAAGAAACAGAGAGCAATAGATTCATTTATATTCAATTTTATTTTTTTTAATATTAAAAGAACTTTTTTAAAAAGACTTTTTTTTCCCACCTGTATGACTGTGTTCCAGATGCTCCTTAATCTGAGATTGCACATTGCTGGTTGCAGCATTTGTAGCTACATGCATGAGCTAGAGATTTTCTGTACAGGGATGTAAAAAATTTGAAATATATCCTGAAAATGCAGCATTGTTGAAAGTAGGTATGAGAAAGAAATGTCAGATTATATCCCACAGTAGATATGAGAAATGTCAGATTATATCCCCACTCCCTTCCAGTACAATGTGCTGAGAGTAGTAACAGATACAAACCAATAATGTGTGCACTACATACAACCCAGTGTAAATAACTTGCATAACCTGAAGATCTAAAAATGTACTTGAGATGAAGTGCATGTCAGTAGGTGTTTTTATGCACTGCATGGGTGCATGTCATGTGCTTGGATTAAACTATTTATAGTGGCATTGTCTGATATTGTGTGGTAAGGTAAACTCCATTTTCTGTGTCCTATGCTTCAATTAAATGCAAAATAATGCTTTATGGAAAGTATGGGTACAGCAGTAAGAAGTACTTACATAGAGTTCTCTTTCTCATGTCCATTCCTTTGCTTACCATGTACCAGAATTTTCTTAATTTAATTTAAAGTGAAGATTGTGTTGTTGACAATTTCTTGTTTTTATAACTGAGGTTTAATTGACTTTTTTTTAGTTGCATATGGTACACTGGAATCCAAAACACGGTAATTTTGCTGGAGCTTTAAAACAACCTGATGGTGTAGCTGTTGTGGGCATTTTTCTGAAAGTAAGTGGCAAATATTCAGTCTTTATAATTTTTCTGTATTTTTTCTCTTTCTCTAGTGCCAGGGAAAAAGTGACCATTGTTTTTCCTGCACTGCAGGCCTTTCCTGTGGTGTGCACTGGGTGAGGAGGAGGGTCTGCATAGGCTGAGTGTTTCCTCTCTTCTTTTGTCTGCTAGCAGGTGTTGTATCTGCCTGTCAGCAAGGTTATGTTGACTGATTCCCTCCTCTGCTCTCTTGTTGATTCCCACACAAGCCGGGAATCAGAATGAGTTAAATGAACCTACTCAAAAAAGAAAGAATTGATGGTAAAATAAGATCACTCAACATTCTAACCTTAAAATACAGAAACTTAAACAAAATAATACTGTACCAGTATTTTCAGATTGATTTTTTATAAACTCAACAGAAAGAAAGCAATCAAATCTGTATGTAGTCTAGGACATTGAGAAATGCTAATGGGCACACAGCCTAATAGTAATAAATTACAGAAACTTGTCTTTTTAGTGCCAGGTGGGCATTTCAGCTTCAACACACCATCAGGGAATCAGTGTCCTTTTATTGTTTTGTCACTAGTAAGTGGCATTTGTACAAGCAAGAATAAGTGGATGTAATTAATTTTGCTACAGTGTCCCTGGACAGACTAGATGCTGTGTCATTTTAATTCTATTATATTGTGAGCCAGCCTGACCTTTTCTCTTGTAGTTAGTCTAAATTGAAGGTCAGCACCTGTCCAGATTCTCCCTTATGACTATGTCCTTCAATTATTCTTCCTTTGTCATTCCTTTCGGTCTATTTTAGGCTAAAGTTTCATGTTGTAAAACACAATACAAAGCACACCGTTATATTCCTCTTTACCATGCTAATGTCAGCTAAAAGGTCTAGAAAAGTCAGTAGTATCACTGTCTTCTCTGTCCCTCTTTCTCTGTTTCCTCCTTGCTCTTTGGTGAAGGAGCTGTTGTTTTTCTCTGAATTTGTCATGTTCCATTACTGGGTTTTGGGATAGTACAAAAATAGGATTGAATTATCTTCTGAGGAATTGAAGTTAATCTATTTTGGAACAAGACATGGCAATAACAGTACATCTTATGCATACTGCCTTTACTCCTCTGGGATGTCAAAGCTTTTGGCAGTGCTAAAAGTCATGAACACAAGCAATAAAGTGACCCCATAGCTTGAGGTCGTCTAGACATGAATTCACATGTCTTACATCAAGTCTGATCTGACTGTGTATGTGCTGCAGAATGAAGTCTGCAGGAACTACAGCCCTTCAGGCCATCAAGACTTTGCCAAGCTCTCAGACATCAGTGGCTGTGGGTTGCTTTTGAAGCAGGAGCCAAGGGTTAAGCCCTGGGTAGTGACACTGAGTGTGCAAGTCCATTCCTCAGACAGGCATGATGCCTTGTAGGGTCCTTCAACACATGTTCAAATTACAAAGCCAGCTACTGGAATTTGCTATTTTGGATGGTCTTTGAACATACATAATTTTCTGTCAGTCCCTGCTGAATTCTCTGAGACTGCTGTTGCCTAATGTGACAGATGGGATGTGCTGAATTTCTTTCAAATACTGTGGAACACGATGAAAAAGATGCAGTATTTGTGCTTTGCATTACAGGTTGGAAAAACTCCCAAACCAGAGATGAAGAGAATTCTTGAAGAAATTGAAAACATTAAGACCAAGGTATCAAAACAATTTTTGTGATATAATGTAGCTGGAAAGCCACAGAAGCAGAAATCAGTAGTTCAGATTCATATTTTGGCATCATTTTAATGTCAAACAGTAGCACCAGAGATGATACATTGGACTGTGGAGCAGGATACTTTCTTTGGCTTAATAAATATTTAACTCCTCACTTCTGCAAGTATTCTTGTTGAAGAGGATTTCTTAAATCCTTGCATACACAGTCTTATTGGTCCTGTTCTGTAAAAAAATATGCCAGTGGGCCAATACCAAGAAGAAATGAAAATCTTTTGAAATTTGTGGACAACAGTAGCCAAAAAAATGCATATCGTAGAGTCAGAAATTTAGTTAGTCTAAAATGAGCAGAAACTAGTAGGAATGTGGATCAGGCTCCCAGTCAGTATAAGGGAGATTTAAAATACTGTTAGTTCTAAGAAGGAACTGTATTTATAAAAGGAATTACATGGTGCAATTTCTGCACCAGTCCTAAGTTCTCTCTTCCTATGATACTAGCACAAATAGCATTACGAATATATTCTAAACTGTTTTTCAGTTTAATTACTGATCTAAGGCACTAGTCCACACGTATTGCATAGATACAGCCACTGAAGGGAGTTACTTGCAGGGAACTGCAACATTGCATCTCTTGTCGTTTAGCATTATCATTTACAATAAACTTCATCTCTAGGGATACTTTAGCAATTCTACTTAATGATAAACTTTATGATTCTAATAATGCTAAAAGTTGTTGGTTTTTTTCTCTTTATTTCACTTTAAACATGCCACCAGATCACCAAATTTGTAGGCATTTTCTTGCAAATTTACCAGAATTCCTTGTATTTAATGTATGTATGTGTGTAGCGCCATTGATGAGTAGGTCTGAGCCTGAAAGCTCTTCTCTCCTTTGTAAGAGTCATATTAATTTTATTTTTTCAACTCAGATTTCAAATTCAATTAAGTTCTTTCTGCTGAGGGAACTGAAGGTTATTTTTTTCACCCTATCCATGCCTCTACCTCGAAGTGTCAATGGTATCTCTTTTGATGGCTTTCTCTCATAATGCCTATATAATTTTTTTGGCCATTTACAAGTAGAAGTTCTGGAAAAAGCAACAGTTGAAGTGAAGCAGAGAAAGACAAGTGCATATGCAAAGAACCATATGTTGTATATTATCTCTTATTTCTTTTCTGTCAACCCAGACATTTTCCCAAGATTACTTATCTTTCAGAAAGATTAATGGGTGGTATCACTGGTGTATTTATCACACATGCAGTTTCAATTGCTCAGATGCATTACAGGCAGAGGAGTTTCTCAGTCACTGTATTTAGTGTATTTACTGAAAAAGCACAATTTTATGAATTTATTTGCAAATTCATAAGGAGCTTACAGAATAATCTTTTCAGGAAGATATAATTGAAGTCACTCCTTCTACTCCTAATTTGTGCAAGGATGCATGAAAATTATTTCAGCTTTTGCTATTCACTTTGTTCTAATCTAGAGAGAGTCTCCATGATAGAAGATGGAAATAGGAATAATATGTCTCCCTTCCCAGAACTGCATCCAAAATATCAATAGAGGAGTAAACTGCATTTTCTCAGTTAGTTTTTATTGCCCAGAGGGAACAAGGAATACTTATCACAGTCCCTTGAAGTCACTATCCTATTTGGTGGCAGACAAACAACAAAAAGACTGAGAGTGTCACCATGAATATACAATTGGAGGCACAATCTTGGGAGGAGAGAGGTACAGATTTAAATTCCTCCAGATAGAAGAGAAGACTGTAATGGATCTGGGATAAATGCCCGGCCACCATCCTGTTGGATAAAAGGGTTATCCTGTTGGATAAGGGTTATACTGCTGGATAACAGTACCAGTAGTGTCACAGGCTTAAACTTTTATCCCAATGGCCCAAAATAAAACACAATTTTGATAATTCCAGAATAGAAAGGTGTAAAAATGAATTTGCTTTGATCCCACACAATTCAGTTTGTAATTTCTTTTAATTTATGAATGTGATCAAAATGTCAGTTATTATTAATTGCTGGAAAAGTGCTTGACAGGAAGGAGATTGATTTCTTGCATGACTCTTGGTATTTAATTACTTGCTTTATAATGACATATATACTGATGACTTTTAAGATGCATATCTACTCTAGAGTTACCACAGAGAATTTTTTTGTTTCCCTAAGGGGAAGGAGGCTCCTTTTCAGCACTTTGATCCTTCAATTCTTTTCCCCAAATCTCGGGACTACTGGACCTACCACGGTTCGTTCACCACACCCCCCTGTGAGGAGTGCATCACTTGGATTCTCCTGAGGGAGCCCATTGAAGTCAGCTCAGACCAGGTAAACTCCAGCCAGTTCTGCTCCTCCTTCACCCGTTCTCAGCAGTGTCTCGTGTGATGATTTGCAAGCCCCGTGCACTTTTTGGTAGGGAAAGCTTTAACTGTGGACAGTGAGAAACTGTCTGCAGAATGGACTGCTGAAATGGGCTGTAAAACTGACCCTGAGAATCAGGTGCTCTTGCAGGACCTCTTGAAACAGCCTCAGCAGTGGTGTTCTTGGGATCTAGAAAACCTGCTAAGGCAGAAGTGCCCCTGAGCCACAAAATTCAGCCATCACAGCAGCCTCAGTTCATTCTACGTGTTTTACAATTAAGTGGCAAGTGAGACTAATACCTTGATGGTTTTCTGGTTTAAGAAATTGCTGGTCCAGACCTTTACTTCTTAAAAGCTGTCACTGAGAAAGAGCAAACAACGTACAACCTGAAAATCTGAACATTCATAGAAATTAATGTACCACTTGCATCCACGTAGCTCAAATATACATTTACAGAGGGGAAAAGGAGAAAAAAAAAGCCTGTCTGGATAAGGTGACGTTTTTAGTTCTTGTGTCCAAAATTCTGGCTATTTATACTACTTTCTGCTTTAGCAATACAAGTCGGAGTATAGCCTTTCTACTGAAATGGCTGTTTTCAAAATAGATTTATTTTGCATTTGGATGAAAGGGTAACAATTAACAAAGCAACACTGAAATTAAGTTAATTTGCATAACAGCAGCTGAGTGCTGAATTCATGATACAACTTAATAATCCAGTTGGCATATCTCTGCCTTGTAGAACAAAATACAAACTTCTGCACCAGTTTTTTCTATCACTGCCTTGCACTGACATAGGTCTGGATCCTCCTTCACAGACAGCTGTATTTTCACGAGGTATTTCCCTGCAGTCCTGCTCCAGCAGAGTCACAGTAGGGCCCTATTCTTTTTCCTCACTGTGGTAGTGAATCAGAGAAAAAAACCAAAAGATGTCCAAGGGTCAGACGATGAAGTGTTCTGTGGATGAAGAGTGTGAAGATCCACAGAAATTGTGCAAGCTCCTGGGCTGCAGAAATCTTTGTCAGTAATCTCAGTGTTGTTAGAGACTGTCATTGTCATTGTGTGCTTGTCACTATATAAGAAAATTCCTTTTTCATCTCAGAGTTTGCTCTAGGCAGTAAGGTCCACAGTGCTTCCACATGAATTTTTCTTCCTTGCAGATGGCAAAGCTCCGTAGCCTTTCCAAGAATAGTGAGAATGAACCCCTGAGCCCTCTCGTTGACAACTGGCGCCCACCACAGCCTCTGAAGGGCAGGATAGTGAGAGCCTCATTCAAGTAAAATCTCAAGTCTCACCCGCTGAACCTGAGTGACAAAATCCCTACATCACAAAAGTGTAGTTAGTTTTTGCTGTCTACTGCTTTTCCTCTGGATCTAGGTCTGTGTTTCTCAGTTTGAAATTCTGAGTGGTAAAAGTGAACATGTTTTTAAAAGCAGGAAAATACTGTATGCAAATACTAAGCAAAATAAGGAAATGTGAGAAGTAATGATTCTTGACCACAAATACCTCAGCATTTATGGTCACTTCTCTGCCTTGTGGTCTTGTAAGAAAAATAGGCTCAGTTTCAATATTTAAAATTAATTTCAAAGGAAATATAGTAAGGCAAAAAATGAACCAGTAGTTCAGGAAAGCAGAAGTAACAGTAGATGAACAGAAGGGAAATGCCTGTCTCTACAGTGTGATCTTGCTCAGACACCCCTCCCTCAGAGGAGACATCCAAAGAGTAAGCACCCCTTTAATATACCAGATTTTCCCTTCCCTGTCTTGTTTACAGTTTTTTATCCAAGATCAGATTAGTGTTCTGAGGGTAAAATGAGGCATACTCCGTTTCTGTTTGAAGAAGAAGAAGAGAAATCTTGCTGTCATTTCAGCATTTGTGGTCTTTGCCATATCCTGCTGCTGCCATTGTTGATCTTTTCTTTTTTTCACCTGCTGCTGTTACTTCAGCCAACCAGGGTAGAGTTCTGCTGGTAACATATTGCCTTGTATTTAGTATGCCAGCTTTAACAATGCTGAGGGGTAAGTGCCTTTCTTGTGCTGCTCTGTGTTATCCCCCAGAATGATAGATTTTTGATGCTCTGCCTGCTTTTTTTATTTGACACCTTAATGGTTTCGCCTATTAGGGACTTTGTTGCATATGGAAAGGATCTTTCTGGATGATTCATATGTGTCATTTGTCATCCCCACTGCTGAAAAATCCAGGTTAAGTCACTTAAATTTATTTGACTGTGTTTATTTGACTGTGTAGCTGGAGAATATAAGTGGATTCTGTTTGGCTCAGTTCCTTTCTGGGGAGACACATCAGTTTTCAAATATGATCCAAGCAAGGTATCACTGGCAGACAGAAACACCTAAATCAACTTTCCCTGTCCTTCATCATGTAAACTTTATCATTTCAGTGTACAAGAACCATCTAGGCTGAGCCCACATAGAGATCATGTGAATAAAGATCTCAACGCCTAGGTGATTATTCAGTATTGGATATACAGGAGGTTGGATGGACAAAGATGGTGCATAAATCCCACTGCTCAGGAAGCTTCTGGGTTCTCTGTGTTCCTGTAACTCATCAGTAGGTAGCAGTGGGTGTTCTTCTGGAGATGTTGCCACAAACATGTTCACAGCAGCATTTATAAGGGATATGTTAAAGTCTGAAAAAAAAAAAAAAACAAACCAGGCTACAAATGGCTGGAATAGGCATTACCTAGTTCTCATTAACTATTTCACTTTCCACCTTTACTAGAAAAATCGTGCTCCAACAGGGAAGTAATGAATGGGCAACACTGGACAAATTCTGCTGTTATTACCAGCACAATTTAATGAGAATTCAGAAATTAAACTGACAGCAGATTTTGATCCTTTTTATTAATTTAGAATTGTTCTAAGGATTGCTGAACCCCCACTGAAAGTTAGTAATTTAGTTTATTAGGAATGTATTTTGCTTAGTATAAAGCAGTTTCTTTTTAAAAACTAAGTTAATGTGAGTAGAAGCTAAAGAATTACGGAATTCTGTTTACAAATGTTTTAGCACTGGCTTAATTTTATCAGAAGATCAGCTTTTGATATTATGAGTGCAGAACTTGCAAGGGTATTGATTTTAGGACTCCCTTAGGTCTTCTTTAAACTCCTGAATCTGTAAATCTTTTCAACACATAAAAATGTTACTACAGAAAGCTCATAAGCAACAGGTTTTTTTACTGTACTATGTCTTACATGTAAAATTTCTTCTCATATCCATATGAAGTTGATCTTGGTGATGAGAAAATTTTAACACAAGTATCTGAGACAAGAGTTTGAGTCTTTCAACCTAAAAGCCATTATCTGTGATGTTTTAATCTCTTGTTATTGAGGCAATAAAGCAAGGTTAGTTGTCTGCACTTGAAATAACTGCTTTTATGTCTTCGGAGAATCAATAAATTGACTTACATAAAAAATAAATTGTTTGTTGTTTTTATGCTTAGTGATGACTGAAAGTAGCTTAAGAACTTAATAGAAAATCTTGCTGCTCCTTTCTTTGATACATGTTCTTGTAATACAAGGGAGAGAGACATTTTAGTACTTTTTAGCTGTTGGAGTTTAGTACAAGAAGCACATCAATCAGCTGAAATGTTACATAATTCTGAAAATTCCTGATTTTGAAGCACACAAACTTGTTAAAGAATAATTGCCTAAAAATCAATTGCCTATTTCCTCTACTACTTTTGAAAGGTAGAATAGGCGGAAGTTTATAAACTACTGAAAGAGTTGTTTTGGTTCCAACAAGCAACACTTGGTTTGTATGTTGGCAAAAAGGAAAATACAGTCTGAAATTTATACTGCTTCCTCATGCATCTCCTCTGATTCCATTCTGTCTTCAAACTGTTATTACACAAAAGCATCAATCTCACTGCAAATATGCTTTAAAGTTTTGGTTTTCCCTTGAAGAATAAAGTGCACACAGTTTTGTACCATTGCCTTTCTTCCTTTGATGAGCAGTGTAGCTCAGCATTGATTACCTTAGTGAAAAAAATCAGCATATGTGGATTCTAATCCTGCTGTCTCACATATCTTAGAGAAAACAAAACAGTAAAAATTACCCTAATCATTCTGGGGCATGAATCATTATGAATTTAGTGCCTATAATGTATATATTAACTACAGCAGGGCAAGTGATTCAAATTAATTACCACCTACTAGGTTGTGATAAATACTTAAATTTTCCCAGTTTCCCATGCCTCACAAGAGAAATTATTAGAAAAATGCAAAGCTTATTCCTATAGCTTCAAAGCTTTTTTTATTAACTGAAACAGGTGTCACCATCTTTCAGTCAGGTGTTAATTCGTAAATGAACTGTGAATTCCTAGTATGACCCTTGTGTACAACCAGCTATGATTCTGCATTTCTAATAAAAAGAACTTTTTTTTTTACTTTATCTCAAAGAAAGATGTTCCTGGATGTCCTTACTGATGGTTTTCTGCTGAGTAATCAGTGTTGAAGAATGTTCATATTGTCAGGGAGTTGGAAAAAACAGAACAATATCTATTTCTTCCTGAGGCATTTTGTCCCATGCCTCAGCAAAGGGAGTAGTTGTGTGGTGTGTGTTCCACCTTGTTTATCGGCCTTTCAACTCAATGAGTCCTGGCATTTATCTTTGTCAATATTGGAACACAAAGCATGTATTCAGGAATTATTTTATATCCAATCCCATGAACTTAATATAATATTTTATCAGATTCCTCACTCCCAAGAATTTAATAGAACTTTTTATAACATTCCTCACTCCCTCAAGAGGCAATGTACAACCAACAAAGAATCAGAGATCAAATCAGACTCAATTTTTAAATTTTTTTTTAAACCATATTTTTAAAAGCATCTTCTTCTTTATGGCTGCTGCACATGTTGTTTTGCAAAAAAGTGCAATAAAATTAAATTAACATATTCAGTGTTATTTGTGAGGGAGAGACAGAAAAACTGTAGAGTTTTGTGTTCATTAAAACACCCAAACGGATTTGAATACAGATAGAAGACTTGTGATATTACTGGGAAAATAAACGCCAACAGAATATTGCTATTACAGAAAATTTTAACTATATTTGGACTGGATAGCACAATACTTGCAAGAATGTCCATAAACTTAAATGAGCAATACACTTGTGGAATCATAGGCCTGAGCTGGACCTGAATGATCATCCAGTTCCAACCCTCATGCCATGGGCAGGGACACCTTCCACTAGACCATTATTTGAAAAAAAAGTACATAGCAGATGGAAAATTTTCTGTAAAACAGGAGGATGGAGAAGAAAGAAATGCAATTTGTACTGCAAACTGATGAAGTGAAGATACAAGTCCACAGTCTAAATTAATACCTCACTTTCAATGACAACTGTGAAGAACATGAGTGAAAATCAAGAAGGGTTAATAGGAATATATATATATATATATATATATATATATATATATATATATATGTGAGAATGAAAACTACCATTAGGTGAGATGGTAAATTGAGTTGGACAGTGGAGCAAACTTCATACAGATGGTGTTGTCTCTGCTTCAGAAAACAAAAAGATCGGCATAATAAATTGCAACCCTTCTGTTAAGCACTCTGTTTCACAAGCTCTCCCTGGAGATAGCATCCTGCCTCTCTATGGGAAATTCCAACAGGAAGGTTGGAAGCAATGATGCCATCAGGTATGTAAAAGAAAGGTTTCAGTCACTGATGAACCACACCTGTCGTTAGCAGAAGCAGGAGCATTGACAGAATGTTATCTGCGTGGGAATTCTCAAAGTAAGCCTCACTGATTCTGCCACTAATTCTTCAAGTCAGAGGTTGACATTAACTCATGCTTTTTGCAGTTCTGTCATGCCATCAGTAAGCAGAATATGCAGTAGGTGTTAGGAAAAAATATGCCTTTGGTAAATTTGAGTAGCACATTGTCACTCTTTTGCTGTTACTAATATCTTGCAGAAGATCTGTCAGGAAACTGTTGAAGAATTTGAAACTCCTTCCTGGAGTTAGACCAGGTTCCTCACTACACTAGGCCAGCAAGACCATGGACCAGTTGTCTCTGACCTTTATGGTGGAGATCATACATCTTTACTAGACTAAGATTTTTAATTCTTCCAATTCTCATGAACTTTTTTCTTTTTTTTTTAACCGATATTCCCAGATTTATCCTACCTTCACCACATAGACAACACAAACATCCCTGCTGAAAACTAAAGTGAAGGATGCTGCTTCTTGCTTGGCTTGAAATGGTCATTTTCCAGAGCCCACACGGTGGAGCCAGTTCTTCAGCAGTCACCTTCCTGACACCACTTTCAGCTAACAAGAGGCCTGGACAGTGCAAATTCTTCTAGTCCTGCACAAGTAACTGAGCATTGAAACAAATGTAGTTTATTCAAGGGCTTCTAGATTTACAGGATCTGGTGTTTAACTAAATATTGATAGTAATGGACTAATATTCATTTCTATCTAAAATAATCTTCTGTATTTCGTTTGTATGTTTATTCATGCAAAGTCTATGTATGTAAGCTCTTTTGCTTTTATAGGCTGAGAATAGTCCAGATAATTCCATTCCTAAAGTCTCAAAGAATCTTTTCACAATGTAAGAGGTGAAAATCTCCTACTGGCATGCACTGAACTGGTTGCTGATTTGAGTAATTATGAGACCAAGACTGGGGGATACATTACCCTCCATACTAGCAGTGCCCTGGCTGAATAGCACTTTCAGTCTACATAGCCCTTTTCTCTCTGCACTCTCAGTCATCCTTCATGGTTATGATAATTTCTACACTGAATTAAAAAAACAAAGACATTTCCATTAAGGTTCACTTATTTCAGAGAACACTGACTTTTTTTCTTAACACTGCAGGCTACCAGCCATTAAGCCTTAATTTACGAGCTCCCACAATGTTGTGAATTGTCTGTGTAATAAATCTCTGCTGGAGAAAGAAAATAATCATCAAATATATTTTCTTGTCAGATATCATTGAGCAACAAATGGCAACAGTGTTAGCAGCCTATCTAAATTTACAGCTAAGCAAATGCTACTGACCCTTAAATAAACAGATGTAAGTTGATTTGTTGCCCAGTAGTGTGTAAGACCTATAATTGAAACACTGATTTCATTGTCTCTGTTGGGAAAGGTAGAGAATGCAAGTTTAGAAGCAATACTTTCTATGCCTAATATCTTGAAGCATTTTGCTGTAACTTCCACCACTGAAAAATTATGTGAAAGGGATAGTCAGTGTAATCTAAATAAAGCTGAGGCTATGGAGGATTTCTCCTGCCATTAAGGTAATAATTGTGACAGGACTTACATTAAATTACAGACCATAAATAGGGTACAGTATAAATTAATAGTGAAATAATTATGTTCTTATGCTGGTGTCCATCATCAGACTATTTAAATGCCACTGTAAGAAGTCCCATGAAATATTTAAAACATTTCCAACCAGATTTCCTATATGTTCCTCCCATAGCCTCAAAACCCTAAATTCATAATATTTGCTGTGTATACAGGTATCTTCTCCTCATCTTAAAAGTAATGGGGGTAAAAGTCCACTGCAGACAATCTTGAATCTGGCAGTTCTCTGTAAAAGAAACTACTTGTTCGACTCTGATTGTGACCTTTTACCCTGGATATGATCTGGGTTATAGTGAGGTTTGCTTTCTGGTTTAAGTTTCAATCAATTTAATCATTTAATGGTTATTATTTAATAGTATACAACAATTAAAATTGTATTAGTTAAAATTAATGAAAGTAAACATTGTCATTAAATAGCTATTTTTGGAATACTAAAAAAATCTGCTGCTTTTTCTACTTTGCTGAGCTTGACTGTCCTACTTAGTCTCTGTCATCCTTGCTGGAAGCACAGTGTTCCCATTTTACAGAATCTGACTGAAGGGTTTGCCATTTTTACATAAGTTTTTGGTGTTTTTTGGTGTTTTTGTTTAAATGCTGAACCAAAAGCAACACTAGATTAGAGCTCTCTTTTTTTCTTCTTCTTACTGTATTGAAATGTCTTTAATCACGAAACAAAGTCCCATGATTTGGAAAAGATCGTTCTGGAACAACTTCACAATAGCATCTAGTCAACAATATGGGTAGAACCTTAAAACTTCAAGTTAAACAGTGAATCCATTGTATTTGTACTGTCATATCACAGGATGCAGGGTCTAGTTCCTGATGCACCTGTTCAAGTGAGCGTTCTCTTCACTCGGCAATATTTATTGCGACTGAGCTGTTGAATAAAAAACATGCACTAAAATTTGTTGCCTGGATAGACTTCATGAATGTGGATGCACATATTTCCATGTCAGCAAGGGAACTCAAGGAACAGATTAATTCCATTTATGCAAGCATGGAGAAATTTTAGCAACCAGTAAATAAGCACCATAGCAGTGCCTGGTTATACCCAGACAGAAGAAGACAAGCTGTTGCACATCTCCTTGCTCCAGCTTCTGATTGACTGTATGGTCTGTCTGATGCACAAAAATGTCGAGTTTCCCTAGTTGGAACTGGTGAAGAGAATGTGTGAGAACATTCACATAATCTTAAACTAGGATGTGGCATTTTGCCAGACAGCCCAGATGGAGAGGGCACAAGGCTGTATTACCTGCAGAAGCTTGGCCGTCTGTGCCTTGTCACAGGGAATCTCTGTATAATCCATCTATCCTGTTAGCAGTTGCTGGAATTTAAGATCTGGTTGTAATTTTTCCTTTACTGCATAATTAAATAATACTGCTTAATTAAAGCATGCAGATTACTTATTTACACTTACTTCACTTGGAAACTACCCCTGGTTGCAGCTGGGGAAGGAAATGGCAGAGTCTTCATTATTAAGGCTAAACCCATCTCCACATACATGATTACACTGGCTACAGCCCAGAAATCCCTCTTGCTTATGTTTCCAAAATAATCTATGAATCAATGTTATACACAAGTATCAAGTCTTTCTGTGGACATGCTTTCTCCTCATGCTTCTTTTGTACGTACTTGGTAAGATCTACAGAGATTATGCCAGCCTGTCTCAATGGCTCTTACTGCTTGACTTGTGCCACGGTTGTCTCTAGCAGCAGGGTCTGTTCTACAGTTTCCCTCATGGATATGGGATTTTGGGGGGCACCTTCCACCTTTCTCCTGGTGATGCTTTCTTGCTCACCCATGTCTGGTCCAGAACACGCTGCTTCTCTTTCTGTGGGAAATGGTCACTGCAGGCTGCAAACTGAACTGGCATAGCCAATGTGGACTTGTTAGATTGTTTTGCCCTAGCAGGCAGACAGAGTTGCAAAACTTCCTGGAGTTCTTTAGAAGTTCCCTGCACTAGTCAGCTGTCTGGTTGACCCATCTCATCACCAGATAGACTTTCAGAGGTGCAATCTTTCTACAGAAATGCATGTTTCTGGATTATCCTGCACTTCCATCTCAACTGTACCAATGGCTGTTATCTTTAAGATGGTTCCCCACCCATCTAGTAATACATTTCTTGGGCACGCTGCAATTGTTCCACCTAACTGCTGAACAGTCACTGCAGTAAACCTGTTGGCTCCACAATTAAACATGGGTGATGTGCATGTGTGTGTGTGTGTTTGCAGAAACAAGTGTGCTTGCAGAAAAAAAATATTTTCCAGTGCTTTGAAAGGAATTGAAAGGTAGCAGACAAAACAATGCAGTTGACAGAAATGCCTGGATGGCATTCAGAAAGTATCCAAATGAGCTCACAATTATGTGTTGTAGCTGCACTGCATTGCAAAGTGGGTAGATGGGAACACATGCTGAAATGGGTCAAGTGCTTTACCCACATTCCAGCCAATAGTGCCAACACATTTTTAACATTCACCTAGATAGGTTTACTTGGGCTTTTATTTCTGGCTTTTCTATGTATAAAAGTTTTTACCTACAAACGTCACAAAAATACTGATACTAACAAAATATTCTCTTTTGTTTCTTGTTTCAGTATAGATTTTTGTCTATGTGCACTCTTAAATAATGTAAGTGGCAGAGTGTGCCATAGCAGCTCTTTGATTTTGTAGATGAGTAGCAATAAAACCATACAAAATCCTGGTAGAAAGATATTTTATAGAGCTATCTACTCCTAGTCTGTAAGTATCAGTTCCTTGACAATAAAAACCCTGGGGGAAAAATCAGGATTGTGACATAATAGCAAAATAATTCAACTCAGTATGTTGTTTTTCTTATTTTGGCAGACAAAGATCTCACTGTTGATAGGTTTCCATTCATGCCTACGATGTTTTCCATTGCCTGGCACAAATTTCAGTGAAGTGGAAGGCATATGACAAACTGGCTTCTTGTCTGTAACATGCCACACCAACTATGGCATGCCTGATGAAAAGCACTGTGTGAATGTCTTTTGCACAGTGCCAGGCATGCTATGCACAGCCCGCTGCAAAAGAATATGGAAGCTTTCTGAAGCTTCTTTTTTTGCTTTTTTATTTTTCACACATTTCTTATTAAAATAGAAGGTAGATATATTAATATTTGCACAAGGCACAAAACAAGAATTCCAAAACAGTTCTGTAATTTGGTTCACTTGCTCTGCAGTCTGGCACTGCACTGAAACACAGTTAATGCAGGTATATCTCAGCCTGCTTACTGACTGAACAAATCTAGTGAGCTCTGATTCTCCTTGCCCATGGTGCTCCAGCCCATCGTCTTTTTGGCCCTCCACTACACTTGCAATGATTATTCAATGTCTCTCTTGCAATACCAGGCTCAAAATTGGATTCTAGAAAGAACTACTTGCACAAGTGCTTGTACAAGTTGAAGATGGAAATTATCATTCCTGCCAACCTGCTGGCTACACTCTTGTTAGTGCAGCTCAGTGTGCACCACAGCAAGGACACACTGCTGGCTCAACTCATTTGCTGTCCACCAGGATCTCCACATCTTTATGTACAAAGGTGCCTGATGGCCAGCCCATCCTCCCCACGTGCAGGGCTTTGCAGTAACTTTGTTGAACAGCTTCAGGTTGTGGTCAGCTCATTTCTTCAGCCTGTTTGGGTTCCTCTGAAGAGCAGCTCATGATTTAATCCTTGAACTTGCTGAGGGTATATTTTGTGCCATTGATCAGGTCATTAAACTTCTGCCAGTAATACGACAAATGAAATCTCCTTCCAGAAAAATAATGGATACTGTGGTGGACCAAATCATGTTTATAATACCTGAATAAAGTTAATCTAAATTGTTATTATCTGTTTGACTTGTCTCTTTTTGATCAGAGGATGGGGACTCTGTGCATACTGGAGCCTTTTAACAATGTATCATTACTTTTACAGGATGCATTTATTGACCTTGCCATCTAGTCTTGTCACTTCTCCACTCACAGACATTGTAATACGCCTTAATTTTCTTCTCTCTGCTTTATGGAGTCCTGGCAACCAGCCTATATTCTATCATGTAAATAATTCTTGTACCACAAATATTTTTTCACTTTTTTTCTTCACTGCTGTTCCTTACCACTTGGCCCCCTTTCTCTTTTCTGCCTGCCCCAAGAATCTATACCAGTCTCAGTAACCCATTTACCATGCTTAGTTCCCATTCTCCTTATAGCAAGAGCTCCCTATGACCCTTGTCCAAGCTATTCTCTTTATGATACAAAAGAAGCTTCATATCCCTCTTTTTCCCTTTATTTCCTTCTTCTGTCTTGGCCAATAAATCACTCAGTGATTTATAAGTAAATATGCCCAATTGGGAAGATGAATAGGGAAGACATTCAGTTTATAGCTGGGCAGAGCAATATTAACTGGTGTGACCAGCTGGCTGTTTATTTGATCTGCAGAAAACTGCAGAGTTATTTAGACTATGGAGTGCTATGGTGCTGCCCATTCCATCGTTATCACATTACTTTCAAGCAGAGAGAAATGTCATCAACATGATGTCATAACATTCAGCAAACTGGCTTATGTGATGCTGATCCCAACATTTTTTTAAATATGCCACAGTTTTAGGTAAGCTTATATGTATCAAAGGTACTTAAATGCCTCCCATTTGTCAGCACATTTCTCTCATGTTTTTATTCTATTGCATATACATACTTTTCAAGTTGACTAGCACGCCTACTGTAGCACTGCTACTGATTACCAGTTCAGTAAGAACTAACAACCCTGGGATTTTATTCCAATTGGTTGCTTTTCATGTAGAGATGCAAGACTAAAACGTCACTTTCTGAGTAAATCCTTTTGAAAAGCGGTGTTTCATTCACTCATAATAACGAAATTACAAATGTCTGCTTAGTATTTTTTAAGCCAACCGCTCTTCTGGCTGTGATCAGCTGATTTTCAAATTTTTGTTTGTTTATATTCATTAAAGCTCAAACAATTGAACTATTTCTGCATTCCTTTCTTCAAGTAAAACTATAGATAACTTTGCCTGCTTCCTTTAGAAGCAGCTGATAGCCATTCTTGTGAAGTGGGACTTCATTCCTTTCTCCTGGTGATATATTAAGTATGACTTTATTGCTCTCTCCTGGTGATCCACAAAATATTCAGAGGACTTTCAAATTCCCTCTACTTAAGTTGTTATGTATATTTATCACAAAACTTAATATTTAAAGGCTCTGGATGCAATCTCTGAAGATAGTGTGAAGTACCTGCTGTACCCTCATTACCTGCAATTTGGGAACTACAGATAGGTTGGATAATTTTTCCCACAGATCTCTTTTCTGTTCCTTCTAGTCTGTGTTCCATTTTGTAAATACTATATTAAAAGTTTATTTTGAGGGTTAAAGGGCTGTTAAAGGGTGAGCTGGCATTCTCCATTTCTTGCAGAAATAATTCTAGAGAAGCAAGCATGGGCTTAGTAAGCATAGCCTTTTGGCAAAGGCTCAGCTCCTGAGATCAATGATTTCCATTGCCTTGTTCTTCTTTGCACAAACAATGTAGGATAAGGAGAAGGAGGCAAAGAAAAAAAACTAACACTATCTGGGAAAGAATGCTTGAATTAATGACAAAGTTCATATCAGTGTTTTTATGAATAAGCCAAAACTGCAGTTGGGATATGCTACATACGTGTCAGCATGTGATGAAAAATAGGTCTGATCTTACATGCAATCGCTATTGATCCGAATGGTAATGGAAAATTGATTTTTTTCTGTTTTAATAGTGGACTTTCTCAATCTCTGTATTTCTTTCTTCATTTAGTTCTAAATAAAAAACGTGCAAGGAACAAGATTCTTTGGATGAGAATCCTGTAATAACCTAATGCATCAGGAGCTGATTCTTCCAAGACATCATAACAGAAATTACAAAAGTACCACAGAACTTTCCTAAACTTTATTCTTCTGTTATGCAAGAAGGTGGCTGGTATTCATTAACTTCTATGGTTACACATTAAAAGTCTTTTCACTGACTCTATAACTTAACCTTCTGTGTGGCTGGTTTGTGTCTGAGCTTTGTCTCTTTTTTCTCATTTTCTCAGCAAAATGACAGAATGTGGAATTTTTGTAGAGATGAAAGCATCATAGTTGCTGAGATCTCTGCGAGATACAAAGTTAACCTAAAAGAATAAAATTACCTTTACATTTATAATCGAAACAAAATTTATACATTCTGATCTGATGAGTTTTGGAATTACATATGCCTAAATCCAGGAATGATGACACAATTACACTACAGGGAAATACAGTAATTATTAGATTGATGAACGTATCAATCTGATTTGAATGAACAGCCTTTTATTAAAGCATAGTTGTCTAGGCCCTGCACCTAAATTCAGAATAAGCTTCAAACACTTCTCCATCCCCACTGACAAATCCCTAGTTTTAAAGGTGATGAGTATTATATGGAAAAATATCTATCTGAAGTGTAAAGTCCAAGCATATGTCTGAGAAGTAAATATAACTGCCCAGCCTAAATCTCCTGGCCAACTATGTGCCTTTGCCTCTTTGAACAGGAATTATCCTTGTACTTGGTCAAAATGAGACTACAGGCTCTTGTGAATCTTTTGACTTATGTATCCTAAAGGAGAGATGAATAATCATGAAGGATGGGAACAATACACAGAGGTGATAGTCTGCTAATCAGAGTCAAGGATCTTGTACTAATTCGTAGTCCCTTGAGCAAAGCCTAAATAAAGTCATTTGGGAGGAATCACTATGTCAGGATTGCTAGAAATAGCAACCTCCTCCACTTTCTGAAAGTGAGTTATGAAACATGAGCAAACACAACCTCTTAATCTATTTCTGGAAGTAATTTTTGTATCTTTGTCCCCAGCACCATCAGTAGTATCAAGGCTTTGGCTGATGGACCCTCACAATTGCAGATCTACCCTTTCACCATGTTCCTCAGAGTTTTTAGTTTGCTGACACACAAGAAGCTTTTGTGAGCACTTCTCCGTGACATGTAAAGAAAGGGGATTCATGTTGCACTTTCTGTCCTAGGACTTCGCCTCTCACTAGCTATACTGCAGAACTATTTAAGTTCTGATATATTTCAGCCCTTCTATAAAGATAGGGAAGGTGCAGGATCCAGACCATAATCTTAAAGTGCTGAGGTTCATCTTACATCAAAACCATTTCATGGAATATTTAAAGGCATTTGAACCATAAACATCTTCTGTTAAAGACACGCTACAGTGAACGCAGTTAGAGGAAGAGCAAGAGCTGGGGCACTAGAGACTGGGAAGTGGGACTGCTGTTTAAGTTAATAAAGATTGTGGGTTTCCCTTCCAAACCTTCCTTATGTGTGTTTGGAACTTAAGATTAAGAATTTAATCACATCACTTACTACCAAAGATTGAGAATAAACGATTTATATAAGCTTTAGAAAATTATCCTGGTAAACTTAATCACCTGTTTAACACTGGACTAGTCCTTGTTATTTCTAACTTACACTTTAAATTCAATGCAAATTAATATAAACTATACCTAAGTGAGCAGGAGTGACGAAATTGTGGACAGGCAAACTTTGCTTTTATGAAGTGATGACATCATTCCAAGTCAGTGCTAGAGCATGAATGAGCAGATTGATCCATGTTTAAATGGAGACTTACATTTCAGCATATATGCCATCTGGATAATGCTTGCAGCAACACCATAATGACTAACTAACTAGAAACTTCATAGGAATCTGTGTATTGAACTTGTGTTTTGTTTTTTTTTCATGGATAGATGCTATATGGTGAATATTAATCTCATTTCCGGAATGCTCTTCATTTCTTAACTCAATGATTGTCCTTTAAATCACTTTAAAATTAGAGACTAAGCCTGTCTTACATTTTTTTTTCATAAATCTGACTTTAACATTATCTAAAGCAGCAGTAGATTTATTAGTTACAACACAGAGAGGAGACCCACCAAATTGTGACCTGTGGTCTGCCTTAAAATAACTTTCCATATCTCACCAAGATATAAAAATAACAAAACTTGTTGAAGTCAAGGTTCTAGGGATTTTTGTGCATGGGCTGAATTATCAAGAACCCTAGAATCCTATTTCTAACTCCCTCATTATTCTGCTTTGTAACCATGAACTACTCCCAACGTTCAGGACTATCTAGCTGCTTCCCTTTTCTTTTTAGACCACCTCTGCTTAAGACCAAATTCAATCTTGACTGTTGTCTTCTATGCCATCTGTGCACTTTCTTAAAACACTTCTCTTGTACAGACTGTGTTCAATAATGAAGAGCCCAGCAAAGACTTTTAAAGGCTTTCTTTTTACTGGCAGAGAAGAACAGTGTTTTTAAGGGATTCGATACAGGTGAGAATGGAGCGAGTAAGTATTTCATCTGGATAGAGGTGTTAATGGACACAGGATACTCAGGCTTGCAAAAAGGAATAAAATCTAGAGGGAAGGGGTGTTTTGAATGAGGAAGAAGATCAAAGTAGAAGAAACCAGAAGAAAGCCTCCTGTCTCACTTGGTCCCCTTGATGACCCTCAAGTCCTAGAGAAAGAGCTCAGTGAAAGCAGATATATAAAAGACATTTGTTTTTCCTCAGAAATAAATTATTTATTTGGTTTAAAGGTCTGAATAAAAGTGTCTAATGTTAAAACGTTTTCTTAGATGGCTTCTTCTTTCTTTTCACAGTTGTTTTTAGGTTATCTAAATGTCAAGGAGTTCAGAATAAACACCGACTCTGAATAAATGTTGAGCCTGAGAGCTCAGGACAGAAATTTCAGTATCTAAAAATGTCTGCATCTTGCTACCCAAGTCATAAATACAACCTCAAATCTGCCCATTAAAGTCTATTTAAAATACAGTACTTTTATGTCACATGCTCTCAATCTGGAGATTTGTCTGTGGGTCATGGCAGTGAGTAGATGCTCAGATATGGAAGTGAAAACTGAGGAAAAGGTGGGAAATAGTATGTGCTCTGTCAGACATAAATACAAAGCTCCTGTGTACCTTGTTCATGTCTCCACTTTTAATATTGCAAGAGTCACTGAAAAACCTTGGGTGGTTCCAAACCTTGATCTGTTATCTTGCCTCAGATTGTTCGCAGCAAAGTTAGATGTAATTGTTCATTGGCTAGCACTTCTCTTTAGCTTCAGTAACTCTTAAAATTTGCTGGTGTTTACCTCTTTGATGAAACACATAGAAAGACAGCTGTCACTTACCCTCTTACCATTTGTTTGTTATGCAAAGCACACTAAGCTTTTATAGTCTCATCTTATGAAAGAGGCTCTTTAATGGCCCTGTCTCCCCTGCACCTGTTGCAATTCATCGTAATTCAGCTTCATGAGGCCAACAGACCTGTCTCAGAGGTCACACCAGGGTCTCTTCAGCTCCAGTGACATGTCCTTGGTTCGTTCCTGGTTTTTTCTGTGAGCAGATCCTGTAATGCTTATTGACATGCTATCACCAACAGAGCCACTCTTCTTCCTTCTCTTTCACTTCATATCAGAAAAAAATCTATCACCCAGGGCTATGATTCAAGACCACCGTGTAGCACTTTTAGCTACTAAATTTCACCCAGTGTAGTTTACACAATGTAAAAGGATACTGATTTCTTCTGCACTATGAATCCACACTTCCATCCTGTGCCATTTGCATTTTTCATCAACCAGCTTGTACGTTTTTCCCCTCACTTCACTACTAGTAAGTAAAATAAGCTCACTCCTTCTTATACAGAAAGTCTTCTAAAATTTAAATCACAGTATTTCACCTTTCAGTCCAGTATTTTGTCTTCTACTTAGTCAGCCCCTCGTCCATTTTACACCATTGGTGCTAACCTCTGTCTTCTCTATTTCATTTAGCAATTCCCTATGTGTCAGAATAACATATATTTTTAGAAGTAATTTGATTTCTATGTGTCACATAAGGAACATAGGCCTGCTAACAAGTATGCTTACAATTTTAAGTGCAATGTGATGCATAACACCCTGCTAAATGAAAGGAGAATTAGAGCTGAAGCAAAACAAACAAATCCTATGCTTAATTTGATAATAACGATTTTATCTGGAGCTGGCAGGAACTGGATCTTCAGCTAGTTTAATGATTTCCATTTACCAAGAAGTAGAGGATGCAGCACCTTTTTAAAGGCTGGAGCAATTAATGCCACTGAATTTTTGCAGGGAAGCTGTTTATGAAGGCGACGGGAGACGGCACAGCAGGGAGCAGCGCTGGAATCCAGGCGAATACACGGGAATTTCCTAGGGAAGGGTGTGAACCTGTGATAGCCATTGGCACTCAAACGCTGGACTCATCCTCTCACCCCCTGCTGGTCCCTGGATCACACAGGGAGGAAAACACGGCACACCCAGGAGGGAAACACGGCTCCAGCGCGGGCAGACACTCCTGGGGGGACACTCCTGGGGGACACTCCTGGGGGGACACTCCCCGGGGGGGACACTCCTGGGGGGACACTCCTGGGGGACACTCCTGGGGGGACACTCCCCGGGGGGGACACTCCTGGGGGGACACTCCTGGGGGACACTCCTGGGGGACACTCCCCGGGGGGGACACTCCTGGGGGGACTCTCATGGGGGACACTCCTGGGGGACACTCCTGGGGGGACACTCCTGAGGGGATACTCCTGGGGGGACTCTGATGGGGGGACTCTCATGGGGGACACTCCTGAGGGGACACTCCTGAGGGGACACTCCTGGGGGACACTCCTGAGGGGACAGCCGGCCCCTCCGCACCGCACAGGCCTTTCCCCACAGGGGCTTTCTGCAAACAGCCCGGCCAGCCTCCCTGACACCTGCACCGCTCACTGCAGCACCCAGCCAGGCTAAAGCGTCCTGCCTGACCTGGCTGCGCGTCCGCGCATGGATGCGTGCACATCTCACTGGAATTTGAAAGCTATTCCTACATTGCTCGTGCCTAGTGCTGGACATTTGTGCTTTTCTACATCCCCATCTCCTCGCCGCCGGGGCAGGCGGTGGCAGCCCTCTCCCCTCCCTGGACATTCCCGGCTCTGTCCCGGGCCGCCTCCTTCCCCCGGTGGGAGCCGGGCGGGCGGTGCGAGGCTCTCCCCGCCCCCGGCTCCCGGGGCCCTCCCGGCCCTCGGCTGCGGGGACGGGCATGGATTTGGCGGGAGTCTATAAAAAGCCGCCGTGAGGCGAGGCCACCGTCCTGCCAGAGGCGCCGGCGGAGGCTGGGGCACCGCATCATGATCAACCCCAACTACTACCCCTGGGGCTACGACGGCGACAACGGTGAGAGAGAGCCCGGCGGGCTCCTCCCGGCACCGACAGCCGGGAGAACGGGGCTCCGCTTCCCCGTGGAGCGTGGCGGGGGATGCGGGCTCAGGCGGGCCCGGGGCGCTGCAGGTGGCGGGGCCGCTGGGCTCTCGCTTGCAGGCGCGGAAGAGCCGAAGCTGGTGGAAGGAGAGGTCAATGGCAGGGAGTCTTCGAGTTAAAAAAAGTCAGTTTTCCCTAGTGTTAATGTAAATTAAAATTTGACATAGCAAAGCATAGGGCTTTAGGCTTGCCCTAATGCAGGGAGAGCAGTGCTGGGCTGCAGGCCCCGCATGCCAGGAGAGGTTGGGGTGTTGATGGTCTCTTGTTCCTGCTCTCTCCTCTTCTGCAGGAAGAACAGTTCAGCATTGGTCAGGCTTTTTCCACATTAATTTCTCGGTATAACCATGATGATAATTAAATCCACGTTTCAAATTCTTGACACGTCCAGGGATCAGTGGTCTTTTCTCCATTCCATATGTCTACATGGTGCCACATTTGAATAATTTGGGTATATCTCATCATGTTTCTAGCCACTGCTGGACTTGAAGTATACACCTCTACTTTGCTTCCTTGGGATATTGTCAGTCTCCTAGTAGTCAGTCTTGAGGTTGCTATAAGAGTTTAGGTTCAGTTAACAGACTTGAAGTATCCAGTATTCCAGCTAGAAATCAATCTGGTTGGTTTTTATGCAGTGAAACTCTTGATAGGACATGAATCACAACTAGGCAATTACTTATTAATACACTTAAATGATGTTCTGTACTTAAGCAAGCCTAGCTTGCATTAATTGTAACAAGTATAATTCATATCTCTCTGGAAAAGATTTTCATTATACTTCTCTGTGCTTTTTTGTAGGACCAGATCAGTGGCACAAAAATTACCCTTTTGCAAAAGGACGCCATCAGTCACCGATTGAAATCAATAACAAAGAGGTGCATTATGATAGTTCTTTACTACCATGGTTTGCTAGTTATGATCCTGGTGCAGCTAAGACCATCCTCAATAATGGGAAGACCTGCAGAGTTGTATTTGATGATTCATTCGATAGATCAGGTCAGTTTTGTTCCCATCTCTAACTATCATTACATGTAAGTGACTGTTTCTCAGTTTACATGGTAGAGACTGCTGTGAATGTTCAGGCTGTTAGAAGGGTTCTGTGTGCTGCCTATGTGTGATGTACAAGTTTCTCTGACCTCCTACCCTGTTCTACTGCTGGGAAAGGTCTGGGACTCCTTTTAAAGTTCATCAGCGAAGTTCTAGGGAATGGAGAGAGCTGCACAGAAACTTGGTACAGGGTGAATTAAGGTATAAGATAGGTTTCTGGGGCTGCAAAAAGTCATTGCAGTTGTACTGCTTTCCAGGACAAAGTAGGTTCAGGCTTTATTTGTGAGAACTGAATTCCATTTTACCTATTTGAGATGCCCAGTAGAACATCTTAAGTTACAATATTTAAAAACTCTATCCATGTAATTTGTGATAAGTGAACTAACAAGCCAGATGTTGCCACAACGTCATGGTATTTCATCAGTTCAAACTCTTTTTGGCATTCATGAGGTTTTGTCTTAATGAAGATAATAGGACTGATAAATTTAATTGTGTCAAGTTTAATGTCCAAAATCTTTTATCCACTTGGAACTCTGAGAGCATACAGTGTACAGACTTATTTCTGCATTCAAACTTCCACTCTGTATATAATTAGGAATGACAGCTGTAATTACTAGGAGAAATTTTATTAATAGATTGTTTCATGTTAAGTATTTATGGACATGGATTTGATTTAATTTAATGGATTTTTAACTAATTATTTGGGTTTCATGAAACTGAGGATCAAATGTATGTAAGCTGGACTAGTTAATATACTATCAAAACTCACAAATTACTCTGCAGTCAATGGTTTTGTAACTTTCCTAGCAAAGTGGGAATTCTAAATGCTATTTGAAGAAAAAGATTAACGTCAGATAAAATTATACACAAGTAAAGAAATGTAGCTGTGGCATATGAGATCTCCATGACTATTACCTTTTTTTACCATCTGTTTATTTGTTAGAACAGCATTAGATATACCAATGGTTGCATCTTTTCCATAAAAATAAAAGTGTAATTATTGTTTAAATAACTCTGATTTTGAATGGGAGAGAGTATCCAGGCACAGCAATCTACAGCATGGATGCAACCCTCACCACAAAGAACAGAAAGTTTCAGAATGTTCTGAAATTTTTTTCATCCTCAGTAACTGTTGTGTTTTGATCTCAGAAATAAAAAGCCACTCACTGCAAAAAAGTAGGTGGATATCTCAGCTCTTTGAAGTCAAGAAACATTTAGTGTTTGTTGTTATGTCTCCTTTGTTATACCATTGCCTGCAGAATCTGTGGGTGGTGTTCTTTCTCTAATATAATGCTAATTGCAGGACGAATTCCACTGTGCATACTCCCACTGACTTGAACACATTTTCAGTTTTTTAGGATATGTACAGTGGCTTATTTTTTATGTAAAAGAACCACCAGCTGCACAAAACATACTTATGCAATAGCAATCATATAGGAATTAAGCTTTTATTCCTTTGGAAAAAAGACATTCATTCTCTCTATATCTGTGTATGTGTCTATCACTCCATCTATCTGAATTATTTCTGAGTTAACCAGAAAACTAAGGGCCTCATTTATTTTCCTGCCTTTTTTTCAGTTATAGTGGTTATACCCATATCTGTACTTCTGTCTAGATTTTCATTAGTTTGGATAAAATAGATGGCTGAATAAATTGCCAAGGTGAGTGATAAAATTATTAATTTTTGATGTCTCCAAGTTTTACATGTGTTGTGTATCCTGCCAAGAACACTTGAAGTATTCACAATTGGGGACAGTTTCTTAAATTCAAACAATTAGAGTGTCAGCCAATGTAATTCAGGTATTAGGTTGAAAAAGGCCTTATTACTTTTATGTTTGGGATTAGCCTAGTGGAAGGAATTTGAGAATTTACTTCCATTTATAAAGTCTGATGGACTTTGGGAATCTGCTACAAAATGGAAAGCTTTGCTGACTTTGCTGACAGATAAAGTTGCTGTAGAAGCAGTATCATGCCTGTGCTGCCTATCCATACAAGTTAATGGATTCTTGTGGACTCAGTTTCCTCTTTTACCATACCAATGTAGATGGACCTTATGCACTGTAAAATGCTTGCAGGTGAGGGCTGGAGTCTGAAAATTGAGGAAAGAGCTGGGAGCTGAAATCAAACCTTCTCTACCACTGCAGTGTTTTTTGGCCTGATTGGCAATTCAGATTCTCTTTTAGATCCAGCAGTAACCCAATTTTGGTTTGAATTAGGGCTGAAATCTTATTTCCACTATCAGAATCCATTTGTTTCTAAAATTCAAAAAATATTCGTATCAGAGAAGTGTCCTTAGAGCTTCTAACTGGTGGGACTATTGTCATGATGCTCTTTGAGATATATAACTTCGTTACAGTTCATGAGTCTTTGGCTTTTGTTGTAATACCTTAGTTACATGGTTATATCAAAGTGTTTGATTGTTTGATAAACAGTAAAGATACAAAACTCCAGTAATGGAACCCAGACAGAACAGCAGGGGAGAGATACACTAAGGCTATGTCTCATGGAAACCTTCCTTCATCTTCCCTCTTTGTTGTTTTTGTTGGCAATGGACACAGCAACCAAACAGATTCTTACTTCTTCTTTTACTAGCTTTCAGATGGGTGACATTTAAGGGCTTGGACTACCTCAGTGCAGGCACACATTCTTACAGGGTTACCTTGATGCTGTTTCCAGAATCTTTCCTATCAAAGAAATGTGTGGCTTTGAAAAAGTGGATGATGAAAAAAAAATTAGAGACAGTTACTGTAAGAAGTTGGAGCTTGTTGCTAATCAGCTCTTTTAGCATGACTGGGGCTTGTGGCCAGCATTTCCTCAAATATCCCTTTGTGGGAAATCTCATTTGTTTTTGCAAATGAAATTTTGATTATCAACTTCTGGTAAATAAAACATTCATTTATTCACTGGTTACTATAGAGTGAGGACAAACCCCAATAACTTTAATTAAAGCAGGGGGAAGTCTCTCTATAGACATTCCAGTTTTGGTGATTCCTGCAAAATATTACTTAACATTTTGTCTGCTGAATTTGCACTGGAGAAATCCAGTAGCTGTTACAAGATTAGCACCACTAAATCCCAGTACTTTTGTAGTTGTGATACCACTCAATGACTGTACTGCATAAGGCAAAAAACAGCAAAGTTAAATTCTTCCTTCAGAGTAACAACACATCTGTCATTTGTCATGTCTGCGTGAAGGTATTGAGAACTCCAGTACTTGGGTACAGGGAATTTAGGATTTGAGCTTCTGTTAACTTTGAGTTTCTACTGTTAGAATTAAAAGTGCTTGACTTTTAATTCTTGTCAAGGGCCTGCTGAGGCTACAAGTACACAGAAGGCTCTCAGTTTTCTGTCCCTGCAGGTGGGACAGCCACATATTCAACCCTACACAGATGACAAACGACAATGATTTGGGAGCTCACTGATGAACAGGCTGTGAGCCAGGGGCACAAAACTGGCAAAGATGTATTAGAGTGTAGGTGAGAGTGGGTGGCAGGCTGACAGACTTCTGTCTGACACTTCTCTTTCCTAGTCTGTCCCTAAAAGAGTACAAAGTTCAAATAGAAACAAAAGTAATTCTGCTGCCATATCTATTCAGTGCTTGCTTAAGGAAAATTTCAGGGAGAACTGAAATTTGAGCTCCAAAAGCTTTTAGGAAACATATTTTATCCGTGCAGTTAGCCAGACAGTTTCAGTACAGAGATCCTTCTTTTGAGCAGAGGCTTTTTTATGACTTTAAAATCTGACACTGATATGAAACAGCTACGGTTTCTATACTGCACTGTTAGATTCTATTATGAAGCAGCATAACACAGGCAATGTGTCTTTTCAGCTGTCATACAGTAGTACGTCACTCATTAATTAAATTGTGGTTTACCAGTTCATTTTATGAATTTGGCAGGATGCAAGATCATAAATCTTCCTAGAACAGTCATTTCTTCTCATGTTTATAAACACAACTCATCTCATGAGTCTGTTTTGTTCTCAGTGGGTTTTTCCATCTGCCTTTACAGCAAACAGGGAAGGTATTTGTGTAGGCATAACTTTGCCAGTTTTAGTTTTAGTGAGGGCAAATGACAGTTGACACTAGCTCAGATTAACAGTCAGACCCCTACAGAAGTTGCTCAGCAAGTGGATGAACATATTTGAAAAGCTTTCTGTCACTTTTCTGTTGTCAAGGGCACCCAGCTAGCTAAGGTAAAATGATTGGAGCAGCCATCTCCACTCAGCTGCATGACACCTTCATTTTTCTGTGTCACAGAGTGAGAGACGGATTTCTTGCCTTAGTTCCATCCTGTGCAACCCTTGCCCTAGTGATTACATTGAAAGTGAAAAAAAGGCAATTCTTTTATTAGCCCATTTTGTCTCATGCTGCTCAGCTGATGACAGATCAAATAAAAGGTGAGCTTTTTTCCAGAGCAGATGTCCATGTGTGTGTCCGTGTAGGATTGTTCCATGATGGATCGTTCTTCAGTGTGGATGTGTGGGGGACACAGAACTTGGGCAAGACTGGTGTGACATTTTTGTGCCTGGTATCAGGCACTGATGGGTCATTGAGGGTGATGTGCAAACCCATCCAGAGTCAGTCACTGAGCAATGGGATGAGAGTTTGCAGCAATAAGGCACCAAAAAAGGTGTGATTCATTTTCTCCCCTGTTTTCCTGAGCTGGCTTGTATACTCTTTCACCTGGGCCATGTTACCTTAATGACAGCAAGTTTAAGGGAGTTGTAATTTGGTAATTCTGCTGTGACTCTCAGATATTTAAGGTGAACATTTCCTGTGTAATAATTGTCAGAAAAATTCCCTGTTACACGTAAATAATATATACTAACATTGCTGGAAATTAATGTCAAGATACCATCTCTTCTTTTATAAACTTTTATTTTATATTATTTTTCTGGTATGTGATTGTACATTTTTATTTTTGTAGTATTGAAAACAAAAGTCCAAGAGGATAAAGATATGTTTAGAATTTAAGTTCCAAAGCACATGCTTAAAAAAAAATCTTACTAATTTTAAGCTATGCAGACATAGTTTGGGATTTTTAATATTTTTAATGTTGGAGAACTTAATTCTTGTAATGGTTTTGTTTACTTTTTCCCTTTTTAAAATGCAGGAAAAATTCATTTACTTACATTGTCATTTTTATGTATTTATATCTTCAATACTACACACTTGTAATTAAAAGAAAGGAAAAAACTTTTTGTCCTTCAGGAGATGTTGTTTGCATCATCCTTTCTGCCTAAAGTGTGCTAGGTAAAAGTTACTGTCTATTTATAGATGAGTTAAGCTGGAATGGGTTGGCATGAGATGATGCAGAGCTTCACCTAATGCCTAGTCACAAATGTCTTGCTGATGGCCCATCAGTGGAAATAGTGACATATTTTTACTCTAAAGAGGATTATTTGGCCTTACAGATCTATTTTAATGGAGAATTGATGGCCTTGTCAGCTACTGCTCTTACCCTGATTGTTCACCACAGTTCTGAATGTCTGTGGGAAGAAGTAAAAGGAATTAGTTGAGAATAAAAGATTGCTCAAGTCTTAGTGCTGTATTTCTTGAGTTGATAATGGATTTAATCATTTTCAGATTGAAGGATATTTTTCTCTGGCATATAAAGACCTGTTCTTGAGAGCTGCTGAATGTTTTATGGGAATGCTATAACTTCTGTTCTCAAAAAAAGTGAATGAGAATGGAGCACTTTTTAGTATCTGGTGAATGTAAAGATGTTCTTTCTATTTCATTGATCCTTTCAAATAGCCCACCTTCATTTACATTATTATTTTTAAATGGTGATATTATTTAGAATAGTAGATATTATTCATCACAGACTGAGCTTTTCTTTAGGAAAAGCTTGCATTCTCAGTGATTATTTTTCTGGTTTATTTGCTGCTTTCTTTCTCCTCTTCCATAACTAGAGGGAGCAGCCATTAGTACAGAAGCAGCATCAGTAAATTCACAACTTTTTAAACAAATAAGTCATAGCCTGCAGTAAGATACACATTTTTGCAGTGTTTTGTGGGAATTTGTTTATAATCTAGCACTTCAGTGATTGATCTCAGTCATGGTTATGTTTGTGTACTTTCATATCAGCAAATCCTAGATTCAGTTCAGGGGGACATGAAGACATCTAAATTTAAGTGTCTTATTGTGGGATTTTAAAAGTTAGTGGGTTATTTCTAAACTGCAATTTGAGGCAACAGAGGTGGAGTTCAAGGAGTCCAGAGAGCAATTCAGGTCACTGTTGAATGTCTACTTTAAGGCAAGCAAAATTACTCTAGAGGCTTGGCTGTCTGATTAGGGGTTACTTCAGTTACCCAAACACAGGCATCCTGTGACATGTTTGATAACCTAATCTATTTTCCCTTGCCTCCAGATACTGGTTTAGAATGTAGAGTTCTTCCACAGGTCCTGGACCAGATGTCTCAGACCTGTCCAGATGCCTCTGGACTATTCCAGAAAGAACTAGTTGCTCATTTATGCAGCTGAATTAAATCAGTGGTCTCTAGTGAGTGTAATGGAAGCCTAGACACAAAAGTTCTCTCAGCCTCTCTCAGTAAGTCCATATGGCTGAAGGTGGTTGCCTGACGTGTGGCTAAAATCAGTGCAGATTTTCAGAACGTAGAGCGCCTATACAGCAAATATGTAAATACATGTGTAAATATTGTAGATAAGTATGTGTTCCAGTTAAAAGATTTGGGAGATCCTTGAGTCTGATGCTGTTGCAGATTATCAATTGCAGTGCTGAGAGGTGGGCCACTTCCAGGAGTCTACAGGCTGCGGCAGCTGCACTTCCACTGGGGCTCATCTGACGACCATGGCTCAGAGCACGTTGTGAATGGAGTGAGGTATGCAGGAGAGGTAAGACTCACCACTTCTTACTTTAAAACAAGCTGTAAAATAAAATTTGCCACTGTTGTTCTGGTAGGACAAAATTTTTCATTTCTCTGTTTTTCAGGGACTTCTGTCTATTTATTTATCTGTACCTTTTTATTCTTACTCCCATTGATTCTTATAAACATGAATCAGGTTGAAGTCATTCTCACAGCAGGAGAAAAGAAAAATTCTGTGTGAAAGAAAGGTTTCCATGTTCTCAAACCAGTGTGGTGTGAAACAGCACAGCAAGACTGAATTACTCAGAAGCAATCCAAACTTACTAAAACAGTATTGTGAAAATACAGAATTATAGTAGAAGTATAAAATTGCAGTGATAGAAAGGGGCAGGAAAATTAATTACCTTGGTTCTTTAACACTATAGGATTGTAAAGAAGATGAGAAATAGACTAATAATATATCTGAATGGCATTCAGATGGATTCTTTGATAGAATTGCTGTAATTTGAATGCCAAATGGAAATGAATCACCTATCAGTGGATGATGTCTGAATTGCATATTCTACCTGCTTATTTAAGCAACTTTTCTTCAGCTTTAAGATGAGATTATAGTTACTTTTTTTTCAATTTCTTGTTCAGATATTTATAGTTCATTTTAAAACAAGTAGTATAATTAATAATGTGTGACAGATATAACCAATATATGACTTTGCTGTCCCTTTTTTTCTCTTTTTTGGAAGGCCTGATTATCATTCCTTGTTGCCTCAAAACTCACAGAATTATGTGAAAAACTGTAAATTCAGCCTCTGATGGTTTGCTGTTGAATAGTGGGGGTTTTTAATATATTTTTCTTTATTTCAAGCTACATTTGTTACACTGGAATCCCAAATATAGTAATTACCTTGATGCTAAGAGAAGAACTGATGGGATAGCTGTTTTGGCCATATTTTTGCAAGTAAGTAGAAGCATGCAACCCTTCTTTGCATTGATAGTATGGAGTTTCTATTCTTAGAGGGTTAAAAAAAAGCAAAACTCTCTGGGTATATTTTCTAGGGATCCTACCACATTGAAGGGGTTGACTTTTAGTAAAGTATCCTTTTGAAGTTACAGAGCATGAGTCATATTATCTCAAGTGGTATCCAAAACTACACACACTTGTCCCTGCAGCTATTGTGTCACTATGTGGCTCATGGAATGGGGACGTGTCAGAAGTGGCCCTCTAACCAACAGCAGTCAGCTGTCTTTTTTGCTAACTGGGGACAGATTTCAAGGACTCTTCTAGGTTTTTCATGAACTTTCTCTGTAACAAAACTATCTCATAGGCAATACATATTACTAATCTGTTTTTTAAAATCCTTCTAGGGGCATGTGGCCTTAGCCTGAAATATTAGCTGTTGCTTTCTTGTTTAATTCATATTTGCTAGAGAGAGCACTAGAGATAGAAAGCTGGATGTCTTTTTTGAGATCAGCAATTGCAAACAATATATCTGACTGTGAAATCTGTGTTGTGAAATTACTTGTTAGGCTAAAATTACTGTACTGTTAAAACTTCCCCCTTTGTATCATGATACCTGTTGGGGTACAGGCAGAGTAATAGACAGAAGACATAGCTTACCAAGCTGGTAGGGGTAATAGGTTGGGTTAATGCATTATAATTTTATAGTTGATATATGTTTAGATGCTCATTTAGAAAAACAGGAGAAAGAAGAAAGCTGGTCATGCAGAACTCAGTGTTTAGCTCACACTTTCTTCTTTACAGGTAGGGGAAACACCCAAACCAGAGATGAAGAGAATTCTTGAAGAAATAAATGCTATCAAAACAAAGGTAATGATGTTGGGCTTGGCATTATAGGAAGATTTCTTAAAATCTCAGGACAAAAAAAAAAAATCATGATGTCTGACTTTCTAGTTTTCAAATTCTGCTCTGCAACATTTCTAGAATATATTTGGGAATAATATCATGGGTAACTTTTCCTTAACATGAAAAGTTCTTTCTTCCATTTATGTATGAGCTTTCTTTGACTTTAGTGGGGCTTGGCAAAAATGAGTAATTTCCCCAGTCTTTGCTTGCATAAAAACCAGGCATGGAACCTTATTGCCTCAGTGGGCGGTGCCACATAAAAGGCCTATTTAGAATTGGTCCATTTGGTCTTAGTATATATATGCCAAATGGGTTTCTGGAAATGCCACTGACTAGACATTTGTGTCTTAGATAACATTATGTAATAAATCTCACGTTTCATAGGCTGTCTTACTTGTTATTAGCACAAATATTATAAATGTAGTACCTGTCTCACTTTGTTATATGGTGACCTAATGCAATATTCAATAGATAGAAAGAATTTCCATAAGAAAGGAGGCCAGAAGGAGGAGTATTTCTGCACAGAAATGACTGAAACACATTGGTGCTGGACGCTGCTTCACATGAATTAGCTCAGGTACAAGAAGTAGCATCATGGAGTTTTCTGTTTCATCATGATTCTCTGGGCCCACCTTTGACAGTCATTCAGTCCACCTATCTTACTGCAACATTATGTTTTGTGTAGATCTGTGCTTACTTTCCTCTGTTCATACATTTGAAGTATCTGAGTCACTCCCAGTTTCTTAAAATAACAGAGCTGCAAACTAATCTTGGCTAGATCTTTGAAGTTTTCTGTTTGGTTTTGTTGTGTTTTTGTTTTTATTTGAAAGGGGAAAAATGCTCCTTTTCCAAACTTCGATCCTTCAATTCTTTTCCCTAAATCTCATGACTACTGGACATACCATGGATCTGTCACTACTCCACCTTGTGAAGAGTGTGTTACCTGGATTATTCTTAGAGAGCCCATCATAGTCAGCTCAGACCAGGTAAACTTCCCCCTTCATTTTAGTTGCATGCCATAACCTGAATTTATTCTTTTGGCAAGGAAAACAGACATTGGATTTGTGAGAAATTACAGGATTAAAAGGCGAGTGAAGAACTAGCCCACATCCAACACCATGATAGTTCAAGCCCACAGACATCAGAGAGCTTTTTAAATCAGTAAAAAACATACCACAGTGTAGATTGTAAGAGTCTTCTTTCAAGAGCATAATTTGCCAGAATATAAATGTAATAGGATTCATGATTCTGTCTACCCTGTGTTGCAGATGGGAATGCAAGTTGGAAGTGTTAAATTACATTAATTACACCTGTTAATTACACCTGTTTCTGGAAGGCATACCAGCTAAATTTTCACAAACTGGAGCAACGTCAGCTAACTATAATTTATTGTTAATGTCAAAAACTTCTTTTGTCATGTTCTGTAAAGAAGTATTTCTTGTTAATTTCCCCTCCTAATTTCCCCCCAGTCCCAAAACAGGAATTTGCATACCCTCTTTCAGCACATTTCAGCCTACAATTCTACTCCTACCATGTAAGTCATTTTTCTCATCTGAGGTTATTCCCCTAGTCAGCAGGCTATAATGATATGATACCACAAATTTCAAGGCTTCAGGATACAAAGCACATTAGTACTAATCAAGGGGCTGACATATTATGTATATGTTATATGTAGATACATAACTTTTCATTTTAGGTTTTCAAGATAACATGTTTAGTGTATTCACTGATGTGCATGTTATCACAAAAATGAAATATTTTTCTATTTATTTATATTATTTATTATCTATTTATTATATTATTATTATATTTATTTTATTTAAGTGGCTCTTTATCTTGTAAGTAATACAACTCAGGTATGGTGAGAACCTTAGCTGGCAATAGATGAAATACGGTATAACTTACACATAACTTCATATAACTTACAGCTTAATTTTCAGAGCTTACTGAATTGCTCTGCCTTCTGTTTCCTTGTCCATCCAAAAATTAAAATGCGGGGGCTATTTTAAAGTGAGTATTTGTGTGAAAAATACAAATATGGTCTGACTGGTTTCCACAAAATGAATCATCTTAGATGTTTATATTACAGAAGATCAGCTACAGATTATATAAGGAAAAGTGTAGTCATTATTGAGCATCTCTGATTTAAAATGCATTTTTAAATAAATAACTAATCACAATTGATCCAGCTTCATGAAAAGACTTTTTGACTGCAGTTGTGTTTGGGTCATAGTCTTTTTCTCAGCTGTTCTAAAATTAGTGAGTTTTGGGAAACATACTGACTGCTCTTTAACTGTCCCTCCTGTAGAAAAATTGGAGCATTTAAGTTAGAGATGAAATTACTACATAAAGACGAGACATTGGCTCCTGAGGTAGCTGCTTTTCAGGCAGAATTGGCAGCGTGTGTGAGTTACTGCCTCGAAATACAATAGGAATGCTTCCCTCACTCCAGAGTGCCTGCACTCTAAATAATGTATTCATAAGAGGATTGTGTTGCCAATTATTTCTAATCCTAGACAGTGTAGTTCCATAGCAGCCTCATTAATAGTGATTATTTTAAGTGTGTGTGCATTTGTGGTGGATTTCTTGGATGCTTTTGCAGCCAGATGGTAACTGTATATTAGCCACAAGGGGAAGTGCAGTTGCTGCAAATCAGTGCTCTGCAGGAAAATCAATTCACCAGAAATCCCAGGGAGATATAGTGTGGGTGGCCTAGCTGCTCAGATTACTTTTAATGAAAGAACAGGAATTTAACTGTGGAATAACTCTGTCTAATTGCAGACTAATTTTTTCATCTTTATGTAATCGTAGCCTGAATACATGTTGGTTTTTTACTGAGTAGAGCTGATCTTCTACAAGTAATAAACTCCAGCACTCTTCTCCAATAGTAATTTATCAGTATTAACAAAACTGATGAACAATTTTCATCTCTTCCTGTAAAAATTATTCTTCATCTGAAATTTGAAATTTCATTTCAGAATATTGATCCATGGGATTCATATTATGCTGGTTATAAATGTGACCTCATCATTGTCCAGGCAGGCTGAGATGGCTGGCTTTTCTGAGCTGTTCAGTGAAGAGTAATGTTGAGATGCCCCAGCTAGCTCAGTCCATAAACTGGAACGAGTTTAATCACAGTGAACCCAGGTTTTACAACCTAGACAGAAATTCTGCTTGTATTGGCCTTGAAGTCTGTACTGAAAAGTAGATACATCAGTGTATTGAAGCTCCTGGCAAACAAAGGTGATGCGTGCCCTGCATGGGGCTACGTTTTCAAGTTTACATGGGAAATGTGTGCTTGCTTTTCACAGTGAGTAATTCAAACAGGGACAGGTTCAAGTGTCTGAATCACAGCTGATGTGCTTTGGGTCTAGTATAGTGCGTGGTAGTGACAGCAAATGAATGTAGGGTGTCTGTATATGTGTTGTATCTTTTGAAAATCAGAAAGCAGTAGAGAAGTTTTAAACAGTTTTCATATGGTATCCCTCAAAATAGGAAACATACCTTGGTATGGCCAAGGAGAGTCAAGCTGCAGGCCTTGTTTACAAACCATTTGAAACCTTTATCCAGATTTAAATTCCAATTCCTGTTATTAATAATGGACTTCTTGTGTCACTGCAGCAAAATATATCCTCTGCAGCAGACCTACCATGGAGATGAACAATTGGTTTATAATTCAGCTTAAAAACTTTGTAATTCTGGAGGATTCTTAACAATCAGGCAATAAGGAGGGTTAGAGTAGGAGAGATTTATTGTAGCATGTGCTGCTGTATTCACATTTTCTGAGGACTTCCCACAGTTTCTGTGGCTGTACACAGTTCCTTAGACAGTACCTAAATGACACTATTTTTCCCAGTCCTGTTCAAATAGGACCCATTTTTCTGTTTTGACTGTTCTAAGAGTATAGCTGCTAGGAAGAGAACAGATACAGTTCTTGTGGTGGTGGTGTGAAGGACATCTTCACAACTTTGAAGGAGACTTTTTTCCACAGCTGAACCAGCCTCCTTAGTTTAATTGTCGGGCTGTAAATTTGATCCCAAAGGATTTCCACCAGGACACTTAATTTGTGCTCTTCTGCAGATGGCGAAGCTCCGCAGCCTCTCCAAGAATGCCGAGAATGAACCCAATCACCCCTTGGTTGATAACTGGCGCCCGACTCAGCCGCGGTATTTCAGGATGGTGAGCGCGTCGTTCCTCTAGGATGCGGCTCCTGTCGGGTGGCTCTGAGAGGGGCAACCTCTGGAAAGAAGAGGTGTTTTTGTTTTCTGTCCTTTTGCACCATTTACACAGAACTCCAGCTCTAGGTCTGGAGGCTGAAGTTTGAGTTCTGGAATGAGAATTTCACTTTCACAGGATAACATTTATAACATTTAATTTAGGCAAATCCTACTGTTGAGATGGAAGTAGGGAATCTGATTCTTCATAACTGCTTTAACATTAGCTTTTCCTAATAGTTCAAAGGAAGAAAGATGATGCTACTAATAATTACAAGACAATTTCCTATTGTGCACTTGTCTCTTGATGCTTATCTGATTTCATGCTAAAGAGGTTTCAGTTAAGAGAAGTAATTGTTTTCACCATTAAAGACATATTTTTCTGTAGGTGTTTTCAGCATTATCCATATCCAGCTCTGAGCTGCACCACTTAATTCGCAAGGCATTCTTCGAAATTATAAACGCTTTTGGTCTTTGGTATGTAAAATATGAAAGGATAGGAAATTATGTTATAATCATTGATAAAGAGCTAAACTTTTACTTTCTTAAAACAATGGACAGGTGAAACAGAGGTCTGTTCTGAAAATTGTATTCACTGAGTTATATGTAGTTAAAACTATGAGAAGGGGGAAGAGCTATTTCTTTTTGTGTCACAACTGTGTCCCTTTATTAAAAAACTAATTTCCATTTTAATATTGTAGCAGGCAGGGTGACATAAATTTTGTGAAGTTGGTCTTTGTATCCTTCGTATATATTTTATTCATGTATGCAAATGGATTTTCTGTGTAAAAAGGGTGTTAAAATAAGAAGAGTCCTTAGTCTTTTTAATTTTTTTTTGAGAAAAATTCTAATTTCCTGTACAAATGTAATCAATCCTGCTGTCAATGAAATTTGTGCATAAACATCTGAAACCATTGTTGGATTCTTAATCAAAACGCAATTGACCAATGTGTTCTTGTCTCTTGTTTTGGCACAAAGAACAATGAAACAGGATTGTAGATTGTAAGCCTCTAATTGAAATAACACTAGTTCTGCAATAAAAAGTCCAACAATAATAAATGTATTTACTTAAGATTTTTCGTTCTGTAGTTTTTTACTATTTAGAAACATGCAAAAGTAACAGAATTTTAAGGAAACACCTGTCAATGTCCTCTGTATTACATCTTTATAGAAGCTGATGATGCATAGTATCTTTTTCAGATGTTTGTTTGAACTACAAGAGTACTGATTTTACCTGACCCCTAAACAGCTACATCCTTGAGACATCCACATCTATTCTTTTAGTGAGATCATCTCTTTTCTGACAATGGTTTTCTTGCAACATCACATGAATCAACTTCACAAGTTGATTGCAGACTGGAAAAGTTCAGTCTATATCCAAACTCACTAAACTGAAAGGTAATTTACCATTGAGCTCAGGAAATACAAAGCAGGTACTGCTCTGGCAGTGGCTAGATTCTTGGCTGCCATGTTCTGGGGCAGGAGGATGTTGCTGAGCTTGTTGATGGGAGAGGGGTTATGTTCCTTCTTTACAAAAAGGTAAATTAAAGCAAAAATTGATTTTCCAAAATGCCTAGTTTGTTGTGAGTTACAAGGTAAGTTGTTTTTTAAGGTACTTTATTAAACAGAGTTGCATAAGCCTGAGTAGGCTTTTTTTTTTCCTTGCAATTCATGATATTGCAAATCTGGAACATGTAATCTCAGGGGTTTTCAATGATATGGTGGTTTCCCAGTCACACTTTGCAAAGGAGCTGTCTGAGTGCTGTAAATGCAGCTGAGGTAAGCTTCATCCTCCAGAGCCATGTTTATTAACTTGGAAACTTAAAAATTCAAGTAATCTCTCGAAAGAAAGTGTCATTTGACTCTTCCATGCAGTTGATTTCATTTTATCTGAATTTATAATTAGTAAAAAGTAGACTAAATTCGGCCCAGGAGAGTTGCAGATAGGAAGAAGTGTGTGAAAAAGGACTTTGGCAGTTTTACAGACCCTGTCCCTATGTTCAGGGACTGCCGGAAGTAATGATGACAGATCTAGAAAACAATGGTACAGCAGGCAGCAGGGGAAAAATGGAAAGAGTAGGAGTAGAAGGAAAAATAAAAAGCCAAAAAATGGATTTGGGGGCGCTTCAGGGACCCTGTGAATCATGCTGTAAACTAGAACATATGAGGAGATTAGGGAGTTTTGAAGGCAGCAGGGATAAATGTGGGGGTGCTGTGAGTCAGCATTTAGAATGTGCTCATGTATCATGAAATTTTCTGCTTTCTCTGGCTGTGTTCATTGTTATTCTGCAGAGGTTACCCCTTGCTTTTCAGCTTTCCCCAAGTACAAGGAAAATTAATCACTGGTATGACTGAATTCAGATCATGTAGTCATACCTCACCTCTTACCTGCACATTCCCACTATGTGGTCTCTCCCTGCACTGCAGGAGCAGGGAGCACTGGGTTCAGAACTACCTGGTAAAAAGGAAAGCCATCCAATTTTCATCTTGGTGGGGTGAACACAACGAATGACTGCTGTATTTGACTTTCATACCGTGTATGACTGACTACACTGGGTGACATCAATGCTAATTAGGAACAGCCCCTCTGAAACAGACATGGACATGCAGCCACACTACACAGCTCATTGGCAGCCCCTGCTCTGAGTTACTTTTCGTTTGCTGCAGAGGTCAGAAATGACATGGCCATGCTCTGTGGTGCTGCGAGTCTTCCTGAAATGTGAAACATTTTAATGGTATGGCTGTACCTGCATCTGTGTCAGTGAGAGTCTTGGACATGAGCAAGAAAGTGCTGTGGAATGAAATGGCAGCTGCAGTAGCACCAGAGATATGATTATGCTCTTCAACAATCAATTTTACATAGAATCTCCCCTTCTAAACTTCATCAAACTGAAAGATATCCATGGTAAATGTGTGGGGAGTCCACTTTCTTATGTTTCTCATTGGGAGCCTTTTCTCTAGTCCCAACATGTTGATTACAGAAGTTATCCATGGGTTACTTGGCTGCAGCTGGGCAGAAAACTGTCAACCTGCTGTCTCACTTTGTGTTGCTCTCTGAGACAGGCAAGAGGAGGTAGATATAGATAATCTAAAATCTTATCTAGAAATACACATAGGTTTTAGTGTTGAAGAAGAGTAAAAATTCAGGTGATGGATATTTCTGAAGAATTTAGACTCATCAAATCTTTAGATCAGGATGAAACTTGTTTAAATCTGATTTATATCCAAATTTATGCCTATTCTGTATTTCATAAGAGTAATCATAATAAAATGAACAGATCTTAAGACCCTTTTCTCTATAATAAGACAGTATTTTGCAACCCATATGCATAGCTGTTAATACCATGAGGAGAATTTGGAATTGTTTTGCTCAACTTTCAGATTTGGGGTCACAAATGATGAGTGGGACAGATGCTCTGTCCTGTATCCCAGCAGTGTGGCAGCAGTGGCAGTTCACTGGAGCTGAACTCCAGTCTGGCAGCCCCCCATCCAGAAGGGCACACAGCAAATCCCTAGTCACCATCATCAGGACACATCATGCCTCTAACAGAACATGCTGAAGTTTGGCTTGGTTTGGAAAATGTTTCATTCCCTTGCCTCAAAGCCTTTTTGCCACTGAACAGACCTGTTTTTGCAGCTTACTGTCTGCCTGTGTATATGTATATATGTGTGTGTATCAATATATACACAAAACATATGTGCTGTATAGATGCACATTCTGCTGCTGATTTTGGTTAATGTGCAATAGTGTTTTGACTGAAACTAGAGCTAATTTCAGACTCAGGAGACAAAGCATCTTTCTAGAGAAGTTAAGTGTGCTTTTAACAAACCTGTCTCTGGTTGGCTGCTTGCCACACCTAGCTGTCTTCCAGAATAAAGTAGTGGAGGAAACAGTTCCCTTTCCTTCCATTTGCAAGAATAAAAGAACTCCTCAGTTTGGAGCAGGTATGCTTCTTTCTGAGACCACTGGGGCTATTAATCACCTTATCTTGCTTGAAAATGCTTGCTTAAAAGCCTAAGAGCACACTTGCTGGTCAGAGACTAGAGCTGGCACTTGGATTCCCAGTTTCAGATAACAGGTCAAGAGTAAGAAGTCTGTGAAGGACCTTGAAAGTCAAAGTGAGTTATGTGTGTTTAATGTGACAAAAAAAAAGACAGTCAGGATTCATAGAGGTGGTGACACAATCCAAAGGACAGAGCAAGAAAATGATGTTAGCAAACAGTGGAAAGGTTATGTTTGCTGGGGCTGCAAGAAAGGACATGGCAGCAGTGAGGGTAGGAGACTCTGAACCTCAGCTGATTTTGAGATGGTTGGAATAACAGACTTTGCACCGAATATTTTCTAAACACCAATGGTGTTTCTGAACAGTATTTGGTTCTTTGCACTATTTCATTTCAGACTGCCCTTCTGACTTGGTTGTTCTTTGTTTTTTTCAGTTTGAGCTTCTCTTGTAGCAGTTCCAACCTATCCTTCAATTAGATTTTATTATTCTTTAGAACTAAATCTTACCACACCTTAAAATCAAACTTCTTACGATGTTCCTACTTGGCACTATGGTACAAAATCATGTTCTTAGGCATCATCTTCTGTTCAAGGCAGAAATCCTTAGTATTCCTTTATTTACTGTTCCACTGCTTTCTTCTGTATTCCCCCACAAATGTAGGAGGGACATTCAAAATTCATTTAGCCAGTTTTGCAAATACCTCTAAATTATTTTTTCTTTCCCATTCAAATGCTGGGAAGGCCATAGAAATACTGCCAGTTGAGAAGGAGCTACTTGCTTTAATGTCTGTATCCGGAACAGGAATACTGGGTGGTAAATCAGTTACTTAGTTTCAACAGTGGTCCTGTTTCTGCTTGAAATGCTCTGACCTTTGCTATCATGTTTCTTCTGCAAGGTGCCTAATTAGGTAAGTTCCTGCTTTATATCCTTGATGGACTTAATGAAACAAAGTAGATGTGAACGCTTGACATACCTAGTTCTGCTTAAATTTATTATTTTGGTTCATTTTGCTAATGATGATGATTCTGCAGTAAGATATGCAGAATGGTATTCCTAAGTGTCTTTATTAAAATTGGGTCAAGTAGGTTGCAGTTGCAAAGTAATTTATGAGCTTCAGAAAGGGTAGCTGAAGAGATACTTGCACAGATACCCTAGGAGAAAAAACTGTAGGTACCTGTGTATGCAATTTAAAGTGTCATGTCTTTATTTTGCCCATTTAATGATAAAGGCAAAACCAGAGACAGACAAACTGATAAACACTCTGTCAGTGCTCAGTGCTGCCCATGGTGACCAAACACCCCTTAAAAACTTCTTACTGCTTAGGTATTTATAAGTATTTATTAGGTATTTATTTTGTACATCTCCAATGAAAGCTAATACTATTGGGCCATTTGAAAGTAATTAATTTTACAGTGAGTTAGGGTAAAATCCACGACACACAAATTTCAGAAGCATCTATGACCTGTGAGAATTGTCAGTGGGAATGATTGATCTGTCCTGTTTGAAATGGATGTGCAGCAAACCCAAGGGAAGTCATAGCACTTCCCCAAAGGGAGCCTGGAGCATCTCCTCCCATCTTCTTGGCTGCTCCGTGCAACCTGCAGGAAAGAAAAACTTAGAGACAATTTATTACTTTTATCAAATTTGGCCAATACATTCAAACATGGAGGTTTCAAGTGCCTGACACATGGACAGATGGATATGCAAAAGAATATTTTGTTTTGCTAAGCAAAGTGACATGTCAGGTATTAAAAATCAAATTGCCTTTACAAAGAACAGAAAAATATGAGCATGCCCAGCTGATATTTAATGATTGCAAATATGTTTTATCTCTTATAAGATGATAAAGGCACTATTTCTGTGGGCTCATTGTTTTGCTAAAATTTATGAATAAAGACAGTAATCATACAACTTCTGTAGATATGAACTGAACACAAAACATGAGATAATGCATTTAATTGATGGCATATAGTAAAGAGTGAGCTTGTTTTGCTTAGTGGTTGTTGTTTGAAACTGGTAAATTCCTGTTCTTTTTTTACTGAGATTTTAAATCATTAATTTCCCCCCTGCCTGGTTCTTCTTTAAGGAAATAAAAATAATTGTGTTCTTTAGAAGAAATTGATAATAGGCAGGTCTTTCTAGATCAGTGTTTCAGGAGATGTTACTTTCCAATATAGATACTTTTTAATAATAAAAATAATAAAATCAGGACAGATTCTTAGCTGAAGCACATGCTTTAGCAATGTGAAAGTGTGATTGAAATTATTAATATTTTGTGAGGGTCACCTATTTTTTACTTTTACGTAAAAATCCTAACTATTTGCATCTGCATAAGGCCATTAAGAAAAAGGAATGAATATCAGTAGCTACACTCTTTCCAATTAGAAGCCCTTCCAGGCTGCTATTTGACCCTCCAATCTGGCAGACCAACTCTTTTATAGCTTTTTACTCATGACATTGGTGTGGGAGCTTTCTGAGGCCAGGGCCCAATGTGTCTGAGCAGCTGTTCTTCTAGGGATCACTGATGATCTTTGTGTGAAAAAAGGTGATTCACTAGAAGATTAAGTGTGTATTTGCCCTACATACAAGTCACATAACTGACATCTATCCCTTTGTTTATTCTGGCAGACCTAGGAAAAGATGCAGACGGGTTTCACCTCAGATACTTTCAGTGCCTCCCCAGTGTCTAGCTCTGTCCAGCCAGGCCAGGATGAGTTTCCCACAGTGTCTTTATGGAGTGTAACATAGCCATGAGGCTAAGACTGGTACTAGTCTTGCCTTGCAAAAGTATTCAGTCAATGAGTGGAGTCCAGTGGCTCAAGCCACTAAGGTACTTCATGGCCTTTGGCAGGTTCTTCTTTTCGTCTTTACACTGGAATACAGAAACTAGTCCCAGGAGAAGGCATGTAGAGTCCTGCCAGTGCTTGGCCCAAGCAAAGACTTAGCGTAAGCAGTCACTGTGCGTGATGAATGCAGCATCTCTGGGGACTGGGAGATGAGTCTCATATCCATATGAAAATCTCAGCTGTCCTGCTAAGGGAGTTGAACATCCTTTTTTCTTCCTCTCTCACTCTAGACCCCTGAGTATTTCAGACTTCTCTTCAGGAACTCACCAGCTTCAGCTCCTGGAGTACAAAAAATCTCTAGGACCTAGTTAGTAGCATATAAACCTTGGCTAGCAAAATTCTCATGTCTGAACACCCTTTGGCTGGACAGCTGCAAGGTCTCATGCATGCAGTGTCCCAGCAAAATTTTTAAAAAACACTGGCAAAAACTGCTTTAGAGGTTTCATTCTGCACTTAGTATTGTTTTTGTTTGAAAAAAAAATGCTTGCTATATGATTGCTTCTTGGGTCTATCCAGAAATACAGTAAAATTCTGAGCATAGGGCATGTTTATTAATTTGCACACTGTTGAAACATTAGGTGCCACAGTAGCTGTCAGTCCAGATATGAAAGTTTCTTTATTTTTTTTGCAGATTTTTTTAATTTAATTTTTTGTACTTCTTCAGCTATATTTCTCTAAAATTTGTAAACATCAAATATATGAGAAGAAAATTCATCTTTGATTTGACAGCAAATAATCTCACCTACTAGAATTTTTTCAATTGCAATATTTTAGTTAATGGATTTTATCTTCTATATGTCTAGGCAAGGTGTGCATTTAAAGTTGTCTGCCTCATGAATAAAGTTGAGATAACAGCACTCACTTTTTGGGTCCAACCCCTGTCCCCTGAGCACAGTCCCACTGAAAGTCTTTAAGCAGAAAACTTTTTCAGAGTTTCTGGGAGTGTTCTGCTCCATTTTCCAGTGGTGAGCTCTGAATGTGAAATTAATTTCAAGAATATGCACCCTGTGATCATTTGTTTATAATGATTTCTCTATAACAATAACACAACAGTGGACATTTTCACCTCTAGAAATACTGGGGTTTAGCTTTCTGTTCCTAGTTTCTTCAGGGGTGCACTTCATTTGAGAGGTTTTCCACAGCAAGCAAGAAATGTGGAGTCACTTTCTTGTTACCAGCTAGGCTAGAACTGATAGACCTGATATATTACAGCCTTCTGCATTCAAAAGAAAAAAAAAATTGAGAAGACACAGGAATTGGTGTCCTTTTCTGGAAAAGGTTGCCTTTATGTTTGCATACAAATTCTATGTGTCTCCTGACAGATATTACACTGAAGATTACCAGCTACACTCCTTCCAATAGAAAATATGGATACTGGCAAATTATAGAAATATATTAAAATTTCTGATAATTTCTTTAGTTTATAAAAGGTTATTCTTCTATTAGTCTCATTAAGCAGCATGGTCTTAAGCCTGTTCTGATAAATCAATTGGTTTCAAGGACTATGAAGAAATTAGAGCCTTGCTTGCCCTATTAGCCTTGAAAAGAATATCTTAGTTCTTTTCACCCCTCCTTTCCCATTTTCTTCCTTTGAGCTATTCTAGTGTGACTCCGTATTCTCTTCAGACTTCAAGGGAATTCTGTCTGTCTGTCAGACTTTGCCTTGGGAGACTCAACAATCTGCTGGAATTTCACAGTGAGTCTGGAGCTGATAAATAAGCATAGGTCAAACTTTCAATCCTGGATTACTCCAAGTAGGCTGTGCCAGAGCACATTTGTGCAGACGGATCAGATCAGATTTTCATTCTTGACTGGAGCCTTGAGTTTTAGCAAGCACATCATTCAAGTGAGTTCATACAAAAGTATGGCAATAATCACCTAAGGAAAGAGAGTATGCACTATGCATGAGCCCTGCATGCCTTTGTTTTAAAGGAAGCAATTACAGCTGGAGTGCAACACTTTTTTTATAGAAAGGCTGGGGGTCAATGACCCCCATGAAAGAAAATGAGATTGAATAAATGTTTAATTATCAGTCGGGTCTTTAGTAGGGTTACCTGGTACTGACATGTACAGTGATTTATGTAGTGCATGGCATAACATACCCCAGATATAAATTTTCTTCTCAGACACTTAGCAACATAGCAATGAGAGATCATGTTATTGCCAGCAGAATTGCCACATTAAGATGGCAACATTTATCATCTCAGTTCATGTGGGTCACATAAATTGCAATTTAAAAAGTTAATACAAATATATATAAAAACAAGCATGCATATTAAAGCACATAGGTAGTCTCATGGAAATGATGATTTTAAAAAGATATGTCTCTAGTATCTTTTATAATAATTTTATTTACTTAAGGTCACAGCGAATTATTGAGCAACAGTTACACCTGCCGTTCTTTCTAATTTATAGATCCTGTATCCAGAGAGAGAAGAAGAGATGGAGGGAGGCAAGGAGAGTCAAACTCAGATAATTATAACAACATGTAAGCTGAAGGATTGAATTCCCTTGGATGATTTTCAAGGATCTGAGGTAGCTGGATCAGAAAACAGAGTATGAAAGAAAAAGAATAATGGTTTCATTTCCCCATTAGATTCAAAACTCATAAGGAAAATCCAGCAGAGAAGCAGAGAAGGTTCAGCTGTCTGAGCTGGCTGGAAAGACAATTGTGCAGATGGGATGCAGTATTTCTTCTTTACACATGGAAACAGAGGGAACCACTGGGCTTACAGACACATTCCCTTTTTATGTGCACAGCTATGTTGTTGCACCACTTTGAGCCCTCATCATTACCAGTCCCAACACCCAACCCTTCAGTCCCTAAATATCCCCTCCATGTAGTTTCTTTGCATATCACAGTCCTGGTACTCCTGCCACATGTGTTGGAAATCTCACTACAGGCCAGGTAAAAAAAAAAAAAAAAAAAAAAGTGATTCAGATTCTGATTAATCTTCAAATATTTAATCTAGGATGAGGCAGCTAGCCTGAGTCGGTTATTAATTACTCACAATTTCTGCAATAGGTGGGCCTACCTGAGGTCTCCAATACTTGGATCCGGAGGCAACTTTCATTCTTGCTTGCCTCCAGTATTTTGATTAAGTTTATGCCATCTCTCATTTCTCTGACACAAAATTATTGTATCTCAAAACACAAAATTCCATCTGCTGAATGGGAAACTGAATCATAAGGTAATGTCAACGTTATTGCTCTTGTCCATACTCAGGGAGGGAACAGCCATTCAAAAGTTGCAGACCTAGAGAAATCCAGATAGGCTGTTTGTTTCTCTCAGAATCCTTTGCACTTAAAGTTTGTAGCAACAGAGGAAAAGCGTTGGTAATGCCATGATTCCCACACAAGTAGCCCATTGGGAGCCCTATTGTCCCAGGGGTATGTGGCCAGCCAAATTCATTGACTCTCATTGACTTCAGAAAATCTGGATCAAGCCTGAGGGCTGTGCACATCTTCCCTGATGATCACAATTTTCCACAGAGCTCTCTGGACACAACTGACTGGTACAGGACAACGCAAGGCTGTCCTAGGGATGTCACTTGCAAAAGATTAGATGTTACACTTCAAATAGCTCCCCAGTGGAACACAGATCCCACTCTGTGATAACCTCCTTTGGTAACTCACTTGTAGCAACAGCTCATTAGTTTCTCCAGTATCTTCCATTTTCTGCAGCCCCAGCCTCTCTGGCTCTTCTCACTTGCACACATGTATCCACATACATTCCCACTGAGCCAGGCACAAAGGTGCTGTGAGCTGAGGAAGATGGTGATGAGGAGAAGGTGCCACAACCATGTGTCAGAGTGGGACAGCCTTTTCCCTGCCCCTGGCAGGCAGGAGTGTCTGGCACAGAGGGGCAAGATGCCAGGAGTGGCACTGGAGACTGTCTGGGATGTCAGCAGTGTGCTGGGTCATCAGGGAAAAAACCCTACAGTTGCAGGGGTAGTATCCTTTCAATAAATCTGTTTTTAAAAAAGCAAAATCCCTAAATAATTCATTACCATACAGAATTAGAGAAAGACTCCACAGGAGTCAAAGTAAAGGAGCCCAAACCAAAGAAACCAGTAACAAGTGGAGATCACCTGGGAAATAGATCCTTCTGCAAACACAAGATTAAGGAGAAATCTGACAATTTAATATTTTATTCTGGGGCTTCAGTAAACCTACCTAGTGCCTGACGTTTAAAATATTTAAAAACATAAGAGACTTCAGATAAAACAGCAAAACACAATCAGTGAAAATTTTGTCAGAATTTCAAAGTTGCTTTTTTATCAATTCCTTGACACTGCAGCATTTTTATGATCCTTTCAGTAGCTACACTTTCTTTCTAATATCTACACTTGGGTTTTTTCTTCTGGTGCATGTCTGGGAAGAAATGAGGAAAACTATATTCACCACAGTGCTCACAAGATTTTGAATATTGTCATCCCAAGTTAAAACATATTACTTGTCCTAAGTTATCTCACTGGATTCAGAAAGGTATTTCACATATCTTATATATGTCTGAATGTTCCAGTTGAACGTCAGAGCATGCACTCCCTCCCTGTCCTTCACCTGATCCAGGCTATAATAGGGACTATGGTATGATATGTAGAGGTGTTCCAGAAACTGCACAGGTCACTGTCCACTCTCTGCTTCCAACAGTCTGTCTAAATACCCAGCTACAAGATTGTGACATACGCTCATTTTCAGGGACAACAGCTTGCTTAAACACCTTATTGCTTTTCCTAAGTCACTGCTCCAGAATTCATTGCCAGGAGACAGAATCTGAGGATTAAGAGTTTTCAAAGAGTCATTAAACAAGCTGTAAAACAAAACAAAACACAAACAAAACCAAAACAAGTAGCTAATAAAAATGCTGCCTTGCTACACAAACAGGATTTCCAAACTGTTTTTTGACACAAGATCAATGCTGACCAATTAGACCATGCTTGATAATTTGGAAAATAAAGTTGTTCTGTCATCCTTTACAATAAGTATCTTATAGACAAATAACATATACTTCCATGCTAAGCTGTCAGACAAAGTGCTACAGTAGGAACAAAACTGCACAAGATCAAGTACCAGATTTCCTTTTTGCCTGGTTTTAAGAAAAGTCCATAAAGAAGATCAAATAAATCCTTAATTTGTTATTTTTCTTAAAATAAGATTAATGAGAAAATAGTTTAGCACATGAAAAATTAGTTTGCAGGTCCTGAAAGATACTGGAAAAATTCCTATTACTGTATGGAAAGCTTTCTTCATTAGTATTATTAGTATAAATTTTATTTCTTAGTATTTTCTGTCTTTTATTTTTATGTTGAAAAATGATGGTGAGGTGAGGGAATCATACTATCTTTGGTAGGGCATTATTAACCTGGACTTTGGGAAGCAGCAGTTCAGTCATTGAGCCATCTCTCAGCTGTTCATGGAGTTGATGATTCAGGCAGCTAAGCCTCCTGCTAGGGCTGGGATGCTTTTTGCACCCCCGGCACCCCTAGTACAAAGCAGAGGACAAGCAGCACAGGCTTCAGTGCTTCACTCATCAAGTGTTGAATGAAGAATCTTTTTTCTTTTGCACATGGGTGGACCTGAGGCTGGCCTGGGCTGCCTCAGAGTGGCAGAAGTTCCCAGCTGCTGTGGCCAGGGGTGCCCTTTATCATTCCATCTTAGCCTTGTGTGAATTAAATCTGCTGGCAAGAGCAGCAGGCCATAGATACCTCACCTTTCCTCACCTCTGCCAAAAGAGATGCATGGTCCACTTCATGTCCCTGGTAGCCCAGGAGTCACAGGCCAGCAGGAAATCCAGCCAAAAAATTAAATTGGCACCTATAGTGATAATGATAGAGTTGAAAACACATAATCACAGAATGATTATTTGCAGGTACTTTATTGAAGAGCTCTGGGAATCAGGGGTGCAGACCCAAATCTGACTCTGACATGGATCCGAGATAAACGTGTTTTTATACCCTTTTCGTTATATAGCTGTATATTAATTATTAAACCCATATTGTTCTATTGTATACTATATATATATTAATCTTATCCAAGCATGTATTCTTGCAATTTTCATTAGGCCCCCCCAATATTCTTTCCATGATTCTTGTTACGATTACATCGTTTCTCATGATTCTTACTACGATTAAACAATAATCACATTCAGTTACCAAACAATCGTTACATTTAACAGTCATATCATTTATCATGTGATGATTACGCAGGTGTAGCTTCACATGATCTAGAAAAAACAAAGCTCAATATTCGTTCCCAGGGCCTAGTTCTCTTTCCCAGGCCTACCAGACCCAATCTTCCTTTCCACCCGCCTGAACCTATTGTATGCAATTCCCATGATTTTAGAAATATTTTAACCCTATGCTATCAATAAGAGTCACAAGGCACTGATGGAACCATAAAGGCAGGAATAAGCATGATCCTTTTGCCCTTTCAATTTTGATTGCTGATCCCTGAAATATATTTTCTCTTTTTTCCCCCTCTTTGTTTCCCAGGTTTCTAGTTAGTGCCTTCTTCACATGTCTGTTTTATCTTTCCATTGCTGTGGTTTCCACCTTCCTGAAAAGAGCCTGCAGGCCTTTCAACAGTATTGTTAGATACATAAAGTCATGGTAAATCTCAGTTACTTCTTATTTTAGTCAAACCTGGTTCATTTTACCCTCTTTCTGCTGATAAGTAATTTTGTTCAAGACATATGAAAGAGTCTGCCATGCTTTCTGCAGTGACCCAAGGCAAAGCTACAGGAACTTAAAAGAAAATGTAGAAATTAGCTGGTGGCAAAGACCTCTCTGAAGAAGTATGATTCTGCTTGCTAAATTCCTACCAAGCAGATCACTTGGACTGGTTTGCATTATTGTCATTTTGTTCAGTCCCCTGTCCCAGAATAGGCTTCCTGAAGCTCTGATGAAGTAGGATTTCAGCTCCATGTTTCTGAGCAAGACAGCTCTAATGAGACCATGGAACAAAGCGCAGAAGCAAATATCAGGAAAATTACTCAAAAAACACCAGAGGTTTATGTCCAAAAAGGAGACAGAAGAGTCCTTTTTACTTTATTCGAGTACAGGGAGAGGCCATGGGACATTTCCCTGGGATCTCTCAAATTTTTGGAGGACGCTGCCTCCTTTTTATCCTATTTTCCCGGGCACATTTCCCTCTCTCTTTCCCCATTGGCTGAGGTACTTGAGAGGCACAGACTTCCAGAACGCCTGGTACCTAAGATTCCCCTCTAATGTATAACCTTCCCTTTTAATTTTTAATTCTTATAGAATTCACGGTTTGTCCCCATTGCTTCTTTCATCTTTCAATATCCAATTTCATTTATCAGCAAACCTACAGTTTGTTTGTAAAGGCAAGTATCTTTTTCCATTCATCGATCAGTGGAATCCATCCCATTGTTTCTTTTATCTCTCAGTGCTAGTCTTATCTACCAGCAGATCCACAGCTTGTTTGTAAAGACAAATCCGACATTACTCTCAAGAACTTCCATGGACCTTACTGTGAACCTCTGCAGAGCTGCAGACCTCGTTGGGTTAGCCAGAATGAAATCAGTCCTTAACACCAGTGCAAAGCACCGTCTCTGCAAAGGACTGGCTGCTTCAGGCCCGTTTTTATTAACATGGCACTCCGACTTCCCAGTCCATACTCTTCTGTTTTCTTTCTGTTCTGTTCTGTTCTGTTCGGGCCATTCAGCACCTCCTCCCGTCGCTGTAAATGCTCATTTTCTGCCTCACTTTCTGTGACATCCGCAGCGACAGACACCATCCCCTTCTTCTGAAGGGGCCTCACTTCAGCAATATGATCACACCTTGAGAGAGAGCCAAGTGTAGGTGCGAAGGGAGCCCAGCTCGCGTTCGGAATGTTTCTGTGACGGTGGATGGGTGCCTGCCCGTCCCGCTGCCCTCGCTCGCTGTCCCGCTTCCCGCAGCCTGTCCTGCCCTCTAGTGCCGGCCGGCGGCTCCCGAGCCTCCCTCTGCCGCCCTCCGGGCAACCTGAACCGCACATCTGTACAATTTCCAGTGCTGTCTCTTCAGCACATCAGTTTGAACTATTTCGAATCTGTATGCAGTGTAATAACCCGTGAAACAATCACTATAAAGCTATAAAATTATACAACGTTACATCAAAGTCAAGTTTGTAATAACGAATTTTTGTTGTTTACAGCTAAGAAAAGCATTATTCTCAAAAATAGGTCACAAAGTGCTCAGTAAACCTATATTGCTTTTGTCTGAAAACAAAGTAAATAGGTGCCTATGAGGAGCGAGTAAACACATATGCAAGATGATTAACCACATAATAATCTGTATGATTCTTTGTACGTTTTATCAACACTAAAATTTATATCTAGCTAGTCTTGCTTGCATATGATCAGAGGCAAAAATTTACCCCATTATCACAGGACACAAGGTCATGTGCTCATTTCAATGAAAAAGTGTATTATGGTCATTGTTCCTGCTTTGGTTACTTATGATCCCAAAGTAGCCAGAGCCATACTGAACTAGACCAGAGGAAACATGTAGAATTGCATTTAGTAGCTCCTCTGACTTTTCTAGTTAGTTTATCTTTACTCTCAGATTTTTATAATAACTTTGTGAGACAAATTGCCCCCTCTGTGTTCATTATTACAACAGGATTATGGTGAGACAAAAGCTTATTCATTTCTACAATTTAATTGTACCAAATAAATGTTTTAACTCCACAGCTTCTGTTTCATATGGAACAACACAAAGACAACATTTAATACATTGAATAATCGGGATATTTATTTCAAACTGTGAGTTATTACTCCAGTCTGCAGAACTGCTGTCTGCTGTAAGTTTTAATGTTTTCTCATAAGTACAGACACTGCTTTTCAAGTCTATGCCTGACATCCTTCTACCACTGCTGAACACCAGTATAGAAGGCGACTAAGGAATCCTGTCTTTGTTGTTCCACCTTAATTAATCCTTCTTTTGGGAACCTTATTTTCTGCTACCTCGAGTGCTTCCTCCAGATGCTCACAAAACAACTTGCACTGTCCTTGCATTTCTGGTGTGATGTCATCAGCTTCTCACTACTTCTGAAGCAACAAATTCTCAAAGCCATTTCTAGGCACATTAGGGACAAGAAAATAATCAGGAGGAGTCAGCATGGCTTCACCAAGGGGAAGTCTTGCTTGACCAACTTGATAAAGTTCTACAATGACTTGAGTGACCTGACAGGTGAGGAAAGTGCAGCAGATATTGTCTACCTGGACTTCAGTGAGGCCTCTGACAATGTCTCCCACAAGATCCTCATAGAACAGCTATTGATATACAGGCTAGATGAGCAGACATTAAGGTGGACCAAAAACTGGCTGAATGGCCTGGTCCAGATGGTGGTCTTGGGAAGTGTGGCACCTAGTTGGAAGCCACCAACTACTGGGGTATACTGTGAGTCAATACTGCATTCAGTCCTATTTAACATCTTCATTAATGATCTAGATGATGGGGCAGTGTACCAACAGCACAATTGCTGATGACTCAAAACTGGGAGGAGTGACTGAAACACCTGAGGGTCATGCTGCCATCCAGAGGAACCTTGGCAAGCTGGAGAAGTGGGCCCACAGGAATGTCATGACGTTCAACAAGGAGAAATATGAAGTGCTGCACCTATGGAGGAACAACCCTCTTATGTTGTATGTATGATGGGTGCCATTTTAAGTAAAGGGTTAATTACATTTGCACTATATGCTTAAACAAGCACTGGGTGGTGAAATCTGTTTCAGAAAACATCATGGTTGCAGAAAGTATCATATGCACAAGTTGCAAATGGGACAACATCTCAGATCTGCCTTGCTGAGGCAAGACCAAAACTGACATTTTTCATCACAACCTTCCATTGCAAGCCTCAGTGTAGACCCCCCACAACCACTGAATTGAGACCCGAGCAAGCGGAGTGGTAAAGCACACACATTCTCACACCTCTCCTGCTAATGAGGGACTGTATAAAGAAATTCAGGGAATGAACTGGGGAAGACCCTACCAGCAAGAAGCCCAGGACACTAAAGGACAAGTGGGATGCTACTGGATCCATGGTGCTGATTATCTTCTGCTTACCAGTACCTTTTTCCTACTCCCTTTCTCTCACTCTTTCTGTCTTTCTCTCTTATTTCCCTATACAAACAATTTTACAAAATAAAGCTGGAGTTGTTGAACCACCATTTAGTCTCACTTGTACCTTAATTTGGACGGAGAACTTTAACATTGAATTGTAACAGCCATTCAACTGAAAATACCTAAAAATACATGCTGGATAGAGTGTTTCAAGGTCTTACATGTTGCACAATTTGTTCTACAACAGATGCCAATGTACAAGACTACTTTGCATAAGTTAAACCAATGACATATAATTAAAATCCAGGAGCAATAATCTTCAAGTTCTTCCTGGCCCTTTATTAATCCCTGATCAAACCTAATGTAATTTTCAAAAAGATGAAATCTTGTGATTAAACATGTCCCAGAGACTTTAGTCACATCTGCCTGAAAATTCATGATTTGTGAGAGAACCATTATTGGTCACAGAATTGGGATAAAAATACAGTGTGAGATCAGCCTTGCTGACGTCCTAGAGAACATGAATGTGTCAGAGAACATCCTTGGGATACACATGCCTTAATGACTCAGTTAGGGCTCACATCTCTGAAAACTAAGAGAATTGGCAGAACTGCCTTAATTATATACTTCCCCCCACCAAAACCACGAAAAGAAATAGAAGAGAAAAACCAGTGTTCCCACAAAAGAAGAGATAAGGCCATTACCTAGCAAGTCCTTCACTTCAGTGGGGAGCAAAGACAGAAAATTTATTACACTACAAGGCAGCACATATATTCATGATTATTGGCTACAACATTAAAGCAAGATGATGATTTGATCCACCCTTTGAGTAGCTATAAACAGAGATACCAGTTTATCTCATTGTTATGAGAAAGCTTAAAATTCTCTAGCTGGTGTGATGGAAGCTATGGGTAGCATCTTGCATCAGTCTCTTAGGATCCTTGCAGTATTTTTGTCAAGCCTGATTTTCAATGCAGTTCATGCCTACGTTCCCTACTTGCAGCCACACATCTCTGTACCCATGGGTGCCTGCACCTGCCATTGCCATCAATGCCATGCACAGAGGTGGAATTGCAAAGCCAGACTGAAGGCTGTGTTACTGTGTGGCACTGACTCACCAATTGATGTGAAGACATTATTCCCAGAGCACCTGTTGCATGGTCCTGAAAATCTGCCCCAGTGTCCCTGCCCTACAAAAGGGAGGGCGTTGTTTTAATCTCCAAGGCAAAGTCCTGAGCACTTAAAATTTTCCTAGAATGTCTGATACTAAAAATCAGCCAGGGCCTGGCATTAGGTTGTAAGTCCTCTGAGGGCAAAGGCCATGTATTTACTTCATGTATCTGCAGTACCTAAGTACCTGCTATTGCTGGGTTATGTCTCATGATTGAATGTGTTGCCACCATACATGTAGGTGAGTTTATGAATGGCAAATAATTACCTCTGAAATAATGAAATCCCAAATCAATTAAATGTCCATCAAATAGGTCATTTCCCTCTCTGTATTAGGCCAAGTCTTCTTCTGAACAATATGCACATATCTGTCCAGGTATCAGATGAATGATCCATTCCTCTTTCAAACCTAGTGATGATAATACTGAAAAAAGAACCTGAATCCCATCTGAGATAAAAATATACTGCAAAAAATTGGACCAGGGAGCCAGCACTTATTTTTTATATTCTAAATCAATTTCATACTAAAACGAATATACTCAGGTGGGCAAAATAACAGGATCTTGGCATTTTTGTCCCTGAGGGAACAGTGACTCAGTAATGGCCCTGCTTTCATCTGAGGCACAGATAAATCTGTAGCTGATGCTATGCAATGTAGATAGCTGAGTCAGAAATAAGGATCTGTATTTTGCAGCCAGAAGCTGATGAGATCACCAGCATGCAAGGACAAGTTTCAAAATATCAAATAACTTTTGTATCACACATAAGAAATTGAGAAATGCCTTCCAGGAAGCTCTACATTCAAATTAGCTGCTCAAGACCAGTCTTTAAACACAGCTGTGCAAAAGCTTGTGTTAACTTTAGCCTAAGACTTTGGTTCAAATCAGATTTGTGCTCAAGTGAAATGATGATCATCCGTTAAAAACAAAAAAGCAGACATACTTGTATGGCATACTAACGTGAGCAAAAATACCAACCTTAGCTTAGCTGTACAGTGCCCGTTAATTATCATGAAACGTAAGGAGGTTTATAAACGATCATACAAAACCACAAATAACAACTTCTAACTGAAAGAAATGGAAGTTTACATTCCCACTATACAGAGTACTTGAAATTTGAGCACTTATGTAGCACTTCTGCACAAGAATTATCTGAAAAGAAAAACAATTGCCAGAAGTTGAATTTATCAAAGTGTCAGCAATTTAGTATCCCTACACAGTCTATGGAGAGAGGGAGTGCCCTTTAGGATTGACCTAAGTCAAACACTGGGCTTTTGGTAGTGAGGAGAGTTAACTTCATTTGACAGCAATTGAGTTGCTGGATTCATGTTCCTCTCCATCACTTGCCATTGACTGCAACTCTTTCAATGCAACCATTCTAATCTCAATTCAGAACCTCTGCTTTTAGTCTCCCTCTCACCAGCCGGGGATGGGGGAAGAGAGAAGCTTAAATGGGGTTTAATTTTCCAGCTGTGTTTTAAACCAGCATTGCCATGCAGAATAATAATTTTTTTCTTGAGAATTACTGCTTTACTCAAAACCAGTGTATATGCTATTTCTTTGAGTGCAAAACTCATGTTACAAATAATATTCCAAGTCTGGTCCAGAAAGTACTAGTTATCTTCCCTCCCCCTGCAAAAAACAGAACATGTGTACAGGACATCAAGAATGGTATAAAGCCAAACACAATTCAAAAGTGTTCATTTGATTCTTGTCAGAAAAAATATAAATGAGCATTGCATTTTGGTAGGGTCTGTTGGTTTTGGGTTTTTATTTTTGTTTGTTTGTTTTGTTTGTTGGGGTTTTTTGCGGTTTTTTGTTTGGTTGGCTGGTTTTGGTTTTTATTGTTTGTTTGTTTGTTTTTTTTATTCTAGGACTTTACCATTTAATAATGATCAGCTGGCATTACCTCTCTCATATACTGGGATTCAGTGTTCATCTTTATATTTAGCTGTGTGTATGGTGGCAATATCTTCAATTACATGGCATTACTCAGCTATAGTAGGTACTTAGGTACTGGGTATACATAAAGTAAATTTACAGTTCTTGCCCTCAAAGGGCATACTACTTGTCCCTGGCTGCTTTTTAGTAGCAGACATTCTAGTAAGTTTTTAAGTGCTCAGGACCTTGCCTTAGAGAATAAAATTATGCCTTTCCTGTTGTAGAGATGTGTAGAATAGTTCTCTGTAGCTGATGAAATTGAAGACAGTAGAAAAAACTACTCTAGATAAAACTAGAAGTATACTAAAGGCAGGTAAGCTTAAAAAAAATTAAATATTTGCAGCAGCATTCAATCAATACAAACAGATGTGAAGAAATATTTTTAGTAATGTGTGGGAAACGCAGGCATATAAAGCTCTCAGGGCCTTGTGCAGAGATAGAAATGGATACAATGTTTGACCAAAGACCTTGGAGAAGGTTTGGAGAATTAGACCATTAAAGTGAAATAGACATAAAACAAGAATATAAGTTTATAGTTAAAGTAGAAATATGTTTTAAGCAAACAGAAATAGATATTAAGTAAGCAAAGCAATATATTAAGTAACATAATAAAAGATTTTAAATTTTAGCAATAGAACCTGTTATAAAGATAGTTAGAAGTTTAAGACGTATCAATGTAAGTTTGTGAAGTGTTATATGATTGGTGAGCCATGAAAAGCCATGAAAAGCAAAGCAATTAATTATTGGTGTAAAAAGATGCTAGCAAACTTTGTAGAAGTATTTGATTGACTAAAAAACTAACATAAGGCATTATAACTAAGAATTAAGCACCTTTGATATTATGGCATTGGATGTAACACCTTTAATGTCTCACCCTTCTATGAGACTGATAATAATAAAGCAATAGACCATCTTCTGCACAGTTTCCCAGTTGCCCCATCTCTCGTAATATTAATATCCTGATAGTCATGGTCAGCAAATTTCCAGCCCATTTAGTGTGAAATGTCACATTTTAAATAAACTTTGCTTCTGTATTTTCAGAAGAAAATACTTATGAAGTATGTTAGTTGGACTGAATGATCTTAGTGGTGGTCTTCTTTGAGAAGATTTTATGATTCTCTCTGCATCTTTTTGAACAAGATCACAGAATCTTTAGACAATTATTAGGGTTGGAAGGGACCTCTGGAGGTTATCTAGTCCAACCCCTCCTGCCAAGACAGGGTTGCCTAGAACAGGTTACATGGAAACACATCTGGGTGGGATTTGAATGCCTCCAGATGAAGACTCTATGACCTCCCTGGGCAGCCTGTTCCAGTGCTCTGCCACCCTACACATAAAGAAGATCAGGGGAAAGTTGCTAGGACCTAAATCATGGAGTGTGTTTCTAGGAGCCTTATTCCAGCGTGGGCAGAGGGATTGGGTGGAAGTGCCTGGTGTTTATTCAGCGATGTTCAGCCTCTCTCTGGAACGGCATCCTGACCCACACAGATAGACAGGACAGCTTTGAGCAAGTCCTCTGATTTATGAAGTCGTTCATGACAGTTAATTCCTACTTTTATGTGCTGACGATTTGAGTTTCTGAACAGGCTTTGCAGCTCCTAACGTGGGCACCAGAGAGGCAGAACTTGCTGCAGACTGAGCTCACACACGAATGGGCGCTGGGCAGCCCGCACTTTCCGCAGAACGAGATAAAAAAGGGGGACGGCTCTTGTAGTATCCCGTTGGGGCCTGTGCTGCCATGCTCAGCACCACAGCCTCCAGGGAAGCCCGGGCAGGACGAGCCCGCGTCCCGCCGGGCAGCGCCGCGCTCCGCCCGCCGAGAGGCAGCAGCGGCCCAGGCTCGGGCGGCTTCGGGCCTCGCCTCGGCTGGGCCGGGCCGAGATGGGCTGGGCTGGGCCGGGCCGAGATGGGCCGGGCCGGGCCGAGATGGGCTGGGCTGGGCCGGGCCGAGATGGGCTGGGCTGAGATGGGCCGGGCCAGGCCGGGCACGGTGGGCCGGGCTCGCTGCCCGCTGAGGCGCTCCGCTCTGGCTGGCGCCGCGTTCCTCTCTGCTCACGGGCAGTTTTAACGTAGGAGTTGCCGGCAGCCCCGATGCCAGCCTCCCCACGATCTGTGAACAGCCCCGACAGTGCAGCTCTTCATAAGGAAAAGCGAATGCGGGGATGGGCAGGTTGAAGCACTGTCAGCCCCTGTCCTGTTCTGTCGGTCCTCGCTACATATCCCGGGTTACCTGGTGCGAACTGTGGCGCTGAACCAGGGCTAACCCGGCCTCTACCGAGGCTCTGCAGGCTCTGCCCTCTCCCACCGGCCCAGCCTGGGAAGCGGGAGAGCAGCCTGGGATCTGGGGAGCAGCCTGGGATCTGGGGAGCAGCCTGGGATTTGGGGAGCAGCCTGGGTAGCTCTGGTGGTACTGGGCTGAGCACACTCCATGGCACAGCCAAGCGTGTGGGCTGAGATGAGAGGCGTGGGGAGATGTGATCGGGTTGTGCGCTGCAAGCCTGGAGCAGGTTAATGCGGATTTGAACTCCTTGAGGAGGTAATTGGAGGGGACGTGTTCAGGCATTTGCAATGTGTTTGTATTTGGTATGAGCTTTCCTCCCCCGCATATGCAAGTTGGATTTAATAGCACAAATGTAGACCTTTGCCTTCGTCTTTCAGAGGAACTTCTCATCACTTACAGAGGTGTTGTCACTGATACAGCTCCATGCAGTCACAAGACCCAGTGCAATAGAACATAAACCGCATTTATATGCACATCTGAACGACAGTAATAATGCAGACAGACACAGGCAAATCCAGCTGAGATTATGCCTTCTGAATATGCTGTGGTTTTCAGCTCCATTGATTTTGGGGTCGTCTTGGGTCATCCCTATTGTGCCATTTTCCTGTAGCTCTTCAGATGCCCTCTCCTACCCATCAGCACCAGTGATTACAGAAGTTTTCTTCATAGGACCTCTGTGAAGCCACAGAAGAAACATTCCAACCTGCTTCCATTTGCCAGGTCTCTCAGGGTGGGCAGAAAGAAAACCAGAGAGAGCTGGGTTGCACCTGGCACTCGCCAAGCCACTATTTTTCACTGTCATCAGAGGTAAACATTAACATTGCCATAGAACTCAAAAGTTGGAGCTTTTTTCTAGAACTGTTGCATTTAATGACAATTATTTAGCATGATTTCTTGTATGACTTCTTACCCTGTGCAATGTCTTCCCTACCTCCCTTAAATCTGAGATTTTGTGCCTCAGTGAGTTTATTATTACTGTTTCTCCTTTCTTTGTTTACCAAAATAGAAAGTATGCTATGCTATGTTTGGATTATCTGATCTGATCTGTACACCAATAGTTTTTGAAAGTGCACCCAAGATAATTAATACTTGCTGAAGTCAAGGTGAAATCTGTGAGTGACTGAATGTGAACACATATATGTTTGTATTTACAGAGGTCATCTGATGTATTATTTTATCTATGTGTTGCTTAGTTTCCAAGTTATGTAGGAGGCCTAGAAAATGGAGCTGTCATTGCATTTTATGGAGAACACACTTTCTTTTTGTGTCTGCATATTGTTGGTTTATATATATCTGCATATTGTTGCATATTGGGTTTTTCTTCTGCTAGAATCAATTTCTGTTGAATTCTCTTACAGATTTTGTGAATAAAACTATTATATTCCAAGGCATTGATATTTCCTTGAATTTTCATGAAACTTTTATGCTCAGGTATTGATATTTATTTCCTTGTAAGCTTAAAACTGTGCAAGAAAACAAAAGATATTAAATAAATAAAGGAAAAGCAGCCAGCAAAATAATACAAGTACAGCAGGACATAGTGAAATAATTAACCCTAAGTTCATGAAACTGAGGTTCAACAAAGGCTTGCAGGCAGCCTGCCTAAGAGCAGTTATATAATAGCAATAATTTGTTGCCTTTCTGCAGAGCCCTTCTTACCCCCCTTCTCCTCCCTGATAAAATGTTTAGCACACCTCGTACCGTGCTGCAGGGGCTTGAGCACATGAGCTTATTGTTTTGATGTTTATACCTCCCTTTCCCAAATGCCTGGAATTTCTGGTTCCCCAGCAACCCTAGAGGTGTCCAAATCTTGCACTTTGCAGTAACGTCTGTATGGCCTGGAGTGGATTTAGGACTGAAAAGTCATGGTACTTTAACCTGCAAAAAAACCCCAGTAAAACAAGGAGTGAAACCTGCAGACTGTAGTACCTGAATTTCGTAAGAGTGAGTCACAGGGAGCATTTCAACCATAGTGATTTATGAATGTGGAACCACTTATCAACTCTCTCGTGTTTCTATTTATACTGTCTTCCCAGACATTATCCATGCAACACAAGACTCTGATCTCTGATAACTGTAGGAATGAAAACTAACATATTAAACAGACTTATAATGGCCCGAGGTTTTCTGCATCCACTGTCTCTCACTAGTTTTAGAAAATTATTGCCTTCACCTACACAGGGCTTATTCATGTAATATTGCAACAGTGGTATTATAATGCAATGGTAGCATAATGCAAGAAGGGCTTGGCTGCTGAGGTTTTTTTCCCTTTCTGGTAGGAAAGTATGTAGATTGGGGGGAATCAGCAGGGCTAGAAAAAGAAAAGCAGCATGGAAAGGTACTTAGCTGTCTTTTCCTCAGAGTTAAACTAAGTGTTCCATTTGGCAAGCAGTAACCTTCATGACAATAGCCATTAGCTATGCTGTCATCTCTTCGGTGTCAGAACTTTTTGTACAAAAATACAGATACCTTTAGTGAAAGCGGGGAAGTTGACACTATTAATAATACACCTTAGGGAGCTTTCACAGTCTTGTGGTTCTTCCTTCCACAGATCATCTCTAGTTTCAGTCCTGCCCTCCAAAAAAACGTAAAGATGGCCATTTTGGAGCCTGTTGGAAAAAACTTCTTAAGTATATTGTTCCTGGTTAGATGTATAATGATCTCATATGATTGGATGCTGCTCTTCAGAAACATTCTCTTCTTGAAATCTGATTTTCCAGAGAGTGATTATGAGGGAGTTTAAGGCTCCATGCTTCGGATAGGGCCTTAAAGCTGTCAAAGAGGCTCCTGATGTGTGTAACAGAAACACTTTTGAGTGATGTCCTTAGCCTCATCCTGCTGTAGATTGATCTGCTAAGGTCACTGATAGAGCAACTGGTAGATACCCAGCTTCACCTGATGTTGCAAGACCATGACATAATGTTGCCTGGAACTTTGCTACTGTCACCCTTCCGGGGCCAAACTTTCCATCAGCCTGTGAGAAATCTAGTATGCTTCCACCATCAAGGAGTTTCAGGGAATGTTCCTTGATTTGAGAGGGCAAGAATTAATATTAACAATGAAAGTCTTTTGAGAAAAAAAATGAAGATTAACCATCAATGTTGTATATCTATACAATTTTCAGCAAACAGGAGTGTAGGGGTGTCCTGGGAAAAAAAATAAGGTAAGTTTTCTAACTCAGTCGTATTCTCATAAGATTATTTTGTTAATTCAGATCTCACTATCCCATAAGGTAAATCTGCTAACTCAGGCTGCTATCATTGCAGACAGGCATTGAAATCTCAGTTGTGGGGTTGGAGTATAGGTGTCATTAATAATTAAAGGACTTGTGATGTAGACAAGTCTTTCAGTAGAAGAGTTTAGATGTCCTCCAGAAGAGTCAAATACTGCATGTACACTATGGAAGATGTAAGGGACAAAAGAGGTAGAAATGGCACATTTAGTTTGAACAGAGCTCTTCAGGAAGCAGTCAGGAAGATCAAAAGGCAAGCTGAGATGCTTCAAAAATATGTCCTGAACTGATATTGTCAGAAATCAATCAAATCACAGTGAAAAACAGAGCAAGATGAATTGCTGAATATGTGCTGATAAAGAGAGATAAAAGGCCTGGATAATTTCCATGAATTAGCCACAGAAGTAGACTCAAAGAGAGTCAGGAAAGAGGGGCATTCTTAAACAACAGAGAACATTATAGTGGAGAATTTGGAGAAAGGAAAATGTCAGCTCCAAAACTGGCCCTCCTGGATAGTAGAATTAAGATAAGACACATCAGAAAGATTGACTCAAGAGTGGACCAAGACAGAGAATGAGATACTTCAAAACAAATGTGGATATACTGGGGCAAAATAGTGTTTACTGAAATAATCATAATTTATGAAGAGAAGAAACTTGGATTAAAGAATAATACTCATAAAAAACTACATACGAATAATGCCAGCATTTAGTTCATGAAACCTGGAAACTAAAGTAGGAGCCAGTTAGGAGAATGGTAAATAATGTTATCTTGTGAGTCTATACTATTACCTTAATCGGCCTGACTTTTATGTTAAGAACACTTAAACTAGAAAAAACTGTTCATCTCCTGTACAAATATTAGCATAAAATAGATGTCTCAGATCAATACCACATCCACAAGCCATTAAATACCTTGTAATCAAACAAAATATTTAGTTTCCTTCAAAGCCAATACCGTGCAGTCAAGTTATTTTGTGTTTTATTAACACTGAAGGATACCCTGTCATCTCTTATCTATCTTCTCAAGGAAAAATAATTCCTTTTTAATTAGGTCATTGCAGTCATGTGCTGCTGCTATTATATAGACTCTATCTGGTATATAATGATGGATAAATACAGCATAGCATTTAAGGAAGTTTGATGCTGGCATAGATGTATTAATATTCAGGCTGTAGAAGGCTGTAGAGCAGGTAGAGATGATAGACTTTAATAATACAAATTCCTTTCCTGAGTTCTGTCCCAGTTCTGACCAAACCTAAGGCTGGCAGATAAATTAGGGTCATTTTTACCAATACTGCCAAGCTAGGGGACACAAATTGATATGAAAGGCCTACACTGAAGCCATTGAATAAAATCTGCATTTCAAGTCTGTCATCATTCAGTGCTTGGAATTTTAACAAAGATCAAGACATGATTATCCCATATACATAATTCTGAGCTATCCACACCTACTACCTTATTCTTTTGTAAGGTAAAGTCAGACAAGAGAAGTGGGAGGGTTTTAAGAGTGATGTTGGTTGTTGTTCACCTAGAAAGAATTTTTAGAGAAGATTGTTTGTAAGTTTGTTTATAAGTTAAAGGAGTTTACTGGCAAAAACTATACAGCTAATGCATAAAGATGTTGTTAACCGAAAAGTCAAATAAATGTTGAATTAAGCCACATTTAAATTTAGGTTTATTCTGATAAAATTATTTTAAGATGTAGTTTTTAAACACCTTGTTTATAAGACTTTTTATATTTTGAAATGTCCATGGATTCTGAACTTGGCTCAATTGCAATTTTTTGCTAGGAACAATTACAAATTCTTCTAAAAGCAATTATAAAGACAGTTGATTATTTGTGTGTGTCTGAGGCTGCCTCTAGAATGTTATTTTAACTGTAAATAGTAATTTGCTAGTGAAGTGCCATATAGTTGCTGTCCAGAGTGACTTTCAGGTTTGTAGAAGCTTCTTGGGACTGGAATAGTTCTGCTACAGGTGGATCCTGAGTGACCTTTTTCCCAGAACCCTTATTGTGGGGGAATGCCAGACTGTTGTTGTACATCACTTGTAAAGAACATGAGGCAGGGAGGGTGAATTAACAAGGTCAGGGAGTTACAGGCTGTGCCAGCCTATATGCAATAAACGCCCTGTATTGCACAACTTGCTGTGGTGTTCAGAGCTCTTCCATTCGTGTAGCTGTTGTTCCTGCCAACACTATTGATCAGTCCTTTGCCTTGTGTGCACTACAGTCCAAAATAAAGCTATTCCTGCCCAGAGGAGCTTTTGTCTTATCTCAGTCTCCATTATTCTGTGCAGCAAATAATTGATATGAACTGATGTTAACCACACCTAGTCAATTGTCTTTTGGGATGGAAATGGCTGTAATTTGGCATGTAAGTTCCCTGTAACTTGCCACACATTCGGGCACAGCTCCCACCCTAGAAGAGTGTGCCATTTGACTGACAGGGGGTCTGTGCTAGTGTAGGATCTCATGAGTAGCCCCTAGCTGCGGGAAGAAGTGAGCTGGTAGAAGCTGACGAATCCAGCTAGTCACACCAGCACTTGGTGTACATGCAGCAAGCACAGCCTGGCTCTGCTCACAGTGAGAAGCTGCTGCCATGTGTGAACTATCCCCAGAGTTCCTCCTTCCCTCAGCTTCTCAACGGATCTGGTACATGCCTCATGACCAGTCAAATGAAGCTTTGGTCGTGGATCACCAGTTCCTGGCTCTCACTCTAATCAGCTAAAGGTCTTCTTTTCATGTTCTTTCTTTCACCATCAAGACCTGCTTAGTCCTTCACACCTCAAACTGTGTTGTGAGTTCTGCCCATCATGGTGGAATTATAAATAACGTCTTGATGATAATGCAGTCAATGTGCTGCGAAGCTTCATTACAGATCAGCTTATTATATCCCCTTATGAATTAGCCCATGTTGGTTGTGAGAAGTCATCTCCTGTTACATAACCAGGTTTTGTGCTTGTCTGGCAGGGAGGTAGGTACAAGAACTTGATACAGCTTTACTCTAGCAGAGAGCTTGATCCTGTGTTGACCATATAGTTACTGTGAAAATTCATCAGAAATAATGGCTCTTCCTTTTCTAGGTGATCATTTGTTTGTCTCGAATGACAAGGTGCTTCTAAATTAAGGAAACTCATTAGTGACCTAAAACTCGGTTCTATTGATGGATACAAAATGAAAGTTACACTTTTTTTCCAGAGCTTTCTGATAAACAGCCTTATCAATTTGTTCAGATGTATTAAGTAAATCATTAACATGAACTGTTCCTATTAATCCCTCTACAAAGGTGTATGAAAAAACCTGACTTATACAATCTAAATTGAGACTGAGGACCTATTTTGGAGGTTACAGATCATCATGCTTCATGGCCTAAGCAAGACAAGCAGGATGTGCTTCAAGATGCATCCTGTTTTAATGTTCCTTATAACAACAAAGTACTTGAAAAGGCTTGATTGACCCTTACTCTACCTTGCATCTCATCATAGAAATACTTCAAAATTAAGAACTTCTGTAGGACAGGAGAGACTTTCTAGGAATCTTCAAAGTGTCTGGGTTCCTGATTGCATCAGAGGTTTTAATAAACTCATGGAAGCAATGTAAATGTCTTACGTTTTACTTCTTCCTTTTCCTGTCTTTCTGTGATGATAAATGCTATTAAAAAATCCTATTGTTTGCCTGAAAACTGCTTTTTGATTTCTTAAAATAAGAACTGGCATTGTATGAATATTGTTAACACTGATGCTCTACCACAGAAATCTTTCATGTCATACAACTTGATCTGGATTCAATGACAAACGGTCTTTAATCCAGTTTGTCAGCAGGTATGTCTGACCAAGATAACAAGTCTGAGAAGTGCTTGTTTCCTTTCCAAGCAGAAGCTGACTGGCCTTATTACTGCTGGTAAATCAGCTTGGATGCTTCCACTTCATACTGTCAAACCATCAAATGACAAGCCTCATCTGAGCTATTTCTTCAAATAAAGCACAGACTGTATGACTTTGCATAGTCAACCTCCCTAGCTGTTTTTATTCAGCACATCAGCTATGCCAGTTGCCCTTCAGTGTTACCTGTCATTCTGGAAGGAGGTTTCATAATTTTTTCCTCAGTGAATAGAGATTTCAGATGGTAGCTGTAACTGACTGCAATAATGCTTGGTTTTGACCACAACAAAAGAAAAATGTATTCAGCAGACACAGCATGTGATGTCTTTCAGGAAAACATGCAATTTTTAGAAGTTTACCTAGTAGTCTTAATTCCCAATTGCAACTTATCTGTACAAGCACAGAAAAGTGCTGTTGCCTTTTTATTAATCCTTTTTTACAGCACCCTGTATTCTAGGCTGGCTGTACACAGCTTTATCCTCACATTACCATCCTCCTGCCTGCATCCCTTTCTACAGGATTTGTCCCCAGCACTGGCAACTGCAACACATCACTGACACTGAAAGAGCTATAACAGCTCATACAGAACCACCATGGATCTTTTTCTGGGTCAATACATCACTGTGCTAAGTGTCTCCACTTTTGTGAACTTATTATTTAGGGGTTTTCACCATTTTTGTAACCCACAATTTGCATGTTAAAATTAAACTTATTCAAAAAATGTCAGCTGTGCATTCTGACAAAACCACATACATAGTTTAACTGGTCAGCCAAGCCTGTTTCCCAGGGAATTGCTGACAGACAAAATGATGACTACCAAAATCATGCTCTTGGTAAAATCAGCTTTTATAAGCAACTCTCTCCTCTAAACTCTGGCTATGAGATGTAATTAATTTTTATGTCTAAATTCCGTTTGAGTTCCATTCTTTGAAGAATATTCAGCTCAAAACAAGTGGTGGGAAAGAGATTATATCCCGCTGCCAGTCCAATATAGTAAGCCATTTTGCATTTAAAGGCAAACATAATTTCTGCAATGCTTTGATATAAAAGAGGTGGTAGCGGCTCATCATTATTTGCAGTTGTTACCTGTAATAGCAGACAATTTGGTACAAAATGTACAGTTATCTGTACGTTTTAAAAGGTTTTTCCCAATGAACTGCATAATCAAACCAGTTTTGTGTACTATATCAGTCCTGGGAAAATACTAATCCGATCAGAATCCTTAAGAAGGCTGACTAATGCTAATGCTTACTGAATATAAGTTTTCAGAGTTGCTTGCGAGAAACACCATGAAAAATGAGGAAATATTTAAATAGTAGTTATGTTACTGAACTTTGCTTTCTGAGTTGAAAAGTAGATTTTGTGAGCTATGCAATAAATCAGAATATGATAAATTATAAATATTCAGCTAACATTGTAATTTTCAATTTTGATTAATTTAGAGCAATCCAAATTCAAAGCATCTATTTTCTATTAATTCTTGTTGAAGATCAAGTCCTGCATTCCACCTGCAAGCAGGGTCTTCCTCTAGCTGTAAAGTAGAGATGAATTTGGATTCTTAATTTTCCTCCATTTTCTATTTCTTCTGAAAAATAAAAACGTACAGCTTGGACAGATATGAAAAACAAAAGGAACTTTGTAGAAGCATTTTACAATCCATGACTTTGTAAAGTGTCCAAAACTCTAATGAGCTTCTAACAATAATCTTTATTTTTAATGGGTGCTAACTCACACGGCCAAAGTAAACATCTTAAAATGCTAAAAACATAAAAAGTAATGAACTATTATTTTTTCTGCATTTTCCTAAACTTTTTGAAAATACTGTCACCCCACTGCTTGTTTCTGAAGATAATTATCATTTGCCTCTGATAGCAGCAGGTAGTCAATTTCCCTTTGCCTAAAACCATCTTTTCCAAATAAAATCTATGGCTAACTTCTGTAACTGATGTATTTTAATAATTTGTGGGGAGTGTTGCAGAGTGACACTAATATTTTCAGTTAGCCTGGTTGTTTTCAAGGTTGCTGCATCCTAAGCAAGTAGAAGAGATATTCCATGAAATCTACTCTAGGATGGAAAGGCATATAGAAGATTTTCACAGAAAGGAATAGAGTGGAGAGCAGGCAATATCCATTCCAACACAAAGCCTTAAACATGGCTGGGATAACCAGTGATGTTATCCACTGACAGGAGCTGAAGTTTCCAGTGACTTTCAGAATAAAAACTGGTTCAGCCAGCTGTTTTTCCTTTTCACATCATCTCAGGCCTTAATCTGCAGAGGACATTCTGGGGTCAAGCTCTGACATGAGTAGGAGATGAGGCATTATCCCCAGTTTAAACTGTTTGAGAGATAACATATCTGAAATAGTTACCCCGGTACCTTGTGTCAAGGAGTGAGGAACCTATCAGCAACTCCGTGGATCAACATTCAGAAAACTGACAAGAAATAACCTTTTCTTTATTTTTTCAGTCTGTGCTGAAAAGAGTTTAGCTAGTCCTACAAGGCTGGCTTTACAGTTTGCTTTGATTGCATATGCCAGTGAAAAGGTTGAACTGATTTGAACTTTGTGAGATGGATAGCAGCTGTTGTACTAAGCTGTTTAAACCCACCAATTTGGGCTTAAACCTTGGCTGAGTAAATACAAAGCCTTGAACATACATAGTACCAGTAATGCACTTTCCTCTTTCAGTTTCTGTGAAGAGAAATTATTTTCAAATCAACAATATTTTACTGCTAATTTTCCAATATCAATTTTTTTCCATTGCCAGATAATGACGTATCTTACAAAAAACCCCAAAAGAAAAATTAACTGAAAAATTATGTCTTTGTGTATGTGTGTGCATGTCTCATACATCTCTGGAATAAATGAAAAGAAGATAAAGTGGATGAGAGGAAATGTAAACAAAATCAGCCTACAATAGTGTGTGTGCCTCCTGATGGTTTCTGTAGCCTGTAAAGTCCAAAAATCAGTACTTGCATATAAGAATGGGAAAAGTTCCAAAGCATTCTTTCTGAAGTCACGAGGTTGTTTCCTTATCACTGAATAAGGCATCTAATGCTGACACAAGTAGGACAATAATGTTAATTTTTTACCCAGGTAGAAAAGAATGAGTGAGCAGTTAATAGTGCAGAGAAAGAAATATTAGTTCTGAGACACAAGCTTGTAACAATTCAGACTTATGCTTAACCCCAGAAAATCTGAAGGTCCTTTGCCCAATATCTCAGCCTATCATGGAATTTCACAGTGAATGTAGAAGCTTTCATTTAGCGGCAGCTTGATGTAGAAATATATAGCAAAAGAGATTTCTCAGTATCTTACTGTAAGTTTTTCCTAGACAGAAACTTAAACAAACTAACAGCTATTTTGTCAAAATAAAACTCAGCCATTTTCTCAGGAACCAAAAAGGAGGTATGCATTATGTGGCTATTTCATCGATTTATTAAGTATTTGCAAACCTTGGCATGTTTCATTGCTGCTTTTCAACTACTCCAATTCAGTGACAGATTCTCACAGCTGCTAGCATTGTCCAGTTCAATTTGCAGTATTTCATTAGAACTAGAGTCCTTAGGTGTAGGCTTTGGATCAAAGGTTAGGATTTGTATCCATCCTTCTTCTTTACTCCCACTGATGGAAAAAGACACAGATTCATATGAAGGGCTTTTGGGCAAAGCTAGGTAAAGGTCTTTTTTTTATTAAGAGGGTTTACTCTGCTATTTCCTGCTACTTTGGGTGTGAAACTTCAGCAAGAGAAACTAAAAAAAAAAAATCAATATTTATTCCCTTGTGACATGACACTTGAAAGCTTTGCACAGTGCAGTCACTGGTGTTCAGCTACCATTTAACTCCCATCCTGGGGGCAACTGAGAGCTCAGTGGAAGCTTTCCTTGGTCACTGCTCTGCACACAGCTCATAGTCTCTCTATGTGCTTAGCACTGCTGTTCCCAACTCATGAGAATTTTCATTACGCTCTCTGTAGTTGGAGTAGGAAGTTCTTTCAAAGGGTAAAGGAGGAGCTTGTCACCATTCCCTTGCATCCTGAGAAGCAACCTTCCTGTGTTCAAAGTAAGAGCTTTGTATAGGATCTCATGTAAAGTAAATCTCAGAATGCCCATTACAGGGGTATCTGGTTGAATACTGTTTTCAGTGCCTTCACTTTACACAATCTGCAAACAGCATAGTATGGCATGGTCTCTAATAACAAAAATATAATACCTCATAGTGTGCTGTGTGCTTTTGTTTAATTTGAAACTAAGATATTGTCACAGAAGTTCAAATCTCATTTCTTCTTAAATTTTATGTTTTTACCTGCAATGAACGTGAAAGTATATGGCTGTTTGATTTTGGTGTTTAAGTTCAGGTCATCGAATTTATCTACATTTAGCAGTACAGATAGCATTAATAAACTCATCAGAGAACCTAATAGAATTACTCAGGTACATACAATTATTCATGTATATGAACAGTAATATGGTAATAGTTGACACCAAGGTAAGTACTAAATTTTCTCACAAATCTGTTTTCTATTCTTTCTTTCAGCTGTACTTAGAGGTAAGATTGAATTATTTTCCCATAGCTATCTCTTAGCATGTATAATTAGGTACTCCTCTTTTTTTTGTTTCCATTTCTCTCTTCTAGTTCAATGTTACAATTTCATAAACTGATTTCCTACTTTTTTTTTTTTAAGATACAAATTTTACTTTGGAACTCCATTCTGTCTTTTGAGAATTCCTGTCTCATTCATGCTGCACTCATTTCAGTGTTCCTAAAGCTGTAATATTTGCTGAGTATGAGTACATTCTACAACTATTTGTGACTACAGCAGAGGAAAGCCTTTCATTTTCATCAGTCAGTATATCAATACAACAAAAATGTTTTATATTCTAGCCTATGTTTGATATTATTTTTGGTTCCTTACTTACTGAGGATCTCAGAAGCAAGAACCTTTTGGATGCTAGCAACTTTTTAAAAGAAGAATCTACACCTTGCTGACCTTGGTGGGCGGGAACTCTAGAATTAGCATTATCTCCTCTATCTTCCAAATAGTGCTGGCACTTATTGGCAGAGGAATAGTAAGTGACTTCCCCGTGACCAGCTGGAAGCTGATGGCTTTGATTATGTTATAGACCAGTTTTAAATCCTTTGCATGTGCAGTGTTGTACTGTGTCAGACCTGCAAGCTGCTGCCTTGCAATACGCTCATGTGCATCCTGGCAATAGACTGCCAGTGCGAGCTGATGCCAGTTTACCTCATGGCACCATGCCAATTGCAGGAAGGAGGTTTTCAAAACATTGTGGAGTGTATTTGCAGAAAGGTACATAGTGAGAAGACAGGATCATGACCGTGGACACATTCATGTGTGAGGAGGAAGGCACACTATCACGTGAACAAGGAAATAGCACCTGAAACTGTAAAGACCAGACACCTAAAGGCCAGGTTGTGAGACACTTCAAAACATCATGGCAGCTAATGAACCAATACATTAGCCTGGTATAAGAAGGCACATACATAGAGATTTCCCTAAATATGAAGGACTTACTAAAATGTCCTTATTAACATTAATTTTACACTGCACAGGGTTTTATCATGTGGATGTAAATTCACTGAATCATGACAAATAGCTTTTGTCTGGAAACAAGTTTATTCATGTAGTCAAGCTTGTTCATTTTTACAGAAGAGATTACTTAAGTCTGGTCTGTTTCCAAGTGTATATATGTATTTCAAAATGCATTAAAGTGGCTTCTATCAGCAATAGTTAGAACTCAGCAAGAGAGGCAGTCAGGCTTTTTCCACTGCACTGACATGTCACAAAGCTTGCTTTGCATTAGTCTCTCATTAGAAATTAGTAGTAAAACATCATTTTTGTAATATAAGAAAAGACTAACCTACCTAAGGACCAAAAATTACTTTTATTTTCATAACTGCATATAACTTTCACAGAATTGCTAGAATGAATCAGAACACTGCAAGGTTCTGCGTCTTGCTCAGCACTGAACAGTAACATGACTGTTAATGTTAAAAAAAGGAAGCAAACAGATTTTCAGAGTTGAAAATATACCATGAAAATTAAAAGATAGATTTGACCATAATTATTGAATGCACTTCTGCTGGAAATGTCTAGTAGGTTAAAGCCTGTGTGACGTGTCATCACTCCTGCAGCCACAGTACTACTAGAAATCGGTAATTTATGAAAAAAAAAAAAAAAGACACTATTATGGAAGAATCTGCCATTTTCCATCTGTACTGACATTTTATGTGTTTCACAAGTAATAATTATCACAATAAAAATGTATTTCAGGAAATTTCATAAAACATATAATAACAGGATGTGCCCTTCCTGTGCAATGAGTCAACAACTGTTCTGTGACATGTAAAACTTCAAAACAGAATTCAAGAGGGGCCTAAGTGATGTATAAGCTTTGTCTTGTCCTTTTCCCACAAACGAGTGTCATAAACAACATGGAGGTATCTGAGTGAGTGAAGAGTTTGCACTTACTGAAACTATTGATGCTGCTTCTATTTGTATTTAATATGATTCAAAAGTACCATCAAATCTAGAAACATCAATTTGTTTACCACATTCAGATGTGATCTAAGAAATTGAGGAGAGATGAAGAATAGCATCTGGTTTTATTAGTTTCTAAAAACCTTCACAGTATGTGGTACTGGTAGTGACAGAAAAGGGAGACAAGATTACACTGGCATCTTTTCTGCCCAAAATGTCAATGTCAATCATGAGTAACCAAATGGCTACAGTAATTATCTAATCTGTTCCCTGTATTTGCATTGCTTGAAATGTATTTATAATGCTTCTGTTGCCACAGGATTTGTGAACATGTGCTTTGGGAACTGCTCCTACACATTCTGTACATGCAAGTAGGCCTCACTGGTGTGCGTCATTCCGACTTCATCACAACTGTGGCAGACAGGAGCAGCCTCATGGAGCACGGTTTGGATTTCTGTGAGAAGCCTGAACTGCTGCAGGCACTGAGCTGATGTGTATTGTGTTCTTTTGCTGTTGCTAACATGCCTTGCAGCTTCACCCATGTCCAATGTTATCGATTGCACTGTTTCTAGTATCCACCTTCGTCTCAGGGCTAGCTTATGGCTTTGTCTGAGGAACTGCATTCTGCCATAAAACCACAGTCACAGATTATGCGTCTGATGCAGGTAGGAGACAGAAAAGAAAGAGGCTGGAATCAACTAGCCCAAATCAACGCCAGGCTCTCATTAGTCCCTTGGCATGGGCTCAAGCCTGCAAGTACTGCTGAATATTTTCAAGGAAAACAATATTTGATTTTAAGAGCACTGGACTTTCTATTTGTGGATGTATGTCTTATGTATGCTTAGCATATACTATACATCTACTGATAAGAAAATGAAGATTCAAGTAATTAAAAATCCCAGTCCCTTGGTGATGCTGGTGACTGACTTAATTTCCCTGGTAAGAACCCTAAGATCTTTTAGGAAGCCTACCATGCCAAACATTGTGTCATGTTTAATCCTGTACTTGTCCTTTATATGGTACTCCTGTTGACGTCAGTGGAAACTTGACTTGTGAGAGTACAGAAGAATCAGGCTGAATGGATTTTTTAAACAGTAGAATTGAATGGAAGGAAACCTTCTGAAAGGTACCAAAATCTTATTCCTTCTTACAACATAAAGGGATGTTTTATTGATTTGTTCTTCAAGGGTTCTTACCTATATATGTTTGTGTATCTCTCTGCATTTACTGATTGTTGATATACTGGAAGCATGACTGGCAGGTTTGAAAGTGATTGATGCAAAGTATCTATAATGAGCAAACAAGGAATGACTAATAAATGTTTAACATGCATTTCCATTTGTTATTCTACATCACACGCCACAGCCGTTTCTAAATAACTTCTGTGTATACAGTTTTATCATCACATTTCCATTTTGTGGTCACTAAACCATATTGAGGCATGCAAATGTGAGGACACACACTGTGTTAATCACTAATAATCTTTAAATATTTTCTGCTTATATTCTAAAGGGTCTGAGAAATGCCGGTAATTTTTGTAAGCAATTTCCAGCTGGTTACATTTGCTGTTACCAATAGTACCCATTACACAAATAGACTTTTCTCCCTCCTCTTACAAATACAAACAAAAGACAGATTTTACAATGCTGAATGTAAATGATGAAGTCATTCTGGCGTTGTTATTCTAGATTTACAATGACCTCACTGAAAACAGAATCTAGACCCCTGTGGTTAAATCACAACAGAACAATATTAAAACCACATTTGAATAAACCATCTTAAGAAGAAAATGGGGTTAAGTTACAATGTCATTTCTATACCGAAAACTGCTCAGAGCAAGACACAGAAAAGCCTTCAAACAGGACCATCTGCAAGCGCTCTCGGCTAGGAGCTGCCCCTCGGGGCCAGTCCGCCCCACGGCAGCGCCCGGCCGGGGAAGCCGGCACGACACGGAACGGAGCCGCCGCTGGAAGGGCTGCCAAGGTCCGGTCCCTCCTGTCCTGCCACGGAACACCGGAGCGTTGCGCAATAAGAAAACATCTAAAATATGTATTGCAGTTTTGTTCTCGCTAATCCAGCCTCGAGAGCGGTAGCTGAGCCGCACTCACAGTTAAGTGTGTAGTGCCTCAATGGTAGGGATTACACGTAAGCGCAGCTTCTCCGGAGGCGATCAGGAAAAACGCACTACGGAGCAATGAGCAGTGACGTCCCCGTTCTGCTAAAGCCCCACCACAGCTGCTCTCCTCAACTCCGCCGATCTCCGTCTCCAAAACCTGGCACCTATGCCAAACCCTGGCTGCAGGACCCTCCGGCACGGCCGAGCTGCCCTGCCGGGCTGCCCTCTTCCCTCTTTTCCCTCCGCTCCCGGCAGGGAGCAGCACCCGACCGCCGTGCCGTGCCGCGCCGCGCACCCGCACGTACACACACACACACACACACACACACACACAGAGTCACACACAGAGGGACAAACGGACGCGCACCCGCTCCCTCTCCCGCACCGCACTCTCGCACCCGCCGCCAGCCCAGCACCGGCTCCCGGCGCGCTGCTCGGCCCGGCCGCCGCCACCTCCCAAGGTCACGGCGCCCGCAGGTGCGCGATGCGCGGAAGGAGGGTGGCAGCGCGGGGAGCAGCGGCGCGGAGCGGGCCCGGTACCGGCCGGCACCTCCCGGAACCGCCGGCCCGCCTGCGGCCGCACCGGACCGCCTCGCGCCGGACCGCCTCGCGCCGCCCGCCCGCCTGCCTGCCGGGGGCGCTCTGCGCCGGGCCCGCCACGGCTCCGCGGCCCATCGCGGATTACAGGGACCGCTCTCTCCGCCCCCAGCGGAGTCTCCCTCCGCCCTCGCCCTCTCTCTCCACCCCTCCTCCGGCCGCGGAGAAGGGCATGGAGTTGGCGGGAGCCTATAAAAGCCCCTGAGAGCGTGCTGGGGCCACGGCGCTGTGAGAGCCTCCACGGACGGAGCAGGGTTGTGCACCATGTCCCACCACTGGGGATACGGCAGCCACGACGGTGAGTGCCCAGCGGTGCAGGACACCTGCCGGCAGGTCCCCGGGAGCCGCGCCCGGGACGTGCCCGCTGCTGCCCGGCGGAGCCGTTGCCCGGACCGGCAGTAAGCTCGGTGGCGGCTTTCTCTCGTAACCTTGAAATGCACCTGCGCCCGGGCAGCCTGCCCTGCGCTCCGCACGCTGTGCCGGAGCATCTCCTGCTTCCCTGCTTACATTCCTTTACTTCGGGATGGGAGCGACAGACGCTACTCCACAGGACGGGGTGGCCTCGAGGACTCTCCCGTACAAGCCCCAGCGGGGCTGGGGGGTGCCGGGTGCCTCGGTGCCCAGGTGGGATCCCCGTTCACCTGTGCTGCCGCTACCGCCAGCCCGCGCAAGTGGTACGCAGCTAAAGGCTGATGCTGGTGTTCAAACATCCCGATTTCCAGAGGGAGGGTTATCGCTTATATCCCCCGAACTTTGTGTCTTTTCCCACTGAGTTGCCTTCCACTATCTTACAGGACCCGCTCACTGGCATGAGCACTTTCCCATCGCCAATGGAGAGCGCCAGTCCCCTATTGACATCTGCTGCAAGTCCGCCAAGTACGACTCCTCTCTGAAGCCTCTTAGCTTCAGTTATGATGCCAGTACGGCCAGAAATATCGTCAACAACGGGCACTCCTTCAACGTGGAGTTTGATGATTCTTCCGACAAGTCAGGTGAGACCTCACCTTCGTGTGCAGGAGGGGAATGGCAGCAATTGCTACTAACACTCCTACTAAAATGTAAATCCATAAGGGTTTTTTAAGGATGAATACCAAACTGTTCTGGCTTCTGAAAGGTGAGGATTCAGCAAACAGGAAACTGAGATCCCTTTAGAAGAAAACTAAGGCTGTCAAGGCAGCTAAACTCCAGTGAAGTGAATTAGTTTATTTTTGTATAAATCAGAAGGCTCTGGATAAGGGCTTGGCTGTGGAAAGGAAAAAACTTAGAAGTATTTGACAGGAATAATTTTAGGTATAGGTTATCATAAGCTATTGATCAAATGGTTAAAAGAAGAGGGAAAATACATTGTAGGAAAAAAATGGCCTTAGAATAGCAAAGGGTTACAGTTAACAACTTGAAGTGGAAATAGTTCAGAAATAGTTTCTTTGGTTATCAAAATATTGTTTCATATTTCTGAAGCCAGTAAGAAGTAGGCTCCCAGGTTAGTACAGAAACAGAGGAATGATTAGAAAATACCTCTTTGTTCTTTTGTAATTCAAAAAAAGCATTATCTCTGGCATTTCTTGATGCTGGGCTTTCTAGATAAAGTGTCTGATGCATTCCTACAAAGTTTGCTAGCAGGCAGTCGGTGCACAGTATCTTGCTGTTCATTGTGCTCTGTGGTGAAATTAAGCACTGAATCCTGCAAACCCTTAGTAATCCTTACTGAAAAGAATGGACTTTCTGAAGGACAGCCTGAATCCAAGCTGTCCTTGCAACAAGGGTTCTGTACGTTGTCTTTAATTGTAGTTTTTCATGGGGCTGCATTTGCAGAAATCATCACCCTGTCACAATGAATGTGCCTTTATTTTTAATTTGGACAACAAAAACAGTCCTGTTGTAAGTCACTGCCTGATTTAACTTGCTTGAGCAAGTGTCCTGGTTTTCCTAAGTGTTTTGTTGGCCATGTCTTTTAGGGAATGGTGCTGAAACCGAATGATCTATGCCTACTAAAAATACGAGGCGTTTGTAGCTAATGTAATACAGCCATATAACAGACATTCAGCAGTGCTCTAAGAATTTGACTTTGTATTTTAACTCTAGTGTTCACGCTGAACAATATTAAATGCTCAGATACAAATGTAACAGTTGTATAAATACACGTAGGTCCATATATGATTTACAAAAAGCATCAATGTTAATGTTTGTATCGTTTTAAAAAGGAGAGGAAAAAGATATTCTGATCTGTTTATTTTTCTGAAACACTGGGATGCTAAAGGACCTGCATCATGTTCAGTTTAACAGTGTCATGGAGAATAAGGTAAATGATCCAGAGTACAAAAAAAGGTATTTTCATACCAGATATGTGCAAGTCTGCTCTTGCTGCCATCCTGCTCTCTCACTGAGAGCAGGTTCAGGTCTCCAAGGTGTAAAAGCCTATTGTGTTCACTTTGTGTGTACCTAGGTCTGGGATGAACTGTGAAAATCACATTGTGAGGAATAAATGGCAGGAACATAAAATAATTTACAGAAATGCCTGTAGGAAGAATGGGTTTTTTTATGAGAAGTCAGTGCAGAACCAGAACATCTGTGACAGGGATCCTTTGACAAATATGCAGTGACACAGCTTTCAGAGTGGGAGGATAGGAAATGCAAGTAGAAATATTCTTGGTATCTCTATTAGTGAATACAAAAAAATTATTTTTAGAAACAAAAACCACTAAACAGATTTCTGTGAAGCTAGGTAAGGGTGGATCATTCACTACTAGACTTTCTCTATTGACATTTACAGTGCATAGAATCTACCTGGCAGAACACTTAATGGCTTCATTTGTATGCAGTTAACTAGGTAACCTACTTTCCTTACACAAAGTAGAGCTGTCTTTGACTTGTATCTGCTTGATTCTGAATCTGAGACTCAAATATGCATACTCAGTTCTTGGTTAGACATCACAACACTCCCAGGGAGAAGCTGTGTGAGGTTATGTGATGTGCTGGTATGTTTTATGGAAGACAATGGAATAATATCCTGTAAATACTTCCCACAGGCTGTATTGCTTGTTTCTATGATCTGTCCCATATGTGGTAATGAATTATCTATAGTAGTAGGCCCAAAATGAAGTAATAAGATCATTGTTTGTGAATAATCTTCAAGATGAGTAACTGCACGCAAAGTAGATCCATTTCATTAAGAACTGTCAGTCTCATGACTAATGACACTGGAGCAAACTGTACAATTGTTCTAGGTCTTAATGTCTGTTTGATCACTCCTGCTCTTCCCAATATACAAAACGACTTCTTGCAATTAAACCCCCAAACAGATAGTTTTAGCATTTTTACCTCTTTTTATTATGCTATGATGCATGTTTGGATAAAATTCTCTGAAAGAACATATTACTTATTTCTTCGATTCAGAAAATATGTAATGTGGATACTCTTGATCACAAATGAGAACAAGTAGATATGAGAGTAATAAAAATCTTGGTATTTTTGCTATAGAATGTATATTTGTTACATTACATGTATCCATCAGGAAAGTTGTAGGAAGCTTCTGCCCATATCTATGAAAAACAAAAAGAAAAATTGGGATTCCTTAAAGTGATATCTATATTACTTTGAGTAAGAAAAAAGTTCAGCTTTTTCAACAGAAATAACCTTATGTGCATTTTATATGAGTGATGTAACTTCACAGAAGGAAATGTTTTCTTCTTTGCTTTCAAAAGATTTCTTTATTAATTGGTGGTGCTTTAAAGACATAACTCATGATTCCGACTTTAATTTTGCTTATCACTATACAATTTTTTCTTACAATAATTTTCTAACAGAGAAATCGTATTAATTCTTTGTGATAGCTTTAGAATCTGACTTTGTTTTACTTTCATCTTAATTTTTTTTAGATATGCCTACATGCTACTAACAATGCTTAGAAAAACCCTCTTCCTAAGTAATTACTTAAAAATCTTTGATTTCAGTTCTTGTAGCAACTGTCTTGGTTGTGTGACAGCTATGCTAAGGCTCTGTTAATGCCCAAAGTGAATCCCCTTCATATTTCACAGTTGCAAGTTGGTAGAAATGGTGTATGGATAGGATATTCACAAGACAGATTTGCCGTGTAAATGAACTTTTTTGGTCTGGAAGAATTTCATATTTTTCTCTTACATAAAATAGCATTTTCTATTTTTTTGTCCTTGGAGACTTTTGGAATGCTTTCTTGAGTTTGTATGTGGAAACTGAACTGTGAACTTCCTCATTGTTGTTACTTAGTCTTCCCCTTCAGTTCTTGCAGTTGCTTTCCTAATTTTAATGTCCACTGTCTTTTAATAATAGTGAAACATAAAGTATTTGTAGGCATTAATCTTTAAAATTCATTAATTTAAAAAATTTCTTCTTCATTTTGAGAGCAAAAAGTCATAGTGATAAAAGTGTCACTAGGAATAAATCTTTCAATTCAGGTTCTTCCCTTCTTGTGATGGAACCAGACCTTATATGTACAAGTGAAGCAAGTGATGATGATAATTCTTAAAATAAGAATGTGTTACTATAATCCAGGAATTTTACAGCAGAGTCTCATTGAGACTACTTCTTTTGTCATATTAAACACTGCATATTCCAGTTTTCTGTAAGGACTTGTGTATCGCTTCCCTCGTTTTAAAAGACAGAAATAAACAACGAACTCTCAGAGCCCTAAAACCACAGGATGTGACTCTGCTCAAAAAACCCTCAAGAGCTTGAAAGATTTTGTAACATACGTAAAGTGTGTTCTCTGAGTTTTTCCAGAAAGTCTTTGAGAATTTATCTGAGTTCTGAAATTCAAGTGAGACATGTTCACAACAGTAGACTTTTCTGATCAAGTGTTTGATGAGCTTATAAAAGAAAAGTCAATCAGCCGTGAATTTATTCTATTACAAGAATGTTAAAATATATTTTAGCTGTAGAACCTGACAGAAGTGAATTGCAACTATGGTGTAAAACTCTAGAGACTTTACAAAATCTGCTGGTAAATTATGCTTGTGGCTAAGTCTCTTAGTTTCCTTCTCCTTGCTGCTTAGCTAGAGTATTGAAGTTCAAGTCAGTGTCCCAAGTAAATCTGACATTTTTGCAAATACGAAGTCATAGTAGAACTTCAAAATTATAAGAAGACCTTGAAAATGAAAATACTGTGTTTGCCTTGATGCTAGTTCACCTTGAGAGTCTTTCAGTAATTGTAATCCAATATATTACCTGATATTTTTATATAATTGTCAGTATTAATGCATACATTTCAGCTGTCTTGAATTATGACTCACTGTAAATAACCTAATCTATTTTGTTACAGTGGTTATTGGAGAGCCAGTGCATTAGAACTGCTCAGTTGGCAGTGAGTTTCTTTGAAAATAGTGCCACTGTTGCTCTTCTCCTATGCTTTTACCTCAGCTGGTCAAAAGGAAGAAGAAACATGTGGTCTGCTGTCTTTAAGGCACAACTCTTAATCAAAGTCACTGCTACTGGTCTATTTTTAGGCTTCCCAGATCTAAAGATATAATATTAGCCATGCCAGAATAATATTGCATGTCATCAGTAGAGGGTCATGGATTTAAGGTCTGCAGTGCAGTATAGCTTAAGCAATGAATGTGTTTATCCTTTGGAATCAGAAATGAGAGAACTGATTGATTATAGATTTAGGGGACTGTACTCAGACACCTGCTTATGCCACAAGTAATGTTGTGCATGGCTTGGCTAAAAAGTCAGGGGTTTCAAGGACATGTGATCTTTAAGTCATTTTTCCTGTGAACTGAGATCACCAGAAGCTGCAAAGTCTGTATAAACAAGTGACTTTAATAGATTCAGTACTTCCAGGAATTGGAAAGGAAGATGAGAGGGTGTGAGATTAGTCCTGCATGTTCCAGGCCTTCACTTCTTTACAGAAAAGTGCCCTTCTTCATTCACACTGTGGGGGGGGTGGATTTGTTGGTGGGGTTTTTGGGGTTTTTTATGTTAATATGCAATTTCTGAGCAGAAATTCCACCTGGAGTGCACATTTAACAATCATGGAACCTTCCTTCCCTTTTGCTAATCCCTCCTCTAGAGGCACTTTTAATGCAAAACCAGGAGAAACTAGCCAGCTGTTATCAGCTGGGGCCACTTGGAAAGGTTTATTTTTAAGATGTAATGAAGCTGTGTGCCAGATGTCACGATTACCACTCTTCTCAGCTGATAATTTGTTTATTTACTTACAAGCATGAGGACTGCTGCATACTTAGAGGCAATGCTCACACCTTGAGTTTTAGTCCTTCATTAGATCTCAGCATAGTATGAACACTGTCTAATACACAATTTTCAGTACAGTAAGCAGCCACTGGATTCGTGCTTAAGTATTACTATTAGAAATTAAATCAGTTGTTACTTACAAGAGAATTTTAATGCTTCCAGCTTGGTTCTTAAAGTTGTTGTCAGCCTATAATAGTGTGAAATGTGAGGGCTGAAGGCTTGTCAGAGTCTCAGTACAGCATCTTGTGATTCTCAGAGAATTTCTGTTTAAGAGACTACATGAGAAATAAGCTCTACTGGTCCCAGGGAGTTGGAGGAATGTTAAGAACCTAAATGACTTGGTATCCTGAAGCAGGTCAGAGTCTTTCTGCTTTCTGGCTGCTGCCCAGTCTCAGTTCAACTGAGGTGAATTGGAGCCACTGACCTGCTGTAGATACACACGTCTTCAGACTTGCTATGTTTTGGCAACTGTTTCATTCTGGTCTATCTCTGTGGAACATCCTTGTGGCCTTATCAGGCTAAATTTCTGGCAAGGTCAGAAGTAGGTTTGTTTTGGTATTTTTTCCTTATGATATACAGATTTTTTTTTAAAATATTTTTTTCTTCCCCTCATAGTGAAACCCATTACAGATGTTTTCTGCAAATATGAGCCCTATAGTCAGATACTTCAATGCTATTTTACTTTTGTTACTTGTAATGATACAATGTCCTAGGAGGAATATCTGAAAGGGATAACATAAAGAAGGAAACATCTCACAAAATGTGATTCTCCGTACTTCATGTTTCAGAGAATTGACAGTTCACCCTAACTGAACTCTAGTCTGTCAGATGGGAAGCCCATCCTTGCATAAGAACACAAGGCTAATTCCTGAGCATCCTTGTAAGAGCCTTTTTCATGTCATTAATAGTACATGGTGCTCAAGTAGGTTTTTTTTCTTGCCTCAAGTAATGCTTCATCTGCTTTCTCTCTTCAAGTCTTGTTTACCATTGTATAGATGTCTGTGTATACACAACAGCTTACCAAATATTAACATTAATGTATGCACTATGCATATGTTTTCATTTACCTAGAATGTTATTTACACATCACATCTACTGAAGGCTGATACAAAATCATGGTTTTCTTTGTGCTAAAGCAGTGTGTGTACAAGAGGGCTGATGTCAAAGGTAGATGCTTGAAGTGTCCTGCTGCTGGGTTTTTGTTTGGTGGAATCTCAATTAGAATTAGTTCTCCAAGTTTGGAGATTTCGTACATTTTCTGTGATCTAGTGGACCCATTATTTCAGCTGCTAGAAGGAGCTTTGTAGTCAGTGATTGTTAATCTGAGAAAATGCAGAATGAGGAAATGTTCTACAAATGACAAACTTCACAGTAGTATTTTTTTCTTATCACACTAATTTGTATGACAGGAAGGAATTCAATCTAACTCATTAAACAGTCTTGTAGTTCCTCCATTTTGATTAATGCTTTGGCATGTTTATTGGCTTGATGAGATTTATTGGTCTTCTGCTCTGTATAGAGAGAACATTCCATAGAAGTTAACTAAATAACAGTAATTCCCACAGTATTCCTGCAAAAATTTAGATGTGGTTGCTGACACTTTTTGAATAAAGGTATGAAGTGGTCCACAGTATTTTTTTACAAGGCTATTCTGTTTTACATTGGAAGGATAACTGCTCACCGATTTGCCTTTAAATAGAACAGTGAAGGTATGTAGCCTCAGTAAACAGCTGTACCAGATGCAGCAAAAGGCCCTTTTATTTCTGTGTGTTTTCAAACATCCCAAAAAGTGTAATGGACTCAAATTAACTTCACCTTCTGTATCCAAGAAATCCCACAGTTGGTATAAGTCACATAAATGGAAGAGCTTGTGTGTATTATTTGACTTCCTGAATTAGTGCTACTAATACTTGTGTTCATCTAATTTAGACCATGTTATGAGATAATTCAATGGTGAAATATAATTACTGGATGTTACTAGTATAACTTTTCCATTAAAGGGTAAAAGATAGAATGGAAATGGAAAAAGGTTACAATTTCTTAATCTAAGGAAAGTAGCTCCAAATTTGTCTAGTAAGTGTCTTATAGTGGGAAAAAAAGAAAGAGCATTGTCAAACTGTCACCTCTTGGGCTGTAACACAAGACCAGGTTATGATGTAAACTGTCTCGAGTAGACGGAATCTGTGAGAAAAGAAAGTTTATTCAGCTCTTCTTGTTCTGTCCTCAGACAGTGCTGCACCCTAAGCTACGCTATAAAGCAGAAAGGATCACAGCTACATCTGTATTTTCACTTATACTGATTTCAAAAGAAGGGAGCTAATGATGAAATGCTCAAATATGGATCAAAACTTCCCCTTTTAAACTTTTTTAAACTTTAAAAAAAACTCACACAGAACTTTTAATAAAAGGATGGAAAGGTTTCAACGTAGCTTCAAGCTGATATTCCTGTTACATGGAACAGACAGGGAAGTTGGTGGTATGAATGTTGTTCTGATTCTTTGTGAACTTTAATATTGCAAAAACCGGTAACATTTATTTATGGTTTAAAAAGCTTGTTCTGAAGAAAAAAAAAAAAACTCTATTATTCCTACTTTGCCTTTTAAGTTTAGTATTAAATTCTGCTTTCTTGGAAAGGCTGAGAAGTATTAAAAAATAATGCTTAAAATGGGCTAGAACAAGAGAGCCATTCTGTAATTAAGTCTGCTGAATTTGTATTCATTCATACTAATCTAATTATTACTTTCTTTGAATGCCCTGCTGTGAGTCAAAATAAGCTAGTGCTGGATTTGAGAACCACAGAATGAGAAAAGTAAGCAAAAACTGCAAAGGGATTTTTCTGCATCTTTTGGGGTTTTGAGACTACAGCAAACTTTGTGTAGAGAAATAACACTGCAAATGAACTCGAGAACATTGCATGGTTCTGCTTTTCAGCATGCTTTCCATTGATTAATAATGGCAGATTAACCTGTGCTGTGCTAGTGCTTTCTGAGGTCAAGGAGTGGTGGAACCTCAGTCCATTTGTACCTGCAACAACTGGCAAGACCGTGAGCTAAAGAAATGGAAACATTGCAACTCCATGGCATAATTTTAAAGTGAAACACTATATTGTGTGGATTAAATTATTTTGCATCTGTAAAGACACAGCAACCAGTTGCTTCATTTACAAAAGGAACTAATGCCTTTTTACAGCTGCCATTCAGAAAGTACTCAGATTTGTAGTCTTGTGCTTGAAACAGTTATGTTTCTTGGCAACTAGCACATGCAGAAATGTAAAAGTAAAATAAGATATGTTCCTATTTGATTGCTTTAAGTAGCCGTTCTTCTTTGGATCACGTAGCTTGGAAATAGGTAGGACAAGTCCTAGTCTGTTGGCTACAGTATTGGAAATTACATAGGTTGCAGTGGAACATCTATTAATGTTTTTCAAATAAAAATACGTGCTGGGAGACTTCTAAATATATTCAGCAAAGGAGCCCGAGGCAAAGGCTAGATTTGTCCACTGAACTCAAATTTTGCATGCATAGGGAACAGTGGTGGAAACTCATGTATTTTTAAGAAATCTTACTTCATTTTCATGTATTGCAAATTTTTAGTGAAATCTTTGTCACCTTATTGTTTATATCCATGGCTGGTGTTGTCCATGCTTGTATATAATGGGACTTTTTCAAACCTGAACATGCAGCCAGCTTTTCCAGCCAGCATATGATTGATGTATGTTTTCACACATGCACGTATTGTGCTAGTGTCTAGACTAACTGCAGACTGAGAGGGAAGCATCTTTATTCCACAGAATCATTTTGTGGCACATATACATATTAGAGCACACTTACATGTAATATCTGATGGCAACACTCTTCTGTCACTTTATTGTATATATAGTTTGAGAGAAATTGGGCTCTTAAAATATCTAATGCTTCAAATTACTTTTTGTTTTTCAATTTTTAAATATTAACAACTTAAAGATTTAATTTTGAACTTGGATTTGAGATGCTTGGGGGGGAAAAAAAGGAAAAAAATCCCCAACCAAACCACAGATTGGTGTAAAACCTTACTCTGATAACTTCAATAAATAGCTCTATTTAAGAGAACTATTTGTTACTATTCTGTGCTTTATACTGCACTGGAGGAGACATTGTCTGTGCCCTGAGCATTTTGCAGTGATAGGGCTTGATCCTGCATATCATAATGGTGATTGGTCACAGTTGGAGTAGAAGGGTGGAACTAACAAGCAGAATAAGGGAGCTTGCTCTTGTATAATTCAAAGTGTGGCTGGGAACTTCACTCAGAGCAGTCCCATAGCATGAGTAATGCCAGATAGAGACCATAAATAAACAACTCATTTCCAATCCATGTTTTAAAAAATCTGTCTATGTAGGCATTGTCATTTTTACCACAGTGGGAAGGACAAGAGATTTGAATTCACATCACTGCATTGTCTTGTCCTGTGCCTAGTGCTTTACCTTGCTGCAGCAAAGCTAACCCATGGCAAACAGGTGTTCAGGTTTAAATTGGAAACAAAAACATTTTACTCAATCCAATCTGCCACAGGATTTGCAGGATTAAGGCCTAAATGGATGAAGTGTCTAAAATGAAAGGACAGAGTACATTAGTACATGGAAAATGTTTTGATGTTCAAATGTACTTAGAATGATTCAATGTGAGCCCCTTACAAAGGGCTTTTTTTATTTATTTGGTGACAGAAAAGTTACATCTTCCCTCATCACTTGTAATACTAGCATGCCTGTTAAGTTGCTGATGAGATGTTCACTGTAAAGTCACTCACGTTTTTATGCATTTATTATCGATTTTGGTGTATTGCAGTAATGTACCATTGAGGATGATCTGGAGTAGCATGGCAGCATGCAATGAACTGTAAATCACATAAAAGACTTGAGACAGCTGTTTCAGTTTGAGGGAAGACTTGATAACAAAAGTTATGTGAGTTGCTAATAAAGGCTCTTTTTCTTTGCAGTGCTGCAGGGAGGAGCGCTGGATGGGGTCTACAGGCTGGTGCAGTTTCACATTCACTGGGGATCCTGTGAAGGCCAGGGATCTGAGCACACTGTGGATGGTGTGAAGTATGATGCAGAGGTAAGACATGCTTTACCTTCTCCAGTGTCTTCTTTGTATGAGTATTCTACCAGAGTAGCACCTTCTCTACAAATTTTCATATGAGAAGGTTACCATAGAAGACTTTGCTATGATGCCACCTTAGAACATACTCCTTGCAAAAGAGCAAAAATTATAATTTTAAATTTTTTTTTCTCAGCTACTTCATGTCAAAGAGAAACAGAAAATCGTGCATTAACAATACCTGTTTTTTTATTCCCTGCTTTCTCAATGACTCTTGGAAATAAGGAAATAGAATTGCAGCACCTCTATACATACACCTCCCCTTTTCCTAGTTTCAATTTTTAACATCAGAGGTATTTATAAAAGCAGCAGAATAATTTTGGGGCAAATATTTTTCATATTTTGATAGCGAAGAATCAAGGGGAGCTATGAAGAGGGCAGACAGTAAAGTGCAATCTTACAGGCACTCTTTTTGATATCCTTTAGACTCCAGATGTCCCTCAGACCACGTAAGACTCCATATTACAGTCTCATACAGAAACTGAGTGACTTTAGTGCCTTGCATCCCAACTTTTGTTTTAGAAATCTACCTCTGGTTTCTGTGACTGACTTCTAAAATATATTCATAAATAAACATTTATGAAACATACCTGTGACTTACATTAACAGATAAATTTCCCCACAAATTTGGCAGGTATTGGCTCAGCTGCTTTTTCATGAGGGAAATAGCTTTTGTCTTATCTGAGAAACTTTCAGTTGCGTCCTGTCTTTCACAGGACCATAATTACTTGTTCAACTTGACTTGCAGATGTGGGGAAATAACCTGGTGAACTTAAATTAGACATGACTGGGAAATTAAAAAGAAAGTAACATCCTGGTGAACATGATCTGGAGATTCATTTCACATTCTTTTCCAAGTCTTTCCAGAAAAGGACAGGACTTTTTAAAAAAAAAAAACTTTCAAATTGTAAGTCAAATCTATAGTTAGTGTGTCTTCTCTGCTTCTTCTGACACTGGCAATATATGTCAGTGTGGTAAGAACTCCAGGATATATAACATTAAAATACTACATTAAAATCCTATGGGCCTGTATGTGGGAAAAACTTATGCTGAAGATAACAGGAGTTTCACCACATGAAAAGCATAATGATACAGCCACAGCTTGCCTTTGAAACTTACCAGAGAATATGAGTGAGGAGCAAAATAAAATGCATTAGAGAACTCTCTTTGAATAAATGAAACTTTAAAGTAGATAAATAATTCAACAAATTCTTAACTGTACTCAAAAGCTTTCAAACTTCAGCAGTAAAACACCATCTTGCTCGTAATAAATTACTTCCCTACATCTTCATTTGTGAAGTGTTCTGGATGGAATATCATCTTCACAGTGCTTCTTTGTTTTCTTGCTCGTAGCTCCATATTGTTCACTGGAATGTAAAATATGGTAAATTTGCTGAAGCTGTGAAGCATCCTGATGGTTTAGCTGTGGTGGGCATCTTCATGAAGGTTTGTTAAAATTTTTCTTTATTTGTCCAACGCATCCATTGTGTTATGGAGGGAACCTAAGATTAGAAAATACAGAATACAGCAGCATTGTGCTATGCTGCCCAAATCCATAGCAAACTAGGTGGTGCTCCAAATTCTTACCTTCCTTTATCTGTGAAAGCTGTACCCTGGCCATGGAGTATGACTTCCATCCATCACAGTGGCAGCCATGTAGCAGTAGTCTTGCCTTCATCAAGGCAGTGAAGCTGCCATAACTCTACCAATGAAAGATGATGTGCATAACTGACCAAGTTGTGTGTATGTGTACGAATCTGCAGTGCAACCAGCCTAAATAACACCGATTTTCCTTTTCTTGTCATTGTTAATTGCCAGAGTGTTTTGTGTTAGTTGAATTGTCTTCAACTAGCTATCTAGAGGAGGTGTCTGCTACAGCAGTACATAGTACTCCATCCTGGCCTCACTGAGGGTGATTATTCTATTAGCAGGGTGACTTCCATAAAAGAACAGCTTAGGTCCAAAAATAAATCCACACACTGTAAATGAAAATAGCTTTATTCTGTCCAGTGTCCTTGGCTGACCTGTCTTTGCTCGCTGTCAACTGGCATGATTTTACAGAGACTGTTTTAGTCACTTATGCTGTAATACTCCTATTATGTACTGAAATGTGGTTGGAAAAAAATTTCCTTGAGAACTCTAACAGAAAACTGAAGGTGGCATGAGAATGCATGGTGATTTTTATTTTCATATGGTTTGTTTTACAGGTGGGAAATGCCAAGCCCGAGATTCAGAAGGTTGTGGATGCTCTGAGCTCCATTCAAACCAAGGTAATACTTGCTGCCTATGTTGATGGACACCCAATACAATTGTGCTGCATTATCTGCTTTGGAAAGTAGATTTTTTTGCTTCTTCCCAGCCTCCTGCATATATGAAAGTAAAACAAACCCACCTGCCATCAGCACAGGTGCTCCTATACTATAATTCTAAAAACAAAACAGATTGGAATGAAGTTGAGATAGAGAGCATGGAGTACTAGAAAGAGTGATTATTTCTTCTCTTTGTGATTACATTTCTTTCTTTCAACTGTATTTAAACCTATAGGGTAGGATTCATATTCTTAATCTAAACTACACTTCTAGGTGCCCTTTCTAGTCATTGGTAACAGATGGAAAAGACACTTCCCCTCATCTGTGGGCTAAATTTCCTTTTTCCAAGAGGGCATGCTTCTCTTGGCTATTTCTAGACAGAACTCAGATAAACAGATTGATCAGGATATATAATTTAGGGGAAAAGAGTCTTTCTGTATTTTAAATATTGTGTGCAGTGTTTGTGTGATTTTAGTGTGCTGTGTAATGAGAAACTAAAAGTACTTAGTGAGTAATTAGGTACCTTCATAGTGGGTAAAGGCCTGTACCAATGAGAAATGTGGACAGAAAAGATAAAAAATGAGATTACGTTTCTCATCAGGCTCCCTTTGAGGTAAATGGATATTGCTGCTTACTTCAATGAACTCTCCAACAGGTCTCACAGGTTCTGTTTCCAGTGCAGTCAGTGTATGTGGCATCTGAAACCTCATTGTTTTTCAGGCGAGGTCAACTCTTATCTCTAAGACCAAGGAACATAAATGCAGCATTTGATACGAGAAGCAGTATCTTGAAAATCTTGTAAGAAATATATTGCTGAGAGTATTTAAACCTGAATGTACTGTAGTTGGCATGCAACACTTGATGCCACGTTCCATATCTGCCTTCCTAGAAACATGGAGCTTTCCTAGGAGACTTCAGTGCTGCAATCCCTGTGTGTGTATGTGGTGTCTCTCTGACATCAGAACATCTGCTTACTTTATTGTAGGGAAAGCAAGCTTCCTTTACAAATTTTGACCCCACTGGACTCCTTCCTGCATGCAGAGACTACTGGACATACCCTGGCTCACTGACCACTCCACCCCTGCTTGAATGTGTGATCTGGCACGTTCTGAAGGAGCCCATCACTGTGAGCCCTGAGCAGGTAGGTTTCCAATGGATGGTGCCTGTAGATGTTTACTGGAGCTACACTGATGGCTTCAGTTCAGCCCACCAGGTGATCTGTGTAAGTGGCAGTGTTAGTGCAGAGCTGTGCAAGGTATTAGCTAGCATCACATGTCAAAAATATCTATCTGAAGTAGTAATCCTCTTCTGACAGGACTCTGCTTCTGCCTGTGGATATAGAGTTTGCTGTAGAATGTAAGGTTGTTCTCTATTTGCACACTCCAGGGAAAATGGAGGGGAGAAGTTAGAAAAATTATCAGATATTTTCCAGATGCATGGTTAGAGCTGTTATGTGGTAAAAATCTGGAAAATTGAGGCTTGCATGAAAAGACCATTTGCACATGCAGAGTTAGTCTAGCATGTATTGTGAGCATCAGCAGGTTTGCTGTACATGCAATTACCTGTCTGGGTGTACTTACCCTGAAAAGGCCAGGTTTACAAAGCACCTGGGGAGCATGTGTGCTGCATCCACAGTCTCACACTGTAGAGCTGTAGTTGGTCCATTGATTTTCCAGCGTTTCCAGGACACAGAGCTCTTTTTGCAAGTTCTATTTGTCACAGAACAGACTGGGAAATCCTACGCAGATTTGTGATGATTCTAATAAAGCTCCCATTGTTTGGAAGAGGCAAAATTTGCAGATTCCAGAAGTCTGCAAGAAAATCTCTGACCAGCCTGAGAAGGATAGTCTTCCTAGGAGGAAGAAGCTTGTGCAGATTAAATCACTCTTGGCCCCAGCTTTTGGCCATCCATTAATGAAATTACGTACAGGCAAGATGCCATTCTTGGGTTCAGATCTGTGTGCTTGAGAGATATAAATAGAATCTAGAGCCTATAAATACAAACTGGCCCTGAAGGGCCTTAGTCTAACCTTCAAATTCCTAAGTATCTTTTATAGAATGGCAGATATGCTAACAACCTGCACCTAATTCTAGCGAGTTTGTTCATCTGATGTGAAAGAAAATGCAACTGAGCTGTTGTAGAACTTAACATAATAAAAGATAGAATACGTGATGAGGAAGAACTGTTGGAAGTAATAACTATAGCAGTGATTGATAGCCTTTAGTAAACTGCAAAGGAGCATTCAAGTTGACACTATTTACTTGCTCCAAACTGTTCCTATTGCTGTTGATAATTCAAAGTTTGCAAATACGGTTTCATTGTAGGACAGGAAGGCACTCACCAAAATAGTGGGAGTTTTTCTACTATACCTACTCCAACCACATACAAGTGGTAAAAGTTACCACTTATTACTCCACCACATGTCCCTTCATATTACCATCAATATTTCCACTCTGTGTGGCAGTTTGATTCCCGCCCCCCCCCCCCCCCATACTGATCAAAACAAGAAACCATATGCACGGTTTAAGATAGATAGATAGGTTTTCCAAAGCTAGAAAGAAGCTGTGTATAACAGCAGGGTGTAGCAAGCCTGCTACCCTTTGTTGTGACACAGCAGTTCCTGACAGAGGTTGAGCCCTGAGCTTTTTTTTTGGTTGGTCCTGAAGGTGAAGTCCAATGGAGACAGGTCACTGCTGAGGCCATTTTTCCTTGAATGTGGAAATAAACAGGTCTAGAACCTGACTTGTAGGAAATTGTGTCCCACCTACATATGTTCATCAGCACTTCTACCTGTCTGAGATCATGTTTGGGGTGGGTTATTATTTTGGCACAATCCTTTTGTGAGGTTTGGACATTCCTATTTGGACATAAAGGTGCTTTTGTTGCATCAGATTTTGCAAGCTCCAATTGTACTTTAGGAAAAAGTACCATAACTATACAGTATGCTCCTATTGATGTGATTTTCCCTTCTTATAGCATTTGAAAATCAAGATAACTTGAATTTTTCAACAGTTTTATTTTGACTCCAGGGTAAAGCCATTTTTGTTATTATTTCAAGTGGACTTAAAAACAAAAGATCCAGAACTGCATAACTTGCAGAGGATTCTGAAAGGATTTCAATTCATATCTGGGTCAAGGACAAACAGCTCTTTTCTTGTGGAGTTCACAAAATGTGTATCTATGCCCTTGTTTTTTGTGCTTTCATAACTGTGCTTGCCAGGATATTTTGTGGACAGGAGAGTCTCTGTTGAGGCTGGAAATGATGTGGATGAAATGCAGACATTTGGGTGCTGATGCCATCTCTAGACTACTAGCACCGATAAAACTTTGAGTTGGAGCTCTGGTTCAGGCCCAAGATGCGTAGTTTCAAAAAGTCCCGCTGAAATGAGAGGATGCATTTGAGGATATTTGTGCCTTTTTCCACAGATGTGCAAAATCCGTGGCCTTTGCTTCAATGCTGAGAATGAGCCCGTGTGCCACATGGTGGACAACTGGCGCCCGTGTCAGCCTTTGAAGAGCAGAGAAGTCAGAGCCTCCTTCCAGTAACCTCCGTGCTGAGAGCGTTAGGAATTGCTGTGTTTGTGAGGAACCCCTTTTGCTAAGCCCAAATCAAACTTTGCCATGTGTGCCCAGGCAACATCTTGTCTCCCAGATCCATTCTTTCTTTTGCTCTGCATCTGAAATGCCAGCTAATGAAATGTGAAAGGCTCTTGGCCAAATGGGAAAGGGTTCTTAAGGTGTGGGGTTGGGGGCAGCAGGGGGTGGGTGGCTGTGTGCATTTTGGTGACTTACTACGACTGAAACTTTGGTATAACAGTATGGTGGCTACTTGGGAGAGGATTTGGTGGTAGCAAAATAAGCCATTTTAAGAAACCTCATCCACTGGTGTGATAGTACACGTAACTAACGATAACTTGAAGCTTTGTAAGAAGCACAGGAATACAGAATCTAGCTATTATTTAGTAAAAAAGGTATTTTGAGAAAGCTAAGTGAAATGAATATTTAGGATTAGACTTCTTAGATTTTAAGAAACTGACATGTAAATATTTTTGAGACTATTTTGCATTTTTACCCATGCTGTCAACAGCCTTAGTTAACGTCTTAATGGTAGTGCTGGGTTTTTTTAATTAAACACGTTCTAAATTAAGTGTCATCTTTAAAAGTTGTTATTACCATAGAAATAATACAAAATATCTTTTCATTGAAATAATATATGTTCTAATTTAAAAAGGAAGATAATATTGTATTTTAGATAACTTCTCTAATAAATCTATACTTCTATTTTTGCTTCCCTGCTGTTATTTTAATTCTGGTAAGGAGTCACTAATCTGTTCACATGATTGCATATTAAACATAATTACTAAACATGTACATTGGGAATTGACTTCAGTAACACTGAACATGAATACAAGACTATATGGATATGTTAAGAAACTTTCTCTAAGTAGGTATTTTCTCTTTGATAGCAGAAGGAAGTGTTAATTTTGAATAATAACTACAAATTATCATCAAAATTGAATATATAATGAAAGATGCCTTCACAAAACTTTTGAACAAACGTATACTGAAGAATGGGCTCATTAGATTCTGGTCCTAGTTTGTAAATTAATTTATTATGACTTTGCTACTCCATTTGGAATCACTTTGTAATTTGTAAAGTATCATTTGGGCAGGCTATGTTCTAAAGCACCTGGATCTTGAAATGTGTGAGATGGAAATGAAGATGTCTCAAAATGCATACAAAGATCTTCAGAAAACTCTGTCAAATCTTAGCCTTTGAAAAGCTTTCACATTTAAAATCCCCACCATCCTACCCCCACAAAAAAAACCAAAAAACAAAAAATACCCCAAACTGAAAAACAGAGAAACCAATTATTATTTTGTTCTATTATTTTTTTCATGGAGTTACAAAGGTAATCTACAAGCTTGTCTCTTGGTACAACAGCCATGCTGTCAGATTTGAGTGGTTTGAGTAACTTTCTGACTCTAAGCATCACTCCAGGCCTGAGTGCTGTGTGTTCTTCCTGAGCAATGCAAGAGAGACTACACCTCCATAATGGGAATTTTAGATCCAATTTCTTGTGGCTTAAAGCTGCTGAAGCAAGCTAAGAAGAAATACAGAATCACAGGATGACTGAGGTTGGATGAGATCTCTGGGGGTCACCTGGTCCATTGGTTCTGTTGACACTGGGCCACTAACAGCATGTCACTATGCTGAAATATCATCTGAATATCTAAGGATAATTGAAAAAATTACTCCTAAACTTAATAAAATAAGAGTCCCAGATTTTAAAACTCTAAACCAATACCTTGACAACTATGATACCCTGAATACCAGGCAGTAAGACTGCTTGAGAAGTGGTGATCTTATTGGTTCCTGAACAGCTGTAAAATTATCCAGTCTAGCACTTGACAGAGAATGTAAACTCATGTCTGGGGTATATAAACCTGGAACTGCCCTTGAGGCTCTAGCCACTGTGGCAATAAAGGGTTTCTTTTTATATTCCATCAAACTTCAAGGTTGCTCCATAAATACTAACTAACAGCAAAGACAATCAGCATCAGCCATATATTTATCATCTTGTTTGTGTGAGTCTGTTTACCTGGAATGGTGCCAGTGCCATATGTTTGCCTTTGCTGAAGATGAAGTATTTCTATATTCAGCCAGACACTGCAAGCTGGTGGTCCTAGGTCACATATTTGGGTACAGGAAGAGCCTGTAGTATGTCTTACCTGTGTGGTCTACCAGGGAACACTGGTCTTTTTCTTCTTTTTTCTTTTTCTGTAAGTAAGCCAAATTACAGAATCACACCTCAAAATCCTCACCAAAAAAAACCCTTTCGAGCATAAAATGGTACATGAACTTACCACAAATTCACATTTTGTAGTTAGGTTCTAGTGCAATGGATAAATATCATTTTCCAAGGGAGATATGTATTAAGTCCAACCTGGAAAGAAAACAACTTTCCTGGCATTCATGATTCATTTCTTGAATGGTGAGTTCAATTAAGATAATGGTGAACAGAAGCATCCAGTTCTTTCTGGCCTTTATTCTTATTTACTACTTGCTCATATGAAGAGTTTGTAATTAGGTTCTGCAGTTGTTGCACAGCAGACTTAACACCCATTCCAATATCATCTTGTTTTAACTGGAAAACTCTTGCTGAATTCATAATGTAAATTAAGAGGACCACTGAGGTCATGGAACCAAAAATGTTCTAGTGTATGTAATTGTGTTACTGTCAAGTAGGCAGCTCTGATTAAAGTGAAACTCACATAGAAGGAGAAAAAGAAGGGCTAGTACATTAATTTGAAGTCATCATAGGATACTCAGCCAGCACTTGGACGGGGGAACAAGGGAAGCACATTCTCTTGCAAACTGTTCATTTTGCACAGTTTGTGATCTTGTCTGGCACTTGTCTGCCAACTCCATGTGTTAGAACATTTTATGATTTTTCCACTGCTATTTCTAAGGCTTGGATGTGTCCTAGATTGACATGGGCGGATAGAACCGTGATTAGAGATGTTCCCTGGAAGATAAGATTAATGATGCCCTGCATAGAGTCAGCAATATTTATAGAAGTCCAGATAGTTTATAGAAGACTATCACTCACTAAAAGACAGCTTTAGGATTTTCTGACTCTTCAAAGAAAAGCCCTGCAAGCAACAGCTGTGTCAAATCTAGTGCCATAGAAACAAGGAGTGATCAAAGTACAAGCATAGCTTTATTGAAAAACTCCCATGGACCCTCTAACATCCATCACTTTCTCTTCCAAACCATAGCACCCCATACATTCATGTAGCACCTGGTGACAGTTGCTTACACTGTTTGGTATGTTGTAAGTCTATTTGGGAACTGGACATTTCACTGCTGTGCATTTCCTCTTTCTGTATGATGGGGAACAGCTGTTCTGCCTTGATGCCATCGATGGTTCACTCAGACCATGAGATTCCCCGGCCACCAACTTCCTAAAGTCAGATGCACGAAACTTTTCAGGGATCCCTAACTAATTTTAGACCACATTTCGCTTTTGTTTTTTATCCAAGCTACAAACCAAAGCCATTTAGTTTGGGAATGTCCCCAGCCCAGTGTGGGGTACAGTGCAGTGATTCTCAGATTCACCCTACCAAGGAGCTCTCCAGAATGCTCACTTTGTTCAGAGCTCAAAGCAACAGAGCTCTCTTGCCTGAGCAGGCTCAGAGTGGCTGCTGCTGCTCCTAATGCAGTAGCTCCTAATCCCCGATTAGTCAGTTTTGTCCAGTGAGGATGTCAGTGCACTCCAGTGTGTTAAACAGTGAAAGGATACCCTCCGGTCATTTGGAAAAAGGCAATAAGCCTTGTCTTTATAATCCTGCGTGGTGTGAGGTATTCTATGCATGAATAGAGGCAGTCACTGCTCTTTTGAACTTACACCCTGAAAGAGTGAAGAAATGCATTGATACTATGGATCAATGTAACAGGTACGTATGAACATCAAAGCAACAGGTGCATATTAACTATATAGTTTTCCTAAGGAATAAGGCTTAATGAGGTCTGCAGTATTATTCAGCGGTCAAAGGCCTGGAAAATTTGCTGTAAAGTATTGATCTCCTGATTTGGGAAGCCCAAAGTGTAAAGACTCTCACTCCAGTGAACTTGCAGGGTTCATCAATGTAAAAACTGGAGCCCTTGACCATTGAAGGATCCTCTGCTCATCCTGTGTCACCCTAACTTACAGAAGAGAAAGCAGGCTGGTGTAATCACTCATGGGATATTCTCTCCCTTTCCGCTCCACAGCTGGGCCTTCAGGAGTCCAGTGCACCTAAGCAGGGAAATTAAGAGCCCTTCCAAGCAAAGGAGGAAGGATACCCAATGATTCTGGGTTTGAAAAACTGTGTGGCAGCAAAATACTTTGTTCAAATTACTCAAAGGTCAGGGAAGAGCTTCTGCTTTCCTTTGCTTAAATCCCTCTTCAATCAGCTGACTTGAGCTGGATTCAAGAAAAGGAATATGAGCATATTTAATAGGCTGATACAGGATACTGTAATTTGGATGGTGCATCTCTTCACCACTTTATTAGCTGCATAAAAAGTTACATGAAGAGTTACTATAAATAGTCTAATTGTGTTATGCTCAAATGACAGTCTTATATAATATATTCCTTGAATCAAAATCAATACCTAAATGCCTCTAGATACTTGCACTGAGTTTGTGTTTTGGTTGTTTTAGTGATTAATAATCATGCTTCAAGAAGGAAGGTAGAAGTAGTAAAGAAAACAAAAGCAGCATTTTGCTGGAACAAAAGAGAAAAACAAGGCTTGAAAATATGCCATCCTCACTCTGAATCTGTTATTGGGAGACATTTAAAAGGACAGCATTTTGTAGATCAGCCTAAAAGAAGGTGGTAAACATAATTTCCTCCTACTCTCTGTAGAAGTGCATCAGGATGTCTTAAATACTTTCTAACTAGTAATAGAAGTCATACCCAGACTGCATTTTGAAATCAAAGCATTTTAAATTATTTTTAGAGACATAAACAAGTGTTCAATTAATGATAATGCCTACAGATACAAAATACAGTAGTCCTTGAATGAGTAAAATTCCCCTCCTGTGAGTTCGTAAATGTCACCTTCTGCTCTGCATTTCCTAAGGTTCTCTCTCCCTGGAGAAGAACTCGTCACATCATCAAGTGTATGGGGGAAGAAACACCAGAAGCTAAGGCCTGATCATGAAAACTGATGTGACTAATCACTTACATGAGTAATCCTATCCATTAATTGAAGTTTAATTGGTTTCCCACACCCATTGCACAGGAAGGACTGTTCTCCTTCCATGGGTAGTAGAGGTAGGAGGCTGCATACTCAAAAAGTCAGGTGTCCTGTTCCTTTCAGTTTCAGTTTAGGGATGTATCCTGAGGAATAGTGGGAAGGGGACAGGATGGAGGAATGGGGGTGAGCTAGGCTGTTGGGACTGTTCATGTGAAGAAATCTGAGCATGCTCATAAGTGACTTGCAAGATCCAGCTCCTAATTTCTGTTGAGTAAAATTTTATTCCTATCTAGCTATCTAATCCTTATGAAGTCTCAAGGTAAATGGAGGTATCACATCATTCCCCTAGGAAAATCTGTCAATATTTCTCAGAGGATATTGAAACTGAGCAGCTATCTAGGTTCAGGAGAGGACTGTGAAAGTATCTTTGCCTTTCAGAAAGAAAAATAGCAAACAGGGAAAAAAAAATCTCAACTTGTGGAATATTGAGATTATTTTCATTTTGAGGAGTAATGTCAGAGCATTTGATCTGGTTTGTCATCAATCACCATACTGTCTTTAATAAAGTTATATGATAATAACAAAGTATATGAATTATGTTTTGTAGACCTTAGGCCTCATATCTAACTACTGCGATATATCTGACTGCATGATAAATGTCAGTCCCAATTAATGAGAAGGAAATGTCTGCCCTCCTTCAGCATGTTATGTTCTCAGTAATATAAACCTTTGAAAAAGTTTTTATTTTTGTCATTCAGAGACCATTTTTCTTAGAGTGGATATGAAATAGAAAAACGGTATACCAATTATCACCCAAAACAAATAATCCTCATCAAGCTAATCAAGTATTTTGTACTTAGGAAGTAGTTGCTTTATCTTTGATTTCAACCCTTTGCACTTTGATCAAAACTGTACCTTTTGAAGTGTTCACTACTCATAATAGGAAAAACTGGGTCATTTATCTGCTCCAGTAAAACATACTGTGTATTTCAGACACCACAGATTTGCTTATGGCTGCTTAAAGAAACGAGATTCCCACTAGGGTTGAAAAAAAGCTTTATTAAAAGATGTTCAAGGACTCAAATGAAACTAATTGCCCAAGAGGACAGGGAGACAAGAAAAAAGTAGGTCTGACATAGGCAGCCATCACTCCTAGTCATTGCATTCCCAGTGACTAAAGAGCTAATGTCACCAGACTCTTAGGAAATTCAGTGCCTGCAAGCTTGATTAGGTAAGACAGCAAGTCTAATCTGCATTTAATGAATGATTCAGGAATAACTTTAAGAACCTAACTTTATGGTAGCAGGGTGTTGACAGAATTAGGTACTTGCTCTATGCTTATCTTGTGACCTAGCTAATTATGGGTTTCTAAATAAGTTATTACACTTCTTCCATCCAGTTTCATAATTCGTTGTCTGTTTATTCTGCCAGCTAAGATCTAGCATTTTGTTACTTATGCTACCATGAAAGCAGAAGCTAGAAAATAATGAAAGAAAACGGAAAACTGACTAAACCTGTTATTTCTGCAGTGCAGTGTAGGCAGACAGATATTTATGCCTCCATGGAGCCCCAGTATTATTACTGTATTCACAGAGATCACTAAGAGGATTTTGACCTATATTGGTCTGAGTGCTGAAAATATAAAAGTAAATGCGAACAAAGAAAACTGATCAAATATAAAAAGGACACTAGGACATCATTCTTTTTATTACTAATAATATTTTCTTTAAGATAGGGAAAAATGACAACTTACTGTTAAAAGGTGGTTCTTAGATGTATTATTTTTCAAAAAGAAATGGTTTGCGAATGTTGACAGCATTGCAAAATGTCACCAAGGGAAAACTATATTGATAAGCATAACCTGCAGTGACACCATCAAGGTATCAGCCCTTCTGAAGTCTGAAAGCCCTTCAGCATGTTCCTTTTGCTTTAGAAGGGAAAACTTCTGAGGCATACGTAAAGCTGACTGGGTATGTGAAGGTTCCAGCAGGGAGGTGTTGTGTTCAGGAGACAGAAAATCACCACACTTTTCAGGCCTTTCTGAATGCCTTGGTCCTTCAGTCACTGAAATGTGTGCAGAATTCATTCAGCAGGTACCACTGATGGTTGCCTCCCTGCACCTTACTTCAGATGTCACAAAACACTCACTTTCTCAACTCCCACAGCCTCTATCACTTCCCTCCTTTCCTAGCTAGTACCACACTACAATGATCTAGACTACCACATACTCTGAGTGTAGATTCCCATTTCATGTTCCATATCTTAAAAATACCGAGCCTGGGATAACCAGGGCACTGTGAAACAGGAGTCACACTCTGACGAGAAAAAAGTTGCTACCAAAATAATATAGTGATAACCTACTGAGTGGCTGAGTTATGGCAACTGGCTCTTTTCTTGTGGTTAGCAGATTAGGATTCTCCTGTGGTTTTCTGGTTTTGTGTCCAACTGAATATCTTTAGTGCTTTGGACAGCAGTGTGGCTGAAAGAAAAGCATTTGGAACTATTACCTGCATTTTACAATGGAAAAAATAAAAGCAAACAGAGAAATAAAAGTGGTCTACAAAGTCATCCTCTGTACAATCAGAAAAAAGCACAAGGCTCATACATTAACTGAGATTATTTTTACTTCCCAGCAGTAAGAAATGAGCCACTGATTGGAAGAGCGATAGAGATGTGCTTGAGAGAATGAGGGCTCTCAGCCCTTTGAAGCAGTCAGAGGAATCTGGGTTAGACAGTGGCACCACCAGTCATGCAGCCTGTGCTCAGGCAGCTTTGCACTGCAGAGCTTTCCTCCTGCAGGCTGCTGTACATACCACCAGCCTCATGAAGACTGTGACGCAAGATCTCCACAGACTTATAAGGTTGAAAATATCCTCAACAGCTTCAGCTCTCGCAAGGCATTCTAAGATAGACGCAAAACCTGCTGCAACAAGCCCAGGCTGGATGTGCAGAGCTGAAAAAAGTGGCACACTGCACAGTATTTCTGTTATAAATCCTCTGTTCCAAGGGACTGAAACACAACAGTAATTAATCACTGCAGGACGGAGCTAGGCAAGAAAACGTTCCAGATAAGCACACACTATTTTTCTTTCAGCAAAACTGAAAATATTGCACGTGTGCGTGAAACACTGGGCAGATTACTCCAGAGCCTTGAAATTATTTCATTTTCCATGTTAATAAAAATAGATTTAACAGCAAAAACTGGCATACCATGAGATTTTGTAGCAATGGAATTTCACCAGATAAAAATGCTACGACCAAATTAGAGCCTGTCTACCTCTGTTCCCATGTCTCAATCAAAGGTCCTTTATTTATCCCTTCCCCCAGTTCTGCAGGGGTTTTTTACACACAAAAGCTAGGCTTTTTCTCATGACCATAAACTAAACCAGTGCCACAGAGTTTCTTCACAGAGAGCCATTAATGGCCTTCTGTGAGTTTGAGCTTTAAAATGTGGTCCTGGAAATTCATACACCTACAAATCCATTTTGTGGCTGTGGCTCTGTGACTACTCTGAATCCTTATGGTGTTGTGATAGAAGCTGTGCTGTCAACAATGTCTGGCAATACTTTTTACTGTGCTTTTTTCCACCTGTTTTCTCTGGTCATTTGTGCATCACTTGCATCCAGACAACTTAGTTAAATCTCCTCCTACAGCCACAGCATCAAGGATAAAAAAGGGAAAAAAACCCTCAAACCTGTTTCCCAAGAGGATGGCAGGTAGGAATATATTTGCCTGAGATTTTGTTTTTAGTTGCTCTGGATAGAGAATATCTGTGGAAAGTTCACTGATGGCAAAATAACCATGAGACAAACATCACCCAGGTGGTGTAAGCACGAGAATCACTTCTTTTGTCGTATATGGCACTGTTCTAGGGTGACCAGGACAGGCGCATAATCAGGTGCTGTGCAAGAAGATGGTGATTGACTTTGTGATTACCTATAGCAAGTGAAGATAGACCCTGGAACTGAAGCAACCAAGGCTTCTGATAAGCGCTGTACACTATGGACACAAGGAGCTCTAACTGTGCACCAGCAAGTCTTCTGTCAGTGTTTATGTGCTCTTTGTTTCATTTCACAGGAATGAAATGTCACAAGTCATGTTCTTTATCCCTCTGTTTGGATAAAAACTCAAGCTTTTTTCAACAGATTTGCAACAGCCAATGAAAACTGTCATTCATATTTTGTCTATTCAAATCAAATGGCTTGTTCTAGTTGGGACTCTCTTACAGTGACAATCAGTTTCTTATGCCAAAAATATTTTAAATGTTCATCTGTAAACATGTTTTGAAGAAAGCTTGGCATTTATAAATTTGAAAGGGAAAATATGCATCTTATGTCTTTTTTCTTTCCAGTTTAATGTTCCTCACCTGGATTTATTATGGGCTAAACCATGGTTTCATCATCACCACACAGAAAGCAATAAAAAAGCAGCATACATTAGAGAGAGACAAATAGAAATGTCTAAATATGTCAGTTATATCATTAAAGCTCTTGAATACACCAAACCATGCACAGAGGAGCAAACTAGAGAAAAAGAGACGTCAGTAACAGCATTACTTTCTCATGGTACCTGACTGGAAATATTCTACACCAAGATTATCCATTTTGGCAATAAAGATAAAACACTATCAGGACACTAACTTTCAACAGTTTCCCACTGCTTGAAGGTATTTATCCCAAAGATAAAAAATGAAGATACAAATGAAGTTAATATGCTATCAATTTTTAAGAGGCAGCCATAGACTATAGTAGAAATCTCTTCTAAAACCACATAGCAGTACATTGCCCACTGTCTTTAGCTGATAACAAAATTGGTAATTTAGTATTGAAAGTAACTTCTTTTTTCTGTGGTTCTTGGTCTTCTCTTTTAGAAAATACATGAGCTGGAGTAACTGCTCCCCTGGAGCTTGGTGAGCAGTGGAGTCTTGTGGCATGTGCTGAAATTTGTTAACTTAATTCCAACAAAAATATAAAAAGACTAAGGTGAGAAAAAAATATTTTCTTGATGCCCAAACAGACAGTAAGCCCCTTTTTCCCCCCTCATCTTACTGTCTTGCAGTCTCTTTATTATCACTGTAGACCAAGAGCTATAATAGCATTCAGCATTAATTCAGGTCTATGGTGGCAATTCCTGAGGTGGGATGGGGCCTGAGATTCCAATCAGGAATTCATTAGAGTAAATAGGTTCATGTCCTCATCCTGCATGAGCACAGGGAGAGGTTTAGCTCCTGCTTTATTGCAATGAACATAAAATCAATTTCTTACACCACCCTTTCCCCTCAGAATCCCTTTCAGACCCCTCAGAGATTGAAGCTCTCTAAGTACCTTCCACTAGTACTACACTAACTTAACACCAGTTTCCAGGCTTTCATTTGAATGTAGCAAAATGTTGTGGTGGGAGTAAATTACTCTCTGTAAAATTGAACATGATGAGGCATGTGAGGGCTTTTAAAAGGGCTTTGAATCATCTCAGTCATCTTCACACTTTCCCCACTGTTTGGCAAATGGTACAAGACGTCTCGCTTTTAAAGGTCTCTTGCAGGCTGCCTGGTACTACTTGTGATTCAGCCTCCTTTTTGCAGACAGGTTTTCTTCCAACCTACACACCAGGGAGGCAGTGAAACAACTTCAATTCACTCGGTCTCTGAGATATGGAGTCTAGTGGCAATTTTCAGGAATGTATTACTGCATAAATCACGAGAATCCTCAGGTATATCACCAAGGATTTGCTTCATTTTGCTACAGAAAAAACCCAAAACCAGTCCCCAGCCAAGTAATAAAAAAATCAACCTGCCTGAATTTGCCTGTATTATTCTCCATTTATCTTTCACATGCAGCAATGATGAAAATGATTGTTTGAACTAGTAACTCGAGAAACCACAACCACGAGGATGAGACCTGACACCTATCTTAAGGTGCAACAGCTTGACTCACAGTAAAAATGTAGTAGTAAATGAAACGTAATTTATAAGTTTCTTTTTCTCTGTCCATATTTTTCCAAGTAAAATTCCAAACCAGAAGCCATTATATAGGAGCTAAATGTGTGGGACATTTTATCAGTCCAGGCAATCAGCTCAGTAATGATCATAATGCTTTCACCTGTTTAAGAACAACAACGACAAAAAGTTCTCTGGATGCTTCAAACAAAGAAGATTGTCTGATTTTGAGCAAAACAAATGAATCTAAAACACTTGGGGCCATATTGTCTGTTTGTAAACAAAAGTATCAGTTGATGAATTACTGTCAATTTACTGGGATACATTTATCCATAACATTCTGGAAATATCTATTTGTTTGATTGTGCTAATATTTCATTCTGCTTTTGCCAGATGAAAGTACAGAAATGCAATATTTTCAGAAGGTATTATGGGATATGCCAGAGTGGGGACTGAGACACTAACTCCATGGTTTGTTGGAGTAAAAAACTTCTGCTAATCACAGGAGGGAGAGAGAGCTGCGGCGTTTTAATGACAGGGATTGTATTCAGCTTCAGAATGAAACACAACTGCTATTGCAATTTTCTAGAGAATAACACTCATAGTATTCTATTCTTTTACCAAAACTGACAATTACTGCATACCTACGTTTTGTAATATTGTCAATGCAACTTTTCTTCTTTGACTTAGCACATAAAAGGTGTGCATGCCCATCCTGTCTACAGTTGCTCACGATGTAATTGTAAATCTTATGTAGATGAGCACAAAATTCTACTGTTCTACTTCTAGAAATGGAATAATCAGGGAAAGAAATGAACAGCCCTACAGATTTCGTCTTGAACAAAGGAAGGGCATTAAATAAATACAAGTTTTTCTAGTGTTGCTCATTGCATTTTTTTTTAAATCCTGATGTAATGGGCATTCATATAAATATGCCTCGGATATTTTGAAATTTTGTCAAGTGTATTAGATCACGGGATATGCTTTTAAAACCTTTCCAGGGTTTTAATTCTTTTTAGTGATCTGGGGGAGATCTTATTATCTCCTTCAGGCAGTCTCTACAAAGTTCAGCCTCACAATCAAATTAAATTCTTTTGTCCTGTTTTGAAAGGCAGAACATTTACATCCTAAAGACAGCTATCCTGAGCTAATCTGCCAGTGAACAGATTCTCTCCAGCCATTGTCTCTGGGGGTTGGGAAAGGTGAAAGAGGAGTTAGTTCTTTGCCAGAGACTTATTCTACCTGAGCCTCTCATATGCACAGTATGAGCCACAGCTCTCCACTGGCTCTCAGGCAGAACAGAAGCAGATGTCTGACAGATTGGTTGCACAACTGATGACACAATATAAGCTAAACTAATCTCTGATCCAGATCCTGGACCAGGGCCATCCTTTGACTGGGTCAAAAACGTGCTGATCTCTGAGATCAGTGAGACTCTGTGAGACTTGACAAAGCATTTTGGAGAAGAATGGAGGAACACCCCCCCAAAAAAAAATCCAGGTCACGCTGTTACTGACCCATGGTTGATTCAACACCTACATCCAGACAGTCCCAAACGGCTCCAGATTTTTGTCAACTAATCCTTCAGGGAAATAAAACAACAAAAAACTTTCATGTATGACAAGAATTCCGGCAGAATCACTCCTCAGGCATGGCCACAGTGGCTTCTACTCAGAGAAAAATGTGTCACTGGCTGCAGAGACATGAGTTCGCCATGTCTCTGCTCTCTGAGAATTCTCTCAAGGGATTTCACAAATAACTGACTGGTCCTCTTGGGACCCTAGAGGACAGAAAATGAATAACCATGAACGCGTCTGCAGGATTTTAATTGGAGAGAGATCTGCTGCTCTTTGCAGGTATTACTCAGATACAAGCTGTAACAGGATGTCTATGATACTTAGATACAAGCTCTAACAGGAACTGATGCACAGCCATGAATTCATGCATCAGGCACTATAAATCATATGAGCAAAGACATTATCCTTACATGAAGGTCTGCCAATATTTTAGTTTCAAGATCCAAGAAAATTGTCTTTCAACATATATTACAGGCTGGCTGTTCCCTTAAAGATCGGTACTAGCCAAGGACCTTCTGTAAGAACAAAGAAAGCTACTTCTCATCTCTCAGAAGACATAAAATATTTATTGAAATCTTCATTTATTTAGCCACCCACAGAGAACCACATACAAGAGATCTTAGCTGCTGGCTTGACCTTGACTATTTAATGAGATGTATAATGATTCCATTGCAGCAAGCAGAGCCTGGCAGGACAAATGCAAGCAGCCACTGCATTAAGATCTCGTCTTCTACAAAACCAGCTATGGGGAAAAATGGTAATATTAGATGAAGGAAACAAATCTCAGCATGCAGAATCAACATATGGTGGCACCAAATATCAGATGCAAAAAGAAGAACTAATGCTATTTGCTGGCCTATTTCATTCCATAGTTTTTTTTCTGTGTGAGACATAGGAAACATGAATATTTTATTGTGGCGGATAGCAACAAATTTGTTATTGCTAAAAATAAAATATATTTAAGTAGTGTCTTGTCTCCTATTGTATATTTGCTGCTATTTATATCTGTGCAAAGCAAGTGTATTTTGCTCATAAAACAGACATTTTGAGATTTTTTTTAGAAGTAATGTTTGTCCAAAGGTTACATGACAATGAAAGAATAAATCTCTTTCCAAAAGTCTTTCCAAAAGCAGCAGGGAGTATTAGAGGTCCATTAAGCTTGTCATGATATAAAACTGCAAGATGTGCCTCCTGCTTAGAAGACAGGTTTGCTTCATGTCCATACCTCTCCATCTGGAGACACTGTGAGGAAACTAAATGTAATTATGGTCTCCTGGGCTTCTTTATTGTACCAAAGGACAAAGCTTTCAGAACACAAGTACAGAGGATGTTTCGCCGACTTTCTTTTTTTTTTAAAGGTAGCTTCTTTAGGAGGAATATTTGTCACAATTCTGCATGTCTTCACTCCAAAGTTTTCACCTATCCAGAGATGAGAAGGCTGTCCCAGTTCCCTCTAAGCCTCCTCATTTGCAGAGTCAGAGGTGCTCTGCAATGTCATATATTACACCAGCTATAACGATACTTTTCAGACCTTGAGGGCTTTTAAAACATAGGCATTGTTTTTAGGTACTTAAGTCTGGCAGCTCTTTATATTTGCCTATAAAGATGGCCTGTGTCATGTAGATATCTTGGAAGAAGTGCATATGAATGAGGGAGGTGGAGGTGGGAAGGTCAACTGCTTTACAGCTCATTTCAAAGAGACATTTTAGTGAATGGGAAGGGCTGGGTTAAAGAAAGTTCACAGTCTGATATGGGGAAGGGGACCAGTATCCCTGAGAGAGGCATATATGTTTAGGATAAGCAATTAATAGGGATTTCCATGACAAAAACGAGTTTATATTTCAGAAAGAGACAAAAAAATTTATTTTTTTTCTTTTCCCAAAAATCCACTTTGATAATAAGTTTCATTGAGGAACACCTCTAATACAGAGATAGGTCACTGAGAATTAGTGGAGAAGGTGAATTCTCATGTTGGCTATCTCCTTTAAGTGCTCTCCCATTGTGTGAACAACCTCAAGGCAGACTCTCGAACACAGATAAACTTCTCTACTCTATCTGATCTTACACTCTACTAAAAACCATGTTTTTAATGACCAGAAAGTTCACCTTCGAAGCAGAGTAGTAAACCAATCTGTAGGTCATGCCTAACCCATTGGAAGTTGGTGGACTTTCCAACAGGAAGAGGGTCAGGTGTAGAGTAGGAATGCCCCCACTGGAGGACATTCACTCTCCAACCTCCCAGTGCAGACCAGTCTTTGCTCTTCCCTACTGAGCCACTGCCCCAGTGCCAGACATCTCTATCACCTGCACAGCCCCTTCCAAATCTGTATCTCCTGAGCCCACTGTACTCACCTCTGGGAGCATCATGTAGATTATGGACATGGTTACAAGACAAGAGTTTATCAAATCCCAGTATTACTGAGCCACCTAAGGCGAGTTTTTCCCCAGGCCAGCTCCTACCAGTGTACAATAACCACTTCAGCTTGGCCATGGGGTAATGGGGATGATTGCAGGCAAGGGTCAGCAGTACTCTTGCTCCTTTAGAACACAACTCCTAAGGGGCCTCTGTCACATTGGGCTGACACCTTGTAGAGGCACAGGCAACACAGAGGGTAAAAGTGTGCCTTGAACATTCTTTTGCCTTGCATGTCTCTGCAAGCCAAGCCACAGAGATTTTTATTTGCTTCGTAGTCCTCGCAGTTTTATTGTAACAACTTTTCTACTAGCATTGCTGGAGATATATTATTTTTTCTTCAGTAGAAACTGAAAAATATTCCCATTGTAAAAGAGACTTTTACAAGGACTTTTAATCAGAGTTTTCCCTCATAGCCACTTAGAACTCCAAGTCAATTCTTTCAGCAGAATAACACAACTGTGGCCTTGCTGTCGTGTTACATTCGCTGTGCATATCTCCATGGACATTTTACAAACAAACAAAAAGCTACTCTGCTAATATCTGTCTGTCTTCAGTGGAACTTAGAAGTGCACTTAAGGGGCAAGATTAGAAACTACTTTTCAAATACATTTCTCTGAGTTCTTGTGGGGTTTTTTTCGCCGTCTTGAGAAAAAATCTTAGAAGACAGGTGGTGTGAAATAAGAAAAATATATACTGGAATACTATCACGGCTTCATGAAGCAGTCAATAAGAGGGTTTATGTCATCATGCAACCATCAGGAAGTAATGGTGCAAACCCACCAAATTTAGTTTTCCTTGTTAATGTGTTCTCTGCACAATCTTAATAATAATTCCTAGCTCAAAGTTTATTGACAACATGAGAATATCTTTCTGGATTGATAGTCCTTCGTGAGATATCTGTATAACATTTGCTTGGAAAAGTTTTCTTGTTGAAATGTCTTAATTGTCAGTCATGTGGCAGAAATCCTCTTGGGTTTAAGAGTCTAATGACAATCAATGCGATCAGTTGCATTTTGTATTACCTATTGTACAAACGAGAAGACTCAAATCAGAGACTAAAGCATGGAATATTTCTAGAACTAATGTTTAGATTAGGCCACCTAAATCTTAATATATCTTCAGTTTATATGGTCTTGACTTTGAATTATGTATTTTGAGAAAAAATTATATAGACTCAGCGGCCACTTTTTTGACCACTAAAATGAAACAAAGAATACAATATATCATTGGTAAAACATGGTTAAAAGTCTGGCTTCCCTTCTTGAAGAATTCAGAAAGACAAGTCCAGACTTTCCTTTCACTTTTACAGCAAAAAGACATAAAGAAAGTAATTACACTGACAGAATATTTCTAAGATTTGAAATTTGGGGAAGAATGACATGAGGGATTCCTGCTAGTAACACACAAGAGACAGAATTTTTTCTGATTTTGCAGGTAAAGGGATCAGAAAATAGTTCAATCCATGCATTTCTGGTTATAGGAAGCTCTTGGTGCATGCTTTCCACAGGAGAAAAGAGAGATGCACACATACACATGCAGCTGACCTCCAGGAGCCTCTTCTGTCTCCTGCTCACACATAAAGACAAAAAGTTTCAGAGATTCTGAAAACTTGTTCCTTTCAAGGGGTTGACCAGTTGCTGTGCCTGATGCACTCCAGGACAGGGCTGGCTCTCCTGGCTGCCAGGGCACTGCTGACTCAGATTCAACTTTCCATCAACCAGGACCCCAGCACTGCTCTCCAGCCTCTCATTCCCCAGTCTGTCTGTACATCCAGGGTTATCCCATCCCAGGTGCAGAATCCATCACTTTCCCTTGTTGAACTTCACATGGTTGGTGATTGCCCAGTCCTCTGATTTATTGAGGTCTCTCTGCAGGGCCTCCCTGCCTTCGAGGGAGTCAACAGCTCCTCCCAGTTTTGTATCTGCAAACTTGCTCAGTGCTCCTTCCAGTTTTGCACCCAAGTCATTGATGAGGATGTTGAAGAGCACAGGAGCAAGATGTAGCCCTGTGGAACCCCAGTGGTGACAGGTCCCCAGTCTGGTGTCACCCCATTGCCTGAAGCCCTTTGTGCCTGACCTGTGAGCCAGCTGCTCACCCATCACAGGATGTGTTTATCCAGCTGTGAGCTGGGCATTTCTGTGGTGCTGTGACGTTATCACACACAGAGAGAGACTTACACCTGACTCCAAGCAAGTCGAGCAGCAAAGACCTCTTTATTTACATTACATGTCTATTTATAGAATCCCAACAATAGGCACGGATTGGACAGTGATGATGAGACCTCTTGACTCCACTGGTTCCATCACAAGTCAATCAGTGCTCTCTTCTTCCAAAGAGGAATGCAAAACAATAATTGTTTAGAAGAAAGTGTGTGAGAAAGTGTTAAAAGAATGTATTAACAAACAGGAGGCTAGAACACCAGGGCAACACATTTCATCCAGAAGGATTCTGTGAGACAGCATTGAAAGCTTTCCTGAAATCCAAAAGGATCACCTGGCTTCCCTTGATCAGCCAGGTGGGTTACCTTGTCATAAAAGGAAATCAGGTTTGACAAGCAGCACTTTTGTCTCATGGAGCTGTACTGGTTGTGGCCAATGACTGCATTCTCTTTCAGGTGTATTTCAATACCTCCCAGAGTAATTTTTTCCATAACTTTACCAGGCACTGAAGGGAGACTGACAGGCCTGGAGTGTCCAGAGTCCTCCTTCTTGCCCTTCTCAAAAACTGGGGCAAGGTTAGTCAGTTTCCAATCAGCTGGGACCTTTGTGGATTTCTAAGATCACTTAAAAATCATCAATAGATGTTTTGCAATGACATCAGCCAGCTCTTTGAGGATTCTCAGATGAATGCCATCAGACCCCATGGATTTGTAGGGATCCAGCTGGAGCAGCAGCTTCAGGGTCAACAGGGATTTGATAATTCTTGCAGTCATGGTCCTCCATGTCAGGGCACTGAGACTCCCTTGGGTTCATCTGTGTTAAAGACAGAGATAAAGAATGAGTTAAAATGAGTTACTGCCTTTTGCCATTAATATATTTGAAAAAATTATTTTTATTGCCCCCCACATTTCTGACCAGTTTAATTTCCAGCTGAGCTCTGGCCACATGAATTTTCTCCCTACTGCAGCAAGCAGCATCTCTGTATTCTTCCCATGTCCACTGGGCGTACACTTTTCTTTTTTGCCTTATTTCCAAGGGAGGATTCCTGTTCTGCCTCTCCTTCTTGATTTCTGTCATTTGGGAATTTCTTGCTCTCATGCTCTTAAGGGACAGTTTAAAAAGTGACCAGCACTGGTGAAAAAATCTAAAGTGTCTGCTTGTAGAAAGTCACGGGGCTTTCAGGAACAGCAACAGTGTTCTACACTTTTCAGGTAGAACCATCCACCTCACCTACACAGATTTCACAGAATATTCAGAGTTGGAAGGGATGCACAAGGATCATTGAGTCCAATCATTAAGTGAATGGCTCATATGGGGGTCAAACCCATAACCCTGGTGTTATTACTCTGCTCTAACCAGCTGAGCTAACATTACACCCAGACCTGTTCTTGGAATCTCCCACAAAACAGAGAAAGGGAAGATTCTAAGCTGGCTTTTCCACAGGAGAACAGAATATCATATGACTTAGTGAGCTCTAAGAACATGTGAGGACATATCAGATAATAATTGCATATTTGAATATTTCCATGAGAACATCTTGTCCCAGCTGATCCAGAATCTTTCCTTTGGGAAATGAAACGTCTGAGCCCACTACAGAATGAAAGAAAAGGAGCACTAAGTGAGTAAATAAGCACATTTTTGTCAATCTACAACAAATTGAAAAAATGGTTTTATTTTCTGCAGTGAATTTCATTTGGATAAGAAATTAAGGAAAACCAGAAGCCTCTTTAAAAAAATAAAATTGACAAAAGGGAAATGTTTGTCTTTTAAATGCTTCAGTTTATTATTTTAAAAAGTTTCATAAATTGTGAGATTTTGCATAGCTGTTAATTCACTACATCCTGCTGCTCTTTACTTCCTGAGCTAGTTCTATTGCTGGATTAAACAGAAAAATATCTTAGAAGCAACACTGCTTTGCATAGTGAGTCACAAGATGGAATAGCTAAAAAGAGCTCCACAATTTATTCCTGATCTTAAATGGGATCTGACTTAGATCCTTTTGATCAAACTGCTGCTGGAAACCTCCTCTTGTGAGCAATCATTAACACTTTTCATCTTCTTGTGTATTTCCCTTGATAATCACTGAACTAGGGAATCAAATACACATTCGAGGGAATCAAGGACATTCAGAGCATTTCAAGGTGACTTTCACATAGTGAATGAACAGATTCCACATAACAGCAAAAATATCATGTGATTTTAGAGTGAGGTGACAGTTCAAAGTGCAGTGTCTTCAGTTATACGGGGTATAGAAAGCAACATCTCAAGAAGAGAACAGCGTGATTCAGTAATACATCCTTGGAAGCAACAGAATTAATATAATTCCATCTCTCTAGATTAGGGAACCATAGAATACTTTGGGTTGGAAGAGACCTTAAAATCATCCAGCTCCAACCTTCCTGTCATAGGCACAGGCACCTTCCTCTAGACCAGGCTACTCAGGACCCCCTTCAACCTGGTGTTGAACACTTCCAGGGAGGGAGCTCCCAGGCCTTCTCTAGGCACCCTATTGCAGTGCCTCACCACTCCACAGTAAAGAATTTCTTCCTAATATCTAATCTAAACCTACTCTCTTTCAGTTTGAAGTCATCCAGCCCTTTCCTATCACCACATACCCTTTAGGTACAGGAAGGCTGATAATCTCAGATAGTCACAGAAGAGTGATTAGAGATGGGCTTGCATTGATTATCCATCTGTTAGGACTTTTAAAGGGAAAAAGGCCCTCAAAATTACCTGCCTAACAGCATAATTAAAATAATTCTGGGTTGTAAGGTTAATTAAGAAGACCTTTTTTGTTATAAATGTTGCAAAAACACACAATACATTTATTAGAGTAGCTCTGAATACACAGCAAAATATCAAGATGCATTGAAAACACCATCCTTTCAGGCTATGTGTTTCCTAATGTCACTAATTCTTAATCTATTTTGAATCTACCCACTCACTGTCAGAATGCAATACTTCTTCAGTCAGCTTCCCATTTATAAGATGATGTCCTGAGAGCTGACATCAATGGAAAATGCAAGCATCCACTTCTTTGCCAGATTTAGCCACACACTGCTCCACAGCCTCTTAGAAAAGATATTTTCCACTACAGTTACTTCACTCAGTAGCTGGCATATTTTATACTATAAAACTCCTAGAATGTCAGCTTCTAGTCCTGGGATAAATTCTATATCCTTAAGAAAGAAACAATGGAAAGTTAGTGACTCTGAAAACAACTGAGTAATAAAAAATGAAGTGTGAATAAACTTTCTTATTTGACATACATGAGAACTGAGTAAACTACCCAAATTAGAAGTGAGGAATAAACACTGCTAGAGTGGGTTCAACTTTAATATAACCTTTGACTCCAAGTTTATAAACCGTTTTGTGTTTCCTGCAAAAAGTCCAGCAAGTTTCCGAATAAACTCCTCTGCTGACCACACTTTTACCTCATGCTCTTTACCAGAATTCAGAAAGTTTTAAAGATTCAAACATCCTGCCTTCCACCTCACAAAGATTATTTTATGTCCATCTACACTTATTTTGTCAGGAAGCAGCATAAATGCACATTGCAGATGTGGTGTTCCTTATTTTAGCCAGGGCTCCAGTGGGGGTGAACGTGCGAACTGGAGCAGAGTCCCAGGGGATGGCTGCTTGCAGTTTGCCAAGCAGGGCTGTGTGCAGCACGGATGATTCACCCTGCCCATGCCAGTTTGTTTCTCAAACTCAGGAGAGGAGTCAGAAGTGGCATGGTGGAGGAGCAGTTAAAGATAATATGCTCTTTGATACAATATCTTCATATGGAGCTGAATCACTCACAGTTGTGAAGGGCTGAAATGTTTGGTTCAAGCTCATTTTCTAAAGAGTCTTTTTAAAAAAAATATTCATTTCTTTCAATTTTTTTCCCAGTTTTTACAAGGACCTGTTTCTCTCTTCTCCAAAAAGCTGAATAAACAGTGAAATTATCTGGCTAGTTGTCTAAATACTCAAAGACTCATGGCAAGAAAAGAGATCATTTCATGTGCATGATTGCAGACAGTCGCCTCCAGTGTGGACTTGTGGTCCATTTGTGGCCACACCATTTTGCAACTGTTGAGAAAAGTCTTCTATATATAACCCTGAAGGCCCCACCTTGAATGGTTAACTATTCAATTGCATATAACATCCACTTCGAGGGCTCACCTGCAACTCCATTGGTCCCTAACTCTTATTTTACTGGATTTTAAATACCAGCTCCCACTGAAGACTGCAGGCTCCCTGGATTCTTGTATCCTGAAGGTCAGTACAAGTGTGTCCATAATCTCTCGTGACAGCTCCGTCCATTGGAACTGTGACACCATGAATCACGAGAGTAAAACCTGTATGTGCAAGAAGCAGAGTTTTCTTGGCAACTGGCCCACTGAGCTAACACCTCTGGAAGATGTCCAGAAAAGCTGACTTCTTAGCAACAGTATAAAATAGCAATGATTATTCTGTCTTTCCTTCCTGAAATACAGCCATTTGCAGTGCAGACTGAAAACGCAAAATCCAGATCTAGGTTTACAAGGAAGTTTTCTTCTCTATTGAAAGACACAGTTGTCAGGATACCTCAGCCCTGAGTTGCATATATAACTCCATGCATTGCTTCACATGCAGTATATGAGAAAATGTAGGCTCTAGACATATGATATCCCCAAATCTGGCAAGCTGGGCAGGTGGCACATGTTAGCCAACAGAAACTGGTGAGATTTTGATCACATCTCTAGCCTGTGTGGAGTCCCCTACTCCAATATTGGTTTCAAACCACCAGATTTCACCTTGATGTGAGTCCCTTCTGCCAGACCTTCTCACCAAGTATGGCCTAAAGAGTGGCTCTATTCCAATGGTGGGCTTAGCCGGGTATTTGTGCAAAAAAGTACAACTAGTCATTCCTGTGCTGTAGGAGGTTGAATCTGTGTCTTCCATGACCAAACTGCCAATTTGCCAATGGTACTCATGTGGAAAAGATTTTTTTCAGTTACTGTTATGGAAGCTATATCCATCCTTGTAGATGTATTAAATATTCACTGTGCTCTAGAAAAAAAGACATGAGTAAACATGTCACTATAGCTCACTGTTTTCCTATGATTCTCATCTGGGAGAAGAGAAGAATCTCACTTTCTGCACTCTCTTCCAATTCAAAATTTAAATATTTGAAAAGGAGTACTCTCTTCCACAAGAAGCCTATGGCTTAGCTCCTTAGTGTTCTCATATTGCTCTTCTTTCCTTCTTCTGTCCTAATAAATATTTAATTACTCCCTGGAAAGCGGAAGCTGAGAAATTCCCCTCCAGTCTACTATCAGGTACTCTCTTAGAAAATGTATTGTGGGCCTTGTTCTCCCTTCTGTGAATGCTTAAACCATTAAAGGTCATTAGGACATAGATTTGTAATTATCAGCAACTTCTATATTTTGTGAAGTCCCTTTCCTAATAGATGTGGTCTAAACTGCTTCTGAGTTGACGAAGAGAGATAAAAAGAACCTCACCTGCAAAGTCTGAGTGAGCTATGCATCATCTGGCTCCTTAGAATGGAATATTGAGGCATTTCCAACATACTTAAAACTTCAGAGATTTTGGTAATGAGAACATAAGTGACTGCAGACTTGGACAACTCTAAAACAAGGCAAAGCAAAGTTGCATTTTGAATATTTAACTAGCAAAGACTGCTAAAGCCAAAGTCCCAGTGAATTTCTTTTGTGCTTTTCAGACTGAGGGTCCTAAGTCCTTAGGCTTTCTTATGCTCAGCATTGCAGTGACACTCCAGGGATGCAAGGGAGAGCATCCCTGGTGTCACCTCTCCCTGGAGCTGCCACTGATTGCTCTGAGCTCTCAATGCCTGCACCTCCACAGCAAGGCACATGCTATGAGGTGGGGCAGAGATGTGGGGCTGTCCCTCCCTGGCTGTGTGAGGCAGCCTGGTAGGAGGCACTCCTCTGACAATGGAAAACAGTACCAGGAGGAGCCACTGTAGCCCAGTGACATCCAAAGAAACAATGATACTTCCAAGAACCTTTCCCCACGTGACCTGAGGAGTTTAACTAGCAGATTCATACTCTGTCATGATTGTATTGCAAGAGAAATTCTGCAAATAGTACAGCTTTTTTTGATCCTGCTGCCGAAGGAAGAGATGGGATATGTGGCAGCAGAAAGCTGCTGGTTTTGTCCATAGGAGCACAGCCACGAGACAGGGAAGAGTCAGAAGCTGCACTGGATGTTAGGGCTCTAGTTTGCTGCTTACTTTGGCTTTAATTTTTCGGACTTGTTGCATGCAATTAGAAAGGGACTCTAAAAATTTGTCCCCAGAAATGCAACAGTGAGAAGATGACTCAAATAACAGAAAGTTCACTGAATCCCTATGTACTCACAGTATTACAAACACGAAGTTTGCACAGCAAGAAAGAAATCTATACAATGGAAAGTGCAACAAGAAGAGATCCAGCTGGTGGTAAACTCAATCAGATTCATAGAAGAGCAGAAATACAGAACCTTGGAAAACCGTGTGCTCCAGTCCTTTGGAATGAAGGTGGTTGATGGTCTATACTAAGATCATTCTGACAGCTTTTTGTCTAACCCATCCTAAAAACCTCTGGTGAAGGATACTTCACAACTTCCATAGGAACACAATTTCAGTGTTTTAAGAGCCAAAAAGAAGTTTTCTCTTATACCCAGTGAGATAATTTTGGTATAATTTAAGCTAATTTATGTTTGTTCTTATCCCATTGATCCTGAAGAATTACTTATCATCATCTTCTTTACAATAACATTTTACAGCAACAGAAGGGAGAAAAATGTTTTTCATCTTACTGGGATCAAGTAGAAGGAATAATTACCTCCTACATCTTTGTCAGCTCCTGTGTGAATGCAACCCAGAGTAAAATTTGCCTACTTGGCTACATTGTGAGATTTTTTTTTCACTCATTCTTAGTCTGTATGCATACTACTTTTTTTTTTTTTTTTTTTTTTTAATTTTTCTTTTTGTGGTATCCTGCAACTAAAATCTTGCCTTTCTCTGAATAACATCTTGGTACTGGCTGTATAATTTCATTGATTAGCTTGTAAATGAAAGTGTTAATAATTTCACTTTGCAGTCTAAGGAAAAGTAGAAAATACTGTAAATATGCAGGGATGTCCATGTCCTTAATCTTTCTTTTTAGAACAGACCTTTTCTCTCTTAAGAATGTGAGTTGTCACAGTGCTGGAAATTACTCAGCATAAAGTGTTATAAAATCAAGAGGTAACTGTTATTATTGCAAAGCTTTTATTTAAGGCTGAATAAGTACTCAGATTCTTCCAACTTATTTATTTATAAAAGAAGTTTATTCATTAATACCAGAGGCATCAATTTCTGTCCTTTTACTTTGAGTAAGCTTTAGAAAATTGTTCTAATATATAGTCCCACAGGAGGTCATTAGCCATCTTCACAAATGTAAAATTCTGAAAGAAAAAAAAAAATTATACCTTCACTAACTTAGAGAATTCAGATTTCAGGAAGAACCCATTTCTGCATCCAGATTCTGCTGTGGTACAGAATTAGTCACCATGAATATATATCCAGTGGTTTCAGTTGGAGGGAATCTGTAGCTTCAATACTTCAATTTCAATATTTTATAGAACTTGTTGCATCTTTTTTAGTCTCTCATTTTTCTCACTTGCAGGGTACTATTATAAAAAACACAGAAGAAAAGGAAAAATAAATTCAAGAATTAATAAAATAAGATTCTATTCTTATGCAAAAGTATTTTGGTTTTAGGGTTTGTTTTGTTATTTTTATTTTTTTTTATTTTTTTTTTTTTTTGCTAGTTTTAAAGTTGGAAATATCTCTGTTAATCCAGAAAAGCTAGGAAGTCAGGAAGAGGAATGAAAGTGCATAGCCTGAAAATTACCTGAATTCCCTGTATTTTCTGGCAGAAACAAAGAGAAAGAGCAAGAACAAAATAATTAAAATCTTATGAAAACTCCCCATAGCAAGTGTGTTTTCATGCCTCCATAATTATTTACCTCTCAACTAATAAATAATGGCTTTATAGAAATAGGAGGAGCCCATGGCAACTAAAAGTAAAGTACACAGAAATCCTATTGTTATTTTTTCTTGTATTGTTAAGACCCAGGCTCTAGGGTTCATGAGGCCCCCTTATTGCTAACTAATGAATGGGATGCATTTTAAAATCAAACCCATTATCCAGTTAAAAGTCAATCATTAAAATTTCTTCCTGAAAGTAGAAGGAATGTTTTGCAATCACTTGTTCTGCAAGATATTTTAACATGGTTTGATAGATTTTCCCTAGCTCATGTTTACTGCAAGTCTAATAACGTACTGGAGGCTTTAAAAATGGGATTTATCTTCTGGCAGAATTTTGTTTTGCTCATATACATCACCATGATTTAATAAAAATCTCCTTGATATACCCCTATGGGATTCCTCACCACAATATAGTCTTGCTGTTACAGAAATGAAACAACGAAATTGAAAATAAAACTTAGGAATGCCCAAAAAATACGCTGCTGTTGTGTGAAATATGATCTGTCTTCTGTAGCAGCCTGGTATAACACATGGACCTGATGTTTCTTTGCTTTCACAGACTAAAATTAATCAAGGGGGAAAAAAAAATAGAGCTTGTAATGGACATGATCCAGGATGTGAATGAGCAGATAATTTAAAGAAAAAAATGAAAGGTTTATAAACTGTTCTGTTAAGGAGAATTTGGTTCTTCGCATGTTGTTCCCCAACTGGCCGGCACTGCTCTTAGCACTCCTGCTCCAAACGAATCTCAGCAGAAGGAGGGAGAAAGAAATATTAAATCTAGTCCACAAACCTGAATTCAGTGGTTGTGCCAGAAACACATTTGTGCATACCCGGGAGACAGTTTATATCCATGTCTGGATATAATGTTGCCAAGTGGATGGCAACACTTACGATACATGGGCAGCAGGGAGGTGGAAAGGCAAGCATGGATGGCAGACTGAAACCCAAAATACGAAACGGATCGTATTTTGATCTCAGGCTCAAAGCAGGAAGAGTTGAGTGTTCTGGAATGAAGAAGCTCTAGACTACATGACAGCAGCCACGTGCAACATCTTATAGATAAAATGATTTATGGAAGCCTGTTGCATGTTATGTTTATATTGCAATAGTGTTTTACCCTTATTAACTTCCTGGTTCCTCAACTGCTAAAGGAAAGAGAAAGTATTGCCCATGGGAGTAAAAATGTTATGAATCCTGAGTATCATTAAACAGGACATTCCACACACAGAACACTGAGCTTTAAGAAACTCTAGTAAGCTACATTATCTTCAGTGAAACTCCTGGGATCAGTACCTAACGATCTGACCTAGTTCAGCAGCTGATATGCTGCTGATATGCTGAGCAGCTGACTCATGTCTAGCCTCGGTCAGAACACCCTGTAGCCCGAAGAGAAAATACAGTAGAAGTCTCAGTTTGTGCCCCTGGGATGTTTTTCATAGGCTGCATTTCTTTCAGTTCTGATCAACTAATGGGGAAACTTTGAAATACAGTAATATTTACCACATTCACTTCTCAGTAAGAAATCTGCTTTTCACTTGCTTTCAATATATTGTCTTAGAATTCCATTGCTGCTTTGAAAAACTGAAGGTGGCAAGGAGAAAGTTTGGGGGAAGGTCTAAAGATGAAAACTTAGAATTGCCTATAAAAACCTTACTATTGTTGTTAAGAACATTATTCTCACAGGGCATTTTTCATTTTCACCAGAATCAGATTTTCCAAAATTTTAGTCAAAAACTTTAACCATCCAGGAAATGCACTGCCATGCTGCAGCCTAAACAGCATAAACAGATTTAGAAATTAAGATTTAGTTTCTTTTCAAGCTGTCATTCTCAGTGAATATACTGATATAGTATATGGTTTTCATTTAATACTTAACCTGAGTATGCTGTATTCCTGTGGCATATTTCAAATCATGACAGAGGCAAACAGCACCGAATGCAGGAAAGGTTGTGTAGGCCTAGTAAGGAGAACATATAGATAACTCTTATTTGGCTCTGACACTAATGAAACCTCAAGCTTTTCCAGATATTACTTCATAGAATTCTTCATCTGACACAAACATGTGTTTGGACATGTCTTCAAAATCCAAAATACTGCTTTCACAGAGAAGAAAGTTTTGCAAGGTGCATTAAAATAAATTTTTAAAGAGCTGGGACGAGTGTGAGCTAATCTGCTTAATGTAAGGATATACTATTTGTAAGTCTCAAGTGGTTCACATGCTGGAGTCCTATAAAAGATAGACCAGAGGTGAAGTGATAAACAGAGAGTGGAATAGCTTTCTAGATAATTTTTCATGGCATTTCACAACACTCATTCTGATTTCCTATAATTCCATTTTCCAGAAAAGGATTCAGTTTCCTTCTGAAAGTCCTTTCTTTTCCAGAGTGCATAGAAGTAATAAAGTCATCCCTAACAATATATACAGAGGGATCTTTCCATTGTAATTCAGCCCATATCTGTGTGTAGCTATCAGAGCAGCTGCTGACTGCATGCATAATTCAGTGATGGACAGAATGTCTTAATGCAGCAATGCCCTTACACACCAATGTAATATGGCTGAGGATGCAAACATAAGGAGCTGAAGATACATATCCTCCTGGAATTGTAGCTAGTCAACAGGATAAATAATCAGACAGCACATACTAAGGACTAAATGTATCACTCTGTCATGGTTCCTGGAGCATTTCCTGTAGTTCCTCAGGAAGAGGTGAGCAGTTAGCAGTTATTATACACCAGAGGACAGCTTAGATGGAAACTGCCTTGGTTCATAAGTGGAGGATGAGGATTCAGAAGGTCAAAGTTTAATGTCCAGATCTGCCACGTATTAACTGATATACAGAGGATCATTCAGATAGCTATTTTATGCTCCCTTTTCTTCACATGCAAACTTAGGACAGTACTGCTGTGGGTAAAACACCCTATTGGGTCCCTTAGACACAATGATTCGTGACTCTGTGCATGCTTAGAGCACCAGAGAAAAGACAAGGACTTGGAAGGTCAGTTCCATGCTATTTTACTCTTTAACCTGGGAGTACTTTCAGGGACTATGTTTACACCATACATTTGAGGAAAGCTGTAGAAGACAAGCAGACTGCATCACAGTTTTTAAATTCATATTTACTGCCCTCCCAGTACAGATCAAATGCAGTAAATTATTATCCCCCCTTTCCATTCCCAATGCACAGCAGAAATTATATTTCCATGTTCATATTTACAGTATGTATACCAAGCCTCTAACTACTGCAAAAGGGTCCATCAGTAGTGATAGAAAACTTAAAAAAAATCCTACAGAAGTTTACATTTGTAAATCTGCAAATGTTACAAATTTCCAAATATTCTGATTCTATCGTGAGCTGTAAAAAAGAAAACAACTCTCCCACGCAGTGATGCTGACTCATGCACTGCAGAATTACTGAAACATGCATCTCTGGAGGATTATTCAGTTACTCAGGGGAAACTGTAGGATAATTGTCCCTCCTTTTTCATGACCATTCATGAAAACACCTACTGAATATTTTGCTGCTGCTGCAGGCAAACTCTCTGAGCTGTGTTCTGGCAGGAAGATACTCCTCCTCTTCTCCTTTAAGGTTTCGATCTTCAGAAGTGTAAATGATCTGAGAAACCTAGTGAGCTTTCTATCTGTCCAAAATCTAAAGAAAGACCTTGTCTATTGCTTTTGGCTGCTTCAGACAGAAGGCTGTAAAATAGGTACTACAGATTGCTTTTAATTTACTGTAGACACATGCTGACTGTTGAGTTTCCAACGTGCAAGTTTGAGCAATAGGAAGACAACGGTGAGAACAGAACCTTACTTCTTACAGATGCATGTCAGATATTAAACAGATATAATTAGGCTATTAATTACCATGGAATGAGTTTGCAATAAGTGTTTGTTTTTATTAAGGGTTTGCTTAGTCGACATGAAGAATTCAGACTTTCATGAATTGCAAAGTGATTTCTGAGGGTAATGATAATTAGACTGTTGAAAGAGAAGGATAGCCTATTTCATTTAAGAAAAATGGAAAGGAAAATGTTGACTCCTGGAAATTGCTCCAAAAGTCAGTCTTGGAAACATGGTATGAAATGATCATCACCCTCACAGAATTAGATCTGAAAACTCCCCTCAACCTAGTTTTTCTGTTAGCATATGTTAAGGGCCCAACTTTCATGCCATTATTATCTTTACATATGCAAATAAATATTTAGCAATTTTGTTGATAATCTGTACAAATTTTTTTCCTTTCTCTAAATCCTGAAGGATAAGAAACTGTCTCTGTAGCATAAAACTAATACTTAACTGCCCAGGTAAAATAGATTTTCATTGGTGCTTACTGGTATTTAATAATTACTTTAAAATAGTGCTGTCAATTTTACAGAAAAGAAAATACTGTTTCATATAGCAAAGCTATATTTTCTCAGGGCAACTGCTTCCTTAAACACATTAAGCTCAGGCTGATTTCAAAACCCAGGAGCATTAAACCTGAAGGTCAGTTCCAACATTCTGAAGAAATCTCTTTGCTATTTCTTGTTCCTGGGTTATGTACAAACCCATTTAATTCCCACTCCCTGCCCCCTTGCTTTCAGGTAAGTGCTGTGGGCATGGTTTTCCTTTTACTCTTTGTGCTGGAATCCAGCCAGCAGCTTCCTTCCTGCTGGAGGACCTTGTCTGACATTCAGGCACCTCAGTTGTGATCCAGCTGCTGCCTCCCCTGCTCCTCACCAGTGCTGACTCCAATGGCTCCTCCAAGAACATTTCAAAAACCGTGTGGATGATCCAGCTGGCCTCAGGCTCTCCTACACTGAGGCACAGGTTTGATTTTAACTGCCACTGCAGTCAAAGTCAAAGTGAAAATGTGCTTGCAGTTAATAGGTGTATGATTAAGTCACGAGGATCAGGCCTCAATGAACATGCCCTCACTGGCCTGTGATGTTGCACTTACTGGGAAATGAAAATGATTTTGAAACCACAGGATTATTTCTATTCTACTCAGTTACAAATAAACCAACTTTCACTATTTTTTGTGAGGTATCTATAGCTTGTCTATACAAGCTATCAGCTTCTCTCACTGAATCATTTTTAAACGTCTTATTTTAAATCTCAGTGTTCTCTTGGAGAGGTGTAAGCAGTGGAAATTGTGCCATGAAATTAAAGGCATAAATGAAAAATAGCTTTACCAAAGCCTTATTTCTGCACAAAACTTCTTTTCAGTGGGAAGCCATTTTTAGTTTAAGAAAGTAGTCTTCTACATAATATTTATCAATATCTAGACAGCTTTCTCCTTTTCATTACCAGAATGCTCAAAAAAGTCAGTGTTTCCCAGAGGAACAAGTGAGGGGCTGCAATTCCAGATGTCATCAGATCCCCTTCAGAAGACAATTAAATACTTATTCAAGGTTGCAGACCACTATACCGAAGTTAAGAGACTTTTGCCATTTGTATCAGCTAGAACTATAAAGTATTTACTGCTCTTACGGATTTCCCTATTCTTTAGGCTCCATATTATGCCCAAGCCACTTTTCATCAAAAGAATTTACTTTCTTCTATAATCTGTTGTTATGGAAAGCACCTATTACCTATTACATACCTAAAGTAAGACACTTTTTTTTTTTTTTTGTCATATTAAAAACTGTAACATTAAGAACTTTAGTATTATGGAAGAAAATACATTAGGATTCTCTAAGATTGTCCAAAAAGGACTCTGGTCTTCCTTGCTGCTTTTTGCCTGAACATGGACACTGTTATTGCCCTATTCTGTCACTTTTCTCCCATTCCCATTGCTGCTGTCCTTATGCCATGGTAAGTATTTCAGAAGATTACAGCTGACCAGACTAGAAGGTCACCCTTATACTATTATAGCCTGTGAAAATTAGAGAGAAGTTTTTTTGTGCACCAAATTAAAGACTGGCACTTAGATTTAAAAAGAGGGTACATTTGACTTTTCTTCACACCACACTTAAAATTCTTTCACATCTATAATTTTCCTCTGCTGAATAAACTATGTAGTGGATGTCAGCTCAGAGTTCAACTGAATCTAAACTTGACTCTAACTTGAATATTGAGTTTTTTAATCTTTTGTCCTCCTCTAAAAGTTGTGCAGCATCAGCTGTGCTCATCCTGTGATTGAAAGGTAAAATCTTGGCTCCATGAAGTCAGTGGGGATTTTGCCACAGGATTCAGTGGGGTTAAAGTTTCACCCAATCTATTTCATACATATCCTTTCTATTTTGTTTTATCTTAAATATTTTCACAACACCTTTTAGATTTAGGTCTCAGATGAAATGCTTTACTTTCTTTGTCAGATAAAATGAAATAGGTGCATTTTAAGCTGTACAGTGTGATGCCTTTTAACTACTTGAAAAACAGCAAAGGACAAAGCAGGGGGAAAATCTGGATTGGCTTATCTATTAAACTTTAATGCTCAGTATCAGGTTTATTTTCCAGACAAAATTGTGTTATCACTGTAAAAGTAAACAGGATACTTTTAGAACCGTATAAAGTATTGGTATTGATTTTCTGAAGCATTGCATTATGCAGCTCTTGCCTGAAAAACATTCTAGGTATATCATTGTGCAATGGTCTAGCCTTTGTTCAAAGCCTTACTTGTTAATTTTTCTGGTGAAAGCACCAAATTTAATACAAAATCAGCTCAGTTTCTGCATAAGTTACTTTGCTCTGACCTGTGTTTAGAAATGAAATGAAATTGTCTTGATTTGAGGCTTAAAGCAAAGCTGCTGTCTCCTTCTCAGACTGAAGAAGGAAAAAAATATCAGCCTACCCTACCTAAAGCAGAAGGCTTAGCATGCCTTGTAACAAGGAAAGCAGGTGCTCAGAAATGTGTTTTTCAGAAAGGCTGCTCAAAAATGTACCAAACTTGATGGAAATACAAAGAGAATAGTCAGCCTGCACTCAGATTTTTCTTGGGGGGTTGGGGGGTGTGGAAAGATACATTCCAATTTTCTCAGCAGGAGAGCTGGATATTAGTTCAGTATCTCTTGGAAAAGCAAGAACACATCACCTGCAGGAGCAGGGGAAAGAAAGGACCCACTGCCCATGCTATGGCTGGGGAGCAATGTGAACATTTTCAGGTGCAGTGTGGACTTTGCTGATATCCCCTGTGGGAAGAGGTTCTTACTGTGGCCTCTTCTGCTGTAACTCATCCCTCTCAGATGGGGCTGGATGGTGCCTGAACTGACTGTGGATTCTCTTGGCAAAAGGAACTTTACTCACCGGCTGTACTTTAAAGCAGAGCCCGTAGAGTGCAGAAATATCTGGTGACAGAGGAGTAAAGATGCCATTCAAGAAGCAAAAAGCAGAAGGTGAGTGTGCCTTGGACATCACAGAACCACAGAATAACACAGAATCACTAGGTTGGAAGATACCTTTAAGATCACTGAGTCTAGCCCATACCCTACCTAACACGTCAACTAGACCAGTCTTTCTTTAAACACATCCAGGGATGGTGACTCCACTACCTCCCCAGGCAGCCCATTTCAGTACTTTATTATTCTTTCAGTGAAAATTTTTTTCCTAATATCCAATCTATATCTGCCTTGATGCTGCTTGTCTCCTCTTGTTCTGTGAATTGCTGCCTGGAGAAAGAGACCAACCCCCCTGAACTACAGCCACCTCTCAGGGAGTTGTAGAGAGTGATGGGGCCACCTCTGAGTCTCCTTTTCTCCAGGCTAAACAAGCCCAGCTCCCTCAGCCATTCCTCACAGGGCTTGTGTTCCAAGCCCCTCACCAGCCCTGTTGCCTTTCTCTGCATGAATTCAAGCATCTCAACGTCCTTCCTAACCTGAGGGGCCCAGAACTGGACACAGCACTCAAGGTGTGACCTCACCAGTGCCAAGTACAAGGGAAGAATGACCTCCCTGCTCCTGCTGGCCACACTATTGCTGATACAGGCCAGGGTGCCACTTAGCATTGTCATGAGATATGTGCAGCACTGTGAAAAGGGAATGAATCTTCCTCGGTTCTAAACTAACCAATTTGTGTGACTTTGCTGATTTTTCTTACCGTTAGGCCTTATTTTGGCTAGCAAGCTTTTAGTGTTCTTGCTCCCCTGTAAGTAGGATCTTTTTGACCAGTCTTCCCTTGGTTTCACATTTCAGATGGATAATACAGTGGCATTAGCATGTTATCCGATGACAGAAGAGATGTACTAACACACCTACCAGACAAAAGTGATTGCTGTACTGGCAGAGACAAGTCAAAAATATTAAAGGTGTAAGAAGACAGAAGGAAAAGAAAATGGAAGAATTTACAGCATCATCCATGTTGCCATGCCTCTAGAAAAGCTGTGAAAAACTTACACTATACAAGTAATTTGGGTTTATTATCTGCCCTTATGGCAGAGATGGTGTGATAGCAACTCATGCATAATGCAAATGAAGTGTAGGTGTCCAGTATACTCATTGCATTCTTTTAGTCAGGTTTTTTTTAACATTAACTTTGTGCTCCATTTAATTTTCTACAAATTGAAGATACTTGCATTTTACAGTATGTATAAACACAGGGTGAGGAGATACAAATATATATAACATCTAAACTCCACATGCAAATACTTACCTGGTTTCTCAGTTTGTTCAGTGTCTGAATTTGACATACCTATATGTATCAACTTTGGGTTATTAGGGTCTACTTTTAGCTATTTAAAATGGTAGAAAGAGCTTGGAGGCTGAAGAAACAACCACTCAACTCCCATCAGACAAAATTGTTCTGTAAAACAGTCATTTTTCATATAACCTCAAAAAAAGCTGTCATTTTGTTCTCACTTATGCTACAGTCTTCATCCTCTCTGCCAGCACTTTGAATAAATCTCACAACTGCAAGAAGCTGTGGGGTTCAGGTTCATTCCCCATGCTGGGTTTTCACATTGGCCAAGGGAGCACTCAGAAGCAATTGTGGGACTAATGCTCGCCTTTTGCAGCAGTTGTGGCCCTTTTCCTCCAGTCCTCTCTTTCTCTGCCAACACTATCTATTCTCTACCTCCCCTCAAATATTTCCTATTTGTATTTATCACTCTTTTTTTTTTTCTCTTGTGGCTACATACACCAACAGCTGCAAAAATGTAATTGACACTTTAGTCTCCAAGTAGACAGGTTTGTGAGCATTTCCATTTGCCTCTGAAAAGGTGTGAGGAGGTACCTGAGACAATTTTGTTTTCTGCTTTCACATGTATATGCTTAAGGTCCATGGTTTTGGCATTTCCGGAGAATAGAACTGTTACAAATAAACCTCACAGAAACAGGGGAGAGGTGTTCTTTATGAAGTCGAGATTGAATTAATGAAGGCCTTTGAAGATTAAGATGAAGGCCCTGAGTATAAAGAAACAGCAACTAAAAAAGCTTCATTTCCTCCGGCTATGTGTTAGAAGGCTCATCCAAGTCACTGGGAGGTGCCTCAAAGTTTTGTAGTGATAACAATCCTGTTTGCATGAGCCCTACATGTTTCTAATGTAAAAAGAATTCTAGCCCTGTTCTAGTAGTTATTGATGCTTTCTAGGAAACCAGGCTAAAAATACTAGGAGATAATATTACATCACTGCAAGATAAAGTCTCCAATCAAAACAAGTTCTATCAAAGCTGATTTTCATCATCCCTGGTGAATATTTGGGGTTAATTCTATATGACTGAGATGTTCTTGCTGACTTAGCTGTGGAAGGGCAAGAGTCACTGAGAGCCCAGGAAGAGAAACATACACATACCTGTAGAACAGGTTAGTGGTCTCTACTAAGACATTTGTACACTATCTACTTAGAGCTGTGCAGATGGAGTGTTAAGTATGGCATTGAAGTCCTACGTGTGATACGTTCTCTTTGCAAGGAGTCAGGACTTGCTGACTTGACTAAATGCAATGCCAGTGTTATAATGGGTTGGGCTACATTAAAATTAGAGTGCAATTAATGTGCAGAGCTCACTGAACCCTAGGAACACTGAGGACTGAAAAGAGACTAAGAAACAATTCAAATTCAGCTGAAACGAATGTCTCAAGTATTTAATCACTGAGTGATTAACAGTTTCATGGCTATAAAGAAGTAATTTCATAGGCATCTTTAGCAATCTGACAATAATAGGATTTACTATTACAGCTTTATGAAAATTTCTCTTTGCTTGTCAGTACTACAGCACAACGTTTCTCATGACAGTATGATCACAACAGACACTATTTCCCAGGAAAGTGGTTTCTTTGGTTGTTGTTCCAGTCTGTATTTGCTCCATCCAATAATCTCACTCTATCCAGTAATAATTTGTTTCATTTTTGTGGAATCCCTGTGAACAAATTTCACCTTAACTTCATTACTGGAATTTAGTAAGCAATAAAGGAAAGCCTTTATATTTCTTTCTTAGTGATACTCTGAACTGGACCATTTGGTGAACTGGTTACAGAAGAAGGATCTAAAAAACAGGATCCAGTCACAATAACATCTTGCCAGCAGCCAGATCTGTGTTTTCTGAAGAACTCACAGCAAGCTGCTTCACTGAAGACTATTCCCTGAGGGCTTCAGCTGATTAGCTTCAGAGAATTCTTAGCTTGAACAAATACTCTGTACCCTTGAACTGGTACTATGAAGGCTCATCCAAACACCCAGGTACATTCCCCATCCCATGCTGGGACAAGTCTGGTAGCTTGCAGTTCCTTCTGGGCTCTTCCTGATCTCAAAAGCTGTCTTGGGGAAAAAGGAAACAGCACCTGCTATGTACTCTAGACAATTAGTTAATGGTACTTACTTTATAACCATCTGGAAATTCACCATCTACTTTATTGTTGCTGATGATAAATAGTGTTTGTTAGTCAGCTGAAGATTTTAATTTTCTTCCTGATTCTGCAGTACTCTAAAATTTCACTAATATACAAGTGTTTAGTATCTTCCTTTCTCTCTCTCTTTTTTTTTTTTTTTTTTCCCCAGTGCACAAGCAAGCAATAATCACACATTCTTGGATCCAGATGAAAGGAAACTCTTCCTTTAATTTCCTCCACTGCAGCTGTCCTGTGCTGAAGTCATCAACCATACCTAGTGATGAGTTCTTGCTGTGGGAGCACTATCAGCTCTGTGCAAATCTCGTGGAAGTTTCTGCTAAAGTTGCAAAAATCACAGCTACTGTACCTTAAAGTTTGACACCCTCTCCCTTTCTACTGCAGGTCATCTTTGCTCAGCCTTTTGAAGAAAACTCGAGACTCATAGAGTGTGTGAAACTAGGGGAGAGTTCACCACAGTTGCTGACAGATGCACTTTGAGATACAGACACCACTATATTAAAAGAAAGAATTCCCATCCTGCAGAGTGATATTCCACTAAGAGGGAAACAGCCCGGTGACTATGGATAAATCAAAATAGAAACTCATTTTGCACAGACACCAAGGGTCATCTGTTCTTGGACTGAGCTGAAAGAGAGGGATTTTTCCCCACTGAATACGGGCTGAGTGTAGTATTAGTTCCTCTGTTAAACTGGAAACAGACTGTGCTGTCTGATGTGCAAAATGTTTGCAGACAGCAGGAGAAAAGTTTTCTCAGCAGTGAGTTCAGGGCTGTGCACCTGTACTGGTGAACTGAGGTGCTTCATGGTCCTGTGTGGCACTTCTGTGTGCCTGCAGTTCAGGACTGAGTTTTGTTTCTTGGCCCTCATGCCATTCCAGCAAAATATAGTGTTATGATGTCATTCAATTTCAGAGCATTAGCTTGAAAGTAGCATTGGGGCCTGAGTGCTCTATATGCTGTGACTGTTGTCACACTACACGTCATTGCAGGCTGCCTCTAGAAAACAATAATCAGGTCACAATTTGATTTTTTTTTTTTTTAATGTAGACAAGAGGTTGTGAATATGCAGCAAATGTGCTGTGAGCAAACTTAAGACACACAAGTAAAGACAAAAAATCCAGTGGTTCAAAATATAAGTGCAAGGAAAAATGACAAATCAGATATTTCTTGGAAAACCTCGGTAGAAATGTTTTTCCTGGAGATCCTATTATCTATTCCCAGGAAAAGAGCAGGCAAGATACCAGAGACCAATGGATTCCTAAAAATAATTTTAATTTTTAAGAGCCTTGAATGCCTATCATACTCCACAGACCATGTCAAAAGAAAGGCAGCAGGCTTCCGTGTGGATCAGACACACTTCTAGCTGTAAAATGGGGAAGAGTTGCACAGCCTCCTCGAAAACTGTCTTTTCACACCCACTCTGGGGTTTTAAATGCATAAAAACAGCAGGGCTAATAAGGAAATTAATGAGGCTTAGGATTCATACTGTTTACAATGCAAAAATGCCCAAAGCACAGTCAGTGATGGGAAACCGAAATGAGTTCACTGTGCAGCTGAATTGCACATTTTTCATAGGAAGAGTGATGCAATTAAACTCACTCACTTGCAGGACATTATTCACAGGATAGAGGTCTACATGTTCTGCCATCAACAGAAATTCCCACATTTCCATTGGCTTGTTTTATGAACAGTAAGGTTAATTTTTACTGCCAGAAGACTATGATTTGTACTTATGAGGCTCTAACATTTCAGAAAAGGTCGTTTTCCAGGAATGTGGTGAAAGGGAATTATTTTGATGTAAAAGAAGGAGGAATTCAGCTTACCTTTTCCAGATATTCTGCAAATCTTAACATCACAAGAATCTGCTCTCAGATTGTATTTCTTTATGTGTATTTCTACAAGTGTAGCTCATGAATGAGCAGATATATGTGTGAACATCTATACAGGTATATATGCATGTACAAACGTATGTAAGCAATACGTGCACGTATATAACTGTGTGTGTTTAATGTAAGGCTGAGAGTTGTTTCCTGAGCCACAGCAAAGTTTTTACAAATTGTAAACTAGTGGTTAAAGCATTCACTACTTGCATCATATTTTGAATAACTACTACTCAGAAAACCACCATGTTTTGGCTCCTTTTCTTATTTAGGGACTGGATCAGATTTCTACTTAACATAGCATGACACTTCAGTTTTTGGGGTTTTTTGACAGTGATACAACATGAGTAATTTAGCTGCTATCTGATGGAAGAGAACTTGCAGCTGTGTGGGGCCTATTTTGAAAGCATTTTGGGCTAGGCTGGAGTAAAGAAGGGCACTCATCCATACACTGCCCTAATGTCTTATCATTATAAATAAAATTTGAAGGATACTGAAAGTCCTATGAAGGATTTGTAGGAAGCTGACAGTGTAAGAAGCAAGTGTTTCACCTGCATATCTATTAGAATCACAGATCTAAGCCAACCTCCTGCTCAAAACAGAACTAAATCTGAAGTCAGACTGCGTTGTTCAGGGCCATGACCAGTCATGACTTGGAAATTTCCAAGAGTGGAAGTTCCAGTCTCTCCACAAGCCTATTCCTATTGTTGCTTCACAGCACCCAAGGATTTTTTTTCTTTTTTTAACCACAATTTCTCTTGTTGCAGCCTGTAATTGCTGCATCTCCTTTCCCTGAGCACCTCTGAGGAGTCTGTTTTTTCTTTCCTTTAGTTAACTTCCCACTAGTCATTAAAGACTGCTAGATCTCCCCTTAGATTTCTCCATATTGAACAAGTCTAGGTCTCCTAATTTCTTCCTTTAGGCATTTATGTCAGGCACTTAATCTTAGTGGATCTGTGGTGTTTGCAGTTTATCCATTTCTCTCTTGTACTGGCAAGCCCAAAACAAGTTTCACTACAGTTGAAACACTGACATTTCATTAACCACCCAGATGATATAAAGGCAGAATTAATTGCCATGTAAGTCAAATATTGGGTTGAAGGTGTAACAGATGTTAGCAGTTTCCAGTAGTGAGTCAGCTTAAGTTTCTGAGAATCTAGTTCAGTAAGAAGTCTGAGATCACACAAGAGGTCAACATCCAAATAATACAAAAGAGAAAATTTTATAAGAGAAACTCCTCTTTCTCTGTTGGTGGTTTGTGCTAAGCTATTTTTGTTCCTTGCAAGATGACTGCTTCATACCTTGGTGATTTCAAACAAAGTGCTATTTAAAATTGAAATGTCAGCTTGGCTGGAAAAAAAATTATCCAGAAATCACTAAAAGAAAAAGCCTGTGATGGACTTTTTTTTCCCCCAGACTTGCCTAGAATGTTGATCCTCTTTTTAAATTCTGTATAGCTTGGTGGTATATGCAAAAGGCACACAGGGGGCATGTAGATGATTTCAAGAGAGGAACTCAAACTTTATGCAGCAGCTTCTATATTTTAGTGTAACTCCCTACACAATAATTAATATATGAACAATTTCATGTTCTAAACTTCCCTAGTGTTCTCGTCTTTTAGTTGTTGGCATAATATGCACTATTACAATGTGAAAATACAGCAGTGCATTCACCTTTATCAGCATACTGCTGGTTGACTTAAAATACAGTTGCTAAGTGAAGCAAAAATTCACCTTTTCAAGTAGTAATATTGTCTCAAATACAGCCAGAATGTCGATACAATCTTTACAAAAATAGCTGTCTCCCATAACTTCAAAAGGATAAGTCAACCATTAAATAATATATTTAAAAAAAAAATTGTTATTCTGACACCTACTCAGCATTCCATTTTTACCTGACTCTGTCTGACAAAGACAAATGCTGATTTTGGTTTGACTGTTATATATGACAGTGGTGCCACTAAGCCACAAAAGCACATAGGCACGTTCTGCAATGTTGCTTTGGAATATTTCTCATTGTGATATCGATAGAAAACTCATCTCCTCTTTTCTGAAATTGTACTTGTGAGGTTCTGTGCCTGAGGCCAGACTGTCTGGGTAATAACTAACATAGTTAATGGGTGCAAGAACTCTTCTCCTCATTTACTCAGGAACACAGTTGCAATCTCCTTGCTCTCTGGAGAGAATTAGTCAACCAAAGGGAGGAAGATAAGGGATAGGACTGAAACACATCTTTAAGGTTTGTTTTTTCCTGCTTTGTCCCAGGAGATCATTGTTCACAGGAAATGGAGCAGTCTCTGCTGTCAGAAAGATATGGACACACCATTATGGCTGGCTTGCTATGGGGAGAACTCCTGATACACAGAGGCCAGTGGTAGCTGGACCTTTCTAAGCTTCTCATTTTTGTAGCAGTCTTAAATAGAGGGGCATGTCAGCCAGTGATACTGTCTCCTCTGTGTCACAATAAAAAATGAAGTAAACATGAGAAAGAAATAATCTTCGGTGTGTTTGCAATATATTTTGAAAGGTCCTATAAGGTTATGAGCATTATCTGGAAAGCCAGCTGTGCCCTTCACTCCTCCCTGTTCTCGGTAAGTTCCTTACTCAAATGGTGGACAGGCTGAACGTCGTTTACTGACGTTTTGAACTTTATCGGCTGGTTCTTATCTCTTCTGCCACGCAAAATGCGTACACAAGAACCTTAAATTCTGCACGTTAGCAGCAAAAAGAGTTAAAAGAAACGTGTCTTTTATTCAGCTGTTCTCAGACCTGAATGCTAATGAGTGATTACAGCCCAGAATATCAGAATATCAGTGTAGAGCACACATCCCTTCCTTCAAGAGATTTAAAGACCTAGTTGGTGCTGCATTTTTCTCAGTGTAGGTGCTGCAGGATGTACCCTGCGTCACTTGTATCCAGTACCAGGTTGCTGCTGTTAACCTGAGTAATGAATGAGGCAGTATCACAGCAGGTACCTCACACAGACAGGAAATTGTCAGCCTCAGAAAAGTTACACTCAGGGCCAACGAAGCAGGTTAACCAAGGTGAGGGGGTAAACAATACACAAAGAATAGAAGACCATGAACCTAGCTCTCCTTGCAGAGTCATGTCCCTGCTGGAAACATTCCTTTCAACCTACACTTTGTGACCATATGGTAAATACAGGCAGGGGCCTGTTATGTCCAAAGGGCATCTGGAGCTTGCAGTGAAAAACAGCTCATATCCATCAGGTCATCAGGAAGGCTGCCCTGACCCTTCCCTCATAGCCATGGCTGTTAACAAGCTCATGTTGTTATTGCTGGTGGGGAGCTTCCAGTTTGTGGAGCTCAGCTTTGGTGCAAGAGCAAAAAGAAGCAGCTGTGTTTGTGACACCCCTCTCACTTGTACCAATGTGTCTGACTTTCTTATCAGATGAATACTAAAATTAATACGTGGTTTTTTTTTCTTAATAAAGAATGCAACTAAGATAAACATTACTTAATGTTAATTTTTAAGTATTTAGGATTTTCTTTCTTGACACAGCCACAGAGTTTGATGCTCTTACAGACATTAAATAATCTAGATCTGTGGTAAAATAAACTGTTGTTCAGAACACATATACCGGGATCAGTGACACTTGCAGCTGAACAGGAAATGTCTAATTTTCAGTGCCTAACATGAGGCATAACATTATATTAATAATTGTAACAATTCATCACAGTCAGTGCATGACAGAACTTTTAGTGTTATGCTTTAAGCAAGAAAGCTACAGTTTCCAAATCTTTTAAAGTGTTCCACAGCTGAAAACTATCTTAGGTACCAGAAACAGAGCATTTTATGGAATATTGTTGGGAGAAGCCATTTTCAGTTTTTCAGCGGCATTGAGGAAGCCACTAGCCTGATAGATGAAAGCATTACCATTATTTGATATAATACTCTGCATAACATATAGACTACAAAATACTCAACCGTGTGTTTAACAAAAGCCTCCTAATGCTGACAAATCTACACTCAAAAGAGCCACGTGAGATGAATTCAGTATTTTACTAGTGAGAGGAATGGTGGTGTGTATAGCATTGTGGACGACTGCAATATTTTGGGAAAAGATTTGACATTACAAAGCTTGAAAAGAGCATATTGTATTTAGTGGAAGTGAATCTTTTATGCTAACAGGTATTGTGTTTCTTTTGGAGATAGATAAATATTTAGACTGCCCATTATTTGGAGAGAGGATATCCTCTTAACCAGATATCTTAGTATTTATAAACAAAGATATTAAGAAAATGTTTCTGTGGGAAATGTTGGTGCTCCAATGTCAATATCAAATTGACATTGCCCTTTATTGTTAAAAAGGCAGTCAGATACAGAGATGCACGCAGCTTTTGTTACTAATGTCACCATCATTATAATCTGATTCAGTCTTGCTTCTTTTAAAATGTGCATTTTTAAAATCTAATTAATTTTACCAACATGAAAAAATCATTATTTTACCCTGTAATGTTTGCGGCCAGGTCTTTGTTACAAAATCAAAACTTCTTCTGGTAGATTTTGTGAGCACTTGAGAGGCACACTGAAAGGGATGGGACCCATCATGTTAATGAAATTCAGGTTTAATAATTAAATCTTAGTAACTAGAGGGGAAGGTGTACTTTACAAACACTCCTTCAAGGCCTATGGTTCTATAATTGCTGTGCAATTTAAACCCATTACAAATTCTCCGAAGTTGAACATTATACATTTTTATTCTACATTGCATAACAGCTCATGAGCTGTGGTGTGTACTACAATGAACACCCTCGTGTTAGTGGCAGCACTGAAGGTACTGGCATTCAGTGAGGCTTCAACATGTTTCTCAGGCCACTGCCACAAGTTATCCCTGCCTTATGCCAAAACCTTCGCTTTGGCAGGCTTCACTTAATGGCAAATTGCCTGGGTAGAGACAGCTGTGAGATGGTATTTCTTTACATTTCAAGTCAAGTAGCACTTATCTCTGCACAAAGGGCAGTGCTGGTAGTATTGAAGAGACGAAAAAGAAATAAGAAGCCATTTGTTAATTCCAAGAGCTCTTTCTATAACCAAATAAATTATTCTGTGTGACTGAGTTCATAACTCTGAGCACAGGATGTGCTGCATTACATAACTGTATATTATCCATTCTGGTGGATCAATAGCACAGAGCACTGGGTCGTGTATTATGTGGTTTATTCCTTCTTTCAGTCAAGGTCAGGTCAGTTAATTTGGCAAGCATTTGAATGATATTTAATTAAACAACAATCAATTTCCTCATACCTTTTACCATTACCAAAAGTATTCCATTTACTAGAAAAGGCTCTTGCTTGGTAAAAAGCTGATATTCTTTAACTTAATTTCTGCCCTGAGGTGATCCCTTTTGTAGAAACTCCAGCTCAGTAGTTTGGAGTTTGTGCTGTCTAGAATGTTGTGCAATTACAGAGAATCATCAATACCTGTAGCTGCATTATTGTAGTTACTCATATGATAGGTAGTTTTCAGTTGCAGACTCTGGTGTAGAGGACTAGAGCTTATGGAAAGGATTGTTAAAAATCATATGTTATGTATAATATATAAATGGAAGGGTGTCCTTCACCTCCACTCTATGTGAGAGTTCAGTGCAAAGTAACAAAAGCCCCACCTTTGCTTGGGTGCAAGCTCAGGGAAAAATACATCAAAAATGTTATAAATGTCCCAGTTATCTCATTTCAGTGGGAAAATAAGGTAAAAAGTGAGTGTTTTTGAAAATTCCAGAAGAAAGTAAGATTATGGAGGTATTTAAAGTACTGAATTTAATTCTGTTTGAAGGAATGAGATACTTTGAGCCTTAGGATGTTATGTTTACATGCATCAATGTGTGTTCACATAGAGACAGGGCCATAGGGATATAAAGCATATTTAACATATTATTATGGAAATTTTACACTTATTTTTTGCAACACTGTGGCTAACTTGTTTCATCTGATGAGTTATTTCTGTGCTACTGCACATCTATGATAATGCAGTCTTCTGGGGCTAGTCTCTACAATTTTATCATACTGAGGCCAAAAGGCCTATCCTGCCCTAACATACAAATATTTTATTTATAGGCCAGTGGGACAGAGGCCTTCCCACTCTTTATCTTTTATAACACACCACATAATGTGATATCAGGTAGGGGAGAACTTGAAGTTAATTTCAACACCATGGATAGCCTTTGGCATGAGCACTTAAATATAAAGGCAGAGCAGAAACAAACAGTGGGATGCTGCAAGAGAGGAACAAACTCTCCTGCCAACATCTCTGAAGCAGCTGCCTCTCTTGAGGCAGAATAAGTTAGCACTCATTAAATTGATTACTGCTGTTTCCTTAGGGAGCCTGCAGTACTAATGACCTGAAACATGCAGGGTGTCACAATCCTAAAAAATTCCTAGGTGTCTTTAAAATCAGGCAAGGAAAAAGTACCAGGGTCATGATTTCTACATTTCTACTTGGCTTTTAGTGACTTCACATAAGGAATAAGTGTAGCTGAGGCAAATAACCAGAAATTAATTTTAATTTTACACTGTGCTATCCTAACCTCCTGGTTATGCTACCAAAACCTACATTTGTAGATTTTCCACTCTTGAGTAGCACTGATAGCTGCAGACAGATGGTACTGGAGGGAAGGCACTTTTACCTGTAGTGGTCCTGCCCCTACTTCACAGAGAAAACCCAGGTGTGTCCGCATACTGGACCTCTGCTAAGAAAAGAAGGTCAAAAAATCCCCTAACACTTGCACTAATCCTTACTGAAGAAAAACTCTTATTGGCTTAATTTGATTTTTGACTTGGGTTCTCTTGCAGGCAGCCCACAGTAAAAACCCTGAGACTGTTTAGTTGTTTTTGCCAGCTGAACTCCTCTGATGTTTCTTGTGTAGTACCAGTATATGTACCTGGGCGAAAAAGGGTGGTCTGAAACTCCCTGATATAGCACTTTATATTTCTTCTCTCTGTCCCAGAGGCAGCAGCTTAATCCTGGGGAAGTGAAGACCTCACACAAGTTGTGCTTTCCTGTACTAGACATGGAATTAAATCCTAGAAATGAAAAAAAAAAAAAAACCAAACCAACCAAACCAAAATGCCAGAAGCAAGTAAAAATATAATTAAGAACTGACGTATTACTTTTACTGTGTTTTAGCATGAAATAGAATAGGTTTTGGTTGAGACGAGGTATCTAAAATTCATGCCCTTGCCTGCTTAAATGTAAGGAAAAAGAAAATTTTTAAGCCTTTTGACCTTGCTTTTTTAGAAGATAGTATTGCCTGAATCAATGTTCTGTCTCCATGAATAGCTATTTCAGATGCTTTACAAGATTCAGCATTTATATTTCTAGAGGCTTTAACAGCCTATCTCAGAACTTTGAAAATGACAGATAAAAGGAAAGTTTTCAAGGTTGTTTACTGTTTTGCAGGACTCAATTCTTTTATAGCCTGCATTTTTTATTTATCAAAAACATCGTTGACATTGCTACAGAAAAAAATTGATGACTGAGAACTATATTTTTGCACTCAGGTTGAGTTTATTTTAAAGTCATCCCTGTGAGTTCAGCTGCAGATTTTCTCTCCTGCAAGATATTTTACTGGGGATCTTGCTGAAAATCCTCAGGCTCAGGGGTAGTGTGACGTTCCTGGAAAATCCTTTTCCTATAGTCTCAAATTATAAAGTCATCTCAGGCTATGAGGTCACAAACTGGTTGTGAAGATCACAGGGTACCAGCAGCAGCAGCCACTCCTGTAGCAGAAAAAGAGTAATCCAGCAAAATAAAAATGCCAGTCACTGGGGAGTGTGATTAGCAACAATGCATGTGCAAATAGGGACAGCAGATAAAGGACTCAGAGGACATCCCTGAAGAAGAAACACCTGGCAACGAGCATGCACAGGAAGAAAGGAAATTTTCTTTACTATATCTGCCACTAATGGCATGCACTTCGTATAATAAAATGTCTTGGGAAGTGACAGAACCACACCGTTGAATGTTGTTGTGGGAAATAACAATTTATACTGAAAAATGTGTGTTTCTCATACACAGTTTAAAAATTTCTCATTTAAATAGATTAATCTTTAAAATAATGAACAAACAAGTCTGGTTTGCCAACCTGTTTTATAGTACTAAAGTATCTAAATTTGCATTTTTTTGTCTTTACAGTATCAAAGGTGCCATCCACTTTTGCTTGTTCTTGAGTAGTTTATTACTAAACACTACAAAGTAGCAGAGTCTTTTCAGAGCACATCTTAGAATAAGAGAGGAGAATGAAAGGGTGAAATCTTCATGAGAAGGGACTAAGAGAGAGTATTTTGCACAGCAAAGAACTTCCTGTTTCTGCATCTAAAATCTCATCAAAGGCAGTAAAAATATCACCCTAAAAGCTCTTTAAGGCATTCAGTGGCAGATCAGAGCAGTGAACCAATAGATCCATGACCTGCACCCTGGCAGGAGCAGACAGCAATGAGGCATACACAGAAAGTGAGATGGACTGAGAAAGTGGACTGAGACCAAGTGGACTGAGACCACTTTCCTACAGGAATACAGAGTGGACCTGTCTGTTTTTCTGTCACACACTTCAAACTAAGTCCTATAGCAACTCCTGTTTGTGTGGTGTGAAGAATTGCAGCGTGCAGTTCAAATATTTACCCAGGGATAACTGTGAGGTGTGTACAGCTCAGCAAGGCTAGGTCTTGAAAGCCTTGACAGCACAGTCTTGATGGGCCTTCAAGGTTAGCACAGCAGCAGCATTCTTAAAATGGAATACCCAAAAAGCCTGATGATCTGGTGTCCCAGGCAGTCACAGCTATCTGTGAGCTTAAAGCAGCCCAGAGCAGCATTCCTTGAATACAAGACAAAGCTCAATGCAATGATAAACTGGGCTCACTGCCTCAGAAGTTCAACAGTGTAGCACATACAGCATAAAACACCACAGCTCCATAATCATGTATAACAAGGTGCAGTGTTTGATTTCTAACAGATTAGCAGCTCCTACTGCTTGTTCTCCACTTGGTGTGGGAGTCCCATCTGATCTCACTGACTTTTGCAATAGCAATAACAGAGTGAGAGTCTGAACTCCAGGGATCTGTGTTAATAAAACAGGATTATGATCTCCATGAATCCGGTCAAAAGCTGAGGATTACTACTTCAGATATAAACAGCATGCTCAGATAAGCTGTTCAAAAGCAAAATTTCTTTCGGTAATTGCTTCTAGTAATGAAAGAAAAGGAGAAGAAAATTATGTGACATAGATGCCAAGGCAGAATGTTTCTCTCAGGTGTTATCAGCCAAAATTGTGTAGGTACTTCATCCTAAAAAGACCAATATAAATAATTTGTGTAGGAAACCACAGCTAACACTGAAGATTTTAACTGTTATTTCACAGCTCACTGCTTATGGCAAGCAGCTAGATTTTCACCTCTTGGATGAGGCCTCCATCAAGATCCCCAGCCCCCTCCTTAGTGCAGATGTTCTCTCAGGCAGAGCAGGCAGGACAGGAGTCCCTCCTTTCTCTATGCCATGTTACCAGCAGTATCCTTTCTGAAGTATTTTAGCTAAATTATAGAAGGAGTTGATGCCAGGTTCAGAAGTGCCAAAACCCACTAGAAAGCTGTGGGAGTCCAGGGGCTCAGTATTTAGCCAGAATTTTGTGCCTGTGGCATGAAAAGGGGTTCAGATAGATTCTCTACAACTCTCAACATACCTAAATTCATCAGCCTCTTGACCTGCATCCTCCTCACCCTGTCAGCTCTCCCCACTGACTGCTGCAAGGGCAAACTGGGCACGTTCTGCTGACACCCTGAAACACCTCGGGAGGGCCAGAGATTTAGAGTTTCCCTTGGGATCTTCTCCTGTGTAATTTGACTTTGGTAATGCAGATAAAGTGGGGTATTGTATCCAGAAAAGCAGAAGCTAGCAATCTGGGGACTGTCCAATTCAGAACCTGAAAGTCAGTAATCAGTGATCACAAGGTGAGACTTTAGCATGAAGAATTGCTTTTGAAAATTTGTCTCACTCTTCTTTTTCTCCCTTTATGAGTCATTCTCTCTCCCGCCTTCTTCTCTTAATATTTAAAAAAAAGAGTAACTCGCAGATTACCATTAAAAAGTCAGAAGTTATCCTAAAGGACATTATTTTTATAATTTCACACTGTTGCCATACATTGTAGCAGATAAATTATAGCAAGCATTCACTTACCATCATGCTCCAAACTAAGTAAAAACAAAAAATGTCCTGTCTTGATGCAAATTTATTTATTTGCTGATTAAAGTCAAGACAAGACAGAGATGAGTTTCTCTGATGCTCCCAGCCCAGAAAGACAGTGGAAGTTTGTCTGAACAGAGATTTTTGTGTCTGAACAGTGCAACGGGTCAGATGAAGCCAGAAAGTAGCTATTCTAAAAATATTTATTCATAGTAAAAGCCACAAAATGATGGCCTTTTCTATCAGGATTGTAAAAATCCATGGGAAAGAACTAATTTTTCCCTTGATCCTCATCAAATGCCATTAGTGGTTGCTGCACTTAACAGAAGTAGCTTTCCTCTCTGTATAAGGAGAAGCTGTGTGTGGGAAGCAGTGAAAAAGCCTGAGGTACTTCTTCCTGAGTGCTTTCGCAAGTAGCTCAGTCGAGCTCACAAATGTCCCTTTAAACTCTTTCAGCTTTGAAAAACCAACAGGAGAATCTTAATACCAGAAAACAAAGTATTTAGAGCTACTGAACTGAATTTTTTTGAACAAGGGATTGCAAGCACATGACCACATGGAATTTTAAATTGTATTAAAAATGTTTTATATAACTGTCCTTCCTGTCACATTTTCAGACCTCCAGTATTGTTTTAGAGAAATAGTCCTGTACAGTGAGAAAAAATACATCACGGGACCCTGCTCCCATAGATCAGAAATGTCTTAGTTTAATCTTCACCTAAACAAATATTCCCTTAAAAAACAATATTCTTAGTGTCATGTGCTGAGTCTTTTGAATCATTTGGAAGAGTAAACAGAGCCCCCCTGCCAGTTCCTGCTTCCTCTGACTCCTGCTTCCTTTCCCACGTGCTTTATTTCTCTGACTGTTTGACCCATGCCTGGGCCTTACAGGTTCCATCGTCCTGTCTTGGTTCCAACTAATTGGCTAATGAGCCACCAAAATGAGTTCTGCCACTGGGAAACCATAGCTGAAACTTTTCTACTTTGTGGGAAATAATTCCATGTTGGTGTCAGAGGCACTGGATCCTTTCCACAGAACAGCATAGTCTTCGCTTATCTTGACCTTTCTGCCTCTTCTTTTATTCCCTACACTTTTTTTTTTTTTTTTTTTTTTTTTAATGTGGATTCTTGGCTAGCATTACTGTTTGCTATAGATTACACGTCTTAAGATTTAGTTTTTTTAACTGAGGTATTCTGGGAAAATAAATTTTTTATTTCAGTCATGATAAGAGCTAGACTAAAAGAAAAATATTCCTTTTTTTCTCACATCCTTCCAATGCCTAAATCCAGATTTCATTCCCAAAAGCAGTTTTTAAAGAGGAAGTGAGTTAAAAATATGATAAGTCAGAAAATGCTTCTCAGTTCGATTGCTGCTTAAACAACATGTAAAATAAGTATGTGACAAGCCAACAATGTCACATTTAGAGGAATTTGTCTGCTTTGAAGTTACATGTGGCTGGTCCGTGTTTGAATGTCACTGATGACACAGCAGAATATCATCTATATTTGCCTTTTCCCTTCTCCCACTCATTTACCAAAAATTTATTATACTCAGTGTTCCCTACCCTATTGTGAATGCATTTTCACCATTACATACTTCTGCCAAAGACTTATGGTGAATCTTAAACTGTAGAACTTTAAATTAATATTAAATATTGAATGGCGTGTGTTAAACAAGAGTTCAAGAATGACACAGGAAGTCTTGTTGGTAATAACTGATCCTAACAATATGGCAAACAGTGATAACACTCATGTACCTTAATTACATTATAAAACAGATCTCTAGAAATCACAAAGCCCTTGTGTGATGATTTGTGATTTTATATACATATGTGCCATGATACAAACTACATCATCCAACAAGGCTGTTTTGTGAGAACACACTGATTTTCCCTCTGAGCTTTTTACTGGGGCAGAAAACCTATTGACTGGATCCAAGCAGTAGCCATATTTTAGCAGCTTCTCTTATGACTTCTTCCAAGTTCTTTTATCTCTAAGCTGCTACATATTTGTGATTGAGGTGTGGATCAATAAGGGTGTGCTCCTCTCAGAAGCATTTGTATACCCGCCACAGCATACAGGAGTTTAATTTCCTTGCATTTTAAAGGTCTCCTAAGAAATAATCCACAGATCTCAAAGATATCCAGACAGTACGATGAAAAACTCTATTCTAATATATAATCTTTGGGGTATTTCCCTCCTGAATTTACATGCATTTCACAAAGCAGGGTATGATTATTTCAAGCCTGAAATAGAAATTAACGCCTAGAACAGGGATGACCAAAAGAGGCAGAAACGGCAATAAAAGCCCACCAAGTTGGTAAAAAACTAAGAGATTACAGTCATCTACGTAGACAATGAATATCCAGCTCTGCTGAGTTGCAGGATTCACAGCAAAAGTTGAATTTATCTAACCTAATAATGTCAAGAATAAGAACAAATTTCTGTGGAGAGAGATCTAGGCTTCACAGAAACCTAGGGAAATTTGTGTTTGATCAGGAAATCTTTATTTGAAAATCGACTTGTGCTTCTTGCTCTTTATGTGTGGGATGATGAGTCATATTTACAGAATAACCAGAGTCACCTTAACATTAACAATGGGTAGTTAATATGTGATTGGGAAATCTTTATAGCCACTTTCTGAAACTCCCTGAGTTGATATCTGTCTAAGCAAATTCCATAGCAAAAGAAAATCCTACACAAAATTTTGTACCTTCTTTTGGATTTGACCTTGTCAGCAGAAGAGCAAAGAAGAAACACTGTTTCTTTGAAAAGTTCAGTTGACCAGAAGAATCACCTACAGACATGATTACCTGCTCATCTCTTATTGTCATGTCAGCTGAGTAATTGGTGCAACAAGACCAGGACACGAAAAGAAGTGCTCAGTTTTGCAATAATGGCATACTGCTAAGAACTTCACAGGTGGATATTGGACAAAGAAGGAAGGGACCCTATTGTGCTTCTTTTAAGACCTCAGTGAATTAGAAACAATGTTTGTCTCTCTCAACAAATGACTTCTAGTTTTGGTGGTCTGTAAGGAGCAAGTGAAGAGCAATTTAAAACATACTTGATGATGCCATAATTCTTGTTTAATCTTATGCAAGTACCTATTTAGAGGCTAAGTGTAACAGAAATGTTTAACTAAGCACATGAAACCAAGTAATGTTTCTGAAATGAAATGAAATGAAATGAAATGAAATGAAATGAAATGAAATGTCAGCATGAAATTGTTTTGGCACATTTCTAGGTAACAATCCATGTCTGCACACGCCTGTTATTAACCATTGCATTTTCTTGAAAGGTGTTGATCTTGATTCACAACACTGCAAAAAGTGGATGCACTAAGTGGAATAAATGCTAGCAGTTCATCAGCCATCACTGAGAAATATGGTGTTGAGTGAGCATCAGCAGCAAAGATGAAGCAGACCTGAAAGCCTCTGCATTATGGAGAGGAAGCAAAAGCCCTCTCAGAGAGCTGATAGCATCAGTTAGGTGGACAAGTCACTTCCTGAGTGGAAGCTAAAATCAGATATAATTCCAACAATGTCCACCAGGAAATCACAAAAATGTGTAGGATTCATTGGTTTCTAAAAAAATTGGATATTTCTCTAAATCTCAAAAGTTAATGTACATGGTGTTTGTTTACAGCAAGTTCAACAAGGAGTATGACAAAGATCCTGTTGCCTTCAAACTTAATCACGTTTCTTTATAAATTGCTAGCTGATGAGCCATTTATATAACTGTGTCCCAAGTTACTTCCTCTGCTGTCTCTCCACCAACAATGTCTAATCTGACTTTGCTTCCTATGATTCTTATCCAGTGCTGCATCAACATCCAGTCCAAAAATCAAAGTGAAAAAAAACCCCCTCCATATGTTACTTAATATTTTTATTAATTGTTATAATGCCCATAGTTTTGAACATAAATCTGTCTATGATAGCTCCCTTTCTGAAAAATTTTATTCTTTCTTGTTCACTACATCAAATTTTTGGTGATTAGCTATGACCCTTCCTTATTAGCCAGATTTTCTACCCTTTTTGTCACTCCCGCTTAGACTATCAAGTAATTCTTTCTCTTGATCCCCCCTACTGCCTTGTTATCTACTTACATGTCAACCAGGGAATATCGTGCTACTAGAGAAATCATTTGGAGATCTTGAATGAATGTCCATATCACTTCAAGTATTTCAAAGTTTCCACTCTACTCAGATTGATAACCCCCTTACAAGATCAGGTAGAAACTGTAAGGAAACAATATCTCATGTTTTTAGTACCACTAGTTTTCATATTATTCTGACTTGTCTAATGTCTAAATTAATTTCTTCTCCATTTCATGTTATCTACTGTTCTATCAATAAATTTTTGGTACGATCATTATAACTACTCCCAATCCTACATTCTGGTGAAATTATAGACATAATGGTAGCTATAGTCCCATTCCCAGATATGATTTCTATTTACTTAATCATTGATAGGTTAAAAGTAAATACAGGAGGGGAGACACTTACTTAGGAGGCTTACTTATCATAATGAGTCACTGTAAATGAGTACAATTAGGACTACCTACTGTGGAAGCACTGCTTTCCACCATGAATCCATTGTGGGGCAAGGGTATACTATGCTAAAGATCATATTAGCAACCTGCACATCAACTTGGAGACTGCATTTAATTCTCACAGTAAGGAGAAGGGTGCAGGAGTGCCTGCCTCAAGAAGGAGATGATGTTGAAGTGAAAAGGAGACTGAACTTATTTAGCAAAGTTAACCTGTTAGTCTCTTTAAACAATCACTGTAAGCAATGGAACATTTCCTTAATACCTTCTCCCTCCATTTTTTCAGTAGCTGCTATTGACAGTTTTGCTTTTGACAGACATGTTTTCAAATAATTTCCAAGTCAAAAGAGAGTTCTTTTTTGAGACCACAAGTTTTAGAAACTCTCCTGAGGTGATCAGCTGAATTTCTATTTTCTAATACCAGCCTTCTTCTGATCCAGCCCTTTTCACAGAAACATTTGTACTTCCTGATAATTTTTTATTTCCTCTAATAGAAATTTATTGTGTTTATGTGTTGTCATAAAACCTAGTGTTCGCATCCCATTTCACTGACAGCATATGCAGCAGTCACAGAGTTCAGTGATCCATAAGTGACCATAGGTGTAATGACCTCACATGCCTGCACATCAATGGGTTCAAACACACAAAGACTGGATTTGCATCCTAATGGGTGTTTGGAAAAATACTTTATAGGCCATAATGAAGCTATATTGTTGTGTAACTACTGTTAATGTGCTTTAGTAATTAGTTTTGAAACTGCATTTGAGCATTTCAGAATCAATTACCCAAAAGAATTCAAAACTTTTAGAAAGGTGCAATCCTAATCCCATTTAATGTCTGATTTAAGGTCTCCAAAGAATAGGTGCAGCACTTGACAATTCCTTCTAACAGATCTTTGTTCAAGATCTTTGTTTTTTAGGTTTTGGAGAAACTGATATGTACCTCTTTTTACACGCAAGCACACCTTTTAATATAAATCTGAGGTTATAATTTTCATAAGATCATTTAATTTTGCTTTTAAATTTGGAACTTGGATGGCATTAAAAATGTTATTTTTCTCCTGTATTTATCAGTGTAATAATTTTGAATGTCTATTCTGAAACTCTACCTTCTGAAAGCCTTTCCACATGGTAATTTTCCTGAAATTCAATATTTTTGCAAGGCTTCAGTTGTGGCAGTAGGAGCACCAATCACATAGACATATATTGTTTTTATGTATCTGTGTTTCCCCTTTGCTTTCAGTAGAGCTGCCTTTGTAGCTAAAATTGCATGTGTGTAGTACTATGGAGGAGAGTAAATATCAGTGAATGATAGACACACCTTACATTTTTAAAGTAAAAGTTTGAGCTGTAAAGAGTTTCTTAAGTGTGGTCTTCTGTGTACCTACTGAATGTCTGACAAGCAGAAATAGAAACTTCCAAGAGAAAGGGTCTTCTGATTCATGGAAAGTAGAATTCCAAAGAGTTGAGTTCTGGATCTGTTAAATTTAATGCTGCTCAACTGCAACAATTAATTCTAATTTTAAAAAGTAACTCAGGTCTATCCCTTAATTTTTTAATAAAGTTGCCTTGTGAGACCCACTAAAATAAATTTAAGCAAACTGGTTTTAGATTTGTTCTAACCTATGCTTAACAGTGAAATTTGTGTCTACATAAAATTTGTTATGACTTTTAAAAGCTTGCTGTTAACTAATTGTACTTTTGAGACAAAATTTGTCATAAAATTTATCAGATTACCACCAGTTTTCATAGAAATATTAGGAAAATAAATTAACTGGTTTATGATGCTAAAGAAGATTGCATAGGGATTAAGGAAAGCAGCAATTGTGTTTGATTTCAGCACTTTTGTAACAGAAAACTGCCATTATCATCAACAGAGCTGTGGATATTGCTAGAGAAAGCAAGAAATATACACACACAGATCATAGTCTAAGATCTCATTCATTTATGCTGGAAGTAAGGATTGCATGTGAAATATATTAATATGAATGATAAGATTGACTAAAGGCTGCAAGGTTAGGAACAAGTTAAGCCTACCCTCTATCCTCTTTAAAGGTGATCCTCAGTCTCCAGCACCAGTATTGGCTGTTTTTATCCAGTGTTTCTCAGCTGTGCTGCTTCATACAGCTGCCTGAGCTGCCTCTATAGACTCTCTGTGTGTGTGTGCATATAGGCTTGTATTTGTACCACAAACACTGAGCTGTGTTAACTCATCCAGCTTTAAGGAAAAAAACTCTTATATTCTTTGGTGGAGTCCAAAATGAAATTAATTCAGCTCCTGAAATAGTACTTAAAAGGTGCTTTTCTGTGGGCTTGTTTAATAAACAGCTGCTTCCTATTAAGGGAAGGGTAGAGCCCGCTTTTACATTTTACAAAGGAAATTTAGGATTAATTAAATGAATTATTCTGCATGATAATTAGTAGCCCTTGGAATTTTCCACATCCTTACAAGTTTGCAAGTCAGTTATCATGCTCACAAACATAAGCTATCTCTTCTTTCCTTGTCATTTATTTCAAAGCAAAAGCTGAGTGCATTCTTATTGCTCACTCTGCAAACAGAAGGATAGACAAAAGGGTGAGTGAAAAAATCACATTAACATGTATAATCTTGCATAAAATGAAAATGTCTTACTCTCAGGGTCATGTTTTACTCAGACTGGGAATTTAAAATTATGAAAGAAGTAATAGACTAGTGCCTGTAGAGCTGAACTGATGCTTACTTTCCTTGTAACACCTCAGTGGAGTCCTCATGAGAAGCAAAGCCTTGTTACCTTCTGAGATGACTAAACAGATTTCAAGGTCTGCAACTACTTGAATTTAGCTGTTCTTTAGATATAAGATAATTTTAATAAATTGTCTCCAGTAATTAGGAAAGACTATATATACAAAAAATACATTTGGTTGGGTTTTTTTCCCTTTTTTTCTAATTGCCCCAGTACAGCTTATTGGAACAGTTGTTGCTGTGATACTTATATTTTCTTCCTATGTATTTATACTACATTTGCTCTCCTGCATTTTGTCACTCTTGAATCCTACTGGCAGTTTGGTTAGAAAGTTTCCATTTTAAAAGGACTGTGTAAATTGCAGAGGATTACTTCTAGAAAAGCTGTGAAACAAGCACCCTCTTCCTCAAAGGAAGATCTTTCCAGCTGGTGAAGCTTTAATTAAATAGAAGTTGAGCTCAGTGTGGTACCTGCTGAGAAAAAGCTGTGGATGCTGTTATAATATTATTATATCTAAGAGTGCTTTCCAGCTTTAAAAAATTACATAACTATGTAATGCCCCTTCCCTTGAAAAGTGTGAATTTTAAATGCTGTTCTCATGAACAGAAAGTGCAATCTTCTTCAAAATCTTAATAAGACCCTCAATTTAAAGATCTGAAAGCCTTGTGAAAGACCATTCTTTTATATCAGCTGCATAACCCTTTAGATATTTTAAATAGTAAATGTGATAATCCACATTAATACCCTTGAAACTAAAATTAAATACCTTTGGGTTTCAAAGCCAGCAGGTGCCATTTGGAAAGACTTAAATTAAAGGGAGTGGGAACTTTGGAGATAGAAGACCTCATGAGGTTCTATTCAAGCTTCAGTCCATGGTGAGGCAAAAGGAATTGTCAAAACCAAACATCGGGCCACAGGAGGACAATATGTATTGCTGTGTGCATAATAATAAAAATGTAAATTAATAAATAATAAAATGAAATATAATAACATAATAATAAAAAAGAGTTTGCTAGAATAAAACATGTATTATTATAACCCCACCAATGCATCTCTTTATTCTTCCTCTTTCAGGGTTGTGAATCGGAAGAGAGGAACGGCACAGTGTTCACATTATTTGACTCTGCGCTCAAGGGCATCACAGATCAGTGTTTAATCAGAACTACTGTAGCTTCTCAGTCTCCCTGTAAAATGTTATTTGCAAACCCTGTAGGACTACGAGTTTGAGCAGTGGGATTGGCTCCATCTCCTGGGCAGGTCTCACAGGCTCTTTTGGAGCTAGAGACTATCCTGGGGAGTACTGAGAAGGCACATGCTAAAGAGAGAATAGCAGTAAATCCAACTGTCTTTTACAGGGCCTTGCTTGAAAATGAGAATTTTTTGAGAGATCATCTTGTTTCTGTGGGCTCAGCAGTATCAGTTTTTTTCCCTACCTATCACCAGAACAAGTGAGAGGTTACCTAAACTTCAGTTTGACTATAATAGCAAACAGGTTTGATCTGAACTGCATTCAGACTTCAAATTGAATCAGTCCTCGTGTTAATTAATTAGTTAATACACCATTAATTTTTAGAGATTCATTTAAAGATCCACTAATATTGTATTTTTAAAAGAAAAACGTCCTTTATTTGTTTCTCATGGAGAAGGCTCCCCGAAGGAAAGCAGGAGCCTTTAGCAGACCACTACTTGCACAGTCCTCTGGACAAACAAAATTTATCTGGAAGGGGGGCAGGGAAGGTGCTCTCTGTTTCAAAGGATTTTCTATTATTTTAATCTCCTTCTTTCCTTCCTATTGTTGTGCGTGATTTTCTTTGCTCTCTGTAATGCCACTTCCTTAAGGTCAAGCTATTGTTATTCTGGAGTGTGATTGAGATATCAGGCTGAGTCATGCAGTGTTTGCCAACTCCACACCTTTCAGCAGTCTGACACAGAGAGTGGAGGTAAAATAGCTCTGATTATTACTGCTTCCTAAATGAAGGCTTTTTTAAAAAAAGAAAATGAGTGAGAAAAGGAGCTGTAAAGAAAATTACTTTTCCGTGCATTTTCTCAGAGTTTTCATAAGCCTGTAATGAAACTGCAGCTGTGCAAGGCCAGCAGCATTCACAAATAATACCATAGTATCATAGGCATGTAAGTTTAAGAGAGAGAACAGGAAGGAATTCAACAAAGAAGCATATATTAAATCCACTGAAGATGCAGAATAAGAATCAACAAGAAAAAAAGAGTTCAAAAATTCTGAGAGATTACTGAAAATCTATCTTTCATTACAGAAATAAAATTTTACCCTAACAACATGCAAAAAACCCCACATCAACTCCTTACCCAGAGAAGAAAATGACCATGCAAAACTTTGCTTGTGTGAATCATATACACTGTGAGCCATTATTTGAGACACTAACCCTAATTTTGTTTGCAGTAATCTTATATCCCAAATTATTTTGCATTTCCTTTAAAAAATTTCTAACAACTACATGAAACACTCGTATTGCAGCCCAAATGCTCAAAAGGGCCATTCTGAGATAGTTGTATGTGTGGTGCTGAGGTACTTGTTAACTCAAAATTTTTCCACCCAACTGATATTAAGAAACTGTTAGAAAGAAAATATATTTCTGATAAGGAAAAATGCTACAGACCTGATTGTGAATGAACTAAAGCTCTGGCTAGATACAAAAGCATGTGTTTACTTTTGTTACCTTAGATCTACAAAGCAAATTTTGATAACTAAATCCAAACAGAATATTATCTTTCTTTTTCCTTCCCCTTCGGATTTGCCCTTGTGGTCATTGCTCAAAATTCCCTCTCCCAGTCCCTGATGTATCACAGGTGCCAGAGATGCAGTATTCAGGCTATCCTTGCCTTCATGTTTTAGGTGAGGTTTGTAAGCACTCTTTTCTGAGGAGGGGAGTAGTAGGAATGACTGTACTTAAAAATGACTGCATTCAAACCGGGTGAATTCTGGTATTGTGAGAGGAAATTCATTGATCTAACTCTTCAGCCTGCATTTCTGTCATCTTGAGACTTTGGTAAATATAAGTAAAATTCTTTCAAAAGATGTAGGTTCAGACTACCTGCGTCACAATTGCTATAAAAAGATTGCTATAACTAATGATTTGCCCAAATGGTCACACTGACCCCGCTGTACAAGGTGCTGCTGTCATGGTGATGCTGTTGTGGGTGTTGCCTGATCAGGAGCAGGAAGCAGATGAGGTGCTCTGGAGGCAGCCTGAAGCAGCCTCAAAGTCACAGGAACCGGTTCTTATGGGGGACTTTAACTACCCTGACATCTGCTGGAGGAGCCACACAGCGAAACACAAACAGTCCAGGAGGTTCCTGGAAAGCAATGATGAGAAATTCCTGTCATAGGTAGTCAAGGATCCCGCAAGGAATGGTTTGCTGCTCAGCCCCATGCTAACAAACAGGAAAAGCCTCATTGGAGATGGAAGGTTGGGGAGCAGCCGTGGCTGAAACAGCTATAGGATTGTAGAGTTCAGTACCAGGCAAGAAAGAAGCCGGATTGCACATAGAGATTGCAGCCACGGATTTCAGGTGAGCTAACTCTATCCTCTTCAGAGATCTTCTTGGAAGAAACCCATGGCAACAGGCCCTGCAGGGAACAGAGATCCTAGAGAGCTGGATGATTATTAAGGATCACCTCCTCCAGGCCCAAAAAAGATGCATCCCAATGAGCAAGAAATCAGGTAAAGGAGAAAAGAGACCTGTGTGGATGAATAAAGGTCTGTTGTTATTCGAGTGTAAGCAGGAAACACACAGGAGATAGAAGCAGGTCAGGCAATTTGGAATGAATATAAAGAGGTTGTCAGAGTAAGTAGAAATGACACAAGGAAGGCCAAGGCCCATGGACATCAAGGCCAAGGACATCAAGGACAGCAAGGAGGGCTTTCTCAAACACATCAACAGCAAAAGGAAAAGTAAGGATAACGTGGGTCCATTACTAAGTGGAGGAGATAACCCTGGTAACACAGAGTGCAGAGACGACAGAGTTACTAAATGCCTTTTTTGCATTGATCTTCACTGGCAAGAATTGAAGCCCTCAGGAATCTCTGACCCAAGAGATCAGGGTAAAGGGATGTTGGAAGAAAGACCTGGGTCAAAGAGGATTGGGTTAGAGAGCACCTAGGCAAAACTGAAATCCATAAGTCTGTGGTCTCTGACGAGATCCATTCATGAAAGCTGGTGAACACCCATAGGAGTTTGCTCACAGTCATCTTTGAAAGGTCGTGATAGTCAAGAGAGATGCCTGAGGGCTGGAAGAAAGCAAATGTCAGCCCAGTCTTCAAAAGGGGCAAGAGGACAACCCAGGGAACTACTGGTTAGTTACCTCACCTCACCCCCCCAAAATGTGATGGAATGCCTCATTCTGGAAGCAATATCTATCCACATGGATTACAAGAATGTGCTCAGGAGTAGTCAGCATGAACTAGCTAAGGGTAACTTACTAATTCAGGCCAGTCTGAGTGCCTTCTATGCTGAAACAACTGCCTGGATGGATGAAGGGAGAGCAGTGGATACTGTCGGCCTCGACTTCAAGATTTTGACGCTGTGAGAGTGACAACATCCTCACAGGCAAACTCAGGAAGTGTGGGCTGTGTGAGTGGACAGAGAGGTGATTTGAGAACTGGCTGGACAGCAGATGCCAGAGGGTTGTAATCAGTGGCACAGGGTCTAGCTGGAGGCCTGTCACTGGTGGTGTCCCCAAAGGTTCAGTACTGGGCCCAGTATTGTTTAACTTTCCACCAATAACTTGGATGAAGGGGCAGAGGCCTCCTCAGCGAGTTCCCTGACAACACAAAGCTGGGAGGAGTGGCTGATACCTCAGAGTTCTGTGCAGCCCTTCAGAAGGACCCTGACAGGCTGGAGGCATGGGCAGAGAAGAACCATCTGAAATTCAACAGAGGTGAATGCAGGGTCCTGCACCTGGGGAGGAACAACCCCATGGACCAGTACAGGCTGGGGTGACCTGCTGGAAAGCAGCTCTGTGGAGAAGGACCTGAGGGTCCTGGTGGACAACAAGCTGTCCATGAGCCAGCAGTGTGTCCTTGTGGCCAAGAAAGACAAAGGTATCCTGGGGTGCTTTAGCATTGCCAGCAGGTCGAGGGAGGTGATCCTGCCCCTTTACTCAGATCTGGTGAGGCCACACCTGGAGTGCTGTGCCCTGTTCTGGGCTCCCCAGTCCAAGAGAGACATGAAGCTCCTGGAGCTGGTCCAGTGGAGGGCTACAAAGGTGATGAAAGGACTGGAGCATCTCTCTTGTGAGGAAAGGCCACGGGACTTGAGCCTGTTCAGCCTTGAGAAGAGACAACTGAGAGGTGGCCTCCTCCATGTCTGTAAGTATCTGAAGGGTGGGAGTCAAGGAGACGTTCCCAGGCTCTTCTTGGTGGCATGAAGTAATAGGACAAGAGGCAATGGGCAGAAACCGATGTACAGGAAATTCCACCTGAATATGAGGAAGAATTTCTTTACTGTCTGGGTGAGCGTGCACTGGAACTCATTGCCCAGAGAAGTTGTAGAGTCCCCCTCACTGGAGATATTCAAGAAATTTCAATATAGTCATAAGCCAGAGTAACTTACTTCTCTTTAAAAAGCTGTACTATCTGAATATCCTCAATCTCCCACTATATGCTTATTTCCTAAATCATAGCCACTACTTGTGGCCTCTCTTTGAGCCATATTTTGCCCTTGAAGCCAACAACAAAAAAATTTCTCAAGCAACTCCAGAATTCTTTCCTACAAGGGGTAAAAATATGCACATGTTCTTTCTTTCACTAAGAAACATTACATGACTGACTGGTAGTGAGAAATCTCTGTATTTTTCTGAGTTTGAAAGCTGACTCATAAATCATACTGATTTAGACAAAAGTGTCCATTGAGGTACCTTCTAGAGTTCCCTCTCATTTATTTTCTTATATATTGATTGCTTTGGTGACTGCTATCTAACAAACCTGTCCCATTGCTATTAATGATCTGTGTAGACTAGAAGGGTTTACTCTCAACAACACTAAGTTTTATATGAGATTATCTTGAAGAAAACTCTTCTGACTGCAGAGTGTAATTTCTATCCTAAACCAGGGAATATTAGTAATATTTTTTTTTCCAGATAAAATATTCTTTCTGCAACAGGATATTAAATTCAACATTTCAGTTCCATTTATTGCTCAAAAATAGTGCAATCCCCTAAGTTGGATTCCATCAGCTAAGCAATAGTTGAATGGAAGAGTTTTCAGGATGTGGTGGGAGTTGACCACACAGTGTCATCTCGCTTCAGTCAGCATTAACGATGAGTATTTTCTTACTAAATTCTTTCCATAGAATTTCTGCCTTCTGAAAAATCTTCAATGTTCCATCCTAAACCATTGTGTATTGTTGGATGTTAATGAAAACTTTCCAGGTTCCTTGTCTGTAAGCAGCTACATTTCAGTGGTGATGTATTGTGTGTTAGAAGGTAAGTAAAATATTTGGGAATTCTTCGGTGTTACTTGCTAGGTTTTTGTTGTTGTAGGAACATTGATTTGTAGCAGCTGTGAAGTTTCTAGGATTTGCTAATAAAAACCCATACATACATAAGAATGAAAATACTTCAAGAGCAAAGTAAAATAAAAGTAGTGCTTATACAATGATTGGAGACCAATTACTTAAATTTTTGTTCCTACATTTTCCCAGATGTTTTCTTCTATTTTCTGTGTTCTATTAAAAGATTCTATTCTGTTATAACCATATAATCTATGAAAAGTTTGGTTATCTATCTGCAACTACACCTTCACTTACCCCCAGACTCCATATGAAGATACTTGTTACTATAATACAGGTTCTCTAACAATGGTGCTATGTCTGTTTGTATCATAAGGAATTCTAATTCTATATCTGCATTTTTTTTAGGATAATGTGATGTTAAAAAATGAGAAAAAATGTATGAAATATCTTCTGTGGAGCAGATATTGTAAAGAAGAGGTTATGAACGTTTATTTTAATTCTGAAGGATTTTTATTGTCAATTTCCACCACTTTTGTATGTTTTTCCAACAAATGTGATCTATTAAGAAAAAAACAGCTATGGAAGTTGAATTTCATGGGTTCATTCTGGGAAGGCTCACACTGAAGTAGATGTATCTATTATTCAGTACTGTACTCTGCAAAAAAATCCAGTGACTCATTATGAATATTCATTATATGAAATAAAAAACTGTTATGGTTGTCAAAATATGTCCTTAATTTCACACAATCAAATAAACAAGGAGAATGAATTATAAATGCCTTGATTTTTAAGTATATGATAAATATGATAAATATGATAAATATGATGAAGAGCAAGTTTGTGCAAGACCTCATTTTCAGATCAGCATCCAATACTATTCACATCAATAAGTTCTTGTAAGGGAAAGTAAATGTTTCACAAACTGGCTCAAACACTTGTTAATAAGTTATTTGAGAATCAATCTCTATTTATCCAGGTTAATATACATTATTTTCAGGTTTAACTCTGCTACATTTCTTTGTGGGTTTACCGTTTAATATTAATAGAGTGGTAAAATGCTCTATCTGAAAAACCAGACTGGATGGAAAAAAAAAAAATGCAATAACTCGGGAAGCTCATTTGACATTTAGGAGTGATTTGAATTTGAATATCTGATTTTGCCAGACCACAAAAGAAAAAACTAGGAGGCTACAAGTGCAGAAGTTTCCTGTGGTTCTTCTTTTGTAGTAAGCTTCAGAGGAAGGAACTGTGTACTCCAGCAGGCTCTGTAAAGCTGTTCAGCCCATGCCTACATCAAGATTACACGGTGATGCAGCTTGGGAAACCTTTCTGGTCATTAAATGTCCTTGCTCTCCTAACTGGTTACACATGCACAACACGAGAACTGTGTTAATTTACCTGCAGCTTCAAAAAAACAGGAAGATTTTGGTACACTGTATGTTGAAATAAACTGCAACATCCTTTGAGGTAACTATATATAATTCATCCAAGCCAGTTTTGCACAAACCAGGAGCTCTCTATTTCCTCAGTGTGGATCACATCCAAACAGAGGGACTCGTTTTCAATTTCAATTAGTATGGGACAAATAACAACCCTAAACCCTTTTTTAAAGGAGTTTTGATATATTTTCTTTGATATCTTTTAGAATAATCTAAACCCAGGCAATAATACTTGTAACAAGGCAATACAACAGACAGTTTTCTGCAGAACACTGTATGTGCTGTCTAAAATGTGAATTGTTCATGGTCTGGGGACCATGAATCATTGCATCCTTCATAAAAATAGAACTTGGAAACCTACATAACCTTAATACAATTGGTATATGTAAATTAGGACTGTGTGTAGGGTCAGAAGGCAGAAGGATACAGAATAGCTTTCAGAAAGAATGATTGAATTCAGGGAAGTTTTGTGACTCAGGGAGTGGGATGCTGTTTTATTCAAGAGAATGTGTATGCTCCTGTGACAGTTGTAGACCAGGGAAAGCACTGCTTTTTGGGAGACAAGAAAATAGGCTTTTAGCCATTTGGGTGCTAAGAGTTTTCTGGTGGCAGAAAAATGTGAGAATAAATTCACTTATTAGAGCTAGGGAAGAAACTTTAGAGAGGAGCTAGGCAGCTGAAAAGGGCGGATTTGAAGAGGGAGGAGATTATCTCCATGGAATTGTCAAGCTTGAGCTAGATGCTGAAAGGAGTAAATATGAAAGCATTCGTTTGCCACTAAAAACCTTGTTCTGCCTCTGTGGCTCTACTCCAGCAAAGAAAGCACAGAAACCTGTCAGAGAGGATAGGTTGCTTCTATGACATCTTAGTTATAAAGTTTAAAAAAACAGACAATGCCGGTTCTCAGCCAGTGTAAAGACTGGGGCTGGAAAGATTTGTAATGGCACAATGCTGCTTCTTCACTGTGCAATGTCAACTATTCAGTGGTTCCTCAGGCTGGTTTAACTTTTTCTAACTGATAAACTGCCCTAGTAGAGGATGAAAGGAAATTGCTATATTTCATGACTGAGTACATGGGAGTGGTTTGGCAGGAAATAAAGAAGTGAGCAAGGGAGTTTTGAATTTGGAAAAAATCCAATTTCAGTGAAGTTTGGTGGAAGGCTAGTGATATTCATGCTTCATGCCATGTATTAATTCAAAGGAAACCACTAGCAGCCTGAGGTTGGAATAGATGCTTTTAACTTAAGTAATTTAATTTAATTAACAAATGTGAGGGTGAAACAATGGAGCTGAGAGGAAATGAAGACTTGATTATGAGGGTCAGCATAGTGTTGGCTAAGATAAAGCCCAACACAGATGGATTTTTAGGGATTACAGGCTGAACAATTACTGATATGGAAGATATATATAACAAATAAGAAGAGAATTTAATAGTGGTTGAATTCATGGCCTTGAACATTCTTTTCTTAAGCAATCAAAATTTGGCAGAGATTTTTAACAGCATTCATATGTATGTTTCTTAATGACCTTACTTTAAAAAGTGCTTCTACTACACCTATTAAAATTTTGCATTATTGCATCTCTCCTGTCAGAAAAATCTCTGCATGACCAGATACTGCCACAGATAGTGACAGAAGTTCTGATCCAATTGTTGTTAAAGTAAATGAAGAGTATCTCTAAATCAAGAGGTATCATCTGTAATTTTGGGGATTTTTTTAAAGTTCTTGAAGAAAGGTTGAACTCTTCTGTTAAAGGAGCAATGCAGATAAGAACTGGAAAATGAACTGCTGGTAGTATTGGGGATTTTAAAAGTACTACATTCAATCTGGTAATTTGTTAAAGGAGTGTACATATCAGGCCATCTTGTTTTCATGGAAAACTTTGAAACAACTTCTCAATAATCTGAGCAGTAGGATCACCCTCATATCATGTGATGTGGTAATAGAAAATCATAAGCTTGAAAAAGGAAAATGCAGACATGCTGCACAATCAACCATTTCTTCATTTATATTTTTTGCATTTATTTGAATAATGGCTGTAAATTTCAGTGCTTCTCATGGAAAAGTAATACTAAATTTGATACACCTATCTGTGTCTTAGGAGACCCACTCACCTTTACAAAAAAAAATTTTGAAAATAAGCCTTAACTTTCCAAACTGGAGTACAAAAAAAAAAAAAAAAAAGGGAAATCAGAACTAAGACAGGGCTGGAGAGAAGAGGGAGTTCTCTGAGAGACTAAATTCATCTAGATCCATGCTGGTAATCCATGACTGAGGAATCATAGATTCATTTTACAAGTAACCTATAGGATTTGCAAACAATTCAGTGGTGTAAAATAATTGTATGGGAATATAAGACCTAAATGAATCACATGGGTTTCAAATCTTCTGGTCTTGGAGGTGAGTGGTGCAGAATTGTCAGACAAAAGCAGTGCCATCCAAAATATAATTTCTTTTGGATCTGTGGAGATAGTAGTGGAGATGGGATGTACTGGTGATTATTTCCTCCACCTTATTAACCGAGTCTATAAACCAACATGCCAGGAGTTTTTTCCCCTTGTTCCTTTTGAGGGACAGTAAGTGAAGCTTCTCTTTGTAACATGACTGATTTATATTTTAGGCCTATTCACCATGCCCAAGATCTCACTGGCCTCTTCCCAGTACAACTGGTACTTCAGGGGTTTGAAGTGTAAGTCAAAAGCTTATGAAAAGAAGTTAAGATGATTTTGTGGTCTATGAGCAACAGTTCTTAAAAGGATCTTCAGAATATAATTGGTCATCTAACCAGAGCAGACCCTTTCTAGTGATAATTTTGTCTCTCCCAGTCCTCTCATCTATTTTTGTTCTGTGCCTGCAAATGCTAGAGGCTGTGAAAAGCTGGAGTCTGCTGTCTTTAGAGAAAACTGGATTTCATACTTGGTTCACAGACATCTGTGCTGCACCACTGATGATGTTAATTTACAAAGATGGCTAACACTGAGGGGCTATTGGTGTTTCTACTGATCATATGCATCTGAAGATTAAGAAAACAGGATGGACTGAAGCAGTTTTCCATTTCCACAAGTGTGACTCAGTCCTGAATATATGGAATTTTTGCTTCATAGCTCACCATCAGTGCTGATTGATGGATCTGAAGGCAGCAACAAGAGTTAAAAGCCAGCAAGAAACCTCCCAGCAGCTTCAAGAGCAAAAAGAGCAAAAGGTGCTGAACTACCATTTAACATTCTCCCAATTCTGGATTAAACAATAGTCAAAAAGAAGCAACTACCCTTGCCCTTTTCATACTCTGTGCAGGGAATTTTGTCTCCTGATCTCTTAACCTAGTTCTTATCAGTATGTCTTTTTGCTGAATAAAAACCAAACCACAGACAAATATATATCAGGTGTGTCAATATAATAAAATGGACAGACGAAAAAAATGTCATCTTTAAGCTGCCCAAATATCAGCATCTTACTCATTCTGAGACATAGACTTGAAAAGTTAAAAAAAAACCAAAACAAAACGCAATGCATTTTAACTTTGCCATTTCTGGGATTATTCTTTCTGCCTTGCAAGGTAAACACATAAAACATTGAACAGACAAGAAGCACTCCCAGCAAAAGAGGATTTACAAATCTTCAAACAATGCTGAGTGTGAGTGGGCAGATCATGACAGAATGTTCACACTTCTTCATCAAATCTAACTAGTTTGCAACTACATATTCATGCTATAAACTGTGATCTGGAGTTCCTCTGTGGGAGAATAATCCAAATGAAATGACAGGAAGCAAAAGACAATTGCTTTTGCAGGTATGGAATAGGACAGGATTTGCTGGTTCCCAATTCTCTTTATTTAATTGAAAAAACCTCCAAGAATCCCTCTTTATAATGGAATCCTCTTTTACTCAGAGATTTAGTTGCAGATATTCTGGGCATACATTCAGTGAAATAATGCCTTCCATCTTTGTCATTGTTAAAATGGAATAATTCTGCCTGTCTCAGTTTCAGAATGTGAGGTTGAAACTGTAGGTGTATTAAACTGAAACTGTGTATCATTATCACAGTGGCTGGTACTAGTTCAAGAATGGTATATTTTATGATCTTTAGTCAGAAGTATGCTCAGAAAAGGTTTTTTTGTTAGAAGCAGAAGTTGCTTCTTGTGCTGACAATAAACTAATTTACAGACATGGTAGTGCAAAACTTTCAAGATTTCCCAGTGCAGCAAGTTTATGAATTCAAAGTAGAAAAGCATATACATTTTATTTATAAATCACTATTTAATATTTACATAGACAAAATCTACCAGGAATTTTTAATGGAATTTACTGTTTTTGCAGAAATCACGCAGCAAAATCCTGTTTAAGAATACAGTTATTGATTGTTATATACAATACTGTGTAGACTGTCGGCCTGATACATTTAAGATATTTTCAGCAAGATAAATTTGAAACTCAGGAGGTGATTTTGAATGTGAATTTATCAACATAATGGATCAGACAGAAATGTAATCCTTTATTTATGCTTTATTTATTTATTTATTTATTCCAAGACAGGAAAGGAAGTTGAGCAGATGATCCTCGAACTATTTGGGGCTGGAGCACTCGTCTTCTGAGGAGAGCCTGCAAAAGCTGGGCTTATATAGCCTGGAGTAGAGATGGTTTGGATGCGGTCTTACCAACATCAGCAGCCCTCAACACTCGAAGGGAAGATTCCAAGGAGCTGGAGTCAGGCTCTTTTACACAGCAGTGTGTGGTGGGAGGAGATGAAACTACGAGCAGAAGTTGAAAGAAGAAAGGTTCTGACTGGGGATAAGGAACCCTTTTTCCCATGGGGCAGCTGAGCAGGGCTGTGGGTTGCCCTGGGAGGTCGTGCTAGTTCCGTCCTTGAAAGTTTCCAAATCCTGACAGGGCACAGACTTCAGCTCAGAGCTGCTGCAGCCTAAACAGGAGCTGAAAAGCTCCTGACCTCCCTTCCCACCTGGGTTTTCCTGTGTTCCTGTGTTGGTAACCTCTGTCAGAAGCAGACTGCCCACCCATACAGATGTTCATGGCAAAGAGCCAAACAACACATCCAGATCTTGCTTCCCACTGATAACACGAAAGCCCAAGGGAAATTCTAATATCACCTAGGTCAAAACCAAAATTATCAATCATTTTGATAGGATTCCACCCTGTCACGGTTTTGGTTCTAACCGGGCAGAAACCACCACAGACCCATTGTATTTTGTCTTTAAATAAAAATGAGGAACAGTAGAGTTTGGCCATCTCACCTTCAAAGTGGTCATGTCACAACAAGGGTGCCCAGTCCTGCATTGACCAGGAAGCCTGAGCCATCCGGAATCTGCCTTCAGTTCCTAGCTAAGTACCTGGAAGGAGACTAGGCATGAGATTTAAAACAGTATTGAATATTTGGGCGGGTTCTCTTTTCATGCTTTTTTTGTTGTTTTGGTTTGAGGATTTTTGGGGGGGGTGGGTTTTTTTCTGGTTTTTTTGGGGGGGAGGGGCTGAGGGTGGAGTTTGTAGTTTAAGGCTGGGAGCAGCTTACTTTTCCTAGGAAAAGAATAGCTGTGACTGCCACTCAGTTTCAAGGTTAAGCATATGCAATACGTGCCTGAAGAGTGTGGATACCAGACAGTGAGTACCATTATTGTGATTTTACCTGCTGATACACAGTTAGATATGCCATTGTGTCCATAAAGAATTCCAGTCAGAGCTCATGCAGATTAAAATTATAGCTTCTTGCATTTCTGTAGGCATGCAATACGTATATATATATAAAACACTTGGATGTGTGTTTGAAATCTCCTCTGCTTCTCACTTAGAGAACATTAAAGCACAGTGCATTTGTGATCCAAGTACTGACATTAACTAAATTATTTATTACTTTGAAACAGTAAGTGAAATACTTCTGCATTTGTCATCCAGCACATTCCCTACCCTGTGTTGGTATATCCCAGTCTCTGGCACCTCCTACACTTCTGTGCAGTCTTTGGGAGGGTTAATTAAAAGGCAAAGGCACTAGATCAATGAAACACAGGGTAAATTGATGCAAACATGCTGAAAATGGTAACTCTGTGTATTAAGATTTTAACCTTTGGGGAACCGCCCTGGGCAAGAGCTGCTTTTTTAAGTTTGTCACCCTTATCTGGATTAGTTTACTTAGCCCAATTAGAGATGTGTGGATTTTGCTACCCCCTTTTCAGTTACATTATTTGATTTGAACATTGTTGCACCAGAATGACTGAAATACAGATTTACTCTTGAATAAAAATCTGTTTCAGTAATGGAACATTTATTATATTCATAGTATTATGTTATGAACCACTTATCCAAAAACATTCAACAAATTTTGCATTGATTAGGCAAAAAATCTATGGCTTGATAAGAGCTACAGAAATACTTGGAGGTGCACAGCTAAGAAAACTTTATTTTTAACATCATGCAGGTCAAAAATTACTTTACTCTGGAACTTTTACTTTACTGGCAATTCAAGAGGGTCTCTCCTCTGTATCGTGTTAGACAAAAATCTTTATTCAATTTTAGGTGTAATGAGAACCATCAGTATCAAAACTGTCTTTTAATGAGGTGAATCCTCTTTTAGCGATTTACCTAAAAAAACAGAGATAAATATTAATTCAAAATGCACCACATAATAGTTAAAAAAAGCCCAACAACAAATGAAACAGAAATCCAAGCAAACACATCTACTTATCAAGATGTCTCCATAATTTAAGCTAATTTTATCTTCTGGTCTCTATATTGCTATAACTGGATCTTTAGTCCCACACCCTTGTTTACAGTTCTTTCTTGTCCTTTGTTCTGCCAGCAGATTTTTGAGCAAAATTACAGGACTGGCATGCTTAAATTTCCTCATGAATAAAGACCAATTCCTGCTTAGAAAAGATATATCTGGCTAAACAGCTATCAAGTGGTGAGGGTTTGGCTTGTCTCGTCTGTATTGTTGGCTCAGATCTACTTCTGCTTCTATCCACAGGGCACTCCCATAAACAAGCCAGAAAGAGGGTAATACATTGGCATTTCTCTTGCTGCTCTCAGAAATGCTATCAGAAGTTAAAGATAATGAAAACATTTAGCCTATTCCAAAAACAGACCATTAATATGATTTTAAACAGTAGGATATATGAATTTTCTCAGTGCAGTAGTGCTTCTCCTAAACACAGGGACAGGGTAACAGTATTCAAGTTCACTCCTATTTCTTTTCAAGAGCTGAAGACATTGCAGATAGGGGTGAAAACTGAAGTGTGCTTAGGAGGATCTGAAAGTACTAAATGGTTCCAATGGGATTTGAATTTAGTCCTTACTATCTGGATTTGCAGAAAATTTCCAGAGATAATTGTAATGATTAACCTTTTGCCACTGCAGACAGAAAACTGGCATCTGCCTAGTCATAGTGTTTTGATTTCTTCCTTAAGAAATTACAGTGGAATATTCACTCTGAGGGTCTGTGATATCTAGGTGTTTAATAATTTAAGTCTAAGTCTGTACATGTAGAGGAAGGTCAAAACCAATTTTGTGCAATTCAGCAGAGTCTGAGGTAGGACAATGAAAGGGATGAGGAGCCTGGGTGAGATGGATGAAAGAGGCCAGGGACAGTCCCCAGTCCCAGGTCTATCTGGTGCAGACAGCCCCACCATGGTATGGTGCCAAGGCGGTATCTGTAATCACCTGCCTTTGCACAACTTCTGGATGTGTGTAAATTTGAGCCTGAAAAATGTAAACTTTCTGATCATAATGACTAAGCCAAGAGGAAGCCTCCCTTGGTAAATGTGTGCCTCAGATAAACAGAAAATAACTCGCATGCATGCATTGCCTTGGCTGCTGAAATATGGCACCATTGCCAACAAAATTTTTTCACAAAATGTTGTAAAATATTTTTATCCCGTGTCTTTAAGCACTAAGGATTTATTTTTCAATTTTTAAAATCTTGTTTAAAATTGCAGTCTGCAGAGACTTGTGTTTGTAGTTTCTTCCTCAGACCATGACTTCACCCTTTTTGTCTGTTAAAGAATCTGCACTCACCCTCCTTTACAGGTCTCAGGACATATTTTCAGCAGAGACACATTTTGTTCTGGGACACAGGATGGGTCAGTCATGGTACCATCACAGGTCAGCCTGACTGAGGGAGAACACCAGCTTGTCTGACATTTGTCCACTTCTGTCCCTTTGCGGGGCTGTTAGAGATGTGACCTGTACAGTGATTTCATACTTTTGCAGGTCAGGAGGGTTAGGTTATTACTCAAATCTAAAGCAATGAAGTAAACAATTCCTACTTTGCTGAAGTTTAATTTGAGTGGGAAGATGATATGTATACCCAAAGCATGTGTTGCTCTAGCTTCAGTGCTCAGACATAAGATCCATGAATCACAGGCAATGACAAAAAAGGTGTTAGGGAACCAGTTAACTTTAAATAATTAGTCTCCCTTTTAAGGGCTTTGATCAGCTGAAGACAGGAGGATTAGCTGCAGGAGATTAAGAGGAAGGAAAGAATATATATAGAAATATTAGAATAAATATATCTTTTTCTGTGTTACATAACTTCATAAGGCATTTGTCGTCAAAGTTAAACAGCTCCTGGGAAGAGGACAGCACTGAATCCTGGCCTTTAAATGCCTTCTATCGCCATCCTGATGAAGGAAAAGGCAAGCAACTTTTCTCCTAGTATCTGCTGGAAAAGGTCCTCTTTTCTTTTTTTTTTTTTTTTTTTTTTTTTTTTTTTTTTTTTTTTTTATGATACAGAGATCCTGCTTTTTACCGAGAGCCACACAAGTTTTTTAAAAGCATTAATCTAACACAGTGGTACAAAGCCAAGTGATAGCTTTATATTTAACTTCCACTCACAAAACCCATTGATAAAGTAGTTCAAAAGCAATTACAGTGAACTTTTAGTTGTACCAGCAAGAAAGGAGCAAAGAGCTGTTCCATGGAAAGTCTTAGGGGACTCCTCTCGTTTCAAACAACCCATTTTCTGCCACACTTCATAGGAAGGTGTACAATAAGCCAGGTACCTGCAATGCTCTGAATTCAGAAGTGTCTTTTTCAGCTGCAAAAGGTGGATTTTGAATCTTGATTACCACAGTTCTCTACAAACCAGAGGCAGTATCTGTGAATCTCTGCTAAAGAATACTGTTCATTATAATGAGAATTGGCTTGAAATGCAAGTTTTTATGCCTGCCCATTCAGACTAGATGTGAGTCCAGACTGATAAGGAAAAATAGGCAAGTCCTTTGAAAGAATGTAATTTTACTGATCATATCCAGAACTTGAATTCATGCCTCTCCATTTTGCTTACAATTTCCAGGATAAAAGAAAACAAGCAAAGCTCTAGCCATACCAAATGTTGATCATACTCCAGGGTCACACATAACTTCTCTTTGGAGCCAGATACTGAATTTTCAGACGTAATTTTTGGTTGCTTCATTTGGGAGCCTGTAGGACCAGACTGTTAGGATGAAGTAAAACAGAACTCTGAGTTTATCACATAGTCAGATAAACTGTGTTATCTTCTTAATTGTCTTTCAGTAATGCTAACTTTTGTTTACGCCCAGAGCTTGATGAGCACAAAACATCCTAGCTTCCCTTCACTGTGCTGGCAGACAACAAACAGTACAACAAATTGTTTCTATGTCTCAAGGTTTTTCTCAAGAGGAACTACTTTGTTTGTACTTGGATAAACACAAAAGTAAACTCTAACAAAACTAAATTTAACAGAAATGGTGTAATGCAACCATATTGATACAAGATATTTACTACTAATCCCATTAATAAGTCAAATACTTTATGAAATATTGGAAAAAAACTACATTTTATCACCAAGAGATTAAATTATTCTAACATATCCAAAGAAATTTTAGTCTTTGCATTGTAGAAAACAGCAAATGACATTGGAGAATACTTTGTGCATCCAAAAGTATCCAGTGTCACAGAAACTGAAGATGGAAATATGTTACAGAGGCTGTCTTCTGGTATCCCTGCCCATGGGGCACCCTGCACGTTCAAAATACTGGCCAGGATGTTAATGTTGATTTTCCAGTTGCCATGATTTATGTGCATATTTTTGTTCGTTGCCCTTCTCCCCTAGGCTCCAGGGAGACCAGAACTTCAGCCAGAAAGGCACTGATCACACAGGCTTGAGACACAGCAGTTCTGTACCAGAAATATGATGGTTTTCATGATAAACCTTCAGTCCATGAGAAGAGAGTTATCCCTGTGAGTGGAAATCACCAGAGGAACAGAAAAATGAAGGGTCCACCCTGACCAATGGAAAAAATGTAGGTTTTGTCACCCCCAAGGCCACAAGCCAACACTGAGGGCAGTGGCATAATTATCACTTGAGAGATTGAAGGGGGAAGTTACAGGATTCACTGTGTGTATCAATACAGGGCACTTCCTTGCTGCCCTCCAGCGTTAGAAAAGTCTCTGGCATAGACCCTGGTATACTCAGCACAGCCAGCAAGGGTGACCTTAGCAGACAGGTGATCCCCTTTTATTTCATCTTAGAAGAGGTTGATTTTTGCTTAACAGTCTTCTCTGCAGCCACACTCTGCCCATGCTGTCCGTGTTCCTATTTCTAGTGCCAAGAATAATGATTATAACCACGACTATTTTGCTATTTGCTTTCTACTTTCTGCTATTCTTCTATTTCCTGTCTACTTTCTAATTTCTACTCTTATTTATTTGTTTCTTCCTCATGCGTTTCAAACCAAAACAGTGCACAGGTGCTGGCAGATGTGGTAGAACTTTATGGAATTCTCTATAAGCATAGGAGAGACACTGAGACTTGTCATGGCCACTTGAACCTGCTCTCCTCCACACATCAATCACTTTATAGGCTTGGCTTGTAGGTGACCCCTGAGATGGAATCATAGGAGGTCATAGGGTTGTTCTAATACAATATCCACAGGTGCAGGAGTACATCTGTATGTGCACAGGAGGACTGAGATAAGGCTCAGCAGTGAATAATGAGGAGCACCCTAAGGAGCAATAAATAACCTGGACTTGCTTTTAGATAGAGTTTTCAGACAGTTTTTCAGACCCCACAGATGGGATCTGTGGACAAAATTACCAGTGCAAACTGTAGCTGCCTTACCATCTAAAAATAAATTATTCTTTACTGTGAAACACTGCGTTACCTTTTAACTAAAATAGGAGTTTCTCTTCCTTCTGGTTGTGTGAACAGGAACGTGTAGCTGCTTTAGTCTGTAACTGAAAGCCTTGTTGTATAGTTTTCTACATAACAGAGGAAATTCAAAACTCCTACAGCTACAGCACAAAGTCCCACAGATATATGAACAAGATTATTATTGGTTTACCTCTAAACAGGATTACAAATGAGAATTCAGAACAAAGCAAGCAAAATTAGTGACTTTCTAAAGAGTAGAAAGGATGAAAGCAACCTTGCTTACAGTCACTGGCACTGAAATAGTTCACTAATGCCAGGGTCTAACTGTGCCTGGCTGTTAATTTTATATACATCTACATTGCTCTAAGAAAATTTGCAAACAGTGTGACAGAATGGAGGATTGTTCACTCTTGAAGTGTTCTATTATAAATGAACTCACGGCAGCTCTGTACTGCATTCCAGGATAGGAAGAGAGGAATGCCATGTGCAAGTGAAACTGTAGCCTTGTTTGAATAAGCTGCATGTAATTATCCAGACTGGAAGGTGTCCAGGGCACTAAAGCTGACACTAACACTAACCTTGCAGCATTCAGAATCCAGCATATTTGCAAATTCTTTTCTGCAGTTCATTTTCCAAGGTTCAGCATTCAATAGGAATTCACTGTCTATTATGCTCTGATGGCAGCACATCCTTCTCCCAATTATAGTCCTCCAATCTACTTTTGCTGACTAGCTCTGATACTTTAATTTTTTTTTTCTATTAGGGAAATGGAAAAATGCAAACAATAACTTACTCCTTCCTTTCCATCAGCATGGATATATTTAGGTGGCAGTGGAAAATAAGTCCCCAGAGTCTCTTCTCAAGTCCTGACAACAGAAGTCTTAAACTGGTGAGAGTCATGAGCTCCAGGGTGAAGGTTACACGCATCAGGATGAGGGTCATGCACATCATGAGCACTTCACAAACAAAGATACTCTCTACTGAGTCCCAGGGCATACAAAATATCTTTGAAATCACAACCATTAGCAAGCTTACCCAACTTTGCTTATTTTTAATTTATCTGGTAAGCTGCCATCAAAAGCAACATTCTCTCTTTCCTCATTCCTCAGACAGTATAAAGAAGGAAGCTCAACAAGCCACTACTTGGAATAACTGGGAGGGAGAGGTCATTCAGTGTCTTCTCTGGTGGGAGCAGGAGCCAGTTCAGTTCTGGGGTTTAGAATCATACAATCATCAAGGTTGAAAGAGATCTTTTAGGATCCTCAAGTCCAACTGTGTTTGTTTTGGAATGATAAGAAATAGGTGGGAGGTGGTGGTTTGTCAAGACCAAAGGTCATGAGAGAAAGAGGCTATATAGGCCTGTTGGCAGAACTCAGTTTACAGGAACAAAAGCTTTTATGAAGCATGATTTATAAACTCTGCCACCTGGGATTCAGTGAGGGACGCTTCCAGATACTACATCAGCCTTTGAAACTAGAACCAAACAACGGAACTTTTAATAATAATTTTTTTTTGTGAGGTACTTAACTAAGTAACTATGCATTACTTGGCTATGCATTAACCCACAGGGTTTGGGCCCTGATGATTACATTTTCAAGGGAAAGAGGACAAATTTACACAGTTTTTAGTCTTATGTATGTGGGAGGGAAGACCTAGCCTGTTGTTGGCTGCTTCAAGTTAGAGGAGCCAGAACCTAAATAGAAAACAAAAAAGCAAAATCCCAAAAGAGCAGATCTAACAACAGAGGAACACAGACCACATTGTTTTCCCAAGCACATTTCTACAGCAGGTAAAACATAGTTATGACTTATGATTTAAATGTGGCCCAGAATGACTGCATGTTTTGTTGCTTGTAGTTAGCTAACTGATGGGTACCTCATGGTTTTGTGTCAGGCAGAGTAAGGCTTCATTTTTTCAGATACAACAGGCTCCTCAGAACAATAATTTTCCCCCCATTTTTTTGTTCATTCGTTTTCATTTTTGTGGGCATTTTCACAAAGCTGCACTTTGGACAGTTTATTTGTGTAACATTGAAATTTTTGACATCTTTAATGAGCTTAGCCAAACAATAAAATAATTTTGTATTTTATAAATACTAGTGAGGAGGCTCGCTAGGTAGAGCCAGAACATTTTTGAAGGCTAGCTGTCCCAGAGCTGTCTACTGATGTTTATTTAACTAACTGCTCCACCACTGAGATTTGGTCTTACCTTCTTTAACAATATTAGCATTGACTTAAAGACAAATTATTGCTCAGTAAGGCCTTCTATCTTTATTACTTCTACTGAAGGGCCTTCCAAGCAGTCATATTCTAATGCTTCTACTGTCAAAACATTTTTGTATTATCTCCTTCTTCTGCAGCTGAGGCCTTAGTAAAAAGGTTGAATTAAATGTCACACTATATTCTTTGTGATAGAACTGCTCATATTTTCTGCACCTCCACACTTTTTACCTCTCCTCAGTGTGTGCTCTTATCACCTCTATGTGACTTCTCTATTAAACTAACAATTTGGAAAGCTGGAAGAGAAAGAAGTGTTGGGTGAGTTCCTTTAACAGCCATTTGACCTAAATGTCTAAAGACTTCCACTCAAAGGCATAACTGTAACAGCATAATAATGAAAAAATAAGTGGATACAGCTTCTTAGCATTAGCCAATGGAGTAGCTTGGTCCCATTGATCCCAGTAGTACTGAAAATAGAATTTATCAGTTTTTCTTTCTAAGACTGAATCTTTGCCTTTATGAGTTTGTCAACATGCAGATAAATATACTCACACTATACTCCTGACATTCAAAGTCAGTGTCAGGAACTGGCTTTTGAGATGAAAAGGTTCAACTTGGTAGAACACCCATGGGGTTAAAACCTGTTGTTTTACAAAAACATTTTTCTGTCTTGTCCTACACCAAAAAGCACTTTAAAATTCTGATGTAACAGCATAGAAATTAATTCCATAATAAAGTATTATAAATATCATAAAATATTATTGTAAGTTTATGTTCTGATCAAAATGAATGCTACACAAATAACATTTAAGAATTTTTTTTTAGCTATGAGACAACCAGCAAATAAAACAGATGGCAAGGGCTAGATAAAATGAATGGTAACCAAAATGGCATTAAGTATTTTGCAAATGGGACAATAGTTTTGATTAACATCAGCAGGAATTACAAAGATAATGGGAAGGTCTACAGAGTTCTGAAATGGATTTTAGTGTTCCAGACTGCAATAATCTGATGTGACAGAAACAGATCTCACACCATTTAGTCAGGTCAGCTTTCTGCATTGACTTTAGCTAGTGTGCTTTCCTCTATGGTGAGCACAGGTCATCATGAAAAATATAATATGAAAATTCAAAGCTTATTGAAAGTTAATTTTCACCATTTCCTTTTTATTGGTTATGGAAGGGACAGCTCATAATGATGGCCTAATGTAGGAGAGTTGTACTTATTTAGCAACTGGTAAGTATCTTTGAAAAGAAAGAAAAGGATTTTTTAGGATATTGCAGAGAAAAGTAAAGGTTAAATAGGGGAGAATTTGATGAAAGTGCACTGAACATTTCAAAGCATACAAATGGTGATGCAGTATATAATTTTATTTTATAAAAGGAGTTTTTCTTCATGTAACCTGCCACCTGTTTATTAAAAGTACTCAAATTCAGTTTCTAATGGACCCTTTAAATTTTACATAAAGCAGGGTGACCTCCTTAGTAGCAAGGAACATATGGGCAGCATGACACAGTTCATCAGATTCAGAACAGGCTTTACTTAACAGAGTAGATCTCAGCCATGTCTATAAACTTACATGCTGGGAACATATTGTAAAGGCAGATTTACTCATTCAGACATCAAAATCATGAACAAAATATTTATGGTTAAATTAAGGTCAGAAGTGTGAAACAAATGAACCCCAGCTGAATTAATGTTAAAAGGTACAGAGTAGGATACAGTGTTTGAATTCTCAAGGTCAAAATAGGAGCCTTAGATCTGAAATGTTGTGCCTTTCTCTTGTTTACCTCATAATAAAAGTGAACTATAACCTCTCCCTTTTATGATTTTCCCTCTTTCCCTTCACAAAACGACAAGGGATACTACAACCCTAAAAAAACTATATCAAGAAAATTACATAGAGTAAACTTTATGCTTTAGCTACAGCTGTTGAACTCATCAGTTCCATGAGACTACAGAGATCCTGTAGGACAAAGATTTTGTCCCAGGGGATTTAGCTGAAGGGTCTAAGAATGTCTGATTTAGTTTTCAGAGAAATCAATGCAAACTTTTACAGTGATTTTGGAGAAAAATGGATCAGATCCAACAGAAAGAATTCTGAATTAAAGTTTAAGTTTATCCTGTTTAGTCTTACATGCTATTTCAGCTCCCTCTCTAGTCAAAAACTAACAGAGTAACTAAGAAATTGGTTTATGACTGCTCAGTATTGCTTGATCTGTGCTTTCCAACAGCTATTCCTGCCTTCACTATTACTAAAAAATGAAACACATAAATACATACAATTCACTGTACACAGTTGCTTCTTATAAATATAAGCCAGTACTTAATGGGAACAGTACAGGTAAGGGGAAATGCATTGTATTTTAAAGTTTTAATATTCTAATCATTTTATTGGGAATAATTATTAATGTAAGTTGAAATAAAAAATAATATGGCCTAAATTAATTTCCTGACTTTTAGTGATGTTGATTTTAATTAATCTAGTTGGAAACTTGTGGCTTGTAAAGACAAACATCTGACAAAGACCTTTAGTTCCTTTTCAGTTACTCTAAATGAAGAAACCTGATTGTATACATATGCTATGCCAAAAAACTTCACAAATATTTAGCATTAATTCTATACAATTCCTCTCCCTCAACCTCACACACATTTTTCTTCATGTTTTTCGTTCTAACAGTGCATACAACCTGTCCTTCAAATGTCTTTTAAAAGAAAATGTTAGTACTGGCAGCCAGCGTGTTGTGGATATACCTTGGCAGAAGAGAAGTGTCTTGCTTTAAAAGGTACCTGCCCTCAGGCATTTAACAAGAATGTCAAGCCCTAAAGTAGGTCAGCCTTGTAATTCTGAGCAGTCTTCTTGTGACAAGAGCAGTGTAAACACCGTTCTAAGTGCTTCTCTGCAGTTACCACCCTCATGTTTGTTGTATGTCTCTTGGCCTATTTTTCTAACTTCTTTGCTCCTATTGTTTGGTACCCAAAGCTTTTATTCATGGACCCTGAAAAGTTGGAATGAACTCAGAGTTGGCAGATGTGTGTCAGCTCTGGCCACAAGAGCTGTGGGAAGGAAGGCTGTTCTCTGGGTCATAGCCAGTTTATCCTCATCCAAGAAGCTTCATCTCTTTCATTCCTAGAAGAACTTCACCTAGAAGAAAAATCCACCCAGGATTCCTCACAGGATTTCTGCCTTCACAAAAAATGTAATTTACTTTAAAACAGCCCAGAAGAAAGTTGATTCTTTGAGAGGCTGAGTTCAGTCTCTGGTGGTGGAGGTGGCTGGTAGGTGACAGCAGTTGTGAGCCTGGTGAATAGCAGAGCCCAGAGCAAGATGAAAATGTTGGGACAGGAAAGAGGACTGATAGACGACATGCTTCCTTCCCTTTGTCTTCATGGGGTACTTCCATTCTAGGAAGTGGAATAGGTCCATTTTCCTGGGACAAAGTCACTAAGGAATGATTATAAATGTTCAAATTTTATCAGGATATACAGTAATCTGGGACAGGTGTTTGAATGGGACTCGGGTGTCCTGCTTAATGCAATGCTATTGCATTACTGTAGCAGGAGCAAGCAACCTGACTGAATGTAAATGAAAAGCAGCAAGGCCATAAACAAGGAAGTATGCTTTATTGTAAGGAAGAGGATAGGAAAACCATTTCTCTTAGAATAGTTAGTATTTTTCCTTCAAGCATATATATCTAAAATAAACAGCTCAGTGTCATATGCCACAATGTGTTCTTTAAAATGGCTTGTATGATCTGCTGTACTACATTTCAATGCATATTTGGGGAATCTTAATTTGGTTTTTTTATGTGTACAACTGACTTTTATTCAAAATAAATATTCATTAGACAATTAGTACTAAGTAGACTCCTGCAATCTATTTAAGTATGTTTGTACTGAAAATATTTTAGAGAGATAAACATTACTTTGCTTGGAACACAACTGATTTCAAGAAATGTCAACTGAATTAATTTAAGAAAGTGATGTCTAGATAAAACAAACCTCTCATTGGTGCTCTGTAATTCTCCTTTCCAGAGTGTATTTTCATTTACTATCAATAATTGGTATTTTGTCTTTGAAAAGAACACATCATCATAGCACACCTGTTAATGACATGGATGAAAAAAGAATAAACTGGCAAGAAGCTTGAGAGTAAATACAGTTATTATTTAACGAGCAATCTCCCATTGCTCCCATTACTAAACTCCTTAGTACTTACCTTAATTATGTCACTGGAATGCATGCTTAACATTACCCATAATGGTTAATGAGCTGATTCTTCCAGTCATCAGCTTCAATTAACCACTAATGTAGTCAGGCTGACCTCTACATTTCAGGGACTGACCAATAAAGCAGGAGGCAGGTAGTCATGAACTCTGCAGCACTACTTTGAAATTCATTAATATTAGACTTGTGAATTAGCAAACCACCTGCCAGTACAAACTTAATCCAGATCAGGAATAAATCCATAATCAAATTTCTGTCTAAGTAACCAGACCTCACAATATGGGTGTTTTGTCACCTTTTTTTTTGGCTGCATGTTGATAAATAGTATTAAACAGGCATAAACTCTGATAGAAAGAAATTTAGCTTTTACTTTGTTTTTGTATGTAATTACTTTAAATCACACTTGAACCAGGCTATGAATTTTTTCTTGTTTAATTCTTAACCATGTCATTTTTCACCACAAAAGCCACCAAAGTAATTGTTGCCCCAGGAGGTATGGGATTAAATAGGCTAGGTTTAGTTTGTAACAACAGGGAAGGAACTGGAAGAGACATTTTGTGCCTCAATGAGTTCATGCTGCTGCACATGTCAAAATGAGCAGACATCAGAATAATTCAAGTGAAAACCCAAGACCAGTGTAGTGAATTCTGCCCAGCAAGCCCAGCCAATGTGTTTCTCTGACGTGGTGGGTGATAGCAAGGCAGCAGCTAAGCAATCTGAGAGTGGGATCACTACGTAGGATGGTTTCATTGCTGGGATAGTGAATTGCAATACATCAATTGCAAATGCAGGACTCCATCAGGAAACATAACTGATGGTTGGGAATAGTCAGCCAAAGTATGGTGTGGAGTAGCTGGCTGCCCCCCCCATGTAAAGACTTTTGACATAGGTATTCTTCCATCCAAACAAATCCATTTGAATGATCTCTTATTTCAACAGGAATTTGGCCATTTTAGAGGTAGCTTGTATGTACAATTTCCTACTCAGTTACTGCAGAGATTGGAAAGGCGAATATATTTAATTTTTTAATTGTAGATTTCCTTTTAAAAAGCAGACAAAGAATCACCCCAAACCTGCAAGCTGTGCATTGCTACATTTTTTACTAGTTACTGGAATTAGAGGCAAAATTTACAAGATAAAATAAGCTGTCAAACCTGTTCTTAGAAACAGCAGTGTTTCCTCATTTTTGCTTTCCATGTGCAGTTTCCTAGAAAGCTGACTGTGATGTACATAAAATACATGGTTCAAACAGCTTTTAGAAAGCTAACTTCTAAATAGCATTCAGAAAGATTTCTGTCAGCTATTGTACAGTGCCTTCTCTGTGTACATAATACAGATATAATTCTACCAGTTATGGCAGTTCTTCATGGACTTATATTCTGAACCATAGCTTTCTTCAAATTTACTTTCTTCAAATTTCAATTACAGAGAGAGAACTAACCAATACACCTAAGACTAATTCTGGATACAGTAATGACATGAAAAAGTTGTTAATAGTATAATAATTACAAAATATTAATAATTAATGTCTATTCCTCAAAGACTGATCAAATTTGAAATAGGTTCCATGCTTTATCTGTCAGTGTTAGGCAAATAACCAATCCTTTCTGACTGCATAATGAGTAAGAAAATGCAAGCTCAGAAGGCAATGCTGGTGTTGCTCTGGGAAGAGTTCCACACCAATCTGTTGCCTCTCCTATTAAATTGCTTGTTTGCTCGCAGACTTCCTTCGCATTTGATTAACAAACTCTCCCCAAAACAGATTTACTAGAGAAGCTGTTACTTCAAAGAAGTGTGGATTTCACTGTTTGATGCTGCTGGGAGTCAGACATCAGCCCTTCTTCTAGGGCACTGTAATGTGGTTGCATGCCTAAGATACCAGCTCAGATATTAATCCAGATAGATTCTTCTGTCAGCTTTTATTTAAACTTCATATTTTGGGATTCCAATTCCAGTACTTTAAAGTTCTCATATTTAATAATAAATATTTAAAATAACTGTCTAAACTACCTATTAGAAATTTCATTTGTTTCTTCCTCAACCATCACTTGGAAATATTGATGCCATCCATTCTGTAAACAACCCTTTACATATATAAAAGATCCTACTCGCTCTATAGTTTTATTTCTAGGCTAAACAAGTCTTATTTTAACAAGTCTTCACATTTTATGTTTTCATTAATTTTTTCAGAGTTCTTTTCCATTTATTCCCCTCAGACACTTTCAAAGTATGGGAGATAAAAGCCAGCATGATTTTTAGATGAAGAGTTTGGCCTCAACAATGTCAAAGAGACTGCAGCAATTTTCTCTCAGATATAACACACAAGACTAACTAATTAACTAAGAGCCAAAATTATCCTTTGTTGTTGGTTTGTCTTGAGAATCATAATAGGGTTGACTCAAGTTCAACTGAGGAGCACAAAGGATTAGTTTGGTAAGTTTGGTTTTTGGCATCCATAGTGCTTGCTGCTTAGCATTACCCTTCCCCTTGAGAGCTTGCAAGTGTACCATTTGGCAATTTGTTACAGATTCTTCCCTGGAACACTTTTTATCTTCTTTTAAAAAGTGGTTGGTATACTTGTCCTTCCTGTACCCTGAGATGTTAGCCTTCATTGCTAGTGGTACAGACACTGTGGTAAGTAGTTCCTGAAGCACTTTGCATTAAGTTTGTTGGTTGTTATTGATTTGTGTATATCTTGTGTCTTGGTTTGAAACACAAGTGTCTGCTAAGGAAGGCAGGACCCTCCCTTAAAATGGAAAATTTAAGCCCCTTCCCTCCAAATTATTATGATTTTGAAATTAAGAGGCTCTCAGGCAAAAATATGAGGACAGGAATAGCAGTTTTTTACTAGTGTGTATAATAAAGCAAACAAACAACAACAACTGCAGCATTAACATCAGCCAGAGCAGTAACCCAGTTCCAGTCCTCTCGGCCGTGGGCATTTCCCTTGTTGCAGTTCCGGGCACGGCCAGCAGGGGCGCTGCTGGCTCCTGGCCGGGCAGGGCAGGTACGATGATCTCCCCGCGCCTGCAGGGGGCGCTGTGTGCAGGGCTCGGGCAGCACGCGGTGATGGCGGCTGGGCCCAGACGGGAAGGGATGGCAGAGAGGCTTTGGTTCACAAACCCTGGGGCAGCTGATCCCAGTGCCCCTGCAGGACTCTGGGAAGCAGCAAGCTGGGCGGGTAGGATGGCAGGCACGGGTTGTGGGGCTATAGTGTAGCAAAATCTCAGAGTAGTGCTAAAAAAGCAGTGGGGGTGAGGCAGTGTGTTCAGAATCCCAGCAGTGCAGGGAGAGGCAAGCTCAGGATCCCGGGCACCCGAGCAGAGGGTGATCGTGATAGGTGGAAAAAACTCTAGAACTCTTGAGAAATTAGAGTTATAAAGTAGGTATGCATTTATTCAGCACTGAGTGCATGGGGGTAGCTCTTTCCAAAGCATGCACACCAAAACTTCAAACTACTGCTCTATTTATTCCCTAAAAGCCTAGGATTACTCTATACCCCTAATACATATTCATGTCCTAGCTCCGCCTAGTCCTGCCTACCTTTGCTTCGTATTTAAATGAACCAAGAGTCCTTTTGCGCTTGCGCGTCCCCAGTTCAGGGGTCGTTGTGGGTCTCTGACAAAGGCTTCCAAAATCTTCATCATACTTGAACTTTTCAACTTTGTCTTCGGAGCATGTGTCTTAGCCTTTTGGGCACATTCTAGCTCTTGAGATTAGTTCTCACTGGTTTAGGGTTTTGGATTTATCACTTATCACTGGTAGCCTTGCACCCCTCACCCTGTTTGCAAAGTTCTTGCTCCGTTTATCACAAACTTGTCTGCCTCTCCTCCCGATGTTGCAAGCAGAGTAAATGTCAGGCATTCCTCATTGTCTTCGTTAGCTAATATTGATGAAATATTACTTACTCCTCAATTCTCCATCTCCATAAGGTCCCTCTTTTAATGAGGTAAGTGTTTATAAGGTCCCAGTCCAGTGGCTGCTCTCACGAGGAGAGGCTGACCCCACAGCAGAAGCAGCAGGTCTGGGCTGGGCTCTGGCTGCAGCAGCAGCAAATTCCCTCCCCCAAGCATCAACTCTGACTGTCTTCCTCCAAAGCTGAGAGAGAGAGAGCTACAGATGCCCCAGCCCTGTCTTTTATGAGCCAAATTCTTGCCATATCTCTACCAGGTAAGAGAAGTGCAACCAAATTCCCTCCTCCCCTCAGCTTGGCCACTTCCTTTGTTTTTCTTAGATGCCCAGTTGTTAGTGTTTCCTAGCAACTTATGGGAAAAAAATTCCTAAGTAAAAAGGAACAAATGGAAAGAAATCTAACCCCCAACATCTTGTTATCAAATAAATGTTTTTTACTAAGTCATCTATGGCCACCAAGCCAACATGTTAACCATTATTGAAAACATATTCATTATGAATCCAAAGCAGTAGAATGTTTTTGAACATTTTTATTCTTTTATAAAGAACATCGGGACGTGTCTCTAATATTTTCAAAAGAATCTGGTGAATTTGAGGGCTCACTGCATAACAGTCAAGCCAGATCCATCACAGGGAATTTAAACACCATATAAAGTTAGAGAGAGAGAGCACATGCTATTTACAAAAAATCGCAAATGGGGAATTAATAATTCAAAATTTTAATCATCTTATGCTCAGTGTATAAAAGTAAAGTAAACATTGAGGGGCAACAATTTTGGGTACTTGATTTTTTATACTTGGAGTGTTTTAGTCAGTCCAGTTTATGGTGTCCCAGAGTCCTTCTGGTGACAGTTCAGGAATTATCTTAGGCCAAAAGCATTTTTAATTGGCTATTGACATGAGGCTACACTAGCTGTTGACTAAGGGTATGACTAAAGCTATTCCATGTCAGCACTAAAGATCAGTTAATGCATCCTTAGCTTGTAATAATCAATGTACCTAAGCTAGCAAGAAGACATGAATTCAAATTCCTCCGATGTTCTGTTCAGATTTGAGGAGTTTTGCTGCATTTTAATGCAGGACTTGAGTACAAACTGTCCACCCAGTTAACTAAACCCATAGCAAAGAACCACTGTGTCTTCAGAGTTTGTGTACATATGTAAAGTTTACATACACACAGAGAGACTAATATGCAGACAGAAAGTACAAATAAATCTTGTTTAACGCAAAACATTCAAAGGTGTGTTTTTCTATGTGTCTGGTAATATTTTTCACCAAGAATGACTTCTGTTCAAGGAAACTCCTTTAAACTTGGCAAGGAAAGGAAACATAATGAAACTTTGATGACACCTGGACCAATACAGCAACAGAAAATCCCTCATGATTTTTATGGCAGTAGGGGCGAACAAGGACACTGGAACTCAGAGTAAACTGGACAGATTTCTTTGCAGTTGTTTTTTTTTTTTTTTTTCACAAAAACATAGCAAATGTTGAGGAAAAGTGCAAAAAAAAAAAAAAGATGTTATAATCAAGGTCTGTGTTAAAATCATTAGAAACACAGAAAACTTGTAAACTGTAGGTTTACATCTGAAGATGAAGCCCTTATCTTGAAAAAAAATTTACTGTTCTTAGCGAGTTCTCCCTGAGGATGCATAAAGGAGGTTATTTCTTGTTATCCCTTTATTATTATTAGAGAAGTTTATTATTTATCAGAGGAATTGCATACACACATAAACATACATAAACACACATAAACACACACACGGTTTAAGTCTCCAGGATTCCTAAAATAGAAGTTTGAGCTCTTAAATAGAGCATCAAATACCCCTTTCCTCACATACCAAGGAACTGTCACAGACTCTTCTCTGCATTTGCTCAAGTAAAGAGAGGACAATGACAGACTCATCTGAAGGGATCTGCACCTGAGGTGCAGAGGACCAGAGGTAAAGCTTGTGTAAACTATGGAAACCCTCCCTCCCTGACTCTCTTGTGAGTGCCTCAGGGAGTCATATATGCAGGACATTAAAACAAGGGAGTTGTCTGAAATACTAAAATACCAAATATTTTAAAGCTTCAGCAATCAAAACACTTTTGATTCAATCAGGAGCCCTCAGTTTCCCACTACACACCATGAAGGATTGTGCATAACAGAAGGTAAGGTAAAGAATCTGTGATTACATTCCTAGAGAAGATACATTTGTTATCAGAGGGTCTTCAATTTATATATGAGTGCAAGGTCAAAATTCTGGAAGCTGGTGCTGAGATGTAAATCAAATAGAAAACTCAAAATGATGGAATTAAATGGGAAAAAACAAAACACATCAAGAATATGGTTGGTTCTCCCTCTGTGCAATTTTAAAATCTAATTTAATAGATTTTAAAAGATATGTTCTGGTTCAAACAGGAATAAGTTAATTTAACCATCTGCAAAAAACTATGTAGTCCTAACCGGACATAGGGAATCCCTCTATAATCTCTGGAGAGAGACTGAAGTCCTTAGGGGGTAGTTTAGCCGGTCTTTCTTCATAGACACTGTGAAGATGAAACCTGTATTTCATGCGAGTATTATTTGAAATGAAGGTTAGGAAAAATCTTTTAAATCCAGGAATTGAATACTTTTTCCATTTGAAAACCAAGAAACATTCTGATAGAGAAGGCATATTGTAAGTGAACTCGTATGTTTATAAACCTTATTCCAAAACTCAGAATCTACATCCTTTCAGAGTCTCATAACTTTCTTTTTTTTCAAGCAACTATTTCATATCATGGTAAAAAAAAAATAAAAAGAAATATCAAAACTCAGAGATGGCTACATTTGCAGCATATTGCAATTCAGAAGACCTTGCAACTTATCAAACTGTATTCCAGTGTATTTTTTATTAGGCATCTGAGTGACTACACACTGTTTCTAAACACGGGAGTTCATGTTGTCTCCAGTGACAGCTCTTTCTGCTACTATATTAATCTTAAAAAAAGCAAAAAACCCCTATTTTTTTCTTAGAATGGTTAAAAGATGAATACTACTGCAATAATTTTTAAAATATATTTTAATCTTCACCAGTTTGCCATCACCATACAAATCAGGAATTTTTGAGCATCACCAGCAACCTAGGATTCTGTGTACTGTGTCTAACCACAGTGAATTGTTCACTTTGAGAGCTGCAGACTCTCCCTGGCTAGCAGGCAAGCAGGCATCAAATAGACCAGTCAAACACTGAGACAGCAGGGAGGCCTTGAACACTTGATCTCAAACAATTAGAGGAAAGCAGTAGCTGAAAGCATAGAATTAGGCTCTTTAAATTAAAGGATAGCATTTCTAGTGACAGATACAATTCCAGCTTTGGATTGGTTAGAGGTTATTCGTGTATCAGAACAGTCTAGACTCGGAATTTAATTAAAAGATGTGGGGCTTCCCATCAGTTTAAGAGTCAGGACTTAATCTGATTGCAGGATCAATGATATAGTTTACATGAGTCTCTGGAATCTCAGCAAAATTTACCGTAAGTTATTAAATCAGAAAATTGTCTATGCCATATAAAAACCTCCACTGACTGGACAAACTAAGTTTGCAAAGTAGTTGGGTTATTTAACAATTCTCTATTTTCTTATTCTATCTCACTATTGGCCTAATGTAAGCTTGACATGGAACAGTACCGAAGGAACTGAACTTTTCGGATTTTACAGTCTAAGATTTTTTTTATGTGCACGTAGACACCTTACTTCAATTTTGACTGGGAGGTGCCCACATTTATTTTTGATTCTGAAGCACAAAGGGAAGTCGGGTCTGAAGGATTTCTAAAGACATTTACCATATCATCCTTCGTAGATCTTTGGAAGAAATAGAACTGCTATGAGATTCATATGATCAGTTCTCTATATCACTGTAAAAATCACCATGATTGCAGGGAAACCTTATTATAGTTGCACTTACAGGGAATGTAAACAGGCAATGGAAACAGTTTTGTTCTTTCATTTTCTACTTTTTATCAACAGAACTAAAAGATATGTGTAATATGCTGGTGATTACTACACAGAATGCAAAAATACTGATAGTTTAAATGATGTTCATTGTGTTGCCAGAAAGTGAAGAGTTACTGAATTCTGTTAAAATGCCCTGAAAACGTATAGACTGGTTGAATCCTGAGAATTTATAGACTGGTTGAATCCTGAGAATTTCCAAAGGGACGGTTTAAAAAGAAAGCAATATAAAGGTCTATAAAATTAGGTCTACTTTGCCTATATAATAAATATTCTGAAAGCAGGCAGAAAATGTAAAATATAATGTAAGCACCAAAAGGAGAATGACCTACCAAACTGTAATAATACATGCACTGTTGTGTTATTCTATCTAAAAGTTTCCAGCAAATGCAATAGCAGAACTAACATGTCCTTTAAGATTTGTATGGTTTTTTATTAATCTGTAATGAGTTATTAAAAACTAAGACACAATGTACTTAATAGCAGCAATAACAATAGTGCTTGGTTGCAATGTAGCATTTTTTCCCCAAGAGATTTCCCATTATTTAATTAAAGTAGCCATGATTGTAAAGGAGCTCAGTAGAACTAATCTTACAGTAAAATCTTATTCTAATGTAGATTACTGCCAAATTAAATCCTGACCATCAGTCAATAGGAAGCAGACAATAAATTGCATTGATTCTTTCAACCTAATTTTAATTTTTCAAATGCATGAAGCGAGTGGTATGGAAATAGCTTTGTTGATCAATAAGCTGTATTTAAAGGGCAGTCTCAAATCCTAATAACTGATTGCCCCAAATTGTACTTCTATTCTTTCTCTGTGAAAAGCAATGTAACTGCTCTGGGTCTACATCCTGTGAGTGCACAAAAGGATTTGTCCCACTGACTACAATATTAATTTCATCACAACAAAGACTGACATTATGAGTACTAGCCCCAAGCTATAGATTTAAGCATGAATCACATGGGTCAGAAGGGACCTTCAAAGACCACCTAGTCCCTCCTCTGGCATCCACAGGGATATCCTCCACTATGTTAGATTGCTCAAAGCCCCATCCAACCTGATCTTGAACACTACCTTGAACAGTCTTTAAATCCAGGGGCTTTTTTAGGGCTACATTTAATTTCTCCGTTTATGCCACAAAAGAAGCAATTTCTTTTCTCCTCTCTTGTTAGTTGGCTAGCATGGTCATGGATCATTTTGCCACACATCACATTTTGCTTTGACAGAAACACAGACAAAGTGCAAAGAGTAGCTCAAAAGGCTGGAAAATTGTTACGTCTGTGGTAGTTTATGCTAAAGAAGGACTTATTTACACCTCTGATACTGTTCCTAATCTATTTTTAGGCTACATATTCCTTCAGAAAGAAAGAAAGAAAGAAAGGGAAAAATTTAGCCATCTGGTCTTCCTTCAGATGCATTACTCAGCTTAGCAACTTCACTGCTGGGGCACAAAAATTTCTGATGAGCAGAGCTGGCATCCAAACCAATGTCACCAAAAAGCCCTTGAGTCTGGAAACTTCAAGATAACCTATAGTATTTCCATTTAGTTTATTTTAGAATAACATGTAAGTTTCTTAAATTCTACCATGTCTGTAATACCTCATCCTGATATATTAATGTTCTCAAAATATATTTCTTTGTGTCTTCATTTGTTATACACAAGATTAAAGAGGTGAAGCAATAGCCATCCAAAGACTAGCTAGAGAAAGATTGCAAAGTATCCAGAAGATCTCTAGTGCTCTGTCTATTAGGCTGACGTATTTTTTCACTGACCCTAGAAATTATGTTTAGTTCTAATTTGTGTAAAAAATCTGTATTCCTTTTCTGTGGATAAACAAAAAACATCTGGAGAAAGTATGACCTTGCTCTGGAGACCTTATGTCCCAAGTAGAACAGCAACTTCCTCAATGCTGGCTAGCCTAACATATCAAACCTTTTGCCTCTGAGTTTTTCCTTACAAATAAATGAGGATTAGATTGCCAAAGCATCTCCTGCTGGTATTTTACCTGGCCTTAATAGTTTCTAGAGACAGTTTTGTCTTTTCCACTTGTGCTCAGTTCAATACCCTACAATGTTAAATACACTGGTGAAGATACATAGGAATGAACACTTTAGGACCACTTAGAAAAAGCCTTACAGATGTAATATATACAGCAGGACTGACTATCATTACTGTCAAGACTACACAGAGGGTTTTAATTCTGGGATGTACTTAAACAGCAGGCCCATCCCAATACAGTCTTTGAACAAGTTATCCAGCAGGTAAAAAAACCATAATATGAACTTTCAGCAATGTTTGCTTTTTTATATGATTACTTTTACTCCAGCTAAACCAATTCAGGTTACATAGCAGCTGTTCTCTATGTTACTCAGGGAGCAGCCTTGGAGACCTGCCATACCAGTAAATGTCATCCTGGAAGGAGCAGCACTCCAGAGCCTGCACAGCCATTCACTTGAGTCTGCCTGAAATCAGTATGATGAAATATAAAAAAGCTGAGGGACATTGGGACTTGCTATATCCAGAGAAGAACCCAAGCAGAGAGACAACAGCATGTGCTGCATTGTAAATTTGGGGTTTTCTCTTCCGCTAGAGCCAAATAAAATGCAGTTTTCTATTTGCAACATAGATTTTTGGGTCATTATCTTCAAATTTCAACCTCTATTCAGAATCACCTAACAGATAAGAATTTAATGTTGCGCCATCTTCTCTACACTCAAAAGAATGTCTTTGCAGATATAATACCGTCCTACAGCAAAAATACACAGTATTGTTAATAATTACATCTTTGGGCACAATTAATTTGCCCAAAGATAGCCTTTTATCATTAAAGATCCCTAGGATTTCTCACCTGATCTTCAGTTTTTTTTTCCAGAAGGGCATGAGTTTTCTGAAGGACTTGCGGGGGCACAGCTAGTACTGTTGCTGTCTCAAATGCCCTAAAGCATCTCAGCTAACACTGGAATAATCAGTCTGCATTTATTGCTACAAAATCAATTATTGATCATCTGTCAAAATATGAGACACCACAAATCCATCTGTAGGTAAACAGCCTTTCATAAGTCATCTAAGGATAAAATATTTTATGAACAGCTGGTCCTTCTATGAGGATTGTGCCAAGCTTTCCTTTGCGGTCTTAAGCTTGTGAGGCATCTCCTTCACTTTTCAGCATTCATCTAAAATAAACCTTGCCATCTACTGCTACTGATGAAGACAGTTAAGTGAAGTGCAAAGTTCTGCATTGTGGCATTTCAATCCAAAACAAGTGACATATGTTGTGTGTGCTACGCTGTGTTCCAGAAATCGTGATTTAGCTTGACAAAGCTGGAATATTTGTCTGTGGATAAAATTTTCCCCTTTATGGGGTGAAGGGGATTCGTTATTGACTGAAACTTTCCAGAAATAACAGAGAGGTAAGAAACTTAACCTAGGTGCTGCAGTAAAAGTGCAGAGATGACAATGTAATAAAGAAATCAATGCCCTAAAACAAACAAAAACAAACCAAGCATTCAGAGTGGGTTTAATCATGCCCCATTTTCATTACCATGTTGAATTGACATATTTTTCATATCGATTCTTACCTTACTGCTAAGCCCAGAGATTCTTGTTTTAACAATATTTTTTGGCAGTGAAATAAAATCCTAAGTATTTCATTGCCTAAAGTAGGCATTAACATGTGCGTGCTCAACTCTAGGCTTTGATATCCTATACACTAGTTTGCAGTGCTTGACATTTTCAATTTAATTTAAAAGGATAACATGTAAAAAGCTGTCCCTTGACTAAGAATGCACATAACACATGATTTTGATGGGATGACAGAAAAATCTTTCATCAACACCTAGAGTGGTGCCTTTGCAATGAAAGCCTGTACTGTCCTTCCGTCCATCCCAGCACTGATAACTGCTTCTACAGGAGCTTGCTCTGTCGTGGAATGCCACAGAGTCCCCAGTGCCTTGGGAGGGTGCTCTTGGTTATGGTACAGGCAGGCAGCCTCCTTCACACCCAGTCCAAAGGGTCAGCGGCTTACTGGCTTTGCACTAGCTCCTGCAATGGTCAGTCCAAGACCTGTGGAAAACTCAGCACTCTGTTAATCCATTTCAGTCATTTACAGTTCAAATCTATGATCCAGCATTGCTCTCTGTGTTTTCCTATCCCACTCTGTGCACAGTCTGCTGTTCAGTTCCTCCCCAGAAGCAGCTCTGGGGTTTTGCTCTCTTGAGCAAGTGACGCACAGCTGACAGCAAGACCCTCACTGAGCTTTCCTTCTCCCAGGTGTTTCAGCTCCATAGGACATTTCTAATCCAGACTCTCATCTCTCAGGAGACATTTTTGGCCTCACTGTCTGTCCTTGGCTCTCAGTAGACCTCAGCCATTTCTTCTGTGTGTTCAAATACTCTTCCTGGGAGAGTACTCCTTGGCATCTACCAGCTCTATTTTTTTCACAACCTGTTCTTGTATGATAATACCATTCCAATAAGCTAAAATGGACATTATTTATTGTTGTCAGTACTGCAGCAGCTGCAGAACAGTTCCTGAAGGGAATTACCAAGAACCTCCTAGCTAAATGTGACTACTGCCTTACCTGCAGCTTACTTGCTTGCTTGTCAAGAGACTGAGTTTACAAAGGGAGCAAGGCAAGCTTTCAGATAAGGATCCACAGCAATAATATGAGCAGCAAACTGACAGCCCTTCTACATGTCTGCTCTTCACAATTTGGCTCTTTGCCAGAAAAATAACGTGTGACAAAGAGGGATTTCCTATATGACCTTGTAAGGAGTCAGTTGGATCCACAATATTGTACAAAACCAAAGTGCAATAAATAATAAAGAAAATTGATTCAAGATGAAAATCATTGTTCTCTAGATTAGAAGGAGAATCTTCCTGTTCACGTAGGTATTTAACCTGGCTGGGCAGGAGAAGGGGCTCCAGGTACAAAAGAGGCTGAGAACTTCTGTGTCAAACACAACAACCACATTACTGCTTTCCTCAGAGCAAGTCAGATGCAGGTCCAAAGAAAGGTTTATAATCTCCTTTTTCATGATCTCTGCACTTCTTTTTCTGCCTTTCACAGCTCTTTGAAGATCCTTGTCGGACTGAAAAATATGCATACATATTAAAGTCTTTCTTTCCTCACTGGCCTACATCTGTCCTTTCAAGTGCAGCACCGGTGTGTTGGCTTTGGATTTCAGTCTTTGCTCTGGGAGGAATGGCCCAGTAGACATCTGGAAAAAGTAGAGTTGACTGTAGGAATCTCAAACCCATACAAATTGGCTGTGTTTGAGAAAGGATCACAGTACTTAACTTCCTTTGCTTCTAGGACTTTGATCTTTTTCAGATCACTGGCAATCGAAAGTTACTTCTGATAGCTCTAGGAGGGCTCATGAAAGGGAATGTGACCTGTTTATTCCACTTATCATGGGCTGATAAACACAATACAAAGCCATAATTAGCAGCAATGATTAAAATATCAGTAGCCATAGTTAAGGCTGAAATGGCTGGTGACTGAACTCTCTGTACATTATCCTGATGTGACAAGGTTAGACCTTGTTGTTGCCCCTGTTCCATGGACAGAACTCACTAAAATTGTTAGTCAACACATTTAATAGGCCCTTTCTGCCCACGCAATTTCTCTTTAATCCCTTGTTCCAGGACTGACAGACTTAATAGCTGTTTTTAAAATTGGAGGGAACATGAAGAAAGACCTAATTTCTAGTATGCATTATATGTAGAAATATGAGTGTTAGCTGGCAGGCAGTCTTTTTTTTCTAAAAATATAGTTTTGCAATCTAAAATCCAGCTTGTATGAAAGACAGTTTTACCCAAAGGCAGTGCTGCTCTGAATGTCACTCTCTCCACTCTCAAAGTCGTTCAGGGCTGCTCACCACTTCATATCAACCTGTCAGGAAGGAAGGAAGGAAGGAAGGAAAAGAAAGGAAAAAGAAAAAGAAAAAGAAAAAGAAAAAGAAAAAGAAAAAGAAAAAGAAAAAGAAAAAGAAAAAGAAAAAGAAAAAGAAAAAGAAAAAGAAAAAGAAAAAGAAAAAGAAAAAGAAAAAGAAAGAAAAAGAAAAAGAAAAAGAAAAAGAAAAAGAAAAAGAAAAAGAAAAAGAAAAAGAAAAAGAAAAAGAAAAAGAAAAAGAAAAAGAAAAAGAAAAAGAAAAAGAAAAAGAAAAAGAAAAAGAGAAAGAGAGAGGGAGAGAAAGAGAGAAAGAGAGAAAGAGAGAAAGAGAGAAAGAAAGAAAAGAAAGAAAGAAAAGAAAGAAAGAAAGAAAGAAAGAAAGAAAGAAAGAAAGAAAGAAAGAAAGAAAGAAAGAAAGAAAGAAAGAAAGAAAGAAAGAAAGAAAGAAAGAAAGAAAGAAAGAAAGAAAGAAAGAAAGAAAGAAAGAAAGAAAGAAAGAAAGAAAGAAAGAAAGAAAGAAAGAAAGAAAGAAAGAAAGAAAGAAAGATTCCAGCTTCTGGAATTTGTTTATTTGTTTATTATTTTATATGATGAGTTAAGCAATTCAAGAAATTAATAAAAGTTTTTCTTCATCATTTCTATTTAAATAAAAAAATCTTGTGGTTAGTTTAATCCAGGAGGACTGTTGATCTATCTACTTCTTATGAAGTATGCCTTCACTGTTTTCTCAGTTGGAGTCCACCCTTTGGAGCCTTTTGATCTTTGTTGTTTTCAAGTAAAAGCTTGAAATTTCACCATGGTCAATTTGTCTCTCTTGCTTTAAAATTAGAAGATTTAATATGAAGACATCCATTATCAGAAACTGACAAATACAAAATGTACATTTAGTTCACTATTCAGGTTTAATTCAAGCTCCAGTCAGTAGAACAATGTTCCTTCAACAAAAGTAGCACAGAGGTGTTTGCTATTCTCCATATTTTTCATAAACCTTGTAAAGAAAATCCTGTGGAGAATGTGAATTTCTATCCTGTAGAGCACAGAAATTGCTGATGAGTCAGTGCTAAGTTCTTACAAGCTTACATGAACATGTATGTTGTGGGATTTGAGTTGAGGATGCCTGGGCACAGGCACACTCAAAGCATATCCTGGAGTTTCTGGTTGCAGTCTAGTTGCAAGGGTCTTAAAACAACTTTCCTTGGGGCTGCCAAGGGTTCCATCAGGCAGAAATATTTGCAATCATTAAAAAAAATAAAAACCCACTGAAAGCCAGGCCACTTCAAGTGCTCCATGTTTTGGGGCTTGCCTCATTTTTATGTCTAGTGAAGAATCATAATAATACCAGTGCATAGAGATCCCACCTCAAATTCAAACCTTGCCCATGACATAGTGGAAAAGAGGTTAGAAGTTTTTGGCCCCATGAGCACCTTCTCAGCTCCCCACAGGAAAGTGATGCTCCAGTGCTACCTCGTGGCTTCCTCCTCCACAGAGAGGGGTCATCTCAGCAAGATATGGTGCCACTGCTACCTTGTGTTTGCTTCATGTATAGAGCTATTCTTTTTTTTCCTCTTTTTTTTTTTTTTTTTTTTTTTTTTTTTTTTTTTTTTTTTTTTTTAATATCATAAACACAGAGCTCTGGAAATGAGTTTGTGAATAGAGTTAGTGCTTGGATGAACACCTCTGGCTCAGCTGGAGCTGCAGCTCACTGTGCTGCACTGGTGCCCTGGATGGGATTGGGTGGTTTGCCTGGTGAGACCAACTTTGACATGGTCAGTAGGGTAAGTACAAACACATGTCCTCAGTCTTCCTTTCTCCTCTCTAGCCACAGCACCCTCCCCAGAACTGCCAGCAACCACCTCCATTTGCTCAAGACTCATGCTTCTGTTAGGAATAAGCATCTGCAAATGCCGAAAGAGGAGGGAGAGGCAAAAAAAGGACACCTCTCGCATTTAAATGTAGGGTACCACCTTGCACAGTCATGCTGAAGTATCACAATGTGCTGATGAACTCAGCACTGATGAACAGCAACAGGCAGCCTGAGCAACCACCCCTACTCTCCCCTCTTAGACATGGCCCCATATTTTTTTTTACAGTCTCCTCACAAACCACGTTATTTTCCATGTTTAGCTGAAACTGCAGCAGCACACACCACCTCACACAGACCCTGGTAGCTTAGGGTAGCCTGGGGTAGAGCAGCTCCACCATGGGGGCACTCTGCTGGGAATGGGAGAGAAAGGGACACATACACTCCTTTGCTGAGGACTTACATGCTGAACTCAGGTTCAGCTCTAATCCTCTAAAACTTTCTTTTCCTGAACTGGGACTGAATGAAGACTTTTGAGCATTTCAGGTTGTGTGAGGCTTTGTCCTACTTCACTTCTACTTTAAGGTACTTGGCAGAGCACCTCAAAGTACCCAGACTCCCCATACAAATCCAGGAAATATCAAACATTTCATTAGAAAAGAAAAAAAAAGGTCAGATTTGATGTTATTCAGACTAAAGGTAACTTATTAAAGAAGAACAGAGAGGTGGTAGGTACCTTATCCCTAGAAACAAACATTCTAAATTTTGAACTGTTTGTGTATGTTGTGTCATTATGTGTGTTATAACCAGCCTTTTTTAAAATGAACTTGGAAAAACCATCTCTCTTTGATAATGTCTACTGGAAAGATGAGTTTGAGAAAAACTGCTGCCTTAAGCATTTTCAGGGATTTAATTGCCTGGCAGTCAATCTAAAGTCTTGATTTAATTTCTTGCATTTTGACAGGGTTATAATTAGCTTTAAACTTGTGAAGATCAGCAAAGCTGAGGTAAGCAAGTTGTCTATAGCTGGGACCAGAGTTCTGCTGGGCATCTCATTCCAAATCCTCCCAAGCACCTTTCCTATACAATGTCTTCTGCTAATTTTCCCTGTGATAAAAATAAATTACAAAGGCCTAACATCAATTAGTCACCAAAAAATCTAGGTTTGCCTTTCAGTTTTCAGCTTTGAAAAGTGTCCCTCTAACTTTCAGTGCAGATATAGCTTGATTTTAGATACCAAGATGATAAAAACTGTCCTTCTCCTTTACTATTCACCAGCATTTGTAACCTGCTTGTCTAGCCCCAAACTCCACACATGTACTGTATTTAGGAGCTGTGAATTTCTGTACAATTCATTTCCTGCAGTCTCAGACAGACTGTAGGACATGGAATTTGTTTAAAACTAAGTGGATATGTTTTGTGTCAATATGTTTACACATCAAACAAAACTGAAATGCTACCTTACCTTGGAAATATATTCCAACTCAATTTACCAGGGAAATGTCATGGGTAAATATCACAGCCCAACCTCTAACAAATGTACTTTATTCCTTCCGTGACATGTCTGAGATTGAGCATTCTTTTGGGAAATGGTATTTCTGGATACACTTGGGGTCTAAGAATTACACTTCTTGTTAAGTAGTGATTTATTTCTACTATTCATCTCTGCATTTCTCTTACAAGAGGATGCATGAGAATGGTCTTCTCTGTGGTAATGCTAAAAAAAGAATCTGCTTACAGAGTTTAAAAAGTACATTTTAAGTATAACAAAAACTATCCATGTCATGATATTAACAACACAAAATGTAATTGAAGATATTAAAAAGACATAAATTTCTTCTGCTCCCTTCCTGGTTTTGGTGTATTGTTATTGTTTGGTTACTTTGCCACCATTTTAAAATGACACCTCTGTCAGAGACCTTTCCCCAAGCAACATTGAAGAACCCACTCTGTCATCTTAATCATAATAATTTCTGTCCCTCTAAGTATCCTGAAACAGTGTGCTAGGATTATTCATGCAGTTCCAGGGTGAAAAATATGAATAAAAGTATCAAAACTGTTTTGACTTCTCTTTATGTTAACCTTTGATGCTTCTAAACACTGTGAGCAAGGAATCTTCTTTTATTTCATATCTTGGCAACATGAAAGAGGAGGCTGAAAAGAACACTGACTTGGGACTTACATATTTCTGTTACAACTCTACTTTATAGGACTTACTTTATGTCACGACATTAAATTTATTTGAGTGAAGGGTGTTACGTGGTCATGTCTGCCTAAAACGAATGGGAAAAGACATGAAAGGCAGCAAATTCTAAATTAGACATTTTTATAACTAATGAGTTCACTCTATTAAACTAGGAAATATAATCTATTACATTAGAAAAGATAAACACAGCTGCTTTATTTATAAAAAAAATTCTTTTAGTCTTATAACATTAATCAGTTATAAAACCAAGCCATGTTGGTTAAAGGTAGATAGAAATGTTTATTCTCCCTCAGAATTTCCCTGAAGATTTTCCTCCAAAGTTTTTTGGCAGAGAAGACACATAAACTCACACAGGCACATAACATGCTCTAGCACAGTAGATTCCACGCTGTTGCAATTGCTTGTGAATGGCATGAGGAAATTTCAATACACAGGCTGCATTGTTAAGGCAGGAGATACCTTTAGTTGGTGAAAACACAGTCCTGCAGTTTTATCCTCTCATTGAAGCAGTGTGTACAGCTGTTTTTCAAGCACAGAGTGCTGCATGATGCCATTCAGTTTATGTTATAGTCTGTTAAAGGCCTAGAGTGGAAGCAATTCTTGACTTACAATGTCTCCTTCTATCCTTCCAAAGCAGGGAGCAAAGGGAAACACAGAAAGACAGCTCCCCTCTACTGGCTGTTAGCTCAATCAAACTGAAAGGGGTCACATAATCACACAGGCACCTTTATTTCCATCTCACAGAAGGGAGAGACATCTGTTTCCTAGGGACTGTCTTTATCTCCAGATAACTTACCCAACAAAAACCAACAAACAAAACCCCTACAAAACCCCAAAACAACAGAAAACAGAACAAGCATAACTCCCTTCCTTTTTTGTTGTTGAGTACATAACAGAGTGAAAGACAGAACAAAAGTATAAGGAATGGGGCATTGCTCAAGGTTAGATTTTGTCTTTCATTTAGATTCTGAAAGAATCAACTCAGAATTTGTTTGTGGGATAAAAAATGTTGAGTAAAAATTTTAAACTAGCTACTACCCAGACCATCATCCTTATGGCTTGATGTGACATGGTACATTGAAAAAGAGTATTGCTTTGGATTTTGTATAGAGGAAATAGGAAAATATTTTTCATTAATCATCTATCAGCTTTTGCTTCATTCTATATTTCATAATTTATTTTCCCCTCAGGTATATTATTTTCTTCATAAGGAAGACAATTCATTCTTCACATGGACAAATAAAATTGCATGTATGCACTCGAGATTTTTATATTGCTTAATGAGCCATTACACCCTTTTCAAACAACTCAATTAACATATTTTCTTTATTAAATTTCTTTTTCTAGATATAATTTTGCTTTTTAAATCTGCCACCTGTACATCACTTGTTTAGGGATCCCTTGGTGAGGGATTTCAAATAAGCAAAAGGCAACTTTAATATTTCATCCTTCAGTTTCATCTCTATCCTGGATAATTTTGTATCAGAGCCAATAAAATCTCTCTGTTCTTCCTTAAAGACTCAAATACCACAGAGCTCTGTTTCTGCCTAATCACATTGCTTATTCTTTTAAAACAGAATATTTACATTATATGATGTAAGTTAATCTGAGAAATCATTCTTCTATTGCAAACTTCTGTGAACTGTCATCTCTATGCATTTCTAGAAGAGTAAGAAGCATCATATGATGCATGTCCTTTCATAACTGCCTAAAGAGAGAACTTGGTGCATAGACACAGCATGGGTAGAGCTGTAAATGTCACCCAGCTCTGCTAACCTGCCCTTGGTAAGACTGTTGGCACTGTTTTCTAAATATGTCCTCTAGTTAATCTCCCCAAGTCTTGTTCCATGCCTCAAAACAGATCAAGGACTTTATGTTAAGCCAAGAAAGCATCCAACCTTTTCTTATAGGCACAGAATTTCCCACAAAACAGTGCCCATGCTTTCTGAGGTCTGGAATAGTTATAATTACCTCAATTTGACATATTTAATTGTTTTTGCAGGCATATCCTCCATTTTTTAGGTGCACTACAGCTTGAGATACAGACCTCCATCACATTGTTTGTTGCAAGATATGGCACAAATGAAGGTTGGTGCTGTCAAGGAAAGAACATTTAATTTCTCTTTCAGAACAGCTAATGCACTCTCTTAAGGAAACTTACAGGTATTCTGTTAATGATGCTTTACTCCTAGGAAGGATTCTCCCGCAACTTGAATTTTAAAATTGAAGAGAACCATTTAGGTTTAATTAATTGATACAATAAATTCTCAGTGGAAACATTTTCTTTGAAGTTTCCATTGATTTCTAAATTTGATTTTCCAGTAACCATGAAATTTAAGTTCCACATATGCATATTCTGTGAAGATGTACCATTTGGCTAAAAAAATATAAAACTAATAACTGTATCATGTTTCTTATTTGCTACATGACCTCAATGACTCTCACAGACACATTAGTTTCTCTACATTTTATGCAAAGGAAATAAAAATAGATGTAGTCTCTCACAAGCATGAATCAGTGCAGAGCCTCCTCCGAAGTCTAGGCAGGATGACATGCAAGATCCACAGTGTATGTCACCTCCGTCTGCAGAGACACAGAAATAACAGCTTTGGCAGCAAGCCAAGACAGCTCCTCACTAAGCAAAACCTGATGATTCTATTGTTTCATTATTTTCTCACTTCTTTTCTTCAACCCCCATCCTTCACTGTGTCTTGTAGTCCCAAGACTATTAACTACTGAGATTGGATATTAATGCATTTTTGCTACATTTGTACAATAAATTCTTCTGTAAAAGAAAGTGTTTGAAGTGTTTTAGTCTATTTTAACAAGAAAGAACATGGACAAGATGTACAAAAACTGAAGCACCAGAAAGTTCACATGCTTCGGTGTGGGGCACCACAAAACTTTGGAAAAAATTTTCTTGAGGTGACATCCAAGTCCCTGAGATTTCAAATCAAAAATATGTTGCTTGCATGGGTGTTTCCTTCATAGCAGATCCCCATTAGGAGATGTCCTTGCCATATATTATTCCTAAGGTTTGGCTTAAGCATGGTCTATCCCTTGTGAGCTTATTCCTGAATATTTATGCCTCTTAAAGGAGGCAATCCACGCCAGCAGTCTTCCAAAATGCATTTCTCAGACTGGTTCTCAGGAGTAGTGGCATGGTAGAGACTGAGATAAAACATGGCACTCAGTTTCTACCAAGCTGGGAGAACTTTCTAGCTTCCTGCTAGCACCTGTCTCCAGCTGATCCATGTACCAGGAGTTTGCCTGTTCTATGTTTGGAAATAACACACTGCTCTGGGTGACATTCACTTCCAGCCATGCCCTTCCCACCCCAGCACTCCCAGATCAGGGCAAGGAGAGCACAAGCTTACTGAGGGGAAACCTGTTCTCCTCCAAATGACAGATACAGAATTCCCTGGGCATTGCACTGAATAGTGGGGGGTTTCGTTTCTTTTGTATTTTCTTTTTTAACCCGGCAAAGAATACTAAACTCATGGAAATCAGCTGTGAAGTTCTGGCATTCATGGAGCATTATAGACAGTGCAGAGATTGAAAAATTCAAAACAAATATGAATCATTTACTAGGACCATTTTTAAGATGGCAGAAATACATTTCCCCTATCTAAAACTTAAGCAGTAGTTTAAGCAGCCACAGATTTTTAACGGGAGTTGACTTTGTTTTAATTTTACATCCTTCAATTCTTTCTTTGTAAAGCCAGACGCCTTTTTTCATATGTTAAAGTTTTTCCTCAATGCCATGGTTTCCCTTGACACTGACCTGCTCAACACATCTTGAAAACTCTGTGGAGAGGAACTGGCTTGCTTTGGTGTGGTTGGAGCCCCTTAGTCCTGACCATCTCACAATAATGTCTTTCCTTAGATTAGGTAAAATTTTGCTTCATTGCCACTGCCTTTTGCAGATGGCTTCATAATGGTACACTGGAACAAATTTCAGGATACCTAAGGAAACAAAACGATCAATTTTATTAGCTAAATTATTTTGCATGGACATCTCAGCCATCCATGCAGCAGAGATTAAAAAAACGCAAGAAAGGGATAGGGCAGAGAGCTAGGGGAAGGGAGTACTATTGTGGCTACTCTATAAGACGTTCCTGCTTGGGAATGTGAGCCTCAGTTCTTCCACTCTTTTGATTCTGGGAGTCACAGTTATGCTTCTCTGTCATGCCTCTGCTTAATACTGTCCTTTCTAGTCTTGGCACTGCAGATGTCTGTTGCCAAGCTGATGTCTTATTTTGTAATACACCTCAGCAAAAGTAGGCAGCTGTAGAGCCGACTCTGACAATGATCTGTTAAATGTCTGGCAGCCCATAAGGGATTGTTCTGCTTTGGAAGGCGTAATTAATACTACTCCAAATGTGTGGGAGGTGTTTCACCTTCATGAATATATTATGACATATTTTCACATTCAAACTCATATTATCAGTTTCTGCCTATTGGTGATGTTTCTATCAAATATTTCCCATCAGATCACATGCAAAATGAGTAATTTGCTTTTACTTGTATTGCAGTACCCATTTAATTCCCCTTCTTTCACCACAGTTTACAATCTTCTCACTTTTTGCCCATCATGACAATCTTCCAATGAAGCTCTGAAACTGGACTACATAATTAAACAAGTCATTCAATACAGAATAAATGTCACAGTATTTATAAGAGTATTAGTCCGCATCAGTCTCTGTTTACAGAGCTTTGCTCTGGTTCATATCCTCATTTTCATATATTTGCCTTGCTTAGGCTTTTAGGGTCCCAATCCTGATCTGAAAGTACAATATATTGTCAGATCAGTGAGATCTCATCCTTACCGTTAAATATACATGCAGATATTTATGGATGTTGTACTCCTGAAATAGTGTAGGAAGCATGTGGCAGTGGTGAAAAGATAGAAGTCTAAATAGAGAAAAAAGATAAGGATTAAAAACTCATACAGTGCAATCAAGGTAATGAATTAGGTTGGTTCTTCAATATGAAGAAAGGTTTTCAAGATTGACAAATTATGGGGAAGTAACAACCAAGTATTCATTTTATAAATTCTTTGCCATTTAAAATCATTCAGTGAATATATTCTAATGAAAACAGAGAACCAAAAATCACACTTTTCAAGGCCCTTAACTTAGTACTCAGATTGCAAATAAATCAGAAAGACATAAAATGTTTTGCAGTATTTGACAAGGATTTTCCTGAATCTTTTGCAGACGTTCATCCCCGTTGCCAGTTATAGGTCTATAAAGTCTAACAGAAAAATGTCATGCCTTTATTTTGTAGTAACAGGGGCTTTAATTCATCCAACTTTCTGAAGCACTCTTAGAAGAGAGAGTACAGGAGAGCACTAAGGCTTGTATGATACCTCAACAAGGTGAGTGAAGATCACAGAAAAAACATAAGTCAGTGTACTGTGTCAGAGTGAACATGATGACTTGGCTTTGAGTCCTGTGCTCATGCTTTCTTGTCTGTGCCTACCTCTTCCCATTTACCTCATCCCACAGCTCTTCTCAAACCTGGTCTCATCACAATAGAGATCTGAGCACTGTCTCTTCCCTGTCAGCCAAAGCTAACCTCTGTCCTTATCCTGAAAAGGTAAGAGGTCCATTGAACTCTACTGCTCTATGCTACAGCCCCTGCAACCTACTTTATACTAATCCAATATAATCCTCGAAAAAAAACCAATCCCTCTTGCAAATTCCCGTTCTCCTGCTCACGTGATTGCTAATCCAAAATCCAAGAATGTTTCTGCTGCCATTTAAACCTCTGTGCTGTTTGAAGTGGTTTCTGTTCTGACCTGCCAATGAGGTTAGCCCTGGACTAGAAAGGAATTAACTCCTTGTGAAATGGTAGTTATATGGTAGTACTGGAGTAAAGTCATACTCCAGGAGGGGAGACTTGGCTTATGGAGTGTTTCTGGAGGAGTATGAATTAACTTTAAGCCACTTGATTCTGTAGGACATTGTGTATTGCTCTTTTGACACATGAAACAAAAGCACAAGTACTTTTATATTTAGAATTTAGTGAAGTGGTTGGGCGTCACTGGTGAGTACTTCTCTCACTACTGTGTTTTGAACAGTTCCTGAACTCCTCTGCAAAAGCAGAAAGTTGTCTCTCATAGCCCACTGAAACTACTCTGACCAGAATATTTACAGATAGTTCTGCAGCAAGGTCAGCACTCAACTCCATCATCCATAGCAGCATGACAGCTAGAGTGGCAAACATGTTTTATGGCATCAAGTCTTTCCTCACTCTCAATGACACATTTCTCCCTTCTACTCCCAAAAAGCTCCCTCCACCTCTGCCCCTCTTTGAAGAGGCTCCAATATTAATCACTTATTTCCACCTAATTTTGGTTCATCACATTCAAAAAATTAGCTCAAATGTTATCTCTATGATGCTTACCTTAGACTGACTTCTTAACTCCAGATTTGTCTTTTCATATGTCAAGTAAAAATACATTATTTTTCTGACATCTCATGCTTTTGAAGAGAATTCAGAAGGCACTAGAAAAATGTGGAATTTCATGGCATTTGTTTTCTGTCTATTAAAGTCTCTGGGTTTTCTTGTGTGACCAGGGATTGTTGGGTTCATCATGTCACCTCATGGCACAGTCCCAGCATTTCTCAGGTACCTCTAAGAGAATGAGGAAGCTGAGGAGGGCAGGCAGGAAGCAAGGGTGCTTATTAGATAAAATCAGTGTATACCTGAACAAGAGGCCTTCTTTAGATATATCACACAGCACAACAGTTACTCATATCTAAATAAAAGCTTATGTTCAAAATGAAGAGATTTGTGTGATATATATATATGTCCTTTCATTTTACTGAATATATATTTCAGTTTAAACATAAAAATATAATCTTAATTTTCTAGTCTGTTATGTGTTATAGTTTAATATAATTGATGATGTCCAGAACTTCAGTGTCTCCTTTGAGACATACACAAGTTATAGGCTTTCTCTGGCTTGATAACATGTGTTTACAATGCTGCATTTAAGGTTTCTCTCTGTTATGCCCATCTCTATTAATACTAAATAATATAGGTTAATAATAATAATATAATTTGACATTTAAATATTTTTCTCTATTATTAGTATGCTTCTTCCTTTGCTGAAAATTGTAATTGACCTAGTGATTTCAACAGAGACCGAGCTTTTTTTTCTGGTAGTATATTCATTACAAATTGTTAATTCCTCTCAGTATATTCACAAAAAAAGTAAGGCAGAAGCAGACCTGGCTGAGGGAGAAGCACAGGAAAAACTTAATACTGCTTTGTGTGGTTGATGTTGAAGAGCACATAGATAATTTGTTTTCTGTTAGATGTTTGCATTTATGACCACACATTTCTCAGCAGGCTGAGATCTCACACTTTGACTGCTGCCTTATCACTCCATCACCAACTCCTTCCTGCTGAACCTTGACCTGTAGAGACCAGTTCACCCTAGAGAAACGGGAAAGGGTAGTTCGGTCTCCCGGTGCTTTTGATCCAATCTTTTGTTCTCAGGCTTTCAGGCGGATTACCAGAAGATGTAGTCTGCTACTATTTTGGTGACTTTTCTGTATTTTATATTTGTTCTTTCCTCAGACAGAAGAGTATGTAAACGATACTTTCTGGAATGTGAGATGATATTACTGGGTTATAACTGATGATATGAAACTCTATTATACAGAAGATAATCAGCTGTTGTGGAAAGCTATATAATTTGTTAAACTGATGGCAAAACTACAAAGGCAGTACTGTAGCTTCTGAACATTCTTAGTCAAAAGATGCCAGAGTGCTGAGGACTTTAAATGCAACAAAACTGCTTTAAAAGGATGGTGCAGACAATAAAAAGCCTTTTGTTTCTCTGTCTTATGACTAATATTGCCATCCATTCAGACCCATAACTGAATAACATTCAGTTATTTCCTTCTGGCTACAATGGCACATACTTTGATGATCAGAGGTACCAGATGAAAGGATTGTAGTTACCACCAGCAGTGGCAAATACTTTGATGTAACACTTTTGCCCAAACCTGCACAGAACCATACTAGAGTAGCACAAAAGTAAATTAATTAAAAAAGACAACATTCTTTAATGTTGTTAATGTCTTTAAAGTAATTAAAGTCTTTAAAGTTGTCTGACAGTCTTTGGATTCCAATTGTATTTAAGACAGAAAAATTAGAATTTGGAGTTCTGAATGATTTTTAAATAAGCATTGTGGGATTTAAAGAGAAGTGATACTGAACTCTGACTGATTGAGCAAAAGTGTATGCAGTTTTCTCACTTTCCTGGAAAACCACATTTAAGTTTATCCAGATTTTATTCACCAAAAGGATAGGGTTTTTTAATTTATTTTATTTTTAATGTATTTTTAATTCCTGCTGGGTTACAAGTATGAAAAAAAAAAAAAAGCAGAGGCAAAAAAAGCAGAGACAAGCCAGGGAATCCGTGGTGTAATATAGAGATACGGGAACAATGGAGTTGCTGAAAACCAAAGAACTTTTAATGTACAAAATAACAAATGTAGAAAAACCGTGTGGTACAAGGGGCAACCTCCAAAGACCTCAAAACCCAGAAATCCCACCCATGTATAGATGGGGTACAGGGTACAAGGTCCAATCAATAATGAGGATAAGGAACAAAACCATATATGTATCTGGCAGGCAGCCAACCACATATCGAAACCAAGAACAACATCTTATTTGTAACAAACTAGTTAACATATTAGTTCCCATGAGACAACTCTTCTTTCTATTCTCTTGCCAAGATGTCAGGATTTCCTTCCTCCTAGCTAGGTGCCCCCCAGGGTTTGAAGCTGATGTTCTCTGCTTCTGCAGGTGAAGCCAGCTCCCTGTCCCTCCCCATCTGACCCATTTCCACAGTAGAGTTGCAATAGGAGCACAGAAGGCAATAGGTTATATGGTCACATAGGATATCAGTAGCAGAAGCCAAGGTAAGGCTTACAGGATTCAACTGCACCCACACTGTGTGAACCAGCTCTGTATTGGAACTGTGATCTCCTTTCTGTGCAGTCTCCTAAACAGTGAAAGCACAAGGTGCTCCCTAGCTAATCTGTATTGCAATGCCTATTTGTCTATTCTGGATATCCTCAAACTGATGAATGAGCCTCCTAAACCTAACAGAATATTATTTAGTGCTGTCCTAGCCCAATACCTGCACATGCAGTTCACCTTTGCCCACACTTCTGTTCAACCTTTCTCCCTGCATTACTCACTTAGAGCTGCTGGTTGGAGATCTCTGCAGATCTGACAGTTATAAAGCACTAAATACAGCCATTTGGCCCACTTTCCCTTTTAATCATGTGAATTGATTATCTCAGGCTGACCTTAATGAGATCTCTGCAGCTGTGAGCCACCACAGCAGATCATGGAGATGACTAACTCCCAGTTTCTCAGGTGGCTTCTCATGTTTCATAAACAGACAACACAGTTTATCACATCTATTAACCCACACTGCATTTTTTTCCAACAGTTTAATTATGAAACAACAAAACCTTTTTTTAGGAGGTGTTTGGGCCTTTAAGTATTTGCCAATTAATTACAACCTGCATGTATTGTGGTCTGATTCAAACATCTACTCTGTGTTCTAGATGTTCTGGAAATTGTTTATTTTTAAATGGTATTTTCATCCCCTTGAGTAAAAGCAATGCCATGTTAGGACTCACATGCTTCACATGGTTTCTAGACTTTTAGCTTTCTGTCAGAAGAAACATGTACATGTCCTCAGGATCGATGTGTGGGAGATGAACATTTTGTTGAATACACGCTTCCCTTTAATAAGGCCCTGAACCAGCTGACTTGACAAAGCTAATTGTTAAGTTTCCTCTCCACATATAAAACATTTTGCATTTTACTTTGGCTACAGTATTGTCCAGTGACTAGATGTGAATAGCTGTTATAATAAGCCATTATTTCTGCACAGACTATTGGAAATTTATCTTGTGCAGAACACCAGAACAGAAGGCTGCATATGCTTTGTTTTACTGAAGCTTTTAAGTTGCTCAATGAACTGTGATCTTTAAAGAAGTCTGACTTTGATAGCTTTATGTCCTATCAGATTCTCATCAAAACCAATGCTAGGCAAGGATCCCATTACTGTTCAAAAGCTTTGTTAATGAATTATAAGCAATATGAGACGACATGGCTGTGTCCTGCCATTTTTTCCTACTCTTCAAAGCTCAGCATTAATACCTTCTGCCAAAGCCCATCTGCAATTCCAAAGTCTTTGGTTAGGGAAGGAAACTCTAAAAGGCTACCACAGTCTCACAATCTCTTGGGTTCACCCACAATCTTAAAAGAATCAGCTTCTAGCCAGTAGTGATAGCACTTTGTACTTGCATTTGCAAAATTGACATTTGTAGTTTTTTGCAAGCTAAGAAGTTCCTAATTGCAATTGGCCTTTCAGTGTGCTAAATTTGCTAGAAGGCAGCAGGATGAGATGGTTTCTAGACCTCCCTGGCTGAATGACTAGACTTCAGTGGCCTTTGATTCATTTATCTATAAAGGGCTATAAAAGTTGGAAAATAGCACCATGGATTACCAGGAATGGGTGTGCATGTTTGTGTGGAAAGGGACGGATATAAAATACTTTAGAACATATTTAAACTGCATGGTTAAGCACAAAACAAAAACTGGTGTGTCTGAGAATAAGAAAAAGACCATTTAAAAAAAACCCCAAAACCTAAAACAACAACAACAATCCCACAAAAAATAAGGTTCTTTTTGGTCTTATGTGGGTTTTTTGGAAAGATCATAACATAATCTCACAGAGTTCACTGACAAGCATCTATGACTTTGTGAAACAGGCTTCTTTCCACTGAAGTAAATCTGCTATTTTGATTTATCATTATGTGAAGGACTCCATACTTTTGATATACAGTAATTATCAAAAGTACAGTTCTAAGATGGAGTTTCATAGTGTCTATCAGATGATAGAACAGGGTCCAGGTGTGGCTTTTCCCTCTTTACCACTGCCAATGGAAGGAAGAAACCAGATGCTGGAACAAGTATTCTCTAGTGTTCACCAAAAGGGAAATTAGCACATCCAGCCACAATCAGCACATTTTATTTGTCGTTTCAGAAGACACGTTTGCACTTTTTTCTGTCTGCACTTTGCACTGTTTGTTGATCTTTATTTTCAGAGGTCTTCCAACAGATTCCATCCAAGAAGTCTTTTCTCAAAAAGCTTCAAAAAAGTGATGAAAGAGTACAGTCTAAAAATACTGAGCCCAGAAAGTCCTTTCTAGAATAATCTAATATAGAATCTTTCTAGCAGTCTCATCCTTGTCCAATTCAGTTGCAATTTTCACTATACTAGTTGCAATAGACTGAGTTATCAGTTAATGTACCCTTTCCTTGCTCTAACACTCTCTTCAACAATTTGAAATTATTTTTGAGGTATTTATTAAACAAAATTGTCTCAGTTGCAAAAACTCCAGTCTCAGTGAGAAAGAAACACAAAAGCGTTAGCCTGGGAAGGGGTGAAGATTTGAGAGAACGTGATAAAAAATGAAAATTTAATGAGAATAAGGGTTTAGGTTAAAACACAAACCCAAAGACAGACGTCAAACTCAGTGGAACAAAAATAACTAGATGGACTACATTATTGCAAGTGCAGGTCACCTTCTAATCTTTCTATCACTTGGCTAAGCTGTGTGGCTTTCTCTCAAATGGAATATTAATCTGGTTAAGTTGTAATTGGCAAAAACAATTGTCACTTAAATGACAGAAACCAGAGGTAATTCTCAAAAAGGTTTGCATGTGGTCTTCTAATTACAATTATAGTTCTAAGTGAACTTGCACAGCTCTCCTTTATGGTGGCTGTAACTATTATTCAACAAGGTTTTAAAAAAAAATTAACTGGCAACACATGCACATTATCAACCATATTCACACTCATAGATACAGCCTGAAGGTTACTTGGAACATCAGGGTTTTTTTAAATCCATATCTAAAGGGGTTGTAACTTGTTGGCTGCCCTAGCAGCTGATCTAGCTGGGGCTGTGCTTTATTCCCATGTTCTCCAGTCTGCCTCATGGTGAAATGAGCAGCATTGCCCAGCCAGACCCAAGGAGTTCTGGATACCAAATGTATACTCAGATAATTTTCGAAACTGCAAGAGTCCAGTACAGGTGCCCTGCCTCTTATTTTTTGAATTTATTTTTTCTAGTGAAATCATACTAAATGCTGTCTTAGCAGTCATGAGATTTCAATGGTTTAAATTAATTATGCATTAGTCTCTGGAACTTAATAGATACTATTTAATATGCATTTTTATTATTTACTCCTTGCTTTCTTACTACAATGTGTCAACAGTGATCACCTCCCAGCAGAGTGCTATAGACATTCATTTTAGCAGTACAACTCTTACACCTACCTTATATATATATAATATATAAAAAATACATATATATGTAACCTACATTATTTGCACAGTGCCCCATAAAATTAACTACCTGAATAATTGAAATAGTGACATGTACTCACTAAAGTTCAGTTTAAATCAATACACAATTTCTCTGGAAGAAGTGAAATATTAGTACAAAACCTGAAGCCTCTGAAGAAATTTGTCAGCTTCTCCCATGCCTTGTGTCCAGTAAAAATTTATTTTGTTACTTTGAATGCTAATGTTCACCATTAGCCTTAGAAAATTAAGTTCAGATTGCTTACCATACTTCAGATATATTCCTACAGACACTCTCTTCAATACTGCAGTCCAGAAGGTACCGAATAGCATTTTTTCCTGCTTTATGTATATTCATATATCCAGATAGAAGAGAGATAAAAACAGTGGTGAAAATCTAGTGTGTGTGCAGAGCTCCAATCCTACTGATAATTTTTTGTTAGTTGTTTTAAAAATTCAAAAGTAGTTACAGATCATTGCCAGGTTTCTGCTGCTTAAAAATAAAGAAAAAATGGCAAGAGGCATAGGGAAGAAGAGAGGGAAGGAGAAAGTAAGGACTGTACAGTGGATTAGAATAAAATAATTTCTGTGTTCAGTCTTCCTATTGGCAAGTAATTACAGATGATTACAAAAGAAAATTTAAAATTTTCCCATATCAAGCATCAGAGACTTTGCTCAAATATATTAATTAGCTCATAGGTGATGGATTTTAATAATGGAGAAACAGGTTACAAACTCTTTTGGCACATGCCAAAGAAGATATTTGAATCCACCACCTCAAAGCATGCCTCATGGCACACAACTAGCGTGTGCAGTGAGGGATGCTCAGTTCTTGTTCCAAAGTCCATGGCTTAGGCTCACATATGCTGAAGAGTGTGGTAAGAGCAGAAGAACAAACAAAATTCCCATAAAATTTTATTACATACCCTGTTTTGGCTACAGTGAACTTTGGTAAAGGGTGACAGTAATTACCTGTTCCTTGGGTCTTGGTTTACTTTCACATTTGCTCAGCACACATTTTCCTCCTCCTTCTCTGGAAATGCTCCAATGAGTGTAAAAAAAGATTTTCAGCACTTTTAAGAGCAATCTAGTGTGAAGATGAAAAGAATTAACTTGAGATATTCCCTCAGCTATGAAGAGAGAAAAGCTGAAACATGAGGGAAGGTTCTGGCAAATACAAAGTGTTTATATGATGCTACAAATGAGCATGATGGATTTTGCAGAGAGCTGACATAGTGCAGCTTTGCAGTGGGATGAGGAAGGGCTGGCTGGGTGAGCAGCAGCTGGGTGCTAGCCCTGACAGAGAAACTTCTGGAAAACATTTTTACCTCTCATATCAAAGGGCAAAAGGCATCCTAATACAGAGATCTCTAGTCTGTTGCCCTGTAGTATTGTCCAAAATCTCTCCTTTCAGCAGGAAGAACTACAGCTGAATCTGCAGACATCACAGACATATCGTATTTTATACTTACTGCTCCTAAGAGCAGGTCAGAATCCCACAAAACCCGAGAGCCACACCAACATTCCACTTTGAGAATTTAACCTAGATTTCTCTAGGTTTAAGGGGGATTGCTGATGATGTTTGGATCTAGGTATCTACAACTTAAAGAGAGATGCAAACTAAGACACAGCTTAAAGGGCCTAGTTTATTTGATATCTTAAATTTGACCATGTCTACAGAACCAAATTATCCTCTATTTCACACAATTTTACAGCTTTAACTGAAATTATGTGTGTAAAAAACATTTCTCAAGAAAGTTTTTTTCTCAACTCTCTTTAAATCACTTGTGGCAACACAATAAACCCTCAAGAATAAAAGATATAGTGTTAATGAAGACTGGCATGCTGACTAACTAACTAATGATAACATTTTCATTAGTAGCTCTGTTATTCTGCTAGAACACAGCAGATTGTTGTGACTACTTCAGCAAAGCATGACTTGGAGGGAAATATCTTTCTTTTAGACAACTGATGTAATTGGAAGAAAAAATCCCCAACCCAACAAGCAGGTATACTTCAGAACAAAAATACAACATTGAGTTTAGCACAGACTGAAAAACATCCCTGCATTGAATTTTACTGGTTATATCAATGACCTAGAAAATCTGAAGGAGAAGATGCTGAAATCTGTAGAGAACAATGGAGTTTAAGAGAAGAACAAAGAGGAGAAAGAGGAAAAAATAATGATCTTCACTGGAACTGGAGTGTGGTCCACAGATAGGAGATGGGGTGGCTAACATGAACCATTGGAGCAAAACCTTCCTCTGGGATTTTAAATCTGATCAGAATAATGAGTTTTTCTTCCTAGATTCGTCTATGGAAGTTGCCTGTCTCCTACCAGGATGAGAAGCACTTCAAATACTCTGTATTTTCTCTATGAAAAATGCAAGATTTTATGTCACAGTGGTTTTGGTGCACCAGTTATCTCAACTTTTCCTACCGGAGAAAAGCCTCATCAAAAAAAATCAAATTCACTGATAAATCTCTGTTTATTAAAAAAATATGGAAATGAGTCAAATATCAAAACCTCATTGGTTTTATATATATCAATGCATCAGGTTTACTGTATTACAGCTGATTGGTTATTTCACAATATCTCAGAGATATGATATCTCTGTCTACTGATACTCACTATTGGGTAAATACCAGTACAAAATTCACAGTGAGTACCCCACTCATATGGTTAGAACTGAGTCTAGGCATGGCAGCACCAGGCTGAAGTTTATGTTGTAAGGCTGTTAGGCTACAACTTTTGAAGTTGTAAGGTAACCACAGTTACCTTACCCTGACATTGCAATAAAACCTGTGAAGCATTGCCTTGCTTAGTACATATTTGGGTGGAGAACATTTTTCCCATCTTAAAGTAATGTTAACAAAGAACATGATTTCCGAAAGCAGCTTGTGAGAGAGTCCTCAGTGACCCTGTGGCAAAATAATGGGAGCCATATTTAGCTGCTGGTTCTTGAGTCAGAGGGAAGTCAGGGCAGAAGTGTGACAGTGATAGCAATCTGCCTGTGCAGGGAAGCATGGAGTGGCACCTCTCTCAAGAGTTTTGCAAGTTCCATTCAGGAAATAACTACTCTCTGAGATGAAACACCATCACTGGTTGAACTACAAAGCCAATTTCTCAATAGAGTGCCGGATATTCTATACAAAGATATCCTGTGGAAGCAGGATGAGCCTGAAAGAAGCAGAGTAAACCTTAAGTCTGTTTGACTTCACCTTGGAGTTATCCTTTACAAAATATTGCAGCTCAGAGAATGTTTCTAACATGCTCACGGGAGCAACCAGTTCTGTACAGCACAGTATTTAAGGAATGATCTAATTAACCTGAGAATAATTGAGAAGACTTTTTCCAGTGTAACAGAAAGGATTTAGAAACCAATGTTACTTGCCATCACATTCACAAGGAGTATATTTATAACAGGTATTTAAACATGCATACTTAAATAGAACACATTTAGACCCAAACTACTCACTTTCAGCAATTGAATAATCTGAAAATCTGGTATTCCTGATGTCCTAAAAATAAAAATTGACATTTAACATTCCGTCCTTTTTTTTTTTTTTTTTTTTTTTCCCAGGAGTTTGTCATAGACTCAACATCTCCATACACTGGTACTTGCAACTCGGTACAAAATATACCTTTCTCTCCCTTCCTTTTCTTTTTCCCTTAAACAGTTCTCAAATAGCTAGTAACATGTCACTATTATTCTTTTCTTCACATAAATATTTGATCTGGTATCCCATATTTTAAAGTGATTTTCCAGATGAGTGCCTTGATAACAAATCAACATCAGCAGTTTTCCTTTATAGAATCACTGTCAGAGATAAAATACAATAAAACTGGTGAGGTTTGAATAAAGATACAATTTTCATAATGAAAGCAGATTAAGTGGATATTTTATTTGTGTTTTGGGCAACCTCTTTTAACTTTCATTTGTGTAGAAATTTTTCTGTGAGAAAAAATTATCCTCAAATAAAGCTATTGTATTCTTTCCAGGCCTCAGTCTACTGTCATGGTATCAATTTGAAAGTAAAGTACAGAAGAACTTTCTTCTAAAACTCCTGTTTGTGAAGGATTTTCATAATTATATTAACTATTGTTTTCTTTAAGAAATATGGGTTTTTTTCTGACATGAAAAGTGAAGCGGCTGAAAAGTGCCATCTGCTGCCTCCAGAGGAAATAACTGAACCTGAGCAAATACACCATGACTGGAAGAGTGAAAGAAGTGCATCTTCCTTTTCAGGCCACTATAGGAAAGATTAGGATCTTGGGGGAAGAAAATAACATTTCCTCCCTTAATTGTTAGAATTATACAGTTATTTAGGTTGGAAAAGACCTGCAGGATCATCAAGTCCAACCTTTGACTAAACACTACCATGCCAACTAAAACAGCACTAACTGCTATGCCCAATCATTTCTTGAACTCTTCCAGGGGTGGTGATTCAGTCACCTCCCTGGGCAGCCCATTTCAATGCTTCACAACACTCTGCATGAAGAAATTCTTCTTGAAGTCCAGCCTGAACCTCCCCTGGTGCTGTCCTGTTGTCCCATTGCTATTTATCTGGGAGAGGAGGCAGCCACCTTTCATGTACTTGTAGAGAAAGATAAGGTCGGCCTGAGACTCTTCTTACTCTGGGCTAAACATTCCCAGCTCCCTCAGCCACTCCTCATATAACTCATGCTCCAAACCTTCCCCAGCTCTGTTGCCCTTCTCTGGACATGCTCCAGCACCTCAATGTCATTCCTGAAGTGAGGGGCCCAGAACTGAGTGCAGGATTCAAGGTGCAGCCTCATCAGTGTCGAGTATGGGGGGACAATCACTGCCCTGGTCCTGCTGGTCACACTCTTTCTGACACAGGCCAGGATGCCATTGGCTTTCTTGGCCACCTGGGCTCACTCCTGGCTCATGTTCAGCTCCTGCTGACCAGCAGCTCCCAGGTCCTTTCCTGCTGGGCCACTTTCCAGCCACTGTGCCCCAGCCTGTGGCACTGCTTGAGGTTGTTGTGACCCGAGTGCAGGACCCAGCACCTGGCCTTATTGAGCCTCCCACAGGTGGCCTTGGGCCACTGATCCAGCCTGTCCAGACCCCTCTGCAGAGCCTTCCTGCCCTCCTGCAGATCAACACTCCCTCCCAACTTGGTGTCATACTGAGGGTGCACTTCATTGCCTCATCCAGATCATTGATAAAGACATTAAATGTGACCAGTCTCAATGTCAAGCCCTGCCTTTGTAGAAGCAGAAGACATTTTGCCTTTGGAGAAAAACGCTTCAGAATCACTGACCTTTTTCATCATCTGGTACATCATCCCTATGACTTGAAACACAACTAATTGATATATATAGCTCTATTTTCTACGTGCATACATACTGAAATCATCCACTGGATTTCTGTTTTGGCCTTGGCATACTGGAAATAATTTCATATGCACTTCCTTAGCACAGTTCAACTTAAATCAGTTGTCAAAGATTAAAATTATGGATATAAAGCTGGTTTCTACATCTGTTTCCTTATTCCTTTTGCTCTCAAACTCTTTACCTCTAATGACGTCCAGACCCCATTTCTACACATCAGACAAAAAACCTTAGCTTGTATCCCCTTGAACTCCAGAGGAGTTATCCTGGTATGCCTGTCCCAGTTCCTTCAGAGAGTAGCTCTATCTGCAATTAGTTTTGTTCTTCTATTTCTGCTACTGTACTGACATCCTAAATCTGTCTAGAAATGGTTTTCATCTTAATCCAGGATGAACTGCTATCTCCTAAAATAGAAGATGTATTGCCTGCAGATTTTATAAAGACTGCACCAAACCACTGCATTTACACTGGTCTTTCCCAGCTTATGGAGAGCTGGTCTTTCCAATTCCTAAGGATGATAATGAGAAGAGAGGGATGCAAAAGTAGAAACTGAGGAAATGTTTCTGGGTGCAGCATTGGTGCTGGACCTGATAAAGGAACCTTAAGACTCCAAATTAGGCATGAAAGTGTTGAAACAGGCTTAAATCTGAAAAAGTTTATGTACTTGTGCTTTATCAAAGATTTATTTTTAGTGACTTTAAACATACTGAGTCTCAAATAGATATGATTGACTATTATCTGCTTAAATGAATGTATTTATTTATTATGGGACATAAAGGGTCTGGAAAGGACTGACTGGATGGAGCAAAAGAATAAGATTTTTAAAATTTTGTCATATGCAGGGAAAAATCAGATGCTGCTTAGATCTTGCTCCAAAATTTGGTGACATTCAAAAGTAATGGATCACTTTTCTTATGGGAGCATATATATACTCAGTTAGAAGGAGCATGGGATGGCCCACATAATAAAACTTTGAAGTCTTGAATACATTGGGCAGGCAGTTCCAAAATAATAAGTTTTTCTCATTTTATCCCACCATATGATATTTTACATAATTCACACGCTGCATACTTTCTTGGAAATGGACCAGGCATAAAAACTAAAATAATGATGTTCTCCAAATTACATCTGTTGTCTTTAGACATCCCAGCTAAATTCAATCAAGACTTCACATCCTGTAAAGATGCTGCTTATACTTGAGGCACCACTGTCAGTCAGTTCAGCTTATTTTTCCCAGAGTGTTTGAAGTGAACTCATTTTGGAAGCAGATATTTACTCTCTTTTACCTGAGTTTCAGTATTTATTTTCTATTTTCAAAAGCTCACTGAAGGGGCTGGAGATTCCAACAAATACTTTAAGGCATTTTGTCTAGTTTAACTTTTAATCAGAATTTCAGCTAAATGGAACAGCACATACAATAGACAAGCCCCATGAGAAAAGGTCCTAAGTTTAGGTGATGGCTACAGCAAATTACAGAACTACAGCATTATCTATCTGATCCCCACTGCTGAAGGAGATCTTACAGTACATAAAATTCAGTCTGTGTCCTCTTTAGAAGACGAAATGTGTTAATTTCACCACCACATTCCCCATGTTCTTTAAATGTTTTTATGTACTCAACATTTCTCTCAATAGTTTAGCTTGAAAAGTAAATTTAATGTGATTGAAGTTTACAACAAGGAGTAAAGGAAAGAATTTATTTTTAAGTTTACAATTTGATCTGAAAACAAGTTGGAGACTTTTTTCCTTTTCTCAAGGAACTATACCAATAATGATTTCAAATGGAAGATTATTTTTATTGGCTTTATGGCAAAAGAAAAGACTTTTTTATTGATAGAAGTCGCTGAAGTCACAACATGAACTACAATGAAGTGTAAAGTCATTTTTTGTCTCTTATCTGCAGGGTGTTTGTTACAGCTGTAAAATACTTTGTAGCTCTCCACACGAGTAACTTTCTCCTAATACCTGATAAGTCAAGTCACTTATCTCTACAATCCTTTGCATAAAAGTTCCTAGCATGTTGATAGATCTAGGAAATTGTTCATTAAACTATTTGCGGGGACCAAAAAAGGTGATTATTTTGTAGAAATGAAACTAGAAAGCAGATAGTTATCTGCTAGATAGATATTTGGAAATACACTCCAATATTTTTATTATGTTGTTGTTGTTGTTATTGTTATTATTATTATGATACCATTTCATAGTTTTGATTTGAGAATGAGATCACTGAAAATGCTGACTGGGAAAGATTTGGAAGGAAGTTAATGAAATATTAAGGAGAATGAGAGTTAAAAAAAAATAATTTTTGTTCATTTACAAATTCCTTTCCTCACCGTAGAGGGAAAGAATATTCACAGCACTTTCTGTAGTGCAACAGCAGGCTGCTCTGGAATCACACAACTCTAGGGCTGGGAACAATGTGTCACAGCAGACAGGAACAAAAATATATTATTAGATCTTGGAGAACATGGTACTTAATGACTGTCTTTCTCTAGTTTCCAGGCCTAGCTTGTGCAAGACCAAAATTAATCTTTGAAAGGCTACACACTCCTTTTATTCAAAGGGACAAAAATATCTAGTCTATTTCAATATGTCTTCAAACACTGTAGACCAAGAAAGTTACACTTAACTTAGCCCATAGTATTGAAAGCTCAGGACAACTAAAAATAAGCATTTCTAAAATCATGTGAACTAATACCACTGTCATTCCCTTCCCATGGTCAAAAACATGGTCAAAAACACCCTTTGTCAGGTTTTTTCTCCTAGTATCTCAAAGGTTTTACAGCTGCTTGAATCCTGCAGCCTTATGGAAGAATTTGGGGTGTAACTTTGTTCTTCTGGCTTCAGTTAAAGATGCATGCTTCTCATCCATGTGTCTGACTTCTTGAGTAAAATGAAGACATTAAATTTAAAAAAAAAGACACACCCTTCACAAAAAACCAAAAAGACCAACCTAACAGTATTCCCCATATGATACAGAATCCCATTGCTTTTCAACAGTGAAAAGGAACTGAGAAATAAAACCAGATTAAAGTCCCTAACGTTATTCCTTGGCATTTTTTAAAAGCCAAAAAGAAATTATTATAGCTGAAAACTAGATTTCAAAGTCAGAGACTTATCTGGCCAAAGCCTGGTGATTTTTAACACCTACACCTAGTATTAAAGTAATTCCTTAGAACAGTTTGAGTGGCAGTCTTCATTCAGTCATGCTCAAAGACACAAAGATTTTAGATATTCCTGCTTTCTGCCTCATACATTATTGGAGTAAACAACTAAGAATCATTTTTTTGCATAATTCTTCCATCTGTATCCTCAGGTAAAAAACAGGTAAAATATTAGGAAAAAAAGCATGGTAAGTGAAAGAGAGCATCAATGATTAGGAAAAATTGGTATAAATTTACTGTAGAAATGATCTCATAGTGAACAAGATGTTCTTCCAACAACTCTGATGAAAAAGGAGAAAAATTATCTTCGTATTTCTGAAAAGCTGCTGAATGGTTTTGCACCACATGTTCTGTGAGTATAAAAAAATCTTTTCCAAACTCTTCTGACATGTAGCACTCTACCCCCAGAGAAATCTGCTTCTGCTTTCCAAAAAATATAAGTCCTGAATTGAAATGTGACATTGAAAAGTAACTGAGGATTATTTGGAACATCCCAGCATGGAAAGCCACACAGTTTTTATTGAGTCCATGTTCAATATGAAATGAAAACATATTTCAATGGTCACACTAAAAATTGCAATTCTGTCTCCTGAGAAGGCAGGAACATAAATAAAAATTTTTGGTAGTTAACTTTTTGGAACATTAGTATTAGCATTGGGTCTCATGGTCTCAAGACTGGAAGAGCAATAGGACTGCTTGGCGGCCCACGCTGGAACTCTGTCAGCCAAATGGGTTGTGCAATGTCTTGGTGATAGCAAGAAGGAGATGTTATTCTGAACAAAGACTCTTATTTCTGTTGCTGAAGGAGGCACAGTATCCTGAGAGGCTCAGCAATGGCACACTGACAGCAACAAAGCCTCAGGTAGTTTTGGAAGTCTCCTAGGAAGAAAGCACCAAGAACAGAAGAGAATGGCAGAGAAAAAAATATGAGTAGAAAAAAAGGAAATTCTGAAAGAAAAAACAAATCAAATCTAGCAATGTGATTAGTCCTATCCCTTCCTATCCACACCTGAATCTTACACCTCACATTTTCATCTCTATTTTCTTTTATAGATACGCATATCATGTTGATTATATCCCATGGCAGGTGATGCACCACAAATCTATCCAGTTGCTAATCAGCTTCAGCCATGAATTTCTGCTTCTCCATGGGCTTTGGTGGTGCGTCACAGTAACCTTGGCTACAGGGCAGCTATTGATTCAAAATACAAATACAGTGTGAGAGAATTTCACAGCACAACAGGGCTATTGTGACTAGTCTAAACAGCCCCTGTTTCAGCAGCAAATGCAGAATCCAAGTTTCTGAGCACCTTGTTAGATGTTTCACATGGCATTCTGATTTCTCTTGTACTTGTTCAGGGACACATGATTGAGAAATAAAAGCCAGAATGTACATGTAACATACTATTACATTAATAGAGCACAAGCATAGAACTACAAAAGTATGCCATCAGAATAATGTCTTTTTTTAATGTCTTTTTTAGTGATGAAGAAAATGAATGGTATGAAAATCACAAGAACAACAATAAATAAGCAACAAAAAGAAAACAAAAAGAAAAAATTGTCACCAGTGCAACCACTGCAATTGTTGCCCAGCATGGACAGAATTCCTGTCCAACATGGACAGAGCACTGTATTCTGCAGCTTGGCTCATCCCATCTACTGCCATCATGAATGATTCACAAGAGTTTTTTCTCCAAGATTTTTATTACTTCATTTTGCCTTCATTGTGATAAAAGCTCACACTGTGACTGAGACTGTGCTCTACTGATTAAAGACAGAGCTCTGAGTTAAAAATTTGGTTGAGATGAATTATTTCCTTTGAACAAAAAATTATCTAGACAAAAGCTATTCTGCAGAATGCCTGTGATTTTTAAAATAAGTACTGCAATTTAGTTATCTCTCTACCATTTTTCACTACCATTCAGTCAAAGCAAAAGCATTCTAAATAAGTTTGAAATATAAGCAAAAATGCAGAGCAGCAGAGAGTCATGCTCATGGGAGCCTGTGTCTTCCCCCACCTGCAATCCCATCAATCCCATCCAGGCAGGAGCAGTTTTCCCCTGTGAGGTCCCCCCAGGTCCTCTCGGCCTGGCCTTACCGAGGCTGCCTTTCCAGACAGTCACCTGTGGGAGCAGCAGTGACAGCACAAGTGGTGCAGCATCCAGGGGGATTTGTGCATGTGCACCCCTATGCAGGATCCTCCTCCTTGAGCCACAGGATGATTTGGGTTGCAAGGGACCTTAGAGATCACCTAGTTCCACCCCCCCACACACCATGGCAGGGACTTTTCCACTAGACTAAATTTCTCTGAGCCCTGTCCAGCCTGGTCTTGAACACTTCCAGGGATGGATCAACAAGACTTGGGACTCTAGGAAATTGAAGTTTCATTAATTTCCCATTCATGATGTAGCACTCGTGATTTGGGCATAATTTTCCAATAAAGTGTACAGAAGAAAGGATATTAACTCATATAGTATATCAAAACGATCACAATATTATATTGAAAACCTCCATACTCTTCCTTACACTTGATTCTCCATATTCTTGTCTCCCAAAAAAGTTAAAATCTGATATGACCCCCTTTTAAATCTCTGTGAATTCTTCCAAAATTCTGAGGGAGTCTTGGTCTTAATAAGTGTACATTTTGAAATATTCCAGCAAAATTTTCCCCTTTCTAAAAATTTAATTTCTTCTGTCTAGTGACTGTATTATTACCTAGGAATGAGAAGTGTAAATGTGTGTTATTATGAAATTTTAAGTACTCAATATGACATATTGGACATTCTTGTGATAGTTAAATAAGGTACTTTTTTCTCTGTTGAATAAATGGGAACACAGGGTACATGTTCTTATTCGCATTAGACTCCATACTGTGTGGTTAAAATAATTCTCACAGGAAGCAATGCATGTTTAATTTGCTACTTCATTAAGTGCATTGCAGTTAGTGGAAATTATGCATTAAAATATTAGTACTACATGCTAAAACTTCAATAACTTGCTCATCTTTTCCCTTTTTTTTTTTTTTTTTTTTTTTTTTTAGTGCAGTGAAACATAAAATAATTGCTGGATGAACTTACATTCCCATGTCTTCCCATCTTACTGGATCACTTTTATGTGATCCTTTGCTTAACAGTATGAAGTCAGAACTGGAAGATGTATACTTATTGAATAAAATTTGTTTGTAGCAGATGTATTAGCAAGCCTTGGAATGCATTTTATTGATTTGCATAAAATTTCCAATAGCTAAAAAAGAGAAGTGGCACTGCACATTCAACGATTTCATACTAGCCACAAGTATCTGGTTGGACGTGTGTAGGATGGGAGGTTCAGGCAAATTCTCAGTCTTTTTCTTCCTTCCCCATCTATTTAATTCTTTAGATTCACTAAATAAATTCAGGTTTAAAGTGCTCCACAAGATGTTTATGCTGCCCTTCCCACAGCAGGAAATCTTGGTGCTGGTTTTGTACCATGAATATGATCAGAGTTTCTAGTCCAGAAAAAGGAGAGAAACAGATTTATCCAAGAGTCCAGAATTATTATTATCAAATAAAACCACTGACCCAAACCCCACAAATGCTTTGGAAATCCTTAGTCAGTTTGCATCTGAACAGGAGAAATTTAAATTAATTTAGACTTTAAAAAGACTCTTTGACTGCTCACTCATACTCTTGTCAGTTCTGTCAGTTAATCCAGTTACTCAAATTTGAACAAGTGTTCAGACATTAAAGCTGAAGTTTGAAAATACTTTCAGCAGTAGCCTTATTTTATTTCACTTTTAATTCGTGTTTAGTTGAATTGTTTCACTGTGAAAAGCACACTAAATCAAATGCTGAACATGTTTGAACATACAATATTCTAAAAGGAAATAAAATAATTACTGAATGACAAGTAATGAATAAATCAATAAAAATATTATGAACACACTGGTAAAAATGTATTTCCTTACAGTAAAAATATATTTCTATAGAGAAATAATGTTTCCTCTCAAGGAAAGGCCACAGAGAAGTCTGAAACTCTTATACGAATTTAATCACAAAGTATCTTTAGAAGAAAAACTGGAAGCTGCAGTAATGTTTCCAGTCTGGAAAACTGTAGCCTGCTCTGTTCAGTGCAATATGGGAAAGAGTCAGTAGGAAGAAGCTCTAGCTGGAATTATGTCAAGTTATTTTGTTGCAGTAATATCAGTATGCCCTAAAGCCTATTCTGTAAATGAAGGGCTTTTATCACAGTTAATGTAAACATGATGTAGGAGGTGAAAGAATTCTGATAAAATTATTTTTATCAAAATGATTTTGATACAGACTTTGATTTTCATGTACATTTGGGAACTGACAGTATCCAGGTGCAAGCTTCAGTGATTCTGCACATCTGTGCTCTGCTTTGAGGCATAAATTGTACCTTTGAGCCTTTAAGTACAATTATAAAACCTGCTGCCTACATTGGAGGCCTTGTTCTAATGCAAGTCATTTATTTTTACTTGGAATTGCATGATCAGGCAAGCAAGTACATACAAACATCTTAATGGAAAATATTTTAGGAAATATGACTTAACATGGAGAGTATTAAATGATAGGAAAGACTGACAGATAACAGGATATATTAAAAACATCACATATTCAAAATTCAGTCAAAAATTTTATCATTGGTCATTGCAGTTTCAAAAGTTTCATAGTAGTGAAAACCAATAAATATTAAATATGTGCATAAGTATAGGTATTATTTTGCAAAGCCAGACATTCACAGGATAGCATGAGTGCAGCACCATGCTGTAGACAGGGAAATCTGGCAAACATCTCGGTGAGGAACTTGTATTCTGCAATGTGTCTGTGCTTCCATTCTAAAATTTCTAAAACAGAAGCTCCAGTTCTGAGTCAAGCAACCAGGTTTTTTTTTTTTTCCAAAATGGCATATGTACAGTGCAGTGTGATAACGCTCCTTGAGGACTTTGCAATTCACAAACTTAAAAATCTTTAATTTAAAAATGTACTGCAAGTACACTGATGTTTTCAACTTTTCTCCATCCCGAGGTAATACTCTGCCTTGCTTATCTAACCCACCAAGTCTCAGGTGCAGTTTTTAAACACTTGCAATCTGGATTTTTTTCAAATATTCAAAATATCTGAAGTACTTTGTCTTTTACAGAGCTGGGATCACTGGCGTTCTGCATAGCAACATATATAGTAATTTTCTCTCATTTTTGATAGAAGGGGCCTTTTATAAAATTTAGTTTGTACGTCAGGCAGTAACAGGAATCAGTGTGTCATAAATCCTAAATAGTTTACCAATTAGCAAATTGGACTTGAGATGTTGTAATTATTTTATTGTCATGTCTGCTTTCTCTTCACACTTAATAAGTCACCTGTTAATATTAGCATTAATATTCTTGAATGAGAATAATGTATCAAAAATATGTGTATGCTCATGTCCCTAAACCCATGTATTGTGCTTGTGAAAAGAATGCCACTGAATTGTGATAGAAAACTTTGTGCATTCAAATGCAAGGAAATTATTTTGAAAAGTTACTCAAAAGAACTGTCACTGTGTCCTTCATATGAAGGCAATCACAAAGAAAACGATCTATTCTATAAACTGCATTTGTAGCAGTTAGACAGATGTAAAATGCATTATAATAAAGAAAATTAAGAATTGCTACTATTTAGTAAAGGTGATTACAAATCTTTGTCAATTAAATTTTGCAAACTGCTATGTCCACTAATGAGCACACAAGCTGATTTAGTAGAATCAGTCCTTTGTATTTGGTAGAGTAATACATCCCTCTTTGTGTTGAAGGGACAAAAGAGAAGTGTCATCAGGAGCAGTCTGCCTGCACACACAAACACACTCTATAGAAATTGCCATGCTATTGGAAGCATGGAGGAATGCCACTAGCAAAACACAGGAAACCCAAGCCAAGATTTGAGATAGCTAAACTCATTTATCAGACATTTTCATTCAGATTTGAGAGGGATACTTCAAAAGCCCCTGTTTTGCTGCTGCCTGTTAAAAGCGCCTATGGCATGCTTTATGATTATTGGTGAAACAGAAATTAAATAGCAGCTGACCCGTGCAGTGCTCACTGGAGTCACATGTCTCAGAGACCCAGATACTGCGACTGCATCACGCTGTGTGATGAGCAGCACGTACATAACCACTCAGGATCTGCTTGGGAGTGCCAGTGCAGACGAATGAAGGAAATTTGTTGAAACTTCCTAAACTGATGCCACGCTAAGAATGAATGTTCTTGTTTTCTGTTTCAAACAATACATGACTTGTTTGCAAGCTTCAATTCAACTAAAAAACCCAACAAGCTGATGATGTCTCAGTAATGTTTACTAGAAATAGAAAGACAATCCTGAAAGATTCAAAATGCCTCTTAAAAGAAGTCATAGGAAACATAGAATTGCCATTGAGTAGATGTACATTGACTATCTCAAATATGGAAAAAACATAGCCACCTGTTCTTTAACATGCAAAAGGGACATCAACATCCTAATGCCAGACAACATAAATTTGCTAACAGCATTATGTAGGAAGAGCATTGTTTCTTGGGCAGAATATTTTGAATTACTTGAATTATTTGTAAAAAAAAAAAAAAAAAAAAATCTGTGCCATAGGTTTTAATACAAACTCAAACTGATGACAAATTGTCAATGACATTGACCCCTTTCTCTGTTTTCAGCAGCAAACTACACAATGTTAGCACTAATTTCCTACTGTTCTGACTCAGGCAGCAATCTACCCTTTTGTAGAATTCTAGAAGCTTAGAAAAAGAAAAAGAAGCCTGTTGCTTGAAGATGCAATAAGTGTTGTTATTATTATTAAGTGTTATTATTAGTAATTTCTGCTATGTTTAACTGGTCGAGTGTGTTAAAAATAGCCAAAGGTTACTGCTGTTCTACGTGTATCTCTTCTGCCTAAATATAAGCTGCCACATAATGTATGTCATAAGCAATAATGTCATCCAGGCTTTCCAAACTCTATTTTTTGTATAAGTTGGTATATGTTGGTTATAATTTCCTCATTTCTTAATGTTCTCGAATAAATGCCATTTGAAAGTGTTCTGTGACATTTTTTATCTTTTCTTTTTCTCCTTTAGCAAATGGTATTTCATCACAAATAGACCAAGCGCACGCAGCAGATCTGGGAAGAATTAGCCTTCAGCTACCAGTTTCTAGCTCTAACATTAACTCAAAACTTTGCATGGTTGCTTTATGGAACAAAATGAATAAAATTCAGGTTTCCCGATAAGGTGACATGTGGCTGCAGAACCAGTTCCTGCCCAGCTCCAGTCTCAACTTTATTTTCCCCAAACTATCCCTTTGCAGAGCAATGGTTTTCACTAGCACATAAAAGTTTGCTGCCACTACTTCACATATAACCTGGAAAACTCTCTTTGAAAGCACCCTTTCTGCTTCCAGGGATGTTCATTTCTGAAAAGCTGAGTTCAGCACTTGCCTCTGCAGAACCAGCTGCACCTATCCTGAAGGTTTTATTAACCAATTGAAAAGGAACATGTAGGAACCAAAATCAAATGTATGTTGGTGAAGGTCTTGAAAAGCAAGTTGAACACAGGTCAGGCATGAGGCACTTTCATTAAAATTTTGTAAAGGCCCTATTTAAAGTCTCTGCAAAGAAGCTCAATATTGGCATTGTTCACTAGGATTTAACATTTTTCTCTATTGGACTAGATGAAGGAGATGGACATTGGACCTCCCTACATCAGACAAGCTCCAGTGAAAACTGTCCTTCTCTGTTACCATCAAACTTTTCGAAATGAAATGAACCTAAAATATAACAACACCTTTAGGCAGACAAATGAGAGTCTGGCTATTGAATTTTCATTCATAGAGGCTTGTCCAAATAATAGCCCTCTGTCTGCAGTCACTTTCTTATGAACGACTTAATTTAAGATGATTTCAGAGGCAGAAAATTAAATCATTCACAGTGAATAAATCTTCTAATAACAAGACACTTTTATCTCACAGGCAGCAGTGTTGTCAGTACTTGGGCATAATTGGGACTAGAAATTGGTAATTTTGCTGTAAAGCAGCTAAGCCAACAATAGAGACTTTTAAAATAGACTTAATATTGACTCAGGATGTTTACTTGCAAACTTTCACCAGCTACGTGACGTTTTGCTTTGCTAAGTATTAATGGGCACAGGGTCCGAGGTAAGTCTTGTTTCCTGACCAGTCACTTGCCCTAGTTATTTATACTTGCTTAGCTGAATGGTGATGGAAATGAATTTATCTTCTGGGATTTTAGAAAAGTTGCCTTAAAAGAATCCTTAATGCAAAACACAATCCTAATGTAACCTAAACTGTAGGGGGAGGATAGTGTGCGAATCTATGATTTTTAGTAAATAACTGGGTACCATAAAAAGCCCATGGGAATGTGAACAAAAAATATTAAAAGGATTATTAAGTGATAGAAAGGGCAAATTTAAGATAAACATCTGAAAGTAAGACACTTCAAAGTATAGCTTTGTCAGTTACATTTCGAAATGCTGACAGTAAGCATTTCCCTCTAAAATGTCTCTTAAGCTCCTTCTCTTCAAGATGAAATAACATTGGAATTTGGAATTTCCCTTCCCTTGTCATGGTTCCATTAAAGGTATTATGTTGATGTTCTAAGTGGTTCATAGGCTATTTAGAAATATTATTACATCAGATATACGACTTTTTTTTTCTTTTTTTTTTTTTTCCAGCATAATGTCACTGCAGGAGGTACAATGTCAAACAGCTACTAAAATGTTACTAAATGTATTAATAGCAGTTACTAAAAATGTCCCAGATCGTTCATAGCTGTTTGGGACTGAGGAAACCATGATACTAAAAGAACATAGGGTCATTGTTGGTTTAAGCCCTGATCTGCAGAGATGATGTTTCACATCATTTTTTATTGTCATTCAGGCAAGTTTCGGGACACTGCCTTCCAGAGTTTCCTGATCTCCTCACAAGGAGAGAGGTTGCCCTAAAAATAAAATTGTATCATCCACATTACTCTTATTTCCTAGTTTGCATGTTGATCAACCATAACCAAAAAAGATCAGGAATCACCTATTTTTCCTATCACTTATTTTTCCTTACCAGATATGTACTGTCACTATTGCATATAAATAAAACAGAGAACTACTGCTACTTCTGAAGCACAGTGAGGAGCACGATAGCAAGTTTAGCTGAAGGAAAAACAAAGCGCAAAACATAGCAGCGTGATTGCTGCATTTCAGCATTTCCTTAGGGCTCCTTATGCTGGACAAGTTACTCTACACCACCAACCACGTCTAAATTTCTATAAAAAGAATCCAAAAGATTCATTGATAAAAAACTTCAAAGGTTGTGTTAAGGATGTGCAGGCCTTCATCCAAGCTCCATGTCAAAAGTCAGCAAAATCCCTGTATTATTGGAATCTCTGGTACAGATCATGTGATAGTGCCTGGCCAGTGTGTCCCAAAAACAATGTTGGGATTGAGTTTTCATTGGGAATACAAACACTGAACTTCTACTCACTCTCGGAATGTGAAAAAAGCAGAATAGGGATGTGCAACTTGTTTTCTTCAGATGGTTCCTTTTTTCTTCCATCTGAAAATGTTGTCTGAGCTTAACACAAAGAGGGCTTTGTTTGTTGGGAAAGCCAGACACTACAGACTGGAGGCAGTTTCTCTGATGGTGCTACAAACTTGCTGAAAATCTTAGATGAACAGCCATAGGCCTGTGATGGCTCTGCTTCCCAGGCTGATTTCTCTGGACTCACTGAGCATCTGTCACTTGTTTATAGATCAGAGCATATCTGATTCTGCTGGAAGTGAATGTGCAGCTGTCTGACACACACAAGATGTGCTGGATCCACCCTCCAGGTCGTGCACAGAATGTGTACTCTCACTTCCATCCAGTGTGAAAGAGCACAGAGTGGGTGATCAGAGACATTAAAGAGGAAGAAACTTAAGAGAGGTTGCTGTGTAAGCAACTTTATAAAACACAAAAGTATTGTGGGAAAATATTAACAGTACTCCATTCTCTTGAAAAGCACTCTTCAAACACTGGTCTCTGTTAATTGCACTAATTGACATACTAGTCTGAGAGAGGAATTTGGCCATTTGCTGGCAATTGTTTTTCAGTTCTTACTTATCTACTAGCCTGAAACCAAAGGTATTTAAAAATATACTTTTGAAGGTTAAAATTATTTAATATAAATTATATGAATTTTAATATTTCATTATCTTCCTCAGTGAAGAATATTTCAATACTTACAGAAACTATTTTTTTTTATACTTTTAACCATGTACATCATAGGATATGACATTCAGAATGTGACAATACATAGTCATCATTTACTTGCATATCACAGGATTCTGAGATTTGTAAATTGTATAACAAACAAAGCCAAATAATTTAATAAATAAAACCCTATGATTGTTTCCTGAAGTTTGAGCTTGAAGTTGTAGTCATGATGTCACAGAATTCTTTAGATTTGAAGACAGCCCTGGAGACTATCTGAAACCTTGCTTAAAGCAGAACCAATTCTGCCATTAGATCAAATTGCTTCAGCTGAGTTTTTAAGATCTCTGAGGATAGTGTTGCACGCTAGTTTGGTGGGATAAACTCAAAAACATATATTTCTGAAGTTACTGTTAGCAGGAGGGATGTAGCATTTGACCAATTATTTGACCTGTGTCACAAAGAGGAGGAACAGGCACTCAGTGTTGGAGTCCTGGCTGGTAGCTTGGCCATAGCTGAACCCTGCAGGCTCTGCCTTGGCCATGCTGGGACATCCTTCCATGCCGTTTCCCTCTACCCATCCAGCAGATACTACTCTCTTAATTATTTATTGCTTTCTAACTTAGATTGCAAACATAAGCTGTCAATGGCCTTGCTAATCACATAACCCCAGGCAAATCTCTTTGACTTTCTGCTTAGCTAAGACCAATTACTAATTGTCCCCAGGGCCTCTGTCACTCTCTGGTCTCCTGCCACCAAATGTTACAAAAAGCGTGAAGCTAAGCTGCAGTTACATAAGAAGGTTCATCTGTACTTCTATGTTTTCCAGATCATGCTGAGCAAACATGGCCAGAGCTGGGCAACTGCAGTCAAGGTCCCTTCTGCAGCGATTTTTGTTACATATTTAAATTGTTGGCTTTTTTTTTTCTCCTTTTATCCAGATAAAATTTCTCTTGCAATTTGAAGCATTGTTTCTCGTTGTTTTATTGTGCACCTCTGAGAAGTGTCTGGTTTTGGTTTCTCTACAGTTGCTGTAAGGGAAAGAGGTGAAATTTCAATGGAAATCATTGTTTACCCAGGCACATCTGCCTGAAACAGTCAATTAGAGCCAGAAACCTTAGAATACTGCAACCCTCGTGTTTTTCAGATGTTTTAAAAATTTGCTGTTTAATGCAAATGACTCAGGTTGCTAATGCACATCTTCAGTGATAATGATAAAATAGATAATTGGTTACAGGTGGGAAGACTTACATATACAGCAAATATGATAATTATTCCCATGTGACCTCATCAAACTCTTTTAGCTTCCTATAAAGTATTTTATCTCATTGTAAAAAAAGGCTTGCTAATAGTTACTCATTTTATTGTGGCACTGTGAGAAATAAATAACTAAAGTTCATTTACTAGTTTTGAAAACAAAAGTTGCCATTTAAGCGCTAAATATAAACATATAGGGAAATTACCCAAATATTTCCCCACCCCTGTCATTAAGCCTTAGGGCTCACAGCAAGAGATAATAATATTTTCTTTTGCTTGAGTTAATGAAGCCAAGTTTATGTGCCAAGTTAACCTGGAAATACAGTTCTGAAGACAAGTCACAACACATCACAAGATTTCCATAAGAAGAATATGGAAAGAGATTCTTCACTAGAAAAATTTTACAGTGGATCAAAAGGGCTATATCTAAGCAGCTATTTCTTGAATCAACATGTTTGGTAACTACAATAAATTAAAGCAATAAAGTTATTTATTTTTAATGAACTTATACTGTAATGCATGATTGGGTGTGAACAATGATTAGGACCATAATTACATGGAGATAATTAAGAAGCTAATTTGAAATACATTTGAATTAATCTGAAATGCAAACTATTCAAGTTCTGGGAATGGAAAGATAACATTTCAGAGAATTATTTTTATCTCTCCCCTGGTCCTCCAGCAGTGCCAGAATCTGACTATGGATTATATTTCTAATGCTTTCTGTCCACAGCAGATAACATCAGATTTGTAATCTGAAGCAAGGTATATAGATTTTGATTTAATTTTTATTTATTTCCATTCTAATAACAAATAGTTTCTTCTTTTACTTTGTGATATCTAAGCAGCCTAAAACGAGATTCATTTCACTTATACAGCAAACTGAAACTTCAGTAATTCACTTGTCTAAATAACAGAAAATAGATATTCCAAAGAACAATCAACATTCAGAAGGCAGAAAAGAAGACTTAAGATGTTCATTGAAATTTACTTTATATAGCTATAATTTAGAGTAAATGGTAACATAATCATTACTGAAAATAATAATCATACCATGCATGCACGATCACATAAATGCCTCTACTGATTTCTACATACTTCTCACCCCCGATTACCATTGATTATAATAAAAAATCCCAAATGTCCAAATCACGAAAAATTTTGCAATCAGTTGTGGAGTCTTGTCCTGATGTGCTGGCTATCTTTTTACTTGCCTTGAAACCTGACATTAAATCATATCCACAGCACAGTACAAGGAGGTTAAAAAATGTTTAGATCAAGTATTAAAAGCAAAGGAGCTTTGATGACATGGAGTTTTGAGGTAGCTGGAGCTCTCATTGCTTGTGCTCCACTGAAGATACTTGGTAACTAAGCTTATTAATGCCTACATGAACTGTAGCACAGCTCTGGAATGGAAAAGCAGAGACAACATTAATGTATCTTATGAATATTGTAACTGGCCAAAGTTCAGTTTTTTCAGTCTGAATATTCTCCAAAGACTTGAAACAATAAATGCCTTGAGACAACAAGACTGCATAAAAGCACCATAAAAACTGTCTTATCAGGTGTTATAATTTATAAAATTCAGAACCACATCCCTAAATGCCATATCTGCAAGTCTTTGAAATACCTCCAAGGACAGTATCTCCATCACTGCCCTAGGCAACCTGTTTTGGTGCTTAACAATCCTTTGATGAAGAAATTTTTCCTAATATCTAATCTAGACCTTCCCTGATGCAAGTTAAGACCATTTTCTCTCCTCCTCTCACTTGTTTGGGACAGGAGACTGACCCCCACCTTCCTACAACCTCCTTTCAGGTAGTTATAGAGAGTGATAAGATCCCTTCAAGCCTCATTTTCTCCAGACTAAACACCCCCAGCTTCCTCAGCCATTCATCACTGGACTTGTGCCCCAGACCTTTCACCAGCTTTGGTGCCTTTCTCTGGACCCACTTCAGTACCTCGATGTCATTCCTGTAGTGAGAGGCCAAAACCGAGCAGAGGCTTTGAGGTTTGGCCTCATCAGTGCAGAGTACACGGGGACAATCCCTGCCCTGCTCCTGCTGGCCACTCTGTTTTTGATACAGGCCAGGGTGCCATTGTCCTTCTTGGACACCCAGCATTAATTAGACAAGTTGGAATCCAAAAGCACTCCTAGATACTAAAAGGGCATAGAAGACAACTCTCCATTTTTCAGATATTTCTGTGGTAATCAGAGCACAGCACAAAACCAGCTGTTTTAAGATATTAATGCATTTCATTTTATAAGACAGTGATTTTGCCACAATTTTAGCCACTGAAAAAGCACATATATAAACCAAACTCTGCCCAAAGAAAATGTTGACCTCATAATCAAGATGCTAAAAGGCAAAAAAGTAGATATGCTGATTACACCGAAGGTTGGGTGTACCTGAGCTTAGATTTTTCTTTAATTCTGCACAATTCTGCACAACTAAATTGCATTATCGCCTTTGAAAAAATAATTTTCCCATAAAAGCTAAAATCTTAAACAAACAAATTAAAAATCAGAATTTCTTTTATAAAAATAGCTAAAGATTAAAATCTTAAGAATCTTGCTGGTATTTTTGCAAACTGAATGCAACATTTTTCTACCTCTTAAGAGAAAGGGGGAGAATGTGATATTAACTCCAGTGCTAGAAGAATAAGAACAGGACTCTAGAAATTAATCATTCTTACTTCTGAACTAGACCTGCAGGACTTGCACAGATTCCCTCCACTGAAGTATTGTAAGAATGTTATTTGTGTGTCTGTTTGCACACAGATGTTAGCTCATGGGTGTGCTTGACCTCTGTACAATGACTGTGCTGCTATTTTATTGGGAATTCTCTTTTCAGGAAATGATTCAGCTAATTCTCAGGCACACGGCATTCATATGACAATTAACATTTCTTCTCATCTCATTTTTTGATGTTTATTGTTAGTGGCACTTTTGGCAAGACTACTAGCACTAACTTCAGTGATAACAAATTCTGACAACTGAATACAGTCTTTCTATGTTTTACTCAATAATTCCTATTTTGGTTTAATGGGTAAAGCAGATACAAACATAAAACCATATACAGAAATTTCCAGAAAAAGGCCACTAACTTAAGGTCATTCCACCTGAGTCATCCTGAGGCGCATTTTCCAGAGACAAGTGGAAAGCAGGACGCCAGTCTCACCAATGTCATTTGGGAGTCAGTGGCATTACAGACTCCTCTAGCCTAGGAAACATACTCCATGCATCAGAGTTTCAAAGATATTTAACATTTATAGCTCTCAATACCTACAGATAAACTCAGTTTGTGAAACGGACAAATGAATAATTATTTTGGAAAATTTGGTTTATATATAGATTAGAATTGTAAAATATTTATTGGATTATCCAGTTCATCTAGCCCAAATTTTTGGTTCTCTGCACTTCATTAGGGCATCTGAAATAGCTGCTTAGTCTATGTTTTCTTTTTCTAAAGAACACATCAAAAAGGAATATGCTTCTGCCCCCAAAATTCCTACAAGTATTATGTTGTGAATATTACTTCAAAATTATCCATGGAATAGTCAAACTAAATTCCTGAAATCAAAAGTTTAGTAGCAAAATTCATGGAAAAAGCTAATATACCACTTAGCAAATTCTGATGAAAAATTTAATATTTTCTATGAATTTAATTTTAACTTCAAGACAATAGCCAGTTGCTGTTCAGCAGCACCTTTTGGTTGCACTCGTTTCATATTGATGCACTTCATATGACTCATTTGGAATCAGTAGACTTATCCAAAATTGCAGTTGCAGAAGCTGTAGATAAGTGTAAGCTAAATCAATTTTTGCTGTGAGAAGGTCAACCTACCTTTTTTTTTTTTTTTTTTTTCTGGTGAATTATTTTCTCTGTGTTTGGAATTCTTTCCATATCTAATAATTTGTTCAGACATGTACTGATCATAGTGAAAATACTGTATGTACAGTACCAGCTTAAACCATCTCTGTATTTTGGTTTTCATGAAATCAGAGGCAAAGAGCTATAAATGTAATTTGGTCAAGATAATAAATCTAGCATATGCAGATTAGAAAATTAACCAGGCATTTCACAGTGCTCTCTTCAAACAAGATCTTAATTTGTGTTTTATGAGTGCTTGTATGCAATCATCATATTTTTAATAAAGTCTGAAGTTGAGGAATCAGCTTTTATATGAGGCAGAAGTGTGCTAGTTATTCATAGTGAGGAACAGATCCTTCACTCTCAAAATATTTGAAGGCTTTCATACCTATTTTATTAGTGACTACAGTTGTACCAGTATGAGCTAATTTATTCAATTAAGCAAGAAGATTATGATTTGGAGAAGATTTATGATTTATGATTATGATTTTTAGAAGAGTACTTTTGAGTATCAGAGTTTCTCTGCTTCAAGTCAGACAAAACTCTGATCTGTTCGCTAGCATTCACCCTTTCTATAAGGCTGTGAGAAGTTATCAGGTTTTCTTATGCACTGGGTCGGAAACTGTTTCAGGACATAAGGTCTGGGATTAAGAGAATCTGAAATGCAAAACTTCTGGACATTGAATTTGATGTTTGGCATTTGATATCCCTATCATTAGAGGCACAGAAATTCAAGTTTGTACTTGCCCATACTAAATCGGATCCTACTGCCCAAGTAACAGAGTAAAAAATTGTTGTATGGTCTATCCCATCTGCCCCATGGATCTCCCTATATATGGATAATCAGGGCCTGGCATTAAAGAAGCTTTAGAATCTATTTTTCAGCAAAGGAAGCAGAGTCAGAATATTTACTTACTTACGTTACTACTACTAATTTTTTCTGTTTTTTGATCAAAATATATGACTCTTTATCAAAAAAGATGAAAATAGTGTTCTGAAATAACCTTTCCCACAATTCAGATGTTCATTTGGGTTTGTGAAAAAATGTGATATTAAGAACTTTATCTAACTGAATAGTGCTTGAATACCTGAATACCTTAACTACTTGAATTCCTGAATGTTTTCCTGAACAGCATTTCTTCTAGTGTTTAAGTCCTTATGGTGGTATGCTCTGGCAGCTCAGTCGCCCTTGGTGCTGCCCTGCTGATGTGTGAGTTTGTTTAACTAGAAGTTTAAAAAGGGGCTCAAGGAACACTGTATCTAAATCTCAAAAGTCACAATTAATGTTTAAAACCAGCTCTGCCGTTTTACTAAAGACTGAGGTTACTTTATGAATGAGGTTCCAGTGTGTCATAGAGGGAGCAATCTAGCAACAAAAGCACTCAAAGGGTTAATAAGACACTTCTTAAAAATGTAACATCATTTCTATGTGCTTTCTTTCTAAAATTGGGTTTTATTTTATCAGCCTTGTCAGCAGCAGTCCTAAGCTGTCTTTACTGTAGCTGATGGTTATTTATTTTCCAATCCTTCTATACAATTAAACACTATCTTGATTCTGTTAAGTGTGGAGGAAATAAAGTAAATGAACACATGATCAGACTTTATTTCTTCCTCAGTGCTAATCACTATCTGATACATTGTTTTAATTTCGTAAATTAATGTGTCCATTACTAACAGCCGTTGCATAAATCATCAGAATAGCACATGTTGAGGTATTATATTCCTGGCCTGAAGCCAATGGCATAACATAATAGGAGCAAATCAAGCCATGAACTAAAATGTATGGATTAAAATGCAAAATATATATAATTGAAAATAGTAATTTTAAATCTATCACCTTGACATTTTATTGTAAAATAATGTAATCTTTCTTTTGAAACCATAATCCCATAGAAAACATTACTTAATTTTCGATAAAGAATCATTACTCATGCAGGTCTCAAGAGAAGGGTCTCTAACAAAAATATCATGTATTGAAAAATTGTAAATCTTACCACCAATATTTCTTAAATTAATAATCTTAAGAATCTAGAATGTGATTGGAAGTCTTCGTAATTTATTTCTCATTGTATCTTTATATTTTAAAGCAGTATACCTTGAAAAGAGATTTTAACATAAAATGTGAACAAGCAATTGCAAATATGTGCATTCATATAAAATGACATTTTTGAGAATTCTAATTAGCCAAATATTTATGTAATTTATGAGCCAGAATTTGGTTTTCTTTCTTACTGCATGCATTAAACAAACAACGACAGAAACCAATAATACCAAGTTGTTATCTGGACTGTTTTCTGTGTTACTTCTTCCATCATCTATAAAATGTTCATGAATCTGAGGCTAAAAAAAATAGAAGTAAAATTAATAATTCTACATTTTAATAATTCTTAAGAGGTATCAGGGCTTGCAAAACACTTGTCAGAAATTTAAAAAAATTAAATTGACAAAATTATATTCCCAAATTAAATGTCCCATTTACAATATATATAGATTTAGTTCAGAATATCCTTGCATAATCCAAGATCCTGGCATAGGAGCTCAGAATAGGAATAGCATTTAAAAAAGATGTTATTGCTCCACCTAGTGAAAAATCTGTAACACTTCAGGCTTAAGTCTGAAGCTGAACGACGTACTTTTTAAATCTATCCAATTCATGGGCCAAATAAAATATATTAATCCTCAACTTAAATTCTAGTCATCTCCTTGTTGAAACAGAGTTCTAATTTTGCCCTACATTCCAGTTTTAGGACTTTATTCATTACCTTTTGAGATAGAAGTCATAAGTGGAAAATGGAACTGTAATGACGATTACAAGGAATGGGATGTCGGAGATATAATCTATAATCATGTTAGTGTTATGCTAGCAGAATTCTGCATTTTGAGTTCATATACATGTTCTGGTTGTTTCCTGAAGCCGATGAAATTGGTAGTAAAAAATATTAATTGTCTATTGATCTGAGAAAAAAGCTGTCAGAATTTGCATCTGTGCTCGAAATCAATCAGATGATGAGGAAACTATTTGAGTGGTGCTCCTCAGAGAGCTGTAAATGTGGGGAATAAACCGACCCCTTGCACTTCGTATTGACTCATCTGTACTTTTTGTCTCCAAGTTTTGTCACCCTTATTTTGTTTCCAGGTTGTGTCAAGGATAAAACCTTCAGGATCCCAGAAGAAATCGAAAGATATTGCCTATTGGTTGTGAATTTTGTGACAGTTAATGAATAACTGATCCATGAAGAAGAGAAAAGGGTGCTCATCTGTATAAACTCTTCTCACTAAGAGGATGGAAAATTAAGATAACTGAAAAAATGTACTCACACTGTGCAGAGAAAGACTTAAGGTTAACACAGGATCTGAATCTTGCCATCCTCAGTAGAATTAGGCAGAACATGACTCTGAGTAGGAGGCTGCTGAGTTCATGTGAATATCAGTGTCCAACAGTACAAATTATTCAGACCAACGTTGCCCAATTTTGTAAGACTGTACAAGCTTTGTAAATCTCCATCTTCACTTCTGAAAGCATTCCAGAGCTGTGTTAGTTTGCTCAAATCTGCTTTTCTCTAGGTTTATATCTACTGATAATGATTTTCTCCTGGCTTCTCTCCACAGACTTACCACTCTAAGTCTCTGATAAAGACCTTTTTATTACACTGGTACATAATTCCTTGAACAAAGACCAAAAAATCAAAAGGCTTGCTGACCTAAAAAGCTGCTAGATTATCTTTTGAAAGCAAAGGAGAGGGAAAAGGAAGCTCTTTGATATTTCATAACATCAGTGACTGACGTTTGCGAAACCAATATCAAAATAACGCTTCTAACAAGGAAGAGTTGTAAAAGATCAGCGTAAATATGAATTTATGTAAATATTAATCAAAACTTAATCAGGTGAGAGGTAAGTTAAAGGTGCATATTTGCTGTACATTCTTTCATCAAAGACAGAGTAAATTGGCCAGGATGTAGGTTAACACTGGGTGTGTCAGCTGGGTCCAACATTTTTTTGGCACAAGAGGGCTTAGCTATCAAGATGATCTGCATGGGAATGCATAATTTTAATTTTTAAAAATAGTTACAAAGCATGATTGCTGGATTGTGTCTGTACGTATATAGTCTGTAATTCTTAATATTAGTATTTTTTATGAGAAGACAAGATATTTTGTTATTTAATGCATTTTAACTTTTAAGCTGTCACAGATTTAACCCCTTTTGTACTGGTTCTTCATGGGTGAGAGCAGTTGAACAAAGCCCAGAAATTGGGATAAATGTAATTGTGTTCTCTGTGGTTGAGCTACACTTCTGCTACCCATACTTGTAGCCCTCCATGGAGTGCTAGGTCCATACAGAATCCAATTGTTTGTGATATTCATCTTACAAGAGTTGCAGGTACTCAGCACCTCAGAAAAGCTGAGTCTTAGTTTACATATTGCAGTCAGAATTGTCCTGTTATTACTTCAGAAAATAAGGTATTTCAACAGGTCACATCTTGGAAAGATTTCCAGGAATGGGTCACACCCATCAGAAATTTGCACTAGAACATTACAGACTTTACGAAGGTTAGGGGAGTTTGATGTAATTGCCTTTCAATGTCAGCAAAAATATTTGCAACAAAAAATGCACTAGAAACACAGCATTGCAAAAGAATCTAAATCTGTTTAGATATTACTGTGTTAGGAAATTAAAATAGTTTTAATCTAAGTAGTGCACATCTTATAATTTTTACTGAACCAATCTGAAAAAATTATCCTTTTTTTGGGGGGGAGGAGGAGTATGCAACATCAGGGAAAAAAGGCTATGTTTATAAAATCGCTTCTGATTTACAAGTAAGAAGGAACATTTTCCACTGGCAGGATAGGAAATTAGGTCAAAAAAATCTCCCACTGACAAAGAAAAAGAGTCAATATACACACAGATGAAGAAATCTGTTTCACCCATATATTGAAGTAACGTATGCTGGTAAAGGTCAATCTGTCACTCATAATGCCAATTATCTTGTAATCAATTGCATAGGCAAGACTTGAGTGAATTTGGTTTCTGCATACACTAAAGCAAAATTTAAGCAGATATCTGCCTGCTAAGGCTGATGTAGACTTCAAAATGAGATTTCAAGATGAAAAAATAGTATCTTTACATACTTTTAATGAAAAAAAGGTAACCTTGAATTCATGTGACTTAGCCTAAATTCCAATGATATAACACCACTTACTCACTCTTCTGCTGATTCTTTGTCATTTGTTCTTCAGTGTTAACCTCGTGGCTTAGAGCTGTCAACTGTGTTAAAAAAAGAAAAAAAAAATTGAGGAAGTTCAGAGAAAAATCTGTGGATATATCCAAAACGTTGGTAACACAGAAGGATTTTGGTTTTGCTTCTGAGTAAATAATCAGTATATGACAGATTTATTGTTAATTTTAGATTAACTGAAAACAGATTTTTAAAATGATACCTTTTTTTCATGTTTCTTTCCAAGGTTCTCTCAGTGGAGGTGAAAAAAACTGGAGTAAGGTAGCTTAGAGCAGTGTTACGATGACCTCTTGTGGTTAAGTGATATATGCATTTTGGTTCAAAGTCTCTTGAAAACTGGCAGTATCAAAGGTTAAATTCTGTACGTAGATCCGAAGAGTTTTGTGTTGTTAATGTTGCTTAACCTGAAATAACTCCTCCTCCCAAGCACACTATCAATATTTGTTTAGCTCACTGCTAAAAGATTCTTTTAAAAATATCTCAACCTTTGCACTCCACAAACATAGCAGGTGAGAGTATCGTGTTTTCTCACATGGTAATTTGTTCAAGGAAATTCACAGCTCTATATAAATAAATTCATTAATATAAAACCCAATGATATTTAATAAAACCGTACCCACTACAAGTGTGAAAGAAACCATATAGTACCAGCCACTCATTATAAGAAATATGATTATTTTGATAGATTGCAACAGTAGATATTAAATATACATTTTTTACATACTTTTTTAGTGCATTAACTAACTATGTACATCATGTTTAAATTGCTGTTAAAGCTATCTCTTTTCCACAGCTTTTCTTTCCATAAAAATCAGAGAACTGAGGCTTTTCTGATGTTGCCAAATGCAGTCTATCAATCTGGATCAAATTAACTGACACCTTGTCCCTTAGTAATAAAACTGCTCAAGACTTTATGCTGATTTTCCAATTTCTTGAAATCATTCAAAATTACACTAATTTAATCAAACCACTTTGCTGAGTGATTATACTCCAAGTGATGGTCCCATCAATATTTATAGTCCCAGGGCAGGACTTTCCCACTGGAGGATCACCAGCGGTGGTATTTACACCTGCCAGGCAGTATTAACATGACCTTACTAAATTTAGGATTTATCGCAAAGCCACTTCTGCACTGGCTCTGCTGTCTGGAGCTTTGGAGGCTCATCGGGAGCACAACCTTGGACTGCCCCCAGCTGGATGTGTGCCACATTCTGATACGCCCTGATTGCAGCTGGGGGAGGCCTGAACTCAGCTGCTGAAAAAAAAAACCTTACTTGTTTATGCAACACACACCTCGGAGATCTGTCGGTTAAAGCTACACACAGCTCTAAGTGTGCACAGCAATTATTATTGCCTCCCCCCATTTCTTTTCTTTGAAAAGGCGAAAAACAGAAGCTGTTGAGCAAAACACGCTGGAACAAAGTGGATGACAACAACAAAAAAAGCAGGTTTAAGTTAAAATGTGGTTATGGTCATATGTCAGTAAGGAAGCACTGATGGTGGTCATGCATCCTGAAAAATCTCTCAGACTTTTGAAACTTCATCGACAAAATTTTCCCGAAAATTTCTTGCATTAGGAGGTTTTGAGCACTGCTGGCATACAGACTTGGGAGACAAAAACAAATTGTTTGTGTGGGGGAGGGAAATGTTTTGTTTCTGTTGTCTAATAGGCCTAATCTGTCTCATTCTTCCTTAGCTGGATTAACACTGCAGTGCTAAGAACTGACTGACTTAAAACTGTGAACCCAATGTATGAGGAGCAAACTTCAATAGTCCTGGCCTTGGACTTCTAACTAAATACAGTTTGCATGTTTGAGCATGTGATTTTTCAAAATGTGTAAAGGTAGTCATTATTTTCCCTGCCATGGGTTACAGGTGGGATAATATCCAGCCTGAAACAGTTTAAATTTGACCCTCGAGGTACAGCTGCTCCCCTGGCTCAGTATAGTTGCCCAGTGGCTTGTGGCCACTTCTTGCCCATTTTTGGCTCCTGGCCAGCCAGCCAAGAAAACAACCAGCTAGTGGCCTTCCTAGAGGAGGTAGGGGGTGGCTGTTTTGGCAGCAAGTATGCAGGCATCTTGTGCCTTATTTTGTAGCCTTCCAAGCCTTGCTGTGCCAGGAGCATTGTAATATAGACAAGAATCTGGTGAGTACCAAGATCTCATCAGTTTCTGCCCTTGCAAGACAGGGGAGAAGGTCTCATAGTCACAGCCTTGTCCCACTAGCTGCCAACTCACAACTCTTGCTGCAACCACATTCAGCACAAGGGTCAATAGACTAGCCATGGTGCATGCCTTCACCTAACAGAATGCACTAAACATGTTCAAAGCTCTGAGAAACGTGTGTGTGTTTTCAGGTGTGGGTGGCACACTGGGACAAACTATGGTTTCGAGGCAAGTTCTGGATACTGTCTTCCAAGGACAATGGAAGTCAAGCCCTTCAAAAACCTTTCATTTTGCACATCATCTAATGTTCACACTAATTATTAGAAGACTCTTATAATTTGTATACATATTTAGTGATAGAGATGAGCAGCAGAAAATTTCCAGCAAGCAAAAATATTTAAAAAAGAAACAACACAGAGACACTACCAAGCCATCTAAGCTCCTTGACCAGGCTATGTTCTTTCACAGACTACTATTTTACTGCAGAAATATTTTTCTCTATAGACATTCTCAGATAACTTCCTGTTTAGAATACAGTTTTATTCAAGCTTTGTAATGTACTTTCTCATACCCCAAGCAGTGAAGAGCAAGCAGGGGTTAAATCTTGTACTTCCTTTTTGGCTTCTCTTCCAACAATAAGAAGTTCATTTTCTGGCTTTGACAGGAGGGAGTTGGATTTACTGGCTGGCTGTTGTGTAAGCATCAACTGGAACTACAGTAGAGCAAGAAACAGGAAGAAACCAGTTGGTAAAACACAATCATAGGCTGGCAGGAATTCCGTGACTATTTGTCACTCCTTCTAAAGAGGGAAAAAACAGTTGGTGGCAGATATTCAGTGCCATCAAGTACCCAGAAGAGAGATTAAATATCTTTTTCTCCATGCCAGGATACTCAGAGTTTTACTTCAATGTGGACCATGGCTACTTGGAGGGGCTGGTCCGAGGGTTCAAAGGTGGGATCTTGACAAGTGCGGACTATGTCAATTTAGCACAGTGTGAGACCCTAGAAGGTAAGTCTGCTAGTTTATTTTATTTAGGAAGAAACACTGTTGCTTAAGTGTTTGAAAAAGGGAAGGTAAAAGACTGAACTACTGGGAGTTTGTCTTTAACCCAGAGATAACCTCGATGTCCTTTGAAGAACTGTTCTCTTATTTAAGTTAATAGATTTCCACAGACTGTGATTTGTGTGCAGGCTGTGATTTGCTAAGCAATATAGAGGATGGGACTTCCTGGTTTACTGATAAGGTTTAGAAATCTCATCCACAGAGTTCTAATGGGGATTGGCAACCTTCTTACAGATTTTAACCATGCTATAGAACAGTTCAGGTTTGGAGCTCTCATACCATTTCAGCTATATAAAAGAGTTTCAAAAATCTTATTAAAAGCTTACTTTTTGACTCTTAGTTTCTCTATAAAATACATGACTTTAGTAATTTATTATTTCCTGAGTGTTAGGGCAGTGATGGAGACTTGACTTACCAGGAACAGAAAACTAGACTCCACAAAGATAAAACTTAGGGAAATAAAAAGAAAAAAAAAGAAAGAAAAAGAAAAAAGAAAAGCTCTTTTCAAGGTGACTTTGCCACAGTAATAAAGAGAACACACAGTAGTTTCCAAAACAGCTTTCTGTGGCCAAGACTGGTCACAGCCTGTTGAAGACAGACTTGTACCAAAGAATCATATGACATACCTTTAGACACTTGGCAGGAAAAAAAATGCATCAGAAAGAAATCACCTTTCTTAAGGAATGTAGAAGTCATTTTCCTGACTGCAAAATGAAGGCTATGACTATACACTCAATTTCTATAAGATGCAGTCTATTAGATCAATTTGGAAAAGGCAGAAAGAGAATTAATAAGCTCACTCTGTTTTAAGCTTTGGTTGATTTGTACACACAGTAGTGTGTTTGGGGTAAGACAAAGAGAAGAATGATGATTCTCATATCCAACAGAATTTTGAGGCTGTATAAAATATTAATATAAATAATAACATAAGTCTGGGAAGATTGCTTGCCATTCATCTCTCAGAGTAAAACAACTACATTTAAAGAAATTCACATAGATATTTACCTGTCCAAGGAATAAAGTTTTTCTTTAAAGTTTTTCAGTTAAAGAAGAGTTTATCAATGAAATCACTGGAATCTAGAGACTATTCAACTGACCAAGTGCATGTGTCTACTTCTGCTGATAACCTGGAGAGCTGTATCAGCTCTCCATTTAATACAGTGGCAGTTTATACACACAGAACAGATGTATACCATCACTCTGAGAACTGAAATCTATTTCTTTTGTCAGCTGGACAAAATCAACTGTTTCTTTACCCTATTGTTCCAACATTTGTGATCTCTGCAACTTATAGACTCTACAGAAACTCTTGATCTTGCACTTAATTGTTTAAGTGAAAAAGTCCTGCTGCATAAATATACAAACTCTGGGAAAAACATCTATGAAAGACACAAAAGACAGATTAGTAGAAAAATTAAACTGTGTTGTCACTTCACTTCTCCCTGAAACAAGCTCAATAAAGGATGTCATCCAAAGCTTCATGAAGGAAAAAAATCCTGGTTGCTTCTGAATAAGAAGAAAATATACAGAGTTAAAAACCTATAAACAAAAGGGATTATTTGTACCCTTCACAAAAGTATACCTGCTCATGTTAAGTTTAGAATAGGTAAAAAAATCCTAAATTTTAAGTCATACTACAAGGAAGTTATTTCCCACCATGAAGTAGTTTTCAAATATTTCTAAGATACAGAAACCTTCAATATTCTTTAAAGCATGCAGTAGATGGACAGGTAAGACAGAGAGATAAAAGCCATTTCTAATTAAAATTTATAATAGGAAAAACAATTAGTTTTATTTTTGAAACTTACTCCTTCTAGTGTTCATTCAGTTTTAGAATGCAAATTATTTCATCAATAGAAGCAGCAGCCTTAATCATCCCTCCTACAAGCACATCTCTACTATCCACTATCACTTCCCCTTTTTTTCTATTTAGCTATATCTCTTCTGCCATTGTAACATTTTTCTACTTATTATAGACAGGTAACAGGTTCCCACCATTTACCTACTATATGTATTATTTATAATGAAATATGAGAAATAATGGATTTTTGCATTATGCTAAACACACTTATCTCTCTGCACATGTAGGATGCTGTAATATTGAACTTTCACTGTGAGTGTACAGTGCACCAAACCCACAGACCCCTACCTCTAAAGTAAATGTCATACATTGCCTTTTATTTGAATTTGAAATATCCAGCCAAGAGGATTTCTGCTGTAGTACTATGATGTTTGCTCAGTAGTGTCATCGTATCTTCACATTAAAAGGTAATAAATTTACCCTATTCTACATTCTGTGGCTTAGCACCACACCACAAAAAATGGCCTAAGATAAAAACACTATAAATATGCTAAAATAAACAAGCAGAAAACAAAAATCAAAACCACTCAAAGTAACCCATAAGCAGGAACAAAAAGATCTTTTAATTTCAAAGTGGTTTTGGTATCTCTAGAGAGGAAACCATAATGTCAGTACTGAAGAACCACAAGAAAAGCTGTCTATTAGTGCTTTACATCTGCTTGATTATCACAGAGCAAGTGTAACAGCGAGATGAAAATTAAAAAAGAAGACTGCCAACAGACTAATGATACCACTGTGTTGTCTCAGTTCAGGGCCATACAGACAGGAGGCGAGGCTTTCAGCTCCCTTTAGACGTTCTCTTTGGCTTGGTTGAATTAACGTGATTTCCATGGAGCTACCCCTTGGGCTGCATGCTACTGGTTTTGCCCTATGACATCATCTGTTTCAAGGGAATGAGATTCCCAGAGCAACCTTGCTGACAACTTTTGAAGGAGAATATGGGAGTGTGGGGGTGTGGAGGTGTCTAAATGCAGTGTTTTGTTGTTCTCTTGCTTTCTGTGATAGAAAGACTTTTGCTCATAGAAAGGAGGCTAGGCCACAGAAGGACAAGCATCACAACTCTGCTCCCAAAAAAATCACTGGAATAAGTTCTCTTAACTTGCCTGAGCCAGGGCCTGCCAGCACATGGTGGCTAAATAACGGGTTTAGGTCAGAGAAAACTGCAGCTGGCTGGTTATTGCTATCAATGTGAGGAGTCAGAAAAGATACCATGAACTTGATCCCAAGAGACTAGGTTAACACTTTGTTCAAGTTCTCACAGTACTCTTTCTTTCTTTTTGATCAGAATCATTCCTGCCTTAACTGCATTCATCTTAAACTAGTCTCTCTCTGTATATTAATTCATTTTAGTCATACTTTAGTTAATTGTGTTTGTTTTCTGTTCAGTTGTGAGTAAACTCATAATTATCAAGAGTCATGCTTTTCCCATAAGTCGTTTTCCCGCATGTAATTTTATGAGGAAATAGACAGTGATGGATGACAATCAAAAGGAATGTATGACAGCAGAAATACTGGAGTTTTCTTTCCTAGGAATCTTTAGGACAAAGGCCAAAGTTTTGTGTTGGTCTCCAAGAGACCCTGAGAGACGGGACAGCTATCATCAATAAAAAGTTTTGGTGAACAGGAATGCCTAAGGCCCCTGTAATGCTCAGCCATCTACTCCTGCTGACTCAGCGAGTCACGTCACTGGTGCAAGTGTCTGTGATAGTTCCCAGGCCTTATTTATGCCAGCAGCAAAGAAAGAACTATAATTCAAGACCACCAGTTCAGTCTCTGAGCTGCATTGAATTCTGTCTTGATGGGAATTCTGATTATGACATTCCTGATTGATATTATATGGCATTGGAGTTTGTGGATGATTGTTTTGGCCAAGACCATGAGATAGAGTTGAATATTTTTTCTTACATACAGTGTGCATACTGGCATTTATTTATTCAGGTAAAGAAACACATCTATAAAGCAGGCTGTGTAATTTGGTTACAAACCAAACATTCCTGGGTATAGCATTTCCTCCATAGCTTTTGAGATATGGGTAAGGCTATTTAATGAATTACAGCTAATATTTTTCATGTCTTGTATTCAGGTATGGTTTATGAAGCCACTCAATCAATCAGAGAATGAGGAACAGTAACCAAGTCTTGTGAAACTACTCTTGATCAGCAGGTTTTTGTTTCTGTTCATCTTATGATGATGTTAATCACACTTCAGAATGGTCAAAACTTGGGGCTGATATTTGGGTTTTACAGTCTGCTTTAAGTAGTTAACCCCTGAAAACTACTGTGTTTGAAAAGCATTTACAGAGTGTGACTAAAGGTAGCTATCTGTGGTTCATCTGAAAAGGAATATTGAGAAAATTTGGAATTCAGCTCTGCATCTAATAAAGTAGTATTATCTAATCTCAGCATATGCCAAGTATTTTTATACTTTTTGCAACAAAAAAGAGAAAAGTAGAAATGAACAGTTTTCCCAGGAACTGTAGGTGTAAAATCAAATTATTAGTGATTTTTTTAAACTTGGTCTTATACAGTTAAACTAATTTCTGAGTATAACTGCATTTTTATTTATTGCTTAGTCTTGCTTACCTTTCCCTCTTTCTTCAATTGTGTTTCTTTCTTTCATATCTGGATTCTCTTTCTCCTCTTCCTACATGGAAGTGTGTACTGAAACTACCACTTTTTCTAAGTGTATTATGTGATGTGATATGGATTGGATGAACAGGCTATATTTGGTGGATAAGGAGCTGGCAATGCTGCAAAGTCCAGATGGAGCTCAGTGACGAGCGGTGGCCCTGAAGGGTCCTTATTGGGACCAGTAATGTTTGACATCTTCACCAGTCACACAGACACTGGGACTGAGTGCACTGTTGATGAGTTTGCAGGTGACACCAAACTGGGTGGTGCAGTTGACACAGCTGAAGGATGGGATGTCATTTAGAGGGACCCAGCAAAGCTGGAGAAGTGAGCCCATGGGAATCTCATGAGATTCAATGGGGCCAGGTGTAAGGTCCTGCACCTGGGTTGAGCAATGCCTGCTATCAACACAGGCTGGGGCAGGAAGGAATTGGGAGCAGACCTGTGGAAAAGGACTTGGATGTTTAGCACTCTTAGATGAAAAATCAGACATGAGCTGAAAATGTGTGCTCAGAGCCCAGAAAACAAACCTTATCCTGGGCTGCATCTAAAGCAAGGGAGGGAAATTATTCTCCCCCTCTACTCTGCCCTCGTGAGACCCCACCTGGAGTCCTGTGTCCAGCTCCAGGGTCCCAGCTCAGGAAGGACACGGGCTTGTTGGAGTGAGCCCAGAGTAGGGCCACAGAGACAATTTGGAACTAGGGCTGCAACATCTCTCCTACGAGGAAAAGCTGAGACAGTTGGGACTGTTGTGCCTGGAGAAGGTTCTAGGAAGACTTTATTGCCAAGTTTCAGTACCTGAGGAGGATTACAAGGAAGATAGAGACAAACTTTTTAATAGGGCCTGTAGCAATAGGACAAGGGGCTATGGTTTTAAACTAAAAGAGAATAGATTCAGACTAAATATAAGGAAGAAATTTTTTAAAAGGAGAGTGGCAAAACGCTGGAAGACGTTGCCTAGAGAGGTTGGAAACATTCATGGCCAGACTGGACAAAACTCTGAGCAACCTTGAGTGGCAGCCAACTTGCTCAGAAGACTCTCTGAAGTTTATCTCAGTAAGCTACAGTGCTAAACATAGAAGTCTGATTCACATTGTACTAGTTATTTTGCTTTAAGTCTCAGTGTAGGCAGCCTTATTGCATACTAAGGAAGTATACACATGGGGAAATAGACAAAAGCAGCTACTGTACTGATAAATGCTTACCTTGCTAACTGCAAATTAACTTCCATACAGATACACCCTTATTTCCATCAGTGGGAGTGTTGCTGTCCTATTCCCTAATTATCAGTTCACATTCCACATAGAATTCTAATTATTATAAATGCCCAAATCATAGAATAGTATCCCAATCTATAATTTACAATAGTTTTAATATAGCCTTTGAACACAATTATGCATTGCAGTGGGGCCTTTTCTAAAAGAAAATGTTAAACAGCTTTGAATAGCAAGAACTGATTCAAATGCTTGCTTATGCTTCATGCTAAAAATGGGTAGCAGAGAAAATTTGTCATATTAATTCTATGATATCATGAAAGTTTCTTTTAACTTTGTGGTTGAAACAACTCATTTTCCCCAGTCACCGGTGTTGAGAGCTCAAACAGAAGATGTCACAATGACCCAAGTTTCTGGAACAGCTTCTTAGGATTTGCTAGTAGCAGCCATAAATCAGAGAAAACCAAACCAGAAATGCTGAGATTTAAATTCTCCCCTTTCAAGTGCTCCACTACAGAATCCATTTGGAGTCCAGAACGTGCGCCAGGCAAAATGTGTTGTCTTCTTTAGGCAGCCTTATAACAGAAGATTATAATCTTACTTGAGATTTAGATGTTTCATGGGAATATTTAAGATCTTACCAAAGTTAAAGGATGATTCCTATTAGTGCAAAACAGTCCATGAGAGTGCAGCAGAAAAAACAACTGACTCATTACAATGGTGCAAACCAGTGAAATCGAAATATTGAACAAACCTGATGAGGGAGGGACTAGAGACAGTAGTGAGTGAGTCTATCCGGTATGTCTGAAAATGAAAGCTGATGGTGAAACTTCTCGTAAAGGCCTAAATTATTTGTTCTTTCCTACAGCATGTAGAAAGTCTTACTGGTAGAAGGCAGCACAAATTTGCATGAATTTTGCATCTATGCAAAAAACTTTAAATAGAGTATGATCAGTTGCTTAATATAAAAATGTATTAGAAATTAACTTAAAAAAAAAAAAATTGGTTGCAGACAGTATGACAGTTTATTCTCATGATCTTTCCTGAATTTAATTCCAGATCTGAAGTTACATCTACAGACTACAGACTATGGCAACTTCTTGGCTAATGAAACTGGTCCTCTCACTGTTTCCATCATCGATGAAAAACTGAAAACAAAACTACTCACAGAATTTCATTACTTTAGAAACCATGCTTTTGAACCCCTTGCCACTTTTCTGAATTTTGTCACGTAAGTAATATTACCACATTGCTTACCACACAGTAGTAGAAAAAGCAGTTAAAATAGTGTAAATGCAACATATTGGAATTTCTCTTAAGTTTTAAAACCAGAAAAATTGCTTTGTTGTTGGTACATTTGCATACTTTATTTGCTAATATAAATTCTGAAACTGTATGTGTATATGAAGAGCTGTTGTCTTTGCAACTGATTATTTTAAAGAACATAAGCAGATTTTTTAATGTGAACAGTGGCAGAAGAAGTAGTAGAGATTAATTAACTAAAAATGGTTAAAATTTTCAAACATTTTTTAAATAAGAGAATTTGAAAAACTACATTTGGGGGGCATGATTCATACAAGATTAACAATTTCATGATGTACAGGGAAGTGATTTAATTTCTAGGCATGTGGCAAGTTGTAGATCTTTTTTTAGGAGGGAAAGACAACACATCCTACACCTACCATCATTTTTAGACTATTTGAACCAGATAAATAAAAACCAGGAGGACTTTATAAGGCATATTGCAAGGTACTTAGATCCAAGTAGCTTTTTTTGAAAGTTCAGCTGCTGTTTGATACCAGATGAAGAGAAAGCTCTGATCTCAATATCTCATAAACAGATGAAACTTGCAAATGAATAGCTTAAACAACTTTAAGAACAGGGATCTGCTTTATAACGGTATAACAACATGGATTAGCAAAATACCAGCATGATATTTTGTCTATTTTCTGCCCTTGATCTTATACTTGAATATATTTTAACAAGAAAATTAACTATTCAACTAATTTTCAAGGAACATTTTTATTATAAAAGAAGAAAGTATCATCTTTTTGTAGCTGACGTGTAGCTGACCACTTTTAGGCTAATATAGTAACAGGATCTTAAAGCCTGTCCTAGGGTGCCTATAGGCATACAATGTTTACCTTTTGTTTCAGGGAAATAAAAATGAAAGCATGAAAGTTATGGCAGCTCTTTTCTCACACTCATTGACGTAAATGTTTAGATGTGTATACACAACCTTTGTGTGCTGTGGTTTTTTAAAATAATGGATACACTGTTTAAAGCTATTTCACACAAATCATCGAACTGCATTCCATCAGATCCTCAAACCCTCTTCACAGATTTTGGGTGAGATCATATTAATCCCTGCATGTTTCTAGCTGTGTTCTTAGTCAGCAATGCAAACTCAAGACTCAAGGGCATTCAATGCGTTCCAATTTCTGAGTCACTGACAAGACTCTCATCAGCCTCTTTGGCACTAAAACTATTACAAAGCTGATAGAAAATTTCTACTCAAAAGAAAACTTTAGGTAATAGAGAAGAAATCTGTAAGAGCCTGTTCTTAGCTGCCTTATGGGAGGATGTTTAAAGCTGAATGAGAAGAAAGCCCTAAGATTGGACCATCTGCACGAACTCTGCAGCTTTAGCACAGAGATTTCCATGTACTTCTTTGTACAGATGGTATATATGAAATAAAGAAATCCTAAACCAGAAAAGTTGCCATCTCAGGTGATTTGCTTTGGATACACTCATTGTCACTTGTTATAGTGAACCTACATCTCTCAGATGTTATATTTATTATAGTGATATATCAGTACCAGCTCCTTTAAAAGTATCCATTTTCTAAATCAATCAAGTGGTTTTAAACTAGTGCTGCGTTACCTACTTGCTATTTCAAAACTTCTGTTGATTTTTGATGAGCTATTGATACAGAATGAACATACGTTCTGGTATTATGGCTAGTTTTCAAAAATTTGGGGGTTTTATTTTTTCAAGTGGAAGTTGATTAGAAAAATAATTTATTTTTACTTTTTCTTTCCAATACAGATACAGCTATATGATTGACAACGTAATTCTCTTAATAACTGGCACATTACATCAACGACCCATAGCTGAACTTGTTCCCAAGTGCCATCCATTGGGGAGCTTTGAGCAAATGGAAGCAGTCAGCATTGCCTCAAATCCCACTGAACTCTTCAATGCAATTTTGGTTGACACACCATTAGGTAAAAACCCTAAATTAGTTCTTTTATTTTTTTTTCTTTCCTCAAAACTACTAATCCTGTATTCTTTAGAACAGGACATTTCCCACGGGATATGCTGTGTTTTGGTAACACTATTCTTGAATTGTGGGTCAAGCACTTCTGAAGTGGTGTTCAGGACATATTCTATTACTATTTATTAACTTCTATTATTTATTAGTTTCTATATCCACCTGGGTAGCAGACACAGCGAAAACATGCTACACCAGAAGTGCAATGTATATATTTTCTATTCAAAGTAGTCACTGATTTAAAGCATCTATATTTTTATTTCAACACCTACATTATATTAAATAATACATCTTTACTAAGGATCAAGCAGACAGCTACTAATAAATTTAAATGTGGTAGAACCTAGGTTCCCTCTTGAGATTTGGGCATGGTTCAAATATAAAGAAAAGTCTTATTTTGAAGAACTAAATCTAAGAGCAAAGCAGGGTAAAGTTTGGGAATGTCACATTATGAAATTAAGATGAAACTTTGCGCAGTGTGGTGCAGCAGCCAACACAAACAAAACCTAATAGTCTGTGAAGGGCGCTGAGAATAAGACAAACTGGATGGATTTGAATGTATATGAAACCAATATGTGCCCTCCTCTTCAGCAGTGTGAGAAGTTCTGGGTTCTGCTTCTCAAGGAGGTGTGGTAGTTTGGCCTCAAACAGAAAAAAATTCCTACCCAGCCACTTGCTCACCCCCTACTCTCAGCGCAATGAGGGGGAGAAAAAAGGTGGAAAAAACCAGATTGTTTTGCAAAAACAAGGTTGAAATCACCCACAAAGTACTGTTGTAGGCAAACCAGACTAAATCTGTGGGGATTATAGTAATTAATTAATATTAATTATATAATTAATTAATTATATATTAATTAAACTGATTAATATATGTATGACACAATTAATTACTGATCCAGATATAAGGAAACAAACAGAAAATAATGAAACATTTATTTGCTTGAGGACAATACATTTCCTCCAGCCTTTGCTGTTCCTTCATGCTAGGCTCCTCTGCTCTGCCCCCCTGTTATCCCCACAGGTTACACTGCATCCCTCCAGACAGGCACAAGGGGCAGGGGCAGTTTAGAGCCATAGAATCATAGAATGGTTTGGGTAGGAAGTGAGCTAAAGAGCATCTAGTTCCAACCCACTTGCCATGGGCAAGGACACATTCCACTAGATCAGGTTGCTCAGAAACCCCCATCCAGCTGGGCCTTGGACTCTTCCAGGGATGGGACATCCACAACTTCCCTGGGCAACCTGTTTCAGTTTCTCATCATCTTCACAGTAAATAATTTCTTCCTAATATCTATTCTAATCTTACCCTCTTTCACTTTCAAGCCATTACCCCTTGTCCTATCATCACATGCCCGGTAAAAAGTCCCAATTGGTTTTCAGGTAGGTCCCCTTCAGATACACCTGCGTGACTTGCGAGGGGCTTGGTTGTGCCGTGCCGTGGGTCCCAGCTGGAGCTGGCTGTGTCCAGCACAGCACAGCCCTGCCTTTCCCTCACACTGGCCACCCTGCAGCACACTCCCACCAGTGCCTGGGCACTGGCACACTGCACAGTGAAATCAGAGAAGGGACAGAGCAGGACAGCTAAAATGAATGATGCTGCCATGTATAGACAGACTAAAAAGTACAGACTGCAGTTCAGAGTGGACAAAGCTGATGAGAGATATGGACACGGTTTACAGATTCCTGAGAGCAGTGGTTTGCTCACAGTGAGCTATGAACTGCTGCTTACCTTCAGAAGACCAAATCCCAGCAGAAAACCAGTTTTAAAAGGTAAACCACTGTTTTCACACAGCTGGTAGTAAATTTCCAGAATTTTTTTTGCTAAACTAGTTTGCAAAAGAAGAGAGTGGTATCAGTTCTCTAAAATCATGAGACAAACTTTGAGAAGATACTGAAGGGAACTCTCAGGGCTATACTTTCTGATATTCTCCATTCAAAATCTGGATGCTGGAAAAGTAGGAAGGGATAGACCACAAAACATGGCCGGGCTCATATCCTCTCTGTAAATACCATCTTCCATTGCCACAGCTTGGGAAAATACTCTGGCATACAGCACTGCTCTGCCGCACCGGGATAGCTCAGAACAGCGAGAGGCACGCGTTGGTTATGAATATCATATTTTTAAATGGTCCAGCTGCACAAGTGAATTCATCCACTGCCTCCCTGCTCAAAAGCTTGCTCTTTAGTCAGTTCTGCAGAGGACCCATAAGCACAGATGGTCAAGGTCAAAGCATGTGCCCTTTATCAGCTGCAGCCTGTTGCCTTTCCCACACTACATACGCAAAGAAGAAAAGGGGAAATAGGAAAGAGGGTTGTCCTTAACAATTGCAGAGTACCTGTATGATTTCAGACAAAAATTATTTTTCATGGCCCTCACTAGAAAATCTCCACAATAACCAAACTATATACTTCAGAGAAGATTAGGGCTTTCATTAGCATTCCCATCTGATTCTCTCTGGAGACATGGACTCTTGCTGCAGCACTGATTGATTCCCCTCACTGCAGATACTCATTAAAAAGGAGGGGATAGGAGGATAAGGGGAAAATCAAGCGGATTTTTCTTCCTCCCTATTATATCACCCTTTTTTGTACAGCAGAACCGTTGGATACTTGTTCACACACTGGTGAGCAATAGACAGGAGATGCATATTATCAGCATGCAGATTTATACTGCTATATTATAAACTCTGCTTTCAGCTGCTTTTTTCCAAGACTGCCTGTCTGAAAATGACCTGGATGAAATGAACATTGAAATAATGCGCAACAAACTGTACAAGGCAAGTTTTTGCAACAAAATTCTAATATTTGGGGTTTATCAAATGTCTCAGCAAAGCAGGTCAGTATCATTAACCCTGTTTTATGGATGGGGAAACAGAAGCATGGTGACATAAAGCAAGCTGTCTGAGGTCATCTGGTTGATTTCAAGTCCAGGAATGAAAATCAGATGCTTCCATTGCTACTCCACTGTTTGGGGAGTTTTCCAATTTTAGGTCTGCATCCAAATTCTAATTTAATATCTCATTAATGAAAATGCTCTTGATATCAGGCTAATATTCAGATCCAGATTTGTTTATGAATAACTCAGTTATCCACCAAATGACAGAGAACACTTAGCTCCTGAGTGAGCCTAGGCAGGCTTTTAAATAAGAAAGATGAGATTTGAGAGGGTCTACTGGTTTTGGGTCTAGATACAATGATTTTTTTCTTAAGGATTTTGTATCATTTTCTTCCTTTTAAAATAATTTTTAGCATTGTTACAGCACAGTGCTGCAAGGATATACATCTAACATGTGCCTTGCATTTTCAAAGTACTTTATGAATCTTAGCACACAGGTCACTCACTACTCTTACAATGGTCTGTTTAAAGGCTATAAATCCTCCATTCCTTTAATGGTTCCTCCTGGCACATTCTCTCCAAAATCATTATCATCTTTCTTTCACAGTGGACTCCCCAGATTGCAGAAAGTATTTTTAGAGTGATCTGATTGCACTAGGGGGAAAGAAAAGAAAATTGTTTGTCTTACAAATGATATTTACAAATTCCAAAGCCAATTTTTCATTCTTAAAACTTTTACTAATTCTCTCATTCAATACAACATCAATCATGCCTATGTATTTAATTTTTTCATGTATTTTAATCCTTTCACAGTACTACTATACTAGACACTTTTTCTAATTTGGTAGCATACATATTTGATTCTTATATCCTGTGTGGATGACCATATGTTAACACTTATCAAATCTACTATTTTCTTCTTGCTCATTTGAGTATTAGGGAGATCAATCTGCAAACAGTATTAAATTCTTAATAGATAATTTCTCCTTTACTACAGCTGTCAAGGTCATCAATTTCTTCTGCTCTAGTACCAGATAGCACAATACAGAACCTAATGCATAATTCTTTGCAGTAGATCCCCCTTGAGATGTCTCTACTTAAAATTCACTTAATTGCATAGTTAGTGGCAGCTCCTAACAAGATTGTGTGAAGTTGTAGCAAATGCATTTTAACAGAAATATTCTCTAATACTTTATTTTGGGAGACTGAGAGGCAGGGAGAACAGCCCTGCACAGGTATTTTGAAATGGGCGCAGATGCCAGAATCCTTAACAGAGCAGAGGGCTCTGCAGACCAGCATTACAGAAGCTTTGTCTGCTGTTCTGTTCTAATCCAGGGTTTAGGGTAGAGCAGCAGGGATTAGTTTATGTATCTTCATCCTGCTGGCCCAACAGCCATGGCATATGCCCAAATCCCCTCCTCCGCAGACTATAAATGAAGAGTTTCCTTCAGCCTTATTATGCAGTGGAAGCTCAATGGAGCTCAAAAAGTTCCTTCTTTAGAGAGCAAGTAAAACATAATATTTGTCTCTTTGCAATGTCTGAAAACATTTGATCTTAAACTGTAATAACAAGACATTTGTATTTGATTATTTCAACTTTCATTTGAACTAAGTAATTAAGCACATACTTAAATTTAAATTCATAGGTGGAATTATCAAGGTTAATGGAAGTATTTAAAAATTAGGTTCATGGCTATGTGCAATCCTGGTCCAAGTCTTAAGCAACATTTAAAATGTTTCTCTTCTTCTTTCATGTAGTCTTACCTCGAGGCATTTTATAAATTCTGTGAAAAACAAGGTGGTACTACAGCAGAAATAATGAGACCTATTCTTGAGGTAAGAAACATTCAGTCTTTATACAGTAAAGTACTCCACAATGTTGTCATAATTATCTCACTTTGTTTTTCCTGTTCAATCTCTCTCCATTTTCAAGGATATCTGTCAAATGTTTGCTTCTCCCCTAAATATACCTGTTTTTCTAAGATGTAATGAATAATGTATTCAAGGATGACTTTTACTTTTTGACTAGAGAAGCAGCTAGACCATTCCTAGGGAGGAGCCAGTTAATATTTTTCTGTAACAGAGAGCAGAACAGAATAAATGGTTCACTAATCTCAACCTGTTGCCCTTTAAAATATATCCCCATTATGTAAAAAAAACAAAAAAGTTGATTATTTGGTTTGGGATAGCTAAAGCTTGGCATTACTGTCTATTTACTAATCAATAATCTTAAAGCTTCATGGCACTGCTGCGTTTGTCTACTGTCCTATTAAAATTAGTGGTTGAGGTTAGAGGTGAGTGACCTCTGAAATGAGGGTCATATAAAAAACCAGAACATACTGTGTTATTTTTTTGTCTCAACTGAGAAAAGTTTAATATTTTATCCATGGCATGCAAAGTTCCTAATGTCCTTCCTCCAAAGCATACATGCAACTACTGAATGATATTTTTGTCTCTGTTATTTTAATAAAGGATGCAGAAATTTCTAAAATTCAGTTCTCAGCATTCAGGTCCCCTTTCTTTTTTTATCACTAGTCTATCACAATTCTTTGCACAGGCTGACAGCCAGACCACCCACTTGCTTCCAGGAGTCTTTTTTTCTGGATAAGCAATTTTACACCCTGGAAACCAAAAAAATGCACTGAGGTCTGACGACATCATACTGAAAGTTTGCATTTAGAAGTGAGATAATAACCCTGGGAGCTCATCCCTGAGGGAAGAATGTGACTGAATCACATTTTACAAAACAATATCCTAAAAGGGATTGCAATTTCCTATTTTAATTACACAGGTCACAATGTTTCAATTTATGCTCTAAACAAAATGCTCTTAATCAGGTTAAAGTGAATAGAAATTAAGCATTTTGACTTTTCTTTTCTTAAAAATAAAAATCAAGAGATTGGCTGGCAGAGATAAAGACACTTTCCACAGTTAATTCAGAATTTTCCAAAAGTTCATTTTTAAACAGAAATTCATGCTCAGAGCAGATTAGTTTCTAACATTAGTTTAAGCATGCTGTAAAACTCCCTTTATATCAGTGGTAACAATTTAGCCCATCATAAGCTTCTTTAAAATCCCTATCTAATGTCAATCAGCCAGAAGGATAAACTTTTTATAGAAGATTTCCTTTTCTATATCATGTTATTAACCTGAAAGAAAACATAGAAAAGACCACTAATGGCTGGATTCACAAAAACCCCCAAGTTTAATTATTTGAAAGAATACTTGCTATTTATTTGTAATCTTGTATGTAAGACTACCAACCTGACCCTACAGAATGAGGCGAGTTGTTTAGCTCCCCAATTCCTTGACCACCATACATGGTGCCAAACTTCCATATTAAGAGTACTGAAGATCTTTTTTCCACGCTGCATGTTTAGCCCTGAATCTGGCAAGGAATAGAAAATCTCATGTGCCAATGATTTGATGAATTGATAGGTCTGTGTCTGTATGGATGGGAATTATCTTGCAAATTTTCTCAAACTGGAAGCCACTAGAGGCAGAACTCACACCTGCTACCATTAGTTGCAATTACCTCTAATGTTTTTTACCAACAAAATATTACACATCTAACAGCTAGATTCTACATGACCTTAACAAGTAAAAAAAATAAAGCATTTGTCATATTTGTCAACCTTATAAAATGGTTTCAATAGGTTGAATAGGCCTATTTTTATTAATTAGGGAAGTGAAATTTGATCCTGTTATTCATTAGCTAGAAATCTTTTCAAGCACAATTATTTTCTTCTCATTACTTCTTTACTGTTTACTCCTTTTCCTTACTTCGAAGCCAGTGCCAGCGGGTAGAGAGTTCCTGTTATTGTGTGCTCCTGTACACAAGAGTAGATGTGAATTTGTGCTTGCTGGCTAAAGTGGAAGATTTGTGTTGCAAATGCAGCCTTATTATTCAAATGAAAGGAGAACCTCTCTGCTTAAGCCAGCTCAAATATTCACAACATAGGAAGTTTTGTAAGTTGCCTATATATAATTCACTTGGGTAGGTTTTCCCTGTGCAATCTCTGCAACTAGCAAAGGCTCTGCTGTTCTTAAAACATGAAAGTAAGGAATAAAGGAAAGAATTAAAATCATACTCAATTTAGATCTCAAGACAGAAGAAAAGATTGTTTTTATTTACTCTTGCATTTTTAATTAATACTGTAAGACTGGTAAGTGAAATTTTGCCTTATACAAAATAGGAACCCGAGATCTAGACATTGGATTGCCTTTCAGTCTGCTGCTGCAGTGAAAATACAGATACTACCTGACAGAAGAAATGTAGCCTTTGATTCTTTGTATTAAAAATTAACTGTGATTTGAAACACTCAAAACTTTGACTTGGCAAGTAAACAGCCCCCTCCTCCTTATCAAATTATCATTTTAAATATGTGCATTGAGAAACTACTCTTTTTTTAGGATTTTCATTCAGTTTTTACTATCAAAAGCACTTCGAGTTGCAAGCAGTACTATTGATTCTTGGTCCTTTCCTTTATTAGTTTTATTTATAAGATCATTATTTCGTAATCTTACACATGAGGGTGTGATGGTATTTTTTCTTGTCAACTTCTGGGTAACTAAGCAAGGAAATGAGGAAGCAGCAGAAATTATATTTTTAGGACAAAAATCACAGAATAAAAGCTGCAGTTACAAAATCTTGTTTGATTTTCTAGTTAAAATTTAATACATATTTACAAAGAAGAATTTACAATTTCAAAAATAATGTATGTTTCAAATGCTCTCAAGTAGGCTGTTTTGTTTTAATTAGATTTCCATAGTTTGACTTACTAAAAAACCCCAAAATATTCCCACTCTAATTTAGAATGAGATGTCTAATAACACCTCTTTATTCTTTCTTTTGCTTAAGTTTGAGGCAGACAGACGTGCTTTTATCATCACCATTAATTCATTTGGCACTGAGCTGAGTAAAGATGACCGAGAGAAGCTGTATCCAACCTGTGGAAAACTTTATCCGGAAGGCTTACACCTGTTGGCCAATGCAGATGACTACGAGCAAGTGAAGTGTGTTGCAGAATACTATGCAGTATGTAAACGAATTTATTAAAACAAAAAGCCAAAATACAAATACTTAATTAACATCTCCTAACGTCAGCAAAATTTTAAGGAGTGTACACATAAGTTAAAAGAATTTTTGAGAGAGGGAAAAAAACAGCAGAAATAATGAAGTGTCCATAAAAACATGTATGGGATCAAAGACTTTTGATATGAAGAGATAGATTAAGATAAGACATTATTACATTACTGCAGTACAAAGTTCCTCTTACAAGGATGTTTAAGTAAGACTAAATCACATCCTAGTAAATAAAACTCTTCCTACTCCATTAACTCTCCCCAAATTGAGTTTCACTTCATTGCTTCTGCCTCCAAGATTTTGGAACATAGCCATAGAGCATTTTAAACTGAGCTGACCAATTTGTGTCACGGTTTAGTCAAACCTGATTTATTGCCCATATACCATAAAAATTCCCTTCTGAGAAGTTTTCTCTAAATCATTAATTGATTCAAAGTAGATGGAAATGTTCATACTGATGCAAATATCGCTGTTATTAAAGATTAGTTAATCCGCAACATTTGATCTATGAATTTACTGTTTTATTCTGTCTAACTATAATATTTAAGCTACCTCTATGTAGGTACACAAAAAATGTCTGGTTTGTTGCTTTTTCCACAAAAAAATATCCACAAAGGTGGAGCTGTGCATCTGCTCCCATGCATAAGCAGAACATTTTAACCATGTGTTACCATGTCAGTGAGGTATGGAGCAAGACTATTCATGAGATAGTGGGTTATTCAGATGAATTTGGGAACCATTGTAGTAGACTCTACTTCACTCTTACTTTAAGGGAAAAATAAACCAAACACTCAGAGAAGGAAATGACACAGAAACGTAACACCTAAGAAATCAAGTCAAACGTATCTGGACAGGATATTCCAGGATGACAAATCAGACTAATGGATTTGGATACAATATTAACGCAGGTAAAGCAAATCCAGCTGACTGCTGGAAATAAAAGGAGCAGCCATGTGATGATCAGAGTTCAGTGTTTTGGCTCCATTCAGAGCTCTGGCTCTGGTGGATACTATTTGTACAAGAAGTTCAATGCTCTCTGTCCAAAGGAGTGAAAGGTCACAAGTCGTTCTACAATAAGTCTCTTTTACTGCCTTCAGTAAATTACTTTAAATTGTTGGAAATGATGATAAGAAATACAAGAACAAACGTGATCTTTCTTTCTATTGCTGACTATATGCTTTTAACTTTTGATTTATGTAGAATTGTAATCTATACAGGAGGTCTTCTATACAGAAGGATTACTTAACAAAGATTAATTTATAAAGTAATGTAAGGTGTCTGTGCTGCACAGAATGCAAAAGTACCTTATTTCCATGGAGTGATTGTCTGTGCTTTTAGGAATACAAGGCTGTGTTCGAAGGTGTAGGGAGTGGCACTGGAGAAAAGACACTGGAAGACGCATTTTTTGAACATGAGGTAAAACTTCTAACTTTAAAATACAGAAATGAATGTTACTCACATGGAATAATAATTAAAACAAGAATGAGGTACCAGGCATTTGATTCTACTGTACTGCTTTCTATTCAAGAACATGAACTTCCTGTGGCTGTCAACATTTGGCTGAATCAAATTAGAAAGATTTAGCTTTTAAAGTAAAATTAATCCTATATCATTCTTCTGAAGACTCTTTACAGAGCTATCAATCCTGATAGCCTATCCAAAAGCCATCTCATAAACACTACTTAATGAAATTTCTTTTGAGCAATCTACTAGAGAAAATATTTCACTACTGTCTTTTATTTCCTGTAATGTTGCTGTAGTCTATTACCAAAATTAATCCACAGATGACATTTCAATTACATTGATACTCAAGAGATTGCTAAATATAATCATGGTTGTAATGTTGCAAGATATCTTGAACATAAAAGACACCATGTAAAAATCCCATTCATCTTCCTTGATATTTTGCTATAACACCTGTTTTATCTTTTCTACAGGTAAAGCTGAATGTGCTTGCATTCAACAACCAGTTTCATTTTGGAGTATTTTATGCCTATGTGAAGTTAAAGGAACAAGAATGCAGGAATATTGTATGGATTGCTGAATGCATTTCTCAGAGACACAGAACCAAAATTAACAACTACATTCCAATTTTCTAGATCTGGGAAACTATAATACTTGAAAAGATGCATCATTTCATAGAAAAGAAGGAAAATCTTATTTGAAAAATCAACTCATCAGATTTTTTAAATTGTATTAATGAGCCTTCTTACATCAGTGTAATGGAATTAGAGATATGAGTACTTCATAAGGAAATACTAATGGGCTTATTCAGAAATTTGTTGGTAGATTTGTTTCCCACTGTGTCTATTTTAATTTAATTGATCAATAAAAACCTCCTGCAAGGTCTTACATATATATTCTTTTTCTTTTGTGGAACAAAGATTCTTATCAAGGACACTTGAAAAGCTCTTTAATTCCTTTTTTTAAATTAATGTTTTTCCCAAAGGGCCAATTAAACCACTGCATCTATCTCACAGGATCTTTCTCATGGCATACAGGTATGGACTTAATACTCAAATAGGAGGGAAACTCTGAGATTGCCCTTAACAAATCTGGAGGGGGAGCTTCCTGAACTTAACTGTGACTCCTCTCTGCAACTAAATGTAAATAAGTAACTTCAGTGTCACTAAAACATTTTTGTCTTTTCCTTTATGGCCAAATGAAGAGCACCCTAAGTGTCAAACAAAGGGGGTCTGATGTAGTCCACAGCAATGAAAGTATCCCCTCCCAGCACACCAAGGAATTATCTTTATGTATGCACTAGGGAAGATTATGAAACATGAATGAAAATGCCAACCAAGTCTGTATCAGTTTTACATCAGACACAAACAACACCAGCTCTGAGCTATTTGAGGACCTGGCTAGGATCAGGAACTAAAAATAGAAGGAACAGTTGAAGCCAGATTGTAGCAGGACAAGATTAATTCTGCTGAAGAAAAAGGGAGGATTTTGAAAGCTTTATTGACATTTTCCCTTCCTACTCTATTCAAAGAATTTGTCCTTTTATCTTTCAAACCGGTCATACCTTGATTTTCTGCATGACTTCTCAGTTTCAAGCTGCACAACAGCAAATCTCACTCTTCAGCTAAGTGTTCCTTCAGTAAAAATGATACAGAAATGCAATCCATTTCCTGCTGAGTAGACAAAAAAATCTGATGTCAACATCTCAGAATTATGGAAAACATTCAGATATCGTGACTTTAAAAACTAAGAGATAATATAGCTCTCTATAATATGTAAATGTGCACATGCATTCATACATAAAAAATAAGAAACTTTGTGGGTTTGTTATAAAACCACACTCCTTGAACTGCAAATAACACCAAATGGCCATATCCCAGGACATCCTATCCTCATTTAATGCAGAATTGAGATGATTTTAATATTTTGCTTTATTGTGAACCACAAAACCTTATATTATTACTTTAAAAAATATTTTCATTATTTAATTTAGAAATAATTTAGTAGGAATTTAGAAAAATTGACTAAATAAATGTATAAGATAAGAATACAAGTCTTATTTCTATATCAAGGCATAATCTTTAGTAGATCCAGCAATTCAAGAAAAAATAAAAAGAAACAAAAAAAGAGAATCTAATCACAGCCTAATCTGTGATTGATGCTTTCATATCACAAACTGTATCACAACTATTTCACAAACTTCAGTGGAGAAAGCAACAGAAAACATTGCCACAAATTTGTGGATTTTTCTATATTTGCATTAAAATTACATGAAATTCTATAATTGCATTTAAAAAATGTTGGGAGCAGAAGAATAACAGAGTCAACTAGTCTGGGACACAGAAGCTTAATTAATACAATTCAGCATGAATACTTTTTCTGTGCTGATAAATCAGGCCTCCTTACTCAAACAAAACAAATGAGCTGACTTTCTGCCAAGAATTTTCTGAAGTGATTTGAAGGGGAAAGAATCTGCTCTCCACCCTAAATCATTCTGTGCCAGGGAAGATATGCAGCTGCTGTTGCTATGGTCTGGATACTGTTGGCTCAGAAAGAAGTGAGCAGGAATTGCAGCTTTCATGACTGTGTTGTCAGCAAAACTGGTCTTTAAACTATGGAAAGGACAGCACCAGTTTTGGTTGATGCTTTTTCAAAGAATATGTCTAGATATTTGCCAAATGAGGACAGGATGTAATAGACCTCAATTGTATTCAATTCAAGGACAAGCAAGCTTGGAGTCCTCAAAATCCATCTTTTTCTAGAAATAATATAATTTACATTATTCCCTTGTTATTAAAATAGTCTTTATACTGGTGTCTATATAATATAAATAGATCTATAAATCTATAAATGTAGATACATAAAATAGAATCATAGAGTTTACTGAGTTGGTAGGAACCCAATAGAAAGGAGATACAAAGACCATGTATCATCTCTAACAAGATCTTATAGTAGAAGTTCCAATCACAGAATCACTACCAAGGGCATCATTAACTTCTTGATGGTAATGTCAGTCTATAAAATAGGGGAACAGGAAGCAGCCACTTTTCATCCTCTCCTTTTCACGTCTCAATGAGAATTTGTGTTTACACCCCCTAACAATTAACCCTATCCAGAGAAATTTGTTCAGTATGATTGTGGTGACTATGACCTCAGGCTGCAGCCCTGAGCTGTAGCTCAGGCTTGATGTACTTGCCATCTGCTCACAAACAGCTGGGCAGCCCCGAATTGTGGATGGACCAGGCTGCAGAGTTCGAAGCACTTCCCATGCCCAATCCCTCTTTTCCTGCATGGATTACTGCGTTAGGAACGTTTCTTAAGGACTGAAAATTTACAGGATGAGTCGTATCAGCATATGGTCACAAGACTTCCTCTGCACTCACAATCAGCTGACAATAGTAGAATATCTTGTTCTGGTTCTGTCAATTCCAGCTTGACTTTCAGGAAACACCAAAAACAATCCAGAGACAGCTGGCCAGTGTTTGGATTTGCACAAGATTTATAAAGCTGTTACGATGATTATTACCATAATAGTTTAAACAAGAAATAAGACAAAATCCACTGATTTGCTGGACAGCTAGATTGATTTACTGAGGAATGTGGAGAAATAATGTAATATAAATCATGGGAAAAAGTAAGTGATAAATGGCAATAATATCTACCAGGCAGTTAAAATAGTTTACATGACACAAAATGTCTTCTCAGACAAACAGAAAATCATTCAATATTTTGGAATGTCTCCCAAATGACAAAGAAAGAATAAAAAATCTGATTCAATAAATAAAAAGACAAAGCTCTCAAAGAGAAAAACTTTTATATTGATGACACACTGTGAGAAATATTTGGCTATTTGGAATCCCTGTTCCACAATTATTTTAAGCATTACTTAAAGAAAAATATATTCTCTGGAAGTTAATTACATGTTCTTACTTGCTACTTATAATAACATGTAACAGCAAATCGGACTGACTGAAAAGGACCAGGTAGAAATTTCAAGGTCCTTGATAAGATAAGAGCTGTATTTTTTTTCCAATCCAGAAAAAGTACGTATTCTTATGCAATTAATATAATATTGAAAATGTATATACTCTTTTTTTTCTTTGTGTTGCATTGCTTTCTGAAACTTCTGCTTTGCTATATAACCGTGTGTGTACCCACACACCCACACATACTACAGAATTTTCTACTGACTCACATACCTGCTGGAAACTGAGAGAGCAACCATTAGGTAAATCAGTCTAGAACAATTTAAAAGTTGTTCCTTCACAACACTTTATTTTTAACAGTAAAATGTGGAAAACAACTAAAATATTTGAAAGATTTGTAATAAATTCATTGAATATATATATATATATATATATATATATATATATATATATATATAAAGCAAACTGGTTTTGCATTTTCAACTAAACTGATTTAAACCATTTACTCCATACCACACAGCACAAGAGGCAAATGAGAGCACTCAAATAATTACAAGCCTATCAGACACCTATGAATTTAGGGTCATAAAAATTGTTTGTATCTACAACAATGCTTCAGCCAAGTTCAGTTGAGCCCCATAGCAGTGTTGCTTACAACCCCTGACTATTAGCCAAAAACCCAAACAAGCTTGAGAATGGCAGAATTTGAGGACAAAAGCTTTCACTTATCTGGACAAACCAAGAAACGAAAAAAAAGGAGGTCACATATTCTCTGCCTTCAGTAGGGAAATTAAAAAATTCAAAAGGCAGAAATCATGCTTTTGAAAATCTTCCCCCTCAACCAGACCTTTGACAGAAATGGCTTAGTGAAGTGTATATATATGTATTTTTTTTTACCAAAAGACAGGATGGAACCATCATAACTTCTATAAAACCAAAACCAGAATGTTTTGTCTATCATACGCTGCATGAAGAGGGAGTACTAACACTGTTGGAAATGTGCAGAACCAAAGAAGCCAAAATAAAACAGATGAAGTTTATTTATAGCAAATATTAGGACTTTCGTGGATGTACAAGAACCACAAATTCCAAGTTAGTCTAAACAATATGTTGTAAAACATACAAAAAAAAATATATAATTGTTTTGTGTCTCAAAAAACCACAAAGGACTTAACAAAAGCATATCAGTACATACAGTAAGAGCTACTGTAGGTGATAGTCCTATGGAATAAATAACAATGCTCCAGCTGAATTCAGTGGGAGCAGGGTTAGAGCCTCTGGGTGAGTAAATGGCTGTGTTTCTGCGAGCTGTATTCACAAAGTTTATGTGAAAAACCTGAATCTGTCTTTCAAATTGCTCAGTGTGGCAGAGTGCTGCCCAGTGTCCTGTAGCAGCCAGGACGCTGCCACAAATATTGTGCCAGTTAGTAACCAGCATGGTCACTGTGCCCAGCACAGGTCACAGCAGACTGAGCAGCTGACTGAAAAAGATAACATTTTCTTAGAACCCTTAGATGAATTCATGTTGATGACTCCTCATTGCCATGAGAGAATAACAGAGAAGTTTTGCAAACATTATTATCACCACTCGCCTCTCTGGTGTCCATGGTCTATAATAGAGAGCTTCTGAGTGGGTGCACTTCAGTTCAGATCCAGAGGTTTGATCATCTGACTAATTAAACAGACTTATTTAATTTAATATATGGAATCCAGCATGTATGCTCCTCATTTTGCTCAAATAAAATGCAGAAACCAAACAGGGAAAGACACTGAAACCAGGGAAAGCCATTGCTTTTAAAGTGCTACTAAAAATGACTGCCTAAAATATTGTCAGACTTCCATATCAAAGTCTTATTTCTGAAGCAAAGAGTCTGTCATTTAAAGGTGTGAACTTTAATATTTTTCTCTTAAAACCAGCAATAACAGTTTACAACCTCCACCATGGCAGCAAGGCTGTCACTCTGAATGTCATCATAGCACTGTAAGTTTTTCTCTTATGGTTTTTAGATCAGTCCTTGCTATTGAATCATGACAAATGGTATAGTTTGTAATTTCATCTCTCAAGATTTTTCCCTCACCAAAGCACAAGCCAAGTCTTGCATTAAAACAAACCCTTGCCAAAAGTATTAACTCACAAATCAAACTGCCAGCTTTTCCAATCAGTCCTACTCATTCTAATCCCATGTGCCCTACATGCTATTTTATCTAAGTGTCTTGCAAATCAAGCGTTTCATTGCACAAGGCTTGGAGAAATTTGGGCCAGACCTTGAATAAACATTCCATCTAGATGTCCAGTCTTATTCTTGAAATGGGCAGTGCCATATTTCTTGGAATCAACTAAAAAAAAAAAAAAAAAAAAAGATACTAAACCAGATCATAGCCATTTATTTTAAAAACTACAGCCCTGAACTCTCTTGTAGATTTGAGACCTGGCAGGAAAACAGGAGAGTAAACAGCAAATAATAAACTAGAAAGTTCTTTCTTATCCTTATTGCTTAGGATGCAAGTTGCTGTTTTTCATATCCGCTGAACTACTTTATGGATGGCATATGCATTTTTAGGGGTGGGATATTTATATGTCTGCTAATTTCTTAAGGACTGCATATACAGGATTAATCTCAGAAGCTCCTTTAGAAGTCCCCAGGACTTTCAAATCCAAAAGAAAACCACTGCTATGAGAAATTCCATCTTGTTCTTAAATACCACCCAAAGAATGGAATCGGACATTATTTGTTCCTATAGGGGACTTACACAGCACACATCACCTGGTGATCTATGTTTTTATGGCAGTACAGGCAGTGAATTGCCATTTTATGAAAAATAACAGACTGTTTTTTTTTAATGGCAGCTCAGAACAATGCTGCTGCCTCATTTTTCAGTGTGAAATACACAGATCTGGTTTAATATCCCAAAGCATTTTTGAGCAAAACCCCTAATGTTGAAGAGTTTACTGTAATTAGTTGTAACTATGGCTGTACACTCTGGAAAGGGTGGTAACAGGAGTTTAAAGTAGTGACAGTACAGGATCGATACTTGTACAGTCTTAATCAGCACTACCTTAACCATGGTTAGATTAGCTTTAGCTGGCTGCTGCTTTTGTTCAAATGTTGAGATTGATAACAAGGGGAATGAACCATCTGAGCAGAATGATAGAGGACAAAGTCGACCCAGATCTCTGCCTTCTTTCATGTTTAAGCTATTGCAAGATATTTTCCTTTACTTAGCTTTGAGCTCTTAGGGAATAAAAGCTGTAATCCAGTTCCTCATAAACAATGAGCCTCTGAAATGCTGCTGACAAAACTTACTTACCAAACAATACTCACTTGTATTCAAATGAAGTGATAGCAATTGGAATGTAGACACTTTCAAATATGTTCTACTCTTCTATCTCACTTACAAAATAGTTGAGATAAGTATGTAGGTATGTTTTAATTTGTATCACAATGCCTCTAGATCATAATCAAGATAATGAGTCCTTTCACCCACTATCAGAGCACACAAACTAAGAGCTAAAAACTGTCAGGTACACTTCCCAGGGTGCCAATACATTATTAGGTACTGTCTGGAAGCTGAAGCAAATCCAAATGTATCCTGCACTCAACTGAGAAAAGAGACATATCACTGATCAACAGCAAAAGCTAAGCTCAAAGCACAGCTACTATTCTTCTCACGACCATGGCAGGCTATCCAATTTTGGAACAGAAGGCTGCTCCTAGGTGTAGATGCCAACGACTACATTAACTTATCAATTAAATCCCTCAGCAGGCAGATCTTGAGATTGGTCTGTGCTGCCAGATTCACTTATTTATGTATAGCAACAGCGAAAGAGCTGAAATAGTTTTGGCTGTCTGATGAACAGCCCAAGCTCAATTAAATGTCCTAACCAGCATAACTTAGAGGCATGAACTTGCAAGCCTGAGACATTGGAAACTAGATGAAAGTGAGCCCTGAAACCAATACAGTTTAGGTATCCAGACTTTTTGCAAATGTACACAGTAACTCTGCATGATAGGAAACAAGTAAGTTGCACCAGTTCCTGCTTTTATGTGAGTTTAAGCAACTTATTTACTAACCTGTTCAGACTGAGACAATACCAGGCAAAAGACAGGCAGAAATCCTGCAAGCCAAGAAAGTGAAGACAGGTGAGTTTGGATATTTTGAAGAGTCAGAGGCAGAACAAGGCTTGTTTGGAGCAATTTTAGATTCAGATGCTGCAAGCATGACAGAGTTATGTTTTCAGCGCCAAAGTCCTAATTGGTTTAAGCCCTATAAACAAAAGAGAGTGGAAAAATATTAACACATTAGTGCTGGTGGATCAAAGAACAGAGAGATTTCCCACGGCCACTTTGGGAAGAGGCAAGAACTGAGTGCACATTTCTCGAGTCTTAGCTCAGCATTTCCATCATAAGGTTCCTTTTAAAATACTTATTTCCCAACAAATCTAACCAATAATACATAGTCCAACCCCCCACTTAGAGTAGGTCAAATTATCATCAAAGATAACTACCTTGAACAGACTCTGTTTTCTCTTTCGTTGTCCTCAACTACCTAAACAAGCTGAGCATCTCCTTGTAGATCACATTTTCTAGATGTCTGATAAAATGTGTTTGTTTGCTCTGGACTCTTTCCAATTAGTACACATCTTCTGAAGTGCACCAATTAAGATTAGTTTTGGGCACAGCACCAGGCACATTAATGAGAATGATGATTATTAAAAACTCTCTCAAAACATTTCAGTTTGTGCACTTACAGTATACACAAATAAACAGAAGGAAAAATAGATAAAACCTTTTGGAACTTTAATTCTCCCTAAAGAGTTCTATCACCTACTCAAGGATGATGGTAAACAAGGTCAGATCATTACTCAGACAGTATTTGAAGTTACAGAAAGAACAAATAACTGGCATATTTTGGCAAAGCCCCACAGCAACCAGAATGGGGACAATGATCTAATTCCACTGAAAGAAAAGCAGTTAAACTGTCTCTACAGAACTAGAAATTTGGAAATGTATAAATGGATACCAAAACCTGTTATAAACCTGAAAAATTAAAATTACCTAATCTAATGGTACGGTGACACCAGTAGTGTCTAACTTTATAGTAGTATTGCTTGAAGACCATACTGTATTTATCTCAAGTAAAGTATGAAAACAAGCTTTTATTTTTCAGGAGGAATTTACTTCAATATACAAGGGTAATGCTAGCTGCAATAGGATGATTTTTACAAGATAAGAAGTAGTGCAGTCTGAGTAATATTTTGTCCAGATATGTTTGGGTGCAGTTTGTCCTTGGCTAGGAAAAGTTATGGTCACACTCAGACCAATGACTCTCTATATCTAGCACAGTAGTTTATGAATCCTAACATAACTAATACCAAAACTTAGGAAAAATAATCTACCAGTTCCCTGTTAATAGGATCCACCAAATTAATAAAAGTTTTGACAGTTCGAAATGGTCGTGTATACATATTTACATTCATGGTAAGGATACAGTTGCACTCTTGCCTGGCACAGTCAGGCGTGGTCTCCTTAAAATAAAAAATATTCAACAGTGAAGGGATCGTGTCTCAGAAACAAGGCAAGACATCAGTAAAGTTACTGCTAAGCTGGAAAGTACCTTTTTCTGTGGCAAATACAATTTTCTGCCAAGATGAAACTTAAGTTGTGAAGCAAAAGCCGAAACATATTTGTCTTCTTAAAGCAATAGCAAAGGCTGTTTGCCTCCTCCCAACATAAGATATTCAGATATCCATGTCCTACACAAAGACATGAGTTATCATTATCAAAAAGAACAAATACATTTGGGGTTGTTTTTTGCTACACTAATACAATAATATGTTCCCACTTTCTTTTGGGCAGGAAGCCACGTGAAGTTAATTAATGGACCTGTTTCCAATCTGTAAGTGGAAAAGCAATGGAAAATTAAATTTGTCCTAATTTGTGCCCTTTCTGTCTCAAAGAGAGCACTGGATAAAGTAAACTTGGAAATGTATTCAACTTATGGAAGGTATAATACTTGATGTATTTAAATTTAATTAATCTTTCTGGTTTTTGAAAGCCTTGTTGGCTTTTGAAAGCTAGATGCTCAGGAGTTATATACTACCTTGTCAGACAGAACTACATTAGTGAGAAAAAGTACTCTGGCAAAAGCACAGAAAGAAGAAAATACAAGAAACTGATTTTGTGTTAAAAGTGTAATTAAAAAACAACCCAAGATAATATTGCTGCACATCTTGGTAATTGCTTATAGAAGCCTTCATAAAATTGTCAACATTTCATGCCATCAGGTGTTTAGCATACATCAGAGAAATTGCAACCAGTCAGTTTACTGGCCAGGTTTAAGTCAGTTCCTTTCCTCAAAATGTGAAGGACTGAACTCAGTGGAAAAACTCCATGCACACTGACTTTGCATGATCCACTTTACACTTGTACTGCAATCTCCTAACAGTGATTTTCAGAAGTTGGTGGTTTGTTTTGTTTTGAATTATGAGAGAAAAACAACAACAACAACTTTAGAATTTTATATGGCAGATTTTGCATTAAACTGCACAGAAAAGCAATATATTAAACTCAAGCAGACATTTCAGGCCAACAGTACAGGAAAACAGCCCTTTCACAATCAAAATACTGACAGTGCTAGAGGCCAGAGGAGATTTTAATAAATGACCATCGAGGGACAAAGAGTCAATTCCACTATGTAATTATTAAAAAATTAAGCTCCTTCACAAAGATCATTTGACTTGAGCCTTCAGATTGAAGATTGTCCAGCTTCGTCAGATATATTTGTTGCATTTAAAAAAAAATCACATTGGCTACAACTCAGTTTTGTTACCAATTATTTGTTTGCAGATATTACAGTGTATAAAAAATGACAGTGAAATTTAGAATATATATATATATATGCATACATATATAAAATTTACACTAGACCTGTATGTTCAAGCTTTGCTTTTTGAAAGAAAATGCCTTCTCATTCCCATTAGAACGTAATTCAGTTTGACTGAAAATGCAATTACAAGTTCTTAGCTGTTGTCCAAGTCTTGTGTTTGCTGTTTGGCCACTGTCAGTGCAGCAGGCGCAGCTGCTGAAAAATAAAAGCAATACCTTGGAAACAGCAAAGGCTAAGTATGTGGATCGCTCTTGTGCATAACATCGTAGGAAAAAAATCCAGTTCAGTTGCTACCCAGAGGACAATGTAATGGAACATGGACAGATTTCCATATCTTTGCAGAAAGCCCAAACAGTTGTTTGGTATAAGTGAACTATTTCAGAATAATTATCTCTGCCTCAAGAGGGATATTAAATATGTAGAAATACATACAATTTCTTCTGCTTTTTTTACTATTTCTCTTTCAAATACTGTCTGATCTCAAACCTTCAGGAGTGTATAAAATCACTCAGATTCAAGGTGACTTACCATTAAAAAATTACATATCCAAAATCATTTGAGTTCTCACTTTGTCACTTCATTAATATTTTATTCCTCCCATTTCATTGACTTCTGCTTTTGTTAGCTTTTGTTAACTAATTTTCTTTGCATTTTCTTACATAAAATAAATCAGAAAATAAACTTGTATACCAAGAAAAATCAACAAAATTGCTCTGTGGCTTTCCTCAATACGGCAAGACTAGAATGGTAGAAATAGGAGAAGAGGGGAGAAAATAAAATACTTACATTTGAGAAAGGCAAATTAACTCTCTCCTCATAAATGCAGTTTTTAATTTAATTATTAATAAAGTCTTTATCATTAGGAAACTTGCTAACTCACTTTTTTGTATTATTATAAATATTCAGAACAAGTTAAGATGTTTCAGCACTTTCAAATTAATTATTATTTTACTGAAAGTAAGTATCCAAAAACTTAACTGGATATTCTGGAAACACATTTTTTAATATTGTGCTGAGTTAAACAGAATAATCAACGGTGTGAAAAGAACTACATCAGTCAATGTATCTTTTTATCCTAGTAATTTTTTTTTAAACAGAGATGAAAATGAGTAATGTTTTTGGGGTTCCAAAATTTTTATGTTTTGTAGGTAAAACAGTTTTTAAATTTAACAAATTTCATGCAAATACAACTCCATCTAGTTAATAATTTCTTCCTGAACACCAAAATAGTATTTTCTTTAAATTCCAAAGAGGAAAAATAACACCCCTGAAAAAGAACTATGCTGGTGTATATTTCATTGTTGTATGTTACATATTGTTTGTCTCGCAGGAATAGCTAGAATTGTCAGCAGGAATAATAATGACAGTGGTAACGATACCATTATAATAATAACAACAATTTTTAATACATTAATATTCTGATTTCTGTCATTCAAAAAAAAATCCATCCTCCATAACATTTCTCATTTCAACCCTGCTTTCATTTTTCTCACATCTACAATCCACTGAAAGTAAGAAAACTGATACATAGTACTATTTTCTGAAAATAGGAACCATCCCAGAGGCCATATTCATAAAGGAGATGTTTTGTGCACAGTCAGTTCTGTTATTCACTCAGTACTTGGTAGAAATCCAAAGGAGAGTCCTACAGTTCACACACAGAGATAGGAGCAAGATAGGAGTCACCCTTTAAAAACACAAATTGATCTATTTGAGCCTATCTCCCACATGTATCTTCCACATATCCATATGTATCTTCCACATAGCTTTGTCTGTAGGAATCTGCATGTGGAAATTCAGAACTAGGCCTCTTCTTCAAGGTCTTACATCAGACAGAGAAACAGCTATGGAAAACCCTGTGTTTTCTAAACCGAAATTCATGGGCTTTTACTCATGGCAGAAGCTCATTTCCCTCTGCTACACCTCAAACAGCTGAGCAGGAAATACAGACTTAGACTTAGCTGCATTACTTGTGATGTTGCCAATATTTTGGTGACCATGTCACAAACCGGCCCACCAAAGCAAAAGATGTCATCTAATTGAAGGCAGAAGACAAAAAAGAGCACAAAAGCAGATCTACTTCAAACATGTCTTTAGTCACTCCATCAGATTTGCACTAAAAGTTTTACGTGTTAAGCTGAATGTGCAGGATGTAGAAGAAAAAGTGCAATGCATTTTTAAAGGCTTTTAAAGAGCAGCAGTACACTGATTTCTACAGTAAACATTGAAATGTTCTGTATTAATATTTAATTGGTTAAAACTCTCCTGTATAACTCATAAGAAAAACGAAGTTTTAAAAACAACAATTTAAAAATAGCATTACTCTCATCTAAGCTTAAAAGATTTTAAATGGCAAATTACATTTACATAAGTATAAATTTTATATCTCATCTTAGAACACACAACATGCACAAATTGTTAGTGAAATTTTAATAAAAATCTGGGGACAATGTGTCGTGGCTGCATTAAAAGAGAATAATAAGGAAATCGAAAGTAGCAAAGTTAAACATTTCCTAGTTTATTCCCATTAGCAGTTTAAACAGTCATAGAAGGAATGGTTTACCAAGATTGCCATGTTCTATCAAGGAGGCACATTGTCCTAAAATCGGAATGCATTTAACTGCATTAAACATTGGGATTATTCATAAAGAAACAAACAGTACTGTACCATAAATACCTGGCAAAAAAAGGACTTTCCCAAGCTGTTAAAACATATGCATGAATTTATAAGTCCATTTTATTATTAGTATACATACAATATGGTGGTCTTATTCTTATGTCCAGCTGAGAAAAAGAAGAGAGGATTTTCAAAGACAAAAAGAGTTCTAGGGCTTGAGGAAAAGAAAAGGGGATTTTCAGAGAAAAAGAAGTACTAGGGCTTGAGAAACAAAAAGGCCTGCAGGTAAGAATCCAAGAAAGATCAGAGTGGAGAGTCAGGAGAAAACTGAGGTTCAAGATCTTTGTTTTTCCTTGGAAGAAAAGAAAGTCATGGCAAGAGTTCTGCATGGAAATTTAATAAGCATATAGTCTATATTAAAGGAAGAGAGAGCTCTCAGCTCTTAAATAGGCATGAACACTGTACGAATCACTGTAATGTTAAGAGAAAGAATATACGGTTAAGTCTCAGAAAATATGAATTTCAAGATTTCAATTTCTTAGTTTTTCTGATTAATGCTCAGAGAAGGTTCAACAAAAGACAAAAACAATTTGCAGCTCAAATTGATGGCTGACTCTGGTTCACTTAGGCCATGCTCTGACAAAGGACAAACACAAATTACATTCACTTGATCATTTTCAGTTATGCAATCTAAATAGGGCAGTAAAGGAAGAAGGACATAGGGTTTCTTATAACAACCAAAATCTTGATTCTCTGACTGTGATCTCTGGACCGCTACATTTCTCAACCTTTTCCCTGAAGGAGCATTTAACCTCTGGAGGCAAAAAAATTCAAAAGCTGTCTTGTGCTTACTGTGCCAAAGTACTCACAATCTTAGAGTGAGTACTTTTTTAGAGTGAGTGGCCTTTTAGAGACAAGTAAAAATAAAGGTAAACAAAATTAACTTAATTTTCATTCTCCTCTTCCCTTCTGCTTATATATATGAGAGAATATGGCTGTGCAGGAATGTCTGGTTTTGACTTGCCTTCTGAGCTCCCTTTTGATTTTTATTGACCATCAATTACCCACACACTATGGGCTGCATAGCACTGCTTTAGGTAGAGCTGCAATTAAATCACATCACTCAGTGAGCACTGCAACTAATGAAGCTTGGTCTCTTAAAGATTTGTTTTTCATGGTTGATTGACTTTGGTGCCTAAGAATGCAAACTCTGACTGAAGCCTTCTCTTATGGTAGGCATTTATAAGGGCTGGCTGTTTTATTGTTTACTCTTACTCTGCTCCCTATTCTCCAGTGCTTAATAGTGTGCAATTTAATGATGTAGCTTTTCCTTGGTCTGCAGGCCTTCCAGGGAACATTTACAGAAGCCTTCTACTATACTCCGCCATCTATTTTCTCAAGGAAAAAGAATTTATCAGATTTACTAGACATGTTTGAAGTTGGCCTGTGAACTCAAAAAAAGTTATTATGGAGATTTAAGGCTAATTGCATGGACTTAGTAAACATGCACCTTCCTTCTATAGTTCCTTCTATGGGAATTGAGGATAAGATAGCTTGCCATACTCTGATTTTTTTTTTCCAAAACTCATTGAAAGTTTATTGGTGAGAAAAAATACGAATTATTGCCATTGGAATATGAACAGAATAAACCAAGCTATTTGCCTTCCCTTATTTAAATGCCCTCCCCACACTTCACACCTTCTAAACAACCCTATTCTCTTCCATTCTCCACCCCAACATGAGCTGCTGTGCTCCCACACTCTTCTGTGACTTCCACTTCCACTGGGACTGGATTCCCTTATTCTCCATTACCTGTCTCTACACTCATCTCCAGTATCTAAGCCACATTCAGCTTACTCAATATTTGTTCTCAACCTCAGCCCTGTTTCCAAGCCAGAAGGGCAGGCATACTTCAAAAAAGTAACCCAGTACACAAGAGACTTCCAACAGTGGCTCAACATTTATCTGCTACAATTTCAAGACAGAAGTGAATTTACATTAATAGATTTCATGCTATTGTCAGTGGGAAAATAGTTGTTCCCAGAATTTTTTTTGGATTTAGGCACACAACCTCTAGACTTACAAGCGAAAAGCAATAAATTGATTGCTGATTCATTAATGTCTCAATGATGACTAACAGATCTGAAAAGCTGACAATATCAAGGTATTGAAATAACTGTATTAGTGAATACATTTTGGAAGACATTTTTACACCAAAAAATACATTTTTTGGAACTGTAGATGAAAATCAATGAATTTTAACCCCTCAATACTGAATTAATTCCTTAAAAATGCAAAACTTTAGAATTAACAATTTTTGGTCTTGGAAAAAGGTGTAGGAAGAATAGCCTTGTAATTCCAAGTTTGTAGACAAAGAAACTAATATTGTCTAAATCCAGAGGCAAGCAATTTTATTAATTTATACTAACTGAAGTCAAGTCTTTGCAATTTTTCATTTGAATTTCTCCACAACACTACTTTAAGAACCTACTCATTTTAATGTAATCAGACACCAAATTTTTGGGAGAAATCCAGTTAAATTAAGTGAACCCAAGGTGATTACTGTTATGTGTTATTTACATGTACAAAAAACCTTATATTACAAACTCGAACATGATTGGTCCAAATATTGCATACATAATAGCAGAATCCATATCTCATACCTTAAATGAGAAGCAACGTATGCATACCTCTGATAGATGGAAGGAAATAAATAAATAGGATTAAATAATTGGATGGTGCAGTACTGAAGTTCCTTAACCATTGTGAAACTGGAGACTTTTAATTATATACAGTAAAAAAAAAAAAAAGTAGGACTGTATTGACTAAAGTAGGATTGCACTATAAGCGTAACATCAAAAACCACACATAACATAGAGACAAACACTTATCCCTTATTTACCACATAAATAAGATATTTTGTAAGGACAACATATGTTTAAGGAATAATTTTACAGACATAAGAATGTATATAAGTCAAACATACACATAACTATACTCATTCTGCTTTTGAAACATAACAACCATGGAATCTGAGAGAGCAACTTGAGAAGACTCTGACCAAATGCCAAAAGTGCAGACATTCAGTTGTTATAGGGAGTGTTTATTGTCCTGGAACAGGAGCCAATATTGTGCATTGAAAATCCATTGATTAAAATGTCTGAACACCGTTGGGAAGCAGGACCAGGAACTAAAACTTCCCAGCTGTTCCAGCTCATGTTCCCTAGCTGTGAGTTGTCTGGCATTACTCTGCTGCACTACTGCAGTGTGCCTCTGTAAAGCTCCATAGGGCTGGCACAGGAAGGATAATCCTGGTCCCTAATCAGACAGCACTAATTGGGCACATTCTGACTTGTAAAGAGGGATTGGTTTGACTTTTGGAGGGCACAGAACACAGGTTGTTTTAGGTTCTGAGTTCTCCAATCTCAGTGATCACTGCTACCATGTTTCTCTCTGCTTCTGTCCTCACTGTAACTTCTGTACTCTGTATTGATTTCAGATTTTTTTCTGTACTGGATACACCTTTAATCACACTTCCCTGATTCACCCTTCCATGGATTTAAGGTGACATATTATCAACCACCTGGACCCCAAACCAGGCACAAGCCAAGTAGGAATTTTTTTTTTTACTGCAATGAAGACATCAGGTACCTGTTGCCAATGCCTATGGACACTGAGTACATCCACTGGCAGACTTGGGTGACTACATCTACAGGGTTTTGTGGCTTGTGCTGTTGAAGATAAAATTTATGTTTTAGCTAAACCACAATTCAGGTGCCTAAATGCTTTGTTGAATATGGTCCAAAGAAACTTGTCCAAATTTTTTCTTACTCTACATGAGTTTTGCAATAGTAAATCTCCATGAAAAAAAAATTAAAAAACCCAACAACATTTACCAAGGAAATTTCCCCTCTACTCATTAGACACCTTCCCCCCCCCTCCCCTAATTTGGAAATAAGGACTGAATAAGCAATCAACCTAACCATTTGCATTCAATACTTGTATTACAAAACTTTGCTCATTTCAAACAGAAACCACACTGACTAGATTTGCATGCCTTTGCTCAGGTGAAATCAGCTTGCATTGGAGTCTATTAATGTCAGAAAGATTTGGTTTCAGCCTCATCTTTTATTACTGCATTATTGTTAAGGAAGTTGGATTATTACACGTCACTTCTACATTTCTACAGAAGTTTTTAAACTATCTTGCAACATTCAGGGATTATAGTTTAACAAAAGACTTTCATAAAATGTTAGACAAATCAAAGACAAACAGAAATGCAAACAGATGGTATTGTACAGTAATTTTATGGGCTACAAAAGCCATTAATTTGCAATTTTACTGGTTTACTGCCTATTGAGGTCTACAAGAGTTCTCCAGAAGTATAAATGAAGCAAAACTACTACTTAGACTTTGCAATTAAAGGCCAGCAGAGCTCCCTGCCACTCCTGTTTGTGCAGTCACAGCAGAGAAACAATTACTGAAAAGGTAAGATACAACTCCAGCCACTGGATACATTCTAGTCTATTAAAACCCAGATATTGCAATAGTCTGTCCTAAAATCCATGTTTATGACATGTACATTGTTCAAGCATGCCAGACAAGATCTACTAAAATCTGAGGATAAACCCATTAAATTCTGGAGTCTGTTTTATAGAGATCTATTCTGAATCCAAATTCTCCAAAACTCTCCTTACTTTGTAACGAGTAAAGGAAAAAAATGTCAGAAATATATAAGGACATGCAGTTAAAATATTTCTCTAGTATCACAAATCACTATCTCAGGAATGTTGTGTCTAGAAGGTACTCTTATATCTATTTTTACAAAAATCTTCATGCAGACCCTCTTGCAATATTCCAATTTCAGTTGATTTGTTGTCGCAAGTTTAGTGTCTAATTAAACCTTACCTGAGGTTAACTTTTCTAAAGGGATAGCGAAGGGGTTAATAAACACTCTTTATTTCACCCTGCTAAGAGCAAAGCTCTAAGGTTACAAGGACACTAGACCTGCATTAATTCCTGCTAGCCTTCAGCACTGTATGATAGAGTCTGTATTGGACGGTAATCTTTTCTGGCCAAAACAAAGAAGACAACAAACAAACAAACAAACAAACAAAGGTATTTATCTGCAAAATTGAGACAATTGTATTTGCACTTTCTCAGATATAAGTATACAAGTATAACTCCATAACTTGAATGTTTCCAGCAAGTTTTCAATGCACGGCTTTTAACCTTTAAGTATTTAATACTTAAATATTTATCTGGGACCGGAATGTAAGGGGGCTGTTCTATAAAGACAGGCTGGGAACATTGGCATTGTCCAGCCTGGAGAACAAAAGGCTCTTGGGAGACCTTATAGCACCTTCCAGTCCCTAAGGAGGCCTACAAGTAAACCAGAGAGGGACTTTTTACCATGTAGATGTAGAGATAGGACAATGGGGAATGGCTTTAAGCTGAAGAATGGTAGGTTGAGACTAGATATTAGGAAGAAATTCTTTACTGTGAGGGTGCTGAGGCACTGGAACAAGTTGCCCACAGAAGTTGTGGATGTCCCATCCCTGGAAGTGTCCAAGGCCCGGTTGGATGGGACATATTGGAAGAGTTCCGAGTAAAACTTGGTCTAGTGGAAGATGTCCCTGCTCATGGCAGGGAGGGTGGGGAACTGGATGAACTTGAAGGTCCTTTTCAATCGAAACTATTCTATGATTCTATGTTTCCATTACCTACTACTCTAAAAGTAGTCAGAAATATTAAAAAGTCTTGAGGTTTTATAAGACATTTAAAACCAAACTTGCAGCACTAACAAACTTGTGACATTTTGCATTCATTAGGATATCAAATGTCTTTTAAGATGGAAGAATAGTGGAATGTCACGGTTCCCCAGAGTGTGACAAATGTGTGACAAAATTTTTTTTGAAACAGGAAGGAGGCAGGCCAGAGAAGCCCATAACTGGTGCACAGAGTATTAAATAACTACACACTTTTAATACTTCATAAGGCAAGAAAGAAGTACTTAGAATTTTTATACATATACTAAGAAATAATGCTCATACTTTCCATGAAGCATCAGAATCAGATTACTGATATTAGTAACAAGCAAAGTTTTATAGAAGAGAAATTAATATCTTCTGCAAAGACTAGAGCTAGAATGTTGCCATTTACAATGTTGTCTTCACACACCCTTTGCAGCTAGGAATATAGTGCTACATCCCTTTCAATTAGATTGCTTTACACCAGAAGAACTATCAGTCAGAAAAGCAAGATGAAGCTTAGTACCATACTCTGGAAGTGCTACCAAAATACTGCAAAAGTGGCTCCTTGTAGCAAGCAAGTTCCTAATTTTGGACAATCTCAGAAGTAAAGAGACACTCTAGTTTTATTTAAATGTATGCTTTAATTGTTGTAGAGAAAACAGTATATGCTGAATTCTTTAAATCAGATGGTATAATTTGGTTAATTTGTATTTAGCAACTATGTTGCTAACCGCATACAGCTAGTCTTACTGCCCATCCAGATTTTGTGAGTGTAGAGCCCACATATTCTGTTACATTTGCTGTGTGCAGAAGCTCAAACCATCAGTTTCCAGTCACTTGTACTAGTATCACCAGTCAAGAGAAGACCAGTATTTTTTATTCTAGGATAATCTAAGAGACTTTTAAAGTCGAGCTGTAAATACTGTTTCCTTTCCAAACTGTTTGGAAACTTTGTTTTCCTATAGATTTTCTAGGGAGAATGCATAGGTTGGAAAGTAGTACTTTTGAGAACATTCCTTGTATTTCATGAAGGAATTTACATGCTCAAATCCGATTGCTGGCCCCCATGTTGTTTTTAAGAATAATGAAATACCAGACGTTGCTGAAAGTTGCTTCAGGGTCTCATACTGTAAGCTTTTGTTCCTTTCAATTAACAGTGGTGCTGGACTTTCTGGGACAACCACTCAAAGGCCTTATTTATGCCCGAAAGTTCACGCTGTCACTGCCTCCACAGCGTAATGTTGTACGGTACGGAGACAAAGCTTCATTAGTCTTCAATGTAAGACACAACTTCAGCTCCACATATTTGTGCATATAACTACTTTTGGGTTTGTAAATCCGCAGGGGAGGCCCGTGGCTCCTGCCAGGGGGAAGCCGGCCCCTCGCCCATGCCGGGCTGTCGGAGGTGCCGCTGGGGCGGGCGGTGTCTCGCCCTGCAGTGGGGCAGCTCCGCGGAGCTGCCTCTGCCTCTGCCCTGCCTGCATCCGTGCGCCCGGCAGCGGGAAACGCTGCGTTAGCCCAGCATGGAGAAGAGGCTCGGCAGTGGAGGACGGGGACCAGCCAGGGGGATCGCGGGCCGGGCTCCTGTCACGGCGGCGGCGGCGGAGAGGCTCCCGGCGGGGCGCAGGAGCCCGCCCTGCCTGCACGGCCCGGGAGGGAGGGCGGGAGGCGGGTGCAGGAGACACCCCCGCCTTTATCGCTCTCACCGCACCGGGGTGCGCCGGCTTGAGGCGCCGCAGCGGAGCCTTGTCGGGGGACAGCGGCTCGCAGCAGCGCTCCTTATCCTGCCCCAGCAGGCTCTGTCCCGCGGACGGTGCCCCGGGGCTGCAGCCCGGCCCCGCCTCCCCCGAGGTCGAGTCCGTGCTGTCGGCTCTTCTCCCCGCCGCGGCGCCCGACTTGGTTCAGCCCGGGGCAGGCGCTAGGAATAAGCCCTGTCCCCTTTGAAGAGCCTCGGTTCAGGCTCGCCTCCTCCCTCCCACCGCCGCTGCGCACTGCTCGGTCCCCACTGGGCCCTCCCGCCGGGGCGGCTCCAGCGGCTCCGGCTCTAGCTCCACAAGTTCCTACTGCCCGTGCCCCGGGAGCGCGCACGAGGCTGGCCCGGCCGTCGGGGGCGGCCGTCGGGAGCAGCGGGAGCGGCGGCGGGAGCAGCGCCGGGAGGGGCGGGAGGAGGGCTGTTGTGCGGGAGCCGCCGATGCCGCTGTGAGATGGCATCATTCTGCGCGGCGGCGGCGGCGGAGCGCGGCGCGGAGGGGTGAGGAGCCGCCGCGGCGGCGAGGAAGCGAAGAAGAAGAGAAAGGTGGGAGGAAGGAGAAGGGAGGCGGCAGCAGCTGTGAGGCTGCGAGCCACGGTAAGTGCACAAAACAGGCTGTGCCGCAGCCGCTTCGGTTTGCGGTCTGGCCCGGCAGAACCACAGCTGCCGTCCTCGCTCCTCGCCGCCGCTCGGCCGTGGGCAGCCAGGGGGGTGGGCGCCGGACGGGTGCGATCTGCCCCTGTCACCGAGGGGCGGGGAGGAGGGGAATGGGCGTGGGGGCTAAAATGGCGAAGGGAGCCGTGGTGAGGTCTCGGTCTCTCCTTTCCGGCACTTCCACTCGTCGCACCTCTTGGGCTCTGCTGGCGGGGGGCGGCGGCTGTTGCTTCTCCCCTCCGGATGCCCCTCATGGTGTTCGTGGAATTGCTGCTTCCCTGCCGTTGTCCACTCTGGCTCGCGTCTGGGCTGGACTGAGGGCCTGTGGGCCCGCACCTGGCGAGGGGAGGGAGGGTCGGGGCTGTGCTGAGCCTGTGTCGCTATGGGGCGGGGGGAGAGGGAGGGGGATTGTCCCCGGTGTCCGATGTCAGGCGAATAACCTTGTTTATTCCTGTCTACGGCCTTTGCGAGGGTGACTGAGGGCTGAGTCGTGACCTGTGTCAACGCTGAGTGGATTGCGAGAGGCTTTAGTGGCTAGGAGTCAGAGGCAGCTCCACGGCCGGCCCTGGCTTGTTCCTGTGCGGGGTGAAAGCAGAGGAGAAGGATATTGTTACGTTTGTCTTCACCTTCCTTTGGTGACGCCGGGGAGGGAGGAGGTGAGGATCCGTGTCCCCTCCCCGGTGCGCTGCTGTCGCCCCTCACGGTGCCGGGGCGCACGGCGGGGAGTTCTCGGTCAGCGCTCAGGTTATTGGTGTCTGCTCCTCTCTCGGGTCCCCGTCATGGGTGTTTGGCTGAGCAGACTCTGTGAACTGAAGACCTCGAAAGACCTGTTTGTGTCGCTTATCTTTGTTGTTGCGAAATGTTACAACTCAGTGTGTTTGTTTACTTGATTTTATTTGTAGTTGTCTTATTTTTGGAACGATACCAATTCTCATCCCTGTTTAACTAGGATGATCTAGCTCTGCTTCCAGATCTATAAATGTTTAAACTGTACATCAAAGAGAGAAAAGGACTTAACACCATCTAATCATTTTAATGGGAGCTCTTCGATGTTTGAGTGAAAGTGTAAAAAGAGGTATTCATATTTCAGTTTCATTTTCACAGAGAAGCTGCGTCTTCTAAAAAGTAATCAGAATGCTGTGCATTGGAAAAAACTCAGGTTATATAGTTTAATAATAATGGTTTACTAGGGGATGCAATCACTGTAGGTGGCTGGGTTATATATGGTCATACATGTGAAAGACAGCATGATCTTCATAGTAATAAATCCACTCTTAGAATTGGTATACTGTTTAGTCTGCAATATAGAAACAAAGCTGTAATAATGCTTTATTAACTTGGACTGGTTGTATATTTAAAAAAAATTCTATGCTGCCTTATCTGAGTCCATGTTGGTCAAGGTATAAACTGAATAACTATTTCTGGTCGATTTAAATACCAAAAAAGATTAAAGAAATTCACTTAGAGAAAAAAAACTTCTTGAAAAAAATTTTACAGCTGCAAAAGCATGATTTACTTGGATTCATGACAAAGATGTTTTCAAATGGGGAAACTGGAAATACTTTTGGTTGATGCTGCTTGTGAACTTTGTCACCTCTTCAATGTGTATTTTGAGCTATATTTTAAAGGTCTAGTCCTGTAAGTGCTTCTAGCTTGAGCACTTTAGTACCATATGTAGACTTTCCCCAGCGATACTGTAGAATAATTCCCTTAAATACACAATCATACTTGAAAGCTTGAGAGCTTTGGGACTGATTTATTCTCTTGGTATGGGATACTTTGTCACCAAAAGAATATGGATTATTTTTGCTTGCAAAATTGTTTATATTTATTGCTAAATATCACTGAAAAGAACACTGTAGGTCAGCCAGTATGTTTTTGTTAAAGGGTTTTCAATAAAGTTTAAATAATCACTTGCCTACAAGTGCTTCTTGAATCACAGGAATACTGATGGAGTTCAGAGCCAAACCCTTTTCATGAGTCAGTAGAACCCTTGGAAGAAGGACAAATGTTTGCTAGTTTTATTGCTCTTCCTCTTCTTTTTTATCTTTCAGTATAAAGTTGGAAATTGGGATAAGTTGGAATTTCTACCCATTTTCCTGTTCTTTCTCATGAAAGAATGTCTGTGGGGAAAGAGATTTCATCTGGGTTTTGGACAGGAAGAATCAGGAGTAAGGATCTACAACAGGGCGTTGGTATCGCATTTTGTTTCTTCGTGCTTCCTATGCCATTTAAAACATTAGACTTGAAAACTAAGGTGCCATAATCAAAACATCATGACCTAAGCCATGTCTGTTAATTGGAAATGGCTTATTTTATGCACTTTAAGCAAATACTCATTGTTAGCTTATAAAAACCCTGCAACTTAAATCCCCCGCAAAAACCCTCAAGTTCATTTTAGAATTGAGATAATGAAGTGTGAAGGCTAGGTGAGGCAATGGATGTAGTGATAAACAAAAATAAGTGCTTGCTGCAAGCTGTCTTCAGGTGATTCTTTTAAGTTACTTTTAGCTATGTTAAAAAGACTGAAACTACTGATAAAAATGTTCTGTCTTTTAAACAAGCCTTGTACTGCATTTGTCCGATTCTGCACAGTGTAACATTCACCCGAATTAGAAAAAAAAAGAAGAAAAAACCCTTCTGCCTCTGCCAGAAAATCAGTTGTATAGTGACTCAAAATCAGAAGAGCTGCTCCAGTGTGCCTGCAATCAAGTATGTAAACTGGGGCAGGATTCCCCAGTTTCTACAGTAGTGTCATATTAGCAAAAATCCTGTTATTTTTCCTGTCCTTGCGAAACTTGTAAACCAGAGCTGCTGAACTCTTCCTTTGAATTCTGAGTTATGCAATGCATAGTGACACTCTTCTTTATTCTTAGGTCTGTGTCCCAATGCAGATAGTAGGAGTTGGTTACATCCAGGTCCTCCTTTTAAAGTTTGTTGCCATTGCATCAGTAGGCCACTCTCTGTGTTCATTCAGATTTACTGTAGTATGCTGGAGTTCTCCTGTGGTTATGTAATAAAGTGTCCATAGGTAAGGATCATTGGAAATACTGGAGGTCTCACCTTTGTTTTCTTGAAGAAAAATAATATAGCTGGAAGGAGAAACCTCCTCTTCTGGACACTCCCAACTCTTGCTGATAAGAAGAGGCATTCCAAAGGCTTGTAAAAAAGAACAAGTCTTAGAGTGGTGTACACTCTTTCCCTGCCCTGTCCCTCTCCCCTGTAGAACACTGACATGGCATAGTTTTTGCTAAAATTTTCTATGATATTTTTAAGAGACAGTAAGAGGGAGTTTTTGTTTTTAATTGCTTTTTGTAAGTGAAAAGCTCTAATTAATGCTGCTTAGGATATGCATTTACTGTGTTTGAGGACCTGCTAGTTTAATCAGAAGTGTATTTAAGTTTAGCTCTGTTTTGCAATTGTAGTGTTGCTTTACAGAGAAACACTGGAGATTCCAGGGAAGCGATCAGCTGTCAGAGTGGATGTCAGAATTGTTTACAGGGGAGAGTGCTAGGTTTGGTTTGTTTCTTTTTTTTTTTTGGTTTTTTTTTTTTTTTTTTTTTTTTTTTTTTTTTTTTTTTTTTAAGTTCTTAGCATTACATGGAAAGTATGCCAGGAAATCCTTTAGGTTTCTGTTACATATAGGTCTTACTAATTATTGCATATATAGTAAGAAGCAATTAATCATTGCAGGTTTACCTCACTGTACTTCTGTAGTTCTGCAGCAGCCTATGTATGGCAGAGAAGCAATTGTGTTTTAATTCCTTTTCCCCTCAGTTAGTGTTGAGGATTGTGTAAATTGTTAATCTAATGTGCAGTTTGATAATTCAGTACTATCAAAACAATCGCTTTTAAAATCATGTTAAAAGAGAGTATGGCTTTGGATTTAACTTATAAATTCTACTGATTTTGAAGAGTCAACTGAAATTTACTGAGCTGCTTATGTTACTTTATAATAATTTTTGACTAAAATAAAGTAATGAATAAAATTGGAGTGAAGCATGTGTTTAATAAAGCAGATTACATTCTTCGGTTTTTATTAATCATCACTTTTCATTGGAATATGTTAGATATGCTTATGTTCTGCTTTAAGTGGCTAGCATGTGAGCATACTTACATGTAACCAGTTCAAAACCTAACTTTTTTCCAAATAAAATTATCTGTTACATGGTAGGACACTCTTGATTTGTCTTATGTGTAAATGGCATGGAGAATGCAAATGCATATTAGTAACTGACCACTCAAGTAGTTCAAACAGCATAGAATTACTCCTGTCTACTTTGATTCCATTAGGATTTTAGGCTTATTTTGCAGGAAACTGTCTTGAAGATAGAAGAAAGCAATTTAAAAACTGATGAGAAGAGGAAGTCAGATTCTAAAGATAAGCAGAAAAATAATTCTGATTTATGCATTTAAGTATCTTCACCTTGCAGCCTGAAGTGGGCAGAGGAGAGCTCTCATCTGTGCTTCTGTGAGCATAGATGGCAGTAAACAGGATACTCTGCACACATTTCTCATTACTGGGGTTTTTAACCCAAGTCTTTTGCTATAAGCTCTAAATGGAGCAGGAGATTAGCACAAGAATCTTTTGAAAAAGAGAAACTAAAAACTTCTATCTGTTCCTCATATAGGTGGGTGAAAAATATAAGAGAACTTTGGATTGTATATGCATTTCAAGGTAGCCAACAGTGTCTTAGTATAAATCAAATCAAATGAGTCGTCGTTTTAGAATGGGCTAAAGTAAACAGGAAAGATAAAGTTGATAATCTGTAAAATTGCACAATATGCTTTGGTATTAGAACTGAAAAAATAATACGTGTCTAGTTTTGAAATAGAGTGCTGCTGTAGTTCTTGAAAAATTCAGAAATACTTTTTTTGTATGTTGTTTGTAAGGATGAAGTAAAACTGCTGAACAGTTCATAATACCTTAGTCTTGAAAACTGACCTTGTTTTTACGAACTGGTATACCAAAATTACATACACAATCCTCTCTTGAATTTCCTGGCATCTATGATGTTTGTAAATATAACAATTAAAATGCAGAATAAAATACTAAAGGAAAGCTCAATAGAAGATGAAGAGTAATAGGATTGGTCAACTTCCCTTTTTCCCTCAGGTTAGAAGTGTGGAAGCTGCTTATTCTAAAATTTCACTTCCCTTTTTTCCTACATTCTTGGCACAATTTATTTTCCACTTCCAGCTATCTTTGTACAGTGTAATCTTTTTAAAAAATGGTCAGTTTTCTTACTTGGTATCTGAAAAGATTTTGGGCTTAAAAAAAAAAGGAAAAAAAAGATGTATTTTGACTTCAAGATGCCAGTTACAAGGACAGGAAAATTTCTGTTAGTATTGAAAATCTGGTGGAAGACTGATACCTGTGTGTCAATCCAAAATAACATAAATCCCTGGCTGAATGTCTTGTAAGAGATTGCTGACAGAATGTTTTCATGGGATAGTGAATTAAACTGCATTGTTAAGGGAATAGCTATGGGAAAGAAAACTATTTGGAATCTTAGTTCATAAAATGATAAACAGTCTTCTGATAATGAACTGACAAAATCTTTAGGTAGTGAAATTATTTATTGAGTAATGAAAGTTGAACCCTTGGAAATAACAGTGGGTAGTGTACTATTTTGTGATAGGTATATTTTTTTGTGTTAACATAGGAAATGTAATGTGTGTTGGAAAGAGTAGCTACAACTATTCCTCAAAATGAGGTATAATGAAGTATTTGGTAACAAGAACCAAACATAGTTAAGAATTGTTTTATGGAAATGTCCCATCAGGAATGGAGTAAAAAACTAAATGCTGGAATGTATTCAGAATGTAACATATATGAACTTATATGCTATTTTTATATTACTTACATAAGCATATTTATTACTATTCTATGGTAAATGGTTTTGGGAATCTTCTAAACCTTTTACAAATGAACTGTTGGGTTTCTTAGTTGTTTGCCCTCAGTCTTTGATCAGGAAAATATAACTGATTGAGGAGAAAAACATCAGAGGAGTACAGCTTCTGTGCAAATAAAATGAAAAATATTGTTAATTTTTAGCATTAAAGAAAAGTGAAGAGGCCTTTAGCAGAGGCCCACAGAACCCTAAATATTAAATATATTAAATGTAAATGTAACTTTCAGCCTAAGCTTTTAATCCTGTGTCATACAACTAAACAAAGAGATGTTTGAGCACATTTTGAAAAGTTGAGGAGGGTAGTCTATCAAGAAGTAATTCATACACCATTCAGTTGAGATTGACTGATGTATGATTCAAAATAAGGAATAATTATGCAAACAAGGAGAAATCCATTGCTAAGAAATAGGGATTTTAATAAAAAAGATCATACAGATTATACTTTAGTGCATAAACTAAATGCATTTTAAAATACTTTCTAAGAGCAAGTTAATCAAGACTGCCCACTGTAGCCCTTTTTTGGTTATAGTTGTTTATGTTTTGGTTTTTTTTGAATGTAACTGTCAGGGACAGCCTACTTTCAGAGTTGGTTGCTGTTCTTGTCTGTTTTGTGTAAATCTTGCATGCTGGTTGCTTCAGTTTCAAAGTTTTAAAGGCCATGAGAAATCAAAATTGTTTAAATAAATCCATATTTTATTTACTTTAGGTTTATTTTCCTGCATATTTGAACATCTTGTGTTTCAATCCCTCCCTGATAACAGATGGGAACTAAGAACATTTTTCCAGATGTTTAGTGACACTCCACAGCTTAAAAACGGGTGTTTTTAAAGGTTGATATAGAAGATATAGGAATAAACTAAAGAACAAAACAGACAACGTCGTCATGCCACTGTTTATGTGCACAGTGCATTCCTAGCTTGAATGAATGCTTTGTGTATTTTTTCAACTTTTCCATGTTCTGCCCTGTCTTGAAAGCTGTATAGTACAACTGAAGAAGGCACAAAAAAGGACAGTGAGAGGAGGAGAGATTCATATGGAAGACTTAGAGAATGACTAAGGGTTTTTAATAGTCTTCAGGCTGAGGGCCTGCGTGTTGACCATATCATGCTAGTGGTGTGTTTTGTGGGTAAAGGATGTTGGAGATGCTTTTCTGTTACTTGCCTTTCCTCTAATATCTACCCTCACAAGTCCCTCGAAAATCAACCTGAATTAGGGAATAACTTTGACATCCTTCAGTGGGAAGCTGATCTTCCTGTGCACTTTTTGTAGCACCTGGTTTCAAGGCAGTGTTGCTCTCAAGAATAGGCTGTTAATAATTTTAATAACATAGTCTTTTGCTTTTCACTAGAAAAGATACTGACCTTTGTGAAGGTGTGTTTTCTTTGACTGTTGCTTTTGTAATGATGTGTTAAACTTAATATGCAAGGTATTATTGTGGTCTAGTATTGGCTCTAGAGAAGTCAAACTTTGGGCTGTTCTGGTGTTTTATTAATTTTCATGTTCTCAACTTGTGGGGTTTTTTTTTAGTTAAATTTTGGAATCAGATTAACTCAGACAAAAATTGGATTGGAAAATAATTAGCAAAAACAGGCAACTCTTTGTTTTAAGAAGTGAGAATTACTCATTAGCTTAGAGCCTTGGTGAAGATCAGGTTGAATTCTCTAGCACTGTAGAGGCTGAAGGGCTATTTTTGAAAAAGTTAGGGACAATACTTGGCTGAATGCTTTCAGGTAGCAATAGGTAAGATCAGAGGTAAGATTAGTGCAGTCTGTGACTGTAAGTAGGACAGACATGTTTTAGTGTTTTAACACTGCTGAGATTGACAGCTGGAAAGAGCCTTGCATAGCACTTTTAAAAAATCAAATATTCAGAGAAAAGAGAGTGAGAACATGCAGTGAATTCTACTTATACCTCTTTGAGCTATTTTTTTAGATAAAGTTACTGGTGAGAGGTGGATCACATCAAATGTCTTACTGACAAAAATTGTGCAAAACCCTTTCTGCCACTTTCTCATAACACTGAGTAGGCTTCTCTTCCCCTCTTTGAATTCTTGTTTTTTATGACTTACCAAAACAATGGAGAGGCTGGGAAACTATTTTGTGGAGCAGTAATAATATATTCCCCATTATTGGTATTCCTTAGTCACCTTTTTTCATATCCCATTAAAAAATAGTGGGGGGGATGTAACAGTAAGAGCAACACTCTCGGTTAACATCTTTAAAGTTGTTTCATGTTTGTTAATTTTGCTGTGGCTGCAGTAGAGATGTGTTTACACCAGTCAAAGCTATTATAACTAATAAGGTGGTGCTGACAGGCACAAATTCCTGTGAGTGGATTTTATAAGCTATCTGGGCACTCTTGGTATGTGCTCAGGCTCTCTGCCTGTTTGGAAGCTCATGCTTCCATTTTCCATGTAGTTAAAATAGGTTACCTATATAGTTTAATATGGAAGTGCCTGTATGTAATAGGGGGTAAAATTTTCTGTTTCCAGTGTAGGTACACTAAAATCTGCCTGTATTTTAGCAATCAATCTTAATATATTGCTTTACATTGCTCTTGATGCAAGTGTGATGAGCAATAATTTATACCAAGCATTAGGATTATCCATAACAGAAGATAGCCCAGACAGGCTTGTGTAGCTAGCATATTACATGTTCTGGCAGATATGAGAACTATTCAGCCAAATACTAGAATTTAGGAGAAAACATTCTTCCCTGATTTCTTGACATGTGTGTTGGCCTTTAATTACCATTGTTCTATTCAAGCAACCTGGAAGTTGTTTACTCTGTTTGTTTCACTCTGTATGTGTTTTTATCACACAGAGGAGGCATTGTGGAATTTTTCATTACTTGACATTGCAGCAGGACCTATAAACGTCATTGTGATTAAGATTCGCAAGCAATGCGTACTGTAAATATTTTGCTGAAAGTTGCTCTGTAGCACTGGAACTAGGTTCCATACAGACTTTTCTTACAATTCTTTGCTTCATGTGCTGTTCTAGACCTTTCTTACTTGTAGTAAAAAAGGCACTGTGCAGTGCTGCAGCTCAGACTGATTCAGAGCTTTCTATGGTGTTTGTGTAGATTTTGAGTCGGGCAGCGTAGAGAGCTTGAGCTCACGCTGCAGCCCTTTGCTCAGCAAGCACGTGAAATTGTCTCTTTTGCTATTGAACTTTGTGAAACTCATGGGAACTTATTGTTTCCAAGATATTACTTCTCAGTTTAAGTGAACCTGGTGGTGAACAGATTCACTTGAAGAGATGGAGATGAAAGGAAAAGGGGGAAGAGACAGGTGGTCAGTATGAGTCACGCATGTGATGTTTGCTTGGGAAAACGAGGCTAAAAAGGTCCAAGTATAAAGCAGAACAGAACAGGCAGATGTGTGCAGTGGAACTGATACCTTTAGAGGCTACCTAGAACAGAGGCTAGACAGTGTTAAAGGATTAAAAGGCATTCAGAGGATACACTTTGGGCAGCACAAGAGCCCGACTGTGACTACACCCAAGACGGACGACAGGTCACACGTTTTCACACTTTTATAAGTTTTGGTCCATTTATATTGGGGTTAATTGTCCAATTATAGCTTCAGGTCATGAAGTCCCATCCTCCCAGATTACTCTCCTCAACTTGCTGCTGTTTACACTTTTTGGGCCTGTAGCTGCAATGGTGTCCTTGGTTCTCAGGCTGGAAAAGGATTGTTTTGTCTAACTAAACTGTGAAGAGAACTTGCTAACACTTTATATGAAGTTCAGAGTTACTAAAGCAGTACAGAATCTGGAAAATATGAAAGCTAAAACTTAAGGCATCAGAATCATAGTCATTCGTCTGGACCTCTTGCTAAACACTCGGAAATACAGTTTTCTGTGAACTTCTGTAATGGTACTATATTTTTTTCTTAGACCCTTATATGAGGCTGGTAACATGTTAGAGATAATGCACAGATCAATTCTTCAGCATCTGTACCAATGGTCAGTACTTGAAAGAATGCAGAAAATATTGTTTGTATAAAGCTTGCTCTCCATATCGATAGGAATAGATGATTTGGCTTCTGAGATGGAGGAGTGGAAAATGCATATAGTTTGGCTTAAGAAAGATAAATACAGTAATATTTATATCAGACCCAGTGTGAAGAATGTTAGAATTTTTCCAAAGGAGACGTAGAGAGCATGACTTACGAGGAGCAGCTCAGGGTACTATGTTTGTTCAGCTTAGAGAAGATGAAACGTAGAGGTGACGTCATTGCTGTCTGCAGCTTCCTTATGATGGGGAACAGATAAGGAGGTGCTGATCTTCTGGTGTCCAGTGATAGGAGGTGAGGGAATTGCTTAAAACTGTTTTGGTTTGGTTGGTTAATAAGAAATTCTCTGCTGAATCATGGAATGGTGTATGTTGGAAAGGATCTCAAAAGTGGGGTCAAGCACTGGAACAAGCTCCCCAGGGAAGTGGTCATGGTGCCAAGCTGTCAGATTGCAAGAATAAAATAGAGTACAATATTTCAATTGGCAGGGACCTGCAATGATAATCTAGTCCACCTGCCTGAGCAGTTCAAGGCTGCAGCAAGGTAAAGGGTTGTTAAGGGTATTGTCTGAATGTCTCTCGTACCCTGACAGGCCTGGGGCATAGACCACCTCTCTAAGAAACCTGTTACAGGGTTTGACCACCTTCTCAGTGAAGAAATACTTTCTGATGTCAGATCTGAGCTTTCCCTGACTCAATGTTGAACCATTCCTACCTGTCCTGTTGCTAAATAACCTGGAGAGGAGATTAGTGCCTCCCTCCCCAGTTTCCAATCGGCAGACGTGCTACTGGTGCATTCAACGCCAGTATCCAGATCATTGATATAAATATTGAACAGGACTGGCCCTGGAACTGAGCCTTGAGGACTACCACTGGGACAGGCCACCAGTCAGATGTGGTCTCATTTAGTACAACCCTTTAAGTTCTGCCCTTTAGACAATCCTTCACTGAGCATATCATGAACCTGCTCACCCCATAGCTGGGCAACTTGTCGGGAAGGTTGTTGTGAGGAGCAGCATCAAAAGTCTTTCTAAAATCCAGAACTATATCTGCCACCTTCCCTTCATCCACAAGGTTAGTGGCCTTATACTAGAAGGATATAAAATTAAACAGGATCATTTCATGATCATAGCTGCCAAGTCAAGCTATTTACAAATAGCAAGTCTGGAAGGGCATCTTTTCCAGCTGGCTCACAGAGTACCTTTGACAAGAAGTTACCTCCTATAGACTTCAAGAATTTCCAAGATTTCCACATCACAGTGGTATGGTGCTCCTGGTTGATATTAATTAAAATCTTTTATAAAGGCAAGGGCTACAAATTCAGGGCTTCCCCCTAAATTGCCTAGAGAATAATTCATCAATGATTATATCCTATCTGGAGTATCACTTGTAGGCACCTACTGCAACAACTCCTTTTTTTCCATTCCCCTAATCCTCTCTCAGGGGCTCTCAATCACATAATCACTAACTGTAAGGGCTGTGCAATCAAACCCTCCCTCACATACAGAGCAATTACCTTACCATGTTACCTGCTCTGCCTGTTGCTCCTGAACAGCCTGTAGCCCTCCATCCCAGTGCTCCAGCCATGGGACTCATTCCACCAAGTGTTACAAACACCAATAATATCATAGCCCTGGGAGCTGACCAATCCATCCTGTTCAGGAAGCATTCAGACTGTGCTCTTAGATACATTGTTTAACTTTTATGTTTCACAGTGTGGAGTCAGGAGTTGGATGGGTGATCCTCAGGGGTTTCTTCCATCTCAGGATGTCCTATGTTTTAAGAAGAGTTACAGTTTGCTTTCCAGTTCAGGTCTCTGTTGGTCTGCTGCAGGGTTGGCAACTTGGAACTTAGTAACAAAATATTTATGATGTATCAGGGACGTTGAAGTATCTCCGGAGAAGGGTTGGTTTACTGTGCGGGAGAACTAATGTCTTATTGGCAAGGCCTTACTAACCTGGGAGGAGGAGAGTGCTGAAGCTAAAATTCTGCTTCTGTGAAAACAGACCCTGAGGAAGCCACTACTGTATCTATACCCACCGGTGTGGGCTTGGCAAAAAGATGAGAAAGTAAATGCTCCTATATCCCCAACTATTCTGGCTGGTCTGAAGATTCACTCCCAAAAGTATCTTAATGAAAACAGAAAGTATTAGGATATTCTCATAGCTTCCTTCTTATTTGTTTTGCTGGAGTACTAATTAATAAATTTGGGTCCTTTTCCAGAACGTCTCAGCCTCAAGGAATTTTAATTTTTTTGAGGGAATACTTGTAAGCTGTTCTTAGATAAAGGAGTGAGGGAAAAGGCCAGTTGAAGATGGTTTTGATAGTACTTTTGAGTTTTAACAGGAGAAGCAAAACATTCTGCTGGCAGAAGATATCTGGGGGTCCTGGTGGACATGAGGTGGAACATGATGCAGCAATATGCCATGGGAGCAAAGGGGGTGACTGTCCTGGGCTGCATCAGACAAAGAATCTCCATCAGGTCGAGGGAGGTGGTCCTTCCCTTTTATTCAGCTCTGATGATGGGGCTGCATCTGGAGTGCTGTGCCCAGTATTGGCTCCTCAGTACAAAGGAGACATGGATGTGCTGGAGAGAGTTCAATTAAGGGCCATCAAGATGATTAAAGCACTGGAGCACCTCTACTTAAAAAACAAGATTCCAATATTCAGTATTAGCATAGAATATGTCCTACAGTTATAAATGTTTAGAACAATACATTTTACTGTCCTTTCAGGTTTTCCAGATCAATTTGTTTAGGTAATATTTATGTGCCTGGTGGAATAGTTATTTTTTTAACATACGTATTTTAAACTCATTAATACCGAAGGAACTGGAGAAGCTATTAGTAGGAAGTAAGTACTAAAGGAATTTGAAGGAATCTTATGATTTTGATAAGTAGCTATTCTGTTAAATAGTTTCAAGTTGCTAGCTTTGCCTTGTTATAAACTAACATATATTTCTATTTAAGATAGAGACCTACACTTCAGTCCATAAGTACTTGTCTGACTCAAGTTTAGTAGTAGGTACCACATAAAATAATCTGTTGTTCAACAAACGATGGTCTTTACTGCAATCCTGTCCTAGAAGTACTGTCACCGTGTGTTTCCACTGTATGAGAAGTAAAATCAGTGCTCTTAGCATTATTTTAAATGATCAGGGAAAAACTGATTTCCGTTTCTAATATTTTCTAAGCTATTAAACAATGACTTAAGCTACTATTTTTAATACTTTTACAAATGGTGCTTCATAGGTGAGGAGGCTGTTCAGTACTACTCACTGCATCTTGTGAATCTACTGGCTAATTATTAAACTTACTCTAAGCTTTATGGTTCTGAATACGTTTTGTACCATCTTTTGTGTTCAGTTTGAGCATAGAGCTATTGCTTGAATTGTTTTCATGGGGATTCTGAAAGTTAATAATTTTTCCTTCATTGAGCATACTGTCACATGAGTTAGTATTTATAATATTAGAGGTTCTTTGACTTCATGCATAATTTTAAGGCGTAGTTAGAAAACCTGATGGTAAGCATGCATGCTACTTCATTCCATTCTTAAATATTTTATATTTTGTAACACATGGCTTTCATGTGTATTTTTGTGTTGAATAATTAAAATATCTCCCAGAAAAATTTTAAATTATATAGGTATAAAATGCAAAGAAAAAATGTACATAGGACTGAAATTTAAAGGTAGCAAAAAACAAAACAACAAAAAAGTAAGGGGTTTAAAAACCAGGAAGTGTTTAAATTCATGCAGATAAAAAGGTATGGGAATTGACTGCTTTGGGCAAAAGCAGAATACCAGAAGACGTAGAACTTGGTTTAGTCTGTTAAAAAAAAACATTTCAGTGTCATATAAGTAGATCTATTAAGTTAAATTGAAAGAATCCAAGACTTTCAGGGTAAGGCATCCAGATTAGAAATCAAAGGTTAGAGCTGTTTGTGTAACTTGAACTTTGCTTTTCTCTCATATGTCTAGCAGGAGTCACACATTGAAGCACTATTTACTGGGCTTTGCCACTGAACCATTTGTTTCAGTGTATCTGTAAGAATGGCAAAAAACCCACCTGCTGCTTAATGGTGCTTCATTACTACATAGTTCTTGTTCAATTAATTTACTTAATTTCAATTAACTGAAGCATGTCAAGGCTTTTATTTGACATTGAAAAAAATCTCTTTAATGTTTTTGTAACTTCTAGTAATTTAAAATGAGACTTATTGCCTGTTTAACTATTACAATGTGTTCATTTACAGCTATATATACCCTTTTTAAAGCCCTTGTCAGCTAGAAACATGTGTAATGTGAAATAATTAAAACAATAGTATAGCTAGGCAATATTTTCCTTTTTTTAAAGTTTGTTCCTACGTTCAAACAATTTGTTTCCTTAAGAGTGAGTGTAACAGAGTGCATATGTAAAAGAGTTCTTCTAAGCTGAAACATATCAAGGTACCATTTTGCCAGCTTTATGAGTATTTTAAATTCTGGCATTCTGTTGAAAGGACTCAAACCAGCAAATATTTTCATTAAGTGTATAAGATGTCCATGAATGTAGCTTTTTACTGGAAGCTAATGTTCAGAGGAGTAAGGTTGTTTTTTCTTCCCACCCTTCCCCCATACACCAATTAATTGCTGATTAATTAAAGCTAATACCCTGGCCTAGATGATGTCTTGTCTGTATCCCTAGTCCATTGCAGCTAAACCAAGATTTGTATTGGGCTTCACTGTGTATTTCTGGTTACCATATATTTGTTCAGGAAAGAGAATGGAACTGTGGGCCTTCTGAATTGGCCTGCAACATCAAATCTTAAAGAGAAAGAGAACATCTGAAATGGAGGAGGAGAGGTGAAATTTTTGTGAAGAACAAATTAGTTTTGTCTTAGTGGTTCTGAGAAGGCTCTAGTGGTGCTTGTGGAAGACATCTCTTACTGATGAGTATTTCCATTGCTTCTTAAAGTGGCTTTTGGTTTGTGGTAAGGTTTGTGGCATTTGAGGAAAGAAACCTCTAAGTTCTCTATTTGTAAATATTACTATGTGTAAATGTTACTATGTGTAAATATTACAGTAATTTAAACTTCTGATCATCAAAGCTATCCATATAGGGAATGCCAAGTCTTTGGTTTTGTTTTTTTTGTTAGTGTTGCAGAGGACAAAAAGAACTGTAAAAATGACTCTACTATCCTGCTCAGTGCAAGAAAGGCCAACACATATTTGGGTGTACAGATGTTTCTCCAGCTCTGTTTCAGATCTGATTTCTGTTTGTGTGTATCAAATTACCGAGCTGAAAGTTTCCTGATGGCAGAGGGAGAAACCCTTCATCTTAAAAATGATATTAGAGTTACTGGTTCTCTGTGGAAGTAATACAATTTTGGTCCTTTTTTAAAAAAAAACACAGTTAATTAGACGTGTTCAATTAGCTGTGGCAAAATCATCACCATTTTTATTGTTGATAGTGAAATGGACTTTTCAATCAGAATTGTGTTGAATAAAAATTCTAAATTTTGAAAGTCTGAATGGAAAGAAATTGATTAAGAAAGTTACTTGCATCTGACATAAGAAAAGGCACTTTTAACTTTTTTATTCTTCTTATTTTACATCAAGAAACTTGCTTCTGGCCTATACTTGCTGATTTTCATCAGCATGGTAACTCCCTTCCCCCCACCCCAGCCTTCTTTCCTTGGTGGAAGAAGAGGGCCTGGAGGCAGGACTGCAAGTGTGGATGATTTCCTATGCCTCCCAACAACGTGGAACAACTGTCTTTTCCTGAAAGATGCTCACACAGGATTGCTTTCTCACCCTGTGTGGTCTACCATGGGCAGAGTTTCCCTAGAATCTCTCCTTCCCATACCTCACACTCAGAAGATCAGAACAGCTACAGTACAGAGATCCTGACCCCTACAGCCTCCTGAAATCACTGTTCTCTTCTCCAACTTTAGCATTAATTGACCATTTTTACATTAATGAATTAAAATGGAAGAAAAAAAATTGTTTTGGTGGAAGAAAAGAATCAGTGTTTTCTGTGATGGGATTTTCCTTATGTTATGCAGTGGTATCACAGGTAATTGGACCATACTGTCTTGGTACTTTTTTTTGTTTGTCTTATTTCTAGCTTGACTCTTGTGGTATATGAGTAAGGAAATGGTTTTCTCTCTTGTTGGATGTACTCTTTTATGTCTGAGTACCTTGGTTCTTCATGAAATATCTCCCCAATTACTGGTTCACAGCATCAGGCGATTTATAAATGTGTGTTTGCTGCTCCAGTGATACTTTCTAACTTTAAGCTTTACACGAAATACTTGCACCAGGTGCACTCATTACCAAATGAGTAATGCAATTTAAAATGTGCCTGCTTAAATTCTATGAATAAGTAATTATTCTACTAATGACTGAAAAGTAAATAAATGAAATACTTACTGGTTTTATTCTCTTTGATTTCTGATGTTTTAATAACATTTTGAGGTTTAGGGAGTATTGTTCACAGAAGCGTAAATTTTATAAATGTTCTTGTTAACAAGATTGACTTCCATAAAACTGTTGATTCACATGAATTAGAAAATGATCCTTTAATTCTTTTAATAGACTACTATTTTGTCCATTTCATGATTTTGCTTGGGTCTTACTTTGTCCTAATCGATCTGTAGTTATCCAAAATAATTTATACAAGTGAAGTAAGTAATATATCAGCTGTAGGAGTTAATGACTAGATTGTACTCTTCCAGTTGATGTAGCAGTTATTTATGATGAGGGTGATTTAGACAGAAGGATTGTGATCACTGTGGTCTTCATGGGGCCCTCCAGAGTCTATCTGTGAATTTTTGTTGTCCAGGAATTTTGGGGCTGGGGGTGGTATTTGTATGTGTTGATGAAACAGTTCTGAGAGTAAAGCTTCACATCCTTTAGATCATGAAGTTTAACCTAGAACTTGAATAAAGAGGTGTAGGACCTTCATATTGGGGGGTGTGTGGTGATTGTAGCCCTGTCAGAATTAATACCCTGATTTTTCAGGAAGCTTGTAGCTACAAAGATGGTGACTCTTACATTGCTGTATGTAACCTTCTTTTTAACATTATGTAAAGATAACCTCAAAGATTTTAACTCTTAAACAACATATTCAGGAGCCAAACTGGGCATTTTTTGAGAGACAAGAAAACGGGATTTAGGGGTGAGGAAAAAGAAGTTTGTCCATGATGCAAGAAAACAGTAAGTAGTGTCCCTATGACATAGTGTTCCCTTGTCCTTTAGTGGTAAGGGCTTGCATTATTTGAAATATGAGTTTTAAAATTGTTTAGTTAAAAAATCCTCATCTTTCAGTGTTTCTTCTCCATCTGTTTTTCTTTCTCATGGAGACTTTTTTGCAAATTAGATCAAGAAAATACAGGTATTTTGCTTTTGACATTACTCTGGATGTGAAAACTACTCAGTCCTCCTAATGAGTATTTTCGCTTCACTTTGTCTAATTGCCATCCCATGCATTTCTGCAGATCAGACAATGTGTTTAGTTGAAATTGTGTTTAATTTTGGCCATGCGGATATGATTTCTTCTGGCTCATCAAGATGAGAGGTTGCTAGTCCTTGAAACTTTCAGATTTTCAGTGTTGGAAAAATCTCTACTAGAACTTTCAGAAATCTTCCTCAGCTTACAAAAGGTTTTACTTCTTAAAAAAAAAAAAAGATCGTAGTCTCATCTTCATGTAAGTCTGTCAGTTCTTCTGTGACTTCTTAATTGTCCCTGCTTAGTTTCATTCAATATATGCGTGGTCTCTCTGCAGCAGCCTTGCTCCCCAGAAGCCCGAGATTTTTTTGGAAACATTTATCTTAACGCTATTTATTTCCAGTCTTTGTTAATTTTGGACTGCTCTTTCATGGTCTATTATCCCAGAAGAGCTTTTCATGTCTTTTTCTTGAGTATGGCAATCTGTACTAGTACCTTACAAAATGTCAATAATACTGTTTTTGTCAGCACTGCAAACAGTTCCTGTGATAGAGTTCTTGTCCAGTGTCTCACCTCACCTCTGCCCCCTGCCATGTCTGCATCAGTAATTTTCCTGTCAAAGGTTGAAGGGCCAAATTTTGGATTATGCTTCTCTTTTTCAATTGTGCAGCAGCATTTTTCATGTGTTCAACCAGCGTTTAGGGACTAAAAGGCATTTGAAGTTCTAGATAAAATTGCTCATCTTGTACAATCTAGTTTGGCTGACTTTTCTTCTTGAAGGCTTTGTTTATGTGGAGTAAAAACATGTTTGATTGGAAGTGAGTACAACCCAGTGTGCATCAGGCAGTGAAAACTCTCTTGTTTTTTTTTTAAATATTAACGTTAGAGTAGCTTTTTGGATCTTGAATGAAAATGCCAAACATTGTCATGTGAGCAGGCTGTCTCCTGAATGAACCAACCTGCATCTGGGCTGATTAGTCAATAACCTGTTAATTTAAAAATGTCTGTAACTGAGTTTGGACAGTTAGTGATGAAAATAACTGATGACTGAGGCCTTAAATAAATTTAATGTTTCCTTTCTCCTTAATTCCTAACCAGTTCTTGATTTCTAATGAGTTAAGAAAAGATGAGTGGGCTGCAGCTGTTAGAATCTTTGGAACTCATTAGAATCTTTGGAACATGATGAAAACAGTCAGTTCAACTAATTTACTCTGTTCAGTAAAGCTCTGTTCAATATAAACTATGACACAAAACTTTTTATATTGTTGGTAAAAACCTATGTTTATTTTTAAAAATTTAAATGCTTTTTTAAAACTTTCATATATTTTAGTGTGTTTTTCTAAAAAGTATTGACATGCATGTCAGTATTTTGTTTACAACATACTGGAAGTGTGGAACTGTAATCCTTGCTGTGTAAATGCACCTAAGTGTACCAAATTAAGAATATAAAGGCAAAAATATAAAATAGATTTCTGTTATGGAAGGATGTTAATTCAACAGGGTCAGAACAGAACATCAGGGGACTCTGTTATTGAGGGTTGCAGTCATGCAGTTACAGCCCCTTAGCCAACCCTAAGCCTAACTTTATTTCATCTCCATCAGCTGTTGAGATCTCCCTCAAAGTGCAGTAATTTCTCCCAGGCACTGTGGTGCATTTTTTCCTTCAAGAGGAAAGATACAAAGCTAAATGTAGTGAATTCTCGCTTCCCTGTTATCAGAAGATTGGCAAACATGTTTGCCAAATGCAGTTAGCAGCTTAGTAGCTAGCAGAACCAGAAGCTCAGGTTTGGGCAGGTGGTATTACTTGCACATAAATCAGCATGTGAAGTCTGAGGAGATGATACAATGAATGTCTACCTGAGGATTCTGACACAATTTTTTATTTATTTTTCTTTGTGCATCCTTGATGTAAGGTTAAAAAAAGCACAAAGCTCTTCCAACCAACCAAATAAAAACCAAAATTCCTCCAGCATTTTAGATCTATCCAGGTTAAACAGTTGGAGGAAAGAAACAATCATAATTTGTCAATTGCAAAAGTATGTTCAGACTAGTTTTTTAATGTATGTTTAGAACTAGATTGCAGATCTTGGTTTCTTGTGAAGAATTTGAATTTATTTGCCTCAGAATTGTTTGAATGTATTGCTTTTATGACGTTTTCCATATCAGTGGCCTCCAAAGTTAGATGTAGAAGGCCATCCAGTGAAATGTGGGAAGAAAATTTAGGACTTATATTTTACCTGAAAAATAAGAAAGAAATTAAGCTATATTTAGTATACATATTGACACTGGCACCCTGTGTAGGTCTGTATGTCGGATGGTCCTATGTTACATTTGGTTCGTGAGATGTCCTGAAGACAGATTTAATATTCCACAGTATGATGGGGTCACAGTAGCACCTTCATTTATTCATTCACTTCCAGTGTATTGTAATGGATGCAGTTTACTTGTGCCCAGTTAGGAGGATTTTTTGGATTATGATATTTAATTTGTACTAAACAAACCCTCACAAAATGGGCAAGTGGCTTAAAGAATTCCTGCAAATAGACCATGGATTGAAGATAATACTAGTAATGTGAATAATAAGAATATTGTAGAGCTGATGCTTCTTCTACTCCTAGCATGAGCTCTTGGTCATATATATTATGAGATGAAATCATTGGCAATTAGATCTGGCAAGAAGTCAGCCAAAACAATTTGGTTTATCAAGAATGGTATTTCAAATATGGATGTACATCCGCTATTGGAAATGATGAACATTGTTTCTTGAAGTATCAGCTAATGATATTATGAAGCCATCACCATTAGCAAGGCATTTAAAAACTAAGCACCTAGAACATGAAGACAAACATCTACAATTTTTTTCAGCAATGATAAGGTCATGCTATACTCAATCCAAGACTTTACAAGATTTCACTAAACTTACTGACAGATCATTAGAAGCCTCTTTTGAGACTTCTTAGTAGCAGAAGACACAGATACTGTTAGGGAAACATTTCATCTTCCTGTGGTAGTATAAATGGCAAACAATGTGGTGACAAACTAAAACACATTCTTTTGTCAGCAGATACTGTTGGAAGATGTCTGGAAAATATTGCCAAAGTTCTGAAGAAATAAATGTCAGAAAAAATAACAGAGTGGGAGAAGCTTGCTGTACAGACAGTTGGATGAAAGTACTTATTGATAATTGCTAGATTCTGTGTCTATAATGAAATTCACAAAGAACTAAGTCACTAGGGAAAGATGTACCAGACAAGAGACATTCTTAACCATAAATTCTAAACAGTATCTTCTTTTATAACAACATTTTTTTAAAATGGAAAAACTGTACAAAAGTAACCATAGATGGAGTGGTTGATTTGACCAAAGTAAAAAAGGTTCTTGGCTAAGGTTACAAGTTGAGCACCACTTGCAGGATTCATTTGCTACGTCATGCAGAGGCAAGCAACAAGGAAATTGGAGCCATAAGTGCACAAAGTGCTGCAGGATGTCATCATTGTGGTTCATTGTGTGAAAACAAACCCTTAAATAGTAGAGTATTTAAAATAATCTGTAATGACACTGGATATGACCAAGAATATCTTGTGTACTGTGCAGAGGATCACTAGTTATCATGGCAAAGTGCTTAGAAGGGTTGTAAAGCTTGAAGATTAATTACATGTTTTATCTCACAAAAATACAAATGTTAACGAATTTCCTGATCTGTTTGGTGATAACAGTCAGCAGTATGCTGACTATCAGTTATTTTCAGAAAAATAAAGACACTTAAAGAACTTTCCCTTGAAGGTGAAGATGGTATTTTAACAAGCAAGAAACCTAATGCTTTTTGAAATAAACTGATGCTATGGAGAAAGCATTTTGAAAGTTTTCTTGTGTGATTTTTGTTGCCAGAAAAGAGGTGTCATCTGTAAAACCTTCCATATTTGTATGCTTAAACTTGGAAGCAGAATTTCATTATTGGCATAAAGGTCTTCCCAATTAAGAGTTTCAGAATCTGAAAATTTGATAAAAGTATAAAAATGCAATGCCTTCCATTGGTTTGCAATAACAAGTGATTGATAACAGAGAAGATGGGAATTTACTGGCCAAATTTCAAGAAAAACCTTTTCATAATTAGTGGATGGAGATGCAAAATGAGTGTCTTGATTTAGAAGGTGATGCACTTTGATTTGGATGTACATATCTTCATAAATTGTGTTTTCCAGCTGTGACAGCCAAAGAACTGAATTTAAAACTAGACTTTCAAATCACTGTGCTACAAAGTTTTAAGTCAACATTTTAAAAAATGCTGAAGCATATTCAATCACACAGCTCTCACAAAAAAAAATTAGTAAGAGCAAAAGGGTTTTTTATCATTAAAATTCTTTAATTTTTATTTCATCTTTTCATGCCCTTGTCAAGTGCATTCTGTCTCCATAGATGAAGGAAGTGATTTGTGGGTGGACAACAGTCGGGCAGAAAGCTGGTGGCAAATCTAGGGACAGCATGCAAACTATTTGTCTGAATTGCTCTTGTTGATTGAGTGTATTGTTCTGGTGACAGCATGATTTTCAAGTATGTAAATATTTCAAATGTTTTGTTCATTTGAAGCTGTTGGTGCTCAGCTTATCTGAAATCAGACCACAAGTATGTCTTCTAGAGAGAATTATTGATATATCACAGCTGAAATTTCTGTTCTTGCCTTACACAGTTGTTCTAAATTATGTAAATATATATGTTACTGAAGTGTCTTGGCATCCTTAGAGGTGTAACGTGGGACAAATTTCTAAAGTGATGTCTTTTTTTAACTGCTGTTATGAAATAATGTGTTCTGCTGTGCCTAAATAATATTTGGTGACTTCTTGATTAGCTGAACCTTTTATTTAATAGCTGTAGCTAACATGCAGAGATAAGTACTTTTTAATAAGCTATCTGTTTGCTTTTTTTAGGCTGAAGCCTAAACCTCTGACATGGCCACAGCCTCACCAAGATCTGATGCAAGTCACAACCGTAATGGAAGATTACAGATGCAAGTAACAGGCAAGTAGTGATTTGCATGATAGAGATTTTTACAGGAAAACATATGTATTCTACAAAAGCAATCCTGGAATTGAGTGTAAAAATGAACTAATTAATGTTTTAATTGATGATATGAATGTTACAGTTAATAATGTGACTATAATATATGTAGATGATTTGAAGCTAAATAGAGATGATACAGTGAGTTGCATGACAGGGTTTAATAAATCTTCAAAATAAAAGAAGGTATTCTCTACAAAAGTACAGACAATTGCAATAAATTTTGCTTGAGAACAAGTAGTTAGTGATGTGTATTCTGAAGAGGAAACACGTATTACTGAAATTCTAGGAAAATGATTGGTGGTTGTAATGAGCCCCAAGCTGAAAATGGGTACAACATTTAAGTGAAGGTGGAGAACTGGAGAAGATCACAACATTTTCTATCCTTTCAGAAGATTAAGTTCTTTTATTACATATCAGGTAAATATTTGTAGAATATAATATCCTTAGTGCCACAGGTTGGACTAAGCAGACATATGTAGTTCAGTAGGGACCTTTGGTGATTCCCTAATCCACTCTTCTGATGAAGGCAGGGCTACCTTTGAAGTTGGATCAGGTTGCTCCTTATATTGTCCAGTTGAATTTTCAGTATCTCAAAGGCTGTAGATTACCAGCTTTACTTGTGATAAGCCATGTTAATTTGAATCTTTTTTCCTTCTATCCAGTTGCAATTTGCTATGTTGTCTCTTGTGACTGTTTACTTTTTTTCCTTTTGCTCTACTAGTTCTCACAGTTTGAGGCAGAAATCAGCCATCATAGTACCTGTGGCAGGGAAACACAGTAGGCTGCAAAGAGTCCTGGGAATTTCTGATTGTGCTGGGGACGCTTTTTCAGTAGATTTTGAACAGGCCAAGTAGATTATCCATTTTGCTACTGATGGACAAAAACTAGTCAAAGATGTAGCAATTGTTGTCAGTCTTAGCTACTCTGTGTCATAGTAGAGCAGAACTGAGACTTCCTTGTAGTCTCAAGGTAAGCAAAGTGCATCTAAGTAAACAAGTTTGAAATTAATTGTGACAGTGTTGCAGCTATTAAAAGTAAAAATGTTACCAGCACATAGATACATAGATATGCTACAGTACATGTATACACCTATCATATATATATATATATATATATATATGTGTGTGTGTGTATTTATGTGTATATACCACTGATAACTAACTTGAAATTTCCAGAGATTCTGAGAAATCAGGGAATGCTGAAGTAAAAATGGATGCATAGTCAATACTATATTAAGGCTATCCTGAACAAAATTCGGGAAAAACATGAATAAGGTACCATGTCTTAATTAAGGCTACATCTAAAGAAAGGTGCATCTTGCTGGATGATCCAAAGATGGCCAGGTTATCTGAGAAAAAATATATTGTTTAAAAGTACCCTAAATTGATATTTTATAAAATTAGATAAGTGAGGAACCTCAAAAATTATTAACCTTATGTAAGGAGCACATTACTCAAAAATGTGATGAATCAAAACTAGCAATAACTAACAGCAGAGATGCAGCCACCTATAGATTGAATATATATATATATATAACTGTAAACTGACTTACACAAATGATCTTTAATTTCAAACCTGTGTGTACAGAAATGGTAATTTTTTATCCTGTGCTGATCTGCTCCTTATGTAGATAGTTTTGTATTTTTCTGGTACTGGGACCTCTTTTGACTCCAAGAAATCTGGGTCAGCGCTCAAATGGGAAGAAGTCTTTACAACATTCGTGATTAGTTTTCTGAAGGTTTAGTTCTCTAAACCTGGTCTTTATTGCAAGTTCAGAGGAATGAATGCCAGTGGCAGTATCATAGGGAAAGTAGTGTGAGACAGAGGAGAGTGGGACTGTAGTATTGCTGACCTACACTGCATTTTTATGTGCAGTTTTTTTTCGTTTCTTTGCTGTAGAAGCTATACCTATATTTCAAGAGCTATACTTAAAAAATGCTTTCATAAAGGCAGCAAGGATCATAGACTCATTTTGCAAACAAGCAATTCATATGGAGTGATGATTTGTTTGAGTTTGGACAGATACAGCGTGTTGTAGGCATGTTTTGGCATCAGTATTTGTTCAAATATTCTTGGTCGGATCTTGTCTTGTTAGTTCTTTTGGAAGTCTTGCTGATATTATTACTAATTCATAGGTTTTTTTAAGAAGATGTCCTAACCAAAAGATGATAATGGTCTCCTTTTATGTCTGGGGACTCAAAACTTACTAACTTGAAACATAATCAGATAAAAGAGGGGAAATTAAAAGGAAGCTTGAATATCATTACTAAATAACTGTATTTTAATAGATATTGTATTTTCCTTTGGAAAGCAAATTCTAGAGGAAAATGTGGAAGAAGTAGAGGTTGTCAAAACTTAAAAATATATCATGATTTCAGATGGAAAAATATGACTTGTGTGTGGAATTACAGTTTCAGTTTTCTATATTCCAGCTTTCATCATTACCACACTGCAGTTCACTTTTATGACTCATGATGCATTACTAAGACTGGACTTTCTAAATGTGAAGGAGTTAAGTTTGCACCTTTTATTTGAAACCAAGTAAAAGTCCATGGCTAGTGCCTTTAGAATCTTGGGTGGTTACATCCCACTAACTTTTAAATGACTAATGTATATGTCTCAGAATACTGCAGTCCAGAAATATGTCTCCCTTTCAGTTTAGTAAAATTCCATGTTGAATTAGCAAGTACCAGAAAGGAAAGGAACAGGGAAGAATTATTTCCAAATGGCTGAAAATACTCAGCTCTGTTTTAGTTTGCAAGTGGAGGGAACAAGAATTACACTGAAGCAAGGGAGGAATTAGAGAGAAAGCACAGCCAGCAGGTAAATATAGTTGAGAGTCCATTCTTGTGGTCTTTTCAAGACACCATCTGCCTGAAATAGAATTTAAAATCTTGTCAGTTGCTATTGGTTTTTATAGTGACTTCCTCAGCTGGGCATGGAGGAAGGAGACCAGATTTATGTTCAGGAGCACAGAGGAACTCACCAGTGATTTGGAGGTGAAAATACCTTATTTGGTCAGTGGTGCTTCTTAGTTTTTGAATATTTACCTGAAACCTTTGAGTTACACACCTGCAAAGGTGTGTAAATAGGGGAAATCAACGAGTCGGTTTCTTAATTTTGACAAATTGATGTATAAATCCACAAATTCAACCATGCAGTAGTACAAGCAAAGAGATGAAACTCTGTATACAGGTTTTGCTATGCAGGGACATTTTGAAATAGGCATGAGCTGCATCGGCTTGCATAACAATATATAACTAAAAAATAAAGTCTGTCCCTCAGATGCATTGTTAGATGCATCATCAGATGTATCATACTTAGGCATTTTTCAGTTAAGGGAAGAATAGGGAGAACAATGAGGAAATAACCTATATAATTATGCTGTCTCTACAACCAGTCCTGCCAGTATGTGGGGAAAAGAGTGTGTGACACTTAGTTTCAACTATCTAACAGAGCAGCTTCTGAAAATAAAAGCTACCATTTTTGCATTGACTTCTTTCTGTTCAGCAGAATTAGAGAAGGTGAGGAAAAACACTGCCATGCAAAATATTTCATACAGTGTGTAGGCAGTACATTTTCTGTTTTTCAGCAACAGTATGCTGTTATAGATAAAGTAATGTATTTTATTAGTTTCTAGTGCCAAACTGAAACGGAAAAAGAATTGGTTTGGAACAACTTTCTACACGGAATTAAGTGCAGATGGAGAAATTAAGAAAACAGCAAAATCAAGTAGTTCTTCAAATCCCAAATGGGATGAGCAGCTGACAGTGTAAGTAAATTCTTTGGTTGTTTGATACTATTTATTAGACAGACATTGCAGGCAAATATTTACTAAGCTTGGCTGCCTACATAGTTTGCTCTGGCTGTTGATGTCTAAATGCAGACATAAGTTGGTATTTATCACAAATGATTTTTTTTCTGAATCCTTACAATGTTTTGAGAATATTTTTCCTACAGTGTGTTACTTGCGTACAGTGGCTGTACATGATATAGTCTTGATATTTGTTCAGCACAAGTTTCTAGAAAAACTTATTAATTGTAACCATGTAATTCTCAACTTTAGAAGGAAAAAAGTCTCAACTGGATAAGTAATAGCTTTGAGGATGGTCACTTCTTCCTTTGAATTTCCCATTGAAGGGATATGCACACAAAAAACTGCAAAGTTACCTTGCAACTTACCCTGATGTTTGACCGTTTTAATCTTCTTGTGGTTTAGTTTGGTTTAACTATGCTAGGGCTGCATACCTGAATAGGACTCCATGAAGAACTGGCAATCTTGAACTTGGTTAGAATGTTTTATTGACAAGCAAGATTGTGTTGGTTCAGACTTGGGTCTGGAAACAGCACAGTTCCTATCAAGTGGCATTGAGTCTGGGCCAGTACATTTCTGTACAGCATCTGACACGTCTGTGTGCAATAGCCAGCTTTGTTAGCAGTAGGAGCCATGCTGGATTCCAATAACAGTGCTGGAGAGCGGGGAGTGGCACATCTTTGGGCAACTCTTTGCTTGGGAACACTTAGTTACTCCAGACCTGGTCTGAAGCAAGTAGGTATTCCTGTGCCTCATTTCTTGGTATTTCAGATTTAGTGAACTTATTAGCCCTTTTCAATGTTGCAAAAGATAATAATGCAGTTTTGGACCTGAGGATGATTTCCAGGATCAAGAACTAGAACAAATACAGAGCTATCAGTATATTCACAAAGACCTGAGTTTCTCTTGAGGAGGCAGGCTTGATTTGGCAGGATCTGATGATCTGATAGAAATGAGGTAAATTGCAGTGCATAATAAAGGCAGACTCATTTCATAATGAGTATTGCTTACTTAGGGTTTTACCCTTACATGTATTTTTAAGGTATTCTGACCCCCTCTTCCCCTGGCTGTTGGAATGGTATTTGAGGTTAAGTGACCTCTCTGGCTTACCAAATTCTCCTCACTTCTATGGGTCAGCAATATATTTGTGTGTGTAGGTGTTGGGGATATTTTCCTTTACTTTGTTGAGCTGCTCTTCTACTAAGACTTCCCTTAGAAGGCAGTTTATTCAAAATGCAAAAATATATTTACTCGTGTTTCAGCAAAAATGGACCACTTTGTCCAACATGCTCAAGTGACTGTAGAGCTAGTCCTGTTGTTGGGACAGTGGGGCTTTTTTTGTTGTTATTTTCATCATTGCTGATAAAACTTTCTGTATATATTAGGTCAATACTGATGAATTTTGGCCTTTTACTTTTTGCAATGAAGTACTTCTCCCGTTTTTCATAGCCAAGAGCACCTTTGCAGTACTAAACCCTGTATTACAAAACTTACTCTCCAGGACCTAGCATAGGTTGAGCAGGGGAGAGATCAATGCCAAGGCTTGTCATAATATTACTGCAAGTGGGTCCTTTACCTTTCTGCTTCTGTCCAGTTTTTACTTTAGCTTCATCATTTGAATTTTCCCCTCTGATTTCTGTGAGTATGCCTTATGGTTTTATATATATTTGTGGATTCACAAAAAATGTTTATCAGCACTTCCATGGCAGGCTGATACCTGTTGAGTGGGTTCTTCTTGCTTGCAAATAGATGCTTCATTGCTTTTTCCTTTTTTGAAAAACATATAGTATTTTTCTTTTCAGTGACAAACAAATATACTTCCCACCTTTTTCTCCACATTTAATAATGTAAGTTTTCAGCTAGAGCTCCGAAGGAATAGGGGAAATAAGCCTTTCATAAATAAAGATATGTTTGATATAACTGAGATTTGAGCAGTGTGTAGGTTATTCTGATACTTCTCAAATACCTGATGCTATCATAGTAATGCACTTTAAGTTTGATCCTAAGTGTAAATATCATAGTGTTCTCAGTTCTTAATTAAAAATTTCCCCTTGCAATACAAAATTTCACTTTGGTAGTACCAAGAAATACAATGAGAAAGTGAATAAAGTTCAAATACTCCTAATAATAATAATGAATTCTTAAAAATCTGTATATATTTTTTAAAAAAATGTATTTTATATGCAGGAATGTGACTCCACAGACTACGCTGGAATTTAGAGTGTGGAGCCATCACACTTTAAAAGCAGATGCTTTATTAGGAAGAGCCACTGTAGACTTGAAACAAGCTTTGGAAGTACACAATAGAAAATGTAAGTTATCATGAAGGATATTTTGAATAAAGTAAAATTATTATTACAATTATTATTATTACTAATCTATATATCAAACCGGCAACTGAACTACTAACTCTACATGTAATTACAACTGATTTTCAGTTGATATCTTTACTTATCTCTTTAGAGATGTCTGTTCTACTGAGAGTATTACATTTTAAATGTAACAATGGGATATAATACTTTTGAAACAAACAGTAGAGTATTAGTTGCTGAAAATTAAGTAAAAGCAGAAGTTATTAAATACAATATTTTGTAGCAAGCTAGTAACTAATTTGATAGAAGATCTGTTTTACATTTGGTAACAAAAAAAATAAATTAACTTTCATAAAAGCCATGTAATTTTTCATGTTTTCCTTCTCTGGAGTCACTAATAGAAAGGCTGGATATTTGTCATAATTTAGCTGCCCAGAGAGCAATAGAAAACATTGATTAATGAAACAATTGTGATCTTCCTTTTAGTACATTAGAGATTCTTTGTTCTGTGTAACTTCTAATATTAAATACTTTTAATAGAATGTATCTAATTTTTTTGCAATTTTTTTTCCTGTAGTACAACAAGATGGTGAATCCACACTTTAAATTCCACTCCAGAGTGGCAGTAGAATTCCAGCTAAAACAATCTTAGCCTTTCTCACAAGTTATATATATAAACCTGAGGTGACTGTTTAGAAAGTTGGGGGGAAAGGAGAACAAAAAAAAAGCTTAATTTTTCTGATTCTTAGAGAAAATTGAAACAGAATCCAAAATTAAGTGGGACTTCTTCAACAGCATTATAATGATTCAGCAGTAAACGTCATAGTTAAGCAGAAAATTTTCTTTTTAAATAAGAAAACTGTATCAGAAGAAACTGGGTTTATAATAATATTAGCCACAAAAAAGTAATTAATATTTTAACAATATCTAACAAAATAGTTAACATTTTATTATTGTAGATCCAGGGGAGGTTGGATCTACCAACTTCACAAATTCTTTCAGGGTATGATTGACTGAGTTTGCTGTACATTGCACCAAAAGTAATTTATGTGCAATGTTTCTTATTTGGGCAAGTCAGTAGTTAGACACTTACTGGAATACCTAAGAATTGGTAGACTGATTGGTATCCTTCATTCATTTAATTATTGATGCCTATTCTAAAATGCAGCACTTGAAAGGCTCTTTGCTGATGAATATGGAACGGGAAGTCCTCTAAATGCAGAAATTTTAGAATTAATTTGGTTACTTTTCCTGCTAAACACTACGAGTATTAAATTGCTGCCCACACACCTCAGAGTTTTCTTGCCAGCTCAGTTGAACTACAGCCAACAGCTGATCTGGTTTAGGAAGATAACCTATTAAAATAGCAGAAGTTAAACCAATCACCCTCTACAAAAATTAAAAATGTGTTAAACAGACAATTCAGTGGTAGGTTGGTTTCTTCTCTTCTTTGAGATGGTACTTTTTTCGAAAGTGCATCTTGCTAAATCAATAATCCTGTAGATTTAGGAGCTTTGTGCTTACTGCAGAGATTTAAAGTCCCTTAAAATCCATGGTAGCACAGCAGTGTGTGTCTGCTGGTAACTGCTGCCCGACTACGCTCTCAAACCTGCCCTATCAAAGAATAGCTGGGGAGTATCTGGCAATGGGTTATGGCAGCCTCCCTTGTTTTCATCTTTATTGTTCACTTGTGATGCATGCTAAGAATTAAAAAAAAAAAAAAGAAAAACAACCAAAAATGGAAATGCTAGTTTAATGCATAGAAGTCCCCAGTTTAAATTTAACTTGGAATGCTATCATATGGAGGGAAATATGATGGCATGTCTTTAAAAACTAATCTTTTAATCTGAGAGCACAAATACTAAAAGGTCTTAACCATTTTAACCTGATTAATGTGAACTCCTAGCTAACTGTGTTTGGATTTATGACATGTAGCTTTAACTGTTGTAGTAGTTGATTTAGAGAGAATTATGTATCATCTCCAGCATGTTTTACTTTTGTCTCTCTATATATGTCTCTCTACAAATGTGTGTATTTCATGTCAGTCAGATTGAATTTTACAGCACTATCAGTTATCTCAAATTTTCTTTCAGTGAAAATAGTTTCTGATTTAACTTTTGGTTACCTGAGGTATCCTCTTTTACTGTTTAATTCTTGGAGTTGCAGTATATGAAAATACTAGTAAGGATTTATTAAAAACAGTTTTAGAATTGAGGGAGGACTCTATGCAGTGTTTGCATTTACTTCTTCCTCAAATAGATGTTTTCTTCAGTGGTCTTTTAGAATTAATTTTGGAAGGTGCTATGAGAAATGAATACACGCTCTGGTTGTAAAATGAGGTTCCCAGTGATTTTTAATATTTGGATGTGTGGTTCAGAAGTTGTTTGACTTTAAGCCATCACATGTTATGTAAGTAGTGCATAATTTCCAGAGGGCTTAATGGAAATGGCAGACCTGGGAAATCATTAACAACAGAGTACTGAATCCACGTGGATTCTTTAGCATACCTATATAATATACAATATAAAAAGACAGTTCTTTTTTAAATTAAAGTATGCATTTACACACAGCAGGTGTAAATATATACACCTCCATTTCTGCTTTGATTTGAATATCTCTGATGTTCAGTTATGTAGAACTAAATGCATATATCACATTTGTGTGTTGAAAGACTCTTTTAATATTATTTAGAATTTAATTTTTCCTTTACCCCTTCTTTCCTTCTCATCTCCTACCCCCCCCCCCCCCCCCAACTCCATTTCTAGTGGAGAAGGTGAAAGAACAATTGAAACTCTCTTTGGAAAACAAGAGTGGCATGGTGCAAACAGGTGAACTGACAGTTGTGCTAGATGGTTTGGTGGTTGAACAAGAATCTCTTACAAATCTCAGTTCATCAGCAACCAGTAAGTTAAAATTATTAAGTCAGATGATAATATTTGGATTAAGATTTCAAACAGATATAATAGAATTATTTCTGTTGAATTTGTTTCTTGCTGTTCAGTAGAAGTTCAGCAAAATGGCGAGGCTGTACATGAAAGCAGAGATGCTTCAGCAAGAAGTTCATCCAGGTTGGAATTTTTTTTGTGTTTTATGCAATATGAAGTGTATTAGCAAATTTATCAGTTGAAATGTTTGGGTTGTTTGTGTTTTGGTGGGGGTTTTTTGGTGTTTCTTTTTTAATGGTTTTGAAGATGAGAGATTTCAGCTGCTGAGGTCTAAATTATGTTGCCACAGGTTTTAGAAACATTATTTGTTTGATAATTACATAATTTAGTTCAACTGACTGTAAATCTATAAAATGCTGCAGCAGAAATTAGGGGAGTGGTATCTCAGTGTATTTTTTTTGTCCTTACTCAATTTATTTTCTTTTGCTGCTTAAGAACCATTTCTATTAATGTCTACCAGCTTTTTGCAATGTAGCACCTGAACGGAAGGAAAAGGAAAAAAAAGCCTGAATTACTTCCCCCTCAGCCTTTTTAAGGTCATGATCAGGAACTTAAGAGACATGTATTGAGTTTCACAAGCAGTATTTGTAACACTGAGGCCAAGGCCTGTTTCCTCCTGAAGTGGCAAGAAAGAAATTCAGACTAATTAAGAGCTTCATTCTTGGCTTCTCTGCCATTATAACCCACTTAAGGACTGGCTGGAGAGAAGTAGGAATAGATTTTTTTGCCGCTCATCTCTAGTAAGACAAACAGGTCAATTCAGATCAATTTAATGTTACTGGGCTGCTCAGTTACCTTGTGTGAACCCATTTCTGTTTAAATTATTGACTGGAGTGAAAAAACATCCAGTTGCTATGCATTTGAGTAACTGGAACTTGTTTGTCCTTGTATGCTTGACTTGATTCTTTTTTTGTATTTATGGATGTTTGTCTCTCTACCCCAATGGGTGCTTAAGTTAAGGGAGTGAGAATAAAAAGCTGCTTCTGTTTTTTCTTTTTAGAAAGATTTGGGACTGCTAAAAGTGATTTGAAACCCATCTGCATACCACTTTGAAACAGTAGTAGCAATCATTTGTTTTCATCCAGCTATTATTGCTGGAGATAATATCTTGCTGGGATCCTGCTCTTGGTGTTGATATTTTAAATTACTGCTGTTTACCACACAACTATCCAGCAGTTTTGATGTACAGTTTTAAAATTAAGAAATGAAGAAAAATTTTAAAGTAGCTTCTCTGCATGTCTTTAGGAGGTAAATTGAGTTGTCAGTCTAGAGCTAAAAAGGGATAATACTTCAATTCTCTGTTTATACTTCTCCTTTGGAGCTGGGTAAGGTAGCATGGAAATGCTGCTTATTCCCTTCTTACTCCACATAGTTGGATTTCTAACTGTTCTTGCATTTTTTGTCATCTGTATAGTTTCAGTATTTAACCTCTACTCCTTGAGATGATAAGGAGTTGGCATTGAGTGTAATTTTTGAAGTATGTGTCTCTGGTGGATGGCTTTGAGCATTCTGAAAGAGATTTAAGTAAAAAAACAGTGTACTGCTGTAACTGAACAAAACTTTCCATTCACAAGCCCTTAAAGTACATTTATTTCCATGTGGCCTTGCAAACACAGAGCTGCCTATGTGTGTTTGTCCTCACAATGCCTCATCCTGCCAATGCATTGAGGTACTCATCTTATTTTCCTTTTACTGAGGGAGAATTTGTTGCTGTCTTATGAGTACTTTTAGTGATATGACTAATAAAACCAGTTCTTCCTCTTGCTTAATGAGAGAAAAAGCTTTCCTGCTCATAGCTGCACTTTGGAAGGGTCTCTAAGGCCATTTTGGAAGATGCAGCAGGTGCATCAGTCTGTTCAATTCAATTCTAATATGTCATTAAAAGTAAAAGAGAAAGTGAAAATGGAAACTCTTACCTGTTTTAAGTATCTGAAATCCTCAGAAGTGATTCTTGCCTTTTTCTTTACAGTCAAGTGCGAGACCAAAACAATTATCTAGGCTGCAAACACCAAAATATAATGCTATAAACAGTTGTGAATTTACCAATGTTTCTTTGTTTCTATAGCATAGTTTGGTGTAGCATTTAGTTGCATAACTGTTTAACATGTTGCTTGTAGTAATCTAAAATCATCTTTTATTTTTACCAAGATCTGCTTGTGACATTTCTAATGGGATAGACAATCAAGTACCTTCCAGCTCTGTAGTAGAGAACACGATCTGTGTAGAAGCTGTTAATGGAGACAGCACACCATCTCCTAATCATGTTGCAGCCAGACCCAAAAATCCACCAGTACCAAAACCACTCGAGGCTCAGCCTGTCAACAGCACTGGTAAGAATGGGAGAACATGTTCCATGAGGCTTTTTTATCTAGTTGTATCTCAATTTGAGCTACTTTTTCTATAAAATTTTTGTTGGAATTCAAAAGTACTGGAAGGATGTGGCTTGAATTTATAACCTTGTGTGTCCACTTCTGTAAATTTTTTTACAGTAGACTCATCCTTAAGTATACTGAGTTTCACATTTTATCATAAGTTCTTTTCTCTGATGAAGATTAAAGTGTCCAATATCTTCTGTTTTTCTGTCCCAGATGATGAAACCATATTACTGTTTGTCTGGAGGAAAAATCAGATTTCTTTCACAATTAATTTAAGTAACTATGGTTAAACTTTTCCTGATATTACATAAATCTGATTTAAGCAGGGAACTGATGTGCTGCTCTGAGATGTGTTGCAGACTTCTCGTGCATTCAATTTTTTTCAAAAATGCCATTTAAAAACAGGTAGTGGCAAATATCGAATTTAATTTTCCTCTTAAACACAAAAACATTGATTCTGACTTCAGTTCACTTTTGATTCAGTAAAACTAGTGAAAAAGAAAAGTTTTTTTATTTTTGTTCCTCTGGCATCGAATAATGACTGCTTTCTAAGCCCTTTGTCTTTTCTCAGCTGTTTGAGAGAGATTACAGTGATAACAGAGAGAAAAGACAACTGTAAATAGAAATAGGCAAGTTGTTACTAAATGGGAGAACAGAGATTGTCAAACTCTGTAATACAGTGAAAAATGTTGGTATGGTTGGAAGATAACAGAAACAATTATGAACTTTAAAAATTAATAATTAAATTAGGTCTTCTCTGAAGCTTTTCTCTATTTGGAGGACTTTAATTTGATTCCCCTCTCTTTTCAGCTCAAGGCTAGAGGGCATATATACTATTAAGGCATTGCTCCCTTTTTCTTCAACAGCAGAGAGAGCCATTTGAAATCTGTATTAGGATAGGGTAATTGAAAAATAATTGATTTGTTCAAGTGGTGATATTGATGAAATCATCTCTGAGCTTTCACTGAAGCATTGATGTAGGAGTAATCAACTACTGTATCAGTGGGTGAAGATGTTTTTAAGGCAAGGCATAAAACAGATCTCTGGCATTTTTTGATGACACTTTTTTTCCCCACTGTTGTGCTTTAGCAGGATTGTAATTTTATGTGATGTTGCCAAAATTTCTGTTGTAGGCATAATTGGTTAGTAATCGTCTGATGTAATGTTTTATACCTCTGTTTTGGAGATGAACTTACTAATAGAGCAGATGATTTTTTTATTATTTTGCTTCTGACTACGTAATCCTAGTCACTCTTTCATGTGGATGAGTTGAAGTTTTTAAGTGGAAGTTGAAATTTCAGTTGGTTTTTTTCTTGTGTAGGTTAAGTTGTTGCTAGTTTAAGCAGAAATTTGAAGATTAAGATGAAACTTGATCAGATTGTTCATAGTTTTCATGTCATGCTGAAACAATATAAAATCTTGATATGTCTTAATGTAGTTAATTTCTTTTGTGCCATCTGGAAGCAGTGTTGTGTTACCCTGGAAAAGTTTTGTTCAAAAAGTAGTGGCTCTGTAGAACTTAAAAATCTGTTGCCTGTAAAGTCATGCTTATTCATTATGCACATCAAGAAAATTCATATGGTGCAGTGATAATTCCTTAAAGAAACTGACTTTCCAATTTAAATTCTGATGACAGAATTAAACAAGTGAACCCTTTAAAATAATGAAACAACATTTTAGAGGTGCTAGTGTAGGATTTAATTTTGCAAATGTATATCAAAAAGGTTAAGAGTATAGAATTATATTAGTTTCAGTCCTTAGTATGGTAAGGTGATAATATACTGTAAAGTAAGAAAATTGCTTGAAGCATGTGTTCCATGTCCTTAGTCCTGTAGAAAACTGTTGCAACTATAAACAGGTATAAACTACTAAGTATAAATAGAATTGTCACTGTATAATGTTGATTAATGGTGCAGAAAATGAAGGTGCTGAATGATCTTGCACTGCTTTTTATAGGGCCTTGACTTTTAATGAGTGTCCTACAGACTGCTGTACCTGATGCCACTTGTCTAAGTTAGACAAGATCTTGATGTGCTGAGAGACTGTTCTGTTAAGCTCTGTAGATGATTGGTGTGTTGTTGGCCAAGTGGGCTTGGGACTAATAAAGCCTTTTTAGCACCCTTTGCTGGCTAAATCTGTGCCTACTTTAAACCTTTTAAGAGATTGTGCTTGCTTCAGTTTGATGGCATTTTTGTTGTTCTTCAAAAGATAGAATTGATTTGCTTTGTGATTCTAAAGTAATTTTCTTCAGTCATTGAACTACATAAGTTGTATTAGCCAATAATAGCTTTTGTATTTTAACCTGTCTTTTGGAGGGGGACTTTTTTTTCCAAGTCACACACAGGTGTAGGGTTAATTGTAGGGCTCTGTACCTCAGCTCTGAAAATGGAAGGAAATTATCTGTAGGAAATGCCTCTTAGTTTTCCAAATCTCATAGAGTAATTTCTTAATATTTTTTTCATGTCATACTGATCAAGATTCTTTTTTGAACTTCAATGAACAATGTAAGTTCAGAGCTTTAAAAAAGGCTATACAGTTTTGTGGAAAGCAGATGGGTGCCTCTTGCTAATCTAGACTAAGGTGTAACATTGAGTTGACCAAAACACACAGAAACTAAGAAATAACTTTATATATACATATATATATATATATATGTCCCTGTGTAACAGGGGAGTATAGAAAATGGCTTGCAAGCTGTCAGTTTTAACTGAAGGCAAGTGTGTTGTGACTTTCTGTCATCTTTGACAACAGTGCTGCTTACGTCATACAGTTGCAACTTAAATATATTCCTTTCAAGTCATTTACTCCAGAAGTTGGTTATTTGAAAAGTCAATCTCATCAGATTCTTATACACAAATGTTATTTCCCATTTCTCAGTTAATGGTGAGTCATCTGCCTCTGCACCTGAAGCTGGTAATTCCTCCGTCTCCGAGGCTCCGACGGGTTCAGTCGAAGCTCCTGTGTCTTCAGCAGATTGCACTAATGATACAGCAGAACCTCAGTCAGCAACAGAAGCAACTAGTGGTTCTGAAAGCCACACCTCTGCATTACCTGTTGTGTCTGCTGGACTAGAACCTGCAGCTGCAACAGACTGTGCTCAGCCTAGTGCTCGAAACAGCATAGCAGCAGATGCAGCAAAGCCAAGGGAATCCTCCTCCACGCCAAGTGCATCTGCAGAACCTGTAAGACAGCAGCCTGCTACTGCCAGTACAGAACCTTTGCCACCAGGGTATGTTGTTTTACTTTTAATGTGATCATTTTGTGTCATCTAAATGTGCATATAAAGAAACAGAAACTTAATTCTGTACAGGGATTGTCAAATGCAGGCCAGCTGGCTGAGACGGGGTTATTTGATCTAAAATGGGATTTGTACTGCTGCTGTAAGTGGCTGCTCTTGTCCCAGAAAGTAACAACTGATAACTGATTTGCTGAGAAAGTATTGTGATCTTAACAGACACCAGATCTTGGATGTTATGGATGTGAAGACTTTTCATTTGATATTTTCAAACTTATTTGGGCTGTAATTCATGATCCCTTTGTTTCTTAGTAGCAGGGACAAAAGCACAAAAGTGAAAATGACTGGTCTATAAATGCTTGTAGGTGTGTAAGAATGAGTTCAATAATCTAATTGTTAAAAATAAGATTTGATATGTATATAGGTATGGGCTAAGAAGAGCTAGAATATTTTAATTTTACTAGATTGTTAGAAATTGCTTTAGTAGTCTTAAACACAAAATCAAAAATGTACTTAAACATTAAATGAAAGTGCAGTACATGCTCAAATATATACAGATAGATCTTAACATTTTTAATATATGCTTTCATGTTGGGGTGAAAAGATACCTTCAGTTCAAATTAGAAATACTGACTTTTCCATAATATTGTAAATATTAACTATTTTAGCATTTTCTGATCACAAAAACTGTTTCTTAACCCAAAGCGTGTCATTGTAGCTGATCTTGCAGAGAGTCTGTCTTATACCTGCTCCCTGTGGAGAAGGTTCAGTAAGTTATTAGTGACACTTCACTTGAGTTTCTGCAGTTAGAAACAAATGAAAACAAATATTTTAAAGATAGAAGCATTGTGTATAAATTTTGGAAGAATTAGTTTTTAATTTTCAGATGCTCTGTCCTTATTAGGTGGGAATTCTTTCCACACATTCTTTTTTCAATTAATTACATGCTTTCCCACTGAGGAGAGGGTCATGAGTTCCAGGCACAGCGCACACTATGGACAACTGTATTTCTTCATCATTCCCTGATCATGTTCCTGTGGGCTTTTTATTTGGTGGTTCCCCACACCCCCCTCCTTCCTCTCCTCTCCACCCTCTTATCACCCCTGCCAAATTGATCTCCATTATGAATAGCCCTAGGAACTCTGTAAAATGCTGCTGTTCCTCTCCTCCCTACTCTTATTGAAATCTTAACATATAACTTCTTGAATGGCAGAAAAGATTTTGTAATTTTATACAGTGCTCTGCAATAGTGAGGAAATGCACATCCAATCCTATGAGTAGCAGGCCAGTTGTTCTGCCTCCATCTTTAGGAGCTAATTAAGTGTTCATGTAAGAAAAATAAATATATATCAGCTGCAGACAAACACTTCAGCTTTTCACCTAATGTTTATCCTAGTTTCCTCACCATTTATACGTACTTCTATTGCATTATGGTAGTTCTCAGCATCATGAATTTTCAACTGTTGATAATGTTTGGCCCTAGCTCCATCTCCAATGTAAGATTGTTTTGCAAAATGAAGTAATCCCCAGGGATATCAAATACAGAATTTACCAGGATAGGAAATAGAAACACAGGAAAAACAGCTGATAGCATACACTTGTTTCAATCTGAAAGATGCTGTTTGTTGGATATAGGGAGCAGAGCTTCAAAATGTAAATGCTCTCATTTTTTGAGAGACATGAACTTGGAAATGTGAAGAATGCATCTCTAAGCACTTTCGGAATGAGGTTATTTTAGCATCCAGGCATTGAGCGGATAATTAATTGACTTTGTTCCCAACTTAAATATAAAAGGAAAATGCTTGTGAATATTGATGTATGCTCATTATGTGCTAAAGCCTTTAAAGAAGTCTTTATGATGATATCAGATTAATAGGAAGTAACTGATCTGTTTTCTGGTGTGAATTTTCTTTGATGTTCGAGAATGGGTTTTGGACCATGGTATTTTCATTCAATGCCAAGGTACTTTTTTGTCTTAGTGGGAAGTCTCAAGGAAGTATTTGCACCTTTACTTACATGCAAGTCTCTTTGTCTTGAAGGTGGGAGCAAAGAAAGGATCCTCATGGTAGAACCTATTATGTTGATCACAACACACGAACTACAACATGGGAAAGACCACAGCCCTTACCTCCTGGGTAATGTAGACTTTTTGAATTAAATATGTTAAACTTACTATATTTTTTTTTGTTTGTTGCTGGAAACAAACAGCAGCACATCAAAACTATTCTGTATCATATATTAAGAAATTCTAGCTTTAATTATATTAATTGCAGATATTATTACAGGAATGTTGATACTGGCTCTGTCACTAGTTTTGATCACTTGTTCAAATACAGCTACTAAAGTATTTTGTTCTTCCTTGAAAACTTAAGCATGAAATAATGAATATTTGATCACCTTCATTTAGGTGGCACCACTAAGTGTAGTGCACTGTTTCCAAACCTCAGATTTCCCAGCAAAGTGTTCTCTGTGGAATCTGCCAACATTACTTGCAGTCACAGGTGTTTACAAAGTTAAAAATGAGGTGTTAGACAGCTGAGCAGGCAGTTGCTTTAAGTCTGTGTATGCTCATTGTTGTTGCTCATCTACCAATTAAGTTGGGGTGCTTTTGTGTCCTTTAGAAATTGAAATCATTCCTGTGACTCCAGTAGTTCATTCAAGTACCACCTAGGAATTTAGTATAAAGAGAAAATCGGTTAGTAACACTACTGAAAGAATTAACTGTTAGCATTTGTATTTATTGACAGCTGGGAAAGAAGAGTTGATGATCGTGGGAGAGTTTACTATGTGGACCACAACACCAGAACAACAACGTGGCAGCGGCCAACGATGGAGTCAGTGAGGAACTTTGAGCAATGGCAATCTCAACGGAATCAACTGCAGGGAGCTATGCAACAATTCAACCAACGATACCTCTATTCGGTAAAGTATACAAAATCTGAAATTACTACAGAGCTATAGTATATTTTTGTTCTTTAAAGAAAGGGATTTTGTAACTATTCAACCATATATATTAAAAGACGTTTAGCATCAGTAATTTAGATTCTGATTATTTTGAAAAAAGTTGAAAATCATCCTTGAAGGCACGAAGTACTCCCTTCTGAGTTTGTTCCCTGACAGCAGCTTTGTATGCTTCATTTTACATAAGGCTTTTAATGGCAGTAGTGAGAGGTACAACTAAAACTGTCCCTTAAACTGAAAAAGAATATAAATGCTGTTCGGGGTTATTTTGAGCATTAAATAATAGCCTTCAAAACTGTTTAGTTTTTGTATTAGTGAAGTCCTTCACTAATATAAGTGGCAGTTCTTTTGCTTTGAAGGTTATACGTCTGATTCAGCTCTGGAATTTCCAACAGGATTTTCCATTTCTCTTACATACTCGCTTACTTCTGCCAGAAGAAAATATGAATAGCTTCAAAGAGAATATTTGAGTCAGATTTTTGCATCTGTGACTGGATAAATAGGATAGTTGTTTCTTCAGAGTTAAGAATAATGGTGCCTGTATGTTACTATCACTCTAAATAGTGCACTTTAAGAATTGTGCTTGGCTTCGTAAAAAAATTATCTGATCCCAGAAACTTTGTAAGTGATATGCAGCAAAACTGGAGTGTTTTAAAGATGAAACCATTGAAGTACAAGTCTAAAACAGCTTTGTTGTAATAGGACTCTCTGCATGTGCAGACCGAAGTTTGAATTTAACGGACTTTATTCACACACCTCACTGAAAGGATGTTGCATTACATTTAAAAATTCTCAAATTATTGAATTAGACATTATATCTTGTCACTAGCAATAGCAGAAACGTACCTCACCACTAATTTTCTGAACTCCCCGAGCTGTGCATCAAATGCAATTTGTTTTATGCAATTAGAGAAAAGTTGAATGGTCAAGGCTAGAAGGGACCTCTTAAAGTTATTTGGTTCAATGTCCCTCATCAGGAAAGGCCACCTGGAGTCAGCCATCCAGGACTGATGTATTGTAAATATCTCCAAGGATGGAGACTCCACAACCCCTCTGGGAAACCTATGCCAGTGCTTGGTCACCCTCCCAGTAAAAAGTGTTTCCTGATGTTTAAGGGAACCCCCTGTGTTTCAGCGTGAGCCATTACCTCTGGTCTTGCCACTGTGAATCATTGAGAAAAGCCTGGCTCCATCCTTTTTGCACCCTCCTTCAGGTATTTAAACACACTGGTAATTTTCTAATGCAAATCCAAGAATCACAGCTGAAGCACATCAACCCAAAAAGTCTTGCTTGACCAACTTTGTGTACTTGTGTACTACTTTGATCAGTTGCTTAAAACATCTGAGAAAACTCACTTTTCCAATACCAACTTTTTTTTTTTGGCTAGATTTATCCTTTGGTGAACAATATATTTTTAAAATTAAATTATGTTACTTCCTTCATTAAAGGGTAGCCCTTACTGAAAATCATAGACCCGTTCTTTAAAATGTCTTAGAATCAAGAAATGAGTGAGACAGAATAAACCTGAAGGAAGAGAAAACTTGACTGCATCTCTTTAGAATTCTGTTTTCTAAGTATTATATCTGTTGCACAGGTAGAACTCACAGTTTATTGAGAGGGAAATTTGAAATTATTTTGTAGAAAGACTGTTGGCTTGTTCTTTTTTACTTTAGTGTGCTTCTGTATACTTTTCTTCTAGAATAGTTTAGGTCAAATTATAGCTACCTTTTCATGCTCTGGTGACAGACCAGGACTCTGCCTACATAGCAGTTTGAGTGAGATTGTATTTTATTTTTTGAGAAAAAGTAGATGACAGCTTTCAGTTAGAGAATGTTTCAATTGCCTTGAGTGGGAAGAGCTGAACTCTGTAAAGAAAGAAAAGTAGATGGGATATAGTCATTTGAATTGCTTTCATTTTTACTTGGATTAATGTATCATAGTCATTTTAGAAGTGAATCTGCCTGGTTTTTCAGTGTGTTCTGTTAAATATACAGCTCTGTGTGGCCAGCAGCTACACACAAACCCTCCAACCCATTAAGAAGGTTGGAAATATCTGAACTGTGCCACCATTCAGTTCGTTGGCAGACAGCTTTTTGGTTTTGTGCACTATTCTTTTGCAGTCACCACAGAGAAGTCTTTGGTTAGAGGGTTATTGTGATTGTGTGGTCTCCTAAAGCAGACTAACTGCATTTGCTGCTGAAATAATGATAATTCTCTGTTCATATGTAGTAGCTGGTGGCTGGAACAACTACACAGCCCGATTTTGAGTGTAACTAATGCATTTCCTTCTGATCCTTGATCTGTTCTCCTTCAGAGAAAAAGTATCATAAATTTGTTTTGCCTGAATTTACTCCTGTAAACTCTTATTTGATATTTTTGTATTGAAAATGCTATATGAAGCAGTATTAGTTTTGAAGATACTCTTTGGAAAACATAATTTGGTTCCCCTGTATCAAAATTCCATTCTGCACCCACACACACTAAAAGTTAGTGTCCACAAAATGTTAGGAGTGAATGCTTTTTATTATAAAGCAGAGCATGGATCCTATAGTCTGTGGGGTTTCTGCCTTTTATTTTTATTTTTCGCATGCTTTGTATTTTTGGGAGCTACTTGGAGACTTCTGCAAGGTTATGGTATATTATGAGTTTAGCATGTGTTTACACAATAATGTAATCCTTTTTTTTTCCCCTTTTAGCCTTACTGTATGCTGGTATAATTTTACCCATCCGCATATGAATGCAGCTGCATTAAAAAAAAAACCAAAAAACAATGTTTGAAAATAGCCAAACATCCAGGGAAGTTATCATGTATTGAGGAAGTAAAACCCCCTATGTTGGCAGTAGTCACTGTGCTTGGAAATGTTTATTATGGTAAAACGTGCTCTTAAGCAAAAACTTAGTGCTTATCTGCTGATACAGGCTTCCTCAAAACTTGTATGAACTGCACCTCTTTGTACAGGCACTCAAGTTTGCTGTGGGAAGGGAAAGGGAGGGTACATTGTGTTGGAAACAAGTGTGCAAAGCATATCTTACTTTCATATAGTCTAAGTTTCTTTGCAAAACCAGATTAAAAATGGCCTGATGTTTTTTTTTTCCCAAATGAATCATCTTCAGGACTAGTTAGAGTCTTAGAAAACACTGAGAAAATAATATGAATAACTGAAAGTCCTCTTGATTTTAAATAGGCTTCGATGTTGTCAGCAGAAAATGATCCACTTGGGCCTTTACCACCAGGCTGGGGTAAGTTAATTAGCTGTGGATTTCAGGAAGTGGCAGCTACAGAAATTGAGAATGCAGTTGTATAGTGGATTTTTTTCTTTTTTTCTCTTCTTTTTAGAAAGAAGAGTGGATTCAAATGATAGGGTGTATTTTGTAAATCATAACACAAAGACAACACAGTGGGAAGATCCTCGAACTCAAGGGTAGGTGTGTATAATGACTGTGTAGATTCAAAAGATCTTGCTTAATTCTTTTATATCGTGATATGGGGGAAAAAGCACTGCCTGCAATTTCTTTTGCAGTTTACAAAATGAGGACCCTCTTCCAGAGGGCTGGGAAATCAGATATACCAGAGAAGGTGTCAGATACTTTGTTGATCATAATACAAGAACCACCACCTTCAATGATCCTCGTACTGGGAAATCTTCTGTGTAAGTGAGAAATTAAATATATTTTTGAGTGTTTTACCTTGTTATAGTTTGATAGTGAAATTTTCTCATGCTATAAAATGATCTACTCTTTTAGCTGGAATTGAACACTAAATTATGAACACGTTTTTATATTAATATATTTAAAATTTTTATTTGTGACTTTATCTATGACACATTTTGCTGTACTGTTCTGATGTCCAATAGTTTTTATATGCTTTGGAAATACCAAGATTGTAATAATTTTATAAATAGAGAGGGGCAATGAGGCTAACTAGAATACTGAACTAATGTAACTAATAGTTGCATTTTTAAATTAGCAGCAAATGGCCATTGGAGTATTGCTTATACACACTGTAGCAACAGTAATATCTAAACAAAGTAGTTCTAAATACTTCTGAAAAAGTATGCAAATCTTCTTTTAAATATTTTGATTAAAAGTATTGACCCAACCTAGAGTGGCTTTCTTAATGTCTTTTATATGGGGTAAGGTTTACTTCTGACAACATATGAATGACTTATGATTCAGTGAGCCTGTAGAATGTTGCACTAGAAAGTCCTTCACAGTTCCAGAAGTAACTGAATTTATAAAGCCTAACTTAGCAGTCTTTCTCTGAATGGAGATGATAAATTAGATGTCTCTCATTTATGTGACTTGTAGTTTTTACAGATTTCATAGAGATTTCATATCCCCTTGATCTTTTATCTTTTTATCAAATTTGTTAAATTGACTTCCAAAAAAAGAATGGGTGAGGGGTAGTAGAAGGGAACACTGGCATTCCAAACCACCAGCTACTTTTGATCATATCTTACAATAACAATTTTTTGTGTATTTTTGAAATCTTCATGCTGTTGTTTAGCATTGAAACTAATATTTGATGTCTGCATGCTTAATATATCTCCAATATGTTTTCTTACAGAAATAAAGGGCCACAGATTGCTTATGAGCGTAGCTTTAGGTGGAAACTTGCTCATTTCCGTTACTTGTGTCAGGTACCGATTTAGTATTTTTTTTATTCATTTATTTATTTAAACTATATGAGTTTTTACATGTGTATGTGCTGCCTTTTAATGTTATTGCCTTATAATTACAGTCCAATGCACTGCCAAGTCATGTGAAAATCAATGTATCCAGACAGACTTTGTTTGAGGATTCCTTCCAGCAAGTAAGCCTACAAAAATTATTGTATTTGTTTATCAAGTCAGCAGAAGAACAAAAATGGCCACAGCTAATTCAGACTAATGGTCCTTCAGGCACAGTAATCTTCCCCTGGTATTAGCTAGTGGGGGTTTCTTAGGGAAGACTGTAAGAAAAGAAGTATTGTATATAATACTTTACCATATGATCTTTCATTTTTAGCTGTTTGCAATTGAAATGCTTCTTGAGCTTGAAGTGGTTTCTGAGTATTTTAATAATCCTCAAGGGATTTATCTTCTGTGAGCTTGTCTGTGCTCCTCTTGTGAACTTTTGGCATCTACAGCTTCTTGTGGTAGAGTTCCATAGCTTAACCTACTGTGGCATTCAGCCCCATTGTATTTGCTTTTCTGATTGCTATGTGTTTAGATACCTTACAATATGTTGTTTTCTCCAGTTAAAGTTGGTTCCTGCTTTGTCCTTCAGAGATTGAATCTGTGTAATTGAAGCTTACAGTCCTTGAGCTCTTACAGTCTGCTGCCAATGTATGATGAAAATTCTTGCTCTTGTCAACACAAGACTTCTTGGCAGGGATTCTCTATAAGTAAAAAGTATGAATTTAGTCTGGATTAAATTATTTCTTTAAGTGATTTCCCTAAAATCAAAAATCATATATCAGGTGAAGTGCCTTTTCACCTATTTTCCTTAAATAATGACTGCCTTAGGAAGAATGTAAGAACAGGATACTCGTACAGCAATACTTCCCAGATATTCCTTCCACTTGCTAGCAGTCTGCTGCTCAAGGACTTTAAGTCCAAGTTTGTATTTTTGTGTGTAGTTCATTGATTGCTTGTTCCATGTGGTGGTCTACTTGCTTTTCAAATTTGTGTAACATTTGACATATATACAATTTCTATGTCAACATAAATTAAATTTCAATGAGTGATGTGGCGACAATCCATAATTTATAACTTATTAATTTATTTTTAATAGATTATGGCATTAAAACCCTATGATTTGAGGAGAAGATTATATGTTATATTTAGAGGAGAAGAAGGATTGGATTATGGTGGCTTGGCAAGGTAAAAGAAATTTTCTTAAACAGTTTTTCTTTTTTTAACAGCACTTTAGCCTTGAGTTCTCTTGCAGTTTGACCCTAGGTACCTTTTTAGTCTCCTTAAATGTATTGAGGAGGTGGAACTGGCAGCACTGGCTATTGCTACAGGTTATAACTTCACATTGGTAAAACTATGGTCTCAGTTGCTCAGTTCTTTGACAAAGAGCGATGTTTAAATTGGAATGAAATGAATTGCTCTGGACTGAGTTATTTTAGAAACTTTCTATCAGAAAGTTCAATTTTCCTACAAGTGGGGACTGGGAAAATAAAGTGTTCTGCTTATTTGGAAAAATGGCAAGTGAACACCAGATTGGAGCTGATAAGAACAGAAAGAAAATAAAAGGAGAGTAGGGCAGGCATGAAGGAACAACAGACAGTGCTGGCTCCACTGGAATGTGAAACAGCTGGACTACTGGTTTTTCTAGAATCTGAAGTGGAACTCAGAGGGGAAAAATCTGATAACAGGAAAACCATAGACAAGGTTTCATTTCTTGACCACAGAGAATACAACCACTGACTACTGCTGCCAGTTACTTGAATGAAATGTTATTGCTAGGAAAAAAATTTCAGTAGTACTGTATGTCCAGGGAATTAGAAGAGGTCATCAGTGATAGAATTTTTCTTATTAGGTTGTTTTGTGGGGTTTTTTTCTTGTTTTTAATGTAAAGGTGTTCTGGTTTGGATTTGTTCTGGTTTTATGTAGCTTCCTGTGTTAAAAATGAATTCAGTGAAAATGTGTAGTATTTGTAAGTAAGGAAGTTTGCCTCTGAAGGTTGAGCTTCTTTGGTATGTGGTGTTTTGCTTCTGATTACAGTATCACATAGACTTATGGGGAGTGATTGCAGGGAGGAATTCAATTTGTGCTTTGCATGGGTTTTGTTTGGTTGGTGTCCCTATTGTGAATGCCATAGGTTGAGGATGGGAACCGGAACAGTTCATAGATCTTTCCATAGAAAAGACGTTAGAATAATTTAACTGAAGTGTGTTAATAAAAAAAAAGTAGGAGGATAAATAAAGAAAAAACTTAATACATAAGTAGTATAGTTTCATAGTTAAGTCTTGCCCAAGATTTCGTATGTGAAACTGAGAACCAGCCAGGATCTCATTTAACTTGAGCTGAAAATTCTTAAGTGACACTAATGAAATACTGTATTAATACAAATATAGATCAGCTGTCTCTCAGCAGAATAAATTCAGTGTTCCCATCAGATTTCTACCTTGCATGTAGCAGGACCAATCTGACATTATATCCTGTGGCAAGTTTTAGCTGTTGATCTGAAAAATTCATTGTTTCTGCAACTTCTTGTTAATGAGTGATTTGGTTTATTCCTCCCTTGTTATCTGACTTGTTCTAATTTAAATGCCTATTAAATTTGATGCAGTTAATGTAATTGTCTCAGTATGAAACTTGCCTAGAATGCTGTACAACATTCTTGTGCTTACTGGAAGATACACGGAACCCTGTCAGGGTTATTGGATCCTGGCTGCCTTTCTCTGTTTACTCTTTCTACTTGGCCTTTGCGTTGGAAGTGTATCATAGTGAATCATGATCCATGACTTGAGTTTCATGGCACTGTTAGGAGAAACATGCCAGAAAACCTCATTTCTATTCTGTGATCTTGAGTAAATACAGGGATAGAAGAGAGGCCTCTTAACTGTGACAGCTGAAAGGCAGTCAGAATGGAATTCAGTCCCTACAGTTATTATAGGACAGACTTTCAGCTGCTTTTATGGGTTATCCCTAGGCCTGGTTGTTCAGTACCAAACATTTAGTGCCTGATAAAAAAGCTCCTGAGTGTGTATGTCTGTTCTGAGGTCTCTGCAAATACTATATGCAGATACTATAAAGCAATAAATATTATAAAAGTCACGTATCTGAACACTGAAATACCAGATTCCACTATTATATTCAGATCAGCTGAGCTGAAAAAAAATAAAGTGATAAAAAAATATATTCATTTAACCTCAGCAAAAAGATACTTTTACACTGTCATATTGCATAGGCTTAACCAATGCATGGTAATTTGTTAAACTACAGTAACTCAGTGAGTGTTTTGCTGTCAGACTGGAAAAGCAAATAAGGTGTGCTGAGGTTTCAATTTGTTTGTTTTGTTTTATCTAAGCCGTTTATAATAAGCATGGAATAATCTGTGATTTTTTTGAGTAAAGATGTGAGTTGTAGACAGTAAAGTAGGCATGAGGAGGGTAAATGCTGTACAGTGGTTGAGGGAAGGACTGTGTAAGAAAAAATGTTACTGATAGGCAGCTAAAACCTGTACTATGAGGGTGTGTTCAAGATGAAAATATTAATTGTAATTTCTAAACTTTGGAAACCATGATTTTCTAACATTATTGCGTCTGATAATTAACTTTCTGTATTTACAAAATATAATACCATATATTATTCTGTGATTCTAATACAACACTGTTTATATTATTTTTCAAAGTTTGCATATATTTTGACCATTTTGCTAGTTACCTAAGGGGAATGGTGATAAACATCTGTATTTGATGGTTTTTATGTGTATACATGTTTTTTTTCCTTAGAGAATGGTTTTTCTTGCTTTCCCATGAAGTACTGAACCCTATGTACTGCCTATTTGAATATGCTGGCAAGAGCAACTATTGCCTGCAGATAAATCCAGCATCAACAATCAATCCTGACCATCTTTCATATTTCTGTTTCATTGGGCGCTTTATTGCCATGGTAGGTTAGATTTTTAAGGTTTTATATTTGCTGTAGCTATACATTTACTCCTGAACAGTATTTGTTTGTACAGTTATTAAAGATTATATTAATCTCATAGAAATGGAGGATTAAGGCATATAAGTTTATTCAGCCAATTCCCTGAGAGTTAAGTCTCTTGCAAACTCATGTTTCCTGGGAGAGTGATCAAAGTGAATATGATGTTTGATAAAATATTTTATTTTCATCAATTGGGTGTGTGTACTTCATGCAAACTGCTGTCTGAGTGTCTGAATACTGATGCTCTGAAAAATGTGACTAATATTTTGTGAAAAAGGCTCCTCAGTTGGACTTGTTATACCTTAGTATATTTGAAAAAAAATGAGTTAGAATGTTTTGTAGAATACACTGGGCCTTAATTTAAATGTATATGCTTGGATATAAGAGTCAGAAAAGGAGGAGACCAGAAGCTATCAGGAAGCTGATTCTCTACCATCCTATTTCTCTTAAACTACAAGCTGATCAGGCATGCTGCATCATTTCTTCAGCATCACTGAGTTGGTCTTCTATAGTGACTCCTGTTCTGTCACATTTGTTTCCTTCCATGTAGTGATACAGTCATCTTTCCACATAATCATCATGTCTACAGGTAGTCCTCAGCAACTTCCCTCAACTTGGTGAACAGTGAAACCAAAAAGAGATACAAGTGCATTTTCATACTGAATAGATTATTGCCTTGTGTTCAAGGCTTTTTGTGCAAAATTGGAATAAATACAAGCCAAGTGTAACATAAATGAAAAAATACTTTCAGCTTAAAATAAATTAGGTTTGGGTGGCTTCTTAGTACTTCTTTTCTTATAGATGCTTCTTAAGAAATGTATTCAGTTATGACAATAACATCGCTGATTTCAATTCATAATTTTTGTGCTGTCATGAAAATTTTCCTCATTGGGTTAACACTTTAATTAGGCTGACATATTTTTTCTTTATTTTAGAGTCCTCAGCAAGTTACAGGGCCACTTAGCAGGACGGCATGATAAAGCCAGTTAGGTGCTAGAGTCAGTGTTTCTTTCAACTGTTGACTTTTGATCACGTGTGTAAGAAAAGTTAACTTTAGGAAAGCTATTTCATAACAGTACAGATCATAGTAGAGAGCTTAATTGAAGTAATTAATTTAATTAAAAGACAAATTGTTTTATTTCCTAAAGTATTTATGTGTTTATCTTTTAAATTCTCTAAGTGGGGGAAGAGAGAGACCTGTGTAATGCTGCCTGATGAGGTCTGTTGCAAGGTTTCAGTATATTCATGGTTTATACTGGATGGAACTTTCTGCAGTGCTTCCTGGGATACCCTCTAGTGGCTTAAGATAGCTCAGGTAATAATGCAACTGGGAAATGAAATTGCAGTTTCTGTTCTTCCCACAGTTCTAAAATAGTGAGATTTTTAGTTTTTAGATTTAGATTTTTAGCCACAGTTGTTTTCAACTGAAACAAGATTAAACATAAAGAATACACATCTTACTTTGTAATAAAAATCTGTAAAATTAAGTTGTCTGAGGCAACTTTTATATTTTGCTGTACAATTATCATATATATCAAATAGGGTGATTTTAAGAGCTTAATTTTGCAAAAGCAGAAAATCATATGCCCAGATACTGCACTTGACATAGAATTTCTATCAGGTCCCCCTCCCATGAGAAGAATAGAATAATGTAAAAGTAAATTAATGTATAAATAGACAAATAAATAAATAAAGGCCTTTAAGAGAACCTCTTTAATGTCTCCTTAAGCAGAAGAAAATGCATGCTAGACTAAGCATAAAAGGGGGAAATTAGGTGGGGAAAAAAGATGGAGCCTAGAGGAAATGGACTGTTAATTGGCTCTTCTGCTCACAGAATTTCAGCTGAGAGGAAAGAGAAGCTATGAATGCAAACATGGCCTGTGTTTAGGATGTTTTTTTTTTTTTTTTTTTAAACAGATGTTATCGTGAAGAAAGTGTACTTGATAAAGCTGAGAGGGAGAAAGGGTTTTCGTGGTTATGGTTGTGCTCCATGAGCTCTCAGATGCACTGAATCAGTGTAGGGGTTAGCACTCTGTGTGTGTGTGTGTGTGTGTGTAATGCTATGCTTCAGTGCTAGAAATCAGCTTACACCCTATGTGTATGTGTAGTGAGACAAGTATGACCATGTTTTGGGGTTTTTTCTGTCTTTAGTTTCATGGAGAACTCAATTCCTCACTTCTGTTGCTCACTTGTAAAAAATATGGATTCCAAAGTTCTTTCTTACAAGCTGCAGTACCATTTTGTAAAGGATGATGTTGCTGGATGTATGTATGTAGTAAAAAATGGCAGTAATACTCAAGTAGGATCAAATATTCTGATCAAGTAGGATAACACTTGGAAATTATGCTTATTCAGATAATTAAGGGAAGAAAGGACAAAGTCCTTTTATGAGAAGTTTGATTTTTTTTTTTTTTAATCAAATGATTGCTAAATTGTGGTAACATATACTTAGATAAATTTTCTCCATTTTTTTTGCTTCCCATATAATGTAATGTTTTGTTCTTTATAACTGTGGCTTTATAAAGCTGCTACTGCTGTTTGGTGCTTTTTATTATTTGAAGGATAAGGAAAAAAAAAAAGACTTCAGAAACACTTCAATAATTCAGTAGTTCAATAAAAACTTAACATATTTTTCTGTTCAACAGGCATTGTTTCATGGGAAATTTATTGACACTGGTTTTTCTCTGCCTTTCTACAAACGAATGCTGAGCAAAAAGCTTACTATTAAAGACCTGGAATCTATTGATACTGAATTTTACAACTCACTAATTTGGATAAGGTTTGTAGTCTATTTTTTGTGTGTGTGTGCGTCTCTTTGATATTTTATGGATTATTTTGTTTATACAGAATTCATTGCAATTTTTTTTTGTTTTTGCATCCAGGGATAATAACATTGAAGAGTGTAACTTGGAAATGTATTTCTGTGTGGATATGGAGCTCTTAGGAAAAGTAACCTCACATGAACTGAAATCAGGAGGTTCAAATATCTTGGTAACTGAGGAGAACAAAGAAGAATATATTGGGTAGGAAGGTGTAGATGCTGAAAAAAGCATTTCATGTTTCTCCTGTTGCTCTATTCTTTTTTGACATGGTGATTTCTGTTGGTTTGGTTTTGACTTTTTCTTCCCATGTTACCATGTAATTCTTGTGACTGTTACTGAAATGGTATCTTGGTACATGTTGCTGATACACGATTACTTGGTACAAAAGGAGAGATGGCCTGTGAAGTCTTATATGTACAGTGAAAGAACAAGTGAAACTGAAATGAGCAAGCCTTTTTCAGTAACTTCAGGTAACAAATCCAGGTAGAGGGAAGGTATCTAATTGACAGAAGATTATAAAATTGTTTAGATCTTTGCTATAAATGTGTAAACTGAAATTCAGAATGGTGTGATTTCAACTTTTTTAAAAACTCTTTCTGCTACTCCTTTTTGCTTATTTCCTAATTTTGTCACTGTCCTTCTTTTTCTGAACCTCTGCTTCTGATCTGTCTATTCAGTCATCTCAAAAGCAGATGTACACACACCCTTTTCTTTGATAGTGTATGGCCAGTGCTGCACATAAAGTTTCCACTTAAATTAGTGATCTTCAGTTTCTCAGAGAAATAGTTTCTATACTATATAGATAAGGTTAATAATAATATTTCTTTTTAACTGGAATGGTAATCTAAGTTACATCTTGCTACTTTACTATTATCTAAATTTGAAGATTTGTGATACTATAGTATAGTAGGTTCCTTATAGTTAATGGAATTGAACAGTGTGAGAACTGAAACTTGAGAGATTCTTACGTGATGGGAACACATACACAATGCTGTGTGTTTGAACTTCTTCATGTTGAATGCTTATTTATGTTTAATTTATGTTTGGTTTTGTTCTATCCCAGGCTTATGGCCGAGTGGCGATTTTCTCGGGGAGTTAGAGAACAAACCAAAGCTTTTCTTGATGGTTTTAATGAAGTAGTTCCTCTACAATGGCTACATTATTTTGATGAAAAGGAACTGGAGGTGAGGTTTTTTATTCAGCATTTTCACCTTTTGCAAAGGTAATACGTATGGAGAGATTAAATGTATAGGTCAGTGTGAATCTTTCCTCTGTGCATGCTGCATTTGATAGCTTCTGGAACATGGAGAATTTATTAGGAGCAGTGGGATTAAATCATGATGAAAATTGAATCAGTGTTTTGTGGTGTTCAGCATAAAAATGTATTTTTGAAAGTTTCTCTGAAAGTAAATGAGATCACTGATGGATCTGAGTCACAGACTTTTCCCTCTTTGGTAGACGGGTGGAATTACCGTGTAACGGATGACACAAAAGTTGACTGTTTGTGATTGCTTAGTATCAAACACATGGTATAAGACAGGTTCTAGGTTTCTTATATTTAAAGACAGAAAATTGGAGGAACCAACAAAGCATGAAATGGAACTTTGCAGATCCTCAGTATGCAACCCAAGGGCTGATTACAAGGATTGCTTGCATGCTCCACATTTACTTAAAAATCAGTCTGGCCTGTGTTCACTCTTGGGGTTGTGATTTGAAGTAGGTACAAAAGGCTCTGTAGTGCTGTGCTCTTTTATTTTTATTTATTTTTATTGTGTGACTTGACAATTTTCCATGTATATAATAAGCAATTTTCTGAAACCTTCTTAAGTTAAATAGGGAGGATTTTTTTTAGGATTTTTTCCCTAAGAAAAGACTTGCTCAGTCTTACTCAGTGTTTAGTTTCATAAAAAGCTTTGCATTTAGAACTTTCAGCTTTCATTGCCTCTTGTAATGAATACTTTTCAGACTTATACTTTTCAGTATGTTTTATCTTTATTAGTAGTAGCAGTAGCAGCAATTTAATCATCATCGTTTTGGAATATGAGGTGAAGATTTAATGGAAAGGGTAATATCCTCCTTAATATAAAAATTCCTCTTACACGAAAAGGTAGTATCTTATATTACTGAGCTATTAGTTGGAAGATACCAAGTTTCTGGTATTCAGTCTTTCAGACCACACAATTTTTGAGTAGCTTTGTAGACTTAGGATAAAGGAAAATCTAATTGTGTAGTAAAATGAAAAAATTACCAGTCCTTTTTTCAGAGCAGAAGCTTTCATTTTTCTTACCATGTGTCATGCAAAATAGGAAATACTCTTAATTTATGTGTTTAATGTGAAGAAATCATTATCATTTCTAGGTTATGCTCTGTGGTATGCAAGAAGTTGATTTAGCAGACTGGCAGAGGAACACTGTTTATCGTCATTACACAAGGAATAGCAAGCAGATCATATGGTTCTGGCAGGTATGTTAATCAGTTACATCTCTGACTTCTGTAGGTTTTGTTTTGATCTGTAGCACAAATGACATGTGGAGTGGAAGGATGTCCAAATGAAGGTTCTTACAGCTTCCTTTCTTGGTTTGTTTTCAGAAAAGGAGGACTACTGGTCTTTAGGGAGGATACTTTAGGCTGAGAAATGGCAGATAGATACACACATTACATTTGGATGCTGACTTATGAAAATTTTCTTCTGTATCTTGTCCTGATTATTCTGTGAGATTTCTTTTATTTTTGGTGATCTATCTTCTAATATTCTTATATCTAGTGCACCTGTACATCTTTCCAGTACCTGAAGGGAGCAAACAAGACAGATGGAGAGGGACTTTTTACAAGAGCATGTAGTGACAGGATAAGGGGAAATGGATTCCAAAAGAAGGTAGCTTTAGGTTAGATATTAGGAGGAAGTTCTTTGCTGTGAGGGTGGTGAGGCACTGGAATAGATCGTCCAGAGAAGCTGGATGCTCCATCTCTGGAGGTGTTCAAGGTCAGGCTGCATGGAGCTCTGAGCAACCTAGTCTAGTGGAAAGTGTGCATGCTGAGGCAGAGGAGTTGAAACTAGATCATCTTTAAAGTCCTTTTCAACCCAAACCATTCTGGTTCTATGATCTAAAAGTGTCGCTTAGTATTTTTGATTATTTGTCATATTAACTGTTTCAGTCTAATCTGACTAATCTTCACTCACATTTTAATGAAGTTGCCTAAGGAAAACCCTCAAATACTATTCAGGCTCTCAGTTTCTATGAGTTTTCCTAAAGATAAGTCAGACCTAGGGTCTTCCTATCTTTTGAAAAATCACCATTTTAGAGATGCTTTTGACGAAGTTTCTCTGGGAAAGTGTTGTAAATCAGTTATTTCCTATCTTATATCATCAGATCTTACGATATAAATATCTTTTTAAGATGCCTGGTACTGAAATAATCTACACCAGAAGTTTAAGTATCAGCATTTATATGCAAGCTTTTCTTAGTCTTGAAATACCCAGAGTCTGTGGGTACACAGTGCTGTGTTTAATAACAATGGCAGTAGTCTTTATACGAAGCATTGGCATGATTTAAACTTTAGTGTAGAACAGAATAGGTATTCTTGTTACTTGCTGTTCCCAATCTTCACATTATAATGGCTGACAGTGCATATAATCTGAAATCGCTGTTCTTTTCCTTCCACTGAGTTTTGCTGAAGTAAAGAAATGCAAACTGGTACCAAACAAAGTGGTGTATTTTTAAATGAAATTATACTTTTTCAACCATCTCATGGGGTTTTTGGTTTTGTCCAGCTGTGTTAAAGCTTTTTATTAAGTAATCTGAATTTCTGTGCCTAGTTTGTCAAAGAAACAGACAACGAGGTTCGCATGCGACTTCTGCAGTTTGTCACTGGCACTTGCAGATTACCACTGGGTGGATTTGCTGAACTTATGGGTAAGTAAAAGGTGACCAGAACTGTTTTTATATTGTCACTGTTTCATTTGCAAATGAACCATTCTGCAAGTGTACAGATAAGAGGAACTTAATGTTCATCACCTTCTATCTAGAATGGTTTTTTATATAATAAATCCTATTTTTATATAATAAATCTATGAATACTATAATCCTATGAATATTATAATCTATTTGGAAATCAGCTTGTTTCTGTGAGAAGCATGTTCATGTAACTAATGAACTCTGCCTGCTGTGTCTCAGTTGTGTCTTATGTCATGTATATATCATGTATGCTACTTAAAAGGAACAGATTATACTTTTCAAAATCTTTTCTAGGAAGTAATGGTCCTCAGAAATTCTGCATTGAAAAAGTTGGTAAGGAAACCTGGTTACCAAGAAGTCACACTTGGTGAGTTGTTATGTGTAAACTTCTTGAACCTTTAGTAGTTTATCTCTTCCAGGCTTGCATTGGCCAAATCAAATGAAATATAATTTGGATCAATTCTCTGTCTCCATCTTCAGCTTCATTTGATTGCCTTGACATGCCAGTATTGAAAACTTTCCTAGTTGCCCTCTTCTTAAATTTTGCAACTGTGCTGAACAGTTTGTCAGTGTCGGATCTATGAAAACATTCTTGTGTAGAACTGAAAGGTGTTTTCCTAATTCTTTCAGAGAATATTAAATAACTGAACAAATCATGTTAGTAGTAGGCACATAGTTATTAGATACTGTTATTATGCAGTAACATTATAAAAGATGAAATGTATAGACACTAGAAGAAGTAGCATGAAAGAAATGACAGCAAACCTTCTAAACAAGGCTGCTTAGCCAAGAATGCTGGTACTTCTTCCCATCAGGCTTCAGATGGGCCATTCTTGGCTTGGCATTCCTGTGCATACTGAACTGGTTCATCAGGTACATAGATCAATTTTTTACATAAAATGTGCAAAATGGACACACTTTCCTTTGGCAACCTGTGACAATAATATTCATCATACTTTTAAACTACTTAAGGCAGCAGCTGACTGAACCAGAGGACACACTCTCAAGCTGTGCTGAGGGAAATATAGGTTGGATATTAGGAAAAAGCTTTTCACGGAAAGAGTGATAAAGTACTGGAATGGTCTGCCCAGGGAGGTGGTGGAGTCACCATCCCTGGATGTGTTTAAAAAAAGACTGGATGTGGCACACGGTGCAATGGTTTAGTTGAGCTGTTGGGGTATGGGTTGACTCAATGATCTTGGAGGTCTCTTACAACCCAGTTATTCTGTGATTCTGTCAAGGGTATTCTCCATTTTACATTTTCTCCACTGAATTTTGTTTTGAGTGATATTTGCAAGAGTTTAACATATCTTGCCTAGGACAAGTTTGGGGAGGACATGGAATGAAATGTTTCAGTAGAAGCCTTTTAGGGCAAAGTTTAGAAGGAAAAAACACCCACCTATATCTAAACGTGTAGGAAGGAGAAAAGTTCAGCTTTTTCATGCTGTTATTGAAATTTGGAGATGCATCAAACTGGGATTATATTAAATTTCATGTTGAAAATTACCTTTTCTATTTATTACTATTATTAGTAATTATTGTAAGTATCATGTTTTTATATGATTTTTTAAAAAGTATTATAGTTCTCTGTATCTTGGACAGCCTTTAGTCTTTCACCATTCTGTTTTTTTAATCTGGTAACAGTCTTTTGTTTCTTAAAATATTCCTCTGAAACTTTGTCTATTTTTACTTCTTATAGAAATGCCAAGGCAGTGAGATTGTGTTGATTATTTCTTTTTTTCAAATTGTTAGATCACAACATTTATAACTTCTACTATAACAATTGAATTCTGTAGAGTCCTACATGGGATTTAGATAAACTTAACAAAATTCTGTTTTTTTCCTGCTCAGTTTTAATCGTTTGGATTTGCCACCATATAAAAGCTATGAACAACTAAAAGAGAAGTTGCTCTTTGCCATTGAAGAAACGGAGGGATTTGGACAAGAGTAGAAGTGGCTTCTAGTCAAAAAGGGTATCTTGCATAATAAAAGGCCCAGCCAACTAAAATTGCACACTTAATTGTATATAAGCTTTTTGTTCTGTACAGTGATCTTTCTGGAACTCTAAAAGTTTAATTGTTCTCCGTTCTTCCACAAATATATGCAAAACAGTTCAGCCTTTTCTACTTTTATTTATTGCCCTTTCAAAAGACCAGAAAAACCCCTCCATAAATTTTGAAAGCAGACAAGAGACTTATTTAAAAATATATATATAAAAATATAAATATATATACTAATGGGCTCTAGTTTTATAGAGCTTTAAGTGTATGAAAAGTTGCAGCCATTTAAAAGGGCCTGGATTTGCTTTATCTTGGCTTTATCATTCAGAAAAATGTTTAAACTGCTCAGTGTTCTCTAAAGAAACATCTCCAAGTTTATTTTACTGCATGGCTGTTCTAAAAGGTGTTAAAGGCTTAGGCCAAACGTATCCTAAATATGTAGAAAGATGCTGCTGGTATTTGAGACGACAGAATCTGTTCTTCTGTCCATTTAATTTTTTTAAATACATAAATAGCTGATATATCCCTCTCTACTGATGTAGCCAAGGTCATGAATAAAGCCTTTACTACTTGCACAAGAGTCATGTACAATGAGATGAATGTGATTTAATGTTGAAAGGAATTGGTGCCACTGTTCTGACTTACTGCAGGATCTGAAAATAATATTTTAATTCATTTGAGCAGCATTGAAATTTGTTTACATAGTACCTTGGGTTATTACCACGAGGATGTTAGGTAATCTTCAAAGAAAAAATAATAAAAGAGAAAATATTACCCATTCTCTTCTTGGTCTGGTGTTGTGCAGGTTTTTGTTTTTTCTTTTAAATTTGGTTTTGTTTTATTTGGTTTCCCTTTTCAATCTGTGACGTCCTTTTTATAACTTTGTAGAGTTACATTAATGTAAACTGAGCTATACAAAAGGTAATGTGAATTTTGCTGCTTTCTGTGTTCTTGTTCAGTTTCAGATACTGGATCTAGAAAACTCAAATAAAAGGAAAGTTACTTAAGCTTTGCACAGATAAATATTATTTAGTAATAAATACTCTAATTTCTCTAAAGTACTTACAGAAATTTAGATGTACTTGAATGAAGTACTTCTAAAACCTGTCATCCTTTTATGTAGGTCAGGTTTGTCCTAAGTGCACAATAATATAAAAGCATTTTAAAATTAGTTTTATTGGCATACATTTGCTGAACTGCAAAGATGTGTTAAAAAAACCCCTTATTCATGTGAATTAAATGCTACTTTTAGCAAACTGTGCTTCCTTATTATAGAGTAAAAACGTGTTTTAAATCACCATTTGTAATATGCTTTAAATATTACCTATAAATTCCATTACATTTAAATTACACAGAATTTTGTACACACATTAAAGTGATTTTAGAATATGATTCAACACACTTGTGTTAGCATATCATATTGCACTGTTAAAAGTGTACATGTGGAAAAAAACTGATATATCTGTTCATGTATCTTTCCAATGCAGCAGCTGAATTCTGCCAAAAATTTATTTTTCTACATACTGGGTTGTCTCAAGGCTTTGTATTCAATATGCACAGCTTACACTGGAGCTGTACATGTACAGAGCTCTGGTCCCAGCAGTGGTGCAGGGGGCCTAGACTGCTGTCTTACATGAACTTTACTGTAAGAGCTTCAAATATTTCCACCACTTTGAGGGTTTTTCATATACCACCAAGTATCTTCTGCAGAACCATGTTTATATAGCACTAAATTCATTTGAAGTGCAAATCCACTTAAATTATCACTTATGTTGGTTAGAATGGAGGAAGTTTAAGAAAACAAACCTAGAAGGTCAAAGGTCAGGCACCAGGAGTGTAACTTACCTAAAAGACAAGGAGGGCTAAATGTCACAGTTAATGAATTTGCACTAATGAATGACTTGGTGACACACTACCAACTGCTGAATTTTGTGAATCTGTGAGTAACTGAACAAAATAAAAAAGACAGCACATCACAAGAATGTAGTTGTTTTATTGTTTTGGTAACTTCAGCTGTCTCATATCCACAGTGGTTTTTCCTGCGGGTGAGGATTAGTAAGCATGAAAAAACCAAATCCAGAAGCTTTCTGTCCATATGTATGATCTGTCAATTGGTGTCAAGGGTCTGACTGAAGGAATGGCTCCAGACGAAAAGAAAGCAAAATTATTCTACCTGTGTGCATGTGTGTACAGTAGTTCAGTTCTCTGGTTATTTCAGTAAGACTATGTTGTAGTATTTTTTTCCCCACTTGAATTCCCCATATTTCACCTATATTTGGTGTGACTGAGTAAGAGAGCAAAAAGAGGGAAGGCAGCAATGGTTGCAGATCAGACCAGGGTACCAGGGAGGTAATACTACTTGAAGGAGCTGTTGTGTAGTTCATGGGTTTTGTTGTTTCCTTTCTTCCTGCAACTCAGCTGCTCTTCACTACACACTCCACAGCTGTTACTCAGTACCTGGATATTCTTACTTTGTGCAGCAGCAGCAAAGGCACCTAAGTAAAGGCACTAGAAGCAACTATGCAGATGTTTTGGTAAAATATGAATGCAGAAAATTCTCAAACACTCTACCATCCACCCTGAGGCACTGTGACACAGAGGACTTGATTATGATGCTTTACTAATAGAAAAATAATAATTACTTTATGGTAGTTGAGAAAACCCTGTTTTAACTGTAGTTTTGTGGCATCAGGTTGTAATTCAAGCCCCAGAATCTCCTTCAACCATGAATTTTTACTGCTGACTTAGCTCGGGCTTGGTTTGTAAGTCTAAGCAATTTATGCTGTTCTTCACCTTCCTCCTAGACACTGCAATACCCTTTCCTTTCCTAGTAAAGCAAGTATTAGGTATTTCTAGTCATTTTTTTCTAGGCTGTTCTACTGACAATACCACATGTAAGTGATTGCCTACCATTTTTTCATTTTGCTCCCCTTTTTCTCTTGTGTAATTGGAATATATTGTTTGGCCGGACACCTAACTTAGGTTACTTTATATTTCTGGTGAAAATTCCTGCCAACATCGTAGAAAGAACAAGAAGAAAGTTTTATGTCTACAAACAGAAGACCACATCCTTCCACACAGTAGTTCCTTTCTAATGTACTGGGAGTGTGTATTTCTCCTGTGTGTATTTCTCACAGTCGGTAAAGTGTGTGTGCCCAGCAAACATTTACAGCCACTTAAATCATCAGAAAGCTTCTCACTGCATTTGTTGATATCACCCACGAAGGGATTTTCTTAGATGTTCCCTATTTGTTCTTTTTTCCTTAGTTTTTTATTTTAAACCACAACACTTTCTGCAAAGTCAAACATTAGCATTTAAGACTATTGGAATTAAGATGGTGCAGCCTTAAAGATAAATCTGTAGGAGCATCTGTAACTCTTGAAGGCCGTTGAACCTTACAGGAAAAGACTGTAGAAAAAAACTGCAGGATTATAATTATTTCATGACCCTGTCCCCCATTTCTTTAAACTTTATACTAGTCATGTTTCTCATTATTCCTCATAAATAACTTGTAGTTTAAAAGTGTAAAAAACTCAATTTCAACTCCATGCTATTACTCTCCCAGCCTTTTCTGTCTAACTATAAACCCTGTGAACGAAGCTTGTGAGTGAAGCTCCCTTCATTCCCATGTAAATGAACAGACAAGATCACATAATGAAACAGATCTTCCAGTTCAGAGTTTAATAGAAATGAGGAGATAAAAGGTCTGTACTTTAAGTAACAGCTTCACTAAACGAAAGTAGTATTTGTGGCCTTTTTCCTATGCTGCTCAATCCTGAGGCACTGAATTCCCATTATCTTGTTTCTTCTTATATAGAATTAAGTAGCTCCAAAGCTTCTTTCTGTACCTGAAAGAAATAAATGTAATGTAACAGTCCCAGGTAGTTACAGGCTCTTCCAGCAAAACTTCTCTCACAAGCACCCAAATATTTCACTGCAATTATATAAGTTCAGAACAGTCCTAGGGACAAGTAATTTTTCTTCCATAGTTTAAGATGCTCAATACTTGAAATATGAATAGGAATAAAACACTTATGTAGTAAGTGATTTGCACTGAAGACGCTGGCTTAAATTAAGTTTATTTGTGTTGAATACAAATACTAGTTCTTGATTTGCTACAGTCCAATAGTAGCATGCAGGAAGTAGTCCTACCTCTGACCATACCCAACCAACCTCGAGTTTTCAACACTCTATAGACAGTGACTAAAAAGCGTGAGACCATTTCTGAGGCTGTGTCCTAAGGTTTCTGGTTAAAACCTAATAAAAGTTTTCATATGATCTCTGACATTCATATTAAAACACCCCCCAACAACAAACTGAACAAACAGCAAAAAAAATCTCAACACCGTCTCCTTCCTCCTCAAACCACAAAAAAACCTCCAACCCAACAAACTTCTGGTAATGACACAGCAAGCCATGCAGATAGTGTAAGCCAGATACCTCTGAGCATGTAAAAAATGTTCAGGAAACCTAGTTATGCTGAGACAAGAATTCAGATGTCTTTGCAAAGGCCAGTTTCCTTCAACTAGACTATCAAGTCTAGTTCCCAATGAATTTTGCATTTTGCACATTCACCTAGAGAATGAGGAGAATGCCACCTTTCTCAGTTCAGCAGCTCTGCACCCCTCTAAGAGATTAGGAAACAGATGTCTCTACGAGGAGGCCACAAGCAGCTGAAGCAGATGAGCGGTTTAACAACTTGGCTACTGCACAGAATTCACTCCTGACTATACTTTTTTATGGTTCCTAAAGAAAGACAAGTTTTTGGGATCACTGGTTTCACATGTGCCTCCAGCTACTAGTAACTGTCAGAAGAACTGACCAATTTCTTACATACCTGAGACCACTCCTCCTTTAGGCTATAAAACGCCTAAATATTTTGCAAGGCACTAGAGGAATGTAAGACTCATATTTCCACTAAAAGTTATTACTAAAGGAAGTCTGTGGAGAAACTGTTTGAGGCTTACTAGTGAAGCTACAGAGGGATTCTGAAACACTACCTAAGTAGTGTTTTTTTCTGAGGTGTGTAATGCATAATCCTACCAAACTGTTTCTTACATTGGACATTCAGAGTGCGCATCTCAAGTGCAGCTTAATGCTAAATGAAATAGAGGTCAATCAACCATAAGAAAAATCAAATGGAAATGAGGCTTTGTTAGTCCTGATGTTAAGAGGATTGTTTTAGAAAGGTTAACTGAATGCATTATCAGGTATGAACAAGTCTAATAGATAACCTCTCCTGGAAGTACTTTGAATGTTTAGGTAGGAAGCAGATGCCTACCCTCCAAACCAGAATCCTTCTGCACAGTTGCAAAGGGTAATAAAGTGACTCACGTCATCTAGCACTGGAGATTTGCTGTCAAAGATACATCCCCTTAATTTGTCTTATTCAGATCACCTGAATCTCTCCCTAGGGACCTGGAAAGGACTGCAATGGTAAGGTTTTGGTACATCTTGTTTTTTTCTTCCTTGTGTTCACATGACTGTGAGCTATTCCAAAATATAATTCCTACTTTACCCATTTCAGAGATACGAAAGTTCACATAGAAACAGGCTAGTGCAGGTGCCTGCCTGAACTTCAGCAACACAGCTAAGGCTGGGTCATTGTTAGCACTATGAAATTACCATGAAAAGGAAAGGGTAACAGTTCTCTGCTATGAATAAAACAGAGTATTTCCAACCACTATTTTCAGAGGTGGCTAGTAACATACTAGAATTTTTTGGTGTTGATTCTGAATTAAAGGTGCTGATCTATAACTTCCCCTGAGTTCACTTTATAAAACATTCCACTGCCATGCTATCATACATGTTGGCTACAGTATATGATTCGACAATTACAGTTCTTAACTTCCTACCTGTTTGTCCTCCTCTGTCTGTGCAGGATACTCCTTTGCTTTGCTTAACCACAGAAGAGCCATCTTCTTATTGTTTAGCTTCAAGTATGTTTTCCCCAAAAAGAGCAAATTTTTGCTGTAGAAATTTGGATCAGCTGCATAGAGACAAGATAAAAGGTTTAGATGAGAATTAGCAGCATACTATACTTTGGTACTGTATTTTGATACTTGTTTCAGAAGACATAGTTTGGCTTTGGATCAGCAGGAAGCCATTTGATAGATTTTTTTGTCTCATAAACAATTATATTATCTAGCAGCTTGCTAGTTAATATACTAAATGACACTAGATTCCTCACAAAGAGCAAAGCAGTGATCTTAATGCATACCAGCTTTGCCTACAGGTTTTGGGCTTTTCTGTACCTAGTAGGTACAACATGTAATGCAACCAGCTTAGTGGGCATAGGCAAGGGAAAAGAGGGCACATTTCCTAGCACATACAGCTTAGTTTTTGCTGCACAGAAGAAAACAAAACTATTTGCAACCACACTGAACATTTTTTAAGGAGATATTTAAACCTTGCTTTTATAAAGTATCAGTCATTATTAAAGACTAATCTTGCCTGCTGTCCCTAATCATAATACATGCTTTCTCTATTGCTGGATTTCAGGTCAGGTTTCAAAACATATGAAGGTGTTTTGGAGGTAAATTTTGAGATGTAGTTCACCGTTCCAGTTCACAGCTGCATTACTTAACACTCAGGGGAAGACACACTATGAGTCTTTCCTCTAATCTTCAATAATTTAACTACCATTCTTTCATAAAACACTGTCTACCCTTGTCTTCCTTTATCCTTCAGCTAGTGAGTTTTGCTTATGGCTTCACTCCTGGAGAGGAAACGTTCATATATTTTTTTACGTCATTTGGACAGTTTAACTGTCAGATTGGCACTCCGATCATAATATCTCTGAAATAATAAAAAGTCTGCTGTTTCTGTTTTCTCTTTAGAATACAGAGGACTTTTGTAAGAAAATTCTGAAAAAGTAGCACAGAATTCCCTTTTTTATTTCTTCTGTCTCTCTGTGCTCCTGGTTGAATTCCTTAGGGAAGAGTATTTTATTCTCAGGAAGGTACAAATTTCACTTTGGTATTTGCTCCGAAAAAATCTTCATGTTACACTGTAAGTGATGTGTACTAGGTATGTAACATACTTTTAAGTATCTCTGATTAAATGTTCCCATGTAACAGCCCAGTGTGCTGACTGGCACACCACATTTATCAGCTGATCATATGCTACTGTTTTGGGTTTGATGGCTACGGTTATTAAGGTAATACTGATTGCTAGAGGTTTACTGCAAGTCATCAATCCTAAAAGATATTTTTCAGTCAAAACAAACCACAAGTCTTACCTTCTTCTGCCATGTGGAAGTAACGAAGAGCCTGTAAAAGACAAAGTTGTATTCTTTAAAGCAGAGAATAAACTCAACACAATAGTCAAACTAAAGCCTTATGCACGTATTTGAAGGAGTTCCTGTCTATGATCTTATTTTTATTAATTCAGCATGCTACTGATGGTTCTCATTCAATGTACAATGAGATTTGACATCATCTCAAAAGAACTAGTACTTACCCAACTAACCCCCAACCACTTTTCCCATAACTGTAGTAACTCCTATTTCTTTCCTACCAAACTCACTATGTTTTTCCGATTCAACTTGTCAAGATAAATTTTGAATTTTGTATGTACTATCCAGCACATCTGCAGTTTTCCCCATCCATTTCTGAAGTATAGATGTAATAGATGAAACAAATCTTACGATTCGAGTAATTAATAAATATTTGAGAGAGAATTGACTCCCACAGATCACCAGTTAGTAACCTCTTATATGAGGATAAAGATCTATGATATCCACACATTTTCAACAACATTTCCTATCCAGCACATACGAAATTTCAGTCTATCCCAACATTTTCTTAATGGTAGTTGGGAGGGGAAAAGCTCTCATGGAACATCAAAGTGTGAACATATCTACAAAACAGATTTTGTACTGAAACTGCAGAAATCTTACCAGTACAAGTTTGCTTCTTCAGTGAGTTTAAATGCTGAAGAACTGAATGGTGTGACGCATTATTCTGACAGTATTTGAAATCCTGGCTGACACTTTGTATTCTTCTGAGAGTGGTTTTTCAGCAAAACTTACAAGCTTGACATTCCATTAAAAAGTTTTATTTCTTTTTTAATCAGCTCTTAAATTGCTTTCTGTGTAACAGCAAGCATCCTGCTACAATTACTTTCTAGTGACTCCTGACCCCCCACTTTAAGAGAACAAAACAGTTATTGGCTGCTCTAAACAAACAAAGATTAAAACAGCTGCACCAAACTTTTCTATTACCATTTAATTTTCACGCTTCTGTATATGTATGGCTGTTTAAGTAAGATGCACAATGGTTTAGACACACACAGTTTTAGACACACTATTTTAAAGAATACACATCTGAATAATATGTTTTAGGATGTATGACAGCAGGAATTGTCATAGAAAAGAGGAACAAAAGTATTTTCAATTGAGAAAAACTCACACCATATGTGGCCAGAGAATTAAAGAGTATTTGTTCATCTTAAGTAACAAAGCAAGGTGTTGCTTTCTGCATTTAATGTAAGGGGACAGATTCTATTAGAACTAGCAAGTAAGTACATGGCATAACACCACCATATAACGCATCAGCACTAGACTAGTACAGACAGTTATTTGCAACAGAGCACAACAGTAAATACAAACTAAGTTACATACAGTTTATTACTTTCTCATGCAAAAACTACACGAAATAATTTATACTATTCTCTGTCTGCTACATCTGAAGAAAATTAAAGGTTTTTGTTTTTAGATTCCCCCTTACTCTCCTGTTATATTCTCATTTTATTATTGACAGTTGTAAACTCACAATTCCACGCTTATTCTATTATCAGAGGTCAGCTTTGTCAGGGAAATAAGTAAAAAGTGTATCATCAGCTTTGTGGGGGGAGAAATAATCTGTGAAATATTTTCATACTGTACCTCTTGAAATGTGGAGGTTGGTGGTGTGGCAAACAGCGTTGCTGCTATTTTTCTTTGGTACCATGGCATCTCAGCAAAGGAGTAACACCTAAAGCAAAAAGAAACATCTATATCTACCCTTCCCATTTCTCTTGTTTTCAAGCAACAGTCTCATAATTGTTGTTAGACATAAAAATTGGATGTCATAATTGTTGATTCCAAGAGTCAAAACTGCAGACACGCTGCAAGTTCTGTAAGCATGTTCTTACACCTGTAAAAGAAAATAGCAAGATGTCTGAAGCTGCTACTAAAGAAGTTTTGGTGTGTATTTTGAGAACTGAGAACTAACTACATTAGCTAAAACTGGGATGATTACTAAGCATGAGACAAATTTTGAGCTTGAATTATTTTAACGATTTATGTGTATTTTGTTCTAATATATTTGCAAAAGAGCACAACTGAGTAATGTCATTGCCTTACCTCAACACTACTTTGCATTTCTCAATTATTAATATAAAGTAGATCTGCAGTACATTCCTGAGCCTCTGATCTATAAGAATGAAAATAAATTCAAGAATCAAACCACTGTACTCTAGGCTAAGCCATGCTATGCTGTTTTTCTATCTACTAAATAACACAGGTAATCAATCAGCCACCTATCTTATTGGTGCTGGAAAGATTAAACATTTTTATTGAAGCATTTCAAGTGCACAGAACATTCTGGGTACAAACATTAAACAATGATACTCACTTTAGCAGTCTCTCACAATGAGATTCACTGTATAAAATAGAGTATTCTAGAGGAGGTGAAAAATTAGTAACTGTAAATGTTTGGAGGAGAGGGGGGCAAGACACAGAATACACAGTTGGAGTTGAAATTCTGTCATTAGATGTGTCTTATCAGAAAGAGATTCAGTCCGGGACAGATTAGAAAGAGAAAAGAGAAAAAGACTCAAGAACTGGCTGATATTAATGCCAGTTTCAGGTCAAGATGGCTCTGGAATTCAGCAATGAATACATTTAAATGTACAACATGGGAATGTTTTAGGCCAAAAGCAGTATAAATCTAACATTTCTGATCATCTTTTCTACTTTTCCTTGGGAACAATGTCTTAAGTGCTTTCGAGAACAAGCTTCCTATCTCAAAATGGACTTTGAGGCTTAGTCAGTTGGTAGCATATACTTCTGCTTAAAAATCTGGACTACTGCAATTGTTAGATCATGTGGGAATGAATGGTGGATGCTGAAAAAACAAAGTTTCCAATCTCTCAATCTTGCAATAGAGATCTTCAGTAAAACAATGTAACATCTTTGGTCTTTTTCAGACAAATAACCCACAGCGCTGTCTGGAGTCTTTCACTAAAACATAAATAATATTGCTTTCCATCACACTGCTTGCATGGAATACCCTGGTTACTATGGAAAGAGTTCAATTTCCAGTCCACTTGTCTGCTATGCAACAGTAATTCTTAGTATCATTTTCACTGAACAGTAAATTCAATTTGAGTGATTTTTGGTTAATACATATACATCTATAAACTCCCTTTATTTAATATAACTTTTAAAATACTGTATCCTGACAGATAGTAACAGAAATATTTCAGGAATACATCTCATTTTTGATAGCTTTTCAGGGATTCTATTAAGTTGCAGCCATCACTGAAAATTCAATGTAAAGTCAGTACTGAGTTTTGACTCCATTCATACTCCAGAACAAAGTGAGCTACAGCTATCACTGATGCTCACCATGGATTCTATGAAGCAAACTTAACATCTGCAAAAAGAAGTTTTAATAGTTCCATACAAATAAATTAAATTAACAATTATTTTCCATTTTTTCAACTGCGTAAGAATTAATAGCTAGACTTTTTCAAGGCATGATGTCCTGTATCTGTTCAATATGCTTTCTCACTTGCATCAATTACAAGTACATTCTAAATTATTCCAAGCAGTTCTGCAATTCATGCAAGATATTTTATTGTCTTGTACTTTTCTGTGCCACGTACTAACTGTTTGAAAATATATCTTACCAAATCCCAATAAGATGAATTGTTGTAGCATCTTTTGGATTCAGTTCAATGGCTCTCTGGTGCAGGGAGAAGAAAATGACACAGTATGTAAAGAAGTTGTTCTGACACATGGATAAAATACATTTAAAAATAAACTTGTTATCCTACTGTTAATTAAACCAGACTGTGGTGTGTAGAATTTCAAGGCAACACACTATTTATTCAGTGCACAACAATCAGCTCACCTCCAAAAATCTGATGACACTGACAGATGTCTGAGCATTTCCCTTTAGCAGGCTATTAAAAGTTGCATTTGAGACATGGCATGTTCAGATTTTGATACAATCTCTGGTGATATAAAATTAGTAGTTCTTATCTTCTCCAGTATTTGTCCTTTACTGTTACATAATCCACAGTTAAAAGGACAGCCACACTGCCATTTCTCAATATCACAGTTACAACTGATCTAGTCCTAAGAGGTGTCTAAAGCACTTGAAGCTATTTCAAGATCCCTTCTAAAGCAACTTAGTTTACTGCAGGAGAGAACTTAAACTTCTTGTTTCTGGGGCATTTCTCAACCATATGTCACAGTAGCCCAAAAACCAAAGTACTACTAGGAAGTCTGAAGTATGCTTTCAATATTTCACCAAAAATTAATTATCAATTGTCACACAATCTACATATTGGACACATTCATCTTGTCATATGCAAAAAACTGCATTACCTGGAAATGATCTTTGATGATAATAGCATTTCCAATTTTAGTCTTGATTCCTTCATAGTCTCCAACATCACTGAGGCAAATTCCATACCACTGTAATTCAAATAACAAAAATAAAACATTTAATATAGCACTATACTAATAATACATTTTAAAAAACATGCAACCGGAGCAGCTGCCACCACCACAAACAACGAACAGTATTTGTTGTGAACAGCTCTGTCAACATCAGAGCAAGCTGCTGGTCTGCATGTGTAAAGGTAATCAAAGTCCTCTTCTGATCCAAGACACCAAGGCAAGTGATTTCATTTTGCTACCTCTTTGCCTGTGAGAAAAGCAGGACCAAAAAAAAAAAAAAAAGGGGTAGAATGCATCCAGGCCCTAAAATATTTCCAGTGCAACTCGACAGAGCCCAGAAAAGGCATGCTGAATGTAGGACTTACAATATTTTTAAGGCTACATCGGAGTAGAAGGAGCTGATTACTGTAATCACCCTGATCAGTCACTTCTTTCCATGGTCCTGCACACACTCTATGTTTCTGTTTCCCTAGAGGAAGTTTACCTGGAAAAACCTGAACTCAGATCTTCCAAAAATGTTAGGAAGAACTAGAAACCTCATTCATTCTCAACTGAAAAGTTAAATTATGCTGAAGTTTCCTGAAACAGCACAATGACATTTGTTCTGTTTTCAGTTATGTTGCATGGCTCACCTTGTGTGCTGCAGAATTTGATTCATTTTTTTCAAGTGCCTTTTTCGCATACTCAAGGGAGTCATATGTCAGTTGTTTCTTCTCCTCTGCAGAAGTACTGCTGAGCTGAGCCAGATCCCGCGATGCCCGTGCCAGCCGCCATAACAACTCTGCATCATCGCTGGTTAGGAACAGAAACACTGAGGTTTTAAAGCAATCAGGCAAACAAAGCAAAAAGGAGTCTTTTAAAGTGTATCTCAAGTGGGTGATAGGACAACAGTGAATCATCTGTCATGCTATGTACAACCACAAGGTAACAAACAGCAAATGAAAGGCCACTATTACCGACTGTCTGACAATACCTTTGTTCTACCATTCTGGTCTGCAGACCAAACACATATGCAGGAAAGGTTTTTGTTTTCTCAGAAAAAAGATACAGATTTAACTAACTCCACTGGTACCACTCAAAACACCAGAAAGAAAAGGAGGGCTACTCTCTTATTAGCTAGATGGTATTTTTTCCAGCACTCTGCTGATTTGTATTGATGTTTACTTGGAATACTCAAATCATTATGCATCTTCTTTTTCCTCTAATTGTACTTAAATTATTAAATTCTTCCTAGAAAAAACCCAGAGATTAGCCATACCACCAGCACAGAAACCTGTACCTTTATGTATTTATTTATATCATTTTAACAAATGGTGTATTGTAGGTTACAGTCCAAGCTTAAGGATCTTAAGTTTTACCTTGTTAATATACTGCTATGGAACACTGCATCATTATACTTTAAATAACTACCACTGGCTTACTAATTTAATAGAGACTTTAGAGTCTTTCAGAATTTTGCAGTGTATTTTAAAGGAATCTTAGAGTAACAAAACAACCAACCATGACTGAAAAACTTGAGGGTTAACCCTCACCTTCTACAACTATCAGTTCTCTCTTCATTCATTTTTCCATAAGGAGGAAAAAGATCACAAGTCCTTTCCTACTTACATAAGGGTGAAAAATAGGTTCTCCAGCATTCCACAATGAGAATATTAGTTGAAAAGCAGATACAGAAGAGCACAAAAAAGAAGCCACAGTATTGTACCAAGGCAATGAAGTACCTATTTTTATGCTGCACCAGCAACCGATACAGCTTTTCAGTTTCTCCACTCCCATACAGGTAGTCTGCTTGTTCTATCACATCTTCCACTTGTGAAGGAATTAAAATTGTGGAAACAGAAGAACAAATTATAGTTAATTAAGACATTATCACCAAAATCAAAACATTTCAGAGCAAGACAACCTAGCTGAAAATTATGTAGCTCATTTTTAGGCCATCAAGTCAAACTTACAAGCACAGCAGGATTGATAAGCAACATGTACAATACACAACGAGGACGACAATTTGTGCCTCTCCAGTGAAACTACATCAGCTTTCAGCAAGACAGCTTTGATTGCTGGACAGACTTAACATTCCAAGGTGTCTTTCTCATTGAATCAAACTACTAAAAAAAAAGTTATTTTTTAACTTCTGAAAATGGCAGAAAAGAAAAAAAAGTACAGAAAATGGACCAGGACAGCAAGTACAATAGAGAACTGAGAGTAACAAAGCCCTTTCATTCATTAGTGTACACAGAGAATTTAAATCTTACAGTAACAATGAAAAAAACCCCAACTTTTAAAAGTATTCTTCATTTTCAACATGGCTCCGCAGTTTTGCCAGAACATTACTGCAGTTTGAGTGGGTCCCATTATTTACTCACAAGCGAAAACAAAATATTGGTTAAAGTGTTTCTGACTGAAGTCCTTAAAGATTTTCCCAAATACAACCCCAAAAATTACAATTAATCTACTGAAACTCCTGTGTGTTCAAGACACTAATAGCAAAAATAATTTTGAAAATCAGAACTGGCTTTCTATAGTATCAATTTATGAACTAAGTACCATTATTTTTATGATCTTTTCTTTTTCTAGAAAATACTCTGAAACACAACAGTGGTGGGAGAATATAATTTCCCCAACTGGATGAATATAATAATACATAAATATAATATTACATAAATAAATGTAGTACTTGGAACAGCCTACAGGAATCAGAACTATCAAACACCACACTACAGAGGACTGTAGCATGAAAAAAGATGGAATTAGAAGGAAAATAACCCAAAGGGAAGCAGACAGGAATTTTGTTGACATATGTAATATATGTACAGGAGAAGAACAAATTTCAAGTTTACTCTTCTGCTAACATTTAAGCATTAAAAAATTATCTTTGAAGTGAAAAGCTTTGTCTAACTTTTTACAGACTTTTACCTATGCTTATTGTCTCTTTGGTATCACTCCTGGGTCCATGATCAAACTTAGAAGTCAAAACATAAACATGATTAATTTTTATTAAAGGGGTTAGAGCTTATAAGGTTTCCTTTTTCAAGTTACCTCCTAAATATGGTAGCCATGTTTAAAGTCAGTACAGTTTTCTTTACAGAAGAAGTAAAACATTGAAGGATACTGAACACAAAAGTCTGATCTTCAGCTTAAAAAGATCCTAGAGTATAAATCAGTGCATTCTGAGTAATTTTTAACCTTGCTGTCTCAAAATGTCTTCTTTCAACCCTTTCAAATACAAGATAATGGTTTACATGGACTTGGGATTTTAGTGTCCAAAATGAGCTTCATGGTACATCTTCAGTATGATCTTCACTAAACAGTTATGTTTGCTTGCTGACCTGAACACTGCTAACATATCAAATGACTAAATGCTCAGAACTCAAAATCTCTGAATGCATTTCCCACAAGGTGTTTTATGTCGGTTATTATACTTCTGTTACTTTTAGAGTATTTTTCAGGTATTTCTAGTTTACCCTTATTTGCACCATATTTATTACGTATCTGGTATAGAAAGACCATTAGCATTGCTTTTCTTGGCAATGCAAATGTCAGATTCACGGGGGAGCACTGAAAACACCAAAGGGAACTAAGCATTGTTATTTACGTTGCTCATGAGAAATTATGAATTCTTTATTCCTATTACTATTAATCCTTAATTGTATTCTGAGTAGCTATTTCAGATCTACTCACTGATGCTCCTTCTGTTATAGCACAGGAAACAGCTCTTTATCCATTTAAAAATTTATTATCTGAATTTTTATTTCTATCTGCATAAACATCTAAGATGCTCCTTTTTTTGAGACACAGAGAAACAAGTTACCTGAATTGGTTATTACCTCAACTATGCAGCAAGCACACATCCAGTTTAGGCTCTTTCTCCTTTCAGTCAGGCTTACTCTGAAAATCCTTATTTAGACAGAAAAGTTTTAAGCCTGCAACAATATCCCCTTTTAAAGATATTGTTACTGTCCTTCTCACAGTGAGACTACTCTTATTCAAAGTTTATGAAAAAACATTTTCCCGCTTGTTAAATTGTTTTCTAGTAGGTAAAGCAGGCTTTTGCTTCCCCTTTTTTAGTGTTACAGAAACGGAAGATGTTTCTTAATTTCATATGAAGCACTATCTCAGTGTTGCTCAATAAGAGTTAATTAGACTGGGCAACAAAATAGTTATTATCCACCTTGTGTATGTGTTCTATCCCTGACGGGAGGAGCTACTAATCTGCTTTCGGTTACACCTGAAATAATCAACAAATAAGCTGCTGAAGTGCTACAACACCATCCATAACCAATTCAAAAACATTCTATCATGATATGACACTGCATGCAGTCTTAATGGAAAAAAAATCAAAAGCATTACACCATTTTCCTTTATAATTCTGACACTAAAAACTTTCAGTTTCACATCGGAATAACGAAAACACTTCAAAATTTGAAAATATTACCTTTGAAGCTTGCATGAACCTCAGCAAAGCCAGAAATCAGCTTATGAGCTTCATAAACCAAAAAGGACCCGGTTGAAAGCAGAACCCCCCTCTGAAGACTTTTCCTAAGCACCTGTGTAGGATCATACGATAGGTTAATGATTAATGAACGTTAGCACACCGAGTTATAAGAGTGCTTTCTTGTCTGTGTCACTGGTTATATTTCAGATTCTGAGGAAAAAAAACAAAACAAAACAACGACTTTAAAATGTTGAAAAACCCTCATACGACAAAACACCACTTCATCAAGTGGGTATTTGAACCATATTCAACAGAAGCTCACGATTACGCCTGAAAACACGAAGAGAGCACTAGACTGAACATAACCCGTAAGTACGGAGGAAACACAAGGTTAGAAGCGAAACTGAAATCCGTACTGCTCAAAGGAGCCCAGGGCTCGGTTTCCGCACAAACAAACCAGTCCTTCGCTACGCCCCGCGATGCCGGAGCCTCCGCCCGCCTCCCTCATGCCGGCGGAGCAGCTCCGCGGGGGCGAGCGGCGGCCACACCCGTGGGAATCAGAGGGAATTAGGTGGGAACGGGCCTCTGAGACCACCCAATCCAACCTACGAACCCTGCCACGCCAAATACAGCATGGCACCAAGCGCCACGTCCAGTCTTCCCTTAAACACATCCAGGGTCAATGACTCCCCAACGGGCGGCGCAATCCAAGTAGTCCCCGGAAGCGGCCGCGCTCCTCCGCACCGAGCGGCACCCCGACTACCTGAGTCCCCGACCATCCCCGGCCGTAGGGTGCTGCCTCTCGCCGGAGCGCTGTCCCCAGGCAAGCGGGGCCGCGGCGGAAAGGCCGCACCAGCGATGCCATCAGCGCCGCCATCGCCGCCGCCAGTACCGCCCCCCGCCTGCGGAGGAGCCGCTCCGCCCCGCGGCCCTGCCCGGGCTCGGGGGCACACAAGGACAAGGGCCGCCCGCTCGGCCGGCCAGCCCGCCGTGCCGAGGGCCGGACATTGCGCGGCCGGGCCCCGAGCCATGCCGGGCCCGAGCGACCGGAGGGCCGGGCCGCGGCGGAGGGGGGGGCGCACGGGGGCTCTGCGCCTGCGCCCCGGGGCGGGGCGGGCCGGGCCGTGTCCGGCTGCGCGGGTGTGGCCGCCGCGGGTCGGGGTCCGGAGGCGCCGCGCTGCAGGTGAGGGTGGGGCCGGCTGTGCTGCAGGGGCCGCCGTGCCCCGCGGGGTTTGAGCTCTATGGCCCCTCTGCCTCGTGCAGTGGGAGCCGTGCGGGGCTGGGGCGGCCGGGCAGGGCTGCGGGCGGCTGCTCTCCCAGCGCTTCCTCGCGTGAAGCGTCCCCGCAGGTGCGGCCCCGCTTTGTGCGCCGGGACACGGAGCGCGCTGCCAGCGGCCGCTGCTGCGGGGATCGAGGAATCGCTGCCTCTTCCGCCGTCCCGCAGGTAGTGGAATTCGGAAAAGTTAAAGCTGTAGGCCTGAAGGTTCGAGTCCGTAGTGCCGAGATCTGTGGTGGTGTAAATGTCACTCTAAGAAGCATCCTTACCTCTGGGAGAGGAGGCTGTCGAGAGTTAGCGTCGTTCCTGAAAACCACATGCTGTTCTTTCTGAGCTGCTGCTTGAGTGGGTGGTTGTTTTCTTCCTTCGCTGTAGTTGCATAATATATGCAAGAAGAACCTTAGATAATATTCATGTTGTCATAACTTACTCTTCCATTAGGGAAAACCTGTAAAATGTGAAACTTCTTGACTTTTGCTTACATACTCCTATCTTGAAAGAACATTAGGTATCCTCAAAGTAGTATGTATTGCCCTGCCTCCAACACTTACATTTATTTTTCTGAAGGGTCATGTCCCTGAATATTCGAGTTTAAAATATTTCTGTGGTGGTGCGAAAAGTTTGTTTAGTAAAAGTAAATACAGTCAAACTTAATGTCAGCTATTCTTCTGATTTTTTTTTTTCAGTTGGAGCTTTAAATTTTAACTTTATATGTGTATAATCACAGAGGAAAGATGTTTTGAGGTGCATGCAGAACACCAAAAAGCATTAAAAGAAAAAAAATCAGGAAAGATATTCAAGGAGTAAGAGACAGAGGTCTTTTTGTTTATATGTTGTGGTGTTAGAAAGAATGCGGTGTTTTTACAAGTATGTTTGTGGTAAATGTGTTAAAATTAATCTATACAGATTTGTTGTAGGTGACTGTTAGACTAATTTTGGTTCAGCTATTGAAAGCAAAAATCTATTTCTGGTAAGCTAAATAACTAAGCTATTATTAAATGTAATTTGCCAGAATTCCCAAGTAGCAGAATTGGTACCACAATGTTTGTAAAGCCTTCTTTTATGCCAAATGTTTCTCCAGAATTGAATGCTAAAGGAAAGCCATAGTGTTAGGAGTAATAAATAAAACTAAAATCTCAAATCTCAACTGTACACTTATCTGGGATGGATTTTTTTTTTTTTTACCTTAATTTGATTTAGGAAGAAATGCTGTCATTATATGGTTTCCTAAAGAAATTCCTTGAGGGACAAAGTTAAGAAGGAAGATACTTTCTGTTCCTTCCTGTTTATTTTCCTGTGAAAGTCAGGATGCTCTTCTAACATAAGTAATATATGATCAACTCAGTATTTGTAGGTATTAGTTCCTGTTAAACCCAAAATTTGTAGATCAGTTAGGCAAAGATTAATACTGGCCCCTCCTAGCATGACATTTGAATGTGTGGTGTGGCTTGTGCAAGCAAGTAGCCAGGAAGTAGAATTGTGGTGGGTTTTTTTTTCTTTATAATCTTAAGGTCTTTTCCATCAACTCTGTGATTCTGTTTGATTTCTTTGGTTTATCTTTAATATTGCTTTAAATGAGGTGCTTTTGCTCAGACATTTTGAGAGGGCATTATTAAGTGTCTGAAGGATTTATGAATAGAGGAGTTTTAGGGCTTGGTTGCTGGATCCAAGATTCTGTTTGAGGACTAGTCTTTACTTATTTCGATCACTTGCTTCGTACTTTGTTCTCTGGTTGAAGGAAGACTATGTCCTGTAGATCCATTCATTCTTGTAGATGGATCAAGTGGACTTTCACTCTGCTTTATCAAAGGCACACTTAGGAGTCAGCTGAATTAGTTCTAGTTGTGGCAGTTTGCTTCTGGTACTTCCCCTGCTCAAAAGGGCTGTTAGAAATTCCTCATGGCAGATAATTAGCATATGTGCAATTATCTGATGGTTCCAGGAATTAGCATGATTGCTCTGTGCCTGTCTTCGGAGCCACTTGGGAGCCTGTGGATATGCAGAGTATGAATGATGCCTCCCAGGCACCGGGAATGCTGAGTGCAAGTAGCTGCTGTGATACAGAGCTGAAGCGCAGCTGACTGGAGAGCTCTTGGTTTGCATACAGGAAATACAGTATTTTAAAATACCTCTGGCTACATTAAGGTGCAATTTTGTGATTGTTGGTTTCAAGGTGTTGCTATTGTTTATACTGAGATGTTCTGGACCACTGTGCATCTGTGGTCTGTCCACGATTCATGGACTTTTCTTAGTCATCCTTTTGCTGTGTAAGTATGCACAGGTTTGTTAGAGCATAAACAACATTGGGAGCCACTGAGTTTTACCTACTTACTCTTATCCACTGTCACCTTATTGAAAAAAAAATTAATAAATAGGACAAAACCAGTGATGAGGTCTTTGTTCTTAAAAGCTTAAAAAACTTTTCCTGCTAGACTTTTATAATATTAGTATGTATTATTCTCTAATAAAGGCTCTGAGTTTCCCTTGCGTAATCTTAACAGTGCTGCTGTCACAGACACATAAAACTGTTGGGCAGGTTATTTATTTTAAGAGGAACTGTAGCTCCGCAGACCATATGCCTTCAAACCGCTTAGTTTGCTTGATCTATGGGAATAACAATTCTCGGTTTTAATTTCCTTTCATTTCACATTTTAGTGCTACTGTTAGTTGAAGCTTTAGCCTTTTGCTGAGAGGTCCGGAGGCAGACCCCTGCGGTAAGTTACTGTTACTGATTTTTAAGAACTGGTATTTGTAACAGTGAAGAGGCACAACATCACTTGAAACAAACTGTAAAAAGGATTAGTCTAAAGTGTTCACCTGCATCGTGTTTCTGCAGTAAAGTACAGCAAGTTTTAGTGAGATAAAAGTTTTTCTTTCTTGTGGGTAATGTTATTATGTAATCAGTTAGTCAGTGGCTCTACACAGAGAATTGCAATGAAGAGCACACAATTTAAGATATTATTCACGTTGCATAGTTGATAGATTGTTTTACATGAAATAATTGGTATAAAGGTACTCTGATAAAGCATATAAACATATATGCAAGAAACACGTGTTCCTATGGTTTGCTGCTGTATTCTTGAAATAGTTGAATTTTGAAGTCAGGAGGTCTGTATATCTTAATTGTCTTGTTCAAGGCACAATATTACCGTTTATAGTTTAGCTCACTTGAATCAAAACATCACCTAAAATACTTTTTTGTGAGGAAGGTGCTGGGAAGAACCAAGCATTAAAGATGTGCCTAAAGGGCAGACACAAGTATACAGAATTTAAAAAAGAACCCAACAAATAAACAGTAGCAGTATATTTAGAAATAATTGTTTTAAAGTAATTTTGTCAACAGGAGTCTTAGAAATCAAATGAATATTTCCAGTGCAGTGGATTAAAAAAAAAAAAATCTAAACATGTTCTTTGGCAATGTAACTTCATGATAGATTTTTATACACGGAAACAACCTGCATATAGTTGCCTGACTTGTTATACCAGTGTGCTACGAATCCAATAGAGAATCATAAAGCTTGTATAAATAGATGATTCATTTCCCATACAGAAAACTATGCTTCCATTCTCATGTATGCCTATACCTCAGAGTTCTTAAATACTAGCTTTTGTTTTTGATTGGTGTAATCCCCAGTAAAAGGAGCGGTGTGGTCATTAGGGTTTTATCAGCCTCATCTTACTTCAGAATTTAGTTTAGAATACTCTAATTCCTTCCTGCATACTAAATAGTGAATATGGAATCATTTAGGTTGAAAAAGACCTCCAAGATCATCAAGTCCAACCTCTGACCTATCACTGTCTTTTGAACTAGACCACAGCACTAAGTGCCACAATGAGATGCTTCTTGAGCATCTCTGAGGGTGGTGACTCCACTACCTCACTGGGCTCTCCATTTCAATGCTTATCAACACTTTCCATGAAGAAATTCTGCCTAATGTCCAACCTCCCCTGGCAGAGCTTGAGGTTATGTCCTCTTGTCCTGTCACTTGTTGCTTGGGAGGAGGTCAACTCCCTCCTGGCTGCAGCCTCATTCACGGAGTTGTACACAGCAATAAGGTCATACCTGAGCCTCCTTTTCTCCAGGTTTAACACCCCCAGCTGCCTCAGCCATTCAGCATATGACTTATTCTTTAGACCTTTCCCCAGCTCTGTTGCTATTCTCTGGACATATCCTTCCTGAATTGAGGGGGCCAGAAGCGGACACAGGAGTCGAGGTGTGGCCTGACCAGTGCTGAGTGCAGTGGGACAATCACAGCCCTTGTTATGCTGGCCACTCATGTTTTGCTACAAGCCAGGTTACCTTTGGGCTTCTTGGCCATCTAGACACACATTGGTTCGTGTTCAGCCAGCTGTTGACTTTTTCCACTGGGCAGATTTTCAGCCAGTCTTTCCCAAGCCTGTGGTGCTGCATGGAGTTACTGTGACCCAAATGCAGGATGCAGTACTTGGCATTAGTGGATCTCATAAAACTGGCCTTGGCCCATTGGTCCAGCCTGACTCCTCTGCAGAGCCTTCCTACCCTCCAAGATAGATAGAGCTATCATTCAAGAAGTGATATCTGTATCCGTATTAGAAGAGAAAGCTTACAGTCAAGGTTTTGTATGGTTCTTCAAATACAGAACGACTCAAGCTGCTTCTGGTACTTAGCTTGCCAACACATCAGCTGGATGATTTTTCTTGTAAAAATCTTTCTTGTAAAAAGCTGCTTGTAAACAAACTGAAAAGAGGAGCCAGAATTTTGATTTGGAGGTAGCATTTTTAGGGAGGCTGTTTTTTGGGGATTTTTTCAAATGGAGTGATGAGATGAGGTTGGGAAAGTCTTAGTTTTTGTAACTTTGAATGAAATGTCTGTTTCCTGTGAGGTAATCTGTAAATGTATATTTGTATGCATGTAGCCCAAGATCACTAGCAATTGTGTTGCTACCAGCCCTGTCAGTGAGAAGAAGCATCTATTTGTCATAATTTCGTTGCCAGCTTCTTGCAGCAGACATGGCATTTTCTGCCTTTTTCAGTCTGGCACATAGCTGATATAAAATGCTTAAGTGTACCATTCTGGCAAGAAGATTAGCTGATCAGGAATAGATTTCATTAGCAAGCTTCTCGTAGCCTTTCTGTGTTCATTTGGGCCCTGAGATATCTAAAAATTATGGATTTTTAGTCTATTGCCATTAGCAGTTCACAGGAACTAGGAAATGTTCAACGTCAGAAATAATTTCCATCAGAACAGGTTTGAGACTTGTGACTAAAGGCAGTGATGCCAAATCTGCTTCATTAGTCTTTTTGTCTTTTAGTTGGGTATTTGTGCTTGTCAGACTGGATGCATCTATAATTGGGAACGTCATTGTAATACTCTGCAAGGTTATCTGGGCAAGCCAGTACTGTCCTCTGACAATGCAGCCTGGAGAGGATTGCTGCAGACTAGCGGTTCCCAATTGTGCTGTTAGATCATTCTGATAATAGATCTGTTCCTTTCCAGGTAGAATGCCATGTTTGCAGTTTCTATTGGAAAACAGACAATGACTCAGTTGTTTGATGTGTACCACTTATCTTCATTAGAATCATCACTGGAGTTCAAAGAACATTCTGATCTCTAAACTGCAAGACAAGACTAGTCCTTGACTTAGATTTTTGCTTTGATATTTACAGCTCAAGCAGAAAGACTTGTCATATTCTTAGTTGACCTAATCATGCTCCTGAGCAGCCTAGACATGGCAGAGGATCCCTTGTGACTGTACATCACTGCAGTTCAGATACATGTTATATATAATAATCTTCAGTCTTTTCCTGTCCAACATTTTTTTTTAAAGCCTGATGTACTTCTGCAATCATAAAAGCTTTTTAGACAAAAAGGATGACTGAGCTATCACCTGGACAAATTCTGGTGTGCTTTGCCTCCCTTTATGCTACCCTACATGGAGGGCAGGTTGATAGCTTGAGAAAAACAAAGGTTTTAATTAAATATGACCAATGTGGAGCACGGCTACTTTAGTAACACTAAGTAATTAAATAAGTAAATATCTTGTTATGTGTTGTAATTTACTGGCTGTCAAGGCTTATCCTACCACAGCCTGAACAATATAATCTGTCCATGTAAAGTTATTCCAGAATTCCTAATGTTTAAGTAATCTGGTCATGTATCTAGAATATTTTACATTTGATTTGCCTACTGGATGTGTTGTAGAATGGTATTTCAAGAGGGAATGCATTAGTGCAGCCATGATTTATTTTCGCCATCCTGAAAAGACAGCAATTTGCCAGACTCTGTATTGCATCAAGTCCTCAAGAACAGGTTGCTTGCTTACCTGGCAGTGAGTGATCTTTGGGGATGTTTATCAGCTTTAGAAACCTTAACATCCACCTCTGAAACTGTGGGAACTTTTCAGCTAACGCGCTTTTAGAAGTGAGGAGAATTGGGTGAAGCTGGAGTAATTCTTCCTTTCACGCATTTGGGATGGCGAGGATTTGTGCAGCTTGAGCAGAGCTCCAGCAGGGAGCGCTGTTTGAAACACTCCTGGCCTCACACACCTGAGGCATATGCGCCCTCTGCAAATCCTTAAGGCTTGCAGTGTTGTAAAAAAAGTATCTCTTGTTTATTTACTGTTTCACTACCTTAAATTGATTGCATTGGATTAATGAGACATGACTTTTTCTTGTTAATAAGTGTTTTTCTAACTTTTAATGTTTATAATGTTACTGAAAATCAGTATAACTATTTGCAGTAAAAGATATCAGTCTTACAGAGAAACGTATTTTTGAGTAAAATAGCAAAATTATTCCTTGAAATACATTAGTAATACAGACCTCTTCAACCTATTATGCAAATATAGATTCCTAATATTCTCAAAACTTCTGAGAAAAATGCCTTATATTGTTTTTCATCTTGGATTTTCATCTGGAAAAGGTAGAGATTAAAGGACCATATTGTAGTTTGTGAGGTCTTGCTCTTTATGTCGATTTTGAGTGTCCTACACTTAAATAAATGCATGTTTTTTGTACAATATGGACACAGTTGTTGCATCTCAAATGAGCATTTGCATTTCAGGAAAGGGAATCAGCATTTTTATTCTTCCCTTCTCTATGTTAAAGGATGTTTTTTGCATGGCACTGTTTCTTAGTCTGCTCTTTTACTGGATTAGATGATTAGTGGAGAGTTGGTGACATGGAGGAGAGGAAGTAACAAAATTGATGTGTTCATGTGACCAAGTACTTGAAATGTGCAAGAAGTATGAGTACACACATAGCCAAAAAAAGGAAAAAACTGACTATATTTTTAGGGTGACTGGATGCTATCTATTTGCCAGTGATTTTGGAACTATGGCCTTAACAAAAGATTTGGGTGCTTTCAAGGACTTTTGATAATGAGGAGTTTCAGACAAGTTGAAGGAAGAAAATTTTGACTGGTTTGAAAATGCATCTCAATTCAAGTTTAAATTCTGTTTAGTTTCATGCAAACCCTTTCTACTTGCTGTTGCAGCATTAGTGGGAGCTAAAGCATCATTTTGTCAGCAGAAAGTTGTTTCTCTGGAAACTGTCATTAAGGAGTCATGTACTGGTCTGCACTGGATTTTGTGGGAAGGGCAGTGACTGTTAATGAGCTCGGTCTGGCAGCCAGGAAAGCAATAGGGAATGGAAAATACCAGTATAGAAAGAGAACTAGGAAAAAGGGGCAGACTGCTTTTAAGAGGTATTCTTTCTAAGCCTAAAAACCATTGGTTTAAAAACTATTTTAATACTTAGACCTTCACTCTTTTCCCCTCAAGGACAATGAATTAAACTTTATAAAGTCATGGGAACCAAAAGATACTCAAGGAAGAAATTGCATTTAGGTGTTTGGGAGGTGCATGAGAATTTCTATGAATCTGACATGCTTCTTAAAATATATACATGGATGTTTGAGTGTTTCTTTTACAGATATGTACTCAGTCTCTAAAAGGTCCATCACTGAGATAGCAAAATGGAGATGAGGCAGCGTGTGAATTATGCCCTAGTGGAATACAAGAAGCCTTGGGAAAATTTCCTCAGACTCCATAATGTTTTCTTTCTCCTATTTTCAGTTTGTTCTTTGTCTTTTCCATGTTCCTTTCCCCTTTTGTCTCTAAAAAATCATTCATTTTCATGAAAAGTCTCATGAATACAGTGAAAGGAAAAGAGCTGGCTTGGGTCAAGTAGTTTCATATTCAAGTATGAATGCAAATGTTGCTAGTGAACTGACCAGATAGAAGCAGATGCCTTTCCTTCTGCCTTGTTCTCTTTGGCTTCTCATGCACTTTTAAGATAAATTAATCCAGAAGGATACTTGGTCTAGACTGTGTGTTTACTGGAGAGAGGGCAAACAGGAAACTGAAGAGGCTTGGGAGCTTCCAAGGTAGGCTGCTTGTGGAAAGATTTGAGTGCCTTAGTCTCTGAGTCAGGATGATTGTACTGTAGAGGTTTATTTCCCCAAGAGTTGTTGGGAATTACCAACTCTATCCTTGAAGTGTAAAATTAGGGAGATTTTTTTAACATATATATATAGAAAATAATCTGGTGCTCAGACCTTTTTGGGCCTGCAAATGCATGTTGTGCCAGTGTGGAATTCATAACTGATAATCAAGTTGTTTCTGCACGTTTGTAATATCTGCTAGTCTTAGTGGACATTGTCCAGTGGACAATGATGGAGGTACTTAAAGAGAAAATGTAAGGATGCTTTCAGTTATTCTTTTTTTGAAACTGCATCTTCAGAAAGAGCAGTTCCCCCCAATTCAGTTATTCAGTTATTACTTGACTTTGAAGTATTTATCCTTATTATTAAAATTTGTAGTTGTTTTTTGTAGGCTTACTAAAGCAAGATCACCTGTTACCTGCTTAAACAGCTTTTCCAATTTTGCCATGCATATGGTTTCAGCATTTTGTTACAAAGGTTTGGTAGAGGAGTATGTAATATAATGTGTTTTCCTTACTCGTGGAATTATTAATAATATCTACATTATAAGATACTGGCATTCATGTAGGCTTTTGGATTTCATTTAAAGCTTGTGAAGTTTTATTGTCAGCAGTTCAAACCACTGTGCCTTCTTTGAGGTATATCCCATTTTTCATTTGATTTCTCAAGCGTTCTCAGAAACCTGATCTTGTTTTTTATGTGCAGATTTTGAAATTAATTTTTATACCTGTGTGGAAAAGACAAGAGTGTGACAGTAAAATGCTATAATGTTGGTACATCATAAATTGCAAAATTTGCATTTGTAACCTCAAATCATCACTTTTGACAAGCTAACACTTCTTGTGATTGGTTAGAGAGTTAATGCATTGTGATAATCCTATTGTTTGCTTTTTAAGTCCATTTTAATGATGATTTCTGTTGCTGCTTTCTAGTGTAACCAATGGCAGCACAGTGTGTGACAAAGGTGGAGCTGACTATTTCTTGCACCAATCTCTTGGATAAAGATGTTGGTTCCAAGTCAGACCCTCTGTGTGTGCTTCTCCAGAACTCAAGTGGTCAGCAGTGGTATGAGGTACAGCCTGATGCTTCTCTCAAACCTGCTAAAAACACATTCTGCCTCGTTGGATCTTTTAAAATACTATAACTTATGGTTTCACTAAAATATTTTAATTTTGTACCAGCACTTTTGAATAGTTTTTGTTAGATTATATCTCTAATAGTGTAGTGGGTTTGGATTTTTCCCTTACCTAAAAACCAAGCTATGTCAAACCACAACAAATTGTTACCTGGGCAGTATACTCAGAATCATTTGCTGTTAAATACAGCTGTCTGATTTTTAGCACTGTTCCCCAGCCATATGTGGACCAACAGAAGAAGCCTTCTAAGTGCTTAAATGTGTTTTTGTAAGTACAGTACTCCAAAACTAGGGTCTCATCCTGGATTTGACAATACAAGATTTTTTGTTGGTCTTCCCTGTGCAGGAATAGGTCCTACCTTAGAGGGAGTGATGAAATATAGGTCAAGTATCCCAAACTTGGAGCAGTGGGTTTTGAAATACATATAACATAATAAAATATTTTGTAATATAACTTATATTTGGTGAAAGGTTTCTAGGAAGATACTCCTTTGTACTTTAAGAACTTGTAATAATATGGCATTTGATTTGCTTGCTTGTTTAGTTTTTGAAATACCAGATAAAGTGATATCTTTCTAATTTCAGGTTGATCGTACAGAAAGAGTTAAGAATTCCTTGAACCCAAGGTTTGCCAAGAAATTCTTAATTGATTATTATTTTGAGCTTGTTCAGAAACTTAAATTTGGAATATATGACATTGATAACAAAACCTATGATCTGAGTGATGATGACTTCTTAGGAGAATTTGAGTGTACTCTGGGACAGGTAAGCATGCAGATGATTTTCCTTAGAATTAAGTTACTGGAAATTATTAGCCACTTTTACTTGGAATTTATCACTATGTTCTTCTGTAGTTGGAGTACTCTTAAGTTGGAATAGGATGTCCTTCATTTGTTTTTTCAAGTCTCAGTTCAGTGTATATACATTTTATTTGCAAAAGGTCTTGAGATGATGCCCTGAAGTGTGCTCTAGGGTGGTGACTGTTGGATTGCTATCTAAAAGAGGACTGTCAGTGAGCACAAAGTTGTACTTTGCTATTTATTTACTCTAATACTCAAATTCCTATTTTTATGATCCCAGAAAAAGAGAATCAGTGTAGAGCAACATGTGAGTGCTCACAAGGGCTGTGTTATCCTTGTAATCTGCTTTCCACTCAATGCAAACAATGATCCTAGTTCTGCCAGCTGTAGATTTATGACTATTTCCCACTCCTATTCTGCTATTGATGCTGTCACAATGAGGCAGCTTCTTTTTAAGTTGTCCTTTTGAATAGATCCTTCAAAGGCACTTCTCAGAAGAGCTGTCTTGGGATTTTTTCTGCCCTGTGTCTTAAGTATTTTTATTTTAAGTGCGTTATAAGGATAGAGGCAATGTGAACTGAAATTTATTGTCAATTAAAAATTAATCACTCATTCTTAAGGTAAAGAAGGACCTTTAGAATGAATAGAGACACTTCTGAGGAAGCATTGCCTGAACAGGGTAAAATAAAATCAGCTGGAAACTGTGCAAGGGAAGGCTGATGATTTTTTTGAATGACAGACATTGTGCTTATAAATTTATTAGCTGAATCAATTTATGAAATATGCCTTGCATTCATTTTAAAGGTAACTTAAAGAACAGTTTGAAATTGGAACCTAAGGTATTATCTTTATCCATGAATATATATCATGTTATTAGAAGACATTTTAATTCTTACTGTTCCTGAAGCTCTGCATGTTTTCATCTGCATATATGTTTTAAAATATTGAATTTTCTATTATAATAGAAATTTTTAAAATAATTTATATTTATTTATAGAAACTTATGAGAACTAAATGTAATGCTGTCATCTTCACAAAAAGAGAAGTTACTAAAATGAAAATACCTCACTAACTCATTTAATTCCTTTGAAAATCTATTGAATTGTGTTAATAGTGCTTGATACTCAATTTTTTTTTTTGGCAGATAGTTTCTAGCAGGAGTCTAACAAAACCGTTAGTACTTAAAAATGGCAAACCTGCTGGAAGAGGAAGCATTACGGTAAGACAGTTAAGAAATAAATGTCTTCAGGGTTCATCCCTATTTGTTTCTGTGTTTTATTTTTAGTTAGTGACTTGAATGCAGTGAGTCTGTTCTATAGTGCTGTAAAGCATATTTTTTGGCTCCACTAATCTATCTTTGTCATCTGAGAGCAACCCACCTGCTGTATTATAAGTCCCATTGCATACACCATTCGGGCATCCAATGGGCTACTGCTTGGGGCATATCTGTGCCTTCATTTATGGTAAATAGATGGAATGGAATCCCAATGTCAAATCAAATTTTTCCTCTCTTCCTCCTTCTCCCCCCACCTTTTTTTATGCTTCATTTGTGAGAAAACATGGCAACTTTTTAATGGACCTGTCATAGAAATGCTGTGAGTATGAGAAAACTGAATAAAAACTAAGTATGTTGTTTGCCTCCCTAGATTACAGCAGAAGAAGTAAAGGATAACAGGGTGGTTGTATTCGAAATAGAAGCAAGGAAACTGGACAATAAGGTATTTATGTGATTGCTGTTTTTTGATGAGGTAGTAAAATCAGAATCTTGTCAAAGCGTAAACATTTGGGTATTCAGTCTCATTTTTGCTTAAAAAATGAAATCTAATAATATTTTACTTAGATTAAAAAAGAAATTGAAGTAAGATTGCTTCAGAGTAACTTCATTTACTCTTTTGAAATTAATTGTAATATATTTCTAAGTAAGATAAATAATGCCTTTTATGGGTATTCCATGAGCAACATGTTCCCATTTAAATGTAAATCCTTACATTTATTCATAAATAAAAGGGATTTTTGGTATATCCATTGATTTCAATGGCTATATAAATGGTTGCCCATTACCTCTCAAAAATTAATGGTGAAAAGTGTACCTGTTGTATATGAATTAGTTACGTTGAATAGTGGGCTGGCTATAGAGAGACTTTTAAAAACAAAATTAGAAAAATAATAGAATAATGTTTTTATTTTTACCTTTTGGTTTAATTATACTTTTTTTTTGAACTGGAGGAAGTCCTTAGTTTCCTATCTATCCATTGTAATAGTTATTGGTATAAATATTTTGCTTGAGCTGTCAGGTATTTGATATGTGGGCATTTTTCTCCTAAATTGAAGGACATTCTCTACTTTCTTTTCCTCTTTCACAGGTGGTAATATAATCGGACTTGCATTTCATCATCTAAAGCTTTTGTTCCCTTAATTTACATTTTGTTAATTTAAGTGTGTGTTAACTAGAATTTAATGGTATTCGCACTACAGGCTGTTCTGAGATAATTGCATTTATTTAAATACAGGATTTTTTTGGAAAGTCAGATCCTTATCTGGAATTCCACAAGCAGACTGGAGATGGAAACTGGGTGATGGTTCACAGAACAGAGGTAAGATATTTTCAGTTAACAACAAAGAGGTTGAGGTTATTTATTTTCCAGTGTGTCACAAAACTAGAGATACAATGCCTTACAAAAAGAATTGACTGGCCTGGAGCTGACATGCAGAGTAGTTAGAAATTGCATCATCTCTTCCACTGACTTCTCTGGGAAATCTTCCTTACTCTCTTTATGCTGATTTTGATATATGCCATTCTATTTGGAAAGAAACCCCTTTTTTTTTTTTCTTTAGCTTTCAGCAATCTAGTAGAAAACAAATATTTTGTAAAAGAGCTGCATACTCATACAGGGACATTTGCTCAGTTCTACCCAGTGCTGGGGTAGGACTTGTACATTCCTGACGCTGCTATTCTTAGGAAGGTGTCACCTGGCTGTACCCTTTCCTAATGAAAGTAATGATGCTGAATGCTTGCATAGCAAGGGCAAACCAAGGAGAATGCAGAGTGAGGGAAAATGTGCTTGAGCAGCAGCAGCCTTTCACCCAGGAGGAGGTATAGGGGTCCTGTGACAGCAACTGACAGGCCAAGAGTAATTTCAGAATATCTCACTGTAGTGGCAGCTGAGGGCTCAGTTACAGCTGAGGTGCTGTGCCCCTAGGAAGTGGTGACTGTATTCATTTTGAAGTATGGATATTGAAGAACTATAAATCCTTTTTGTCAGATGTATTGTTTCTCTCATGAGGTGGTTCTTCTGCTTAAGGTGCATCTTTTCTATGATGATTTCAGTCATGAACTTCAGTAATAAATTCAGAATTTGTTGTTTCAGCCTAGAAATGTCTGGTGGATTACAGGTTCAAAAAAACACTCTTTTTTCTAAGTGCTGTTTTTATTGATTTAATTTTAAAGAGAGATTTCTTTCTCAGCACTCCTACAGTGTTGGAAGTATTACTGTTTTTAGGTGTTATTAATTAAGTAGTGCATATTATGTGTAGTTTCTTGTACTTTTGTAAGATCATTATGTGGTGTATTGGGTATGTTTAGGATAACAGTTGACAAATTTTGAAGATCTTTCAGTACTATTTGTAAATGACACTTTAATGTTGAGCTTGGGAGGTCTTTTATCCTCATGCACTGTTTTTACTTTACTACACTGTGAATTTCTTGAGGGCATGTTTCCATAAATGACATTTCAGAATAAGTAATATGTGGGAGCGAATTGTGATCTCTGGAGCACTGATGTATTCAGAAATTCCAATGTAATATTTTTCCACACATTTTCGGTAACTCATGCCTTTATATATGTGTGTATGTATGTATGTGTGCTTATTAAAAAAAAAACATCGAGTATCTTACTTATTTAAGGACAAATTTAATTTTTTGCATTGCAGTAGCTGAAGGATAAAGTAGGTGACAGTGAGGTATAGCAAAATATGGAGCTGAAAGAGACCATCTCTTTTTGAACAGCAGCATGTTGAGTAGTTTGATTTATATCCTATATTTGGAGTGCATTAGACAGCAACCTTGCATACAAAAATCATGAAAGTATGACCCATTATGATGACTACTTTCCACCCTTGTGAACAATGGTGCTCTGTCTTTTTTTTTTTTCTACAGGTTATTAAAAACAACCTGAATCCTGTTTGGAGGCCCTTTAAAATCTCTCTCAATTCTCTGTGTTACAGTGACATGGATAAGTCAATCAAGGTAATGTATATTAAATGTGTATATAAATTAATGCATTAAAAGTTAAAATATGTAACAAGGGGGAGATGTGTTATTCTAGTTACTGCAGGTTTTTTGTTTCAAATTTAATGAAAGTATTAAGTTTCTTATTTGATAGGCACAGATATGCATGCATGTTTTAGGGGAAGAAAGGAAAGTACTGCACATTTGTGATGCATTGTATGGTAGAAGTTGGTCTTTGAAAGTCTGGGACACCAGTTGAACATAAGTATCTTTGAAATGTCCAGTGCAGTTTCTTATTTTGATTGTACAGTTCTAGCATGGCATCAGCCAATACTGGTGGTGTTAAAGTACAGTGAAAGAAGCATGTTAAAGGCTAAAAGATGCTTTGTTCTATGTGATGGATCTGGTGAAACAGGTAACATTAATGAAATTTTTAATGTGTACTGACTGGTAAAATTAATTACACTTAATATACTACCTAACAGATGTGGGTCAGATACAGCTTGTGAATACCAGTTTTAGCAACTTTTCCTCTTCATATAAAATTGAATTTTCTGTCAGAAACAGAAACCTGTGAAGTGGTAGTTCTACCAGGACTTCAATGTTTTCTATTTTCTAATTTTATCTTGAATAAATTGTGTTTAACTTCTGAAGATTTTTCTTCAGTAATTCCCTTTAGGGGTGGAACTGAAGCTAAGCAGCCAATCAAAATGCCATTTATAAGCTATTATGATCATGTTAGAAATCTAGTATCTTAACATTTGAAAAAGAACCCTGAAAACCTGAATGCAGCAAACTGCTATATTTGGTGTTCTTCATCTGGGAAGGAAAACTTAGAACATGATTTGCATTTAATGGGTATTAGTCATATGACTTGAGGCAGTCCTGGAAAATCCTTAACAGCCACAGGGATCTGGGTGTTACCAGCACCTGGATGGATTTAAATACATATTTATAGAGGAGACTAATGAACAACTTTACAAGCCTAGAACCTTCTTCCCTTACTGCTTCTTCTATGTTTTTTCCGTCTCAATCCTTTTTACTTCCCTTTTCCCAAAAGGAGCTGTGACGGCTCTTATATCTCCATATGCTATAAGTTTATTTCTCCTTTTCAGTAAACAGCCATACTAAAGCTATAGACCATTGATCTAAATGTATCTATGAAGAGTTTTTCTCAGCTCCATCATCATTTTAATTAAGTATGTTCTTTGAAATCTTACCTCAAAAATGTAGATTTATATCCAGAGGAAATAGACTTGACTTGGAATAGTTATAGACTTGCAGACAGGCAGTTTGATTATGCTGTAACTTAGAAATGCAGAACCTATCACTTCAAACATTAAAATGTAGGCAGAATTGTATTATGGAATGTTATTAAAGGATTAAACAATGCATTTAACACTTTTATATGCACACGGTTGCATGTGTAATGGGCTGTTTGTCATAGTAAGTAACCAGCAATTTTTCTGTGAGTGGCTTTTCACTTCTTTAGTGGCTTAGTTTGTGTATGCCCAGCAGTGCACAAACCAAGTTGAATCTTTATCTTATGGATTCATGGTTATGTTCCATGTGAGTGTGTTTGCAGTCAGTGAAGGTTTTCTGTGTCACAAATTTGAGCCTTTCATCTTGAGCAGGCATGCCTAGTTCTGCTGGGAAAAATATGTTAAATCACATTGTTCCCTACTGCTGTTGCATGTCCAGGAGGGCATGCAATAGCAGTAGGGAGTAAAAGGAAATGCTTCTCTCTTGCTTGGAATAAATATTAAAAATCGTCTTAAATGGGTCAAATATGTCAAGCAAGACGAATTTTGATGTCTTTGAAATAAAAGGAAATTCATCTACTACCTGTGCTGACAGGTTGTAAGAACTATTGAGAGTCAAGAAATAATGTTCAGTTTTAAATTTCAGCTACTGAAGCACTTGGCTGAGTATTTGATTGGCATAATTTATGGTATTCAAAAGAGTTTACATAGCATCTGCCATGAACATTGATTAGCCTGTTGGTTCTTTGGCTGCTTGCATGATTTAAGGTGCTGCTCAGTGCATGTGCATGCATTTTTAATTTATTAGTGAATTTAAAATGTTGTAGTAGTGCCAACTGCAAGATAGAGGCATGTTCTGTGCAGTAGAACTCCCAATTTACACATCATGTTTTGTACTTCAACATTCCTGTTTGTTTTCAGAAACCTCATTTCTTTCAGAAGCTCAAGTGTATGTTAAAATTGTTTGTTTTGCTTTTTTATTTCTAACTGAAATGCTCAAGTAATCAGATAAATTGATTCTTGAATATAAGATACAATATTTTTAGACTTGAAAGATGGGCATGCAAATAGCTGTTCAGTTTAAGCCATACATACTTTGAACATTTTTCTTGAAGTTTGCATTTTAATGTGATACCTACTTGACTCTTGATTTATTATTTTTTCTATTTATCATCTTAATTATTAAATTATTTAGTGTGTTTTAATGTGATTTGATTAAGTTAGCTATCATGTCTGTGTTGCTGAACTGAACTAAAATATCAGAAGTGGATGAAATGAACATAAGCTTTTATAAATAAATAACCAGCTTTTTATATAGAAAGGTAATTTGGTCATGTTTTCAAAAAGAAGAAAAAAAGTGTTTTTCACTGCTGCCTTCTTTGGTAGATTGGGCTATTAAAAGGGTGCATTGATTAAATAATAAAGCTTATTTTTGAAGTGTCACTATAGAAAAAGTGATTTTTAGTTGATATTCTGATCCATGAAGTGTAGATCATAGTTTAACAGATCCACTGTTTAAATTTGTTAATCTTACAAAACAAAACTTCAAATATTGTTTCTAGCTTTAGGGCTGAACCTTCATATGCTTACAAATTCTGTGTTATTTTGAGGATTAATGAAGTAGTCTAAAAGTGTTGCTAAAACTCTTGTGATTGCTTGCATAACTGATTTACTAAATTTTTGTCTGGATGCTCAGATTCATGATGAATGTAAAAACCCTACATTTTTTTCCTACTCTTCCCAACACCCCATCACTCTCAAAACATAGTTCAATATAATTGATGTTACTTGCTTATGTAACACCTGACACTACTTAAGTATTCTCATCTCTCCTTCACTTGAGTGGAAGATGAGATTCAAAACTGAGTGTATTGGCTTCTACCCAATCTTAATGTGTTTTAAGTGCAGTTCTAAGACTTCAATGTGAGAAAAACTCTGATATAGAAGATACAGGAATGCTTGGGATGTTCAGGTTTGTCATTTGCAGTGTTTATTGTTATTTGTATATGCTTTTTGTATATGCTTTTTGCCATTTCTATTACTAACACTAAGTAATGCTGCATTTTAGGTTGAATGCTATGACTATGATAGTGATGGGTCTCATGATCTCATAGGAAGTTTTCAAACGACAATGTCAAAGCTGAAGGAAGCATCTCGGTCGTCACCTGTAAGTGTTACAGAGTCTAAGCTGCCTGTGTGTTCTTGATTAGCTGTTTTACTCATGCTGAAGCAAAACCTAGGTCACCTGGCCTCAGGTGACCTCCACGTTGTGTTAGGCTACACTTTGACTTTGCTGTTGGAATTGAGGCTGAAACACTGAATGTCCATTTTCCTAGGATTAATGTCTTGGTTGCAGTTTTTATTATTACGTACATAAATGCCCCATCATCAGCACAAAAATATTTCACTAAGCATAAAAATACAGAAATTAAAAAAACCTGGATTGTCAAAAGACAGAATGCAGCACCGATTTAACTACAGTTAAAAGACCAAGGCTTGTATTTTTTCTAGCATTACTTAATCCTTTGTGGCACTTATTAACTATTATGTATACTTTAATGAGTATGAGAAAAATTAGTATTAATGCCATTGCACAAAAATGCAGCTGTGTTACATTAGGTGGCTTTTTTCTAAAGCAATGTTATCCTTCCTGATCTTACAAACGATAACAATTTCCAAACCTTTTAATATTGCATGCTTGTACTTTTCTAATATTTTGAGTGCTGTATAATAAAAATAATAAAAATTGAAGCCACACCTTCTGGAAACACTGATGCTTTGTTTGACTTGCTATGTCTTTACCAAAAAGAAAGTTGTTAGCAGAATCCTCAGAGTGAGAATGGTACGAATTTCTTTGTTTATTTGAAATACAGTTGTCAAAACAAATATATTTGTAGCCTTTTGGGTAAAAGAGGATTTCTGTCTTGAGAATGTGGGGTGTTTTCTTGCTGACATTGGGCAGGCTGTGTTTAATTTTGCTGGATTATGAAATGAACTCTATTTTTAATTTAAGCTCAAAGTAACAGTTCTGAAATAAGGTATTATTATACTTGTTACATAAATGATATTATAGTATTCTTATTGGATTTACTTGCATTCATGCAGATTGAGTTTGAGTGCATCAATGAAAAGAAAAGACAGAAGAAAAAGAGCTATAAAAACTCTGGCATTGTGAGCGTTAAGCATTGTGAGGTCAGTAGCATATTCTGATATGATTCTGGTTTTAATGTTCACATTCTCATTTCGTATATCACCATCTTCAAACTGTAAGAAACTTTAAAATGTCTGAAAGTTTCAGACATTGTAAATATACAAGGGACTCTGATTCATATAAGGAGACAAATAGAGCTGAATTACATACCTGTCCCTTCATTTTCTCTTGAAGAGAAAGGTCGCTTACCAGTTTATAAAGTCATTCCTGAACCACTGCATTTCCCAACTCACTGTTTTATGGCAAAGTAAAATTGTGTAACTGTCATAATGTGTTATTTTATAAATGAGAGTCCTTTTGGAGCTGCTTTGATATCTGTCTGTAGCTTTGTTAAAGGCTTGATTCTGATGTGCTGAGTGCGTGGTGGCACGTGTTGCAAATATCCTCATTGCAGTGAGTGAGTGGAATAGCTAAAGGGCAAAACAAGTGCTTTTCATGGGTAAAGGCAATGAATCTGGAACCTTAGAAATTGCTACAATAATATTAGCTGCGTTTTTCCCATTGAAAAAAACCAAAATTTCTATCTTCTATTTTTAGATCATTGTAGAATGCACATTCCTTGATTACATCATGGGTGGATGTCAGCTGAATTTTACTGTAAGTTAAATCATTCATATGAATGCTTTTTGAGTTTTGGAACAAATTCAAGCATAGAGTTGATTGGCTGTGTGCTTTATTTGATTATTTTATTTTGTTTTCTTGTTGGCTTCTTTTTTATTCTATAGCATTGAACAGGAAGCTATTTTGCCAGAGCACTTCTAGTCTGTTTAGAAAAAAAAAATGGTCTTTTACTCTTGGCAAAAGGTTCTGAACCTCTGGTTATGTTCATTAGGAACTAGCTAAGTTATGTGGAGGGAGACCAAAGGGAAATGTACAGTTCTTTGAAAGCAACATGCAGAGGTCATCATATGGATTAGAACGCTTAAGTTATGTAATTTGTGAACCAAATGCAGCACAAAAAACAGTGAGATGTCTTCACGTTAGTAACAGGCTTCATCACTAAGGTGAAGACCTGTTGAAGTCAGAGAAGCAACTGTCTAGGCTTCTGTGGAGTCTGGCTAGTTGTACTTCTGAGAACAAAGGGGTGTGTGGCAAGATACAGAATGAAATTAATTTGCCAGATTTTGAAGAGTTGCTGTGAGTAATAATTGAAAATAAACACAGCAAAAACCTGACAGCATGCCCTGTGAAGCTGTAGGTGCCTCATCTCTGGAAGTATTCAAGGCCAAGTTGGATGGGACTTGGAGCAACCTGGTCTTGTGAAAGCTGTCCCTGCCCATGGCAGGGGCATTGGAACTAGGTGATCTTTAAGGCCTCTTCCAAGCCAAACTATTCTGTGATTCAGATGAAGGTAATTTCAGCACTTCTGGAGAAATGCAGAGATTTTGAGGGTTTTGTAGAGCCATTGTTTAAAGAGTGTTAATACTCCAACCCGCATCTAAGTACTGTGCCTGTTAGATTTGTAGATGTCCTCTTTACTACTCTTTCATAGTTTTCACTTTGGCTTTCCCAGAAATAGGAAGCACAATTTAACCTTTAAGAGCAATCAGATATAAATACTGCATTTGACAGGTGGGGATAGATTTTACAGGCTCCAATGGAGACCCTCGCTCTCCGGACTCTCTGCATTACCTCAGCCCTAATGGAGTTAATGAATACCTAACAGCCATTTGGTCTGTCGGGATGGTCATTCAGGATTATGATACGTAAGTGTTAGATTTTTATTTAGATCATTTTTTTAGATATGTATAGATATTTGTGGTAGTTTTTTTTAAACTGGTGTTGAAGATGCCTACAGACATACTGGAATGAAATTTCTGAGCTAAGTTATAGAATTAAAACACCAGTGCATAATTGCAAGTATAAGCTTGTGTTTACTGCAGACAAGCAGGGTTTTTCATATGTTATGAAAAGAGCAGCGTTGATTTAAATAAATGCATTCTTGCCAATTTGGTGTTAAAGACTGGTTTAGGTCCTAGAAACAAATACAGTGGGGAGCTTCCACTTAATTTTGCCTCTAAAATAGCATTTTTAGTGATGAAAAGCAGCACTAATAACTAAACTTACTAAACTATGGCAGCTTTTAATGGAAGGCACTGACTTTGTTTTCTTTAAAATTGCTTCTTTAGAGATAAGATGTTTCCAGCCTTTGGATTTGGTGCACAAATTCCTCCATCCTTTCAGGTAATAGAATGTGTAAATGCACTGCCTAGGACAGCTGAAAGCACTTACTTCAGGAGATATCTGAAGTTCTGACTATGTCTTCTGTGTCTTCACAGGTATCTCATGAGTTCCCAATAAATTTTAACCCGTCAAACCCATTCTGTAATGGTAAGTCTGAGAAAGTAACATCAGAACTAGAGAGTAAAATGCCTAAGTTGAAGGCATAAAGACACTAGAAAAGTGAACTGAAGCATGTTGTTCTAGTTAAATAATTAGTCCTGTAGCAGGAAACAATTTTACAACCAATTTCTTACTTATGAGAAATAGGATTGCATCTGCCTTTTGTAATGATTTGCGAAAGAAGTGATTTAAACAGCCAGAGCACAGGGCTGGGAACAATTCTCTTTTGTTATCAAACCACTTTATTCTACTTCACTGCTGGTGTGGAGTTGTCTGGTTGAGTGTGCTGCTGCTAGTGCTTGTTCATTGTGGCCTCTCTGATCAGACTATCAACCACCACAAGCTGCCATGTGAAGAGATCTGCTGTAGTTCAGTTTCACACTCTTGAGCACAGAGTATTTGGCCTTCCTGTTCATATTAGGCAAGTCATGTTATGTAAGTGCCTTAAGCATTGGTCAAACTGAAAGCTTCCATTGTTCATAAATAATTTATTTTCCCCACCATGGTTAGTTTTAAATCTTTGCATCATCAAGTAACTGATTTATGCAGCTTTAGGAAAATCAGGTGCTTCAAAATGTCCTAATTCTAATACAAAAAAAGAGATTTCCTTCTTCTCTAGGGATCCAAGGCATTGTTGATGCATATCGAGCATGTCTTCCTCAAGTGAAGTTATATGGACCAACAAATTTTTCTCCAATTATAAATCATGTGGCAAGATTTGCTGCTGCAGCTACTCAACAGCAAACAGCATCTGTAAGTAATGGTACTTTGTGTTTTTCTTACTTTTATTTTCCTTCTTGTTTAGAAATACTTTTTTTCTCTTTCAAATGAATACACTTATACATTTAAAAGTTGGCCCTTTACCTTGTGAATAAATATTTGTTACCCTTGAAACAATAGAAAAATTAGGGTTTTTTGCAGATTATACATAACAGTCCTCGTCATCAATTAACTAAATAAACTCTTAAGATTTGGAATAGAAACTTAAAAATACACCTTTATGGTATCTTCTGTTCAAAGCCCTCGCAGCACTGTACAGTTACTGAAGTCTAATTCAGGCCTTTATATCTAAGAGAGTGATTTAACCCCAGCTGAGAAAAAAAAATCTAGACCCGGTTTCACATTAGATAGCTGGGACAGAGGATTAACGAAGGTAGTGAAGAAGTGAATGTTATAGCTCCTGACACCTAGGTACCAACACAGATAATTAACTGTACCATAAAGGTTTAGGTGCTGTATGGGCTGTGCCCTCCTCCATATTAAAATTTTATATGTGAGTTACTGACCATATTAAAAACAGAAATTCCGAAGACCAAGTCTGGAGTACTCAGTCATGTTGATAATTCATGGAAGTTCAGAAAACCCTAAGTCACTGATGACAGCAAATACTGGTGTATTTGATGTCGTGTAAAATCAGCTATTTTTTAACATAGTTATTTTTGCATGTAAAATTATCTGTAGAAATCAATTTGAAAATGAGCTATGCATTTTCATATGCCATGAGGCTGGTAAGGTTTTGCCTTGGTAGTCTTTCAGTAGTAGCTGTAAAAAAAAAAAAGGTATGTATATATGTCTATATCTTAAGAGAGAAGAAAACCTCTTGTTGGTTTTGTTTCTGTTTGGTTTTTTTTCACTTTTATTTCATGTAGTATGCGTATTCAAGACAATTTGCTATCTTAACATTTAATACATATCATACTCATTTTGGATTGGGTTTTGATTCTGATGCTGATTTTTTTCCAGTGTGGAGGAAGTATGAGAAGGGAGAAATAAATCCAATGTGATATGCTATCCTGCTGCAGTTGCTTATAGCTTTCTGTTGTCACAACTGTTTGATAGATGTTCTTGCTGGAGTGGGGGAATGCATTAGCAGAAAGAAGGGAGAAAAGGTGATACCTAAACAGACAAGATAAGGGAAGAACAATTATTTGGAGGCAGATAAAAGCAGATGGGAAAGAAAGTAGTGAAGAGACTTCTAAGAATACAGGGAGTATCTTTGGGACTTGAATTTATGCTATTCAGTAATCATCTGAAATGAAGTGAGAGAAGACTGGAAATTCAAAAAGCATTTGATAATTTCCAGACTTGGTACTTCTAGCTCATTTTTTTGTGCTCCAATCCAGAACAGAAGCTAAGATGCCAACTTTTAGAAACTGTAACAGAATAGTGGAAGCAACTCAGATGGTACTTAATTAAATTACTGATCTACTACAAAATAGTCTCAGACACCTTGGTAATTAACTTGATGAAGCAGCTAGAAAACATGACTAGAGGAATTTGAAAATGGCTGTCTGTTTCAACACTAAAAGGTGTGATTTAGGATTTTCCAGATACAATGAATGAAGTAAAGGGTAGTGTTTCATAAAGGTATTAATAGACCAGAAAGGAAACAAATACAAGTTTCAAAAGCGTTACCTTTCCAAAACCTCAGTAAACTGCCTTCTATCCCAGAACAAATAATGGGAAAATAGGTTATCTCTTAGTTTGTCTGGGGATTTTGGAGGAAAGAAGGATGATATCATTGGGGTTTTAGATGGTGGCTGTTTATAGATTACTTCTTTTAAAAGATTGTGTTGTTCTTACGAGCTTTTTCAGACTGTACACATGAAGCCTGACTACAAGTTAGATGTTTGATTGTAAAATTCAGTGACCACACTGAACATGCCAAAGTGACAACACTATGTAGTCTTTATGTGGGTTTTTCTAAGTGTGCATGCCTAAATGTTTGCTATTTTGTCACAACACGGTTTTTATTGATTTGACAGCAATACTTCATACTTCTGATCATAACGGATGGTGTGATAACCGACCTTGATCAAACTCGATCTGCCATAGTTAATGCTTCGAAATTGCCCATGTCCATTATCATTGTTGGTGTTGGAGGAGCAGACTTTGATGCAATGGAATTTCTTGATGGTGATGATGGAGTTCTTAGGTCCCCGTCAGGAGAACCAGCTGTCAGAGACATTGTCCAATTTGTGCCATTCAGGAAGTTCCAAAATGTAAGTAATCTTACTGATATGCTTAATAAGTATTGTAGAGGTATGCTGGGCTTGCTAGGATATCCTACATCTAGTCCTAAGCTTTTGTGGTATATCCAATATGTACTCTAAGAAAACTCTTTATCAAATGCTAAAAAACCACCCAAATCCTCAGTTTCTAGTTCCAGCAGTGCATTTCTGGCTGCAGCTGAATGACCTTTGTAAAATTTGATTAAACAAATGGATGTTTTTTTAATTTGTGAGGAAAAACTTACTATAATTTTTTTCTTATGGTTATTTTTCTTTTTTATTGTGATTGCCCATTTATGAATGTGGATTAGTCTCACAATTTAGTGCAGTATTAAAATTCAAGGCTGAGTCATAATCAGGGAGGTCAAAATCAGTAGAAACTGTATGGCCACAATAGTGGTGATACTTTTCATTTTCATAAAAGTAAATGCAAAAAAGGTGGTGAAAGAACAAAGTCCTGATATTTTTAAATTTCTGTAAAACTCAAAGTATGTGTAGGTTAATAGAAGTCAACTTTTAAGCATCATAATGCTGGAAAGAGTTGACTTAAATAAAATTCAGCAAAATCTCCTCAGTATGGGCAAATAAGATCACTGTTTTTATTTCCATATATTTCCAAATATATTCTAATTTTATTTCATGTCTTAGTATTAACTTGTTAATTATACTCCTTGCAACTTCTTATTTTGCTTTTATGTTTTACTTTTAATAAAAATTCTTTGTTTAATCTCAGAGTAACTCAGGCAAACTGAAATGAACAAGAACAAAATCAGTACAGAATATGCTTATCAAGTAATGCACTTGCGTGTAGATTAACTAGGGTCAGTGCTCAGTGTAATAATATATATTCAAATGCTTTCAGATTCTAGAAAAATAGATTTTTTTTTTTCTTATGGATACCTAGTCTTACAGTAAAAACAGTATCTGCAGAAGAGCTGCTCCATAGAAATAGTTATTGTGGATGAGACTTGGTGCAAAAGATTGCAGATGATTTTGACAAGTCCCTGAAGGGTCATTTAAGCAGATAGTGGAAGTATGTTTACCTGGTGAAGTCTGATATCTGAGCTGTGTAATTCATGTGACAAAAGGTGTCTTCAGACATGGTAGCCCTTTGTACACTCAGCTCCTGTTACTTCAGTGGCACAAGACAGCCATCTGATTCGTGGTAACAGGAGCGAGAAGGTAAAGCTGACAGGAAGCTTCCATCTCTCTGTCACACAAGGGCACTGTCTAAAGTCCTCTGTGAAATGTCAGACTTTAAGTTGGCCTTCTAGACGAGGTGCTTATTGCTTGCCTTAGAATCTTCGTTAGCAGTTGGTGGAAACTGAACCTTGGTGTTCTTTTTTTATAAGTCTCCCAAAGAAGCTCTGGCTCAGTGTGTCCTGGCAGAAGTCCCTCAGCAAGTGGTGAACTACTTCAGCACCTACAAACTTCAGCCTCCTAAGAATCCTGCTGCAAAATGAATGGGCTGAGCAGAGGAGAGACTTTGTGCTTGCTTTACTTGCTGTTTCTACAGACTTTGGTTTTCAAAATACTTCTGTAAACATCTACACATGCCTCTGTATCATAATGTCTGTTAGCTTTTGCCTTCAGATCACTTTGCCAAGTGTGCCTTTAAAGGGCCAAAACTGTATTGGTGTTTAGGTTTGATGTTGATTTGAGAGCTAGTGCTTGCATGGATTAATTTGATTTTGAAAAGAATGGAAAAAAGAGTTTCTATTAAGCCACCATAACAAAATTTTGACACAGGTGTTTCATATTCAAACAAGTGCCACAGAGTATAAAGGCCCTCCTTGCACAGCTGCTTCTTCTTTGCCACTTTAGTGCCTTTGGGCAATGCCTGGGATTCAGGGCTGTGGGAATATAAGCCAAAGAAGTCATTAAAGTATATATTCTTTTATAGTATGCCTTCTCTTAAAGTAGTGTGGGAATAACTAGGGTGAATTAAGGTAAACCTCTAGCATCTCAGAATACTTCTGGCCTTTGAGGTTACCACTATAAGAGCTGTAAGATTTGTTCCAATGTGCAGTGTACTGGAAAATGGAAATTCCAGATTTATTTTGGTTGGGGTTTTGTTTTGGGGTTAATTCCCCCATAAAACAGTCATGATTATTGATCTTTAAAGGGCTTTTTGTGAAGTAGGAATTCAGATCATAGTTTAAAAGTTTTCCCTGATTTGCAACTGCATATTTTGAGGTAAAGTCTATAATCATGCTGCATACTAGGGTAAATAATTTCTGGTTTATTTACTTGGGTTGAGTGTTCCCTTCACTTTTTATAGCTTTTACCTGTATACCTTTTACATGAATGTAAATCATGTGTTTGCTTAGTGGACAAATGAAGGTTTCTTGACCCCCAGCTGCATACTGCTTGCTGAAGATCTCTTCTGATCCTGTCACTGTGTGTAACATAAGTGGATTGAAAGGTCACATTCATCACTTCTGAAATGTCAATCTTGAACATTAATTTTGCAGTTTCACATTTGAAGTGGTTTAGACATCCAGCTTATCTCATGTGGATGGTCTGGCTGTAGTATGTAAGAACAGAATGGGCTAATGCTAAATTTAGCACACTTGGACACTCAACATTTCACCAGGTCGTAGTGTATTTGACTTTTAGTTGCTGGAGCTGCTTAGTGGGCTTTTTGGTTTTTTTACCATTTATAATTCTGTTGAAAGTCTGAATTCATATTAACATTGATGGATGAAAGATATATCTATAGAGATTATCTTACACAAGACATACCGAATGTTTTGTAGACAGTTGACATTTATCAATCAATCATGAATGGATATATTACCTCCATTCCATTTTTCTTGGTGGAAGGGGATCCTAAATACTATGAAGTAGTGGAAGGATAACGAAAAGTTTCTTTCATGTTAAGCCAAGCTCTTTCTTTTTTTAAAATGTAATTCATATATTTATGTAAAAAAACCCCCTCTAATCATCTTTTTATCAGTGTAGTGAAAATCTGTTGCTACTTATAAATTACGATGGAGTGTCATGAGATATGCAACTCAAAATATTGAGATCAAGGGAGTTACTATAATAAATCTAAATCACACTGCTGCAAGTTGAGAGTGTATGATTTTGGAAAATTGTTTCACAGCTACCTGCTTCATGTAAAGAGAGAACTGGATGCAGTATTAATGATTTAATTATACATTAATTACATTAATTGTAGTGGATGAGTACTACTGATAGGAGTACAGGATACTACTGAAATTCCTCTGAGCTGTCTGCCAAAAATATAATGCTGCACCTGAGTTGTGTTACCAATCCTGTTTTAAGTTGCCATGGAATTGCATTATTATATGCTACTATATATGTAGTTTTATGCTAAGTATCTCCTGCATGTAAAAGAAAACATGTTGTTTTGTCTGTATTCTATACATAAATTCTGAGTTTCTGCAGTAGAGACTTCATTATCTCTTATTAGAGAATTGCTCCCATGTTCCTCAAGCTTAGGGAGTTAAATAGCATATCAATGACATCTAGTTCTCAATGTGCTATATTCTTTGTAAATTAAATGTTTCAGACAGGACTTTGGCAAGAACTTGTATAACAGAGGTGTACAGCTAATGGCTGTTGAAAACTTCAGGGTAAGTTGAAGTGATATTCTCAGTGAAGAAATGCAGAAGATTGTGAGTCAAGGGGGAGGAAAGTTACTGTGTTATTTTGCCAATTTTTGTTTATTTTTACGTGTAAAAATGCATTAATAGCATGAGGGTGACAAAGCAAAATATTGTCAAAGTTCTGTAAAGTGAATGTGCTCGTAAGTCACTGGCACCACCTTGTGATAAAAGGGATGTATGGCAGTCTTTGTCATCAGATGCTTTTCGCCGTGTATTAGTCATAATATATTCATATGTACAGCAGAGAGATCACCTGTAACCAGAATTTTGTACTTTTATATGCATTTCAGTTCTGATGAAGTTAACTGATTTATGATGCCTGTGCATTAAAATGATCATTTCAGTATACTGTTCTGTGGTGCTTTTGTATTCAGCATATTGTGTGTAATGCTAAATGCTGCTTTTGTGATTCCTATGGTGAGTATGCCACGGATTTATAAGAAGTATAAAAGGGAGAGGAAAAAGGCCTTTTCACTTAGGGGTAATGACTCTGCAGTTTATTCTTCATAAAGCATCTTAAACAGGCTTCTATCAAGAAGATAGTCTGAAGTTGGACAATTTTAAATGTGACTTTCATGCTGAGTCCTCCCATGCATGCTATTTTATACAATTATTATCAGGTTTTCCAAAACTTTTTTCCCAGAACAATGTCTACATTTTAGTTAGAGAGGCATGGAGAGATGGTTATATGTAGTTTTCAAATACATTATCCTACTCTACCCTTCAGTTTCTTTACATTCAAGTGTTGCCATGTCTGAGGACTCCATTAGGACACTAAGGATACGGGAGACAGTGTTGCAGTGGAACGTGAAGCCACACCTAGACAACTGTGATACTAGAAGCTGTATCTTCTAAGTGCACCAGAGTAATTCGTTCTGCTTCTTCACTAGTCAAGTATCTGCAGGGTAGAATTAGTTCCTGAAAGAATTTATTACATCTTGATCTTTCTTGTATCATTCGTTCTGGTGAAAACCATACAAATAGTTGCAACTTCGATTTGTAGAGCCTTCTTGTTCCTGCCAACCCTAAGAATGCAGGAATTGTGGGAAGAGGAAAATACCCCAACAATTAAAAAAAACCCAAACAACAACAACCAAAAAACAAAACAAAACAAAAAAAACAACCAGATGGATTTTATTTATGTGTGGCCAGTGTCTTCTGCACTGATACCTCCCCTGTTTTGTTTTGGGTCTAAGGAGCTCGAGAGCTGTGCATAACAGTAGTCTTGCAGATGGAACTGTCAAACTTTTCGGCAAACCTGGGCTGTTATGAGCTGTAGCAAAGCAGCAATTTGTGGGAAGCTCTGTCACTGCAGTGAAGCACTTGGTGCTGCAGTCTCAGCCTTTACTTTGTAATTTATGTCAGTGTGTGATTGATGGACTTAAATATGCCCACTGAGAAAACGTTCAAAATTACCTGGTAGCATTTGTGTAGGCAGAAGGGAATCAGTTCTTTTCAATGAGAGTGAGCTTTACTCGTTCATATAAAAATGTTAAAATATGGAGAATATTCCCCTCCCTTCCATAATGCTTTGACAACTCTGTCTCAAAAAAAAAAAAGTATGTGAAACTATATATTGTAATTCATAGATTATTATTATTCATAGAAAGTCTCATTCATGAAACAGTTCTGCAGTATTTCTAATCTTGAGATTTTATTGAGACATTCCTGGATGTGCAATAGATGAATAATTCTTTATGAAACAATTTAAAATTTTCTTCCTCTCTTGTGATGTCCTTTGTTCTTACATATCAAATACCAAGTAGCATACAAATAAAGATGATTTTCTCCACAAAGCAACTCACTGCTAATGCAGAAGAACTTTGTTTTGTAAGAGGTTATGATTTTGGTCACATCAGAGGATTGTGGAGTATGCAACATATGGAATTCAGTCATCCAGCTTTTACTTGGGCAAACTTCCCACTGATTCTGGTTAGGCTTCCAGTTTTGTCTGTGATTACAGAAGTTGAAAGGCTTTAAAGAATAGGCCTACAGAATGCATAGCCTACAGGGTCATATATAGCCTGCAAAGTGAATGTTTTGTTTTGGCATGATGCCTTCCTTGGTTGGCTGGTCAGCCAAGAAGCTGTGGAGCCTGCCCTTGGAACTTCTTGGCTTGGCCTCTGCATAGTATTTTTAGTTTACAAAACTGTTCATGCAGTGGTATCTGAAAGGGAATTGGAGGAGAGAGGAGATGGACACCCATGGAGGAAAAGAAAGTAGTTGGGAGTTAAGCTTAAAACACAGCATCAAGCTTTTGTGTAATACTGTATCTGAGGCTGATGAGTCAATGCAGAAGGTTGGCAGTGTGGGAGCTCCTGGATGGGAGGCTGTATCCCCCAGCTGTGGCAGTCATAAAGGATTTACTGTAGTTCACAAGTGTGATGTAGCTAAGACACAGAAGACACAGGTGCCTCCTTGCTCTATTAATTAAAGGCTATGATGTAGATGAACGAATGGAGCATTGGTTGCAACTTTACAATGCAGAACCAGAAAGTGCTTTTTATAAAATAGCCTTTATTCTTGAAGCAGCTGGTTTAGATACCAAGATTCTTCAGTAGGCTGTATCAAGTGCTTACTTTTCAGGGAGCATGCCCAACCCCTTGACAAGATCAAGAAAGTAAATCAGCAGCCCAAAATTATAGGTCATCTCTGGAGGGTGAACTATCTAAGTCTTTTCCATGTTAATTTGCCAGAATCAAAGACAGCTGGAGCAGATGTTTATGCTTTCAGAGGGCTGGCAATAATTCTGTAATCTGCTTCCCTCTTGTGGATTTTGGGATTTATTTTTTGACAATGGTTTTGTTAGGTTGCCCTCTGTCCCAAGGTAAAACATCCCAACACATAGCACCTGTTGTCTGCTCTGAGCCACGCTGGTCACAAACCCAGGTCACCAATTAGAAGTATAAGGGAAGGAGATAGAAAGATAAACATAAGGAACCTTAGCAACAGTAGGGCAGTAGCAAGGAAAAGGATAACTATGGGAAGGTAGAGGAGAAAAGAGAAAAGAATACATAGAAAAGTTAAGAGCAAACTGAGCAACAGGAGCAACAGTAAAAAAGCAAGGATAAAGAGGAGGGGGAAGAGGAGAAGTAGGAACAAGACAGAGTAAGAGAAAAGGGAGAGCATGAATGAAACAAGAGGTCATGAAATACAATCTGAGCCGTAATTTCTAATACACCAAAAGTTCTCTCTTCAGTGTCAAGGTTAAGAATATAAATAAATTGTGCAGTTGTGCCAGGAGAGGAGGGCAAGGAGCAAGGAGCTGGAGTAGATTTTTCTCATGCGTACTTTCTGCTTTTATATTCTATACTCAAAAGCAAAGTCCAGCCAGCCCTCTGAATGCAGCAAGATGAAGAGATGGGCCACACCCCAAAGCACTATCTATTTCTTTTCTTTCTCTTTAATTTCGACTTTAAGGATCTCTCCTTCTTCTGCTCTGGGGGATGGTGTCATACTAATGATCAGAGACTCCTTGCTGGTTGTTCTCTGCATAACTGCAGGCTTAGCATCTGCCTTTGGCTTTTCTTTTTGAGCAGGGGGTGCAGAGGGGGCTGGGGGCTCCACTGGTTTCTTCTCCTCTTCTTTAGGCTTGGTCTCTGTTGCAGCTTGAGTTTCCTAGAAACAAGAAGTTTAATGTTTTCCAATACTGCAGAAGAAATTCAGGAAGTAGCTCTATTCTGTACATGCCATAGAAAGACACAGCATGACAAGTATATTAATGGTATGCAACACATGTAAATTTCTATTCAGATGCTGAAAATTGGTTTCTAAATGAAAAATGCAATTTCAGAATCAGAGTATCAGTATAAAACCTAGGAAATACTTTTGGATATTCATATTTGTGTCTTACTAATATAGAGGTATGAAACAGACCCGTTTTGGGGCACAGAAGCCTTCCTTAGGTCTTGCCTTCCTTTATGCACTTAGACTAGTACGTAAACCTTGACATACTTCACACTGCCCCCATTCCTTGGCCAAGCCTATTTGCTAATAAGTTCACAAATACACACTAAAATGAGCAGCATTCCTGCTCCAATCATATTGTTGTAGTCATTTGTGTGAGCAAAGGGCAAAGTTCTTTGTTTAATTTAAATATAACCACAGCTAATTCAGCTGTAAAGAAAATAATTCTGCCACCTTTGGGTAAATATGTAGAAGTAAGCAGTTTCTTATTAACATTAACGTTTCTCAGAACACAGTATAATGTGGGAATTATTTTTCATCAGTTAAAACAACGGTTTTCTCATAAGTGCAAGATATTAGAGATTTAATCAATTTTAGCTGTGTGGGCTACACTTTGTATTTTGTCTTCAGAATTTCTAACAACGACCAGAGATATGACACTGAATTGGAAAGTTCACCATGTGCCCGAGTCAGCTGGATCAGATTACTGTGTTTGGGTATTTCTGTATTTACTGTTGTTTACATAAAATTAGAAGATCGGGTGCCCTTGAGGCCTTTGTAAAATCCATTTATCCTTACTTTCTTAGAGGTTTTTTTGTTTGCTTGCTTTTTTTCCTTGCTTTTGTTTTCTCTGGTCTGCATAAAGTCCAGGTTCAGAAAGATTGAGCCAAATTTTTAGAGTAAGTGTTTACAGAGATTAGGAAAAGTGGTTGTATCTCAGCTACTGGGAGTTTTTGCTGTTGATTGCAGCAAGGCTAAATTTTCATCTACTTTGTTTGTCCAAGCCCTCTCAGTAGATTCTACTCTGTTTTCTGTGGCTTTACCTGAGTTTCTTGTTGTTTCTTCAGCTGCAGCAGCTTAGCAAGGCCTTCTTTTCCTTTTCCTCCAAGCATTGCTTTAAACAATTTCGGAGTTTCCTGTTTCTGCCCAAAGAGACTGGCCAAGCCTCGTGGTTGTTGCACTGGTGGTCCTGGAGCAGGTTTTCCCTTCTGCTTCAGCAGCACCCTGGAGAAAGAAGGGGATAATAACATATAGCAGTGCTGTGAAATTGAGCAAAGTTCCTGCAAAGCTAAACATGAAAATCTGGTGGCTCTTACTTGGTTCACAGGTCAAGTGATGAACAAAATTGGAAACAATAAAGGTTTTGCCCTAAACTCTGATAAAGATGGAGACAACTGTTCAAATTTGGAGTTGCTTACCTTTATCCTGGAATATAAACAAGGGCTGGCTCAAATTAAGGTGTCACAAAACAGATGAAAGAGTTTTATAAGGTGTGGAGGGAGATTGGGTGCCCCATGCCTGAGGTGGCAGTCCCTTATCTGGCCTTCTGGGTGCAAGATAAATCCAGGTGATCTTCAGAGAGCATTTAGAGCTCCAGTGGCACTCCAGTTGGCACATGTAGAGGAAATACTTTAACAAACCAACTTCCAGCATGGCTCATCTCTCATAGGTCAGGTTAGTCAGTGGTATTTCTTTTTGGTCCTCTTCAGTAGAAGAAGACACCCTGACAATGTAAGCACTACTGTCAATCTTGTGGCAGACTAGATTTTCACACCATTCCATAGGTGTACTGATTTGCAGCCATAATGGCAAGAACTGAGAATAAGTAACAAAGGTAAAGATTAGATGAAAGATCTGAGATAAATGGGACCAGTAAAAAGCAGAGGGTTCCCGTGCTTTCAGTTTCTATTAAATTACTGTACAGTTTTCAAGGCCAATTTTCTATCCTTGCAAAAGTCCTGACTTAAGGCTCTTTATGAGTGAGGAGTATATTTGCAGTCCGAAGCACAGTAAATCCCTAAAATTACAATTTTCTGCAGCATCTTGTACTTTGGGAATTTCAGAAGTGAAGGGTTAACTTTTTTTTTAAATTTCAGTGCCATAAATTAAAAATATATATACTTTAGCAGCTTGCATGGCTTTATTATGGAAAAAACATACAGGGGTTTTTGGACAGGTGATAATAGAGCAAATTTCTCGCTTGAATAAATCCTTTCAGTTTATTTCACAGAGACCTTTAAAGGTGACAGATGACCACAAAGAACTCTAATGTAAACCTTCCAGGGGGGAGCAACTGGTAACTTCATTCTAAAACTGAACATAACCACAATCTTTATGAAAACAGTGCACAGATTTCCTCCTTGTGCCTAGTTTTGGCAGAATTTGTGGATACCTAGATTGGTAGACAAAATGCATGGTCTCCTGCATAGGACAGGTACTGCATATCTTTAAACAGGATATCCTGGTTTTAGTCTGATATCTAGAAAGGTCTTTGAGCTCAAATGGGAGTGCAGATACAAAAGATGGATGATTAAGCTCCATGGTTGAGAAAGGCTGTCTGGAGGAAGCAGAATTTAATGGATGGGCAGAATATTCCTATGGTGGGCAAGAAAGCAGAAGAGGCAGACTGGGACAGAGACAGAAATAAGAAGGTCATACAACTGTTTAGATAGAAGCTAGAGAAAAGCCAAGAATGATTGATGCTGGGATCATTGGTCCGTGCATTCATTCCCCTCTTCTACCTGTTAATGCTGGTTTTGAAAATTGAGCAGTCAGCTCATTCTGTGTCTAGTTTCCTTGTCCCTCAGGGGCACCATGATTCTCACGATTGTTTGACTACCAGGGCTGTGACAACGTGATGAATGCAGCCATTTGATAGCACTTCAAAAAAACAAAAGGCCTCTCTTGTGCTATGTTCAGTCTTTTCTGGGGGAATTTCAAGTCTGGGACCAACCTTCCAACTTTTGATAGCAATTCAAGGCAACAGCTGAGACCAGTAGGGGTGCTGAAGTATACTAATAATGACAAACTGTTTAAAATATTTGGACTTTTTACAAGGTAACAAGACACTAATTTTGTCATAATTTTATGACAAAATCTGAGAATACTTTGCCCTTTCAAAGTTGTGAAAATGGTGATCCTATCAAGCTACAGCCAAAGGAAGGTGAAAAGCAATCTTGGTTTGAAATCCCATTTTAGAATGCTTTTGAACAAAATGCGCAGGTATCTAATCTGTGTAGTTCCATCTTGTCAGGCCTTACTTTAAATCCATTCCTAGCTGCTGCCTAAGGTTTTGGAAATGCATAAAAGTCTGTGATTGCATTGAAGCATATCTCTGTAGAATTAGTTGAAAGCGTTTCCTTGCATCTTTGAAAACCTATTCTTTAGCTGATATCTGTCCTGCAGTTTCTTTCTTGATGATATAAGAAGTCATGATATGTGTCCTTATCTCCTTTTTTTCTTAAAATTTTTTTTTTGTTACCTTAAATATAATGCAGAAGGCAACTACATTCAGGATTTCTTTCTACTTACCACATTTCCACAACCTTTGGGATTCCTTCCAAAACCATGCTTTCAACTGGAAACTACCAGGCAAATCTGACCTCTAACATGAAATGGGTTTATAACTGTTACTTTTCCAAGAAAGGAATGCAAATTGTCTAGAAGTCACAACTGTCCATCCTACAACTAAATTATATGATTTCAAAACTGTTATTAGTACATACTTTGCTTTCTTCATGAGAAGTTTTTCTGAGTCAGGATAGTTCACCAAGATTTCATTGAGTGTTTTCTTGTCCAGAATGAAAAGGTTGGCAAAGCCATGAGCCACCACGTTGGCAGTCCTTCGATTTCCTCCACCTGCAGCTAGTAGGCTGGAATGAAAATAAACACCATCAGTGACAGCATTACTTGCCCTAGTGAGGAATCTCGTTGGTGGTAGTTCTCCATTAAAGCCACTGTAAAGCTCACTTACACAGCTGGCTATTCTATCCAATGTTCTGTAAAGGCCCTGTGCAGATGGGATTAGAAATTCCATCTCAGGAAGCCAAACTGTCACTGTTGGTCAGGCATATGTAGGTGCTAAGGACTGTGAAAAGTTTTGTTATATAGAGACATTTCTGCTAAGACATACCCACAGCTCGGACTGTACTTGTTTTAGTTCTCATGGGAACTTGGCATTTCCTCAGTTTTATTGCTGAAAATTATTTGCATCAGTAGTAGAGCAACATTATTTACAGTGAATGAGTGATTCCCCTCAAGGATTTTTTTTCCCGAGTGAATAACTTGCGTGGGGCTCTAGTTTTTGGTTTTCTCCCATACCACATCTCATGTTTAAATGTTGGCAAGTTGAATGATATGGTTTAGGAAGGTCTTTCAGGCTGACAGTTACAAATGTGTCTGCCAGAAAAAGAAGGCTATTTTGTTTTGAATGTAAGACATTAAACCAGTTTTTCTAGCAGCAGTTGGCCAGAGGGAGGATATCTAAGAAAAAATTAGATGTACAAATTACAATAAATTGTTCATCTTGCACAAAGCAATTGAAGAGACTTCACTTCTCAGCTCTGCTGATAAGTAAGAGAATTTGCATTTTGCTCTTAGTACTAAAACTGCACTATCGCTGTATTCAAGACCCCAAAATTTTTCCTTTAAAGATTTCCCAGTGAATTAATATTTTTAGAGAATATTTAATATTATCTAAATTTAAAAGTTATTAATAAAAGGTATTCTGAACCCCAGTAAAAAGGAATTAATACCCATCTGAAGTAATAATCAAGGATATATAAATATTTGTTTTAATATTAAAAATATTTGTAAAACATATTTCTAACTATTGAATCATATATATATAATTTATATTTCTATTTTATATATATATATTTAATTTATTAAGGATAGTAGACCTCTACAACTATGTATGCAAGATTAGTTTTACATGCCTGCAGAGTGTTTTTCTGCAACTCAAGACAGCAATCAATACATGAACTGAAGCGGAAAATGCAGTTTATCATCTTTTTAAATAATTCTGTACGATTCCTCAGATAGAATAAAACTCTTTGCACAATAAGAAAAGCTGCTGGAGAAAATTGCAAACACCTTTTGAGCTCTGATGAATCACTTCTCAACAAGTCATTGAACAATCATTTTTAGGCTTTCCTAACAGAAAGCTCATTTTATCAAGGTAGACAAAGACTAAAGGGATCGGCTTTTTCATTATGGTGATGATGTGAGGTGAATTTTTACAAGTGAGGAAATCTTTGCTCAAACAGAATAATCTTTGACTAAGGACAGTGTTATGTACTTCAGCATTCAATCTGGTTTGGTTAGTGTGTGAAGAGTTATATGACCAAAATTTTAAAAACAGATATGTTTGCCTTGCAGTGATTCTTGGTAATGCAATATCTATATTAATCACCAAATTTGCTTTTTTACCTAACATTTTTTTACTCCAGCTGTGAGCCTGAAATGCTGTAATATTAGTAGAAGTTGATAACCTTAGAATTCTTATGCTAGCAAATTAAATTTCAAGCTATAAAGTTGTTGAAGTGATGACTCAGTTTATCTATTGTTTTTATAGCTGATCTTTGTAGGAAGCTGCTGCTAATAGAAATTGGGGAATGGCTTGTGTTATCAGCTGAACATGCAGGGTTGTGGTGGCTCACCTGGGCACTTATGTGCACATGAGGAGAACTGGTAAGAAAGGAAAGGGAAATAGGTCTGGATCTTACTTCTGAGAAGGATGTCAAACTCCAAAGGGCACAGAGCCCATCAAAAAGCAGCAGCTACTACTTTGAGGGTAATCCTGGACCGAAGTACTGAAAAATGCCATCTTTCACAAAACTAAGTAGTCCCTGTAGTTTGGATTTTTTAATATAAAGTTTAAAATTACAAAACAGATGAAAACTGAAGCTGAGATCTTCCTGTCAAAAATTTACATAAAATGGAGAAATGTTTTAGTTTTTCCAGAATTAACATTTTCTGATAGGAAAAAGCCCTAGTGAAATATCAGTAAGTGGATGAAGGAGGACATCTGGCTTCAAGTGTAATTTTCTCTGGGCAAGTGAAATGTTATTATAACTGAATTTCTCTTGTTCTGAATTGTCTTTGCTGATAGGCTCTCATTAAGGCAACAATCTGTTTGCTTCTGATTTTTAAATTATTTTACTTCCCCAAACTGATATTATCTATACAGGAAAGTTGCAATGAGGGTAAAATGTTAATTGGAACTCCTATTACTTAATCCCTTTCTGTAATAATTTTCAGGGGTGAAATTGGCAAGGGACATGTTTGATTGTTACTCTTGCATTGGCTTTCTAGTACATTTCAGGGAATTTTTTTGGAAAGAAGCAGTTTTATTTTCTTCAATTCCTTTGCTTCTAGAGAAGCAAATGTCATTAACATGCATTTTGAACAGAGTGAGATTAAATAGCAAGCATCTTATAAATCATGTACCTAAACCACTCAGAAGGAAGCTGACATATTTCTCCAAACAAATCTTGAATTGGAAATTAGAAGGAAATCAGCCTGATATCAGACAGGAAAACTTGTATGTCCTAAAAAAAGTTGTACATAATCCATTAAAGAATATTTTCTGCATTTTCCTGTGGTATTCTCTATTCAAAAGACCTTGACAAAATTTATATAAAAAGTCACAATACAAACTCATTATTTTCTAGCACCTTGCCACTAGGAAGAGCATATATCTCCTGATGCATTTAGTGCATCATTTAGTCTGCCAGTTGCTGTGTTTTTTCTCCTTGAGTTTATCCACTGCCTGACATTTTATATGCAAATTACACGTGTCTGAATGGGTTTGCTGCTGCAGTAGGTCAGTGATGAATAAAACAAATAAGACTAGAAGTATAGTGTTACAGCATTGCTGAGGGCTTTGCTGGCAATATTGGCAATTATGTAGAGTACCACGTACTGGGAAATGAATCTTTAAAGGTCGTTGTGTGGTTCTCACATGGAAACAAGTGCTCACCTGTGTTCAATCAAAAGTTTAAAATTCCCTTCCTTGTTTTGAAACCAGCAGTTATCATTTCTCAGTTTAAAATGCAAAGTTCTCACTTCAAATACCAAACTAATAAATAATTGAAAACCACGTGTGTCACATATGGGGGCTGCTTTAGATTTTCCTTCTGTCTTTTCATTATTCCACCCTTATCAATTAGTAGATTCTCAGTCTTTCTGCATAACTTACAATACAGACTTTTGTTTGGAAACTTTGCTCAGGTAATTATATTGTCACACAGAGACATACCTTTCAAAAACCCTTCTCAAAGAGCTGATATAATTTCACTTTCCCACTTAATGAACAAGTTCTATAACTATGAAATATATCAGATGTTTTGCACTTGAGGTCTAAACAGGTTCTGTATGCACATCACTGGATAAACAGGAATGTTTCCCCTACTACAAAGGGAGACACAACTGGAGGACAAACCTGGCACAGAGCTGTATTACTTTTCAAAAGGCAGATTAAAGCTACCAGCAAGAGTGCTAACAATAACAGGAAGGCAGCTGGAAGAAACTAAGGATCCAGTTTATCACATGCAGCAGCACATTTATTTTATTATCTTTCCTTGGGCCAGCCTCAGTAGGGGGGTGCAATGCCTAAAAACTAGCACTTTTTTGGCTAACTAGGGAACATAGTATGTAAGAGTTAATGGATTTTGCATAGAAAGTACATGCAGAGTATAAAAAAAATTTATAGCCACCAGAAAAAATTCTCATCCAGATAAATTCAAACAAGAATCTGGTCAACCTTTTTCTTGACTTGTATGCTTTTATTAAATACTTTTTCAAATTGGGATGTCTGATTTTTAGCAATTTAATCAGCTCTTAAATGGGCTATTTTTAGTTGCCATTTTAGATTTTTGTATCTATTTTGTTAGAAATTAATTTTCATCTTTGCCATCTGCTGTTTAAGTGCACCTAGTCTTATTATACAGACAATAAAATGGATTTGGTCCTCCTGTATTGCAGACAGCATAACAAGGAGACGAGTTAAATCTTTAAATGCTAAGGAAGAAATTTATATCCCTGCATTGATCAAAACACTGGTCTCACATCTTACTCTGTTAATCACTGATGCTTCACTTAGATTTTCCTTCACTTACATGCATCTCCTTGCACAGTGTCCTCTTTGTTGATCATACCCACTTTCCAGCCTCCCCATGATAGCTGTCACACTTACCACAGAGAAGTTAAACAACCACTGATTGTTTGACAAGTTCTGAAAAAAAGTACCAAAAATAGTGATGGACCTACCTGATCTCCCCAAATACAGCTCCTGCTCTGAGTGTAACCAGGACTTTGGTGCCATCAGGGCCTCCAAGGACTTGAACTTCACCCTGCTTGATGATGTACATCTCTCTGCCAATCTCCCCCTGGGCATACAAACACACAAAGAACCCGTGTTTTAGCAGTGTTTTTTGTTGTTAGAATAATATGACAGGTTCTTCTTTAAATATTTCTCTACTCTCTCATGAGCGGAGTGTAGCACTATTATGAGGCAAAGCAGCACTGTAGTTTTAAAAGTGAAAAAGCAGCAGCAACAGAGCCAGGACTGAAAATGCAGGGACTTGCACTTCCTATCTCTTCACTTGGTCCTCCAAGATCGCATGCAGCATCTCCTTAGTGAAGTAGGGTGAGACCAACACACATCCAGGGGGAAGGTGGCTCCAACATTCCGTACTACATGCTGCAGCATAAATAAGATTGCTGTGGTCGCTGGTCACATAGTAGAGTTATACAAGTGAGAGGCATTTTAGCTCTGAATCAAACTGTAATAAGTTGATTCTCCAATTTCTCATAACCTCTCTTTGTTAAGAACCATTTGCATCAGAGTGCAGTATCAAGCATTGAATCTGTTGCTGTCTTTTATTCTCTCTGTTGTGTCAGAGTCCCAGCTGTAGTCTAAGATCCTTACATGCTGTGCATTGTATAAGCAAACACACCAAACTACTCTTCCACCCTTCTTAGCCAACAGCAGTTCTGGGATTGGTCTTTGAAGGGACACACTTGAGCCTTCAGTGTATTCACAAATGTTTAACTTCTGCACAGTGGAGTCAGTGGAGCTAACCCAGCATTCTTACCTTAGTGGATATGTTGGACCAGAGCTGCTAAAGACAAGTTAAGGGGTTCTGGTGGTCACTTGTGTAGGTGATGGGACCTGTGGGTCGCTTTCCAGAACAGTAGTAGAATGGATTACTGTTTGTCCCCCCAAGCTTTAATTGCATCTGACTTTGCCCTGTGTTTTCGTGCCTTCTAGAAAGACACTAGGGCTCACTGGTCAGAAGCTGAGCTATTTACCTGAGAACTACCTCTCTGGCCAGGCTTAAGTCAAAATGCTGAGACAAGATAGACATCTTTGCTAGACAGAGTGACAGCATTCAGCTGAAAACCTGGAGATGTCTCGGAGCTGTGAGTGAAGGTAGAGCAGATCCTGCTGGAAGGAGCTTTATGGGATGCAGTGTATTTTCTACATTCTTAGATAATTCTACTTAAGCTTGTCTGAGTACACAAATGAAACACAGATGAAGCATCATAGACTGAGATCTGTAAGCTGGGTTTGTATGTATAGAAGTATAGAAACATTAAGTTTGATCCATTTTAAATATTAAAATTTCATAAGGTATCATTAGATAAGCCATTATTTACATTAAATGCTTTCCCATATTGCTATAATTTCATGGTTGGTAATGTGAGTAATAAAATCCATATTGTCTTGTTCTAGATTGAAATTTGAGAGCATATTTGTTGTTATTACACAGAGTAGCTTAATTAATTTTATGCTTTCTAATTCAGTCAGGATTAATTTTATTTAAAGAACATTGTTGACCGATATCTGAACTCCTTTTCTAAAATACATAATGTAGTTCTTATTTGAATAAGACAAGAATGCTCACCTTTTTGCAGACAAAGTCACCAGGTAAATATACGATGGATTTCAACCTTAGCAGCATGTCATATATCATCTGGGTATCACAGCCCTGTTAAAATAAAGTTGATCACTCTGCTAATTCAGTATTAAAAATGACTATTAGTGCCTCAAAAGCCAACAATATAGGAATGACCTGGGGATTCTGTAAGTGGAATGCAAACTCAAACCATCCTAAAGATCAGCTATTAGAGCTGAGAAAGGACTGAAATAATTCTTATTTCAAATACTTATGAAGTTTTCTATGTATTGAACATATTTTCATTTTTTATAAAGTGAGTTTCTGTACGTCTAGATTTTCTGAGGAAGCTCAGTAAGTGTTATGTTCAGAGCTTTATGTGTCTTTTAAGGGTATTTATGGGATTTTTTTTTTTAAACTGCTCCAGGGGAAAAGAACAGATCCTGTGAAATGCCCATATAAATCTATGAATTCCATGCCTTCAACATGCATAGAAAAAATATATAGCCATGTAATTTTTGTACACGTATATCATGTGATTTCTTGCAAATATAGTAACAAGAAAAATTTCTGTGTATACTTCTAAAAACTCAGTGTCTCCTTGCTTTTGTCCCAGAAATCCAATTTTAAATGCACATTTAAATTGCAGCTCTAGAAAAGCTTTCCATGGTAAGTAAAGAGAAAGCTCCTTTACACAAAAACTGACTGTGATGCAGCTTTCTCTACACCAATGTTACATTGAGAGCACAGAGCATGGGTGATCTCAGGCAGACCTGGGTGGATACAGCAAGGTGGACTGTGTGTAAAGTTAGATTATTCTCTGTCTGACTCTTGGGATTAGTTATACTCTGAACTCACTCACAGTCTGACCATACCATCAGCTATAGGATGTTATCATAACAGGACTTTGTTTTAATCTCATTTGCTTTCTTTAAAGATCACTTCCTTGACACAAAAGAAAACTAAATGCAGGCACTTGGGTTTGTTCTGATGTCTCCATTCGCTGAGACATTTGACTTATTTTGCCTTGTGTACTAACAAATGTACATAAGTGTTGAAAGATGCACAAAACAAGTTTTCTCTATGAAATACCACATATTTTTGTATTCTCCTGTAAAACTACTTGCTTTGAATAACTCCACTTTGTTGACAATGGCAAAGTTCACATCAATTGCAACTGCTAATTGCATTTTGGTTGGCATCTGCTCCAGTAATTCTGATTCATCTGAAAAAAAGAAAAAAAGACAAATTAAGGAATGTCCACAAAAATGAGTAAAAATAACTTAATGGAGTTATTCTGACACATATGAGTTCAAGTGAGGAAGCAGCTAATGTGCTTTTACTAAGATGCTTAATAAATCTGGTCTAAAATTATTACCAAAACATTGTATTAATGAATATAATTTGCGAAGTATTAAGAATCATATAGCTTTTTAGTTCCAAAGTAAGTTGAGCAGCCTCCTCTCACTTCCCACATGCAATTTAGAAAAGGAGAAATGTGAATTTCACCCTATATCTGTATCTGTACAACCACTGTCACTCAAACATGCTAAGTAACTGGAATTGGAAATCCTCACCCAGCATTCCTTGAGAGTCCCATGTGTATTCATACCAAGTTCGAACACGGTTTTGCACCAATCTTGGAATAGAATAAGTGTTCATGTAGGAGACAGTATTGTCCACACAGGAGCGATAGTAGTTCTGCCCTGCTGTTGCTGCTCCAATTACATCTCTCATCTGCAAACATCAATTGTTGTTACTACACATTTCAGAAAAAATAGTCCTGATTTTAATATCTGCCAGCAACACATAAAAATAATAGAATACTTTTTGCAAAATCATTGACTAATTATGCATTTAGCTGCATGTTTTGAATAGGTGCTTCATCCTCTTTTTCAGAAAAATTACAGATTTAATCTGATTGTTTTAGAAAGTGTAACATGATTTTAGAGGAGCTGTTTCTGGGTTTTGGCTTATTCTTCTGCCTTGTATTTCTGGAAATGGATGAAAATTATTGATTATACTTTTCTTTAAAATCCATAGTAAAGCTACTCTGCATTTGGCAAGCAATGCAAATCAGAAGCGAAGCAAACTGGGCTGAATTTCTGTAATAACATCATCTGACACCACTAGAACTAAGATTGTGCCACTGTTTAAATCGTTAAGAGATCCTAAGAGTCCTAAGCTCTGAGAGCTGATAGGTGACCTTAAAGCTTTTAGTGCAGGAACATCATTTAACATTTCAACTCAAATGTGATTCAGTTCTTTAAAAGTGGATGAGTTAATGTTCATAGATATTCCTTCTTCGAAAGAATAAGTATTCAGATGTGATTTTAGTGGAATGGCTTCATGTGGCAGCTGCCAAGGATTAATGTGCCATGGGCTGAATTTTGCTCTTTATTACAGAGATGCAGTTGATTGCAATGGGAATAACAATTTTTAGGCAAGTGTGCTAAAGCAGGAATAAATAATTTTAAAGGTTCTTTGTAAACAGGAATTATAACAATCAAACTATATAGTGAAGTATTTTGTATGTTAAGGTTTAAAGTTTGCAGATGACTATGCTGGTTACAAAAAGTAATCTGCAGAATCTTCTTGGGGAAACAAAGCTTTCATTGATAGTTACAACAGCTTAGGGGAAAATTACAAATCTGCAAACTCTGGAGTTTAATTCTATATACTTGAATTCAATAGTTTTCCAGAAAAAATATTTTATGTCTATGCTTTATTTTATTTTGTTTTATTTTTGGTAATTCTGGTTTATGGAGGAATTTTAAATATAAGGAAGAGTCTCTTTAGTAACAGTTACCCCTTCTTGCAGTTCCAAAGAGCAAGAGACATATGCAATATCTAACTGCTTTATTACTGAATTTTCTAATGCTATATTCAAAATAAGAATTAATTTCAGTTTTAATTTAGTTTCCTTTCTTTTTTTTTTTTAAAGTAATTAAATTTACAACACATATGGGCAAATCAAAAAGTCTGGAATGGTTTCTACAGAAATAAATAACCCACAGCCTCACTCAGAAACCTCAGCATTTGTTTTTCTGTAGGCAATGTGTTTTAAAATTTATGTTCTAAAGCCCAAGTTTAATAGTTAAAAAGCAGAAATATTTCAATTATATACATTTAGAAATATAACTGATTTGGTGTGCTATGGGCCTTTTTTTCCCCCTCCTGCCAAATGAGAACTAAGAGAAATAGAAACCAGTTAATTGACAAATATATTGTAATTTGTGGAAGAGATCAGAGTTCTAGTTTGACAAAAATCATGGGATTTTCATTAACAAAATCCTATTGGATTTGGATTTGGTGGTAGTACTGAGTGTGACTTATTCAACATTTACAATTTTTTTCTTTTTTTCAGATTTAACAGTATAATATGAATGTCAAGGATTTGTCTCCTTGGCTGTGAGTAAGGGAAAAAACAGGAATTATACATAGCTTCAAGGGTCATCTCTGTCCTGCAGAGTCTTGGCTTTTAATCAGCTTATGTGCAAAAGAGCTTCAAAGCAGGGAACTGATTAAACACGTGTATTTATCAGAAAAATAAGTATGTTTGATATTAAAATTGAGGACAGAAACTAAACTTTTTCCCAGAACTAAACTCCACTAAATGGAATGTATTATCACTACATTACAGTAATTTGAATACAACTTGTTGATTTTTTTAATGTACCTGACCAATTAAGCTGGAGAAGACAAAGACACCCATGAAATAATTCAGAAGTTGAAAAATTATCTCAAACAGAGTTTGTGGTTCTGGAAGGCCACCGATGGTGATTAAACTGCGAACTGCCCAGTAGTAACACCTCAGGTACCTGTGGATACAAACAGCATTTTTGTTAGACTTTAGCTACTTATGTGTTTGAAGTTAAGCATATGAGTTGGGCCTTTCAGTGATGCTTTTTGGTCCAAAAGACTTTCAGCACTTTATAAAGGGTTATGAATTTATAAATGATACAGTTATATAGGTCAGGTTGAGCTGAATGTTCTCACTGAAAATAAAAATGTATGGGAAATGCAGCTCTAATTTACTGTTCTCTAGTAACTGTAGGTAGCACTGAAGAAAACTTGTGTACAAAATTGCCAAGATGGACATTACAGTGTCAGAATGCTGCCAATGAAGATGGTCAAAAGCAGTGTAAAAGTGTCAGAGACTTCCCAGAGTCTCTCTGTAGCAGCATAATAGATGCTCAAACACCTGAAGGTTCCCTTCATGGCTTTCATTTGATGACACCTGTGCAAAACCTTATGGTGGGAATGACAAATGCAATATTGTTCTTCTTGTGTCCATTTTTACTCCTTTGATCATGCTGGTCTTTCTCCCAGTCTGTTTCTGAGTACCCTTCATTAGCTCTACCTCCTGGGTAATGTCAAAAAAGTTACATATTTCCACAAGCTGTGTGTTAATCCAACTTCTCCAAACCACTAATTCAGCACTGGAAGGTTGACTCTCTATTAACATCTCCTAGCCACTAGTCTCCACAACTCCTGTCACCTTAACAAACTCTTTCTTGCCTTTTTCATTACAGAGCCTTTTGCCTTCAAGTTGTGTATTTCTACTAGTATGATAACACAATTTTATGAAAGCAGCAAAGGACCTGGACAGAATGCTTTTAAAAAGTGCTTTGGCATCTCTAAAATTCTGTTTTAAATTTAATTCTAGAACATGATACCACAAACAATGCAGCATTGGGGAATAAATAACGAGTTCAAATCATTGTTGTGACAATGCTATCATTTCCTTCTTTTCTGAGCAAACAAGCAATTGGTTTAGGTATATTTTTAAAAGGCTGCTATTAATTAGTATGTGACTTCCCAAGTTTCTGTATAGTCAGCTTCAGCTTTGCTGATGATTATGAGTGGAACTTCATTTCCCTTAATTATAAAGTGGGATTTTCTGTTACTTCATCTGTGACAACTGCTTCTGAAGCAATGATAATTCTTTATGTGTGTTGTATTTTATTGTTTTAAATAATAATTTCAGAAAACCAAACAATGCCCCCCCCCCCCCCCCCCCCCCAAACACAAAGACACAGAAGAAATGCTTTTGGAGATAAGTTTGTTTTGAAATAGAAAGTCTCGTGTGCATCTTCTCATGCCTGCTCTGAACCTGAGGTTCCCTTAGGAGTATTTCAGACTCCTCTCTTTTTAAAATATGACCTCCACTGTAATAAGAGGCTCATGTAATAGTACAACTTCAGGGTCAGTTTTGTGCAAATATGAGAATATAAACTCACAGTAACAAATTATTCCAATGAGGCTGTTTTTTCTTAAATCACTTGAAAGTGTTTTCAAATTTTTCACCCAAAATATAAGGCTTTACCAAGGAATTTATATTTTTCTTTGCAAAGTCCTTTTTTTCTTGGTTGCAGATTAATAAAATGCAGTAACAATGATCACTTTTACCATAGTTTTCTAGTTTTAGATGTTAGCAGTCAGAACTGGCTATTTTCATTCAGAGTCCTTAAATAAAAAATTCATTGCGTATTTTCCATCTTATCATTTTTTCTTGTTAGGGATACAAAATGAACTACTGGATTACACCAAAATAATATTTTCACTTGGGATAAAAAAAAAATCACATATACTTGTTTCCAGCAAAGTATGCATAAGTGGCAGCTTTTACTTAGACTTCTGCAGCATAAACAATAATAATGAGAAGATTCATGCCCGTTTTGGAAGAATTACAGATTTAAGCATAAAATTATGCTTCTAGGTTGACTGAGGGGACTTATGTAAAGCATATTAATATTATATTGATTTGCCATAACTGAGAATGCTGTGGTGCTTGAAGCATGTATAATTGGGTAATATAAAAGTAAAGAAATTAACATTACTTCTGTGATGCTTTAGGAAATAAAAGTTATTAAGCAACTCCCTCACCCTCAATGGCTCTGCGTGCCAAGTTTGCAAACTCCACCATGATAGACAATATAATCTTTATTCTGAGGATGTCTACAAAGAATGAAACAACTCCTCAGAGGAATTTACGGGTCACATTCTTCTTTGTAGTGCTGGATGTCCAAAATATGAGGCTTTTTTTTAATATCTTTTCACCCTTTTTTAAGATTTAGTTAATATAATGTATTCTTCTGTGATTTTACTTCAAAAGAAACTTTCTATTGGCAAGGCACGTTATATTCTCTATCTCTTTGGAACAGGTTGTCTCCATTAAAGCATTTTTGGTTTTATTTTAATCTGAAATGGAAGTTGCACAGTTGAAATACAGAGCAGCTTTTTCCTCCCTAAGAAAGGGGGAAATGAGATTGTAAATTTTGTTTAAAGAAAGCCAGAAAAAACAACTCCTATTTCAACAGTATTAGCAGCTCTGCTTCCTACCAGCATGTGTCTGGAAACTATCACTGTTTACTATACTGCTTACCACCCTGTTATAAAATTATTATTGAAGTAAACAACAGTCATGAGACAAGAAAGGGATTTTTGCCTCTGCACATCATAGAATGTTTATCCTTCAGGCAATCAAACTACTAGATTTTTCTTTAAAAAAAAGAACTAGGTATGAAAACATTCAGAAACACTGCAAATAAGATACCTTGTAATACTATGTCAATAGAAATATCTTTTCAGAATTCACTAAACTTCTTTCATGGTTTTGGTTAGTGCAGGTAAATCAAGTCTTCGTGCATGGGTATCTCAGCTTTTAAGGTGGTATTCACATATTCATTTCAGCCCAGGGAAGCATTGTTTCAGCACTATCACGTTTGACTCCTCTCAGGTTACAGCCAGGATGAGTTTAAGCAGTGTAAAGCAGCAGCCTTTATAAACTAATGACTTCCTTCTTGGTACCTCTTCTGGAATGTGTTCCTCAGGTGCCTGTGGGTCTGATGATCTCAGACACAGCGGAGCAAACTATAAAGCTTTTACTTGAAAAGTATGGTTGTGGGTAGCAGGTCTGAAAGTCTGAAATATGAGCTGGGCTGTGCATTCACAGCTTGTGTGGAGGCACGAAACTCTCTTTGCATGGCAAGCACTGCAATCATGACACATCAGAGCTATTGCAAGGACAATGCACAGCTCATACCCACGAGACACATTTCAAGATTTTCCACTGTGCCTTGGGCAATGCAAACCAAAGGAGTGGATTTGTTCTAGACACGTACAGTGACCATTTTCTGGAACATACAGATATCCACTAAGTCTGTGCCCAGAACAGGAAGGTAGCACACTACAGAGAAACATAATTAGGAGGCAAATAAATGTCTTAAATTTGCCAAAGATATTTGCAGAGTGCTTGTAGATGACTTGCAAACAGCAGAAGTATACCATGAGCAAAATGAAATTATTTGTTTTGCCTAATTTTACTGCTGACCTGGAGGCTTTGCATGAGAATTTCAGCTCCCTAGTTTTAGGTTCTCTGTGAACAGTGATGAAAGAGAGATACTTCCTTGTCATTCAGAACAATGACATTACATTGAATCCCTGAAAAAAGATTTATCTATTTTCCTCAGGAATTAGGGAGATTGATCTTTTACTTAAGTAGTTAAACTAGATTGTAGATAAACACATATATTTGAAATTGTCCACTTAAGAGACCTTTTCAATATCTGCTACTGTCCTTGTGCAGAGTCTACACTCTGGTGTTCCATTAGTTGTGCTGTGCTTCTGCATTAGGAGAGACTGAGGTCTTGCCAAACTCAGCCTCACAAGTGCACTTTTAATGCTGGAAACACTGTGGGTGGCTAAATTGGGTGTGTTGCAGGGAAGCAAAGTTGACTGCCTTTTCTTCTCATGTCAAAGGCTGTTACTGATGGCTGCTGTGCAAAATACTTGAGTGGACAAGAACTAGAAAAGAACAGAGCTTGCAGAAATTTGGAGAAGAGCTGCTTTGATAATTGTGCTTGTGGTTTGAGTATTGTGTAGCTGCTAGTTGTAGATTTAGTTCACCAGCTAATATGCCTGTTCAGGAGCATGTATGTAATCAAACTAATAATGGAAACTGCAGTCTGTTACTTCTTTTTAGCCTGGAAAAGGAAATAAAATCCTAGGAATGTTGACTTTTTAAGAACTGGTTTTGGACATAACTAGCAATATTTTATGGACACAGCAAGGATTCTACATTAAGCATTAATGCCACTAAATCAGTGCCAGATCATTTTCTGTGGGTCAATGTAATCTGAGAAAGCTAGAATTTTGGTTTACTTGTCAAACCGCTTACCATAATTTTTAAAAATTTGCTAAGTAGCTATGTTTCCCTAATCTTATTTCTGAATATATTCCCATTCTTTGTGAGACTATTGGCATATTTTGCTTCAAATATTGTCAACCTTGAATGCTCTGTGAAAGCAAATTATAAGTTCACTGCTGTGCCATAATATATGCTGCAGTACTAGTCACTTTTCCTGACAAATTGTTCTTGTATCTGCTTTCCTAATAAATGAATATACCTTATCTTGTCTGATAAGTTCAAATTCACTTACATCTCCAATTATAACTAATGTTTACACGATGCCTCTGTGTGAGGAAAAATCCTAAAACATTTGATGATTAGATTAAATGTCATGCCTAATTCTCTAAGGCAATTCTCTTCACGCAGTCAGCATTTGCTGTTAGTGGGATACAACAGCAGTACTCAAGATGTGTATTTTAATGGTGTGTGGAAACTTCAGACATGTCATTTTTTTCAAGAGATAACCCTACTTTAAAAAAATCAGCGCTGGTTTACACAAATTGTGTTTTGCTCTCAAAGACTGTTTTCTTATCCTTGAAGGTAGTGACTTGTCACGAAACTTGTGAAGTCAGACAAAACTACAAACAAGAGCAGCACATCTCCAAGAGAAAGGTGAAAAGTTATTTAGAAAGCAATTTATCACAGCAGTAGGATACTGTATGGGGTTTTGCAAGGAATGTAATCAAGGAACAAACTGAGCTTCTCTGGCTTTAAGTATATCATAGCCTTTGAAAGAAATAAATTTTCACCCAACTGAACCTAGTAGCTATATCTTTACAAAACTACACAAAGAATATATTATGACTTTGCTTTTCTCTCTTCCTCTCTGTCATCTTACTAAATGGTCCTTACTTGGCACCCAACCAGTGCTGTCACAAGGAGCTTGTGAAAAATTGTGCCAAAATCTCGTTTCCCCTGAAGACACTCTGCCACATGTTTAAACATGACCTTCTCAAAAGATCAGAGAGAGCTGGTGGAATTTCTTCAGACCAATCACCACGGTGAAGAGGAACTAAAATGTTGCACTTTAATGACACAATGCTGTGTGGCAGCAAAAAAACTCCCAAACTATGCCTGTGTTTCCTTTGAGGGATTGCTACAACAATCGTTCTAACAGTTCCCATGTGCATATGCAATCACTAAGTTTAATTTATGACCCTTGTTACTTTCTAAATGTTTAATTAAATTAGCACTTAGCACCGACTCATAAACCTATAAAAGCTGAAAATAGTGAACTGATTATTCAGTGCACCTGCCCTCCAAATATGTGTTAGTATTGAAAGCTGCTAATCAGCAGTTATGATGCTAAAAGTTTGCTATCCAAGCACTTTAAAAAGTAAGGGCATACCTTGCAAGCAGCAGCATGGGAGAAGGATGGGGGGGGCAGGAATGAGCAAAATAAAAAAAAAATCTCTTGCAAAAGAAGAGGACTTACATGTTTCCTTCGCCATCATACACCCATCTAGTGCTGCCAATTCCTTCATAGTCTGAAGCCCAATAATACAGGCATGCATTAATGTGCAAGATAAACAGCAAGTAGCCAGTAGTTCGAATGACCCTATAAAAGTCAACAGATTCCTGTAAAATAAGCCTTACATTTTTTCTTTTTTTTCGTTATTTTTTTCTTTTTTTTTTTTTTTTAGTATATAACCCATTACTTTTTTTTTGGATTAGCAGTGTTAATGTTAAGCATACACTAAGTAGTTCCCCACCTGTATTGAGTCTATGAAAAATATAGCTGGCAGTTACCAACCTCTCACATCTGTCCAAGGTCAAATAAATATCTTCCCTAGAATATTTGACATGGGGTAATTTTTAAATTATAGTTCCCTGAGGAGTTTACAGTCCACATCTTTAAAAGGCTATGAATATTTCCAGAAATTTGAACCTATATTAATGAGGGTGCAGGGTAAAAAGTAATGTGTTTCCCAAACTCTATCCAAGATAGGCTCTAAAACTTGTGAACCAAAGCCAAGAAATGTTTGAGGTCAGAAATGAACTGCTTACAAGACCTGTAATATAAAACTTGCAGTAGATCCTCTAAATAGTATGATTTAGTCACTACAGCAGGACTTATATCATTCTTAATCCCGGTTCTTATGCTTATGGGCAGTTCTTTGAAGAATACCAATGATGAACTGCTTAAGCACCAAGCAGCTTTCTGTTTAATACAATAATGATCTCATTGTATATCCTCTGTTCAGTTCGTGGGGATCAAAAGAAAGATCTCCTGGAGTTAGATCTCTATTGAAATATTCATACAAACAAGGGATAAATAAGCAAGAAAAGTGCAGGTCTTGCCTAAACACAGGCTGGTAGTTAGTGAGTTTATCTGCTACAGCTGGAATTCAATGCAGTTTGTAGTGCAGAATACCAGAGTAAGTGGTTTTATGAGAATTTAATGAGATCTAACTAAGTTGGGTCTATAAACAAAGTTAATGGGAGCTAATATCTCTGTGATTGTTTCATTAAGCACTCCTTTTCTGCTTCTTCAGTGCCTTTGTATGCCCTCCTTGGCCTCTCCATGCCATTAGATAATCTACCTAAGTGTACTCTTCTTCTTTATGATGCTCACAAATGAATGCTATTTATCTTTTTAAAAGTCGGTGTGCTTCCAGGACAGCTCTGTTTAGGATCACAAGCTATAGAGAACAGCAGAGAGCTGTTGTGATCTAGTAATGTTGCTATATTGGCCATACTAGGTCTTCTGTTCAAGTCTGAATCCATGAAAGTGGACTCCTGAGGTCTGAGTGAAGATTCTGGAAACCTCTTCTGTGTTATATTTCTCCAGACATATGTTGGATATATCACAATGAGAAGATGTAAGTAAGTCGTGCTAGCTCTATTCCTACAAACTTAAACTAAATAGTTTGAGAAGAGACTCCCCCGAGGTATATCCACTTGCTGTGTAAAAACTTAGTTTGATAGTATATAGTTAATTGGTGCCTTATTGCTCAAAGTGTGTTTATACCAACCTCAGACCAAACCCAGATTGCCATATTGAAATAAAATGCAGTAGTTTGCAAAAAAAGACTGGGTTTTTAAAGAATTTTTAGCTCCTGCTTGTACTCCTCTGTATAACTACCTCTGTTCTCCATTTGTCAGTGAGTAAACCTGGGAGTCAGTGCTTTCTGAAGTATGAATTAGAAAATAGATTCACTTTGTTGTATTTAGATTCTGCAGTTTACAATCTGCAAGTGATTTAATATTGGAAATCTGAGCCGGCCTTTGACCAGGAAGCAAAGACAAAAAACAGCAACACACAGTTGTGTTTCTTAACCAATATCATGCTAAAAAACTCTCTGACAGGGCAGAGTAGCTGGTTCAGTCTTTCCAGCTACTGCATATATACATTTTGCATGAGATCTCACTCTGTGTGTCTTAGCCTTTCTGAATGAGCACTTTTCCTGTTTTCTGACATGTAAATATGCATCACATCCTTCAAAGCTGGTCTAGCTTGAAGATATACACGTCCCCTTCACATCTTGTCCTTTGAACGTTCATCTCCCATTCTATATCTTGATAATAGTGTGAAACTCTGTGCCTTGAAAAACTTTATTTGGGTGAAAATGAGTTTTAAATTTGTTCTCATTACTTTGAAATTCATATACGTACAACAGTATTGTTACAAACTAATTACTTGATTCAGAAATGTCTATATTATTATATATTGTCTATATTATATATACTGTATCTCCCAATACTAACTCAAGTATTATAGGAGATACATAAAAATCATTGAATTATGACTCCAAAAAGCAAAGGCTATAATATGGAAAATAATTAATTGTAAAACAATTCATTTTAAAGCTTATCAATATTAGAGAAAATTAAACACCATAAACAGATGAAGGCTCATTTTTTAAAATGAAATTAGAAACTGGAGAAGGCAGAGATTGAGAAACTGGCAAGAAATTTCTTAATCATGTGGAAATTCAGTCCTCTCTTGAACCAAAAGAATTTTTAAAAAGTCAAAAAAACAAAACAAAAAAAACCCAAATCAAACCAAAAAATAATCCTATAAGTGGAGAGGGCAACATAAGTTTTACGAAGGTCAGCATCTCAAAAATATTTTAGTAGAAACTTTTAAGTTTTGTTTTATTTCAGAGGAACATGAAAAAATGAAAGCAATGGTATTTGAACCTTCTTTTAAAATTTATCTTATTTTTAAATCTCGTAAAATATCTCATTTGATTGCATTAATTCCTAGTGTCCTGTTTAAATGCAATCATCTCTGAAATAGAGTAAGATGATAACCAATATATTTCTGCAACACCAACAGACAGGAACAATAAATGCCCCAAAACTGGGACAGGGAAAAGGATCTGTTGGTGGAGGTATAACACAAGAAATATTAGTCCTGATGACACTGACCATACAGATGACAAAGCAGATGAGTTCATTGGATCTTAGCAGCATCACTGACAGCTGAGGGGCCTATGAAACTTGCCATAGCTATGTCCCTGGACTACTTGAGTTGGATGCAAAATTGTTTCTGTCAATGCAGAAGGTGAGAGCACAGCTCAGCTGACTATGGTTATAATCACTGCTTGAGAACTGTGCTGAATTGGTCCTCATTCCAGCTGTAGTCAGTGCAGTGAAGGATCAGGTTTCTGTGTATGCTAGGTTCATGGGGAGAGCATGTTTGAAGAAAAATGTTGACACAGGCTCAGGCTCATAACTCCAATTAAGTATAAATAAACAGCTACTGAGGATTTGGAACTGCTATTAGCAACCTAAAGAAGGTGTTCTTTAGCTCTTTTAGTAAAGAAACTTTCTGAAACTTCTGATCAATTAAATTTTGGCAGAAGCCTCAGTTTGGTGAATATTTCCCCTGAACCAGTCCAGCTGAACTGAGCTAGATTTTATATGTAAGTGAAGCATTATATATATTATTTTAATGATTACCATAAAAACAGATATTTAAAAAAACCCTTTAAATTGAACTGTTAAAGACATATCATATTTCACTCAGTGCTCGACTGACAACTCATGAAATAATTTGAAATACATTCTGTGCCAAGCTCTGCATGCTACTTGAGTTTTATCAGCACATACCTGTAGATGTATGCTTTTTCCATAATAGCTTCCAAACGATCATTAAACTCAAAGAATGTGTTATGCTGAATGGAAAACAAATGAAAGTAATCCAATCACTATTTTTCAGTACAGAGGTTTTTTTTGTAATAGTACTGGCATCAATTCACATACACATTTTGAAAATGGATTTTTCAGTAATCAAACTTTCTATGAAAATTAGTTCTGGCTAGGACAGGGTTAAATTTTAGAGTGGCTGGGAGAGGCATGGCTGGGACTCCATGTTATTCACCACCTCAGGTCATTCCTGAGAGTGGGATAAAGGGACTGTCTCTTCCAGGGAAGAAAGATGTTCCTTCCTGTTAAGAAAATCTAGCAGAGGGAGCTGTCTGGTATCTCTTGCTACTGGAGAGTTTTCCATGTGAATCATTGCTTTTCTTATACCCTCTGTCATTAGCAATGTTGCTGTTAGTGTTCGTTTTCTTGTGTCATTGTTGTTTCCAGTAAAATGTTCTTATCTCAACCTGTGATCATTGCCTTTTGTGCCTCCAGTTGAAGGGGGAGAGGGACCAACATATGGTTTTAGTGGGAGTACTAAATTGATGACTATTCCTAAACTATGACAAACATTTAACAAAAATGTGAACTGAAAAGCAAAGATAAATTTGAGTCAAGAGTTTTTCTGGGTATTGAGTGTTCTCTTAATCTGATAACCGAAATAACCTTGCTGTTTTGGTCAGAGTATTGCAGGAGAACAATTTCTACTTTCCTCAAATATATATAATTGCTTGGGCAACCTGATCACAAAGAATTACATGCATTTTTTTCTCTTCCTGAAATTCCAGCAATTCTCCAGTAAGTATCAACAGCCACGTACTAGAGGGTACTCTGTGGTATCCATGCCAGCTGTATCGAATTCTTCCTGTTTAGTATTTGCAGTTGATCTTTAGTGATTTTTTCTTTGCTTTTGTTCAATAGACAGCGGTTGCCTAATACAAGGTACTATTTAACTTTTCATTCTTTCATGTTATTTTTTTCTAATTTACGGATTTTTTAAGTTTTATTGAATATTGAAGAACACCTTCATTTTGTCAGCTTCAAATGAAAACCAATTCTTTGTCAACATGTTGATTGTGTGCAAAGAAATGCATTTAGAGTGGCCTGATTGGTATTGTGTTCTAATCCCTTCTCAGACCTTTCATTACACAACTCCAAGAGTCTTTGGACACTTTAACAAAAGTAGGTTTGTGCTTGATAGGTATTCCGTGTTGAGATTTTGTCCTTAAGATTACCTCCTTTGCTTTTAAACATGTGACATAAGCAACAGAAGGAGAAAGTACATTGACATTAATTTGTGATTTCTTCTTAATCTTTGAAAACTAAGCTGGTAATTTGAGATTAATCTAATTTAAATAATGTGAAAAACCTAATCAAAATGACCTTTAATCAAAAATACATTTTGAAATTAGGAAATAATAAAGACAGAAGAAAACTAAGAAAATGGCTTAATTTGGCTGGACTATGACTTGTATTTTTTGTTTATTTATTTAGTTATGTTGTACCTTAGCCTGAAGATATTTTTCGGTTTCTAAATTTCAGATTCCTAAATATTATAAAAAAATTTCTGTTACATTGCAAAAACATCTAGGCATGGTTAACCATCCACCACTAACACAGATCTTACCTTTAGCATCCTGTTTGCTCGAAGTGCTGGATTAAATCCAAAGAAGAAGTATAAAATGTCAAATGGAAACACTGATATCACATCAAGCTGTGGAAGAGCAGAGAGGTCAATTTAAGCTTCATAGTAATCATAATGTATTTATTTGCTGTCAAAAACCTGCTTAGACTGAATCATGACTGCAATAATATTTGAAGAGTCAGCATGCTAAGCATGCAGCTTCCTAAGTACTGGCAGGTAAGATTATCTCCTTAAAAACACCAGCAGCTTGGCTCTGCCCTGCTTTTGAGTCCCCTGTGCCTGAGATGTTAATCTGCCTCATGTGGATTATTAACGGTATCTCGTATATTTGATTATTAATACATTCTGGTTTTTCTGTAGTTCTGACCAGACTAAAATGTTTGGCATGTGGCTGGTGAGTGCAGGTGGGAGACCGCTACACAAGCACTTCTTAAAAGTCCTTCAGTTTTTAAAACAAGGCTGCCTAAAGCGATTTGAGGGAGCACAGTGAATTAGATTTCTTGCTTGCAACCTGCAGAAGGCAAGTGTTCCAAACAACAGATGCATCATAGGATGACAAATTTGGCTGGGATTTTTTTTGTTTGTTTGCTTGGTTAGTTGGTTTGGGTTTTTTAAATAGATTTTTTTCTTCCATCATATTTGTATGCTGCTTCTTCCCATACCACTAAGATTTTCAACATCTCCCCGCAGTCCATCAACTATGTGATTACACTTCTTATCTGCATGCTTTATACTTTCCTAAGATAGAGAAGGAAAGCTGTGGCAAATTTATCTTTTCCTTTTTAAAGATCCTGGGATACCTTGCTTTGTTGCTATTGGGAGTAAGAGAGGGATGTGGAACTCTGCTCTTCATCTCACTGTAATCAGAAATGTCTTTGCTCTGAGTGGTGTAAATTCAGTTGGCAGCAACCAGCCTGCAGCACTGACCTTTTATTCCATGCAAGTAAGAGGCAATTAATACCTGAACAGTGTGCAAAGCAAACCAGAAAATTGATTGAGAGAAACAGCCTCTTATGGTCTCTCTCGCTCCTGCTCTCAGACACATGTCTAAGAGGAGGGAAAATTTAGTCAAAAGTGCATTAATATCAGTAACTTCTAATTAGTGCTTATTCATGTGACAAATTCCCACATTGTATCTATATCTTGCATGTGGTGAGAACACTCAACTCTCATTAGTTTCTCCAGAAATCAAGAGCCCTAAACATACATCAAGTGTGCACTTAAAATAAAACCATACAAATCCACTTTGGTCTCTTGCTTTAAGTTTCACTCTGTAAAAACCCATTTGACTGTATGGTATATATCCTGCACTTTTGGATAGCTTAATATCAAGTATTTAAGTAATGATGCAACAGTCACTGAGAAAAAATTAACTCTGAACAAGGCAGGTGCAAAAGTAGAGGAGAGGGCAATAACTAAGATGTCTATATAGTGTTACAGAGCTGTATGTTCATCAGGAATTCAATAAACTGCCTATTTTTCACTGGCAAAATAACCCCAACATTTAAGAACAACATTAACAACTTTCCTAAATCAAATGCATTTTTGTTTTTACAAAGTGCTGTGAGCATGAAAAATCTTAGTTTGAATTTTTGACTGCTCCTGTGAGCGATGAACTGTTCAGTGCAACGAGGTACTTCAAAAGAGGAGTTATCATCTCCCTTCAGGAGTTTTAATTGTCTTTAGTATGTGCTGGGGTGACCTCACAAAAATGAATCAAATTCTGTTTTATTAATTTATTATAATTCCAAATTAATACATAGAATTGCATTTATAAGTATTTTCTCTTCCAGTTAAAGACTGTTTATGAAGATGGCAGTTTTCAGCTGGTGAGCACTGATATGCCATTGAACCAATGCTTTCTGGTGATATTCTTAAACCAACAGTGATTGTCAAGGAATGAAAAAAATCCTGTGAAATCATACAGCCAGAACTTGATATCGATATCAGCAGCACAGGCTCTACTTACCCGGAACTTCACAGAGCTGTGGTAGAATTTCTTGGTCTCCACTCTGTCTGACTACAGTGATAATAAAAGGAGAAAAAGGCACAGTCAAGATCAGAATGACAAGGATGAGTCTCTGCTACTCCACAGTGTAGTAGGGGTGATGACAGTTAAATAAATGGTGGTCTAAAAGTATGAATGGAGAAATATCTATAGATATTTCTGAGAAGTAGTACTGTTATTAGTCTAGCTTACATTAGATCAAATTTTGTTGGAACTACTTGAAAAAATGAGAATTGGGTTGTCTGATTTTTTCCAATCTGGATGTTGGTCTAGAAAAGTACATTATATTTTTCCACAAAAATTCCCTCTCAAGACAGCTGTACCACTTCATGCTCAACCCAACCCCTTTCAATTTCATTGCAAAAAATGCATTTATCTGCTGTGATTCCAAGAAAAAATTTGAAGAGTGTTTCTAATGGTGCTATACAAAATTAGCTCTTTGAATGCTAACATTAACATGCTAGCATTACTAGCATTACAATAATCAACACTGCATTCATTAGTAATGATTAGCTTTTTATTTTTAAATTGTTATTCACGGGAACTGATGCTATTATAATAAGAAAGGGTAATCACAAGTCTATAAAGAAATTTGTCTATTATTATACTTACTGTATTTATATCAGGAAAACTTTAAAAATAGCTTTAAGATCTTAATCATATTTCCAATTCCAACTTTCACTATTATCAGTTTAAACATTAAATTAAATGCAGGAAATCATTCAGGAGATGGTTTCTGTGCACTAAAATCTGTAGTTGTAAAAGCAGCTTCAAGGGAAATACAAACTGAGCTTCGTATGTCACAGTTTTAATTTTGTCCATAACAATTGAGTTTTGAGGGATTTAGGCAAGATCCAGTTACTGAATGTCTTGGTGTGGAAAAATATATTCCATGGCACTGCATTTAATACCTGTTGAAAAGATGTTTGCACAGCTGGGTCTCTAAAGGTGTCAGTAATATTGTGTATGTACAATGTATAAAATCTTTTGTAAAAGCACTGAACTAAAACTAGTTTTGAGGATATATAATTTTAAATTTTCTGTCTGTTGGGTACAGTAATGTCATGCTGAAGTTACCAAGCCTTTTTTTTTTTTCTGAATTAGATATCTTTTCTCTATAAGATGTCAAAGAATCAAAAGCAGGGAAGACTTTAATGTTCCAGATATGCTTTGGTATGATAAGGGCAAGTTTTCAGATATTTATTTAAAATTTTATTTAACATTTTTGTATAAAAAGATAACACAAAAATTGTAGCAAGAATCAAATTTCAACATAATTATTTCCCCAAAAGAGATTATATTGAATTATTTTCAAAGTATCCTAAAATTGCAGGGATTTGCTCTGATTTTGGAAAAAAATAAAACCACCATCTCACAATCTGTTACAAAGCATGCATATCCTGTCCAACCCCAGCAGAATATGCCCTGTCATTAAATGTGATTCTGATACAAGGCAAATAGGTCAAAGTTTCACACAAACATACAAACAGATATATATGTGCACAAGTACATGTGATCAGTGATTCCAGAGAGGAATCCGTTCAGAGCTGTATGCCTGTTTCAGCTGCTCTATCTGTTACTTTCAAATCAGTTTTTTTGCCATTTTTAAGAATGCAGGTAATGGATATGTTTCTTCCTACACAGAATAATGGAATGTCAGTGTAGAATGGAAGATCAGTGATGAAAAATATAGGTATCCTTTGATAAATAAAAAAAGTTACATAGATTTGACATAGTGATAAAAAAGAAGTGTCAGATTGAATGAATATCTATACTCTAACACACAACTACTGCCCCTGGAAGTCCCACTTCCAATACTTACTATTATATCTCCCCCTTGGATAAACCGCACTCGGGGCTGGAAAATGATTACATCGCACAGGTAGCAGATGTCACACATTACATCAATGACAAACCAATATATTGTGTTACTGGGCGTTTGGTAGGGGAACACATAGCGCAGGGGAATAAACCAGCAGTTCCAGTTATAGGCGATTGTCACAAGCATGAGCCATGCCACGTAACGGCGATCTGGAAGAAAAAACATCCAATGTGGAGGCGTCAACTTTGGAGCCTGCTGTCATTATTTTAGACACACTCATTGTGCTGCAGTCTCTGGGAATGCTTCAGCCCAGACCAATCTCCCTTTTGCAGCTGGAATGCTGCTAAAGTGATATAGCTTGGAAATAGGAGTCACACAAGGAATTTGCAAAAATGAGAGCATATAGAATTCAGTGCATCTGAAGAAACTTATATGATGATTTTGCGTCCTGCTCATGTATATTATAGCTGACAAAACAATTATTTGTCCCTAATGAGTGGTACAAATTCCAGATCAAGGTTCTAATTCTGGTCAGTTTGCATTAGACCTTTGTGCATACCATCTTTACAACTGATGTCACTTTTCCCTGTTTGGAATGAATGTTGTTTAGGACAGGACTTCTGTGTCCCTGGGCGTTACAAACTGGAATGTGTATTTTATAGTGGTTCACAAGTGCTATGTAATACCAGATCACTTCAGTATGACTTTACCCCATTCTATTACACGGCTTTAAATTTACCTGTATATGAGTCAATGGTATCTGGTAGCTTCATATAGTCCATATATTTTTTCAGTGGAGGTTTTTTGAATTTACAGCACAGCATATCACAGTAATGATCCTCCTCTGGCTTTGCTTCTGCCTCCTCTTTCTTTTCTTCTTTTTTTTCATCTTTTTTTTCTTCTTTTGGTGGAGGCTTCTTTGGTGCTGGACACATAGATAACCAAAAACACTGGCATTTTAATAATGGCTCAATTCATTCACCCTGTTTTAACATAAACGAAAGCTTAATAATGTTAAAAAGTCCTTTAAAAACACTGGGCAGTAACTAAATTAATTATATTGAAGGCATAGAAAAACACTTGAAAATTAAAATCACCATTAGTATAAACATGTGCATCTGCTGTCATGAGCAGGGAACTTATGTTACAGGGTGCAATATCTATATTGGTGAATTTCCCTGGACAGTGCCTACAAGTGATGCCTTTTATAAGACTGACAGGAAAATTTTTAATTCATAAGATAGCATTCATTAATGCAACTGAGCATTTCTCTTTACATGACTGTTGCAAAGAATGAATGCAGTGAGGATGGAGATAAGGAAGGACAGCTGTGCCGTGGGCTGATCTCTCCCCTCTCCTGAGACCTGATATGCAAGATGCAGCAGGTGAAACTAGTGGGAAGCCTATGGTTTTTAAGTTTCTAGGCTTCAAAAAGTCTTGTAGGACTCCTTCTTTGAACCAGTTCTTCCATCTTTAAGCTGGATAATATTTGCACACGTCCTATTAATTCTGGTGGCTTTACATCTGATTAGGATACACAGTCTTAGCAGTAAACTGACAAACTGGATATATAATAAGTTAGGAAATAAAGGTCACAAGTTCTATGGAGAGAACAAAAGAGGTAGATCAGCAAATTAAAAAAATTTATAAATTAATTAACCAGTTGGTATAGTTTATTATTCATCAGGCACCATTTTTACAGCTCTTTAAAAAACACATACGCAATGAGCAGCTTCTAAAAAGTGCCAAAACATAAACCCACCACACTCAATTCTTTGTGGAAAGAAAAGGAAAGTCAAACTTTCCTCTGAAGAGGAGAAAAATTGATTTATGTTTCATATTTTGTCAAAAGTCAATGATTAATTAATGTCAGATGAGTTTGCTCCATTTGAAGCATGGACTTAAAGTCTTCGATGCATCCAGATTTCTGTCAAGGCTAAAATGTTATTTACTTTATTTACACAGAAAATCTCATATCAAAGTGACTAACATCCACTCATAAAATATATATGTTTCTTCATATGTTTCAGATTCATCTCCATGAATAAGCATCTCTGTGAGCTAGTTCAAAATACAGAAAACTTCTTGACACAAATGATTCTAGATACTGCCTCTACAAGGTTTTTCCCCAAATTCTTCAGTGATGTCATTCAAACAGAGGTTTTACCCAAGGACTCTGGCATACTGTAGAGAAATAGGGATAAATTGACTTCATAGGCCACAAAGTGATCCTTCTCAGTGGATAAACACACTATGCTTAAAAAATAATTATCACAGTATTTTCTGTTACCACAAAATTATTTTCAGTTTTAAACTGAACAAATACACAGCTATTTCTAGAGGAACTTACAAACTGGAGGACTTGCTTCAGGTGAAGATATTACTGGATCATTCAGCTTTTCCTTATACACATTTGCCCTTTCACGAAGTTTTTTGACAATCTCTTGAAGCTGGGCCTCAGTGTACTCATTTGTTTGGAAACCCGGACGCATTGGCTTCTGTGCACTAATTAAAACAAAAGGGGGAAAAAGGCTAAATGTACTGGAAATCAGTGGTAATTCTATTTCTGAGCTGAAGTCAGACATTAAGATTTGATCTTCATTGAGCACAGTGCTTATTCATATCACTTAATTCATGCTAAGTGGAAACCTAAGTTACCTACTCTTGCCTCCTGCTCATGTCAGCAGCAGTCTCAAGCAGAGAAAGTCAGGGCACCCTGTTTAGCCTACTGCACCAATGGCTTCCCTCTGCTGCTTTTCACCAAGTTCTACTGTGCCTATGTAAGGCCTACAGCTTCCCTGTCATATTCACTCAGTTACAAGGCATCCATTTCACATCTGTGTATGAAAATGTGCTCGTTGGTATATGGCAATATCCTAATGATGACAGGAAATGCAGGTGGAGGAGGAGGGAGTTATGCTTACTTTACCCTTTTTAATTTTGGGATAATTGATTTAATCTATTTTTTTATGGTTTGTTATGGCTAACATGAAGCAAAAAAAAAATTGCATCTGTTTTCAGTGGAAACAAAACACTGATCTTCTTGGTGAGGTTTCTTCTTTTTCTGCTAAGAGTTTCCTCAGGGTCATAGTAACACTAAGCTAATATTCCAGCACTCACAGCATTTGTTCAAACCTGAGAACTATTGATTTTCAAGCACCTGCAAACTCATACTCAGCTCTGAAATGAATGTTTTCATTAGGTTTTATGCATGCTGGAGAGTAAAATAGAAAATCTAGGTGAAAGTGATTCTTGATCAACTCCTCTGTGCTTATTCTTACTTGAAATTTCATCCTCGATTACTTGCTACTGTCTGATTCTGCAGACTGAGGTTGTTTTTGAGTGCAACTGAGCTGGAAACTGGGCCACACATTTGGACCTCCTCTATGTAAGAGACCACGACGTGGCTTTTTTTTTTTCTATATCCTTGAGTCAACACTTCTCAGCTGATGTGATGCATGGATATCAGAGATGGCTGGAAACGCCTGCGACTGGCACAGGGCTGCTCAAAGTCTCCTCCCAGACAGGTCACAATTGCCACCCCTGTACTGAAAATCCTGAAAGCTATGCCCAGTATAGGGGCTACAGCAGGTAATTGTTCTTTCTTTCTTTACCAGTTTTCAAATCTGTCCCATGTACCATAGGGATGTGGCTACAGCAAGAGTAGTGGCAGACCAAAAATGACAGATGCTTGAAATGTCTGGATACTTGAGAAAAATCTTCCCAAATGTGAGTAGGGGGGAAAGTGGTATGACAGTACCTTGGGTAGGGAAGACATGAACGCCACTGCAAAGTGATCTTTGAATAAACACCATGTCTCCTCAAGACCTAAACCTACTTTGAAATTTCTAACAGAAGGAGCTGTAGCTAAAAAAGGAGAGTGTCACAGTGGGATGTGTGTAGTTTTTTGAGAAGCAGTTTTCTTGAGACTCAACAAAAATCACAGTGCCCAAAGAAGTATAATTTAAGCATGTGAAAATCTTTCAGCAATAAAACCATTGGAAAAAGTGGAGATATGCTGTTAGAAGCAGCAATAGAAACAAAAGTTTGGAAGTATATGCTTGTCATTCCTCTAATTTAAGATATTAAAACCTGATGTTAAAACATGATATTTTAGCTTATATCTATTCAGCAACATCCAAATAGTCTGGCCTACAGGTTGTAAGATGATGTTAAAACTCCTCAGACAGGAGATTAATCAAAACAGTTCTGATACATTTTGTAATCTCATCACAATTCCTTTTGTGTCACATTGTTCCTTTGCTCAGGCCATCTGCAATGTAATGACATCCTTTCTTGTTTTGAGCTAACATCTCACAATTAGTTTTTTGCTTCTATGCAAAGAATGTAAAATAGTTCTTAGTCTTTGCTCTTGCTGTATTTGCTCAGGTCATTAGCTTTCTTATAGTTAGCACTTACCACAAGTGTCATGCCAAAGTCCCCTTCAATCTTTCTAGGAATAAGCTACAAATTGCTTAGGATTTTCCTCTTATTTCACTGATTTTCCAACAAAAGTTAGTCTCCTCTACCGTGAATTTGATGCAATGTAGTGCAGAGGAGCCATGTTTCCATTTGGTACTGATTAGAATCTATGTGACTTAGTTTAAAGTTATTTGCCCCACAGTTGATGAGAAATTGATTTTTCTTGTCCTACTTCTCATTTGGCTTGCATTACCTCCTGCTCCATTATTTTCTTGTAACGAAATGCTTACTTTAAATTTTTTTTGGTTAATACAGATGGAAGAAGCTGCATGTTGAACACTGCTAATTTGAGGATGTTTATTGTAGATGTACTTTCTATAGGGGTGCACTTTAAATTGCCTGGGCTAATGAAGCCTATTTAAACTTCACTAAATCGCTTTTATTTAAACTTGACTCCTTCTCTTGCATCCAAGTGTGCTAGGATTTTGTTCTAAGCTGTTATTCTTTAAGAATGCTTTTTCTTTAAGCAATTTATCTCTAACTTTCATGCAGCATGCTACAATAGGCTTGGTCTATACTTAGTCTCCATGTAGTCCTTTACAGAGTGAAAATGTTTATTCCCTGTGCAAGTAATTTCATATGGCCTAGGAAATGAATATCTGGACAGTCATTCATGTACTATGCACACAGTCCTGTTAATACCTCAAACATACTTTGTTTAGTGATAGAAATATATGTAACATGAGAAGTATAAGAATAATGTAGTTTTCTAATATTTTTCATTTGTAGATTTTATTTTTATAACTTGTAGATTTAAACTTGTTTGTTTAGTGATAAAATTGCAGCGCCTTTATTCTACCCAAGCCACAAGAGAAGATTTAGACACCTATAGCATAGTTAAAGAAAATCACCTTGAAATAGGTCATGGAAATACTGTATTGAATATATTAATGTATGCAACAGCTGTTAAGTACTGTGGCTTGAAAGTTTTCTGTGTTAAGAGTTCAAAGAGTGATTAGAAATGCAAGGTTATTGCAGAAGGCTTACCCTTTTCTAAGTTGCAGTCTACAGTTTTAATTCCTCCCTGTTTCTGGCCATGAACATCAAATACCTGAGTTCAATTTCAAGTTTTATCTGCCAGGTGACCCCTGAGAAAATGTATTTCATAAATGTAGGCTGCCTGGAAAATATCCATAACACTTTTTGCTGATTTCAGTTATAACCCTATTTTTTTTCCAGCACTCAAGAAATTTTCTGCTAATTACGTGGAAATTGAGTTCTTGGTCTTGCAATAGAGCTTTCAATGCTTTTATTGAGCTCTGATGTGATTTATTATTGCATTTACAATCTGTGTCTTGAAAAAAATAATTTGTCTTTTCTGAATAAATTATGGAGAATCTCTAATTCAGATAATCAATTTTCAGAAAGCATGATGGCATAGATGGCATAGATGAGAAAGATTTCAGAGAGACAAAAAAATGTAATTCCAGGCATCATGAAATGTATTGATTCAAAAACACATCCTCAATATCCTCAGTTTTTGCTGACTGTCTCAGCGTGAGTAATGCCATACAAGCCTCGAGTTCCAAGCTTAAGATCAGTCATCCTAAATTATTAGGAAAACTAGTAATAGAAAAAATCCAACATGTTAGTCACTTACTTGGTACAACAAGAGACTTGTTGAATACAGCAAGAGAGATATTCCAAAAAGCTAAGTTTCACTATTTTTATTATACTGCTTTTATAGTCCAAAGAAGGCTTCCCTGAGGAGAGGTTCAGAATGACTGAGATAGGTTTCTGCTCTGAATTGCCTGTGAAGAGAGACCATTTTTCTCCTTTATCTGCACAGGATGCTGTCGGGGTTTTAGGAGTGAGCTTTAATATTCTCCTTCATTATTTTGGTACAAAATGTAATAGTGTATACTAATGGTGTTTAATAGGACATGGGATTTGGAAGATTAAAAAGTAGTAATGATTCCTATGCAGGAAAATTTGAATTATTTAGTCCAAGTAATAGAAATGAGGACAAATCTAATGCTCCATACTGCAGACACGTACTTAGAATCAAATTATAGGAATTTCTTTTGTAAATTCTAGGATCATCAGTTGCAGGTGACAAAAGGATAAATGTCCAAGTGTTTAGTCAAAGGGAAGTTGCCTATAAGCTATACATTATCTGGCTATGAAAATCACTGGTGCAAATGTAACTGTAGAACACATATGAAGTGCTGCTAGGGAAATTAGCATTAATATTGGGATAGAGGCCAATGTGAGAATTATTCTGACCAGCTATACTCAAAAGGTGCATTCCCATAGGGGAATCTAGAAGTCTTGTAGAATGGCCATGGCTACTGGGAACATAACTGAAAAGGACAAAAACCAGTTTGAGACATAATAAGATTTTTGTCTATAAGATCAAATTTTGGTGGAGAACCATGGGAAAATAAGTATTCGAGCTGAGAAAAAGTATTGTGAGATGAATAAATATGAAAAGAGGCACAATGAATTATCTTGAGTTAAATGTCTGAAGAAAGTTCCCAAGCCTTTAATGACCAGAATTCTAGACAGCTTTTGCTATGAGTGAGAAGTAGTTGACACAAGTGTGATAGACTTCAAGATTATACTAGCTAAGATCATGAGTAGTGTTGTAGGCTATGATTCCCAAGAAAGCAAAAGAATGTATGCAGCAGGACAGGATAATCCTCTTCAGCAAATAAAATTGAAATATATAAAAGTTTGGGAAGTGGATAAGTGACTTAACTTGTATATTTACCACCTACTTCTTCCAAAAATCTTAACAGTTCAAGTGCTAAGAGAGTAAGTTTCTAAGATAAATGTATTAAAGTCTTGGAGCAAGCTGTTCACACATTAGATTCCATGGACTTTCAAAGGGCTCTTAATTAAATTTTCATTTTCCTTAACAGTCTTGAAACAAGTGTCTTCCTCTGACCCATCATCTTTTTCCTTTAATCACAAAATCGTCAAAATTGGAAGAGAACTTCAAGATCAACTAGTCCAACAGTCAACCCAGCACCATCCTAACTATCCCTAAACCGAGTGTTTCATCCAGATGTTTGTCTGGTCAATTTATTCCATTGCCTTTCCACTCTTTCAGTGGTGATTTTTTTCCTAATAGCTAATCTGAACGGCCCCTAGCAAGGGAAAGTTTCTGATAATGACCCATCTTTATGGATACAGAAGATTATGTCCTTTTCTATTTGCTGTATTCTCGAAAAATTGGTATTATACTGACTTTTCAACAAAACAGAACAAATCACATTTTTATTTAATTTCATTTTAGGATTAAGTTGTTCTTCACAATGCAATTGTATTTTAAACTGATGTTCCTTTGTCTCACTATGCATTTTATTACATGTTTCATTAATTTAAACATAGTGATACCAATAATATTTGGGTTGGTTTTGGTTTTATGTATATATAAACAAGAATGGGCCATGATGGATTTATGAGTTTCATGGAGACAACACATAAAAAATCTTTCCATTGGAATTCATCTTTCCCTTAGTTCAGAATCTTTGTACAGAGATCATGCTTGTTTTGGCCCTAAGCAAGTGATCTTGAAAAAACATGCATAGATCATCCATGCAATGCAGACTGAAATCCAGTAATCTAGGCTACAGAGATTCCTGCTTTTTAGCTCAAATTTTTTTCACAGCAGCTTCTTTGACAATCCTCATAGTTATTCCATCACCACAATCTGTGAATCCTCTAATCTTCTTTACAGTACTCTCTAAGGAGAAGTCTGTCTCAATGCTGAACACATGGAACTCTCACTGAGGTACCAGATTAAAATGTGAATAAGATTTTATTTTAATTAAAAATTCTGCAGTAGGAACTATAAAAGTAGTAGAAAAAAAGTAGTATGAATGTTGAAAGTATCAATTAAAAAATCACCTTTCCTTAAAGTAACTGGTGATATAAAGTTGTTTAATTTCTCTATTTGCAATGATGTGAAAAATAAGGACAGAATAATTTCTAATACTAATTGCTTTAGAACAAAGGTATAATAGTCTAAGAAAGTAATTCTCATTTATTTCCCTGTCTGATGCTGTTGTGTTATTGGGGCTTTCTTATGTGTGGGTGATGCCTTAAGCTTTAGCTTTCATATTTTCCAAATTCTGTACGGCTCTAGTATAAAACTATGAACTTCATATAAAGTGTTAGCAAGTTCTTCTCACAGTTTAGTTAGACAAAACAATCTTTTCCAGCCTGAGAACCAAGGACACCATTGCAGCTTCAGGCCCAGAAAGTGTAAACAACAATTTGAGGAAAGCAAACTGGGAGTATGGGACTTCATGACCTGAAGCTGTAATTAGAGAATTAACCCCAATATAATGGACCAAAACTTATAAAAGTGTGAAAACTCATGACACACCATCCATCTTGAGTGTAGCCATGGCCAGGCTCTTGTACTGCCCAAGGTGTATCCTCTGAAGTCCTTTTTAATAAATATCTACTTTATTTCTTTAACACTGTTTAGCCTCTGTTCCAGATAGCCTCACAAGGCATCACACATAAGTAATTAAATCTTTCTGGGGCATCTGCCACTTGTCAGGAATTTTGAACATTTTACTATTTAAATACAAACACATATCTTATTTACATAAGCCTTTAGTTTACGGCTATGTAAAATAATTTACTCAGACTATGATACGTTGCTGTACAGAGTTCATGAGCACAGCACAAACCCTTCTTCCTACATTCTCTTCCAGTTTTTCTTAATATGTAGGGAATTAAAAACTAAAATAAAAATGCCATAAAATTTCTCATTGTTAATGTTTTCAAAGGTTGTATAAAAGTCTCAAGTTTGAAAAACTCAGTTTCCTATAGGTGCTTTCATTTGTCATCTGTTTCCATGGAGTCCCTAAAATAATTATACAACCATAAGGCTGTAGAGAAGTTTAAGATATCCTGTCCTCACAGCTCAAAGCAGGATGAGGTACACCTGAAAGATTCTTATCTAACCTTTTCTTAATATGTCTAGTCACGGCTATTGCATAATCTCCCTAATGAATTTATTTCTGTGCTTCTGTTTCATTTTCCATTTTTCTTTTTCCTCAGTGTAAATCTCCTTTTGTACAATTTGTCCTATGCATTTTGAGCATTCCTTCCATTGACATGGTTAGCAATAAATATATTTTAATATTATGAGTCTATGATTTGAAATAATACAAGGGTAAAAAACCCCAGCGTTTCAGTCTGTATAATAGTATTCCTATCCTTTCCTCACTTCATTTATTCTGCAATGAAAAACTTCTGAATCCACTACTTTTTAATTTCAAGCTACCTACTTGATTGCCATGCAGAGTGAGTGAAATTAAATAGCAAGGGTAACTGCATCCTGCAGATCAGATAGAATTTAAAAGCTCTAGGAAAATGCATCTCAGCAAAGATTACAGCAAGTTTAATCCATTTTGGTACAGACAGCACACCATCGCCTTTCTATTTAATTTTCAGGTTTTCACTGTAGTCATTTCAGAAATTCAAGTTCAAGAAGTAGAAGTGACAGGCTCTGAAAAAAAGACCTAAGCAGAGGGAATATAAGTCTAAGAAAAGTATTTTTATTCTTTAACACATTAATGTCTTTTCAGTCAAGCTTAATAAATATACTAGATGCATTTTTTCTGTTTATGATTTCAAGTACTGCAGTGATTAGCTGGAAACAACTAAGGAAATGTATCAGCCTCTTCATAAAATTACTTGTAACTGTGTTTAAACCAGAATTTTCCTAAGGCCCAGCATTGGCCTTGTTTTACTTCATCTAAATTTGATTAGAGTTTATTGCCATGAGTGTCATTTTTGTACATCCCTTGTGCTCCTACAGTAATCAAGGATTTCTAGAGACTCTGCAGAGGGTTGATACTGGGTCTGTTTCTCAGCACTAATGTGCTGAGATTTTGTACTTGTGATAGGACATAGTTTCTCTAAGGTGCACTCAGTGAATTGATGTGTTGTAACTAGTGGATGGCAAGCACTAATAAGCACAGTAATTTTCATGTTCGAGGTTATTGAGGTAAATGAAGTGCATTACTCACTAAGAACATGCTACCAGCAGGAGTTCTCTTTATTAACCTGGCTATGCACCACATAGCAAATTGCCTCTTAATCTTTGTTTTGTTTTCTTTTCTTGCTATTAGCCAAATTAAAGAGGAAAAAGATCTTCTTTATAGAAGGACTGGTAGAGTCTATTAAGTAGTAGGATGTAGCTATGAGGAAAGCAAACCACAAGCATGAAGTTCAGTTGCCTGAACCATCCATGGTCATATGGAAATTTGGAGTACTGAAGTAGATTTTTGTTTGAAAATGCTGAAAGCTGTGTTTCTGCATTTGAAAAAGCAGAATCAGATGAGTACTCTTTCTCTGTGGGAATACTATTGTAAAAATAAATTTAGTATTTAAAAAAATATTCTTTAATGCATCTTATATTTTATTTTTATATTTTGTTTGTAATAGCTAGATTCTGAGGGTGGCATATCAGATATCATGTTTTGTTCCTCTCTAACATAACTGAGAACGTGTAAGATTTTGAGATGAAATCTAAAAGCATAGAAAGTCCCAGTTGCCTACTGCAATTTTTTTCCTTTCTGTGGTCTTGAATATTTAGCCTCTAAATATGGATTAATATTTTATGTAGTATTTTGCACAGTGTGGTTCATGATCTTTGACTGGGGTTTCAGCATACTGCCTTAGTATAAATAGTACATTGTAATCTCTTTGGTAATCTGGGAAGAGTACCAAAATACGGGAAGAATACTCTTACAAATTTGACAGGGTTAAAAGCTTTTAAAAGACACAGAGGAGAGAAGAGATCACAGAAGCTCTTTATGTCTCTCCATTTTCTCTGATCTATACTCTCAGATGCTTTGTTTACCTTCTTCCATACTCTATGTTTTCCAGGACTTGATGCGATTTCTTTGTCTCATACCTTGATGCTTTGTGCTAGTTTCTTTTTAATAAGACTCCCCTGTCTTCTATCAGAGTGCAAATGAGGTACTGAGTGTTATGGTCCCTTATTTCTGCTATGAAGAGACAGGGTAATCTTAGCCCACCCTTCCAGAGGTTATTATTGCTCAGCAAATTAGCTATTAATGAAAATTACCCGTTGCTCTGTTACATTATCAATAAAGACAGAGGGGAGAAAAACATATTGGCAGACAGAACTTGTGTGCAATTCTATTCAAGCCATTAGGAAACAGATATTAAATGTTTCAGTGACTAGGTTGTAATTCAGTGCTTGGTACATCATCCATTCTTGTGGGTTTCTTCTTTCAGACAGTGTCAGGTGGCTGAGAGCAGTGCTGTGTGTCTCTAGTCTTTATTAATGTCCATCACCATGTACTGGAGTATTTTAAAAAATGAGGATATGCTGAGAGGGAAAGGCAGATTGTTTTTCCTTTTTTTCGTTTTTTTTTTTTTTTTTTTTTTTTTTTTTTTTTTTTTAATTTATTTATTTATTTATGTTTTGGTTTTTTTTTGTTTGTTTTTTTTTTTTTTTTTAATTAAGTAATTAATATATTTTATTTTTAAAATATTTTTGTGGACAAACAATTTCTGTGGGAATTTTTAGGAGCAAATTCAGTATTTGTCAAAACTGTTATTCACTTAACAAGCAAAAAGAAAAATTGCTCTTTTAGAGGAAATTAAAAAATTTTCTGTTCCAAACAGTAAAATTGCCTTCCTTCCCTCTTCCTTATTCTATGTATCTGAGCTTGCATAGATGCATTTAAAAAAATTAAATGTCACAATAAAGTCAGATAAGGTGAAAACTTTTCTAGCAACATTTCCATGAAAGTCAATGATTTGTGAAAAGATATATATCCATGAACCTTATTTCATTAAGTACATTACTCAGAGTCAGCGGGAATACTGATGATTTCTTGCAAATCAGGTGACTTTTGATTAAACTTGGGCTCCTGAAAGATAATTAGTATAAGAATATAGTCTACATAAATTAATTGCCCTGGGTCTCCCAGCAGGACTTGCACCCACACTCTGTACCCATGGGTCTTTGTTGTCCACTTCAGGTCAGGCCTTGGTCACTGCCTGAGCTGTGCCTAGGTGTGTGTGCCTACACTTCTGTCTCTGGTCCTGCCTCCTAGACAGACTTTGGACCTGTCTAGTAGCCTTGTGTCCAGCCCTGTCTCTGACTCTGTCTTCTTTTCTCCTGACTGGACTCCCTGGATGGACTCTAAACCTGGTCCATCACTTTGCCTTGCTGATGGAGCCTGCTGCTAGGATCTTTCTCTGCTTGCTGTGTTCACACCCTGTGAGGCTGGACCTTGGTAAGGACGCTGCTCGTGCTGTGTTGTCTCTGCTCCCATCTCCTCTTCTCTCAGCGAGCCCTTGCTGCAACCTGAAATCTATCTGGGCAAAGTCTGAAATTCCAGTTGAGAAATTTCTACCAGTATTTTGGCAATCATGATTTCTATAACAATATCATAATATCATAGAATTGTTTGATTTCCAAGAGACTTTTAAAGATCATTTAGTGCATGCCATCTGCTTTGGGCAGGCACATTGTCCACTAGATCAAGCTGCTCAGAGCCATGTCCAACCTGACCTTGAACAACTTCCAACAATGGGGCATCCACAACTTCTCTGACAAACCAGTGTCTCACTACTCTCATCACAAAAAAAATTAATCCTCATATCTAGTCTAAATCTGCCCTCCTTAAAATCCTTACCCCTTGTAGAATTGCAAGAACAATCACAATTCTCTAAGCCTGTCCTCGTAGGAGAGGTGGTCCACCCCTCAGATTATTTTTGTGTCTGTCTGGACCAGGTCAATGTTTTTCCTGTACCGAGGGCTCCAGAGCTGCCACACTTCTGTTGGAATCTCGACAGAGTGGAGTAGATGAGGCTGAATCACATCTCTCAAGCTGCTGGCCACACCTTTCTTGATGCAGACCAGGATCCAGCTGGCTCTCTGAGTTCTGAGCACACATTGCCATCCCATAGCTAATTTTTCATTCACCAATATATCTCCCAGTCTTTCTCTGCAGGTCTGCTCTCAATCTGTTCATCGTGCAGGCTGTACAGGTGCTGGCAATTAACATGACCCACGTGCAGAACACTGCACTTGGTCTTTTTTGAACCCCATGAGGTTTGTGTAGGCCCACCTCTCAAGCCTGTTAAAGAATGGATGGTATCCATTCCCTCCAGTTTGTTGACTGCACCACAGAGGTTGGTGTTGCCCAAGGGATAGCACTCGTTAATAATGTCTATTTGAGCAGTATCCAAATATGGATTAAATAGTGACAGAGAAAACTCTTGGACAATGGGACCTAGTTGACTATCTTGACTGTCCTAACAGTCCTTGATATTGCTTTGAATAATAAAAGTAGCACTTTTCCAAATAACTCTCAGATATGGAAACAACTAGAAATTAGCAGTGACCAAACTTCAGGAGGCATTTTGTATTGTTCTGGTTGGCCTCAGCGCTAGACAGTGGTTTGAGCATGTTTCATTTACTGCTACTTTTGCAGATCACATGTATCCATTTGATTCAAATTCTCAGCTTTTCTCAAAGTGATAAAAGCAGTTGATTTCCCTAAAAATATTCTAGTGAGCGAATTTGAATGCATAGACTCAGTAAAGAAGTAACCTTGATCAGGAATATTGTCTAAATTGACTTCATGAACCTTAAGAAGCGATGAATTAAATTTTCTCAAATGCGCATTTAAAAAATCATTCTTCCTTCAGCTCTGACAGCCATACAATAGATCTGGTTAGTTTAGTTTCATGCCAGTGCAATGACATCTGTGCCATGACTTCCAGACTCCACTGCAGAATTTAGTGAGCAACTGTTTTGGCAGTAGAATTTACCAAATATTTACTGTATTTTTAGAAGCTGTTGCTCAAATTAGACTGACTAGGTATATCTGGATAGACATGTGACACTGAGTCAGAGCACCTCTGAGAAAGCAATGTTTAATGTAAATATTTTAAATTTTCTTTTAACAGACAGATTTTGTTTCTACTAATAAGCAACATACCCTTTTGTTTCATAAGCACATAGCAATTATGTTAACCATGGTTACAAGATTTACCAGTGGAACTGTAAGCATTGAATAATATATTGTATGATGACAAAAAAAGGAGAATATTTTCTAAGTTTTCATTTTTGACCTACTGATTCACATTGAAGTGGCTAAGTTGTTTATAACTTTTCCATTCTTTCTAGTCAGAGATATATTTAATTGTATCTATTATGTTATAGAGGCATGTGCAGTAGCATTTTGCTTGATTAACTCCAGAATCAAAGTTCGTCTTAGTAGAGGGGTGGAAATAGGTAATCATCTCTATAAACTAACTCTATGTCAGGGAAAGACTTTTTCTTTGTTTCATTAGAATAATCAAAACAATAGAAGGCAAAGACAAGCAGGAAGAATTTCTACCCTGTTTTATATTGAGTGTATCTGCTTTTCTCCACACAAAGTGATCTCAGAAGGCAGAAACTTCATGATGCATAGCAATAGGCCATGTGAGAGTAAAGACTTGGAGCTGACTGACTAGGTAACAGCTCTGCATAAAAGGATCTGGATATCCTGGTGGACAACAAATTGAACATGAATCCACAGTGTGTTCTTGCAAGCAATGAGGTCTAACTGCACATTCTGATTAGAAAGAGCAAGAGTATGAGAAGCAAAAGAAGCAAGTTAAAACAAAGGAAAAATCAATTGCATTTAATTTTCATAATAAGAGCGGTCAAATGGTGGGCCAGATTGCCCAGAGAAACTATGGAAATTCCATTCTTGATGATTCAGATTCACAATTATACTGAAAAAAGTTTTGGGTGCCTTGATCTAACCTGGAGATAGGGTCTAACCTCTAAATGTTTTCATCAGGAGTTTGGATCTCATTCTTTCTAGGGGAGCCTTCCAACCTCAGCTGTTCTATCGAGATTTATTTTCCACAGTGACACGGACAGTGGCATCCAGTGCATGCTCAGCAAGTTTACAGATGACACCAAGCTGGATGGTGTCATCTGCAGGCATGAAGGAGACCCAAAAATATAACCAGAGGTCTGGGGCACCTTTCTATGAGGAAAGGCTGAGAGTTGAGGTTTTTCAGCCTGGGGAAGAGTAGGCTTCAGGGAGACTTTATTGGTAGCCTTTTAGTATTGAAAGGGAGCCTGTAAGAAAGATGTGGGCAAACATTTTAGCAAGGGTTGTGACATGACAAGGTTTAATGGTTTTAAACTTTGAGAGGGCAGATTTAGATTAGATATAAGGAAGAAATTTTTTTACGATGTGAGTGGTGGAACACTGGCACCTGTTATGCAGAGAGCTGGTGGATGCCCCATGCCTGGACATTCAAGGTCAGCTGGGATGGGGCTTTGAGCAACCTGACCCACTTATAGCTGTCCCTGCTCTTTGCAGATGGATTGGACTTGGTTGAACTTAAAGGCTGGACCTTTAAAGGTCCCTTCCAGCCCAAAGAATTCTATGCTTCCATGAATCTATGAATCTCTGCTTCTGAAATGACTGTGGGCTATTCCAAGTTTAGTTTTTTCTAGACTTCATATTTTTTTCTATTTTCACAAAACATTTGCTGCAGCTTTTTACAAAGGTTGAATGACCCTAGATTTCTCCCTGAAATATTATTACTGTTTCATTTATTTGTCTCTTCTCAGGTAGAGATAGTACTAATCTTCTTATTGTGGAGGCTAATGCTAATTTATTGGTATAACTCAAAAAAAAAGAAAAAGTACAAGTACAAGGTAAAAAGTTTCAAGTCAGAATTATGTGACAAACATTCCAGGTTCAAGGCAGCATTTCTTCTCTGCTAAGATAAAGTAATAATTGAGCAGCAGCACTGCTAAAATTAGCATATAACTGTAGTTGAGTAAATCCTTTTCCTCATTCCTACAATTTAGGATGATGTACACACAAAAAACAATCAATAGCACATAATAAATGAATGCCTCATATATATGCTACCTTGAAATTGAAATAAAGCTCTTCAGATTCATACAGGAGGGACTTTTAAAGAACCGATATATGGTACACAGAAATGTTAAGTCAGGATGCCAGGTAGAATCTTCAAACTTTTTAATTGAATTTACTCACTTAGCATCTTCTTTCCCATCTTTGAGTTCTTTCTCTTCCTGTTGAGTTGTCTTAGCTGGTTCAGTTGAGTTTTCAGGTTTTGAAGGCTCAGGTACTTTTGCTGATTTTGTATCTAGAAAAAAGGTTTTAATTTTTGAAAATTAATTTAAAAAGAATTATAATAATACTTTTGAAGGAATCTTCAGTAGACAAACAAAGACACAACTTCTGGGGCCAGGCCTTTGAACATCAACCTGCATAAATCTATTTCAGTGCCAAGTGTACACAGCATATTTATGATAAGTACACCTTTTAGAACATGTATTTTACTTGTGTTTTTTAACTAGATTAATCAGTAGCCAGCTCAACAATGGTCAATTCAGAGCTTTTCTGTGTTTATGAGGGACGAGGAGTCATGCAGCAAGGTAGAAGACAGCTAGATCTGTCCAGAAATGCCTTGTGAAATACAGGAAGATCAGTGAAGAGTAGCTCATTTTTTTATGACTAGAAATGCTAATAAAATTATCTATACTTCAGTTTTTGTACTGTATCAAAGATGTTGTTGCTTCAACTGCTATGACAGTATTGTTCTTTGTAGAGTAAATTATGACTGAAATATATGATTATGGATGTATGTTATACTTTGTCTAGTCTATTTCTTCATTTCTGTTGCTAGTAACTTTTTCAAAGTCATCTAAGTAGGAAGTCTGTAGAGTTTGAAGCAAATGGCATGGTCTTTTGCAATTTAAGTGGCCTTAAGTGATGCTTTCTTATAATTAGTCTCATATTTTTTTTTAACTTTTATGTTGAAAAATAATTTGATAGCCCTCATCAGTCTGACACTTTGCATAATGGAGGAACAAGCTCAGCCTTCATAAATACTTTAAATAATATGATGATAGAGGAAAATGCTTGTCAGCAAAGCATGGCAACAAATAAATCAGGAGCCTGTTGTATGAGCTGTATTTTGAGACAGCTCAAAGAAAATCAAACTTTGAATATTTTAGATGGACAGTGTAAAATTACTTTTCTGATAGTTGAACTGTATATTTAGAGAGTTATTAATTTAAAAGGAGCAAAAAAATCCAGCACTTGTTGCAGTTTCTGCTCCCTTTTGAATTCATGGTTTGTAGTATCCCGGTTCTCCCTACCTTGACTCCACAATCCAAAAAGCCAAGTACTCAGTCAAGAGTGACAACAAAGCTAGTCTCAACACATCTGTAATCACCTCACTTCAGGATTTTTCTTTGTTATAGTAGTTACTCCTAGATGTATCTATACTAGCATAGGATAGAATCTGATTAGAGCAGTGAAATGGTGCTGAAAGCGTGGCATTGAATTTATATCTATGTCAGATATAAATATCTGGCATATCTGGCAGATAAATTTCAAATGAGTGTATTGGGATCCACTGAAATTAGTGAAAATCAGAAGCTTGAGTAAAGCAGTTTGACTCATGGAGTTATTCTTCTGGTTTGGTTTCCTTCTAAAGGAATCGAGTTATGAGTTCCTAAATGGGTTTGGGGATTTTTTGGCAGGGAAAAAAAAAAAGAAAAAGAAAAAAGAAAATCAGGGGACAATCAAGAGAGTTTATTAGAAGGAGATTCTTCATTGAAATAAAATGCCAGTGTAGTTACATTGTTTAGTGTAACAGGCTCCTGAATAGGACAATCCATCTGTGGAATGAAAACATGTATGAGAAGCAAAAAGCACGAAGTATAAAATATACTGTGCTTGCACATAAACACTCCAGTGCAGAGGATAATAACTTCTAAGCTTGATACATATTCTCGAGGTATTCATTCTGATGTCTGAACCCACACTGACCATTAAATGCTGACTGCATTCAGACTGAAGGAAAACCTTGCAATGCCATGAATATTCCAAATTTTCACATACAAGGGTTCATAAATTTCTAGCAAGGCTTATTTGTATTAATATTAAGATATCAGGGCCTAGCACCACTACTACCTGTGTGCCATATTTTAGTATTTTCTTTCTGTGTGAAATTGAGAGGGCTGTCTGCATAGTCACATTTTTAAAAGAACAAACCTGTTGCTCTTCACTGCTTGAATGTAGCTTGTAGTCTTCTAACTTATGAAAGCAGGCCCAAAAGAATGCCCTTAAGAACAGTGTGGTAGTCATTTTAGGGAAAAATTAGAGTACAGCTGTTGGCTTCCAGAATAAATAATGATCCAGCAGGTAGGTGGTAGGATTGCAGGACAGCTTTGCATAACTTTGGTCATGGTGGTGAAGTCATCATGAGTGAGAAAAATGCAAAACCATGCCAAGAGACCAACAATGAACACAATTTTCAAAGCATACAGATCCATGCTTACTCAATAAAATAAGAGGGTTGAGTTTTTCTTAATTATTAGCATTCTCATTGTACTGGCATATAGGTGGATGAAGTTCCCTGTTGAAGTCAGTAAGTCAGGAGTCTCTGATTCTTCAGAGAGAAATCAAAGTGCAGGGATTGAACTAAAAACCTTTAGATAAATTGAAGTATGTTAAGCCACTCACACATAAAGTAGAAGTATAAATTTAAGTTTTAGTATAAGCAAACAAATAAATAAGTAAGTAGAATAGGTTTTAAGTGCTTTTAGTAAGTAAAAAGCCTTAGATACCAATGTAGAAGTTCGAGTTCTAGTAAAAGTTGAAAAACATAGTCTTAAGTACTAATTCCGTGGAGACTCCAAGAACATAGTTTTAGACATAATAAAGCTATAGTAAAAGTATTGCTTACATTTTTCAGATACAACAAAATAGATCATATACGCAGTTTCTACGTAGCCTGGTGTGCTAAGAAACTGATTCTAATAGGTTGAAAAGTAGTGGTCCAATTTGATGTCTTAGCTTCTTAGAAAGTTTCCACATAAGAATGTGCACTGGGGAGAGCTGGTGCATTTTGCCATTGCTTTTGCCATTTGCTTTTTGCCATTTACTTTTGCTTTGGTTCTGCTTCTATTTGGGACTTTATACCAAAACTTAACATGGACTTTAGTGCCTGTGATTTTTACTTTAAAAATGATATGTTTCTGCAATAAACAACTTTATGGCAACTATTAGCTGCTTAGTTTATTGAAGAAAACAACTCAACAAGATGGGTGCCTAAGAGCACTCGGAGGTTTAACCTCACAGTTTGCAATAGTGGGAGTTAAGGAATGCAGCCCACTGGTGTCTACACATTCTAGATATTTGGCCTTCCCTTAAGGATAATGTATTTTAAAAATGTATTGGGATGAGTGTTGATCGTTCTGTTTTGAGATTAAAGGGGAAAATGACAGTTGTGGAAATATTATTTTGTGGGAAAAACAGTGCTTAATGGAATCCCTCCAAACAAATCTGATTAAATGTAGAGGCCCACTGAAGTCTCACCTTAATAGTGATCTGCATAGGACCCCAAGGAGCAAGGAACAAGATGCAATTTATAAGACCTATTTGTTTACCTCTCTTAGTTAAGTTTCTAGATATTAAATATGAATAAATGTCAGCATCTGGATAGTAGCAGTCTGAGTACAGAACAGAAAAAGTGCTTTTGCTTTTCTATACTTCAGGAAGGGAAGAATTTCTTTCCTAGAATTCCCAGCCAGCTCCACTGCCTTGCACTAGCAGTCTGACCAGTATCACATCTATGCTTCCCCTCCAGTCTCTGCTCTCTGGATATACATAAAAATAGAACTTGTCATGGCTAGCAGTTACTTTTTACTAATATAAAAAGCAAAGTGTTTCCTGGGCTTCTTCTTCTTTTGTCTGTTCAAAAGCACATTTAATTCAACTTAATCATCAACTGACATAATCTTATTTAATTTTGAATCCACAATATGTTGTTTTATAGGATGATTCACAAAACATTGACTCACTTTTATCTTCTTTTTCTTTGGTGGAAGCAGTATTTCCATCAGAACGCCCACGTATAATGTCTATTTTATATTAATTAAATATATATGGTCAAATACTTCCTACTATTGCTAACTTCTTAGTGACTTTTAGAAAAATGTAGTCATTTTAAAATACACTGATGCTTAAAAACTACTATATGATTGCACAATAATAATGTAATATAATTATAGTTAATTGAATTGCTATGAATGTAATACAGTTGTAAATATTACCACTCATTTCTGGTGTTTATTACCAGGATTAATGTAAGCAATGTAGATTTAAAGAACATTCAATGTTGTTCTTTTTTATTCCTTCAGTAATGAAAAACAATCCTGCAAATCTGATTGGCCTGAACTCTCTTGAACTGTTTTCCAATACTTGGCAGGAACACAGAAGATAATTAGTTGTGGTAGACAAAAAGATAAAGGAATACTTTATATATCTTCTGTTGCATATATATTTGATGGTTGCTTGAAAACTTTGTGCAGCTTGATGTTTGTGCTCTGCGCTGGTTTCAGCTGGGGTAGAGTTAATTTTCTTCACAGTGGCTGGTGCTAGGGCTGTTTGGATTTGTGCTGAACACAGGGTTGATAATATCAAGATGTTTTTGTTATTGCTGAGCAGGACTGACTCAGAGCCAAGGCCTTTTCTGCTGCTCATACTGCCACACTGGTGAGGAGACTGGGGATGCATGGAAGGCTGGGGAAGACATCTGGAACAGATGACCCTAACTGACCAAAAGGATATTCCAGGCCCTATGATGCTTTGTAGACTGACCATGCTCAGTATATAAAGTGGGGGAAAGAAGCAGGAAGGAAATTTGGAGTGATGGTTTCTATCTTCCCAAGCAACTGTTGCACGACTGGAATCCTGCTTTCCTGGACATGGCTGAACACCTTCCTGTCAATGGGAAGTGAATTAATTCCTTGCTTTACTTTCCTTGTGTGCATGGTTTTACCTTCCCTAATAAACAGATAAAATATCTCAACCCACAAGTTTTCTAGCTTTTATACTTCCAATCCTCTTCCCTATTTCTGCTGGCCGGGGAGTTAGTGAGAGGCTGTGTAGGGCTTGCTGGCTGGGGTTAAACTACATGTTTACGTGACAAAATTAATTAAGTTAATATACAATGCTGCCAATTTTAATGGTGCATGAAACACTTGAGGGTAGAAAGCATTGTTTGAAACAGGAAAAGTTGTATAAAGATAGGGATAGAGTCCTCTAGGAGGAGGCAGAGTGACTAATGTTTGAGTAATCTGCTCTTTTTAGAAGTGAAGTATATGCCTTAGAAAAATAATTTTAAGCACTTAAAATCAGTGATTTTTGGGGGACATTCCCTCTTTTTGCAAAGTTTTAAACATTTCAAAATATGTTAGAAGTCTCAAATTGGCTTTTAAATGGTATTGCCTGCAAAGTAACATAGAGAGCAGGTTCTCTTGAATAGCTGGAGTAAAGACTGACTTTGGATTTGGAGCAATGGAATGGGAATAAGAGAAGCTGTATGCAAACTCCATGTGATACTTCTGACATAATTAGTCATTTGCCTGATTGTCCTTGCCTCACAGAGATGTTCTTGAGCTATCCAAAATGTCTAAAAGTGGCTATAGGGTCATAAGATCTCAAGGAAAAATAAAAACACAGGAAACCTACGGATGAAGGAGAGAAAAGACTTCAGGTCTGACATTACAGAAGGCACACCTTTGTGACTTTACAAGCAACATTTCTTGAACAAATGCAATCTACAGGGGAAAAAAGTTCAGAAATCAGCAGGGGTGAGATAAAACAATCAGTAAGTAGGTGCATCTTAACTCAACTCTCAACTTCAATGGCTAACAAAAGTATTATTTATTTTCTATACAGAAAGAAAGATTGTATGAAGAAGTTGAGTTTATTGTCCTAGCATTTAGACCTGCCACTAATGTGAAAAATGAAGATCTGAGAGTAGTTAAAAGACTTCACATCAGCAGGAGTGGAAGCAAGCTGATTATCATATTCAAATCCTTGGTAACCTTTTAAAAATATTTTATAATAGCTGCCTGTTTTCTGAATGCCACTGATGAGCATAAGGGATAAGACGACAAGGAATGAGATTATTTCAAAGTCTCTTTGGATTGGCAGGTTTAGTCCATTGGGCTGCAGCTTATAAAATCATATGCTTCATTTGTATTTTTTGAAATAAAAACCACTTATTTAACTCTGTATTTCTTGATGCTAGGGGACAGGTTTTGTAAAGCCACTTAAGAGCAATATAAGAGTCAAATTCATAACAGGCCAAACAGAGGTTTTGTATGCAAAAATTCACATTTAATTCAAATCACCCTTCTCAGAGTTTTACTCAGTTGTAGTCCATGCAGAGTTAGCTGGTACCTAAATAACCAGAATTAGCTGAGGTATTACAGCATAGGATTTTGGTACCCTCAATAAAAGCATCCACTTTATTTATATCTCTAGGAAGAGAGTGACCATATTCTATATAACAGCTAGTGATCAAGACTCTCCTCTTGGCTCTGGGCCTTATTTATTTGCCATAGGGTAAAATACCTGTTGGGAGGATTTTTTCCCTCTTTTTAAAAGATTCAACAATTGTAATATAAATAAATACTGAAATAAAAGTCCTTCATTCTTCCTGCGTGGTTACTGTTTTGATTAACTTCTAGGTTCATTCCATGATCCATGTTTAGGTCAGTTATGATCCATGTGTTGCATTCTAACTGCTTGGGTTCCACAGGATTTTGTATTCTATTTTGCACAATAGCCCAGAGGCTAGAAAGGACATGGAACTTCCACTCCTTTCTAGGCTAGGTTTTACCAGGTAGTTAGGCAACTCTACAGGAGTGTGAGAGGTGTGGGTTTGAATTCTCTTTTTATGAAAGAGGCAAGATACAACAGGTAGGCAAATGTATGAGAGGGGGCAGCTATCAACAGCTTCTGCTTTTACATTTTTTCTTAGTGAAAATATTACTTCCTCAACTACCTGAACAGAAGAGGGAATCTGGAGTAGATTGAGTTCCTTTTGAGCAGCCCTTCCTCTGCAGTGCTGCAATGCTTACTTGAGATACTTTCCAAAGCATCTAGGCTCTGAATATACTAAATATTGCTGAACATTAACATGGCAATCTCCCAGAATGGATGCTCTGTCTTCTTTATGATCTAGAGGTGCAGTTACAGAATGTGTAGAAATACCTATGGTACTTTATCTTTCTCACTCAAGTCCTACCAAGAACAAAGCAATGTCAATGTGCACTTTAGTAAAAGTTGTATAAATGTGTTTGTGATTCTGGAAAACATCTTTGAGACACTTGTTGATTTAGTAGAAGATCAAAACCGAGAATATTGGAAACAGACTAGTTTCTAGCAAGGGAAAATGTAAAGATAAGGACAGACTTCGGAGAAATACTAAAACGTAGTTGGAAATAATCAAACTGGAATTATCTGTCAGGAGGACAAAAGAAATTATAAAATAGAGAATGACAATGGATTCACCAGCTAGCAGGTGGAGGCTGGATGTGTCCTTCTAAAGAGCATAACTACCAACAAAGCCATTGAACAGCAGTGGGTAAAACAAGGGAAGCATTAGTATAGCCATATATATATAGGAGATGATAAATATGCAAAGAAATTATAGCAATTGAATTCAATATCACAGAGAATCTGTAATTAGGTGAATCACACTTTGTTAAGTACACACACAAAAAAAGCAGGGAATAGATTTTAAAAAATAATCCATTATGGAACAAACTGAATAAGCAGAGAGAATTAATTACAGAGTAAAGTAATTATGCAGAGAATTAATCACAAAGCAAGCTAGTGAGAGAGAGGACAACTGAGGAGATGGAGATAGGGCAATGAGTAGCCAACAAAGAAGCCAAAAGCACCAGGTGTTACTGACTGACCTAAGTGGCCAAGTTTTAATCAAACAGGCTCCAAAGGTACCTCCTGCTGGATTCTCCTGTGTGCTGAAAACATTGTGCTGCTTTGTGAAGTATATGGGGAAAGGGAGAAGGTAATAGCTGGTTTTGGTCATATGAAAAAAAGGGGAGTGAAGATAAGCTCTACTCAGTCTGTTGATTTGTATTTAGCACTATGGAACTGCAAACTGATAGTATGATTAAGGGTTTTACTGGTCTATTTTATTTTGATTATACCAGAGAAAGTAATGAGAGACCTTGGAAAGACTTTTCTCTAACACATTTGAAATTCTCCATTTAGCTGATCTTCCTTAACTAATGTTGTTTGAGCCCTGGCTATGCTTTTAATAATTCTCTCTAAATTTGTACATACAGCATAAAATGCTTTTTCTAGCCTCTTGTCCTCTGCTTACCCATAGAAATTCTCATTTTATTCTTCCAGAAGATAACTGTACAATTTTAGGTCTGACACAAAGTTCACAAAATTTTGCAAAAACTTCATCTAGACCCTCCTGTGAACTGCTTTAGACCAACCCCCATTTCTGTCCAGAGATAAAGAAGTTCCTTATGTAGCTCAGATGATAAGGACTTGCATTCAGGGTGGTGAAATTCATAAACTTCTCCTGAGGTGTGGTCCCCCTGTAAATTTTTTGTCTTGTATAGCCATTGTCTATCTAACTCATTAATACCCTCAGTGTCTTGCAGCTGTTTGAATTTGAGACTTGAAGTACTTTTCAAAAAACGATAAATTAAAAAATACCCCCAAAAAACATGGAGTCTAACTGTGTTATAATTTCTTGAAGTAACTAATAGTGTAGTTGCTACTATACCACCACTTACCTTATATTTTAAAAGGAAAAAAAAATAGTTTATTATCCCAAAATATATCTTAATGAGTTACATTTATCTGTAAAATTAGATTCAGTTTTTAATGGAAGCAAAAAGAATTTCTGTAGTAATACTCCATTCTGTCATGGGATAGTATCTGTGACCCAGTGTTGCTAAAAAGCCAAATATCAGATTTATTTTTTTTCCATTATTGTTACAGTTAATTCATGTCAGACTTTATTTTCTCTTGATTTCATGTTATAGCCATTATACAACAAGAAAAATGCATTAAATTGACTTTGTTTAAAGTTTCATTATATGAGGAAAGAAATTGCGACACTTGCTATGATTACACAAACAGAAGTAAGGATTATGAAATCTTCTTTATGATCTTTTCCCAGTTGCTCCACTCTTAGTTATTTTTTATCACAGAAAGCTGGAGATTCCTCAGTCTTTGCTTTGCTGCTTCAGTGAAATGAACATGAACTGCTCTCTAAAGGAAAAGCACAAGGGAAACTGAACTCTGTTTTTCTCCAGAACTGGAGGATGGAAAAGGAAAGGGCTGCAGCACTCACGCTGTGAGGGAGTGAGGGAGGAGGGGATATTGCATTAGTGATTGCTTCACCCATCCTGAGCCTTTATTTTGGCAGTGGGTGTAAGCAGTCATTTAGGCTCCGGTATACACAGAACAGGCTTGGCTACTGGAGGTGGGGGAAAAGGGGGCCAGGAGTGCCATGACCAGCTGCCTCTGTTTTCAGAAACCAGCTCCTTAGGGAAAAAATTACCTTCTTTTACTGCCCTGAGTTCTATGGTCCTGTGTACCAACCAGTCCTGAATAACTCCTGAATGTGGATGGCAAAAATTCGTAACAGAATTTTTTTTTTTTTTTTTTTTTTTTTTAAGTTTGGAATGGATACTCAGTGAAATATTTGAATATCAGATAGTTTAAAATCTGTCTTGTTTTTTCTGGTACATATGAGAAGTATTGCTAAAAGAAACATTTAAAATATATTTGGTGTTGGTTTTGTTTTTTTTTTCCTCCTTAAGATACTAAAAACATTTATTTTAAGATTTCTAAGAAGTCAAATTGCAGGAAGAAGAAATAGAGATTCCTAAACTAGCTGATCTGAGGGGGCACGCTCATGAAGACACTGTGTGCTTGAAAGCTTGTTGCCTTATGTTATTGTTGGATACTGTTCCTACACTTGTAACAAATCATTGGCCTGAGTCAATGGCAATTCAGAGATCTTAATTTCTTCCACAAATAAAAATTAAGAGCTCCTGCCAGAGCACTATGAAGAACAACAGTTTTATTTACAATTCTATAGAGTATACATATACTGTGTCCAGATAATCTTTCAAAAGTCATAAATAGCTTATTACTGACCTTGTTCCTTTGGTACAGGCTCTGCTTTATTGTTGGCCTCTGCTTTCTGTGGTTCATTTGTTGTTTTATTTTCATCCTTAGAAAAAAATACCTAAGATTAGAAACTGTAGATTGTCATTGTTGAGAATAATAAGGGTGGTTGAATGTCTGAACCATTTCTGTAGGAATTTTTTTAAGCTGCCACACGCTGTTCATTGTTCCTGGGTGTTCTATGTGTTTCCAGACGGATTTGCCAAAGGAACTGTGATGGACAGTGAAACCAAAAACTGCTGTCTTCACATCCTTGGTTCAAATCCGGTGCTTGGCTTAGAATTCTGCTGCTGCCTGTTTGCAGAGCTGACTTGTTCAGTGCTGCCTCTCACAAACCAGTGTGCATCTCTGAGTTGTGATTCTGATTCTGCCTAAACCTGCTGGGCTAACACACCTGGTATATTTTGAGCTACCTTACCACAATGACAGATCTCAATCTCTACAAAATACTGAGATGGTATCAACTTTCACCGCAAAAAATTTACTTCCCCCCACACTTGTTGGATTAGATCATTAACCAAATCCTTGTGTACCAAAATACCTTGGTTCATCTCAGCTCTATCAGAGTGGCCTTTGGAAGAAGGAGTGAGATGTGCATGGGGAGTTCACAGTACTACACAACAGCATCATGTTAATGAAGCCCATGAACATTTGCTATCCCATACAAAATGAGTTTTCTTGCTGTGCAGGATATTGATTAATAGAGCAGGACGTTGGGTTGTATCAGTGTACGGAAAAATTATTTGACATTAGGAGCTTTCAGGTCTTCATGCACTTTTTAAAATTTTTCTTTCCGAGATCAGTGACTTTTTTTTTGTGTTTCTGAGAATAAATTGTTTTTTTTTTCATGAAAATATTTGTGTTTTCCTGTCTGTTTTATTCAGAGAACCAGTCATTGAAGTTCTAATATACATATATATCGAAAACGAAATTATAATTTTATTAATGTATTTATATATATGTATATTAAAATTCCAATCAAAGTCTGTCATGCTCAAGGTTCTTGCATGATGTCTTGTTGTAAAGGTTGTTTTTTTTGTTTCAGGCTCCCTCCTAATGGTATAAGTACGTAAATTAGCGTATTAATTAGTATAGTAATCAGTTATCAGATATTATGCACTTTCTTTTCTTTCTTCTTTACTCTTTAGATGGTATCTCCTTGCAGGCAGGAAATGTCTTAATCCCTAATCCATTCATGTGCCTCCATGTTAGCAGTGTTTTGAAGGGTGTAAATTGATGTTTGAAATTATTCTCACCAAAAGAGTAATCCTTGTCTCCAGTGAAATCGAAATATATTTGTTTTGCTAGAGCACTTTGCCAAGTGAGATATCAGCTTGCACAGAACTAACCTGTCGATATTCAGGATTTTTCTTCTTTTAAAGCAGTATTTTATTGACACAAGAATACTGAATTATAAAAGAAGCAGGAACAATGCCTGCAGCTCTGCAGTATATATAGGTTATAGAATATAGACATTTTTGCCATTTTTCATGGATGACAGTATGGATAGGCCCACTTACTTAAAATTAACTTTATAATGGAGGAGTTTTAATTGTTTCAATAAGCATGAATGATTAATAGCTCAGGCTGATACTAAGAATCCTTTTTCACTTCCCTAATTATTTGGTGAAACCATAAATTGTTGCCATTTTGTCTTGTAAAGTTTTGATTATGTCAAGCTGGAAAAAACAAAAAAGCCGTTTGGGAAATTACTGGGAAAAGATAAAAATTCAAAAACAACAAGAGAAAGAGTACTTGTCCTTTTGCTTCAGTTTAAAATATTTCATTAATTAACTAGAAAAGAATTAATTCACTTTTACAGTGAAAAAATACCATATAAAAATGTAGACTGTAGAGTAATATGACTTATTTTATTTTTCCAAGAGGATTTACATTATCAAAACCAAGCTGAAAAAAGGACTTCTTTATAAAGCTACTAAATTACTTTGTCTTTCCAGTGGTTATCAGGAAGCAGGCTGATATATACCTGCATGACATTCCAATATTCAGAAAGGACACACTGACATTTCCTGCCAGAAGGAAACAAGATGCATAAAAATATATCATCATTTGAAAAGCACCAGTACCTGTATCTCTTATTCTCCATTTGCAATGTTGATCACGACCTCTTTTAAGACTGTACTATGTCAGGTTAGCCCTATTCAGAAAGCAGCTTTCAAAAAGAGAAAATTATATTTTCTTCATAAAGACAAATTGGTGCAGTAGAGGAGAATGAAGATATTTATTTCATTTTTCTAAATAAAGATTGATACCATATTCAGTAAGTATATTTGAAATTCTAACCTTTGACATCTACTTACATGAATACCTTCTAAACAAAATGATAGTATTAACAAGTTTATAAGAGACAATAAAAACCATACCTGGCCTGTTGGTGCCTTGGGTGGTGGAGGGGCACCTTCATTCTTGTGATCCACTATCTCAGGTGCTAATTTTGGTCTAGAAAATACTGATTTTAGTTTTCTAAACATCTTGCCTCTTCAGCTCCCCTGAAGCCTCTATGATTCTTTTACTGTGAACAGGTTTACAGCACATGTTTTCTTGCCATCAGTAATCAAGCCAATTAGACAGTTAATCAGGTTTACATCTGATTAGTGCCTTAAAGAAATTTCTTGCACAGTCTATTTCAGTGATGTTTTTTGGTCATCATTAGCACCTTTTCTTTTTATCTTGTAGAATAAGTTATTTGTAAGTTATCATTAGTCTCGACAGTTACATCATATACAGTTCCACTTTTCATGCAAAAAGTCAGAGGAAAGTGATTTTTTTCTCTTTAGAATAAACCAGTGTCTAATCTTTTATGTACTGCATATTCAGCATTTAATTTATGTTTAGAGATAAGGTTTTAAGTTGTTGCTAACAACTGTAGTTTAACAAGGAAATGAAAACATTTAATTAATAAATAACCAACAATACAATTACTGATGTCTCAAAAGGTTTAATTTCTTTACAGCCCTGCTCTTATTTTTGAGTGAATGACAATGCAAGATCTTATCTTGGGGTTTGTTTTAGCGACTTTATACCTTGTCTCATTCTTATTATTATAAAACATGGAAATATTGTTTTTTAATGTGTATACAGGAAATACAACCTTTTCCTGTCTTAGCTAGAATTTTGATGAGAATAAATGTTAGGTAAGCAAATATCCTATAAATTAGTAAAATATAGTTTGTAACTGGGATATGATATTAAGATTCTATACACTTTGGATCATCCTATATAAATCAAGTATGGTTCAGTTTCAAGTATATCTAATGCCATGTAGATTAAGCTTCTCTTAGCAAGGATCTTTACAAATTAATTGTCTCTTTTTATCCTTAATTTCACTTTATGTATTACTACTCTATGCCTTCACTTTGAGTTTTGAATTTGAGCTAAGATCTTACAATTGGTTTATGCTGATCATCAAGGAATCGAGAAATACAGAAACCTACTCCTCTGAGCTATTCCTTAAAAATGACATATTTAGCAGCTACATTAAAGTATTGAAAATGTCCCTCCTTGGGTTTTATCATCGGGCAAGGATGGGTTTTAATCCTTATTCTACCATGGTAGTAACTGTAAGAATGAACCAACAATATTTGTTAGTTTACAAGATTTTTTTCCTCCAATGACACTTATGAAGCAAACCTTATAATAGTTGGCCAGACGTCAGTTTTATAACTGGGATCCTCCCCCCGGGCATGATTATTTCCTACTTTTTAGATACAGCAAGAGCTTAGAACCTCCCCTTTTTATTAGCCTCTGTGACCTGATTTGCTTTAAAAGCAAGGCAATTCTTAATCTTTCACACTGGCTTTAAAATTAGTGTTTGAATGAGTAAATTATAAGTTAATAGCTAAAGTATTTTCACTTGTTTATGCAGGTCTGGACAATAGGTAGCTTCCTTTCTTCTGGATGTGAATTTTTACATCCCCTCATAACAGAAGAGTCTTAGAAAAAAAGTTAGTTTTTTCATTTCCTACGTGACATTTCAGTGGATTAAATTGTCTAGTTCAGGAAACTAGGCTTTGTTTTTAAACAAAACCATATACAAACTGTATTTGAATACTGAGCCTTTTTGAAGGCAACTGTTTTTTCATGAAAAAAATTCTTAATTACTAAAATTTTTAGAACAGGTAGTTTTGTTTCTTGTTTATTAAAAATGGTAAAGTTCTGTATAGAAAAACATAATGCAATGAAAAGATATAGCATTTATATGTAATCTCTCTTAAGAAAATATGTATCTCTCTTAAGAAGTTCTGCAAAATTATGCCCAGTCATTTTCAAAAATGTGAAGCAATATGTTTAAATGTTTTTTTGCAAATATAATGTATATGCTGGTATAGAATTCATAATTAAGAGGCATGCAAAACGAATGTAGCAGACATTAAAAGGAAAGTGCTATTAGGAATATGTCCATACTATGGACATCCACAGTTAATGAATGCTATATTTGCTTAGACTGTGACTAATTAAATGAATGTTAAAAACCCCTTCATATTATCTGATTTTCTAAATATAAGCAGATTACAACAAAACTTGTATTTTCATACCAATAGACATACAAATTCATGTCTGACCCTGGTAAAATGAGTAATCTGCTTCAATATATCCTTTTTATTCTTGTGCAATTGCTGTTTAGGTATTTTTACCACACTTTGAACATGCTAAAAGCTTTTCAGGGAATTGAATGCCATGATGCATGGTTAAGTAAGAAGATTAGGAGTGCAGCAGAAAAGGCGATAGACTGTGTGCAGTTAGCTTCTTACCTACATTGGCTTTGGCCAGGGCTTACTAGGCGCTGTATTTATGGTAAACCCCAGAGGGCAGAGAGATTTCAAACTGCCTCATATATTCTCTAGCTTCAGGGGGTGTATATCCTATGTCTACTATTGATTTATCTCCTACCCCTTTTTTCCCCTCAAGGAAATATTTATCTTCCAGTAAAAAATGTGACATATGAATTGGTTTTTCAAACTTTTGATAAGATTTTTATTCTAAGGATTATATTTTTAATCTTAAAGACTTCAGTACTTAAATCATAAGAATATATAGAAAAGGAAGCATGACTTCTTTTTCTGAATAATTAAGAGAGTTGTTAATAGGAAGAGATTCCTTTTTTCAGGACTATTCTTTAGGAGGTTGGGTTTTTGTTGGCCTTTTTTTGCCTGGAATTTATAATGAAATATTTGAAAGCACCATGAGTGCAGATTTAATTCCCAATGTAGTTAATAGGCATAGAGTGAATTCCAAAGACTGATTTTCATTCCTCCAAAGGCAGTGTCAGTTGCTCCATTTGTTTGAATGTACAGATCAATAGATATCACTTGGAATTTTTATTTTGTATTAAGTCATGTGTAACATTTTAAGAAGATCAATGGTTAGGTTTCACTTCTGTTCAGATATTCCCATGATGCAAAATGTAGTGTGCAGATGTTTATCACAGGTATTTTTCTTCAGTTCATCTTTGTGATTCAAGATCTTGACAGCTAAGAGTAGCACATCTTTCTTCAGAGCTCTGTAATAGTAGTCAGACAAAAGCTGGATCTAGCATTTTCATAATTTTTGCTTCTTCACAGTTTAAGATTTGACAATTTTCATTATTTTTGTGGATTAATAAAAATTAAAACAATAATTTATCTGTCTTCCTTAAAGCTGAGGTTTTTGTTAAAGCATTTTTTACTATTTTTTCCTCAGATAAAAATTGATTTTGGAGCTCAGATTGTTCATATCTATTTATTGTCTTCTTTTTTAAATGGAGGTGGTATTATCTTTTAACTAATTCTACCTTAATAAAGAAAATTAATTCATGCTTTCAATGGAAATATATCTCCTTAGGCATATTATCACAGTCGTGGCCAGATGTATGCATTATAACTTTAGCATTTAGTGATGAATCTCAAGAAATTGCAAATTTTAGTTACAGGATGATTCCTTCACCATTTTACTATATCTAATTTTTGCACTGATTTATAAGGCTTTTATTATGTTGAAATTTATATACTGGCACAAATCCTCTGCATCTTAGGTTTGAGGCAGTAATAGGTCATATGGTCTGGAGGAATCTGAAAATACACAATAATCTTGATTGTTTTGGCCTTAAGGAATGCAGACTTTCCTTTCAAATTCAGTTTTATCTGTAAAATCCTATCATAGAATTTATTCAGGTTACAACAAAAAGGAGATCAAAACACTTCTTTGACAATATGCTGAAAAAAGACAATGTTATTTCCTATTCCTTTTCACATTACTCTATATAAAATTTCTAAGTTAAGTTGAGTTAATCCTAAAGACTCATTTTCTAGAGCTTGCATCAAATCCTGGCTAGCTTTGAATATGATCATAGAATTATGTTAGAATGTGATGTGGGAGTTGTAGGAGGTGGCAAAATTGACTGTCTGCCTGGAAAAATTATAATGGCAGATGCCACTTTTTGCTAGTGACCTCTTTAGATGAAAGTGACATGTGAATCAAAGGAGTGGGATTTAAGATAGAAGAAAAATGCAAACCTCCGTATGTTTAGTTATGATATTTATCTGCAGGCATAATAAATACTGAGGAAAGGTTCTTGTCTACTAGTAGAAGGTATGCTTCCCTTAGCATGTCTGGCTTTTTTTCTTATTTTTTTTTCCTATCTTTTTGGCATCTCTTTTTTCCCCCTCAGAGCAAAAAACAAAAGAAAAAAAAAAGGAAAAAAGGGCACTACAAATAGATATTTATGTCTGTATTTCTTACATGTCCTTATGAGCAAAATTTCTTTAGTAACATCATTGTCACTGCCTAAAATGTGACTCATCACATGAGAAAACTTTATCTGCTAAGGTGGTGCTCAAAAGTGTCTCTCATTTAAATGAGTATCCAAAATTAGTCTCTGGATTAAAGTCAAAAAGGAACAGGCCCTCTAGAAAGGTAGCTGCAAAATCTGCTTGGAGGATTCTCAGCCAAGGCTACATCTGAAAGAATTAGGTGTCCTGCAGCCCCTCTAGGAAGACCACATAATCTCACACCAGTAAGTCAGGGTCTCTTCAAGTACCTTCGTGGGTAAGCAGCACTTGTTTGGAGTGTGTAAGAGGTCACTCTTGTGTCAGAAGCAAACAAAATCTAAAAACCAGTGCTCTCATTCCACATTCAGCCATTTAGTAACCTTATACTGCTGAGGTCATAGTCCCCTTCTGTTCCTATTTTTCATCTCCATGACGAAGAATAGATTGCTATAAATGGAAATAAATTCTCTGCCACAACATTTAGATGGGAAATTGCCTGTATGTGGTCTGCTGGATTTTTCCCAGGGGAAAACCTCTGTGTGTAAGGCACTTCAAGGGAGACTCAAGTAGTTCAAAATATGAAGTTCAAGTGCTAGACTTTCTCAAAATATGCTTGTGTTTAAAACCCAGTGGGAACATTAGACCCACTCAAGCTGCCCCACTTTCCTCCCTTCCAATAGTGGACAAAACACTTTGAGAGAGTAGAAAATGGAATCACAATTTGCTAAAAAATTGCAATAACCACAAGTATATGAATAAATGAGTGTACAAAGAGAGAATGTTTTACCCACAGAAGGGTATTTATTACCAAACAAACAAAAATACCTCCTGAAGACAGTGCCTGGTGTGGTTTTCCCAAAGGCAAAAATGAAGATTGGCCTCTGCTGAAAGCATTCCATGATGTTATAGGTATAGAATTAAACAGTGCTAGAAACTGTACGAGAAACCCTTGTCTCTCTAACAATGATGATGTGAGATGAGCTCAAACACCATTCTGTACTGTTAAAGTTTTTTTGAGAATTCATACTGCACTTGTTTGCAGTAGAAAAGTTGACAAGGGCTCCTTTGCTGGATGTTTTCAGTAGGATGCCCCAGGAGGAAAATAGGAAGGGAAGACAATCTTTTCCTTTGAAAAGTCTGGCTCCTGGACTAGACCCTGCATTTCAGTTGGAGCTGCATGGACTGACTTTGCACCAAATTTAAAATCTTTTACTGAAAACTACTGGACAAGTAGTTTTTTTCTAGGTTTTTTTTAGAAAATTAAGTCACTTTGGTAAAATTATTTTCCCTCAAATGCTGGTAGGAGCTGTAAGATCTCTGAACTGTGCAAACACACACTAAAATAGTAGGCTGTCAAGAATTTCAGTAAAATGTCAAGGCTCCCAAAAAATGTGGTTCTGTTGCTTTGTTTTCAAGCCTTATAAAATACCATAAATTTGGAATGCTACTTCTTGTTAAAAATTTTGACAATATGATGTTGGTTTCAGAACCATTGCTTTACATATATATTTATACTCAAAAGAAAAATGCAAGGATTATTCTCTAGTAACTATATTTATGTGATTTCACACCAGACTAGTGGGTTATCCTTTACTTATTTAACCACTGGTCATTGCTTCTCTTATGTAAAATACCTTGTATTACAAGGTAGCATATATCTTGTTTAACAAGGATGGTAGAGTGGCAGAAGAGAATTTAATTCCCTTAAATAAAACTCTAAGAAAACACTGGATGAGTTTGTCTTTCACATGTACGAGTGCATCAGGAAAAGGAAACTTCATTTTACATGAGAAGAAGAGATATTATTGAACCACAACTGGATCTCAAATTTTCATAAGGTTTAAGTCTAAATCCTTAATTTTGGAATTTAAAACCATCTAATATGAGGGGGAAAGGAGGTCCTATTAAAAAAAAAAAAAAAAAAAGAAAAAGAAAGGAGTTTTTTCTTTAAAAAATCATGACACAAAAGCAAAAAATGCACAACCAACAAACCAAACACAAAAAACAAATCAAACCAATAAAAGATGTGTCTTTTGCTCAGAATATTTGCAATATATAATGTCATTCTTGGTGCTAGGTTTCTGTCTAATATCATCTCAACATTCTGCAATTATATTCTCTTATAGGTGGGGGTGGGGAGGAAGAGAGAAGGAAATATTTTCTTACACTGAAAAATATCTGGTGATCAGGATAGAATTGCAATTTCATGTTTAATATTTGTGGGCTTTTGAAGATTCCTCTTTTAATAAAAACGAGAAGTCTAAAAAACAGAAGCAATTGTGATAACTTAGGTGATACAGTCCTCCTATTTTTTTTCCCTTAAGAGTACTTTACTTCTCAATTACTTTAGTTATAAGGGTTTGACGTACTTTCTTGAAGAGGGACTGTGGAGATGATGACATGGCATAATTTAGATGAAAAAGGACCCAGAGGTGCAAGACAGGTGCCTGTGGGGAAGAGCAGAAATAAGTGTGGAGGAAAAACATCTGTGTCCACTGTACTCTCTTGCAAGCAAATGATTGCTGTGGGGAGAGGAGGAAGGGAGGGTTATACATTTAAGGTCTTTCATGCCAGCAATGCTAACACTTGTGTATGTGAACATTTCTATCCGAGGGAAACAGAAATAGAAATTTGGTTATTGCAAATTGCATCTCTTCTGGAAAGCTGAAATCCATTGTGTTATCAAAAGAAGAAAAACCCTCAGAAGTGTGTAATGTATTCCTCTAAGCACATCATATTTTCTCTGTACTTTCAGAGCATCCTATTCCCACTGCAGTGGTGCAAAGCCTTATGTTTCTGCTAACATAAATATTTAAAGCATGCCACCAACACAAACTACCTCATCTAGTCAACAACATGGCAACAAACTGTGAACTGAGTACTGCAAAAACAGTGCCTTAGTAGAGAAAAAACCCAGCACCTTAAACATGGAGGTAGTTTGATATAATTGATAAAGCATGGAACTGGGACTTATCCCAGTTTCAGCCAATTCATCAAACATTTACATTTTTCCTCTGTGTACTTTCCTCTCCTTAAAAGTAACTACTGTCTGAGGATGCTTCCCCTGTCATGCAGAGATCAAGACCAATGCATATTTTTTTTAAATTCTAGCTCTTTTTTTGCAACTTTTAGAGTTGTCATGATTGACAAATTAGTTGTTTGGATGGGGAAACCTCTGGTGGAAGGATTAGGAGTTATTATTATTTTTAATTCATTATTAATGGTACTTAACACTACAGTTCCCTCTGATGAGATAGTGCATTATGAAAACATTCACATTAGGAAATATTAACTCTTTGTGTAAGTAGCTTGGCTCAGAAAAGTAGGGTCTAACATAGTTAAACTGTTCCAAGTGCTGTACTGGCTTTTGCTTTCTCTTTTCATCTTCTTTTAAAAGGAAGCAGTTAGAATATTTTAATGCAATTATCTAGTCAATTCCATCATAAGCTTAAATCCAGGACCTGTCTTTGGTTCTGACCTCTGACAAAAAGGGATTCATATTCACAGTTCCCACTCTTCTGCAATACTAGACTGACCTTTATTAATAAAGATGAAAAGAACTATCCTCAACATCTGCTGTTGAATCAGTATAGCTGTATCCATTATAACTCAAAGATTAGAAGGAGAGCCAGAGCAAGTGTCAACCCTGCAGTTCCATTATTTGGGAAGTGTAGAACAGACTGGCAACTTTCCTTGTAAAAATGGGAAATTGTATATAAATAATTTCATTTCCACTTACTGGATAAAATACATAAAACTTGTAGGAGTGAAAATCAAATAGAAAATTCTTTGAATAAGCCTTGAGTCTAGAGTAGTCATGACCTGATTGGCCTGCAGCTTAAGAGGCTCTGGTGTTAATGATGGACTTGATTTAGCGACTCATTTGATTCAGTAATAAAAGGCAGAAGAGTAATGAGCAAGTCAAGCTACATTTCTAGTTTCTCCTGGACCTCTCATTTGCAAGTATAGCATTCATTATACTTCTGATAAAATGTCATCAGATCCAAGGGAAGCAGTAGAGGCTAGTGTTGCTAGAAACACTCCCATTGTACAGTGAGATAAATTTGATAAGAAGATATTGCATGGCAAAAAAAAAATACTTTATTGGCTTGGTTGACCGATTCTATTCACTTAATGTTTGCAGGAAGGGTTTTACTTATGTTTAGGTAGTGCTATGAAGAATTCATATTCCCATTTTACTAATATTGTTTGGGGGCAATGTGAATGAAAAGGTGTTCTTTACTTGCAAAATTTAAATTGATAGGTTGTTACTTGCACATCCTCTCCTTATGAAAAATAATTCATCAAGTTGTGACATTTCCATCCTACAGATAAGAAAATTCTACATCTGTTGGACCCTGCTAACCACAACAATACTTAAAAATTACCTGATTTCTCTTCATTTTAGTTGATTATCTCTTTAACCTCGACATTCCCACCTCTCCACAAAAGTTTTTAAAACTTTGATTAGTTTTAAGGTTGCGTCTACACAGCTGTCAGATAATTTAAGGAGAAGGATAGTTTAACTTCCTCTAACTCAATGTGCTGAAGTAAGCCTGCACTCATTAGAAACATCAGTCTCTCTCCTGTGTCCCTACATATCACTGGAATGGTTCTTGTAGGCACATAACAGTTGTCAAAGACAGTTACTTGTGCTAGTGATTTTTCTACCTGCCATCATCTGTCATATTTTTAAGTCTGGTTTCCTGGGATATGTGCATATGGATAACTTTTTAATAAGTTAATTCCTTCACTGGAGTTGTAAAAAAAAAAGAAGATGCAATTAGTTTTCTGTTTAAAGTTCATCATGTTCATAAGTCTTTGACAAACTGTGTCTTAAGTGTTAGGAGTTATATGTGAATGTTCTTAGACTGCAGTAGTATGTGCTGGACAGAAACCTAGGTAAAGAGATTTTAAAGGTGATATAACATGTTTGGTGGTAAAATGCAGTAAAATGTTTGCTTTTTTAAGTCACTAGTACATCTACTTAAGGAGGAAATAACTTTTAAAGAACACCTGAAGAATTTAAAGGAATGGTTAAAATAGAGCACTTTCCTCCCCTCCTGCATTAGACTTTGCTAATATATTTGATATCAGATTTATGCTTGTTCTTGGAAAAATTAAAGTTTTTGCAGTTTAGAAAAACAGATTTATTTAGTATTTAAAAGCTCAATCAGTCCTGTACAAGCTGGAAAGAAGCCATTTCCTTTCTGTTATAGATTTAGCTTGGTTATGGCTCTCACTGCTACAAAACTGTCATTTCTTATTCAGATAAAATATGACTTTTTTTCTCTCCCCAGCCATTAATCAAAAGCACTAGTAAGTTCATGATTAAGCAGTTTATAAAGAGCAGTAAATTTTATCAGAGAGAGAGAAGATTTATATTTCTCTTTAAAATTATAGTTTTTCCAGTTATAGAGCAGCAGACCAGTAGTCGCTTTTCCTTCAGATGAAATACTGAAAAAGTTCTTAGTTATAACTTTCCTCTTTGTTTATACATCTCTGTTTTGTCTTTAGCAAAGACCTTGTATTTTTAAGGGCACCTGACTGGTAGAGAGAGACTAGAAACTGAGCTCCAGGATAATCCCATCCTTCTACTGCCTTCTATGTGCATGTATAAGGAGAACATGGAGAGTGGCATCAACTCATACCTTCAGTTACCCATGGTTTTTGCATCCTCAACCCCTTTGTATTGTGAGAAACACATTTCTTCACTGGATTACCAAAACTTATCCCCTTTTCATCCCCAACTCAGTGTCAACCCAGAAAATTCATGAGTCTTGCTATCAGCAATATATTTATAAATTTTGACTTGCATAATGATTTGAAATGCCTTCTTTTCTCATTTCCATTTTGTAAAATGTCTCATAAATCTTCGGATTTTACTCTTTAGCTTTTTAAAAATCACTAAACTTCATATTCTTCCTTGAGTATTTCATGCTGGTTCCTACCATGCCAGTGCCAGAGAATCCTGAGATCCAGGATCACTTTCTTCTGAGACCACTCTGTGGCCTGCTTAAAAATCACACCAGATGTTACAGGAGGTCTGCTTCACTAACTTCTTCATTCTTTTTCTGTTAATCTTCCATAATATTTTTACTTTTGCTCTGTCAAATCTGTCAGAGAGAAAGCAGCTTGTACAAGCTGATGGTTGTGCTCTTTTGGAATATCAAATGGTGCTCTATTAGCAAGAGCAGTTGCTAATTCTAACAGTAAGTGGAGCTTCTTGCACCACTAATGCACAAAGCAAATCACAGAGCTTTCAGCTAGGTTTTTGGATAAGAAGTTTATTTAGATAATGCAAGGGATTACAATGGTCTTGTGGGCAGATATACTTTTTTTTGTTAATTGAGCAAAGCTGGTTTGTAGGCCACAAGTTGAAAAGTCCTGCTATTTAACAATACACACATTGAGCAGTTTTGAAGGTAGTGCTACAGCCCCAGCAAAAGACTGAGTACATCCTTTCCATGTCAGTAATTTAGAGTACTCTATTCTCTTATAAAAGCAAAATGGTAGATTTGCAAAGAGGTTTCATTGCTTACCTCCCTTTTCAGTCAATAAATACTGAATGGCTATTACAGTGTAAGGCACACAGAAATACCTTTCATGATTGTAATCCTGAATGCTTAGGGGCCAGGTCTGGTGAATTTACAGCCAAATGCTATAGATTTAGAGCTTCCTGCTGCAGCCTCTACTCTCCTGATGACTACTACTAAAAACTCTTCATGTATTAATTTATTCTAGTAGATAATCTTGTATGAGAAGGCACCTGTTGTGTCATCAAGGTCTTGCTTTCTTATTAAAGTTTATGGGTATGTATTGCAGACTTCTGGAAATTAAACTTCATCTTAGACATTAATAAAACTTTAGGTTTACACTCCTGTTTCAAGGTTTTTCTGAGAAGGTATGTAGCCTGTAGTTAAAATACTCATTTGTCCTGCTATTTTTTACAAATAACCTATCTCTGCTTTCAGCACTGCTCCTGCTTTAGTGGTGCCCTCAAGCACAAGTGATGGGAAAATTATCAGATAATTGCACTGCTGTCAGCTGAACAAGCATGTACTTTTTTAATATACTCTCAGCTGTCTGTATTTTGATAGACAAAAGAGGTAAAAAAAAAACCCAAATATTTTCTAAGTGTGCAATATAATCCTGGACTCAATGGAGAAGCAACCTGTTTGTTAAGATAATGTAATGTTTTTACATTTTCTTTTAAAATAGACTGAAAATTACATTTTGTGGTTTCTAAGTGAAATAAGTATTTCATACAGAATATGTAAACATTTCAATATATTTCTTAAGCTATTTTTAAATAGGAGGAAGCCAGTTTTGCTGCACTGCTATGTAGCACAAAAACATGAGATAAGGACATCCTACAGGATGAGCGACACAGGAGTTTATTCATTCCCATTAGATTCTGCAGCCTAATTGCATGCAAAGCTAAAAAAAGCTTTGAGATGCTTACTGCCTACAGAATCTGATAAGAAATTGTTCTTCCTTAATAGAAAAATGCAATAACCTCAGCCACCTACTATGCTTTAGCCTTTGATAAACCAGGCTCCAAATAATTTGTCATTTTGTTGCCAACTCTTTTTGTTATATTAATTGTTTCTTAATCCTGTTTTATATTTTATTTGCTCTATTTATGTTGATTTACTCTTTGTCACACACCTGTCTAATGAATTTTAAAAATGAAAAACTGGAAAATAATTTTATTTGACAATAAACACTATATTAAAAACTCTAATGGTCATCTAAATGTAGCATGTTTATTCTTATATCTTTGCTTTGTCTTAAAGCAGTGCAGAGACTGAGATTCATCCAAACTATCTGAAGGGGGAGCAGTAGGCTTCTTGAAGGGAGATTAGTATCGTTTATGCCTTTCTTCTCACAACAATATGAAAAGCATCGGGAAAAATGAATTCTTGAGTTGGACAATGTAGATGAGTGCCTGATATAGTCTCTTAGAGGTCTTGTAGCAAAGCCACAAGAATTTAGAGATTTCTTCTCTAACAGATGGACAAATTTTGTTCAGTGATGCATGTTAACTCTATAATGTCATAGCACAGAAGGCATGATTCTGCCATAGCACTCAGGGATGAGAGTGCCCTTCTCTATTTCCCCCTCACCTTGGAAAATGCACAGCTTTTCGTGTTCTGGACTGAGTCACCTAGTCCTGCTCATAGCATAATTTGCAGTGTAGAGCTCTCCTGCCTCCTGTCATTTTATGTCTTTTCCTTTCTGTAAAATGACAGACCACGGTTGCCCTTCAATATTTTGCTATCTTTAAAAAGGTAATTCAAAGAATAACTTGGAAGGGCAGATGGGGTGAGGTGTCTGTGTTTTTCCTGTACTTTCATTTGGGAAAAGAGACTGTTAATCATAGAATCACAGACTGGCCTGGGTTGGGAAGAAAAGTAATGATCAGATAATTCCAATCCCCTGCCGTGGACAGGGACATCTTCCACTAGGCCAGCTTGCCCCAAGCCCCTCCAACTTGGTCTTAAACACTTCTAGGAATGGGGTATCCACAACATCTCTGGTCAGCTTGTTCCAGTGTTCCATCCCTCTGGCCATCTTCATAGCCCTCATCTGGACTTGCTGCAGCTGGTCCACATCCTGCTGGCCACATTTCTTTTGGTGCAGGGTGCAGCTGGCTTTCAGGGCTCAAGCATATGATGCCAAGACATGTCAAGCTTCTATTCAACCAACATCTCCCAGTCCTTTTGCCCAGGTCTGATCTCAATCCATTCCTCACCCAGCCCATATTTGTGATTGGGATTATCCCAACCCAGGTGCATAACTTCAAGGACCGTTTGCTCCATAAACTTTATGGGAATGGAGGTGAGACTGACCAGCCTGTAGTCCCTGGATCTTCCCTTCCTAATGTGGACAGAAAAAAAATCCAAAAATGGCTGCTTTGGATGTTAGATTACATCTAAAGATTAATCTAAAGAATTATTATACTCTGAATACCAGGCATGGTTGCTAGATATATACAATAGAAATGGGGGGAAAATGTTGGATTATGATCTACCAGAAAAGTTGTTAAATTTTATTTTAGTGCTTCAAGGAGGTGGATCTATTCCATGTTATGACATCAAGGCTGTGTATTAGGATTGAGAGCACATTAGATGACTGAGTTTGCTGATCTTGTATTGTGGACAAATAGAAAGGTTGAGGCTGTTTCTGGGACATTCTGTGACATTCTCTCTCCTTGCTCCTATGAGGAGCAGACATACATCCTTATCACTACCTCAGGTGCAGAAGTCAGGGCAGCTTAGTGTGGGAAGGGTAACTGACAGTGCCATGCCATCTTGGATGACTGCCTCTTTAGCTTATGTGACTCTCAGTCAGCTGTCTGCCTTAGACTCCCAAAATATGATTGTCTGTGACATGAGCTAAAAACATCCCCATAGTATTCAGGCTGTGAATGTTATGTCACTTATCTTCTCATTTGACTAGCTACTCAAAAGCCACCATATCTCTTAACAGATCCACACTTCCTAACACCAATGTGCCAAATATGTACTGGAAACTCAAAAATACCTGAAATCCTTGTGATCAGAAAAGGCAGAGCTCAGTTTATGTTCCAACATATATAAATGACATTGTGATTTTAGAGGATGTAAAAATATTTATTCAACTTCTGAATAAATGAATTAAACATGGTCTCTACCATAAAGAGTTAATGGTATAAAAAGTAGCCAAAGAGGCAGGGTATTTTTATAAATTCAAGAAATATGCACATATGTGGAAAAATTAATGAAGTGTTCTCACTTGAATATAACAGAGACTTAGTTGAAGAGAATATGTTATGTTCTATGCCTGACTTGAACATAGTATGAATGATTAAAAGGGGAATAGAAGTAGCAATTAAATAAGCTATTGAAAATGAGACTGCAAAGACTGGGAGAGCCAAGAGGCTATTTGGATGTTCAGGATAAAAAAATCCAAGACAAGAGAGCAATTTCCACAGCATTTTGAAGGTAAAAAAAATGAGACATTAATATATCGTGAAGGAAGAACTTTCTATTGAGAAAGTTCTATAGACAACATGATGATTATACATGGCTACACTTTAGGACAAACAGGTAAATGTGACTTGATGTCAGAGTCATGATGGATCCAGGTGCTATAAAATCTGCTGGTGAGGAAAAGAGGAATAATTTCTTCATCTTCTCATTTGCTTACAGTGGCATCTTAGTCCTGGAATATATCTTAAATTTAAAGACCATCCCTCCATTTCTACTGTGGTTTAGACCCATGGTGAGTGGGCTCTCACACTGTTTTGGAGTTTAATTGTTTAGTAAATGTCTTCCTGGGAATAAAAACAAATAAAACAAATAAAACAGTTTATTTCTCTGTGGATTCTGTTTCATTCCATGAAGCCATAAACTCAGGAACTGTGTCCTTTCTCTGTTCTATATAATTTTTTTCTCTGTGTTTTTACTGACTAGAAGTATGACTGTGTGTATATATATTTAATGCTTTCCAATAATCCCATAGGATTTGTGAATCAAGGACTCTGCTGTGTCCGTGATGAGAATTTGTATTTGGACAGGAACATAAGTCTTGCAATCCCTTGAGGTAAGAATTTTTACAGCATTTCTTCATACATGTTTTTTTATTAAAAAAAAACCCTTTTAAATTACTTGAAAGATATTTTGAGAAGAAAATCATTAAACAAGATACATAGTTTTCTAGAGAAACTGACAATAAGCAGAGGAAAAAAATTGCTGCATTTTTGAAAGCAAGATAGTGGAGCAGTTACTGAGCTATAAACAGAAGTAGGCTCAAATTTATTAGGGTCTTACACAAAGCATATTTCAAAAATACTCAATTCAATTTTCAACCACGCAACCAATCACTCAAATTACTTGTTGTGAAGGAAACAGTCCTTGCCTTCAAATTCATGCAAAGTGAAAAATTTCAAAGAACAAATCCCAGTGGATTTGTGTTTCTGCAACATTTATTTCACATTTTCATCATTTACTGGTATAGAACATTTTCAATACTCTTCACTTTAAAAAAGGTTCACAAGAGGTTAATAGGAGTTCTTAGTAGAAGGACCCATTTAGGAATGGATGAATTCTTATCCATCGTCCTGAGACAGAAGAGTCCTTTGAATGAAGTGCCACATCATTAAGTCTGTCCTTGTCAAGTCCATTTTATTTATTGTTAAGGCCACGGTCAAATAAATAAGCAGGGCATTGTATTGGATATGCCATATATATATTGGATACTTCATTTTCAGTGGTTTATATCTCCCAATAAAGCAAATTGTTATCATGCTACCCATGGAGTGCTGAATTTCTTTTCTTTTTGATTGAACTCGGATGTTGGTATGTTTCAATTCAGTTTCACAGTAGACTTTTTGGCTATTTTTTTCAATAGGAAACAATAAAAAGATATTAATTTGAACAAATATTTTGTAGAACTTTTCCTATTACTATACCACAGATCTGAAGAGACAAGCCTAGTCATTTTTCATCTTTGGTGCACTTCTGGGGGCTTGTAGACTTCCTAGTTTATATGGGCAGCACAAACTTGTTGGAACTGGCAGTGGCACAAAATCAGAATTAAGCTGTAGTGAGCCAGTGTAGGAGGGAAAAAAGGCTCTGAAGAAAAAAACCTGTGCCTTTTAAAATATTTGCCTTGCAGCAGCTTCTGCTCTAAGAACGCCTGCCTGGCAAGTAGTGGTGAGGGGAAATTCATCCCTGTGGCTTCTCCCAAATCCATAGGATGGCTGAGCTAGATTGGAAGGGGCACCACAGCTGAGGACAGGTGGCAAGAAGCTGCCTTGTCTGATCAGCCCCGCTGGTGCTGCTCTGCAGTGTCAGGGCTGGGGAGAGCAGGGGGAGCTGCTGGGAGACCCTGGGCAGCTCTGCACAGCTGTGCATGTGCTGCAGGGCAGGAGGTGGCACAAGGGACATCTGAGGATTCAGAGTGCTTTAAAACATGCAGCTGCTGCTCACAGCACCTTCAAGAACAGGGCAAAAGCGTCAGCTGTAGCTGGCTTTCAGATGGGCAAAATACATCTGGGGCAGCCGTTTAAGGGACTCAGAACTTCTAGGACAGCAGCATGGCCAGTTTGGAATTATGGTGAAAGCATAGCAGGAATGAATCTTGTTGGGACCTCAAGGAAGAGAGTTGGATTAGAGTTAGTGTGGAATTTTCCACAGGAAAAGCTTTTTACATGAGAATGTTTCTTCAACAAGACTGTACTTTTCATGAAAAAGCACATGCAGTATCTGAAAGGAAATATTATTTAATCAGGGGATAACTTTTTTTTTAATCAAAAAAAGAGTAGGAGGGAGACTTGAATGGCAAAGAGGTTATGTCAGGATCAACTTCGTGCTTTCTTTTCAATGGGTTAATCTCCTTGAATTATGATTTTTGTGATGGGTTGACCTATATTTAAATTAGCAAATCAAAACTAAGACATTATTTAATACATTAACCAAAAAACGAAATTAAATCAAGACATTTAAAAAAAATTATATTAAACCAAGACAGATTTGTAATTTTAAGAAAAGTAGCTTCAACAATAGAACTTGAATTGATTAAGAGATGAAGCTATTTCTGTGGTAAATATGTGCCAGGTGACCATTAGACATGCTCATGCATAAGGTGGATAATACTTTATGTAAGAGTAGCTTTTTATTAGTGCTCCTCTCTCCACAGGTGTAAAAATTCTTGATGTGTTCTATTTTCTAATACTGAACAATAATGTTTTGGTTTTTTTTTCTGAAGGTATTGCTCACTGTGAAATTAAGTAATAATAGTCCTACATGCAATCTTTTGTAGCTAACTGCTGTAGTTCTTTCATTTTTGAGCCTCACTACTTTCTTGGAAAGTTGTTATTTATTCTGCTTAAAAATGATTTTGTGTTTGCCAATGTAAGCATAAAAGAGTCCAAGTCTGAGCTAAGAAATAAAAATGAATTGTGCATCTCTACCTTTCAGGATATGTCCAAAGACAGTAAATTAGCTAATTGCTAAAAGCTTCTTTCAGAGCTCTGCAGCCTCCAAACTTACAATAAAACCCCAAGGCAATCTCAGGTCAAATAAATAATACTGCAAACATAGCATTTCCATTGTTCTGCTTTAATTTAAGGCTTAAGTTACATGGACCATTGCATTAAGCTGTTAGAACATCATGAAAAGTTTTCCCAGAATCCGAAGAAGAAAGTAGATCACAGGATGATAAACAATGTTTTGTTGGGATTTACAAGATATACTTGTTCAGAATTTCTGTAATTTTGCGGTTTTTCAGCTACCCAATACAAATGAGACAATGCATAACATAAGAGCATTGATTTCAATAACAAAGTGATAATGTTTTTAGCTTAACTTTTTAACAATATGGATACGTTGCCTGTCTTTAGTTTGCCACAGCAATTTTTTTATGTTGGCCTGTGTAGACAAATCTGACAAAAAAATTAAAGGTATAAACCTCTCAGGATATTAGAGAGAGATCTGAATTTGTGTTCCTGCTGATGCTGCTGTAGATGTTAACTGTGAGCTGATCAAATGGAAATCAGCCAGCCAAGAAATCTATGAATAGTTATTATTATGTCCATAGATCTGAATCAACCAACTACATGATGGATTGTGCTTTGTAAAAGTGGTGGGGCAGGAAGCAGGACATGTCTGGAATCTAGAGGATGAAAGCAAAATCTGAGTTTTTTTGAGGTGCTGTGTTACACACATTCAATGATCACTGAGGTTTGCTATTTCTCCTTAGAAAATAACTTGGGATGCAAGTGATGGCCACATTCTTCTTTACTACAACCCCCCCCCCCCCAAAAAAAAAAATCCACAAAAAAACCAAAACAAAAAGATATTTTTCTATTTAGAAATATATTTAGGACTTTCATAATGCATCTAATATATTTTTGTAATAATTTGGGCTTTGAAGCAAGTGCTGTGTCATCAATGCTCAGAACCATACTGATTCTACTTATGAAGTCACATCAACATTTTGGAAAGAGAAAAGGAAGTCCTGAAAGACTAATAAATACATCTAATACAAGTTATATCCCAATACTAGAGTTCATGTTTCATTAATTTATTTTGAGTGATCCTCGCCAGTTGTTTTTTAGTTCTGCCTTGATGAACAGTAATACTGCTATAACTCCAGAGATTTTCTGCTGAGTGTTCAAAATGCTTTGTGTTTGAGACCTCAAGCCTGAAAAATACAATTTTTGTTCAGTGTTAACTTCATTTCCCTTGCAGTAAAGAAGCAGAAAACTGGAGGAACTTAGCAACATTGGAGTATAGGGTGGAGAAAACAGCCCATGTAACTCAAATGATTATGATGGGTAAATCTCTTGACTTTGCTTCTTCAGTGCTATAAGTTGTTTTTTTTTCTTTTAAAAGAGATGGAATCAAATACCTTAAGATTTAAACAGACTCACTTCAACTTTCTTATGATTTTCTGTGGATTGAATCATATTTGGAGCCTGATACTCCTTCTCAGATTAAATTTAAGTGAAGACAACCTTCTTTGAAGATAGTGGGATAGCTCCAGTGCAAAATTGGCTCCATTGTGAGGGTAATCAGGCTAGATAGTGGCAATATGAGGAAGATGACAACAGTTTTACCCATGGGAAGTACATATAGTTGCTTTAGTCTCTGCAGGATATCTCTCTATGCACTTCAAAGAGTGTAGTCAATAGAATAAACATCTTGGTCACATTCTGAAAATGACACTTACAAAAGGAGGTTATTAGTGGTTTGAGTTTCTAGTGTTCGGAGCATTTGAAGGTGAGATGTGCTGAGATGATGCTGAGATTCAAAGGATGGCAAATATACATAAAACGTTTTCTCACTTATTTTAGTGAGAGAAAGAGAATGTAAGATCAGGAAAAACCAGTTCTGCTAAGATTGGAGACAGCTTTCCCTTGGTCTCTCCAATAACTTTCTTTGAAAGATGGTTATCACCATTTTTTAATGTGAGAAGAGTAATCACTAGTTCTTAATGTGAGAGTCTTGCATTTAAACTGTTTACCTCAGCATTCAGGGTTTCAGATGGGTTTTTCAATATTCCTTATGTTATGTGAATAGGGTAATTGCTCTGCTTCCTCATCTGAAAAAAATCTGTATGTTTCTGATTTGTCACCATTAAAAATTCAGTTATCACTAGAAAAGTATCTGATGTTTTATTTTCTGTCAGGTTCTCTTTTCTACCTAAGCTGTGCACAGTCCAGAAATAGGTTTAGGTGAGTAGAAACAGTAGTAAAACTTACATGCTTACAACTGAATTGTCTAGTTCCTACCCCAGTAGCATGTGGTCTAGCTGCAGAAAACCTAGTAAGCTGGGGTCTGCCCACAGCAATGTAGAAACATTCAGAATATCTGTGGTGGAATTAGGGTAGGTGAATTACTGAAAGCAGTAAAATTTATCAGATTTTGCTGCAGGAAACACAGATGCATAGACAACTGCCTTGGATGTTCCTCTGGATGTGCACCCATAAGGAACATTTGTTCACCTGGTGTCAAAATGCTCCTTCTCATCTGGTTTCCACTAAATCCTTGTCTTTGGCAGCAGTACAGTAATTGCCTAGTCAGAACTCTGCTCATGGTTACACTCGTGGTGTTTGCATATAAATGCCAAGAAATTATGACGTGTAGCAGCAGTGAGAAAATGCTTGTAAAGATATTCTCAGAGTATCATTTTTAGGGAAGTAATGTGAAATTGTGAAATGCAAATTTCAAACAAATATTATTCAGTGAACCAGAAACAAATTAGCTACACTTAAAGATGTCATTAACACATTCAGAAATGCCTATTTAGTAAGATCTTCAAACAGAAAATAGTACTAGGTGAAACAAAAGCTGACTTTGAATTACACTGTCCAAATGCATGCATGAAATACTGCTTAATTTTATAAATTCTAGAAGGCTTAGTATGCTCATATTTTACTCCAAGAAACAGGGAGAATGCAGATTTTTTTCAGTCACTCAGAGTGGCAGCCTGCCCTGGAGAGGGAAGACCTTTATGTACACATTACTTTGGAAATCTATTGAAACAAATTGGATGCTCCTTACATGGGAGTGCAATGCCACCAGTGTAACCATGCCACTTTTTACTCTTCCTAAAGCAATTGGTCATAGTTTCATTGACTTATAGGTGATGCAACAACTGACTCCATCTAAACTGATACTATTTCTGATCATCAGACAGCATGCCTGGGAAATGCTTCTGTGCTGGTTATGCAAATATTTTTGATCTTCTCCTGCTCTGCCTGGTGTATATTTGTTAGGAGAAATTCTGGTCTTTTCATGTCATTACAATCTAAATTATTTGCTCTTCTTTATTGCTCAGTGGAGTGAATGACTTCAAAAAGATGTAAAAGAATGACATAAAAACTTGAGGTTCTAAATTCTGTGCGTCTTGCCAAAGGTCATTTGAAATCTGAGTGAGGTTGGAGGCATATCTGCGTAAAACAATGGCAACACATAACCCAAGTATTGCAACAGCAAATGCTATAAACCCAGACTTAGAAGTACACAGACGCCTGTGTTTGACAAATACTTGGAGTTTCTAAAAGAGTTCACTTGAGGTATTGATCTCAGTAGGATAGTAGCAGCTGTGGAAACGATGAAATTTTGTACTAGCTCTTTTTTAAAAAAGTGTAGGTACCAAGGCAAAACTTATTCTCGTTTATATTGCATGCTCTATTTTCCTTCTTTGAAGTGTCAGAGAAAAACCATAGAAAAAAAATGAAGTGTAGGGATGGAGGCAAATGCAGGACAGAAAAGCAAAATTATTAAATGAGTTTTGAGATGAAACAAAATATTTCATCATGGAGAGAGATTAACAGCAGTTTCGAGTCACTTGAATTTGGATTACTTTGCGCTTGCATTTGCCTTAAATCATGTAGAACAGTTAGTAAACAACTTCAATGAGCATCAGAAGTTATAAACTTGTGTCAATGAATAAATGCAAATATTTGAAACTGAAACAAGCATCTACTTCTGCTGAAGTCACTTGCAGAACCCCAAACTGACTCTAATATTTAGGGTGAAGGTGTTGTCTAGCACATCCATATCGTTAAAACACAGCTATTTCAGATAGAGTAGCATGTTCAAAAACTGGAATTACAGAATAAGGGGCTTCTTTAGGTTATCTCATCCAATCCCTACTCAAATCCAGCATGGCCTAAGGCATTTGCTCACGACCTTGTCCAGTCAAGTTTTGAATATATTCAAGGAGGAACATTAATCAGCTGGGTAAGCTGTTCTTGTGGCTGATCACCTACACTGTGATTTTAATACCTGTGTCTATCACCCTTTACCTTTTTGCTCTGCACCACCAAGGACTGTGTGACCCCACTGTCCTGCAGCCTTGTCAGGCAGCATCTCCAGCTAGGTCACCATTTGCCTTCTCCTGAAAATGGAATAAATCTGGCTCAGCTTCACTCTGCATGCCATGAACTTCAGCCCACTGTCCATCTGTCTGGCCTCTGCTGAGCTCATTTCACTGTCATGTCTCTGTATCCCTCCTAAAGTTACTGTTATGCACAAAGGGCAAGGGATGTTGCTTTTTTTATTTTATTTTATTTTATTTTATTTTTTTGTAATGTCTTTGGTTGCAACTTCCTCTCCCTGAAAGTAAGGAGCAGGAGAGAAACTGACAGAGTAGGATGCATAAAGCATCTCTTCCTGCCTGTTTCTGCTGCATAGTGCAAGAATTTTTCAGTAACAGAAATTGTACATCTGCAACACAGGTATTTTTTATAATTTCAAATCAAACTGTTTTAAAACTGAGTTGCAATAATTTGTCTGAATCGCTGAGGACAAATGAGGTTGCTAGGAAGCCAAATGTTTATCCAGGGAGTTCAGAGGGAGGAAAGAATTTAGATCCAGCTGTGTCAAAGTATGAAATACTTATCCAAGAAACTTACATAATCATAATTCTGCCCTACTTCATTTGCAAAGAAAGATCAAATATACTGGTTAAACCACTTAATTTAACCAGAGTTCAAAAACACTAAAATGTCAGAGGTATAAGGTTTTGTGTGATGTCAGAACACAAAAAAGGTAAGGTTCCACTCTAAGTAGAACTTCCTTGTAATAGAAAAATTATTCCAAATCTTCACACACGGGTATTGTGCAATTTTTCAGTATCTTACAGCTTACTTCAGTACATGCAGCCATATTGTGAATACTGAACTTTGCCTCCTATGACACACTCATAGCCAAGAGCCACGTGGCAAAGGCCATCAAGAATCTCTTCATATTGTTTTGCAAAATGGGTTAGTTGTCTTAACCCACCAAAACCTCAGAATTAAAATTTAGGTTCCTCTTCACTGCTTTACTACATGCAAAATGCTTCAAAAAGCAGAAACTCCACATTAATAGAAAAACGTCTCTTTCACAAAGTGGTATACTTTATCAGGGAAATGAGAAATAGTGCTTTTAAAGCCACATTCTGCAAATTAGGTTTATAGACAGTTGGTGTATTACACCTCACATCACCAATATAGACTAGCAACCTTCATTTTAAGATATATATTTTGTGGCTTGCATTAAACCTTTGAAGTGACTGAAATTTATATTGAGCTGATTAAATGTTTCCCCCTTTCTCCCTATATTATTTGCAAAAGGTCAATGTGTATATTGACAAACTCCTTCTAGAAATTCAGAAAGCTAAATAGCAAAGCCTGTATGCAGACAGATGAGCAATCAAACACAAAATACAAATTAAACACAGGACCCTTCTTGATTTATAAGCTGTCCTATTACTGCATTTGTAAATACTTTATTTTCTTTTCTCCCCTCTGCCAGTCTTGTATCTCTTCAAATTATTAACATTAGAGAAGATATGAAAATTATAATCCAAGGGTAATTAAAGCCAAGTTGTAAAATTCTGAACTGCTGAAACAAGATATTTCAGAGTGTATTATGGGACAGAAAAGTTAAAATTAATATTTTTAAATCAGCTTGATGATACAGCAAAGTAGATATTGGTTAATGTTTTGGAAGTTCTGGATACTAAAAGAGATTTAAGTACTGTGATGCACATGGCTTCACAGGATCTACACTGAGACTCACCAGTGCATGCCAAGGGCCAGGTGCCTAAATAGGCCAACAGCTTGTGTCACACAGTAGGACCTTGCTGAAATTATGCCTTACTTGAGTTTCATTACAGAGGAAATGCATGTGGGCAGGACTGTCTGGATCATCCCTGGCTCCTTTAATGCAAACCACAGTGATATTATTTTTGGCATGTAAGAGATTCACTGGAACCCAGCAAAGCAGTCATTTTAAGGTCTGTGCACTCCTTGGTACTATGTGTTCTAGGCACATCTACTGTGTTAGAGAAGAACACCAGTACAGACAGGGTAGGCAGAAGTGATAATTTTCCCATCTTTTGGAAAGTCTGAATTATGCAATTGGGAACACAAGATTCACGGGGCAGTGTAAGAAGACGTGCATGAGGGAGCATGCCTTTGCATTAATATTAGAGTGCAAAATGGGGAAAGGGCTGTGGCCATGTCAAACTCCTGAGGATATTTTATGCATTTTAAACCAAGCAGTTAATGAACAAAGTCCCCGTGTACTCGTGAGAACAGAGTCTGGTAACCACATCATTCTTTTGGGTGTGGTGGGAGTACCCTAGCCTCACTTGCCTGGTGACAGGTCTCTGATATCTGGAAAGCTCGTGTGTCCTGCTCTCTAGAGGGCTAGGATATCATGTTGGCAGCAATTTTTCTCTTACATCCGTGTATTTAATGGGGACAGCTGAAACTTAGCATTTCTATAAGGCTGGGATACCTAGCTTTAGAACACCAAAAAAGCCTGCATGTGAAAGAGGGAGCACATCTGTCAACAGATAGGAAACCAAAGATGTGGACCATAAACATTAGCAAAACTTGATATATTCATAATTTTACTCAGGTATGATGTTAGTAGTTTACATTTTTCCATGTAGTTGCTTCCATACAAGCAATTTTTCACTCAGTACTTAATATGTTGAGGATATTTTTAGTTACAAACAATGAAGTTGCTTTCTTTTATCCTTAAACATATGAAGAATAATGTAAGGAATACTATTCTGCAATTGTGAAAGAGGCTTATGGAAATACATGCTGCAAACTGAGGTGGAAAGCTACCATCTTTCAAGTTGTATGTCAAGTTTGAATTAGATAAGTGTATTAAATTCATGTCTTCTCACTTCTTGTTTCTCTGTCTCAGTAGGCGTAACAAGGATAATAAAAATATACAAATCAACAGTGTTACCAGAACTCTTTTCTTCTAAGCAATGAATATTTAGGCATCATCTGGGATTGTTCCAGCTATGACACACAACCAAATGCCATTCCTTTCCATTTATTGCAAGAAAAGTTCAGCTAAGAAGCAGGGAAAGATAACCAAGAGCATTTGGCTGTTCAGGGAGTTTCTAACACCATACTGAAAATTCAGCTAACTCCCCAGATGTCATGATTATACATTTACTTCCACTTAGCTCCCTTCTGACAATTCTGGTGGGTTTCAGGAAGACCTGGAATCTGACACCATTGATGAGGGTGAAACAGTGCTATATCTGAACCATGTAGTAAAAGAATTGCAAATTAAAGCAAGACAAGTGAGAAGAGAATCGTGAACATCAGAATCATTCATATCAGTTGCAATTTATCTTTCCAGTCACAGTAGTTTGCAGTAATTTTTATCACGTCATGTTTGTGCTTATTTTTCAAAGTCAGACATCCTTTCATGTTTGTATTTTTTGCTAAGCTACTAACCAGTGTTTTGTGTTTCAAAGAATCAGTTCATTTCTGGGCTTTACTTATTCATTTATTTTAAAGAGCATTTTTAGGGGCAGATCTTATTGATGGTGTGTCACGATCTGCTATTAATGCAGAGTGGGGGTCGTGATGGTTCTTTGGATCTTAAAGGTGCAAACAGGCAAAATGCAGGGAACAAAATCAGTTTATTCAACAGCAGAAAATCAGTTTATTCAACAACAGCAATGCATTTCATCAAATGCCAACAACTCAGTTACAGTAAAGGGGAGAGGTATAGGAAACAAAGTATAGGGAAAGGGGAAGGAAAGGAAGGGATGGGAAAATAGAAACCAACAGACGAGACGGGCGTCCTCGCGGGTCATCCGATAGACGAGTCTTCGTCCGTGGGGAGATCTCAGGGGTCTTCTCCAGGGGGTAGACGTATCTTCATCAGTGGAGAGATCTCAAAGGGTCTTTCCCAGAGGGTCGCTCTTTATAGTCCTTCTCCAAAGCGAGTGGCCTCTGGCCAAGAGGTGGGAAGATTTATGGACCATTGTGTGGTGCTACAGGAGACAGGTACGGACAAGCAGTCCTCAGTTGATACAACACAACCTCTGGTTGGTGCCACAACAGCACAGTCCAGTGAACACAATACACCAGCACACAGTCACGAGCATCCACCTGGCCCGGCCAGGAAACCATTGTTCAGAGTCAGCCTGGGTGGGGTCCTCGAGGTCTCCTTGCAACAGTCGGGAGGCAAAATCGAGGGGAACTTCGGACCGACCCTTACATGGTGATGAAGAAACTTATTCAATTTCTGTGGAGTATTAAAAAGATGTTTCTTCCATCTACAAAAGTCTGCCAAAACACACAGTGGTTTTGAATCTTCAGGTTGCTGATGGCCAGTGTAACACTCCTGGTACCACTCCTGGCTATTCTTCCTTAGGATTCTTCTGTCCCTCACCTCATTAATATTCCATATATACTATTGATTGTTACTTGTCCTGTCCTGTTTTAGACTATGAGTTTTTAGCAATGGAAACGTGACACTTCTATTTGTTCACAGTCTGGATTTTCATTGTTTGATTATTTAAGCATTTTATTATCACTTATGAAGGTTGCAAAGAAATGTTCTTTGTCTTTCATCTCCTCTTTTGCTTCATTCTGATTAATGCTTCAATTCCTGCCTCTCATTGTCTAGCTATGGCTACATTTCCTCCTCTTTCTTCTCATGAAAGAGTAGAAAACTGGTCTGTTAATGCTAGAGAAGGTGGAGAAAATTCTGTATAAATTGAAATGTAAAAGAGCTGGCATTAAAAATTTACTGCACTGCAATGTCCCTTCAGTCATGCATCATGACATTTCAGTTTGCAGTAGCTCAGAATGTTTGGATGAGATAAAGTGAGTGAAATTGTGAAAATGAGTAGTTCCATCTTGCCTGCAGTGAAAATATGATGAAAATAATCTTAAAGTCTTCCTCAGCAACATGGCTAATTAATTTTTATACTCTTTGATTACAATAGTTTATCCAAAATAAAAACTGAGAAAAACAAAGCTAACATTTCTTAGGTTTCCTTTTTATGAAAATCATGAAGGCAATGTCAATGCTCTAAGGATTATTTAATTAATACCATTTTACTCTTCAATCTCTTAAATGAAGATGTTTGTATAGGGATTTAATGTACATTAGAGATGAGAACAGCATTTGCACTCTTGATGTGTTTATCTTACTGTTTTGAATATTTAACATTCAGTCTGTAAAACAGAAGCGAGTGATTATCAATAGTAGGATATCCAGTGTAAAGCTTTATTTTTAGAATTTGGAATAACGTTTACTGGGAGATTATTTGACATAGAATTATGGAGAAAATTCTTGTGAGCTTCAGATTTCAGTGGGATTATAGAGGAATACAAATCAATTTGTCCTTAAGCCCACATTTGAACGATGTAGGACACTGATCATGGCATTTATCAGGTATTTGTTAATAGACATTTTTCAGTAGTTAAGAATGTTCATATGGAACCATACCAAAAGGCAATTTAACTTAATACCCTGCTATTGAGAATAACCAGAAGAGGATGCCCAGGAAAACTTGTACAAAGAGAGAAAAGAGACATCACACCAATATTTCCTCTGATGATATCTCATATTCTAAACTTTTAAAAATCTAGCTAAATGTAAGTCCTGTGTAATTACTGACCCTTGCTGGCTTTTCCTTCATGAATCTTTCCAGTCTTTCACTGAAAACATTTAGCTTGTGTGTTTATGCTGTCCTTCATTTAGATTCTAAGACTAAATAATTATAAAACAGTTGAGGAGCCAAAGGTTTTCATAAACATAGGAAGAGCAGAAGTTTAAAAGTCAGTATATAGACCTTTTCTTTCATTTCAGATTATCTTCCACTAAAATCTGGAGTATGTGGTTCTTTGGATTTATTGGAATCCATGAAAATCAGAAACTAAGGAATAATTTTGTTGTTTATATCATACTGGAGAATTTGGAGAGACGTGGTAATATTTCCATTTTTCGGGGTGTCTTGGCATTTGTAGCAAAATAAAATCCAAGCCAGATATTTTATAAAGATGGTTTTAAAATGATGATTTTTACTTGCAACCAGTTTGAATCAGAAAGTTTCTAACATATGGAAGAGAGAGAACATGAAACCATATGCACCCAGCACTGGGACTGTGTTCCTGAGAAAACAGTTCGCTATTTTTATGTCGGCCAGCAGGTGTCAATACCCCAAAGTGAAGAAGCTGCCCAGCAGCCAAATCCAGTTAGAAAGAGGCTGGAATAGGGAGTGTAAGTACTTTGGATGTCTCACTTTGAAAGTTGACTTTGTGAAGTGCTTTGTCACCAGCAGAAAGGAAGTCATCTTCTGAGGGGAAAGAGGAGAGGGAAATGAAGCAAACCCTCCATTCCCGTAGTAGGTACCTCTTAGTTTCTTTTCCTATTGATCCATCCCCAGAAGTGCAAAGCTTTGTAGTCTCTGACTTCAGTCTTCAAGCCCCTCTGTACTCCCTACCCATTCTGACTAAATCTAGAGCCAAACAGTTGAAAAGTCTCTAAAAGTGGGATACTTGGCTTTTTGATCAGTGCAATGGACTTTATTCCAAGCTGTTGATATGATATTGCATCCTATATATTTTTCTCTTAAAAATGCTATTCTAGTCCATACTGTTGGATGTTTTCTGTGATACCTGTTAGATGCTAAAAAAAATAAATCTGAAGTGAAATTTGTTTTCAACAAAAAATTTCATCATTTAAGTAAGTGTTCTTTTTTTTTTTTTCTTTTAACCCATTTTAGGCCTTTGTGAAATAGAATCTTGTAATATTTTGTAGGTACATGATTTCCTCCTAGATTTGGCTTTGAAATCTCTTCATCTAGAAGTAAAAAACATCTTTCTTTCTATATTATTATAGATTATGCATAATGACCACAGAATGGGTAGCTCTTAGGAAAGAGCTACCTTGACATATTTCAGATTTTTTTTCCTGATTTCCACAGTGGTAGTACCTGCTGCATTTATTCTTATGTTTTAAACACTGCATAACTCTAATAATCAAATAGTTGCATCCATTACATTGTTTCTTTATTTTTATTTTTGTATAGCCTATTGAGGTAGAACATTTTGCTTTGGAGTTTTTCTGGTCTCTGATAGCAAGCAAAGTCTTGTCAAAAGTTGATGCATTTAGGCAAATGTAAAATTTTTCATATTACTCTCATAGAACTGGTGTCTGGCTACCACTCATTAAGAAATCCTATATGAAATTAAAAGTTTTGGGCTCTTGAAATTCTGGCCTTAACTTTCTACCAGCTGATGTTTTGCAGTGATCTGGTAAGAGCTAGGAATTTACATGCTCCATTTTTAATTTAATCAAAGGCTGTCAGTCAGCATCACATGTTAGATAATATTTCCATAAGAAGAAACTTAAAAACAACCTGAAAGATTAAAAACCTCTTCCTCTTGAAGATAATAATCTTGGTGAATTTTAACAGATTGCTTTAGCAGATGGAGATGTGATATTCACTATCATAAATTACATTAACATGCTCTCAGACAGAGATGTCACATTTGCCACAGTAATTTACATTAACATGATTTGAGACAGATTTGATTCTCCAAAAAGAATCAGAAATAACATTTTAACAATTCATTTTCTATTGCCACTTCTTCAGATAATTGTCAGCCTGGTGTGGGACATGTTTTTTTATCAAGGGAGGCCATGATGAACAGGACAGACATCTATAAACTATACAATATACATGATCCTGCATGGTACCAAACCAACACCATGTACCAATGCATAAAGCAAATGAATTCCATTTATCGGTATGGAGTTACTCTTGTCTCAGTGACTTATATTAATTTGAATTTTGAACAAGATATCTGCTATTTTGCATGTCTGTATAGCTTTCTACCACTGTTTTCAGGAGATCTTATCTTAAAAGGTTGATAAAGAACATGCTGAAAAGAATTTTAACCATCTCTACTGTGTGTTGTCATCTTTTAGGAAGAAGGCTGTGTGGGTGCAACTTATCTGTCATCCAGTATTGTGCAGGGGATTTGGGAAATGTTTATAATGACAACTGCTCTACTATGTGAAAGAAAGTAATCCTGCATCTCTGTGGACCACCTGAAATCACTAATTGTCCCAAGGTCTTTCATCTAGTCCTAAAACCAGGACAGAACATGCAAAATCCATGAGCAAGAAATAAGCCTGATAAAGATTCACTGGGCAAAAACAAAGCAGCTGTCTGGAATTTTACTGAGTTGTTTTCAAGATCTGCTCCTCAAATTACTGGGTTTCTGAGTAACACTAGCAAGAGACTCCACAGCTCCTGTTATGGAGCTTCAAAGGAATTCTTATGGTCGGAGGCTTAGAGGCCAGCTTTGGAAAAAATACTTGAGGGATATTTCAGGAGAGTAACTTGAGGTTGTGGTGAGACCATTTCAAGTGATTCTCTCTGTGATTTGTCTCAAAATAGATTTCAGAAATGACCAGAAAAGTTTGAGAGACATGTTTCTTTAGACTATCCTTAAAGTCTTAAATCCAATCCTGCTTAGAGCAAGTAATAATTCTCACATTTCCTTTACTAGGCAATTCTGTGTCAGTTAAAAACTTATATATGGTATCTCTACATATATTTTAGAAAGAGTTGCTGTACAGTGAGAGATCCTGAATGATATACTAGGCTGATTGGAAACAAGCAGTGTTTTAAGGCACCAAAACACCACCAAAAGGCTGCTTGTGGTGTCACACAGTGAGATTTGTCTTTTCTGCCTTTTTTTTTGTTAATTCTCACTTGAACTCTTAAATTTAGAAATTATAATGCTACACAGCTGTAAATCAGAACAGGTTAGGATTAAGATTGCTTTATAATTATTCGGTATGTAGTGTTGGTTTTTGACTAGTGTAATCAGGACACTGCAGTTTTTAGTTTCCCCAGCTCAGTTATAAGCAAAGTATGGAATAAGATGGCATTGCAAGCCAAGCCTTCTTCCAAATTATATGCATTTCCTTGAGGAAATGACTGCTGATTCTGCCTGGTTCACAGAGCTCCTTTGGATAGTAGGCAAGCCACTAAAGCAAATCTTATTTTGATCCCCAAATGTCTCATATTTTGTCTTCTGGGGACTGACTGAAGGCCTTGAACTGTAATTTGCAGATGTTTGTCATCCTCTGAGACCTGTACATTGTGTGGGGAAGTGCTCAGTGAAACCCCTAGGAGAGGAGTCAAGTATTTAGGTCCTCAAACCAACTGTATTGGTGAGATTTGGCTAGGACATCTCATTGCCTTCTCTATTTGTAAAATGGAGATTATCCTTGGTCATTGTCAGATAGGGAAAGCTTAAGGAAAAAAAGTATCAGTTCTGAGAAACCTGTTAGAAGGAAGAGTAACACGGGATGAGTAGAGGAATTTAATCATCCCCTTCAGAGAACAGTTTTAACGTTAGTGTTGTGATCCACTTATTGAGAGATGCCTCTACCTGAATTTAGGTGCAAATAAGACCATATGCTGAAGTCACGGTGACCTTGGCTGGCTGCTTGGCACCCAACAAAGCTGCTGTCTCACTGCCCTCCACAGCTGAAAATGAGTTTGCATAAGGAGCATGAGAGCTCACTCACCAGATACCAGCACAGGTAAGACAGGCTAGAATTAGAGATATTAACTGAGTTTTTACTAATAAAATCAGAGCAGGATAATGACAAATAAAATAAGACCTTAAAAGCCTCACCTCTCCCTCACTTCTCCTTCCTTCTCAACTCTACCTGCTCCCCAACAGCAGTGCAGGGACACAGGGAATGGGGGTTGTGGTCTGTTCACCAAATGTTTTAGTGCTGCTACTCAGGGAGAAATCTTTGCCCTGCTCCAATGAGGGGTCCCTTCCATGGGAGATGGTTCTCCATGAACTTCTCCAATATGAGTCCATCCCACAGGCAACAGTTCCCCACACATTGCTGCCTGGGGCTTGGCTGCTGGTTGAGGTGAAACCACAACATATTTGGTCAATAGTACCACCTTTATCTTATCTCGTGTTCCTGTCAGGTGGTTTAACTTATGTCCAGGTTCCAGGAATCCACGGAGGCATATATGGAAGCAGGAGTGAGTATTTGTGAGGAGGGGGACGTTGGTGGTCACAGATGCCATTAGTCCCATAACTTGGGGTCATACCAGTGATATGAGTACACGCAGCTGCTGTTCCACCCAGTTTGCCATAGAGGGAACCCTTGTCTGGAAGCAGTGTCACACTGCTGCTCCATTCTGCAAAGTTCTGTGGTTTTAACAGTGTATGAGACAGGCAGCTGTGATTTTTAAGTCCTTACAGTTATTGAATTAAAAATTACTAGAAAAAAATTGCAGTTATGACAAAACAAGGCATGGTATATATACTCTTTCAATTAATTAGTAGTCTTCTTTTAGGAATGAATGAGACAGATCCTGGTCTTGAGGACCAAAGGGTCTTATCACCATGCACAAGAAAGCCTATGAAGATTTTATGAACAATCTTAGTTCTATAATTTCCTTATTTTAAAGTGTTTTAATGTACTTTTTAATTCTCAGTTTTCTTTCTGAAGGTAGGTGGTTTGCTATTTACAAGCGATTTAATGGACTATCTGAAAGAAATGGAATAGCAGTGAATGTCTGCCAGCCTAATTACACACCAATTTAGCATGATCACGATATGTTCCTTGTTCAATGGTGCAGTGCTGGCTGTCTTCATCTTCCATGGAGATTTAGGTCACTTAAATCTGACATTTGATCTAATTATCGTTTAGGAATATAGGTCAGCTGTAGCACTGATCTTGTGTTGTAAAGGAAAAAGAGATCTCTCTGGTTTTAGACATAAGCCACCTTAATTTTTTTTCTTGTTTTTTTTTTTTTTTTAAGTATATGAAAATAGATTTTACTCTTCTTACACACAAAACCAAAGTCTTTCTAGGCATTTTAGCTAGGTAGTCTACTTCCACTGACTGGTGTTCTGCACTCAGAAGTTTACTGGTTGCTCACAAAGCTCAAGTGTTGCTCATTGTTGTGTTATCTCAGCCCCAGCTTTCCCTTCTCAGAGCTTGAAAGACTTTAGATCAGTCTGGCTCTTACTTTGGTGTGAAAACCTCCTACATACTACACTGTGAAGCCAGGTAAGTTGTTGCCTACACTGGAGATTTATACTGATTTAAAGTTGATGCAGTAAGTAAATTAATCCACTCCCTCATCTGAATTCCTCTTCCCCTACTATAAGCATATAGTAATGTGTAAGGTACATGCAATGACATGGGCCCATATACTGTCCACTAAAGCATTATACTTAGAACAGAAAGACTGCAGCAGCAAATCTCAGGTAGAGAGGGGAGAGTCATAACTTGTCTGAGTAGAACTGATTTGTGTACTAGCATCTCACCAGAAATGGCTGCAAAGTGTGTACCATCTGATGGAAACTTCAAAAAACTCCTTTTTTTTGCCCCCCTTCCCCTTTGTCTGATTGGGAAACAAAGTGTAATTTTTTCTCAAAAAAATCTTTTTTACTTTTAAACAAGCAAGAGATCTTCATTCCTCTGGGTCACAAAAAGCCCTGTTTTCCAGTACTAATAATACTTTCCAAAGATCTTGCACAGATTGCAGAAGTCACTGCAATGGCATTCTGCCAAATAATTATACAAAAAAAATATTAATTATGTCATTTCAAAACTAAAGAAGAAAGCACAAAGGATGATCAAGAGTGAGTTAAAGAAGTGTTATATGAAGAGAAGAGTGTTGGTGTTTATCTTAAAAATTCCATTATATTACATACATGTTTTGCATGTAAACAAACAGAAGGTAGTACAATGAATCTTAAGAGGAATGCTGCTATATTAGAGCCAATAAAAGTCAAATACAGAGAAAAATAGTACTTTCCTATCTGTTTTTGTTTCAGAAAGAATGAGGTGCAAAGAGCTCTAAGTCTGTGTTGGTCATATGACTAGAGGCTTTGAAAAAAAGCTTCACAGAAATTGGTGGGGTTCCATGGAGGAATTAGAACCCATCTTCATGTATCATCTTTGATGACTTGGTTTGAACAATGAATACACACTCTAAAAAGACTCTAATAGTCTAAGACACCTTTAGTAAACCTGACATATCTAACTTCATTTGTTTCTCTTGAAGTTGTTTCAAAGCCAGTTTGTACATTGAGGGGAAATGCTGTGTATGATCCTGTGATATTGCTCACATTCAGAGGCAACTGAAAGCTTGAAATTGAACACAGTTGAATGGACACAGTGCAGGGCTGCTAAAAAAACGCTGCTTTCACAGAATTGTTACTTAAGGACCAGTGATGGCTGGGAACTGCTGTTCTGCATATTTCATTTGATCTAAACCCAAACTTTTAAAGAGAACTTAAAGTCTGGTCAGTGAAAAATCTTGGACGCTTTTGAAAATGTTACTCTGCATTCCTGAATATAGGAAGTGTGATTAATACTCTAGTTAGAATTGCAAAACATCTATTTCAGTTTGAATCTATTGAAGAGATTAATTTTTATTACACTGAGAAAATAACCTCAATCTTCCATTTTTTGATGCATTGTGGAAACAGAAGGGTTGAGCTGGGTTTATTTTTATCAGTATTTTGCACTTGCAGGTGAAATCTGACAGAATGTCACAACTTATTTTCCGTTTGATTTCTAGCAATTGCCAGTCTACACCTTCTCTTGAATTAACAGCCTGGAGAGATAAAAATTTCATATTCTGACTCAGTTGCACTCAACTTTTGGTGTTCTTTTTTTCTCTCATTCCATGAAAACTTTACTGTTATGAGTGGCAAACTGTATTTTTTATTCATTTTATAAAAGTTAAATTCGAGATACCTGCTATGAGATCATTTTTCCTGACACAAATCATAGTCCCCATTGTGCTGTCATCAGTGATGACATTCCTTACAAGTTTATATTCAGTCTATGAGGTAAATGAATTAGAGAGGTTGTTTGTTTTTGTTTTGTTTTGTTTTGGGGTTTTTTTGTTGTTTGTTTGGGGGTTTTTTGTTTGTTTTGTTTTGTTATGTTTTGGTTTGGTTTGGTTTGCTTTTTTTTTAAATACAGATTTTCCCATGTTTCTTTTCAATTCAGTGCTCTCAGCTTTAGCTGGTGGATTTTCTGCAGTGTGGGAAAAATGCAGTTATTCAGCATATACTTTAGTGTCATATGTCCTGGATACCATAGCTGGGGGACAAGAGGAGAGCAGATAGAATAAAGAATCCAAGTTAAATTATATCAGTGGGGTGGATGCAAGTAAATAATGATTGTGTTAAGCAAAGGTATTTATTTTTCTGGTATTGCCATAGTTATTAGCAAAACTCATGCTGGTTTAAGATTGGGAGCCAGCTGGGCCTACAGTTAAGAATAATTGTTGTTGCTGTTCTGTGCAATGCTTTATGAGTTCCTACTGGGTTTATAATTAATTCAAAGTGCACTGGGACAATTACATGGCTATGCATATTGCTTCATCCTTCTCCACAACTATGGAATTTCTTGGATTTGGATCCTGGGATCTGGATTGTCTTAGAAATTTGATAAAAAGAAAGTAAAGAGGTGATGTCTGATTACAGTGGGGTTAGACTTCTCCTTCCTTGTTTTCTTTTGCACTGATGGAATAAATTCAGTAATTGATGTGGGGAAAATGCAGGGGCAGCACATTCTTGTCCAGATCAGGAATGAGGAAGATCTTACTTAAGATCTGTGGTCTTCTTTGACTCCACTTTCCAGTGCCATGATCCTGGTTTATGGCTTATTCTGTGTCTTAAAATAACTAAATGACAGTTCCAATGGTATTAGGTTTGAGGAAATCACAATATTGAAGACAGTAGGGTCTTGTTTTCCCCACTGTCTGACATTGACAGTGATGACACTGTGGGATTGCTGCAAAACTTAGTACAGAATTCTGCAGTCTCCAGATACTTGAATTTCAGACCTGGGATTAACATAGATTTTTGTCACTTAAATATTGGTGAAACTTGAGAGAAACATCTGAACTAAAATCCTCAGACTTGTAAAAAGTCTTGGAGAGAACAGAACCAAGAAGTCTGCAGACCAACCGGAGTATGCACAGGATCAACTGAAGAAAGAAATAAACCTGGTTTAATACTGGATTTAGTGCTTGTTTTCATAAACCTTCAATTCACTGATGTGCCTTTTGATAGTTGTCTTCAAAGGCACTGTTACTGTTAGCCTTAGAGGAGCACCTGGGAAGAAGGTAAATAGATAAGGATAAGCTGAATTCTGTCATTGCAGGCTCTTCTTCTGAGCGACAGCATCTTGATCATGAGTCACATCTTAAACCTTAGACATTTAAAACCTAAATGCCTAAGTCTTGGATTACTATATCAGCTCCTTCTGATGGAAATAAAAATAAAGAAAAAAGTGTATTTACAGACCATTTCACTTCCTAAAACAGGTCAGATGACTTTGAATGCATATCAGCCTAAGTGTATGAATTAAATTGACATGAATCTTGTCATAATTTTCATGTAATATATAACATTTTATCTTCCTCAAAAAGAAATCAGCATGGAAAGTCATTAAGACTTCTGTTTTGTCTTCACAAGTGAAGAGGATTTTAATTTCTGGTACTTACAAACTTTGTCCAGTTATAAAATATAGTGCTATACTTTGAGGGTTTGTTCTTTGTGTAAGGAGAATTCTGAAGTCTCAGGCAACTGTTCTAACAGGGCAGCTATATAAATACTTTTCATATAATTTCTGAGTTCAACAGAAAATGAGATGAGAAATCTGAGGTAAGACAGGTTTTATGATTAAAGGTGCACTTAGATTTTGTGAGAGAATTCTGGTGATCTTGAAGGAACAAGAGGTCGTTCTCCAGCACTAGTAATCCCCACAGGTTAGTGTTTATGAGGAATTTGCACTCTGATGGGGATTTCCAGGGTTTACAGTCAAACAGGAATGGCTGGGAATACTGGAGAGCTCACCTTATCTTTGCTTCTGACTCAGCATGCATTCCTGGTGTATCATGGAAATGATTGCCTTTCTCCATGACAAAGGAAAAATACTTCTGTTCTACAACAGATTTGAAGAGGAAGTTTCCGGGCTCAGGTATCCACTTGATAAGATACCAACACGAAAGAGCAGAAGGACTCATAACAGCCATTAATGAATCTGTTAATGAAAATTAATGAAAAAGTTTTCGAGGCTATGTAACAAATAAAACCTGGACTTCTGTGCGATCATTTAAATAAAGATTTTTGTTTATAACAAATATTTGTATAATTAATAATAATAATAATAATAATAATAATAATAATAATAATAATAATAATAATAATAATAATAATAATAATGAAGATCTTTGCATTTTGTGTTATCTTACTTTATGTTAGGTGTAGACTGTGATAAAGCTTGCATTTGCAATGGCAATGACTTTCTGGAACTGTCTCTGATCACAGCACTGGAACAAAGAGACGAGCTGCTTTGCAGGTGTTGCTACACACATGAGTGAGAGAGTAATATGTGCCTGTGTTAACAGAGAACTGGACTCTGTGATGCAAAATATTCAACCAAGGGACCAGATTTATCATCCAAGAAGGCTGTAAAAAATGGAATACCCTTTCAACAAGTGATATGCTTCTTATGACTTACACTATAAAATAAAATGCTACCATTCAGATCTTGTTTAAAATTCCCCAAGCAGAAATTCATTAGATGTACAAATCTGCTGGGTATAGCATAGCAGAGAATCTAACTCTCTAGTCCTAATTGCTGGTGTAATTCTATTGACTTTGATTACAGTATTCTGCTGCCTTTGCCAGGTGTACTCTTTATAGGTGAATTGCCCTAGTTACAGTCTTGGTTAAGTCTCTGTATAATGCAGCAGCACTTGCTTCTTCAGCCACAGACAGTGATGAAGTTTGCTCTTTAGTAGATATAATTCAATTCTGGTATAAATAAGGAGCTATAAAAGCAATTGAGTTGAAGCTGTTACTTGTATACAGAAGTTGTGGTTTGGATGTGATCTCATATCTAAGACCTTGTCACAGAGAATCTCACCAGGAGGGCTCTTTATTTCTGACAGATTTTAAATTAGACTGCTTTTTTCCAAGCTATCTTGTCTGGCTTCTGATATTTTTCTTGGAGCAAAGGCAATTCTTGCAGAGTGCATCATTTATATAAAACTTGTTCTAATGTCTAAAGCTTGTAATGACACATGGAATAACAATAAAAGCAGATCCTTCCTTCAAGTTAATATGCTTCCCTCATTCAGCCTTTGATTTTGGAAAGACCTCTTATCACAGCATTTGAAAAGCACTGTATGAAACCAGACTAATGTTTCAACATGTTTTGTGTGTTATGCTATTTCATGCTGAAAGCCAATTTTGAATGGTGCTTTTGAGATATTTATTTGCGGAAATGTGTTTGTTGAACATAAAAGAAGAAAAAAACCCCAAATCCACAGCAGTGCCCTCATTGTTATTTCTTTCCTTCTGATAGAAACCAATAAGTGAACAGGAATTCTTTGAGACCTTAAAAATGTCCAAGCATAAAAATCTGTTGAATGAAGGTAATTGCACAAGCCCCACATTATATTTCTGCTTTTGGCTGGGAACAACTGAAATTTAGTGGGAGCATTGCGTTATAAAGCAATGGGGTATATTATTCAGCAAAAGCAGACAATCTACCTCAAATGCTCTTTGATGGGTGTTCTAATTCTCTCTCTGCTGATTTTCAAGGAAATTTGTCTATGAACAAGGTTAGAGATGTCCAAAGAGGGATCTTTGGTACTCAGGGTATTTTTGTTTCATTTTTATTGTGCTTCTGAAGGAAATGACATATGCTTCAAAAACTATTTTCAAAATTCTGTCATGGAAATATCTAAATGAACTTCCCATTGGATATAGGATCTGAAGGTAGAGATTCTAGCAAAGTCCTGTATCATTAAATTTCAAAACTAATGCTGCTTCCCTGCTTGACGTGAGCCTCTTATACTAATATTTTTGTTGTCAAGACTCATTGCATTTTATAAGTGAGATATGAAGCAGAGAAGAGCAAAAAAGAAGGGGTGTGTGTGTGTGTGTGTGTGTGTGTATGTGTGTGTGTGTATTTAAAATTGTCACCTCCACAGCTCTTCACCAGGTTAGTAATACTGAATAAAGTTACCCTTTAATGGAACTCTGGCTCTGGTTTATGTGAGTATAACTCACATAGTCTCAGCTCTAGTGAAAATTTCTAAGATTTTCTGAGAGTGCCATGGCTGGACAAAAACAATGAAGAGTAATTTCATTATCAGTTTGGAGACACTGAGGCAAGGTCTGGCCATGCCTTAAAATATAATGGAATTTAAGATATAGTTACTTAAGGTGATGCTGAGTATGTGATAGAAAGTTTTATAAAGAAAAATAATTCTTTCCAAATTCCACCAGCTTAACAAAGCAGTAAAATATTCACGATGAATAATTTATAAGTTGAAATAACTAAAATTTTAAAACGTGAAATAAAATTTTGTGGCCCAAGTATTTGTCACTATGCTTAAATTACAGGATTACCATATGCATAAAGACATGATATTCATTAAAGAATTTTTTCATAAAGAAATGTATTTTTCAACACATCTTTCATCTACATGACAGTATTTGACTTTCATTCTATTTCAAAGTAGTAATACTGAAATGTAACTCAGGGTTTTTTTTTTTTCCCAGTTTTTTAAATAGCTTCTTTATTTAGGCTAAACTAATAGACTTAAATGAAGCACCTTCAGAAATCTTTTGACTGAGACTTTATGCCTTAGTAATTTTTCTGATAGAAAAATGTTTGTGTGTTGTTTTATAATGCTGGAAAATCTTCTAAGGAAGCATAAAACATGTAAAGTCTTTTGCCTTGAAACAGTTCAATTTTGCTCTTAAAATGATGCTTAGACATATTCACTTCTTCACTGAAAACTATTCCTCCACTGAAAATATTCCCCACAGCTATCTTTGAAGAATAAATCCAGGAAAAGGATCCTTAATTATAAATTCATCTTTCTTTCTAGTCAAGCATGTCTATAAAAATTCACTATCTACTGGCATTCTGCTTACCATAATTTGTAAATGCCCTCTTGATCTCTACTGCCATGCACAGAGGAGTGGAAACTAATTTTAAAAGATTAATTCCATTTTTGTATGAAAACATGTTTGTCAAGTTTTCTATCTTCTCTAAGATCAAATTTTGCCTTTTCATTTTTTTTCACTGGATCAGAGTATCGTTATGAAAAGGGAATACTTTCAAATTTGATCTAATCATTCCAATAAAAAAAATTGAAATCTCTCAAATCACTCATCCAGCCTGGCTTTGAACACCTCCGGGGACAGGGCATCCACAACTTCTCTGGACAACCTCTTCCAGTGCCTCACCACTTTCACAATAAATAATTGCTTCCTGATGTCTAAACCTATTTCTCAGTTTAAAACTGCATACTCTTGTACAAATTGTCTTGCCCCGTCTTTCCTGTAGCTTTCCTTCAGGTACTGGAAGGCTGCAATTAGGTTACCCCAAAGCCCTCTCTTCTCCAGGCTCAACAGCCTCAGCCTTCTCTCATAGGAGAGGTTCCCCATCCCTCTGTTCAACTGGGTGGCTCCCTCTGGATTTGTTCCAACAGGTCCCTGTCCTTTCTGTGTTGGATACCCCAGGGCTGATGCAGCCCTGCCAGGTGGGGTCTCAGCAGAGCACAGCAGAGAAGAGGGGCAGAATCCCCTCCCTGCCCTGCTGCCCACACTGCTCTGGATGCAGCCCAGGACACAGCTGCCTTCCTGGGCTGGGAGTGCCCATGGCTGGGTCATGTCCAGCCTCTCATCCAGCAGCACCCCCAAGTCCTCCTCAGCAGGGCTGCTCTCGATCTGTTCATCCCCATTCTGTGTTGATACTGGGCATTGCCCTGACCCAAATGCAGAACCTTGCACTTGGTCTTGTTGAACTCAGGAGATTCCCATGAGCCCAGTTCTTAAGTTTGTCAGGTCCCTCTGGATGGCAGCCCATCCTTCAGATGTCTCAATTGCATCACTCAGCTTTGTGCCGTCAGAAAATTTGATGAGGGTGCACTTGAGGATATTAAATGGCACTGGTCCCAGTATGGACACCTGAGTGACACCACAGATGTACATTGAACTTGTAGCTGTTCACCACTGCCCTCTGTATGCAACTGTCCATTTCCTTATCCACCTGATAGTCCACCCACCAAAGCCATCCCTCTGCAATTTAGATTGAAGGATGTTGTGCTGACCGTGTCAAAGTCCTTACAGAAGTCCAGATAAATGACACCTGTAACCCTTCCCTTGTCCACTGATGTAGTCCCTCCATTATAGAAGGACTCGCTCTTAGTGAAGCTGTGCTGGCTGTCTCAAATCACCTTCCTGTCCTCCAATGTTCCTTAGTGTAACTTCTAGGAGGATCTGTTCCATCATCTTTCCAAGCACAGAGGTGAACTTAACAGGTTGATAGTTCCCAGGATCCTCCTTTCTACCCTTTGTAAAGATGGGTACGTTTCCCCTTTTTCCATGACCTGGGACTTCACTGGGAATACCACGACTTTTCAAATATCATAGAGAGTGGCTTGGCAACTACAACAGCCAATTTCCTCAGGATTGTAGGATGTATTTCATCAGGTCCAATAGACTTAGGTACATTCAGATTCCTCAGGTGGTCATTAATCTGATCTTTACTTACAGTAGGAAACATTTTGTTCACCCAGTCCCCATCCTGATGTCACATTTTGCTCCCCCAATCCCCTTCCTGCTCTCCATCAAACTGCGAATTTTGGGAAGAGAGGTTGAAGATTGAGTCAAAAATTTTTTTGAGTGCCTCATCCTTCTCCTTATCCATTGTTACTAGTTCACCAGCATTATCACGGGGAGGTACACCTTCTTTGACCTCCCTTTTCTGGTTAACATACCTGCCAAGCCCTTTCTATTATTCTTTACGTTTCTTGACAGGTTCAGTTCCAGCTTCACCTTCTCCTAGTTTCCACTTCCTGTGCAATTGCTTCTTTCCCTTTAGTTTGGTCAGCATGTTTGACTCAGCCATGCCAATCTCTTGCCTTGCCCAATTTCTTGTTGCTCAGTAAAGATATGGAAATAGGGATAGAAAACACATATGCCTCATCTCATGACTCATACCATATCTGTGGGTAGACATGGAAAATTAATATGCTTTGGTTTATTAAGACAGACTGGCTTTAAAAAGCTGGCTATTCTCCTTAATTCACTTGTTCCTCCTGGGACTTTTCAAACTATATGATTGCTACCTTTCTTTAATCTGCCAGGAGTCTAATTGCCACAATAATTAATTGACAAAAAGAGTAATATCAGAAGTGTCTACTCTTCAGAAAGTTGTTGATGTTACTCATCACCTATTTTTTGCTACTTCCTTGAATACCTTTACTTGGATATAGACAATATGGGAAGCACACAGTAGTTTTGATAGTGATGTAGAATTCATCTCAACCAACGTGAGATATTCCTAGTGGAACTAATTGCCTAGATTGGCCTCTAATGCCTAGATTGACCATCGTTAATATGAACATTATGAGCATCCTAGATGAGTCCAGTGAATCATGCTTGTAAGTACTCATTTCTCTCAACTGGTTTTAAAAGGTGAATATAATTAGCCTGTATAAAAATGTTATACATTCCAAAGTCAGTGAACATGAATTTAATTTCAAATCTGTCTGCCAACTCTCAGTTAGTTGCAGCTCTGGGCTCTTACAGGTGATATATGAAAAAAGAACGTGTTTCAAGTGCAAGAAAAGTGGGACAGCTTTACAGCATTTTTAGGTGTCTCAGAAAAGGTCATCTTGTTTAGCATAATGTTTTGTAAACAATTTTTTAAAAAAGCCTGAAACTTCTTATCCACCATGGTCTTCCAGCCATCCCTGTAGGATGTACAGGAATAGGATCACATCTTCCCTAACTCAGATTCTTGCTTGCACACTTTCAGAGTTCATTATTGTAAAAACAAAAGCTTCTCTTGGAAGCTCTTAAAAAAAAAAAAAAATCATTCTGATACCTGTCTGTCACAAAAATCTGTCCAGTAGAAGAGGGATAAATTAATGCTATTTAGACCATCTAATTCACATTCTGATAATATTAAACCCCAGTGTGTATCTGGACACCTCCCTTGGTTGTCAGTGTCTTCTCATGAAAGAATAAATAATACCAAAGTTATGTCATCTGTCCAAAGTGTTGCATAAAATCTCATATATATATATATATATATATATATATATATATATATATATATATATATACATATGTATATATCTATCTCAAAATTATAATTCTTATTGTGATTTATTTATCACAGCAAGAGTAATTTTGCTCATTCTTACTCTCTGGCCTGAAAGCATAGTAAACAGGCAAATCTCTAATAACTTCTGTATTATGGGACAAGTCTTCAAATGACATACAATGAATTGCATACAAGATTTAATTTTTGTCTTGCCAAATAAACAAATACTTTTTAAGCTCCATTAATTGTCATATTTTAAAGATATTCTTCTCAGGAGATAATAAAAGGCTTGTAAATAATCTGAAACACATGAAAGAAATAAAATAATGATAGATAAATATAGTCATTACTTAGGTGGGGTTTTTTTTTCAGTATTGAGGATTTTTCTTTTGTTGTGATTTTGTTTCTGATGAATTTTCTAGTTATCTGTCGCTGACATACCATTTTTTGACTCATGAAATACATGTTCTTTAAACCATATCCTGGTTTGCCTACCTGTCAAAGTTAGTTCTCTCGGGTGCACAGCTGTTCAGCTTGTTTCTGCTTATAATGAGAATGTCATCTTTATTCTCTGTTATCCAAGGGATACTTTTCCACAGTTTTTCTCCCTCTGAAAATTTCCAATTGCTGATAGTATTCCATCTAGTCACTCTAGTGCTAATGTATACCCTTGTGAGATTTGAATCCAATATGACCTAAACCTGGGAGAACTTTATTTGTTTTTATATAGACTTTGCTTTGATAAAATATAAAAGGCAGCTTATACTTTCAAAATACATGCCAGCCTGAGAAGTAATGATTTTGCTGCTGTTATTTCCCTTAATTTGTCAGTCAGAAGTCCATATTATATTGGGAAATTCTGAAAACACATTAAAAACTTGCAGAGAAAATGCATTCATTAAAGTATTTTTTTTTAAATCAAACTAGTGTTACTGACTTGATTGCTAATGTCAACTAGAAGGTGAAGGTGTGTTTTCTAAGAATATATCCTAGCTATGTTTCAAATTTTATAGTCTCTAAATCTTCTGCAATCTATATTGACTTAATCGATTTTATTTTCAAGTGACGAAACTGCTTAGAATGAATCAGTGGAACAAACTTTACACCATAAGAGGATTTGAATTTAAAGCAGGGCTTTTTCTTCATTATATGCTGGGGTTTTTTTAATTTGTTTGGGTTTTTACAAAGACATACATTTGCTTGATTCATCCAAAGGTACAAAGGCGGTCACTGTGGCAGAGTAGATGGAAAACTCAGCACTGCAAAGGCAAAGGAGCATGCAGGATCCCTTGTCTTGTAGCATGAAACTCAACATTTAACTTGATTATCTGCTAAATTTATTTATGGACTTTTGAATATAGCCTTCTTTGTGACCTTACCTTGAAAGTGTAGGCTATCTTTGACTGAGGTAGTTACTTTACTAAGAGAATTAGCATAACATCATGCTTGCTTAAGTGCACTTGCTTTCAAAATTTTAATAACTGTTATTAAAAATGTCTATAGAATATTTATTCTGTCAAAATGCAGCACAAGTTACAGAGCTATTGGTACATTTTTGAGATGTATTTGTATATTTTAGAAGGTGCTTTTAGATTATACCAAAGTGTTTTGCTATTCAGTGATAAGGTACTTGTGATCATTCTTCAGTTTAATCTTCTGAAATGTTAGTAAATGTCCAGGATAATACTTTTTTGTGGCTGACACAGTGAAAAAGGTGCTGGAAGCCTAAAGCTGCATGTGCTGAAAGAACAGTACCTAATTCTATTTTCGCCAGATTTCTCCTCTATTCCTCTTGCATTAATTTATGAGATGTATAACTTCTTTTTAAGTAATGTATACCTTCTATATATTTCTACTTCACAGGATAATATCTCCAACATTATCATCTTTACCCATGCAGGACCTCTGCCTTCCTGATCATGAGATACTACAGAAAATGAAAAAGTGAACATTTCTGGCTTGAGGCTATTCTGATGACTGTGAATGTCAGAACTACAGAACAAACATAGAATGAAAACATTCCTAATGAATCACAATCTGTCCAAAAAATTTCACCTTTTATTGGACCAATTTCATTATCCTGACTCTCTTCTTCAAAGCCCCAAAAGGCACATACAGACTATAACCCTCTCTCCCACAAAGCTAGCCTATCATTTTTTTACACTCTTCTACTAATTTAACTTATAATAGGCTGCTTTGGAAAAGACTAAGTTGCCCTCTGATAGCAATAGCTTTGGGCTTCTATTAAAAATAACTAGTACAATTTTATAGTGCATACCTTCTAGAGCAATAGATAAAGAGAATTTAGATTTCTTCAGCTCCATAATTGCACTGTTATTCACCCTCTGCTGAAACTATTTTCTACAAATTAATGCTTATCTTTCATATGTTGGATATCTTATAATTCAAAGTTGCTAAAGAAAATACCTAAACTTTCCAAACTAATCTGTATTTTATTGTCCCTGACATCAAGGAATCTCTTTTGTTCATCCACAGCAGCCTCCTTTGTAGAGCTAATTAGAGTTTAATTATGCCATTCCTCAACCAACATCCCAGCCTTCCCATAAACTGATTCCTGTGGCTTAAATCTGAATTCAAAATGTTAAGACTGAAAAATTCTTGTTGATTTTTTACTAAGATTCTGATACTTAAACTTCCAACGTGCACTGATATTTAATAAAGACTGAAAATGCACAAAAATACTTTATTTTTCAATAAACTTCACTTTCATTTAATCTCTGGTTAAGGTCCAGCACTTACATGCCTAAGGTTTAGATATGTGTCTTTCATGACCAAGGTTTATTATGTGTTTTCAATGCGTGTCAAATGCATCATTTTGAGGTATGTCACTAAGGAGGCCTTCCCTCATTTATAGGATATCAGACATTAATGCATGCAGTCAGGACAAGGAAGATTGAACTTCAGCTCTTCCTGGTCAGGATTTTCAAAACCAAATCTCTTGTGAGTTTAGGTTATGAGATGAGATATATATGTTTCCCATTCCATAATAAAACAAAGAAAATAAAAGATTGCCATCTTCCTGCTGAAAAAAAAGATTTTTAGTTGCGTAAGAAAAATTCAAGTACATTCTTCAATATTTGTTTAGTTATTTGCATCCTTTACCTGGAAAATACAATGCAAAAGGTACACTTTTCTAAGTCTATGTATAAAACCACTGTTATTAAGCCTGTGCTCAAAAAAGGGAACTATTGTCATTAGGGTTTAAAAGCAAAACCTTTTCTGCTTCTGATATCCTATGAGATGTCCAGTGAATGAATCTGGGCTGTGGACTGGGAGAAGGTGTTCCATGGTAACAATGGGACTCTGCAAGCCCTTTCAAGCGAAATGTTCAGACCCTGAATCTATTCTGTAACAATGTGGGTAAAGTTTTTGGCTTCATCACAGAAATTTTAGCACTATATTCCTAGATATAACAAAAGAATATAATTTTTTAGGATGAAATCCAAATAAGAAATGCATTATGGTTAAGAAATTTGGGAGAAGTTTTGTGGATTGCATGTTGCATAGCTTTGTGGAGAGAGGGAAGAAAAATATACAAATAGGGAATGAAGCTCCAGGCATTAGCAACATGTGATTGACATTTCGATGGAAGTTATGAAAACTTCACATTGATTGGCCCAACTATGATCTCAGCTTCTCTGGTCTATTTGTTTACTTTTCCAGAACTCCTCTTTGTTCAGAAATAAGAGAGATCAGAGCTAAGACTCTTGCGTGAGTAGAGATTAATGATGTGTAAAGATTACAAGACCAGACAAGTATTTTATTAGCTGAGTTGCACCTGGAAGTTCAGGAAGTTGTGGAAATTTTGCTGGCAAAACTGGAAATATTGCTGCTGCTCAGTGTCAGTTGTAATGTGGTTCCTCCTCCCACAGCTGTCTGTAACAAAGGACAGCCGATCTGCAGCATTTTATTTATTAAACTCTTATTCTTTGAGTATTTATATATCAGGTGCTTTTATGGGCTAGTGAAGAGACACTTCTTCCCTCAGTTTTTCCCAGAGCTGCCACTCTCTACACTGAACTTCTGCAAAATGAAATCTAGCAAGTCTCCATCTTCCCTGTCATGCTTTGTTACAAGCAAACTTGTTCCTTGCTGATCCTTCACCCCTTGAAGTGGTTGGACCTGCACAGAGCCTGACTGTGCAGCTGGGAGATAGGAAATCTTGTTACAGCTTGGTATGCAGAGGAAACAGAAGGTGATGATGCAGGATGTTTTCCAAAATTATCTACTCATCATGAGGGAATGCCTTGTTTTTTCAGTCATGTTGCATATAACAGGATTTAAAACGAAGTAGATTTAGATGTAGAAAAAAGAATCAAATTAATTTAAAAGTTTATAAATAAATTATTTAAATGTATTTAACAATAAGATTCTCCCTGACAGTTTCTGTATGTATGCCAACCTTCAAACCTGACTAGCAGGCCAAAATATAATTTAGGGATTGGTATATCTTTGGGAACTATTGAAACTACATTTGCCTGACTTCTGTTTTGGAAGGCATTTATTGAAGTCATTCGTGTTAAGGTTTGGGGCAAGTCTTTTCTTCTTCAGTCTCAGATGATATTATCTGCATTTCTTTTTCTTGTTTATTTCCTGTAATTTCCTGTGAATTAGCGCCAGGATATCATCTTCCAGTGTAGGAAACCAAATCCTTTCCTTTCTCTCTTGTTCTTAAGTCTCTTGATTAATATCTGTGCACCTCAATTAGCATATTCCTGGCTTCAGGCTTCTTTCTTCTGTTACTGACTTCTGAGAAGAAACTGGTAAAATAATGTTATGAGAAATGTTTATGCATGGTTTTCTTACTGGGTGCATAATTACTTTTTTTCTCTAAGCTTTATGTAAATATCAAACATGAGATAGCAGATGGTAAAACTGGGAATAGGTTGCTCTGAATAACAATCCCTCCCCTTCACTCCTGTAGTTTTAGGGGGAACCTCAGGAGGCCTTGACTATTGCAGTTCCAAAGCAGAAACTGCATGTCAAGACACTGATTCCCATTAGCTACCAGTTTGTAACTATGATATGTTCAATCTGTCAAAAGAAAATGCTTTAGAAAAACACCAGTTAACAAAACTTCTAGGATTTAATTTACTTATTTCTGCATTTGTAATTGGAAGCATGTGCTTTCATTCATCTCCGTCCTCAGAATACTGTGCTGAGACCTTGGCCTTCTCGTTGACTGTCTTCCTCTGCTAGAATATGAAAGTGGTTTAGTCTTGTTTCTTGAGAAATCTTTGTGAAGAATAGAAATGTTTTGATAACTAGTATGGACTGGAAACAATAAATTCATAATCTTAATTTGTGTTGACAATGTCTGAAACCGACTCCAGGAGCATCAAGTAAAAGACAAAGAGGTCTTTGATCCTTTTGAAGATTTAAACAGGCAATGGCTGTCACAGCTTGTTTTTTTTACTCATGAACTGCTCATAATGTGAAGATTTTAAATCTTTTAAATCTTGTATGGTGGCAAAATGCCTGCTTGGAATTTTTTTAACAGCTTAATAATAGATCCTTTTAAAATTATTGTTTCCCAATATCACTGTTAGTCTTTAGCCTTCTAATCTTTATTTTGAGGCTTTGACTACTTTGGAGCCAGTATTCTAGCCTACCTCACAACCTTCTGATGACACTGTCTAGGGTTCAGTTCTGGTGATTTAGAAGTGTCATCATGGATCACCAGGATGTTAAAATCTGATTTATATATGACAGACCCAGTCTCAAACTTGCTTCTGCTTTTGATATTTCCATCCATATTTGCCCTTACTTGAAGAATACTCTGGAGCATGTGTTATTCTTTGGAAGTATGTCACTATGCAACAAAACAGCCAGTGCCTTCTAGGCTAAGAAAAGACATACATTTACATTTCAACACCTCATCACCCTGCACCTCCTCCAGACTGAAGTCCCACTACCTGTGGCATGCTTTTTGCTGCTGGTGCTGACATCTCAGGCTGTGGTCAGAGGCTGGATTTGCTTCCTGCTCATTTCCCTCACTGCACATCCCTTGCTGTCACATGGAGCAATGGGTATGGGACAATGGCCCCAATATTGACATTGTGGCCTCTTACACCCCAGTCCTGCATTGGGCACTGCAGCATAAAACACTAAAACGGATTCTTTTATAACACAAGCTGAAAATCTATGTGCTCAAAGTAAGCATTTAATATCCTAGCCAAATTGATTTCTAGATGTTAGATAGGATTGAAAAGACACACTTGCTTCAAATGAAATACTTCTAGGAATCTGAGTCAAAAGTTCCTTTTGAGAAAATTATCTGTCTCTTATCAAATTATTTGTAACACACAAGTAGTGATGCAATCAAACCATTTGGGTGATTTGTTAACTTTAATATCACATTCCTTCTTATGTTGTTCCTTGGTTTTTTTAAAAAAATAACAGCATGGATTTTTTTTTTATAATAATCAAGAGAGCAAGAAAATAATTATCTTTTACCTATTCTGAATTCATTATATATTTGTGGCATATTGACTGGCTCTCCACAACTAGTTTTTCTCAATATTTGTTCAAATCATTGAAACAGAAGTAGGAAAGAAAGAGGAATTTTTACATTAGGATGAAAACCAAACCAAACCCAAAATCCTCACCTTAAAGATATCTTGGCTTGAGACTCAATACACAGTACCTAAAATGATGCTTGACTCTAATTTAATTAGTTTCCTTTAAAACCAAAGACATTTCAAGGTCTGATTTCCCTGATGATTATTCCTTCAAATAGCCTGAAATGCTTTCATGGCTATTGAATAAATAGTAACAATTCAGTCTTGTCCAAGGCTTATGTATTTTTTTACTCTGTGTTTATTTTCATAAAAATGTATATATGTATATATATATAATTATATTTTCAAATATATTTTTATATTTTTTTAAAATCCATGTGTGCTAGAACATCAGATTTTATCAGAATGTTTAGCAAAAAAGGATGTGGTCACTGGTTTCAGATGGAGAAGCAGTAGCTATTGCTGTATCAATTCATTCAAATGCTCAAAGCAAGTCCTAGTAAGTACCATCCTCCTATTTCTTCAGCAGATGCAGAATCACAATTCGGGTTGGAAGGGGCCTCAAGAATTCTCTAGTCTATCCAACCTCCTACTCCAGGCAGTGTCAGGGGGAAAAGGATACTGCTTATCTCCAGTGTGAACCTCCTTGTTCCAAGTTATGCCTGCTGTCTCATGCTCTGTCCGTGCGCCCTGATGAAGGAAAATGCTTGCACAGGCATTTCACTGGCTGGGAGGATCATAACTGAAAAGTTTACACCTAGAATAATCAACAGCTAGTGCTCCTGCCAGGGTGTTGCACCTGCTAAGCTATTGCACCTGCTTGTTTCAGGGCTGTGGTTGGCTCCTTGCTGTCCTTAGATGGAGCAGCAGGCAGAGTAGACCTGACTGCAGTGAAGAGGGCTGAGGAAGCAGAATTTTTATGAGCTGAAGTTCCATGGTTACTTTGAAATAATCAGATTAATACTTCTTTGTGTCTGTGACAAAAACTTGCATCCAGTTCACTAGCTACAAGAGAGATGAGATTTTATCCTCAGCATTTTTTTTTTTTTAATGCTTTAACACTTTATTTTTAATCCCAAATTCCTTCTGCTCCTTTCTGGGTCAAGCATCATCTTGTACAAGAAGGACAATTATTCCACCCATTCTTGTTTAGAAAGCACATGAAAATCCCTGAACAGTCAAGAATATTTCTAATACTGATAGTATACTGATCTGTATAACTGGCTTGCTAAGAAGGCTTAAAAATGAAACTAATTTACCAGAATTAATGTAAATTAAGTAATGAATGAGAGTAAATTATGGATAAAAACAGGGAGCATTGCAAATCTAAGAAGAAAACAAACAGTTTTATTTTAAAAACAATTTATATTCAAAATAAGAAAACACTTTATTTTCCCAGCCTTTATAACGGTTTTATTCTGGGCATTTCTTCTCCTACTTGAAATAATGATGACATTTATATGTTGAATGACATATATCTCTGTCACTCATCTGATATCCTTTAGTGTGGTCCAATTATTTTCAGTGATGTGTCAGGGGGCGACTGAATGTGTTGCTTACATCCAAAGGCTAAGCTAATGCTGCTTCATTAGGCACAAGCTGTACACCCAGGGACGCTCAAAGCAGTTAAGCATCTGGGCCAATTTAAATTTTTATGTTTTCAGAACTTTTGCTTCAAATATTTTGCATCTCTCCCCACCCTTCTCCCTTTCTCATCAGAACACTCTTCTTTCTTTCAGTCCCAAAACAGGTGTTAGCATATGCAGAATATACTTTAATGTGAATGGATTTTTAAAAAGTGACTTGAACACTGGAGGATATGCAGAGATGTTTTCAAAGGAGACACATATTCAAGAATGTGCAAAGCCTGTCTTGGTGAAGTGCATGTTTTATCAAGCAATAAAGATTTGTGGGCCAGCCTTTGAAAGCTAGAGGCAACACCACTATAATGCTATTTTTATAAAGGCTTGAATTAGCATGTGCACACAAATTCCTTGCATGTGAGAGTATGCATATTCAGAGTAAGGGTGCAACTGCACTTAGAGGAAACCTGTAGAATTCCTACATGATATGTAGGAAAAGCATGCAGGGAAAATGTTTAATTTGAAAAAAAATGAACTTTATGTGTTTGTGTGCTTGCATAAGTATTGATGAATGCCTTGCCCTTTGTGTATTAGTTCTGCTTATATTTAAATTTCGTATTGCTAAAACTGATTTGGTATCTACTAAGGGACTCAGTGCCCTTTTGGGATTCTATCCAGCCTTTTTCTCCACAACTGCCATAAAACTCTTAAGACAGTATACTAATACCCTAAAATGCACAAGAGAGTTTTTATATACCATTCTCTTCACCAGAAATTGATTTGTTTGCTTGAGTGCCCTGCTTTGAGGTGGTAATGGGAGTTCTGAACTCAAATTAGAACTTCAGTGCCCATGTGAGTATGATTCTTTCAATTCTATCTTTGCAGGAGGTAATATTCCTCTTTTGGAGGGAAATTCTATTCTTTTGGAGGTTTTTTTTCTGTTTGGTGCTCATTTTGCTCTTTTCACAGACCTTCCAGGCCTTCTTAGCCCCATTTCCTTTATCTATCATCATCCTTTAATGTTTTAACTGAAGACAGCATAGAAGATACTTCTCTCTACTTTTTATGAAGAGTTCCTGAGTTATGAAATTCCCTGTATTTTCTCTCACATAGCCTGAAATCAGCTCTTCATGGTAGATATGTATGAGAGATTGCCAGATACTCTTAGGCTTCTAAAAGAGGGAAGTTTTTGCAGGATGTTTATCTTAGGTAGTTTATTAACTATTTCTATATATAAAGTGAGAAGATAGACTAAAATATGTTTGCACAAGGCCTTTAAGATCATCAAGCCCAACAGTTAACTTAACACTGCTGTGCTCATGACTGCACCGTGCCCCCAAGTGCCACATCTACACATTTTTTTAACATTTCCAGAGACCATGACCACTTTTCTGGGCAGCCTATGTCAGTGCCTTACCATTCTTCGGTGCACAAATTTGTCCTACCACCTTATTTAAAGCTGCAACTTGAAGCCATTTCCTCTTGTCCAGTCAATGTTATGTCAAAGATACATTTCTTCTTCTCTATTTTTTGTGGCTTAAATACTAATTAAATATTGTGTGTTACTTCTTTAAGCATCTTCCTACAGAAGTAACATGCAAATTAAATTTTCTGATTCAGAAAAAGGCTTTTGAAATAGGTCATAAATGGAATAAGTAAACTAATGGAACAAAAATATATAGCATAGAAACTCCATTGCTTTAGAAATTTTATAATGAGAAATCGAGTAGGCAAATGTGACTTACTTATATAATTAGTAATTTAAAGTATTTATTATAATTAAAACTGTAGAAATTATGTGGATAGTAATCAGTTTTCATTACAGTTCTTTGCACATTTCAGTGCTATAATTAGACTGTGGCATCTGTCATTGCTGATTAATTTGTAGACAACTCTATCTTCCCATTAAGATTTAATGTGTACCAAGGCAAAATTATCATCATCTAAAAATAAAAAATAAAAAGTGATAGCAGTTTGGGGATATTAGCTTTTTTCACTTTATCATTTTGGAATCGAGAACATCCCTGCGGGGTCTGTACCATTCTCTGTGAGCAGCACTGGGTGGAAGGAGACAAAGCAGGTCTTTTTTGGGCTTAGAAAATAACAGCCTTTTTTTCTTTTACAGCTTTTCACTATACTCTTACACACTTTGGGCTCAGCAGTCCATGAAAAGCTGTTTTAATGGTAGGAAGAGAAGAGAATAGAAGAGCTTTATGCTATCAGGCTGTGAAGTGTAATAGTATCATCTAAATTGCAAAATATTTAAATACCTCTTGTGCTCCTTCTATGGTCTATAAAAACTTGAGTTTGGCTTAGTTGTACGAGGATCCACTGTTTTTTGTTTTTGGTTTTTTTTTACCTGTATTTGCTTGTTTGGTTGTATCTTGAAAAACTTTCAGGGATAAGTAATTGAAAGCCATTATGTCCCTGGTCTGTTCACTCAGCTCTTGAGATGACAGAATGTCGTGCTTCCTTATTTTTTGCAGCCACATGCAATATATCTTAGCAGAACAGTGAATACTGTTGATTAATGACCTGGATAGGTCTGCCTTACCTGCTGTGTTGCTTCTCTTGTGTTCTCTACTTGGACTGTAGTTCAGGATTTGCTGGATTTAACAGCAAAGGTAGTCTATGAAGGAATTTATGAAACCCACTTCTTCTTACCTCTAGATAAGATTTCACAATCTCCTTGGCTGTACTGGCAGTTTTTTTCTGTCTTCAGTAAAAACTGAATCACTAGGCTGATCCAATCTAAAAGACAACCTCCTGAAAAAAAGCACAGAAAGCAACATATGGGCAGAAACAGGGATGAGGTCAAGAAAGATGGGAATTTTTGATCTGTTTCTTTGCCATGAGTAGCCTGTTTAGACTGTGTGGTTCCAATCTAGACTGTTGCTAAGTCACAGGGAAATCAGATATGTAAAGTCACCAAACTAGGACATACTTTGCAGGTGCCATTTCAGGGCTGGACATCAACCCACACCTGAGCTTCCAGGAGATTTGCTTGATTGTGGAGCACATTTTTGGACTAATTCTGCTTTCAGTTTCCTAATCCACCTGTGTGTTACTGTGCAAAATTTTCACTTTGAGGCTGTGAGTATTTATGCTGAGAAGCACTAAAGAAATAGGACAGCTTTTCAAAACTGACATATTCTAGCAGGAAAATATATTTCTTCACTTCTCTAATACTCATAAAAGACTTCAATGATATTTCAGAGAAGATAATATCTTCCAATACATATTGTAGTTTTAACACTGCTTAGAATGGCAACCATTATAAAAATAGAGTTTGCAAGTCAGGATGTGTCACATCAATAAATATTTTTATAGACTCAATTACTTGACAATATTCTATTGAGAAATAAACTCTCATGATGATCAAATCTGTGCTACTAATGAATCTAGTGTTAACAGAAGTATAGCTGACTGTATCAATGAAGACATAATGTGTCTAAGTCCTGTGCACATATAGATGTGTTTTGTATGAAATATTTTAATGTGGTATGGTCTTGCAAAACAACACAAGTACACAGAATTCTTTCCTTGAAAGAAAAACCGAAGCCTTAGATTGTCAAGATTTGTAAACATGAAGAATCTCAGGCATAGAACTTCATTAATGCAGTGATTTAATTTATTATGCCAAAGCTTGCTTGTTTGAATGCACAATGAGTTGCTTTTCTGATTTCTGGCTGAGATAAATATCATGCAAAACAATTTTTTTTTCTATATATATGAAGCGATCCAAAAATTTTAAACTGAAAATTTTTATTTTCTAATTAAAAATAAGATTTAAGGCGTATTAAGCAGAGAGATTGCATTATGCAAAAAATGTGAAACTACTTGCACATTGCTGTAACTGAATAACATACTGCAGGTATCATAATCATGTTCCTCCATGATAAGCAGGTCATGAACACCAGCAAGAATAAAGATTGAATTGATAGAAGAAGGGACATCTAAACATTCATACCTAAGCCCAGCTAGGAGACTAGTGAGAAATCCAAGATAAGAAGGTAGGCAAGTGAGGTGGTAATGAAGTGGTAATAATTGTTGTTAGGCATATGTGCTGTCATTTTCCAGCAATTTCCAATCATATTCAGAATTATTCAAATCTGCTGTTAAGATACTTTTAAGATAATTCTAAAAGGTGAGTCTGATATGTAGCAAAAAAAATGTCTTGTATGTTCATACTCTTGCAAACTTATCTTTTTGTTTTCAGAAGCACTTTCAATTGATCTTTGTTTTCTCCCTATCTTCAACCTTACTATGCCTTTAATAGAAACCCAGTGGTACAAGAGTGATAGGAACTAGAATATCATGCAAATTTTTATTTTATTGCTAGTAAGGTAGCGTCTTCAATGGGCTGACTGCATCAGTAGATAAGGTAAGAACTTTCAGGTAATCTACCTAGATTTGTATAAAGCCTTTTATTTAGTCTCACACAGCATTTTGGCTGCTAAACTGGAGAGAAGGGTTTGACAGATGGACTATTAGATGGATTAGGAATTGACTGAATAGTCACATCCAAGGAGTTATAGCCAATGGCTCAAGGTCCAAGTGGAAACCATTTAAAAGTGGCATTCCTCAGAAATCCATACTGGAACCAACATTACTTACCTTCCTTACAGATATGGATGATGGCACTGAGTGTCCCCTTAGCCAGTTTGCAGATGACATCAGACAAGTGGTGTAGTTGATTCACTGGAAAGAAGGGATGCCATCCAGAGGAACCTTGACAAGATTAAGGTGTGGGCCCATATTAATCTCATAGTCTCATGAATTTTGACACAAACCAAATATAAGGTGCTGCAGCTGGTATGAGAAAATCCCCAATATCAGTAAAGGCTGAGGAATTAAAGCATTGAGAGAAGCCCTGCAGAGAAGGACTTGGAGATACTGGTACACGAAAAACTGGATCTGAGCTGTCAATATGTGCTTTCAGTCCAGTTGTATCTGAGGGTCCATCCAAAGCAACGTGGCCAGCAGGTCATGGGAGGCTCCTCTGCCCCTCTCCTTTGCTGTGGTGAGATCCCACCTGGAATGCTGCATCCAGCTCAGAGTCCCCAGCATAAGAAAGGCATGCACCTGTTAAAGATGTTGTTTGAGAAGAACAGCTGAGAGAGCTGGAATCATTCAGTCTGGAGAAGAGAATACTCTAGGAACATATTATCATGGCCTTTCAATATTGAAAGGAGATTTAAAAGAAAGATAGAGACTTTTTTTTTTTTTTTTAATATCCAGGCCTGTAGATATCAGGAGGAAATTTTTTTATGATGAAGGAAATGAGATATTGTATGGGTTGCCCAGAGAAATTGTAGATGCCCCATTTGAGGAAGTCTTTAACATGAGGCTGGATGAGGCCTTGAGCAACTTAAAGGGTGGTGCCCCTGCCTATGTCATGAGAGTTGGAACTAGATCATCTTTAAACATCCCTTCCTACCTAAAAATTTTTATGAATATGTTATATTACATGAATATTCAGGGTGGCTTTTTCACTTTGAAAATCAGCAATCCATTAGCAGAAGAATCTACTCAAAGAAAAGGTGTCTCATTTTGAACTTGATGGGTTTTTAACTTGCTACAAATATGCAGCATAAATCCTTAGAGCAAGCAAGTGGCACTGCAAGAATGAACTTTTATTTTATATGAGATCAATTAAAATGGACAGTACTCAATAGGACAGATATAATTTTTTTCTTCAAATAGTAATGCTTACTGGTTTGTGTTCTGACAATATTTCTTCCTTCAGGAAGCCAAATAGGGATTGTCAGTTTCAGAGTCTCAGGAATTAAATGCGTTTCTTCCTGGACTCCCATAAATAGCAAAATGCAGCTTAAAACAGAATTAGATGCATAATTGCATTCATCCTGTTCACACTCTGGAAATTCTTTGTAAATGGGACCAATTTTGATCATCATAGCTTAGAGAATTTTCCTATGTGCAAATAGATTAAAAACATGTTAGAACAGCTGTCCAGAAACATGCAGGCTAAACTGATTGCTAGTATGAATTGTGTCTCTGGCCATTTGTTAGGATACTTAGGAAAAAGTGTGAGAAGTTTGGTTGGAAGGATTTCTTGTACTAAGTAATGCAGCTTTATTCCTAACTTTCTTTTCTTTTTCAGATGTCCATACAATGGGGTATAGGAATGTTATTCCCCAGATTAGTGCTGCCATTGAGACCATGTGCTGCTCCCTTGTTTCCCTCTCCCACGTGATGGGCTGGAAAAGAGAAATGGAGATATAAAAAGTAAAAATCATAGATTGAGATAAGAAGAGTTTACTGGAAACAGCAATGAGATGAGAAAATGAAGAGTAACAGCTACAATATCAATAACAAAGTGTACAAGAGAGGCAAAAGATTCAAATGTGACAGCTCAGAACTGGCGTTTCCCAGCTTCTCCCTCTGCCACCCTTACCCGACTGGAAGGAACCCCTTCTCCACAGACATTATCCATTCCTTCTGCTCCTGTCAATGGTGTGAGGTGGTACAGAATAACCTCCAGGTCATAGCTGTTCTCCCACCTGGCTACTGCAAAAATTTACCCCATAAAAATACAAATAACACCATAAAAATACAAATCCTTTCCACGTGCTGTGTCAGATTCCAAGGAAACTCTGTTACCCACACCACATGATATGCATACTTCTCCTACAGGTCATCCTTCAATTTTTAGTGCTACCATGTCATGTAGAGCCTACCCTGAAACTTAAACTGAAGATATAATATGCGTGAATTACTCTTTCTTCTAAAATCTGTCAGTCCTTCTGGCATCAGGAAATCTAGGTAACAAAAGACTGGGAACTGGAAAGTGAATTTTACTAGGAACTGGCCATTGCCAGTGCTGGCAATATTTAGATATAACTGCAATATACAAGTATGTTGTCCAGCAGAAAATAAAATATTCTCTCTGCTGCAGTGGCATTCCTGTTTGATTTTTTTTATTATTATTATTTTAATATGAATTCCTACATGAGAGATCTGACCAGAAAAAATTTTGGGATTTGCACTGTTGGAAAATTTGCAATATAGCCAACTATGAGACTTTCTATTCATTGCTTTTTCAGCTTAGAAGATACAGAATGTAGTCTGCCTAATGTGACCCAGGTTTACAATTACCACAGAGTACATGGCACAAAAGATGGTATGAAAGTAGCTCTGCAATCTACTCTGATGCAAGCAAAAATCTCCGGAATTCTAACTAACTTTTTTTGGTTCATCTGAGAAAATAAAAAACACCCCATACATTAATTAATGCCATGTTTAGAGGCATGCCAACAGCTCTCCAAACAACTAACTTTTCATAAAGTAGTCCCATGGTCTTTCAGATAATTAGTGAGGGGAATTGGGGGGATAAGAAGCAACAAACAGCTACACAACAAACACACATCTTCACCAGTTTTATTCTTTTACCATTTGCATGGTGATAAGTTGTTTCCTTTTCCTTAAATAAAAAGAAAAAAAAGGAAAAAAAATTAAAAATCCACAAAACCCCACATCAAACCAATCAACCAGCCAATCAAAAAGCCCCCCAACAGAAACTGCAAGCATGAAATTATATTTACTCAGTGATGTATGCCTCTTGTGGCACAGACATCTTTATTTTGGTTCAGCACACTTGTTCTTTTCACTGTATATGTGGAGTCCCTCATATAGAGAGCCAGAGCCACTACAGATATTTCCTGATCATTGTACAGGATGTGATAGGTCTGTCAGTAAAAAAATCAGACAGATTGAGGAGAATTGTATAGTATATTTATGAAATCTGCAGTCTAGGCAGAGTTAGTTCATAGACTAATACACATTCACATATTTCATACAGAGCTTGCCTATTTGTTTCTACTTTTTCTGAAGGAAAAAAGGCTGTTTGATGATTTGCCAGGGGAAACATCAAATTGGTGATGTTTGTGAGAGTAATTGCTTGGTCTTGACTACAAAATTTTGAATTTTCCTTATTAATTTGCTTCTCAGTTGGAAAAAAAATGTATAATTTGTTGTTGCATTTATGATAGTTATTGAAAAATGTAGTTTTCAAATATTTGTAGAGCAAAGAAAACTAAAACTCACAACTGTGCCTGGTACCTTAAGACTACTTTCTTGTGAATTCCTAACAATGTGACTGTATTTGAGAGTAGATTGATACATGAGCTAAATTTCTGCAAATACTCTGACTAGCAGAGTTTTCATTTTATAAAGTGAAAAAAAAGTGTCACACTATGTGTAACCACACAGGCTCTGCTTCTCTACCACAAACTGACAAAATATATAGTAGCATACATATCCAAAAGTAAACGCTTTGGAAACAGTATGAATTTTAAACTGTGTCTGAATAATTTATTGATGGCAATAACCTTTTAATTTGGAACATCTTAAGACCATTTTTTTTCAATAATTCCCATAAAAGTTTCTTCAAGCTAAGATCTAGATGAAATAATTCAGCAATTAGTATACTAAGATATTTTTGAGATTGGTTGAAAGTATATGAAACTTTTTGTTTATTTGTTAGTTAGTTTGGGTTTATTTAGTTTTGTTTTTTTTTATTTTTTTTCCTTTTCTTGAAGTGGAAGTTATAGATTTTCATTTCCCTTTTCTCTTTCAGTAAAATATGCTCTTTTGTGGACTATTTCTATATCTAACATGTTTGAAGGATCATCATAGCATGTAAAGAAAGAAGGATGAATGTCCTATAACTATACAAGACTGATCTTAACAACTAATAGGGAAATCCTTATTGATTTTCAGAGAGTTTGATACTGTTATGAAATTTTTTATGAGCATAACTTTTAATTTATTTTACTAGTTGAAAAAATTACTTATTTTCTTAATAATGCAGAGAGATTGTGCTTGTCTGTTTATTATGTTATAAAGTGCTACCACTTCTGAGAAAGAATTATGAAAAGTATATCTGTGAAACATAACAGAGGAAATATCTCAGTGTCTTTTATGAGGCCGACTGGAGAAATGAGGAAAAAGAAAATATTTCTGGGAAACTCAATAATTTCTTTCAGAATCAACTATAATGGCAGAATCTTCCCTCCCTTTGAGGGTTAAAACTGCCATCTAGTAATTCCTTTGTAACATCCATCATTGTTTCTCATTTTTTTTCATCACTTTCTCAAAGTTATTTCACTGCACACCTGCTGGGAGTGTAAGGCATAGAATAACTGTGGAATTGTACTGCTGACAGCTGACAGTCTTCTGTGTGTGTGTATCCTAGCAGGACATCACCATTTTTTCATGGTTTATAGATATCCACAGACAAGACTAATACTTTCTGTACACACTTGAATGAGAGGTGAATACTGTTTGTCCTGAACTCTTTGGTGCCCTGTAAAAGCTATTTTTGAAAGATTTTTGTCAACGATTTAATATTTTTATGGGGACTCTAGTCTTAAGATAGTAGGTTTATTTCCTCTGGAGAAATAAACTGTTTTAAAAACACTACATGCAAAGAGCTAAGCAAAAGTTTACTCAATTGTATCCTAAAGTGTTCTACCAAGAAAAGAAAGTCTTGCCAAGAATTACCAAAGCACGTCTCAAAATGCAATGAAAATACTTTTGATCGTTTTGGGGTTTTTTTTCTTTCTTTTTTTTTTTTTTTTTTTTTTTTTTTTTTTTTTTTTTTTTTTTTAGAATGTTCTTTTCTTGATGTTCTTGAGGGAAATTACAAAGGAAGAGCATAAGATATTATCAGGTCAAGCTTTACTACTGAGTACAATGGAGCAGCTGGAGGAGACAAAGATTAGTAGCTAGTGATAAATTCATTTTCTGCATGAGCAGAAACATCTGTTCATTGCTTAGAAGTTCATTTGTCCAACCTTTCAAAAACTTCTGGATATACACTTCTCAGCATGAAGCTAAATTTCTGTGTTGGAGGGAAAGATTAAAGTGTGGCTGCTTTTATTTATTGAATTTTGTTTGCAAAAATGTGAGCTATATAGAAAGAACATAGCAGATGAGAAAGTCCACGTATGTCAGTCTAGTCACATCATATTTTGCACCTGTGTTTTAACCCTTGACAAGCACTACTTTGCATGTGGTCTACTAAGTGGTGCTAACTTCTACCTCTTGGTTTGCTTTCATTCCCTTCTTTTCCACACAGTACACTACTGTCTTGTACATAAGAATGATTAGTATTTCTCCCGTAAATTAAAGTCAGCTTTTTCAAAGAAAAACAATTTTATGAATTTTTTAACCAAGTGATAAAAATGAATCTTCTTTTACTCTTCACATACAGAAAAAAAAAGAAAAAAGGTACTTGGGAGTGTATTTCTGAAATTCAGTGGTGAGTCTGGACTAAAAGAGACATTTAAACTGGTATTAAAATATAAGTGAAGAAAAAATGCCTCAGGAATATGTTATGCTCAGCACCTAGCATGCTAGTGTGCCTGCTGTAAAAATATGTGGAAGATGAATTCTGAAAATATTCTGTAACTATTTACAATTAAGACTTATTTTTAATAAATATTACTGATGTTAATCAAAAATGTGGTATGTTTTTGAGTAATTGAACTTAAGGCAAATACCCAATTACTTTCTGTAGGAGAGTTCTAGAATTTTTTTGCCAAAACTTTCACTTTTGTTTAGAAAATATGGTATAAAACTTCATGTAAAGGTATCCTTTTAATTTTTATTTCAATTACCCTTAAGACTGCTGTATAAAAAGCTGCTTTGGTGAATCATTGTTCCTAGATACTGATTATTCTGTCTTAAAAGTTAACCTTGTTTTTTTTTTAATTAAAATACATTTTATAGAAGTATTGCCTTTGGTATCTTAATTTAATGATTAATTTCTAGCTCAGTTCCCTTCTATGTTTTAAATTTCTGTCCTCTCATGTTTTCTCACAAAAAGAGCACTCTATAAAACACAAGTGGAAAGAAGATTGTTGGCATCATACAGCTACAGTTTGGGTGGGAGGAAAACCTAGGGGCCATTTTTAGGCCATTGATCAAATTATACCTTGATTTACAGATTCACAGCTTTCCAAGGAGAGCTACAAATCTTGCTAAGTGTGATTCTTTTATAAAACTTCAAAGTGTGAAATAGCTATGTTAACACATTTTAAATTAAGTACTGTAACTTTCATCCTCACAGTATTAGCTTTCTCAAACGTACTGTATTTTATTATTTTATTAATTTTATATTTTATAATTTTAATTATAGAAGGTTAGTGACATGCTTTGTCTGTTTCTTTCTCTACCTTATTCTCGTTAATGCTGATAGAGACTAGGATTCAAGCCTGTGGAAAAATTCTCATTTTTTCCTTTGGAAGAAATTTGTCTTACGTGTATCAGAGGGATTATTGAATGTGTATCTGAAGAAAAAAATCTGGCATAGAGACTTGAGCTTGTTTGCATCAAGCTGAGCTGCAGAGTGCTATATAGGGAATTGTTCATAGTACTAGGCAAATATTGTAATTACTAGATTATAGACAAGAGCCCTGCAGCAACAGCACTGAACAAAGCAGTCTTGAGTCTTTGAGCTTTGCGTACTTAGATTTTCCTGGTACTGAATTCAGGTTTTGAGGCAATGTGTGATTGTTTTCTTCTGGGGCTGTTGAAGTTAGAATGCAAGGTCTTAATTATGTGCTAACTGCACACAACTTAGAATAATTTACTATTGCTTATTTTGGGAAGGTCTCTTCCTTTTCTTATGGAAGAAAAATGTCCAGATTTCCTGCCCCTATATTTTCCTATAAAATTTCTATATGATCATATGAACATTTTTTTAAAGTACTGTTGCTTTCTGCCTTTAATTTCTAAAATGTTGTGGAAGTGTGTGCAGCATGTAGAATCACTGCAATAAAAGCATTACCAGCCCAGTATCTTGCTTAGTAAATCATCACATCACGCATGAGAAAGGATGGAGTTCAACCCTGGAATCCTAAGAAGGGCGTTCTCTGAAAGCTGTACTCCAAATATACCAAAAAGCAGTTTGAATGACACTGTTATTTTTCATACATAATTCAGTTAGCTCTCTACAACAGACTTGTTAAAGGTCTGTTTTGGTCCCCATGTTGTGAAAAACTCTGTTACAAGACAGGTCAAGGTTAAAGGAAAACCACTGAGCTAGATCACATGGTTAACCTGGTAGGGGATGCTCCAACAGCCTACAGCAGCTTGAGGAAAGGGAACAAAAAACCTCTAAGATACTTAGATGGAGCCAGGAAATGCTGCCATCACTAATTTGAAAACCCAGATTAAATGCGAAAATGAGAAGTCACACTTAATATGTCAAACAAATAATTCACACCAGAAGTCCTGAAGATTGCAAGTGTCATCATTTTACTCTTTCAAAGTTTTTGCAGTAATAGGTATTTAAACATTTAATTCCAGGAAAGGCTTCAAGGCTGTGAATCTGAAGACTTCTATTAAACAGACATGCTTCCATCAATCTTTCCTTTCTGGAGAGCACTTAAGATAGGAAAAAAAGAATATTTTTTCTTATGTAGTCTTGTGATTATGGCAAGCATCTGCAAAGAGGGATTTCTGAAATAATTTTCTATCTTTCTTCCATCCTGTGGTTTACATGATATTTTGGGATGCAGTACTCTTGATTGTGTCTTTGGAGCCGCTGTTTCACAACATCTAAGTCTTTTGACTGCAGCAAATGAAGTTTTTAACCCAATTCTCTCCCTCACTGCCCCTTTTCACCTGGGCTTTCTACTAATTTCAGATTAATGTCTTTGGTGTCTCACTGATAGTGGCACATCAGCCCAGTGGATAAGTGTGTTTCAAGTCTACTGAATGAAGCCTTGGAAGGTGGACTCAGCCATTAGCATGTAGGGCAGAGAATGGCTTGGCAGTCTGCACCATTCGTCATGGAACTGTGCACAGGTACCATGGTTAAATTCTTATTGCTCCCTCTGATTGCAGTCTGGAATGCCCACTGGATGGCACAGCATATTTTCCTGACCTCTTCGTGTTTTCCTGACCTCTGTGCTACTACTAATTAGCCATGTTTCTTTGGGTTGAGTCATACAGATTCTCCTACAAATATGTCATGTGAGAATAGAAAAAAGATTTGTTACCCTGGAGCTTCTTAAGTAGTACTGAAGCATGCAATGAAGATAGAGCTGGGAATTTTTATCATTACAACTTCCACTAAGTGTGGAAGCCATCAATACAACCTGGCCAGCAGTTCAACCTGAGTCAATGGCTCAATGCCTTGGTCTCCAGCCTGAAGTAAGAAAGAGGCTTTGAACGTTGAGGAATGGGCTTATGGCCTATGAGAGTTATGGTCTATGAGTTTAAAATAGATAATAGATAGATAGATAGATAGATAGATAGATAGATAGATAGATAGATAGATAGATAAAAATAAAAAGGTGTGACTATTATTCTCCCAGTTCTTTTGTAATTCTCTCATCTTCAATAATATTCCCAATTACATCAATGTATCTTCAGATCCTATGACAGAAGTGCAGATCTGAGGATGCTTAAGTAGTCCAAATGCAGAAACAACAAAGAATCATAGAATCAAAGCATCATTTAGGCTGAGATAGACCTAGAAGATCATTGAATCCAACCATTAATGCATAAACCATGTCCTTTAGTGTCACATCTACATGTCTTTTAAATACCTCAAGAGTTAGTAATCCACCCCATTTCCAGACCACTCTGTTTCAATGCTTGACAACTGAAGAAATTTTCCCTAATAGCCAATTTAAACCTCCCCTGTGAAAACTCGAGGTGATTTCCTCTTGTCTTATCACTTGTTGCTTGGGAGTACGCTGACCACCACTTTTACACCCTCCTTTCAGGGAGTTGTAGAAGGCAATAAAGCCACCCCTCCTAAAGTCTCCTCCTCTTCAGGATTAACATCTCCAGCTCCCTCAGCTGCTCCTCATGAGACGTGCTCCAAATCCTTCACCATCTCTGTTGCCCTTCTCTGGACACACTCCAACACTTCAATGTCCTTCTTGTAGTGAGGGCCCCAAAACTGAACACAGGATTTGAGGTGCAGCCTGTACCTGTGCTGAGTACAGGGGGATGATCTCTGTCCCACTACTGCTGGCCACACTGGTTTTCATCAAGTGAAAACACCTTCATTTATATACTAATGTCCCAGTCAAGCTCATGTGTTGTAGTATGACCAAGAAAAACCTGAGCTTACTGCTATGGATTTACTTGTTTTTTACAATTGTGTGAAGTTGATTTGTGCAATGGGAAGACCTTAAAGTAGGAATGTAAGGGTAGAGAAGTTGCTTCAAACTTGCAAATTATGCCTCCTATAAGGGAAGTTTTAAAATCTGCTGTTACTTTGGCGCTTTTAATATGCTAAACTATATTGGCAGATATTGAGAACACAGCATCAAAACTGTTCTCAGCTTTTATTCTTAAAGAGAATTCAATATGTATTATATATTTAGCAGTAGTCAGCTCAGTCAATAGCCTTGAGCTAACAGGTCTCAGAGGGAGATGACTGTCAGACAGAATTAATTCCTTTATGGAAATGTATTGTTTGGAATATAATCTATTCTAGTATTTACAATTACGGAATTTTGTAGCAGTCATAGTCAGCCAATCCTCTTTCCTTTCAGGAAGATATTCAATAAATGACAGCACTCCAGGCACTGTTACTTATTTCCTTACAAGAGAAAAAGGGTATCAGCAGTGATGATTTTGTCCAAAATTCAGACAGAAGAAATACATATGCATATTTTGAAGCAGAAGCCTTGACTCTTCCTGCTGTACTGAAAGATCTATTTGAATTATATTCTGAATAATCTATTAAATCATTGCTGTACATCCTGTGTGGTTCAGTTTACAAGTGAACAGAAGATGAATAAGCTAGTAAGTTTATAGGCATATTAAATACAGAGCATAATGAATAAATAAAGGTATCCATGATTTGTTTATTGGTTGGTGGACTATCCTGTTAGATGAAGGGAAACTGGGGAAGTAGCAATGCTACCCTTATCTTCTAATTTTCTCTGAGGAATAGAAATGATCCTAATGATAATGCTCAAATACTGAAAAAAATCCACACCAGTCTTAATCAAACCAAATCCAAAGTTTTACACTCCAAAGAATAAGCATAACATAAAGACAATGCTTTAATAAAGTTTCTCAGACTGAGAAAGGGAGAGCAGCTTATTGGAGGTGGAAGCAGAAACCAGTCACATATTTTGCAAGTGTGGGAGAGAGGTTTCCACATTACAGGGAAAATACTTACACAGTCTTTTTTTCATAAAAATATTCCAAGTTTAGTTGTTGTTTTACAAATGCCCCGCATTAAAAAAAAAAAAAATCGCAAAAAGGACAAATTGCAATTCGGTTAAAACCACTAGAATTTTAGGAATTAAAGATATAGGATATTTAATGAATCTGAAAGACTAGAAAGAATGGGTTTGGGAAACTGACTTTATGCCTTTTTTTTAAGATGTCTCTTGTGTTTTGCCAGTTTTAAACTCTTGACACATTTTCTCAAAAGCAGTGTCAAAGGTACCAGTAAAACAGTCTCATAAGGAGGACGGCTTTATAAAACAGCATTCCCCAGAGTAAGACACTAACAGCTGGTTAATATTCATCACTGCAATTTACAGACACTAGTTGAGTGCTATGTCAACAAAATTTACTTTTGTTCAGATAAAGGTTTTTGAACTGGTTTAAGTATATTTTGTTAGCTGGAAAATCATGGTTTTGCACAGTGTAAGTCTGTGTACAGCTGTAGAAATTGCTTCCTTTAAACAAGTATCTATATTGCTATCAATTTAATCAAACTTAAATAGATGTAGTCAAATGATCTCCCAGTCTACAGTGATTTTTCCCAAATGTTAGAAAGTTAAATTAAACTTTCAAAAAATATATATGCTTGTTATGGCATAAAATCTGTGCAGTTAGAAGCTTTTTCTTGAGACTTTTTAAAAAATAATGCCTACAACAGAATGGAAGACAGAAGGTTAACCTGGTTTAAGGGGACTTGAATATAAGTCCAAGTTTAAGAGACATAAGCAATTCTAAATTTAAATGTGAATCCGTTTGGGAATTGATGTTAAACTGTTGCCACTTTTACAAACCACTTAGAAACTTCTCACTTTTGTTCCCATACTCCCTGCATGTGCAGCCCTTGGAGCCATTTTCCTACTGTGATCCCGCCTTTAATAATTTTTTAAGTGCAGTTTGTACTTGTATGTAAACTATGATGATGAAACATGATAGACAGCAAAAGCTTCAGATCTATATGTTGAATTGCAGATACTTACTCATGTTATTACTGCTCCATTTCTCACGTACACAGCATCAAACTTGATGCAACTGTGCGGGAAAACTCCTGGTATTAGAATGACATTAGAGTTAAATAGAAAAAAAAAATTACATTCTCATTCTTTCTGATAGCATTTGGAGAATTATCCTCATCTCATACACAAGTGCTACAGCTTGCTTTTCTCCCAAGTGCATCTTGCCTTAGCAGAGGTGTCAATGTGATTTTCTTATGCAAACTTATGCCATGTGTGGATGTATCAGGGATTGTGTGTATATTCCCCAGTACATACCATTTATGCTGTGGTATTTGTAAAAGGAGGCTCTTTATTTGTTAGCCATTAGAGGCCCCAGTCAGATATAAGCATTTTATTTGGCTTAGCTTGAGACAATTTCTGCAGCAGTGTTTGTTGAGTATAAAGCTGCAAAACAGAGCTGCTCTGCTCAGCAGATTGTGGACCTTAACATGAGCAGAAAACACTTATGATTTTAATTGTGTAATTAAATTTCACAGAAAGAGCCCTTTACAAGAGTGAAAAACAAACATTTTTGACATCCAGTCTCTAAATGTTGCTAGCAGTTTTTCTTGTTTTCATGTTAGTGACAACTTCCAAATGTTGATGTTTGTGTTCACTGGCATCCCTGTTTACCCACTTTCCCACCTTTCTCATCTTTCACATACCAAATATTTCACTTTATGGTGTAAAGGACACTAAACTATTGCAATACAGATATAAGATTGTTGCCAAGCCCTTTATGTATTTATTTTTTGTGAATGGAATGTATAGTTGTTATGTCAAGGCTCACTATTAATGCTCTGGCTTCTTCCATGTTATTCTTCTCCTCTGATTTTTGTCCCTGTTACTAGTAGCCATGTCCTCCAGTTTTCTCAGATTCACAGTTATTTCTCACACCACTTGGAGCAAACAGCTGTGAGAAGAAAAGAGGTGTAAAATGACTTGGACACTCAGGAGTTTACAGTGCACAGTTTTGACAGACCAGATTACCATAACAGACTGACTCTTGGCTATCCATGCAAAACTAGTTTCAACCATTTGCAGTTGGTGGTAGTTCACAACTTTCAAAGCACGCTGTGACTGACTGTCATGTTTAACCTGAAGTGTTTTGGAAGGGGAATTGAAAACCATGCTCCACAAATCTGACTTCTGAGGAAGAAACACAAACCCATTTTTGAAATCTGGGATCCTTGTATGCGGGTAAGGTGATGGAATTCAAAAGTTTGTTTTAGTCTAATTTTTGTAAATGACAATCTGTGTCTGAGGTGACAATGTACACTGACATCTTGAAAAGCCAGCTCTATCCTTGGCTGCATCAGAAAGAGTGTGATCAGCCGTTCAAGGGGAGTGATTCAGTCCCTCCACTGTGTTCTTAGATCCCATCTGGAATACCACATCTGCCTGTGGGGTCCTCAGCATGGATATGGATCTGTTTCAGCACGACCACAGGAGAGTCAAATAGATGATCAGAAAAGTGGAGCACCTCTCCTATAAGAAAGGCTGAGATTTGGAGCTGTTCAGCCTGGAGAAAAGAAGGGTCTGGGTGGTCTTTGAGTACTTAAAGGGGGATATAAGAAAGATGGAGACGGAATTTTTAACAGGGCCCTAATACTGTAAGGCAAATAGCAGTGGTTTTAAATTAATAGAAGGTAAATTCAAATTAGATACAAGGAAGAAATACTCTAGAACCAAAATAAACATTGAGATGGGAGCTATACCACCATACTTATATCAGAACTATCGGCATATATTTTATTATTAAGAATTAAAAACTCTGATGAAAGCACTATATTAAAGTCTAAATTAAATCCTGACATGGCTATAGTGTCAATAGATGATAATTTCCCTACCACCAATGACTTTGTGTCAGTATTTAATTTAACTGATATCTTAAAAATACTGTTGCCTCTTCCTGAGGCATCTATAATTTCTGTTCAGCATGCTGCAACCTTTTTTCCTGTGCAGTTATTTCATTTTTCTTGTATGTGCAAATAGCTTCCTCTGGTGTATCTATATCAAGTGAAACACAAATTGTATTGGCACCACTGGGCTTAATTAATCTTCTTTTTTCTCTCTTTTAAAGAAGATGAAGAGCAGTAATATAAGAAATAAATAATGTGGGAACAGATTTATTTCCCAAGTGAGAGAAAACAGACTGTCTCTCTAAGGGAGGAGTTAGTTTAGTCTGTGGTTTTTAAAACCTGGCAAGGTAGTGGTCATGGCCAAAATAAAAACAAGGGAGAGGGGTATAATAGAAGACCCAAGCTGAGTATATAATTACCTAATTAAATTTCTTTATTTCTGTCTAGTCAGTGCCTTTTTTAATATTCATCTTCAGGTTATACAGGATACAAATTTGACAGTTATACAAAGCCAGTAGAAAAAAGCAGAAGAGAGTGAAACTTTAAGAAAATCTATGGAGATTAAATTTACCAAAGAGAAACTTTAAGTCTCCTTTTCAGTGGCCTATTGTCTTAGATGCCTGTAGGAAACAGTAAGGAGAAAAGCAATAGATAAACTTGCATCATGTTCACTTCAGGGCCTGAATTAAAATCCATCATTTTGGTGTTATAGTGTCTTGCTCGTTTGGCATTCTGCAAGCCAGAAATGTATCATTTAAATCTACTTTAAACTCTTACAAAAAGGAGCTTCCCTGTAAAATTCCATTTGAAAATTTTAGACTGTCTTCTTTAATTTTTAAAAATTTAATCAGGAGTCTATATTTTTTGGCAACTTCCTGTTACTCTAATTTTCTTCCTGTGGCCGAGTGACAAAACACACGGTTTTAACTTACCTTTGTTAAATGTAGGACTTAATAAAACACATATTAATACTGCAAAACAATAAGTGATGACGTTTAGCTCATAAAGTAATGCCCAAATTTTTTTATCTTTTTTAGCAAAAAATTTTAAAAAATATTTTAAAGGTTATGCAGTGACTTAAAAGATGAAATGAACGTTTGTTTTAAATAAAAAGGAAGCATTTCAGAATTATATAGTTCATGTACAGGGGAATGGTAAAATGTGGTGGTGATACATGAAAATAATTAAATTCACAAGTCATTATGTCACTTAACAGGTTTCAATGACAACAGAAAATACCCTCATGGGTTACCCCTCATGAGGGGTCAGGCCTCACCCAGCTGCTCTCTCACAACTCCTCAGGGGTGAACTGGTATGGTAAAAGTGTGAAAATTTGCAGGCTGGAAAAACCCCAGTTTAATAGGGAAAGAAATTTATGTGCACAAGCCAAGTAAAAAAAGGAACTTATTCACTGCTTCCCATTGGCAGGTAGGTTCATAGCTATTTCCAGGAAAGCAGGTCTTCATCATGTGTAGCTTTTAACCGTGAAGACAAACACCAGAATTCCTTATGTTTCCCCTCCTTTCCTGTAGCTTTTATTGTGAAGTATGATGTTATATGGTGTGAAACATCCCTCTGGTCAGCTGGGGACAGCTGTCAGGGCAGTGTGCCCTTCCCACCCTTGTGCACCCCCCTTACCTCCTTGCCCTGATGCTGTGTAAGCACTGCTCAGCAATAACCAAAACTTCCCTGCACTCTCAACACTGTTTTGGCTGCAAAACAAAGCACCATTATGAAGAAAACTCACTCCATTCCAAGTACAAAGTTTCTGTGTATCATGCCTTCTTTTCACAGTTCTGGCAAATGTCGTGCAACCAAGCTCTTCAAGTGCCAGCAACATTTGTAGTGTGCTTTGATAGCACATTGCAAAAGGATCCTGGATGAGACCCTTAGGGACTAATGATGGGTATTAATTTGCAGTGCTAAAATATAAAATTGAGGGAGTTCACTTTGATTTGCAGGGAGTTATTTTCAATATTGTTATGCAAATGGAAAAAGAACAAATACCTGAGGAATCAAACTTTGTTGCCTGAACAATCTTATGTGCTTGAAAAATCCCTGTTGGAGGGGTTTATTGAGTAACCACTGACACACAGAAAGATGAAAGTTATAACCACAAGGAAAGGACTCAGTTCAAAGTCAATTTATGCAAAATGTGTGAGTGGGTGCTAAAGTTGACTCCGTTTCCTAGAAGCCTCTTTCATCAATTGTACAGTGCAACCTGGATGCCACATGATGGCTCGGGGACACATTGCACTGGGTTTGTTCAGCTTAGGACCCAGGGTGATGTAGGTTCAGTGTAGATTCAGACCTGCGTACCTCAATGAGTGGTGCCTAAATCTGAAGATTAATCAACTTTGTCATATAATGTGCAAAATTGCAACCCTTTTCTGCTTTCAGCAATAGGCTGAATTAGATGTGGGTAGTCACACCTCAAAAATCGTAAGTGAAACTTAAATGCAGACCTAGATTTTACACTTACTGTTGCCTGTAGTTCATATATCATGAGGTTCTCAGTGTCCAATAATCCCATGTCTTCATGAATCTTATGCACAATTCAGAACTGGTGACTTTTACTAGTTCGCTTTGCTGTAATGGACCCTTAGGCTGTGAAATTCACCTAAATTATAAGTTTAAGAAGCTCTGAAAATTTCTTCCCAGCACACAATGTGTGAGTAAAATTTTTTATAAGTTCTCCAAGACTCATTTTAAAGGAGAAAATAGAAGGAATAAAAAAGTTGCTGTAAGTGATCTAAGCACAGACTTCAACAAAAACGTATTTTAGTGTCTAAAGAGATGAAATTGATATACTGCTCTCCACCAAGAATTTCTTTCAGCCTGCCTGAGTGGTGGGTTGTTCTGGTATGGAAAATGATTGGTGTCTTTTTATGCAGGGTGCCTGAAGGGATGATGGAGCCCTGAACAGCCAAGGATCTGTGAGGTCCACTGTGAAGCAACCCATGTGATCCAAATATAGCTTAGAGCCAAATCTCTTATTTTGCCACACTGTCAACAGGAACAAAATAACCAAAACCAGCCCACAATGAAAATAATTGTAGTCATATAAAAATTAAAACAGATGTATCATCTTTTTTGCAGTGGCTGGAGGAGAATACCAATGAGGCAAGCTCTGAATAAGAATCAATAATAAAATCTTTTTTTATAAGATAGTTGATTTAATTTGCAAAAGAATGTAGTTAAAAAACAAACTCTTAATACTTTAAATTCAAATTGTTGAACTTAATTTTTAAGCCCGAATATGAGTTCCACGACCTTCTAAGGGACAAAGGTAACCTGTGCACTACTTCTGGAATATAAAAAAGTGTAAGTTACTTTGGGCAAAAGTTTTGTTGCAAATTAAAATTCTTGCCAAAATGCAGACAACCCTTTATAAATAGACATCTCTTTCTTTCACTAATGATATTTTCCTTTCTTTTTTAATATAGTATTAGAGTTATATATACACTCAAAATTGAAGTTTTTAAAAAGAGTTTAAAGAGTTTAAAAAACAGAAGTTTAAAACAGAAGCCTTTTAGTGGCCTAAACTGTGTGCAGCTGTGTTTTCTTAGGTGCAGGAGACTCATTTCTAAAGCTGCCTTTTATGTTTTAGTGCATCAAAATTGTCTGGTCAATGTGTAGATGTACATTTATGATACAGATATTTAGCTTAAGATCAGAAATGTTTAAAAGCTGAGTATGAAACTTTTTAGGAAAAAGACCATATAGACTTCTTAATAAGAATGTTTGGGAAACTAAGTATTAGTATCAAAAATAACTTTTGCCATTGATTTTGAAGGGAGAAAAAAAAATTTAAAAGGATCTAAGGGGAAATTCCAAACATAAGAAAAGCATGCTAGTAAGATGTGGAACATGATCTGTAATCTTCAGCAACTGGCCACAATGCTTTCCTTTCTGTAGCAGTTCCCCCTCTTGCTCTGATTATGTCTTTAGGCTGCAAATTATTTATAAAAAAAAGTATTTTGAGTTCACACCTACAGTATGCAGTACAGTACACACTTTCTTAGTGTCATAAATATATTAAAAAAAGGAAAAGCTGATACTTAGATTGCACTAGAAGTGCATATTTTATTATTCTAAGTGATTTCTACTTTTAGAAAAAGCACTTTTTCTGCTGGAGAAACTGAAGGTTTAATACGGATTTTTTTAAAGATTTAACATTATCGAATTTCTGTGCACTGAAGAACTGATCCGTTAACAACTATTGTTAGGACATTGTCTATTTCTTATAAGAACGATTCTACTGACTCAAATTAAATAACATTTTGGCTGTATTGTTCTTCTACTAGAAACAGATTGGGCTGTTTTCTTTCCCCAATCAGATTGGCCCATTTTTTTCTAGTCTATGGAGTCCTAAGACATCCTACTGTATTATACATAGTATGAACTGACAGTTCAATCACTTTAAGTAGCTATTTTAACTTTCAAAATATTTTCCATTTAAATAGCTAAATTGTTCTTGTTTTCATGCTCATAGTAATGATGTACTGTTTATTCCAAGATGATAATTAATCTGTCCTCCAGAGATGTCAGACAGTGCTGCTGCCACTGTTGTTTACCAGTCTGTCTGTGCTGAGCTTTGTGTGTGTGTGTGATTTTGTAAGGAGGTGGGAGTCATGGGCGAAATTGTGTCAGTGTTATTGTGAATGGAAATTCGAATGGAATTTGTAATATCTGACTGATTTAATATTTGTAGATTTGACTTGTCAGTTGATGAGGAGAGCAAAGTACAACGTAAACAGTATTTTTTGCTTTCTTATAACTTCAACACAGCTGTCAGAGTCCTGTGGGTTAGACAGGATTGCCTAACCTCAGAAGTCATACTTCTCAACTTTATGACTAAAAAACAAGTGGTATAACTCCCCAGTCACTTTAGAAGTGGTCAGAAAGGTGGTTTGTATTTGTACAGCTTTAGTAATAAAAGTCACATTCAGGGCATATGAATGATTCTGTTGGAACCAAAAACAAATGGGATCAAAGATGTCCTTTGCCTTCTTCCTCTCAATATTTCTGTTACTCTGCTGGAGGTTTCTATCCCCACACTTCTGCTGACATAAGTACATATTGAATTGCTTATTCAAATGAATATACAAATAATATGTCTAGAAGGAAACGAGTATTTATTTAGTTTTGAGGTGTTTTAGAGCAGTATTTGTTTTTCTTAACCTAGATAATTTCACAGGTCTCCCTTAGGGAAGGGTTAAACAGTTGTGTCTACATCACTGGCAGGAGAGAAGTGTGGGAGCAAACAGCTGACAATGGATGAGAGGTGATAATGATATAAACCTCTCTGTTACTGAGAAATATCTTTGATATATTTTTGAAATATCTTATATCTTTGATATAAGCAGACTATTACATTCCAAAAAAGGGAAAATTGAAATTATTGGAGATGATGCCAGTGTTCGGTAACACCAAAATTCCATATTTATAACAAGCTCAATAACAAACTATCATGGAGTTAATTTTGCCTGAAATTGACTGGACAGCATGGAGTAGTCAATTTTCAACTTTCAGCCTTTCACTATCAGACAGTACATTATCCCTAATGCAGTGTAGATGTGAGCTGTGTTAAAAGAAACTCCTTCCCTTCTCTGCTCCTGCTTTTGGCTGCATGTGTCCAGTATTTCCCTTGAGTCAGATCCAGTGACAGAAATTCAGCCCACCACTAAAAGAATAAACCCAAAGCAAACAAAAATTAGTTTTCCATTAGATTAGGTTGCTAAAGTGACTCATCCTGCAGCTGTGGATTAGTTACATCTCATGCACGGAAATGAAACAGCAGCTGGGACTGGGGAAGAGACCACCCTGCTCAGTGACAGCTCACAGTTTCTCCAAACATGCTGTCATGTTCTGGAAGACACAATCTCACCCTCAGCCCACTTCCCTCCCTTCCTGTCAGCATGAACATCTGTGGGGCAATGATGTGGAGCTAAAGAGCTGACCTGTGCTATTTCTAGTCTGGATCAAGTTTACCAAACAGTGATGCAAACTCTCGCCTTGCCGTAAAGGAAAGGATAGTGCAGAGCAGGGCTTAACAGCCAGGACTAAAGTGAGGCTTCTCTTCACAACAGGATTGCTTTCTTAAAGTCCCTACAAAGCTCTGGATTTAGGATATAACTGTAAGGCATCTTATTCCAATCTAAAACACAACTTCAGCACTCATGCTGCATCTTCCCTTACACCTGGGCAAGTATTCCTCTGAGATGATGATGGCAACCAAGTCCAGAGAAGTAATTTGTTTCAAAAAAAAATTATTTAAAAATAGTTTTTTGGCCGTATGACATCTCAAAACACCTCATTGCTTTATCAGGTGACTAACAAGGGAAAGAGTAGAAACTCTGATTGTGGTAGTCCATAATTCAAGCAGTCAGCGAATTTCATCCTTAAATATATCTACTCTCGGTTGATGCAAGTAAGAAAAAACACTTCTCTGGAGCATCCCTGGTGTCCCAAGTGCAAGTAGCCATATGATTTAGTATTTTTATTATGGAGAGAAAAAACAATTCTGACTAGTTCTTTCCTCTTTAGTGTCTCTCTTTTATGATACCTAGAATTCTAGCCCCGCATTGCAAATAAGTGATAATAAAACTGGCACAATACTAATCTGCTGTTTCCAAGTTTCAACATAGTGGAGGAAATCAGTGATCTACATTACAGTCTACATTATGGTACAGAGTCTACATTAGTGGAAGAAATAATATTTCTGGCATAATTACTTTATGCACCCAAACACAATGTATAAAAATTATTTTCCTGATAATGAAGATGATCGAAAACATGTCTCTATAATATTTGTGACTGCGAAAAGCTGTTTTTCTATTACAGAAAGGAGGTTTTGTTTTTCTTAATTGTTGCAATTATTTCTGGGAAAATTTATGTACCTCAATTTGGAAGGCACATGAATTTGTAAATTGATTGTGAAAATATTCAGTCTGAGCTTTCCACATACCATGAGGTTATAAATTCTCTTGCCTTTTCAATATGCCAGGAAGTTTCAGACCCTTTTGAGGGAAAAGAAGAAAAAAAAATCCCTTTTAGTCCCATCAGTTTAAGACTTTGTGTATGAGGATGACAGATCTGAAGATCATTATCTTCCTGTAGCATGATGACACCAGGCTTTTTCAAGGAATCCCTCCTAAGAATGAGTGCCAGGAATACCAAGATGGCAGTTCAGACTCTGGTCATGATGGATGCAGGAAGGAGGATGGGTGACACTCTGGTTCAGAAATTCCTGGTAGCTGGGAGAACAGCAAGATGTCTTTGGTGGTGTATGTGCCTGTGGCTGTAAATGCTGCTGACAGTGCCAGGGGACTGAGGGAGGCTTCCCCTTGGCCACCAGATCATTGTTTTCTGTCTGTAAGCTGATGCATTTTTTTGCCTTTCTTTCTCCCTTTCAAAGATTCTTTTAAGAATTTCCTGCCCTATTTGAGCAGAAGGGAGAAACAGACAACCTAGTTTGGTGAGGATGAACCATATGTACGTGTAATTTGAAGGCTGAGCCAATGTTGCAGACCAGACTTAGGTTCAAATCCAAATTAAGGATAGGAAAGAACTCTCTATATAAGAAAATTCCATTTATCCCTGAAACTGCAAGGCAAGGCTGTTTTAATGCTGCTAGGGGAACCTGGCATGGATCAGTTTCTCCAGAACACAACCTATGCTGGTCCAACTGCCCTATGACTAGTAGACTTGGGCAATTTTTTAAAATCTGGTGTTAGAGAATTTGGATATTTTTTCAGAGATTAAAAAAAAGCCAAAAACAAACAAACAAATGTTGTATTAGTTGCATTTAAGAAATTCTGCTTAAATTCTTCCATTGACCTAAAATGGCATATTTTTTTATTATAAGATAAAATTTTATTTTAAATTTATTTCCTATTTTAAACAAAAAATACTGCTTTGATGCAAAACATGCAAGAAATTATTTTAATTAAAATTTGCTCTCACTCAGAAAACTGTGGTGGTAATAACATTATACCCGTATTTAATTTTTTCCACCATTGAAATTCTTACCTAAATGAAACCCAAATTGATGATTAATTTAGGAGCTTTGAAGTTCCCTTTTCTTACCCAGAATATTCATTATTTTCTTCAGTACTCTGCACTTTCTTTAGAAAATTCATGGGGTACAGATATGTAACTCTAAATAAGCAGGCTGGTCTCCACCCTGTTTCGTCCTTATTCCCAGCAGAAATATTTGTGTAGGCATTTGTGGGAATGTAATTTCTATCCCAGTTTCTTTCCTTAGTAATCTTGCCACAGGTCTCTTTTTTATGGAGTGGTAAAACCAGGTCTTGTATGTGCAGTCTTTAAAACAACAAAACAAAACGAAAAATGTTCCACAATTGATTCACAATCAGTGTAATGTGCAACTAAAATGAATTATTCTGATTAAACTTGTAAATTCGTACAATTGTCTTACTGAGAGCTATAGTCTTTATGTTTTGTTCTCTTCTGTTAAAATCTAAACCAAACAAAGAATAAAAACTCTTTTGGTGCCTTTTTGGTGCTCTTCTAGTTACAAAAAAGAATTGCATATTAATTTTATTGTGGGATCTTAGACATTTTCTCACCCAGCTTTGGTTGGTATTCTGACTACAGCATGTGAAATAGAAGCCATTGAAGTTATGGCAAAGAATTTCTCAGAATTTTTTACTGTTGACTTGACTTTGCTCTTTTTACAAATTTCAGCTGAAACAAAGAGAAATTATGTTAAGTGCTTCTGGAAATTCTTCCTTTCAGATGAATCAGAAGAATAGCTAGACACAGTAATGTTTTCATAAAATTGCACTCATTATAAAAAAAAAATAAAAATTGTAATCTGCAAATTCTGGTCAATAAGTGGTTTTTTACTTCCCTGAACAGAAGGATGAATAATAACTTTAGGATTTCTCCTTGAGTATATTATTCTTTGATCTTACAGTATTACTTTCTGTTGATATTTGTCCTTTTTTCTTCTGGCTTCCTTTGGTAAATGAATATATGTGGAGCTTCTAAAAATTGCTTCAGTGGAACTAGTAAAAAGGGAATTACACAAACCCATTCTCTCCCCCAAAAAACAATCCTCTTGAAACAGCTAATTATTTTCATGTTTGTGGGCATCCCTACACTAAGACTCTTCTGAACTCCCACGGTTCTAGACTGTCTCATTTTCTGACCTCCCAAGTAAAACTTTTAGTGGAAATGCAGTGTCAAAAGACTTCTCCTTGATCTCTCTGAAAAAGCTCTTTCTTGTTATAGTTTTAAGCTCCTCAGCTGCAAATCTGCTAGTTACACAACAAATAATTCTGTCCATATAAATGCTGCAAAACATCCCAGATTTAGAAATCACCTCAAAACAGAGGCTAGATCTCCTTGTAAATTAGCTAGTCTGAGTAAAGGATTAAATTATCCAATACTCAAGCATATTCCTCATAATTATGTGAAAAGAAAAAAAAAGTTCTATTGTCGATACTGTGTTGGGGCAGTTCCATAGTGACAGAAAGAATTCCCTTTATTCCTCCTATTTTGTTTTCTTCTAAACCTGTAAGAACGGCATTTAGATTTTCCTAAACTGACTGAAAATAGCACTCAACAGAGCCTGTCTTAGTCTTCTGTCGACCATCCCCTAAGTATTTGCAACCACTGATGAGAGCCTTCTCCTCTCCAGGCTAAAGAGGCTCAGTTCTCTCAGCCTTTTCCCACAGGACAGATGCTACAGATCATTAATCTCTCTGTAGCCCTTTGTAAGACTCCCTCTGGTTATCTCCATGTCTCTCTCCTATTGAAAAGCCCAGATCTGAGCACAGTATTCCAGGTGTGGCTTCACCAGTGAAGTCTCTGCTCACCTGAGCAGAGGGGCAGGATCACTTTCTGTTGGCAGCCTTTGTGTGATGCAGCCCTGGACATCACTCACCTTCTCCAGGAGCCCCAGGCCCTGCTCTGCCAAGCTGCTGTCCAGCTGGATTGCCCTGAGCACATGTTGGTGTTTGCAGTTCTTCCTCCCCAGGAGCAGGACTTTGCACTTCGTTGAACTTCATGAGATTCCTGTTAGCCCATTTCTCCATATATTGAGGCCAACATTCTTTGCATGGCTAATAAAATTATTTTAGTGTTCCTGTGAAAAGGTATTTCCTCACCTACTGCAGTATAAATGATAAGATTATTTTTTGTTTCTCTTGAACTCTATGCTGTTTAAAGATGGGTGGAGTTTATCGGTGTTATGTGATAATTATTGAAATTAATGTCTTTTATTTTCTGTGGCTCTATTAAATTATGGTACTTTTCTTAACATCCTATTTTAATAACAATCGTTTTGGGAATAGTGCAGGCATTTGCAGAACTGATACGGGAATTAATTTTTTTGAAGGCCTTAGAAAAATTATCTATTTTAAAACCTTTTCTAGAACTGTGTTTGAAAATGTTTTTTCAATATTTTATTCTGGAGTAATGTCTTAATCTTCTAAATTCACCTTTCTAATCATGATAAAAAAGCACCTTGTGGACTCTTTGATCTTTAGTTCCAAAATATATTAAATATCTTATTACGGTTAAACATAAAGAATGTTATTAGGAATTTATAGTGGTTACCACAGTTGCTGATACTGAAGTGAAAATTTTGTAACACTGGAATCGTTAACATGTCTAGGGAAAAAAAGTAGAGTCTTTAACCTTGCCAGTGGCCTAATAAATTCAGTAAGTTTCTAAGTAATGTAAGGAAAAAGAAGTAATGAAAGTCTTTTCAGTGGTTAATAACTTCTCCATTCTTCTGTCTTCTTTAGAGTTAATCTGTCTTTGTTCTTCCCCTGAAACCTTTTCCCAGTCAGTCAAGTGCTTTGCTTCTTGTAAAAATCGTCTTATGCACCCCAATGCTCAGAATGTTTCTTCAATACATCAACACTGATATTTTTACCCCCTTTTTTTTTCTGAAATGGATGTGATTTGCTAGAGGATTTTTATTTTTGACTAGACCTGTCTGCTAGCATGATTATATATCCAAGAATTTACATGCATGAATCTGTGTGTATAGTCCCTTAGCTATCAATATCTAGTTTTCCAAATGTTAAAAAACTTAGCTTCTTCTTCTAAAAAAAAAAAAATAAAATATCCCAAATGATATTAACTTCTAGCACTTATGCCCTTGGAAAAAACCCAAAAACTAATCAGCAAACAATCACACCAAAACTTGTGGAAAACCTGGGAGACCAAGGTCATCTGCTATATGAGAAAAGGTAAAAAAAATATTTTACACATTTCTGAATTGTTTTTCTGGATGAGTTTAATAGCTTGAGAAACCAGAATGTTCAGGATGGAGTCATTCTGAAGAGTGCCATCCAAAAATCACAGTCATTCCCACAGCCCAGGCAGTAGTCAGCTGTTCCCACAGGGTGTATTAGCAAAACTTTTCCACAGCAGCAAAGCCTTTAGATCAAATTTCACCTCTTCAAAAGTTATCTAACAGCATTGGTGAAAAAAAGGTTACATAACTGAGAATGAATTCTCACTTACAGGGTTGTAATTCAAGACTTTATGAAAGTACGTAAAACCTCAATGCACAAAACCAAAAGCATGATAAAAAATTAAAAGTATATGAAAAGAAAACATATTTCTGTGGTTTTCCTCTATCAGAGTGAGACTAAATCTTAGCTGCTCATACTGTTTTGTAGTATAGGTGAGGATCCAACATTTGGTAGGTTCAGCTCTCATGAGATGAGCATATGGTGCCTCACGTGAGGGGGGATAGGATGAAGGCATTCATGTTATCTGAGAAAAAACATTCTGGAAATAGACAGTTACATACTAATTTCTGAAATGAGATGAAAGATGTTCCTTCTCTAGTTTTGTAATCTACTTTGATTGCTTAGATATCTTTTGTTCAAAGTCTGTTTCTGGCCCCTGCTAATTAGATGTGTTTCACTCAAAGCTTTTTTCTCACAACACGAGTTCAGTTTGCCATGATCTTTTACCCCTAAAAACTTTTATTTGCTGAAGTAAAAGCTTATATTTTACATGATTGAGAGTAATTATTATTGATACCACGAATCATACAAAGCTGATTCCCACTGTGTGAAATTACAATACAGGCTTGATACTGTTATAGTAATGTTACTGGAGCCATGCCTTTGGGATGATAAATAACCTTGCCTATTAAGTTGTTGCAGTATCGATTGATCCTAAAAACCTAAAAACTCCTTTCATTTCAATAGTAAATGAAAAACAAAATATCATAGCAGTATGTGGACTTATATATCTGGCCTTTTAATATAAATCAGGCTTTCTTATTAAAGTAACCCTGTGCAATTTGGTTAGTTCAGTATATGGTAGAGAGTAAGAAAAATATTTATAAAGTTTATAAAGTTCACCTATTTAAAGCATTCATCTCCCTAATATTAAAATTTTGCATTCCAATATTCCGTAATAATAACAATTCCTCTTTTGATAGTGAGACAAATGTGAGTAGCAACTGACTTGACTAGCCAAATCCAGCTGCTCATGATTAGCACTATCAAAGCAGTGTTTCTTGCTCTCTGAAATACTGTAGATTCCTTACTCTTCTGGAATCACCTAATTTCTCTGGCAAACGCATAACAAAGCAACTATGTGTGTAATCCCATACATAAACATCCTGTCTTCTTTGCACCAGGAAGCATAGGTATTTTGAAGAGCATGATTGAAAAAGCAACAGCTTACAGTAGAACTAGAATTATTATTTCCTTACCATCACCACTCCTATTTTTTTAAATCAACAGACAACATGAAATTCAGCTGAGATATTTCTACAAATGCTGATTTATTTCCTTTTTGTTTCTCTGACACCACATTTGAACTGTTAGCCAGGATTCTGATTATAGCAAGTTAGATACCTCATGAAATTATGGGCACAGCTGTAATTCTGGGTGCTCTTTACCATTTAGAAAGCTTACCTCAACCTATGTTTTATTTCACTTTCTTTTGAAGATTAAGATTAGTCTTTCAATTTTTTGATCCCTTCATTACTGAACAAGTTACAAGTTTTCCTTAATGCTGCTTTATCATCATCATAGCAAAGCATGTGTCAAATCAATTGTTGGATAAACTTTCCAACATAGTTTATCTTCAACTGAGCAAATTGCATGAAGTAGTGTTTAAATTTATTCATTTATCAGAATTTATAACAGATGAGTTATGCTGTTTGTTACTTGTTTATCTAATGTAAGTCATAGATATAGATCAAGTCCACCACATAATATGGAACTGCTATCAAGCTGAAGACTTATTAATTTATCTTTGTAGTCCTCTACAAAATATATATCGTCCCTGAGTGCTCAGATGATAATGATAACGATAACAATAAGGATGCAACTATTAGCTAAAAGTTGTAAACACTACTAGACTACTGTGTTCTAGACTGCAGAACACAATATGTATTTGTCTTTCTTTGTAAATTTGTCTGTTATCATAAGTTGTGGAGAAAGTTTTGCCAATTTGTTGCTTGCCATGCCTTATATAAAATTTTAATTTTTACAGTTGCTAATTTTACATTTCCAATTTAAGAATCACTTAATGTGGGGAACTGAGTATTCAACAGACTTTGGGTTGGATATGTTAGGTTTGAATGAAACCTAAAAACTTAAGTATTCCATAGTATATGCAGTGGACTCCCTTAGTTTTAAATGCCTCTGTTCCAGAACAACCAATCAAGAATTATAATTTTGAAAGTATCAAGAAGTGAAAACAAAAATCTGAACCATAATTATTGGACCAGTAATGACTTCTTGAATTTGGAAAAAACCCACATCAACCCTGAAGCATTGAATGTGTGAGTAGTGTCCATTGCTGTACTGTGTAGTTGTTCTGGAACTTCATAATGACAAGAGAAATGTCACTCTTGCTTACAATTTCTATTCCAAATGTTTGAGCAGAAGAACCCAACTAGCATGCTTATCTCTCAATTGCAAGCTGCTTTCCTTGCTTTTTGAGGTGCCAAAAATTCCAGCTGCCCAATATCCTACTGAGAAAATCTTCAATTTTCCCTGGCAGCTTTTATGAAACAGCAAACTTTATCAATTATAAAACCCTTATAGAAGATCTAAAGTTGAATATGCCAGGAAGAATCTAAAACCAACCAAATAAAAGCTTAGGGTTTATCTGCTGGTTTGATTATTCAAGCTCAAACTCATTTATAGAGAATCCTCTTTTTCTTAACAGATCTTAGATTGCTGTGAAGTTTTTCCAGAGTTGGTAGGATTGAGAAGTCTCAATTGCTCTGGGGGTGCTTCTCTTTGGCTGTAAACAATTCTCTTTACGGAAAGCAGCAACAGAGCCCAGTGTGAGGTTGTTTGCTTCAGGAATGCTTGGAATCAGAACACCTACCAGATTTCTCAGCTCTAATAATAACATAGAGAACAATTAACAAAGAGGAGAATACAAACTGTGTGTGGAGGGATTGTTTGTTCTTTGGCTGGCTGGTTTCTATTATTTCTAGGCTGTATGCATAGGGGATTTCTATCCAGAGACTGTGCTCCTCAGGTGTCTGTCACACAGATCTTCAATTCTGAGTCTCCTATGAGCTTTTTGAGCAAAGTAGTAATTGGTTTTTATTATTGACCCAGCAGAACTGTTTCCGTCACCAAATGTATAATTTCTGATTGCACAGATTCTCTTCGTACTACACCATTCATGTACTTAAAATATAGTATTTTATTTTCTGTTAGTCTGTCTCACTTTGATTCTCAAATGGCATTTTAAATGCATGAACTTTGAACATATGATGGCACTGTTGTGTAATCACTGAACTCTCTTTAGTGCCCCTGCCATGTGTGCTTTTGTTTTTCAGAAAAAAAAAAAAGCCAGCACAAAACCCCTAACAAAGCTCCAGAAAGTAATCTTTACGGTTTTTTAAAAAAACCTTTTCTCAAGAGGTCATGTATTTTCACTCCATCTGTGACTTTAGTTTATCCACCAATATCTTGATCTCTTTAAATTTATTCATCTTGTCAGTGATTTCAGGCTTTTTTTCTTCTTTGTGTTTTCAAAAGCATAGGATAAAATATTTGATTTTTTTTTCTTGTTTTGATTGTTTACTATCAGCATACTTCTGGCAACACATGGAGGTTGATTTCATTGCCAATATTCCTAAATGATTTTCCCAGCAGAGCTCTGGGCCTGCAAGTGCATGTGCACTACCCAGTGAGATTTTGTTGTCCCTGGGGCCCCTCAAAACAACTTTCAGTCTATTTGCTCAAGAATGATAATAGAGTCATACCCTGCAGGAAGCCAGATAGAAGACTTCCTGTCTCCTATACAGGAGAATAAATGGAACACCAAAGTTCAGAGGATCTGGGAAGGTCAAGTGAAAGGAAGCTGTGTCCTTTCATTTTCTAGCTAGCTGAAGCTGGTAAAGTCTGAGCGGATTGGTTTTGCTTCAGAAGTCTTGTCAGGGAAAAAAACCCAGCTTAAAAGAAAAAATTCTGGGAGTCATGGTTCTCAGAAACTTTTGCTCTGTTCTTTGGGTCAGTTCACATGTCTTCAGGCTTGTACTGTCAGCAGCAGTAGCAAACACAGATGACTCAGTTCACAGCACTTTGTGTTTGGTTCCCTCCAGGGAAACAAGGGACAAGTATAAATAGTGCTCCTTTCCCCTTTAGTTGACTCATTAATAGCATACAAAGCTTTGTTTTCTTAATATTATTTTTTTACCCATGGAATACCTGTCACCCTCCAGCAGCTTAGCTTAGTGCTTCTATCTGTAACCACTAGAGCATCATTTTCTGACCAATAGGTGTTTTGTCTGGTGTTTAATTGTTTGGCTGGAAGATGACAGAAGCAATTACTCTCATAAACAATTATGGAACTGCAGAATGAGACAGATATGAGTAACAGCCTCTCTGAAAGTGGCTAAAGATACAGAGGACTATAGAGTAAGCAGGAGTCAGCAAATTGTGATTTGAAAGATGCTAGAGAACAGAAAGCATAAGTAGAAAAATTACTTATGAGTGTTTTCTTCCCACCTTTCTAAGCTGAGATACTGTGCCCATTTTTGAGTGCTGCTGGCTGTAGGGAATCTAGCAGAAACCACAAAAACTATCAGAGGCATGCAAAACTTGACTTTTGAGTATTAAACAGATATTTTGCAGTTGTTTGGTGAAGTCATACAGAAAAATAGAAATAAATGGATGATGAAAAAAGGCAAAGCTCTGCATGTTTTAATTTCTGTTTCTGTGTTGGATAATAAATCAGTTGGAAGTATGGCAGACACAGCCTTATTCTCACTTGTATTTTTTTATTATGTCTGTATTCATCCAGCAGCCCCTGTTTGACCCTCCGTTTCTGGTTGCTACCAGGAGTGACAGAAATAGCTGTAGGTGTGTGATTCCATGAGAAAATGATATGAAATAGAGGGGAAATTTCTTAAAATCATTTAGACAACTGTATAAAAAATTCCTGGTGAAGAATAAGGACGGATGATTTAAAGTAAATGTTTTGGTGGAAGAAAAACAGGCCTCAATGCACAGTCCATTGAAGCAGGAGCTTCATTTTTATCCTTCATCTGAGTGGAGGAAAGCAAAGACAACACACCTCAGGTTCAGCTCCATCAAGGATAGCAATTAATTCTGTGTATGAATCTATTTTCAATTTCTTCCACTTTGCCTTTTTATTTTCATTGAACACAATACAGCATTTTATTTCATCATGACCTTTATTAAAGGAGTGATACGCCCTCTATATGGCAGACATTTGCTTTAATCTCTACTCCCTCAAACATTTTTATTATAACAATGACTTCTACTTTGGTTAGGAAATTCCCACCCTACAGAAAGAAAACAACTCCCCCAAAAAACTTTCAGCAAAACCTCTGTTGTTAAATGACACTGCTTCTATGCTTTAGAATTTTGCTTTTTCATCTGTGTTGCACGGTTTTTCCCACATTTCAATATGTTGTTAAATTTGTGTATGTGTATTGTGGACATGGGGCCTTTATTTCAAGATCATATTTGTTTCTCAGATATGTTCTGGCAACATTCCTAAGTTCATTTCATTTGGTATTTAATCTCCTGCAGCTCCTGTGAAGTTGGAAGAAGATTTTTGCTGTCTTAATGCTTTTATCTTACCCGGGATGTTATTTTTCAATATACTTCAAGCTTTGAAAATTCCCTATGTGTAAAGACACTATTTTAGTCTTCTTTGGAGTATATTGTTATTGCTCAAATGATGTAGTTGACTCTTGCTCTTTAACAACACAGCCATCTAAGTTGTAAGTTTTATTATTTTCCTGATTCTGGTTCGATTAAAAAGCTATTCAATGGTGCAGAAATTGGGGAGTTAACTCCTACTGAGAGTGAGCACTTCATTGGTTACCTCTTCATTCATAGACTTACCTCATTCCTGTGTGAAGAGTTAACACCCAAAAATTGAACTTCTTTTCCAAGGCTTCCCAGCCGTGTCATGTGGAGAGATCCACTGTAGACTCTGTAGCTCTTGCACTTGTTTCCTTGTATTGTGTCTGGTCTCTGAGTAAGGCTTCAAAGGGGTGTTTGCAATATTTCTTTCCATTCACATTATGTGCTTTGATAATCTCTCTTAAATGCATGGAAGTGAAACTTTTTAACTTTTTCTCTCTGTTATGTTTTCCTACTCTACATGGTGAAATAAGAACACTAATGAGTTTCCTGGATTAGCTTTTTGAGTTTAGTTAGTGTCTCAAAACTTATCACTGGATATAAAAAGCCGTAATAATTTTGACAAAGTAGCCTCTGTTTTTTCTCAACAACACTAAATTTAAAAAAAATGTACTGCAGTGAAAATCATGATGTTTTAGCAAGATAATTTGAGCCAAACACCTTTTTCATTTCTTTCTAAATAGGATGGATTGCCACACCAGTATCGAAGCATTCAGTTTATTAATATCGGAAGAAAAATATACCAGCAAGCATAAAATTATTACATCTCCTAATTAAATATTATTTTTCCTTTTGGAACCATCACATTGTACTATAACTTAAATGTATGATTTTATTTTCAGCGGAATTCTCAAGAAAAAAGCAATGCTTGTGAGAATGAATTCTGTGCCTTTGGTTTCTCCTGATAGGTTTTAAATCTTTCAGCCAATGTCAGTTTAATACACAGGTAGTCAGAAATTACTTTTCTGCACTGCTCTTTCTCTTCTCTTGTATTCCCTTTGGTTGTCATATCCCAAGTCAGAAAATGCAACCTTTTTTTTGGTAATTTATCTGATCATTATCTTGGTAGACAGGAAAATAATGACCACAATACTCTATAATGACCATAACCAACCTAAGATGAGATTTGCAGTGAATAGCTGGTTATTTTGAGGTATTTGAATGAAAACAGAATTTTGAAAAGGATGATGTTCAGAGAGACTGGAGTATCAGTCTTCTGGAAACCAGTCTTCAATAAATATAACATTTGGAATGAGTAGAAAAATCTGAACTTCTAAGTCAACATTTGCAAAAATATGTTTATATAGAAATGTATAGAATTGATCCTTGTAACATTTTCTAAAACCTTTCTGTGAGGCAAATCTTCAATTTTTCTATTGTCAGAACTGCTACCAGCCATTAGTTCTCTCAGTCTCTTATTTTCCTCTCCTGTTTGCACTGCTAAGTTCCTGATCCCATGAGATAGCAATGATTGCAAAAGTCTAGGGTAGGTTAGATTTTTAAGTTTATGGATCTATTCTGTCATTACTATATTTCATGAATATTTTAGGAGATGCAAATAAGAGCAATGGGATCCAACATTTATTTGGTTCTTATTGCTTAAGGATAGGAAATCCTGGGGAATTATTCACAGCAAAATTAGGTCCTTAATACCCTCTATTATAGTCTCCTGAATAAATTTGTTGGGGGTTTTTATATCTGATCAGTACCCATAATTTTATTCTGTATTTGTGAAATTAGTTCTAAGACATGACTTTTAAATTCAACTACTCTTCTTATCCTAGATCCCTTTTGTTAGAAGTTCAAAAAAATACTTTTCTTATTAAAGTATTTTTTTATTATTTTTATGCCTGTTACATTTACAAGCTTTTCCCAGGTGCTATTTTTCTAGATAAGTATCATCTAAAGAAATTAATAGATATCTTGTTCATATTGCAATTTTCAATTTTGAAAGTGGCTATGACCAAATTTTGTGATCAAAAAGATAAAAGAAGGAAGTAACCCCAACATGCCATATTAATGTACTGCTCAGTAATAGTCTTGCCTGGTCCAGTAAAGGAATAGACATATTATTTATTTTCCAATTAACATGATAAACTAAGTTATATTAGAAGAATGGCTTAGATAGTGAATAGGACAGAATTTATAATATTTGATGGAGTAGCTGGTTCTTAATAAGAGTGAAGGCTAGCTGCAGCAGAGGACACCTGGCTAACATCTTGATTATTTATCTGATGTTTTCACAAAATGATCTTGGAAACTGAATAATGTTACTTCACAAAATGAAATTCATAAAAGGCACAACAGATCTAAGTCTATGATCTCATAAGTTCATGGTGATTTAGTGATTTGGGGATTTAGTCTTTAAGAAAAAAAAACCCCAAGAGAATATGAAAACAGCAATAAAACATAGAGAAAGAAACAGTGGTCCTTTACAGATGTAGTGTGATAAATCTCACAGCTATCTGAGTGTAACTGTTTCATTTTGAGAGCTAAAGAAGACTGGATTTTGCCATTTGAAATACATCTATCCTAAAAATTTACTTAAAGCAATAAAAATTTTGCTTCCTATGCAAAGATTTAGATTTTCCTTAAATTTATGCTGACAGCACACTCCAGGGGTTTGATGGCTTTGATCCACAGCACTGCTCTCTTTTGAAGGCACATCCAAATCTGTGGGTTGGAGGCTGATTGCTTCGTTCAAGCATGAGCATTTTTTGTGTTTTTCCCTGGTCGTGTTCCCTGGATCTATACTTCTTCATGGCTTGGAGAATGTCTTTACTGTCACTGCATACTCAGGACAGGTTGTTTTTTGTTTGGCTTTTTTTTTTAAGTGCAATTCATGTTCTGTTATTCACATATTTCTTAATGCATGACATTTTTGCACTTCACAAAATTATAGAATCATCAAGACTGGAAGGGCTTCAAGATCATCTAGTCCTATAATCAACCCAGTACCATCATTATCACCCCTAAATCATATCTGCAGGTGCCAAATCCAGATGCCTCTTGAACACTATTTATAATTAATTTCAGTGTTGAATAATGCTTGTTTGATTCGTATTTTCAAATACTCTACTAAAATGTCATAGAAGAACACATTTTGGAAAAAAAACCCAAACCAACAAAAAGTCAAAACCATAATCCAAACCTTTGATTTCTTATTTTCTATATAAAATATACTACTACATTGCTTAGTGTAAGCTACTGAAAGCACATTGAAACACATGTTAGTCCTTACAGCTCAGTCCTTTTCTAATAAGAAAAAACTAACATTTTCCAGCACAACTTCCCTGTGCCAGGGTCCCTAGTTCAGCAGAATTCTCACGTGCCTCCTCTTACGAGTGATGACATTTCACATGTCCTTAGTTACACATTTTGTTAGGCACCTAACTAGACTAGGTGCTAACTGAAGTCTTCCTCTAGAGTTTTCTGTAGTCTGTTAAAGACAATTAAAGGGAATACAGTATAGTCTGAATTCAATGGTTTCATGAGAAGCAAAAATACAAGTACCTGCTGGGTCCCCATACAACACTGACCAACTCAAAGGTTATGGGCTGGGAAAAAGATTCTTGCTTAGTTTTCTGGTTTGCATGAGTTGATAAACATGTATTTTTAAATAAGCCGACAATAATTTTGTGACTAATGTCGGCTGAGAATTTTTATGTTCATTTAGTTTAAGTTAAATTTTGGTTGACCTTCAGATGTCAAAATATTGTATTTCACTTAGATGAATTCACGAATTCTGTCCTTAAATGCTCTTGTATGTATTTATGAAAATATCTTCGTCAAAAATTAAATTTTGTTAGTCAACTATTAGTTTAAGGATCACATTAACATTTTAACCATTATATATTATATAATAGCAAGTAGCTTTAGTAACACAGTAAACTGGAATATTTAGCTACTGCCTTAATTAGTGAACATGCTTTGTTAGATTTACTTCATATCTGATATTCCTGACAAAACATGAAAGCAAATATGTTTGATATTATTCTTTTTTAATTGTTTTGCTTTCTCCTCATAGTTTGTTGGCTCTATTCTTAAATTCAGTCAAAGTAATTATTGCATAAAAGATTTAAAACACAAGGAGTCAATATGCTTTGTTGCATATTTGTGGTCACTCTCAAAAGAAAAGCAAAGAAAAGCCATAATGAAGTCGCAGGCAACTGTGTACTAATGACTTCCCAGTAAAAGCTTCTGGGAAGATCTAAGAATAAAGGTTAATTCCAGCAAACACTAATTTATTTAAAGGTAAGTACAATATTTCTGGTATTTCTACTAGTATTTCTAGTTCCCTTCTATATTAATTTTTTTATTTTTTGTGGGGTTTTGTTTACTTGTTTGATTGTTTTTAATATGTTTTCTAGTTAAGAAAGTATGCGATTATTTCATGGAATGGAGGAAATTTATTTTAGTGTAGAAGAGGCAGAAGGCCTACTGTACATGTTTAAATCCCACTTTTGTCTTCCTCTGAGTGTTTTCTGAGAAAGAGGTAGGTTTCTGTTTCTGTTTCCAATTGACAGCACATTCACCACTAGCAGGTGATCCTTTGTTGTTACTTGTAGGCAAAATCAGTGGTTGGTTGTTATGACACTTACCTAGTCTTGTCCCTAAGCACTTGAAAAGTAGGGGTGAGTGTGTAGTTTCTGTTTGTTTTCTGTGCTAGCCTTTTGAAGAATGATAAAAAAATAACCCAGGGGAAAACCTCAAGAGGTGATGCAGTGTATTGCAAATGGCAGGATTAAGAATACTTAGATTGTACCACAGTATGTGGTAGCCTTCTCCTAAAATCTCAAAAGTGAGACATCACAGTGTCTCTAGAATACCTATTGGTATGTTTCAGGGAGGGAAAAAATGTCCAAGCTATCTAACGTAAATAATTTTTACTACAAATTGTGCTGATTCTTTCACATTCTGCTTCCAGACACCCCGAAAACAATTGATTCTCTCTCTCTTAATGGCAGCCTAGTTACTAGAAGATTGTTATCAATGTCCTTCCTTCCTTCCTCAGTTTTCTCTTTTCTAGACTAAACAAAGTCCTTCAACTTCCTTAAGAGGTTATTCTTCTAAACTCTTAATTATTCTTGTAACCTCTATCACGGAATCTTTCCAATTTGCTTTTTTTTCAGTTTTAAAGTCCCAAAGCTGTACTAAAAGCTATGGTCTTATTAATTTATTACCGATTCTCTTAATTTTTTTTAGTTTTAATTTTGTCCTTTTTATTTCTTCTTCAGTTTTGAATAAATGGAATTACCTAATTTAAAATTGTGATTTTCATATTCTAAAATATTAGCAGAATTCAATCAGCATCCTTACAGAATCCAAACTTGCTTTTCACAGTGTTCTATTTCTTTTTGCTTAATATTTTCTTGACTTTGGTAGGACTGGAATTGTAACTGAGTGACTAATAATTTTTAGACATCATCTCCACCAGCCTATGTGTATTTTTTTAGTGAAGGAAGAAATGGGAGTGTGTTACAGTTCTATTAACTTTATTAAATTGAACCTGGTGGAAGTCACATCATTTCACCTAATAACTTATCTCTTGTACAGTGTATGCATGATTTATCATTATAAGGGAAGAAAGAACAAGCCATATCCTAAAAGCTAGTCCAGAGAAGGATTCTCACTATGCCTGTCAAAGAGAAGGAACTCCCCTTTACATTCTTTTCATTTTGATGCTATCTTCTTCAGTCAAGGAAATATCCAAATTTGGACTTGTACTGATTAATCAAATTTCTCCCTGTTTAACCTCAAAGAATCTGTAGTGCTTTAAAGGAGTGCTGACAAATGCTGATGATAGTTGCCATGTACATTATTCAAGTAATTTTGTATTCACATACAATAGAGACAATTTTTCCCAGCTTGCTCAACACAAGAGAAATGTTTTTTAAAGGCAAGATATGTGATAACTGTTCCATTCCTATATATAAGGAAATTAAGTTTGTTTGCTGTGATTGTACTGCTCCTTGGTGAGCATCTCTCTTCCTAAGAGAGCAGAGAGTCACAATGCTCTGCCTCATATCAGATCAAACAGTTCAGCAGGGAATGTCAAAATGTCACATTCAGAACCAGAATTTCAGAGGTGGTAAATAAAAGAATATTCAAGTGTCATTACCCTTGCTACAAGTCAGCACAGATTGACCCAACGTGCATTTCTTTTCCATAAGACTCTCAAACAGTAGTAGACTCACTTTTAGCCTGTCTCAATCAATCAGCTCTGCTGTATTTCATCTCTTCCCTGACTTGAGAATATGCCAAGGAGGAAAGCAAGCAAGCAAATATTAGATACAGATTTGGCCTCTTCTTTTTTAATGCCATATGATGTTTTTCTAGAATTTTTAAAGTTTCACTTCTCTGTTTATTAGGCTTCTTTTTCTCATTTCCACTGACACATCTCTTCATCCAGAGGGAAAGCTGTTGGTGTTCTAAGAAGTAGAAAACAATATATTTAAATACTTTCTGCTGTAAAAGACATAGGACAACAAACATAAATTATATATTTTTGCTATATTATACATGGCTTTTTATTCATGCCTTAAGGAAAAGAAAATGAGAAAGGATATTTATATATATATGTATGTGTGTATATATATATATATATATATATATATATATATATATATATATATATACACAGTCTTCCACTCTAATAAAAGTGAGGCCTTGTGAGTTTATGAAATAATGAAAGGGAAGTCTCCCTTTCTCTTTTATTTGAAAATTTTGTTGCTCTTAGTTCATCATTTAAATAATTCTGCCATTTCATGGAAACCTGTCCTCTTTTTTAATGGTTGGTTATATCCAGCGCTCAGTCATTTTATTTTCTCTGCTCTTTACTTACTGAATTTAAAGAACCAATGCAGAAATAGATTCACAGAATGGTTTGGGTTGGAAGGAACCTTACAGATCCAGTCCAATCCCCTGCTTTGGGCAGCACCAGTTTTCACAAGATGAGGCTGCTCCAAGCACATCCAACCTTACCTTGAACCCTTCCAGAGATGGGGCACCCACAACTTCTCTGGGCAGCATGTGCTGGGTCTCATCACCCTTAAAGAATTTCTTTCTAATAACTAATCTAAATCAACTTTATTTTTAAAAATTTAATTTAATTTAATTTTACTTTAGTTTAAATCAGTTTTTTTCTTTTTATTTTTTGAAAGTCATGCAGTTTTCATAGGCTGTTTGGGATTTCAGAGATGACTTTCTGCTGGTTTGAATGGGGAAGGAAACCATGGCTGCTGGATTCCTTACAAATGCATGTAACATGATTTTTCCTTCCAAGTGGAAGATCGTTTAAGAAGGATACATATCCAATTATAACTAAAAAAGGTGTGACTGAATAAAAATTCTGATGTTAATTTAGTAAAATCCTCAATTTTCTTTCCACACTAAACAGTGTGTGCCACTGTCTCCTTTGGGAGAGCAGAGAAAAGGGAGTTGTTTTTTCCCTTCTGCCTTATCTCCCTGAAAGCCTCATTCCCTCCTGGTCCCCCACTTTCAATTATGATTCCTATCCATGGAAGGGGAATAAGCAGAAAAAACTCTTCATTGGAAAGGAAACAGAGCAAGGAATATAAGTTACTGGTGTATTTGTTTTGAGGCTGATGTTGAACTGCAGTGTGTATGTACATATTTTAATTTTCCATCTCTGACCTATGTCACCCATAAGCACAAGACAGATGCTTGACTGTTATGTTAACATAAGAAAATTTGTTACTTGATTCATTTATATGACCTACCCACGGACACTGATTAATAGGTAATGGTATTTTATAATGAACTGCAGCTGCAAAATAAGTGAAAATAATTAATGATAAATTAATAAATCAAATGTATTGTTCTGGTGTCTGTCCTCTAAAAGAGTCAAATTCATGACTGTAAAATAAGAAATAGTGAGTGCTGAGGCAGAATGAAGAATTACTGGGGACTGATGAAGACCATACCATACCAAAAATTTCAGCTAAATAGCTAAACAGAGAATATCCTAAACAACTATAGAGACAGAAATTTATGAGACCAGGTTTCAGAAGACATTTAATATTTGTGAACCATATATGTAGTAAATGTATTATGCCAATTCTTAAAAAAAATTGCAATCCTGTACTCCATTGCAGAATGTGGATGGCAAACAACACATGGGTGGCCCATGTCATAAAACAAAGTCATAAAACAAGGTATTTTAAGCAGCCTGGCTACTAAGTACTGAATGAAACAAAAGGTTCTGTGAAAATAATGTTATATCAAAATTGAAAATCTTCAGGACATTAGTTACCCTTGATTTTGCACAAAAGACTTTGAATCAAAGCCACCTCTTTTTTTGTTTTCTAATGTCTTGATGTTTGAATTGCCTTATGTTGCAAGGACGTGCTTTATTATACTTACTTGAAAGTTTAATCTGTATCTATGCTAAAACCAGAGTTAAAGCCATCAATTTTGGAAAATGCTACCTCAAATTTATAAAGGTGTTCTTCAGTGAAGAATGTATAAAAGTAAAACTAATTTCCAAATTATTCTTAACTCAGTGCTCTTGTGTAAGGATGGCTGAAATAAATATGTAACTGCCTAAGTGTTCTGATTGCTTTTAAATTAAATAACGCTTTGGGCTTTTACTTTATATGAAACAAAGAAGGCATTACTTCTAATATTATCTATATGCTTCTAATATTATCTAGAATATTTACTGCTTATAGATGAAAAGGAAGAGAAACAGAAACAAAGCAGCTAAAAGTGGTTGTCATTTTAATCTGTAGTTATGGTCATCTGTGGAATTGCTTTACAGCAGAGGAAGTGGGATAAGTTGTAGTACTCAGTGCTTTTTTTTCTTTTTTTTTGACAGATGATTCTGCTAAGGTTGTGACTTGTTCACTGGAGAGAGATAAAAATATTATAGCAGCAAGTGGGAGTGGGGACTTATATTAATGCAGAATCAATACTGCATTGTAAAATCAAAATTCATTGGACTGAGAACTGAGCCTTTTCTCAAATTTTAACAATTACCTTTTATAAACAGTTTCTTATGAAGTATCTTGATTATACGTAATGACATTGTTCTGCTAACCCTTGCTAGCATATAAAATTAGTTTGACATATATCACTATAATATTGTTTAATGCAACTCAGGTCTATCTTTGGTAAAAAGCTACTATTAACCTCTTGCTTAGCAGCACAAATTGTTGGGGTGGTAATGTGAGAGCAAGAATACCTCCTGACTCTGCAATTGGATTCACAAGCATGGACCCTTGAGCAAATTGCTAACTCTGTTGGGTTTTAAAGCTTCACCAGAGAAAATCTTATTGGATATTTGAGGCTACAGCATACAAAAGACTTGTGATCCCTTTGTGTACAGGCAGAATTTCAGTAAACTCTAAATATTTCTGGTTTTTATTTATTCTTAAGATTTTGACAGTTCGGCTTCATTATGAAGTATCATGTTTTTTTAATCAATACCCAAGGAAGCCTAAAATCTCTTCAGGATATCTTCTTTCAAGAGATTTAACATCTCTTCTAATTTATCACAGTAGGTTTTGTCACAGCCAGAATCCTGTATTATTTCGGATTGGGTGTGCTTGCAGATAAAGTATTTTCACAGCTTCATAGTTTCCTATAATAAAGCTATTAGATGAACTCATTTGCTTTGTGCTGCAATATTAAATATTTCTACATCTGTTGTTCCCTTGTGCACATGAAACTTTTTTTCTGTCATGGAAAGAAGACAGGAGCTCTCCCTTTCTCTTATCCACTCTCCCTTCTCCCTCTCTCTTCACTTTACAAATATTCTGTATATGACTATTTGGCAGAATGTATTCTAAAAAATTCTGTAGAAAAAAAAAGGTAATAGTAGTCCATTCTAAATATACACAAAATAGGCCTATTATTTTATAGAGAAGAGAATGTAAGGCTTTCTTCAGTAAAGGGCTGTGAGTGCCTTATAGAGCAGGAAGATTAATCATTCCCATAGCTCTGCATGTAGAGACAGGCAAACCACACCTTCAGATAAAACCTGTGTATCATTATAATATTCTTCCAGTTCTACATTTATTACAAGAACTTTTGTTAATTTATATTTAAAAGCATGAAACCATTCTTGTCCTCCTATTCATATATTGTGTATTTTACTGGATTCTGGCAATTATTTCTGCATAAGACCCTCATTATTTTCAGTGCTTTTAAGGGCAGAGAGACAATTTGATATCAAGACTAAAAAAAAAAAGTGACAACAATTAAAAAAAAGCTTAACAAACAAAAAACAGTTTTAGAAAGGGAGGTGGATATTTTAGGTGACTTGTGCTGCATAATCCATTTATCACACTATGACATGAATGCTGTCTTTATTGTAATTGAGTTGTTCCTTTTATACTTACTGCCTAAAGAATGAGCAATAAAGTCAACACAGTAGCTTGTGCAATTTTTGGTTTCATATTGTATTTGATTTACAAAAAGAAATATCTATTGTTCTAGTTTTTGTATGCCATCAAGTTTCGACACAACTGAATTGCACTGATGGGAAAGAACATTTTAATGCATGAAAGGAGGAGCTTACATCAAGCTAAGATATTTGATTGTTATGCATGTATTAATGGTGTCATGAAAATGGTTGACAGTACTTTCTTTTTAAAAGACAAGAGTAAAAAGGCATTTTTCAGTTAGAAATCCAGTCAGATGAGAGGATGCTTTTCATCTGACAGGTCTCTAGATACAATTGTTCTGCCACCCAAAGTTACAAGCAGGTGAATGCTGGCGGGTATAGATGATCTGCAGGTTTTGATACAAAAGGATTTGCTGATGCGAGTAGTTAGAAGCCTTACAAAATTAGCAGCAGGATACCATATATTATACTGTACCAGAGTTTTCAGTTTTATCTGTGGCCCAGGCATTGGGCCTAGAAGTGCACTTGCAAATATGGCTTAAGTTATCCTGTCCCTTTTTTTGCACTTGTAGGATTATGTCTGACACAAAACCAGGAGTGAGCTGTAGCTGTGATAATGGACATAACGTAGGTTAAGCAGAGTAAGTGGAGTGTGCTCAGCTCTGAATGGCCTATGTAGTGCAAGTGGCTGAGGAACTTCATCATCACTGCTCATAACTGCCTTTCATTCTGAGCACACATCAAATAACAAAATATTCCCCCTTTTGTGGTAATTTATAACGCATAGAAAACCCATTTATGTCTCAGTGACTGAGACACTCTTCAAAATGCTGGCTTTAAAGGACTGTATTTCACAAATGTGAATTCTAGAGTGGAGTCCATGGCTCAGACTTTTTGAGTAATGGTGTAGATTTTAGTACCTCTTTGTGTCTTCTAGTGCTTATTATTGCAGCACTCAAATAGTCTGACCAGAAAATTGGTCCTTCAGCCTGTGTGCACTCAATGTGTGTGTGCTCCTGCTCAGAACTGTAACTGGCCTGCAGTGGAAGAGCCTGCCTACGTCCCTATTACTAAACAAATAACGAGGACCATGAGCTAACATCTGCACTGATTGACTCTTAGCCTGATAACTGGTAGCTATAGAAAAATTTTAGTGGAAATTGTTGTTTGAGTCGGGGGTGTGTTAATTTCCAGGTTGCATGGGTGGTTAGAGCCTCAGTGTCTGAGCTTCCTCCCTGATCTCTTATCTAGAAGAGTAGGTTTGCATAGGGATGCTGTCAGGGCAAATTGACAAGGATACCTGAACCTGATTTGATTTGTACATACAGATGGATGCATTTTTTTAAATTTATTTTGTTAATTTTCTTCTGGTTTGACAGTTTAATTTTTCTCACTTTTGAAATCTACAGTCAGATTCAGGTAGCCCGGAAGTTATTACATATTCTCTTCTCTCTTTTGCTTTTATACAGAAATGTGTTTCTGTCAGTATAATACATTTAAAGGTTTTACATTAAAAATGTTTTTTTTTCAATTATAAATTTTGAAATATTGTCTAAAAATTACATTTTAATAAAAGGTATGTACTACTATACTGTGAATTCAAAAAGATGAGTAATTTTTATGTCACCAACTACTCATTTTGTGGCAGAAAAAACCTTGTTTTTGTTTGATTTTCACTTGGCAAATGTTTGGCAAGAAAGATGCCTCTGGTTACAAACTCAGTCTGAATTTGTAGCTCTATGGCCTAAGCATGCATCTATGAATATTCCTATGAGAATTTTCTGGGTGTTGACAAAAGATGATCAATTTCTGTACTATATATTAGCCCTAAATCTTCATGGGAATACATTACACTATAAGGAACTTAATGATGTCATTAGAATATGAAATTAGATTATAAACTCAAGAGTATTAAGACATCAAAATTTAATACAAGAAAAAGCAGAAAGGCAAAGAATTAAGAAATCTTTTCGCAAGTGACTTCATGTTTTTCCTGTCCATGAGCATCTGGAAAAGATAAAACTTATAAAATCTGATTTTTCAGATAAGAGAAATTCTCTCTCTCAGCTCCTAAAGTGGGATTACTGCTTCAAGTATAGACATAAACTATACTCATAATAATGTAATTATGATCAATTTAGAACACAGATTTCCAATGAAGCTGTAAAAATAAAAAAACACTAGGAATTTTGGAATGCTCTGGTTTGTCAGTCCCAGATTTTTGAAACTCTCATTAGTGATATTTTTAAGTTTAAAATATAATTTTGATTTCTCTATTTACACATTTTTATTTTGCTCCTATCACAACACATTTTTTCATTTGTGTTGCATTTATAAGCTTTTACCTGAAAGTGGTGAACTAGGGGATTTGTGAGTGTCCTTCCTGACTGAAAGAAAAATCTCATTCCCTTGTCTTCTGAGAGTTGAGCTTCTGCCTATTTATGGCAAATAGTGTTAGAATATTGACAAAAGAGTAAGACAAAAGAGTTAATATCATTTGGAATTTTGAATCTGAGTAATATTATGTACCGTAATATTCTTTATGAATACACAAAGTAGACCAAATTTGAAATTTAGAAGTCTACTTATACAAATATAACATTCCTAGTGCAAAACTTGGTTAAATTACTTGCAGCTTGCTTCAGAAAAAATGTCAGTGTGCATGTTTGATGTTCTGGCATTGGCCACTGTATGTTACAGGTACATGTGCATATAGCTATGTATAGCTAAAAACAAACATACCTATATAGAAAGCTAAACAGAAAATTAACTCATTTCCAATAAAATAAACATTATTAGGGTTAGGTAACTTTTTATAAATATGAAATTGACATTCATATTTATGAATGTCATGACACGACATTTTGATGCTAGAAGCAAAGTCCAGGTCAGCTTGATAACTGCTGTGCAGTGTATGCCTTTTGTGGTTAAATATTTGACTAAAATGATTAATGATCCATTTTGGATTCTGAAACTCAGAGTACAGATTTGATTGAAAGCCTGGTATGGTCAATGAAAGTTTTCTTATGGCTTGAGACTGATTTTGATATAAATGTCAACCTGAAGAAATTTTTACCAATCTCAATATAACACAGTAATAATGTTTACTATTGCTTTCCAAAGCATTTTTGAATAGAAGACCTGATGGTATTCTTTAAGCAAAATTTACACAAAATTAAGGAAATATTTGAAGCTTCAACCACTTCCTTTTTAGTTCTTGAAGGGTATATTGTCTTCTGTGCAATTACTGCAGCAAGGATAAAGTATTTCCTGATCACGACAGTGGAAACCAGGAAAGCAGGAATGTTCTTTCTTATGAAATTCCTGTAGAAGTCACATTTCCTAACAACTATAGTACAGAGTTAATCAAAGAATCATTTATATTTAAATAAATGTGCCTAGTTCAAATTAAACAACAAAAAACCACAACAACAAAAACAAACAAACAAAAAAAGTCCTTCCACACCTTCTAGGCTGCCTCTGAACTTTCTGTTTCAGGGATGCCAAACACAAGCCCTCCAAACTCTGTCTGACAGTCACAGTTTACAAAGAGCAGACTCTCCTTGTTCAAATTCAGTGAGACTTTATTACAGCATTTGACCTTTCACATTGAGGAGCATCATTTTCTCTCACCAGCTCTAATTCTGGTCTACTTGGTGGCTCTATGAAAATCTGTGACTTCTACCATTTCCACCTGTAAAAAAGAAGTAATGCTACATCCTCCCAAAGTGAAATCTTTCTCAGCTACTAAGTTTTTAACTAAAAAAAGAAGAGAATAATATTTATCTTGGAAACCTTTTCTGTAATTACAGGTGCTAACTTTCAGTGACAGATGTAGATGTACCTCTTCAGTTACTGATTATCTGTTCAGAACCTACAGGATATTAATGGTTACTGACAGGAAGGGAAAACAAATGTAGATGCTTGTGTGTTAATCATGCTTAGGTCAGTGGAAAAAACAGACATAAATGTATTTCAGATCAGTTTTCAATGATGCGATTGGTTCCTCATGCACATTTAGAAATTCAGGGTGGTGGGTTAGTAAGTACTGAGGAGTCTACAGAAAAAAATCCTAGATAATCTTATGGATAGTAATTTGTCAAATTCACAAATCCTTTTTATTTCAAGAAGAATGGAGAAACTTATAAAAATTCGTTTTTATAAAATCAAATATGTCAAATATGTAGGGTACCTATTACAAAAATATAGAGCTTCCTCTCTTTACCATTTCTCATTTTCTTCACTTTCCATTCTCTCCCCTCTGCTCTCAAGAAGGTCCAGTTTCTATGTTAGACTACAGTAAAAATTACAGCATATATAGGCAAAATACATATTTGTTTAATAATCATTACTGAGATTAAGATTAATGCACTGAGCTGTTGAGTGTGTGATATATAGTTTAATGTAGAAGAACATTATTCTCAATAATTATGGTTTTCCTCTAGAAGAAAAATACAAAGCAACTTTAAGAACAACAGAAATAGATGTGACACAAAATAAAATATTTTATTCTTGGAAAGACAAATTTAAAGATGGTTTGAAGTATGGTTTTACACAAAGCTCTAAAAATAAAAGAAAATACTTATAAGAGAAAGCAAATTCATGTATCTACACTTGTACTTATAAGTGGCTAGGTAGTTCTCTTATTCTCTAAATAGTAATGAATCTTGTATATATGTCATAATTTTTTTACTTGATCATTAGATATTTCGTATGGACAAATATTACAACTCATATAATTTCCTTAAAAACCACTTTTTTTTTTTAAAGAGATGCCACCATGCTCAAAGTAGAGCCTCGTGCACATAGTTGAATAAGACCTGCTTTACTGCAAGCTTTGCCAAATGCTGTCATTATACCAAAAAATTATAGTTCATCACAGACACATCAGAAATGCTCTATCGGCCCTTGCTAAGTTCCAGTTCTCAGTGCACTCTTTGGGCTGAGATTATGGCTGTATGGGTATGATTTGAGACCAAGATTTTCTGCAGAAAACCTGAAAGACAATGCATCCAGGCTGAAAAAACCTGCTAGATGGAGAAAAATGACATTGAACAGATCAGTATAATTTGAGGTTGCAATGACTAGAAAAAAACATCACTGGAACATAAAACCAGGACACTCTGCAATGTACTTCCATTTAACTGTGTGAACATCTTAGCTATTCCTCCAAAATGTTTGGAAATTTTCCCACTTTTCCACAAGAGTGGTCTTGTAGGTAGAGATATATGTCGTGACAATGATGGAACAACAACCACATCTTCCTACTTCCTACTTCCTACTATTTTGTCCTTTTCTAATACCATCATCTATTACCAGACTTAACAATAACAATATTTTTTTATTCTGGAAAAAATTCCTCTTCTAAAGTATCCAGGTACAGATGTACCTAGATGTTTGTTTAGTACATTAATGATCTAATTAGTAGACAAAATTCTTCAAATCCTAGTTGTCATATTTGCTGGAGAACACTGGTGAGAACTGGTGTGTCCACTAAGTAGAATGCAAAGTAGATTTTAACAAAATTGTGGAGGTATCAAAGCAGTTAATTTTTTATTTTTGGTGACAGACATCACATCAAACCAGTATGTACAACTTATACTTAGGTCTAAATTGTGATTTACAGCTATGTAGAGCACCCACACACTGTCGTGCACAAGTGCCCTTAACTAATGTTTATGTATAGTATACTTTGTTAACGTGTATTATGCTGTGTGTCACAGTTAGAGCAATTCCATTCCATAGAAACTATAACATTTGTTTTCATTCCACCTTGGAACAAGACCAAAATCTTTTGGAACACTTCAGCAGAAATGGAATTATCAAAATCAATGTTTATGTATCAAAACATGTGGATGTGATTAGGGAACTGGCCTGGCACAGGGGAAATCCAGCTTCAATTACATTGTTCTTTGTGAACCAAAACAGATTTTCTCCTTCTTGAACATGTTGAATCAGGCAGGCTAAGGATTTTACCTCTAGTTTCTTTAATAATCAGCCTGTTCTTCCCTTCTCTTTCATCAAATTTCCTTTTTTTTTTTTAATCATCTTCTCTTGAAAAAAAGTTCATTTTTTGAAACATCATACAGTAAAAGGGTGTTCTAATCAAAATCACTCACAGCACTCAGTTTAACATGCAAATATAACAACTTCCACCTCATCAGAAATATTTTATTAGGAATTTCTAAAGAAATTCAGTCTCAAGTGTTAAGTGATATGCACAGGATCATGATGCAACTCAGTAAAAAGCTGGTTTGGGACTAAGATATTTTGTGCTTTATATAATCCAACCACAACACTGTTATAAAGATGAAGTATATACTTACCCAGACCCTCTGTTTTTCCATTTTGTGAAATATAGCAACACTAGAATGCATGAAATATGAAAACAATCAATTTAGAATAATAGCAATTGTTACTTTAACTTTTCAAATCAGATGTATGACTACGAGCACATGAAGTTGGGTTGCTCGCATCAGCCAAAAAGCAACACAAAAGCATCTTTGCTAAAGTAAGCTCTGACCTACATTTGGCAATAAAAGCCTTTCTTCAGGGCTGGATTCTTGACTGAAATGCCAATCCTAGATTTGAGTGCCCAAGCTGTCTCTCTAGTATATGGACTCTGACTATTCTTAATTTGGAATGCGAGAAGAGACAGACTTGTGATTAGGGGATGCCTCGTGACTTGAGCACTCAATTGAGGAAACGAGAAGCACACAATTATTACATTTAGGCTGAGGAAGTCTGGACCACAGTTTCCAGATCCCCAGCACAATCTGAAACCACCAACCTGGAAGAGATGCTAAGGGGAAATGTTTCTCCATTTTCTCTGTTGGTTGGTAGTAGGCCACTAAAGAAAGGAAAATTACGCAAAGATTGAACAAGGAAAACTGAAAGGATGGCTTGCCTAAGTGAGAGAGAGTAAGGATAAGCAATGTAATAAAGCCTGAGTACTGTCCAAGCTTCTGTTAGTGCTTTATGCAATTATTTTTTGTTGTGCCTTGTTCCTGCAAAAGGCTACTAACTGATACAATTAACTTTTCTTCAGGAAATGGCAGTAAATAAAAGGCAAGTTAATTAAATATTTTTTCTTAATTATTGTGAAGAACAGATTTTTTTGTTTTCCAATATACTTTCTTAAAAACAGTTCAACTTGCAGTGGAATATGCCAAGAAAATGATCAGTTTGTTGTGCTTGGTTGCCCTACAGAAGCCTCTAGGTCCCTTCAATTGCTGTGAAAATACACAGCAGCTGCTGGTCTTGCCTTGGTGGTATCCTCAATCACACATGGGACGTGGCTTGGAGGAATTTTGAATTGGAATGTTGGCTGAATTGCAACTTAGAAAATTGACTAGCTGATGAAGGAGAAAAAGAAAGAAAAAGGGATTAATGAATGTTCAAGATAGTTTGTATAATGCAGAGGTGAAATTTGCCTTATGTTTTATGTTTATATCAGATGTGTTAAATATGTACTAGCTTTGGTTGGGATTTGAGATCTCATTTGATCTTTAGAGACACATTTCTTTATCTGAAAGCTAATGTCTCTGATCTTAAACTGATCAACAGAGCTTATGAAAGCCTGTATAGGTACAAGTTTAGGAATTCATTTACTATTGCTGATGCTTGTTTCATTTTCTCAAAAGCAGAGAGGGATTTCATTTGAATGCCATTCTAACTGCTGGTAAATAATTCACACCTTCTAAGAGAGTTAATTAGAGGCAATTTTACTATAATCTAACTTGATCATGTTTTAAAGATGTGACTAATTTTTCTACAGCTACCTCTGCAAGCATAAGAAAATCACACTTATTCTTGGCCTTGTCTGAGATCTTTTCTAGGACTATGTCAGACCACTTATAAAATCAAGGTAACTATCATTTAAGTGCCCCTCTGCTGGAGGGCTGCCGTTGTACTGAGTAATGCCTGGCAGCACTAGATAAGACTGGTGGTGCTAATGCAGATGGAGGCAACAAAACAAAGGACCATTGATTGATTTGCCCAAGCTGGGTTTGTTCCCAATAGCATGTATAATAATCAGTACAAAAATGTGTGCCAGTGTTGTTGCAGATGCATGGGAAAGAGGCAAATAACAAATGATCAATATATTAATTCTGGGTAAAGGTAACTATATGTAAGACAAAATAGATATGTACAAGGCTCCCAGTTAACCCTGAAATTGTGAAAAGCCTGCTGCTTCAGCTGTATCTCTACAAATATATGGGACCTGATGGGATTCATCCAAGAATCCTCAAGGATCTTTCTAATGTCATCAAAAAACTTCCCTCAATGATTTTTGAGTGGTCTTGGGAATCTGGAAAGGTTCCAGCTGACTGGAAAATGACTAATGTCCTGATTTTCAAAGAGAGCAAGAAGGAGGACCCTGGAAATTTCAGGTCTGTGAGTTTCACTTCTGTGCTTGGTAAAATTATGGAGAATATTATTCTGTGAAGTATTGAAAAACACATGAAAGACAATGCAGGTCACAGCACAGCCAGCACAGCTTCATGAGTGGAAATGTCCTGCTTGTGAAGCCTTTTGTGCCAAAGTATCCCATCCGGTTATCAAGGGAAGCCTGTTGATGGGATGTTTTTGGATTTCAGCAAGGCTTTCAATACTATATCTCACAGAATCCTTCAGGACAAAATATCCAGAACACAGTTGGATAAACACATCCTGTAATTTGTGAGCAACTGGCCACCAAGGAGGTGGTCACAGCTCCAAGCCCGAAGGGTGTTCAAGCAGTTGGACAATACTCTCAAGCACATGATGGGACTTTTGGGGATGTTTTTGTGCAGAACAGGAGCTGGACATGATGATCCTTGTGGATTCCATCCAACCCAACATGTTCTGTAATTCTGTGATTCTGTGATTAAGACGACCCATAAATGCAGTGATTTTTGAATGGGGTTTATATTAGTTATCAATGTCATATGCAATGTCATAAGTTACTGTGATCATAAGACATCTCACAACCCACAGCTGAAGAGAACATAAGCTTGGAAAAGGATGTTACCTTCCTTGATATGAATGAATGTATTTAAATAATATTTACTAACAGTTTTCCTCATTTATCTGCGTATAGTCAGGTTTAATAATCAGTTCTTTGTTTAGGCTTATTGATCCCAACCCTAATGTATTTGTTTCTGAATACATACAAAAAGCTGTTCTTCGCACTAATAATGGACATCTAGGTTACTGGGAAATCTTAGATACTGGGATATCTTAGACAAAAACCCAGGAGTCTTATATGCTGACTATGGTTACTCTGTTGATACTGCATTAGCTACTTTTCTCTAGGTGAAAATCTGCTTTTGGATCTTTCAAGATGGTTTCCTTGGACAGTTGTTTGAAAATATTACTTAAAATCACAGGGTTCAGATTTTTTCAATGCTGTATTTTCATTTCACTTTTCTGTTTGAGAATTTAACTTTTTACTTCATGTCTTCCATCAATAGAACTCAGATACTGCTTTCTTGATGTCAATGAAAAGAAGTCCTAGGTGAGTTAGTTTTTTCATATTGATATTGCCTGTTGATGTTTTTATACTGTCACAAATGTCTTTTCTCTTTATACGCATAATTTTTCTTGTTTGATAGAAATTTTAGCTATTACCAGCATAATAGAAATATATACATTTTACTGCAGACTTTTTCTGAGAAAATTCTATGGGCATTGTTGAATTTATTTATTTTCATTGTCCATTAATGAAATGGATCTTTAATAACTCAGGAAATTTTTTGTACTATGTGATGGTAGAAAAAAAATATTGTGTACATGTGCACTGTAATGTGCAAGTTAGATATTTTCCTTCAGATCCTAAAGAGTACACCTTGATGAGCAAATGGAACTAAAAAGAATCCTTGTACTTCTTGAATTTTTGACTGCATTTTTTTTCCTATTTAAATAATTAGATTTTTAAAACAGTAATTCAAAATGAGTAAGGCTTTTGATCCTGTCTCCTATAACATCCTCCTTGGCAATCTGGTGAAGTATGGGCTAAACAAATCAACAGCAATGTGGAATGAAAACTGACTGAACTGCTGTGATCAGCAGAGTGAAATCCAGATGGAGGCCAAATTGCTAATGGTGTACCTCAAGGATCAATACTGTATCAACACTTTTTAACATCTTCATTAATGATCTGGATGGTGGGCCAGAGTTTGTCCTCAGCAAATTTGCAGATGATACAAAACTGGAGAAGTGACTGGTTTACCAAATGGCTGTGTTGCCATTTGGAGGGATTTTGACAGGCTGGAGAAATGGGAGCTGCATGAGGTTTAATACAGGAAATGTAAAGAAATAACCCCATGCAACAGTACAGGCTGGGAGCAGATGACTGCAAAGCAACTTTGCAGAAGAGGACCTGGGGATGTGAGTGGACAAGAAGTTAAATATGAACCAGGAGCATGCCCTTGAGATAAAAAGATCCAGTAATATCCTTAGCTGTTAGGAAGAGCAGTGGGTCACTGGAGGTGATATCTCCTCTCTCATTGGGGAGACCATATCTAAAGCACTGTGTCCAGTTCTGGGCTACCCACTGCAAGAAAGTCAAGTGGACTTATTGAAGCAATTCCAGTGTAGGGCACAAATAGACTTAATTGACTGAAGAATCTTTAATGTGAGAAGAGAGTGAGAGAACTGGGATCTCTCTGGATCCCAGCTGCATCCAGTCTGGAGAAGAGAAGGCTCAGGCAGGGATTTTATCAATGTGTATAAGTTCCTCCTATGAGGAAGTAAAGGAGATTGGAGTCATATGCCTCTGAATGGTATCCAGGTACAGGACAAGTGGCAATGAGCACAAACTGAAACCAGGAAATGACATTTAAATTTAAGTAAATGAGGATGGCCAAATGCCTGAGCCTTTGCCAAGAGATTTTATAGAGTCCCTATCCTTGGAGGCTTTCCAAACTTAACTGGATATGGCTCTGTGTTATCTGATATAGATGGTTTGAGCAGCATGAGGTGGACTAGAGACCAGCCAGAAATCCCCACCAGCCTCAGTAGTTATGTGTGCCTCATCCTAAGTGATTCTCCATATAGTAGTAAGTGAAACACAGGTGCTACTTGCTCCCTATTCTCTTGATTGCCCTGAATGCAGATGTCTTTTTTGTCGCATTCCTTCATGTGGATAACTGAGGCAGTTTAATCTGGAATTAACATTTCACTAATTTGCTTGGAGTGGGCTATTTCTCTGGGATTTTTTTTTTTTTTGTGTTTTTTTTTTTTTTTTTTTTGTGTGTTTTTTTTTTTTTTTTGGTTTGGGGATTTTTTGTTTGTTTGTTTTTTCTCTGAGAAGAGAGAAGAGAAGGTGTATTGACATATGCAATAGGACCATGCACTGATGTGACCCTTTACAACAGAAGACATTTCCCTTCATTTTCCTTGCACAACTAATGTGCATTTTCCTTAGCAAGTACTTCTACAATGTGTATTTACTTCTGTGGGATTCACTCTGCAATTGAAATATTCAGTTCAGGTGTTTGCATATGGCTTAGGTTTTAGCCATCCACGTCAGGGCCAAGATGATGATTGCAGGTCAACCTAAGAGGCACTAACTGGCTGGAATCATCTGAACGACTCCACAGACCACACCTGATGACAACTTTGGCTGATTCTCATTGGCTCTGGTGGAACTTTAGTTACCCAAAAGTTTTTTCCCAATGCTAAATCCCATTTATCTGACTGAAAAATTCTCATCAAGTGTGTGAAGTGGTTCAAATACAATGTTTTCTGTTTTCTTTTTCATAAACAATGCACAAAGAGTTAATCTATGTACAAAATTTTATTCTTCAGTTTTCAGTGTACTACTCATTGTCAGTTATAAAAGAATTTTTCATTTTTTTTACCTATAAGAAGGCCTCATACATGCTCTCTTTTTCTCATTGAGTCTTGCTCCAAGATATTAAAATGCAGATGCCCCATTAAATCCAGACCAGATTAATGCCAGAGCAGCTGTGTTTAACTTCCACAGATGAGGATGTGAGCTTGTTGATCATTAAAAATTCAGAAGATCATCCAACTTCCATTCATCTTCATGGTTGGCTACCAAGTGAATCTGAGTATCCTTATAGACTGTGAATCTGTGTTCAGATTGGGTCTGGTTTTGAAACATTTGTCTTGGAGATGAACATGTCATTTACTACTAGGGAAATGTAGTTGGATAAGCTAAAAACTTCTGTATGGTCTTCTGTATTTAATGCCCTCTCTCCACAGAATATAGCTTTCTTTTAAAAGTAGTGACACAGAAATTAAGGATTTCAAAGTCCTGAAGTAAATCAGAAATAAAATAGCAGAATATGTATTTCAGACTTCTGGAAAACAGATTTTGGCTTATTAAGAGAATTAGGTTAGGTCTTGTAGAGAGGGAGTTTTAAAGGGAAAAAATCTCAGAAGGTACAACTTCCTCTAAGCAGAACGAGTACAAGTCTATCCTGTACAAAGGAACACAAGATGATGTAAGGAAAAAAAATTGTCTAAGCAGGCAATCCTCAAGGGACATTCTATACAGAAAGGTTATATATATGATATATGTATAAATATGTATATATGATTCAGATACATACATATATGAGATGCAAGTGAGCATGGGCTATGAATGAAGAATAAAGAAACTTTGCCATATAGGAAAAGTGCTGGAAAATCAAAGACCAACTGGAGATAAAACTAGCAAAAGGAATCATGGGCCACAATAAAAAACATAAAGGAAATGGGGGGTACTGCTGGACGAGGCAGGTGTATTAGTCACAGCAATCACTATAGTGGCTGAAGTAGCTGATGTCCTTTAACTTGAGTCTTCACCAGCAAAGGTTTTTATCCTTTTATGCCCAGAGACAGGGTTCAAAACAGTGAGGAATTAACAGAGGCAGAAGAAGAAAAATTCAGAATCTCTTGAGAGAAATCAGTTTCTTATTTTCTGTTTAGCCTCTATCAGTATCATCTTGGAGAAGGAGAAATGCATGTCAAGATGCAGGTGAGGCCACACGAGGAGGATGCAGCCAATATTCTTGAAGCCAGGGCTGCTATTCAAAGGCCCTTGACGAGATTGAAGAATGTGACAGACGGTAACCTGACTAAACTCTACAATGATAAAAGTCCTGCAGCCACGAAAGACAACTTCAGCCCCAGACAATTTTGGAATAGAATTTTGCCCTCTTAAATATACAAAAAGAAGTAAATCAACCAATATTATAATTAATGGAATCATCCTTTAGTGAGTCTTCCATGGATGTATAGAGCTGAGGTCAAATATGCAAATGAAACAATTTAGTTTTACAGATCATTAAAACAGATTTGAATAGGAAACTCTAAGACACCATAAAGACTCCTTAATTTTTTTCAGTAAAATCTGAAGTCAATAACATTAGATAATTTGTTTAACTTTTATTTGTTTCATATAGATACAGAATTTTTCTTCATCCAGACACTTGAAAAACTTAGGTAAAATATTATACCATATATCAGAAAAAAAAAACTTTTAAAGAATCTTTGTATCAAGAATCTTCTTATCAAATAGGAAGTGTTGGATTATTCTTGTTCATTGAGAGACCATTTGTAGACAGGTTTAACTCAAACTCAGTTCAGTTTGCACAACTTCCCAAACTGGTAAAGTGAGGCAGTGAATTCTGTGATGGGTACTGTAACAAGTGGTTTTGCAAGGATGAGCTACTCAAGATCTGTCTTAGTCAAGATTGATTGCAGTTATGTTGAATTGCCTTGGCTTAAGTGAGCCATCCTTTTACAAAAACCTCTTTCAGTGCAGTTTCTGTTGAACTTACATTTGTTTTTTAGGTTCTCCTTTGAATGAATGCCTGGGAATGATATTCTCTCTCTAATGGACTCAGAAAGCCTTCCAGTTCAGATGACTGTGTGTGAACATATGTGTATAATAGAAATGAGCCCTGTCCCAGCACGTTTAGAAGCAAAGATTACTTCTTTGCTCAGTATGGATTTTATAAGATATAATTGTGGCACTGCTTTATACCCTCCACAGAAGAACAATAAGTGCATCTCTCTTCTAACTGCAGATAAAGACCAGACATGGAAGCTAATAGATTAACCCTATGGTGCTAGTGCTTTACTCAGTGATTCTAACCATGAGCTGTGACACCAACTTAACCTAAGATATTAGAGGAGAGAAATAGTAGTTTATTGTGAATGGGAAATGAAGTTTAATTTAATGGCAATACATTTAAATTAACTTTTCTCATTTAGGTGCCAAACTCCATTGTAAGGATTCATTTCCTGGTGCTGGGCATTTATTGTACACAATATTCACTGATGCAAGATATTTGTTCTGAGGGACTTATATTTTCATAATATATCATGAATCCCACTGATTTTCCCAATAAATGGGAAATATTGCTATCATGCACAAGCCTCAGGAACAGACCCTCTCTAGAGTAGGTATTTTGGATAGTCTACATGCTGGTTTGAAGTGAATGTTTCCAGTTTTAGAGCTATATCTTGATACAGCATTAGCAGCTCGTGGTAATGATAAGTATTATCTAGATTTCTTTATATGCTCTGCTTTGAAGTATAAATCCAACTTTGTTTTGTGTTTGTTTTTTTTTTCTCAATGAACTTAATTTTCTGTTTTCTCAAACAGAACATTTTATTACATAATATATCATACATCAAACATTATCTCATAGCAAATATATTTGACATTTCCTACTGGAAATAATATCATTGAGATGGTTGTGACCAGGTTTCTGAGGTCAGACTAGATATATAAATGTCTGTAAATCAGCTATGGGGGGATTTCATTACTGCTAGTGTTACATGCCTTTACAGCAAAATTGACTGGATGAGTTCTGCCCAGGGCAGTTTGTACTCTCAGGACAGAGATTGACCCTCTCCTTCAGTGGGTCAGAGGTACTTGGTTTGGGTGCCACATAAACTAGACTGAGAAATGGTCCAAAGGAATTGAATTTTTTTTTAAAATGACCAAGTGAAGAGGTTTTGTTCACCCTTTAGGGAAAAAAAAAGTGGAAAGACACGTGTGTCTTAAGACATGTAAAATGGAACTTCACAGATGGAGGAAATAGTTAATTATCTATGGCTATAGTTCTTAGAATAACATATAGTAAACTAACTGCAACAAGAATGATTTAGGTTGCACGTTGCAGGAAAGCTTTAAACTGACAGAAGAGGATGCACATATTTTTCTGTGGCGACTGAAGAAAGAAATTCCCCCTCTGAATTTTTTCAAGCAATAAATTCAGACAATCTAATGGAGAAAGTTTAGATTTTGAGGAAACAGGGCTTTGGCAGAGACTTGGATTAATTAACTTTTTTCCTCTCCTCCTTTATGATTCTATGAGAATTGTGACATCACAGTGGGTGTTATTGTCCCAGTTAAAACAGGAAAGCTGTATCAACTCAACATATTAACTTTAAAAATACTTGTGTATCAATCCAAAAACTATATTGTTTAATCATTGACTATCATTGATTCATTGATTGCATACTATTCCAAAAATAGAATTTATTTGGATATCCCCTCTATTAGTATACAGTTATACATATACATAGAAGACAGGATATATAATCTTGATAATTACAGAACCCATACTCAGACCTTCTCCATTGTGCTCCATGTGTTTCTTTTGCTCTGTATTAATAACACTTCATTTGGGTCATTGCTGAAATTTCAGAATGAAAATTTCTTTGTTCATGTAACTTGGAAAAAAAGAAAGAGTTGTGATGTTTTTCCACTTTTCAATCAGGATGAAATATCAAGAAGTATAAATTATACTTTACATGATTTATATGAAAAAAACCTTCCACACATCTGAAGTATCATAATTGTATGATTAATTGCTGTAGGGCTCAACAGTACTGACAAAAAGTAAAAAATGCAAATGGAGGCAAAATTATCATTAAGATCTTATATAAACCAAAACAACGTTAATTGATATAATTTTGTATTTAAAAACTAGTCATTCTTTATATTTTGCACTTATCTTCTTCTGAAAAAATAAATTCCTTGGTACACAATAATGTGAAGTACTTTGTCAATTTTCTCACTACTGGCTTTGTGGTTTGTTAATATCTGAAATACCTCTACAGTTTCTTAGAGACATCAAAACACTTTGTCAATGGTGACAACTAAACCCAGGATTGTTTGTGTCAGGATGATAAATTTACTCTTTATCTTTCAGAAATTATGATTTGTTTACTACAGCTCTTACATAAAATATTCAATCATTTTGTTTGCTCAAATTTAATAGTTTTGTTCAATAACGGGTCTTGCCAAAAGTTGGGAAAATAGTGTTTTCCTTTTCCAAATATTTTCCTACAATAAGCCACATTAGAAAGCCTGAAGCAACTTTGTTTTTCAAGATTAAAGGTTATACACTACTACTGCTTGTTGTCTAGGGTACTACAGGGACAATTTCAGTTCAGAACAAAATAGAATATTTCCTCCCTCTACAGGGTATAGACCACTTTAAGAGGTAACATTGCTTCATATATCTCCCTCCCTAGTGTAAGAGAGGAGTGTGATTTAGAGTAATCTTTTTCTGTGTATAACAAAAATTGTTCGTACAAAATTTTCCAAAATAATTGATTTTTCAATTCAATGTACTAAATTCTGTTTTGTGAGAACAATTGCCCAATATTACCACTGCGTTGGAGACGGCTATTTTCAGCAAGTGAGAATATTGTTCTCCTGCTTGGTTTTAATCATTGAAGTTTTTGTTTGATTGGTTGGGTTTTCTTTTTTGTTTTGTTTTTTTGTTTTTCTTGTTTGGGGTTTTTTGTTGTGTTTTGGGGTTTTTAAAATGTTTTTTGGGGGAGTTTTGTTGTGGCTGTTGGTTTTTGTACATCTCAGTTTCAGCCTCCACATTTTTAATTTAATCTACTTGTGTTTGAAGGCAATAGCTACAAAAAAATCTCAAGCTGTCTTGGAATACAAAACACACCTCATTAGCAACAAAGACTGATATGAGCATTTACTTTGAGGCCTTGTTGGCTTTGCACTCACTTCAAAGCAGAGTTCAAAGCCCTGATCCTAATAAAAGTACTAATGACAAGATTGCAGAAGCATTCAATGCACTCAGCAAAGGCTAGGTTTTTTAACATGTTCTATTCCCATTTGGGTGACAGATAAGTGCTTAAATTTTCAGAGAGCTCTCTGCATTAGCTAGTGAGTTGTTGAAAATCTGGAGATTAATGCCACTGGATGCTAAACAATTCAGAATGTCTGGCATTTATTATCAGGTCTGTCTGGGAGCTAAAGCCTTGTGAAAATGGAGTCCCTTCTTAAAATTTTACTGGGTGAACTCTAAGGTCCCTTCCAGTCTCACTTTATATTATTTCTATGGTCTAAGGAATTTCATCTTGAAATTAAATTTTCTCTAAACAGATTGATTTTTGCTTGCCTTTATGATTTTTTGGTATAATCTATGAAATTATAAAAATTCTTCTATTTTACAAAAACCTTATTTTCTGTTTTGCAGATGTAAATCACTGAAAGTGTAATCCTTTCTGCTATTTATTGTCTATAACACTGTTTTATATTGAATATTTTTCTTCCTCAATATAATCCAAATGTTTTTCACTTTAATCTTGGCATACCGGTGATTATTTAAGTGAGGTCTGATTTGAACACCATTGTACACATACAATGAAATGAACATCCACTCTTTTCTATTAAAATTGTCATATAAATATTCCAGTAGAGATTAATTAGTGCCCCTTCCTCCACAGTTCTGCTCCAGATAACTTGTTCTGGAGGTGGAAATGGGCTTCAGAAAATCCTAACAAAATATGAGTAAGTTATCTCCTATCTTTCCGTATTTGTCTTTGCTTAGTTTTATACTTTTCACATAAGAGACAGCTGAATTCCAAGTTTTTGATTATCATAATTGACTGGCAGCATCTGTACCAGCTCTAACATGGGTGAGTGGACCAAACCATTTATTGTAAATGAGTTAAGAGTTGGAACAATCTAAAAATGAAAGGACACAGAGGGTAACACTCCAGTAACCGTTGTGTAATCAACAGGGATGCACACAATCCAAAACATTCCGAGTCACTTGGCTTTAGTCAGGCATTTTAGTTTGGTCACTGTGCTGTTGTCGTTTCATGTGTTCCTTCTTGAGTTAGCACAGCTCTGGCAGGAGCCTACCAGGGACCTGGCAGACCTGAACTGAGTCCTTGTGCATCCAGACTTCTTGTGTAGTGACTAGCATAAGCCTTTGGGTGCTGCCAAAAAGACTCCACAGCACAGCCATGGACTAGAACCATGAAAAAAATGTACCTGTACTCCAATTGTAACATCTATTTATGGAGACACTTTCCTTCAACTTGTTATGTTGCTTAGTGGAAAACTGAATAAATCTGATCTAGATATATAAAAGCATTGAAATGGTTGCTCGGTGTTCAAAATCTTATCCTGTAGCTGTGGATCAGAGCTCAAGAGCAGGAGGCCAAATGATTTGCAAGATTGTGGGTCTCATTTTTTTGCCAGGTCTGGGCTTAGAGCTAGGCAAATGAAAGCCACATTTCTTAAGCATCTCAAAATTGTTAGTCAAAGAAGATCAAGCCCTTTAGCCAGTGCCCAGATGATAGTAGTGATAGCTCAAATGTGTTATTGAAAAATTACTGCTGATATAGGACAAAGCCTACATACAAGTACTATATTGAAGGGAGAAAACTCCCCGACAATACACCACCACATACCCCAATAAATCTTGTGAATCAGAATTAAATATAAATCAAATATCAGGTTTTTCAGATGTGGGTTTGAAGGAGCTGCCCATATATTGGGCTACCCCTAAAGACCTACAATCTAGGTACTTTTACACTGTTGGGATGACTTTTGTGCAGATGTTTTTTTGCAGCACTTGGAAAAGTCCAGACGCTTCTGGTATCTGTGAGAAAAACATAGATAATTTTATGAGTAATATGGATTGAAGCAGTGAATTTAAATCATCTTTGAGGGGCATCTCCTTGACAGTGTCCCATAAAAGACATATTCAGGGCTGAAAAGATCTTAGACTGAAAGCTTTCTGGATCTGTGGAGATAGGCTTAAATTCTGCCTTGATTTTAGACATCAGAAAAAGGCTTTTGCAAGGATAAAATAACATAGCAAACTGTGTATATGCACACTTGTCCTGTTCTATAAATATGATTTTCAGGTTATGTTGATTTTAAAAAAGAAATCTCAATCACTAGTTTTTGTACAAAATATTTTTTTTTCTGGAGATAAAATACCTATCTGATACTTCATTTAACAAAAGCCAAACTGTTATAGTTTGCTCTTCCCTATTTGTTGTATTAATGAGATAACACAGTGGTACTCAAGAAGACTTGCTTGGAATACCAACCACCTCTCAAGGAAGACAATAATGTTTGTGAAAAGCATAAAAAACTGGTATAGCAAATGTATATGCACATAGTATAAATTCATTTCGTGAGCATGGGTAAGGATTCAAAAGTGAATTAGTGTGCTTAAGTATTTCATTAGTAAGAAGTTTGTGATGAAAAATTACTGAAAAATCAGGTTCTAGAAGAACAGGAGAACTAAGAACCTCAATCACATTAAAAAAAACCACAGAAAACTATAGTGGTTGATTAGCTGCCTTAATGATGAAAATTCTCCTTAGAAAAAATTTGTTAATCATTATGAAAAATAAAATATTGTATCTTTCTAGTTATTTGATAATTATTGCTTACTTGGTTTGTAAGGAACTACTTTCCTTAATCATTCTGAAAAGACCTTCTTTAAGCTGATGAAATTAGAATCTGAAAGAAAATGTGACATTTATTGTGCAGTCTTAGAACACTTAATACAGGATCTTACTGGGCTAAATATAAAAAGCAGCTATCAAAGCCAAAGCATATGTGTAAAAGCACATTATTACAGCAGTAATGAACACAGAGTGAGATAAAATATTTTCTGCTAACGATACAATATCTACTTGTGAACTATTTACAGTACAGAAATGTTGAGAAAGAAACCTCTAATGTCACGTAGTACAAGCAAGTCCCTCAGACTTGAAGAATTCATCTTCCTTTAAGAAATACATACAAAGCAGATGCAAAATCTGTATAAAAATAAGAATACTTGAGAAGAATTAAATCCAAACAGGTTTCATCTTTTACAAGGTTAACCATAGGCCTGTTGAGTCAGTTTTCAAGCCCTTTCTAAGGTTATGGAAATCTCAAAAAGAAAAATGTGCTGAAGTCTAACAAGGATCATAAAGTCCTCATTCAAAAGTTCCCAGACTGCAGACCATGTACTAGACTAAGTGTCTGCCCTAATGATGATCGTTAAAATTTCTAAGATGATGTGCTGAATACTTTTGAGTATCTGAGGGTCTGAAAATCACTTAACTGATTATAAATTTTTCATGCTAGGAAGGTTTTTGTGAGATGCTTTTAATTTTAAATACCTCACATTGGTAAAGTAGAAGGGAAAGGTGATGATTCCAAGAACAATTTGACTGCAAGGAAAAAAAGCAAATCCCCCCATAACTTCTGGGGTGTGACGAATAGTACTGTAAGCTTCAGTTTCCAAAAATGTTTTTGAAATACGTGCAACAAAAAGGATGAATACCTGAATATTTCTGTCTCACTTCTGAAAAGAAATTGTATGTAGCTGTAGTTTTTTTGACTGAGTATAATAATACTCAGAAGAGGATGGAGGTAGACCTCACAGAATTCTGCAATTCCTTATGGAGGTATGTGGAGGGGCAGCACTGATCTCCTCTCTGGTGACCAGTGACAGGATCTGAGGCATGATGCTGAGTCAGGGGAAATATAGGTTAGATGCAAAGAAAAAATTCCTCACCCGCAGGGTGGTTGGTAGCTGGAACAGGCTCTCCAGGAAGTGGTCACAGCCCCAAGGCTGGCAGAGTTCAGGAAGTTTCTTGACAATGCTCTCTGGGATGTGCTGTGACTCTTGGGATGTCCTGAGCAGCGACAGGAGCTGGACTTTGATGATCCTTGTGGGTCCCTTTCAACTTAGCATATTTTATGATTCTATCATTCCCTACCTATATCAAACAGAATTGCACTCTGGACTTGTAATATCAATGGAGCATTTCCATGAATCCCAGTGGACTTTTACTCAGGCCTTTTCTTGTAGGTTCAATATTGTGACTTGATTCCTTACATAGGTGTACATCTGTGACTGTGTACATAATTCCTGCTGAAGTGTGGCTGTGGTATACACATCTCAAATGAGAACTGAACTTTTCTTAAATTTAGTTTCTACAGTTTTTTGCTGTTTTTTGTTATTCCTTAGCAAAACTTACTCCATCTCAACTTTGCTTCAGTCAGTAAAGCTGCTCTTTTTTCTCATATTTTCTTATAACTAGATGTAACTTATCCCTCAGTTAAATTGTTTAATGCAGATCGTTCCTCCCTTTGGAATAGTGAGAGGTTTGTTGCTATTTCCCAAGCTCCCTCTTCCACTCTGTACCTGTCAAAGGATGGCCTTAAAGTTAATGAATCCAAGACAGCAGGAGCCAAAATGTTGCTGACGATAGCTTTCTGTCTTAATTCCAAACAGTGCTGGAAAATAGCCTTATATTATCAGGAGCAATTTAGATTGATTTGCAATGTGAGCAGGTCACATCTATGTTTCAGCAATCAAGAGCAGTGAATCCCTAGTGAGCCTTTGCTGACTATATACAAGGTAGGATTAGAGTTAATTTTTTATTCTTTTCCAATAAGTACACAAAAAAGTAGAAGAGTTATCTACTGTAGCAAATACAGGTTTCAGATAACATAATTAAGCCGTGGAAGATAATCTACTTTCCTCGATGTTTGTGGACTCAATCAAAAGGTAAGTTCCCATGGAGCAATGAGATTTATATGATGAATATTTTCAACCTGAAAATAACTGCTGTATAGATTCTGACACTGGGCTCAAGGTGGGCACAGTGTGATAAGAAAGCCTGTGTAGCACCCAAAGAATTTCCCATTTAAGTCTCAGAGATCAGACACTACTCAGCTGCTCTCACATGTGCTTGTCCTCAAAGCAGAGATGTGTTAAGTTTCCACAAAAAGCCTTCAACTCAATGAATGTTCCAGATGTTAGTAATCTTAGGACTGTATGATGTATCCTAACTTCTGGCCAATTCAGGAAGTGTGAACTGGAAAAAAATAGAGAATCAATTACATATTATTGACTGCATTTCATATGATATAATGTAATAATAAAAATTAATTGTTGATACCTACAGAATTACCTAGAAATTTCTTTATATTGAATTCATGCTGCATTTTATAAAGCAGTAATGAAATTTAAGTTCCCTTTTTTGGATCATTACTACTGGCTTATATACATCCAAGTGAAGCCATCCTAGTTTCATATAATCTTGCTTCATAGTTGGCATATTATAAGTCTGCACTACTTGAAAGATCTATCTCTATCAAACACGAATCTGAAATACAATTTCTTTTGCCAGCCAAAGGCACTTCTATTTTAATACTTATGCAGTTTTCTCACATTCCAGTATTTGAAGGGATAAAAAGCTCCAACATACTGTGTTGCTAATTTTTTAAAAAGTCTCAGTTCTGGCCTCAGCTGATTTCCATTTTTATATAGCCACTTCCATTTTTCCACTTAACATTTTCTGACCTTTTTCCTTAATTTTTCTTATCTATCTATCTATCTATCTATCTATCTATCTATCTATCTCTCTATCTATCTCTCTATTTATCTATCTATCTATCTATCTAATCTATCTATCCAGCTCCCTACCTAGCTATTTATCTAATCCATCTCTGTGTGTGTGTGTGTGTACACATCCACATTGTTGCAGACTGACTTCCAGAATAAAGTCTCATGGACTGTAATGTCTTTAACCCAGGCACTCTAAAAACAGAGAGGGAGGCATTTGTTCATTGTATGAAGCAGTCACAGCGATAGTCTTAATTTGTAGAAGCAGTGGTTATCCACCTATCACCTCCTTATTTATACTTTTTAAAAGTCTGAGCAGATATTGCTAAAAGATATTGTGTGTGCCTGCAGCCCTGGAACTCATCATGAGGTTTGCATCAGCTGTGATTGTTCTATGAGAAGATCTCTGAGCACAGAGAAAGGTTGGCACAAGGCTCAGTTTGCCACTTGAAAATAATTCATAGTTAATAGTAATTATCTATCTGAAGATAGAACAGCATCATCTGTGTATGCATAAGCAAAGCTTAGCTTTTCTAATTGCAGAAAAAAGCCAAAAACAAACCAACAAGCTATCACTCTTTTGCAGCTCTGTGTAATTTTCACTGATTTGCATCTTGAGCTCCATATAGAATATTTTCCCCACAGATGACTGTCTTTAAGTATCCAACTAGCTCAGCAGGATCCATAAAACTGGGATTATACCACTGGTCTTTGTTTTAAACATAAACAGCATGTGAACTACCCTTTGGTAAAGGGCTTAGAGATTGATTGATGAAATGGGCTATACATTAACTAAGATAGTATTATTGCAAAATGGTAAGTTCTGCTCTGATCTAAAGTGTAAGCAGTCTTTATTTTATTTTTGTTTTAGTTGACCAGTGTCACAGCAGGGGCTCAGAAATTAATGTAAAATTCAAAGTGGGATTGAAATATACTTCATAAATCAGGCCTTTTCTTGCCACTCTGTTATAATATGTGGCTTTTGAAATCTCAGAAATGGATTGACCTATTTTTATGTTCATTTTATGTTGTAAAACTATTTTTCAAACATGCTATTAGGCTTTAAGAGTTCTTGGATGTGGTCTGACTGTATAAATTCCATACTTTTTATACACATTCCTTATATAGTTTTGCTCTGTGCAGATATTTTGGCATTTGCAGTTATAGTTCCCTCCTCTCCCCCACATTTGCTGAAAACTTTGGGGCAAGAAGCTATTTTCTGTAGTTCATACAGAGGTTGGCATTTATTTCATTATTCTGTGAAAAATGTTTAGTGATCCCAGAGTATTTCTATGGACTACAGAAGTGTTGTCATTATTTTTTTTCTTTGTAAATTCACATCTCAGGAGTATGCTCAAATTACTATTGACATCTTCCCTCCCCTGGTTGAGTGAAACCATGGCATCTGTATGCAGAGGTTTATAAATATTGCATTTATTTCAGACTTGATCTCCAAAAGGAGAGGTTTCAATGAACCTATAGCTCAGGGGCATGTCTGTAGAATTGAGACAGGTCTGCTCTCTTTTCTAGTGGTAGTAGTGACCCTACTGAAGCCTCATAACATTTTAAGCCCCAGATAAAACAAAACTGACCTTGAATAAACATTGTAATATATGAATTTTTTGATCCTGGAAATGTTTTGTTTGATCTTTCCTCCACTAATATTGGAGAGGTATTATTCTCAGTTACTAAAGTTTCAAAAAATAAATGAGAGTTTGCATTAATCTTTTGCTTGGGATTTTTACAATTTTCCCTAGCTTGAGTAGATATTATCTGATAAAACGTGTATTGTGCAATGTTACTGAATTATGATCTCTGGGGTTATTGTGGATCTCCAGGACTGGAGCATCTCTGCTGTGAGGAAAGGCTGAGAGGTGGGATTGCTTAACCTGGAGAAAAGAAGGCTTGAGAGTATACCAGTACCTAAAGGAAGGGTGAAAAGAGGATGGAGCCAGGTTCTTTTCAGTAATGCCCAGTGAAAAAGCAATGGCATGAAATAAAACAGGAAAGACTCCATCTGAACATAGGTAAACATTTTTCACTGTGAGGGTGACCAGGCACGGGCACAGGTTGTTTGAAGAGGCTGCAGTCTCCATTCTTGGAGATGCTTTACATATAACTACATAGAAAAAAAAGTTTAATTGTGGCATGAGAATCTTTTCATTGAAATAAGATGTCTGAAAATTATAACCTAAATGCACCATTTTGAAAACTTTTTTTTTTTTGCTTTTCTGTATCACTTGATCACAGCCACCCTTTTTCCCATTTGAATAGTATGTCCATTGGGTTTGCATGGCAAGGTTTTGTAGCAGAGGGGGCTACAGGAGTGGCTTCTGTGGAAGCTGCCAGAAGCTTCTCCCATGTCTGAGAAAGTCAATATCAGCCAGCTCTAAGACAGACCTGTCTCTCACCAAGGCTGAGCCAATCAGGAATGGTAGAAACAGGGACAAATATAGCGTAACTGATTTAAAAATGGGAAGAAAACCTTCACAATTGCAGGCTGGGAGCTGAGTGAGCATATGTGAAACAGCTCTGCAGACACCAAGACCAGTGAAGAAGAAAGGGGATAATGTGTTCCAGGCACCAGAGCAGAGGTTCCTGTGCAGTCTGTCACCCTGCAGTCCACTGAAGTCCAGATGGAGCAGATGACCACTGGCAGACCCTGGAGGACTCTGTGCCAGGGCAGGTAAATGCCTGAAGGTGGCTGTGGCCCTGTGAGAATCCCGTGCTGGAGCTGGTTCCTGGCAGGACCTGTGGTCTCCTAGAGAGAGGACCCCATTCTGGAGCAGGTTTGGTGGCAACACCTGTGACCCAGTGGGTGACCCACACGAGGAGCTGCTCATGAAAACTGCAGCCCATGAGAAGGACTCACACTGGGGAAGTTAATGGAAAATTGTTTTTCTTGGAAGAGACCCCATGCTGGAGCAGAGTCCTCCCTCTGAGGAGAAGGAGCAGTAGAGATAACGTGATGAACAGCCCCCATGCCTCTGGGCCACTGTGGGAGAGGAGATAGAAAAAATTAAAAGTGATGCTGAAATGCAGGAAAAGGGGAGGGGTGAGGGGAAGTTGTTTTGAATGTTTGGTTTTATTTCTCTTTATCCTATTCTGATTAGTTTGGTAATAAATTAGATTTGTTTTCCCCAAGCAGAGTTTGTTTTGCCTGTAGCAGGAACTGGTGAGTGATCTCTCCTTATCCTTGACCCCTGGGCTTTTCACTCTCTCCCCTGTCCAGCTGAGCAGGAAAGTGATAGAGCAACTTTAGTGGGCACTTGACATATAGCCAGGGTCAACACATCACAAGTTCACACAATGCTTCAAGAATTTGTTTCAGAAGAACTTGTGGATGTGCAAGAAATTACTAAGAAACCAGAGATACAGGTCTTATATTTACTGTTGAAAACTCGATTCTAGTGGAAAATCACCTCACCTGTGACATTGGAAATCTTTGTTTTGTGAATGCAAATGATGTCACAAGTGAGAACTGAAATAAATATGCTTCATTAATAAACGGTTATACTTTCATGTCATGGCCCTTAAACTCAAGGTAAATTAAACTGAATCAAATATCTTTCATGAAATCTGTCTGCAATTTCCATTAGGAATTTCCAAAAGCGAAATCTGGTATTTTGAATACCTCTTTTACTGGGGACTGTTTTTTTTCCCCTATAGACTACATTATATATTAGTATTTAAACACAATGTGTTATTTTTTAAGAGAGCTTAGGTTTAATGGCTGTTGACAAGGATTTAATGGCTGCTCTGCATCAAGGGAATTTTAGAAAGCCTTTACCCATCAACATTTATACTTATTAGAAGTTAATCTCTTCAGGCAGTAGCCAAGAAACACATAGACCATGTAAGGGTTTTGTAATCATTTGTTATTTTGGCCAGTACAAGATATTTGCAGATCTAGAAAAAAATAAAAATGAAAAAATACTTCAATGTTTTTTCTTGCTCTGATTTCCATAGGCTTCTTAGCATGCTTTGATCTTCACAATCCCTAGTACTATCCAGAGGTCTGCCACTTTTCCTCAAAATTTTTAAAATCGTGGTGCAGATATTTGTATATTTATATCTTTCCACTCTCTTTTCTAAGTTTCTTGCATGTCTATTGAGAAGCTTCTCACTTATTATTTTCAGCTACTTAATTTATGGATTCATTGCTCAGCTGTGTTGTGTAATCACTGTCCCACACCAGATGATGTGGGAGAGCTCAGTTACCTCTTTAGAGACTTGTAAAACTATGAAGCAAATTATTTACCTTAGGGAACACCAGCTGATTGAAAGATCATGAAAATTTAGTGATTTTTCCACTGTTAATTATACTCAAGGTATACCTCTTTTGAATTTATGTAGTATGGAGAACAAATTGCTAGAGAAGACAACTATATACTATGTTTAAAATTAAAGGTACAACCTAAGAAAAAGTTGGTCATTTTTCAAACAGAGTTCAGTGTAGTTTTAATATGATGTTGTTCTGTTTCTTTTTGTACTAGAAGAGTTGGACTTTTTCACTGAGGAAATTTTTTCATTCAAGATGGTCCTTAGGGAATGAATACCTTGTCTGCACTATGATGTTTTGTGCAATTTAGATGTCTGTCCTGGCTTAGGGCAAATTTGGGAGAAAGCTTCTGACTGGGTTCTTATAGAAAGCAAATTCAAGCGGCTCCTTTCCCCCACTGGTTTGGGAAAGATTTTTTTGGAGAAAAGTGGAAAATGTTTATTTATGAGCAAAGTACTCAAAAACATGAAAAAAATTAATAATATTAAACAACGGCCCTCTCATTGTTCTGAAGAGATGGCAAATTCAGAAAGTTCCTGTCGTGGGGTGTAGCTCGGCTCGCTCAGCCTCTCTCAGTCCCTCCTGCTGGAAAATTCCATGTCCTGGCCCTGGTGGGGTACAGGTGTGAGCTCCCAGTGCTTTTCTGGGTTTTCAGTCCAGAGCACGGCTGAGCAGTTCCAAGAAAAAGAAAAGCCATACTCTGGAGAACTTCTCTGCCTCAGCTAGTCAAAAACTAACCAAAAGCAAAGGGAGCTCTGTCCCGCTGTCCGTGCTGCAGGCAGCACAGTCTGTGAGAAGGGTGCAGGGGAGCGAGTGCAGTCTCTGATAACAAACTCTGTGCTTCTTCTCCCCCCTTCACTCTTGAAATGAGGCTTAAAGGTGCAGACAGTTGGGGATACAAGCATCATAAAATTACCCTAGGACAATGTCTGAACCAAATACCTATATATCTTATCTTATTCTTGAAAGAGAACTGAAAGCTCTGGTTTTGTAGGTCCCATTCTAGTTTGGTTGTCAATGTAATTTTTGAAAAGAAACTGATGGACCTACCCCACATTACTTAATCTATTTCTTCTTGGAACTCATATTTTTGATCTCCATTCTTTTCTGTAGAGATTAATTCCACAACATAATAACATTGTAAAAAACAGAATCCATCTTTTTTCATTCCACTTCTTTCTATATACTGACTAGCGAGTAGTAGCAGATATGAATACACTCTCATAGTGCTTTCTTTTATAGATAGGTAAATATTTGCCCAAATTAAATACCTAGCCTGCTAAATACATGCCAGAAACCTATTCATACCTTTATTTGCTTTGTCTCCTTTACATTATATTTACTGATTTATCTTTTTTTGTCTTCCTGATAAAATTGTTCACTGCATTCAGGATGTGGACAAACCATACCTTTGTACAGTGGTACTGTAATATTTCCTGCTTTAGTTTCAATGGCTATTCTAACAATTGTTAGTTTCTTATTTGTGTTTTAGCCAATGCTTATCTCCCATCTGTGACTTGCAGAGAAGATATTTTCTCTATGATTATTTACTAATACTTCCAAAGTTCTAAGCAGTTTCATATCGCTCTTGGTTTTGAAAAGGCTTTATCATCAGCTGTTATGCTTCTGGTAAGCAATTCTTGGAATATTTCTAGTCATGAGGTTTTTAAAATCTCTTCCCTAAAAGTTAGTTTTTAATTTAGTCAGTGTTATAGTGATTGAATAGTCAGGCATACTTTTTGTCTGCATTATTTTCTGTTTAGAGATATAGAATATACTCTGAGTACATTCATATCATCAGCTTTGTTTTTTCACTTTCGACCCCTTCTCAAACTTATTCATTTGTTAAATGCCACAGACTGTGTTTGTCCCATTGGTCTAATTTCAAACCACAATTTTCCTTTTTTTCCCCCCGTACTGTGAATTCAAAAAGATTTTATTCTTCCCTCACTATGGTTTAATTTCTTATGAGCTTTTAGTGAAACAAATTTTTGAAAGCTCTTTGAAACCCAAGTACATTTCATAGATCATAACATCTTCATACACCTATTCTCAGAGTAAAAATATATGAGGCAAGACTATTCTTTTCTTAGGGAAATATTCCCCAGAATAGTTTGTTTATACACATACCTCCTTATTTTATTCTTTAGACATTGATCGGTCTGGTATGAAGGTTAGCCTTTCTAGGCTATGTTTCTTTGATATTTCCTAGGAGATTTTTATCATATTGTGTCATATTTGCTACCTTCTGGCATGGAGAATGACTTAAATGATAAGCTGTACATCGCAGCAATTTCACATCTGAGTTCTGTTAGAGCTCTTGAGTGAATACCATTTGGTCCTGGCAGTTTGTCACTATTCAGCTTGCTCTAAATATTCTTACAGTGGTAAACCAGTTGGAGACAATTTCTCAGTCTCCCCTTTTGGAGAGAGTGACTCAGTTGGAAACCTCAGCTCCAGGCTTCATGGGTCCTTGCCTTTCTTGAACCCTTCCTTTATATTATTGTTGGCAATTAGATTCAGTGGTTATGTTTGGAATGGCAAGGAGTTCAGACCAATCTGTGTAATGATGCAACAGTTGCTGAGGCCCTGCTACTTCACTACCCATTTTTCAGTATCCTTGTTTTTTGTAAATAAATATATATATTCATAGGTCTAATTTAAATCTAGTCCTGTGGACTGAACAACCACCTGGTATGTATTTGGTGCATTCCCCTTCCAGATAAGTTTCTCTTGAAAGTAATCAGCTCATGCACTCTAAGATTGCACTTAGCCTGGAACAAGGGATGGTAAAAAATGTTCATGTTCATGAAGATTGCTCCATGGGGTACATAGCTGATGTCACACTGATTGAAACAGAGGAAGTTACTTCTGGACATCAGTTGTTCAAAAGGAGGCAGAGTGACAGAGAGAGAGGGGGGAAAGAGATAATTCTCCTAAGTGGATGCCTAGGAAAGAAAGTGGTGAAGGGCTCCCAAGGCAAACATATTCCTTGGGCATCCTCTCCAGTGCAGCAGGGTCATCCAATAATTCTTTGGCCATGGTAACTATAGAGTTTTTTTTTTGTCAGAACTCACTCAAAGTCCCTATTAATTTTGCTTTTTGGGTTTTTCTTTGAGGGAGTATTGTGGGGTTTTTGTCAGTTTGTTTTCTTTTGGTTTTTTGTTTGTTTGCTTGTTTTAGTTTTGTTTAGATTTTGAGAAGGGGAGATTAGGTTTTTGGGGGGAGGAGGGGGTTGTTCATAGACATGGATTAGAGCACATTTTATTAGAGACAATTACATGATGATTGGGTTTTAAATTTTTGTATGCATTTTATCAGGTAAAGTAAAATTAATGCAAACCCTAATACAAAAGATACAATCTAAGGGCAGAAAAGAGGAGAAAGAAGGAACGATTCTTATGTGAGTGCCCCGAGAGCTGGCTGTAGGAATAATATTGGGATTTAAGATTTAAAGGCTATAACAGTGACAACATGAGCTCCATGGGGAAAAGTACTGCCCAGGAGCTCTGGAAAACACAACACACAGCTTGACTGGAACAGCAGAGAGATAGATGCAGGGGAAAGTCAAACTACTGAGCTGTACCAGAAGGTCATGAGCTGTACAAAGGCACTGTGCCCACTGAGAGCAGGGACCGTACAGAGAAGCTGCACTCTTGATCCAAACTGCAGCTCACCAGTGCATGTCCAGCATCTCTGCCTGGCAGCAAGATCCTGGCCTTGTTATTTCTGAAAAGAATAATTCCAAGGAAAAAAATTGAAATAAAATACTAGATATATATATATATATCTTGATATATAAAGATATCAAGATAGCAGTATTTTTATTTTGTCCACTTAGCAACTATTTTTTTTAAAGTTTGTATTTCTACTCTTCTTTTTAGTTTTCTAATGAATAATTTTGCTCTGTGCTATTTTGAATGCAAAATAGTTAGTATAATTTTATTTCTGAAATCTATTTACTTCTATTTTTAGCAGCCAAAATTTTGTGTATAAATATTTCATCTTTTTACTCCATATTTTAATCCTATTTTCATTAAGTTTCTTTCTACATTTTCCCTTTGGGAAGTTTAAGATGCATTGTTTTCCCAGGTTGCTGTCCTTCATAAGAAAGTTGAATTGGAGTGTTTATAATACGAGGCAGCATATTGTACAGCAGTGAATTGTAGTCAGAAAGACATACAGAGAGGTACAATTAATTTCCAATTCCATTTTGAAAGTCAGTGATAGCTGGTTGCTTCTAGCCCTCCCTCTGCCCATTCCACTCCACACCTGCCCCAGCATTGGGGATCACCTTTATTTTTAATCATTGGGAATGACATGCTGTACACTTAAAAAAGCTTCTCAGAGGGAATAGGTTTTAAAATTTTTAATTATATTTCATTTCTATAATTTTTGAAACAGAGACTAAGTCATGAGTATCCAAGTAAAAAATCCATTTCATACTTGAAAGGCTCCAAAATGTGGTACTCTCTGTTTGTGAGCTCATAAAACAGTTTTGGGTATTGCATATCTGACATATGCATCCTTCTTGGTATCTCCCTCGGGTGTTCTGACATTAGAGAACACAGTGCTTGGTACACTGCTCACCAGCTGGAATTACTTACTGCTAATGGAGACACCAAGGAGGTACAGTGATGTTCTTTAAATAAATTTGGTGAAAAGACAATAAATCAGTATGACTTTTATTTCTTTGGAAGTGTGATAGGAAACAAAGTATAAATAATGGATTTTTCTCTGCTTGATGCAACTTCTGCATCATACATTAATTTCTGCCTTACTTGTCTTCTATTTCAGACTGGTAGGTAAGGTAAGTAAGAAAGTGACTAAAGATTCTTAATTTCTATTATATGGTCTACAGACTTGCTAACATAAGAAAAGTAATAAATCTCCCTTTTCTTTTCCTTATTCAGTTAGTCAATGATGGTCTTTAATTGTTTATTAACTTTTCCAATTACAGAGACGGGAGGAAACAACAGTGGCAGCACACATGTTCTGATCCAACCTAAAAAGTTATGTGTCCTTGAATGCTTTTTTTTTTTTTTTTTTTTTTTTTTTTTTTTTTTTTTGGTTAAGTAATTGAATAGAGTGGTACAATTATGCAAGAGGGAATGGGGGTGATTTTGTTGGTGTATTCCAGCACAGCAGAGACAGCAAAGCTCTTACTCTGCTTCACAAATGCTTAAACTTCCTTGACCTTTTAAATGCACTTTGGCCACTAGTATTTTATTAAAAGATGAAGATAAGTAGATGTTAGATTGCCATTTCATTTATCTGGGGACTGAAAATAGTTATTTGAATGTAGAACACCATCAAAATATGAACATAACACTGCTGAAAGGTATCTGTTTTCATCTTTGAGAAAGAGAAATTCTTACTTTCTGAATTGCCAATTCTCCCACTTCACCTATTCACCCTATTCAGTTTTGCTCCATTTGGCCTGGAGAACTATCTAAATATTTCTTAGTGATGGTTCTAAATGTTCTAAGCAAGATAGTAAATGAGTAGGACACCAGAACTAAAACAGGGAAGTCAGTAAATCAAATTATGTATTTAAATTCTTTATGTTAAAAATTACTGAAAGAATTTCAGTGGGAAAATCTAATATACGTAATGACTAATTATTATCTTTTCTAATTCTTTTGTTCACTAGATCATGCAGTATGTGCCATACCCCAGTATTATTCTGCATTTTTTACATGCGTAAAAATTTACGTGTGTGTTGTCCAGTTTCCAGCAGCAACTGAACAAATTAAATTTGTTGGAAACTGAGAATACTATATTTATTCACATTGAGGTGTGTCTCTTAACATTAAGGATGATTGTAAATCTCTTTGCAAATGTAGGAATAGAGTTAGCATGGTATCATCAGAGAGAGAAACATGGCATTAATAAAATAAATTAATATTCTACATAGTCTTAAGAATGACCTTCAGCGAGTAATGGAGTCTATATTCTCTTACAGAATTTTTACACTGTGTGTCTAGTGGCAAATGTCACGAGAGGAAACTTAGCATTTTCAAGATTTCTACCATTAGACTGACATTCTGTGATAATAGATTTTCTTTCCTTTTGAATATCATCCAAAGAGAATAAGCTGGGAAATGCAGAGAAGTATATGTGTGTTGAGGAATAATTTGTGAGTCAGTCTCTTTACAGCTTTCATTAAGGCTTTGACTCAATTTGAATTTGAATTGAGTGGAGGTACTTCATTTTTTAGGATCAAGCTACATCTTTATGAAACTACTTTTCAAAAATAAAGTGGCACAGTATATATTTTGAAAGGAACTTAAAATAATGTCTAGGACCTTAAGCCAGATGAGCTGCAAAAGCTAACAGACCACACTGTCAGCCTTTAGAGCCTTGGGAGGGACTGCAGAGAAGTTCAGCAAGAAGCAACCAGACAGACCATGAAATCTGAGTGATACCACGGGCTCCAAAAAGGACTTGTGCAATGCCACTTGATTTCTGCTAAGCTCTTTCATTCATATCTTTTGAAAACTAATGGCATCTGAAAGTGGACAAGAAAAACAAATATGTATTTATGTTGTCAGGTGTTATTTCTGAGTAACAGGTGAAAAGACTATATCCAAAAGAAAGATATGTAGCTTTAATCTCTAACCCAAGGACTGTGAGGAATTTTCACTGCACAGTTTCATCAGATTATCAGGAAGGTTTAAACTCATAAGCATTCCCTGTACCTGGGCTTTGTGCCTCTTCAATCATTATAAAAAGCTTTAATTGGGTAAATGGATACCTTAGGGTTCTACTGCAACTAAATTTCACTGTCAGAGAAGCATACAGATTGGAGCTACATCCGGAATGAAGAGCTATGATACTCAAGATAAATTGATAAGGTCTGCACCCTATTTGTGCTCTGAGATTCTTGAAAATAAGTTTCTTATTGCAATTTCTCTATAGAAATCTTTTCAGGTTAACTTTGCTTCACAGGACATAGGATATTTTACTTTTCTTCCTTCAGGCTCCATAATTCATTTTTACTGAAAAAAGAAGTGTCTTTCTTCTTCTAGGTATTAAGTCATAGTAAACTGGTAGACCTCTAATATTTAAAAATTGGTTTTGAATTGTCCATCTCAGAACCTAAAGCATTTGGATGTATATTTTCACTGCTACAACTCAAATAACTTTTGCCATTTTTACCTTTGCATTGAGAATACAGTAACAACTGGCATAGCACTAAGATGACAAGCTTTTTTATTCTTGTTTAAATGCCATTGAAAATATTCCAAGTTTGAAGATCACTTTAAATTGGAAAAAGCACATTTTAGAGGCATGCCAACCCTTCTGCACTAAAAACTGCCAAGAAACAAGCACTCATTTTCTGGTTGAAATCACGGGTGAGTCACAGAAAAGTCCAAATCCTTTACCTTCATATTGTTCAAAGAGTTTATAAATCCTCCTCTGAAAAAATTGAACATACCTTTGGTAATGATTTTATTCTTATTTACTAAGAAGCCTCTGTTTTGCATTTTTCTTTTCTAATGACTGATTAAATTTGACTGACTGACATGTTTGTTTTCTATCAGGTTTTTAGGAAGATATTGTTTCTTTCTTGCAAGCACATACATTATGATAATTTTTTGAAATGGGATTATACACAAATATGGCACTTGAATAGTGTTTAAAGATTAACACTAAAAGGGTCTACAAATATTAGTTTTCTCCCATGCACTTACAATTAAAGTTTACCAATTCTTCTGTCATACCTTTTCTTCATCAGTTTGTTATAAGTAAAGTTTGGGATTATCCTTTAGTTTTACTTTGCTAAGGGAAATTACAGTACCAGAAAACTGAAAGTCCAAAATATGCTACTACAAAAACCCCCCAAACCAATAAAATTTTGTACTTCGAGTATACAGTAAACTGAGGGGCCAAAAGCTTTTTCTTTTGGGGCACATCTGGGATAAATTCTCCTCATATTATACAGGTTGAGTGTTAGACATATCTTTATAAATATCATTCTTCTGTAAAAAGAAGTCTTAATTTTTTAATTCACTGAAGCTTTGAAGGTTTGCATTAGAAAATAGAAGATTTTTCTTCCCCCCATAAAAGCACACTATTTACAGGGATTTGTACTGAAATAAAGTCTTGTAACTACTGTCTCCAAAAGGGCTCTTTACCATAGCAACAGCCCCACAGAAAGCAGTTGTGCCAAAATAGTTCCCTTAAATAAAATAAAGAACAACATAAACTTGGTGTCTACAAATTTTGCCACAAAAATGATGTTTCACAATATTAATGTCCCAACTCTTCCCAAAAATCTAGTAGTGTGGCATTCTGCTTTCACATTTCCACAATTTGCAAGTGACTGGCTTGTTCTTTTGTTGAAGTATTGTTAATGACCTTGTTGATTTGGGGAAGAAAGTGTAGTTGCTAGCTGAAGGATAAAATGCTAAAAAGGCTAAGGCACACTACTATATTCCATTGTAGAGAAAATGACTTACCTTTAACTGTTCAATGAAGAAGTGAAACATCTGAGAAGATGTTTCTTAATGGTTTTCCCTAACAGTGACCAGGAGTCTCAGTGCTAGATAAAACAAAATGATGGGCAGATTTTTGAATTGCTTTTGTCTGTCTGCTTAACCCAAGTGGCCTTTTAAAGTGCAGACTTTTTCACAGATTGCCTTTTAAAGTGCAGCCTGTGAAAGGAATCTTGAGGGTTTGAGGAAACCGTTAGGAATAAACCAGTGATTAAGGAGAGAGAGATGTATGATTAGTGTGAATTTAACATTTGTTCATTTGTCTTTACAATATTTAGGGCTTAGTTTTGCCTGGCTATATGCTGATAAACTCCTGGCCCTGAAAGCCCACCAGCACTCTTTTTTTTTTTTTTCTTTTTTTTCCTTGTCATATGCAATTCCTTGTCAGTTTGTCTCATGGTCTGGAGTATAGGAACCAAAAGCCAGTTCTCTGTTTACTGTAATCCAGCAAGATTTGAGTGATTTCAAGGTGGCCTTGTGTTCCTGAAGATAGATGTCTGTATTTTCTGTGTCCTCACAATCCCCTGGGTTATTCTTAAATCCCTCCTCGTCCAAGAACGGGCAGTTTATAAATCAGGTGAGGTATGCAGTCCTCGATAACCTGCAAGTCCTGTACCTTGTAAATCTTGCAGCTGAGAGGAAGGCAGCTTTGTGTGAAGCCATATAAAATACAAAGTCATCTAAGAGGCAGATTTAATTCTTTGATGTACAGTTGGCATCACATTTAATGCAAAAACATCTATGTCTTAGCACTGGGAAAGAAATGAGCGAAAGCTGTGAGTCATTTGCATATTCAAATTGCAGGGTCTGACAAATCTGCTGACAGGACCAAGCTATTAATGGGATTCCAGCACTGTCTAGAAATGGATACACAGCATTTATTTTATTCCTTAGTTTGTTATGATAGTTTTCCTCTAACAATCTGTGAATTTCCTAAGCTCCACTATGAAAGTAAAATTATTACATGTCTTTCCTGAATCACTGGTCTTGTTTACTGGAAAGGGATTAGGAACAGCTAGTATCTGATTTCACAGCAGGTTGTATTTCAATGCTTCCAGTGCTGGCTGTAAACCTTGTTTCTGGACAGCCTTTTGATCTCTATCCTGTATAAACCAATTCAGCCTGTGGCCCATAGTGACTTACTATGGAAACAGATAAAGCAAGGTTTGAGTGCGTGTGTCACAGCTGTACAAATCTTCAGCATTTCTTGGATTTATCATTTCGCATGAGGAAGGAGTTTGTTTCACAGGTGGGGAAACATAAGGCTAGGAAAATTTTCAGTCTTATACCGTAAACATTGTAAAATGCTATGTTCACTTCAGTAAAAAATTGTTTAGAACACAGATGTGAACATATCTGACTACAGATCTGCTTCAGAGTTACAGACATTGGCTCTTAAAGGTAGGCAGGTATTTTCACTGTGGGAGATGGACAGATGTTTTAAGGATTTTGAGATTTTTCAGTGACACAGATCTGTCATGATCTGTGAATCACATTTGAAAAATCTAAAATCATGGAAGGCCTAAATATTAATAAGAAAAAAATGTTTTCTAGGTTCATTTCATGCCAGACATATGGAATAAGGAGAAAGTCATGGATCACCCTTTGTGATTAAAATCAAAACAGTTTATGCCATTTATATTGTTTAGCTTAAGATTGTTTAGCAGAAGAAGCATAGCATGATGTCCAATAATAATAAGGGAAGCTTCAAGGAAATATTCTGTGTACATGAATTTTACACTCTTCTTTAAATATTCATTTTCTAATCATTTCTTAATCACAGTGGTTAACACTGGAGAATATAATTATTATTGGCAGCACAGATCACTATTAGCAAAATTACATCCCTACTTATTATCATATTACCATAGATGCATTATTATTATAGAATAACTTTTACTTAGCTACTAACCAAAAGTATTCATAGCAATTGATTTGAGCATTCTAATTCAGTGAATATGTCTTACTTCCCTTTATGAACAACTCAGTGTCATTGTAGCCAGGCTATAGGATAACTCACATGTATCAGTGTACAAATAACTTAATGTTATTCAAACTAATTCCTTAAGCCAGTGTTCCTTCCTGTATTCCTGCATAACTAAATGGCCATGGTAAGATTAACCTGAAGATAAAATCCGATTCTCTTGGCGCTGTTGAATCATATAGTAGTAATGGTTACATCAATGCACAATACTTAATATGTGCTTAGTGTGAAGTTTTGGCTGACTTTTTCTTGAAGATAGGCTGCAGAGTGAAAATACTCTCTAGTTTTAGATATTCAGAAAGCTTGATGTTACTTTTCATATGGGGTATATCTCGCATTGTTGCACATTGTTCTTTAATGTATGAAACAGGATTTTGCTTATAGAAAAGAAAAATATTTTATGCTATGTATTCTTTTGGTATCCAATTGTTGAGACGTCTCCTAAGAATAGAACAGGATATGGTCAGGCAGCTGTAGTATTAGAATTAGGTCAATATACAATAGCTATGAATACAGAAAAAACTGCTTGTTCCAAAATTCTAAATACTGAAAAGGAAGTAGATAAGAAAAGCCTGTCTTAACTGTAGGATTAAGGGAAAAGTTTAGAGAACGCTAGGAAACCAGTTACCAAAATAACTGTATGTAAAGAAAGGCTGAAAAGGCAACAGTAGGTTGTACAAGCAGGTTCACAAAGTGTCCACTTGCAGGTGTCCATGCTTGCCACAGCACGCAGCTTACAATCCTTAATTCCAGGGAGCAAGAGGGAACGGGTTCAGGAAAACGATTGTAGCAATCTCGGTAAAGCCACAGAAATTTAGGAGAGAAAATATCGTCTATTGAGCAATGGAAATAAAAAAGACATTCAAGCAGAGCCTAGCCCATATTCAGGGAAGTTTCTAAAGTGTACATGAAACCTCTATGTATTTTTTGATAGAAGTAAAGAAATATTATGGGTCATTTTATGTGAGTTATAAGCTGTAAACCACTAGTAAATAGATCCAAGCTTGCTGTAAGACACACTTTGAAGCTGTGATTCTATGGTTCTGAATCCCTTCAGAGTAATCAGCAAGACAGGGAAACAAAAGCTAAGAAAACTGAACTGTACTCACATAGCTTGGCAGATAGGACCCCAGAACCACACTACTGCTGCATGCAAGTGAATCACCTTTGCATTGCTTGCAGGGTTCTCCTTGGCTTGGTCAGGATATAGGAGATATGTCACATGTGCTTACACAGACTTCGAGTGTGAAGTTTGGTTATTTTAACCTGCACTGCCAGCAATTTGGAAATCTGACTTTTCCCCCAAAGTCAGTGAGACTGGCAGTTCTTCGTGAAGAAGGGAGGATCATTTACTTTTTAGTTTTTGTGGAGTATGTTAAAAAAACCAGCAACATTTCTAATCTGCAATAATTGCTGTGAAGTATTTAAACAGTCTTTCATTACAGCTGTCTAACTGACAGGCAGTCTGAATATAGAATGATTGACATTCCTTAAGGTAAACATGCAGACTTATTATGCAAAAGGAAGCACTGCCTTGTGATATAATATCCAGCACTGATGCTGTGTAATGTGTGTACTCATCTACAGGCTTATAAATAATTTGTCTGGAAAGAAAAATTTTTCTGAATAGAAATTGTAAGACATCCTTATAGGCAGTGACAACTTCTCTTAAAGATGTCTTCTTAGACTTTTGTTTTATTGCCAAAATTAATTTGGCAAAGATATGAAATAAGTAAAAAAAGTGCACAGGACAATCTGGTCAAAGAAAAACAGGAAAGGGGACACCAGTTTTGAAAGATATTTCATTTAACTTTTAGACATGGAAAATAATTATACTTAAAACTATTACATGGTTTACTACTGAGAAGCTACATTCTTGCTGCCTTTTTTTTCATTAGCTTTTATGACATTGTTAGCTACTTATTTCAGTACAAGATATCACCCCCACCAACCTCAATTCAGTATAAGTCTGTGTATGTCTACAATTGGATTTATTGTCACTATCCTAAGATTAGTTGTGTTGAAAAGAACTGTTCAAGAAAATATGGCTGGAAATGTTGTCCAAATTTCATGACTAGTTTCTTTTGAAGGAAAGTTTTATTCAGAGCCAGATTATGAAGTTCATTTCAATCCTTAAGCATTTTTTTAATGTCAGTTAAAACCAACAGACCAAAAAAAAAATATTTCTACCTCTGCTGCCAGGTAACCTAGAGAACAGATATGACACTGTTTTACTCCTCCCAATGTGCATAAGGGCCAGATACTTTTCCCAAAAGCATCATAAATATCTTGGAAGTCATCAGCTTTACTGATCATAGCACTGAGGGCCCTTCAGGATAACTGGGTGGTTGGATTTCATACTTAGCTGCAGATGTGTTCTCAAAGGCAGGGACCTTATATTGCCTAAATGCCTCCACTATTCCAGTACATTCTTGCTTGAACATCACTTATACTAGGAAGGTTCTGAGATTAAAGTACACCCACAGACACTAAAGGAAGAGAAACTATTTGATTGTTACATGTGAAAACGAGTCTTTTAGCCTTAATGTTGTCATCCCACAACTGCACTGAAGGCAATTACATAAAATGTCTATTAGTGCCTTTCTAATTTTATCTGTCATAGTATGCTATTTATGATTACGACTGTTCCATGTTTCATCAGACTATAAATTGGTTTCTACCTAAAATCGTTTAATTTTCTTTCCACAGTGTTTTCAGCCATTGAGAAGCTATCAGGGTGTATAAGGAGACCAAAATAATCACTTCTACGTATTTTTCCACGCCTTTGTTGATACATGATTTTGTTATTGTACTGGACAATTTTGCTAATTTTTTGCAACCTTAGGGCCTGCATCATTCAATGCCAGGAATAGGTAATCACCAACAGCCTCTTTTGCAACTTTCTTTATTCACTTCTTTCAAACAACTGTTTAAACTTAACAGTCCTGATCTCTGAAATCAATGCACTATTAAATTACTTTCATTCTGAGAGTTACACATTATAAACCTTGAGCAACTGTTCTTGAAGCAGGATACTCTTCACTCTGAGAGAAAGTAGCATATGTTTCCTTTTTTATTTCCATTTCTTAAATTCCTAGTCTTTAATTTATGCATTATACTGCAACAGTTTGCAGTATTAATCAGTTATTTTTCAGCATCTCATATTTAGTAAGGAACTTCTGTTAAGAGCTTTAAAAATGTCTAAATAAATTTTAGGTACCTGGTTTACCTTTTATTCTTAAATCTTTAATTATAATCAGAGAAGAAATACTGAAGCCAGAACTGAGATTCATAATTTGTTTCATGTGGGCCAGACATCTACACAATAGTCTTATCTTACTTAGTGGCAGCAGAACTATGTTTTTTAAACATGAATAATTGCCTGGTTGCTAGCCAGGAAAGTTCTTTTGATATCTAAGTAAGTGTTGCACATAGGGGAATTGGAACAATAGCTGAATACCAATTATGGCCATACCTGAATTTTCCCACAATTTTGATACCTGAAAATAAAAGATAATTCTTCTAGGCCCACTAAAGCTATAATAACATTTATGTAACTTTTAAAACACTGTTTCCTTCCCTCACATCATTTAAGAACATTGTTCTAAATGAATAAATATTTTCTGATTAATATGGTAGTTCTACTTCAGAATGTATCTATTTTATATTCCCTATCTGCTTCATATAAAATTCCACTTCCTGAATGTTCTAAGCAACATTGCATAGGTATTGAATTAAAGCATAAGAGAATTTAAGGAAACATATTATTTGTATTTCATGCACTGCATAGAGCTACTTCTGGTGCCTAATGGAATATCAGAGGAAATGTGTTTGAATTTTTATCCTGAAAAGTTATATACAAGCTAAAAACAACCTGTAGCCAAATATTTTTTGCATTTTATTCTTAATTTTTTCACAATTAATGAACAAGCAGTATACTTTAGACCAGTGACGAATATCTTTTTTTTCATGTTGCACTATTCATTCTTACAATATAATAATGTAGAGAGGGCAGGGAGAGTTGACATTATAATGGGGGTGTGTACAGGCTGCCAGACTGTGGACCAGGTGGATGAGGCCCTTTATAGACAGACAGGGGCAGACTCACACTCACTGCTTCTCATGGAGCACTTCAACCACCTCCATATCTGCTGGAGGAACAATGCAGAAGGGCATAAGAAATCTATGAGGTTCCTGGAATGCATTGCTGATAACTTCCTTCTCCAAGTGACAGAGGAGCCAGCAAGGTGAGGAGCTATGCTGGATCTCGTTCTCATAAATAGAGAAACTCTGGTGGGAATGTGAAGCTCAAGGGCAGCCTGGCCTGCAGGGACCTTGGAAAGATCTTTAGGGCAATGAGGAGGTTTCCACAGCAAGCTCACTATCTTGGAGTGAGCTTCAGGAGATCAGGGTTTATCCTCTTCAGTTATCTGCTTGGGAGAATACCATGAAAATAAGCTCTGGGGGGAAGAGGGGCCAAGAAAGTCAATTAACATGAAAGGATTTTCTCCTCCAGGCTCAAGAGCAATGTATCCCCATGAGTAAGAAATTCAGAAAAGAGGCCAGGAGAACTGCATGTATAAGCAAAGAGTTTCTGGCAAAAATCAAGAAAAGAAGGAAGTGTAAAGAATGTGGAAAAATAGATGGGCCACTTAGAATGAGTATGGGAAGGAACATTGTCAGCCTATGTAGAGATATGGTTAGGCAGGCTAAAGTCCATGTAGAATTAAATGTTGCAAGGGATGTCAAGGACAAGTATATCAGTATCAAAAGGAAGATTAAGGAAAATGTGGGCCTGATAGTGAATTAGGTGGGTACCTGGTGACGAAGAATACAGAAAAGGCAGTTACTGAATTTCTTCCTTGCTTCAGTCTTTACTGCAAAGGCCAGGCCTAGGAACCCCAGACACTGGAGGCAAGAAAGAAAGTCAGCAGGAAAAAAAGCTTTCCCTTGATCAAGGAGGTTTGGATTAGACAAATGACATTTATAGTATCATAGTATCATTTATTTTGGAAAAGACCTCTAAGATCATTGAATCCAATGACTAACCCAGCCCCACCATGTTCACCACTAAACCATATCTCCAAGAGCTGCACCCACACTCCTTTTGAACCCTTCCAGAGATTATGATTCCACCTCTTTTCCCAGGCAGCCTGAACATTGTTTCAGAACTTTCTCCTAATATCAAATCTAAACCTCCCCTGGTGCAACTTGAGACTACCTTATCTTGTCCTACCAGTTGTTACCTGTGAGAAGTCAGACTGTGACTCCTGCCTTACCACAGCTTCCTTTCAGGCTATTGTAGAGAGTGATAGGATCTCCCCTGAATCCTCTTTTCTAAAGATATGCAAAACTCTCCTGGATGCAGTCCTGTGCAACCTGCTCTAGGTGAATGTGCTTTAGCAGGAAGGTTGGTCTAGATAATCTCCAGAGGTTCCTTCCAGCCCCAACCATTCTCTGCTTCTATCTGTAATTCTGTGAAACCAGATTTTTATTTAAAAAAACCAACAAACAAAAACCAACCAACCAAAAAAAAAAAAAAAAAAAAGCCCCACCAGAACATGAGGGAAATTTCTATTTAATATTCAGAGCAGACACTGGTCACTAAGTGCCAACACATGCAAAACCACAAGCTTTATGTTCAAATTCCCTAATAAAGATGATGCAACTAAACATTATTGCAATCGTCTGCTGCTCTCTTGCTGCTCTGGGAGTTAAATAATAATGAAAACAAATGGGTTCCTTTTTCTTTAAAGAGCCTTGATAATATCTCTCATGGTAGACACTTAAATGTACACTTCAAGTTCTATAGCCTGTTTTATACAACCTTCTCTGAAGAAAATGGCTGCGTTCCTGCTTAATAGCATTAAAAACATCTGAAATAGATTTTCAGTCTAAATATCTAAAATGATTTTATTTCCCAGGACATAAAATTCTTGTGGGTTAAAAACACTAAACTTTATTTGGATTGTCTGTTAAAGAAGAGCACTATTCTTTTAAGAATCTGGAAACTGCCCAAGACAGTGATCAGTTTTTCAATGCTTATTATCACTGTGGAACTGCCTCAGCTGAGTGTTTTGAGAGGAGTAAAGGTGGCAAAGCCAATAGTGAATGCAGTGATTACAAATACAGAGGTAACATGAGCCCAAGAATGACCCATGATTTAAACACCAGAGTTGACAGAACAACTTTGAGACACTCTAAATACTGTGCTAAGTAAGTTGTGTGGCTTGTGTAACATCCAGGGACTTAATATTGTAGGAGAGCATCAATTATATAGTTCATGGCCACAGACTCGCAAGGTAGAGCTCATGCAAATTGTACTTGCTACACTTAGTATAAAATGTAGCCTTGTTAACTGGAAAAAGCTAGTTAAAATGGCATAAACCCTAAAGGTTGAAGTAATGGTTCTTCAAAGTTGAATTTTTTTCCGGGAGAATAAATGAACTTTTTAGAAATCACTGTCACTATTAGTGACAAAATAAAATAAATCTGGACTTCCCCAATGGTGTATGTATTCATAGGTGTTAATAACGTATTTTGCAAATCTAATCAAATAACATCCAAAAGTCATAAGATAATGTACATGATAACAAAATTTATTCCTGACATAATTGTTCAAATTTCTAATGCAAAAAGGAAAGACCTCAGCATGCAAGCCATTAACTAACACCAGGAAAGGGAAGCAAAGGTAGCAGCATAGCTATCACTGAGGTAGCAGCACAGCTATCAGGTTACAAAAGAAGAGTATGGAGATTTTGCAGGTGCTGAAATAGTTCTGCTCTCTCATTTGTGCATGATGTCTTTTGTTAGAGTTACATTCTTGGAAGAAAAAAATTATTCTCTCCAAAAGTGGAGCTGAAGATACTATCAAAGGCAAATTTCATATTCTTTAAGAGGAAAAATTTCATATTCATATTCTTAAGAGGTTCATCATAGATAAGAATTCTGGAAAGGAGTGTCTTTGCAGTTAGATACTTCTGTCAGACTGAATAAAAGATATTTGCACAGTCCTTTTCAAGAAATTTTCTTTCAGAATAGCTGCTAATTCAGAGGCTGAGTTAAAGACTAATAATAGGAAACATTGCTCAGAGTTCTGAATTCTGACAAGTGAAGTTGCGGGACTCACTGTTGGAGCCTTAGCTTCGTAGTTTTCTTTTCCTGTTCTATTTTGTGACATGGTTTCCACTCTTAAAAATGCTATAAAAGTATTTTTTATTTTTTACCCTTAGAAGTGTTCTATTAGTGACAAAGAAACTTGGAAGAGCCGTTTTGGTTTGTTTCATAAGTTAATACTGTGCTATCAAATCCCTGCATATTGCATATCATTAGGCAGTGCAGTTATTTTTAAAAAATTATTTTCTTTAAAAATCATGAGAAGGCTTCCCATAAATTCTCTACCACACCTGCAATATCAAGAAAGGCTATTTTGCCTTGTACATAGAGGACCATCATTTTAACGATGTATGCCTTATAAGTGGTCCTTTCTTATGATGAATAACACCAGACAGCATTGCTGAAGTGATGGATGACATAAAGAGCTATTACTCTGATGATATATTCTAGGAAGGGGACAATTGTGATGTAAAATACATAATAAGAGAGAGTTTCTTGAGGTTATCTATCATCACAGCAATAATCACCAATGCTATATACTCTACTGGTAGCATTGGTCTGACAGGACATAAGATGAAATGGAATCTCTTTACAGATGTACTCACTATACTATCTTACTACATAAAATAAGGTTGAAATGAAAAGTTAACCCATGTTTCTTGGTTTTGTTCTGGTTTTGAAAACAAGCCTCCTCAAGACAACAGAGCTGTAAAAAATAGATACCATTGGTTAATAAATCTGCTCCCTGTGACTCCAAAACGAAGCGCTGTCTAGAACATGCAAATTAATCATGGTTTCTGTATACAAAATGATGCTTCTGACACTGCTGGTCTAAAGCAGAATATATTTCACTGTGACTATATGTAGAATATAGAAGGTTTTTTGTCATCCTCCATGACTACTAGCCCATGAATTAAAATGTGGGTCATGGAGGCTAAATGTCAGTGATGGCAAGACGATGGATTTACAGTTTTGGCCATGGGACTTTGTTACTTTATATATATATATATATATATATATATATATATATATATATATGTGCATTTAGCATTCATATGAAATATTTTGCTAAATGTTTGCAATAACATGTTTAAAATTATTATACAAATCAAAATGTGAAACTTGAGGTGGAGGTGCTTACATTATAGCATTGCAATGTAATCATCAGACAGACAGAACTAAAATGTGAGCCAGCAGGGACTACATTTGCATAATGTTATAGTGATAACGAGAAGCACAGATGTAAAGTCATAGCTCATAACTCAAGTGATAATCATGAAAATCAGCTTCTTGATGCAGCATTCATATTTGAGAAAGAATGAAAAACTTACTTGAGAATTACCCTATAAATCTTGGTCACTAGGATATCCATGTTATGTTAGACACAGTGCTTTATTGATTTTTATAATAGCTAATTCAGAATTAATAAACAGTGTAACATGGAAACAAAAACTGCTGATCATGAAGAAACGAGACAGAAAAAAGTTTATTTTTATGACTCACTGCTACATTATGCCTTGCAGTTACGGCTTTCTCACATCCAAATGCAATTTTCATTTTTAATCAAATGGGATGTCATGACCTGGAAATAAACAATAAGTTAATTTCATACTAAGTAAAATAGACTTTTTCAAATAATATATATCAAGTAAGTTTTTAGTCTCTAAAGATTGTCTTTCAGAGGACAGATTAAGAAAGTGACATTATTTGTCTTTTACACCACAATGCATTCTGCAACATGAGTTTCAACATTCGTTTACCTCCGACTACTTTTGAGACAATTCCATCTGATATTTTCAATTCAGGGGATTATTGTTGTGATTACAAAATGAAATACAGATCTTCCCTCGACTTCAATAGATAAAATGATAAGGTGTCAAAAGACTTGTGCAAATACAGTCCTGTAAGACTGTAGCTTTGGACCTAGAATTATCTATGATGAAGCCGCCAGTAATTTATGTCTGTCAGGGCTGATTGTGGACTGTAGCTTTGGACCTAATAATAGGTTATTAATTTTATATAAATTATTATGTAATTCTTGATCTAATGTCCAGAAACCCCACCAGAAATTCTCAGATAATTTCACTTGGGTGATTTCAGTGTCAAAAATGCTGAGAAAACAATGGAAACTTTTGAGAAAAGTGAGTGAACCAGATTCTGATGGCACTGGCTTGTGTGAAAAAGTGAGATTTTTTAAATCCTGGGAAAAGGTTAATGAATGGATAAATGTAAGATTAATTAATAGAAACTTTTTTATGAACTAGAATGATGAAGAGGACAAAGAAGTGTGGCACATGGGATTGAAACTACTGTATTGAGTGGAACTGAGATAAAAGTCACAGTGAAAAGCTAAAATGCTACTGGCACTAACCCATAACGATACCTGTGATTTACCCTGCCAAGAGGAACAGTTCCTTTTATAAAAACAAACAATTCAAGCTGGTTTATGTTCACAAATAATATTTTCTATCATCACACTCAGTGGTCAATGCTTTATAATAAGCACAGTCGTTTAAAACCCCAAAGTATATGGCCTTGTATGTGGTCCATATATGTGTCTACATGACCCAATGTACATGATATATATGTTCCTGTAGGACTTGGTGCAGTGAAAAACCGAAGTAGAAATAACTCCTGGAAGATGGAAGTGAGGATCAGTACTTTATATGTATTTCCAGATGCCACTGTCAGCCTATCAGGCCATGAGATTGCAAAAACATTTTCTGTTGTCGAGGTACATTGTGACTCTTGAAACTGTGAATGGGCAGTGCAATGTAAAGGAACCTTTGAAGATCATCTGAGGGATAACCTAAAATAGTGCTTATCACACCATTGTCTAAAGACACAGTTCTTGAATAATTCAAAAATAATTAAAGCAGGGACTTTCAAATATCTATGGTGGAAAGACATCACCAAAAGTTTTCTGAAATCATGGAGTACTGTCTCTGTAAGGCATGGGAGCATTGAAAAAACACAGCAACACAGGCTTCATCCAGAAAGCAGAAGAAGTGGTTTATTGCAGGAGTAGACACATTTTATAGACTGGTTCGCTGAACCAAAGATAGAATAAGATCATTGGTCCAAGGAAGGCAACACCTCTTGTAAACATGGTTTTACCAGAACATCATGTTCCTCATGCACTCCTCCTGTCCACAACACCAGGTGCTAAACGTTGTTATTAATTCTTTCCTTTCTGTTTTCCTTTGAGTAGCTTGGGAAAACTCAAACTGCTTTTTCCCTGGCTTTCACCAGCATCCACAGAGTACTTACTGCATGGTCATTCACATTTGAAATTAACTCAATTCAGCACGTGTATGTCCAAGTAACACTGGACTGTGCACTTTAGCTTTGTGACAAGACTTAGATAAAAGTAAAACCTGTTTAAAAGTACTTTTTAAAGTGTTCTTAAATTTTACCACACCCAAATTATTTATAGATGCTCTTCATACGATTTACCAGCTACAATAAATTACCTGAAATCAGCTTTTCTTAAAAAAAATCAAAACAGGCATACTTATCACATTAAGTGCTTAGCTTGTAACATCAATTTTTTGCTTGCACTTTTGTCTATAATAGGCATTTAAGCTATTAAAGAAAAAATCACATTTAAACTATAAAAAAAATCACATTAATTTATGTATAAATTGCTCCAGTGATTACACTGGAGGACTATTAATTGATGTTAAATTATATAAGAAAGTACCTAATAAGTCTGTCCATAACACCTTGAGGAACTAAACTCTTTTTTATTCCAGTAGTTGAAAACTAATGTTGTTATGAAATATTTGAACTCTCCTATAAATATTAAAGAAGACTTTATAGAAGAATAATTGAGAGAAAATTCTTATTCCTATGGAAACATCTCCTCAGTCTGCTCAGGGCTCAGTAAATTATTTATCTAGTTAGGCATGAGTTACAGCAAAACCTAATAAATTGAAGATCAGTTATTACTCTTGTTAAAATCTTATGTCCAACTGTCCAATGCAAAAGTATGCAAATATTTTTGCCTCAAATCCTGGTTAAAAAGCAACTGCATTACATCAGATTGATATTTAACTTGTTTGTATGATTGCAAGTGATCCACTTAGATATTGAGAACCTTCTTTTGATCTAAGGTATATGGTGATATAAAGAGCTATATAAGCACAATTACATAATAACAATTGTTTTAATGGGAATTATAAAAATGATGTAAAGCTATATACACTTGCTCCAATTGTCTGCAACATAAAAATCTTATTCCTATCAACTTAACATAAACTACTTTATAAAAGCAAGGTGAAGGTTTATTAATGCTTCTTATCAGCCCTTGCAAAGTGGAAAAAAAGTGCAAAGCTTTATATAATGAAGGCACTTTAAACTTGTATTTTGTTCAGTCATATTTAAAGAATTTTTCTATCTGTAAAATTGAACATAATATTGCTGACTTTGAAATTTCTGAATACAAATTTCAATATAAAAGCTTTTCATTACCCTTTAAAATTACTCCTCAAATATCTAGCTGCCATACCTTGGCAATAGCAAAGAATTCTTTGTGTTAATCCTTTTTCAGATAGAAATATAAAAAGGCTTATTTTAATTGTTTTAAGTTTATTCATAAATTTTATTTTTTTGCCACTTTAATTAAAGGATCTAGTATCCTACTAGACACCTAATTCAATAATTTCAAGTTTTCTTTTTCTGCATTTTCTATTTAAATTCTCAATAGAAAAAAAAGGCCAATGATATTTACTTGTGTAGTTACTTATTACAATGTGTCACATAAAGCATGCAGCTGCATGTTTAACCTTAACCTCTGTTTATCATTTAGGAAAGACTACGACTATATTGCAGCCTGTACATTCTGGGAAATAATGTACTTCCCACTAAACAAGTGGTTATAGGCTGCTTATAAGCACTAACATGGATGATTAATTGAACACCTAGCAATTACTGACTGGGTAATATAAGATGATTTGTGAAAATTGGAATTGCCTGTCCCCGCTGTTGTGTATTCTGGATAGCTCTTACTGACATTTGGAGGTTTGGGAAGTAATTTGATTTTGTGTGAACAGCTTTGTCACTTACAGTGAGCTTACATCAGCCTGCTGGAATTGATGCTGTTAAGCCTTCCTTCAACCATGTTAAGCATTATTGTCACTAACATATCTTGTCTCATCGAAACAAACAATAAATGAATTCTAAATGCCTTCAGGACTGAGACTTAGTGTCTCACAAAAGGGTACATTCGCATTTCTTGATGCCTTCTCACCAAAATAAAACAGTTCACCTTGAACAGAATGACAAGGAGACAGGATCAATTCTCTTTTACTTTTTACTCAGTCCCTTCAAAATTAGATTATTTTTGAAGATTAGAGGCACTATTCAAATTATCTCTTGGGATTTTTTTAAATAAACCCTTTCTTTGCATGTTTGATGATAATTTTGATAATTTTGTTTTTTAATTCACACAGTGTGAAATGTTGTGCAATCTACTCTATCCAGTAAACATTAGTTGTACTTAGTTGATGATGACCACTGGTTTTCTGAGCCTATTTATTTTAGGACAGGCCCTTAAGTTTAAAATTACTTGCTTAAAAGAAACATTGTTTGACTGATGTCAAGTAAAATAATAAACTCCTCAACTGAGAACCTTAAAAGAAGTTACAATAAAGAAACGTGCTAATTTCCTGCTAGAATGGACATTGGATTATAGAAAATAAAAGGAAGAATTTCCTTATTTTTTTCAATTCTTAGTTGACTAAGAAATCTGACACAAGAAATTTGTTCCTGAAGGACTACACCCCAGGGAAAAGACTCATGCTGGAGCAGTTTATGAACTCCAGGCCAGAGTGAACTGCATTGTACAGGTCTCCTTGTGAAGGACCCCAGGCTGGAACCAGGGAAGAGTGTGAGGAAGAAAGAGCAGCAGAGATTAAGGCTCATGGACTGGTCACAACCCGCATTTTTATTTCTCACTATACCACTATATTATTTATTGGCACTAAATTCAGTTAATATTCCTGAGTTCATTTTGTTCACGACAGTAATTGATAAGTGATCTCTCCCTGTCGTTCCTGTTGAGAAAGGGGAGGCTTGACCTGGGGGCCAGACAAGGTCAACCCACCATGCTATGATATTGCTTGGTTTTCTTTTGCTTTACCTCAAAGTCTTTATAAATATCCTTGTCAGCATTTTTCTCCTTAAATTATATTAAATAATTAAGTTTATTTCTAGCATTCTTTTTAGAGCAGTCTCTTCAGAAGACTGTGCTTCCCCTTCAAATTGCTTCAACCAGTATTGCTAGGTAATACAATTGTGCCATGCAGTTATACTCCAATGGCATTCGTATTTCCATGTTCTCATCAGAAATTGCTCTCTTGATGCAGTTCTAAGTTTGGCTGTATCTTGTCTACTGTGTTTTGTCCTCAAGAAAATTATTTTATTCTTGTTATGAACTCCTGATAATGGATGCTTTTAGCAAAAATTCTTAACAGTCTTTAAAGGACAACATTCTACAGAAATACATTTGAAAAAAAACACCAGCATTGATACAGAAGCAATTTCTTTGCCTTGGCATTTTCTGCATGTTGCTAGATAATCTTTGAATGAAACTTCTCTCCTTCCCACTCTCCCCATCCTGCAAGAAAATGAGAGTTCTGTGTTATAACTTGTAAAAAAAATAAAAATTGTGAGTATTCATAAATCTAGCATTATTACTTTTTGTAGGTCTAGGTATTGACCTGATCAATTCCTAGATGCCTTAACTCCAATTGTCTTCAGGAATTCAGTGGGGGCTGTATTTCTGCTTTTCTGTAGTTTATGGCTCTTAGTTCTGTGGTATATTTGGGTCATCTATCAAGAAGAGTCATGAAAGAGAAAAGGACAATTTCTGTTTAAATAAAACTGTCCCTGGTAATAACAAGCATGTGGCCAAGGGAAAAAAAAAGGCAAAAAAAAAAAAAAAAAAGGCAAACGAAATATAAATAGATGAACTAAAATGGAAATCAATATCAAAGGCACTCTGATTAGATAAAAGCTGATGAGACGTGAAGACAAATCATTTAATTTGCTTCTATTTTTTGGAATACATTCCAAACAAACACAGTGATTAGACAAAAGATCTTCTATACAGAGGAATGACAAAAAAGTAAGGGATACAAATTTCATTTTTGAATCTACAGAAAAACTCATGCTGCAGAAATATTGATTTTTCTCAGGATTATTTAAATTTATATGCCAATAGTGGGAGATAATTTATATGGGAAATATAAAATTAATATAAATCTCCTAGTGCTCATATGCATCACACATCTAACAATCAGGAAGAATAATTCAGAGAATCACAGGATATTCTGAGTTGAAAGGGATCCAAAATATCATCAGGTCCAATTTTTAAATATTCACTCTTTTAGAGACTTTCCATCATATTTTGGGTTTAAAAGATTTAACAACTAATTGGAATTTTCTGGCTGGAAAAGGATATTATAGATGTTATTTCCAGCTGTATTTTAAAATCAGGATATGCAATTAAGTAAATTTCTTATTTATGAAATCACGTGGATGAAGTTCAAGCTATTTAACTGCTAATATTTTGGAATTCTATTTCTTATAATATGAAGTGCAGATAGACACTTGGCTTGTTCTATTTCATAAATTTCAGCAATGATTCAACATAAGCAGTATGTGTGTTTAATAAACTTTGTATCTCTTTGTAGCTCTTCAGTTTGAGCAGGTTGCATGCTTCAAGCAAAATTATTGAGAAATCCAAGCATGAATTTCTTCTTCCTGATGTCTGCACACTCAGCACTGGCAACACTCGCATACATTGTGGATAAATTTATGATTTCAGTGCCATATTATAAGCTTATCTGCTTGAATGAAACTGAAGTGCGTGAAGGGTGATTAAGGATATAATTTTAATGCATCAGCCAAGATAAACAGTAAATCGAAGCTGTGTCTGTGTTATGGCTGTGGGCTGAACGCCATAATAAAATTTATGCACCTGCTGAGCAGTTGGAAAACTATTTCCATGTAAGAGGGAGAAATGTATTCTAGCCTCAAGGGTTCAGAGACGTCTGGAGCACCAGGACCTGGGTGGTTCACTCTCCTTGTGCCACATGGCACACAGGCGTGGCCACCGACTTTCCCTGATGTGCTGGGTCTGGGCAGGGTGAGCTGCAGAAGGCCAGGGGACACAGAGACCCAGGAAGTTAGATTTGACATCTGCTCCAGCCTTCAGGAAAGAAAGTCTCTATGGAGAAACAAAATTAGCTCCACACCAATAGCTTAGAGGAGGTAGCTGAATTCCATTCCCTGGGACCGTAATAATTCCTCTCTGTAAAATACCTCAGGTTTGAAAAGGGGGTGCATTCCCTTCTAGATGACTTTGAGGGTATGTGTGTTTAAGTAAGTGGGGTTTTTATACAGAAATGAAGGCAGCATTATACTGAGTCAATTTTAGTTCTCAGAGTTGAAGGAGATAGGATACAAAATCATTATTACATTATTAAAAACTGCACTTTTCCTCTGGTGGCATTCTTTAATTTATTATGCACATTAATTATATGGTGGCACAAGCTCACCTGCTACATGATGCCTAAATGTGTGTTCTATAAGGTAAAAAATTACAAAGAAAGGAACAGAAAATAATTTTTATGAAATACTGTAAGTCGCTAGACACTGGCAATTCAACAATAAAACTAAACAACATATTCATTAGCTCTAGGAGAAGCAGAAAGCATTACATATAAATGGCTCTGCCATTGGGTGAACTCTGACAATCTCAAGTTTTTCTTCGTCACTGTATTCTGAAGCTATGTAAAACAAACACTCCTAGAAATGACTGGATTTGAAAATAAGGTATACTTTGTAAACTATTCAAACAAAAAGGGGCAGTTGCATTGGTGTGTTTGGGGTTTTATTTTCCTCATTTTAAACCTTTCCTTATTTTTGACCTTTTAAATCTGTCAAAAGATAGGAAAATGATACATTTGCTCTTCTTCAGCAGGAACAATTTTTACTTCTCCTGCTATATTGCAGGCTTCTAAAGGTAGGTTTTCTCTTAGTTTACATGAGTATGTATAAAGAGGGGCCATCTGAATCCTAATCTGAATCCCTACCTCTGGGATGAGGTAAAGCTCCCCAGAACCACGGCTGGCCCAGATGAGAACGTTGTAACAACTTTCAGACAACTGCAGCCCATTCAACCACTCCTCGTAGTAACTTTGCTCCAGAGCATTTTCCAGCTCCATTGCCCTTCCCTGGACATGCTCCAGCCCTTCAATGTCTGTGTTGTTGGGAACGGTTCAAAACTGAACAGAGGATTTGACTGATGCCTCACCATTGCCGAGTACAGGGGGACAATCCCTGCCCTGCTCCTGCTGGCCACACTATTGCTGATCCAGGCCAGCATGCCACTGGCCTTCTTGGCCACCTGGGCACACCCTGGCTCATGTTCAGCTGCCATTGGCCAGCACTTCCAGGGCATGTTCTGCCAAGCAGTTTTCCAGACACTCTCCCCGAAGCCTGCATCATTGTTTCTTCCCTACAAAAAAAGATGAATAGGAACTTGTTAAGCAGAAATTAATAGTTTAAGAAATAAATGTCTGAGATCTAGATAGATAATTATATATATATATTTTCTTACACTCTATGCACAAGAGAAAGGTACCTACACAACAATGACTATTTCAGTAAAAACACAACAGTCTGTGAGGGTGACTCTTCCAGGCATATTTACCATGTCCAGTTTCTATATTCCCACAGGGTGGAGGAAACAGAATAACCATCTGGATCCATTTGATTTAGAACTCCTCTATAGCCTATAAAGTGTGACCATGTGTTGCCAAATATTCTGAAAATCTTTGCAATTTTCCTCCATTATAGAGTAAACATAACCATGGAACTGTTCACATATATTTTTAAGAGAGGCTGAAAGCATTGCTGTGTATTGAATATACTTACTGGTCCCAGTGTTAAATATATGAAAATGTTAAATTTTATTAGCATGTATTAAACCTGTTTACTGATGTTCTTTTCTGGAACAATAAAGGAACAATTTCCTTTGTACATAGCTCATCAACTCCATTTTGTTACTACCATATCAATGAAAAGCCAATGAAGGAAGCAAAACCTTGCATTGCTTTACAATTCAAAAAGAAAAGAATCATGTATAATTCACTTATTTTCCCGTCTACAGATCATAAAACTACACAGGATTTAAAATAGAAGCTGGTGTTTGCTAAAGAGAAATATCATCCATTTTTATTATGTTTTCAGTGATACATAATAAGTACTTCATTTTCTTCCAACACATTCTCTTAAATCATAGAAGCATAAAATGGTTTAGGTTGAAAGGGACTTAAAAGAACATGCAGCTCCATTCCCCCTCACTTAGACAAGGACACTTTCCACTAGACCAGGTTGCTCAGAGGCACATCCAGCCTGGCCTTGAGCACTTCCAGGGACAGGATCCACCACTTCTCTGGGGAACCTGATCCAGTGTCTCACCTCCCTAAAAGTAAAGAATTTCATCTTAATATCTAAACTAAACCTACCCTCCTTCAGGCTAAAGCCATAACCCATTGTCTTTGTAAAACATCCCTCTTCCTCTTTCTTGTGGGCTCCTGTTAGGTACTGGAAGACTGCTAGAAGGTCTCCTAGAGCCTTTTCTTCTCCAGGCTGAATAATCAAGATTCTCTTAGCCCTTCCTCATAGGAGAGGTTCTCCAGCTCTCTAATCATCTTTGTTACTATTCTCTGGACTCACTACAAGAAATCCATGGGGAACCCCAGAGCTGGACACAATATTCTAAGTGGAGTCACACAAGATCTGAGTAGAGGGAAAGAATCACTTCCCTCAACTTGTTGGTCAGGTTTCTTTTCGTGCAGTCCAGGATACATTTGGTTTTCTGGGTTGCAAGAGCACATTGGCAGGTCATGTTGAGTTTCTTCACCCTCAATTCATTCTATCAGGACTGCTCTTAATCCATTTTCCGTTCATGGTGTATTTGTACTTCAAATTACCCTGACCCTGATGCAGCACCTTGCATTTTGCCCTGTTGAACTGAGGTTTGCCAAGTCCCACCTTTCAAGGGTGTTAAGGTCCCTGAGGATGGCTTCTCTTCCCTCCAGCGTGCTGACTGCACCACACAGCTTGGTGCTGTCAGCAATCTTGCTGAGGGTGAGCTCAATTCCACTGCCCATGCTGATGACAAAGATGTTAACAAGTGCCAGTCCCAGTACCAAGTCCCGAGGAGTGCCACTTGTCACTGATCTCTATTTGGATATCAGGCTGTTGACTGCAACTCTGAGTGTGACCATCCAGCCAGTTCCTTATCCACTGAGAGGTCTCTCATCAAATCTATGTCTCTCTTCAGTTTAGAGCAAGGATGTAATGTGGAAGTGTCAAATGCTTTGCCCAGCTTTGGAATGACGATGTCAGCTGCTCTTTCTTCATAGGCCAATCCTGTAACCTCTTAGTAGAAGGAGGCCACTAAATTCTTCAGCTGCAATTTACCCTGAGTGAAGCCAGATGGCTCTTATCAGTCACTTCCTTATTTTCTGTGTGTCTTAACAGAGTTTTCAGGAGAGTCCCCTCCATGCTCTCAACAGGACCAGAAGTGAGACTGACAGGTCTGCAGTTACCCTGCAGGGGTTTTATTTCCCCTTTTCCCATCAGAAGGAATTTCACTGGACTGCCATGAGTTTTCAAATATGATGCACAGTGGCCTAAACACTTTTTTTGCCAGTTCCCTTGGGACCTGCGGATGCATTTTATCAAGTCTCATGCATAGTCTTGTGCAACTTCAGGTTCCTTAGATGTCTGTGAACCAGATTTTCTCCTGTGTGGGTGGGTCTTCATTGCCCCATCTCTGCCTTTGCCTCTGTGACTTGAGCAGTTTTACTGGAGCACTTGTCAGTGAAGACTGAGGCAAAAATTAATTTGAGAATTCAGAATCAAATTATCTTCAGCAGATGTTTGATTATTCTATTTGAAGAGTTTTATTAAATCATTGTTTAATGATGTTTTCTTAAATAATAAATGAATATAGTTGATAACAAGTAGGACAACTGTTTTCATTATTATAATTGCTCCTTCTTAGTAAGGTGATGCTGTCATGGAGTAATATGTACCTGGTCCCTGTGGTTTAGACTTTCAAGGAAGGTACTGTCATTCGAGAGAAATTGCATCTGTAGCAGCCCCATTTAGTGAAAAACTGTTGAGGATAAGGAGGTAAGTTAATTATTTAATTAAGTATGAAATATTCTGCTTAAATAACATTCTTCCTGAAGTCTATGAGAGCTGTCTAAACTTTACTATTTCTATCAAAACTCTTAAATCCCTGATGAAGTCAAATTATGCTTGTAATGATGTACTTAGCAGCCTTAATATATTGCTGTATAAGATGTGTGGTCCTTCCCAAAACAGTAATGTATTTTGCCTTTGGTATAGTTATGTGTGCTAGCTGCAATTCATCAACAGTACTTTCTGCCTTGTGACTTTGTGCAGTACTAATTTCCATAGTTGTGTGATAAAAATTTATTCATTATTTAATTTATGCTCACAGATTATTAGACGAAGAAAAACATTAAAGTCTAATTTCTAAGTCATAGCCAAAGGGATTTGTTGTGAAATACTCATGAGTATATGCTTTCTATGTTTTTTCTTGGTAGTGGGTTCAGATGTATGCTATGTGGCAGGATAGTATTGCAATGGCTGTGTGTGCCATAGCTTTCATTTCATTAGGTTAAATACTAGCACCAAAAAAAGCATTACTGGCATAGGATAACCTTGGAAGCAAAATCTTACAAACTGAAATACGTTTGCAAAGTCTGGGTTGTTAATCTCATCCCTAGGTCTTTGCTTTTGGTATTAATTAAGGCTGTAGGGGAAGTTATCTTGAGCTTATTAACCCATGTTGCAACAAATATGTAGAGCAGACTTTTTCCAAATTGCTGGTATATTTTACTCATGCCTCCTTATATTATTTCTTCAATACTCCTATGTCTGTGATCAGGAAAATTAAGAAATATTCCCCTTGAATAGCACTAGACTAAGACATTAAAAAAATGGCAACTCAACTTCTGTGCATGGGAACCATGTTTCTATTTTCACCTGTTTCATTCTTCAAGTACAGAACATATGTTTGATAGTAAAAGAATTCTATTCAGTTTTAGTAAATTCAATGATACAAAGAGAGCAAAATATTTTAAAAGATATTATAGTATATAAAAAATTTATATTTGATACGAAGCAGGAAGGTAAATTAAACTGGCATTTTCTTGCCATATATTCTTATGGTATCTAATTCTCTAATTATAGTGAATATTGTCCAGTTCCTTCAACAGCCTTGGTGAAATTAACAGCACTACTTGAAGAATAAGGCATCACAAATATGACTGAGAATAAGAATGAAAGTGTCTCAGGGAAGCCTAGATTGGAAACATAAGGGTGAGCTATACATAGCTCAGTGTGGGCTCTGATTGAGAGTGAGCCTGACTGTCGAAACCATTGCAGGAATTATACATGAACACAAAACATGCCATAGTCAAGCAAGCCAGATAACTAAAGCCTACATGGTATAGAGGGTAGTGGCTGTTGGACATCAGTGTGTCATATGTCACACTGCTGCAAGCTCACCAAGGCAAGCATCATGTGTATCATGGCAGAGCTCACCATCAGCTGGCTGGAAACACCCTATAGCCCATTTTGCCATTCAAAACAGCATCCCAGGTCTTGAAAAATAAGGTCTGTGGTGCTATGGCACCTCAGAAAGGGTCAGATCAAGCAACAGATCTTATTTCTTAAGGAAGGTTCAAGAAGGTTTGTAAAGCAGAGTTTATCACAAGTTACTGGTGTCACAAAAAAGATTACTGGAGAACGAGGAATCTGTAAAAAAAAAAGAATCTTGGAATTTAATTGTTGTCAGTCTGGAACCGTGAGCCAATGACACCGGGCACACTCAGATTCTTTTAGCACAGCAGGTAGTTGAGACAGAGGTGTGGAAGCATGCTGACTTATTTGCTGCTGGTAGTTCAGTCATTTGTGTCATCTGACTCATCTGAGACAGTGGGGGAGTGGTTTCAACCCTTCTTTAACATCTCTTGAAGCAGAGGTTGAGGTTAAGAGTTTTTCATTCAAACTGAAGGGAGCAGACACTAGGATATTGGACATTTTAAGATGTATATTTAATTTTTCTGCTTATGCTGATGGGTAATACTTAACTCTCAGAAGGAATGTGGCATTGGGAACGTGAAAGTTTCTGCTTCGAACCAAATGTGGGTATCTTGTGCCCCAATACAGTTGTCCTGCGTCCAGGTTTGCAAAACAAATGCTTTTGCACTTTGTTACACATTTATTTTCTAAATAAACTTTGCTAGTAAAATATTAGTTTTCTTTATCTCAGATTTCTCTTCTAATTCCATATATACAGGTATACACACATATATTTTCATGAAAGGGAATGGAATATCGAAATCAGAGAAGAAAGTGAAACAAGCACTCTAGCAAGGAGATATGATCAAATAAAATGCAATGGATAAAACCAGAAAATTTGCAAATAGACTGACTACAACCAAGTGTACTAAGATGAAATGAGGCACAGTGAAAAGCAGCAAAACTTGACAAAATTATTCCAATTGAAATCCTAAAATCAGGAATAGAGGTAAAAAAAAGAAACAGTAGAAAATATTGAAGAAATGAAATGCTAAAGAAAATAGAAAATCTCAAAACATAGTGAAAATAAAAGCAACTGGAATGACACAAAGGGCAGGTAAATGGACCAAAGCTTGCCCAATTGATCCTTATTGAAATCTTGAAATCAGAGAAGAAAATGGAACAAAAAAATCTGGAAGGGAGATATGAGCAAATAAAATGCAATGGAAAAAACCCAGTCCATTTGCAAATGGGCTGACTACAACCAAGTGTACTGAGATGAAATGAGGCGCAATGAAAAGCACTGAAACTCACCAAAATTATTCCCATGGAAATCCCCAAAAGCAGGAAGAAAGAGACAGGAGAAGGAGTTGAAGAAGTGAAATGTGAAAAATAAAAAATAGAAAGTTCTGAAACAAAGTTAAAACAATAAAAGTGACTGGACGGCATGAAGTGCAGGGAAACAGACTGAAGCTTGCTCAATTGATCCTCATTGAAATGTCAAGATTTCATTCCCTTTCCCGAAAGGTACATGTGAACATATACATGTTTATGTTTTTGTTTCAGAGAATAGTAGCTAATTTTGAAGACATCCTTTTGGAGAAGACATCCTTTCGGAGAAAACATAACTTCCTGTTTTAGAGAAGGGCCCCTTAGGGGATTTTGATATTAAAAAGGTGTTTGAATCCTTGAAAACTCCAAAGCGAAACAAAAATATGACTCAATTTAGGGTCATTGTGGGGAAAAATAACCAAGCAAAAACTGAATAACAAAATACCTTTACTGGGAGATGCAAAAACTTTTTACATAAATTAGTAATACCCTAAATATATATTTCGGTACAGTAATTTATGTTTTCTGAGTACTGGGCCAAAGTTCTGAAGCACAGCATAAAGATCTGTAAAGAGAACAGTTAAGTTTAGCTGGAGATGTAAATTATATCTATTTCTGTAATAATATGGTATCTACTATAACATTTCTAGCCAGCTTGGACAGATTTTTTAAAATCCATCTGCAGAGACACAGTGGGACTGGTGCTTCAGGGAAGTGACAGACTTGCTGCACATGCCTGAGTTGATGGCACTGCGTGTGGCATAATTGTATGACATAAGGACTTCCCTGGAAACTAGTGCACATTCCCACAGCACAAAAAATTCATGCAGCTTATTCCTGGCTACATTCCTTCCTGAGGACAAATCAGAGAACGTGGTGAAGTAATTGTAAGTAGTAATAATGATCCTAGCAGCCTGAACAGGGAGGAAGCCTTTTTCTTGTGAGAGTGATTTTCCATTAATATTTTTTAAAGTGGTTGTGATTTTGGCTTTGTTGTGTGCTATTTACAGTAGGTAAATATTTAGTGCTCAGCAATCCACACAAAAGTTATGCTGAACTGAACACGTTATTACATATGTCATTAGTATTATTTTGCTTCTTTTGATTCAGAATCTATTTTGAGTCAGAAATAATTGGAAAAAATACCAAACTTATTTTTGTTTTGTTTTGTTTTGTTTTGTTTTGTTTTGTTTTGTTTTGTTTTGTTTTGTTTTGTTTTGTTTTGTTTTAGATAATGATTTTAGTTCTGTTCCTCCAAAACAGATAGATCATTAGTTTTCTGAGAAATTCTTAGACCAAATATATAATTCAAATTTCATTTTCCTCTGACTGTCACATGTAGTTGATACATGCTTAATTGCATTTCAGGCTGCAGGTTTTGTGGTCAGATCGTTTCCCATGCATGCTCAGTCTGATTCACAATGTGGAGATTTCCTATTGGCACTAACAGGAGAAGCATTTCAGCCTTTATTGTTTTTATACTGGATATGTGAAGAACAGTACATGAACAATACATGAACTGTGGCCACCTGTTAAATTTGTAAGCAGTGTCTATCATACCTCAGATTTACCTATCACACAAATATAAAAATAGATGAGTTTGGAATTTCTTTCTTTATATTTTACTGCGTTATTATTGGATCAATAGATGTAAAATAGGAAGCAAAACAAAACTAGCTACCTTGCTTACATAACTTTAGATTATTAATGTTGATACTTAGTACTTAATTCACAGGATAAGGAAGTTACTTCTGCATCTTTGTAAGTTATTTTCCTATAGTAAATCTTTCCCATACAAGAAAAAATAAAATATATTTTTCCAAATAATTTATATTTTTTAAGTATGCATTTTGAATTCCAGAGGAAAAAAAATGGTTAGCTGACTATAGATATGTTTAAAGCATAATTTATAATTAGGATGAATTTCCACCATGTTATTTTGAAACTATTTTAAAAATTGTCAATATAAAATATTTTATGCATTTTTAAATGAAATTATAAAATAAATCGGGAAATATAAATAAAATTGACACTTTAAGAAGAAAATGTTTCAAATAAAGATTTGGCTGATAATAACATTTTCAAATAAAGATTTTGTTTTTGTTTTGAATTTTATCTGCATTTTAAAATATCAGAGAAAGAAATCAGAAATTAGAAAAAGTTGTTATTCATTCAGTTCTAGTTTTTAAAATTCCTCATTCCCAATAGATTTAAATATCTTCATACTTAGAGGAAGATGCAATAGTGGCAAGTTCTTTTGAAAGCATCATTGGAAACAGAACCTTCAGTTTCAGAGAAAACATTGAATATTGCTTGCTGAAATTATTTGCTAATTGAACATTATTACTGATAATAGAGCAAATGGAATAAGGGAATAATGAGATCAGTAACTCACAACCAGCTTATTCCTCTTACATCACAGCAGTGTAAAAGCACTGATAGCACCGACATTTCTGATTTCTGGAATCATGAATACATGATGAGCTGCTGTCTCACTGAGTTGTCACTACAAAGAATGCTGTTAGAAACAAAGATTTTAAGAGAAGCTATCTATGTTATGCTTCAATGTTACAACTGCTTGTAAAGGTTCAGCTTAAAAAGATTATGTATAGCAGAATCTGGGCATCAAAAGAATCTGACAAGTCTAACAAGGATAAATGGAGATTCCTATCCTTGCCAGTGCTGAGCTTTTCTAAAAAGTTTTGATAGCTATAGAATTGGATAACATTTGTAGAGTGAAGTTAATCAGTACATTTACCTCTCAGAAATTTCTAGATACAATTTATTTTGTTATGGCCAACTACGTAAGGGCACATGCAACCCAATCAGTACAGTGAATGAACTGAAAACCCAGCACCTACACAATGAGGATTTTAGGGAATAGTGGACTAGTTCTGTAGGTCTGATGAGCAGGTGACCATCAGCAGTTTAACTTCATCTGAAAGGGCGAAAGTTTACTTCTTCAAGACCACTCTACTATGCAAACTGAATTGTGGTATGTGGGGAAAATCTTCAGGAGAATACCTTCAACAGAATGCTCCTCACCTTCATGAAATCTGTAGAGGAGACACATCCTATGAGTATCATTCAAGGAAGTATCAGAAGAATTCAATAGAAGAGAAGTTAGAATATTTTTCTACACTATTTTTGAACATTTGCTATCTGGTTCTTAGTGTGTAGTTGTTTATTTGTTATTTAAACAGAAGTAATAGAATCACAGACTCATAGAATAGTTTGGGTTGGAAGGGACCTTAAAGATCATCTAGTTCCATCCACCCTAGCATGGGCAGGAACATCTTTCCATAGAGCAGGTATTCAAATCTGTCCCAATTCAATACATTGAACACAAGCTTTCATGTAAGCTCCCTTTAGGTATTAGAAGGCTGCTAAGTGGTAGTTATTACCTTCTTTTTATTACTTCGTTGCAGATTAATTCAAATAATACTGCTCATAAAGCCACTTTCAACCATTTACCAGTAATCCTGGTTAACTGTGAAGGTCCCAGTTATCTGGAAATTAGAAAATCTGACACCCATCTACAACAGTCAGAGGAGAAGCCAAGGAACTATGGGCTTGTTATCCTGACCTCGATGCTGTGGAAGGTCATGGAGCAGATCACCTTGAGTGCCATCACAAGAACGTGCAGGACAACCAGAGGATCAAATCCACCCAACATGGGTTTAAGAAAGGCAGGTCCTGCTTGACCGACCTGATCCCTTTTCATACGTGACCCATAGAGTGAATGAGGGAAAGGCTGTGGATATTATCTACCTGGACATCAGTAAAGCCTTTCAGAACATTTCCCACAGTATCTTCTGGAAAAATAGACTGCTCATGGCTTCAACAGCTGTACTGTTCCCTGGATAAAAAATTGGTTGAAGATCCAGACCCAGAGATTGGTGGTGAATGGAGTTACATCCAACTGGAACCTGTACATGAGTGTTGTTTCACAGGGCTCAGTGATGGGGCCAGTCACATTTAACACCTTTATTTATGATCTGGATAAAGGGATCTAGTGCACCCTCTGTCAGTTTGGACATGACACCAGGTTGGGTTCGGGTATTGAACAGCTGGAAGGTAGAAAGGCTCTGCAGAGGGATTTGGGCTGGCTGGATTGATGGGCTGAGGCCAATTGTATGAGATTCAACAAGACTACTACCAGGTCCTGCACTTTGGTCACATCAATCCCATGCAGCATTACAGGCTGGGGGAAGAAGGGCTGGAAAGCAGCTGGGCATGAGCCAGCATGTGCCCAGGTGGGCAAGGCAGCCAATGACCAGAAATACTGTGCCCAGAAGGACCAGGGCAGTGATTGCCCCTCTGCACCCAGCCCTGGTGAGGCAGTGCCTTGAATCCTGTGTTGAGTTTTGGGACTGTCAATTCAAGAAGGACATTGAGGTGCAGGAGCATTGCCCAGGGAAGGGCAATGGAGCTGGTAAAAGGTCTGGAGTACAAGTTCTATGAAGAGACACTGAGAGAGCCGGAGGTGTTTAGGCTGAAGAAAAGGATGCTCAGAGGGGATCTTATCACTCTCACCACCTACCTGACAAGGGAATGAAGCGAGATGATGGTCATCTTCTGCCCTGTACCAAAAGAAAGTATGAGAGAAAATGGCTTCAGCTTGTTCCAGAGCAGGTTTAGACTGGATATTAGAAGAAATTTTTCGTCAAAACAATGTTAAAGCATTGTAACCAACTGCCCATCTATATAGTCTAGTCAGCATCCCTAAAGGTATTCAAATGATATGCAGATATGGCATTTAAAGGACATGATTTAATGGTGGACTTGGCAGTGTTAGGTCTGATGGTGAGGCCTGATGATCTTAAGAGTCCCTTAGAAACTAAATGATTCTATTATTCTATATAAACTGACAAAATTCTATGACATACATCATCCTTGGTTTGGACACATCCTCTCTGGTGTCTGTGATAATATCTGTCTTTCACAAAAAAATTTCCTATGATCTTTCAGCAATGAACTTCTTTTAAACAGAAGAGACAATCAAAAATATTTGCTCCTGCACAGAGGTTGTTTATCAAAAACTGTTTCAAAGTGAACTTCATTAGCATACTATTCTAATTTCACCATCCTTAATTGCCACATGATTACATGTTTAATGCATAAAATATCAGTCATTGACAAAGAGCACAATTTGTCTGTGTTTTTCAAAATTAAAATACATCAAGACTCAGTACAGACAACTGTATTAAAATATTTGGCTGCATACAAAATAATCCATGCAAGTGGTGGCACAAAAAAATTCTATTAGTTTATTAAATAAGGAAGCAGAGAATTTACCTTTATTATATTTATAGTTTTATTTGTTGATTTCTGGTAACTTGTACAAGGAAGCTCTTTTGGAACTCTAGAAATGCTCCTGTCAAAAGTGCACAGTATCAAGTTATCAATTATTATAGAGAACTGTAAAATTCTTTAAATTTCCTACTCATATTATCTGAGAGTGAAAGATGTAAAATCTAGTAATACTATGAGTTTAGAGCCTCTTAGTAATTTTTTTTCTTTTTTAATAGTTTATTGTTGTTTAAATATCTGTCACATAAATTATGTTTTAATTTTTTTATATTTCCAATTATAGTCTTAGAAAATCGACCTATTTTAAATGTGTAAAAAAAGTAGCTTTTAATTACATTACACTGTGTACTGCTTAAACCCAGTTCAAATCTGAAATTGCAATCATAACTTTCCTTCCTCATAATGTTAAAAGTCCAAATCCAGTTTTAAACTGCTGCATTCAGACCTCTAAAATACATCATCCAGTCCGAGGTGTATCCTCAATCATGAGTTACTACAGGCTTTTCCTGCTGTGAATTTGTTCTGCTTCCCTGCCAAGCGCATTAACAAGACAACACCTAGTTCTCAACCTCATCAGTACTCACCTGACACCTCACAAATTGTCAGATGCCAGTTCAGGCACTGAAAACCAGAGGTCTCTGTGGAGTTTTAACCTAAACTGAAAATTAGTAGTAATGTGTCTACCTGTGGCTAATCAAATGACATGAAAAATTAATTTTTATTGAGTGCTAAAAAAGGCTGGCTGAAAGGTTTTTCTAGTTTTTCATTCCCCAACTAAGTTTGAACTTTTGAACTTTGTGATTTAGAATATAGTTCCATACACCTTGGCAGCAGGGTTAGAGACCCTTCCCCTTCTTTCTTCTCACATCTACCTCTTTCCCTTTTCCCCCCTTCTTCTTTTTACTTCCTCTTTATTTTTTTTCTTCCTCTTTATTTTTTTTCTCCCCCCAGTTAATTAACTGTATATCTGTAAGGTACCATAAGCATTTGTGCTGCCACTAGTTCCAGAAGAATGTGTACATGGCATGAAACTGCAGTCAAGCAGGAAGAGCTAAGAGAAAGCAGGAATTTCTGAAATAGAGAGAGAAAAAACATCCAGGGAAAATTTTGTCCAGGAACTTGAGATATGTTTACAGTGACATTTTATTTGGGATTTAACCTGATATGCTACAATACAGAACATAAATTCCAGGTTTTCAGATTGAGGTTCAAAGCCCTTCAGAATCCTCACAGATGAAAACCTTCTGAGAAATAAAATATAAAAGCCACTAAAACTGCAAAAATCTATGTGTCATTGTAGCCCTTTAAATTATTAAAAGGAATATATTCCTCTTAGCAATAAGAGGAATTATTGCACAGTCCAAATGTTCACCATGTTCAAATATAAGACCAATAACCAGAAAATACCAATTGCTAACATGGGAAATTGTGTTCAAGTACACATTATATATATGTTGGGTTTGTGCACAAAAATATGTTATTTTCCACTAGGCTCTATGTCTCCACTAGGATATTTGAAAATGTGACAGCTCAGAAAAAGAGAGTCATCTTCAGTGTCTCAGTTTCTGATTAGTCATAAGAGATATGACCAAGATCAAGTCATGTACCTAGATGCTCATGGAAACACCACTACTGAAAGTCTTGTAGCTGCAGCTGCTGCTGAGGCCCCAGTGAGGTGCTCTGCTCTGATCAGATTCCAGGTGTTTCTCTGGTGGATCCCAGGGAAGTGCACAGGCTGACTTATTAATATTGTACCAGGAAATTTTCCAGGAATTGGATTTACCATATTAGTTTGTAACTCTTTAGGAACAGAGGGTGAGTATGACCTTCTAAAAGTGCTTAGAAACCTAGAAGAGACACCATAAGTTTCCCAATGATGGCCATTATTCGATAAAGTGCCCAGTGCGGATTTTAGCAGTGATTGAATAGGTTAAAAATTTTGTCAGTACACTTGGAACAGCCATATACTCTTGTAAAAACAAGTTTGGTATTGGTAATAATTTCTAAAAAAGGAAAGTTTGAAACTATAAGTTTGCTGGATTTCCAAGTTACATGAATATGAATTTTATATTGATGATAGAAATGATGGGGCCAAGATTTCTTTGAGATGGTCATTATTCTTTTTAAAACTTTGTTTTTCTCATTCTTTCTTCCTATATGTTCTACCAAATATTTTTGGGTAGGCTTTCCCTTTTGAGTAAGGTAAGTTGTTATGTGCTAAAAGGTAAGGGAATGATTGATGGAAATAGAACAGGTGATTCTGGGGTATCATAGATTGTACTGTATTGAAAGATCTCAATATTCAGACACTTTTATGCTGTGGTGAGATATTATTTAAAGAGCACAGAAAGACGTTTTGTTGATACCCTTTAAGTATCATCTTGTAGCTTCTTAGGTCAGCTTTATTTGGTTTGCTAAACAAAACCTTAATACTTCAAAGGATCAGGAGCTCTGTGCTGAAAAGGACAAAAAATTGGCTTTTGCATTTAACTTCTGCAGCACAATCAGGATTTGAATATATTCTTTTGTTCACCAAGAAAAATGGTCCCAAAAAATTTCACAATTAGGAAAATTAATTTCAAATAGGCATTCCTCAGGTTGTATTTAATAACACTTAGTAGATTCAACTATGCTCTCTAGTAAACTTTTTAAAGATAAAATTAATGCTTATGAAAATTTTCTTTGTTACACAGAAGTTTTAAAAAGTAAATGTATTGTTTTTATTTTTTGGTATCCTAGCTCTTTTCTGTTTCTTTTACATGTTGTCTTTTATATGTTTCTTTAATGTTGTCTAATGTTGCTGTTTGAACATTTTTCAGGAAGTTGCTAAGAGTTAAGGGGTTGCTAAGGAAGAATTAATTCAGAATTGCTCATGTTATCAGGGCCAAGCACAGCTGTATATACTCCAGTTAGCACCTCATTTGCAATAGAGACAGTTTCCTGCAAGCCATGGTTAGCTGATCTCATTTTATTTTTTGGTTAGGCTGTAAATCCACAAAACAAAGTCAGTTTTGTGAACATCTAGAGTAAAATAATAGTTTATACATAATTAACGAAGGATTCATGTAAGTGTTTGTTCTCTTACGCTATTTTTCAATTATTCCTCATTCTAACTCTGTTTAAGAGCACAATATAGACGTAATTAAGTAAGATTGGAATCTATTAAGTTCATATGAAAATTGAAAGAAGCTTTTAATCAGCTAGCTAGTGTCGGAATGAATTCTATTTATAATCTGCATCAAAATGAGAAAGCAGCAACCTTATCAGAAGATTTTGATAAATTTGCTATTAAAAGTGCTTATTCTCCTATGCATAGCTTTAAATGTCACTCATCATGGTTAGCAAATTCCCTATATGTGTGTACATTCAGAGTCAGAATGATTAGGTAAGAAAATACATTTTTAATAAATGTCTTATAATTTCTATACAGGATATGCAAAACAACCTAATCATCATCCGTTTCACCCCTGATTTGATCTCTACAATTACTTCATTGGGTGAGTTCATTGGAATGTTTTAGAAAGGCTTCTGTTGTTTTGAGACATGCAATTGTTCAAATGAGTCAGTGAAACTGAGTTAGATGTAGATATTTGTGATCAACATCATTGATCAAAGAGAACTTTTTATATTACAGTTATAGGATTTCCACACACATGCTTTATATCACAGAGAAGTAAGCTCTGCAAAGAATGCCTGTGGTTATTTGTCAGGCTCTGAGCTGCACATAACTTTTAGGAATGAAGAGTGTTCATAACAGCATTCCTGTGTTAGTCCTATCCATCAGGTACTCTTTTTATAGTGGGAAGGTAAGTCATTAATTTCAGTTTGTGATTACAATCAGTCATAAATGATTAATAATCACGGTGAAAAAGGAGAATAAAATTTTAATTTGCAGGGTAGCTAGAGGAAAGCACATTACTCCAACACTCCCCATTTTTCTCCTGGCTCTCAAAGCATTTTCAAGCTACCTTAAAGATCATGTCTTCTTCTCTACCCAAGGTTGATGCATGATGCAGGGCACTTGAATCCCACACCAGTCACAGACACTCACGGATGTGTTCTTCCCAGACGTGCAGCCCCTTGGACACTTGGCTTCCATGATGCTCATCCCACTCAGTGTCTGGTCTTGGTGCATGTCACCCCACGCCAGAGAGACACACACACATGGCCCCTGTGACCCGTGAGTGCATACTCAGACACTCACACACAAACATGTTCACACGACAGAAATCTTCTCACTGAGCCTGTGACCTCCCCGCCACAGAGCTGAGGATTTTCCTTCGAAAGATCTTGAAGCAGCTGAGGCAAAGTGTTGTTTCTCTGACTGTGTAACTGGGGTTTTCCCCACATGCTGTTTTGCTGTTTTGGAGCCCTTAACATGTGCAGTGCAAGACTTTTATCACATAATCTAACAATATTTTCAGGGTTAAATGAACATGTAACATGATGCTACAGTGAGCAGGATTTAGGGATTTTTTTATCTCTGTGCCTTTTCAACTTTGGAAATGTAGGAAAAGATTGTCTACAGACGTCTCCCCCAAATTCAAGAACAGCTGAAACAAAGATTTAAAAAAACAGTCAAGCAGACAAAATAGCTTCGTTGTGTACATGTATTTTAAGAAATATTTTTGCTTTTCATTTGGTGTGCATACTTTTAGTGGTCTGCATGACCATTCACTAAAGCTTTCCAGCTAAGCAGAGAGGGCATTGATTTAAATCAAACTTTTTTGATGCTGCACAAGCCGGACTGAGTTTAAGGAGTGTTTGGACAATAATCTCAGCCACAGTGGTGTAACTCTTGGGGTCTCCCGTGCAGGGCATGGAGTTGGATTCAATGATCCTTGTGAGTCCTTTCCAACTCAGCACATTCTGTCGGCCAAATGCTGTCTTTGGCTCCCAGCACAAGCTGTGTCCTACCACTAGGGCTCAGCAATGCTGCAACAATAGTCTTAACCCCAGGCAACCCATCATGTTTTGATTGCAGATCTTCCTATTAACTTCTTTTTTTTCCCGTAAAACATATCCTGTAAAATTGCTTTTAGAAGTAGTTGTGATTGAAGCACTTGGCCTTTCCTTTTAGATGATTAATTTCAACAATATGTGAGCAATAGGATATATTTCCTGCTAGAAGTTTAGTTAGTACCATATAAAATCATTAATTGACCTAGGGTGCAAATAAAAATACCCCCTTATGTATGCCAAACAGCAGCTTAAAACGAGAATATACTCATAAGAAAAAAGTAATTTTTTTTTTTTTGAGGAAGGTAAATATCTGGAGAAGAATAGTTTTACTTATTAAAGAACAGGTACTGCAAAATCATGACCTTCCTCCCAAATACAAACCACCAGACATAATTTACAATGAATGGACGGCAGGAAAATATTGTTTAAATGTGTATGGTTTTATTTAGGTTTCAGAATTCTGCATTCACCTTGTCCTGTTCCTTTCCTAACCTAATTTCCATCTCTACTTGCTGTCTTTGTGCATCTGCCTTTCAATTAAACTTCACACCTGCAGTGGCTTCAGCTTACTGACCATAGCAATTAACCCTTTCCAATTTAGCTCAGTTCATTGAGTACTTGTGTGACTTAGAAATAAGAAGAAAAAAAAAAAAAAGAAAAAAGGAAAATGAAATGGATTGGTTCTTTAATTTTCTTCCAGATATTCCTGGTAGACAATATGCTTTGTTGACAAAACAATTTCTCAAATACCTTTACTCTTTAACAATTCCATAGCAGGATAAAACACATTATTTTGTGCAATGACGCATCCTAAAACCATGACTGTCATTGTTTCTCAGTTAAACAGATATAAAGTGAACACACATATATACAAATTGAGATTGAGAGACTAATTCTTTTGATAGCTAGATGCTAAACTTTGCTACTTTTTACTGAGTGCCTAGGAAAAGCCTCAAAGATTTAATACAGAAAAAGTGGGAGGAGATTTTTTTTTTTTTTTTGCAGGCACAGAATTATTGAGGAATTTAAAAAAAATGTGACAGAGTACAGCCATAAAATTTTTGTATTTGTATTGGTGACGTGCAACTAGTTTAAAAAACAGGTTGAAAGTATTTAGGGTCCCTTCAAATTTGAGTCATACAGTTTGGATTTTAGCCCCATTGTAGGCAGTTTAGGCTTTATTTTGACAAAGTAAACACCATAATGGATAAAATACTAAGGCTATTGAAAATAATTGATATCAGTATAATTCTGGAGTCATGTTGTTTCTCTTCAAAATCTGAAAAATATCTGTTACATGATGTGAGAATAGGACTTTAGGACTTTGCCCACTGTTGCTGTGAGAAATTCCCCACTGTGAAATAGAATAACTTGACAGTTAGCAGCTGCCTTTTTTCCAAGGGGCCTGCTGTGATTTAGCATGGCTCTCTCAGCCTAATTGGTCAAACACCAAATGTAAAGTACTGTATGAATGTAAAATATTATTGCAGTATACTCTACTTATTCGGGGTTTTTCATTGAATTCCTCATTAGTAACTAATTTAACCTAGTGATAGGAGACTGTAATGACTTCTTTTCAATTGGCTGATATTAGCACATATTCCAAATAGTTAAATAGTACTTTGACAAAAATTGAACTTAAGGAGATAGGGTGGAATCCTGTAACCTTAAACAAGTGATGAATCATGCTGTGATGACCAATATTGTACCCATAATTCTCCTTCTCAAATTAAGATGGAAAGATCTTTTATACGGCATATGGGATTCTGTTTTCTGGAAAAGTTCAACTCAAGATCACAAATACTTACATACTTGCATTTTCAGTTTTACTCATTGGTACAAGATGAAGAAGTTAGGTGTTTTTTCCTGATTGAAATTCAGCAGGCACCCTAGGTTCACTCACTGTAGTAACACTTCCATCCTTAACAATGCCTCTTCAGGTAGAACTTCAGATCTGTAGGGGGGACCTGCAATCAGAAGTGCTAAGCTACTGAGCATTAATATGCTGTTCAGAAAAGAAGATGAGTCACAGCTGAGTTTCTCAGTGTGCTCGTTGGATGACAAAGCTGATTTAAAAAGCTCTTGCCACATGCTGGATTTCATTGTTCACTCAGTTGTGCTAGTATAATTGTGCATGGATTCCGTTGTAAGGAAGGTTACTGAAATTGTTGAAGTTAAAAGAATTCTGCAAAAGGAATAGCTTGTAATACGGATTAAGCCAGTAACCATCCCTGGAGTCTCATAAGTGTTGTATTGACACAGCTGGTCAGATGATGAATCCTATTTCATGCATGTGCACTTTTAGAAGGCTTTGTTCTCAAAATCAGTAGACTGAACGACTAGCATGAAAACTAGTAAACTGCTTCTGAACATTTATTGATAATAGTTATCAGTTTGTGGATGAGATGAGAATGAATTCTTAAATGGAGACACATGGAATTGCTGTAGTGACTATTGATTGGTTCTGCCTTTTAAGAAAGGCAAAAAAACCAACCCATATGCTGTAATTTCTCTCTATTCAACTGGTGAGCAGGAGCAGCTGAAGCTTTCTTCTCCAGTTCCATCTGAGAGTAAACAGTATATATTTTCCACTGTAAACAAAATTTTCCTGGCTCACCAAAGTCTATGGTAGAAAGGTAGAACTACCTTTGCTGTTGTTAATTACTGTGTTTTGTGTGAGTCCTCTTTGAATGGTTGTATGACTGGCAAATCAGAAGTCTAGAAGAGGTAAATTTTAGGCTTAAACCCCACCTGAGCAAAGCGTAAGCTGAACCCTAGGGTGTCAGTTCCAGTGTCTAAACAAATTGCAATTAGGTGGTGTAAACATCTTCCACATCTTGTCTTTTCCCCAGTTTCTGTCTACTTTTGACACGTATCTGCTCTGGACATGTGACCTTTTCAGGGCGAGGACCTCCCCTCTGTGTGGAAGAATGAGCATAGTGTGGCTATTGCTGTGAGCAAGGGAGAGTGGGGTGTTTCACAAAAATCACAGCTCCTTAATGGCTCCCCCAGGGAGCTTCTGGAAGGAAGTGTTGGAGACAGCCTTATCTGAAAAGATGGTCACATGTTTGGCAGCTAAATAACAGCTATCAGAATTGAGCTCTTTAAAAACCAGTCTGATCCATACGCAGACAGTATTTATTTGGTCCTCTTTCTATGTTAGTTTGGATGGAAATGCATAATAGCATAAGGTTTCCTCTAATTAACATGGTAAATCATACATTATAAGCAAGATTTTCTTATCAAATTCTGTTTACAAATACATGTACTTCTTCAGGCATGTTCTGGTTTCCTTTGATGATTGGACTTCATAATACAGATAAAGATAACTAAGAAAAATCCTCAAGTCAACAGTTTTAAAGTATTATTTAGGTTTATCTCCACTGTTAAATGCTTCTGCAGCTAAGATGTAATTTAAAACTTGAACGGTTTGATAATAATACATTTATAGAGGAAAATTATTTTGTAAGAAATGTAAAATATAATGGCATTCATTATTCTGGGGGCACTTTTACCACCACATTATTTTTATTGTATACATATTTCTTTGGCATATTGAACCAGCTCAGCACATAGAAAAGCCATAGCCTACTCTTATTATTAATTAAGTTTCATATTTTAAAATCTGTTTTTTAATCAGGAAGCAAAAATTTCGTTAGGTTAGGAAGTAACTTGATTCCAACTTCTATACAGAAATTACAAGTCCACACTTTCATGTCAAATATAGTTTAATTATAATCTTATCTATCTGGTGCTTTCCCTTCTTTTTTAAAGCAATTATTAATGCTTCTCAAGGTCTTAAGGTAGTCTAGGTATCTGTGCATACAGATGCATACAGATTTTTAAGACACATATTTAGTAAAATATCTCTTAAAAGTATAGCAAAATAAGTTGAATTCTGTGGGACCTTGAACAATGAAGAATCTGTAGATTGCACTTGAATATAATTTCTATTCTACCCAGACTGAGACTTTATTTTCTCTCACTTGTCTGTTTTACTGGAGATTAACTATATTTTGATAGCAGTAATATTTTTTTTCAGTGTAAAGGCTGGCCTTTTTGTCAGTAATTCAAATTATTCTCTTTGTTAAATTAATGAATTTCTACATGTTTTTCTGTGCAATTTTTTTTCTGACTTTTGTTTTTTCCATTCCATTCTTTTTGGCCTTTTTTACTTCTTTTTCTCTCAGGTAATTTTACCATTCTCCATATAAATGGAGGTGATCCCTAGGGAGACATCAATAATGTGATTCTTTCTGTCTTTCAGGTTTTTGTACCAACATTAGAGAAATAAAACAAGACGGAGTTTCTGATAATTTCAAACTGAGGGCTAGGAATTGAGGAAATAATTATTGTCACTCTGCTTATTGTCAGAATACATTTCCTGTAACGTTCTTTATCCTTGATTTTAAAAGGATCAGAAGTGTATGAATTTTTGTATCTTCATGTACCCATACAAGAATTGAATAAAAACATGCATTAATCAAGTGAAGAAAGCAAAAGAGCCAGAAGCAGAAGCCAGATGAATTGTAATGATGAATAAAATACTTTTTTTCTTTTTAAACACAAAGAATTAATGAAAAACACCATATTAAAGGAAAAATCTTCTCGCTTATTCTTTTTCCTATTCAAGTCTGGAGACTTTAATTCTGGAGGTATATTGTAATTTGATGTATTTTATCAAGTTCAGGATTAACTGGATGGAATTAAAGGACTTTTTTTGTAGACAATCAACTGGGCAATGACAGTGGTGAATGGCTGAAGAAAGCAACTGCAATTATATTTTTTGGAATGGAATCAAGTCGCTGTGGTTTGAGGTCATCTACTGGATTTGAGCTTCTCAGTGTAGATGAAAGATAATGATAATTTGAAAATTGTGAAGGTGTTTATGGCTGAAACTTTATTCATTATGTTTATTAAACTATATTTACTTGCATTGTGATGTTAAAGCTAAAAAAAAAACTGCTGTGGATGCCTGGGAACATGAATTTAAAGACTGAAGACTTGATTGTTGGTAACCTCATCCTTAAGTATTTAAAGGTGTTTGTGTGTTTTGAGCTGAGGTGCTTTCATCTGTCTTGGATATTCAGTAAGAAATATTTGTCTTATTTTTTGCTCAGGTTATAAATTCACAGGAAAAGCAGAGCGGAACGTCTTTCCTTAAATTTTCTATTTTCTAGATCATTATTTATGTGACTTAGTACACCTAAATTCTCGGTATGGGAGATGTGGCCAGGGCACTACTAGTGTCATTCTAATTCAGTTGAAATTTTTTGAGTTTTCTTGTGGGCAACTATTTGAAATGTCAGGTGCTTTTTTTTCTCCTGTCTCTTCTCTGTAATGGTTGGAAACTAGAATTTAATGTGATTCACTTTGAGGAAAAAGGAAGGAAAAGTTTTGTTATCAGTTCTTATGTTCATCTTTAATTTCTACTATTTTCTGATCAGATTTTTCTTTCAATAGCTTTTTTACCTTTGATATTATATTAGGTCACGTTATGACATTAAGGACTGTGGAAGGGGTCCTCTTTTTTTTTAAAAAAGGAACCACTGAAATATGTAGCAACAGACATGGAATTTCTGCAATCCCAATATATAAAAAAACCTAGAATTTCTCCTAGCACCATTTTTATCACATAAATGTTCTCATTACAATAATACGTCCTTTCCTGTTGGTTTTGTTTACTAATAATTTACTATATAGGAAGTGTATGAACAACACATTGGAACATAAAACGTTTGGTATAAAAAATAGGATAATCTTGATGACAACTGCCTAAATACAACTATTTTGCTGAATTTGGTCATCAGTTAGAAATGGTTAAAAATTTTTGTTGGGCGTTTTGACAATTTTTTCTTCCTCAACCAGTAACAGGATTAAGTATATATTTTTATGTTTGAGGAACCTGTTTTTTTCTTTAGTCAATATTGTGAAGGGAATGGACATGCTAGATCATAGAGGATATCTTAGAGAATTTGTCAACATCTTGTGCCTCATACAAATCCATTAATTTCACTTAGAATTAATCTCACCTTCTCAGTTCACATCAGTGTGATTAAACAGTAAAGAAAAAGAGAAAAAAACCCCTCATCAAAGATCCGTTCCTGCAAACATTCATCATGCAAATTGTAGCTTGTAAATCTACCTGGAGTATCCTGGTTTCCATGAGAGCTTATAGCACAATTGCTCTCATATGCAGACCCACTTAAGGGAGCAAAAGCCAAAGTAGTTTGTTCTGTGATTAATGACAAAAATCCTAAGTTAAATGTGGTGATCTACTTTTCTGATAGAACATTTGTGGGCAAATATTAACCCCATGGAAACTGCAACAATGAGTAATTTCTGTTTGAGAACCACTTAAGCCTAAATATGTTTGGCCAGCTTCCTATGTAAAACAGCCTCAGTATTTTTTATTACTCTTTTAGCATCAAGGCCAAGAACGAGTGGTTGCACCAAACACATTTCCTATTAAAGAGATTTCAGTGTTCCTCTAAAGTGCTAAGTCACTTTTTGTACACTTTAACAAGTTTGTTTCAGTGTCAGATTGGGCTATTTTAATTAAATTTTTAAATTCACATTTTTAATTTCAGATTCCTCTACTTTCAGCTAAACCATTGCCTGATAGATCCATATTCAAAGAATTTCCATTACTGTGAAAGAGAATATTGGTATAATGCAACTGGAAGTAATAAAGAGTAGGAGTTTAGTTGAAATAATATATCAGATTGTGGTTGCCAGAGAAATCAAACAAATGGCAACATAGATTTCAGCTGGTTGTCACAAAACTGAATAATGACCAATATTAGAATTTTGCATTCTCACTGTTCTAAGATTTAAAAAACTTCTGTCAGGAATGATGTAGTGCATTGCTGCTTTCTGTTAAGGACATTATTAATCTGATTAGCAGTCCTTCCATGAAAGAGCAAGCAAGCATTAAAAACTCATTCTTCCTCTTTTATTTTTTGATACTGACATTTGGTATTGATCCAAGTAAAAAAGTGTTTAATCCTTTAAATATGTGTAACACAACGAATTTTAGAAAAAAAAAAAGATATATCAAACAACTGATTATTTCTTTACTCACATATAAAACATGGATTGTATATACAGAATATCTACTTTCTTGCTTTTGGTTTGACTATATTTATGTTTATTGAAAACAAGATATTTTTCAAGTTTTACTATCATTTCTTTCCTGTGAAAGAGCTGATGCTCACATTATTATTATTTTTGTTGTTGTTGTTCTCTTGTTGTATCTTCCTGCTAGACTCCCATAAATGACCTGGAAACATCAGAGCCTTTGTTCTGCTGTTTTTAGAAACAAATTGATTTGCATGGCAGGCTATCACAGCCTTCAAATGGCATAAATAATGGAAGTACAAATGTCCCACTTATACCAACATGGTGTATTCCACCCTTAAAACTTTCAATTTTTAAACTTCAATTGCTAAAAATGTATTGTTTGGATTTTTTTTTTTTTTTTTTTGTTTTATCTTATTCTGCTTTCGGCTTTTTTGGTTTTTTTGGGGGGGGCTGTTAACTTGTTTAGGTTTGTGGGGTTTTTTGAATTTTTTTTTTAATAAACACTTTAAGAGAGTTGGTGGTGGGGGTTGAATGCAATCAACCTGTTGAGATTCAGGAAAGTTCAAGGACCACATATAGGTCAACTGAGAGTATATTTAATGCATGACATATAAGTAAATAAATTGTCTCATTGCCTAATATATTTATAGAACAAGTGAGATCAGAGGTCTTGTCATTAATGAAAGTCTTCTGAAGCTGGGTTCTGTTTTTCTTGAAAAAACAGAGTTGTTGACATTAAATAAACCATTATTAAGGTGATCATCATGTTTCATAGGCACTGTTACCTTTTTCCTAACCTGGAAATGAAACTCGAGATAATTTTAGTAAGGAGGTAATATAAAAGGGGATCTTTATTTATTGCCTTCAGAGGCAGCTATAGAAAGATGTCTATAAAAGCCCACTCATTCCAGAAATGAGTACATAGGTTTTAATAAATTAGCATAATTGATTAAAACACTAATTAGGAGGGACAAGTGATGATGCAATTCCCCCCCCCCCCCCCCCCCCCCAGGTCAAGCCCCTTTTCTGGAGCCCCTCCTTGCACTTTGTCCATGAGAATGTATCTCCAAGAGTTGTTCTCAGCCTTGGCTCCCAGGAAGAACCAAGAACCAAGATAACACTGGGGCCTTGTACCCCCTGGGGCTTGGAGCTCTGCAATTTGTTTTGGCTTTCTGCTTAGGGAAAGGCCATGGAAAACTACTGGGAAAATGAAAATGAGTCACTAATAGAATAGGTTACAAATATATGTGTGAAGAAATAGAAAACATATTAAGGAAAAAAGGTGAAACCAAACTGGCATCACACTACAGCCATGTTTATGCTTTTCATTTTCATCACAGTCTAAATGCAATTGTTAATTTATTTAATTAATCAAATATAGTGATTAATTAAGTCAAGAAAGACTTAAAACTTTGTTCTCTTCTTATATTTATTTGGACCACTTGTTTTGGTCATTGACTAAGCAATGGATGTCTGATTTCTGCCTTAGAAACCCCCCCATTTAAGCCTTAGAGCACCTGAACTTTCAGCAGAATAACACAGATTATCCCGTACAGACTTAAAAAGAAGCCCCTTTATGAAGACTCAGTCACAAGAGAAGGTGGTCTCTTTATGTTCGTAATGGGATAGTTGATCAGCAGAGCAAGTAAAACATGGAGCAGTTCCAGATTCAATCCCTTCTTTTCCCTCAAACTGCAAATTAATTCCATGAGTAAAGTACGTTAACCCACCAATCACTCGGGTGTTTTGTGAGGTGGAGGTGGCCAGTATTTCTCTTTAAAATGTGGCAGGTTGGATGGCACACTTGAATGCTCATTACATTTTGTGAGGTGTGAAGAGTAGGGGTGAAGCCATAAGTATTCTGTGATGATGTGCTGCGGTGCCCAGGTACCACAGGGCAGGGGGGCTGAGGGCGAGGGAGCCTCTGTAAGGACAAGTCAGGGCTGCCCTGTGCTGCATCCAGCCAGCTACAACTGGGACCTCACTGGCTTCTCCAGGAAAATGTATTTAAGTAAGAGCAAAATGCAGAGCAAGCAATGAGGAGTAAGGAAAAAAAAAAAAAAAAAGTGAAAAATAACAGTGTGAGCACAAAGGCCAGGAAAAAAAAAATCAAGGGAAGGAGTTTCCCCAGGCAGCAGAACAGAGGTTGTTCAGCAGCCCATGGAGATGGCATAGCAGAGCAGATATTTACACTGCAGCCTATAGTGGACCTTATGCTGGAACATGTGGATACTTCTTGCAGGGACTGAGGCCTATGAAGAGTCCATGCTGGTCTTGGTTTGTCCTAATGGATTGCAGCCCATGCTAGAGCAGGGGAAGGAGCAACAGAGAACTGTTATGAACTGATCCCATTTCCCATCTCCCTCCAAGGTGAGCTGATGGAGCCAGAAATGCAAAAATGAAGTTGAGCCTAGAAAGGAAGAAGATTGAGATTGAAAGAATGATGGTTTAAGGTTTGGTTCTCACTAGTGAAATATGGTTTTAATAGACGATAAATCAAATTAATTTTTTTCCCAAAAAAAGGCTGATTGGCTCATGTTGGTAGTCAGTAGTAAATTGTCTTAATCTCAACCTATGACTTTTTCCATCTTAATTTCTACTCCTTTGCTTTTTAGAAGGTGGAGACAGAGAGCAGGTAGGTGAACTTCTGGCAGCCAGCCCAGGTAAAACCATCACAGAATAGAATGTCATTTCTGTCAAAAGGTTTTATTTGCTGCTTTACAGAGCACTTATACAAAGTTGTTTGCTTTTTAGAAACTTTAGAGCCAGTACATTTTGGTTTTCCTTTTGGAATGTATTTTTTAATTTGCTTTTTAGCATTTCTCTTTGCTAAATGGGACAGGCATAATTACATTAAAAAAAAAATCTGGGGAGATAGATATGCTGCCTTTTTCTATGTTGTTAAAATGTTATATGAAATATGAGTTACTCTAAGCCTTACTAGGCTGTGTTCTGCTACAGATCTCATTCCCCTCTTTTTTTGTGTACGTTTCCTAAATGTAAATTATTTCAGACATATTAATAAAGGTTGAGTGAACTGGATTTTTCCAGTGAAAATTTGGCTTGATCTCCAGTGCTTATATAATTAGCTTAATCCTAAACTTGTCATAGACTTGACATGTTTACCCATATTAAATTCATTTATATGAGTAGCACTCGCACACCACTTCTGTATCAGCAGACAGTAACTGACTGCTGAGAGGCACAGAGGATGAATGGCCTGAACAGCTTTTTGAACTGCTTCTCAGCTGTTTCCTGTCTCTTTGTGCACACACAATCCATTTCATGGCAAAATTAAACATTAGTTCATACTGCCACTGTAGGCAGTTTGAGACAGCATGCTTTACTTAGCTTTGAAACAGTCACTTCTAGCTAAGAGAGATCTTAGCTGCTTCCTAGCTGCTAGCTGGTACTGGGTAATTGAGACAGTTTCTAATTATGTGAGAACATTTCCTTGATTCTATAACAGCATAAATGACCACTTTTTTGTTCCAGCTCAAGCTGCTTGAGAGGAGGAGTATCCCTCTCCCATTGTGATTCCATGGGAACCGGAAGCTGCTGCTTTTTAGAATTGTCCAGCACTGGATGGTAGGGTTTGTGTAGTGCTGTGCATTCCCTCCTCACCTTTGTGGCACGAACCAGGAATGGATAGAGAAGGCTGACATACACACTGATGTCCACAGAGGGATCACAGAATAAGAGTGGTGGTTTTCTTTGGACTGAAGCTGATGGCAGATGGACCAAAGAGTCTTCCCAGAGCTTCTGATCTTGGTTTTTATGCTGGAGCTGCTCAGAGCAGTACCACTAACACAGCCTGTTTCAGATGGATCCCTACTTAAGAGATAGTTAAAAATAGCTGAGAAATAAAAAACTTCTTAAGAGGCCACAGATTATATTTATATTTGCTTGTTTCTTCATGGTTAGATTCAGCTGGTTTTCTCTGGAGAGAAGGGAAATGTGGAAATCATTATTACATAATAATCTTCTCTTTTGAAGCATTGAGAGGTGTGTGCCACGTGTTAAAATACCAAAAGAAAAAATGACCACAGGACAGGGGTTTCAAAATGTTCATTCTAGAAAATAATTAAATCTATCATTGTAGACATACAGATTAAATTCTACTTGTGTTTGAATACTGGATGACAGGAACACTGACTACGTCTTTTGTGTACATCTTATGGCATATGATAAACTCACAGTCAACCCTGAAATTGTGCAGGATCTGCTGCTCCATCTGAATTGCTACAATTCTCCCAAGAATCCTCAAAGAGCTGGCTGATATCATCACAAAATATCTATTGATGATTTTTGAGTGATCTTAGAAATCCAGAAAGGTCCCAGCTGATTGGAAACTGACAAATGTTGGGCTGATTTTCAAGAAGAGCAAGAGGAGGACTCTGGACACTTCAGGCTTGTCAGTCTCCCTTCAGTGCCTGGTAAAGTTATGGAGAAAATTATTCTGGGAGGTATTGAAATACACCTGAAAGAGAATGCAGTCATTGGCCACAACCAGCACAGCTTCATGAGAGGAAAGTTCTGCTTGTCAAACTTTATTTCTTTTTATGACAAGGTAACCCACCTGGCTGATCAAGGGAAGCCAGTTGATCTTTTTGGAAATCAGGAAAGCTTTCAATGCTGTCTCAAAGAATCCTTCTGGATAAAATGCCCAGCTCACAGCTGGATAAACACATCCTGTGATGGGTGAGCAGCTGGCTCACAGGTCGGGCACAAAGGGCTGCAGGCAATGGGGTGACACCAGACTGGGGACCTGTCACCACTGGGGTTCCACAGGGCTACATCTTGCTCCTGTGCTCTTCAACATCCTCATCAATGACTTGGGTGCAAGACTGGAAGGAGCACTGAGCAAGTTTGCAGATACAAAACTGGGAGGAGCTGTTGACTCCCCCGAAGGCAGGGAGGCCCTGCAGAGAGACCTCAATAAATCAGAGGACTGGGCAATCACCAACCATGTGAAGTTCAACAAGGGAAAGTGATGGATTCTGCACCTGGGATGGGGCAACCCTGGATGGACAGACAGACTGGGGAGTGAGAGGCTGGAGAGCAGTGCTGGGGAAAGGGACCTAACAGCCAGGAGAGCCAATCCTGTCCTGGGGGCATTAGGCACAGCATCATCATCCAGGCAAGGGAGGGGATTGTCCTCACCTCGAGTGCTTGGGGCAGGTCTGGGCACTACAATATAAGAAAGATATTAAATAATTAGAGTTTCCAAGAGTGCAATGAAGATGATGAAGGGCCTTGAGGGCAAGCTAAAAGAAAATCAGCTGAGGTGCCTTGGTCTGTTCAGCCTGGAGGAGACTGAGAGGAGACCTCATTGCAGTCACAACTTCCTTGTGAGGGGCAGAGGAGGGGCAAGCACTGATCTCTTCTCTGTGGTGACCAGGGACAGGACATGAGGGAAAAAAGCCTGAAGCTGTGTAAGGTGAGGTTTAGTTTGGATATTAGAAAAAGGTTCTTCTCCCAGAAGGTGATTGGGCACTGGAACAGGGTCCCCAGGGAAGTGGTCACAGCACCATCTGCCAGAGCTGAAAGGGGCATTTGGACAACACTCTCTGGCACGGTGTGACTCTTGGGAATGGTGCTGTACAGGGATGGGAGTTGGACTCAGTGATCATTATGGGTCCCTTTCAATTCAGCTTGTTCTGTGATTCTGTGATATTTTATTACACTTGCTGCTCTATTTGACAAAACACTGCTCTTAGTCTTCCTCTCATAGCAGGCCATGGGAATATTGCCTATCTGATTTTTTTGGTAAGTTTTTATGACACATCCCCTAACTAGCACTTATTGTTTTTCTTACAGCTCAGAATGTGCGTCTTTACTGAGTTAGAAAGCTAATTCTCTGCTGTCCCTTGGAGAGAAGTTTGATTGTCAGATTAGATGAAGTGAACATTGAACAAAATGAATGGGTCTGCAGTAAGAAAAATGAGACCAGTGAATGCTGGATTAGTGCCAATGTCTCAGAAGTAAAGGTGCTAGGAAAAAAGTAAGGTTTGTCCTTCAATGTCTTTATATCAAGAGGATACTGATGTCATGTTTCTGACCTTAAACAGCAAGGAAAGGATTTTGATTTTAGTGATGCTCAGCATATTCATCCTGGATCTTTCATTGGGAATTCTGGTTCTTATCTCCACAGTTGTAATATTTGATAAGTTTGCTTATATGTTTTTGATGACATTTTGTGGTAGGTTGACCCTGGCTGGAAGCCCAGGGGCTAAAGCCCCACTACAGCTGCTATCACTTCCTTCATCAGCTGGACAGAGAGAGAAAATATAATTAAAGTCTTGTGAGTTGAATTAAGGGCAAGGAGAGTTCAATCACCAGTTGCCATCATGGGCAAAGCAGACTCTAATTGGGGAAATTATTTAAATTAGTTACCAATCAAATCAGAGAAGGATAATGAAAAACAAAACCAAATCTTAAAAGCACATTCTCCCTCTCTCAATTCTACCCTCCTTCTTGTGGAGTTTAACTCTACTACCTCCTCCCTGACAGTGGCACAGGAGTATGGGGAAAGGAGGATGCAATCACTTCATCCATCACAAGTTCTTTACTTCTGCTTTCTCTTCTGGGAGAGAATTCCTCACAATCTGCCTCTGCTCTACTGTGAGGTCCCCACCATGGGAGATGGTGATCCATGAATTTCTCCAAGGTGAGTCCTTCCCACAGACTGCAGTTCTTCATAAACTGTTCCATTGTGGCATTCCTTCCACAACTTTAGGAACAGGCTGCCCCTGTGTGAGTCCCCCATGGGGTCACAAGTCTTGCCAGCAAACCTGCACCAATGTGGGCTCCTCTTTCCATTGGGACACAATTCCTGCCAAGAACCTGCTACAGGGTCACAGTCTCACTTGGGCATCCACCCACTCTGGAGTGGGGTTCTCCATAGGCTGCAGGTGGATCTGTCCTCCAGTGTGGACCTGCCCAGGCTGCAGGGGCACGGCTGCCTCACCATGGACTGCACCAGGGGCTGCAGGGGAATCCCAGCTCCAGCGCCTGGAGGAACTTCTCTCCCTCCTTAACTCATCTTGGTGTCTGCAAAGCTGCTCTCATGCATTCTTACTCCTTTCTCCACCTGCAAATGCTGTGGAAATTGAAATGCAACAACTTCTTCCCTTTCTTCAATGTCACCCCATAGGCACTATCAACATTGCTGATGGTCCTGGCCTTGGCAAGTGGCAGGTGCTCTGTAAAAATGTCCCAGTTAGGTTACATTTTTCAGACTTATTTCAATGAAAAGATTCTCCTGTCACAATAAAACTTTTAAGTACTGTATAGTTATATATAAAACTTTTAAAATAACATAATGAAATTTTTGCAGTTAGAGAAATGAAGTACTTGCAATTAATTCACCTTTTTTTTTTTTTAATTTTGATCTTTAACAGAAAGAAACCTTAATGAAATCTCAAAATTTCTCAGGAAAGAGACCTGATTTTCAGTGGGTTCTTCTCTGTGGTTGTTAAATTGAATTTTTAAAATATTTACATATTCTTGACTTGAATACTAGTTTTAATTTTCCTTGTAATTATGTTAGTGCCACATAAAATACTCTTTCTAGTTCTTCTTTAAGACTTAAAGGAGCATTAGTGAGAACAAAGGTTGAATACATTGAAAGTGGTAAACATTTTTTGATTACTATTTAAAAATAAAGAACTCAAAATCACTAGAAATATTGAGCTTGTTCTGTATATAGCATACTGAAATTGTCTAAAGTAAGTCACTAAATGATACACATAAGTCTGGAATACATTTTTGAGGAATCAAACTAGTAATATCTTTTTCAGTACATAAAAATAAAAAATGTAGTAGAAACAGACCAATTTAATGAAATAGATCCATTGTTTAATTCAGTTTCTCATGAATCAAAATAAAATATATTCTGCAAGGCTCCAGTGCTCTCCTAAGAAAACAGAAGCTGAACAAAATCATATTTAAAAAAATAATATTTTGCTTCAACATACTTACTTGTTTGGTGGCTGTTTATTGTACACTTCTATTAGTGTTCCAATTTATTTCAATGGCCTATAAAAAGAAATAATAGACAGGTAACACTTTCCCCTCCCAGACTCTTTCCTGTATTCCCAGCAGCACCCCATCAGTCTCCTTGTAGAAAAGGTCTCATTCATCAACATCCTTCAGAACACAGAACCACAGAGGCTTGAGTTTTCATCTGGCAGCTACACAGAAGGTGCGGCTGAAGCAGTATTTTAGAAACTCCCTAGCACTTGGTATATAGCATTTTACAGGAATTTGAAAAAATTCCTAGCATAACACAGCTTATATAAATACTTTGACTGAAAACTTTCAGAACCAATTTCTATCTGAGAAAGCAACTGTTCTCTCCTGCCTCTGTATATGTTCTTTAATAGTACTATTCTAAAACTTTTGCCAGAGCATAAAATTATTTTTAAAGAAGCTGAAGAAAATCTTTACAGACTATTTGAAACCAGTGATTGAATCCAAAGAGCTTGGGGAGGCTTGAAACAATTATGCCGTTTGATAAAAAAAGGGATAAACTTTTAGTACTACCAGTGTATATATAAATAACTAGTGAGGCAATTTAAAGGAAATAGTCTTTTAAAACATCCCACAAGAGCAACAAGGTATATTTTGGGCAAGAAGGTGCATGCTCTTGATCTTTCTCAGCTAAGAGGATAATTTAAGAGGAATGGTTGTTTGTGCTGCAATGAATACAGGGTAATCCTTGAAAATACTAACACTAGAGTACAGGGCATTCTGCACTCCAGTATTCACTTCTACTATGGAATCTAAAGGATGCTGTTTGTCTAAGGGAAAACTCAATCATGTTCTAAACCTTCCGCCTAGGAAAAACAAAGAGCTGCCAGCCTCTGTTCACCAGCTCTCAGAAGTTATAGGTATTCCATAAAATACATTTTCTCCTTCTGACAAATATGCATATGTGTTTCAGCTTGTAGCATTTTAAACGTTGCTGTGTGTGGAGATAATATTTAGCTTCTTGTATTTTAGGAACAAAAATAGTAATAATGATAATAACACCAATAAAAATAAAATATATTCTGCTTATTCAAGTAAAGGATTATTCCTAACACAATATGTTAGGAATTCAAGGATGTGACAATGCAGTGATAAATTTTTCACAACTGATAACTTAATCAGTTGCTACATAATCACCAAAAGAATAAATATATTCTGTTATGTATTCTGGAGAGAAAAAAAAAAGATAAGACAATCTCTCATGTAATACATACCTGGTAAATTTCTCATTGTTCATCTGTGAAAGGCCACTGATGTTAATAAAAATGTGACATGTAGTACAATGTAGCGATGGGCATCTTCATTTAATTTTTCAATACTCTATTATATTAGAATTCATGACACCTTTAAACTAAATGAAGCACAGACATCTTGGAATTGTTTAGAGAAAATCTGCTAAATAAAGATGAATCTTGAAAATTGTCTAAGTCTTAATATGACAAAATAGTGTATTATCACTGATCTTGATGGCAGATGAGAAGATCAGTGAGGAACTTTCTTAATATTAGCTGCAGACTCAAACAAAGCTTGGACTTTTATTTATTCAAAGCCCTGTATAATTCTGACTAGACTTTCATTTACTCTGATTTGGCTGTTTGCTCTAATCTTCAATGTCATTCAGAATTTATTTTCTAGATTTGCCCTTTTACCCTTTTTCATTGCTTTAACTTCCTCTCATTTCCTTTTTCCTTTTCTTTCAGTCTATCTTCAACTAGCTCTAAGTACCCCTCACCCTATTAGAAATGTGAATTAAAACACTGTTGTCGGTCATCATATAATTTATTGTGTCTGCTTTTTTCTTCTGCCTTCCTGTGTTTCAATTATTTTAGCTCAGAGCCCTTTTAGAAAGAAATCCTTTGTATTTCCTCAAGAGCATGACCTAACATATGGAGGCTCTGTGCTATTCTGATCCTTGGTTTCAAAACTAAGGAGCAAGATTCATTATTATCCACAATAACACTTATTTTTAGCTTCAATAAAATACACTGCAGTCTGTGTTTCATATATGCTTACTTTATATGTCTATAGGTATTAAATTAACCTTGAAGATGAGACTGTCACATAGGTAGTAGAAAGCTGCTAAGTTAGTTATTACAAATTACTTATCCCAAAACTAGTATTTATGGTCTTACAAATACACAGAGCAAGAATTTTTTATTCCATTCTAAGACCTGTCTGTATATATGTGCATACATAATTGATACCTATATTTGAACGTATAGTTTCATCACTAACTAGATAACAAATTACATTCTCAAGACCTTTCAGTGGTAAAAGTTTAGCTAATGATAACATGGGCAGACAACTAAGTAGATTAGATACCAAGGAAACCTGTTAAAAGTCCAGCATCCCTCAATTTACTAAGAGTGTGGACGGACATAATTCCACTGAAATTCATAGGAATTTCATTACAGGGTTTCAGTTGATGTGATGCTGTGAATAATGAATTTTTTCTGGGTTATATACATTTCATTAGAAAATTTATATCATGTCCTTTTATGAAGATGACATTGTACATGTTACGATGTGGACCTAAAAAGTCTGCTATTATTATTATTCAAGACATAATAAAATCAACAAGAGATGGTGTCTTATTTTAATTTCTTTGTCATTAAATATGGGGGATAAAATAAATTCCCATCTAATGTAGGTATTTTAATGGTTAACGTCTCTGTAATGGTTGAGCATATCATTTGTGTACAGATTTAGGCTATTACATGGCACAAGAACTGTGTTTCAGCAAGTATGAGCTATTGTTTGGGAGCACCTGTAAGAAGATCAGAATACAAATAAATCACGGTGGGAACCTTGGGTTTCTTTATTCAGAGATTCTTTTCCTAGGATCTAATATCAATGATTGGCTGTATATGTTAATTCAATTTAGTATTATATAATTATCAGTGGAGGTAAGATCACGATGCATTAAATTTAGGCTAAATTATAACTGAAACCCTGTATTCATTATATGTGTATGAAAACTAAATGAGTACATTTTACCACTAAAATAAATCCCAAACAAATTCCAGAAACAATTTTTAAACTGCTATTTTAAAGTGTCATCTGTTGAGTCAGTCTCTGAAACTAGAGTTTGTCCTTGATCTCTTTCCAAAAGCAACCAATCCTTTAACCCTCACAGAGATAAAGAAGTAAACCTTCCTCCCTTTCAAAATAAAAGTATATTAAATGTATTTAATGTATATTTTTTTTTTCTGTGGGGGTAACTGAGCACAGACACATGTTGTCTAGGCTGTACAGTTTTCATCCTTGGAGATTTTCAAGAGGTGCCTAGACAATGCTTTGGGCACTCTGCTCTAAATGATCCTGTTTCAGCAGATGGGGTGGGCAAGTTGACCTCCAGAGGCTCCTTCCAACCTCAATCATCCTGTAATTAAAGGATGAATTCCATTTCTTGTTGCAATCAGCTTCCTATTTCCTCTCAAAGTTCTCAGGCAACATATGTGTTGCTCACTGAGCAATGGCAACAAATTCACGGCTGTAGATGGTGAGAAGAAAGGATCTGGGAACACACCAGCTGCTGGCAGCATCCACACCAGAGTCAGTACACTTCAGGACATCTTTTCTGCCAGTAGTGATGAGAATTACTATATTATTTGAAAGAACTGCTATTTTACCATAGCATATGCTAAGATCTTAAAATATTAATCAATGTTATCTTCTGCTATTTATATATGAGACTGCAGTCAAAATTATTAAGTGGAATGTGGGAAATTTAATGAAAACACTTTCTGTACATGATTTCATGCAACAGTCAGTTTGACACTTCTCACATATAAGCGCCTCTGTATTTGACATTTATTGGGTCAAATCTTCACTTTGATATCCAAGAGAAGTAGTCATTATAAAGAATTCCAATTTTAAATCTATTTTGCATATGCCAGTTTCCATTTAGATAGTTCTTTATGACTAAATCAGACCTTCTTTACTAGCATGATGAAAAGCACCCATATAAGTAGCTCATCTCTGCCAGATTTCAGCTTCCTAGATGCAGCTAATTCTGCGCTAGATGTTTTCAAAAAGTGACAGTGAAATATATATTGAAGAGTTTTGTTCGATAATTGTAATTTCATTGAGTCTGAAATGTTTCAACTCCCCTTTCTCATGTCCACGAAATTTTCCCTGAACAGATACCAGATCTTGATATTTGGACATGTTTAGAGAGGATTACTGGAGGAAATGTCAGCAGCCTTTATTTTGTGAGAAATATTTTCACTGATAATATCTGAGTATAAAATAAATGCAATGGCCATGGTGTCTCCTTCCCTAAAATGAGAACTTGGTAAAACAGATGGAAGGACAGCACAGACTGTCAGAAGCACCTCAACACATTCATAAGTACAAATAAAAAGTTCTGAGTGGCTCACCAGTGATCTGCTGTCTTTCCCAATGCACAAAACTGCCCAGAGGTCACTGCATTCCCAAGTGAATGAGGTCTTGCTTTGCTTGGAGAACTAACAGGAGGTAGAAGGGTCCTTATGGCTATACCTGAGCTAGTGGTGTATGATGAACCTGTGGTCTGTACTGGACCTGGTTTTCTCTAGTTGTGCATTATCCTCTTCTCTCTTCTTGAGGGAGAAGGAAGCAAAGACTGATATGAAAAGATATTGCACTGCACTCTAGACTCAAGTCTCATCTGAAGGAACATGGCACTGGGATCTTGGAGATCATCAAGACCGAGCTCTGGGAAATATGTTTGACTTTGACTGAGACCTTGAAAGGTCCCTGCTGTAAGCGTAGAAAACTTTGTGTGTTTAGAAGTGTTATCTTGATGCTTATTTCATCCTCCAAACCACATACTCATTCAGGTTATCTTTATTGGTTTGGTTTGGTTTTGTGCTATGAATCCTCTGGTAGGTCTAAAAGATTTGAAAAAGACTAGTCAGTGTGCTCCATTGTTTGAATTTCAATGTCCAGCCTATTTTGCCCCAGAATATGATGCAATGTGAGAAACACCAACTGATGTCCAGACAACAGTGGAAAAATCTCACTCTGACTCCTTAAATCTCACTGTTAAAGAAGCTTGGAAATGGTTGTATGCCATTTCTGCTGGGTTGACAACAGCTGCCAAATCAGGACTCAGTGAATTATATGAAGCAAATGAACATTCTGTCACGTTGTTGTTTATTTTGTCAGGTTGCTGGATTGGATAAAATTTTTCATCATTTTATCATTTTCTCATTTCAGACTGTGTTAGTTTTTATGGAAATATTTGTCATTGTCATGAGTCAAGCTTAGTCATACCCACATGGGCAGAATGAAACTGGCTTATATATTAGCAGAACATTTATGTAAAGATTTGGGAACTAACAATATCTGTGGCTGTTCATATGTGTGCATGTATAAAAATACATACATGTAACTCACAAAGCTGAGTTATACAGCTTTTTTTCCAGATAGGCTTTAAAGGAAGGTAAATTATATGAGGTGTCCTAAAAAACAGTCTGGTAATAATATTTTTTAAGTATTTGGAAAACACTCTGAGGCCCCTCGTGTGATTCTTGGCCTGTCCTGTGCAGGATTATGCTGGATGATCCTAATGGGTCCCTTCCAACTCAGCATGTTCAATGATTCTATGATTTGTCTTATGACTATATCTTATAGTTTTGATGTCATATATTTTGAAGTAAATTATTTTTTGAGGTGTTTTAAGGTTGTGTTAAAATATACAGGATATGTAAGAAATACGTGGTAATATTTATATATACCCCATTTCCCATATTGTCTTCTTTGTAGTAATTTTTTAATGCATTTAGGATAGAAAATCACTTGGTCACTGTTCCTTCATACTGCTCATTCCTTTCCACAACTCTAGAGCTACAAGCTAAGTTGAATGAAAAAAAGATGTGTATTATGGGAAAATCTATGATATAGAAAGGTAGAAGGCCTTTTGCATCATTTTTGTGTGGCTTAAACTAATTTTTTAATGAGCTGAGAATAGCTTTAAATTTCAAATATTTCTTGTGAATAATGTGTTAAATATAAGTAGTCTGTTATTGTCTTAAGATATCCTTTAAAAGACAGTGAATACTCCTTGATTATAACTGAGTAAACATCCAGGCAAATAGAGGTATAGACACATGTAAAATTAACCATAAGGAGTTACAAATTATAATATTTTTGGTTTTAATCACCTAGAAGATAAACCACTTGTAAATACAGTAAAGAGAAATGATCATTTGTTGATGAAATAGATTTTCATGGAGATACTGGCAAAATTTCAGTAAGCCAATATGGAAAAGAAAATGTTCTTTCTTTTTCTATTTTTTTTTTTTTAGATTTTATATCTGGAATAACTAGTTACTTTTTATTTCTGAAATCTTCACTTGAGATTAAACTCAGCGCCATTGGCAATTAGACAAAATCTAAGACAAGTTGAACTGGGAATTCTTATATAAAATATTTTTGCAGATTAAAAATAATAGAGCCAGTATCTGCTTCATATCCACAGTTATTTAAAATGTGGTTTTAAATTTTTTGACCATGAATTTCCACTCCCTCTTTTTAGTTGTCTAATAGTTTGATTTCTAAAATATCATGTCTGGAGATCTGATCTAAATTTCTTGAAAGCAAAAGTATGAAAAGGAATTAGGCTCGTGTCACCTACCCTTCACTTAGTCAAAGTACATATTGAATAATAGCATTGTTGTCTAGACCATCTTTTTTGTTCAGAGGCATCAGACTGGGGGGGCAGAATCAAGAACCCCTTAGTCCAAGAAAACCCTTTGAGTTACTCAGTTATGGATGGGATGAACGAATCACTTCCTCACAGCGCTCACTTCTAGATATTGACTATAAGAAGAGCTGAAACAATGTGTGTAAACTAGCTACACTATTACATTAGGTGAGAGGAATTATTCTTGTTTAGAAAATTCTGGTTTTGGTTTGAGACACTTCCTCAGCAAGGGATCAAAATATAATTGTCCTTCCCTGAAAAAATAAATTCTGACTGTAGTTTTGGATGTTGTTTTCTACTTTATTTCAGTGTCTTTGTTAGCTTATTCACTCAAGAATTATGAAATGAAAGCTTCAAGTACTCCCTTTAGATCTTCATCCTACAAACTTTTGCTTTAATTTGTATATTGTATAATTTTCACAAACATGTTGTACTTTAACATGAGTATTTTTGGTTCTTTTTTCCGACAGTTTATATTTTCTTGGATGTTTCTTTTCATAACTTTTATATCTTTCCCAGCCATTTATATCCCAACCTTGATGGTTTCCCTGGTTCTTGGAAGGGTTTTCTCTTTTGATTCTCAAAATTATTCCTCTTTATTGGCATCATCACAGCCTGAATTTTTTCTCTCTGTACCAGCTGTTAGAATGTAATTTAAACTATCAAACAAGATCATAGGTTGAGTTTTCAGACTTGCTAAGCTTTGTCTCATCTCTTCTCTCTTTAAAGACAATTATAAACTCTCCCTAATTTTAGAGGAACAGGAATAGTGGTAAGTTAAAGGCTTTCATTCTGTGAAAAGCAATTACAATTTTATCCTTTTCCTCTCTTACTCTTCCAAGATATTTTAGAAAAGGTGTCATCCAAAACATTCTTATCCTCTGATACTTGAGGACTTACATAAAATATTCTTGATTATTCTTATTTTCTTATTTTGTGGTAGCGAAAAAGACAAAGCTGTTTTGGCTATAGAGAAAGTGCATAGGTTAGCATAGGTTCATTAGAACATAATCTATTTTCACAATTTTAGAGTTAAATTAGAGTTTGAATTAGAGAGACTGGAATAACATATTTCCAGCTTTTTATATGTCTGTCCTACAAGTTTTATAAGTAGTGATCTAATAAAAAATTAGTATTAGTAGTGATGGCCTTGTTTGATCAGTAAAAGAAGTAAAAAAAAAAAAAAAGAGTTCCAAATATTTCCAGAAGAATTATGCAATGACTATTTTTCTAATGACATAAAAATATGGTGGAATAAACCAGAATTATATTGATAAACAAATATTTATAAACAATGTTCATAAAAAGGGAACTAAAAATGTCTTAAAAGTATTGGACTTGGTCTTTTTATGTCACAGGTTTATATTAACCTCAAATGAATTAAACAAGGTTATGCCCGTTTAGAGGCTTTTTTGTGGATTACAATAGGTTTAACAGTCTTCTTGGTCACTGTGGACATTAACATTTGTGGTGGGAAACAGAGAAAGAATTTGGAAAGCTTTAGAATTCGAGATTTGTGTTGTTAATAAGATGGTCCTGCCTCCAAGAGAAAAATTCTCAGTACTGTTGAAAAATGTTACTTTTTTGTTGTTTTGTTTTTATTTTTTGTTTTTGTTGTTGTTGTTGTTGTTGTTTGTTTGTTTGTTGTTAAGAACATCCATGTACTTTGCTTAGAAAAGGCTTATACTTAAACACATCATAATTTCACAGAAATTGGTTGATATTAGTGATTGATATTGTTATAGCTTTACTATAGTATTGCCATAGATACTGTAGCTTCCTGGCAGTTGGCAATGTAGCTGCAAAAGGCTTAAAAATGATTTAACTGAAGTGTATAAATTAAATGCATTTTTGTAATGCACTATAAGTTTCTTCTATAACTTCTTTCCTTCAGAAAACTTCTTAGAATATGCTTTTGTGTGCTTTCCTTTTCTTGTTACAGACTAAGTAAAACTAGGTGAAATAAGAGCATTGTAGGATTTATTAATTCTGGATTACATAACATTTACTGAGAAGTCAAAGCACCTGTGGCGCCAGCACTGGGGAAAAGTTCAATAAAATTTTGGAAAATTAGCAGTTTACTTGTGGGGGTATTTTTGACTTCTTTTGCCAGAAATTTCCAGGTGAGTTTATCCAGGCACTTATTGCCTATCAAAAAGAAAAAAAAATATTCTTGCTTCAACTTTAAGATACCGTATATTGAAGGAATAATTAACAATGCAGGATATAAATCAATAATAAAAACCATTGAAATGAGATTATATGTTTTATAAGCCCTGAGTGGAAGCCCATGTGTCTGCTGTAAATGGCATTGAACATGAAATGAAAGAGTGTGTTCTAGTAAATAGAAGCTGCTAGAATGATTTGGGAACCTCAGACATTGTTTGGTATCAGGTCCCAGCAGGAGTAGCAGGGGGTCCTTGACTGAATGAACAAAAGAATAGCCACAGAAATACCTAAAATACAGTGCAATTATAAAAATTATTGATGATTCACTTTTTAATTTCTTTTTCCTTTGGGGAATTAGTAATTTCTAAAGTTTGTCAATAGATAATAAGGAGTCTCCCCTACTTCCACATGGCTACAATTTCCCCCAAAACGCCAACAACCCAAACCCCAGTGTAACCTGTTTGCATAGTCAGCATGTGCAAACACTCTGACATTCTGACCTGTGTGCCTTAGTTTGGAGCCATTATTGCAGCTAACAAAATCTCATCATTTCTGTGAAGAAGTGGTTATGTTTTGGAACAGAATGAAAAGAAAAAAAAGAAAGGAAAAGAAAAGAGAAAAGAAAATAAGAAAAGGAAAGGAAAGAAAAGGAAAGAAAATAAGAAAAGAAAAGAAAAGAAAAGAAAAGAAAAGAAAAGAAAAGAAAAGAAAAGAGAAAAAGAAAAAGAAAGAAAGAAGAAAGAAAGAAAGAAAGAAAGAAAGAAAGAAAGAAAGAAAGAAAGAAAGAAAGAAAGAAAGAAAGAAAGAAAGAAAGAAAGAAAGAAAGAAAGAAAGAAAGAAAGAAAGAAAGAAAGAAAGAAAGAAAGAAAGAAAGAAAGAAAGAAAGAAAGAAAGAAAGAAAAAGATTTCTTAGGAAATCAAGACTAATTTTTAAATATTTTGAAAAAATTAAAATACTTACTCATAGGAATGCCTAACTATCTTAATGTCCTTGTTGTCTTTCACTTTTTAGGAAACACCCCAGGGTTCTTTATTGACAGTCACACAACACTGTTACAGACAAATGACACAGGTATATGGCCCATGAGACAGCACTGTCAGATGGAATTCTGGGGTTTCTGTGCATTCTAGATGTGTATGTATACCTGAGGGTATTCTGAAACATAAGCCATTACAATCTCCCTTTTCCTTCTTCTTATTGGGTCGTTCAGTATAGATTATACAGAGCCTGCTTTTAGGATGCACTTCTTGCTAAGTAAAGTCGACAGTTGGTAAATTTAATTTCAAACTAAGCCTGTAGGCCACTTCTGCTCTGTAATGTAGATGTGGAATTTAAATTTTATAATGCTCTATGCAGTGCCCAGGTCAGATTTGATAACACTAATTGCAGAATGGGAATAGGACTCTGCTTGGGGAGTTGTGCCTCAGAGCACTTCTCATATGCCATGTTGCCTTCCATACAGGTACTTTTTTCTTTTAAACTCTTTCTTTTCCATTCCATTCTCACAAAAAAGGTGTGAATACAGAACATGGGGGAAATTTTAAATGAATCAAGATGGGATGCAGGACTGCAATATGACACTTATTTTAATAAAATGTAGCATTTCTAAAAATTGCACTTTGTTGCGCTTGTATGAACTGACAATCAGACAAGGTATGTTTCTTAACAGGAGGTATGATTTTTAATAAGTTAGTTTCTGTCCTTTGGTTTCATTACATCACAGACGCATCCACATACAGCTATGTAGTGCAAATGAAGTTAATTTTTCCCCCTCCAAAAAAAAAAAAAAAAAAAAAAAAAAAGACTGCATCAATATTCTGCAGTATTCAGAAGGCCAAATTACATAATCTTTTCTCAAGTCATTTGTTGTGTTATTATAATAATATTCATAGGATTTATCATCAAGAAAATAGTAAAAAGTCAAATAAGAAAATATATAAAAATCAGAATTGAAAGTAAAAGTATCGAGATTTAATGCATGGTTGGTGCCCTTTTTTGAACACATGAAATTAAATTTCCAAGAAAAATAATAAAATTTATAAGATTAATGGATTTCTTGTACTTATATCTCACAATTTGGAAGTAAATTAACATTTGAATATTCTCAGGCGTGAAACTAGAAATTCATGACCCATTTTCTTGTGGAACAGAAACATTTGGAGCAGTGCAATGTCTTGAATATACATTTTGTGTGTGTATACATGTGTGGGCACATGAATACATATATTAACTTTTCTTTTGGCATAGAATACTTTTCTGCAGCTATTGTGTTGTGTTTAACATAAATACCTTTATTTATCAACCAGGTTTGTAGCACAAGGAACATTGATGTAGGCCAGCTTCATGGGATTGTACCCTCTGGTAAAACCAATGTTCTCTTTCAGGTTCTTTCCACACACAAATGCCACTGCAACAGCTGTCAAAATGAGGATACTGATGCTGATGACACTCTAGGTATGCAGTGAGGCTTTCATTCTTGGCATGCCCATTCATTCACACAGATGGGAGAAGCTTAAAAGAGGTGACTTTTCTCAGTCCACATAGCTGACTTTAATCAAACAGTTTAATCTAGTTCTTCTTCTTCCCAAGATTATGGAAGACAAGGGGAAAAGACACAAAAAGACAAGGCTTCCTTTACATTCTTCCTGCCTTTAATACAGGTTGGATTTTTCTGAGTTTTGTACCTCAGTGTGTCTTCTCTGCAATGTAGGAGTTCTAGAAAGAGATCTCGAAGCAGCAGAGGATGAGGAATAATAGGCCAGTTTTCCCAAAGATGGTCAGGCCTAATAATTAATGGTTAAATCTTTAAGCTTTTCTCATATAAAATAGTTCTATGCGGACTTTCTCCATCATATGTGACATTGACCTGTCACTGTGTTGGAGGTTATCCCAAATCCTGTGGGACACTGAAGCTTTACTTTGAATATTTTCAGATGAAGATTTACTGGAGAGAAAAAATAAGAGTAGAGAGAGCACACTCTGATGTCATACGCACACCATCTCATATGACAAGGATTAAAGTGTATGGTGCTCTGATGTTCCTCACTCCATTGGGGTATTCACTACCTCTGAATTTAAAGAATCTAAATCGTGTCTAACAGTGTTTGACACATGGTTAATTGCACTTACAGAAAGTATACAAAATTAGCCTTTCTATATTTCTGTCCACTATAAAAAACAACCTCAATTTTTTTAATGATTCATGACATTATTCATATCCCTAACTTCATATTCTCATCCTCAGACAAAAATGGTGAAGGTTTGTTATAAAAAGACAATAAATCATCTAACAAATATTTTCTTGTTAATTCACAGGAAGAGAAGAATATTTAAATGTCACTGCAATTTTTAGATTGTTAACTTTTCTTTACCATTGCATTGATAATGCTTTCTATAATAATTTTTTTTCTCCACGCTAATTAGATTAACTGAAGCAAGATAAATACATATTGGTCCGTTTTATATAAAATTAATATTTCACACATGAAGGTTCTTTTTCTAAGTGTATTTTACCATCTTCCAGACCATCTGGCAGATTCATCAGCCTAATAGGCTTGATCAGAATTTTAAACCTGACCAGATTTCAAATTTCAAGTCTTATTAGGCTCACCCTTTTCTCTAGCATGCTGTTGCACATTACATAGTTAATAGAACAGATCCTGAAAAAGGAATAATTATTGGACTTCATTTTGTGTTTTATCATAACAACACATAGATATAGTATCTTTCAATGTAATTATGCTCTGCAAGCATCAGAGTCAGAGAAGAAGGAAGAGGATGAGCTTCTTGCTCCAAATGCTGCAGCTGGTTCCCCTGCAGGCCCTGGAGCCAACCACAGGGAAGCAGGTAATTCCCTGCAGATTATGGAGAAGATTATGCCAGAGCACATGGATTTTACCTTAAGAAATAATGGCCTGTGGATGACACACACCAGAGCTAGATGTCTATATTTCACTTTAAATACTGCAGCCCATGTAGATTGCCCACACTGGTAGAGAGAAAAAGTGTGAGAAGAAAGGAGTAACAGAGAAGGAACTTTTACAGAATGTCTTCAAACTCCATTCCCCATCCCTTTGTGCCACTCAGGATCAAGGGCAGTAAGTAGAGGAACTGGGAATGAAGGAGTTCACTTAACCTTGCTTCTCCATGAAGGTAACAGGTAAGGGATCTCACTGTCTTATTCTCTGACCACAGTCTTTTCCATCTTATTTCTATCTTCCAGTTCAGGAAGGGGAGTGAGAGAGCTGCTGAGTGGGAATCTGGCTGCTGGCCAGTGGTAACAGCTAAAGTGCTGATAAAGATCTCTTGAATAAAGACAGGGGCTTTTTCCTCTAAAATGTACTGAGTTTTTGATAGGTGAGTAGTTAGTATATTATGGCTGCTGATCTTGCGTTAGGTCTTACTTAATTTTTATATTCTATTTCCCTAATATTACCTACATCTTTCTTTAAAGTGTGATACTTCACATGCTCTCTAGAACTGAGTCTTTATGTACTGCCTTATTAAGAACTAAGTGTTGAAATCAAAGTTTGCTTTTGACCATATCTTGTTTTCATGCTTTAGACTTGTTGTGGTTTGAAAGACAGATGTCTGCTAAGGAAGGCAGGAGCCTCCCTTGAAATAGTAAATGTAAACTCCTTCCCTCTGAATTAGTATAATTTTGTAATTAAGGGGCTCTCAGGCAAACATGTGGGAATAACAGTTCTTTACTAGTATGTGTAAATATAAAATAAACCCAAGAACTAAACAAACCAACAAACAAACCATAACTTAATAGGACAATTAAAATAAAATGTAGTAGTACAAAAAGCACTGACAGAATCAGAATACAACCTGACACCCCATCAGTCAGTCAGGGTGTTGGTAGCAGTCTGATTAAATGGTGGCTGCAGTCCTCCTAGAGTGACAGATGTGGTTCAGTTGAAGCAGTGGTCCTATAGAAGGCTGCAGTTTTCCTCTGAAGGTCCAGTGATGATGTAGAAGGGTCTGGCTTTCCTGTGGAATCCACTGGAAAAAGGCTGCCTTGGTGTTCCAAATCTGTTTTTATCTAGGTAGGAAATACTTGGCTCCTCTCCCTGGGTGGAGCATCTCATAATGGGACGATGTAATTTTGTTATGTAGTCATGTAGTGGGACTCAATGGCCCATTAACAGAAGATTTTCCCCCCAAGACAGAGATCACTGTCCCACCTGGTTTCAACAGATAGTGATAGAATACATACCTTTGGTTGCATCTTTCATTGCAACCCAAGACAGGACTTTATTAGTCACTTTGTATATAGCATAGTTATATAATTTTACTATTAGAAAGTTTATTATTTCACCTGAATTTTTAAAATCAGTTTTCTCTGGTTTGAATTAAAAAATCAGAATTCATAGCAAAGTAAACTGGCAAACTGCTTCTGGTGTGATATTTTCAATAGATCTTTGATTATTACCTAATTTTTCTCATCTCCATTTTTTTTCTGAAAATGTATTTTTACTATAGGCAGAGACCAAAAATGTGTCTATAATTTTTTTTAAAGCTACTAGGCAGCTGAAATGCATCAGCTGACCATATGAGCATTCCTACTTGTATGTGAGGGCTAAAACAAGTCTACTCAAGGCACCGAAATGCACTAATCACAAAAAAATAATCTCACTGTACCTTTAGTTCACCTTTGATTTAAGGGACAAAATGTTCAGCAGTAAATTTTGATTACTATGATCCAATTGCTTCTAAGCTGCTTTAGTCACATATTTAATAATATTGCAAGCAATCCTTTAATGAAGTATTATATTGAGGACTTGCACATAAATTCTGCAAATACTTTGTCCTCATTGAATTTGTCATGTAAAATTAGCCCTATTTTTGGTAACCCAAATGAATCGAAATGAATAAAAATATGGTATTGGAAAGCCATAAATTCCCTCAATATGAACAAGCTTAGCAACACCTTTCTATGGTTGGAAAAGAAAGATCATGGTATGCTATGGTATGCTAAGAAACAATATTTGAATATTTCATTAGCTTTTAACTTCAGGCAACATACTTTTAAAGAACATGTTCTTTAATGTCATGAGAATACAAGGCAGCATCTATGGTAATAAAGCCAAATTAATGGTTAGAAAGCTGCCATCTAAAATCAAAATATGAGAAGCCAAAAAATCATAGAATCATGGAATGGTTAGGGCTGGGAGGGACCTTAAACATTAAAACATCTTCCATTTCCAAGCTCTCTGTCATGGGCAGGGACCCCTTCACTCAGACAGGCTGCTCTGGGCCCCATCCAATGTGTCCTTGAACACTTCCAGGGATGGAGATATATCTGGGCAAGACAGTGCTGTTTGCATTCAAAAAAAGGGAGCTTTGTTCATGCCTGAAAGCAGAACAGATTAATCTGGGCACTCTTTTCACAATGATTTACATATTCCATAGGGTTTGTAAACATACTTGAAACACAGTTCAGTACCTGTCACTGTATCTAAAAGTTGAGCAGAGGACAGGGTGCTGTTCTGGATGCACATCATTAAGCTAGATGGACTTCTCAGCAATCCTTTGTCTCTCTCAAAGCTGTTCCTGAGGCACTCTCTACTAACACAGCTTAGGACCATTCCTGAATGGTATGGTCTCCACTGGAGAATTAAGCTGCTATAGATGTTGACTTTATGATTGGCAAATCCACCTCGTCCAGTTCTCTGGAAAATCAGGTTCTCTCAGGTAATAGTAAAACTAAGTCTGATCAGTGTCTTATGTCAGTGAAGACCTAGTTCTAATGTAACAAAATTCTGATGCTTTTCCTTGAGAGGAGCTCTAGACTGTCAAAATTTTCAGACCTGATTCTCTAAGTATTTTATTCCAGTTGTCCCTCAGGACTGTGATCAGTTCTGCAATGAGCTTTGCTGAAAAGAGTTTAAAGTTTTACTCAATGTCTGTATTTTTTAATACCTGCAAACTTTTGTAGGTCTATCAATTGATGTAATTTCTATCATACACAGAAAATTTGGCCAAATGTTATCACTCTGTGTAGAGATTACTGTTAGTTGCCAAATCTAAACTGCTGCAGCCTTTTCTATTACACTTTGAGTGGCTGTCAAGTGGAGGAATCTTATCTCACATGATAACAGAAACTCTCAGCTTCTGCTAAGTAAGGTAGAAGCGGGTAACTTTCAGGGTCTGCTGCTTAAAACAAGTGATTATGCTCATCATTCTCATAGCTGACTATTAGAAAATGCCTTTTTTTTTTTCCCCTGCAACATCATACTGCCTGGAATACCAGGTTGCTCTTTAATTTTGAAAAGCAGATAAAAGTCTCCAGCTCTCAATGTTTCTGAAGGCCCCAGTTATAAAGTAGTTGTCAGAGACGAGTCATCTCATTCATAGATCCTAAAAATCTCTGTTCTCCTGCAACTCATTGAGTAATTTGGCAAGAATATTAGGCAAGGTTTTATTGGATACTTATCTGTGTTTTGGCATCCATTAGTTGAAACAGATGTTTATACATAACATTTTTATTTCTGAAACATGCTTCATCTTAAAACTAGTTTGGTTTATTGCCCTTGCTACTCCTTTTGGAAAGTTGATGCAGAGTATTCTGGCTCTGATGATTACAACTTTAAATTTCAAACCCAAATGTATTTACTACCCATCTAGAAATATTTTTATTGGGTCAACATTGTTGTTTATTTTAAATACCTTTTCCTTTTCTTTCATGTTTATGCCTAACCACTCCCTATATTTATGCAGAGCAATCTTATCACATCTCAGTTCATTTTTACTAAATTAAACAAGACAAGACCTTTTTGTCTTATTTCATATTGCTTTGGATACTCTGGGGATCTCATCGTATACATCTTAGAATTACATTTGCTATTTGATGGATGTGACACATTGCTGTCAACAATCACCCAGCTGCTCCACACTGTTTTTTCTCTTCCAGCTATTGAGATCAGAACTTACTTTTGCTCCTTCTTTAATGTTTGTTCCTCCTTTAGTGTTATACAATCCCATATTACCCACTTCTGTACTATGCTGTAGTTCACTTGATCTTGTTTTCTTAATTTTTATCAGCTAACATTTACTTTTTGTGTCTGCATGAAATATAATGAAAATATGAAACAAGTTCTCTACCATGACTAATCCTTGACTCTTTCAGTAGTTTATCCCAGCTGGATTATTCCCTCCTCAGGTCTGTCAGTTGCCAGATGCTTTTCAGTCAGTTTGCTATCTATGGTGCAATTCTTGCTCTTTTGTTCTCTCACTTGCTAATTCCCATAGGTAATCTATCAGATATTTTGCCATATGTCTGATAGATTAATTATATTGTTATTTCCCCTCTTATTTTATGCTATAGGCTATAGATATGAGGCTAATCTGAATCCAAGATTCTTAGATAACATTTTGAATTTTCTCACATTTCTTCTTACCATGGGGTCCTGCATTTCTTCACTAAATAAATGCATTACTTTAAAATAACTCAGTTTAACCTGTAATTTATAGAGCCATTACCTTCAGATAAAGAATGGATTCATGTAGAATATTGAACTCTATAGGGCCTATGAGACACATATCGTTCAATTCTATTTTTTGTCATAATAAAGGCTTGACTTATGTTTTATTAACTCTTGAATCTATTCATTTCTTGTCCATTTCTTATATAAGTTATGCTAACCAGTAAATCTCCAATTTTGCTCCTTCTGAATGTTTTGTCTTTCAGATAAAATACCTAAATACTCACTGGAACACATATTGAGAAAGTGAGAATGAGTTCAGGCTGATGCTTTTTTGGAAAGAAGAGGCCTCTGTTCCTAAACATAATGAATATTCGATTATCTATAAAAGACAGAAGAGACTAGACAATGGAGATTAAGGAGACTTTCTCCCTTGGTTTCCCAATGTGTTTTTAGGCTTTTGGGCCTCCTGGGAAGTGAGAGCTAGAGTTTGAGCACTAGAGTAAGAAAATTCAATTGCAGTACTCTTACTTCTAAGCAGTTGACAAAAAAGGAGTGTAAAATTTCTTTTCATCCTCTTCTGGCTGCTTTGTGAATATGGCCTTATATTTTTCTCTAAATTTCTCAGAAAACCTGAAAAGAAACATAGTGTTTTGTATCTGAAAGAGTTGACTGTTTCACCTTACTTATATTTGTTTAATTGTGGGGGGAAATGGCAGTGAAATGAAAGTTTGTTTCTTTTGGAAAAAGATTTATAAATAAAAGCAGTTTATTTCCCACAATTGAGAGTAAAGAGGGATGTTTTGTTTTGGCTTGTTTGCACACTGAACTGAAAAATCCATTTATATGTGGTTACAAACAACTGATTTCTGTTTCTTAGTCCAGCTTCTTGATTTTCATAAAATACCTAATATGTTGAGTTGGATTAAATGCTTCATACACTAAATGCCTAGGAAAATGCATAAAGAGTAGTTCAGGGCTGTTGATGCAGTCACATCTGTCAGGAACTCTACACACTTATGGATTTATATGTGTTACTTACACTATTTGCACTTGCAAGTGTTGTATTTTAGTCATCATATTTTAAAGTCCAGAATCACCAACAAGGACATTTTAAGGACAAAATCTGGTTGTATTACTGAATAAAATGTAATGGACTAAGCTTCCTATATGACCTTATAGTCCTGAATTAATAAGGAAGGAGATGCTTCCAAAAATAGCTATGGAACAGTCTAGTCTTATATGTATGTAACAGGCATATATATAAGTAAAATTTGTTGATTTATTAGCAATAAAACTTGTGATGTAAAAGAATTTTTGACTCAGACAAATTTACATACCGAGAATGCTCCCAAAACTGTATAGTTTTATTTCAATAGCTAGTTACTACTCTTTGGGGAAGAGATTAAATACAAAAAATTAAGAGAGTAATATGAGAGTATCAGGAAATCATTATATTGCAATATAATAATTTAAAAGTTGTTTTACATTTCCACAATCATGGAAAATGAAACTAACAACTAGATGTTGCCTTGTAATGAAAACACTTACCAACTTGTCATAAACAATTTGTATTTAGCCCTCAGAGAGTAATGACTGATTATATTCTTCTATTGGCTTTTCATCTAAAGTGGTGGGATCCACTTTACAATAAATTGAATGAACAATCCTTAAATATAAGGTAATCTGTTTCTTTTTTTCTTGAAGACTAATAAATCAACCTTTTTTCAGCATGTAAAAAAAAAATTATTTTCAGAATCTCTGCTTAGGAAAACAACCATAAAATTATGATTGCATGAATGTGATCAAATTAAATCTGTTTTGGCAGATTTATCACAGAGTAGGAATCTTTAGTTACCAGTCATTAAAAGGCTTGAGCATTTGCAGATCACCAAAATGGTTTGTGGCCTTGGACTACATACTAATAACTGGCCTTATTTTTATTACTTTATTGAAAGCCCCGGATTAAGGTTGTTTTTTACAGTTTCCTTGAATTGCCTTGGAAGAAAAAAATTAGACTTCTACAGAACCCTTAATTAGCATTCTGCATTTTAAAATGACATTTTAATTGTTTGAAAAGACATGAAGCATAATTTCAGACTTTTTTTCTTATGCCAGTACATTCTTGTTTATTTATTTCAAAGGTTGCACTGCAGAGTTAATAGCATTTGGTATATATTTTTGCAGCATTTAAAACACCACAAGGGAGACAGTGTAAAACAGGAAAAGTTTTATGTAAGACTGATTTTTCTGCATCTGCAAAAAAGGCTTATGATTTACATATTAGCTTGGTAAAGGAGGAGCAAAATACCAGTTTCCTATGGATACTAATTCTCTCTAGGAGATGCAACAGCTGGAACCTCACCTTGGAGATAAGTGCAAAATGTTGCCATCTACATAAAACCCAATGTCAGTTTTAGCCTAAGAAATCAAAGTGAACTGTTCTATAAAGGAAAAAGAAAAGCAATATTCCATGGCAATGTAAGTCCTTAGAAGTTATAGACTGAAATCAATGAGTGCTGTAATGGGTCTGTTGCACAAAGATACAGAGCTTTTTTTTTTATTGCCATCCTAACTGCCAGCATTATTAAGCTGGATAATTATATTAACTGCATAAAGATGTTGTGATATGATGTGGTTCTATTGCTCTCTAGCTTTGCAGGTACCCTCTAACTATATGAAATACAAAGATTGTGGGTGGGAAAAATCCTATACATTCTGTACTTTCAGGCCATTTTCAAAAGAGACATTTAAAAGGCTATTGTGAATGTTTCCATGAGGAAAAGGCTTTCCTTTCTCAGAATCCCAGGAGGTCTTTGGGAAAACAAATTCTGATTAAATATAGCTGCCTTGTCCAGTGGCAAATAGAGGAGCTTTACTTGCCTTGATAGAAAATTATGTGCCTGTATGTAGTGCCTGAAAAATGAAAAAAATGTTTACATCTTTCCTAAGGTTCCTGGATAAATTTTTTGCCACAGCAAATCTCACATGTCCCTCAACATTTCAAGGAGCAGACAACCAGGAGACAATGTGTTTATGAAGAAAGGATATCTCAAAATATACTTTAGTAGTTTTTCTTAACTCTTGCAGAAAAAAGTCAGAAATTCCCCTACAATTGTACATGGAATGGAGCATGCAAAGAATGCTTCAAAATGGGTTCTAAAATTTTATTCACTATAAAACTGAATTGTTCAATTTATTTTGAAGAGGAAAATGGGAATCAGTTTTGTGCTATTTTAAGCCAGATTTCAGCTTATAAGCATTATCAGGTTTCTAGAATTTTTATTGATTATTTCAGGAGCATTAAGTTACATTTACTATATAAGTCCTAGAAATTTCTGTTTTCAGCGCACTTGTTACACTTTATTTGTTAAGCTCCTCCCGAGAGCTGTTCAATGTCTTTTACTGATATTTCCCTGTAATTCTCCTATTTCATCAATATCAGAGGTTTGAGTTGTAATCCTCTAGAGATTTGTAACTAGCATATATGTTTCATATTCATTAAAGCCTTTAAGAGTGCTAATACTCATAGACAGCATGTTTTGTTACACTTTGAAAGAAATTATTTTTTCTTGCATCTTTTTAGCTTTCCATTTCAAAGATTGAGTCAAATACGAGTAATGAATTAATGTTAAGTTTACAATTCTTTTTTTTTTTTTTTTTTTTTTTTTAATGTACAGATACCTTTCTTTTAAAGAACTTTTCTACTTTGGTACTTACTATGTAGATTTCAATCCGTCATAACACTCAGCATTTCTCAAAAATTCCTTTGAGGATCCCACATGATAGCTGAGCTCCTCTGAAAATCTACTGTTAGATATCAGACAAGATTTATATGTACACTTGAAATTCCTTATTTCAGCAAACAGGCTTGAGAAATCAGTTTATGTGAACTGGTCTGGAATTAACCTCAGACAATTGAATGCCTGCTGACCATGGGTTGTTATTACTAGCTTTTACAGTTATATTGTAGTCAGCACTAGCTCAGCTAAATTGACTGTAAAAATAGATCAAAGATAGATAACAGGATGGACATTACATTCTTTCCTTTTCTCATCCTAACAGCTTTTTCATAATCTGTCACAACTACTGTGATTTTGCTTCATTTGACACTCAACACTCACTGACTTGTTTTCTCTTCTCCCTTTCCCTTTCTCTTCTCTCTCTTCTTCCCCTTAAATAAACATGATAGGGAGAAGCAGAGATCCACATTTTGACAACTGCTCTCACATATAAGATAAAGTCAGAAACATCCTGAGTTTCAGCTTGCATCTTTTTCAAGAAAAACTAGGGGACGAAGGCAGGAAATTGTGTCTGCAAATCTGAAGAGGCGGAGCCACAAGAATTCTACCTCATACACAAAATCTTTTATAAAGAGAGTTTGATTCAAAAGCCATGGACATCAATGAAAAACATTCTGGGAACTAGCTTAAGTCCTCGTTTCACAATCCATCCAGTTTATTGTAGTTTCACTTCTCTCAGTCAGCATTGTCTACATGATTTTCAAAGTAAATTTTTAACATTTTTGGTTCATTTTCAAACCTCTTTATTAAACAGTCAGCTTTCTGAAAACACAAACAGTGTATTTTGGTAAAATGAACTTTCTACAGGAAAGTAACAAACTAAACGGATTCTTTAGTCAGCAATACCAAGAGGTAAACACAGGTTTAATTGAGGAGATTGTACAAGATTATGAATTAATTAATGATGGAAAATGCAGCCAATATTATGAAAAGGCAAGTTCTAGTTCTTGTATACCACGTTGAGTATTTAGAAAATTTAATACCTATGAAAATATCATGAAGATAGGTTAAACTGGAAAAAGGAGTATAATCCTGGACTGCATCAGGAAGAACGTGGTCTACAGGCAAGGGAGCTGATCCTGCTCCTCTATTCAGCCCTGATGACACCTCATCAGGAGTGCTGTGTCCAGTTCTGGCTTCTTCAGTACAGGAGATACCTGAAACTAGTGGAATGAGCCCAGAAGAGGGCTATGAAGATGATTAAGGAACTGGAGCACCTCCCGTAGGAGGAAAGGCTGAGGGATCTGTGTCTCTTCACCCTGGTTAAGGGATGACAAAGAGAGGATTTCATCAAAGTCTATAAGTATCTGAAAGGAGAGTGCCAAGAGGATGGCTCTTCTCAGTGGTGCAGAAAAATAAGACAAAAGGAACTGGGCAGAAACTGATGCACAGGAAGTTCCATCTGAATATGAACTTCTTTACTGTGTAGGTGACAGAGCACTGGAACAGATTGTGCAGAGAAGCTGTGTAGTCTCCCTCACTGGAAATATTCAACAGTTGTTTGGGTACAGTTCTGAGTGATGTGCTCTAGGAGAATGCAGGGAGGTTGGATCAGATAGTCCATGGAGGTTCCTGCCAACCTAACCCCGTCTGTGATTCTGTGAATATAGAATAAAGCAATGTATAGATCACAGAATCATAGACTTATTAAGTTTGAAAAAGACCTCCAAGACCATCAAGCCCAACTGTTGACCAAACACCATCATGTCACTTAAACCATAGCACTCAGTGCCATGTCCAGTTGACTCTACTCTTCCAGGTATGGTGACTCCACCACCTCCCAGGACATTCCAATGCCACAAATTTAGTTATAATGGATGTAGCTGAAATAAGCGATCTGCTTTGGAATAAAGGTTTGGTAACTTGTTTAACATCTGTAATTTGGTTATACATATAAAACCCCTGAATATTCTCTGATAGTAGTTTGGAATACTAAATGTTGGAGGTGAGCATAATAACAGGTTTCTTCTCAGATAATGAACTTCTGCTGTAGTATAATTAACCTTTGACACAGATGGGAATTTTTAGTAGAAACAATTAATTGGAAATTATTCTCTTTTATAGGTCATCACCCTTTAGCACAAGTTTTCACTGCCAGAATTTTATTGTTATATTTTCTTGTTGAAGATTTTTGGGTTTTCTTTTTTTCCCTTTTGGGAGAAGACTGAATAATTACAGTAGAGAAAAATATTAACATAAAAGAATCAAACATTCTTGAACATTTTTATGAGGGAGGAAGCTTTTTCACCCAAGTTCAGTGTAAATCCATTGCTTTCAGACTTCTACTTTAGGTTCATAATTCCTGTGCATGAAAACTTTTTCCGAATAAGGTAAGGTGTCAATTTAAAGTGACTTAACTCATCTTGATTAGGTTCATCTGCAATTTCTCTAATTTCAGAAAATGTGCCATTCCAGTTATCTCTCTTGTTCAAAAAACTGAAGGTATCACACAAGGAGTGAATCAGGAAAATCAGCTGAAAAACAGCTATACCAGAGTAATCTCTCTCATAGAGAAGCTTTAACACACTGGAAGGTAATAAGATTGAGGTGGTGCTAATGGATTCAAATTTATTAAACAGTGAAACCCAACTCATTCCTTCCAAGATACAGGGCTTCATAGATCTAGTTAGAAAACAAAGTTTAAACAGCTATTTACAGATCTACCTTTTATTGTTAACATTTCTTATGGCTCCAGTGTATGAAGTTCTTGCTCCAGGGTGACTTATTCCATGTCTCCTCCTCTATAGCAATTGTATTTGTACATATGCTGGGTGGGGGAAAAGGAAAGTAACAGAAACTGAGACTTCTGCTGCTGCTAATTGACTTTATCACTTAAGATACCACATGCCAGATATTTTTAGACCCATGGCCAGCAACTGCACTGATAGTACTTCATTACTTACCCAGATATCTTGACCTCCAAAGTAGAACAAAACTGTAAATGTTTCTCTCTGTTTTTTTTTTTTTTTTTTTTAATAAGGCTTTGGATTTCATTCTCATTTTCCATGGAATCTATTTTGTGCAAACTTACACTTTAATATAATTGATTAAAAAAACCCAACAGAACGCATATTCAGCTAAAATGTTTTCTAGACCAGTGATCCAAATCTCAACTTTCTCTCTCCAAGTTACTTCAGAAAATTTGTAATAATTCTTGAAATGGGTAGAGGAGTGATTTATGGAGCAAACTTACATTTTTAGTTACCTGAAGTTTCCAAACAGTGAAATATTGCAGTTTGAGCTGAAGTAATAATTTTAGATTAAGTAAACTGGTACCAAAACCTCTGTTGTGGTGAAATTGTTTGTTAAACTTGCTCTCTATGTTAGCACTATAATCTGTTTCTAGGTAATAAAAACCATACCACAAAATAAGTATCATGAGTAAAAGCCAGAAACTGTTCTATAGATATGTTTACAGCTGTAGGGAAAAAAAAGTAAAAATAATCCATGGTTAATTTACATCTTGTTCACGTGTATTCCTGATCTCCTTTTAATTTATTTGTATAAGTTTGTCATGGTAAAGTGTCTTTTTGATACAGTTTTTGCCTGAGGCCCTCCTAGAAATTGACTCATAATCAATCTCATCTATTTTGTCAACATCACAGAGAACATAGTCAAAATTATTATTAGTGGTGCTTGCTTGAAAATAGTTTTCCTTTACTGTGTTTTTTTTTTTTTAATTAATCATTTCTTGGTAATGCCCATTTGTGCTGTATAGCAAACTCACACAATTACTAATTGTCTTCACAGAAAAGAAGAATAATTAGCTTCAAATCTAAAGGGAAGAAAGTTTTAGTTTCTCACAGGAAAAATGGTAATATAATACTGATTTTTCTGACATAGATATATAGGAGTTTGCTTATATAATTTGTTTATAAGACACTGCTTCCTGAGCACTGATGACATACTTCTTTTTGGATCCCAAGAAGGCATGGAAACCCAGGGCTAATCAAATAGTTTATTGAGCAAAGCATGGAAATAGCAGAAAATATGATAGCAATAAAATGGTAGAGAAAGTGATAATAATCTTATGACCTTTGTGATGTTGACAGAAGCAATATAAGAGGCAATAGCAATTTGACATTCCTGGCGAGGCTGGGAAAACTGGTTGCTGTAGCACCAGACGAGTCCTTGCATGTTAGGTTTATGGTTGGACTCAATGATCTTAATGGTGTTTTCCAAGCTCTGGTTGAACTTTCCACACTAAACAGATCTCATCTATAGTGAGGTGCATTGTCATTGTAGTCCTGACAACTCAGCAGGGTTTTCTTAGATGTTAGCAAATCTATGAATCATTTCTGCTGTTAGGTAAAGGACTGTTAGGCATAAGGGCGTGCTTCTTAATCTCTGCATTAAATAAGATTTGTAGATGGTGTCATCCACGTGGACAGGCTTTGCTGTTACAGATAATCAGGCAAATTCATCTACCAGTCACTGAGTGCGTTTGGAGCATGTTACCACACACTGACACAAGGAAAAAGTTTTAGACAGCTACAATACAGGTTATACGTGGTTCTTCATAATAACACACAAGTTTTGACGATCAATGTCTTTAGCTATACTCTGCAAAAATTCTGCTCAAAGACACCCACTACACCAGCTAGCATATCAAGACACACTCTTTCAAGACATAAACTCCTTAAGAGGCTGTCTTTCCTCCTTTCTTTGCAATCATGGACATCATACTCCAAAATGATGTTAGATTCCTTGGCTGATAGTCTTTGGCAGGATGCAGCTGAGAGTGCTTGTGATAGCAAATTGAAAAGTGCAGCCAAATGTTCCTGGTGATCCAGCAAATATTTTTCTTTGCTCTTTTCTTTCCTTAGGCACTGCAGATGATCAGAATAATAGACCATCTGAGGGGATGCTGCTATACATGAAATAACATTGGGGAAAACCAAGTACATTATGAACAACTATTACACTGCAAAGAAAACAGGCATATATTTCAGGAATTACATGACTTTAAGGCAGTCTGAATTTTCTAGTTCCATAGAATATGCTAGAAAATATTGAACAGATTGAAATTCAATCTTTAGGCCATCCTAAGCAGGAAATTTGGCTTAGAATTCTTGATAAAAATGAAATAAATTCAGAGCTAGATAACCTAGTGTCTAAATAGGGATAGCTGAACATGAAACATGATCATAACATTAAAGCTGTCCTTTAAAAATAAACATAGCTCAGCAAGGTAATTTTTAAGCAGTCACATGTAATTCAAAACAAATTATTAAAATGCAGTCAAAGAAGCCATTGAAAACTTAAATTTATTTGTTTTAGTCAACAGCATATCAAAACTAAACTCCATTGTCTTCTTTAAGAATGAAAAGGGCTTTCTACATGAAAAATTAGCACAAAAGAAATACTTCTTAGTATATTTTTATAAAAAATCCTTTACTTTGAATGATGTAATAATTTTGTAAACAATAGACTTGCACTGTATTGCATACCCAAGTGCACTGGGACTTTACAGGGAAACTTAAAATATGGAATTATATTCAGAAAGTTTATTTTGCAAGATTCTGAAAAGTGTGTGTCTTGTACTTGGAGCTGGTCATTTTCCACTGGTCACACTCCTGGCTATTCAGGATCCTTCATAAATGGAAGAATATTTTTCATTTGATGACATAAAGAGCCTTATTCCTTTTGGGATTTGTTAGAAACTAGGACAGTGTAAATAAACAGTATTTGTTTGCAGTCTCAGTTTAAATTGTACTGTGTTGATCTTGTGATAATAGGTGGACACAAAGAGCCCAGCTGATTTTGCAACTATAGCCCATGTCACTTTAAAGATGAAAATAACTAGAGGGAGTGTTTAGCTGAGAACTGCATTATTTTTGCTGTTGAGCCCTTCACGTTTAAGTTGGTACTGCAAAGAACCCAAACAAAACCCCCTGCACGAACAAACAAACAAGAAAAAACAAACAAGAAAAAACAAACCAGAAAAAGAGGAAAATCTCAGATTAGGGAGGAAGCAGAAAACAAGATATGTGTTTTGGTATATCAATTTGAATTTTAAACATCAAAACATTATGTAGACAATAGTGAGAAATAAATCAAGAGATGTCCTCTTACCAAAATCACTGGGTATGATAGTACCTTCAGTCAGACTATAATATCCTGCAGATTGACAATGTCTTTTTTTTGGCTGCTGCACATTTTATATTGATATCAGACATGCTAATGCAACACTTGTAACTAAAGGAATTGAAAGAGGTCTTATACAGATGAAAGCAATTTAACACATATCAAAAGATTAAAACACATCGAGGGAGGTCAACAACATGCACTTGCTGCAATGGACTGCATCTGATAAATATTTTCCAAGGGTTTATAGGAAGCCTAAAAACATTTAAGAGACAAGGTTATCAGTATGTCAACTAAAGATATTTGATAATGTGTAACTTCGTATGAAAATTCTAAAGTTTTTCTCTAATTGCACATGCTGCCCTATGTTTTTTTATATTGTCCTATTACTGCTCTTGCTGTGTAAAAAGCAATACAAAGATGAGTGCTGGGCCAGCAGTCAAGAAGTTTTACAAATTTATATCTTCTGTACATTTTAAAAGCATTTTTGTACATGACATAAATTAAATAAAAATCCAATAAAACAACATTTGTAAAGCCTGCATTCAGTGAATCTTAAGATTTGCAAACTAGGAAAAGAGAATATCAAGAGATTTGGATAGTTGCAATGTCTGCTACAAAGGATAAAAAGCTTTCATACTCTACATGTTCAAATATTTGCACCACTTAAAAGAAGTGGAATTACAAATAGACCAATTTTAAAAGCAGTAATCAATCCCAAAAAAAGAATTTCAGCCTCCAGGACAGGATTTTTGAATTACATCAAGCAAAGATTAGTATACAAAAGGGAAATTCAGAAGTTAAGCCACAGCCACCCTTTAGCCCATGTACTTACTTATGATGCTGATGATGTCAGGTGACCTCATCGAGAGTACTGACATTTCAGAGGGGAATTTCAGAGAATTCACTGCCTCACTATTTAGATGGGAAGGACTGATTGCCAGTGAATATATCAGGTCAACATTTCTCTGTTTTCTAATATTGAGATAAGTACTAAATGTATTTTTTATTCCTTTGCAGATATTTTCTGCTGAATGTAGCAACAGAGTTAATATCAGACCCTAAACTTATGAAGTGTTTTGTAGATAATCCTTCTGCAAAGAGAACCTGTCATTTCTGTTCTTACTTGTAACATCTCTCATTTGCTAAATCTCTATATCTTAAGGTGTAAGACTGCTGACGAATGCAAGCAGCTACTTTTCTTAATAATATAATGTTTTCTCTATGGCTTTTCAGGGCAGCAGTGCAAGTAGTTTTGAAATGCATAGAGTGGCTGTTCATAACACAGTATGACACCCTTCCATCAGTGGGCATTAGCAGATGCTTTCTGAAGAGGAAGAAATTACATACTTAAATGGAGAAAAAGGATGTCTCTTAGTTAACAGTGTTTTAAAAGGTGATTATAAGTAACTAGAGTTTGTATTATTGTAATAAATCTTTCATGACACACAGTGAGTAAGAAGGATCAAAGGGTGTGACATTAATTCTTCTTGCTCACAGTATTTTACCACTCGTGCAGCGATAAAATACAGACAGAAATTTTGAAAGTCAATATTAAAGGCACTGAGAAAGACTGTAGGATAAGGTTATCAAGGAACTTGAAGATAATATAAAAAACAGCATGAAAAGACATGGTTTTAAAACATCACTGTAGCAGTACATGTATTTTTGAAATCAAATGCAGAAGCAAGTTTCATTATAAGAAATATTCTGAAATATATGTGAAGTTATCAAATCGTCATGGATTTTCACTTTTTTTATCCTTGATTAATTGCTTTATTATTGCTGCTAATTTTTATTTTCTACCATATTGCATGCCACAGCATAAGGGATATTTGCTTCTCAGAAATTTTTGTTCAACTAGATTATTATTTTTTTCTCCTTCTAACTAAGTTGATTATGTTCTAAGTGCTATAAATTGTTGATATTTTTTGTACTGGGATGATATCTACCACAAGTTCAAGTTAAAGAAAAACAGCTGTCATCAATTTCACAGGAAAATACTTCCTTCTCAAGTAATTTTTTTTCCTGTGGTTATGATTTTTTTGGGTGCACCCTACTTGATTATCTTATCTATTGCTCTTGTTCAATTCAAAAGTTGCATCTAGTTGACTTCTAAAGGCTTGAAGAAGTCTTTTACCCTGCTGCAATTTCATTAAAATTAGCATTGATGAATAGGATCTGATAGAGTGGTTTTTGTCTTTTAACAGCTAAATATCTGCTCAGTGAAAAAAATCAGTTTCAATGACATCAGGATTTGTTTAAGTTTGGAAGTGTTTAATTATAACTAGTATGTCACCATTTGAAAAATACAGATTATATATTTTAAGGATTGTATTTTACTTTTGCTTATGGATGGATTCCTAAAAATTAATTCATTTTTCACTGGATTTCTGGTGGGTAATTAATAAATATTTCAGTTACTCTTCTTTCTTGTTTAGGTTATTTTCTATTCTTAAAATATATGAACTTATCAATTCTGTGATGTATGCTTTGGAACCCCTTTTTTTAGAAAGGAAACTATATTTGTATGTTCTGATTTTAGTTTTCTTCCTTGTGTTGTGCTATTTCATGACTAAGAGCTAGTTAAATGTACTTTATTCTGCTGATTGGAGAAAAATTGTTGAAATCTGCAGCAGTTTCTAGGTTTAGCTGTGAGTTTTTCTACATGTTGTTAGATATTTGTAATCTTTACAAGGCTGTTTTACTTATGAAATTATTAAACCTTCTACCAGCTGTCTTTGCTACCTGACATAAGTCTTATTTGTTTAGTAAGGCTTTTAAATGATTTCTTTAATGCCATAATATTTTGGCTGGTAAGGTAGAATTCTTATTCATTAAATTCTGTTCACTGTATAGCTGACTGGGAAAGGAAATCTTACTTGTCAGTCATCATTTATTGAGAACAGCAAATCATCTTGTCAAAAGTTATAGTTAATGGAAAGAGTACATTCAGGCACTATTATCAACAGATAAAAAAATAATACAGTAAGTGCAAAATGCAAGAGTCTGAGCTTAACCAGAGCTCATCATTTAGTCTGCTTCTGCAGGTACAAAATTTGTCATGAAATTTCTGGTAGTGTGCATTCTCAAGCACTCTTAATGATGGGGTTAGAGCAGTGTTACAGCCTCAGAAGAAACAGACTTTGATCTAGAGCTGGCACATGTAGGACAAGGCAGGGAGCTACAGAGGAAATTTGGTGCTTGCAAAAGAAAGGGTGAAAGCCCTCTAGCCTGATCTGCCTTGAGATAAATATGCTTTTGAAGTCTTTCCCTCTGAGAAATCAAGTGGTTGATGTTGTGTGGCCTTGATGCCAGTCTGCCTACACTGAGGTTTCCAGGTCAACATCATAAAGAAAGATTGAGAAGATGCTGGCTGTAGCTCACCATTGATATTGTATAGCTCCTGAGCCTCTGCTGCATCCATTGTCTTCTACCAGTCAGCAGCTCAAACTGAACAGTGCATTTCCATGGTCAGGGGAAAGCAATGATTATCCAATTACCAATAGCTTTGGTTATATGTATATTTGGTTTATATATGTATGTAACCACATATAGCTTTGCTCAAAATGTGGCTACTGGTAACCTACAGTTATGCAACAGAGTCATAGAGCATCCTGTACACAACTCTTTGCAATTCTCCTTGCCAGGGGCAGATTATTTCTCTGTCACCCAGGAAATGACCTCTGACAGTACTCTTGAAAGCCAGAAGCCAATTGATCCATTCAACAGACCTATTTTCTATATTTCATATCCACTGTGGCCATCTCTATTATTAGCTAGTTTCTCCTGCTTTTTAGGCAAATCAGTCTGTTTCGGAAGTTTTGGTTTTATTGCTTCATGATTTTAGAAGTTACAAAATGTAAGGCCCAGTCATAGAGACACATACTCGAGTAAATTAATTTTCACATCATTTTGTTTACATCCATGGAAAAATTAGCTCTCATAAAGCTCTGTGTTCCTGTTTATGTTTGCAGGATTAGGCCCAGAGCAACCTGACAGTATTCTAAAGTTAGTTTACTACTTAAAGTTTATTACTTACTACTTAATGTGCTTAATGCACTTAGAGCTATAAGTCTAATTTAACATCGTCTTGTACAGAAGAGATCTTGGGCAACATTCCATTTTCCGTCACACTCCTTTAAAAGCGTAGCAAGGATATGGTTATAGGATGTTTTCTTAGCTTTTTCACTTTACCTTTTACCCTATGTTTGCATGCCCATGTGCACGTCAGAATTATATTAAGAGTTTTATGAGAAGCATTACAAAGAGTTTAAAAATAAGTGAGGTTTATGTAAATCTGAAACAGTTCTAGGAGTAGACATATCCACAGTTTAAGAGAGAATCCAACCACCCTCCAGCCTCGGAAAAGCAGATGAATTTGGCTGTGCATGCATTCCAATACTTATTTTCCCTGGATCTTGAGGAAAATAGTTGGGGTATGTCAAAGAGTTCCTGTCAGCAAGTTGATAATTTAGGACCATAAATTTGTTGATGTGATAGGCAAACTGTATCTGCTAGTTCCAAACATCAGAAGAGATCTTTAGGTTGCACCTTAGATATAACTTTATTTTGTCACCACAACAAGAAACTGAAAATTTGTCAGTCTGGAAATTATTTTAAAAATAAATTATATCTTTGTGCAAAAATAAAACAAATCAAAGGCACTATTTACAGTTATTATTACATTTCAATGAGTCACAGTAAATTTCAGCATTTGGACTTCAGAGTGGGTAAAATACGCATTAAGAAACACTACTCCTGGGAACTATTAGACTGTGTTTATTTTTATTATTTTTTTTTATTTTACTCTTAGGTTTGTATCAGGTCACTCAAAGGCTTCATCTTCAAACAGCTAAGAAAATATTTATTAATATCACACAGGCAAGTGAATCTGGAGATTCCATGTATTTATAAATGAAAGGACATATGCTAAACCCAGTGCACTTACAGTAGTTACACCAGCTAAGGATTTTCATGAAACTGTTCAAGAGGAAATTAGATTTGAACAAGATTATGATGAGAGTATTAATTTTCCTGCATGGCTCATTGCATACTAATACATTAACTAAGAATACAAAGTAGTATAATACTCTAGAAATGACTGTAGCAAACAATATTTTTACATTTGCCTGGGAAAAAATAATGCAAAGTAAAGCAGAGTGAAACCTATTACGTCAATTCATTTACCTTCTAATGAATATATATGGGGATTGCTTGCAGCTGTGCTTTATGACAGCACAAGTATTTACAATAGATTCTCAGAGCTGTCACAAGTTAGTCACAACAAAAATTCTCAATTTAGTATGTTTTTTATATATTGTAAACATTATCAGAAGAGGCTTGCTAAAAACCTCTCATATTAAATTACTAAAAATTACATTACTGTCTTTCATTGTATGTGCATATGGGCTATTTCTTTCATACTCTCTTTAAACCGAATTTAAGGAACTCTATTGTATCTCAGAATAGCTCTCAGAAATCACTGTATCAAAAGTACTGACCAGAGAGATAAAGAAAAAATTCTTTAATTTGAACTTTGTGGGACTCTATTACACCAAATGTTATAACAAGATAATGCTGAAATACAGCCACTGACCCAAGAGACCTGCAAAATAAATAGACAACAAAAACCAAAGAACTTTTGATGTGATAGCAGGCAGGAAACATGGACAAATGTTGGGCAGTGGGATTGGTAGAGCCTTCTGTGAGTTTTTTTCAGACCTGAAGTTTCTCATAGGCATAAGGATTGGGTTGATGTGCCATTATGTGCCTGGACCTTTTAGGAATCAGAAGACTTGAACCAAAGCGATAAGACAGATGAAGCACAAAGAATAAAGAAAATTCTGGCTAAATTTTGGAAAAAAAATTAGTGTGGAAAAAGAAATTTGCAATCCTGACCAAACTTATCTAAAAGCAGAAGAAAGGGAATTCAAATCTCAGCTACTATTAGTCCAACACATTGTAAGACAATAGATATTCTGCAAATGTATAAAGTCAAATAATTGTAAATAGTACGTAAGTACATGAAGATAAAATAATTTTCTCTTCAAAGTTCTGCATTTGACTTGTTACGAAACTACACATGACAACAGTTCTGTTGTAGGCACGGGATCCAACAAACAATTCAAGCATGTGTTTAACATTAAAAACTTTGGCGACTCCAAACCTTTAACAAATATTTACCTGTGTCCTTGGATCTGGAGTAATAAAAAAAAATGAACTTAGGTCTTTGAAAATTATTTCCTTCCCCTTCCATCATTATGATATTCATATTTTTTGTGAATTCCATGAGCAGCATTTAAAAGATTGGAAGGAAGAGTATAACAGGGAAAAAAAGAGTAAAAAATAAAGTACCAAGTAAGCAAGCAAAGTCGTTCGGAATTATTTATATGATGAATGTGAATTAAATCATATGTCACCATTCACTAAAACAGTGATTACATTTATTTTTAATTTATATTACAACATTAAATTTAAATATGGTTGCTAGTCACTTGAACAAAATTCAATTTCTCAGCAATATAATTAGAAACAAATTTTGCTATAACAACTTTTTTTTCTTTTAATTTTTTTTTTTCCCTTGACTAGAGTAGCCATGACCTACATGCAGTCAATGTTCTCACCTCCTGGCCTAAGCCAGTGACTTCCCTGTTTTGGTTCATTCATTCCCTCTGGTACTTCATGGAGTCACTGTGGATATTGAGCAGAGGACAGGATATATATTGTCTATTGTGGTAATAGCACCTACAACATGTCTTTGATAAATCAATTAAATCAATTTTTTCTATTGTTTAGTAAAGATGATAATGAATCACCTTGAATCCGTACTGTTGTTTCCATATCATGAAACTACAGCATCAGTTTTAACCAGGCAATTTTTTTTTCAGAGTTTGAAGTTGCTAACTCTATCAACTTATCAATGTTACCTCATCCTGTAAATCATGAAGAAAAGTCTCTGTAGAGGTTTAATTAGGGGCTAGAAGATAGGTGAAGATTAGCAGGAAAATGCATATCTGTTGTTTCCAGAATCCATCAGTGTTGAAAACCTCAGTTCCCTAACATGCTTTTAAGCAGGCTTCCCACCCTCCCATAAGAAGGGTGTGGGTTTTCCCAGTTCAGGGACATTGTCCAGTGTGCTACAAGCAAAGCCTACAATGGTTTGGGCAGCCAGGTTGCTCCCTGCATGTGGTGACAATGGACATGTAGCTGCACTTCGAGAGGTCAGACCAGTCTGTTCAGGTTTGAGCAGAGATTGTTTCCACAAATCGCTGCACCATATAGTCAATATAGATACAATCTAGAGCAGGGAGGCTTTGCAATTAGATATTTCAGTTTAGAAACCTCCAGATTAGATTAATCTTCTGGAAAAATAATTCAAGTTGTCGTGGAAAAGTTAGCTGTGCAAGAAAAAGACCATCTTTTGCATCATCTAAATTTAAATTATGTGCTAGAAATAAAAAAAAAGTTTTACTACCTAGAATTGGAAATTCAGTCCTTGCTCTGTGTTCAGTGTAGGACAGTTTCTGGAACCATTCTCAAAAGAGAGAGAGGCATTTGCTGACTTCACTGAGGTGACTCATGCAATACAGTACCAAAGTTTTACATTATTAAGTACAAGTGGTGGCCCATGGACATCTGCAAGCTGTAAGGAAGTAGGTTCTAAAAAACAAGAATATTTTCCATTATTTCATTCCCCAAACTAGGCTCAAAGGTACTGAAGAGGCCAATGAGGAATAAATATCACCCAAATGACACATGTAGCTGCACTTATGAGTGTTTAGAGGACTAATATCAAGAATTTCTTGATAAAAGATAGTCACTACAGTTCATCTGCATAATGTAGGATTTTTCCCCTCATGTAATCTCACTTTCTGTATAGCTTCTGCCTCCAGCACAACAATGTTTCTGTTGAATGTAGACTATGAAAACACTAATGTTCCGTGTGTGATTCTGCCATTTAGCTTAAATTTAGCCTGATATTTCATTTTATTAAGTGTTGTTCTATGATTATCAATGATAAAACATCACATTGGACAAAGAAGAACACATCTCTTTTTCTGATCAAGACCTTGGAATAACTGGAGCAATCTTTCCAGTAATATTGCACTGCTGAAGTTAAATTATGCAGTTATATTTAAACCATGTGTTTTAGTTTTTTCCTGTTCTAAAACTTAATGAACAATTATTTTTTTCAAAATTGCTTTACAAACTATATGGAAAGTAGAAATTAATGAGGGAATTTAGAAAGACAGTAAATGTATTCTCCAGTTGATTCAATCATCTGAAGCTGAGAGATGTGGAATTGTGGTTTAATTCCAATAGGAGCTAAGCCCACAGAGCCAGTCAGTCACTTCTGCTGCAGGAGCAAGCAAAGAAACTTCAGGAATTCTTTCACCACTTCCCACGGGCAGGCAGGTGTCCAGGCATCTCCAGGAAAGCAGGGCTTCATCAAGTCTACTGGTTACCTGGGAAGACAAATGTCATCACTCTGAACTTCCTCTGCCCACCCTTCCTTCTTGTTACCCCCTCATTATACGATGAGCAAGACACTATAGGATCTGGAATATCCCTTGGGTCAGTTGGGGAGCTGACTTCACTCAGTGTTTTGAAGGTAATCTTTTGTTTAAAATGTATCTGTAAAAGCATATGTTTCAACTGAGACAAAAGTACGGTCCAAGAATGGGCCCCAAACCAGTGTCCATTTTTTAGCATATGCTAGTGTATATACATAGTGTAGTACAAAATAGGTAACTATTACAGTAGTTCAAATAACAGGTCTTACAATAAGAGATTTCAGAAATTTTCCATTCAACTATTGTTAGTAGAAATTCACTTATCTGAAACAGTAAATAAGTGAAAGGTGCTAAAATTAAAAGTATTTTCAACCCATATTAATAGTAGCAATAGCTTTTAGAGCAATAATGTATAATGATGACAAGCAGATATTAACTGTACATGTTTGTTGGCCAAAACACCTCTCCTTAGGGTTAGAATGCACCATTTGGCAGCAGCATTGTTTTAAGCTATAAATAATGTATCTCAAGACTTTTTGTGATGCACAATACAATTTGAAAAATAGCATACCTGCCACAGGGAAGAACAGAGTGTAGGGATTTAGTTCTATTTTGAAATGGAAATTATTTAACTTTAAAATTAGTATAACACAGGAAAGATACAGCTATGGCAATGCAGTTGCTAAAGATTGTCGACATAGGTTTTTTGTCAGCAGAAAATTTTGTATGCATGAGAATTCAGAGCTCATGAAAGATTCTTGATTGACATCCTTGACATCTTCAGCTGGGAGAATTCTCTTCACCATTACTGGTTTTGTACTTCACTTACATAACAATGTTAAAAAACAAAAGAGCAGAAATATGCAGGTATTTCTGGTGAAACTTAACCTGTATATTTAGGGGTGAAATAAATCTTTCTTTATCACTACACTTCATTGGAGGTAAAAATAAGTCATTCACCACAGAAACTAGCTGGGAGCAACGTCGTAAATGGTGATTAAAGCATAGTGAGTCTTCACCAGTGCCAGCTCCTGCTCACTACAATAATTACCAGGAAAAGCAGGTAGGAAAAGCTATGCCTGGAATACACTACATGAAAATGCCTGACAAGTCAGACTGCAATATGATGCAACTTCAATAGCTCAGAAATAACAATAAATTCAGTAAATACAGCTTAACTCTATAACAAAGCAAATTACATTATATTTGGTAGTCTCAGACCAGTGTAGATGTTTTAGATGTCACTACTGATCAAAATATATCAATGTAAAAACTGGGTAAGTCATAGCAACACAATATCTGTGTGGATCAGCAGAAGAGGAAGCTATTGTAAGAGAGAAATTCAACTTTAGACAATTATATTCCAGTTTACCAGAGAAGCAGTTATTGAGAGGATTCTGTTTGAAAGTGAAAACTTTGTAAGGCTTTTCTTAATAACTTCACACATGCTGCATTTTTCGTCATGTGAAAAACTTGATTTACTACTTTTTTTTGTCATTCAAACTGACTTTTGTGTTTAGTTTGCACAGGTCAGAATAGGGGGATGGGATGCTCTGTTTGGATGCTCTGTGGTTTTTTTTTTTTTATTTTATTCAAAGAACCACCTATTCCATCTTGAACTGAAAATACAATCAGCAGTTACTTTCCATATTAAACAAATTCAAAAAGAAAAGATAAGCTATTCATAACCATTCCCACTCCTATGCATTTATTAGGGAGGTAATGAGCAGAAATAATTTTGCCATCTTGTGTAAGTCTGAATTAACTGAAAGTTATTATTTTTCACATTAAACAATTACAGCTGGAAAAGATAATATATGTTGGCTTCTAAGGATGTGAAAATGCTTTCCATGCACTTTATAAGACTCCTCAATGTTTTAAGAAATTACAGGATTTGTATTTTTGGATCTACTGCTTGATTTAAAGTGTCTTAAGGCTGAGGAATTTTATTTTAAATAATGAATGAAAAAAATTCCTACTAGTTTTTGTATTATGGTCATTAAATATAGATAACCTAAAATGTCCCAGCCATGGCATTTGACTATTTCATTAGAGGATTTTGGTTTCTACCAGACATTACTAAAATGGCATATGGAAGTTTACCATGCAGATCTCAAGGAGAACAGAACATGAAAGTCCTATACCTTTTTCTGTAATTATTTTATATAAAGGCTCTTTCCTTGGAATTTTTTTTTGTTTGTTTGTTTTTTGTAAATCATTCAAGAGGACACATAAATCTAAAATTATGGCTAAGTTTACTGAATTAATTTCCCAATCAGGGTCTCTTCTGAAGATACTTATGTAGTTCTAAACATGATTTGTCATACTCAAAATATAGCTGGAAGACATTTTATGGGAATAATTAGGTTAGGTCAACCCATTTTTCTTTTCATTGTGTACATGATGTTATTCTGTGGAATACCAAACAGTATTGGTTTTTCCCTTCTGATGTCTGCAGAAGATAGGAAGATAAGAAAGTGGAACTCGTCTCCTGAAAAGCCATTTTCATTTCTCATTCACTTTAAAATTAAGAAAAAGGGATAGAAAATCTCTAAAACTACCATTCATCAGTGGGACTGTAGCAGTTTTGTCCATATAAACTTGCCTGAAGTTTCAAGATGCAAATATACTGCTGTCATTATATCTAGAATAAAACTCCAGTGATTAAAATCACTTCTGCTGCCAATTAAAAACTTCCTTTCTGTAGGGAATCAACAAGATGCTGCCTATTTGAACATGTTCCCATTGCTATATTTTTTTACATGGAAATGAGAATAACTGTGTACATTTATTAAAGAAAAAAAGAACTCTCTGTAATGGTTAAGTTTTGTTTTGGTGACTTTTCTAGGTGTTGATCTCATACTTTATAGTCTTAAAATGTTAGTAAAAAAACAAAAAGTCTTTTGAAGGACTGATTGTAAGCTTTAGATAATTCAACATTTTGGATAGAAAAAACTTGGAAGAAAATATTATACCATAGTTGGAAATCAGTAAACATTTACTGTTCCCCTTTGACAGTGATTCAAAAGGGATCTTTCCAGACTCTAGAGACAGCAGTGAAGCCAAATGCTTTCACTGTTTCCAGGGACAAGAGTCCTGAACTGTTTATCTTTATTTTTAAAGAATAATGTCAAACCCTGTGCTTGGTTCAAGTTAGAAGAACTAAGTTCCTGTCTGTCTCATGATACAAATAGTTATTATAATGTTAACTTGAGCCAAGTTATTTTCCCCTCCTCTTGAAGCCGTGGAAAAAGGATTCATTAATGTGTCTTTCTTTCACTGATTTGGTTTCTTGTTCTCTTCCACATTAAGAGTAATTACTTTCCCACAACCTGGCCTCTTTTGATGAGGACTACTGTTTTCCAAATGTAAATGGTTATTGATTTGCCAAAAATGGTCTAATTTAGAAGTCTAAGAGTGTTGCACAGCTGGGAAGAAATTCTAAAACTGGCCAAGTCATTCATACTGCTCTTGGCAGTAAAAACTGCAAAGCAAAAACTGATTTTTGAACTTGTTTTCCAGTCATTTCTATTTTCATGATTCTGTATGGGTTTAATATTAGGTATCAATTACAAATGTATTTAAAATTTAGAGTATAGATTTGTATTACACCATTAACCATCCAAAGTTCCTTTTCATATTCAAAATCTTACAGCAACAAGTTAATGTTTGTATTTTTCCCAGATTGGTGGACTTGCACGTTATATTATTTTGTGAGAGATTCTTATATTAGTGGCCTCATTGATTTCATTATGAATATTTTTGAAGGAAGATTAAAGTACTGCTTTGAAGGAATAAATGTGGCACAGTTTCTTCATCTCTCTTTTCAGATTTAAAAGTCGAAATGCGTTCACTGTTCTATTGCATAGCAATGAACCCTTGGAATAGCACAGTTAGCTCAATGTGCCTCTTGGAAATTTAAAACATTTTCAAGTAACTAATGGTATCAGAATATGGTCACTATGGCATTAAAAATACTCTGATCTGGGATGCTACGATTGTGATCTATTCTGATATGACAGATCAATGGAATTTTCTAATTCTAGTACCTATGTTTTTTTAAAACTGCATAGTGATCAAACCACATAACACAGGTCATAGGAATGTTGTGGATAAAATTACAAAAACTAATGAGTCCCTCTTTCAAGAGTGATTTAGAGGAGGTAAGAACTGATATGTACATAAATGAAGACACTTCAATACACATTTTGGAGGATATTCATGAGCATCTGTTTATGTCCTCCCTCTTTTAGAATTTGGCAGCTTTAAAAATAGTTAGGTGCCTGATAATGTTCTAAGCATCTAATATGTCTGAAATGGTGTCCTTCAAAACCTACCTGTGAAAAATCAGTGAAGCTCAGATTCAAAGGATACATTAATCCTCAGTCTTGGTTACAAATCAATAAATATACATTTTGACACACCATGTGGCATTTTTCCTGCTTCTTGGTCTCTTATACTTCAGAGATGAATCTATAAATCCCATTTAGCATTGAAACTAGTTCAAAAAGAAATGTGGTTATTGTGATGTTCAAGACATCACAAAGTCCTCAAATTATGCTGAGTGGGTTTCATTACAGGGAGCTTGGTGCCTTAATCTCATATAGAGGGAATGAACAAGTGTTAGCATACTGGCTCATGGGAAATGTAAATCAACTGATAGAACTGGAAAATAAAAAAATTAAATTCTAGCTTTCTTCTGGACCTGAGTAGCTATTTCAGTTCAGTGCCCTGCTAAAATGAGTTTCTGAGCTTCAGGAAAAAGTGCATTTACGTTTCATTCTACTACATAGCTGTAACTGCATAGCAGCTCAGTTACTGGGCATCAAGACAAAGAATTATTCTTTATCAGAATGCTTTCTTTCTCTCTTCCTGATGACAGTTAGCATGACATAAGGAATATATGGTTTCATTCGAAAGCAAGTGAGAAATCCTAAAACCTTAGCTATGGGTTTAGAATGGTCAGCTGGCAAGAAGACCCCTATGCTACATACATGCTAGTAATTGGAACTAGCCTGGGTGTGGTGTCAGGTAGACTTATGAATATGTAGGTATGCAAGCACATTTGTGGTCCAAATCTCCATTCCCATAAATTCTTATGACTTTTACATTATAGAAGAATGAAATTATTTTAAAAAAGGAAAAGAGAAAGAGAAAAGCCAACCCACAGTGGTTGAATTAATGTGTTAGGGTTGACAATTCTTACAAAAGTACTGTAAATTCAGCTTGTCATGGGGCTTATATATAACAACACACAGGTTAGGATCAGTCCTTCTACCTTTAGAGATCTCCAATGTAGATGTCTTCATCTGTTCTCGCAAGTCCAGGCCTTTTCTGTAAGAACTGAAAAATCTTTTAGAATGAGATTAATCTGACTCATGTTAGATTATACAATGAGGAAGAACTCTATTGCAAAGTACCTCTTTTTCTCCACTAACACAGAGAGATTTTAAAATAAGCTTAGATGTGGGCATCTTTTCCTGGCTCTTTGAATACCATACCCACCTTATAAGGGAAATTAGTTGTTATAACATCAGATCAAATTAAACAATATGCCAGTGGCAAGCACACCTATATATTCTTCAGTGCATCATCTGCAAAAAAACTGCTCTCAAGAATTAGATTGTTCCCTGCTTGTTTCCCACAGCTGCTCCAAATCTAGCTGGTTGGCTAGGTTGGACACACAGGACTTCTTCCCATCTGTGTGTTTTTGTGATTGAGTCTAGTTAATCAGAATTAGCTATGTTCACAAAGACCTAATATTTTAAAGAATTTAGGCTAATAAACCTGACTGACAGAAGATAACTGTAGAGAATTCAGATTCCTTAATTAACTGACCACAAGGACAATTCTGAAGAACCAGGAAGTGAGTAATGACAAGCAGCTGGGTATTGTAACTGAGGGTATCTGAATCTGAAAAATGACTGGTCAGATGCCAAGCTAGGTTTTTTTCTTTAGCTACTGATGTAATTCTTCACTACTTTCTTTTTCACCTCTTGGGTCAGTGACTGCCCATTCAGCTTGTTTGTGGAAAGATTTCCAGTGCAAAGTTTATTCGTGCACAATATTACCAGTGATGGGAAGGCCCCAGCATTTCAGGAATGAACCTTCAGTAACTGTCTGTCTGCCAGCTACTGGTGTTGGATGTAATGTTGCTTATGCAATATCCTGTACCAGTAATTTCACTCTTTTGTGATAATCTGGTGAACCAATGGATTTTTTTGGGAGTGGTTTGCGAGGCTTAAAAACTACATTTTCGACAATACCATTGATGCACAGAAACTAAACTTTATAAATGCTTTTTAAAAGCATCATTTGCTTATGTCTCCTCCTTAGTAACTACCCATTCCATTGTACTTTCACCTACTAAAAATCTTCCCAACTTTTGTTTGAAGTACTGCTGGTTTGGCTTTACCAATATGCTCAGATGTCTACTAACTTATGTGTTGCTGCATTTTGTGAAGGTAAAGTGAAACATTTAATTATTCAGGCTCAGTTTGTCAAGAAAACAAGCATATTATGCATCCATAAATTATTCCATCCCACATCAGAAGTAATCTGACCAAAAGCTGTGTTTTTGTACTGTACTGAGTTTGGGTATGTGAAAGGATAAAATAATTGCTCTGGGGAATATGGAACGCGTTCAGAATCTCAATTCATTAGTATTGGAATTACCAGACAAGGATGTCAGCAAATGCAGGAGTTCCTACCACTATTAAATTCCATATGTTTCAGAACTGATCATAATATGACAAGGGGAAAGGTAAGACTATATACCAATTTATTTCAGTTTAGATTTGTGACCACACAGAAACTTATTTTAGATACCTCACACTGTATGTCCAGTTGTCTTTTACTGTATTCAGTCTCATTTTTGCACGCTTATTATGGTTGAACCGATAAAGTTTGAGTCAGTATGTTCTGCAGAAATCAGCAATATTTTCTTGAATATAGGCCAGTACAGCTCACCTTAGCTCCTAATATAAACTGTTTTGCCATGTGGTTATTTGTACCCATGTGTCCTGGGGTACAATGCAAAAATGTGTATTCTATCACCATCTGTTAAAATGTGGGAGGGGTGGTGATCCTTATCTCTGTGGGAGATATCCTCTGCTGATGTGCCATCTGATAAGATGGGGGGATGATCATCGTTATCTTTTCACAACCCATCCCTCCTCCAGAAGATATATTCCGTTAATGGGCCATTAAGTCCTATTGTGTGACTGATAAGATTACATCCCCCCATTGGGAGATGCCCCAACCAGGGGCAGGAGCCAAGCCTTTCCCACCTAGATAAAAAACTGGGGTTTGGGACCCGAGGGCAAACCTTTCTACTGGATCCCAGAGGAAAGTCGGACCTTTTTCCACATCGTCGCTGGATCTTCGGAGGAAAACTGCACCTTCTACAGGAGCACTGCTTCAACAGAACCACATCTGTCATCCAGGAGGACTGCAGCCACCATTTATAGGGACTGCTACCAACACCCTGACTGACAGGGTGTCAGGTTGTATTTCTGACTGTGTTGGTGGTTGTTTCTTTTATATTATTGCATGTATTTTATTTTTTCTCTTTTCTCCTATTAAATTGTATTACTGACTTGGAGTCTCGCACTGGTTTTACTTTCAAACCAACACACCATGAAGTAAAGCCTCAGGACACTATACCAAGAAAATTAATTAATTCCCCTAAGTCTGTTTGACCAAATAGATTTATATTCAGGTTTCTTGGTGAACAGCTTATATATTCTACACTGAAGATGAAAAACATGTTTTGGGCTTGACTGCCTGATTATGCTGAAAATAACAGACATTTAATAATAGGTTTGTATGGATCTAAATCACAGAAGTTCCATCTTGATTTTGGAGCAGTTTTCTTGGCTTTTTTTTTCCCTATCCTCTTGCGTGAATATGTAAATCATTGTATTTCTTGTATGCATTCACAGAACGACAACATAATATTTTTTATACTGTGACTGGCTGCATTGAAGTACCAAGTGAGGTGAGAGGTGGTGTTTCACATTAGAGACTTGGGTCAGTTCTCTGTTAGACACTAACCCAATTGCTGTGGTGAGGTTCAGCTGCTCAACCCTTGTGTGTCCTAAGCCTTCTCTGCTGAAAAAACTCCTGGGTTCTGTTTTTAGTTTTGGACCTGTAGGGACACACTAGAAATACAAGCCTTGGTTCTTATTCTATCTATGAGAATTTCAATCTAATTGTCTGATCATAAAAATAATGTCTTCAGCTTCAGCAGCCACATATACTTTAATTTTCCTACGTCAACAAGGATCTCCCCCTTCTAGCTCACTACTTGTATTTCTTCAAGGACATCCAATATATTTTATACTTGTTTAGTACCTAGACCTTGTAGATGTTGTTATAAAACATTTTTTGTCTGCATGTTTCAAACTACAGATATAAATAAAAGAAAAAAAGCTTACATATAATTTTCTGCTTCAATTTCAATACCATTTCCTAAGGAATTATTCATGTTCAGGGTCATTATATATGGGGGAATTATGGGTCTTTCTCTAAGGTCCATGGATTGTGAATAGGTTGTTGCTGCGATTACAGACAGAAAATCTAAAAAAGGTTTGGATTCTCTCAAAAGCTACAAAAGGATATACAAGACATGAACACCAGCAACAAGTAAAAAAAAACAAACAAAAAATTAGACTGTAACTGAAATACTAAATATCCAAATAGGTAGAAAATAACAGAAAGGCAGGAAGACAGGAAGGCAGGAAGGAAGGGAGGGAGGAAGGGAGGGAGGGAGGAAGGACGGAAGGAAGGAAGGAAGGAAGGAAGGAAGGAAGGAAGGAAGGAAGGAAGGAAGGAAGGAAGGAAGGAAGGAAGGAAGGAAGGAAGGAAGGAAGGAAGGAAGGAAGGAAGGAAGGAAGGAAGGAAGGAAGGAAGGATATTAATCTTATCTAAGTACAGAAAAAAACATTTCTTTGATATAGTACAGTGTCCCTTGAGTACCTTTTTACCCCCAACCTAATGTGAAAGAACTATCTTAATGCACTCAACATTTCTTTATGTGATAAAAGCTTATTTTTTATTATATTTGTGTTGTGTTTATTAGAATATCAGTTATTTCTCTTTTACATGATTCTTTTTTAGACTTGGTCTTTTTTTCCATTTGCAAGTATTGTAAGGGTTAAAAGAGAATTATTGTTTTCTCCTAACAGTACTGAAGTGTTTCTCGAGGGTGAAATACTAAGTGCCAAGAGGTTAGTTCCACTGAGAGTCAACTGGGAGAACAAAATCATATTTCAGAATTGCTGCTGTTATCTTTTAGTCGTATATGATACCAACTGGACTAGACTGATGATGCTCAACTGGAAAAGAGGAAAAGGTTCAGCTGGTGTTACCCTATCCTGATGACATGAGATAACACTCTGAAAATGTGCAGTATGTACTGATAAGAGAAAAAAACAAGGGTAGCCTTTCACATTTGTCCCCTCTGGCATCCAATGACTATTATACTGGAATACCAGATTTAGCTGATAATGGTACTTACCTATTTATTTCTTCAGAAGGAATATTTGATCAACACTCTTGAGAGCAGAGATAGCCTTTCACTGATATCACATAAATGGAAAAGAAAAATGTCAGCTATTAGCATTTGTATAACTGAATGGCCCAGAAATCAACACAGTATTTCCAGATTTCATACAAAGAAATTAAAGTGCTGGCAGCAGCCCCACCTTCTTTCTCATGTCTTTTGAAATTCAGCCTTCCTCTGAAATTCAAGGAATTATCAATTTGTATTCCAGTGCTATGATTGTAGACCTCTGTAGAGGTGAAGGGATTCACCAGAAACAGGGATTTCTTTGTATACTGTTCTCCTTTTGAAAAAAAATGCTAAAACTTGGCTCCTTTTCTGCATGCATATATTAACATCGACTTTGGAAGAAAAAAACACGCCTGCTTGATATTTTTCAGATGTGAAGCCAACACGGATCTTTCTGGCTATGGATCTGTAAAATTATTTGATTTTTTTTTCTGCATTTTACTCTAGAGATTTGCAAGTTGGTTATCAGGAGTGCTGTGTGAGTGGACGTCATAAGATGGTTTATGACTGGGTTATGTTTATTTTGGGCTCCAAACTGACACAATTAGGGTAAGGAAAATAGAAAAGGTTCTCTAGCAGTTCAGAAATTTCCTGGAAAGACATGTGTTGAGCTGAGAAGTTTTCTAAGAAAATGTAGATCGTCTTACTTTTAAAGTTTGCATATATATCTGAAAAGAACCTGCCTGATTCTGACCTCAAGAGCAAAGTTGCAGTTTTCAATGAAATAATAGGGACAGAAACAAGTCTTCCAACCTGAAAATAATATACTAAATCTTTTGAACACCCTCCTGCTGTTAATGCAGTATAAAGTAGCAGCACATTAGGATTAGAACCAGATTGTATTCTGTGTTGCGTAAGTACACAGGAAGGCATGAATTTACTGTCTTCAATTATTGATTAATCTGAGTTAATAAACAGAAAAATACAGTGGAAAGGTTTGAGGGAATTTAATAGAACTGAGATTTGTTTAGTTAGCTATTAAAATGTGAATAAACAACTAATAGAAGTGCCATTAACTGCCAATGACTACTGAAATATGAACAGTCATTTTAAATGGAGATTGTGAGGTAGTGGATAACTAGTGGATAAATTTTCCTTTACAGCACATCATTTTAGTGCCTTTGAACAGATGGTTGGTTGGAGTTCTGTGGATGACTTTAAAACTGTCAAATTAAATATTAAAAGCAAGGAAGTAAAGTGATTTTCTGACGTAGTGTTTAAAATCTAAAACTTTTGCATCTTGTTAGTAGTGAATCCTGAGCAATGGATTGATTCGGCAAAATATATTCCAAAGCAGTTAGTGGTTATGTCTTATAGTGTTTAGAGTATGGAAATCTTTATGCAATTTCTGTAAAGTAAATATGATTTAGTTTTTCTTTTGTGCAATTCTAATTTTAAAAAATATTTTTTCTAGTAAAAAGTGCAAGAGTTGTGAGAGAAAGATGAAAAATCCATTAAGAAAATATAAGCTTTGTCTCACATATTTTTAAATTTTCTGAACAGCTTTTGTTATCTTCAGTGAGTTCAAGTGAACCACATCCTCAGATTTTCTGGCTGAAAACAATCTGGACGTTTCATCCAGTAAATCATTTACACAGTTTTCCTGTTCTCTATTCCCACAAGTATGCTTAATCTCACCTGCTCAGTGAAGTCATTAGACTGCAGCACCTCTCTAAGTAATTTATTCTATTATTCAGCTGTGTTCACTGTAAAAAAACCTCTTCCTGATAGATAATCTAAATTTTAAATTCCAAGCCATTTTTCTTTGTTTCATGGTCTGAATCTCTACAAGTAGGTTTCTGTCCATTATTTTACTAGACTATTTTTTTTTTTTAAGTGTAGTTTTAAGAAAAAATGGATAGGTCTCATTGTATATTAATTATAGGCAACCTTTCCTGTTTCATTTGAACTCACCAGGGTGAAACCTAGAACCTTCTTTAAAGGCCTTAACACATTCCATGTCTTTTAGAGGAAAGGAAGAGATAGCAGTGGCTTATTAATAAATATTATGACAGCCCAAGAGCATCCTCTGGCAAAGACATCTCAAGGAGAAAGGACTTTATATATTGACAAGGAGATATTGGAAATGACTAGGAGTTACAATATGGGAACAGGCAAAGGACATAAGGAGTAAAAGGATTCAGGCGACAAATAAAGGGATGGACACATTAGTTTACCTCCCCAAAAAACAAACAAATAAACAAACATAAAGTACACAGTGTGTGAAAATCACCATAAGCTAAAAATGTCCTAATACTGTTTTCTAATAGATAATGTGAACATTTTGTCCATTAGCAAGAATACATTAGATATTTTCTAAATACATTAGAACTTTTCTATTGTTTTCTAAATAATGTGACTTTCTCTGAAACATTTTTGATGGCATTCTTAATACTTCTATGCCATTTTCATGTAGAAATGTATTTTTATTTTTTATTTAAACATTTTTACATCAATGTCTCTACTTTTTAAAATATACTGTGTTGGATATAATCTCTCTAAATTACATTCCTCCTCTCTTTCATCTTTTTAGGGATTAACTGCTTAACTTTCAGGGATTAACTTCTTAGCGGCTCACACTTCAATTTTTAAATTTGGTTGTTTTCTTTTTTTTCTGTAGAAATTGTTAAAAGCAAATGCTCATAGCAATTTAATTTCATCTGGCAATCACCTTTACAATTTTGGTGATTAACATAACAGATACTTAATGGATCCAAGAACTCTTCCACTCTTCCACTTTTATGTCTTACAACATCGCTACCTGAAATTAATATTTTTTTACTAGAAATTTATATTTCTCTGTGCTTTTCTCTCTCTCTCTTTTTAAGCCAGAAGAAAAATAGTAGTGAACAATCATTGGCATTTTAGTTCAGGTAGCAACATATGTGGGAAAGTGATTTTACCCACTTCAGGAGTTTACTGTTCTAATGCTTTTGAGAGGCAAGAATAAGAATATTTTTTCTTAGGCACCATATGACAAGGAGAAAATAATGTTATAATAAGAGCTGTTCTGCTATCCATCCTTGTAAAACTTAGTGGTGGTTTCTGTATGGTTTTAAATTATTCTGAAGCATATTTATAGCCTGGCACAAAGCCACACCGTGTTCCATGCCTTCTTATCAGACCTCTGGGTGAGTCAGCCAGGACACAATTACTGAGCTGAATGCCAAGCTTCCCTTGTCTTTTCTGAACTGTGCAACCATTCTTCTCAAGGGTAAAAGCTCAGCAGAATTACCAATAGAAATTACTTCCACATGTAGACACACTGCAGGAAGCTGCATTTAGAGCAAGAGAAAGGGGACAGCAGGTTGGGCCCAAGTCTGAGGCTTTCACAATCTTGATTTCTACTTTGACTTCTCCGTTGTCTTTGATAAGCCCACAAAACAAACTTTTTGAACACAAGTTCTAATGTTCCCTGCAGTGGAGCTAAAAGAGCAATTCCACATTTGCTGAAACCCCTCTTCTTATTTCATTACTTCCCACTCACTTATTTTCTGCATCTTTCAGCTCTGTGAAATTTATGGGAATCAGGTTCACCACATTACTGTCCTGACTGTCCTTCTCCTGCCATGTAAACATCAAGGATTACTTGGATTGGAGATTTAGGTGCTGTAGTGGTCTCAATGGAAGCTGCCTTTTTCATTCTCTGACAATGATATCTGACTGATTTTTTCAATTTATTTTATGGTATTTTGGACATATATTTCATCCTTTTTATATTTAAATTTACCCAAAGCCTGAAACAATAATATAAATAGAAATCCAAGATAAAAAGAGAGTTAGCAAGATGAATTTTTGAGCTAATACTAAATTAATGAGCTCATTTAATATGTACTGGGACTTTTAAATGCTGTCTGCTTTCAACTGGTTTTAGAAGCACAGATGAGGCATTTTAAAGTGATTTTTTACCATTACTAACTGCTAAAAAAAGATTTAGAATGAAAATAGAAAAATTATATTCTTATAAGAAAATATTTCCAGTATCGATTGTGGCCTCTCCAGGTAAACAATTGAGCTATTCCTTGAAACTAGTTATTTAATATGGTTTATTTATCCAATAAAGTTTTATTGCCCATGGTTTCTGGTTATATATTTTGTGCAGGAATGTAGGAATTAAATCACATAGACTTGAAGGGATTATGAAATAATGTAGTAACTAAGATTTCACCATGGAAAAGTAAATGATTGAAGAAAATATTGAATAATCAAAACCATTTAGTATTCATTCAGGAAGAGGTCAAGCAGGAAATCCTGAAAAGAGAAAGGCAAAGAAATGGCAGAGTATCGAGATACTACAAAATGTTTTGTTATTAGAACATTGTTTTATAGCATTCTACCATTATTCTGGAATATCTTAAAATAAATTACAAAGTTTTATAAATATAGGTTTCTTATATTTTGAGTAAATTTTTATCTTATTATTAACAATATATTCTTTGTTACTAAAGGAAAAAATTATAATATGCTATCAGCTTATTTACCAGTGATAATGTTAATTATAGCAATGAGTAACCCATCAGTCAGAACAATGCACAGTGGTCAATACTGAGACTATTAACAACTCTGTGATTAAAAATCACTATGTGGGTGTGGCTTAGGCAGCTTTGATAAAAGAAGAAGCTTCATTTTGTTTCTGCAGCAATTAGGTTAGTCACTGAGATTTGAATAGATATTTATATTCACCTATAAAGTGTGGCTGCCACATTACAGTCTTACAGACAAAAGGGCAGTGGTGTCCTACTGTCATATCCCTCTTGAATACAAAACTCAAATCTCATTAGCGTTTACATCACCAGAATGCTTTCTCCTTTCTCTAGAACTATCTTCAAACTTCTGTTTTATTTCTGAAAGTTGTAACCAAACTAGTAAAAGACACAGGAGCAAGAAAACTGCATCAAAACTAACCTATATTATTTCTTACCTTCCCATTATCAATCAGGCCTCCAAAGCCTTCTCTGTGCATAAAAGGCATTGTAGAAGGAAAATTCAATTAATAATAAAAAATGAAGTGAGAAATGTCCTAGGGATGAAAATGCATAGAAAAATAAATAGTTAATACCCCCACTCTCCTCCTAAAAATCTTCAACTGAAAATAAAAATAAAAAAAAAAATCCCCAAACCTTAAGGTTACCAGATCCAAATGTCAAAGTTCTTGTTCTAGTAAGAATTAGCTTGCAGTGCCTAACATAAAATGTAGTGACTGGTTTAATTGCATTCAAGTAGCTGCAACAATGAATTTCTACTTGCTTAACAGAATTCATTATTGCTTCTGTCAAATGGTATGTTTTGTGGTGAGACAAAAACTGGCAGATAAACCCTGGCATTAACACAAAGGTACTCTCCATTTGGAAGGTCAGAAACTGACATGGTGGAGAGTTTACTGCACTCGAGGATCATCGTCTGTTTAAAAACCCCACTGTGAGATACTAAAAGCTCCTGGATGCCTACTGGTACATTCAGTGCAAAATGGTGAAATCTGAAGGCTCTCTCAGCTGGTCATGCTGAGATGTAGTCAGCCCTCAGCCCAAAGCAATTCCTTTATGCAGCAAAACTGAGGATACTGAAAAGATTAGGGAGAAAAGCTTTCATTTATCTCAGTGCTAACCTAAATGACAGCAGTTTCATCAGCCCATTTAAGTCAGTAAATCATATTATTATGGCAGTCAAATGGGACAAAATCTGTCGGAAAACTGACTTAGATTTCTCAGGCATTCATTTCTGAAAAGAAAAGAAACCTATAAGAACCTCTGCCATGAGTCCAAGTCCATATGGTGAATTGAAGCAGCTTGTTCTAAATTTTCTCTGAAGACGAATCAAGCAGTGTGTCTCTCAATGTACAAGATTTGAAACAGTATTAATTTTAGAATAAATTAAATTTACTTGAAATAGTTTTTTTCAATTCAGGAGCTCCTTACAGTATATTCTTATATACTTATACATACATATATATATATATATATATATATATATTCTTAATGAAATAATTAATTCTGAAGTCTGCTTCTCCCCCCATCTGTACAAGTTTTAAAACACAGTATCCACACCATTTGCAATAGACTTTTTTTCCAATATACTTCAGTGTCAGTAGTGGAAGAAGAACCAAGTTTCCATATTACCTAATAGAGCTTATCAAATTAAAATGAGTGTAACACAGCACAGATTTTGCTGTGTTTAAACAAAGTAAAATATTAAATTTTGTATAATTATCTCATTTTTTTGACATTTCTTAAAAAATAGGACAGTGTAAGAGGTACTGTTTTACAGAGAAATGACACCTGGTTTGGTGAAACAGAGACACAAATGGAGTCTGGCAGTGTGGGAAGGCAAATGCCAACAGAAAATACATCACACCACAGCTTAAGCTACAAGAATAAGTTGTTAAATTGTTCCCTAAGAACCTTGGGACTGCAGTGAAATCCAGCACTTATCTCATTGTTCTCTTTCTCTCACAGTAGCCTTCCAAGATTAACCATCTCACCCACTCATTTTTTTTTTTCTGTAGACCAGCATGCAATTGTTAATTATTTCTACTTGGCAATCTTCTTTTTTTTCCCTACTCCTATTTCCTGTGCTGCGACCCATTAACAACTTTTTCCTCATAGAAGAAAATCAGTCTGCATGTTTTTTTCTGAACATTAGATACCTTGAGAACAATTTTAATACATTATTAATAGCAGGAATAATAATTTTCTGAGTTCCTTATAAAACACTTGAATTAGCCAAGACATTATTTTATTAAATACAGCGGTAAAGGAAGCAGGCTTAGTATCCTTTCAGCTGGAGACCATTCTGTGTACCACAGACAACAGATTCCTTAGAACCTGCAAATTACTGACTTGTCAGAAATTTGCTATGAATAGAATAATTTTGATAATTCAGTTTTATTTTTTCATTTTTACATGCCTTCTAATTTGGACTATTTTTCTTCAGCTTATTCCCTTACTGCTCTCAATTTTCTTAACCAGATCCCACCTCTTTGACAGCCAATTCAAAAAAAGATGACGCCTAAGGTGTGGCTTCACATTTTGGTTTATCCAATAAAGTTGTCAATTGTCAATGAAAGAGGTGATCTTTTTTTTTTTTTCCTCTGGGTCTCCCATGCAGGCCATCTAACCAATCGAGAAGAAAAGAACTCAAATATGTATTTATTCTCACACACACATACACATAGAGACTCACTCTGAATCAGTTCTCACAGACAGATCTGATATGAACAAGAGGTTGGGAACAAATGTTAGGCCTAAGAAAGCTAAACAGGGGAATATGATAAGTTATGGTCCTCATATAGTCGGGTACATTGGATGATGTGAACATAACGTGAAACTGCATCCTTGTCCTGAGGATGGCTGGGATGGTGTTAACGTGTTTCATAGGAGCCCATACAGTATTGTTTTTCATTTGTGCCTAAAGAACTGCTAAAAATGCCAATGTTTTGGCTGTCATAGAACTGTGTTTACACAGCATCAGTTTTCTCTTTTCCCACTCTGACCCCCAGTGGGTAGAATGGAGCAGGAAGTACACTGTGGAGGGGTGACTGCTGGGACAGCTGACACTGACACAAACTGGACAAAGGGATATTCCACGCCATAGGTTTTCATGATTCAAAATAAAACAGAAGATGGTGGGTGACATTGTGGGTTGGCTTCCAATTCTTTCAGGGAATTTCTGGGCATCCATCTGTCTGTTGGACACAGTGGGTGATTTCCTTTGTTTCATTTTTTTTCCTCTTTCCTTCACCTATTCACCTAGGCTTGAAAAAAACTAGACTAACATTTGAATTGATTTTCCACAGTATAATTTTTCAACACAAGAGCTATGACAATAAAAGTGCTTATGCAAGCTTTGAAACAAGTTATTATTGGAAAAAACCCAAAACAAAACAAAACCAAAATTAAGCAGAAAACCAAACTAAACAGAAAACCTCCTGAATATACAATTTCTTTTATTTTTATTTTTCACAATATTATGATTAATTCACATTAAATTCAACATGAACTTAATGTGAAAGTGGGGTCATCATAGATTTCCAGACTTGAGGTATGACATTTGGTACTTGTTCCTAGGATAAGCTTTAACTATTATGTTTATATGAGGTCTCTTGAGCTCTCTTAAGAATCAAAGTTCAACCCACAAACTACACTTCCATTTTGTATCACGAAGGTTCTTTTTGGACATCTGATAATAAGATCTTTGAATACTCCAAACTGAGTTTGAAATTAAATGCATCTGCAGCAATAGGTAAAACTGGAAATAAGTACTCAAATCCAGGCCTTACGTCCAAATTAATTCTTTTGCAGCTGATGGAACTCCTGCCTAAGTAAAGATTGTTTTTTACAATATTATTCCTTAGTGGCTCAAAATAGATGGTTCTGTGCACATCCAGTCTTTCTTCAGGCCACTTATTAGATAGCATCACCACATTTTGTACATTGTTGAACCTTACTGTTTTTCAACTACAAACACCAATTCATAAAATCTTGTTCACATCCTGTCCTGGCCCTGCCCTGACTTGCCAAAAGGTATGTAAAACCAGTTAAAGCCTTAACTCTGCATCCTCTGGTGTGAAAATAAAACACTTTTCTTCACTATGCTTTCAAACAGAGAACTCATAAGAAAGAACATACACAAAGAACAAAGCAGTTATTTTATTACACCTAAAATAATAAAGTATTCATTAAAATGTTATTTAATAAGTTTTAACATTCTTACTCTTTGCAAAAAGTAACTGGATATATACTTGCACTGATGTTGCTAGATTGTCAATGCAATTGAATCAAAGAGTACTTTTATGTTAATAAATGTGTTATAACAAATGGCATGTCTAGAATCTATGCAAATAAAAATACTTGTTTTTTACCTCAAAATGAAAATGTAGGTACATCATTTTCTAAGCATTTGGCAAAAATTCCAACCATATGTAACATAACTGCCATTACATAGTTTTATTTGCAAAAAATTCACAGCTTTTTTCCTTGCCAGGTCTCTGATTTTGAAGGAAATTATCCATTAAACAACTTCTAAATTCTAAAAAAGGTTTCTAAATTCATAACACTAGCTGTGCCCTTAATTTTATAACTTAAACTTTTTTAAACTGAAATCAAAGCCTAAATCTAAGAATTCATCTGCTTGAAAGTCTGAGTAAGTCTCTGTGCACTTCATTTTGCTGCTTCAGTTCTTTGCTGTAACTCTACATAAGAAACAGGATGTTTCTTTCTTTGTCAGATAATAAAAACGAGAACATAAAACAAGTGTAAGATCTCAGTGTAATTCTTGGCTTGCAGTACAGTTTTGATAGTGTCCTCTGACCAGAACAACAGGCTATAGAAACAGGCTTGTGAACAACATTGCTTGTAGTTATTGAAAGTATTTTTTGCAAAATATATCTACTTGTCCAATATATATGAGGCATGGAAGACAGAAGTTTTCACCTTCTTATTTAACGTCTGTGAGGATGTGTTTTCACAGGGATATGACAATCTACATAAGTGATATACAGTCTAATTTTAATATCAGATAGGAATTTTTTTCTGATTTGAGAACTACACAAAAGATAACTCCATTTCTCCTGGTACAATCCAATTAACTGGTTTTAACTCAATAATAAATGACTGAAATTATATGGAATAGATTTTATGAGACAGATTGTATTTTATTTCCTTTGTCTGAGCATGATATAACATTCAAGGTATGTTTATACTAATGAGATGTAGTAGGAGTGCCATTTTATTAATCATTATTGTCAACCCTTAAACCTAATGCCTAATTTCTACAAAGGGCTCCCAAGAGTTATCTGTAAGTTACTTACTCACAGATGTGTGAATATACAATGGGACATTTATATAAATACCAGAAAATCCAAGTTCTCAAATGCATTGAAATCTGTATAGTATTTTAGAGGATCGAGAAGGAAGATATTGTCCCAAGTGAGTTCAATTAACCAGAATTTGTCTACATGAAATTCAAGGAAAAAAATTGAAGAGGAAAACAATCCTTCAGTATGGACATTATGTTCATGACAAGCCTACATTCCTTTCCTTGCACACCAAAGGGAGACTGAATAATCTACAAGGGAGGAGGAAAAAAAGTCTGCCATTACATGCCAAATACACATTTTAATGATTTCATCACATAATGCATCATCAGAGGAAGAAGAGAAAAAACATGTCCTAAGCTGCAGCACTGGTGAGAGACACCCCACAGGCAGACACAGGCTTGGTGTAACAAATTTAACTTGTACCCCCGCATCTCTCAAGCAAAGGCTCGGAGGTATGAGACAAATTGCCATCTGCCCTCCGCTCACAGGGGGAGGGAAGGGATAAGGAATGTCTGGAGACAAAACCCAGCCGCTTTGTATATATTCTAATGGTAGGAAACACATATTGCCTAGAACAAAATCTAAAATTATATTTCTCAAAACTAATACTCTATTGAGAGGACTAGTGTAATGAAATGTGTTCAACCAGATTTCCTCCTCTAGGTGTTATTCCTTACAGAGACCAATATATCTGTCTTCTAAGTGTCCACAAAGCTGTTAAAAATAGATAATAGCAGTGGTAAAAAAAAACCCTAGCCATTGCCTCTATCACATATCTTTTTTTATACACACAATTTTAAAACTTTTCAGGAGAAAAACAGAAGTCCAGTTCTCACTTCAAAGACTGTCAGAGGCAAAAATAATTTTTATGCTGTCCCTGAACTTCTGTTTAGCTTTAGTTATCATGCAAAATACCGTCTTTCAGTTCACAGCTTGTAGAAGGGATGGATAACAGCCATCTACATATGAAGACAAATAGCTGGTCAAAAGGATCTTTTCTGGCATTTGAGTTCATCCCAGCATTTTAACAGCTTAAAAACAGTTGCTGTTTTCTGGTCTTTCTCACACCTTGAAGGTCAATTGTGTCTTAGTATATAATGCATCAGCCTGAGGGAAAAAACATTGTGTCGTCTAATTGCCTATTTTACAAAAATACAGGTTAAATACTTTGTCAGGAAGAAAGAGATTGATGAATTGATTGAAAAACAAGAATAGCTCCAGTCTGCATATGGAATCTTCCACAGGTGTGGGCACAGTATATTGATAGTTCAAGGTTTGTTAGTTAGCAGTTTTAATTTTTTTTTAACTTGACAGGAAATGCCATGTTGTATCCTCAGGAAAAAAGAGTGAGTACGAGCTGTAATTTAGGGCAGCTGTCCTTTTAGGAGGAAACTCATTCAGTTGAATTATTAATTAATATCATCAAAAGATTAATACAGAGTTTCCAACTCCATCATTTAAACTACTGTTTTTTTCAAATTATTCAAAACCTGTTAAACTATAAAATGAATACATAAATCATCTATAAATTCTTCTAACCATTTAGATGACTATTAATACTTTTCTTACAGATGAATCTGTATCAATTTGAAGGTCATTGTCCTTTATTGTTTTTTGTTTGGCTGTTTTGTTGGGTTTTTCTTCTACTACCAAGAAAACTCTTACAAGTATCCTACAAAGGATGTCTTCTGCCTTGTGAGATTACTATGCCTTCATTCAAAGACAGCAAGTGAGCAAGACTCTTTTCAGGTGTCCTGAGCCACCTCCAGGACTGCTTTCTCCTATGGGCTCTAGGTGGATCTGTGTTCCACTGGGGGTCCCCATGGGCTTAGAGGAAACAACCTTGCCTTTCCATGGTCATTTGAGGCAGCCTGAGGTCACATTCACACAGTTCCCTCTGTGACATAACAGCAATCCTGAAAAAATACTCTTTTTTTTTTTTTTATCCTATAATCTGCTCTTCCATTCCCTGATTTTAAATTTTTATGTTTTCTGTTGGGCACAAATGTTTATGACATCAGACTTGTTTTCTCACATTACTTAGTTTACCATATTAACAAGAAGCATATTAAACCCAGAATAACAGAGATGTTCAGCTCAGAATTCCTATATATTCCAAAAAGAAGGAATATAATTAAACCCTGTAGAGAGTGCCTGAGCTCAGTTTAGTTACACATCAGTTGAACAAGTGTGTACTCTTTATCAGAAGAAAAGTATTTGATTAGAATTTTTCTAGCAGATCTGAATTAAGTATTTAAATATGCTTTTGAAGTCCATTATATGTCTTAGCATATAATGACTATGCCCCATCTTATGAAAAAGCACTATATTTTTGCAAAATCCTTCTTCTTTACTGCACCAACACAGTATTTAAGAAAATATAAAGTTATTTATAACCTTTTTTTGATAAAAAATTACTATAAAAATATAGTTTATAAATTTTTAATGATGTCAGCAAATTATAGCTACACACACACACAAACTCACCCATCCATTGTGGGAATTTATCTCTTCAGAGATCTGTTTGAGGTATCTCTTCCTTGGTACCTTAGAATTTACTCATATAAGTTGTGGCGTTTTTTAGAGTTTTCAACAATCTTTTCTGTTGCAATGATATTTCCTTACTACATCTGATGTCTTAGTTCTTAGGGACACACAATTTGTCCAGTATCTAAGATATTATCTCCTAACTTACAAGTAGTCAACTTTCTTAACCCTAGGAAGCAACACATGCTTATAGAGAACATGTGTAAAATACCTTGGAGAGTTAAGAAATAAGGTTCTTTAATTCTTCCATCTGTGAGTCATGACAAAATTTTCTCAGGGGTACTGGAATGGTGTGGATATGCAGGTGATCTCCAGAGAAATCTTCTCATAATATCCTCAGTACCTTTTTCTATCTTATTTCTGCTGCAGCTGGGGGTTTGGGCTGCAAACAGCAGATACCTTCTGACAGCCATGGGGGAAAGCCTGGCTTTGAATTGCTGGTGGTTTGTTTGCCACAAGGCTCCTGCACTGACCTTTTTTAACAGATGAAGAACATTCAGTTTATGAATTTCTCCTTGAGTGTCCTCTTGATTCTGAATTCATCATGATATTTGACCACAGTATTTGGATCAATGAAGGAGGTTCATATTACATCAGAAATTTGTTCCTAGATTTGAATACCCTTTCTGAAAAGTAGAATACTAACTCTATAACAATAGTGGCTGGAGACTAAATTGTAGCTACTAATACTGCCTCAGAAGTGTGTCCAGGCAATGTTTAAAGGTTGGATAATGAGATATTTTGGACGAAAAATGCACCAAATATTTTTCCCACTTTTTTTTTTTAACTTTATGTAAACATTGTATATAAAAAAAACCCCTAAAAAACAGCAAAACTCCTTAACAATAACATACAACATTGCAAGTACTCAGCAACTTGCAGTAAACCATTATTATTTAAAAACGTCTTTTTTATATACTTAGCAAGGAAGGCAAAAATTATTTTTCAGGTATAAAGAATTTACAGAACCCTCGTATCCTGGTATGCTTTGATAAAAATAAACAAATATATGGAATTTCAATTAAAAAAAGCACTTAGTTCCAAGTCTTCATCATGTGTTTTGTTTGTAGATGTTCAGGATCAAAATCCAGAGGGCCTTAACACAGAAACAAGAACAGAAAAAAAATCACTCAAATAATATAAAATCTATGGAAAAGCATTTTCTTTGGCTTTTCATAGATCAAATTATGGAACATAAGTAGATTGCAACAGGAAAGAAAAAATCCATAATGCCATATGTATGCATCCAATGTCAATTCAAAACTAAGAATGACCTACTGTGCCTCTGGTATGTTTCTTCCATTGTATCTTTGTCCCCACCATAAATATAGAAAATTAGATAATGGTTGCCTTACTACCTAAAGAGTCAAGCCTTTGCATAGCATGGTTTTGATTGGCATTTTTAGCTTCAGAGAAAGGAGCCAACATACACTGTGGAAGTATTATGTAGGTTTCAAATCATCATTGATTTGAAACCTACATAGTTTTTAATGATATTTCAGCTACACAGCTTTTAAAAACCATTTGAAACAATTTTGTAAGAGACTTTTAATCATTTGTTTTGAATGGAAAAATTTTTGTAATAAGACATGAATCATCAGCCTAGAAAGAACTGCTGTATCTATGAGATAGTGATACCAACATAAGACTTAAACAGAGGGAGCTAGTGAGTTCAGGGATGAAAATTGGAATATTGCACAATTATCTGTTAAACTGCAAGAGACAAAACTGGACAAAATAGTTGCTATGTGTACTATAAGCTGGTTTTCATAGTGCTCATCTTTCAAAATGTTTTTGATTACCTTTGTGTCTTAACTCTGTGGTATGCAGAGGTCTTCTAAGCAGGACTAAGAAACTGCATAAGAGTTACAAATTTAACTACAATATACGAAGTTAAACATTTTTAGACTTTAGGAACTGAAATAATTTTGTTAAGTGCACAGGCAACCATTTGACACAAGTGCTGTTGTTTTAGAAAATGTGTTTAGTAAGGGCTTCACCATGACGTTTTGGCTGCACTGTAGAGGCATTCTGGCATCTACTTAGAGGAATGTTCCCTCTTTAATTCTTTATGCAGGTGGGAACTGTCAATGGAGTGAGGGCACTCTCAGTGCAGACTTCTGTTCAGTGTCTGATTTCATCCTGGACTCAAGCATGAGAGGCACAAAACACTCTGGTCTACTCTGGAAGGCAAATGAACATGTGCTTAACTTTGAATTTATAAATGCCTTCTTGAACTCTGTCAGAGTACTCTGTGTATGACCACAACTAATGTTTGAACCAAAATAGTTGTGGTCAGCAGGCATTTAATCCCACCACATGAACCATTGTGTTTTTTGGATGAGCTTTTGGTAAATGTGCTAAACTGCTCTGGGCAGAAATCCACTCTGTTACTCCTATTGTTCCTCTGTATCTATGCCTACTGCTTAAACTTTTCCAACACTGCTATTTTCCATGTAAGTAGCAGGAGTGGAAATGACTGACTTTACTTTCTGCTTGCCTTACATGTGTGTGCTTGTGTGAAGCACGTCACTGTGTGGAGATGACTGGTGCCTGTCTGTTTTTCTTGATTTGGAAACAAACCACCTCCCTTTTAAGTGCAAGAAATCATCCTGCCTAGCAGTGGGAAGTGGTCTTGCTGTGGTCTTGCTTATTTAAGATGGAGATGATTACAGAGAGACGGGGTTCAAAGAATTACGGCTTTTCATTCTCAGTAGTTTCTGTTTTCTCCCCTTTTACTCAAAAAGAAGTCACTTATAAAAGAGGTATTGTTTTTCTGTGTATGAAGATATACAACTCATCATAATTTCTTAGAACAATGTGTGACTTATTTAGTTAAGAGGAGCCCATCCAACTTTGCAATACTTCTCTTTAGTAAAAAGACCCTCAATTCCACTAGGAGATGGATATATTGAAAACCACTAGAACAGGAAAGGTTATTTTGCCTTGACACCATACTTATTTTCCTAGATGAAAGATCAAATAGAATTGAAATACTTTTATTTTATAATTGATCATGTAGAATTATGTATAAATCTGTTGGAAGATTTTTGGGGAGATTTTTCTAAATTTTTATAGGCCCACAACAATCTTTCAAGGCCTTTTGTCTCTCTGCTTCCATAAGCCACTGCTCATCCTATGATTATGTGCAATTTTTTTTTGTGAACAAATATTTATATGCACTGACCATGACATTTTTTGTGACATTACTTTTGCAATGCTAAAAAAAACAGATCAGAAAAATTGTAATGCCAAAATTACTGTAAAAAACTATTGCAGTGACTTGCAGTGCTATGATATGAAAAAATGGGGGAAAAAAAGAGAGGAATAATTGCCTTTATGTAAAACTATATTTCTGATTTAACTGACATATGGCTATTACATGTGTTTTTATTTTGGGAAATGTGTCACACAATTGTTTTCTATAATGTCTGCCACATGCTGCCTGTTGCTTTTGCATAGAATAGTATTTTGTACTTCGGACAAAATAACAGATTATTTTCATATTTCTAAACTAACTAGTGTTGGAATGGTTGAAACACTCCCATTGCTCACATAATTTCTGATTGAAAAGGTCAGTGAGGAGCCAAAAATACCTTATCTCTAGGATTCTGTGCTATCTGATGCATGTTTTATGTACCCTGGATTTTCTAAGTAACTTCTGTTCTGCTAAAGTGCTTGTATGTAACTTTGAGAAGTAATGAATGGAATTATCAGTTTGGTTTAAGATCAGTAAGGCTAAAGTTAAATTCCTAAATCTTTTCCTCCTAGATTCTTTCATGTTGGATCACAACACTGGAGGCATGGAGTCTGAACACCTCTGACTTCACCTTTGCTTTCCTTCATGACTGGCACGTCCAGATTATATCTGTATTTACCACGTTTGGTCATATACACTTTCAGCTTCTTCTAAAACCTAAGGATCCTCAGATCCCCTCTCCTTTCATGCTTCACATGCTGCAGCTTATGCTTTTTTTCTCTTAACAGTGTACAAATGACTGTCTTTCAAAATACTTCTGCTAGAGTCATCCTGAAGCTTGCCTCACCCCTTCTCCTGAGTTTTTAGTTTTCTTTCTATTTTTCCTATTAGTTTTCTTTCTTCTGCTGAATAAAACAGCTGTTTTTATTAGTATGTCTTCACAATATTTTAGTAAATGTTCTTTTAACAAGTTATGTTCTGCTTTATTTTTCTTCATCCCTACAACCCATGCCTTTCTATTTTTCCCTTCCTTCTATTTATTTTTTCTCTTTTTCACCTAGTAGTTAGAGATTGAAGTAAAAATTAAAATGTTTTCTTTGCCTGTTTAATAACTCAGCAGGGTCTGGGTATTTTGCCTCTATGAAAAACAGTAAAACAGTAAATGTAGGTTAATCAATGCAAATTCTGACCCAAAGAACAGAAAGAAGGAAGGATAGCCTAGCTCATATAGCAGTCCTTCAAAATGTATTTTTTCAATGATCTTCTGTTAGATAGATGCTTATCCAGTAATGTGTACACTATCTATATTTCCTAAGATTTTGAGCTGTCAGAGTTCATAACACAGGAACTGTCACCTTAGTAGGGTCTTGATAGTAAATACTTCTGTACAGGATTTTTTTTACACCATCATACTTGGAAAATATCAGCATACTGCAAAAAAGCATTTTCCCAGAAATAAAAACATTTTTGTACTGCAAAAAGGACTAGATTTATTTGGTCTAATATAGTAAAAATGGAATCATAAAATCATAGAATTTTAGAATGGTTTGGATTGGAAGGGACCTTTAAAGATCATCTTGTCCAATCCTCCCCACCCCCTGCAATGAGTAGGAACATCTTCAACTGGCTCAGGTTGCTCAGAGCCCCAGCCAACCTGACCTTGGACACTTCCAGGGATGTGGCATCCACAACTTCTCCAGGCAGCTTACACCGGTGTGTCCCCACTCTCGTCATAAAAAATGTCTTCCTTATCCTATCCTTATTTCTTCCTTATTTCTAATTCAGTAAAAAACCTCTTGCTCCTTGTTCTGTCACTACGAGTAAAAACTCTGTCTCCATCTTACTTATAGGCTTCCTTTATATATTAAAAAGCCACAACAATATTTCCTCAGAGACTTTTTTTCTCCAGGCCAAAGTACACCAACTCAGCCTTTCCTCATAGGCGAGGTGCTCCAACCCTTTGATCATTTTTGTGGCTCCTGTCTGGACCCACTCCAGCAGGTCCGTGCCTTTCTTGTACTGAGGATGCCAGAACTGGATGCTTTACATGATTATGTTTTTTTCTGAAGTTAAATTGTCAGAAACAGATAATTTCATGGAAATAATCAAATACAATAATCAAATACAATGTATCAGATGGTATATTCTTACTTATGTCTTTTTTTGTTTTTAGCAAGTACTTTGACACATCAGCTCACTGAATCATTGTCTGTGACTGTTTATTTTTTTACTTGGAAATGGATATTTGCTTCCCCTGTTTTGTTTTTTTTTTTTTTTTTTTTTGAAAAGAACTTTATTATTCGATTAAAAGGAATGAAATGAGGAATTATTCTTCAAAGCCGTAAAATGTAGTGCAGCATTCAATACTGTATTTTGGACTATGTTGAAAAGTAATTCTCCCATATTCTCACAGTTTATAAAAAAATTATTTTGTGCCTCTTTTTTTAATACAGGAAATCAAGTAGATATAGGAGACCAGAAATTAGCTGACATGGAATGAAAACTTCCTGAGGGCAAAACAGTTTCTGATCTTGTCTGTGGTTTGGAGTAGAATATAAAGATTATGTAAAATTTTGACACTGCTTTCATCTTGGGACTTAAACGTAAAACAGTGGCTCTCTGGGTCACAGTGTTGAGGTCAAGGTACAGTAATTGTAAAAAAGGCTAAAGTTAACTAGGGTGCTTTGATCATACCATCTGTGCAAAACCAGAATTGTCCTTATTTCTCAAAACTGCTCTACACATTTCTCAAAATGCCAGCTGAGCAACCAGAGTAGAAGGTGTGATGCATCATCCTGGCCAGAAATTTTTAACTGCCCAAAATCTTGATGGACTAGAATCTTACACTGACTACAGATGAATAGCAAAAACCTAACTTAACAGGACATTATAAATGGCAGGAAGATCATAATATTTTGGAGGCAGATTTTTTCTCTTAGCTTTTCATAAAAGAGTTGCTCAGAAATGTTTCTAACCAGTTGATTTCTTGTCATAAAGTGGACCCATTTGGGGATCTTTTGTATTTTTTCTCATTGTCTCCATCTGGAACCTTCTTCCTAATAAAACGTGTAGAAAATCACATTTGAGAGAGAGTGAAAAGCAGAAAAGCAAAACTACTTTTCAACTATAAATTATTTTCAACTATAAATTATAAATTTTATATAGAGTCTATATTCTTAGTGTCTTGAACTCAAAGATCGTAATTTTCTTTTTAGCAAAAAATACTGTACAGGCTTTTTATCAGCACTAGAAAAATATTTTTTATGACAGCAGAAGATATGATCATCTAGCAGGTCTTTGTAATACAAGGCATGGTGTTTTATTTGAAAATTTTTGCTTTGAATTTGGAACTTTGTAATTGAGAGCATAGCTCTTAAAAATATCTAATCCTAAAATAGTGAGGTTATAGATCATCAGCTCCCCCGTTTTCAAGTTGTTTTCTAGCTACCTGCAACATGCTAGGCAGGTTTCTTTTAAAATGATCCCTTGGTAGCTGATTTTAATTTGCCTAGTTCTTGCTTCATTTGCTGCTGTAGTTCATTATCCTTTTGTATTCCATATCAAAAAATCCTATCATCAGAAACCTTCTCTCCTGTATATTCTTTCAAAATGATCAAACCAACCTTGAAATTTCTCTTTGAAAAGCTAATGTAATTAATGTGAAGCTGGGTCTCAAGAAGCACTCTGTTGCTGGGTTTTGAATGATGTCCATGCATATAACATAATTTTAATTGGATGGTATTTTCCAAAATTTGACTCAGTGTTGTATCCTGTAGGAGTTATGGCACCTCATTCATTACTTTGCACTAGCCTTCTGAAGATCTAAAATACTGCTACTGTCTCTTTTGGATATCACATTACAAAATGGGTATATTAGTGCATCATCTCAGGCTGGAGACTCTTTTTTTTTTTTTTTTTTTTGTCCATATTCTTAGTGCTTAAAGCTTGTTGAGAGAAGGGAAATACCCTTGAATGTAGCCAACTCTTACAAAGTTTACTGCTGGTAAGATGTCCAGCAGAACAGTGAAGAGATGGAAAATGGGAAAAATCATGATCTTGTACTTATACAAGGAGTACTATATGAGGTCCTTGGCCACTTCAGTGTGAAGGAAAAACAAAGCAGTTTGAACAACCACTGATGAAACGCTGATCCTGACACTTGAGCATGTTGATTAGATGAGTGTGAGTCCTCATCTTGGACATCAGCCAAGCTTTTCATTAGACTGGATACACTTCACATCTTGCATTTCAGAGAAGCACAAGCATCCATAACTATTTTGAAGTCACATTTTCCTGTATGTTGCACATTAAGAAACTAGGATGTTTAGAAAATATCGAACTCATAATGGAATTTCCTGAATTACTTTTTGGAAATGACTATACAGATTGCATCTTTTTCGAAACTTTTATCTGGACAGACCTACTCACAGACTCACAGTAACTCCTTTTGATTTGCAGTGCAAAAGCTGGAATCATTTTACTGACAACAACAGCAACAACAAAGTCATAATATAAGCAGTATTAGTGCTGAACAGCAAAAAAAAATATGCAAAAGTTGAATAGGTCGGGCTTGAATAGCTGTGAAAGGTACAGTGATCCGTATGAGAGAAAAGAGAGAAGACCATCTTTGATTTTACAAAACTTTTAATCCCTTGTGTTTCATAGTACATTTCACCTGATTTGATCCTATTAGCCACATTCTGATATGATCTTTTAAAAGATCTTGAAATTTCAGGAAAGGTTTTGTATTCATGCCTTTACCAACTGTCCAGTAATGTTAGCAATGAAGAAGTGTGAAGAAAAAAAAATAAATTGCTCATATGCTCTGCAGTGCCATCTACAGTATTTTGGTCACAAGTGAACCATTTAACAGGAAATAATGCACATTGTTCTATAAAGGAAAAATAAAGTTAAAAGTGTGACTATATCAGTATTAAACAAACATTAGAGAAATGCACTACAAGTTAGCAGGGGACTTACTAGATTAAAACTCTATTTCCAAAGTATTTTCATCTTTGACTTAAAATTTTATCAGAAAGAGTTTGAATTGTTTAATAACTTTGGAACAGAATCAGCAAATTTTAACTCCCATAATACTGAAAAAATTGTCAGGATGCCATTTTACAGAAATATGGCATCATCATGAAAATAAGAAACATATGCATTATAGCCTTTAAAACAAACCTACTTGAGTTGTCTTTGCCTCCTGTTTTCAGTCCTTGACTTTTTAATGTCACATTTATACATTTTTCTCGTCTAGAAATGTAAAAAAATACAAAGAAATAAATTCTGTTACAAGTTTCCATGAGCTTTAAAGAAAAATGTAAAGGGTTTTCTTAAAGAAATTACTTTAAATTTTGGAGAATTAGCAGTACTATTCCAGATGTTGAGAAAAAATAACTTTTTAGGTTATTAACTAATATTTAATTGCATTTTGTATACATGGTGTGGTACAAGTATGTTACTTGACCTCATATGATCTTCATTTCTGCTATAGTCTGGGTGCAATTCTTCATTTAAAAGAAAAGTTTAGTGTTATGATTTGCTAAGTATAGATCTTGTAAGAATAAAATATTTTTACCCCTCTTCAAGTCCTGATCTTTAAATTCTACACAAAGAGTGCTCCATACGGTGTATGAAGATGAAAAGCTTTTATTTATTAAATAAGACTTAACTAGCATCTAGAAAATTTACTGCTGATCAAAGTAAACAGTGATGAACATTTTTAATTAGAAGCTGGTTTTAATCATTAAAACTAAGGTAATATTTTCTTGACCACTGAGCTTAGAAGTCAGTTTGAACGTATTTTTGAAAAATTCTTTAAAAAGTAATATATAGAACAAAGCCACTATATGTTCATTTGCCTGCTTACTACTGTGGAAAAGCTTCACAGGAACATATTTGCAAAACCTTGTTTTCCAAGTAATTACTCAAAAACTAAAATTGTCAGTGAAACATGAGGGCCTGTTTTTCCTTGGGTTTGTTGTTTACACCTTTTAAAAGTTGTAGAACAGCAATTTTTTGTAAGGTTTGAGTGGGAAGAACAATTTCTCTTTATTGTTTAAATTCTCCCAAAAATACCAAGAACACTGGGCCCCATGGTAAGGTCAGAGCAATTATAACATTCTTCAATTATGATAAATGAGAACTCAGAACTATTGTGCAACTTCACTATAACAAATAAAATAAAAGTCTTCTGTGTTACATACCTCAGCAGCTACCTCTAAAAATTAACCTTAATTATAAAATTCCTAGAGATCTTATTATCACAGCAATTTACCTGAATGTTAAATGTCAGTGTCAAAAATAATTCATGTCATAAAACGTATGATTTGCCTATTAATCATTAAAGGGACCTGTCAGATTCTGGTATTCTCTGGAAACACGTGGGACAAACTAATGGGTGTAAATCCATTCTCCTGATGTGTGAGGGCTGGAAGGAGGATCCTTGAGAGGGACACTGAAAACATGAGCACACATAACTGGCCATGGTTTTTAGATATCACCCATCAGCAGAAAGGCCAGGGCACAGATCTGTAAGGACTCAGTATCTGATTTACTGGACGAGTCTTGCTGGTTTTCACGGTAAAACACACATAATGAAAATTAATTATAGTAAATATAAATAATACTTGTAAAGATAAAAATAAATTTCTTCTTCAACTGGAATATAATGTTTAGACACAAATATAGGTAATTATTTTAAACTCTGCATTTGCAATTCCCTGACACCTTCCTTTAATTGTACATATTAACAAGCCCCTGCCACCTTCTTTTAATTGCCTTATCTATAGTTTGTGATTCAATGAATTAAAAACAAATCTAATAAAGTTAAAATATAGTTCCACTTTTTAAAATTGTATTTGAGTCTTGGCAAAAAAATCCTACATTTTTTTTTCTTAGTTTTCTTCTTGTATTTTAGCTGTCTCTTGCATTGGACCTAAAATTGCAAGAGAGGCACTTCCCTTTGCATGGTCTTTCTGAGCCAGCCAAAACCACATAATGATGGAAACCTCACAAGGAAGCCTATTTTGAAAAAAAATTGCCTGGTTGTCTGCAATGTTTTTCCTTAGCCTGTTATTTCAGGGAAGGGGTGGGAACAGGGATGTTGTTCTTTGGGTAATGTGTGGGTAGTGATTAGTATTGCAAAAGCCTACAGCTGGACTGCTTAGCTGACAAAAACAGGGAGCATACAACTATATGAGGACAAAAAGGCAGGGGCCCAGCACAAAACCTCTCTAATTTTCTTTTTTAAACAGGAACCATAGTCAGTGAGGGTGTCAGAGTATATACAGCCTGGGAAAAATGCTACATGTCCACATCTGAAATGCTGGAGCTGTCTCAGCCTCCAGCTACACTGGGATGAGTAGCAGGCAGCACAGCTATGACTCTGCCATATGACACAAATAATATTCAGGAGGCCTGAATTGCTCAGCTCTCAATATGTGAGTTACTTTCAAGACTAGAACAACCACTGTCTGTAAAAAGTGATCAAACTCTTTATTGGAACGTATTTTTTACAAATCTGCATGTGTATGAAGGTTGCTGTTCTTTTTCATAAGTCACTGCTCATCATCTTCATGGCTCCTTCATGTATGTGGCTGCCCAGTTGCAACTGGCTCAGAAAATACTTTTTTTTTTTTTTAGAAAATGCACTGAAATGGCTCTTCTGTTCAAATGAGGAGAGCTTAGACTTAGACCTTTATTCAGGAACACACTTTTAACAGATAAAAGCTTCTCTAAGTATGTCTGGATTTACATATAGTTCTGCTGTGCTGTTAGAAATTGAGACTGGAAGTGCTGTTTGGATAGCTTTTGGAAGCTAGACCATCAGCATAAATGTTAAAAAACAAAACATCTAGGCCTGAAACAGCAAGAAAATTACATCAAAACACTTTAATAAAGATTAAATAGGATGTCTGTAATTAAGGAATACTTAAGGAATTTAGGTTAACAAAACAGGATCACGTGGTTAGGAATATTTGGCTGCTTTGGTTAGTGCTCTCTGCATTATCTCCTGACTTGAAGGATTGAACCATGGTCCCCACTGTTGTGGCAACTAGAAAAGAGGTAGGTCTTGAACCTTTCGAGGATTTCACCTTGAGAAACCTGTCAGACTTTCATAAAGAAACTCTGGCTTTTGTGTTACTCTACATGTATTGGTCTTTTCAATAACCTATCTTATTTTATTGGCTTTCAGTGCCTGGGATTGTACAGTTGGTTGTACAGTTGGTTATACAGTTTGTTCCATGTTTGAAATGCTTCATTCCCTTACATTTCATATTCATTTTCAATTAACTTACCCCTATTTCTTCTTAGGGGAAAACCAAAACAAAACAACCCCAAAACAACCCCAAAAGTCCCACCAAAACCAACCAAAGAGAAAATCCTCTCTGGAACTGTGATTCTTCACTGTTTAAGTCATGCTGTATCTTTAAGGATCTGGAACTAGCAGCACTAAGCACAGAGGAACCAACAGTGCAAGCTAGTCTCGATTGCAGTTAAAGATGTTTTACCTGTACAAAAAAAAATAATTCCTAGAGGTGCCAGTTGCATGCTTTCTAGAGCTGAGAATGGGAAGAGAGGAAATAAAAGACAGGTGAAAGGATAAGAAAGGGTTGATTTAAGTAGGCATATAAAGATTTTTTACTAAACTTCTTAATTCCCCAAGATTTGTGTGCACCCTATAAAAAAATCTGTTTCTGCTAAGGCTGTTGGCAAGGAATTAAATAAAAATTGAAATTGGTGAACCAGCCTTGGGCAAGTTGGATTGGATTGGAGGAGAAAATTTCATCCCCTTGTTTCAGATCTGAATAAGTTTAAGATGGCAAAACTGGAACAAAAAAATATCAAACAATACATTTCCAGCCACAAGCACAAAAGCATAGAATCATAGAAAAAAATATGACTGGAAGGGACTTCAGTATATTATCTGGTCCAACCTCCTGCCTTAAGGCAGGATCAAGAATGTATATGTCATTCTTGACAGAAGTTTGGATAACATCCTAAAAGCAGTCCACAGTGAAGCTTACTGCCTTAGTGCTACAACATTTTAGTTTTACCTATAACGTATTGCTTTCTTTAACATCTTTTTAAAGACTTTTTGTTGTTTAAATATTATGACCATAGGCACACACTTGAGGTATAATACATACTAATACAGGTGATTTGGAAAATAATGTGGTATGGACCATTGAAAAATGGAACTGATTATTGCAGAAATTAATTTATAATTTTTTTTAAAGTTTTATAGTAATTCACCATTAATTGCTATAAGTTATACAGTGGTTTGTGTTGGTTGGAAAATGTAAATGCAGGGTGTGGGAGAGATTATGCATACCATCTGTGAGGTCAAGACTGGGTTGGTGTGGGAAGTGAATCCTGATTGTAGGATCCAACAATTACTAATAATAAATTCAAAACTAATATACAAGACACTTCAAAATATGCAAAAAAGCCAATTTCACAGAATATTATTATTAGAGTATTAGTTTGTTGAGCTAATGATTTAAGAATTTATACAAAGCCTACTGATTGGTTTAGAAAAAAATAAACCTGCAATTTGCCTTTAAGTAAATTGTTCCTTTTTTATTATACTCTCTTTGTAGTTTGATAGAAATATAATCATTACTATTATAGCAAGATTTTTTTTCCCTAAAAATCTCAGAGATTTACATTCTAGCTTTTTAAGCAAATATGCACCTACATAATATTTCTGAAGTACTAATCAGAAATTTAAAGTGACTTTAACAGTCAACACAGGAATTACATTTTGCAAAAGTTTGCCCATAGTACGCCACAGCAGGAAATATTAGCTTACTCTCTAGCTGTGCTTCAGTGGAAGTTTAAATAAAGAACTGATAAAGATGTAATTAAAATCTGTCAATTTAAGTATATCTCATAAATTATTAAAATCTCGCTCCTTCATATCTTGCTGTATTTATTCTGCTGTACTCCTCCAGCTCTAGCAATTACTCTTCACAGGGCCAGGCTGACACCTAAAGGGGCCATCTGCAGAACTCAGATAAGGGCCCTGGCTCACTCGAGCAGCTGTAGGGTGGGTGGGAGAGGGTAAGACTGCAGCCTCCAGGCTCTGGGAATGTCTTGGCACTCCTGGTGATATGTGGGAGTGGAGATAGATTTCTGAATATGGTTTTAATATATGGACCTGCATCTTGATGGACGTGAGCAGAATGAAACCTTCCAGGGAACCAATGATACCAATGTTGAAACGGGACCCTTTGCAACAAATGCCCCGATTCTGGACCACCTAAAAGTCCTGAACTTTCATTTGTATAAATGAAATGCTTACTTCAAGATAAAGTCAGAGACTGTCTTCTTAGAAAGCTCCTTGGTCCTAGAACCTATTCCTGTGGAAATTGAAGATTAGCTCCATACCCAACAGGAGAAGAGTGAAGTTTTCTCTGTGTGATTGCCCATTAGACATTAAGTGGCTAATTTGTCTCATTTTACCCAATAAAATTGTTCTTAGATAATTTGATTGCTTCACTTCACGATGTGCTTGAACCATGTGGAGGTGCACTGACTATAGCTGATCTACAGGAGGCAGGAGTAGAGAATTGCAAATAATTTTGGGAAAGTTTTACTCTTGGTACTTAATTAGACTAACATCCTTTTGAGATGGTGGGGTCAGGGATACCCATGAGACTGTGACTGCCAAGAATTCCAGGAGCAGTGGGAATCCACTTTCTGTGGCAAGGGCAGGCAAGGGACTGGTAGCATGTCCCCTCCTAGCACCCCATCAGGATCAGGGCAGACACAGAACCTGTGCCTGTGCTTTGGTCACTTCCCTGGAGACGAGGAGAGGCCAAGGCAGGGATGGGATGTGGTCCTGCAGATGGGCTTGGCTCCCCAGCCAGAGTCCAGCCTTGCTGCATCACTGGAGTGGGAACTGATGGCCCTGGGGCTGATGTGGGGTCCTGGATTTTGAGCAGAGCAGGGGACTGAGCAGGGGCAGGCAGGGCTGGTGGTATTCTTCAGGCCCCAGCTGTAAGTTCTGGTTTTTGTTACGTCAAATCTCCTACTGGGAAAAAGCTTGCCCTATTTTCATCTTTGTAAACACTCTTTAGGTTAGTTTTATTTTAATGTAAACAAGAAAATGTTTAAAATACATTAGAATGTTAGAATAGTGCATAAAATCAAGAAATCAAGTGCTTTTCAGCTTCACATGTCACTTGGATTTCCTCAGAGTACATCTCTCTCTGGGGAAGCTCTGCCTTAAACAGTATTAGTCAGTAATCTTGCAATGCACATGCTGAATTTTAAAAGAGTGTTTAGGTAGCCTCATTCAGTAAGGCTAATGTCTTGGTAAACCTGCACTAAACATTAAAGTGCTTGTTGAGTTAAATTCTGATGCTGGATTTCATGAAAACATTCACTCCACGAAGAGACAATTGCCCTTGATGATCAAGCCCTGCCCTGTGCTCATCATCTGCAGGGGACCATAGTGGGACTGTGACTCCTGTCCTTCACAGGGGTTCTGCTTCCCTCTAGTAAGATTTACACCTAGTAGGTGTGGGCACTGACCTTCTTCTATCACGAATTCAGAGGGTTTGGGATGAAGGAATGGTAATTCAGAGTTTCTTTAAAATTTTGAATTGATCTCTGCTAAAGTTTTTATTCCCTTATTATCTCTTAAGTTAAAATGTGAGGTTAAGTTGTGAGGAGAAGTAACTATTCCATCCTTACTCACAGACATTGTGTCTGACAGAAGGAAATTTCACCAGCAGGATATTTGGAGAGACCAAAAGTAAATTGCTTTCTTGTTTTGGAGTAAATGAGAGCTGGGAGCAAATATATGTTTTGAGTGACTCAAGGCTAAATCTTGATAGCAATTATTTTGTTTCCTCTGAGAAGTGCTGGTGAGAGGCGGTTCATGTTTACTTTGTAGTTCATGAAGTTTGCCTACGAATGAAAATTTCGTGCTAGGTTTCAGATTTATTTTTTTTTTAACAAAAAACTTGTGACTTTTTTGTGATTGGAGTAACTTATTAATCTTGCTTGTGTAAACCATATCCCTTCTAGGACATTTTTCTTGGCTTAGTTGTATAGCTAAAACTTGTAAACATTTCCCAATCTAAGACATTAATTTTTTGGTGTGGTATATTTTGCTGGTTGCTTATAATTCTTTCTTGTAGCTTTTCCCAGAAATTTTGAAACAACCCTCTAGGTTGAATATTTTCTGTGACAGAATTAGTAGTGGGAAAGATACATGGAATATACTTGAGTGTACATGGGTGTTTCTACATGCAAGCAACTGATGAAGCAGCAATATTTAGTGATGTGAAGTGTCATGGGGAAGAGAAACCAGATTAAAAATTTAAGGACTAAATGATCCACTCTATTCTGCCATGGCTGATGTCTAGAGATCTCCCGTGATTACACAATAAAAATAATAATGCTTTCACATGGAGAAATGAATGCTCTGAAGAACAATAAGCAATAAAAATATTAATAAAAAATTACAGCAAACAGAATCACAATTCTGCATCCTGGATTTTTTTATTTGTATGGAGATGAACTTTGACTTACATAAAACATATAGATAGATATGTGCATTCATTCCCTTAATATCTTCTGTTATGACACATGCAGAGTATTGTTCAGTGTCTTATTTTACAGTTTCCTGCAACTGACAATGTTACTCTCTTAAGTTTTCTTTGACATATCTTTAGAAAGAGTTTTAAGTTTAAAATACCAAACATCTGGACTTTAGGAACCAAAGCCATCCAGCAAACATTTGTGTTTTCAGCTCTTGATAATCTTTGACTAAAATCCTGTGATTTGTTTTGGTTTTTTTCAAGACACAATTCAAATTGGAAGAAACCCCAAGAAAAGTCCCTCTATGGCTTATATTAAGTACCCAGAGTCCAAACAGAAGTACTATTCCTATCAAGTTTTTCTGAAACAATGCATCAGCTATGCTGAAACGTTCCATGCCATCAAGTACATGCTACCATTGATGTTTAAAGTTAACTTGCTCCAACTTTCACCACATCTGGTTTCCAATTTTCTATTCCCCTTAAAAGTACTTTTCAAATTTCACACAGCCCTTCTGGGGCTGACACAAAGCACCAGAATAGTAAGTAAAATGAATCACCATGTCTAAGCAGTTTTTAGGCTTTGTTTTTCAGTTAAAGCCACACCTTGAATATATGAGGTCCAATTTTAATTTTTCATTCTGCCTGGAAGAATGTGAATCTCCTTCTTGGGGAGTAGTGAGATTATTTCATTTGGAATGACATTTTTAAACACTTTAAACCAAAGTGGGGACTGGAATATAAGCTCCCCCTTTACAGATAAATATCTCTTCCTTTTATTATTTTTTTTCACTTCTCTCTGGCTTAATGAACATTGAATTTTTCTGTGTAGTGAAATAGTTTCAATAACAACAAGCGAAAGAACACTGTGTGAGACTATCCTGTGATCAGAGCACTCACCTGCAACTAAGAGCAGTGGGTGTAGGTACTCTGTGTCATCCTCAGTCCTAGCAGGCCAGAAGAGATCATTTGCCAGGGGAGCAGGTATTAGTCCTAATAACAGAGTCTCCTCTTACTGCAGTAGTTTAGGAGGAGGGCATGACTTAGTTTTCTTACTGGCCAAGCTCCAGAAGAAGTTTTTTGCAGACAACTGCAAGCAGGAAAAAAACCCCCTACTTCTAGCACACAATAAGGTACTTCAAGGGAGAGAGAGACTTGGGCCTTGCCCTTTCATTTCTCATTTCACGCTAACAGATTCATGCATATTTTCCATTAAAAATCTGGTTTTTATGATCCCTATCTTTAGATTCATCTATGTGCATGCATAAATAACTGTCACTACTTTGACTTGTTGGGATGTCTCCCTTGAAACTTCAGGGCTTAGGACACCGTGATGCTATATCACATTATTTTAAAATCTTTCGTGACTGCCACACTCATACCTTTCATTCATATTTGCTCAGCCTGGGATAGACTCCAGCAGCTCAACACTCTACTGTAATTTGGATGACAAAAATAAATTGGAGAAGCTGTGTTCCAGGGGACACCTCCTGCCCAGAAAGCCACTGCCACTGCTACGTGACAGCTGCACAGCTAAATTCTTTACAATTTCTGAAACAGCAGTCTTCAGCAAGAGCCATCTCACATCTCACCATGACACACCTCAGGGGAATATCCTGTCATTCTGTGATTCCCAGAGCAGACTCAAGTGTATTTCTCTATATATACCAACCATGTACAGCCCTGCAGCCTTCTGTGCACCTATGCTTCACTTTCAGGGACCTGAGAGACTGTCCATCAGTATTTTCATTTAGTAGTTTGAATCAGGCATTTCAATTTGTGATGGGGGATGAGAAAAGGATTTTTTTAAACCTCCCATATGAGTGCGTTTAATATCTTATAAACTCAGATTTTACTGCAAGCAAATGTGGCACTTCACTTGAATTGCTCATGGATTGGAAATACGAGTTTGTTCTGTCTGTGCTGATTTTTCTGGGACATGTTTCTGTGGCCACATTAGCATTTTTTCTGGTCCTGAGCTAACATGTCTTCTCTCTGAGAAGGGGTTTTACCTTTAATCCAGCAATATCTTGGCTGTGGTTCTGTAGCTTTCATGGGGCTTAGGGAGCAATTGGTGTAACCACGCACAATGTACTTGTACTTTAGGTTTGTTTCTTTCCAATCTAATATAAAACAACTTCTACTCTCCTAGTCATCTATACGCCCCCCTGGACTCTTTGTTCCTCTTTTTTTGCAATCTACCCTGTTTAAACCGGCTTTGATCCTCCCCAAGGGAGCTTGTTAGAACATTAGGGTTCCTTGCTGTAGCAAGTGTTTCTTAATGATGATAAAATGTGTGAATTCTTAGGCAATTGCTAAAGTTTCCTCTTAATTTTTCTAGATGATTGAGAGCAGTGAAACTGACTAATCCCAGAAGTAATTTTTGGATAAAGATTAGAATAATTTGTTAACACAAATTTATGGTTATTATTTGTTACAAATACAGAAGCATTGATTGTGTTTTACAGTGCCTCATTTCTATATATTGCAGTATCGGGTATATCTCATCACTCAGGAGAAGAAATAAGAGACTGACATCTGTGCATGTGGACTAAATTGTCTTTGACTCTCTGCAGGCACAGTTGGTATGCTTTTGACCAAATAATTGTTCCAGTGAACCTCAACCCTGATTTGAAATACTTTCTGCTATTTTATTCATAGATAATTTATTTGAGCAGCAAGTGGCAAAAGAGCTGAAGTATGCTAAAAGCTTTTAGATAAGCCAGATTCTATATTTGAGGGGAGTTTTTTTTAATATTTAAGAATCTCCTTTAAATGAAACCACTTTCTAACAATTTTTGTTCTGAAGTTGATTGTCCAGTCAATTTCTTCTGCATATTTTCATGTTCTTTTTCTGTTAAACTCATAAGTGCTTTATGTACTTTTTATTCATGATCTAATCAGCACTACCAAAGAATTTCTTCCTTGAACTCATTTTTCCTTATTCAAAAATGTGCTAAATTAATAGGCAACTACAATTCAATCTCATCATACTGCTCAGCTTTCCCCTCTTTCTGCCTATATAATTGCATGAGAGTGGAGGCAAGCACTCATATCTATATTTCAAACTCCCCATACCCTGAAATAACTGGCAGAATCTTTTTATCTCATTCCTCCAAATACAGTATATAAATTGTCTAAACTTGACTAAATTGTGAGAAAGCGATGGTAAAATCACAGCGTTTTGAAGGAATTCCTGCTTTCAAGTTATTTCAGTAATTTATTTTGAAATGTATGCATGTATAACAAACTATATTCCAATATCATATATGTGCATCTATTTCTGGATATTTAGTGCTTAAATTGTATAGTTCAGTGTAGAATACTGCAGAGTTTAACTGTTTGTCCAGTATGATTTCCTTGGGGAATTCTGTGCTTGGATGAAAGATACTCTTTTTTCACTAATAGCATAAATATTATTATATCCTAAGGTCTTGCATTTGTGTGTAACTGAAAGGCATGTTGAAGATTTGGAATATCCAGAATGAATACAAAACAACAAGCAAAATGAGTCACCCAAGACCATCCTATCTTATGCAACTGTGCAATTATCAATTCAACCAGATGCTCTGAAGCTGACCAAATGTACTGCTGGCCAACCTATGAAATTAAATTTAATGTATAAAAACATAGAGTAATGCAAAGATAAATTATAATACATTTATCTTGTTATTTGAACTGTATAAGAGTAATTCAAATTAAATGATGCATTTGTTTCAAGCACTTCAGAAAAAGCTTAAAAGATCCATGAAAAGAAACATAATTTAATTGATGGAATTTCTTCACTAAAAATAACAATCCTTTCACAAAATTGTGCTTTTATCATATTCATAAATAAATATATATATTCAACATTCAGAGTTTAGAATTTACACTTACAAATTGAATGAGTCTGTTTTTATGTGGTGTAGTGGTCAGACACTAAAACTGATTTTAATCAGGAAAATTCCAGGGCTTGTTATTTATCAACATGGAAATCCAAGTATGCTATGAATATTCTTAGTCACATGCTCATTAGTTGCTCCAAATAGCCCTTAAAGATGTGCAAGGATTTTTTCCTCTGTCCTAGTTTCAGCTGGCATACAGTTACATTTCTTCCTTGTAGGTGGTACAGTGCTGGGGGTTTTTTTGGTGGTTTTTTTTGTTTGTTTTGTTGTTGTTGTTGTTGCTGCTGTTGGGGTTTTTTTAATTAGTTTGAGCATAATATTGCTAACACACTGATTATTCATGGGTTGAACTTGTTGATTTCAAAGGTCTTTTCCAACCTAGTTAATTGTGATTCTGCCATTCTGTGATGTATAATTTTTGCTAAGCAGCCAGTCTTCTGAGTCCAAGAATTTTCAATTTGCCACATTCTCCCAGTGAGCAGCTGCTGAAGAAGCCTTGAGGGAGCACAGCCAAGAGAGCTGAGCTGACCTGGCCAAAGGGATATTCCATAGCACAGAACATCATGTTTGGTGCACAAACTGGGGGGAGTTGGCTGGGAAATGCTGATCACTGCTTGGGGACTGGCCGGGCATTGGTCAGTGAGTAGTGTGCAATTCATTGAGCATCACTTGTGTTTGTCAGGTTTTGCTCTCCTTTCTTTTTGTTATTTACCTTTTCATTACAACAACAACAAAACACTTTTATTTTTCTTATTTTTATTTACATTTTTATTTACATTTTTATTTATATTTTTATTTATTTTTTATTATTTCTATTTCTATTTCTATTTCTATTTCTATTTCTATTTCTATTTCTATTTCTATTTCTATTTCTATTTATTTCTATTTCTATTTCTATTTCTATTTCTATTTCTATTTCTATTTCTATTTCTATTTCTATTTCTATTTCTATTTCTATTTCTATTTCTATTTCTATTTCTATTTCTATTTCTATTTCTATTTCTATTTTTTTATTATTATTTTACTCTATTTAAGTTATGAAACTATTCTTATCTCACAAGGTTTACTTTTTCTGATTTTCTTCCACTTCCTATTGGAGGGAGGGGATTGAACAAGTGCTTGTGTGGTATGTATTTGCCAGCTGAGCTGAAACCACACCTCCTTCTTAGGTATATATACTGCAATAATTTTTTTTTTTTAAATTTGTATATGTTTTTGCTATTATTATTGCTCTTTGTTAGAAAATGAAGCAAATTTCTCAGTACTGAAAATGGATATTTAGATCAATACTATCCACCATGTTGCTGTTAGAACATTTACATATACAGGATCATTTCGTTATTCATAGTATGAGAGATTTGATGAATATAGAACAAAATTAGTACTTTTGACAGTTTAGGCAGTGGCCATATGGTAATTATCAATTTTTTTATTATTGATCTTCATTTTATTGGTTTGATTTAAAGCCTCTCCTCTTTATATGTCAGCTTGAAATGCTTTCACATATGTATCTCTTTTTTTAAATTCAAGTTCCAATATTGCACATCTTTTTTGAGTTCTTTCATTACATTTCAGTTACCTGCTGACCCTTAAATTTTTTAAGGCATCTCTGATGAGCCTTTTTGTGCAATTTTTAAAATAATCTTTTATTTGGCTATGAATGTACACCAATTCCATGTTGTAAAATTTTTTTAGTGAGTAACAGACATAACAGAATATGATAAAATATTGATAAACTTTGATGAGTCATTAGTATATCCTGAGAATATTGCATGGGAATTTTAAATGATACATTATGACATAAAGATATTATTAAGGAGATGCTCTGTGTGAAATATTGCAATATCCCCAAAGCTATTGCAGTATAATAGTCAGTCCACAGCATTATCAAGCTTGAATTTGGGTATCTTTCTTAGTATTTGTCAAAAATATACCACCTTTGATGTAGACTGCTGTTTCATACTAAACACATACGGTGACACATGATAGAGACCCGCTCACAGTATTTATTTCAGTCATTCTAACCATGGAGGTAAGAACCTATTGATTCTAAGGCAGAGGGAATAATCACGCTCAGAAATAAACCAACCTAAGACTGTATTCTGCAGATTAGATGGCCAGAAACTGAGTGTCTTAGTCTCATGAAATTGTAATTTATTCTGAATGACTCCACTGCTGACTCTATCACTGGATGAGAAAAGAAAGACAGAATGAGAAATACAAGGTGTTTGTGAATTACAGCTGCTGAGAGTTTGAATACTATGTTGTTTTAAAGAGATAAAAATATTTTACTGTAGATTACTGTAGATTACACAATTAATAAGTTGGGAGAGGGAAGTCAGTATTTATTCAATGAAGGTAGTTCAGGAATTTGATTCAAGTAGAAACTAACTTTGGGTAAAAAATATAATGTTTGTTCTGGGAGGAATCTGGTCATTGAACCTTCTGAGTGCCATGAGAAGCACTAGGGAAAGAACTGAGTCTCCTGTAGATCCAAATCTTGGCCCTGTCTGAAATGTTGGGATTGTTGGTATGAGCTCAGGATCCTCCAGCTATGATAATTCAGCCTTTGGGCTCATTACTGAGTGACACTGCTCTCAGGACACAGGCAGATGACACAACCCAATCCTTGCAGTGAACTGGTTCTACCACTGGCTGCATTGTTCTCTCCTCTCCTGCTATTTGTCTCGTCTTGCTTTTATAGTGAACAAAAACCTGGGGTGAATATTTTTCTTCATTAAATGAAGTGCTTTTTTTCCATAGCAGAAGGGATTCATGTGAAAACATCAATGCAGAGATTAATTTACAAAACTGAATAAAAATGAGTGGCTCGATTGTTTTCCAGTCTATAGAATCTGCATACTCTTGTAGCACAAGCTCAGTCTCAGGTACAAACAATGTAGCTCATGGGTAATTAGTTTGAAATATATCCAGCTGTAAATTCGTATATTTTCACTGTTCTCTGGAATGTGAAAACAAAAGTGCAATTTATTTAGATGTTCATTCAATAGTGATAGCCACAGTAATACTTTTGCAAAGTTATAAAGTGCTTAAAGTAAATGCAAAATCTTCTTCCATTTCACTCAGGAGCTAAAGCTGAAACAGATATTCAAGCCATCAACCTCAGTTCCAAAAAATATAATTTAAAAAATCACCCTGAAATACATAGGCAGTTTGCTCAGGAAGCTGGCACGTGGGTGTGATAGATATTTAAATATGCTACCTTGCAAAAGATCAAGACATTAAGCAGACTAGTAGTCAAAGTGACATGATTTAACTGAGCTCTTTAATACTTTCTCCAACACTGGATAAAAGTAGCCTCATGTCTGCTGAACTATTAGCTCAGTTTGGAATATCTAGGCCCATAATTGTGGAAGGATCTCTCAAAGAACTTAAATTTTAATATTATTCTAATAGCTACCTGTTTATAAATTGGAAAGCTGAATTGGGACTTCAGATGTTCATATTAAAAACAAAACCAACCAACCAAAGAAACAAAATTTATATCTGGTTTTAAAATAAGTGCATCCCTTCAAGCTAAATAAAAATTAAATTCAAAACAAGATTTGAGTTTTAGAATATTGGTTCTCCTTCTGGTTTTACACTGCACTTATTCCTTTGATTTACTCCGATGTGAGATCAGTATGGGCACTGGTTTCTGCACTATGCTTTATCCTTTTGATATTCATGACAAGCCAAGTCTAATTTACCTGAGTGAATAATTCCTGTATTGCAAACAAACGTGCTGAAAGGACTTAAAGGGATTTTGAACCAGCATTTCTGTGGGTAGGGGATGTACTCTTAATTTTGAAAACCAGATTCTATGGGATCTATTCAAAATGAACTACCGTTTCATTTTCACTACTGGTAAATTAATAAATCTGCACAGATTTTTCTCTTTATTGCTTTTGATTTGTAAAGAAAAATATCACATTACAGGGAAAAAATATGTACAAATAAGGCAAATAGGTTTAATTTGTAAATTAAAGGGATTCAGAGACATGGACTCAAAATATTTTTAAAAATATTATTTTAGTACTTGTGTCTTCTCTTTCTAAGGTTTTGGATATGATGCAGGTCAAGATAGCTGGAAAATGGCAGCTAGGAAAAATTGCAAAGATAAAAGATCTGATGGAAATTTAGTGAAGAAACTGCTGGATTTTTGAAGTGTGATATGATTTAGGTGTTTACTTCATTTAAGTTACAGACATCAGTAGCCTTTTCATCCTTCCATATGAACTTAAATAACAAGAAAAGCTAGGATTTATACAAAAAATAAGAGGGAAGAAAAAGTTTGAAAGTTTAGATGGGATTATTCCTTCACCTTCAGTTTATGTCTGAAAATAAATAATGAAATTAAGAGAATTACATGATTTTAACTCCAAATAGACCTAGATATAAACAGTTCGTTTTTCCTTATGTGTGTGGTACCTCACGGGAAGCATTGAGAAGGCTTGTCATAGGCAGTTTGATGTCCAAAGAAGAGAAGAAGGCGCAACCAAAATTATTGAGGAAATATCAGGCAAGAAGGAGGATCTTAAAACAGGGTGTTCAGGACTAGAAAGCTGTTTAACTTAGGGAGGAAAAGAAACCTGCTTTAGATGGGTAGAAAGTGCAGTGTTGTGACAGGAAATTTTTGAGAGGATTTAACAAGTTTCAGAATTGTTTTTCTTCTTCCTAACAAGAATGTCCTAGCCATACAAACTAGACATCTGGCACAGTTATTAAGTATACCAGATTACACTAAATGGTTATGACACATGTACCCATGTGTGTTCAAAATGCATAAACTCCAGTCTGCCTATCTTTCTAGCTGTAACCTATAGCTGGATTTCTTTCTGTTCAGTAAAATAAATAAAAAAACCCCAAGATATGAAAATCAGGTTTTTCTTCCAGGTTTATCTTGCACTGTGTAGTTTAGTTGCCTCAGAGTACCTGCCTTCCTCCTGTAATTTCTTCTGGATTCAGCTGGGGAATTTCCTCTGGCCTCGCTTGCTTTCTGGCATATAGTGCCCTTTCTGACAATTTGACTTCAGGTTTCTCACTGGTATTCAAGAAATGTAGCTTGAATCAATTGTATACCCACTGTGATGTATGCCTTAGACCACGCTGGAAAACTACTGGAGTTTGGAATGGAAAAAAGATCCTTTACTGATTTTTTTTTTTTTCATTCAATAGCAGACATAGTGCAATTTGTCTTAACTCTTCTTACTGCTTTATAGGAACACTCAGTATACATCATGATATACTTAATTCATTTATACCCTTGTGGCCCTGGTTAGTGTGTTCCTTTTCCTGGTGTTCTCTTTACTTGGAAGTAATCAGCTAAGAATTCAGTATTCCTTTTTCAGCAGTTTGCAGCATATAGAAATCATTATCATATGATAAACATGTATATAGACATTGTCTGAACTTTTGACAAAATAAATGGGCAGTCTTTCTTTTTTCCCTTTTTACAGAGGTTCTGAAGCTAATCGGGCTGAACTGAAACTACAAGAAAAGAGTTTGTTGAGAGGAAAATTTTCTGACAAGAAGATGATTTAAATAGGAGGTATGCACAATAATTAAATGCATGGATTCCTGATTACAGACTACTTAATCACAGGATGTGTGTTTTCAGGAGGAAAAAACCTCTTCCCTTCATTCCTCATACTGTCCTAACCTCCAAATGTCACCAAGAAGACATACGTACTGTTTTATGAGTTATGTCACATGAGTGTGACAAAAACCTAATAAGCCTTTGTGGATCCTAATGTTTCATCATCAGTAAAATATACAATCAGCTGTTATGAGTTTTGTTTATAAGCTAACAGGTAGAGCCTTTTTCTTACAAACAGAAGTTATGAAGTATAAATCAGAGATGTAATGATGTGTTCTGCACTATGTGATATAAACATTCTTAAGCATGAGTAGGATGTAAGTAATTAAGGAGTAAACATTGATTTTAAGAATTGTTTGGGGGACATTGTAGGCAGTATATCGTGCACAGTTTGGGGTTGTTTATAGTTATTTGCCTCAAGAAATAGTCCCAGCTGCTACATCTAAACAACAGTAAAAAGAAAACAGTGATATAAATGAAGAGAAAATTATAAAATCATTTTGCCTAAACAAAACAATTTGAAGAGTTTAAAACTGGCATTCAGACCCTTTAGCTAACAGTGCTAACATAGTAATAGCTCTCTTAAGCTTTGAGTATCCTGTGCTCCATTTGTCAGTTCCCATGCTAGAGCAATAAATATGATGAAAGCCAAGAAAGTATTGACATAGACATTTAACAACCCATCCATTTTAGCATTTTGCATTCATGGAAGATCTGATAGCAAATGTGGCAAGCTGGTAAGACAAATTAAAAACAAAAAACACCAGAAAATTCAAAACACCAAAAATATTAATTGGTACCCTACAGAGGGATGTAGCCATTATTTCCCTTTGCAATGTCATGCTAATTATGTGGCCAAATTTGTGAGCGTTTGTGTGTTTGTTTTTCTTTCCAAATAAGACACAAAATGAACTAAAAATAACCATAAAGGATTTTATCTAGGAAAGTCTGTCTTACTCTTCAATTCTAGGAGTATACTTAGGATATGCTGCTACCCCTCTCTGCCACTTTTTGTGTAGTTCTGGCGGTGCTGTTCACTGGCTGCTTGTAAGTCACTGAATTTGGCCAATTAAACCACAAACATCTCCCGTTTGTATTGGAAATTGCAAGTCTGTAATGATTTACAACAATAAATGCACAACTGAAACTTCTTTAGTGTCTATGAAACTACATTCTAATCAGGTTCATGGAAATGGTAATACGATGGGGTGAATATCTAATCAGAGCATACAGTCATAAAATACAGCTGAACTAATCCAGTCTATTGGCTTCATTAATCCTGCAACATTCTGGAAATGCACACTTCCATCTCTGGAGATTCTAAGTAAATATGGCTGCTCAGCAGATATAAGCCAGTGTCATTAGTATATATGTTGACTTATATAGTAAAATTAGGCTGAAAGCTTTGTGGTTTATGTCTTATAGGACTATCTGTCAGACTTATACATATCTATAAGATGTGCCTGTTTTATTGACAAAGCTATCAAAATTGGGAAGTACAAAATGCAAACAGGACACAAAGAGAAGGAATGGCAGTGTGTTTTACCATGCTAGCATGTGTAATTTGGAAAAACTTTGAAGCCATTATTTTAAATTAAATAATCAGTTCAACTAAAGAGACTGTAAAAATGCAAACATTCTTGCCTTGAAAATTCCTTTCATGTCCATAGACATTCTGCAGCTTGCAGCTTCTGGGTCTCTAAAGTAAATACTTAAAAATTTAGATTTGAGGCTATGTTGGATCAGCAATTTATTAGTAACTAGTTTGCATGTAGTACATAGTAAAAGCATATGTAAAAGTATATATTACTCTGCAGAATTCTGAAAAGGTGCTCTCCTATTTGTCCATGTACATTTCTTTTACTTGGTTTTAAAAACATTTTGCAACCTCCCTTTTTCCATTAGCAAGTTAGTGCACTGCTGCATATTAGAAATCTTATTAATATTCTATTGTCTTATTATTAGCTTTTCAGTTGCCAAAACATCTCCGATTGCTTTCTGGTAGCTCAAAGCACCTAATTAATCTGCTCCATAAACCAACCGCAGAGCAGAAAGTCAATAATGTCGCCAAGTTTCTCTTTTCCTTGTAGCACTACAGATTCAATCAGAAAATCTCACCAATGTCAGTCAGAAAATCTTACATGAAATATTTGTTGTAATTAAGCCTTATCACAGGATGAACACCTGGGCTTCACTTCAACATTTATGCTTTATGTCTTGCTATTTATGTAGCAGCAGGATACCTTATGCTGCCACAATAAAAGTGCTTTCATTGGTGCCGTGTCTGAAGATGCAGCATTTGCAAAGCTGCATACGCACATGTATTGATCCACAGAAGATAAAGCACAAGACAAACATAAATTTGTCAAAATAAGTCAAAAGGGAAATCAAGATGGGGCACAAGAGCTACATAACTAGATTCACACAAATAGCTGTTTTGCTTTGATAACACCAGAAATCTTATCCAATATTACAAAATAAATAAAATATTACTTAATCAGATATGTTATTCTTGTTACATAAAACAAGAGAAATGTCACTATCTGTGTCAAACTTCTGTGTTTTAAGGGCAGAATTCTGCTGCCGTATTTAAAAATGCTCCAAAATCTTCCATGGACTTTCCTCTGGAAATATATAATGCTAGACTGCTGGTGGTGCTTTCATACCAAACCTAGTAGATGAAACATTTCTGGCCCTTAAAACCTATGCACCGGGGAAGGCTTTGAGGCAAAAGCAATCCAAAGTTTTGCTACTCAAGCAGATATTGAAAACTTATAGCGGAAGATAACTCCAGGTAAAGTGAATGGAAGGATTTTTGTGGGCTTTGGTTTATTTGTGTAGCATATGAACTTCCATTTTTTTAGTCCTTTGAGGGTTTTTGATTTCTTTTATGCAAAACCATGGATGTAATGGATTGTGGCTTTCTTTTATCAATTATCCAATCAGTTCTACTTGTCTTTCTGTTGCCTTTTATAACTTCTTTAATAACTGCTCACTTGGAGAAATTGAATGAACTATGAATAAACCATTGCTTTTATTAACATTCTTCATATAACAATAGAAAATTTCAGTTGCAGTTGACTTAATATTTCCATCATGTAATAAATATATTGAAATAAGGCAGTTAAACATTAACAAGTTGTTCTGCATCTATGGGAAAAAAACAGAAAGTTTACATCACATTTTTTTTCTTGTCATTCATGGAAATGTACTGTGGTATATCACTTCTGGATGTATCAGGATGTCTCCTATTAATCTAGGCTTTCAGGAAACTACTCTGCTTTATGTTGTAGGTCTTGATATCCATCTTTTTGGTGTGTTTTGCTGCCTTTTTCTGAGGCTTATGGAATTGAAATTTTTCTATCCATTGCTTAGATCTAAAGGTCCAGGCACAGGTATTTTATTGTTTGGTTTTATTTAGAAAAAATATTCAAATTTGCATAAGACTACTTAATTTAAAAACAGAAACTTAATTTTCAGGCAGCACCATCGCATTGTTATTTATCAGTATAAGCTAGCATCAGCAAACTGTGCCATCCACAACTAGAAATATTTTTGTAATTCTGGAAAAAATTCCTACTGTTTTGTTCTCATCTTCTGAGGAAACTCGCATTTCCCCGCAAGCAATTATTTAATGTATATACATATGTGTATATATACATCTATAAATTTGTAGATACAAATACATTTACATATTTATGCAAATATGTGAAAATTATGTACATGTATTATAGCTATAATACACATGTATGAAGATACTACATATATTTATGAGTATATATGGCTTTTGTTTTATTATTGGCATAAAAAGCTAGTTTGTTATGAATAATTTTTTTTTCATTCTGGTTTTCGAGATGAACAATTTGTCTCCAAGAGCAGGAATTTGTTAAAGGATCAGGTAGAGCATTGAGTTCAACCAATGACCTAACTCCAGCCTGCCAACTAAACCAAGAGCCACATCCAGTCTTTCCTGAATCTCCTCCAGGGATGGTGGCTGCTCTGCTTCCCTGCGCAGCCCATCCCAATGCCCAGATTTGAAAGAGCTAGCTACTAAACTCAGAACTGGGGAGGCACAAGAGGGAAAGGCTGGAGGGAAATTTGGAAGGATTTTTTTCCTTCAATTCAGAGAATCAAAATCTGGTAGCCTTGCTTCTACCTACCAAAAGATAGGTAACTAGTCCGTCTTGGTTTAGGTTGAATTCTGGTCAAGGAGGGCACACATTTCAGAGAGCCTTTAATGATCTCAGTTGTGATATGCCTGTTTTAGAAATTAGGAATATCAGATGCGTTATCCTTAACAGTGTGGAGTTTTAAGAACAGTGTCAACATTTTCAGCTTCACCTGGAAGTGAATTAAACATTAACATTAAAAATTTATTATCCTAAGGTGATGTTCCCACTATGCCATAGAGAAATTGTCAGTCTTAAAAGGAAAGATGGGGTATATAAACTAAGGCAGTTTTCTTGGCTTTGGTTTAAAAAGACTGAAGTTGTGAATAACATATATGAAGAAGTAAGAAATCTGTTCTTCACTCAGTATTTCATATTGAGTTCAGTATTGTTAAATCTTTTATTTTCAAGGCATGATATATTTCCCCACAGGTTTCTTTACTGTTACATTTCATCAATTTGCCAATGTCCCTGTGAGAGCTTTTAGTAATATCTGTATATTGTTAATATTTGAACTGTTTGCAAATAGGCATCTCATTTAGAGACAGTTTAATCTCTAGAGGTAGATCAGTACCACATCCCAAGAGACCTTTGTATAATTGAAGCATAAATATAAACATTGCATTGTTCTTTAATTCAGTCATGCATTGCTACATACACAATCCACACTCAGCATATACCTTTTTAATTCAAAGTGAAAATGTTACATAATTGTGGTTCAATTGTGGTATATTTACAAGCCAATTTTAATATCAGATTTAGAGATCATATGTGGTGTGATGATAAGAGAGACAGTTTTCTTGAGAGATGTTACAGAACTGCCTCTGAAAGCATCATATTTTGAGTGGAAAGAGGTATTCTAAGTAGTAAGCTAACTTTTGAGAGGACAACAAAAACATCTTATATATCATTAAAATAAGAACTCATTGTTAAGTCTTCCTGGTATGACTTAACCATGGATACTTTGCCAGGAGGACACTGAAAGGCTAGTTTTTAGTAGATGGTAATTACTAATATTGTTTAAATTAATTACTTTATATTTTCTTCATGAAGAACACCAGAGAAGACTACAATGTAGTCTATAGTTATAATAGTATCTGAAGAAATTATATATGTTGCAGAATAGCTGCACTAAACTATCTGATTTGAAGTGTTATGTAAATTTTAAGAGTTGGGATGTCTTTCTGAGGTGTGAGTTTTCTCAAAAAAGATGGCAGTGGGACATGTCATTGGCTGCAGGAAGGACAGAGGACTTCGGTTAATAATAATCACCACAGAATTTGTTCTTGGCTTGGGATTTGTTCCACTTTTTATCAAAGTGAAAAGACAAATAAGCCTGTTTACTCTGATTAGCAATTAAAAAAGCCGTGGAAAAAAAACCATCAACCACCACTGATTTCTTTTATAGCACAAAACTTTCTCACAGAAAGGCACAAAAGTCCCACCTTGCTGCATTACGAAATTACTGAAACATTTTTTTACCATTTCTAATTTCCTGCAGAATTTTTTTTTTCTTGAGTCTTGAGAAGATCTGGGTTTGTTATCATTTCAGTCAGTCTATCCTATCGGTCCTGCAAACAGTCTGTGCTCTGCTCATTGCAGTTTATGGGATTCTGCATAGTTGTGTCCAATATCCTCTTTCTCCCAATTTGTGCACAATCACATAACTAACAGTGAAAATTATAACCTGAAAGATTTTAATACTAAAGACATGCTTTTTTTTCAAAACATGCAACCGTAATTGTTTTTTTTAAAAATGTATCTCAAAAAGACATTGCGAATTATGTTTTGAAAACCTTCCAAAATAATGACCTCTAAATAATCTACCAGACCACAGTCGATCTCCTCTGTTGACAAGGCCTCGAGGGCTTTTCTTGATAGGATTCCACTTCAAAGCAGGCAGCCCGAGTTGCACACAAAGAGAGCTTGCACTCTTTTAGCTTACGGTGCAATCTGGCTTTAAATTGCTCAGCTCTGTATTGAACTTTAACTAAATTTCTGCTCTAGTTGCTTCAAGAGTGTCAGACATCAGATCGGAGGTCTGAAGAGCACTTAAAAATGTGCTGTACAAACAGCATTGTAGGCAGCTATCACAGGACACCAGTTAATTAGATACCGTGCCAATCAAACAAGTGTCAGTATTGTATAAATTGGCAACATAAATTAGCCAAAACAAGTAGTCTAAAAATTTGTTTTTCGTGAAAAAAAGAAAAGGTAGGAATTGGGGGAGAGAAGGAGAATATTTATATCATGTAGCAGTTTCTCATATCTAAAAGGATCTAGATCATGTTATTTCTTTGATTAATTCCAGGTAGATTTTAAATATAAATCAACATAGTTTCTGAAAAAATATTCGAGTTCATTTATGCACGTTGAATTTAGAAGATCCCTCTCAGAAGTCATAAAAGCTGCTTGTAAGAACTACACTCTTCCCCTTTTTTGAGAATATAGAAAGGAGTTCTGCATCTGAACAAACGCTTTCCACAAGCCATGAGCTCCTTACCATAATTCTGTGTATAAAACCAGCAGTTTTCCAGAAAGCAGTGAGGTTGGTTATTGCTTAGCTGCACACTGTGTACAGGAAAGTGGCTCCTTTTGCTAAGCTGGAGCCATGTGGCCATCCTGTTCCCAAGTACAAAACATTGAAGCTTAAGGAGTGAGCCTTTCTTCCCGATGCCACACAGCTAGCCAATTAACTTAATGGAATTGCTGAGGCTGAGTTTTAGTAAATCAAGTTTAAAGTAGACTAAATAAAACATAATTATTTAATGTCAATAAATGCTGAATCAAAATTTCTCTTTAGAGGGGCATATTGAGATAAATGTTGGAGAATGTGCTCTTAGGAGAAACACTCTAGCTGCCACCCTTACATTTAAAATGCATGGACAATCTTCATACATCTGGGCACAAATTTAGAGGAAAGACTATGCAGTGTGAATTGCCAAATTGATCCAATGATATCTACTCATTCCCATAAATCAATACCCAAGTGGCAATAATGTAATAACATTAATAAGGTATGAAAATTTATAAATAGATATAGTATTATATTTCCACTTTTAAAAGTGTCTGCTTGTCTCTTAAAAGATTAAGGTAGTTTCAATTATTTTTCTGGATCCTACATAAATTGTGTAGGTTTTATTCAATACCTGTTATCTTGATGTTTTACTTGCTTGCATATTTGGCAAACTACTACAAAACACAGAAAGTTTCCTGACTCCAATGAGATTGGATCACAGTCACAAAATCCCTGGATAATTAAGAGATACTATTCATGCTTCTGCACTGCCCTATTCAGCGATGTGACCACCACTTTTGCACAATTAAAGCAAATAAGAAAGAGACGAAACAAATATCCATATGTTTGCAGAACATCTTTTGCTAATAAAAATGAAATTCTGATTGGAACATTCAGATAAACTTACTACATTAATTATGGAGGGTTTTTTAAATTTTGCTCTCATTTTCTTTACAAAATTCATTTAATTGACTATTTGCTCTATTTACTCATTACTTGTATTTGTGACGAAAAATGACACAGAAGTTTTCAACTTCAACTGCTGAGTTTGAGCGTTGAATGGTCAATAAGAGGTCCTGTTTAACCTGCCATGTCAGAGAAATTATTGTATCTTTGTGATTTATAAACTCTTAATAAGCTATTATAGAACTTTTTCCAGCAGTCCTATAAAGTTTAAAGTCAGAACTTGCTGAGTCACTCCATCCCTCACTCGCATTTCCACCAGCCCTCAAGCTTCCTCTTATTCAAATGAAGGAATCTTTTGTGCATCTCCTTTTCTTAGGAAACAATACAAGTGATAAAAACCTATCTTATGAAAAATACTGTAGTTCAGAATTTTGACAAACAAGTTTTAACGTTTTTGGCCCTCCCTATTATGATTAAGAGGAAAGGACTTGGATTTTTTCGAACTAAAAATACAAAATATTTTAAGAGTCACTTCCTTCTGTGAAGTGTCCCCATCCCAGTCATCTTTGTAGTAGTGTAAATGTTGTCTAAACTAATTGGGGAAAAGATGAGAAGGGCAATATTTTTTTTCTCGTAAGAGTTATCACAAAACTTTATGCCAGGAATATGATGAGGAAATGTTTTATACAGGAACATAAATAAAAAGAATTTAACATTGTTCTTTATTTTCTGCCAAGAAGGCTGAGAACTCCCTACCAAACATTCCCTGAGTCAGCACAGCAAGGAAACCCCATCCACCTCCACATTTTTTCACTCTGTTACACTTACATTTCATTCTAATGATTGCTGCACTGCCTTGGGAAGTTGTGGGGTTTTTTTTCAGTATGAAGAGACAGCAGGTGCTCTGGCTGGCATCACTCATAACCAACCTCTCACACCTCCCTCTGGCCCCTATATCCAAAAATAATATTTTCAAATTTCAGATATAGACATTTTGAAGTTATATGATGAATGGGTGTTTTTTCCAGCTCGATAGACAGTTTTATTCTGAGAAAGAGGCAAACATTTTAGGAATGAAAGGGCCTACTACAGTGCTAACACCTTTTCTGATTTAATACTTATATTCATAGCAGTTCTTTCGGGAGATCCTACATTTTCTTGCCTTCCACTTAGATAGGGATCTTTCTGTCAGATGATAGAGAAAAAGCCATATTTACTTTGTAATAATGTTAAATCCATCCACAAGTCAGATTTTCTGAGGAGTATATATTTATTATATTTTTTCCAGAACCAAAATGATTGGCTGATTTTTGTTTTAAACTGAATACATATCATGACACTGCACTTGGAGCACTTGATCTAGTTCTGGCATCCCCAAGACAATGAAAAATCTTCAACCTTTTGGAACAGGTCTAGAGGAAGTCTATGAAGTTGGTCACTGCTGGAGACATCCTATGAAAATGGCTAAGAGAGACTGGGTTGTTTAGCCTGGAGAAGGAAATACTCCACGGGCACCTTATTATGGTTTTTCTGTGTTTAAACAGGACTTGAAACAGAGATGGAGAGAGGTTTTTTACAAAAAATCTGTGGTGACAGGGCAAGGAGCAATGGATTTAAACTGAAAGAGGATAGATTTAGACCAGACATAAGGAAAAAATTCTTTAGGAAAACTTTGGTGAGACACTGGACTAAGTTGCCAAGAGAGGTTGTGGATGCCCCTTTTTTGGAAGAGTACAAGGCCAAATTGGTCATTACTTTAATGAATCTGATTTGATGAGGTGGCAGGGTGGTTGGACTGAGCAATCTTTAAAGGTCTCTTCCAACCCAACCCATTCTGAGGTTCTGTGATTCTGTGTTTAATGTATGTCAAAAATTGAGTGGATCCATAATTTACAATATCTTACCATGATATGTTCTATTTGGAAAAGGTGTTAAAATGGAGGAAGATGATACACTAGTAATAACAAGGAACATTGCACAACACAGAATAAATTCAGAGAAGCACAAGCTAGTCTCAGGGAGGTTGGATAACTTTACCCAAATCATGGTAAATTTCTAGTCACACTAAAATTAATGAGAGGTTCTTATTCTTATAGCTCAAATCAACTGAAAATTATACACTGGGAAGAGAACTTTCACAGTTCCTAATTATTATAATTTTACTTGCATTCACCATACAACTGCGGTCTGAAACAAGACTTTCTTAATAATGAGCAAGTATCCATAACAGTTGGGAGAGAAAAAAATCAAAACCGAGTCAACACAGCCATTCAAAGGAGAGATGAAGAGACTATACAGCCACCATGAACATAGCACTTGAAAGACATCATTTTGTCCAGTTTCAGACTTTTCTGACAGAACATTAAGAGTCAAAGTAGTATTTCTAGCCTTGCACCACCTGAAGACAAGCAAAATATTTATCATGCAAGCATTTGTTAGGATTACAAGGTACGTTTGTGTTCCTCATTACAGGAAGGAATCATAGTAGTACTTTAAGAGAAGAAGATTTAAAAATAAGTTTAAATAATTTCAAAAGAAGGAACAAAATTACAGTTTATAAGAATGGACAATGCATAAATAGCATTTGTTTCTACCTGCTTTATTCCTGCTTGAACACAGAAAGCATGAGTATGTTATTGCAAATAGAACTGTTTGAAGTTCTGCAAATATTTTGGAAACGTACCATACTATTCACACAGAGGAAACTATTTTATATCAGAAACCCCAACAGGCTTTTTTAATTCTTGTAAACATCAGTCCTGCTTGAACGAGCTTCATTTGCTTTCAGTAAGTGCTCATTCAAGTAAAGCATTGTAGGAAAGTCCCAGAAGTTTTCTAGAAATTCACAACTGAATTTTTAAAACTCAATATACATGCCAATACTTGAAAGAAGCAAGGTATTAAAAGAGAAATATTGGTTTCCATTTAAATTCTCCAGATATCTTAGTCTGACTTTCTACAAAAGTTTCATGAAATTGTTTTGTTAAGGCTGGCCAGTAAACAGCTGAAAGTGAAGATAAAGTCCAGTTATCCTACTGTGCTGTTTATCTGGGTTTTATAAAGGCTTAATCCAAAGCTCTTCCAATGTAAATCCTTTGGTGAATTCATTGACAAGGGCTGTCCTCATACATCGCTTATTTTGCCACATTTTAGTCTTGTGCATTTGTTTGTTAGCATTAAAATTTTTGAGAAGATTTCAAAGTCAACTGAGTTTGAGTTTCTGCTGCTGAATTCAGATCAGAATGTCATTAATAGAAAATTATGTTTAAAAAAATAACTATTTCTGTATTTATTGATTTTAGAAGATGGTTTAAGCATTAAAAGGTATGTCGATTAGGGTCTGCCAATCTCTATTCTATCTATCTGCTTGTTATTATGAGATTTAAGTATAGATCTTAAATATTCAGTTTTAATTAAGAAACTCTTTTTCTTCCCCCAAGTATTTCAATTTTCTGTGTAAATTCAAGCATGTTAACTCTGAATATTTGTGAAAAGCTGAAGTCTTTGACCCAGTTTTTCTCATGAAAGCCACACACTTCAAATATGCCAGCCCAAATCTGCTGAATACCCATGGGAAACATGAAGTACTGCCTTCTACTCCACCAAGGTTCCTTTCCTCTCATTTTTCTCGCAAAACAATAAATATTTACAGTGAAGAAGGATTGGAACTTCAGTACCAAGTGCTGCACAGCACATATTTTCTTCTGTGGAAGACCCAGCAACACTCACAGTGCTTTCTCTGCCCTCCGTGGCAGCCTCACCATTGTTTTGTGAGTGGGGGCAATCAATATGATCTAAAATGCAAACTGTGAGTCTTCCTTCATTAGGTGTGACTTCCTACCTGTGACTGCTACTTTGAAATCCATTGCCTTTTTAAATCCACCTGTTGTGCCTTTAGGGTTAAAAAATGTGTTTTGAAATATGCATCTGCACACCATACAGTCCAATAAAGCAGCCTTTGGAAATAAGAGTGAAATGAAAAGACATTTTCTTATTACTAGAGAACTAAATAAAATACTCTTTTTCAAGAAAAACACCAAAATATATGATTATGTTTAGCAAGCTTTCCAAGTCAGATTTTGAATTGTTGTTTCAGAATGAAACAAGAATTAAGTTAAGTGGGTGCTCTAGTCTTGCTCTAAATAACTTGTTATATTTTGGATATTCAGTATTTTTTAAAAAAATGATTCTCCACAGACTTCTATTTAAGAATCTGGAAACATAATCAAAAGTTAGCAACGATAAGCAGAGTGGGAAATTATGAGAAAAAGGAAATATGAATATTTAGTCAGGTGACTAACCTGGTAGTTGATATTATTTGAAGAGGCAATCTTTTGATATTATGAGAAAGAGAAGACAAGACAGATGAAATAAAGATAAATTGGAGACAAAAATATGTTGCTGCATAAGATTAAAAAAGGGGGTGAAAACAATGTTTCACAGGAAAAAAATTTTAAATAAAATATACTTTTGCTAATATCCTTAACTATTTGACATATTATTTAAATTCTCACTATTGGCTTTACTAAATTCCAAAATGTCTTTTTTGATGGAAATAAACTCACAAGAACTTTTAATAAATTTAATTAAATTTTAATTTGAAAGTCGCCTCTAGCATAATCTTTTCAAGCATTTATAACATGTATCGGTCTACTTATAAAAGAAAAATATTATCTCCACCTTTGCACTTATGGTGTATACATAGACATAATAAATCCCACATATTTTGAGAAATTGAAAAAGTTCCCATTTTAAAATAGAACATTATACCATTTCCTAATATAAAACTTCTGGAGCATTCATACTGACTCTATTGAATCTCGCATAAAACAATCTACATTCATCTTTTCACTGGGTTTCAACTACTGAGTATTCAACACTTTGGTAATTGCTTCCAAATGAATTCCCCAAAATGCAACATACTTTTTCGGAGAAAATCTCATATTGTGTCAAGATAACTTTATCCACTGAAATGAAGTTAATAAAAGTATTTTAGAATCACTGCTAAATATTTGTCCGGATAAACATAAAATGTTTTCCTCCCATAATTCTGTTTGGTCCTGATATATTATTACTAGGATACTTTACAGGCACACAAGCATTTTAAACAAGCATGACTTAAGCATTAAAAATTGTCCAGCAGAATCTAAAATAAATATATATTTGTTCTTTTCTATTGTCCGAAGGTATACCTTCCTTCATCTTGCCTGCCTGATTCTATCAGCTTTAAGACTTTTTTTTAAAAATGGGGAACCCTGAGGGATTGATGACCTAAAGTATGAAGTTGACCTGTTTTTTGAAATGGAAGTGTTTACTAAAACTTTTTTAGTGGAAAATACAGTGATGTGGAGAATACTACATCCATGCATCCAAGACAGGCAAAGTGAAATAGCTCATATAATTTTAAATTGTTTATGCATACAGAGAAGTTCAGTTAACAGCTTCTGCTGCATAACTTTCATGAGCAAATGGCAATTTTTTGTCCAGTAACCCTATGTCATATGCATCATATAAATGGGGAAATAGGTGTAAACTTATGCTCTTTCTCAGTAGGGTTGGAAAATACAGAGAGTATTTTCATCAGCTGCTAATTTATTGTCTTCACACAGCAATGTGAATGAAGCAGTAGATGTGACCAGTTGGGGAAATGGCTTCAAAAGTGCACCTGTAAATGTTACTGTGGAAGCATCCTGGAGACAGTCAGAATTCATTGTCTCACCATGGCTCAATTATTTACTTTTTCATAGTTTTAGTTTAGGATCTCAGAGAGTCTCCATCATTAACTTTTCTTCCATAGCGTTTCTTTTCAGGTGGCTGGAGAAGAAGGAAGGAGGGAGGGAGAGGGAAAGCTCAAATTTCTTAAGGAATAGTCCGTTTCTCCCTTTAACTTCCTCCAAATAACACAGTTGATTTTTTATTATGTGTGATAAAAACACTTTATAAATTACTGTTCAGCCAACTTTAGGTTGGCTGGACAAAAAAAACTATCACTTGCCTTTCCGTCAAAAATTCAATTATAGTTATAAAGGTCAAATCTAATCTTGCTCAGTCAGTCACATCAGACCTGTCTTAAGTTAAAACATTTGAAAGCAACACATAAAAATTGAGGGAGCAGCCTAGACATGCCTACTATTGCACTCAAAATTTTTGGTCTGGAAAATAGAAATCTGATAGTTAAAATTGTTAAGCTCCGAATTTCTGGGTATTAGGACCACATAATATTATATCTATTTGATAATAAAATCATCAGAACCTGTGTTAATCTTGAGACATCGATTTGTTTATCTAGGCTGAGAACATGTTTTTGACTTCCATTTGAGGCATATATATCTGAAAAGTGTATTAGACTTTAAAGGACTTTGGGTTTTTTTTCTTTACTCTCCCCACCTCACTCCTGCCATCCTGTCCCAATGCCCCATTAAATATACTAGAATTCCTTCCTATTCAGTAAGCATTCAGTTTCAAAAATCAGAAAGTATGTTAATTGAAAATGTCTTGAACAAAAAAAAAAAACCCACATTTATTGCTAGGTATTATATTATAAGCAGCATTTATCTTTTCACAATAGGAAGCACTGTGGAAGGAGAACAAAATTATAAAGTTAAGGCAGTGGTTGAGAATAAGGCAAAACTATCTCTATGACAGCATTTTGACAATTTTGATACAATAATATTTTAAGTGGATGATTATTTGCCTAAGTCATTTATTCATTAGCTTCTCCATTTCCTCTATTCCCTTGTTTTCTTGGCGAAAAAAACATTACATCCTTCTTGGCTTTCTTATATTCTCTGGTGCTTTGTTTCCTTGGAAACAATATCCATTAACATTCTCCATTTCCTCCTTTGTTGCCATTTTCTGGATACACTGAGTATCCCAAACATTTCTGCAGTGTAATGTACCAGAGAACTAAGAAAAGACTAGAAAATAGACAATCAGAACCTTTTTCTAATGATACAAGGCTTATTTAAAAAAGAAACACAACAGAAAGTCCTATAATATTTAATGTTTTTGAGTAAGATACGCAGTCAGGAAAGCATATATGTGGGCAGGGGTGGACAACCCCGGTGTAAATACCTGTACTTAATAGGTCATTAGATTTCAGATGACATTGCTGTTCCACACTGACACAGATGAAATAGTTTTCAGTTACTCTTGGCAAAAAAAGCGCCAAAATTGCATCCTACAGAAAGCAATATGCATACAATTGAAACTACATCTCTGTGAACTATTTGAAAATAAGCTCTGCTCACTAAGAATAAGTATCTTGAAGATTTTTTTTAGCAATTAGTAAATGTCTTTTGGGAGTATTTTACACCTTTCCTTTCTTCAGTCTGATACATGGGTTGGATTTTAGTGCCCAAATTGAGATTTTTAACTTTTATCTGCTTAAGTATAAGCTGGTAACACAAAATCAGAGGCAAGAAAACGTCACTTGCAGAAGGTGATTCTTTTTAACTTAAAATACATAACTAGCATGAATCAAATTGGACCTTCTGGATGCTTTCATTGTTTTCTATTGACTACGAAGGGAAATGGGATAAATTTGATAATATAATTTTAGATACTTAAAGGTGAGATGGAACATATTTATACCCTCTAAAATACACTTATGCCTTAATTTTATTGTATTTATATGTTCTACTTACGTATCATACACCCTTTTCCATGTTTTTCAGTAAAATTAATGTGATGGAAATTGTCACTTCACATCTGAGTCTGCGTGTGGCACTGCCAGACACACGGTGATGTTTTCTTCCAAAGTATTCCAGAAAAAGCACCTGCTGAAAGCCTACAATTACAGCTGGGAAGAATTAAGGATCACAAGCACTGAGAGGCCTAAACAAAAACTAGAGTTTCTAAATTTTCTGCTTAGCTGCTGTCAAAAGCAGACTTATCTATGTTTAGTTAATTTAATTTTTTTTTATTTTTGTTTTTGTCTATACATGTGCTCACGACTTCTGTCCCATCAGAATCTAATTTGAATTCCACATTGAGATGGAGGCACTCAATAGAATGGATACTTTTGAACACAAACCCTTGGTTGAAACGATGCCTTAAGTTTATGGGTGCTACATATCTTATATTTCCATTGTTAATCGCATTTAAGACTGTGGAAAAATGCTGTGGTATCAATGGTACCTTTTTTATAAAAGCTCTCACTCAAAAGGTGAGAAAACAGGATCAGTGCTTTCTAGAATTAAAGAGTTCCAGTCCATATCTTTTCTCCTACCAGCTTATTAGTTAGTTCATCAGAGCTATTTATTATTTTTCTTCTTACTTCAGCTATGCCACTGCACAGAAAGTGTAATTTTTCTGGGTCCAGAAAAAGGGAGAATTATGAAATTGTTTTTTACAAGCATCATTCTATATTTTTTTTACTGATTTCTTTAATATGGAAAGAATAAACTTTGCTTCTTTTCCCTCATGTAGCATGTCACATGGTAGGAAATGCATTTAACCTATTCCTTTGAATAATGAGTCTGGTCAGATGGTCAACACCAATCTGTATGAAGGACTCTGTAATGAATATTTCAGTCTCATTCAAGCTGATGAGACATTCTCTTTCTCTACCTGTGCACCTCTATGCATCACTGATTCAGTCAGTTAGTCTGTTTATATTTTTTTTTCCCACTCCACACAGTTGATACCAATTGTGTTTTCCTCTCCATGATTTTGGACAGGTTTAGTTCAGTCCTTTAGGTACATGGAATCTCCAAGAAGATTTGGTAGCAGCTTCATAGACTGAGGCAGCATTTTTGCTCCTAGTCCTTTGTGAAATAACCACGGAGAAGCAGAGCAGAAACATCTCATGTTTAAAGCATCAATAGCACTGTAGAACATCACTGAGAGGAAGGGTCTAATGAGAAAGTATGGAGACAATTTATTTGTGGTACAAATATAAGAACAACCAAAAAAATTCTGAGATAAGTAAGAGAAAATGATAGATGTTAAGAGAAAGGGATTATTAAACAATATTCTGTATTTAAGAATCCAAAATCTTTTATAGGCATCATAATTCCACTTTGTTCCCGAATGCCTTGGTTTTTCAGACAGTGGTTGTGCTCTGTGCTTGTAAAGTAATAAACACAGCAGAGGCCTTTACTGATAGAAAGGGAAAAATGTAAATTATTTATGTTCCTCCTCTAATAGAAATAAGAGAACTTTACAATGTTTTGACTCCAAATACATAATACAAAGTTAAAAAACAAAGATCCCAGTATTTGGAAGGCATAAAATCACAGGGGCTAGAAATAGGAAATTAAGATGGAAGTATGTAATAGGAAATTAAGATGGAAGTATGTATTAGATAATCTATTTCTCTTTTATGTCAGTGAAATTTTATAATGTCTAGAACTTTGTTCAATTCCAAATAATTAGGTTTTCGCGTATACCTATGCTGACTGAAGAGAAATCAAGATGACTTTTGGTGCTTATATTTCTGGATTTTTGTTGTTCTTTTTGTTCTGCCCCACCTCCTTTTCTAGGTTTATACCTGCTTATTATGGTAGATATTTTCTGACAGGATCATTGGTTTTCCATCTGAAGTTTGCTGGTAAGAGAGTTTTTCTTATTATCCTTAATGTTTGCACTGGGCATAGTTTGCATAGGTGTCTCTTTTGCTGCCATAATTACAGCTCCAAATTCAATTTTTCTGTCTGTATGCACTTTATTTCTTCACATAATTTTGCAGCATGCCCATCTGTGTTCAGGATCTGCAGTCATTGCCATATGTAGGACACTTATTTTTGAGATGCCAAGTGCCACAACTCCCACAATTACAACAGAATTCAGAATTGTGCCCTGCCCAAACAAAACCCCTACATACTGTAGGAGGGGATAAGGTCCCCCTTGCACACAAGTGATAGGGGAAGGCAGCACTGATTGCTCCTCTCTTGGGAAAAGACAAATGTAATCTTTGGAATCCTCTTCCCTCAAGGACCAGGGTGTACTTTGTGGTAGTGTGAAAGGATGGGGATACCCTCATCCTTGTTTCTCATTGGGGAAGAATTGTGATGCAAGTTGTATCTTGTAGGAAGCAATACAGCAGGAATTACCTGAACTGACAAACAGCAATCCAGGTGATTGTAACAAAAACCTAAGCCAAGCTGATGTTGGTGTTTGACATTCGAATGTGCTACTCTCCTGTCCTGAGCACCCATCCTGACTTATGGTACCCAAGTCATAGACTGTTTTTAAAAATATTAGAAGGAGTAGAACAGAAGAATAACTATCTGTTAAGGGATAGGGAAAAGTAGTTAATGAGAATGTATAAAGCTGTATGTTAGGTATAAAGGTGGTTTAAATATACAATATAATCTATGCTGCTAAGAACCTGTTTCAGTAAAGAGATTTCGATACAAAATTATGTCTAGAAGATGTATAAATATATTACATACTGTGGAACCTGAATATTATGTAAATTGTATGGAATAAGGCATGGAGATTGTATTGGATCTGGCTGATATGGAATCAATTTTCCCATAGCAGCCCTTGTGGTGCTATGCTTTGTATTTGTAGCTAGAATGGTGCTGATGAGACACCAGTTTTGGCTACTGCTGAGCACTGCTCCCACATATCAAGGCTGTCTTCCCAAATCCCACACTCCCCAACAAAGGCCAGTAGGCACAGCGTGGGTAAGAGGCTGGGAGAGGACAAAGCCAGGACATCTGACTCAAACTGATCAAAGTGAAATTCCATACCAAATTATGTCATGCCCAGCAATAAAAGCTAAAGGAGAGGATCACTCACCATCAAAGGAAGGGGAACACATTATTAAGGCATTTGTCTTGTGGTTTTCCCGTTCTGAGAAGCACCAATTTTTTGTGCTTATTCTTCAGTTCAAAGCTTTCCTCTTACTGCTGCCATTATCCCATATGGATCCAATCATCATATACAAGATATTAGATGTTCAAAGACTTCTGTTAGTACACAGAAATTCTCTTCTGCTGAAATCACATACAGGTTCTGAATCTCTTTTGGATAGATTGATTTGCTCATAAATTCAGGAGTTCATATATTATATTTAGGATTATGAGGATAGGATAGAATGTTTTTTCCTCCTTGAACGAAATTTAAAATAATAACACTCATAGTTTAATGAACAAACAAGGAACATTTTGACAACCATGTAAATAGCTGAGAACCATTCTCATACAAGTCAAGAGAGAAACTTTGTATTGCTTAAATTATTATAGAATTGCATCATATACAAAGTATTTAAATGGCAAGTGAATAACAGAAAAAAAATGAAAAACATTTGATAACATCTGACAGAAAGCCAGGAATGATGAAGTAGTCAAAAAAGATGTGTTTCTTTGCTCTTGAGAAAAAAAGGTAAGCAATAAGAACAACCATCAGCTTCTGACTCACCACAGAGAAGAGAGAACATTTTGTTTCTTACAGTAAAGATAAAAATCACAACTATATCTGGTATGTGATATTAGAATTTCCCAGTATCATGAAGCCAAATATCTGCAAACAGGGGCATTGCGACTATCCAGGGAAATACTGAGAACATTTCTAGATGGAGTTAGTCACTGGAAGGAGTCACACAGGAATAATGTGGAAGGTGACCTGCTACAATGGCTGGGAAGAAACTGCTGCAGAGAAGATTTGAGGCAAGCTAAACTGTTGCACTGCCTTTGCATAATCTCTTATGAATTTTTGGAGACAAAATCCTGTTAAGAAGCATTGCCAAGTCTGTCTCACACATGGCCTGCTTTGACAGGTTTCTGTTCTTGAAGGTCTGACCTTCCTTAAGGTTTCAATTTCTAAAAACAGCAGGAACAAAACAAGAACAGAAACTTTCTGGTAGCAAAAGGAACAACTGAGAACTAACACATGCATTCACTTGCTGTAGGAGACTGCTCATGTGCCACAAGTTCTCTGTGGATGTGAATTTCATAGGTATGACTATACAAGTGCATTTTTGTGGAGGAAATATACAAATTTGGAGCTCAAGTTTACATTTTATTATTTCATTCATTTTACATGCCTCAAGAATTTTTACTATATATAACAATGTAACTCCTGATTTATGATACATAATTTTGGCCACATTCCCTTGCCCTTATGAAATATTTAAAGTCTTTACTATTATTATTATAATTATTATTATTATTATTATTATATCGCTAAAATATTCTTCTAATATGAGATGGAAAAACTTACTTGCTTTATAAATGAGTGGTCAAAAAATGGGAGTCTTCTATTACTACTTCAGTACACAAAATATTTATTAATTTTTCACATCAGTCCCTTAACCTCTGAAAACCTGTGTTTCTGCCTGTTTATGAAAAAGAGAAATATATTCTAAAAAGTTTATTTTAACAGCCCTTTAATAGTATATGAAGTAGAAAAAACAGTACTGGAGAAACCCAGTAGATCAAAAGTTGCTGAGAGCACAGATATTAAATTTACCAGAACTAAGCATTAATCACATTCAAAACAAGTTTTAATGCACCTTTTGGTCTCCCACATGGCACAAAATAAAGTTCAGGAAGTTATCTAGATTCTTACAGTAAAATTTTCAGATTAACATCTTCAGCCATTATACCCTGCTTTAAAGGCTGCCAAAGCAATTCTTTGGCATTTGAGCAGTAACTGTTCTTTGTTTAAAAGGCAGAATTATTAAATTACCTTTAGTAATTGAAAAGGAAGAATACATGAGTTATAGGAAGTCTAAGCAAAAGTAAAATCATATGATCACATGCAGTAAAATAAACTTACTTGATAAATACCATATGTGTGAGTTCTGTTGACCTTAACTTTTGTTGAGTTAGCATTAAAAGTACAGGACCACAATTCTCTATTTATAGCTAGACAGATTCACAACTGTCTGCTCTAAGATTGCAAACATCTTTATCAATATGTCAAATTTTAGAGCACAGTATCTTTTGTCCTATTATCCTATAAATATTTTCCTATCATTGTTTCAAATTAAATTATTGCAAGGATCCTATGCCACTCAATAAAATAATTTGTGTTTCTACATTGCAAGTAATTTGCTTGATGATACATTGCTGACAGAGCTGACAGAGTACTTCTGAATATTAGCATCATAAAAATGATAATGTACACATGCAAATGTCTGCTGAAAAATTAAACTAAGGCAAAATAAAACACTCGTGCTCCATGACGTGGTTTTTGTATTGGCATGTATTTGGGAAATCTGATTCAGTGCAAAGGTCTAAATACTCTATATTTTAAAATAGCTTTACAAATTAGTTCAGACATGCTGAAAACAACTCACACCCAGAGTTGAAAAAGTCCTTCTCTATCACTGACAGTACTGTTGTTTATCATTGAGAGGTGTGGTTGTAATTACAGGAATCTCTGCATTCTACTTAGCCATTTATATCCTAAAAATAGCTAGAATTTATCTTGCAAAACATTATTGTTCTGATGGTTTTTGCACTTTCTAATTTCCTTTCTTTATGAATTTATTATCAATATGCTATTTTTTTTTCCTATATTTGGCCTTGGTGTAAAGACCTAACTACCTCTTGGTTTGTGCCTCTGACATACACAATAGGCAAGAATTGCTTTCTTTTCCAACTTTTATTTTGCAAAAGTAATGAATTCAATTAATTTATTCACATAAGAGAGACCATCAACTCCTCAGAACTTATAGTCTAAAATCACACCAGGAAGGTGTGGTCCTTGTGAGATCAGTTAATCCAGCATAGTTCATCTCCTCTCACTTGATTCCCACTGAGAAGTTCCCACATAGAGCAAAAAAAATTTAGCTGCTTCTGGTTAGTTTTTAATTTTTGTTCTTGAGAACTTGTGCTTTCAAGATATTTTGCCCTCAGTGTGTAATATTCCAATCATTCATTTGTGTGAGGCCTTCAATTTAATGATAGAAAATCACAGCAATATATTCTATTCTTTATGCTGAGCCTATTAATTAAAAAAATCCACTGTACACACCAGTACATCACTAGTTAGCCACCCTCCTTCTGATACATCTACTTTCAGTACTTTCTAAATGACAATTTTCTCTTTAGCAATTTCTTATTTTCATTCTCATCTGTCTTCCTTAGGTAACAGCCTTTCTCTGAAAACAGTCGAATAAATGTTTTTTTCTGTTATGCAAAAAGATTAATTAATTTTTTTTCTAAAAAGTCAGATAGAAGATATTAAATTTGTTTGAATTTTGGTAAGCTAACAGGTTCAAATCTCATTTATTGTTCACACAACTTTTAAAATTATTCTTTGTTTCAGCAATGTATTCTAAAATTTTATGTCTTGCTGAAACCACCTGAAATTATTGACCTGTAGAAGCTTAAATCAACTTATACACATAGATGCAATTTGAATTAACAGTGAAGAGGACCCTCCATATTTGTTACAATTGCTGAAGAAGTTTGCTACTAGAAAAGGGATTTCCTTTGTCTGTCCTTTCAGAGGTCAGGGGTGAGGTTTCTCCTCCCTCCACATTCTTTGGATTTTTGATCTTTATGGAATAAGATATTTCCCAGGTCTCGTTCTCCTGAATCATCTTGTCTTTTGCTCATTGGTCAGCACCCTTATATTTTTTAATAAAAATAAGAGTATGAACCCAATTTTTTTACCTGGAAACTGCTGATTGGTTCTCTTTGAAGTTTCTGGGTTGCTTTTCCTCTTGATATCTCTTTTTTGCAGTTGCATAAACTGAAAAAAATTATTTTTTCTAATTGTCAATTTAAAATACTTTTTTCTACCAAGGATACTGGTACAAGACTACAGGTTGCACTTAGAAAACAGGATGATGAAGGACTAATAGATTTTATGGAAAGTAGATTTTTTTTTTCCTCTTTAGATACTTGTATATTTACTTTGACTAAATTGCAAAACTTACACCAGAGAATACATTTGAAAATATTCCACAATTTAAGAACAAAAAAGAACAAATAGTGACATTTTTTTACTAATTTCTCTAATGTCTCATTAGACATTTCATTAATACTTATATCACCTCTGTGAAGGATATTGCTCTTTTAAATAAGAGCCTTGCTTGACTGATGATTTGCTCATTCAAAAAGCAAATTTGTTTTCTTGTTCCTCTCTTTCAACATATGCATACTTTTCCAGAGTTTCTGAGGACAGCTATCACCTTTGCTTCCCTTTCAGCAGGTCTCCATAATGCATCACTCTTCAAATAGCATCAGTGCCAACCTGGAAAATAAATCTCCTGACATAGATAAAATATAATTAGGCAATAGTTTCAACTAATTCCATGAAAATAAAAAGAATTAATAACAAAATAAGTCTAATGCAGCTCATGTTTTTGACACAGGACTAGGTGGTAAAATCTACAATTAATAATAAATAGAGTGTTGTTCTGTCATAATACTTTCCATTTAAGAGCTGAATTTAGTATAATGATTAATTAAAGTTCATATAGCTTCTTTGTGGTTTTCTGTCTTAACTGGAAGAAACCAAAACTTTAATGAAAGGGTCAAACCAAATACTAAGGAATATAATTGCTGTCACAATTTTCATGCTTCACTTTGGCATTGGCAATATAAGGATATCTGCATCAATGTGTGTAAAGTTACATCATATCAGGCCTGAGACCCAAGTAATTTACTTGTATAGTTGCAAGAAACACTGCCAAAGTTTGACAATATCTGTTCTGCAAGGAGGTCTGTAGGCTTTTAAAATAGAGAATATCCAGCACATAAGTTATACTGCAGAAGGGAGAAATAGGAAAAAAAAAATTCTCCAGATATTTTAAATTTAATAAAATGAGGACATATCTGGGTTTATAATAAGAACTCTTCTCTTTGCTTCCATCTCAAACTTATGACTGAAAGAGCAGGATCAATTCCCTAAAGTAAAGAGTAGGCTACCAGATCTAATAGGTGCTCACTGTTCATGCTAGAAGGGTATGAGATACTTCATGATGCTAAACCATTGCCATTAAACACATATTTGTTTCTTGAGTTTGATCATTCCAGAACTGCTTGGTCGACAACTTTAATAAGAAATTTTTAATGTCAGCTAAAAATCTATGGGTTAAACCAATGTATTTTCATCTGTTCATGGATAATCTAGGTAGAACTGTAATCAATATAGAATGATTTAGGGAAATAAATCTAAGATCATTCAAGTCAATATATATAATTTACTGGAGGGATAATTTATAGTTAAACTTTAAAGGTTTATAATGACTACTTTTTAGCAAAATTTTATCTCAAGTTGACTAGTAGAAAATGCACTTCTTTCTAATACTGTTGTTTAAAATTTACTAACATATTTTCATGTTTATTAATGAACGACTTTTTGTAAAGGAGGTTTTGTATTGTTTCTATTGGTTTTGAGTTATATATATAATATTTTGTTTTAACTTTAAACTCACATGTCCCAGAAAGCAAGAGGACACACATATTCCAAAAGTGTCTTAATCTTTTCAGTGAGGATGAAAAGTATGAAAAATAAGGATACAATTAATAGAATATGAGAATGGAGTTTTTTGCTGGCCACAGAACAAGGAAATCATGTCTTCAAGTAATATTTTTCTTGCATTCATTCCTTTTTATACCACAAAACGTTAACAAGGTTATATTTGAAATAATTACCTTATGAAGTAGAAGGAAAAAATAGAGGTACTACAATTCCTTCCTTCCTTTATATGAACTAAAAAAAAAAATAGGAATATTAAAAAAAATTATTAAAATCTATCATTTAAAACAAAAAACTTCTACAGAGAATCTAAGATAACTAGCAGTTTACAAATCTGGTTTTCAACAACTTATCTCTCAGTGTTTCTGCAGACTTTCCCATATGCTCAAATTGTATACCCTACTTTCCCCTACCATTTAAGTATAATTCTGGTTCAGTATGCCTTCCTTCTTGTTCTTTTCCTACAAGCTCCCTACAAGTCCCAGGGACTTAAGTATTTAAATCAGAAATTCATAGGAGAGTCCATTTGGAACATCTAGCCTGGCCACATGTCTATTGGAAGCAAGTACATCAAGCTTTGAATCTGTTAGATTTTGTATAGCTCCTAGAAAAATATCTAATCTCATCCTTGAGTCTTTCAGTGAAGTGAATTACTGTATCAATTAATTTATTGACCATGCTGAGATCTTACTTCAAGGTCTTCCTGAGACAGCATTTCTCAGATAATAATCAAAAGAAATAATAAGCAGTGGTGCCACTTTCTGCAAAGTGGTTTAAAAGACTACCTTATACCTTTCAAGTGTTTTAGACCCAATGTGAACCTCAGAGAAAAAATAACATCAGTGTGGTGAACGTTCTTTACCACCCAGTAATCATTTTTATTGATTTTTCTTCTGTCTTCCAAAGGTTTTACAGAAATTGCCTTAGGAAAAGAAAGGTGTTATCTGTAATACACCATTTTCATAGTGTCTAAATCCTTTTTTCCACCCCAAATTCATATAGAGTGTAAGCGATTTCCCCTAACTTCATTTTCCTAGCTGAGTTTCAACCATTTCTTTTGCTGAAGACTGAAGATGCTTCTGAGATCCACAACTCCAATAAACACAACCAGTAACCATGAAGTGCTGTGCATGTTCCATCAGGTTTCACAGCAGATATTTACCTCTTAAAACTACTTTTCAGCCCATTTCCACTAATTACTGCATCATGAAGATTATAAATTCAATTGTCCTGGTTATTATTTTTTCTTCCTCTGATGTAAATTTTTCTGTGGTTCACAAGTAAGGGGCACTTCTACAAGACAAGCATATTGAGCTGGTGTATGGCTAGGGGCAATTCATCTACATTTTTTTATACTATAAATCCATATTTACATCAATTGAAGAAAGGTCAGCTGAGCTGCTTATGAAGTTTGACTTGCTGCAGTCGGTATTCATTCAAGACACAGCTAGAATTATCTGTCTTCTGCATAACTCACTGCATCAACTTGGCTGGCAGCTAATATTTTCAATGATAAAGATTTTTACAAGTCAGATTTTACCAAGAAAGTTTGTTGTTGGTTTTGGTTTTTTTTTTAATTAATCTTTTTTCCTTTGTTTATGCATTGCATTATTTGCTAGGTTTTTTTTTCCCTTTTCCTATCATGCACCTAGTTTTCTTACTTTCCTAAGAGAACAGCTGTATTTTTTTAATAATCTTGACATCTGCAGAAGGAAATTCATATCACAGTGATCCTCTGCCAAAAATGAAGCATATCCTGTAAGAATTAGCCCAGCAGTGTGCCTTCAGAAGTGATGTGTTGTACATGTCCCTAATGGTGCAGTAGTTCCTGGCTTACTCCTGATAGGATTTCCTATACATTATTTCTACAAGTGATAAAAATTAGGGAATAAGGTTTTCTTGAGCAGATTTGTCCTTGAACAACATTAAGTGTTTTATTTTCTCATAGATACATCTCAGACATCATAAGGGAAGACATTTTGTGAGTAAAAAGAAGGCAATTGGGGTACTGGATTTACTCAAAAGTACTAATTTCTAGCAATAATTCATAACTATCCTGCTTTCTTGACCACAGCTAAAGATGACTTAGGATTCTGCCTACTGCTATAAAGAGATGCCAATATGTGAATAACTTTGAACTAAATGAATTTTTTCTCAATAGAAGCATTGCTGACTTGAGCTTACGAAGATATTTTTCTCCATAAAGTCAGAAAAGTGGGTTTTCAAACTGCAGGAAGCCAAATAATAGAAAAGGGCTGCATTTCTTCATGTGTTCTGGTACCTATGGATGCAAGTAGAAATTGAGGGGTTTTTAATCTGCTGTAAATGGGTTGTGTTGTTGTTGGGGTATCAGTATAATCAAAGGATACCAATTGTTTTGAAAAAAGTGGTCTAATAAAATAAACACGTAACTTCTAATTAGATAGGGTTTATCTCACAAAACATTAATTTCTTCAACAATGACAAACATTAAGTTTAACAACAACAAAAGCCTGCATTACACTAAAATGGAGAAATATCCTGTGTCTTAGGCTTTAAAAATAATTTTAAAATAATTTATTACTGAGATGAGCTCATTTTTTTATTTCCACCCATTCTGAAAGTATTTGGAACTGCTTTCTTCCTAAATAACTAAAAAACCCCTTTTTTTAGTTTTGCTAAAAAATTAAAAACATGTATAATTTATATATTTTGGGATATGGAGGTATGTTTTGTTGGAACATTTGGTCTTACTTTTTTATTATTTATTTTCTGGCAAAATCTTGTAAACTGAGGGGTTTTATTAAATATCGGAACAGGACAAGGAAACAAATTTCCTTTAATGCAGTTTCACATATTGCCACTAGTCTATGGACTCAATGCAGTCTGACCCAAATGCCTTCTCATATTTTGTAAATATCATTAATTAAATTTAATTTGATAGAACAAGAGTCGTAAAGAAGAATCATCTTTTCAATGGCCCCTTCAATTTTGAATTATACTTTAAAGTAAAGTTTTAAGGAAGTAAAGGAAAAAAAAAGATACTTATAGGCCCCAATCTAATAACAGGACACAATAAATTATATTTTGCCATTTTCATAGTATTAAATCATTCTAAATCAGGAACAATGTCATATTTTAAATGATTCATTTTTCCATATAAAAAATACAATAAGCATTTTTGTATGATATCTTGCTGTCTATCTGGAAAGGATTCTCGTAGGTTAAAACATACTGAAACATTTTTTGAATTACCCTATATTTCTTTAAAAATACTTACGATAGCTCCACTAGGATTTCACTTTCAGTTTTACAGCTGCTCTGAACCTTTACACAGATCTATTATAAGAGAACTGAATATATAAAAAGGGAATTTTTATGCATGACAATGTCACGGGCAAGATTTCACAACAGAACTCGACACAGTAATGACTTTCCTGAAAAAGAAAAACTCAAAAAAAATCCCAATATAGTTTAAGGTTTCCAGCCTTTTCAACAATACCTGCTTCTGTTGATCGACTTTTTGATCATCAGACGATAAAAACAAATAAATGAGAGGCCCTTTTTATGCAATTGCTCTACTTGAGAGTAAATGGATTTCGGATGGAACCCTGGTCTTTTTGCATAATTAGTGCTCCACTGCCTGTCTCTTTCTAGCACCCACTCAATGCTAGAGTATTTTCATATTAAGTTGAAGAATATGCCTGAAAGTCAGATGATATCTCCTACTAAACAAACTTGAGAAGGCAGTAATAATCACAAAGAAAGAAAAAAAAAAGGAATGATATCCCATTAGGGTTTAATGAATTCTAGAAGTCAAACAGAAGCAAATAAATACAGTAATTTTTATCCATGAGACAGTATGAGGATTAAACAGTGTGCCTTCTAATTACTGGATGGAACTCCTGTCCCACACAATGGTTATTTAAATAACCATTTCAGTCAATAAGGGACATCTGCATGACCAGATACAGCAGACTTATCAAGGAATTATTATTTTCTAGTTCCAGGTTCCTTTGCTTGGCAAAAAACATCATACAAAAATTGAGTATGAGGGAAGAATACAAATATATCAGTAATTTTTCATGTATGGAAGCAGAACTCTATTTCAAATAATATATTCAGCAATTTTTTTGCCATCTGAGCTACTTCACCTGAAAATATTTTACTTTTCCCTGAAATACTTCTGCTTTCTTAGTTTCAATGTCTCCAAACATCTTTTGTTTCCAAACAATTTTTTCATCTGTTCAGTTGTAGATAGAAATTTTATAGATAAAACCAGACATTTTATTCACCAGTGAATTTTAAAATTATGAACATGGTACTACTACAGTACAATTTGGAAGTGAAGGACATAGCATAACAATAATATCAGAAGCCCTGAATCCACTGAAGAGGACACGGGTAGGATGCTCACACTGGTTGTGTCCCTTGAGAAGGGGCACATCCCTGTTCCATGGCAGCACACAAAGTGAATTAGTCTAAAGATGATGGATACATAGGCAAGTGTCACAGGTGTTCATCTCAGATGAAAGGGCAAACTAACACAATGAGTTGAGTTTATGCAAAGACATTAGGGACCATCCAAAGCAGGGCCACGAGGATGTGGAAGGGCCCTGGGGGAAGCTGTGAGCAGTGGCTGAGGTCCCTTGGTCTGTTCAGCCTGGAGGGGACTGAGGGGAGCCCTCGCTGCAGTTACACCTCCCTTATGAGGGGAAGAGGAGAGGCAGGCACTGATCTCTTGTGACAAGTGACAGGACTTGAGGAAACACATGGAGCTGAATCATGGGAGGTTTAGATTGGGTATGAGGAAAAAGGTTCTTCACCCAGAGGGTTCTTAGGCCCTGGTAGAGCTCCCCAGGGAAGTGGTCCTGGCACCAAGCCTGACAGAGTTCAAGAAGCATCTAGACAATGCTCTCAGGCACATTGGGGTGTCCTGTGCTAGGCCAGGAATTAAACTTGGTGGTGCTGATGGGTGTCTTCCAAATCAGCATATTCTATGATTCTGTAATTTATCATGTTTGAAGGAGAAATATCAGAAACAGTCATCCTCATTATTCACTGAGAAGACGTCATCAAAATGAATATCTACAAGGATATCTACAGAAAAGTCAGTGGGAAAATATCTGGTATATCCATGCAACAGAAGATAATTTTTGTTACACCAGGCAAGTCCAAAACACCATCCTAGGTAGGATCAGTACCCAGCAATGAAAGTGTGCATTGGTTCATTGACACTTTTTGCCTAAAACTCTCTCATTAACTACTGTTAATCTGACATCCTTTCAAACTGTGAATAACAGTCACGACTCCTTGACGTGGCATCAGGAAATCAGCATCCCAAAGGGACAAATTATATTTGCTTCTGTTTCCTAGTGATCTGCTGAAGGAGCAGATCCTGGATTCATGAGTGCCTTTCTCACAGCATCAAAAGCAGAAAGCTGAAGAATCTGTTTTCACTTGCCTGACCTTTGGAGGAAAGTGGTCAGAACAAGTCTGTATTTAAATTTCCCAGACAGGGGAGGAGTGACAAGATTGGTAAGGGTATTAGAAATCTCAGTTCTGCAAATGTGAGGAAGTCATCTGGTTTGCATTATGGTGACCACTACACAGAACTCCAATTTTTGTTGACTTTTCCCCCTGGAAAAACTGCATCTTTCTTCTGAGAAATTGTGGAGAAATAAATGAAAGCTGAGTAGGAGGAGATGTGTGTTTGAGAAGGACTGACACCGTAGCTTTTTCACAGCAGAGGCCTAATGAAAGGGAGATTTGGTGCACAGCTGATCTGAAGATGCCAGATTCTGATGCCAGACTTTGAAGGTTACATTCTACATTCAGAAATTAGTGACTTCTTTCTTAATCTGTGATGGAAACATAGTTTGGTCTTATCCATAGATGCTATTGATACATTCTCTAAGCATTTGAGACATTTATATTGAAAATATATTTGCTTGAGTCTGTCACAAGAAAGCCCTAATATGAGTTGAGCATTCAGGGCTGACCTCACAAACATTGTCTAGAGCTTTTTTCTTCCCATTTTCACTAACAATGTCAGATGAAGTAAGGTCAAGCAGGTTATCAAAAAGTTGCAGTACAGTGAACCTCTTGCAATGGTGACCATTATGTTGCCTGCTGTGAACAAGTGGAAAAGCATAAATATAAGAAAGGCTAGTCTTGAAAGCATTGTTATTAGGGTAGTTGAGAGCTTCTCTATATAGTGTAAATGCGTGTCATTGAAAAAAACTGGTAACTTAGATGTACTCTACAGCAGTTCTCCTTCTCAGGCCTCAGTTCCACAATTCTTTCTTGAATCTATCTTTATTTAATTTCTTCTTCTGAACAGGCAATTTTTTGTCTTGACCAAGGCTACTGCTCTTGTCCTGCCTCACATTTTCTGTGATGGCCTTGATTTCATTCTTGTTCTGTTAGTTGCTCACATGCCAGTAAGCTGATGCCTACTGCAGCTTCTGAGTCAAAAACATCAGCATTACAGTGAAATATTCACTCATTCCAAAATAAAGTATTTTCTTCTGAAATTAATTTTTCTCTTTTCCTTTTATATCTGTCTTTCTTTGATGTTGGTGGCCAAAACCTTTCTTGTGTCTGTAATTAACATGACTCATTTATAGTGCTCTTCTTCTCGCTTCCTTGGAAGCCACATTTGGACAGACTTAAAGCAGATCCGATTTTCTAAGGATACCCTTTAGCTTTTAATATTTCCTTTGAAACACTGTAAAAGACAAGTTTAGTCAAATAGCCTGATGGGCTGGAACAATATTTAATAGTTACCCTTTTCTCTGTGTTTTCTTGTAATGAGAATCATTAAACTTTTGGGTGAAGTACTAAAGTTGTCACTAAACTAATGCATCATTTCTCTATAGGAAATGTCCTGGAGATTTCTTTCAAGCTCAATATTTTTAGATTTCCAAGTACACTATATTAGGCATCTGAGCAGTAGAGATCTGTTAATTGAAGGTCTCATCTCTCTGAATACACCACAATTCATGAGCAGCTCAACATTTCAGCAGTAAAGATTTAGTACCCATTATTTACACTGTTTAATAGAAAGCTGTTTCAGATCAGAAGGTTCAAGGACACTGAAAACCCTCTAAAAATGTGATACTGTGAAAAAAAATTTGGGTGAGTATTTAGACAACATAAATTTATTGAATGTGAAATTTAAGCATTGACATAATAGCATGAAACTTGGCAAATTAAACTGAACACTTGCACAGAAATGTGTAGCTCATCTGCTTTCACATAATGAAATTCTATGCAGTGATTTATCTGCAAATGTCTCCACAAAAATGCAGTTCTAGTTATAAGTCCTACTTTTGGTTTTAGCTAAAATGCCATATTAGGTGGAGAACAGAAGGAAGTATTTTGTTTTGGATCATGCGTGCAGCTGCTTTGGTAGCAAGCAGACTAAAGTCAGCAAAAAGTAACCTCTGTATATGGTTTATAGCAACTTCCTTTGGGCTGAAGCATCAGCCTGACCTCTCAAGAGCCAGGTTCTGGTATGTTTATTATCACTGAGTACTGTGTATCCTGTCCCCAACAGTGAGCTCAGAGGATGCTGATGACTAGGACAGAGAAGTAGCCATGTGTGTTCAGACCAGGAACTAAGGCAGAGTCACTAAATCCTACAACCTAGTTGATATTCTCAGGGGCAGTCATCACTAACAGTTATCTTTAAATTCGCTAGAGTTTGCAATTGCTTAACAGCTACTGGAAATCATGCCATGTAAATTTAACTGCCAAAAAAAGCCAGAAACCTGATGTTAGGTACTTATAATTTAAAAATCTGACAGTGAAAATTATTTTGATCCAGGATTACAGTCTGGTAAATCTGAATGTTTTCTTATACATTACCTTTTCTTGTTGCTTAATGTATATTGAAAGGAAAAATATTAGCTGGCTTATTTCCAGATGTTAAATAATGCCTTTTCTATTTGGACTCAATAAAAATTATTGTCTTCTTCATGCTTTGGAGATAAGCCTTCTGTGTCTCAAGTGTAGAAACTGAATAATCAATTGTTTAAATGAGCCTGCTGCTCACATGTGTTGTTTGTGTTAGCTTTTTTTCCAGGGGAAAAATGTGAATAGTTTCACTTTTCACTTGCAAGGAACAAGAGGGCTTTCAGTGCACTAAGCTGTGTGTCCTTCTTAACTTCCTTTGTAATAAAAACTTAACACTATAGCAGGAAGAAAAATAGTGAAAATTAATTTTAATTATGAAGTCGACTTCAGAATTTCTACTCAAGTGTATAAATGTTCTGAAAGGGCCAGATGTAAGAGTAATATATTCTACCTTAGGAAACGTATTTTTATACTGTTTGTTAGTGTGTATATGGCAGGAAACAAAGAGGAAGAGATTGATTATCAGACAGGAAAGAGCATTTTAATATTGCTTCTTGAAGTTTTGAAGTTTTGAATCCATAAATGTTCCCTGCAAAGCCTACAAACAAGCAGTTATCAACTGCTCATTGACTCAACATAGCAATGACAAAATTCCAGCTGCAGGAGCTATCCTGGTTTTCCTGTGGCATATTTCTGTCAACAGAGGTGACGGAAAGATCTCTCCAAAATTAGCGTTGCTGATGGCAGTGTCAGCTCGGGTCATTGCTAAACCTACATCTGTACTGTCCATGCTTTACAGAGTTGATAAACTTAAACCATGTAGAAACTGAAACTAAAGGCATCACTAACAGGCCTCCTTAGCAAGCTCCAGCCATGGCAGTGTTACTGTACTCCACAGAACAAGAGGTGATATCCAGTTTGTCGTCTTCTACACTGATTTCCTAAATCAACAAAATATATGAAAACCATTCAGTTATATTCTTTTCCACTTGCCTGTACTAATGGAAAAGTATTGGGACTAACAAGCAATAAATTTTCGACATTGTTGATTTGATTTTTTGCTGTCTTCTAACTTTATAGTGGGGGTTGGTGTCCCCATGTTTTTCTGCACTTGAAGCCAAGATCAAATAAAGTTTCAGATTTATTTCCTAAAGCTCTGGCTGTTTTTGAGATGTCAGGGAATCCTGATTGCTGTGAAATGAGGGTAAGGTGAGGCAGTTATCTGAATGGCAGGTCAAATCTGATTGTTGAAAGCTCTAACAGGCGACTCCAGCTATAAATCACAGAAGAAACATGAGCCAGTAACCCAAAAAGTCTGTCAAACAACCAGCAAGTTTCAGAAAAAAGAGTTTGTAGAAAGCTTTTGTCTGATGACCTCTGATTCCCAGCTATGTTGGGTATAGGCTAGGTGGGATCTGGGTGAGGAGTTGAAAAGCTCTCACCTGACTTTAAGGTGAGAATATTTAAACAGACAATAGAGACATAGTATCTACCTTGGAGAATGCATCTGTTGAAAGGATTACATTTAAACTGTTTAAAACCTCCCTCAGAAACACTGAATCCATCACTGAGAAGTGGAATAAGCCTTCTAAACTGCTTGTCTTCCACTGAAAGTACAAACAAAATTGTTCATTTTTGTACCTTCATTAAATGCAGTTATTCTGAAAAGCAATGTCCTCCTGAGATATCAAATGTACAGATGCCACTTATGTGACAAAGTAGATAAGTAAAATGTTTTTTCTACCACAGTTTCATATGCTCAAGTTTCCCTATTGTAAGGAGGAATGATGATGCCCTCTTGTTTGTTTATTCTGCATTCGATAAACATTTGGGGAAGGATTTTTTTTTCTGTTTTTGCCGACACAATCCTTGCAAAAGCTGTCCTACAAAGTATGAATTGCCTAAGAAAGAATTCCCAAACCCTCATGCAGATAAACAAATTATTCATTTTATTAGTAATCATACTGACTCTTCCGATGTTCAACTTAAAATCTAGTTTCCTGTTGATTTTTTTTGTGCAACTACTTCTATTACTTTGTCAGCTACTTTCAAGTATGGTGTGTGCTATCTAAGATTATTTCCAGTGAAAGGTTAGAACAAAATTACATTTTTTGTTCTTCCTTCTCACTTTTTTTCAGAGAAAAGCTGACTTAAAAAATAAGTGCGATTTTCACCTTCTTGGTTTGCCTTAAACTGCAGAACTGGTGAGCTATGCAAATTCTGCCTACTGCTCAGTTCTCTTGGGTGCCAGGTTACTGGAGGCACTATTTTCCCTTCCTTCCTGTTTTTGTGGTTGAGTTTGTTCCAGTGAAAATCAAGGCACATTGAAGAAAAATTTGTACCCTGACCTTATCCTGATGTGTAGTCAGGACACAGACAAAATATGTCCTAACACAAACAAGTTGAGAAGTTCAGCTGAATCACACCTGATTGAGACATTTATAGCCAGACAGTAAATATGCTTAATACATGGCCTTATGAAACACATGGTGTCCTGGTACCTGAAAAAACTTGAATGGTTATTTATGATTATCTGTGACTAATGCAGCCTCCTAAGTACAGCAGTACTCTCTGGCAATGTCCTGAGGCTTTTTGGTATTGCAGAGTTACTCTCAAGTGGTTAAGGATTGCTTTGGTAACTCCATCGGGAAAAAAATTAAAATACTGTAACCCCACAACTTTAATTGAAGCCAATGCTGAGAAACAGGGAACCATAATTGGTTTCCCATCAGTCCACCACTTCTCCTTCACTACCTCTGCTCCACCTCTCTCTATATAAAGATTACAATGTTAAAAAATAAAAGAAAAAGAAAAGAAAAGAAAAAGAAAAGAAAAGAAAAGAAAAGAAAAGAAAAGAAAAGAAAAGAAAAGAAAAGAAAAGAAAAGAAAAGAAAAGAAAAGAAAAGAAAAGAAAAGAAAAGAAAAAGAAAAGGAAAAAATCGTCAATAGACTGACTATTCCTGTCTTACTTTTAGCAAGCAACTGAATGGTTTTTTTTGGGGGGGGGTCAAATGAGCTCAAGCCACGAAAGTTGTTAGTTAAGTACAAGGTCTGCACAGAAAAATGCTGCTCTCTAACTTTGTATGTTTTCATATCTCTTGTAAACGTGCCATTTATAAGTGGTACTGACAGAAACCGCATACTAAGTTCATGATCTTGAAACATAATTCCCTTTTACTGTAAACAGCTCCATGTGCTGACTTTGAAGGGGAAAAGAGGTGAACACAAAATATATCTCAAAATCTGCCCCAAAGCATGTATATAAAAGCCAAAAAATGGTGTATGACAATGAAGAAATCATACAGTGTGATAAGAATCCATGTCTGGGAGACTTAGACATTTAAACAAGTATTTTGATTTGTTCTTGATTTGCTGTTGTTTTATTTGGTAAAGTTTTGGTATATCCATTACCGGCTGTACGTGGTATTAAAAACTAGGCTGGTCAGATTAGTGTATCAGATGTCAAGGAGGCTCATATACAGAAGAATTTCTGTCTTTTTACCTTGAAACCATACCCTTTGACAATAGAAAACGTCTAAGACAAATAAAAGTTTAGACTTCTTCAGTAGTCTTAATGGCTTCTTCATTCATTTTCTTTAAAGTACAGTTTATCTGTGAGACATTTTTGTCTCACATTTTAGTCATACATTGCAAAGGGATTTATGTTTTTTTTTCTAACGGTCTCACCTCTGCTTAAGCTGGTTTTATTTTTGTCATCTTAAGCTTATTGATATCAGAAAAGCTTTGCTATATCTGATGAGGAGGCTGATGATTCCTACTATTTATTTAAACAGCATATTAGATTTCTGATCAGGAGAAAAGGATGAACAGTACTTTGGTTCTTCCCAGTAGAAATACTGATATTTAGAGAACTCTATGTGCAATAAATGTAGAAGATAGGAAAATATCCTTGTAGAACATTAAAGCTTTTAAAATTAAAAACCCTCCTCCTTTTAATAGATTGTTCTGTGGCTGGTCACATCAGAGAAGCTATTTGTCCCTCTCTGTCTCTTTTACTTCCCTCCATCCTCCCTTTATTCTAACAAAAAAAAGAAAACCCCAAAACAAACAAACAAACAAAAACCCAAAAAACAAACAAACAAACAAACAAAAACAACAACGACAAAAAACCAAACAAAAAACAAAACACAAACAAACAAACGAAAACAACCTAAATTAATAGGAAGGCCTCTGGCAAAATATGAAAGGGCAGAGGTCCTTCTGGGTATTTTGTGAGAAACTAGGTAGGAAAAATCCTGCAGGAGTCCTGGGTTTCAAAAATTGATCAAAACCATTGTCTTGATGTAAGCTCTGGTTTAGTCCTTGCCACTAAGATGCCTGAGTATACGGTCACTGCTGAGAAGAAAACATCATACTGGGTGACAGTAAGGCAATGATATCTGAGCTGCCACAGTCTTTCCCTATAAATAGCATAATTGACTACTCATTCTCAGATGACTCCAAATGGTATTTAAAAATCAAAATTGGCTTTAAATGATGACTTGTGGTTGCCAGATATATCTGATGTGGCCTGTCCTTTTATCTCTTCCTGTCTCGTCTACAGAATTCTTCCTGTTGCACATTTTTCCTTATTTTTTTAAACACTCATTTGCTGATGAAATTTCTCATTACTATTTCATTTTTGTTGGTATTTTGGTTAAGTTGTTATAACATGCATACTCAATTCACTGTTTATATAAAAGGATCTGTTTTAAATAAAAGTAAATATTGTTCATTTCATAATTTACATATTTTTAACAGAGCAGAAGAAAAACTAGACATTAATATTTCTGCTGATGAAATTGTATGTAGACTGCTAGTGAAAAAAACATTGCTGTGACAGCACTCAGTGTTTAGCTAAAAGCCCCCAAATTGTTTTTTTAATGGTCTTGCTATCCACAAGGGATCTCATATGCCAGACAATAATTGTTCCCCCCCGTTTCCCTTTTAAATGATGGCCTCTTATATGAATATGCCCCCTAATCAGAAAAGCTTTTAGACAGATTAGATTGGATACTGATTACAACTGGAGAGGCAGCTAAAAGTTCCATAGAAGTTCTTATTTATGCTTGGAGTACTGTAACTGGGCAGAGACCTGCTGTGTCTGTGGGGGTCTGGGTTCCAGGCATCCTGCCTCTGCTGCATCAGCACTTTTTAGATTTAAAAAACTGTTAGCAGAGGTAGAAATAAACTCAGCAGGGATTAACAACCTGAGAATTTACCCAGCTTCTTGAGTGCATTTTGCCACCAGTACTGATTTCCATATTGTGTCTCACAATACCAAATTTTGCAGCTCCAAACCCAAGTCATACATACCATAAATGTCTTCAGGTGAATTATCTTTATAAAAAAAGGCTGAGAACTGTTTCTAAGTTTGCTTGCTTTTCCTTGTGTACCATTATCTTTGCTTCAGGAAGGACATGTAATGTTTGTTATGGGGTTTGCTATGGGGCACTTTGCTATGGGGCAGGTTCCCCTAAATTACTTGTAATGTTGATGACCATCTGTAGGGAAGATATATGAACTCAAGAAAAATTTTAATTATATTTAAAACACAACACAGTGTTGATGTTTGCTATGAAGAAAGATGGAGTATTTATGTAGTAATGCCTAATCTCTTCATTCAATTAAAATTCAGAAGTCCACATATTTAATAATGTACACTATGCTCAGCTCCAAATGCTGCTTTCAGAGCTCAAAAAGCTTATTCTGACTGCAAGGACATGGTTTCCCTTTTAAAAAGTGTCTTTATCTTAAAGAAACATTGATTTTGGAATCAAAATTTAAAAAAAACTTAAATATTATTGAAATTTCTAAAGGAAACTTCAAAATCTGTCTTTCAAATCTTGATGGTCAACTGAAAATCTACTTGCAGCCAAATCCATTGCTATTACACATGCTCACAGAGATCGTCTAAACAGTTGAACAAAGAGACAGTTCCGTGAGTTAAAAAGGTTCTTTAATAATAAATAAGCAGCATAAAGGTTATTTGACTTTCTGGTTATCAGATAGTACTGAAAGATTGTAAAGAAGGAATGGAGAGGAAATGTCAAGATTCTTTCTATAGTGTGAATAATAGAAAAGAGTAATAAGATGATTCTAGAAATGCAATGCTGGATAAAAATAAAGACTAGCATTTTTGGACCACTTTCAAGAAGAAGAAGAAGTTATGAAATCTGGAAGGTCTCCCCAGCCTGATCAGGACAATGTTAACTTATCTGCAAGGCAAGAGTGTGGAAAAGAGGTAAAATATATAAAAAATCCTTATCATCAAGATATTAAGAAAAAAATTAATTGAAGCACTGTATGAAATTAAATAAAGAAATCCTGGACTGTCTATATCAGCATAAAGAATCTTGGCAACAATAAAGAATATTACATTTTTAGTCAACTCTAGAGTAATTTTTATTCATACAATATCATTGACATTTTCTTGAAATCACTTGTTCCAAATTATCTAAGGAGGATGGCAGCACAATGTATTAAAAGAAAGGTATATTCTAGCTATATCTATATTTATAAACTCAACAACACTGGAAAACTTTCTTGCATGTTGGGGCTTTGTTGTCCATACTGCTAAAAACTAAGAAAAGTCCATGACATGCTTTTGGCCTTAACCAACCAGTACTTTTCCAAACAATTCCCTGGCACATTATGGTGCCATATGTTAACATTATGAGTGTTAACATTGGACAGAGACCATTCCAAATAAGCAGTTTGCATTTGGTTATCTTGTTTGGAGATTAAAACAAATTAATAATGAGAATATGGGGCCCTAGGAATAGGATGGGGGCAGGAAACAAATGGACTTCATTTGTTGCTTTTTTTCAAATTGAGTAATACTCAGTTTGATAAAACTCTCATTCTCTCACTGCAAAAAATTATAAATTGCTTTCATATCATAAGAATATATCTGAGAATAACTTCTGTTAGGCTTATATTCATGTACAAGAGAAAATTATCAAAGAACTTGTGCTAATTTAGGAATGGCTTTTTTTGTAAAATGAGATAATTTTTATAACTTACAGGATACATATACATTGACACAAGCTTCTCCCAATCTATCAGGGAGGACACCTTTAAAAACTGTAAATACTTACACAATAAATCAGCTGGGAAAGAATAAATTGAAAAAATGTGAACGATAACTGAGAGAATTTAAATAATGTTTCACTAAGTGAGCCAAAACAATAATCAAACAGTCAAGAATTGATGTGGCAATAATGAATTTTAAAAAAACCAAACCTACGTTGACCAGGTTTGTTAATTTCTAAAGGGCAATGATGAAAACAAAAGAAGCTGATGTGAGTGACTGAAGCAAATTGAATATAAACCACAGAAAACTGAGAAGGGAAGCAAATGTACAGAAGACATGTCCATCAAAGTTTAAGGACAACATGAAAGGATTTTTTCACTGTTCCTGTCCAGATCAGCAGGAGTGGGTGTGGTCAATAACCTAATGTCGTTCAGTACCATCGCACATCATTGCCAGGGGCCAGGGGACAGGGACTCTCCCCTTCTGTAAAGAAAGGATGTTCCTTTTCCTGCCAGAGGAAAGCCTGGCAGGCAGAAGCTCTGTCCACCACGGTTTTTCATTGTCCCAGGATTGTTAAGTATTTTGCATGTAAATCACACTCTTTGTACACTTTTGTTATTAATACTGGTGCTGTTATTGCTTGCTTTATCATAGTATTTCTGTTTCTAGCAGACTGTTCTTATCTCAACCCATGATCACTCCTTTTTTTGTTCCCCACCAGAGATGGAGAAGCGGAGTGTTTTGTGGTTTTCTTTCTAGTGGAAGTACTAAACTGGGGACTGCCATTCCCAAACTAGGACACAGCACAGGGAAAACGAAGTTATTAACAAGCACCAGTATATTTATCAGAAGGGTAGAATTATTAGAAGTATAAATTATTAGAATTAGTAAAGCAACAGAATCAGAAATGTGTAATAAGGATATCATTAGGGGAAAAATGCCAGATATAGTGTTTTTGGCAAATGTTATCCATGATCTTTCTACTCCAATAAAATTCTTAAAAATCCCTATAGGAGATAAATACCTTTGAAATTACTGGGAACTGGTAGTATGGATCTGAATGTTTTGGAAGAGCTATCAGATAATAAAGAATCAGTCACAGAATCTTCAAGGAAGAGAAGATTGAAGGTTGGAAGACACCTTTAATACCATCTGCCCAACCACCAACCCAGCACCAGAATAATCACCCCCGAACCACATCCCCAAGTGCCACATCCAGGTTCCTCTTAAACACATCCTGAGATGGTGACTGCACCACCTCCCTGAGTAACTTATTCTAATGCCCGAACACTCTTCCAGTGAAAAAAATTCTCATTAATATCCTGTCATAACATCCTAAACTCTAGCAAAGTAGGACAATGAAATTGTTGCTGTTAAAATATGTAGTTATTGAGCAGCGTGGCATTGTGCAGACCACAGATCACTAACACAAATTGATTGGGCTGTTTAATGAGTTCGGAACAAGATGCATTTAAAAAGACCAAGTACAAATAATTGATTTTGGAACAAGAGAAACCACATTTGGAGAATATAGATGCTGAGAAGGTGCTGACTTTTAATTTTTTTTTTTAGGTTAGTGGTCAGAGGTACAGAGTGATAGAAGTTGTAGGTGTGGCAATCTTCTTATTAATGTTAATAAGATTAACAATTTAACCATTTTGGATGTAGATAACAGCCTAAGGTAATAGCAAGGAGTTTATATGAACAATGTTTGGCACTGGTGTGATACTTCCTTGAATTCTGTGTCCAGGCCTGATGGCCACATTTCAAGAAGGATATGTTTACCCTTCTGAGAGTCCAATAAAATGCTAAAAAGAATAAAATAAAAGCCTTATATTAAGAAAGCTGAAGAGCTCCCCTTGAGTACTTATTAGACAGAAATTGCAGTAATTCAGTCACAATCTAAATGTACCAGCAATGGGATCCAAAATTCATAATCTGGTGCTTCAACCCATTAAAAAAAGGTTTAATGACTGAAACTAGAAACTACAGTTATTTAGTTGAGTACTGTGGCTTCTATGACAGCAAGTTTAGCTAGCATCTGACATCTTAGTAAGTCAATGGCAGTTATTTCACACCTGGAAACTTTGAAAGAGAGTTTGGGTAGAGGGTTTCTTTCTGTAATGATTTTTGCAATTTTACCTCTTCTTCAAGCAGCTTATCTTTGGCATGGTGTCAAATTAGCATGACATGAAGAGAGGAACTGTAACCTTCTGCACAGTAGCTCTCGATTGCTGAGATTTAAAAAGCACATGAGGAAAAACATCTCTTGCATCTTTGACCTTTGTCTTACTCTCATCCTATTTCTAAGCATTCACTATTGCCTATTGTCACAAACAGGACACTGAGCTACTCTGATCATAGATCCAACCTAATAAAGTTCTTACATTCATATTTTGAATAATCTCTTTCTTGAATTCCTGTGAATGTCAATAAAGATTATATTCTATTACACATAATTGTTATCTTTTTCAGTATTGAGTGGACGAAAATACTGCTCAGGAAATTGTATAGCTCTTTCAATAGCTGATTTGTAATTATATACTGATGCCAGATTACCACAGGAACAACTAATGGAAGCAACTGTGTAACACCACACAGACAGCACACCTGTATGTTAACTGAAGTTAATCTTTAGTTAGTGTTAATCTTGTTAACTATTTGGGGCTCTGTTTAACTGAGTTAAATACAGCGCCTACAGCTTTCAATCAATGCAGATTTCATCAAGGCTTTAATAATTTACTGCTTTCTATGTTTCTCGCCTGATCTTTAAGAGTGTGAGCTATATGCCCAATCTATTACATATGAGTGTTATAAAGCTTGATAAATATGAAGCTGCCTCTTACAAAAATGGCATTTTTCCAGTGGCAGAGATTACTTTAGAAGACATTTTGAGCTTTTCAGTAAATTGGTTGCAAATCATTTTGATGTTTAGAGTGCTGGGTGCAGGGATAGTGACAGGTTCTGACAAGGCAGAAAGTGCTGTGGCATTATCAGTAAGCCATGGAAATGATCCTGGAAAGGAATGCTACATTACTTAAATGGAAAAAGTGCTGTTGAGACTTTCACAATCTGTTCACAGAGGGCTTATAAACTGAGAGGTGAAATCAGCTGAAAAAAGCTATTCAGTAAGAAGTATACACACGCGCCTCCTGCCTGAAAGTATATTCAGGTGTTCTGTCAGCCAAGTAACAGCAGATTTTTAAAAGAAAACAGAAAATAAGTGTTTCTGAAATAACTGTAGACAATTCCCAGAGAAAAAATGTAATGAATTTGAGCAGGATTTTGAGTTAGAATGGAGTACAAGGATGGAATCTAAAGGAGGGTGGGCCACTTGATGGTTTTTTCTCAACATTTATGCATCCAGAGGGTAGCACTGCAATCTTATGCTCATTCCCTGGACCAGTGAATACCCACCTGACTTGTGTTCTATGTGCGTGCAACAATAATCTTCTACATTTCTAGCCAATCTCTATATGTGAACTGTACCCTGGGCACCACATCCTTTCAAACACAATGTCAACACAGTAATACACCAATTCACCCCATGTTCTCATGATAAATGCCTACTAGTGACTGTTCTGACAGTAGCCAGGAAAAGGTTTCTAACCTTCCCATCTAGCATCTGGAGAAACAAATATTTACTAAATTTGATGAAAACAAGTCATAGACTCATAGATTCCTAGACTCAATCATAGAATGGTTTGTGTTAGAAGGAACCTTAAAGATCATCTAGTTCCAACCCCTCTGCCAAGGACAGTGACACTTGCTACTAGGAAAGGTTGCTCATAGCCTCCTCTAACCTGGCCTTCAGCACTACCAAGGATGAGGCATTCACAGCTTCTCTCTTGTTTCAGTGTCTCACTACCCTCATAATAAAGATTTTTTTCCTAATATCTAATGCAAACCTTCTGTCTTTCAGTTTAAATCCATTCTCCCTTGTCCTGTAATTACATGCTGTAGTGAAAGATCTCTATCTATCTTTCCTGTAGGATCCATTCAGGTACTGAAGTGTTGAAGATTATGAAACTAGACTCTATGCTATGAAAGTTCCAGATGTATATATTTTATTCACTGGCATATGTGGACAATTTATTAATTTTATGATATTGACCAATGAAAAACGCTTGGTAAAATCTAGATTGGAGTTTTTCACTGTGTTCACTTCCTGTGAGAGTAAAGATGGCAACTACTGGCAAGCTGTAAAAACATTTAAAAACAGCGACACTATTCATTAAGCTCAAAACCCAACAAGATTCAGTACATAACGGACATGCATGTCACGTTTCACTAACAAAAAAACCTAACAAACGATAACCTATTTATGAAGTGTTTGCATTTTCCAAGGAAGAGGTCACTGCATGACTAATCAATTATATTTTTGTAATTATAAAGAGAACAACAAAAACTCCCAAGAGATGGCAAAAAACTGTCTTAAAATTAAGCTAGATTTTGGTTCTGATAGCAGCTTGGTGTGCAGATAGATAGATGATAGTGCTTTGTGCAGCCCCTAGGGTAAGAAATACGGTTACTATATTGAGTTACTATCCTGTGTGTGCCTGTGCTCTCTGAGCTGCCCCATGTCCACAGCTGCCCCATTCCCTGTCAGGACCATGCCTGTGCCAGAGGCTGACTCCTCAATATTTATTACTAACTCATAAAATGCACATCTGCACCTGTCTCAGGAGCTTCTTCCTCATTGATTGACCAGCTGATAACAGCATCCTTATCATCAACGCTTGCTGACTGAGGAAGGCAGCAAAAGTCAAGACAAGTTTTCAGTGTCAGAGCCTAAAAAGGATACCTGCTGACTGATGCATATGATTTTTCTTAGCAAATGAAGGTAACACAGTACTACTTAGTTCATTTTGGAATACCTTATCTCAGCAGATGAAATAAAGGATGAAAAATTTTTGTATGTTTGTATATATATGTATACTTGTTTTCTTATGGTAGATTGGGTACAAAATTGAAGTTTTCCCAGAAGTGCTAAATTTTAGGTGTGGATGCCCTGTTTCTGGAAGTGTTCAAGGCCAGGCTGGATAGGATTTGAGCAAGTGAAAGAAATTCCTATCCATGGCAGGCAAATTGGAAATAGATGATAAATACTCAATAAAATACTAATAAATCATATGAGGTACTTATAGGAAAAGAAAATATGATAAATATGTAGATATGCACTTTTATCTCCGTGCTCTTTCCTTCACAATGTTATCTATTTGACACATTTAATAATGCAAATATGCTTGAATAGTTTCTTTTGTGTTGCAACTTTCATATTTTCTCAGTGAATTTAAATTAACTTATTTTTTTAGCATTCTTGTGTTCTTGATTATTGGAACCAACAGTTAAGTTTATTACATCATTTATAAATTATATATCAGAAGAATTGTATAAATCTTTTATTAATTCCTGTAGCCACTTATTTTTGTCTTTTCAAGGCAAAACACAACAAGTAGAATGGAATATGGGAAAGGTAAGTTTATACTGCTTAACAGCAGTTTTTTAATATTGTATCTCTTAGAAAGCTACTTCAAAATTTTGACTGCCCAAACCACAAAATAATCTAATTTTACAACTGTGGTGGACTCCAACGTGCTAAATTCTTAATACAGATTTAGAGGCATGGGGAAAGGATTATGAAAAAGGAAACAAATCCACAGAGCGAATTACACACCAATAGTCAAAAGACTATATTTTTGATATGCTACTGTCAAAGAAATAGTAAGGGTACTACTTCTGCAGACATTAACTTAGTACAGAAGAAAAGGGCTATTTACAGTGATCATCCAGTCCCACAGCAGACACATACTAGCAGCACAAAACAAGGACTATTTGAGGAATACTGATTGTCTTTTCCATAAAGCTTATAGCTGTGCACTGTTTCCTCCTAGGGTGAAGCTGGCTGCAGAGGTTCCCGTCCATACTGTCCTGCTCATTGAGGAGGCTGTGCACTTACATCTTTGCTTTTTAGCTGGCTGCCTTCAGGATGGACTGTAAATCAGATCAGTGAAACATCCTGAATGAAACAGGTAGTTTGGAAATGGCTTTCCAAGTCACATTCCTCATTTGCCTTATGGCACAACTGAAAAAATTGCATCAGTGTAACTGAAATCAGTGAAACTGAAATATGACATGGAATGGGTACCCTGCCCCAGGAATAGGGATGTGGCAGGAAACAAACAGCCCAGCAGTGACAACTCACTGTGCTATACTCACACTCAGGACAGGAATTCTTGTTTCCCAGCAATGCAGTACTGTTTCTTTCCTGTACACTCATTTAATCATCATAGGTGCCTTAAAAGGTAGAGCAAGTGGGTTTTTTTCAATGCTTGTGTTGACCTTTTTTTCTGAATCTCTAGCAGAATTAATTGAGATACTGGTTTAATTTGTTGAGAAAAAGAAACTTTGTTCCATCTTTTGAAAAGCAGCACTGAAGCTTTCATTCATCTGCTTTTCATCCAGTGTTCTTTTCTGGCCTCTTTTCTGTTTCCTGCCACACAATGCAGTATTATTATGAAAGCATTTAAAGTAATGACAACTATATTAAGAACACATCACTTTGGAAAAAAATTAACCATTTTTCTGTGTGTAGGCAAGAAAGGAACAGAAATTTGCTTGAATTATGAAGGCCACACACACACTGGGCAAGTGTTGCGTGATCTCTGAAAATTATCTAATTGAGCCACAGCTGGAGACAGTCACACATAGCTGTAGCACTCAGAGTGCCTATGACGCCATTTCTTGTTCTCCACTCCCACACAGTTTTTTAGCCAGATTGCTAAAATAAGAATCTTACAGGATATTGAACATCAGGTAAAGATATGTACTTAGATAACAAAATTAATATGCTAGTCCATCAAGTCTTCCTATGCATACTCCACAAAAGAATAGAGAAATGCTTCTTCAGAGATGGATAGACTAGGATCTTGATGTGTATGATGTAAATCTCACTTTGGCAAAGCCCTTTTTTTTCCTTTCCAGTGGAGTCTCAAGGGAAATTGAACAGCTAATGTAGAAACAGTCATTATCTTACTAAAGATAGACCTTGTTTGAGGAGCTTTCGTGGACATGCACGTAGGCACAATTTTAAGTACACGGGTAGCCACCGAAGCATTTTTAAATGCATTTAAAGCATGTCTGAGCATCTTGTTAGGTTGTGTCCAATGAACCAAACTCAGGCACTGAGAATTTTTGGAAACTATTTTGTCTGGGCACCCAACTGACTTTGGGGAGTGAACCAGCAACATAGGCTTCTGCTTCTCTGTGTTCAGCTTGAAAACATGGTTCTAATGTCTGATCTCTGGCCAAGAGAATTTGATGGAAGCTTATACTTTGAAGTTGAATTCTTATGGAGCAACTCTTATATTTCTTGTCCAGCTATGGGCCAATAAAATGGCTAAGGAATGTAGGGCAGCTTTCAAAAACATTATAAAGAAAAGAAAAAAAATGAATGAGAACTACAGAGAGAAAGATAAATCTAAGAATTTGGGAAAATGGCTTTCAGGTTTAAATATTATGCCATATATTTGGATCTTTGAAGTTTATAAATATTTACTACTGTATTAAAAATAGTTAGACTTTAGCATAACCACAACTAGTTGGAACTGAAACTAGGATTAACCTGATCAGATATAAAATATAATTGACTAAAGAAAATATGAGCTACTGTCTCTGTGTCATAGAATTATACCTCTCCTCCATGAAATGAATCATTCTGAATTTTTAAGAGATAAGTCATGAGAAAAAATTGAAAAAGTGCTTTTTTGAAAAGGAAGAAGTGTCATAACTTTCCTGTTATCAATCTTTCATATCCTTATACTATTTGTTACATGCTCTAGCATGCATAAATATAACTCAAGGCATACAACACTTTCTTGTATAATGCAATATAATGAGTCTTTAAAGTAAGAATCAATCTGTTTGAATACAAGGTAGCAGATGTGTAATCACTAAGATGAAAGAAAGACTTCTCTCACTAGTGCATAGAAAATTTATGCTTGTAATTCCTCCTAGAGGATGGAGAAGAAATATTCATGAACAGAAGGCACAATGCAGTATTATCTAATGGATCAATCTAATTCTGAAACCCAAGAATTTCTGTGCTCATCCAGGTATGCTGTCAATGTTCTGAGACCTTTTTTTCTCTAATTCTGTCCCTCAGTCTTCACAGCTGTAAATCCTCTGAACTCCATTGCTTTTAAATTTCAATATGTAAAATGTATAAGATTAGGAGTTAAAATAGTGTGGTTTTTTTCCTAACCATCTATGATTCAGATGCCAAAGAAGGAATGTGGAATGTGGGACACACATGGAGTGTGCTGAGTGCATGCAGACATCCTGATGTACCTAAACTAATCTATATTTTGAGAGATGATTATTGTGGATGGTTTCACCCACTTCTTATTAATTGCAAAATACATAAATGAATGTATAATAAAAATAATAATGAATAATATGAAAAATAAGCATATCACAAATGGCGTCTTGTACATCCATCCATTTAATGCAAGGTAATGACATAGCATATTTGTCTTTATTTCCTTTCTATGTTTTAGTGACTTTCCATGAAATCTGAGAAATTTGATCATACACTTTGTGTACAAATGGGGACTGAATCTTCTTTCAGGGAGCATTAACTCTATCTGATAGTCTTTCCAACCTCTAGGACTCACAACTACTCCAGGTTGAGGCTTCTTCCCTTTGGAAGCTCTCCCCCTTTACATGGAAACAATCACCTTCCACTGGGAGCTTTACATTTGACTTCAGTGACGCTAGGATTGCAACTTAGCATGTAATTCTAATTCACTACTGAAAATAAGACTTTGGATGGAAAGTCACTTATGTGGTTTTAATATATGGATGTGTTATATTTTGTGAAAAAATGCTCTTTTCACTCATTTTTCAGTAGCAAAATGAGACACAAATATCTGATCTGAATTATGTCTTGCACTCAACCTGAAGGAAAAACTGACATTTTTACAAACATTTACATCTTCAGAATATAAAAAAGAAGTCACAATTAATGCTGGATCTATATCCTTGCTTTAGATCTTTTGACAAGTACTTGCCCCCCCACACCATCAACTTTTTGCTTCAACTTCCCCCACCTCTTCTGCCACATTTTAGAATTTGAAATTAAAAGCATAAATTATATGTTGTAGCTTGGAGCTAAAAACTGATTCTGACTCTGAATGTTCTTTTAGAACCACAGCCAGCCAAAACTAATTCAGCACAGTCTCACTGAAGTGCTTGGAGCAGTCTGTCTAAACAGCACAGGCCTTCTTAATTTACCCAACACTCACACTGCCTCTGATTAGGATGAAAGTTACTGTGCCATCGAAGAAAAAAGTAACTTGACTCTTTCAGGCAGCAGCTGAGAGAAAAGTAAGGAAAACTTGCACAGATCAGGCATTTAGACTCAGGTCAGCTCAATACCTTTAACCTTCCTGAGAGCCTGACAAAATATTTGAGAGAACAGGAAATCTTCCTTGTTTGTATAGCTGCTGGACATCAGATGCTGTGTCTGCCCTTGTGCAGACCTGGCTTTTATTAGGTATCAGTCACAGACCAGATCATTTTAACAGACTGGCTCCTTGCAGTCCATTTTGGGTCATCTCTCTGAGCAAGCCAGAGGATTTCTGAACTCTCCCATGCTCTGCTTGAGCTATCATTAGCTCTTCAAAAGCAGACAGTGGCGGGGATCTCACAGGAAGGTGCAGGAAAACTTTCTGCATGCAGACACATCAAGCTCTGTACCAGAGCAACCCTTTGCAGGAGGAGACAGTGCAGCTTTTGCTCACATGTGCGATTCTCTTTTCACACTTCTAAGGAAATCTATGCATGTAGAATTTCAACTTGAGATCTAAGGTGCTGGAATATAGTACTAAGGCACAGACAGGAGGTGCTAGAATGATGATTTCTTGTGCTTGTCAGTTATAGCTACAGCCATAATGGTCCATTGGATGAGTCAAGAAAGAAAGGCTATACAAATATAGAATTAGAGCTTCTAGGATAAGTTGACTGCACCAACGGGAAGAAGTAAGGTTGCATTTTCTAACCTCAGGGTTCTTGACTTGTACAACTTTAATAATATTATTTTGTGTAGAATACAAAAAAATACTATGTCATATTATTTTCTGCAAGCTACTTAACCAAATTTGTTATGAGAACAACTTTATATTTGTAGTCTATGTGATTAATGCTTTCTTGGCCCACCAGTACAAAAATAAAAGTAACTGTTTTTTCTTAAATTATGCCTGTGATCTGCTTAAGTTATTAAGTGTGTGAAACAAAAACAACATTAGAAAGAAATATGAGTCTTTTTTTAACTTTCAAGAGTTTGGCTTAAGTGTGAGATAAAAGCTCAGTTGGTTTTTATTTAATCTGATCTTTTTTTCCCTGCTATTAAATCTAATTTTATAAAATTGTAGATTTTATATAATAGATCTCAGAGATTTAAAACCTCAAAATAATAGTGAAAACACATGAAATTAGTATGGCTAATTATATTATTCGCGAATACAATGTCTTTTAAGAATTCTAGTGGTCTTGGAGATAAATAGTTGAAATACTAGAGTTCCTGCTCTGCTTTTCGCAGGTTTGTTTATTGTTTTTATTCTATTTACTTTAATATACCTAAATAGTTGAAGCAATTTTGACCTATTAGGGAAGCTGCAAAAATAGTTATTTTATGATGATAGTAATACATAAAAATAATGAGGGGAAATTATTTTGTATTTTATCCATGCGCTGGAGAGAAATTCCATCAACAGAAATCTCTGTGCTTTTTGAGATGCTTCTGTTTCCTCTCTCATATGTTCCCATGGAAGCATTAGTCTGGAATGAAAGTGGAGAAGACAAAGGATGAAATTTAAATCTACACAAGATAGTCAATTTAAAATATGAAAGGTTCACAAATCAATAGTATTAAAACAGTTATTGAATTTAAATATTAAAAAGATGGGAGGAATTGATGTACTGGAACCAGAGCTACTTAAAATCGAGCACATTATATAGCTAAACCATTAGTTGAAATAGGAAATCTAATTTTCTTATAACTAATGTACCTAGAAATTGGAAATACACTGTTGTGATTGTGATTCATAAAAGTGGGGAGTAACTTCTCTCTTCTCTTACACTTAATTCAGTGAGTGCCATGAACAATTCATATCTTGTTTTTGACACTGTGATATATTATAAATGTGACAATATTAGGCACAAAAGAACCTCCAAATAATCTACTATCTATGAATTGCCTATCATAAATACATACATAAAATTTAAATGAAGAGACTGGCCTTATACTACTGAAATCAAGTTGGCTATAAACTATAAAACAAAATTCCTTTAATTTACCTGTCACATCACTAACCATTTTACTATGCCAGAAAAGATTTAACCTCATCATTTCCTTCAGCAGATGTGTGAAGGCTTCATGTCATTGCACTGTGTCACTGAAGAAAATTATTTCGTTGCAATTTTTCTGGGACAGGGTTTAAAGTTTTATTGTGACAATGAAACAGATAAGAAGGCATATAACAGAGAAATGTCACAAAGGTACTATGAATGTATATTTTCTATAGTGTGGTTCCATGAATTCAGATTCATTAGGATTATTTTCAGTTTGGGTGGCTTTTTGTTTTGTTTTTTTATGTTTAAGTTTCCTGCAGAATAGTGTTTCACCTTCTTTTAGGGCAGTATCAAGCATGGAGAATTATTTTTCAACACACAGTTACAAAAATAGATTTGCATAGCATGGAAAAAACCTATATGTCTATAAGAAGCTCATTTTAGAACAGACCTATAACAAGAGTACATTATGGGTGTGTACAAGTGCATGTTAATAGCTCTTAAGAATATATAAGCAATTCTGGTATTTATTTGACCATTAAAACATACTATTGCACTTTGTGCTCTTAGCCTGGAATATACAGCATAATTTTCAGTGAGAGCTGCTGGATTTATGCTTCCTGATCTGGCAATAATTCTTTACATTTATGAGGATCCATGCAGTGCCCCAGCTACCTAACTATTTGAATATCTGGGCTGAGAATGTTTGCTACTCCTGAAGTCTTTCGCAACCTTACTTCACATCTGGATGAGGAAAACAGACTTACCTCAGGATGAGTCACTCATCCGCTCACAGGATATGATAATATTGCTTGTCTGCTTTTTCTTTGTTCTGTTGTTTTTTTCCCTCTTATTGAGTTAATTAGTGTTGTAAGATCTAAAGGCCATGAGCAAAACAGTGTGTGAAACTCTGCAATGGGCTGCTGCCCATTGCTTCCCAGGGATCAGAGAAATTCAGTCTCCAAGGTGAGCAGCTCTGGTGCTGGCACAATTCCCAGCAGAGCTCTCCAGTGTGGTACAGAGGGGTTTCTCAAGCCAGAGGAATCTGTGGGAAAACTGAGAGACCCTCCAGGAGCCCATAGCTCATGCAACAACTCCTTCTTTGAGCATATGCACAGGATAACAATCTCACATGAAATGTTAGAGTGCTGCATTTACCCACAGTAGAACAGCCAGGGTTGCCTTCCCAGTGGAGCAGAGCTGTGCCAGCCCATGGGAGTCAAAGTGGTGTATTGACTGTGCTTGTAGTGCTGAAAAAGGCAATTCCCTTGCTGGTGTCTGCCTTTGCCATTCTGTGAAGTCCAAGGTCTGATTGAAGGCTTTGGTGAGGTCTAAACCAAAGTCTACAGTATTCAATTCTTTCTCCCACACCCTTCTATCCCCATTGTATAGGACATAGTTTCTCAGGTTTGGTAGAAGCACATAATAATACAAGCATGAACAGCCTTGTTTAAAACTGCATTGATTGATAGTTTCAACACAGTGAACTTTTCTTTTGCTATGAACTCGAATTTCTCTGTGCTGGTGTCTCTTTACAATTCCATTGTGACCTGTTGAGTCCTGTTGCTGTTTGCTAAAGTCTAATGTCTCTGGTGTGCCTAAATCTATGTTGTTTCAATTTTAATTTTTTTTGTGTTGCAAAATTTAAACAAATTTTCTTCATTAATGCTTTTGATATTTGCGTCATCATCGGATATCCTTTTTATTGTTTTTTTCTTTTTGTTATTACAAGTGTATGTTTGAATTCTAACATATACAGAAGCTAAGGGGAAAAAAAGTGTGAAATAATAAATGCTTATATCCAAAACATAAAGTCAGAATGAATATTGCTCTCATTTGACTATATGATAATGCAGCAGATGACAAGATTAATATTGCTCAGCCTTCAACTAGAACAGCCTACACTCATAAAAAGCCCACTTTGAAAGACAAATGAAATGAAGCAAACACATAGACTATTGATGAATTCATGCTCACCTGAAAATCAGAAGAGATGAAATTTTCTCAGAAGGTAATAACAGGGAAGAAAATAAGGAAAAGTTTGAGCTAAAAAACTGGAAGCATCCTGAGTATCCGTGACTCTGGACAGTGATCAAGTAAAAACCTCTAAAGTTAAAATTTTAAATTACTATTCCTTAACAGATATAAAACTTTACTTCTGGCTCCGGCAGAACTATAATTAATAACTGAAGAATTACTTTATCAAGGCCAAGGTTCCAAAAGTGGGATTCAGTAAGACAGTGCCTTGGGTAGGGTAGCAAATGCGCTTTGGTCCTACAAGGTCCATGTGTTCCATAGATCATCTAGCCCGTTGCCTTTAAAAGATAGCAAGACATAATAAGAGATCTGAAAATATAATTAGATGTGTATCATGGAAGACAAAATATGACAGTTTAACATCCTAACACACTAAAGAAATGGAAATGACAAAATCAGAGGCAAAAGTAGAGTGGGAATAAAATTATAAGGCTGACTGGATGTTTGCTTTTTATTTCCTTTAAACTTCTCGAATTATAAACCATGGTGGGAGGACCATGGCTGGATGCCAGGTGCCTACCAAGATCTTTTATCACTCCTCCCCTCAGCAAGAGGGTGGGAAGTAAATAAGATTGAAAAAACTCAGGGGTCAAGAAAAAGGCAGTTCAATAAAGGAAAATCAAAAACTGCACACAAAAGCAAAGCAGAAGAATTATTCTCTATTTTCACTCAGCAGACAATGTCTTCTTTTATTCTCCATTTTCACTCAGCAGACAATACCCTTCCTTTGCAGGAATTAGGTCTTAAGAACATGCAGCAATTAGTCTGGAAGACAAATTCATAGTAACAAAACACAAACACATCCTCTCTCTCCCTCCTTTGCTCTGCACCTTAACATTTTTTTTTCCTGATTGGATGTATGAAATACATCTTTGTCATTAAATACCCCTTTGGTCAGTTAGGGTCAGTTGTCCTGGTTGTGTCCCCTTCCAAGTTCTTGTCCACCCTCATCTTACTGGTGTTGGGGGAATTTTGGAGAGACAGGCTTGATACTGTGTGGGAGCAGTGCTCACAGTAGAGAAAGCAGTTATGTGTCAACAGCTTTCTAACTAGAGAAGTCAAGATCACCACAATGAGGACTGCTATGAGAGAAATCAGCAAAACTCAGCATACTAACCATGAACCTTTTATGTTAATATGTCGGTGAATTCCACACACCTTGGATGACTCTATGCTCCTTTTGAGGAACACTGTGAAATCATGATGGTTTCTCTACACTGTGGAGCCCATTTAAATTGGAAGCCATGTAGCTTTAGAGTTGATTCTGTGAAAAGCACTATATTTTTGAAGAGGAAGACCATCTATCAAACCTGGGAACTGAAGAAACCTCTTGTTGACCAACTGTGTCAGTCAAGAAAAACATATGCTATCCACAGTCTAGTTTAGTCTCAAGGTTTTGTATTTCATCCCTTAGCAAAAGAAAGACTTCACTTCTTAGGATAAAGCACAGTGACAAGAAAGAGGCTTATAATTTACAAGCATGGTGATAATTTGAGGCTTAAATATCAAAGGACAGATCAACAAACAAAAAATATAAGCAAACAAGCTCAGTCTAGCCATACTTGTCTGAGATGAGCCAGATCATGACAGCTCTGTGAGGATGGGGACCGATTCCTCTCGAGAGAAAACACAGGCACACAAGCAGCAGCTGTAGCATGGTTGTGGCTCTTGGCATTTGCACTGAGCAGAACCACACACACATACACACACACACAGATACACAGCAAGTGCCCTGCTGCAGCAGAAGACAGCTCTCTGCTGCTGTGGTCCTCTGGGTCCAGCTGTGTCAGCTTTGTTACATAACTGATTAAATGGGGCTACATGATAATTGCATCTCTCATGTGTCTATCATCATTCACAGAAGTATGGCCGCTACACTGAGTCTGAGTGCATGTGTTAATCTCTTCAGCAAAGAACTCATCCGCCAGTAGCTACAGTCTTATTTACTTGAGCTGTGGAAGCTCATACCCACATGACAGCTCAGATGACAGTCATACCATATGAGTCAGGCAGGCAAGAGTATGTCTCTTGTTCTCAAATGATTTTAATTGCGATAGAGAATCTGCAATGAGCCCTGCTGACCTTTTTCTTTTACTCTGCAGCAGAGTGACATGGGCAGGGTTAGACTGTGTAGCCAAAAGTAATTAATTTCCATTTGTGGGAAATTTTAACCTTAGAATCAGAGAGAATGCATGTGTCACTCCTGATGCATGCAAAGGTAGTGAAGGATAAAGAAAAGCGGGGGGGAGGGAAGGAATTAATGGCAAAACCAGTGTGACAGAAAAGCAGATCAAACAGACTTGCAGGCATTTCAGTCCCACTTATATTGCTTCAGAGTACTGGCTATTTGTAATCAGCAAGACAACATCTGCTGAACATGAAAGTCAGTTGAATAGGGAATAGGTTATTCATCATGTTAGTAAAGAGTTGTATTTACTATTTCAGCTTTCCATTATTATCGCATCTTTTCTTCTTATTTATAAGAGGTTGAAGAGGTCTGCATTGAAACATAATTGGTTATGGCTGCTAGCCACCTGACTAAATTAATTGTTGGTTGTCTGTGCATTGGTCCTGAGAGAAAATCCTATGTCTGTACAAATTAGTTGGAGACCACTGTCTCATAAAACAGTCAGAATAAATCCTTTATCCATTCCTAAACAGAGTTGTGATAGATTATTGGGGCTTTTGAGGGAAAGGGCAAAGTATAATACTAATCTGCTATTCATGAATGGCAAGGCTTCTTCACATTGAATTCAAATCAAATCAAAGGGTACAAGCATTAAGGAACTGAATTCACAGATGATTCTGGCAGATACTAATTATTTTCAAACCCATTCCACTTTAATAAATCTGAGTGAATTATTTCAGGTTTAGAAAGATTGGGATTATTTTATTTCTGGTATTTATCTCCAAAATCCATTTCTCCCCGTACATTTTGAAATAAAGATATTTTTAAGTATTTATAATAATGAATTTTTATTCCTTCAGATAACAAATTTTTCTTTCAATCTTCAATCTCAATAAATTTAGGAGTCTCCCATTACTGAATACTTATGGAACATTTGAAAGGAGCAGATTAAGACTTCATTAAAATCCATCCAAACAAAATTCCCATAAAAGTAGATGAAAACATCCATAGGATGCAGGATATTATTGGATCCAGATATTGTCCTATTAGCATTCAAAAGCACAGACTTAAATACTTGTTTGGCAATTGCTTAATCAAAAACATTTGAAAACACTAACCGTTTTTGTTTTTGTTTTTTTTTTCTTTTTCTGCAATAATTTACCATGGTGACTCACAAGTCATAAATGAAGCAATAGAGACAAGCTCTTAACCTTAGTGGTGAAGTAAAGTTCAAAGTGGTGGAGAAATCCCTGTTTAGCAAGGCTGTTGACACATCATTTTACTCTGCCTGCAGAAATTTATGTTCTCACTCCCTTACCAGCTCTTTGTCACTGTCCCTTTCCACATAGGTTACTGCCCCTGGAAATCGACCACTCATCTGAACCTTCTTGCTAAGCTTCAGTTCAAATGAAGTTGGGAAGGTTAAAATGTTGACTGGAGGCAGGCTGGAACAAAACAGTATTTTTTTGCCTTCAGAGCTGCAGTCAGAGGGGATGTGTGAACAAGCCTTAAGGCTCCACAGCTGCTTCCCAGAGTTATAGAAGCCTGGTCTTCTCCTGCTAATGCAGATAGCTGCCATTGCACAAGAGAAGCAGTGGGTGAGAAGACAATAATGTGCCTAGAAGGATATCCTTTGATCCTCCCTCTCCCTGATTCCTAAGAAATCCTGTAGTTCCCCCTGAGCAGGGACTTTATGCTAAATCCATTGTGCAGAGACCACCTGACAATGCAGAAGTCAAGGCAGAGTTTATGAGCCACTTATAAAAAATTTATAAATTTAAGAAGAAATATTTTCTTGCTGAAAAATACAGTTTCTGAGGTACAAATATTAATTAATATCTCATAATTCAATATTATTGCTCTTCTGCACTGTTATAAGAAATTTATAGAAATGTGTTTCAGGCTTATAGGTGGAACCTTGAAAACATGACCAAAAAGCTTTGAAATCAGCCACTTAAGAAAAATTACTATAACTAATGGTTTTAAATTTGCCCTCTCTACCCCCACCAATGATCATATTATTTGGACTTATATAATACTTTAAGGTTCAGAGTTTTCAAAATCGCAATAACAAAGTTACTCCAAGTACTTGAATTTTCTACCTTAATTTAATTTGGAAGTAGATTCTAAACAAAGAAAATCCCTGATATGCACATTATGTTGAACAGCAGTAAATTGTTTTAGAGAAAGAAGCATTAAACTTACCTCCAGTTTTGTTTAATTTGTGTCTGCCTGTATATTCTTAGTGAAATCAGTGAACGAACACTGAGATGAAATAGAAAAAAAACAAGTAATTTCATTATGTAAAAAATGCAGTTAGGTACAAATAAGAAAGTGATTGGAACAGCATGAAACTATCCTCTTTCTTTTCTTTTTTTTCTCCTCTAACATTTTTTGGAAATTTTCAGCTTGAAATGGCTGAAAAAGTATGGATAAGTTTAAATACTTAGCTGAATCTAGACACTGAAATCTTTAAAATTCTGCAATTGCTGCACTCAGGTCAGTGTTTCAACAATGTAATTTTGTGAAAGAAATGACAGCCACACTTATCAGTGTGAAAAGGCTAAAAATATGTCTATTTCTGATATTGATTCAGCTCCCTTTTTTTAGGGACAATCTTAAAAGATCGATTGTTCAGCATACTTTCTAGTCAAACTGAGTGATTTGGTATTATATTCAAATACTGTCTCTTATGACAGAAATCAAAGGAATATTAACAGCATGGACATCCCTTTTAGAGAGAAAGCACAAAGTTTTAATACATATATTTTTTCACAGCCATTAAAACCCTAACATCTTTCACAGACTAGAACACTAGAAGCTTAATGCCTGCCAAAATACTGATGGTATCTGAATGCTTTATTCAGGATTGGCTGTTGTTAATATTGTTAATATTGTTAATGTTGTTCTTCAAGCAGAAATTTTAGAAATTAACCCTCTATTTAAAGTAGCTAAAGTTGTACATGAGTTGGAACCTCTGTTCTTACTAATTTCTTTGCTCTATAACTATATTGAAACCAGAATGACACTCTTTTTTACACAGTTCAATTGGGATTCTACTCATAATTTCTGACAAGACATATAGCAAAAAAACCTCAAACCCTTATATAGGAAAACAAAAATCTCTTCCAGAGTATGCTCCTAGTCCAAAAGAGTGTGAATAAAGTGAAGTATAAACCAGCTGGCTTCTATATTTCAGAGCAATTTTTAACAATGTCTAACTTTTTCCAAGCTTATCACAAAATTTTCAGAAAATTTTGTAGAATAGAGGCAAATAATTTCCTCTTTCTGTCAGGACTTCCAATTCAGTTGCCTCAGAAGACAGTTAGAATGAAATATCTTTGATTTAGGTTGTTTAAAGATCCTGAGCAGTGCCTGCCAGGCATATTATTATGTTAATGAACTTTCTCCAAAGCAGCAATGTTCCTTCAAAATAGGTAAAACATTTGATAACATAATGGCTGTGTTTCTGACTGTGAAGTTCACAGAGGTTTCTTACTAATACAGGAGTGAACTGTTTTGAGATCTTGTCCTCTGTGCTGGTTTTGGCTGGGGTAGAGTTCATTTTCTGCCTAGAAGCTGGTATGGGGCTGTGTTTTGGATTTGTGATAAAAGCAGTGTTGACAGCACACCAATATTTTAGCTGTGGCTGAGCATTGCTTAGAGAGAGTCAAGGCCCTTTCTGCTTCTCACACTCCCTGCCAATGAGCAGGCTGGAGATGCACAAGGATTTGTGTTGGGACATAGCTGGGACAGCTGACCCCAACTGGCCAAAGGGATATTCCAGACCAAGGGGTGTCAATGTTCACATGTAAATTAGAGGGAAGGCTGGCCAGGGGCTGCTGCTCAGAGACTGGCTGGGAATTGGTTGGTAGTCAGCAATTATTTTTCTTGGGGTTTCTTCTCATTTTTTAAAATTTATTTTCCTTTTCATTATGTTATTATTATAATATTATAATTTAGTTATTAAATTCTTTTTATCTTAACCTATGTGTTGTCTTTTATTTACTCTTCCCCCATCCTGCTGGGTTTGGGGGTAGTGAGTGAGTGGCTGTGTGGTGTTCCATTTCCAGCTGATATTAAACTAGAACATCCTCATTCCTTTTCCCATCCCTCACTGTCTCCTTCAGCTTTGCAATAAAATATTTTGCTGTGAAGTTGCTACTGACCTAGCATCCATCCTGGAGGATGGATGTGTAAGAGTTTTGGAGGAGAAGAAAAGACTGAAGTGATTCCTCTTTCCAATGAGATAAGGCACTGTGCAAGCTCAGATCAGCATTTTTTCTTTGCTTTTTACTTTTACTGTTTGAGGATGAGAACTGAAGCTGTTACAGTATTGTCAACAGGATGTTAGATCATGCAGAAAATAACCCCACAGTTCAGGTTCTAAATCTAAGTCCTGGCTTAAGTCAGCCAAATGGAGGAAACTTCAATACTGAAATGCTCCTTCTTTATAACAGTGTCTCTAGTTCTGTTTTTTCTAGTAGTTAATGATGAAGATGATGGATCAGTCCTGTAAGATCAAAATATCTGGGAGAATAGAAATGCAGGAATTCCAGACAGAAGGATAACAGCAGTCAGCTTACTGCTGTTGTGAGTTACTACTGTCTAGTAACTGAGCTCTGGTAAGTCCATATTCAGAGTGACAGCTGAGAAATAATCTCATTAATATAAACCATGATGGAAGGAAAGAGAGAGAGACTTCAAGAAGTATCTGATTTTTGTTGAGATGTATTTTTTTGAATTCCAATTGTAGCATTTGGTTTGGTTTTATTTTGCCTTTACTGGATCCTGAATTAACATTCTACTTTATATCGTGGTCTGTTAATGTTTTCCTTTAAACATTTACATGTGTGCTCAAGAAAATTTCTACATTATTTGTAGTACTCAAAGTCCCTAAAAATATACAAATTTGAGCCTTGTATTAACTAAAGAGACATTTCTGTAGGAATTACTATTTGCCCTAATAATGCAGTCAATGCAAAAATCAAGCCCACTTAGTGTACTATTGGCAAAGGATGGGAGGAAGGAGCTAAGAAAGAATATAGGGATTGGTAAAATCAGCCAAATCACAGGCAGAAGAGATTCTGCAGGGTTGTATTTTGGGAATGCTGAATAGTACCTTGAATTTTTTTAAATACACTTCCAGTAAATGGTAGAGGGATTAGCATGATGATAAATCTTTCACCAGATTTATTTTTTTCTGAAGAGTTCGATTGTAAGAGGTGTGTATTAAAAGTCACAATAGGCACAGAAATTGCTGAATTACTTTAATCTTAAATTTTTGTGAATTCTTTGAGTTTAGCTCAGTTGGTTTGGGCCTGGAGCTAATAATGCCAGGGTTGTGGGCTCAATGCCCATCCATTTAAGAGTTGGACTTGATCCTTGCAGGTCCATTCCAAGTCAGAATATTCTGTGAATAAGATACATATAACTTAAAAGAAAATACAACCCAAAATTTCTTGTACAGCAATACCATATGTCTAATTGTTAATGAAAAATATTAATTTTAAATAAATCTTAAATATGGCAGAATCTATCTATAACCATTCTATTTAATTTTGGTTCATATGCATAATTATAGTCTCAATTTATCACAATTATTTCAAAACTTTTTGTTCGTCTAAGAAATAAATATAAAGCAGAGCAATTCCAGTTAACATTTGTATATTAAATGTTTTTTGTATCCGATAGTTTTAAAAAGTATAAATTAATTAGATTCTTTCATTATGTTTTGAGAGTTTAGCTTCTAAATTCTTTTGTCTTCCTTGGAAAGCCTGTTTAATATGCTTTGCATGGCTTCTTCACATAGCTATGAATGTATAATGCATTGCTTAAATGTCACTGGAAATACTACTGATTGAAAATAAAGAACTTCTGGTACAATAAAACATGTAGTTTCTGCAGATGATATTGCTTGCTCTCTCAGTGGTATCAGTTTTACTGGAAGTTCACTCTGCCATGAGCTCTGACAAAGATATATGTCATATCAGATGATGAAAAAATTAATTGTTGGTTAAGAGTCATTTGGTGGCCAACATGCCACTCGCCCTCAAACTAGACTTCAACCAGAATTTAAATGGTGTGGGGGACCTCTTGTAAACACTGTACAACTGAGAGAAATGGAACAGACTAGGAAACAAAGACGGCTTTTATTCTCAGATGGGAGAGGGAAAACTGATGCAAAGCTCAGATGGGTTGAGCTACTCAGTCTTACACAGCCAACAACCCACTTGTATTGCTGTCATCTGCTCACTCCAGTCAGTTCCACCACTCAACAACTGGTGATTACAAGCAAGAGAGTGTAAGAAAGACAATACAAAGCTTTTCTAATCTTATTAATTCATTTTTTATACAGATTTTCTTTCTCAATCACATAATCAGTTTCTTCACTTACAGCAGATATCAAACGAAAGCAGGTATAAAAAAGGTCTGCAAAACTTGCAGGCAGAGGGGTTCTGTTAATTTTCATTACATAAGATGCCATAAAGAAGAAATCTTCTTATATCACCAAAAGGAGATTTCGGAACTAAGACAAAATCAAATTTATTGCACATGGATAACTTACAGCATGCTACCTCTTTCACATTTCAGTTCATTACTGTACAAAAGCTATGAGAAATACTAGATGTGTTGCTGTCTTTTATAAAATAACTAAAGGGATAAAGGACAAAGATAGATTTGTTAGGTGGACTTCTCAATGTAAAAATATTCTGAGTAAATAGATCCTGTTTACTCTAGCAAAACTAAAAATTGGAGCAAGTTTACAGGTCTGGAGCAAGAATTTGGACTTATTAAAAAAGTTCATCTGGGGAGATCTGCAACATTTTTTTAAATGGTGAATTTAGCAAAATAAGCAAAATTTAATATTAAAACAGAAAAAAAATGCTAGTAAAAATTCTTGTGGGCAGGTGGATTTCATAATATGAGTGCTTGGATGAGACTAAAATATCCTTGTAGGGCAAGAACCTTAAAGAATGAAGATGGTTCAAAAACTTATATTGACCCTATTCATCCATGTGTGATCATTGCTAGCATTCCATGAATTGCTGCCATAGGAAGGGTAGACCTCAGGGTATAGATTCTACACACCCCATCACTCTCAGCATTGAGGAATACTGAAAACAGAAAACAACGTACGGTAACATAAAATTAATTTTTAAAGAGAGGCTATAAAAAATTCCTCTCTCCTGCTTATGAAAAAGAAAGCAAACTACAATTCGAAAAAAAAAAAAAAGGTGCAGCAGACAACATCCAGCCTGACAGGGGGGACAGCCTTAGTAGGTATTCCTGTATATATACAAGCTCTTTAAGCCAAGCTTACTGTGCTGTTGAAGTTATGATGGTAATATCTGATCATTTAGAAGTTTTACTGTCTGCTTGCGATTTATTATGATGTCTTTTTCCTATAAAAAAGTAGTGTTTGATTCATGCGTATCCACGTGCATGGATAAACAATTTGGGGGCAACCTAGGTGACTGAGCAGAGATGCTCAGGTGGCTGTAGAATAAAGATTAGAGGTCACTGCAAGGAAAGAGGCAGGAACAGCAAAAGCTGAAGGGCCACTCAAGGAACTCAGAAGCAAACACAGCCATGCTCTGGGGATGTGGGTCTCAGTGATGGGGATGCTGTGTTCACAGGAGTGAGAATGACTGTAGATATACCTGTGACTAGAATGAAAGGACCAAATAACAAGAATATATTAAGCAGGAAAATAAGAATTGCTACTAAAATTTCTTTTCTAATTTGTATTTCCATTCTGTTTTACTCAGTTGCTATGAGGCTAATGTTAAAATTTGCATTTTCTTATTTAAATTTTACTTAGACCTTCCCTTTAAATTTAAAATCTTTTAAGTCTTTGTGTAGCGAGGAGTTTCAGTTTTCTCCTCAAAGACATGACTGACCTAGAATGCCTTTTTTCTTATGTCTCTTTCTGCTTGCCAATTAAAAGACACTTTTTTAGTGATCACCTGGCACTTCCATTTCATCTTTAAAATGTTATTTTTATATTCTCAGCCTAACTTGCTGTTCTTTACAGTCTCTTAAATATCCGTATAAATATCATATCTCAGTAAATGATAGACCTAGATAAATAATAGTTTGATAACATTTTATCTATAAATGTATTCACTGTGGACCCCATTGCCAATGCCACAATGTCACAGTGGAGAAATGAACAGTTGTATAGATGTTGGCAAAAATGCTTATAAATCTTGCAAAAAATTTTAATTTCACATAAAGAAACATAACAGAATCAGAATCTCTTCTGCATGTACTCTTATTTTCTTAGTCACACAATCATTCAGTTCAGGATGAAACAATAATTGACAGACAGGCTATTAAAAATGTTTGAATAGGTAGATGTATGTTAAAACCTCTTATGGAATTTGAAAGTAATGCCTGGGAACTCAGCTCTGTTACTGCTGAAGACCCATGTATAATCAAGGTATACTTTCACTTACTTCCATCACTCCACTTTCAAAAGACTGAGCTTTTCTGACTTAATTAATTTTCTTTTTTGTTGGATATCACAGTGGAAATATCAATCAATCAATCAATCAATCAATCAATAAAAATGAAGCTGAATCTTGAATAACACGCACCCATGACATTGGGATTAGTTCTAGTGTGGTCTCTCTTTTCAAAAACATTTTTAAACACAGCAAGTGGATTAATTAATTCAAAGATGACTGCCTGAAAACTGGTACTTCCTCTATAGCTAAAATCTACTAAAATGTACTCAAATGGTTTATGATTCTAGCTGCAGTTTACATTAACAATACCTCATAGTCTATGAGTAAATTGTTTGGTTTTGTTTTTTTCTTTTATTTCCTCTATACTCTTTAATTCTGAGTTATTTTCCCTCTTTATACCTGTAACTTGTATGCTGGTAAATGTTTTAAACTTTGTACAGTACTGTGGACAATGAATATGCTTTTTAGCTGCCCCAAGAAGTATATAGACTCTTTAAAACTGCAGTTCAGGTAACATATAAAAAGATCATATAGAACTCATAAGAAGGCATTTAGAGAAAGAAACTTGGAGGTCCTTGTGTTTGTTAGTTTTCTCACTAAGTGATATAATATTAAGAAACAAAATTTACAAGGTGCTTGATTCAATAGGTAACTACTTATCAGTCTGGAAACAAAGCCAAAGGATGAAAATAAAATTTGCCAGTACTGAAAAAAATCCTTTACTTTCTTATTAGCGAACCTAAGGCTGATGAAATCTGCCAGATCAACAGTCCTGGAAGGGAATGTCCTTCTGTAACAGAAAAGTCAGATGCATTGAACTGAAAGTGATGCAACCAAGTAAGGACAGCTATCCTGCTTTCCATCTGTTATGTGAACAGGCCTGCTCACTTGCATCTAACTTGGGAAGTGTTACCCTTGGGTATTGCATAGTAGGCTTATTTTCATTGTCATTGAGCTTTGAGTTGGCCATGGCCAAAAAAAGGCATCTATAGAAAGGGTGCTTTTTGTCATCCCAAAAATAGAACCAGAACCCGAGGCTGCAGTCTGAAAGATGGAAGCTTGTGTCACTCTAAAACATCTTCCTAGAATGCCTCCTCCTTCAGCTTTCTCTTCTATAATTTTAAGTTTAAATTAACTGCTGTTAGAGAACTTGAGGCATGGTCTTCAAAAAAATAAGAAATATGTGCTATGAAAGGTGAAAGGGCTTCTGGAGTTTAGATTGATATTAATAGACTAATTAATGGTATAGTGTTTAAAACTGAAGAAGAAAATCTCAGGCGAAGCCATTTGGCAAATGCAATCCATTACATGAATAGACATGCCAGTGCTTCAGGGAGATCTTTGTTTTTCTCATTTCTCTCCATCTAGCTCTTTTAATCTGTGTTTTGTAGCTATCTATCTTCAGCTTAAAATGATGTCGTTGTCCATTCCTAAGCTTAAGCCTTCAGCTCCTTTCTCTCATTACATAAACTTTAGTAACTGTCCCTCCTAGCTACTTTTGAACTTGTCTCTGTTTTGGGGTATACGATCTAGTTTTAACTACTTATAGAGGAACACAAAGAAAAATATCATCCACTGTGGGAAAAAAAGAAAAAGGAGAGGAACAAATAAGCACACCCCTAACTAAACAACTCAACAAGCAAAAGCAATGAAATCACCTTTTAAAATCTTACTGTCCTTATTGCTCCTGTAGGTACCATTAATCTCTGAGAATTTTTTGTTCTTTTCAGGCAGCAGTCAATAAAATGGAACAAAATTTCTGGTGGTTATAGGCTCTTAATTAACTATGTTACAGAAATTTTAACTATGTTACAGAAATTTTTGCAGAGCTGAGGGCATCACCAAGAAATTAATAATTGATGTGCCTGTTCTGCTGTGCTGTACTTGTTAATATTCATTAATGGCCATTTTCAAAACTATAAAACAGGAAAAGTGAGAAGGAATAAAAACAAAGAACTGATAAAGATATATCGGAAAATATGCAGCAGAGAGAATGTAGTAGAGGGGAAAGATGTAGAATAAAACCACAGGAAAATAGAAGGAAAAAGGTAGATAAACAAAGTGGAAATATTTGTATAATTATTAAATAGAGGAGGGAAGAGAAAGATATTTCTATCTTTAATCAAAAGGAGAAAAACAAAAATATTATGAATTTCGTAATTTCTTTGGAATATTTGAACACTGGATTAAATCATTATGTAAGAGAAGGCAGGTGTGAGATTCTGCATAGATATTTGACTTTTTTATTGACTACGCAGCGCAGTATTGAACAAAGTATTTACAGCAGTATTCCAGTTTAAATAAAAAACTTAGGGGTTTTTTTGTCAGAGGTCTAATTCAATATTGTGTGTTTCACCAGATACATTTAGCAACAATAGTTAAGTCTCCTGCCTAGAGAACACTCGTATTTGTGTTAGAACCTATGGCATTCTCTTCAAGCTTCATGTTCAGTAATATCTAGTCAGATCTTACTGTGCTCGTTATTTTTTAACCCTAGGTTCAAATTATTAAAATTTAGTTATCTAAACCTTCATGCATGTGATAGAAATAATTAATCTCAGAATCTCTGTCTTACCATAGATGATTTTATAAGTATATCCAAGTATATTCTGTGGTCATATTTGCATAGATTAAAATCTGGAGAAATTAAGACAAGTGCAGTTGTCACGTACATAAATAAATCCGCGTCTAGACTGAAATAAGTAAATCAAAGATTTTTCTTTAATAGGCAGAAGGAATTAATTGTGTTTCAATATGAAGCAAAACTAAATAAACTTTGAAAGCTTGGTTTAAATAATACTTATACCTTTTACAAGACCAGTTCACACTGATGAATTTCAGTCAAAAAACATTTCCTTTTAGGAATTTTAGTGAATCCTCATTTACAAGAGAACAACACTGAGAACCAAATCCTACTTTTCTTACTAACAATTATAGTTTTATTTGCAATGTCAGTGGCAGTGGAATCAGACCAGAGACTATATCTGTGGTGGGGTTTTTTTCTCAGGTTTGTAATGAGTCCATTCTGTTTCTGTGTGTGAACATAAGAGTTTAACTGTGTAGCTGCAATTATCTGTGAGGAACAAACTCGAAATTAAATCTCCTTTGGGATCTCTATTATGTAAATTTAAAAACTCAAACACATAAAAACAGTATGAATTCAGTAGAGGAACATGCACTGCCTTTCAGAATTTGCAACACATGCCATGCACAGGAAAACAGGTTAATCTTTACCCCTCTATCTTTTGATATGCCTGCATGGCAGACATATTTATTAAATCTATATATTTTATGCCAGTGAGTATAGATTTCATGTATTTGTCTATTTCTTATTTATAACTCTTAGCTATTTATGTACTGATGAAACTGCCTCATTTGATCTGCAGTGTCTGCAGATACTCCATCCTATGTAGTCTCTTCACTCTGGCTGTTTTTCAAAGGCATCTAAAACATGGAGAAACATTTCCCACTTGACTCTGGGCTAGTAAATTCGGAATGAGCATTTAAAAATGGATGCAATGTACATGTAATTAAGAAGAAGAAGTGCAAATGCTAGCTTTGAATTTGTATAAAAGTTATATTTTGCCACATGTATGCACATGAATCAATCCCTTTTTCTCCCATACATTTGTCACTGGGTTTTATTTATTTATTTATTTGTAGTAGCTAAAGCTGCAATAAATGGACTCCTCAAAAAGAAATATTCCAACAATGTAAATAATTATGCTACAGAGTACAATATGGACTGCACAATTTGCAATATGAATTCGCTTAAGGTACTGATTTTTTAAAGTAATTAAGATATTTTCCTAGCATTCTGTCTGAGAAGCTCTTCAAATAAATTCTCTAAAATATAGTCTTGAATGTTGTAACATATTAAACTGATTGTTTCCTTTTCCAATAAAATGCAGAAATTTTTGAAGATTTGATGGAAATTCAAGCATTCAAGTATTGAACACGGAGCTGGTCATTGAATCTTGGCTTAATCTTCTTCCAGGTGACAACAAGAGAGAGAGGACAATGCTGTCTGAATGTGTATTTCTCTTCAGTTAGCAACAATCGAGACAAAAGTTCTATATGGATTTTGCTTTCTACTGTCTGACCTTATTTGTTCTAAATTCATAGAATCACAGAATGATAGAATATCCTGAGCTAGAAAGGACCCACAAACATCATCCAAGTCCAATTCCCGGCCCTGCACAGAACAGAACCAAGAGTCACACCATGTGCCTCACAGTGCTGGCCAAACAGTTCTTGAGCTCCTTCAGGCTTGGTGCTGTGACCACTTCCCTAGGAAGCCTATTCCAGTGCCCAGCCATGTTCTGGGTTTAAAATCTTTTCCTAATATCCAACCTAAACCTCCCTCTTGATGCCATTTCCTTAGGTCCTGTCACTTGTCACCCCTGAGACGATATCAGTGCCTGCCTCTCCTCTTTCCCTCATGAGGCAGTTGAAGATTTCAGAGGTCTCCTCTCAGTCTCCTCTTCTCCAGGCTGCACAGATCGAGACCACAACCTCTCCTCATTCAGCTTCCCCTCAAGTCCCTTCACCATCTTCGTTGTCATCCTGTGGTGCCCATTAACAGCTTTACATTTCTTGTGTTGTGGCACCCCAAACTGCTCCCAGCACTCGAGGTGAGGCTGTCCTAGTGCAGAGCAGAGCAGGACCCTTGCCTGGCTGGTGATGCTGTGCTTGATGCAGCCCAGGACACAGCTGACCCTCCTGGCTGCCAGGGCACTGCTGACTCAGATTCAACTTGCCATCAACCAGGACCCCCAGGTTCTTTTCCCCAGCACTGCTTTCCAGCACCTCATTCCCCAGTCTGTCTGTACATCCAGGGTTATCCCATCCCAGGTGCAGAATCCATCACTTTCCCTTGTTGAACTTCACATGGTTGGTGATTGCCCAGTCCTCTGATTTATTGAGGTCTCTCTGCAGGGCCTCCCTGCCTTCAAGGGACTCAACAGCTCCTCCCAATTTATCATCAGCAGACTTAAGTAGTATCCCTTCAAGTCTTGCACTCAAGTAATTAATGAGGATGTTGAAGAGCACTGGGCCTAAGATGGAGCCCTGTGGAACCCCAGTGGTGACAGGTCCCCAGTCTGATGTCACCCCATTGCCTGCAGCCCTTTGTGCCTGACCTGTGAGCCAGCTGCCAGCCAGTGAGCCATCATGCACCCATTGCATGATGTGTTTATACAGCTGGACATTTTGTCCCGAATAATTTTGTGAGAGACAATATCAAAAGCTTTGCTGAAAATCAAGATTATATCAACTGACTTCTCTTGAAGTGGGTGGGTGGGTTATCCTGTCTTAAAAGGAAATCAGGTTTGACAAGCAGGACATTCCACTAATAAAGCCGTGGTGCCTGTGACCAATGACTGCATCTCCACTGCAATGGAAGCTTGAGACTCCTGAGACTGTAGCTTTTTATGAGACAACATATCAATCTCTCACTCATTCTCAAGAATACTGCACAGATTGTCCACTTCCTCCCATAGTTCCTTCACCAGCAGACACAGCTCATTGACAACAACCTGTCTCCTGCAAAAGGCATGACTGCCAGCCCTGGCCTCATGGAGAGGCATCAGGAGCTCCTGTCAACCTGAGACCTGAAGAGCTACATCTGCCACCAGAAGGTGTGTCTGGCTGTTCATGGCTACTGCAGTGACTCCATGCAGCTACCTTTTTATACAATGGAGAATTACTCACTGAAGATGTAATAACTGTACTTCTCTAATCTTCTACACTGTTCACATCACAACAATCACAGATACCTATTACACCTCAATTTTCATTAATGATGGACTTTTACCTTCCACCTTTCTATACTTAACTTTCTGGTGAATAATATATGCTATTTTTTGCAATATATTATTATGATGATTTGGAAAAAAATTACAGAAAATAAATGCTGTTATTTGATCAGCAGGATCACAGACAAGTATTGCATTTTTACATTAGTTTGAATACTGGAAATAAAATATGAAATGCACTTATATGCCGATAAATTTCTCTATTTAACTTAAAAATTTTAAAGGAAAATGTCCTTGGATGATAAATGTCACCAATATTGCCATTAATTACAATTATAAAATTAATTTGGTAGTCTAATTCAGCAACACTGCAGGATAAGAGCTGATGAGTTAAGTAGTTTAATGGAGCTTTCCTTCTTGCAGGAGGTCAGAATTTATCAAATATTCCCTGTTTCCTAGCTCACATCTTCTAAAGTCTTTCCTTCTCTGTGTTGCTCTCTGACAGAAAAGGAAGTGTGACAGAGGAGTTAATCCATTCATGAGTCATATGTGACAGACAAGAATTAAATCCAAGAATAAATTATAATAATTTCATAAACTCTGCATCCATAAAAGCCAAGACAATTAACATGCAAAATGTGGTAACCTCCTGCCAAGACAATTAACATGCAAAATCATTAAGGCCAGCACCAAGGGCAGATGTTATTGGAGAGAGGGATTTTTGCTTGCGATGTTAAAATATGAAGGTGAAACAAGAAAATGGGCAGTACATTTTTTAAAATTTTTTAGCACAGACTAGCAGGGTAAGTACAAGCAATGGGAGAGGCATAGTGGGCAATACTTAGGCCTTATTTGAACAGAACAGGTTGTTGCTGTTTGAAAATGAGCTTGCTAACCCAAAGGTTTTACAAGATTTGAGTCAAAGGAGAGAAAAATGATATTCCAGGTATTTGAAACCAAGAAGATTATTTCTCTGACTGGCTAGACAAAAGTGTCAAAGAGATGAAAAGGAGTCTAAAATCACATGATGATGTGACATGTCTGATATTTTCTGGTTGAAATTTCTCTAAGTACTGTACATGTGATAATATGTAAATTTTCTCTTATTTGAATCTGATTAAATCTATTAATAAATCTTGGTTTTAGTTATACCACTTGAATCATTGGACTTCTCAAGGAATGTTGCACAGACTGTTCCAAAGAGATGGTTTGGGGTTTAGGATGATGTCCTGAAGGGAAAGCATATGTAACTGTGTGGCATTCTCAGAAGGGAATCTCCTAGAAGTTATCTCCTGGAAGGCAAGGTGTTTAGGACAAATGATAATTGCTGTAGCTCCCTGCCCAGCTTTTCTAAGCTTATCACCTTAAAAGGACAAATCATTGGCTGTCAGATACCAGGGGGTTCCCCGCCCCCTCCTTTTTTAAATAATTTTTTTTCCCTTCGCTACTTTGATAAGGGTTAAAGAAAGGTGGAAAATTAACAAATATATACAGCACAACCAAAAGTGGAAAATGAGGAAAAGCAAAGGAACAGACAAAAAAAGAAAGCCAACAGTGATGAAAAATGGGACACGGAGGGCAAGACAGAACGCAAAGCTGAGGATGAGGTAACTGAAATATGGCAAGATGCTGTAACCATTTGTGTGACCGTGCAATCCACTATTCTATTGAATTAAGATTAGTTGTTTGCTATTCGACATGATTCTCTGAAGTAAAATTTTCTTGTTGCGGAAACAGAATGCTCTGTATCCTGAAGAAAAGTACATGCTATCCAGGATCACTGGCCTGTCAATTCTGTACTTTACAACTCTTCACTGATAAGAAATGTTGTTCTTTTTAAGTGTTCATCTAACCATTCCCCTGCCTGTAGAGTTCCTTGGGTGCATAACATACAGGGTTTTTTATAATCATCCATGTAGAGCAGAATAGCACTTTTCCCATTCATTCTCAGATGAAATAATGAAAATCTTATCAGGTCTCATGAATGACACAAGTCTCTGAGTAGCCAGAAAACTTTGCTTCAATGGGATTTTATCAGACAGCTATCTACTTTTTTCTGATTCTACTATTGTTACTGATTGTCAGGTTCCCCCTTGAAGAAATATACCAAAGTGAGCATGTATTGCATGAGTTTCAAAACACCTATGTCTGCCTTGAAGTTAGGATTAACAAAGAAAAACCCACTCTGCATCACCCATGGTGCACAAGAAACTCTCACCAGCATGCCTGATTTGTCATTTGCACACATATTTCAAGTGTGGAGGAACCTGCTCACTTCTCTCCCCGGCATTCTTCATTCTCTTCATTGTCGCTAAAAGTAACATGGGTGCTTCTTCAGTCTGTTGGAATAATTGATCAGAGTAAAATCCAATCTTCTTCACAAAATTCTGGAATATTGAACAAAATTCAGTGCCCCAATTAACCTATGAACTATTTTTATATAGTTTTGGAGAAGTAGTATTGACCTCTTTTCAAGTGCTTCACAACTGTCTTCTATGATCTTCACAAACACTCTTGTCTGCTTCTAAAACAGATTTCCTTGTTTTCTGGATGTTATTCTGCTTCCTTCCTCTGTCCTTTCTGTACTCCTGATTTTTATTCCAGTGCTTGAATGCAATCAACAAGCTGTTTTTTCCCTTTTTATCAAATCATTAACAAAGAAGCAAAGAAAGACTTAATCTAAGGTGAGATATTTCTTCCTAATTCGAGTTTTTAATCTTTAACATTGCACCTAGTTTATGATCTTCTCCACAGTTTTTAATCAAAATAACGATGTTTCTGTGTATCCAAAATTATTTATTTTTCAGGTAAGACTTCATTTTTCACTTCATCAGGACATTTACTAACGTGTTTCACATGTAGTGCTTTATTTCATCTAGTGATTTTGTAATTCTATTTTTTAAAAAAATGAAGTTATAGGAGCAAAATATTATCTACTTCCTTTATAGACGTTAAAATGGTCTTTAATATAGCAAGACTGCTGTATAACAAAACTCGCTGTACTTGCATTCAGCAGGAAGTGAGGCTGGCTCATTGACAGAGGAAAAATATTGAAAAAAAAAGGCAAAAAGGAAAAAGGAAACATGCCAAAGTGAATAAGAAGCATTTTGAACTATTGTAAAAGAATATCTCTACTAATACTTACTTCTGACAGTAGTAAAAAAGAGGAAAAAGTTCAATAAGATTTACCAATTATATCCCCTTCCCTCTACCTTCTCCTGCTCTGGCTTCATGCTTGAAGCAATTTATGGTTCAGTGAGTTCCCATATCAGAGATTGACAGGCATTACTTTCATGAATTTAACAGACTTCTTCAGAATTAAATGTCACAGTGAACTGGTTTGGTATTGTGCAAGAACCAGTACAGGATATTGCTTGTGACAATACTTCTTCCAGAACTTGATCCCTTCATTTATGTTTCTGCATTTCATATTGTAAGAAGCACTGAACAGAACTTTCACTTATGACCTTTTCTATGTAATTCATGGTTTATACACATGCACCATATCTCCCCTCAGTTATCGTTTTGGGTTTTTTTCCAGATTGTAAACTCACCTATTTTTTTTTTTTTTTTTTGTAAGAAAGTTATTCCATACCTCTGGTCACCTTTACCTCATGAAATGTCTTTTTCAGAATAAATTGGCAGCTGCACATGCAATTGAAGGCAAGGACAGGTTTAAGTAGTCCTTCGAGGGATGCTTCCTATTTAATTCTATATGTGCTTCCTAATACTAATTTTGGCTCTCTGATGGCTGTGACCATTAAGCTCATGTTTTTGCAATCTGCAGATTGATTTATTTATCTGCAAAAAAATCTAAGATATCTTGAGTGATAAGAGTTCATCTGAAAAGCCATCATTTTGATCATTTTGTCACTTTGTGGAGTTTATTTTTCTGCTTTGACATGTGGGTCGTTTATATTTACAAACAGTGAACTTACCTTTCATTTGGTTTTGACACAGATCCCTTGCTGTCTTTACTATAAAACAGACACTCTTTCAGCGTCTCCACAGTGGATACTAATTCAAAGAATTTATCTTTTCTTCTACATCATTCATTTCTTTGGTAAGTGTGGAAGGTAAAGTAAAGATGAGCATGACCAAAACAGAAAGCAAAAAAACCCAGTAAAATAAGAAAGGAATTAAAAACTGAGGAAAAGGAACCTATAAAATCTGAAATTGCTTGGACTACTTGAATGGCAATCACAATAATTTCTATAGCAAGATGCAAACCCCACAGTCCCCAGTTAGCTCAGATCTCTTGCCCTAGAGAGAAGCAGTGGAAACCTAACACACCCATTTAGATTTCTGGGGTTTGAATTAATAAGGTATTTGGTTGGTGGATATCAGTTGCAAATAATGATCCACTTCCCAAGTGCTATACCTTTCTTGCTTCTGGATAAAAATCAACTTTTTGAGGTATTTTTTTCCTATCTGTATGGTGAGAGAATGCCTGGAGGTGGAGAGTTTCTCGTGCAGATGGAAATGAGTGTTGAGTCACTGTCCTTTGGTGTGTGACAGACTTCCTGCAAAAAACTTAGAGAAGGCTTCAGTCTCTCTTCTGTACCCCATGTACAGATTTAAAATATCTCTTCATCCTATTAAAGTGCTTCTGATGTAATTTCTAACTTTGAAATAAGTCTTTTAATAGATCTGAATTTGATCAGTTCAAATATATTCTATGTGGAATTAGTTATGGTATTTTGTCTTTTTTTTCATTGTTTCATTAGTGGCTAAACTACATAGATAAAGTTCCATCTAAATATAACATCATTGTGTTCTGAATATGCCTTTTTAGAATGTTTACTTGGCATTTGCTAGATAAGCACTCTAAAGGATCTAACTCTAGGAAAATCTTCGTCAAAAGGTCGTTTTTAATGCAGAAAAAAATCACCATGATTTTTTCCTGAAATTATCCTCTTTTGCCGTCTCAGGGATTTTGTATAATGCCCCAGATCTACTTTATACCTCTTGGGTCCTTTCCTGCTAGGGGGATTTGGTTGCTAGATACGATATTTATCAGTAAACACAAACTGGGGGATGGCAGCAGGGTGATATCTCTGGTTACAAGTAGCAGGTTTGAGCGACAGAGACAACTCCAGTGTGGCAGAGAATAACCTGCTCTTGAGGCACTAGTGATGCACAAGAATGCTTGCACACATTCAGGGGACAGAAAAATGTGCAGTCAGTGACACACAGCCATTCATTTATTTCCTATGAACTCAACTCTCACTTCTCTCATTTGCATAGAGACTTTTCCCTGATAGACATACAGCTAATCCTTATACCATTATCAGATAGATTACCTGATTGCTACTGTAATATGCCTTCTCTTTTCCTGTCCTTATCCTCTCAGTGATTATTCCATGGATTTTTCCCTTTAATGAAAGTCCTACTTTTGGAGCTTATATTTTGTTAAGTCAACATTGTCACAGATCTTATGCCTTCAGTTCAGTTATCACATTTTCCCTTTTCTGTTTCTTCCAGTTTCCTTCTTCTTTTTGCTACCCTGCTTCATGTAACTATTTCCTTACTGAGGGTTGTTTAACTATATGTGGTAAGTTTTCATGGAGTCTCTGTCTCCTTAAGTGATGCTGGTGTCAAAATTACAAGGAAGACTGTGCAACTGAAGAAGTAATTTCATGGTGAGGACTCAGCCATATTTATTGTAATGGAAGCATTTATGTTTGGGGTTTTTCTTTATTAAAATACAATTTTATATATGGCTTTGCAGATATAATTTAACTGACATAAATTCTTGGTGATAGTTTTGATGGATATTATGCAAAATCCTGAGATAAATGTAGTATACAGGGCATTAGAATCACACAACAGGACAGAGCCCTCTTTCATAGTGTCTCTTAAATAAATAATCAACCAACAGGCTAAGGGAAATATTAAAAAATAGACATTATATTGGAAGAAGATAATAATTTTATAGTTTCTCTATATTAAATAAATTATCCTGAACCCAAGTCAATTAGCCTTGATCTTGCTCCATCCTTGTATATTCTGATTCTCTTCACTATTTCCCTTTTTTCCCAACTGATAATGAAAAGGTACTGATGTTGTCCTTTGAAATATATAGCAATAAAACTGTTGCCATAAAGTTCGTGCAATTTTATTTTTAAACCCCCAAACAAAATAAACCTCTTAGTCTAAAAAAGTATGATTATTTTCATTGGTCAGTATCATGCTATAGAGAGGTTCTGTTATGGCAAATTGAAATAAACTTTTGTTAGCTTGCATGCTGTATTTTTAAGTACTCGTTGATATTCACAAGTTGACTGTCAAACTATAGATTAAATAATATCATCTGAACATGGCTTGATAATTTAGTGTGCTTATGATAACTCTCTTACTTGATTTAGTGATTTCTGGATTTCTTAATAAATGCTTGTTTTGCAGTGTTCTATTGAAAAAAAAGGGCTCTTAAGTCTTCAAGAAGCATTCCAAAACAAAAGCCTCTAGTGTGCTTAGGAATTGAAGTTCATTTTCCTGAAGTATTATAGATGAAGTCTCTTTAGTTTCTTATTTATCCTTACAGAGTGCAAGCACTGTATACATCTCATCTGTGTCAGATCATATCCTCTTCATTCAGAATGCATTATCTGTTTTACTCAGCTCTTGTTTCTGAAGTGAAAAGAAGAAGCATAGCATAACCTCATTTGAATTAACATCAGCAGTTCCAAATGCTCCATTAATTTTCACATAGCTATGAAGACTTGCAATAGCAGTTAACTCAAAAAACTCAGGGTTTTTTTTTATTGTTGTTGGGGTTTTTTTTGTTTGGTTTGGTTTGTTGTTTTTTTTGTTAGATTATGTGTGCAATAATACACACAGTGGAGAGATGTGGAATGAACTAAGGTGAAAATACACAATGTCATCACAGTAACTGTGAACAACTTCTACAAAATCAGCTCATCTGGACTGACACCTCCAATATTAATGTTGCATGAAAATGCACATCCTGTATCCTTTCCATTTGGCTTGTGTTAATGTAAACAATAACTCCAAAGTTCTTAATTCATCACAGGACACTTATGTTTTGCGTTTCATTGTTTTGCCAATTTACTAAGGAAGAAGTTTTGTGCTTTCCAAAAATACTAGGACAAGAAGGATGTGATGTGTTTGAATTAATTTCATTTGCATGGAAACTGATTCCAACTGGACTACTTGAGATAGATGCAAAAGTTCAATGGGAAATTTAGAGGAAAAAAAAAAGTAATTTGAAATATTAGTAGTGAAATCTTGGTCTTGATGAACTTTGTTTCCAGCATGGATGAGTATTTCATTAACATCTAGTCCCCAGGGCAAAATTTAAGGCTGACTAGATTAACAGGAGCTACCCACATGCACCCAAGGAATAAAACTATATTAATTTGTCAGTGACAAATTGTTTGAAACCAATTAAATATCCTTCTCTGACAGGTACCAGATGTCAGGAAGGGAAGAGGCTGCTTAGGGAAATTGCAAGTGTTAATAGTGTAGTTCAATCACACTAAACAAACAATTTTATTTTGGGGTTATGGGAAGGGTGTGTATGTGTGCCTAGAAGTCTTTCCAGGATTTCCTCCTTCTTCAAGACCTTTATTATATTTTTTTAAATATTATCTCTTCAGTTTTCGAGCAAGAACAAAGAACACCAACCAAATAAAATGTTATTTTTCCTGATGGCATTTGGAAGAGGAAAGTTTTTGTTTGTTTCTCTTTCTCTTTAGTACATTTTCCTCTTATTAATCTTCTTCCTTTCACTTTTTTCTCTTCTTCCTATCTATCTCTTTATTTTATAAACCTGATTTCTTTTATGGGGATCAAAAACCTCGGCATTGATCACTTTTTCCTGAGTCTCACACAGGAAGTGTGTTCATTTATTACACAAATAGTTTTTGGAGGAATTCTGGATCTTTGGTGTTACTGTGGCATGCAAAACACACAATCTGTAATATAAGGCATTTTCTAAAATTTGCAGGTTTTGCACAGCAAAAGGTATTTTTAAACTTCTTTTACCAACTGCAAAGTTGAATGAACTAGGGCAAAAATCTCAGACAAGCAAAAGTAACTCAATTTTTTAAACGCTCCTTAAATGCGTGACTTATGATATAATTAACCTTGATTTTTAGAAATATGTAAATTTAAATTATGTCAATGACTTGAAAAGCATATAAATTAAAACTTAAGCAGAAATGGATTTTATTTGCCTTCAATTTTTTCATTGTGTAAGATGCACAAATTTCAGACTTGGGAATCTATGATCTTAAATCATTTTAATAATTGCAATTTTTAAAATGTAGATTATACTGATCAATTTGTGTCACAGAAACATACTACTCAGGCACAAAACTGTTTTGTTTGTTCTCAGGCACAATGACCAATTTAAAGCATGTGTAGGGTGTTTCACTTCCCTGACACATTCGCCTAAATGAAAATATTTTAGGTGATCTTTATAGCATGGTAATTTTCTTTGCAATAAGTGATTCATTCTTAATGTTGAGATTCAATGGATCAGGTTACCGTAAATATATATTATCTGAAACTTTTTGTATGAAGGCATAGCTTACTGTTTTCTCTTATTTGTCAACCTACCAGGAATTTAGAAAGGATTTGACTGTAATTTGTCACAGTTATCTGAGAGAGAACGAGAGAGTGAAGGAGATTCTAAGAAATTATGACCTCCAGCTTATAATCAGTGAAAAGTGCAGGAATAGAAAACAGGTTACTGTTCACATGAAGAGGAGTAAGAGCAATGATTCCTGCATGGTATTGTTGAAGTAATTGTTAGGGCGATTACTACTATCTTTTTCAGTTAAGAATTATTGTGCTCAAATTCAGAACAGCTTGTCTGAAGCTGCTTTTCAAGCCCAAAGTTCGCCAGTGCCTGTGTAGAACTGGTGTCCCGTGAGAGACACAGCGTGACAGTCACAAGTCACAGCTCATCACGGGAACATGTCGCTCCTGTGTCATCTGCTGGGCAGCAGGAGCCTCTCCCAGCACTGGGACTTCCTCAGGGACAGGAAAGGAGCCAACTACAACACTTTTGCTGACAGAGATCCAAGCATTATTTTACTCTTCCATCTGTTTCTCCCTCTCGTCTACTATTTCTGTTCCATACAGAGAAAGGTCTTCTTCGTTGTCTGTATATCATTAACAGCTCTGCATAGCAAGGCTATCAAAATGCCATTCTGCTGTGTATCTTTAAATACACAATGAGGAGGTGCCAGAGTGAAAAGAAGCGATGGATTTTCTTTATATTTTTTTTCTCTGGAACAGACAAAGAAATGCAATCTTTTCATTAAGTACAGAAGGAACAGTTCTGTTCCATATAAAATAAATGCATACAAATAACCAAGGCTTGTCTACACTGATAAAACCTTCCAATTTGGAATCTGCATTCCTGGTGGGGAAAAAAAAAAAGATCATTCATTCTCATTTCTTTTTGGCTTGTCTTTTCCAGCTCATTGGCCTGCTAAATGTTAGCCCCTTAGGCCAAACTTGGTGCAAGTTCACATACAATTCTCATTGAATTTGTGTAATATATCTCTAAAATAATTCATAGTGTTTTGAGCACAGAGTACTACTGCCCTATATTATAACCTACCTCTGAAGGAGTGAAGGAATTCTTTAGCCACTGTATTTTCTGATAAATTGAACACTGTATGTAATTTTTCTAATTAGTAAATAAAATATAAGCTTGGCACCCATTGGCAACTATTATTCATTCCAAACATACTTTAATGTAAACTGGGACTAACACGGGGGGAAGGGAGGGAAGCATAAATGAGAAGAAAAACAACCAGATTTCTTTTTTATTTTAATATAAAATTCCTAAGAAAAGAAAAAGAGACTGCATTTGCCCCCAAATATATATTAAATAGAATACATTACTGAAATGTAGGCAATACATTCCTGAAAGATCATGTGTCTAAATCCATAAAAGAAGAGCTAGAAACTAATCTTCTGCATTCCTCCCAATGGAGGTTTAATAACCTGTTTCTGCAAGAACATTATACAAAAGAAACAACTCAAATGTATTTGGAAACAAACACAATGGAGGAAATGTCTCTCTCATTATGAGAAGCTATGAAAAACATACTGAAAAGCTATGTAATATTGTATTCAAATCACATGAGGAAAAAAACCAAAACATCAAAACAAAGAAATTAGAAAAGAAACTAAAACCAGGAACCCAGAGAACTCTTCCTGAATCGAGTAGACAGAAAATGCTCTAATTCACAATTACTGGTCAGCACACACAAAAATAAATCTTCACCATTTTATATCTAAAGCAAAATGCTATTTTCAAATCAATGGTGAAGATAAAGCTCAGAGAAGTACTTGATTCATCAAACATTTTCAGTCTGGTTATTGTTGTGTGTCTTAAAATACCAGCACTACAACCACAATTACTAAATTTCAGGAAATAATGAAAGAATGCTACAATTTCTGAGAGAAACTTAATACAATTAAATGCAATTCAGAGAAGTTCATGATAGCTGGGCCAAGTGTTTGAAGGTTTTGATTCTTCCAAAACCTGAATTGCCTAAAACTCCGCTGTGATAGTTTGAGCCATCCATTAAAAACATCCGTGGATGAAGTGCCTGGCATCTGGATGGACCAAAGAGGGCAGAGTAAAAAAAAACTTCATTTAATCCATTTTCAAAGCAAATTTAAAGGTGACTAATTAGATATTCCAGCTGTTGTGTTTTCTATGCAACAGCAAAGAGCAACTTTGCAAGAGCAAAGCATTTTTTCTTTGTCTTTTGCTTTAAATGAAAGAAATCTATGATAAGCAAATATAAATTTCTGTTTGATAGAGAGTTTAAAAAGAGAAACAGGAAAATTACAAAATTGCTACCATTCTAAATACTTTCTTTGATTGATTCTCAAACTACTCTTACAAAAGGTGTCAGAGGGAGCAGAACAGGTTTCTTTATGTGCCTTCAGCCTATTTATCTACAGCAAAGGGAAAGGGTGGATAACAGAATCATGCAAATAGAAGAGGTGGAAGATGTACAAAATCACCCATTTCCTGTTCTCATCCATCCTTAAATGATCAAGTACCTTTTATCTAATACCACCACATCCCAAGACATGCATCCCCAACACAATTTGCAGATGTTTCCCTGATATTTTTCACTACTAAATGAGGGACCCTAGAGCTCTCTAGTTCCATACTCTTCTCTCCTACAACAATATCACCTAGCACCATTAATTTGGGACTTCTGCTATCCCACATTTAGGAGTCATCACCCTTCTCCTGTGAGTGGCAAATGGACTTCACCTGACAGAGACATCTTTCTTCCAAAGTGGATATTGCTAAGTGAATCATTAAAGGCTTTATCAGCCATGTAATACAGCCCATATTCTTTTTTATGAAAATCCATAACACTACAAACTAGATGGTCTTGTTTTCATTGTAGCCATTCTTGCTGGTTTAAGTCATTATACAGGTTCTCCTATTACAGTGTGGAGGTCTGTTCTCCTAAGAGCCTTCTTTTATAGACTTAAGCAGATAAAAACAACTTCTAAAAGCAAAAGTAATGCATTGTATTTCCAGCTGTTAACAGTACTGTTAAATAGACAAAAAAATGTTATAGTGCTAGTATTAGTGATAGCCTTCAGGTGTACCCTTCAGTGTGCACGAGAAAGGTTTTTGCATGCTGCAAAAGCTGAATGACACACCAGCCACTACCTTTCAGTGCTAAATGGGTGTTAAATAAAAAGCAATATTTTGTGAGATAGGTACAGATACTGTGGAGAAATAGTTGTGAGAGACACAAAAGGGTTTGTCCTGTGGCAACCTAAACTGACTTCAGTGCTGCCTGCCAGAGTTTCACTCTCCTTCCATCAGACCTTCTTGGTCCAGCTCCAGCTGAGCTGACACAGAGTGCTGAATCATCAGAAAAAACTTGCCTTTACTGTCAGCTCTGTTTTGTGCTGTCTTACTGTGCTGAACACAGGGTCTGGCAGGCATGGAGCCAGCACAGGGAAGAGTCTGGAATGCATAGGCAGGGGCGGCAAGATGAAATGGCACTAGAGAAACCAGTAATTAGACTGGGTTTCAAGTCATTAAAATTGCAGCCTATACTGCATCTAAGGACAGTCAGCAATTGTGTATCCTGTGTACTCAGTATATCATTACTCTGACTGGTGTAAGATGAGAATTTGTCAGAAACAAAATATTGACTTGCCAAAACCAAACATGAAAGATGACAAAACCAGGAAAATACCTCAAAAAAAAAAGGTCTTGAAAATCTAGTTCGACTAGGAAAGTATGTAAGTATTTTTTAAGATGAATTGTTGTTTTCCTGATTGTTCTAGTGATGCCAAGATGATTTTTTGGCTTTTCTTTTATGTACCTTTTATATAAACTTTTATGTATCCCTAGTATTCTTAGCATGCATACTTGTAATTCCTTAAGTCTGATAATTTAGCATAGTCCTGGTATTTTATTAGGCCAGGAGACCAAACATCCTAAAGGCCTCATAGTGGTGGGAGGCTGGAAAGCTCTACACTATCTTGGGAAACTAAGGTCCCCTCTAGACCATATCCTGTAAACTAGAGATTTGGCCATCCAGGGGGGAATTCCACAAAAGGGGGGATATTATGCCGTTTATCCAGGCCTCCCTTTGGGACATCCTTGTTAGAAATATTAATTTGTAAGGTCTATAAATTGTATCCACGATCTATCGTGTGTGCACATTGTGGCATATCCCACCTTGGCAAAACGGTGCACTAAAAGGATCCTTGTTAAAACACCGAGGTAAAAACCCCTTTACCCTTAACCATGTCTGGCTCTCAATTTTTTTAAGACCAGGAAAAGGCACCATTAGGTAAACAGAACTGCTGTATGTTCTTTGTCAACACAAACTGGGCAAAAACCACAGCTCTATCTGGCACCAATCTCATCTTCTGATGAAATTGGTTTGGAGTATGCTAAACATCAGCTATATGACAATGCTGAGAGTAATAACCTATAATACTATTTGAAACAGTCTTGATCAAAATATTTACTTAGTATTACTATTCCAGTGTATTGTCTTCTGACGCTAAAAAAAATCTTTGTGCTGAGGGTGAGCATGGCTTCCTTGCAGCTGGGCAGGAGCAATCCTCCTTTTCCTACATGCTGGAGACAGTCTGACCCTTACCTCTCACACCTCCACTCCTTGATAAAAGTTTTCTCACCTCTGACCTCATGAACTTGCATTACTCATACATCTCCTATAATCCCTGCAATGATAATGCTGCATTGGAATGTTCTGGTTTATACTATGCATGTGATGGGGTTTTTTTTTGTCTCTCTTCCTTTTTGAGCGGTTGTGAATATAATAAACCTTATTTAAACCATCATTCTGCAGTGGCAAAGAAAACACATCTTCCTTTCAAAGAGCAAACTGGTATACTGTGACCGACCAGGTTCCAATGTCAGGATCACTTCTTTACAGGGACTCACAGTGGTAGAGATAGACAAATCAGCAGAAGCAGATTCAATGTCACCTAAATATGGGATATAAAAATATCCTATATTTATGGAATAATATAATTATTCTATAAGTTGAGGATAATATATTTAGCTGTTCAATACACCTGCAGTAATTAAAAAAAAAATTAAAATGCTGTTTTCTTTTCCAGGCTGTAATATAATATTCTATAAGATGGAAAACAAACGAAAACGAACCCCAAAACCCTGGGAAGCCAACTGTACCTTTAAACTCTACAGCTCTAATCACCAAACAACCTTGTCTGCCACAGGAGCAAATTCAATACACTTCAACAAAGTATCAATATTTTTATTAGCAACCTCTTTAAACAAAGCTAAATGCTATGCACTTATGATCTAAGAATGGCTAAAAAGGGCAAGGGAAACAAAAACATCAGAACAACAAAAACACATTTGCTTTTTTGAGGTAAAAGTAAAGAAAATCTTTTCCAAATGTGCTTCAGATAATATACTTTGTTGAGTCAATCTTGCCCTTTCAGGCTTTAACATTAATTATTCAACAGGCCAGTAAAGACAGCTCCAAGCTTCAAGCAGTGTGATGATTTGTTTTTTATGCAAAATTCAGAGTTTGATTGCAATCCTTTTTGCAAGCAGTACCAGCCAACTTGCTAGGATTAGTTTCTAGACTCACACAGGATTTAGCAGAAGCTCAATAGCTGCTAAAGCAGTGAAGCAGAACTGATCAGGCATGGATCTTCTCACAGGCAAGTTTTCCTGATAAATTTGTCAATCCTTTCTATTTACAAAACCAGCAGTCATATTCTTCCACAGCTGTAGTTGTTTCTTGAGAAAAAGGCTTTGTCCACGTTAGACAAATGGTCTCGAGTAGCCCAATTTGCATTCAATCTGGACATGACTGAGCTTTCTGTAGCAAAGGTAGCATGTCACAAGGCTTCCTAGAGAGACAGCCTGGAAGAGACAGAGCTTCCTTTGAAAAATACTTCAGCACTTTGAAAAAATGACAACAGATCTGGAAATGGGAGTCACTGTGCATGAAGGCCTCCAAATTCTGTCCACAGAGATTGGAAGAATTTTCTACCAGGACCAAAAATTTTCAGTCCTAAAACCACATGATCTTAAAAGGTCTTCACACCACAGGCTTGCCTAATCTCACCTGTTACTTATTACTTTTGCTAGCTATAGATAATTTGACTAGACAAGTTTTATCAGTTGCCCAAATATCATGAAAGATGACTAAGAGAAGATATTAATATCCCCCACAATCAAGAATATATATTAGAGTGCTGTTTTTCAGGATTATTTTCAGCAATCAAAAAAATATATTTCAGATAGAGATTCCTTCAAAGGTAAAAATTGAAGGAGTAAGTAACATTTCATTTAAAATTTTGGAAGTGTTGCTTTTTCAAAGCTATCAACTAACATTGGAAAAAGTAATTTGTAATTTATAGGTGCTGATGCTTATATGGTTGGAAAACAGCACAAAATATGGTTTTCCAACAATAAAAGGGAAATACTAACTTTCAGTGTTAGAAAACACATTAGAAACTGTATAAAAACAAGAATCTTGTGCTCATGACTGAACCCATCTTCTTTATTTATTATCTTTCAATGATTTCCTCTTACAGTATCATGCAAAGCAACTAGGGTATTCCTTTTGCATGCAGAGAATTATGCAACAATAAAATTCAGCTTTTAATCATATCAAAAAGGTTTATTTTACTAGTAACTTCCCTCAAATTTAATTGAATTACAAAGAGTCCAAGATAAAACAATTTCCTAATTTCTCCTTATAATATATCTTAACAGAAAATAACTCCTGAAATTCTCCTGCACTGGAAACAATTGCATCCAGCAGGGATACTAAATGTTTCAGGAAACAGCAAAATCCTACAAAAGCTTTTAAGACAGGTATAATCTAGCTTGATTTTCATTTGTGCCAACTGAAGTCTTACTTCACTGTTTTACATCAGAAGGTAAACCTAATTCAGTGTTTCCATTTATTAATAAAAACTCTCCATGTTTTAATGAACTAGTTCTTCAGAAAGAAAACAGATTATTAAGTGAAATATTCTTTGCCAACTAAGGTTAACAAAAAGCCAGAACCAAGTTGTCAAGTGGGATAGCTTTTACCATGGCAACTAAAGCTTGGACTTATCAAACACATCAAAGCTTACATTTGATTAAGTGGATTGAAACCAGGCCCTGTTTCCCCAAAGAAAAGAAAGAGAGGGACTAAGATGGGAAAGAATGAGAGTGAAACAGGTGTAACATCATAGGCATTTGTGTCTAGCACATGCTGTTTGACATGTGATTTTATTGCAGAAGCTGTCTTCCTATAAAATTTCGACACCCAAATCACAAGCCCGATGAAGATGAAATGTAAAAATATGACTGTGTTTAAAACTGGCAATTAGTCCTATATAATTTCTTGTGCCAGATGTGTTCTAGATAGATATCACTCACCCTGGTAAAGGTCACCCATGGGCAGCTTGAGCCATCTGAAAATACTTGGGCTCTGAGTTGTCCCAGTGCTGCTACCTTGCCTGAGCCCAATATTGTATCAGAAAAGCTGCAGGGGTCAGTCCTAGTTCTTCTAACATTCAAGGTAGATCTGATATGAGTCATTTCCTGCATCAAAGAAATCCTGACTGAAAAAGACAATTATAGATTTTAGGACAACAGGAATAAAAGCCTTTTGTCACTAAGTGGGTTAAAACAGGCTGTTTACATAGGACTTGTCAGGATTGTAAAATTATGAGCATAGAATAAAAAGAAAGCAGAGGGACTGGAGTGCATGGGTCTGTCTCTTTAGCTTGCAGAATGCCAGAGCAGAATAGATCAAACTCCCACTTTTTGTTATTTTTTCACCTCTTTGTCTGCCCCTCTAGCCCCAAAAAAAACTTTCCCTGATATCAATGGCAGTATAGCTCTAAGTATCCTAAATTAGCATAGTCGCAAGTTTTGGTTTTGCTTTTCATTCTTTACCTCCACATGTTTTTATGTAAAAGCTGAGCAAATCACATTGGAAATAATAGTGTTGAATCTGAAAGTGGGTTATTTTTTCCTAAGTTGCATCTTGTCCAATAGTGAAAAAAACATTCCGCTCCTTTTATTTTTTTCCCAAATTCATAATTTTCCTTTTTGTTTGGTTCAGTCCTTCTAACTTCAAGAAGTTCCCTTTTTCTGAGTGCATTTTTGATGTTATTTTTGTTGTATTATCATTGCCATTGTCCTCTTATAAAATGAAAATTTACAAGGTATTTCTAATATTTCAGTCCAGGCCAGTCTCAGAATACTTAGGAGTTTACTTGCCATTGCCATCACTTAATTCAAACTATTCCATATCTTCTCTAGTTTTAAGAAATCTTGTTTAGGTAATCCTGAGATTATCATGCTAGTGGTATGAACTTTATTGTTTTAGAACCAAATTTTGCATCATTAAACAGGTATGGCAAAGTAATAGGACATATTTTGGTTTTTTTAGCTTTCTCAGCTCAGTGTGACAAATCAGACACCAAAAACCTTCTCGCAGTATACAAGTAGGATTTATGATAAAGAATGAATGATGTCATCTGTCTCCACTTTCCTTGAAATATAAATAATGTGCCTGGGTGTCATTTCCTTTAGTTTGTCATGCAGGTATGTTTCAGTCCTGGATTCCTCCTTTTGCAATCCCCACACATTCTTAGGGAATTTCTATCCACTTTTAACACACTGAGCCCTGAACAGAGGTCTGCAGTGCGTCTGCTGTGGGCAGGTTACTCAAAGGTAACACATGCTTTCTTTGCTGCACTTTGAGTTGGTACAAACTCACTCTGTCCATATTTTAAGTCATAGTAGGAAACTGATTCAGAGGTAATGAGCTCTGATCAAAGAATACTTGGTTCCTACTTAGTGTAGGGATGTGGCTTTCAGTAACAAATTTATGTTTACCTGTAATTTGCCACATGCAGGACAGTGAGATTTGGAGGAATATATACATGCTATACTATGACTTAGCTGAAACAATAGCAACAGAATCTTATAATTCTGAGACCCAGAGGTTCTACACTTAGTCTCTACCTGTACAAGGGAATATTATTCTATTCAAATCCTAAAGGTATTTTTAAGTGATATTGCAAAACAGTACTGAATCATTTTCACAAAGAAATATATTGGCTGAGTTAACCTTTCCTGCAAGGTTCTTTTTAGTCCTTCTTTATGTTTTCATACTCCATCATAAGTCTTTGCAAATCACATGTGTATCCATCTTGTCATCTCTTGAGACTTTCTTCTCATAAGGGTGTTTAAAATAGATTAAATGTTCCCTGAAAATAAATAGTCAAAATATTGTCTTTTGTACTAGAGGTTAAATATCCATACCATACAGACTTTAAAACTTCATATGTATAAATAAATCATAATGTAATAATTTAACTAAAATAATGTGATACCAAAATTATACTTGCATTCTTCCACAAACATGTCTATGTAAATTTTTCTGTGGGTCTTAGGCTGCCATAGCCTTAAAAATTAGAGACATCTTGATGAGCATTACATGAAGATAAGGAAGAGTTTGGGGCAAAATGTCTTCAATTTTTATTGTGTGATAACTCTCAGAATCACAGAACATTCTAAGATGGAGGGGACCCATGAGGATCCAGTCCTTAAGGATCCAGCTCTTAAGCAAACGGCATGTACAGGGATCAAATCTGTGCCCTTGGCATTATTAGCTCTACTCAACTGAGCAAATGACCTTGCTACTAGAAATGGTTAAAACTAAAGCACCAGAATACCAAAACCTGCTTTTTAATTCCTTTATAGGTGACAGTTTTCAGAAGTCTTTAGATAGCCTTTTCTAGTTCAGATAAATATCTCACACTAGCAGATGAATATGGGACAATAATCTTGTTTTTAATCTATTTATCTAGGAGTCCATCTGGGGAAGAAAGGCAGGCAAAGTAAAAAACAGAAAAGAAACAGAAACCTTGTAACAGAAGACAAAAGAACAAGGAGAAGGGAAAGGCATGTGTTAAAATATCTGTCTAGAAAAAGGCAAGGCAAACAGAAAAATCCATTGTCAGATGGATTAAAACAAGATTAAAGCAATTAAACCAAGAAGATTAAAGGAGCACTGAAAGCAACAAAAGGTGTTGAAAAGATAAGAGCAGGAAGCATAAAATGGGGAGAAGCAAAAGCAGCAGCTATCTGTAAGAACCTGCATTTTTTAAACTGGTGTAGCAAGATCTAAAATGTAGCATAGACACATAAAATAAAAGCTTGTTTCTTGTAGGAGCATGAACATAGTTTTCAAGAGTCTGGTTTGTCAGGTCGCTTGTGTCACCCTGTCAGAAAGGCTGCTCACTACTGGCTAAGGGAGAATGTCCTGGGTCTCTATGAATCTCAGTGGTATCCAAATCTTCACTCTCCCTTCGAAGACAGAGATGTCTGTATTGATGTTTGGCATTCTACAATTCATAAGAGATTCCATAAGAGTTTACAGAAGTTTTGATTAGAAAATTCCCTAGTGACAAACACATGTGGCATCCCAGCAACTTCCTGCAGATAATGAAAGTTGTTCACATAGCAATATTATCCCTCAGGAGGATAGATTCAAATCCTTACTCATCTTAACATATTAAAAGTCCCCACACAACAACTAGCTTCTGCTAGAATGAAACCTGCTGCCAAGAGCTGAAGAAGATATTTTCTTTCTTGATTCCCAACACACCTAGTGAAAGAGAAATCAGTGCCCATATGTGCATCTAGTTTTCCCGAGCTGAATAATCTAAGCATTATTTCTGCCTTCTCTTAATGCAGATGTGAACCCACTTTCAACTGCAAATTTATCCCCATTCTGTTATACTTTCAAGATAAGATGGAAGCAAAGCTGATAAATATATCAGTGTAAATCCAAACTATTATGGTTTACAAGATATGCACGAGTCTGCTCCACTTCTGTTTGCCAGCAGACATCCTCCCTCGTTGAAACAAAATAAAAATCGAGCTATAGCCAAAATGATGGAATATGTGGATATGTCAGGGCATATTTTAACTTTTTCTCTCAAGCATGTTCCTTATTGTACAGGCTGTGGCTACTCTGTTTATTAAAAAAGTGGTAAGGCATCGACATGCAACTTTTAGACTGTTAGGATAGTCCCTGGCATAATTTTGAGTCATGTGAATGAGTGCTTGCACAGGCAGTATCCATGTACAGTTTGGAGCTTAGTAAGGGCTAAAACCCACTCCTGACAGGCCATTTGAATTAAGCCTTTCTGTTTTGGGCTGTTGCAGACTTTAACTGTGGGGATGTGAACTGTTCTGAGTAAGAGATGAGCCCCTGCCTTGTATTTACTGCTCCACAGAGGTAACCATAGCAGTCATAGTGGTTACAGGGTTATGCAAACTTTTCGTATTAAAGAAAGGCTCCAGTTAAAACATTTTATTTGTGGCTAGATAATCTATTTGCAATTATTTGCCCATGGAGAGGCTCTTCTAAGCAGCATTTATTTTTTCAGCTAAACCTGGGATCACATAAAATAGAGAGCTATCCTTGCAGCTGCCATCAAAAATCTGGAAGACCTGGACCTGCCCTCTCCATCATGCTGCAGATATCCTGTTTCAGGACATTGTGAGTACTAACAGGATATTTAAGGTCATACCACCTAGTTCTGTTTACTATGGCAGCTTTTCTTTCCCTGATTGCTGCAAATGACTGCTTTTGCTAAAAAACAATCTCCTTCCCACTGACAGTATCATGGCAGCGAATCTTTTAAGTGGTAAGAGGCAAATCACAGTAGTGAGTCATCCAATCAGTCAATCAAGAAAATAGTGAAGATTGGCCACGAAGCAATCTCATACATACATATTCCCCTTTGCTTTGCCCATCAGTGTCAAATTCAAAATGCAGGTGCATAAATGCTCTTCAGTGACTGCACAGTCATTATCACATAATTTAACTGGTTGATAGGTATGCTCAGTAACATGACTCACTATTCAGATTTCCTGCTCACCAGGGGGAGTATTTTTCTTTTCAGATTTTTTTCTAATTCAGCCTAAGATTTCAGAAGTTAAGAAAGATGGATGTACAGCATAGGGATTCTAGTTCGCTGGAGCAATAGCAGGCCTCTTCCCTTAATTCATTTGCCATTCATGTCTTCTGCATGGAACAGGTCTTATGTATAACCCACTTTTAATCACCGTTAGTTGGCATTCAGTGTGCTCACTGCCTCCAATTCCAGGCCCTTCACCTACATAGTTACATCAGGAGTCCTAATTTCCTAGACCTCATGAAGAGTTGGGGCTTGCCAGAAGACAACTCAAAGCCTTTGTATCTGCTCACTGTTCTAGATAATGATGTGAAAGGGTGTGTTTTTCTGTGTTGCTTATATCGTGGTCTGAAGAAACTGATTTCATAATTTAGCCATTAAATTTAGATGTCTAGAATTTCATATGGAATTGTAACTTTTATAGTGTTCCCAAATTGTTAAGGCCAATCTAAGGCGCAGTTGTGATACAACCTTGTCTCCAGAATGCAGTCATTTGTATTTTCTTTTCTGGTCTTCCCTGACACTGAAGCATAAATGAAACTGGCAAACCATGATGGTGCTATCATCATGTAAAGTTAGTTTTGTGAAAACCTGTCTGCTGTTTAAGCTCCATCAGCTGTCAATGCAGAAAGAATGAAATGAGAAGTGTGGAGCACCAGTCTAAATAAGAAGTGGTTGATATTAGTTTATAAATTATTTTGGAAAAGCATCATGAAGTTAAAAGCCAGAAGAGGAATGTAATATATTCAAACTCAAAGATGCAATATAAATCCACGACACACATGGTTTCCTAAGCAGCTTTAGAAGGCTATCTCAGGCAGCTGTGACTCCTGGCTAAACCTGTCTGCCCCCTACATAAGAGGCATCATTGGGACCCCACCATGCAGTGGGAGAACTGAGCAAAGTCCAGGCCCTAGGTAGCTGAAGGATATTGCATTGTAACTTGCCCCTGTAGTATCTTGGAAAGGAATATCCACCATCTCTGTTTTGGAGTTGAGCCACTGTGTGTCCTGTAGCAGAAAATTACTGTGTTTAGACAAAAAAAAGGAAGGGCTCAGCAAGGAGCTGAGTTCCTGAACTTATCTCCACACACATGAAGAAGCAGACTTGAGTTTCTCTGTGTCAGCTCTGAGGTTGGCTACAAGAAGCTATTCTGACCCATAAGCCACACAGAGGATATTCTGTGGCACTATGCCTGACCTGGTAAGCCCAGAGCTTGTTAGCTTTGGCACAGCACCAGACCAGCGTGGCTAAGCAGTTTCTAGTTCTGACCAGCTCAGAGTCTGAGCAGAACAATACTAAGTCTGTCTGAACTTGCCTGTGTACGTTAGGTGTCACGGCATTTGATTAAGTGGTGAAAGCCCTCCAGTGCTGCTCTTTAGACTGCATTTAAGTATGAGCATCAGGCAGTCACAGACAGACAGTGAAGGCAGGTAGGACCAAAATCTAGGGACTCCTAGTTAAAAACTTGACATGCTCTTCTACTTCTCCTCATCAGTCTTAACCTAACCTGGCAGCCTAACCTGGGAACCAACTGAAAGAAGAAAATGGGGAACTGCTTCGGTCCTGTAAATGAAGCCCTATACAGAAGGAATGTAGGAGTTACTGTGATTGAACACCAGTGAAGGGAAGCTTCAGAGTACCACATATAGGAGAAAAAGAAATAGCTTTCTTCCATTCCAAGTCACTTTTCCATGTTTTTTTGTCCCCATTAGACTCCTGAACTTCCATTTCAACAGAAAATCATCTTTATTTGCCGGTGGCACATATAATTTCCTGGACTACAAACACGTTAAATTCAAATCCACTGCAGCTAAGGCATACAGCTCTTAGCCCTAGGTCTTCCACTTCCTGGCTAGTCATGGGGACTGGCTTTAAGCCAGTATTATACCTTTCATATTGACTGTAGACCTCAGTAAGTCTAAAAGTTTCACTTCTTCAGAATTTAGATGTTTGTGAGCCTAAATCTGAAGTGCAGAAGAGCTATAAATAGAGATTAGTACCTCCTTCTCCAGAAAAGGCGCTTTTAAATCTGGTTATGTATTTAAAATTAAGTTAATAAAAAGATTAAATGATAAGTCAGCCATTGACTTTAGGGACCTGAATGCTTAGTCAAAGTTTGAAATCCAGTGAACTGCTGTTGAGGATTTCAAGGGCTTTGAGACACTTCAAAATCTAAGACAGACAATGCAAGCTTTAGCTTTATCATTAACTAAGGAGAGAAATTTCATTCAGCAGTTTCTCTTCAAGCCTTCTGCAACCTGTGGGGTGCACAGGTCTCTCTGCTTCAGAAGCAGGAAAGGGTGACGCTTGTTTTTCAGCACTTAGAAAAGCTCTCAGCCTGGTAATTATAAGTATTCTCCTTGAATGTAAAGGTTATTATTCAAAGCACTTTCTTCTTTCTTACAGCAGGTAGAAGTTTTCTATTTTCTAGGTCAGTACCCACCAAACTGGGCAGGTGAGTTGGATACAGTGTAAGGTTAGGTACAGAGTCCCAGGAGGGTGTTTAGTGCAGGGAGGCACAGAGCTGCCAAGCTTCTGTAACACAAGCAACCACAGGTGGAAGACAGAGATGGGGTGCCAATCCTGGGTGTGTACAGAAAATACAGTGCAGAAATACAAGTGTAGGTTTTTAAAAGCATTCTTGCCAGGAAACATAAGCAGCTAGAGCTTTTAAGCAAGTTAGAAGTGAGATGAGGGGGCGTTTTTGGATAGCCTTTCTGATCTGTGGTTTATATATTCCATTTAAGGTGTTTATGAAGTATTTTCATAGTCACCTTAAGGCCTTGTGAAAAATTTACTTCAGCTTTTGGCTCTTTTGCTGAACGTAGAAATGCCTTTTTTGTCATCTTGGCATGCCCCTATATTTTGCTTTTCTATGAGATACATACTTTGTGCTGGTAATGTTTTGGCTCGTTCTCTATTGTGTCTCCTATAAAATACCATTATTAAGTGTATTCAATTTATTTTAGAACTTACATAAGTGTAAACTCATTATATATTGTTTCCAGCTTTGATCCCTTTATTTTGTACTGTTGGCTGGTCCAAATACTTTAGTGTTAACTGGAGACAAGGAAATGAAAGCAACAGTTTTATCTTCCTCTAAATCATTTAGGTGCATACTGAATGCATCAGGCTCAAACTATCCCCTCTTTTTAATGTATTCCACTAATGGTTGAAAGGCATAAAAAAAAAGTACTTAGTTTAGCCATCACATAGTGGCCAATTTTTTCACTATCTTACTATAATATTGGAGTCTGTGTTTCAGTTTGCCCTTTTAAATTTTAGTTAATTCAGCTACAACAACTTTTGTCAGTTATTTAATATAACTACTTCTAGGCATTCTAAGGAGCTACTTACTTATGTTAGTGTCTTAACTGGGATACAGACTAAGAAGTAATCACTATATGGCATGTTGAATATGGATCTTCTTTGACAGATTATAATAATGTAAAATTGCCTTGCTAAAAAAAAAATAGGCTTTGCATTCTTAAAAAGTGTACATGGACATGGGACAGTTGTATGTTCATTTTTAGGATACCTAAACTTTAAAGTGATTTACTCTTAGACTAGATTCTCTATGATCAGTTTGATTTGGGATAGAAGACACCATTTGACGGCCTGGTTTGAATGAAAGGGTAACAAGGATATTTCAGTTGAGCATTAACTTTGCCAAGGTTTTAGTATTCTCATGTCCGGAAAAAAATTACCTTTCCTAAATCTGATTCTCAGTTGCAGCATGGACAGACTTTCTTGTTGCTAGACAGAAATACAAGCAGTGCTCACAACAAACTTGGGTGGAAATGCATTAACCAAACACTGTTTGAAATGAGCAGCTGTAAAGATACTATGGACAGTACCTTGGAGTTACAGCCTGCCAAATCCTATCACTTCTGCTCCTGTTCCAGCACATGAGCACCCCCATTATGTTCCAGACTTGTACTTTAGTTATTACTATTAAAGTCAAGCAGCGTACAAAATTAATAAAAACATCAAAAACCAGCCTGCAGAGTTTCTATTCCATTTCTTATAATCCTCAGCATTTAATTAAATAAAATTCTATTCCTCTTCCATCCAAAATATGACCCAGTATCAGGACTTGAACTGGAAAGAAACTATAACAGGTGACCTTAAAAGAAAGAAATTTTTAAAAAATTATTTCCTTTGAGATTTAATGAGATTTCTTTTAAAGGACTATGGACTTTGCAAAGATGAAACAATTGGAGAAGAAATGCTTTTTGTTTTGGTTACCCTGAATTTATTAATGTATTTTTTTTCATTTCTGAAGAACTAGTGAGATAAAAATATTAGAAAGATCAGAAGTATGATATTTGTTTCTGAGACATAAATTTTAACCATATTCTGTGGTCAACCTCTCTCTGAGTGTTAATTGTGTTAATTTTCATACAGATCTACACTGATATATTAATATTTTTTAAAAAAATGTCCTTCTAGCAAACCTACTGAAGAAATTCAACAAAATAGCAAAAAAATGAAGAAAGCCCACATATTGTAGCCTACATATGTCTAAATCTTTAAATTAAATACCCCATTTGGCTTTTTCAACTTATGTGGAAGGGACAAGGGTGTAGTTTTCTGGGTACTTATATACTTTTATATATATATATATATATATATATATATATATATATATATGCTATACTTAACATACTTATATCCATATACAACTACATATGCATCTGAAGTCAAGAAATATTCACTCAGTCACACAAAAGCACTGAGCCCCAAAGGAATAAAGACCAACTGAGGAAAACCAAAACAAACAAAACTCAAAGCAATTAAAGCTGAAACAAATTCAAAAATCAGGAAAAATGAAAGTTATAATTTAACTATATGCATTTTTCTTTTATCAGCCTGTTATATTTATTTAGAGCTGCTTTTTATTTTATTGTAGCAACAAAAGCTAGGTTTGTGACTTTGAATTATCTCATAAATTCACATGGCAAAACATTACTGGTTTTTCCAGGCTCTAATATTTATACTCTGAAAAATCAGTTTTCATAAAAGCTGTTCCTTCTGCGTATCCATAGGAAGAAAGTGATAAAATTGTCAGGAGACCTTTTCTTTAAGGAATAGAAACGCATTTGTGGAGAAGGCTACAAGCCTTTTTAAAAAAGTTTGGGATTACTTACCAAAAAAGCCCATATAAATCAAATTTATGTAGCATGTCTTTATGCATGCCAAGGCCCCTGAAGCTGAAATGCTTCAAAAGTTTTCTAGAATTTGCTATTTCACTCAGACAGTATATGCTGTTTTGCTTGGTGCTTAATCTAGTTAAAAAATGAGGGATTTCATGCACTTAGCTACCATGTCCAAAATCAACTTTCTCATACAGTTGAAATACAAATATTGGTTTTCTTAGCTGTCCTGAACTTGGTATGTGTTATATGGAATGCAATCACACTCTGTGACAGTTGAATTGAGAAATTTATCTTTTCCCATGTCAATCTTGCCAGTGATCTGATTATATTGTATATCCAGGATATTAAACTGGAAGACTGACCCTACCAGAAACCCTAGATTCTAGCTTGCTTGGAGCAGTATTAACACGTTCTCTCTGGAAAGCTCTCTTGTTAACACCTGCTGCATTTATTTTAAAAAAATATTAAAAAACCCATATGATTTGTACTCATTTAAAATAGTAGTATTGTAGATCTGACTGTCTAATAATAAAATGGAGGCAGTTAGTTGAGAAGTTTTATATCTTTGACCAAAATATCTGATATAACAGGAAAGGCAATACGTTATAGGGCCCACAAGCCTTTCTGCAAATGACAATAACAGAGAAATAAGTAATTGTTCAGGACCAAGATTCTAAATTAAATTAAGAAAAAAAATCTTTGTGAAAATTTCACACTTAGGTCAATCTTAAATCTATTTTAGAATATAGTTATGATGCGAACTATCAGTTACATTCCTAAATTTACAAGGCACATTGTGCAAGATGACACATGCAGAGAAAATAATGCCTATCAGCCTCCTCTTCCACAGGATCTTCCTACCATTTCCACCGTTCCAGTTCCAAGACCCTGTGAGCCCAGGATAATGCAGGGTTCCCCTTGCAGATGTGCCTGAGCAGTGACAGACTGCATCTTCTCTCTCCCCGTCCTAAGGCTGCAGAGTGGTACCAGTTTGGGGTGCAGGGGATTCATCAGTCTTTTGGTTTAAATGTGTAAAGTCCACAGCCCATTTAGAATCTGTGTTCTAAATCTCTGCTGTTAGCACAGATTAGCAGGGAAAGCTTTGATAGGTAGATATGTTTTCTGATGATGGGAGGAAATTTAGCATAATCTGTAGTGACTTTGAACCTCCTTATCAACTGTAGACTGAAACAAGCAACTCTGGGAGAAATGTGGTCTGGTAATGCATGAGTGGTGCTGGCATAATTTGATTATTTCAGACTGAAATAATGAAAGAGACACTTGTAAAATAGCAGGTAATAGAAATGTCTTTTCATATGTAAATTAAATCAAACAATAGAATAATTAGAAATAGGCTTTTTAAAGCAGCTCAGATGGCCAATGTAAGTTCTCTCCTTTCAGGAAAGACCCGACAAAGAAAATAATTTCTTAAGTAAGTCTGCATTTTTACCTAGTGCAACCATTAATTTTATACATATCCTAAGTATTGTCATCATGTTTTCATGCACCATAGTACTGAAAGGTGCTTGCAATTTTTGCTGGGATCAGTGGACAGGAAACATCACATATTTCAGTAGAAAACTTCAGTTCCTTCCAACAAGGTTGATGACTATATCAAAAATAACTTCACATTGGCCATTTTTTACTGCCTTCATTTTTATCCTCATCTGTAAAAAGTCCCCTGTAGCACATCTGTGTACATATTTTTCTTCTTCTATTTCTCTAGCACTGATATCTCCCCACAATCTTGACCAGCCTCCTCTGGAACCCCTACCCAAACCCTCAGCCCCAGGAATCTGTCCAAGGCCATTGCCCTCAATACCTGTCTGAGTTGAGCTGTAGGATTTACCTGCAGCCCTGTCCCCCAGATGGACATCAGACACATCTGGATGACCCTCTCCTGTATTTTGTACCTTGTCCTCAGTGCTGTCCTTAGCCCTGTCGCCTTGTCACCCTGATGGGACCCCCAGTTACCTCGTGGCCCTTGTTCAGCCTCTTTCCCTGTTCCTAGCCACTGGTGCTCCCCTGTTCAGCCCCAGGAGTACATTGCCCAGTCAATACCCTCAGCTCCTTCCTGCCCCTCGGTTGTGGATGGTCTTCACTTAGCCCTGACATCAAGTGGGTTCCCTTCCCATTTGTTGTAGCTCTTTAAAAATCTCTTTAGAATTATAATGAAAAGAAGGCTGTCCTGTGAGGAATTAAGTGAGGTGTGCTCAAGTCTTGGAGTCGTGTCATTGAAAACAAAATAGTATTTGAGTTCAGTTACAGAAGATAAGAAGACAGAGTCAGTCTCAAGCAGAAAGGTCAGAAATTGATTTATGGGAGCAAAGATATCTGCATTCTTTGGCTGGATGCTTTCCTATTTTACCTAAAATTTGAAATGTTGATAAATAACCTATGCATTTAAGTGAACAACAACAAAAAAAAAGCTGCATATCTCTGAAACTAAACTACTTTAACTGGTTCTGTTCAGAAGAGATTATTTGGAAATGAGGTCTGAACTTGCAATTAGGTTCTGAATTCAAAGACACTGAAACTTGTAAAGACATCTTTGTACTGTTATTGACAAGACACTTAGGCACACATTCTGGTATTTGTATAACACATGTCTGATCTAAAGATGGAATATAAAATATTTCTAAATGACTTCACTATTTAAGGAAACCTCTCTAGGTACTACAAAAAAACCTAAATTAAATAGTATGAAACTACAGCGTGAAAGCAATATCTTTCTTAGCAGTTACTGTAATAACAACATTCACACACTATGAACCTGATGGTCTAGTGTTGGATAACTTCTGTAGGTATTCTTGTAAATAGTGTATACCTTTGAACATAGTATATATGTGAACTCAGGGAAAAGCACAGAACTATAGGGTAAAGGCAATAAAGAATACTAGGGGATAAAATAAAATTCTCTTGGTGAGAAAAGCTCATAACCAGCCACAGATGGCAAGATGTCAACAACAGTGAAAAAAATGAATTAATGCTCAATAAATGTTAATGTTCTCTAATCAGGAAGAAGCAGACTGCTATTAGGAAAATCAAATGCTTTTTCAGGCCATTACAACTCCCAGGTAATAGGAAAAAATCTTCTACTATAGATATATATGTTTAATCTGATTGTCTAAATAACATGAACCAAAAACTCTTGGAGGAGCTGGCTGAATCTGACATTCTAATGCTTTGAATTTTTCAAAACCAGGAGATTCCAAGGCATCTTTGCAAAACTAGAACTGTTTTGCCAGGAATATAAAGGGCAGAGAAGACAAGTGTGGCAGGTATAGTCCAGTTGGATTATCAGTATAAACATTGCCAGGCAGTGGGTGAAAGGAGGAAAACAGATATAACAGAGTAGTGATTTAATTAAGAATCAAAATTATTATAAGTTCTAACCAGTTGTCTCAGTCAAAAAACTGTCAGAAACTGTCAAGAAAACACCAAACCCAAAAAGCAAAACCAAAAACCACAGAAAATCAAACCAAACCTATTTAGTTATTTTCATGCTTTCCTAAGAAAACATGTTCGATTCCTAAACTTCAGTATCTAGATATAATATACTTTAATTTTGTATAGGCCTTTGTTTTACTTTCAATTCTCATTCTCTAAAGATAAGTAGATGGAAGACTATCTTAAGTAGTTTTCAGTAGAAAGTTACTGAGTAATGAGAAAAATTCTGAAAAATTCTTCAGACCTTGATACTTGGTCCAGCCTAATTAGTGTTTCTCACGTGAATCAAAATCTGCTGGAAAATGGTTCAACATATACATCTTTTTGTAAAAGGTAATATTAGGTCACATTAGACAAAACCCATGATCAGTCCCTCCTGGAGAATATAACCAATATGTAGAGAAAATTGATAAAGAGTAGATTTTCCTTGATGATCCATTATGTGAAATGTAGATTGCATTTATGTTTTATTTTAATTTCTTTAATTTATTTTTGTCCTTTTACATGTTGTTGATAAGTACACTCTAGAATCAAGCCATAAAGGCTTTGTCTCAGGCTACATTGTAAATCTGAGGCAAAACCTTTGACATTTTCTATGAATTTCTTTTTCTTCTTTTTAGACAAACATTTATTTTGGAATTTTAACAAGGGAATTATAGCCTCAAGAATCCTTTCCCTTAACACTTTTGATATATGGTTATTTTATCTTGTTCAGTCTTCATGTTTTTAGAAGGCTCTATAAGTTGCTGTATATGTATTTATTCAACATCTGTTTTCAACTAGTATCATAGACTAAATATAAAGTTAGGATGCCAGCATTTCATTTACTTAGTTTTTATCTAGAAGGATGGCTATTGTGTCACCACACTGTTGCATTTTCCTACAGCCTCACTAACATCAAAAGAGTCCCTCCTACTCCCTTCCTTCCCTTTGCAGCCATCCCTCCCTCCATCTGCATTCCCACAGCCTCCCTTCCAGCTGAGTGATGCACATCTTTTGTTTGGGCTGCATCCAGACACTGTCTGACCTGCCTGGATCAGTTCACCTCGGTAACTCAGCAAAACCAAAGCTAAACTAAATAATCTTCTGACAATTGACTCAAATGCATTGGCTCCTTATGCAGTCAGATGGAGACCAGATCAAGAACATGTAACCAAAATCATAAAAGAGAGAGCATGAATGGGAGTGGTGACAGTTGGCTTATCCACCTTAGCAACAAGGAAACATTAGGTCAGCTCTTCCATAGGATTGTACCCATTTGCTGTTCTTGGATGTTTGCCCTCTGAATCCTCATCTAAGCCAATCTCCACCAACTTTTTCTTTTATATTGATGTAACTTTTTCTCACTTATTCATCTACTAAAAGTACAATGTGTTTGCTGCAGTGCAAGATAAGCACCTGTATGAAAAAGCAAAAGAAGAGGTAAAGAAGGCCAAGCCTACTGATCAGACTATGACTTTAAATTATTGGGCCAAGGTTTTTAGAAATGACTAGTTGTTTACATATGACTTTCTCCTTGGAACCTAATATCACACTTTTTTTCTTCTAGCATCCTAAGGAATACAACAACCAAACTTCAAAATTGTTAATATGTTCATATTTTCCCCTGAACATCTCTGGCTTCCTAGCCTCCTTTGAAAATCACAGCCATAATGCATTCCACATGTCATGGTTTAGGAATGGTAGCTCCCAGTTTAGAGTTCCCACTGAAAGACTCCAAACCATGTACTGCTTACTCACTTTCCCTTTGCCCTCCCCTTGCAGCAGGCTGGAAAGAACTGAAGGCACAAAAGGTAAAGATGAGGGGTTGAGATAATAAAATTTTACTGGAAACAGAAATTAGATAAGAAAATGAACAGTAACAGCAATAATATTAATAAGATAGCATAGAATACAATCAAAAGATTCACAAAGGTTACCCATCATGTGGGTACAGGACCTTATCCCTGCTGATTGCTTCATCCTACCTGCCAGAAGGAATTCCTTCCTTCCCTGCCCACTCTGCATGATGTGAGGTGATACAGAATAACCACCAGGCCCTAGCCATGCTCCTTCTGGAAAAGAACCTACTGCAGAAATTAACCTCTTCCTGGCTGGAACCAGGAAGATTTTGAATTATTTTGTTGTAATTAGGAGGTCTTTAAAAGATGACCATTGAAAATTAAAATTCACTTTTGACTTTCATCCTAGGTCCTTTCTAGGAATCCATTTAAAGAAGGTCTAAAATGAATTTGTCATCATTGAGCTTTTTACTCTCAGTTCTGATGAAGTGATAGTTACATGCTGAGATTTGAATTGCATTTTATACCTTTGAACAATTTTATGACAGCAGAAGAAGAGATAAATAAGTAATCCCCGCTCTAGTAGTGATCAACTCTACTTGCTTTTAGGAAGTGTTTAAGTTTACATAATTGACACTTAGTCTGCACTAAATTAATTTACTGGGAATGGGCATTTTCTGAAATCTTACAGATTTCAAGTTGGCCAAGTAACTGAAACTTAAACAAAAACATTCAATTGGATAAAATGTTGCTGTTTTGCATAGGAAAGACTTGAGAAATAACTGCATAACTTTACAGATATAGAGGTAAAGTCATTTTATCTGATAGCAAACATGGGACATTCTAACATTATCTTCCTCATTTGACAGCATTCATGAAAAATTAAATTTTTTATAGGGTAGATGGGGACTCATGAAGTAACATGGGTATCTAGGTGCACCTATAGCTAGCAGTTAGAATGGTGTATACCCTTAAGTTGTTTGAGTCAGTCTTAGCCATGTGACCACAGATTACCTTTTTATAAGGGACTTTACTCTCTCTGTTCTTAGAACTGGAAATGTAATATACTCTTTTCTTCTTTTTTCAGTTATTTAGGATTCATCATTGAATCAATGTCTTTTTGACAGTGAAGTTAGGGGAATAGGAGTTTGAGCAAGGTGTATGCTATGCCATATAAATGTGATATAAGAAGCTGAGATGATATAACCAAACATTTACATGCAAAAGATAGCAGATAAACAAGTACAGGCAAGGGATAAAACAAGAAAAAGTCCATCAGTGACATTCCTAACATTGTCCTTGAGGCCAGAACTGCTTGTGTTCCATTCTAATAAAATGAAAACTTAACCAATGTGTTAATGTGACAGAAAGTCATGGTTGTATTATCTGGCTGCAAGTGAAGGAGTTTGCAAGTGCAGAAGAGATTTGTCCCATGGGATTTCTATGAGACATGTTCCAAACTGCAAAAGTCGGAATGAAGAAAAATGTCTTGATGGTGAGCCAGCACTATAATGAATGTATATCTTGCACTTTATGAAGCCAGCTGTTAAAATTAAATAATTATATAATCAAAGATAATTCAAGGAATATCTGTTAATCATCAATTTCATCATTCATTAATATTATTTTTTGTTAGAAAAACATTTAAGAATCTCTGGTATAGATTAAGTTTCCAATCCACTGTGAGACACAATCTTAGATCCACAGAATCTTCTCCCTAAAAACACACAGAGTAGAGAATGAAAAAGAGGTAATTTGGCTTGTCTGCAAGTATGTCAGCTGCAGAGGAGAGGGTGTGACTGGAATTTCAGATAATGTCCAGTGAAATATGAGGCTTCTCGTGATGTTTTGGAAGTGTAATCCTTCTTTAATCCCCATTCTTTTGTCTGTTCTTTATTGAGTGAGGTTCTCTCAGGTGGGAGGTATTTCTTTCATGGGTGCAGAGAAAAGGTGTCAGTCCAGTTCTGTGGCTCTGCTGTACATGGTTGCCATGAATAACTGTCATGATTGGTTATGTGCTAGATCTAAATAATTGGCTCTTGCACAAGAAATCTTCATTCTTATTTGTAGAATGTTGTTGGGCAATGACACGAACATGGTGTGAGAAAGGGAAGAGCAATCATTGCAAGGAGAGCAACAATCCTCTTCCAAGGATGTAATATCCACAGTCTTCTGTCCAATTCGGGAAACAGAAGTAATTTCTCCCGATACTTTTGAAAAAATATGTTGTGAACTAAGAAAGAAAAGCTAACAAAATCTTTCAATCTCTTTTGAAATATTTGTAGCCCCAGTGCTGAGTCAGCCTTGTCTTAAGTGGCACCATCTGTTAGGTAATGAGCAAAAGTATTTCTTCCTGATCTGCTGACTCTGCACGAGATGAGTGGTCCAGCAACTGACAAAGAGCTAGTTAGAAGTTTCAGTTACATAAAACCTATGCATTCATGGAAAGGTCTTCTCAATCTCAGCCTATGCAGCCTAAAGCCAGAGCCTTTATTATTCATATTTGATTTATGCTTGAATACACAAGCCTGACTGGACATGTAGGGCTTGTGAAGTACTGTATATATTTTTTTTCTTAAACACTATAATCAAGAGACAAAAGAAAGATTTAGTTTAACTGGATTAATACCTAAAAATAAGTATTATTCTTAAAAAATTATATTTATATATACATGTGTGTGTGTGTGTGTGTGTGTGTGTGTGTGTGTGTGTGTGTAATATATGCTCGTTTGATTAAAATCTCTGTTTTTCAAGCATATTGTGATATAATATAATAAATTACTGCAGATATCTAAAGGGACCAAAGATCCCTATTCAGGAGCCTGGAGTGTGCAGGATTAACACATAAGTAAGCATAATAAGTGTCATGTGAGTGAAAGCAGGGCTATGTACTGGCACAACACAAGGAATATCAGAATGCACTGAAGAGTTCTGACCATTTATTCTATAGCACTCAGGTCACACGTTATGATTTAGAAAGATTCTTTTTAAATAAATACTTCATTAACAAAGAAAATATAGACCAGAACATCATTTCCAGACATACTTTCAAAAGTCATGTGAAGACCTCAGCAAACAAGGTATATGCAAGATATTCAATCTAGTTATAAAGTGGATAAATAAATTTTCCTAAGAGATAAATTGTACACTGTAAAACAGCATACCAGAGGCCATTCCAGAAAGAGTGAGCATGTGGCACTTGACTGGTAAAAAATAGACATTTTTTAACTGTTTCCATATCAAATTTTTAAGTTATAAAATGAAAATTAGAAAATAAAAGAAGTTTGAAACTTTCAAACACCACACATTTATATTATAGAAACTCCAAAGTTCTAAAGACCAAAATACTCTGGACTTGGTTTTGGTTATCTTCTTACATTGATATAAATTGAAAGAAAATTCAGTGAAAGTAATTACTTCATTCTTATATCTCAGAGTATTTAAATAATACTTTATCCTAATATACTTTTGTCTCCATTGAATATGTATAATCTACTAGTAGTTCTTCTAGTTTTATACTGTTTTATATAGTTATTCTGATTAAGATCTTTTATCTGTTATCTTTCATCTGCTCATTTGTCTTAATAAATATTTAATTTTAAAAAAAAATCTGATTTACCATCATTAGAAATTGCAGGACAAAGTACTTAAATTAAATCTCTGTAACTCTTCCCACAACAGCAGAATCGCAGCAATGCATTGATATATAGTGTTAGTATAATACAGAATCCTTAAATGTTATAATTGTAAATATTTTCCCCTTATAAAACATCCAAGAACCTGTGTTAAAGAACAAGTTGCCTAAACAAAGTGTTCTAGGGGAGTAATAAATACATTTATTTTTCTTTAAGAAAATACTCCAGAACATAAAAAAAAATGTTGAAAGACAAAGCTATAAATCACGTTATTTATAACAGAATTGTTTAGTTGGAAGTGTCTTGTTTTGCATGATGTTATAATGCAATGTTATGTTTTGCAGTCCAAAAATAATCAAGAATAATTAGTATTCTTTTGAAGCTGCTTAAAGTTTTCCTTTTTTTTCCCCCCAAATTCTTTTTCCTCCCCTCCTTTTACAAACCTTGGAGAATATCCAGGTAAGATGAACAAGACAATTATTGGTATCCACTTCCCATGGAAGATATTTTCTAAAAGATCTTTTCTTCCAAAGCCCCTAACCCTGCTGTAGACTACAATAGGTTATGTCAGTTTCTCAGTACACTCTGTGGTTGGAAGCAAATGAAAGGCCACCTTACTGCTTTCCAATTTAGCTCTAATTTCCAACTCATTTATCTAAGATGGGAGTGGATTTGCATACCCTAGTTCCTGCATCTTGTGAGTAATTTGAATATTTCAGTTTACCTAATATAGAGCCTCCATGAGAAGGAAGAAGTGTCAGATTTGAAATATTGAGACTACAGTCATATATGCCTGAAATTCATCAAAATTTCATTTTTAGCCTTTAAGCAAGCCTGAAATATTTGGCTATTTATTAATGAGTCAAAAATCCTGCTAGATCTGCATCTGAACTATAAGTTAAACCTATTTTTAATTTTCCTGAGAAAAGGGAAATTCCCCACCACATAAATAAATTTTCAAATGAACCACAAGCAACAATATCTAAAAGGACAGCATAACTCACATGTAATTATGTGGCAGGATTTACTTTAGTTAATTTGTTGAATTTTTTTCTCTCTCTCTCTTTTTTTTTTTTTTTTGCTATTGACTGTATCTGGTTAAGTTTCCAGTTTCTTTTTCTTTGTTTCTCACATCTGATGTGTAATCACTGGCCAGCTACAGAGAGTATTGTTCAAATGCATGACTAGTTTAACATAAATAGTACAATTATGATGCTCACATTGGAAATCTTCATAGGAAAATTGTGTGACCCTGGAGGTTTATCTGCTTGCAAAAAGAATAAAGATGTTTGTTTAGTGATAAGAACATCAATTGTTATATAAGTGTCAAAATGTCAGACACCATAAAATCTTCTTTAAAAGAGCTCACACTTATGAGGACAGTGATTTTAAAAAGTTTGCTTCTCAGGACTTAAGAGAATAAATTTTTTGAATTTTTATTTCTCTTCAATAGATTTTTTTTTGTTCACGGAGTTTCTATTTCTATGCAAAATTTCCTGATCCAACATTTTTAACATTGTGAGAAATTTTCCAGAGCAAACAGAACTATTGGGTCATGCAGGATGCTCAAATAAAAGGTTAGGTCTCTAAATCTTTTTGAACCTCAATCCTGCTATAGATATGGCCTCAGTATCACATAATGTGTTTGTGGTACAGCAGAGAATCAAAATCAGATCTTGAAAATTGCACCCTCTAATCCTTAGACTGTTTTTACCCTCTTGAGAAAATTTGTTGTGATAGCATCAATAGCAGTTACTGGTTGCAGGATGTGGAGAGATGTGAAAGCTGTTTGGGCTATATGCTAGATTTAGTCTGTTATCTACAAAACAGAAATGGAAAATGTTTATAAAGCATTTGAATTAAGTTCCTAGCCTGGAACCTCTCTCCTTGGTGGAGGGAGGGAGGAGCCAAAGTAAAAAATGAAAGATTTTTGTAATATCTAGAAAATACTGGTAAGTCTACAAGCAAAATTATCCTATCTTTTCATAAAATTATGGAAAGAGATATGTAGTCAAAAAGGCTGGTAATTTGTGTGTCTTATGAATCACATGATTTTAACTGCTTTTCCTTTGTAGATTAAAACAATCAGTCCTGTCTTTTGTTCAATGTCTTTTCCTAGGGTTTTTTTCATAACATATAGTGGTCTCTTATTTATTTTTCCTTTTTTAATTTGTCTTGTTTGGAGAAATTGGAATTTTGAGAATGAGACAAGAATGGGAAAAAAAGAATGCTGTAACTTTAATCAGGGTGGAAGATGCTTTGTATGAGCCCTCTCAGCTTTTTGTCAAGAAAGCAAAGGATGTAATGTGGTTTGTTGACTCCTTGACTGAAGTGAATGCCACCATCGCTAATGAACACAAAAGTCAAAGTTCTCTCTCTCTCAAAATGATTACTACACAGTGAAGTATCATAAATATGATGCTGTGAGGAGCAGAAACCACCAAGCTCACTTTCCTATTGATTTGTACATTGAGTGTGAGTTCCTGTGTCAGATTCTCTCCATGAAATGTAAGGGTTGCACAATATAACCTCTGCCTAATACAGTTCTTCTGCTTTATCCAAGATTCTGTTTTTATGGTTCATAGAAACAAAGTCTTGCACTCTTCCATTTATTATGATTGAGACGGGATAGAGGCTCTAAAAGCTGATAAGAGGTTTCCTGCATATATATATACACACAAGCCTCATTTCCTTAGGAAATGAAGTTATTTATGAACTCTGAAAAATATTCCTGTTGTCCCCAATATCTTCATAAATTAATAACAGGAACATTGTAGTAGAACTTTACAAAACTTTGTCTAAAGCATTACCCTTTTAGATAAATCTATTAAAGAGCAGATTGAATCTGGACTGAAGGTTGAATTGAAGTAGTAGAGGAAGAAACTTTAGGCTTCAATCCAAATTCAAACGTATTGCATCAGAATTATCTCTGCATTTTTCCTTTTAGACCTGGTCTTCCTTCAGTTAAGTAAGGAGGTTGAAATCCAAACTGAATCTGGTTTTTTTTCAATTTTATTTCAGAAGAGGAGGAAAATATTTTCCATTTGTAGGTGACAGATGTGAAGTTTATTAGATAATCAAAACCAATACACGTGCATGACAGTTGCTGTTAAACCATAACTGTTAAACATAAAATCTAATCTCACATAAAAAACTGTAATCAAGCATCTTAAATTGTTAAGGATGGAGAATATCAGAAAAGAATCAGAAAGGACAGGAGTGTAACTGGTAGAAAGTAAAAATATTACACAGAAAATGCAAGATTTGGGGGACATTGTAATTTCCCCATGTTCATCAATATCAAATGGTGAGGCTGACAAGAAAAGAATATACAACAACAAAAGTTGTTTTTCAATATTTGGAGGTAATAAGCAGAACAGGGAACTCTTCATTTGCAAGAGAACTAAATATGCAACAAATACTCTGTACAATTTCCACAGGTAGTTGCAGACACCCAATTATGCCTCTTAAGAAAGAGCAGCACATCAACCACACAACTCGGTGTTCAGACTTTGAGAGCTGCGGGTGACTATTAATTTCTGCTTTGAAACTGTTACAAAATTTCATGTATTGCAGGGTTTTTTTGCTCATCAGATTCTCTCTGGCTTAATTCATTATTGAACATTGACTGTGCACAGAGTCTGACAAAAACTTGCTGCATCTTTTTTTGGCAGTTGCAGGGACTCGACTCTTGCAGAACACTTCAGGAAAATTTTCTGCTCTGCAGACAAATTTTGCACACTGATCTTTTTGAGCAGCAGAAGTCCAGCGAGAAAGAAAAAGCCCAGTGTAGAAATTAGACCAGAGTGGGTAACTCATGTGAAATGGAGCTTTAAACCATCGAGGAAATCACTTCTTAACTGCCTTTTGTCTTCCCCCGTTTGTGTCTCCCTTCCTTTTCATGTAACTTCTTTAGGGAACATTAGTCCGTCAGTTATAGTTATTGAGTTCCACTTCAATCTTACTTTTACTGATGGTTCTGGATGTTGGCATTAAAGATGGGATGAAGGTGGTACAGAAATGTAAAATGTATTATACAAGTTTTGTTTAAAAGCACTGGCTCAACTGGTGCTTTCTCAGAGTCCAACCATTTCCTGAACAATTGGGATGAGTTTAACTCAAATGAAAGTCTTACCTCACTCTTGGCTCTCTTTCTGTCTCTACCTTTTTGTGGAGAGAAATTATTAAAGTTTCAAGTTAAGCATGCTCTATTATAGCAACTTGAAGGTGGCCTAATTTTTACTCATTTCAAACATTCTATTATTAATGAGAAATCCAGCTTAATTGTATTTCCTTATGACTTCAAATTAAAAATGACAGACCGCTGCAGAACATGGAAATATTTTCCAGGTCAGGTAGCAACATTAACATGCACATTATTTATTTTTTCTGGCAACTGGCCTTTTCTTTTTAATCTCCAAACTGATGTTAATTTAATAATAAAGGATAAAATTCAATGCTCCAAAAGCCTTCCTGTCCCATCAGGGCTTATGTGCATTTCTGAACCTGTTCATTCATCTATCTTAAAACCCAGAAATCCCTTTGGTTACAATAGGAAATGCCTTCTGGATCCTCTGATAGTGGAACATAGGGATTAAACACTTGCATGACTTGTATTTAAAAGTGTTATAACTGGCATTCAGCAAATTCCGAGTTCAGAGTGGTTTTTTTATGTAGGGTGACCTATAACAGGTTTCTGGAGGTCCAGATTTATTTTTTTTTTAAGAAAATCAAAATAATTTTTATTTCTAGTACTCTGCCACTTTTTTAATGCTATTAACTCAGATGTCCATGACTTATTTCCTAGAATGACAACATTTGAAGGGTGGTAAACAAATTAAATCTAAATAAATTTGAATAGCAGTAAACAAGTAAAATTTTGATTCAAATTTAATTAATTTAATTATTTAGGGCTAATTAAAGTATTTCCTGGTAAATACCTCATAATATTTTATTCATTCAAGTGCTTCAGAAGAGGTTTAGTGAAAAAGTGCCTTTATTTCAGATCTAATTCCTCCCTCCAGTGAAGAGAAAAAAAATATCCAAAGTAATATCATAGCAAGAAATTTGAATGCTCCATCAACCAAACCAATTAAATTATTCTTCCTGGAATCTTGCTGGAATTCAGCTTGTCACAGCTTTGACCAGCTTGAGGTGCATCTACTTTTTCAGTACAAAATATAACCTCATGGTTACAATGTCAGAGGCTGCAGATGTTCTACTTGTAGTCATGGGCAGCTCAGAGAGCTGAAAGAAAATTCTAGATAATAAGAGAGAAGGTCAGCAGTTACTGTGCCAGAAGCAGGTGTGATAGATAATACTCTATTTTCTACTTATTTACTGTCCAGTCATTCTGTCTTACTTCTGTCCTATTGAGTAGTATACTCTAAAATTTCTTCTAACACAATGTAAAAGTGAAGCAATATAATTTTAAAATATTGAACTTTCAGATTCATTAGGTTTGGATATTTGTAAGGAAAAGGAATTAGACATCATCAAAAATTCAAATATTATTTAATTTCACATATTTCTGGATGAAACGACATTCAGTTTCACTATATAATCCAGTACTTTTTTATTAAATAACACAGTAAAACAAACCTCTGTATTTATTTAGTGTTTTTCAGTAGGAAGAGTGTTTCAAACATTTTATACATTCCAATCAACCACCTCTAGAATTATGTGTTCACTGAAAAGAAATATGAGCTAAATTAAAAAAGCATTAACATCCTGTAATCTAGTTGGCTTCCCTTCCAAGTATTTCCCTCATTTGATTTAAGGAAGTTAAATATATTGTTTAAATATGTAGCATCTCCAATAGAAACAACCTGATGCTAAGTCCTTTCATGTTCTTTCAAAACATATTATATACACCTTCATTTATTTTGTGGTTGAAACCTCAAAGTTTTAATTTAAAGAAAACAACTGATCTTTGTAGCCTCCCTTCCAGCTCAGTACATGTTACTCTCATTTAGGAGGTCCTAAGTCTCCTGTACAAGGTTGTGTATTTTAATATGTTTTCAAAAGTAGATTTAGGTAGCCAATATGTTTGTAACCCTTTAAAAAAGTTTGGGAAACAGATTTTTTGACATGGATTAAGTGAAATTCAAAAGTTTTAATATATATATTGTGCATTAAGATTTTGGTTTAATTTGAATCTAGGACAGAAACTGGCTCATGGGATACAAATGCATCTTTTCTTGAAAACTAACCTGTTCCCTCAAGTCTGAGTAGACCTGATTCCACCTTTCTGCCCTCACTGGACACCACAGCATTTTCCTCTCTGTTTATGAAAAGAACTAAAGGAAATTTTTTAAACCATGTACAATCATTTCTCCACTTGTCTTGCAGTTATTACTTGCTCCCAGGAAGATAAGAATTCATTGCCAAGAGCATTTTAAAAGATATTAAAAAAAAATTATATTAAATTCCAAATCAAATTATAAACCACGTAGAAGAAAGGATAGTTACAATTTTCTAATGACACTAAAATACTGCTTATGTGTCTGAGAGATAAAACATCTCATAGTGATGGAAGGCTACAACATCTCAGTGAGAATGATAAATGCAAAATAATTTGGGAATTCTTTTGTATGAAGCTCAACAGAAGATTGAGAATATTTCAAGAAACAGATTGCACACCTTTTCCCTTCTGGGAAGTGATGACTGACAGTGATGATGCAATTACTCTACAGGGAGAGGACTGGATTCCTCAGCCAGCAGAGTCAAACATCATGTCCTCAAAGATTTGTGTCTCCAGAAAATCTTGTCCTGAAAGACAAAATCTTTTTCTCTCCACTTTTTTTTTTGTGCACGCAAGCTTTTGATTTCTATCTCTAAGGTCACTGGCTTGGACATCAAGCTGTAGTCTTGATTGCCTCGAATCACCAATACATGGACATATTTAGTGGAAAACATCACATGAATGCTGCCATGCCAAAAACTTCAGTAACTTCTTCAAGCAAAACCTGCCCACCCATGCCACATACTTTTCCTAACAGACTTCTCATTTCAGTTTTCTAGGAAAACAGGGTATAGAATCACATAGTAGGGAAGGTTAATGTCTTTTGTGAACAGATATTTTTATCTAAATCTTTAGTTCAAAATAGGCAAATTTTGAGCAAGTTGGGTCATCAGATATTTTAGAAATGTCTTCTGCTTATGTAGATTTTAGTGGGAAAGGTTATTATATCTGGTTTAATGCAATTACCTTTAATTTATAAAGAAGGTCCTAACATTTAAAATTTCCCCACAGCAAGAAAACTCTACTATGGTAACTTCTGTGAGATTTTAAATGTTCTTGTTTCTAATCCTCTTTTGATGGGCTTTAAAGTGCTCAGGGGAGACTTTACAATTTTCTTAACCATCCACTTGAAGTTTCAAGCATTACCTGATAATCATTGCACAAGAAATAATCATAGCTCTGAACAAGCATCTTGGAATGGAAAAAAAAAATACTAAGGTAAATACTACATTTGGAAAAAATAAGATATCAACCGAAAGGTCAAGAATACTTTAGTAAGATCAATCAAAATTCTATGCACGATTTAAACATCAATCGAAATCTGAAACCTAATTCTGAGTATGTTCTAACCACACGCTAGAAAATTCAGGCCATGTTGATTAAGTGACTTACATCATGATGTCCACTAAAGCTGCGAAAATTAAAATCCACCTGGCAGATGGAAGTGTCTATCTACCAGGAAATAAAGCAAATTTGCTCTTCAGGGCAGGAAGCCTCTTAGAGGACAGGTGGAGTTCATGTCCCTGGAGTTAAGCCAGTTAACCACACAAGAACAGATCAGTAACTCAACACGCCGACATCTGTGTTCACAGCAGTTTAAAGCATTTTGAGCCCATCATAAGCCCACTTGAGCAGAAAAAAGGATATAACAGTGCCAGACTCAGATAGATCACCTGCTTTAAGCAGGGACAAAGAGGAAAAGGACGAGGAGGAGAAGGATGTGCTGCACTGGGAGGACTGACACGATGGAGTAAGTGCTGGAACACACTGATGCATTTGCAACTTCATGTGGTTTGATCCACCTTCAATCCAGATACTTCCACACTGAATTCAGAATATTTTTGGTAACCATGATCAGTGCCATGGTATTCTGAAATGTGAACAAAAGGAGACAGAACTTTAGCTGTTGTTTCAGCTATTGTGAATCATTGACTTAAGGCAGTAATTCTAACAAAAGTAACTTATTATTCAGATTGATATGTATTACAGGAACAGTGGACAAAATTGTAATTCAGTCATCATTATGAACAATAGAAGCACCCATGGGTGGATATTGAATACTGTAATTCTTGGAAAAAACAGTGTAGCAAATTATTTACCAGCTCTTTCCCCAATCACGATGCAATTCAATAACCAACCACATACAGACCAGGGTATCTGCCTGATGGCAGCATGGCTATATAGATGTAGCAAAAATAAATTTATCCTGCAGAATCTATATGGGAATAAACAAAATAAAGAGAGAATGTGAAACAGCTTTTCAATGAAGATCTGAGTTTGCCTTGGGGGCAGTTAGGAAATATTGCATAACTGTTATGATTGCAGTCAAGACGCTTTTAAATTCAGCAAATCTGCAGAGAAGTTAGAAAGAAAAATTAGCATTCATTGTACCCTTCTAGTCAACATTCAGCATGGACATGCCTAAATTTTCTGATGTATTCTGATTATAATATTTATTTCTTTTATGATATAACTATTGTTTATCAGCAAAATTTGTTAAATCAATTGGTTTTAATATATACTTTCATGTTTTCCTAAAAGAAAAGCCAATGTGAGTTTTATTCCTAAAATTAGACCTTTTTACATTTCAGTGGGGCTTGCAGAAGTTAGTGTCATCTTGGTGGTGAGCACAGACACTGAGAGAAAGATTTCTGCAGTAGCTCAAAGCCAGCCAGCTGGACAGTCTGGAATGTCAGTGAATATTTCCTTCTCCAGAAGTGGTGGACTTTTAAAGTTGGTTCTTTTTTTCTGCACCATTTCCTTTAGAGAGTAAAGGAAGAATTATTAAGGGGTACTCTTCTGTACTGACAAAGTAAAATGGTTGCCAGGGTTATAGATCAGGCTGCCTTAGATGTATTTGCAGGAAGACCTTCCAGCTTTGGAGGAGGGTGGCAGAAGGAGCAGCAGACAGGGTGGGAAGGATGGGATGGGGGGAGCAGGGTGGGGAGCAGGAACAAACTGCAGTCTCTGCTGGACTGCAGGGCATGGGGAGAGGGGAGGAAGGAGCTGCTGTCCTTAGCCACACTCTGGAGCCTCACTGCATAATCGAGGTGTTTACACAATGTGTGTTTCCATCCCTGGAAATGAGAGGCTGCTGTAAACAGCAATGTGCCTTGAAGCCAAGGAGCACCTGGGGACTCTCGTTCACAGCTTTGCAACAGCTTCATTTCATTCACTGCCACTATGAGAGGGTCCTCTTGTATTTCAGATAAATGAATCAGAACAAGTCTGGACTGAGGTTCCTAGAAACCTTGTTTCTCTGGGTGTTACTTTTGGGAAGGGCTAGGAAAATACTTTAATATCCACTGTAGGTGTTGACAGTGTCAACAGGGTCAGAAGCAAAATATTTATTCTTCCTGTATAGGCCTTTGAACACAGTTTCTAAACTCTTTTGAATGATCTCTATTTATTTCCATGATAGGTTAGAGACTTAATTCAGCATAGGAAAAAAGTGGGTAGAGGAATATACATGCTCTCTCCTCCAAAGCTCCTGTTAAATAACATACACAGTTTTCTGAGAACAGTCTTAAATCTAGATCTGAACAAATCTCAAAACACTACTTTCCAGGGAATAATCGATTTCCTTATCGACATATAATTCTTATGCAATATTTTTCCTTTTTTTTTTTTTAAGAAAAAATGAGAAGCAGTAATCGAGGTACCTGCCAGAAGAAAAAAAAATTGCAAGATGGAGCTTTCTTCAGTATTTATACTTAGCACATTTAAAAGCAAAGTCTTGTTTTGTTACAGCAGTAAGCTCTGCTAATTTTCTTAGATTTATTTTTTCCTTCAGACTCCAAGAAATGATTAAGTAGTTAGTGATAATTTAAATTAATTTTCCAACATTTTTAAATTTTAAATTCTATGTTATTTTTACACAACTCTGCCCATAGCCAGTATTAAGTAGCAATTTTCCATCTGGGTATAGTGACATGTCATCCAGATGGTACTGGTGTTTACTCAGGCTCTCTACACATCTGTCTTACAGAGAAATTAAAGTATTCTTTCTGCTCTGAAAAGAAATTATTTCTGGATTTTCTGCACTATGAAAACATTATTTTCAGATTAGCAGTAGTTAGGCCCTCTATTACTTCATTAGGAAATGTTATGACATATATCTTTGGGGACAATAAAGCCTAATTGCAAGGATAAAATCTTAAAACTCTAAGCTTGCCTGTGTTGGATTGGTCTGCAAAGAGAATGTGCACGGAAAGTGTTGTTAAGATAATGTGTTTGTTCCTGTGCCATCTATTAACCCACAAACAAATATGTAACCCAAATCCTTCCTTTTTGGATCTGATCTTCTGGGACACCCAAGGCATTGTACTGTGGAAGTGAATGGTGCCTACAGCAGTGGATACCAAGGGCGTTCCCCCATTTTGCACAGTGAGTCCATGTTGGCTTTGTGGACATCTTGACAATACTCCAGACCTGAACTTTCATCTGCAAACGATGGTTCCTGACTATGAAAGGGCCAGAAAGAAAGGGGTTTTGGCTGTGCTGGAAGTTTCACCATGGCAATGAGCCATGCATGGAGTGCAGATGGGACTGGACTCAACAGGAGGTTCTGGGATGAGCACAGCAAGCTTAATTTTATGTGAATCAGAACAACTGGAAGGTGAGGTGTTCAAAAAAGTTTACATTTCATTGTATGTAAGCATTGAGAAGGAGAGAAAACAAAGTTTGGTCTCTCTGTGGAAAGGGCTGTGGGCCTGCAAACAAATACACTTTCACTTCTAAAATGCTTTGCCATGAAAACCTGTAACAATACATATATGGATCTCCATTAGTTGTACTTTGCTACTTACTTCAGGAGATGATGAGCATGGATAATGAGCACATTTCTCATCTAATAGTGTCTGTATCCTGTTAGTTGGATGAAGTTTTACCCTTTGCAAAGGAGTCTAGAGTTGTAACAGGTTTAATCCCAACACATTGAGAACCACACCACATCTCTGGAATAATACTCTTGTTATGCTTATTGAATCAGAAGCAGAGGTTCCAGAGAAATTACCAGTGAAACTGCTAAACTGAGATGTCTCGAATAAAATTCTGGACTTCTACTGCCAACTTAGTTACCCCCATGCTGTCTGAGTCTGTTGCAAGATATGTCCTCCTCCTCCTCCTTGTTCCCACTGTGAGATATCCAGGCACTGTTTCCTACTGGATGCCTGTGTTGCAGCTAACAGAGCAGGGTCCACTAAGCACAAGAGCAACACAACTATTAGGTAATAATACATCTAGCCACACACTTTGCCCTTACAGGATTGTTTGCTAAGCAGCATTTTGCTCTGTTAGAGTTATTCTCTTAATCATTATTTAGTCAAGCTGCACATACATAAGTCTTTTTTTATTCCCTAATAAATTAATCTCTCTAGCCCCTTCATCTCTTTTATTGCTTTTCTCTGAAAGAAAAAGCTGGAGAGGGCCTTATAGTGAAATAACCCTCTATTTTTCATCATCTTTAAGAGCAATAAAAATTTTATGTTATTAATAAATTATATGTGATACCAATGGTCAAACAGGTTATGCTTGGTGCATTTCTAACTGTGCCTCAGTTTTCCTTATGCCTCCTTTTTACACATTCCTATTACTTTCCAAGACCTGGAATAAAAGTTTCCAGTCTTCTGAAAGTTTTGTATGTGCCTCACCTGGCTCTCTACTGCTGTGAAAACGTTGGCCAGCGCTACCTTTGGATGCAGTGACCCTTGAGTGAATAGCATATGGATCTGAGCAGGTCTGAACATGAAAATAGTTTGAGAGAAATAAGCTTTATATGAACTCCATGTTCATATAAACTACGAAGGGTGGTTGCCAACATTTAGGCCAGGTAGAAAGGAGTATATATGGAAATACATGAAACACCACAAGTTTGATTGTGGACCACAAGTCTGCAGAGGCAGATCTTGCTTATTAAAAATGTGAGCATTCTATCTTTTTCCTTAAGGAAGAAATGAGAATGCCAGACACAACTTTTCACACTACTTTAAAAGATTAAGTGGATGAAATTGGGACTTGACATGTACATCATTCATTTCACATAGCACTCATCTTTCATTTAACTATACAATAGTTAATGGTATTAAATATTACATAAATATATAAACAATTAATTATATTATAGAAACTATTATTAGTGTAAAGATAATGCTGACAAAGAGGTGAAATACAAAATCTTGCACAGCAACTAAAGCTCTATCTATATATTCTCAATCTTACATATCTTTTTGCACAGAGCTTGCCATATAACTGCCAGTCTCTCAAGATTCAAAGCTAATGAATACAGAACAGCAAAATCATACCTGTGAATTTTTCAGTAAGTAAAATGTTTCTTTTGCAGTGGCAACAGTTACATTCCTTTAGATATAGGAAAATTTTGAAGAAGGTGTCCATCTCCTAAGAATGGTAGTTAGCTCCTCGCACGAGTGTGGAAGCTAGTGTTCCTATCTGAATTAATGCCTGGTGATGGAAAGCTCTGTAAACAGTCTGTGAAGAAGAAAGTAAATGATTTTCAAGTTAACTGCTGGAAAGGTGGGGAAAAAAAATCATTTTTCTGTGAAAAGGATCATGCTAAAGCTGTCAAGAGAGCAAACAGACTGCTATTGCATAAAATACAGCAAGCAAAGGCAGAGATATCGAGATCACTAAACAGCACAGAAGAGATAAAAGTACTCCAGACAGTTTGTATAGAGTGTTAATTGCCTGAGTCCCTTTGAGATCATAGAAGTACCCTCTGCTGCAGGGCCAAGTTCTTATGTAAAGTAATTAAAAACAAGTTTTGGCCAAACTCTTTGATGAAAATACTACAGATCTTGAGGACGTTTGTCTAAATACTCAAGATTTCTGATTTGATTTTATTATTGTGGTAGATCAAGCTTTAAAGGCATAAATGCAGTCCCCAAGGGCTTCATATTGTTTTCTTGTTGCATATAAGTCCTCTTCAGGATCAGAGCCAAAGTATTTAGTATTTTGCGGTACACAGACCTCATAAAATAGTGATAGTGTGTATTAGAAAGTAGGTAAATGGCTTTCAGATACAGACATAATGCCTGTAAATATAAAAGCCTGTAACTGTAAAAGAGGAAACTATAATTTTCCCAAAATTATAGTTATATTTGACCTGTAAGTCAAAATGTAATTACAAACTTTTTATTATTTCCTTTAACACAGAAAACATGTCTCCACGCAGTATGAATTACTAGGCTCTTTCAGGAAGTTATTGCGAAAAGACTCTGAGACAAGACTCAATAGCATGATAAACATGCTAAAGCAGTACTTTACAAATTCTGGGCTACAGAATTGAAGTGTTAGGTATAATCTTTCTTATGCAATCACTGAGTGGGATCATCATGAAGTATTAATGCAGTAGTCAATAAAATAAGTGTAGATAAGGTCAAACACCTTAGGTGTTATCTCTTCAAATATAATTGCTGCTACAACATGAATTTATGAACAGCATGATACATCCTGCATTTTAGCAGTGAAAAGACTTTTTCAAGTAACAGGCTGTTTGAAGATAACAGTAAAATAAAGCAAAAGTGTAAATAGAATGTAACTCTGACAGATGTGGTCATAGGGCTGCATCCAGAGTCTCTTTCCAGGGCAGATTCTCCCATTCTGCTACTTTTACTAAAATTACATGTCACAAAAAGACCAGAAATTGATAAACTCTTGGCACCTTATGATCCTCCATCATTTATTGGCTCCTTAGTAGGTCGTTATACTGCTTTCCTGAGGCCACTACTCAGCAATGGTTATTTAAAGAGGAGAACCTGGCTAAGTCACCTTGGGTAGCACCAGCAACTAAACGACCTTTCTGTGGTGTCATTTGTCATGTTTGTCATGTGGTTTTTCATCCTCTCTTTGGTTAGCCTGATGTCCAGGTTAGGGTCTAACCTGAGCACAATTTTCAAAATTGTAAGTGCAATGTCAGTGCAAATGAAAGCACAACACTACTTGCAGTTTTATTGCAGTCAGTTGCAAGTGCTTCAAGATGTCAGCCACGAAAAGTTAGATTGGTTATGAGATGTGTGACATTAAATAAATTGACTGTAAAAGTTGATAGATATTTGTGCTCAAAGAATTTATTTAGACATACATCAACAGTGAGGGTTTTTTAATATTGAGGGTGGTTAAATGTTTATCAGTTAGGATCCTTTTAAGGGGGAAAAAAAAGTCCTAGAGGGACTAGAAACTGGCAATGAATAATGAGAGTTGCTGATTCAAAATGTTCTATATGATTTTTCTGCCAATGACATTCCTTAACAAAAGTAGAATATGCTAAATGCCTTCCACTGATTTCTCAATTTTATATCACTTTAAATGTATTAGGATTTGATGAACTCTAATCAGTAAGCAAGCCACTGAAATGCAGTTTTCAGTACAATGTTATTTGCAACTTTACATTCAAAGTTATACACAATATTATGTACCAATCATTTAAGGGGATTCACCTCAGAGAATTCATATATTGGTTTGAAGTTTCGTTTACTTCAGGAATAGGCTTGATAAAGGTTTGATCTTGCAAGGAGCAACATTGAGATCCACCCAGGTACAGTGATCTGTGAACACCAAATTCATTAAACTTCCTAAGAAATCAAAAGCAGGATTTTCTCTTCTTCATACACTGTCTACTAGGTGTTAAAGTTAGCAATGCTGTACAGTAAAGAAACGTCATTATCAGCTGTAGTGTCTTGGCAATCTTGAATTCTATCTGGCTGTTAGAAAAACAACAAACCCCTCCCCCCCCAAAAAAAAAAATAAACCAGAGGAAAATAAGTTTTCACAGTTTTCAAAATTTCCTGAAAATAGTTAAATAATATTATTTCATTTATAAGATATAATTTTGGAATGAGCTGCAGTCTGAAGACAAAAGTAAAGTTTCAGTTTATAATCTATATGACCTAATTAATCAGGAAGTTTCCACTAAGCTCATCAATTGGAAAGCTTCATTGCCTATTTTAGAAGAATGAATGTGTCTTGATTGCATTGTGTTTCTTAAATATTTCATTAGTGCTGAGTTGGGAACATTTGTGTTCAGCAGAAATTAGGATCTAAATTCTTATCTTCTCCAGGAGACGAACAAATGGAGAAGACTAGCTTACCTAAGCAATCAGGATGAGTAGTATAGAGAATGATTTCCTTTGGAAGAGAGAAAGATTGGCCTGACGTTTTCACAAGCATAGATTGACCTCCTTCAGTGCCACAGGTAACATAAACTCTGTGACCTCTCTGAAGATTCTCATGAGAATGGATATAACCATGTTTGAATGACTAATCAGTTTTCTCCCATGCTAATCTGTGTATTATAATGGGAATTATTTTCTCCTTAAGGCTCAGTTCTATTTTGTCACCTCTTTAATAGGCACAACTGACTTGTAATAGGGAGAGCAAAGCTTCTCCTAAAATAATTTCCTTCGGTAACTTAAGACTCTCCCCTCAAGATGAAAAGATTTTTAGAACAGCAACTGACATGTTGAAAAGATTGTTTAAGCCTAGTCTAACACAGCCCTGCAGAACATCAGACACTCTTAGAAACACACAGGTTTCACCTTTCATAAATAATTCAATATTGCCAGGCAAGACTTTTGGGCATGGAAGTTTAAGCAGCTGGGAAACTGTTTGTATATTTTAAAATTTCTAGTATGGCCCTTAGTGTGAGTTTGGCCCAAGTCAAAACACTGTCTCAAACAGTATTGAAATTGGAATAATGAATTTTGTATAGACTAGAATCCATTCCTCACAGGTAATTTCATGCAGCTTGTTTTGAATGGTAAAAGAGTTTAATGCTATGTAATAATTAACCATGGACTGTGTTCTGCCAGCTGGCTTCAGTGCCAGAGATCTGCCACAACTCTTTCACTAACATCGTTCCACAAAGAAATCCCACTTGTCTATACCTACTTGCCTTCTATGCCTGTGACTCTTCTTTTCCCTCAAAATTTATTTCAATTAATATTTTCCTATTCATCATTGAGATACTTTAGGAATTCCAAGAAAATCTTCTTAGAATTAAAAAGAAAAGTCACAGGAAAATAAAAGAGTTCATCAAGAATCTCAAACAAGAAATTCAACTTGGCCCGTATGGAGTATGTCCAGGAAAGGGCAATGAAGCTGGTAAAGGACCCTGAGAGCTAGTTGTATGAAGAGCAGCTGAGAGAGATGGGGATGGAGAGAGCCTGGACAAAAGGAGGTTCAGGGGGGGACCTTACTGCTCTCTACAACTACCTGGAAGGAGGCCGTAGCCAGGTGGGGATTGGTCTTTCTCTGGCAACTAGCAATAGGACAAGGGCACAGCCTCAGCCCACATCAGGGGAGGTTCAAGTCGGACATTAGGAAGAATTTCTTCCCTGAAAGGTTTGTCAAGCATTAGAATGGGCTGCTCAGGGAGGTGGTGGAGTCACTGTCCCTGAAGGTCTTTAAGAAATGACTGGACGGGACACTTTATGCTATGGTTTAGTCTGTTTGGTGGTGATTAGCCAAAGGTTGTACTCAGTGATCGTGGAGGTTTTTTTTCAGCCTTAATAATTCTGTCCTACGGTTCTAGTCTATGACTCCTTGTGCCTCTGATTGCTGAGAGTTTAGAAGATTTACAAAAGAAAAATTGCTTTACCATTATCTTCTTCTTTTACTGTTTCTGAATTATGTGCAATGGTTAGAGGAACCTGACTGTGCCTGTACTGCAGCTCTACTGTTCTTATAAGAACCAAAAGGAAAATGCTTGTGGGAAAGATATTATTGTTTTTTAATCATTGAGAGGCATAGGAATTTTTATTATGTGCAAGCATCATAAAAGGTAGCAAATCTTGTAGTCTACTGTATGAAAATCCATCTTGCTGATTAGCATGATCATTGTGTGATTTTTCCTGCAGTAATTATCCATCATTAATGAAGGCGGAAAGCAGGAAACATTCATATCCTATTGTACAATGGACTAATCTGCAAAATCTGTTAACAGGGAGTCACAGTAATATAAAACATCCCTCCTAAATATGATGAGATTGAATATTGATGTTTTCTACAATACTTTTTAAAGACAATTCCAAAAGACATATCAATATAAACACACCTATTAAAATACTCACGCACTGTCGGATTTTTAAAATGTAATAAAAATTACAACTAAATATCTTTTCTTAGTGTCACATAAGATTGGTTAGAGAAAATGCAGGCCACGTAGCAAACACACATCTATTCCAGATTGTATGGCTGTGACCTAGTATAAGTTATATATGTATGAAACCAGTATGTGTGTGCATATATACATATACACATACTTACAGGAACTGTATTAGAAAAGTATTTGGGATTGAGATCTGTAGGATGTTGTATCTGGATATTATTGTAAAGGACTAAAGTTTTTGATTTGTTTTGTTTTCGTATTTTGGCTCCTTCGTTATTGTTTTTGATTTTTTTGTTTGTTTTGGTTTGTGTTTGGGTTTTTTTTGCTGTCCAGCTATTAAATTTCAGATATTATCCCCATGCCAATGATTGAAATCAAGAAAATGCTTTTTTAAACCTTGAATCATAGTCTTCACTGATAAGTTTGTCCAGCATAACTGTTTTCAAGCCATTCATTGTTACATAGTAATTTTATGTTTTAAAATGTAAGTTTGACACAAATAATTTGGCCTTTCAAAACAACCTAAATATAATTTAAATTTGATTTCTGGTGCATTATAATCAACATGTACACATACTAGCAGATCAACTTTTGAAATAGCATTTTTTGCAATGGTCCAATAAGTTTTGTTTGCCTTTTGTTTTCTTTTTACAGGAATAGAGGGTCACCCAGGATATACTACACATTAAAAAAAAAAATCATCTTCTTGCTTTGTAAAAGGCTGCACTCTCTCTTTGAACTATCACAACACACTGAATTGTATACGGAATCTAAAGTTACTTTTTAATCTAAACGAAGGAAATTTTGCATTTGATTTAAAGTTTTATTTCCACAGTTGGTAGATTCATCTTGATGGTAAACCACAGAAATCTACAGCAGAGTCATTAATTACTGCCAAGAAAAGATAGTTCATTTTAGGAATATAGCCATCTGTAGTAGTGTCAATCTTCAGCTCAAACTGGAATTTAGCAAAAAAGCTTCTCCCATTTTACTCACTAATTTTGAATGCCTTTTTAACATCAGGACCCTCACTTCTTGTTGTACACACATTTAAATCCATGAGGAAGCTTTTCCAAGAAATGGAATCAACTCAATTAACATTTCTCATCTTGTAGATCAATTTCTCTCTCATACTGTCTTTCTCTTTTCTACTGATAATACGGAAGACTACTTCCAGAAGAGAAAATATCTGTTTGAGCAAGGAACTATTGAAAATTCAGCCCAGAAATGTATATTACTATCATATAATTTCATCTTGCTAAGGGTACCCCAGAGCTGCAGTCTTCAAACTGGGGAGCCTGCACCCCAGAGGTGCCAAGTCCATTAAGGGTAGGGAAGAAAATGGTTTTAGTATAATTAATAAATGAAACATTTTAAACATTTCATCATTTTTTTTTAATTTCAAAGGGGTTTGTATGTTTTCTAAAGGACATATAAAATGTCAAAGTAGTAAATGTATGTACTTTATAAACAAATACTTTTTTATTGATAGGGCTGTACTATCAAAAAAGTTTGGAGACCACTGCCCTAGAGGGCCCCAGTGTGATCACAGAAAATCACACAAAATCTACAAGCCAGGTACCCAGCAAGCCGTAGCTTCCCCTACAGGTCTCTCTCATCCAACAGCAAGAGTAACTGGATTGGGTTGCTGATAAACCACTCTGGCTTATTCTACCCCCTTCCTAAGGGGATTGTCCCAATGTCCTCAGGATATATACCATATTGAAATTTCCAGCATCTTCATCTTGAATATATAACAAATAGTTTGGCATTGTTTATCTAATTTTATGGATGTTCTGTCGCATGTCTTCTGTGTTTCTTTACCTATTTTTTTTTCTCCTTCCTTTTCAGCTTGTTCATCTTGACTCTTTCTGTACCCACACAGTTATTTTATACCCTTTACCTTCCTCTTGTCCTGTTGTTTCTCCCTACCTCTTTCTTTATACTTACAAAGAAAATATACCCCACATACTTACTCTGTATGACTGCTTCATCACAGAGTAACTAGTTCTCATCAATTAAGCAATTACAAACTGGTCATTAACACAGAAACAAGAGTAAACAAGGAAAGGGACTATAGCAAATGCAGCTTTTCTATTACTGTAACTCCTGTGTTTGCAATCACTTATGTTGTCAGCTTTAAGTTTAAACTATAAACTCCTCAAGGCAGAAATCATTTTTCACTTTCACAGACTGTTATGCCATCTTACTGCACTATATAAATACTGGAGCAAATTTTTAAACACAATAATTTTGCATGTCACAATGTTCATCTGTCCAACTAAAGAGTGCTTAAAGGTTTATAAATTTTATGTGGCAGGTACTGTTCACTTCCTAAAATGGTATTTCTTTAGAATGCCATGGATTGGGATAACTGAGGTAATTAATCTTGTTAGAAAATGTGAGTTAATAGCAACATCAGTCATGCACATTTTGCACATGAAAATCTCACCGGTATCACTGCCAGGAAGAACAAAGGGGAAAACAGAGAATCATAGAATCATGGAATGGTTTGGATTGGAAGGGACCTTAAAGAACATCTAGCTCCAAACCCTGTATTGTGGCCAGGGAGCCTTCCACTAGACCAGATTACTCAGAGGCCCATCCAGCCTGGTCTTGAACACCTCCAGGAATGTGGAGCCCACAACATCTCTGGGCAACCTGTTCCAATCCTCACCACCCTTAAAGGATTGTGTCCTAATATCCAATCTAAACCTTGTCCTTCAGGTTAAGGTCATTCCCCTTCTCTTACATATCCTCACAGAAAGTATCTCTCCAGACTTCTTGTAAGCCCCCTTTATGTACTGGAAGACTTTATAACTTTTCATCAGAGCCTTCTCTTCTCCATGCTGGACAGCCCCATCTCTCTAAGTCAGTTTGTGTAGGAGAGATGTTCCAGCCCTTTTATCAATTTCATGGCCCTCCTCTGGACTTGCTTCAACAGGTCCATGTCTTTCTTGTGTTAGGGACACCAGGGCTGAACACAGTAGTCCAGGTGAAGTGTCACAGGAGTACAGTAGAGGGGGAGAATCACCTCCTTTGACTTCCTGGTCATGCCTCTTCTGATACAGCCTAGGATGTGGTTGGCTTTCCGGGCTACAAATATGTATTGCCAATTCAAATTGAGCCTTTTATCCACAAACACTCCCAAGTCTTTCTCTCCAGGGCTAGTCTCGATCCATTCTCTTGCCAAACTGTACTTGTGCTGGGATTGTCTCAACCCAGGTGCAGGATGTTGCACTTGGCCTTGTTGAATATCATGAGGTTCACACAGGTCCACCTCTCAAACCTGTCAAGGTCCTCTCTGGATGCATCCTTTCCCTCCAGTGTGTTAACAGCACCACATAGCTTGGTCTCATTGATAAAACTGTTGAGGGTGCACTTGATCCCACTGTCCATTTCATGGATAAAATGTTAAAAAGTACCAATCCCAATACCAGCCCCTGAGGAATGCCACCCATCACCGCTTTCTACTTGGACATTGAGCCAATGACTACAACTCTCTGAATGTGACTATCTAGACAATATCTTACTCACTGAGTGGTCCATTCATCAAATCTATATCTCTCCACTTTTTAGGTAAAGATGTTGTGTTGGACAGTCTCAAGTGCTTTGCACAAGCAGGAAAGGAACCATTCTGTGTTAGATGCTGCCTGACCCAGAAGCATGACAAAGGTTCGGCAGCAGCAGTTCCAGTAAAAATGTTGAGCAGATGGTCCCATCAGGGTCACAGTTAAACACAGGTGTTTAACACAATATGAATAAACAGATGACAGCCACACCATCTAGCACAGGTGGAAAACACAGCACTTGGGCAAATGTGGGCAACACCAGTGGCCTCCATCAGTTCTTCTCTCCCGTCCATCAGGATAAAAACCACTTAGTGGAAATATTTAAACATATATGATATGGATCCCTCCAGTAACTGGCCTAGACAGTCTGCTCTGAAACTGGTGCCTGGATCCCATTTGTCAGGGAGGAGCCAGACATTGGAGAGCCAAGGCCTGCAGCATCACTCCAGCTGCTGGTGCAGGCTTACACACACATGAACAAACATGCACTGAGGATTCAGTAACTGGTCAGTAACTGGTGTTATCCAGTAACTTTATCCAGTAACTTCCCCTGAGATCTTCTCACTTCCTGTTCCCTCATGCACTGACACATGCAAACTGCACCCTTGGTTGAACCCAAGAAGCCATGGTCAGCTCAGCACCTGGTTTTGTCCTCCAGATCCCCCCAGTAATCAGCTGGTAGATTCAATGGTCTCTCTAGTGTCCAGAGTCCAATTCTGGCCATTTCTATATGTGTCCCCCACATTACCCACCAGTTCATCTTAAAGTTCACAAAAAAATACATACTGACAAGTGTAACCACACACTGTGCATACACTTCAGCCTCTGAACAGGAATGAATGAGGCACTAGGAGGAATTAGCACAAATCAGAAAAATGGTTGCAAGAATACATTTGCTGGTGGCCCCCCAGATTAAGACAATTTCAGTATATTTACTTGCAACTGCTTAGGACACCAGACTGAAAGGTGGTTAATGGTGGTTAATTCTCACTGCTCAAAGATTTTAAGGGCTGGAAAGACTGTCAGCTCATAGAGAACACAAAAGCTTTTGAAAACCTGCACAAGACAATACAAGAAATATAAAGAGGACAGGACTCTTTACCTTCTGTATCTTCACAAGGAATTCTGCTCACATCTCCTCAATACAAAAGCCTTGGATACTAAATGGTCTACTTGGACACATAGGCTATAATGGGATTTAACGTGTGGGAGATACCATTGGAGTGTGAATGGATGAAATGGGTTTTGTTTTAAAATTAAGTCACCTTTCCCTGTAGTACCTCAGGATAAGCATTGCTACATTTGTGCTGCTACAGCACTGCAGTATTTCCTACAGGCTGAGATGTCATCTGGCTTGGCCTCTCAGCTGCTGTGAATCCTCATTACTAGCACACTAGGAATAACCTCAAAGGCTTAAATGCTGAGCTTCAATTAATGAATTTCATTAGGTGCTTGACACATAAATGTTTTGTGTGGTAACATCATGCTATACCAATGAATCTGCTTGTTGGAATCTGGCTGTGTTTCTATCACAATTCATTCATTAAGAGAGATCTGTTCTGGAAACCTTGCCTGATGCTCAAAATAGAACTTGTTGGCACATTTTATAGGCAATAATCATTTCTGTATTTGACTGCTAAAGGTTTTACAAAACCGCTAAATAATTTCACAATAAATTCCAAATTTACATATATATATATAAATGAAATTTGAATTCCTCACCCGTTTCTCTGTATTCACAGAGGTTGTGTTACTTTCATTGTACCATCCCATGATAAATAAACAAGCAGATTCTGAGTCTTATGAAAGCTGCATACTGCAAAATAAAGAAAATTTGGTTTGAGAAAGAACAACAGGATTTAGTAAAGTTGGAGCTGAATTTAATGAAGTACAATTACTTACTGAGCAGCCAGAGTGTGTGGGCGAATGAGGCTGTGTGTAGGAAGGTCTGAATATGTGCATGTATTGCTATTTGTAGCCACCCTTTATGCAGCAGGTGGTACATTCTGCTTCCCTAACAAGAAACAGTTCGCTCCACTACAAATAAGTGCAATTTTCCCTTTCCTTTTCTCATTTATTTTGATATGCAGTGTTGGGTTATAATGTGCAGCTGTAATAACAACGTTTAAAAATATTTTAGAGAGCTAGGCAAGAAGTGCAGTGTACAGGTGTCTTCTAAACTTACAGGGATGAAGCACTGAAAGAGCCTAAAGGCTGTATCTCCCTTAGTACCAGAAATATATAAAGACAGAAACAGCAGAGCATGCTAAAGGTAGGAATTTATGTACACAAAATGCTTTTGAATGCAACGTAAAACTTTATATTGCCTTTTCCCTCTCTTGCAGGAATGTTTTCCTCATAATTAAAATAATATTGTATCACTCAGATTGCCTTGCTGGCTTCACACAGGACTTTCTAGTGAATGGGACACTTTCTGCAGAGAAAGTGTAAAGTGTGTGTGAAGGTCGAGTGTTTAGGGTGCTCTCCTTGGAAGTGAAAAGCCTAGGTTACACATAGCTACACTGATAAAAGCTCGAGCCTTTGGTCCTTAGGTCACCGACCTTCACACTTACTGACTTACTGCCTTAACACTCATAAAGAGATACTTAGCTCTGGGGAAGATGAGAGAAAGGTAAAGCCTTTTCTTTCTTTACACTTTTCCTGCTGCACATGTTTGTAATCTCCCTGCCCAACATGCTTGGGGCTGCACATCTCACTCTGTACAGTTTATACAGCTATGAAAACACAGTTTGTTCTGATTTTTTTCCAAAACAAGTTTGCCTATCCCTTCTAATAAGTGCTCATTCCCTCAGTCTTCATTTTAAAGAAGATGATGTCTTATGGGAGAAATAGGCAATGCTTTCCTACCTGAACATTTTCACAACTGCAGATCACATAGCAGGACCAGTTCCACCTATACATGCAGACCTAGTCTTCTTATAAAAAAAAATATGTTTTTTCCATGTTTGTATTTTCAAGAGATTTGAATAAATGTTTATATGTGTCTGCTTCCTTTGAGCGAAAGCCAAACAATATTCTTATTTCCAACTATGAGTCAGAGCAGCTCTCTTCAGTTTCAGGTTAATTGATTTTTATTGTGCATTTCATTTCCCCTGTAAAAAGAAGCTCCAAGTTATTTTCAGTATATACTCTTATATACTCGTGTTCAGCACATATACATATATACGTGTTCTTTTACAGTATGACTTGTCAAGTTCTCACTCCACTCAAACTAATGACAAGAATATACTGAATTCAAGTCCAGAATTTCATCCACAGTTACAGAAAATAAAGCTCTTTCCAGCCTGCAGTTCCGGAAAGGAACAACCTCTTTTAGCAACAAACACGGCTAGAGTTCTGTACTTTATTTGTGAGACAGAATTAAAGGCATTTTCTTGCCATCTGGAGGAAACATTCTGTTACCATGGGTTTGTTTTGAAAATTCAAGTTTGCAACCTGGATTCATAAGCAGAACAAATTTGGTTTTTAGACACAATAGCTTTATTCGAGTATTTGACAGAGCCAAGCGTAACATGATGCTCTATTCACTGCTTAAATTTTTTGGTAGGTAGGTTTGTATACCAATATTGGGACCAATCCAGGTTGTTTTCTTTTTCAAAGTCCTCATTTTCTCATCACAAAACTACTGAAGGAGGGATGTGGTTATTTTCTGTTTAGAATCTTTTGCACTGATTCTCTTCTTAATTACAGGTCTCTTTTCCAGATTTTACCAGCTGTTGCTTTAAGAGAAGATAAACAAACCAAGTTGAGACCACGTTCAGGAAGATGGAATAACCATGCATGAGTTCTGGAAGAAAAGAAAAATCTCCCTGTTAGGATATAGTGAGACTGTGGTTTAGAAAAAGGGTAAGGTAAATGTATTTTCCTTATGTATCAAAGCTCTCCTACAACCCTTAGAATAAAATCAGTTAGCGTGCAAAGGATAACTGAATGAAGCCCTGGGTTTAAAATTGAGTAAAATAGCGGTGACAAGTTAATATAGAGAAAGTGATTATCCAGTTTTAGTAAGTCAGCACGGAACTCCAATTTAAAGCTGCAAAATGAAAGAATTAGCATCAGGTTCTTATGATAGGCTAAGCAAACTGCTGCATGCACAGTGCATAGTCTTTCTCTTACACCTGAAGCCTCATTTTGTGCAAACATGAAGCAATCCTCAGCTTCTGTTCTCTGTCTCTTCTCAAGTGGATGATTTCACTCAAAGTCCCAGTACAAGGTGCAGTACAATGTAACACCACAAGTCTTACTGGTATCCAAATTGTTATTCTCTGTTTTCTTGTGTGGGTATTACAAAGAGCTGTTGATGGACTGAAAAGCAAGAAGCTTTTAATCATGTTAAAGAGGATTTATCACTTCTTCCTCATAGTTATAGTAGCCTTAGCCCATCCTTTCCAGAGGTTTGTTCTCAGGAAAACAGGTGAAAACTCAATTCAGCTGGAATAATTTGTTGCAGATATACACAGAATTTGCTACATTTTGTCTGACCATACGACTGCACATTTCAGCCAGTAGTCAGATACCTGAATATCTTTGACAATTGTACACAATAAAAAGAAAGTATTTTTTAAATCATTGATTATTTGCAACTTCCCACCTTCCCACCCCTAACTCATTATTTGGACAGATCCTCTGCGTTAGAGTGCTGTTTGGGGGAGTTTCTGCTTAATAGTTTTTTTCAGACATAAAAGCAAAATTAGATTCATGTTCCCTGTGACATCAGTGGAGATAGTTTGGATCCACTCTCTATCTTGTATATTTTATTTTGCAAAGGAAAGCTATTCTGGCTTACTCTTTTGAAAACACTGGGAACAAAGAAATTACCAGGAATAAACGCCTATACTGAAGATCCATAAATGAAGCACATGCTCTGAATCATGTCTTCTGATCTTTTAGGGCACAACTGTCTTAATTTTATATCTACTTTTCATACTGTCTCCCAAATTAGTCTTGCAGAGCACTGTAGGTTTTAGGCAAAAAGCAGGTAAGTATGTATGCAGAATGTGTACTCTGACTATGGGACCTGGCATGGCACTAAGATTAGAACCAAGGTCTCACTACTGGGAAAGGGCTTTTCTTACCTGGCCTCCAGAAAGTCCTTGCTTGGATAATTAATAATCTGGGAAAACAACTAGAGGGCTACTGAAGTAAAGCTGGTGGAAAAAGCCTCTGAAGAGCCTAGATGTAAGAGAAGGAAAGATTTAGATGAAATTTCTGTAATTCAAAGGACATGGTAAAAGGAAAGTTGCCTGAGGAAGAGAGTGGAAGAAACACCAACCTATGACCAGCGTCATTCTTGCATATTGTATACTTTAATATCCTTTAAACTTTTGTTTTTAATTGTTTTCTTTCTTCTCTGGAACGTATCCAGTTTTCTTTCTATCAAAGGCATGCAGCAGAGCTGAGCAATCATCCCATCTCACCAGCAGCTGAGATTCTCACTGATAGTGCTATTAGATACTTCCCACCACTACTCAGCATTCAGCTCTCTACATGTAATTTCTACAAACCAGAGTGCTACTCTGGACCTCACATCCATCAGACTCTCCATTAGGATGTCTCTCAGACTCACTTTTTTTCTAGGCTTCATATTGGATGCCGAACCAACATTCTTTGCTCCCAGATGTATTTATTATCTTACATGGAGGGAGACAGAATCATAGGGACTCAGTTTACAAGGTGATCCAGCTTTCTACATTAGTGATCTGTATTCTTCATTATGATAACCACTACACCGATCTTTGTCAACAGTAAATTTTATCAGTAATGATTATATGTCTTCTATGTAACTGAAAACATTTAAATACTGTACAACCAAGAAGATCACCATGGGCTCCAGTAAATTCAGAAGAGTTGATAGTTCTTCATTCAGAATGACATTTGGAGATATAAAGTTTTAAATCCATTTAAAATAATTTAATAATTTAATAATTTAAAATAATGTATTTAAAATCCAGTAAAGTCAAAATGTGAGACAACTTTCACCTTTATCAGTAAAATTTGGGATTTTTAAAAAATTTCATCATATTAATTTGACAAAATATTTGATCATAAGCTTCTGTCGATGTTATTTTTTAAGTTACCCTTCTTTAATAGCAGTGTCTTAATTACTACGTGGTGCTAAATTATGAGAAGTTGATTAACTGAGCCAGTCATTAAGGCTGCCTATTCAGATCCCTCTCTAGAGATTTAGATGCCTTTCCTGGGCATTTGGATTGTGCTGAAAGCTAACTCTGGAGGTACCTAGATTCCTTGGAACTCTAAGCTTTTAGTAGTAAAGATATCCCAGGTGCTGAACATGTACTGCTGACCTCATGCAAAGCCATAAATGACATAGCAGAAGTGAATTATTCCTTGTATATGTCAGGAATATTCATAAGTGTTGTGTTTAACTGTTTATATCATCTCTCATGTTTGTTTTAGTAGATTTTTCAAAAATGTGGTTAATGGTTCTGACCTCCCATATAGGCAGATGTCTCTTTAACTCAACAGCCCAGTGCTTAGAGCAACTAGATCCTGAACCAGGACACTGGTTCAGAGAGTCCCTTGGGAAACAATCCTTAACAACAAAGGGGTCCAGGAAGGCTGGCCATACTTTAAGAAGGAAATCTTAAAGGTGAAGGAACAGCCTGTCCTTATTTATCAAAAGACAAGTCAGCAGGGAAGAAGGTTTGGCTGAACAGAGACCTTCTGCAGAAACTCAAGGGGAGAAAAAAGAGTTTATGAACTTTGGAAGAATGGGCAGGCAACTCAGGAAGAATACAAGGATGGCCTTAGGTTATGGAGACAGAAAATTAAAGAGGAGAAAGCTCAGCTAGAACTAAATATGGTCACAGCTGTAAAATAAAATAAAACTTGTTTTTATAAATATATTAACAGCAAAAGGAGGGCTAATGAAAATGCCCATCTTTTATTGGATATGGAGGGAAATATGATGGATGAAGAAAAGGTTGAGGTACTTAATGTCTTTTTTGCCTCAGTCTTTAACAGAAAGACCAGGGCAACTGGTCCCCTGGGCTGGCAGACAGAGACAGGGAGCAGAATAGAGCCCCTGCAATCCAAGAGGAAGTAGTTGGCAGTCTGCTTAGACACCCACAAGAATATGGGGCCATACGGGATTCATCCAAAGGTACTGAGGGACCTGGCAGAATAGCTCGCCAAGTTGCTGTTCATCATTGATCATCAATCCTGGCTAACTGGGAAGGCCTCAGATGACTGGAGGCTGGTCAGTGTGATGTCCATTTATATGATGATTTGGAAGGAGGATCTGAGGAACTACAGGCCTGAAAGGAGGTTGTAGCAAGGTGGGTGTTGGCCTCTTCTCCCAGGCAACCAATGACAGGGTGAGAGTCTCAGCTGCACTAGGAGAGGTTCAGGCTGGACATCAGGAAGAGTTTCTTCACTGAAATGGTTGTCAAGAATTGAAATGAGCTGCCCAGGGGGTTGTTGGAGTCAATCTCCCTGGAAGTATTTAGGAAATGTCTGAACATGACACTTAGTGCTATGACTTAATTGATATGGTGGTGGTTGGTCAAAGGTCGGACTCAATGACCTTGGAGATCTTTTCCAAACTTAATGATTCTATGATTCTAGGCCCATTTATCCACTGAAATTTATGAGGGAGTCCAAAACTCCCTATCACAGCCCTTGCTCTATTCTGGTCACCCTATGAGAAACAAAGCTCTACTTTGTCTCTTAGTCAGATTCAAGGTCCCAGAGATATCTGTGACCAGATGAGTCCCATATACTGACTGCTCTTTTGGAGATAGGTGCTTGTGTGCCTGATTTCAACAAAAACTGTTGGGATACCTTCCCTAAAACGTTTATAATAGGGGTTGTTTTGAACCTTTTTCTTTTCTCTCACCCCTTTGAAGCAGACCCTTGCCACTGTGTTGAATGTACAGACATGTTCTCCTCAACCCATTTTTAATGTTCGACTTTTCATTTTTCATATCTACAAAGGTAGAATAAAGGTGTGCAAGGACTTTAAAAACCAGTTCTGTTTACATGAAAAAGAAAACACATCTGCAGATGCAGACTTTTCTATGATACCTGAAAAATTCCGCTTAGAACAGATGAGGACACAGTCTCAGCATCAGGGAGTTATTCACTGTAACACACTCTGGGAGCTTTGAGGTGTGCGAGTAAGCCATGCCTCTTAATAGGAGACTCATAAATTAATTACAAACGAGGTTACTTAAGCAAGACAAATGTAAGTAACTTCCTTACCAATCAATAACATCACAAAGATCTATACATTACTTTAGACATTTAGATTACTTTTCTGTACAGGTAGATATCAGCTGTACACACAGAGATATGATGTGGTAAAAGTTTTTGGTTTTTTCACTTTTTAAGATGGGATATATATGTATTTATATGATTCTTGCCCAGATGTTTCAATTTATTTGATATTTCATAGTCTTGGACTTGCCATGATTTTCCTTCCTTTCTGGATCTGTCCCTCTGTTTAGCTGCCAAAGGAATGCAGCTGACATCTAAGAAGTTTCCTTGGTGGATCTTAAATATTCTGATTTATCACTTGCTGTTTTGCCTGATGGGATCAATCTATCCTTTTGATGTGCATAACACTTCTCTCAATTATCTCCTATCCACTGGAAGTTTAACTTCCAGCTAAGGCAATGCTTCCTCATGGCATCTCTTGGGTAATACACAGCTGCAGTATGTTTGAACTGTTTTTTTTCACATCTGTCTTTCTGATCACTACATTACTTTTTCTGATTTAAAAAAGAAAAGTGTCATTACAAGGAGCAGCAAGTGAATCTTGTCTCTCTTTAGCATTCTGATTCTTTTGAGATAGACCTTGACTCCTATTCCAATAATAGTTTGTCATATAATGTGACTTTCCCATTTAAACATTATTAGGCAGTAATTTTTCAATTCATATTATTCCATAGTGCTCTGCTCTTACTACATTGCGGAAATGATAACTGAACCTGAAAAATAGAGGGAAAAAAACAAGCCAAAAGAGCATTTTACATAAATCCAAATTCTGGAGCAGAAAATCATTAAGAGTAGGTTCTGGGCACCTTCCTGTTTTCCAGTCTTTTACAGTACACTTCTGAATCTTTGACAAATTTCTTTACTTGTTATACAAAGATAATAGTTCCTCCAATTTTAAACAGAGTAACTACTAACAATCAAACACACAAGCACTTAAATTTCCCAACCAATAGACACAACACATAAACAAGATAAATTAAAGTAGATTTGTTTAATCTTAAATTTAACATAATAATTTTTCTTTTTTATATAAATTTTTCTTTCCTCTCCCTAAAATATCTAGTTTCTAAAGTAATATGTGAGCCACTAGCCTGTAATTTGGATAAGAACTTGAAGAACAAGGCAGATGCAATATGTACATCTTCTCCCTTCTTTTTACTTGGCAAAATGGAATACAGAAACATTATCTTGTAAGCTGACACTAATATCCATCTAGAATAGGCAGGTTAGCAAGGCTCTGTAAAGGGTCCACCTTCCTGTCAAGTCAATGGAAATAAATGAGAACATTCATTCCATTATGAAATAAGCATCTAAAATAAATAGCATTCTTCTTTTATATAGGATATTTGTCCATACAGAGGATGAACTTATCTACCTTCTCCATATGTCTACTTTAAACTTTACACCAAAATATGTTGAATGAAATTAATTTATATATTCAAAAAACATATCCAAGGATAACCCAAACAAACAAATATAAAAGGTGTTACCAATCACTTCAATAAAATAAAATCCTTAGACATAAGCATCACCAATTAAAGTAAGAATTCACAATGGAAAATTACAACTGTTTTAGGGTTTGCCCTGCCTTCTCTTAACATCTTTATGACCATCATATCTAGTCCCAGCCAGAAGCTCTATAAATAGATACTGAACTCATTCAGACTAAAGTCTGAATGTTATGGGATTTAGGAAGCATCTACTTCTCTCTGTCTAGCCATTCAAGCAGTTATGCTCTAGGGTCACTTGCTAAAGCAGGCTCTGCAGACAAGGCAAGACTTAATTGACAGAAGCATTATTATGGGCTGATTAAGGATTTATAATTAACACCTGTGTGATTATTTAAAATACTTCTGTGGCATCTAAAAGTTGGACCTAATGAGGTGGAACGATTCACTGCATCCAAGGCATCTAAGTTGGAAAGATATTTTACAGCTGGGGAGAGAGATGCACTTTCAAAGGAGTATTCAAATCCTCTGACTCATACCTCTGCTGGTGGTCTCTATCCATTTTGGCTTGTGATTTTTCAGTTTTTTCCCACTAAAAAGAGGAGAATGGGAAGAATTCAGAGTTTATAATGCATATCAGCTTTTCAGTCCTTTGAACAGTTTCCCTTTCATGTACAATCCCTTGTTTGTTTGGTGCATTTAAATTTATTTTTTCTTTTGTACACATTGGTGAAAAGATATATTGCCATTAAAAAGATATTTTTATATGACTTCCATTATCTGAATGATACGTGGTTTAGAGGAGAGGCTGAGAAAGCTGGAATTGTTCAGCTTGGAGAAGAGAAGGCTCCAAGGAGACCTTTATGTGCCCTTACAACACTTAAAGAGGGCTGCTAAGAAACATGGGCAGAAACTTTTGGTAAGGTCAATTGCAAAAGTACCAGTAATAATGGTTTTAAACTACAAAAGAGTAGATTCAGATTAGTTATAAGAAAGAAATTCTTTACTATAAGGATAGTGAGACATTGGAACAAGTTGCCAAGGAAGGAAGTAGATGCCCCATCTCTGGTAACATTCAAGATCGGGTTGGATGGGGCTCTGAGCAGGATGATCTAGTGAAAGATGTCCCTGCTTATTACAGATGTTGTGCTTGGTGGCTTTTATTGATCCCTTTCAATCCAAGCTATTCTATGAAGCTAAATATTCCTCTCAGTGCTGCCTGGTTACAGCTTGTTCCCTTTGTCCCCTAGGGGCAGCGTCTTCTTTAAGGTATCATTATCACTAACTCTCCTCACAAACTCACCTTCTTCAACTGCTTACAAAAATGTAATTCATTAATTTGATTGATGTGAATGCTTAGAATATTGGTCAAGGAATTGATTGGATCCTCAGTATTTGCAAAGTATTTGAAGAGAATTTCTATTTCCTTCTAACTTAAGTTTTTATGCTGCCACTTGTCATTTATCTATGCATGGTAATAGACATTCTCACAGGAGCTTCTACCATATGTTCAACCACTGCTAAAAGTAAACTTTAAAAAGGCAAGAGTTTTGAAGTGATTGATGTTTCAGAAGCAGAAAATAAACAGGAACTGGACAGGTGCCCCAGACATATCGCCTATAATTCTGCTAAATCAAACATTTTGTGTTGTGTAGGAGTCTGGTGATGCCCAATGCCCACCACAGTGATTCACCTCTCTTTATTTTATACTGTTTGTTTTCCCTGGCTTTCTCCAATGAGAGGAAAGCAAACATCACTGATGTATATTATATATCTGCTCCTTCCGGAATGAGACAAGTTTAAGTTTTAGTAGACAGCTAAGAAAAATGGGTTGTCCTGTTTTTCTCAGACTCAAGGCAAATTGACGTGGTTGTTGTACTTCCTGTAGTTTCTTTAACAAACCAACCAAAAAAAACCCATTAATCCACAGGAAGATGACAGAAAGATGTTTAAAGCTGATGGCAGTTGTTCTTAGATCCCCAACACAGCAAAATTTTGAACTATGAGAAAAAAGTAACTTTAAATGAGATGCTGTTATGAAAGTTTTGTATTTAGCTAAAGTTAAAACAGGAGTTTTGGAATTATATTCTAGTTCTACATTTTTTCTAACTAAAGTGGGTTTGCACAACATGGATGGCAGTTTCATAATGGCCTGTTTATTATAGGTCCTACCTAATCTGGGGTCTAGTTTAGCCAGTTGCCATAGCAGATTGGTATGATGAAGGAAAATTAATAGGATGGCATTCATATTATATTTGTTAGAACAGCAAAACAATATCTGCTGTTACCAATAGCTAGGCTCATTTTTTCACTGGACATTCTGAGGTAAAGTTCTTTAAGGAACTAATCATTGTTCCAGTAACTCGTGTTAATTTATATTTTTGGCTTATGTGATACTACCATAATAAAGTTGTTTACTTATACCAGTTATATAATGATTCATGAGTTGTCTTAGCTCATCATAAATTGCTAATAACTCCCTATTCCCCAGTTCTCAGACCCTATTATGTCATTAGCATTTAAACCATCTGGACTTCTTTATATAATTCAGAAAAACAGAGCTTGTTCAGACTCAAACCTCAGATACAGTGTCAACACCCTAAAATATTTTTACTTAATTGTTGTACAGTTGGGAATAAAATCTCCATAGCTTTAGGAGACTTGTCCTGGTTGCAGAAAGGGGGTGGAACTTCTAAAGGGGGCTGCCCTTCTAAACCACTGACATGTTTGCTGGGGGCCATGGTTCCAGGGGGAGAAAAAAGGAAAGCACCCCTGGAAGTGCATTATTTTGTCTCCCTCTGTCCCCCAGGGAGGTTGTAGGGATCAGCCCTGCAGACCTGGTCCTCTGCCACCGATGGCCACCTCCTTCCCCTTCCTACAAGAGCAGGCACCGAGGGGTGCTGCAAAAGCAAAACCAGCAGAAGGGAACTGGAGTGCTCGGCTGCAGTGGAGCCTGAGTGTGACCTGAGGCAGCAGGAGCTGAGCTAAGCTGAGAGGAGCCGAGCAAAGCGAGCCCAGCGGGGCCGGGCACAGCAGCCGAAAGCAGCAACGCCAGCGCTGGATGCTGCAACACGGAGCCAAGCCCCGCATCTCATGTAGAGGATACTTTTGTTATTAATATTGCTGCTGTTACTGTTCGGCTTTTAGTTTATTGCAGTTTGCTTTCTCTAAATTATTATCTCAATCTATGGTCTCTGCCTTTGTCCCTCTCCTGCTAAAGGGGCAGGGAAGGGGTGTGGCTTATCCAGGGTTTAATTTCCAGCTGGTTTTAAATAAGCGCAATCCTGAACTCCCTTTCAATGTCTTTTTATCATTGCCGCTGAAAGTGAAACAATAGTCACTCATAGGCTTTTTTAGATATATTCTGTTCATGAGTACAGACCACTTAAAAGAAGTGGAAGATTTTAATTGAGCAACGTCTGGCAGTATCTGAAGTATTATTTCTTTAGGAAATAAAAATTTTGCTGCACATTTTTTCCTTGCTGGAAGTAGGGTTCAAAATTTGTATGACAGTTTTCCTAAACTAAAACAGTCTGGAACCTAGCTTTAGTGTTTTTCATGCCTATTCATTCAATTAAACCTTCCAGCATTGAACTAACATAGCAAGGAAAAGATTTTATATTACTATAACTAATTATTTGAAAATAAGTGAATGAACTGAGACTGTAATAATGCCAACATTAAAAAAAAAAAAAAATCAAACTAAGAAATACAATCCTAAGATCTTTACTGCAGTATCCCTCCAAATCAGTTGCAGGGTGTCTACATCTGCCTGAAACACCTCAAGTTATTTTAACAGATTCAGAACTGCACAAATCCGTCTTTATAATTTTAATAAAATCATATACCCTTGAGCAAAATTCTCCCTCTGGAATACAGGAAAAGGTGTCCAAAATAGTCATATGGATGTGTGAGAATTTCAGTTTACAGATATTTATGTTGGAATTAGACTCAACCTTTATGTTACAAAATCTTTTCTGTATAGGGTTGTCTTAAAATGACAAAATGCATAAAAATATAATTTTAATTCTTTATTTCTGTCATGAAACCTTTAGTTTATAAATTCAGCTCTGAAACACAGACTCAGAAGTACCCCTTTTTAATGAAAAAAATATTCTTTTCAGAGGAAGAACACTGGTGCATTCATATGCACAACTGACATCTCATCAAGTAATGACCCACAGTCTGAAAAATCCTGAAAATAAAGACTGTGTTTACTGATAATAGATTCATTAGGATCTCTATCCTGCTGCCAACAGGCACAGGAAAAAGTTTTTTGGCTACATGTTCTGGCTAGTCTTAGTGTTGATGGAAGGACTGAAACATCTTTCAAGAGCATCCAAATGAAAGGAGATCTTTGTTCTGTGTTCCAGTGGGACTGAAAACACACATTTTTAAACTCGAAGGTGTATGCTCTAGGAAGACTTAAATGATATTTGTTAACAGAGGAGGTTCCAACAGGGGAAGTTAGACTAAATGTGTCACTGTCAAATTTATGATGAATTCTAGAGACCCAGACACTTCTAGGTTCCAAAAAATCTCAAAGTAATGCAGAATACGAAAGAAAATTATTTTGCATGTACTTTACAAAAGCAGATTCATTGACTGCATAATTTTGTTTGAACAAAATATTTAAACTGAATTTTAAACTTAGCTTAGTAGGAATGCAAAATATTTCCATGCTGTAGCTTGCAAGACATAAAAAAAAAATATATATATGGAAAGCATTAAGCTATTCTATTCGACCCTAAGCATAGATATTGGCTGCGTATTACTGTTTTAAATATCAATATAAATAAAATATTTCTTCCAAATTTATTTCTTCCAAATATATTTCTTCTTTTATGTTCTGTTTTAAAAATCTTAATGCTATGAGTAATTGAGGAAAGAAGTGGGTTCAAATTTGGTTTCATATTAGTTGTAAGATATAACAGCTCTTGGGGTAGTCACAGGGATGCTCACATTGCCAAAAGGTCAAGTGACAAGACACAAACTTTGGTGTACCAATATGTGTGAAGGGGACTCCCAGTACTGCCTGAGAGTGCATTTCAGCCTGGAAAGAACCTAGTGGCAAGGATGATGATGAGCAGACAGGTTAATCAATAACCAGGGAAATATCAAAGAATGTTTGAATAAGAAGAACCAACTCTAAAAGAAGTTCAGGAAATGTGAAAATTTTGTTGATGGGAGGAGATTCATTGGAGAGGAAAGATCAGCAATAATTCTGCCATGACCCTATGGCCCTGGGGCTCTACCTGGACTTAGCAGCATGGCCCTTCATGGATGCCCCCAGCAGTGGAAAAAACTGCAACATTATGAAAACTGGAGTCCAGGAGTGCCTTCATTTCATCTGTGTCCCACAAATAGCCTCATCCTGTTGCTTTTCATATTTTTCATTCATTACGTTTTGTCCTTTTCATGATTTTTCTACATGAGCATGCTCTGGGTGCCTGTACACGTGTGTGAGACCTGGCAGTGGTCATGAAGCTGGACTAACTGGTCAGCAGGAAGGGTGGTCTAAGTGGCTGCTATGGAAAATAGAGACTGTGTGCAAAGGGCCTTATAGGAAGGGGGGCTGACAGCTGGAGGGACTGGTACCTGGGGCTGGCTACTGGGTAGGCTGATAGTCTAAGGCCAGAGGGAGGGATCTATTCATGTGTGCATGATGCTACCAGATTGCAAGCTGCACTAGCCAGTGGGTCATAGCATATGGCCTGGGAGCCAGTTATTGTACAGGCCATGGGTCTGGGGCTGCATACCAGACATACTGGGAACAGCTACTGGAGGCATCCTAGGACAGGGCCAGCCACCACAATGTCCCGTTTGTGAGTGCACGAGTGTAGGCTCTATTAGTAAGCCTTGAAGCTAATGAGCCTGCAGCAGAGAATGGAATCCCAGATTCCCAGATTCATGGAATGGTTTGGGTTGTAAAAGTTACCTAGTACAACACGTCTGCAATGGCCAGAGACATTTTCAACAGGATTGGGTATCTCAGAGTCCCATACAACCTGACCTCCAAGGGTTCCAGGGATGGGCCATCTTACACTTCCCTGGGCAACCTGTTTCAGTGTCTTACTACCCACACAATGAAGACTTTATTGGTCCTGAAGCTCACTGGCTTTGCCATCCCTTTAGTTTATAGACCATGAGGACCTTGCTGAATCACACCTTGCATACAGAGGGCAGGAGCTGCAGGGACTGGCCCCATAAGCCTTACCCTGACTCCTTGCAAGATCCCCAGCCCCATCAAGTTCCTACATGCCTCCAGCACAAAAGTGTGTGGAGAACAAAAGCAATCAACATGACGAAGAGAGAGAAGACAGCCACCAAGGTCCTAATGCCCAATTTCTTACAGTAATAGGAAGCTATTTAGGTGACAATTCTTCCCTAGGTGCCTACAGCCCTGTCATGTGCTACACAAAAAGCCAGACAGCTTCTGGTTCCTGTGAATTTGATCAGGAAGCAGGCACAATTCTTCCTTGATCAGCAAACAGACAGCTGCTTGGATCTGAGCCACATTAAACAGACCCAACATACCCAATTGACATTATTAAAAGCAAAAATTTATTTTTTAAGCTGTTCTGTACCTAGTACAGGACTAGCCTACCATGACTGTCTTCTGTATCACTTAAAGAAGGTGAAATGCAGTTCTGATACAGAATTGTCCAAGTACAAAGGAAAGATTCTTTCTTGTCCACAGAAATGCCCAGAGGAAAATCTAAACTATGAAATCAATTTAGTCCTGTACAGACACAGCGCAGTATGTTTCCTGTTATGTATCAAAAATTCATGGCCAAGTGTTATTGATAAAGAACCCATTTCTTTTTATCTTTCCAGTGTACTGAAGGGGGAAGAAATGGTGGCAGAGGGGAAATTATGTTAGTACTATTTCTTTTGTCAGCTAGTTTTTCCCATTCTGTTTGGATTTTTGCAGGTTTTCTATTTTGTATCTATATAAGTAATATGTAGGTTGCTGACAAAATCACTTTTCCTTGGCCTCTTTCAAAACACTAGCAAATATGTGAAACACCAGAACAAACTTTGTAGTTTTCAGGGAGGAAAGACTTTCAACTTCATTGACAAATTCTTTAAGGACTAAAAATGTCACGCACATCCTGGCTCTACCTTGTCATTTCCTTGTCTATTTGTTTCATCTAAACTTGTTAAAAAACAGCTGTTAACTATGGAGGCAAGTACTGCAGAAACTCTAGTGCAAAATTACAAGGCAAAATTTACCTGTGCTTGTTTGCTCAGAAGGGCCTGTAAAATATCACATGGTGGTCAAAACTTATCATTATTAAATTCATTAAAGAGTATTAAATCTATTAAAGTCAAAGAAATTTTGCTTTTAGATTTATTTTATAGTGATGGTCTTTGAGAAGGCCATCTAGAAAAGTCTTACTTAATCAGTCACATACTATATCACTTATTTTAAATTATTTTCTTATACCTTAGGGAAAGTATCTTTCCTTGTCTTGAGAAACTATGACAAATAACTAATTCATTGCAAACTCTACCTCAGGTACACTGTTTTTTCTTAAACTTCTTGCTTGCATATATATATATATATATATATATATATATATATATATATAATATATATATATATATATATATTTGTGTGGGTGTGTGGGTGTGTCTGTGTCTGTGTGTCTGTCTGTGTGTCTGTGTGTCTATGTGTGTATTTAATCTCAGAATCACAAAATGACAGGGAGGGGGACTTGAGGATCATCTAGTTCCAACTCCCTGAGGTAGGCAGGGACACCTTCCATCAGACCAGTCAGAGACCCATCCAAACTCACCTTGAACACCTCCAGAGATGGGGCATCCACAGCTTCTCTGGGCATCTACTTCCAATGCTTCACCATCTTTAAAGAATTTCTTTGTGATATCTAATCTAAACCTACACTCTTTTGATTTGAAGCCATTCTCCCTTGCTCTGTCCTTACGTGTAAGTAGCCTTTCTTCATTTTTTCTTAGGTTCCCTTCAGTACTGGAAGGCTGCAATTAGGTCACCCCAAAGCCTTCTCTTTCCAGGTTGACAAACCCCATTCTCTCAGCCTTTCCTCATAGGAGAGGTGCTCCATCCCTCTCATCTTCTTGGTGGCCCTCCTATGGACTCACTCCAACAGGTCCATGTCCTTCCTGTGCTGGGACCCCAGGGCTGATGCAGCCCTGCAGGTGGGGTCTCACCAGAGCAGAGCAGAGGGGCAGAATCCCCTATTTCTGCCTACTGCCCTTGAAGTTTTGGATGGAGCCAAAGCCACATTTGGCTTTCTGGGATGCAAGAGCACATTGCTGGGTCATATCCAGCCTCTCAGACACCGGCATGCCCAAATTCTTCCTGACATGGCTGCTCTTAATCTATTCAGCTCAGCCTGTGTTGATACCACTACCCCAACTCAGGTGCAGCACCTTGCTTTTGGTCCTCTTGAACCTCATGAATTTCCCATGGGCCCACTTCTTGAACTTGTCCAGGTCCCTCTGGATGGCATCCTACCCTTCAGGTGTGTTGGCTGTATCACTCAGCTTAGTGCCATCTGCAAATTTACTGAGGGTGCCTGTCTATGCCATTAATGAAGATATTACTGGTCCCAGTACAGATCCTGAGGGACAGCACTTTTAATTGACACTCAAAGTGACTCCAAGCCATGCACATACTGCATTTTTTACAGAGGAGATGAGCACATAGAATTATACTGATTAACTTAATGTGTTAGGGAGACAAAGGATAAATTTAAATTATTCTAAAGATTAATATGGCACTCGATGCCATGATTGAGTTGAGGTGTTGGGCTGGGTTCGTCTTGCTGATCTTGGAGGTCTCTTCCGACCATGTGATTCTGTGATTCTGTGATTTAGTTTTTAATTAAGAGGTACTCAGGTGCCCTCAGTGTGCCAAGTCAGTCTTTTCATGAGTCGCACTAAGTAGCACCACGCAGAGAGCATATACAATATAAATCTTGACAATGTAAAGATCTGTAAATGGGAGACTGTCATAACATGACACACAGAAATACTTGTCTCAGTTTAGGCCTTTGTCTGTTTAAAATTCAATTACTAATGGTGAGCATTACTGTTATAATAACTTTCAAAAATGTGTTTTCATGATCATTATCCTGAAACTCATCATCCCCCAAGTGTCTGATTATCATTGTGTCTTGTTTCAGTGAAGAGGCAGAAAAGTATTACATGCACTTATCCCATTTAAATATTGACATTAAGTATATCTACTTATGTATGGGTTGATAATGAAATACAGAATTCAATAAATGGAGATCCTTCACATTACCACTTGAAATTTCAGTTACCCGAAACAGTGGGAAGCTTGGTTGCTTACTCCTCACAGAGTCAAGCCAATTACAGCAAATGCTGTTTGTTTACCAACTCAATATATAAACATATAAATGAGAATATGGGATCTTAGTCCAGTATCTTGAGCCCCTTCCTCAGAGATACTGCTTTAAATTGTCTTCTGCTTTTCAGCAGTCTACTACTTTAAATTTTCTTCTGCATTATTCTTCTGCTTTTCAGCAGTCCTACGTTTTGACATGTGCAGTCTGGAGAGCTCCTTGTGCCTGTGGTGGTGGTTTCTATTGCATTGCTCCAAAGAGGTTTGGTTTATTTGTATTTATCAATTCATTTGTTGAGTTAACTTGTAGTTATCTTCTAGTGTCTATGATCATTTATAACCAGCAGATGAGCACCTTACCTGTGTGCTGTGTAAAGAATCTACTTTGGCTAGCTTAAAGCCTACCACATACCAGTTTCATTTGAATCACTTGAAGGGTAAGTCATGAAAAAGTGCTTGCTATAGACTTATTCATATAACTCAGTTTTTCAGACCATTTATGTTTCCCCTCAGCTATCTTGTTTGAAAAGTCATCCTATACATAGTCATTTATTATAGAGGAGGAACAACTTTGATAACTTTGCTCATCCTTGTAGCCTTTATCCAAACACAGATACATTATAGAATATTATTACTGTGCTACTACACAAATTTTGACATTTAGGTGGAGGAATGGAGGCAGAATTTCAAATAGAATTCGAGATGAAAGTGTCTAATGGATTTATACAGCAGCATAATGATTTTTCAGTATTTTGGGTCTTTTTGTTCTCTATTCGTTTCTAACAACTTCTAACATTCACTTTTCTTCACTGCCACAGCATATTGACGTATCACTTGTACAGCTTTCCCTCTCACAGTCCTAAGAGCTTTTTTCAAACACTAATACTTGGCTCAGAAAACATCATTATAGATAAGAGTTTTATTTTTTTCATATGTATTTCCCTTGTACATAATTTCATTTATGTACCATTTCATTTCCAATCCCTTACTATTATGCATTTTTATAATTAACACTCATTCTTTGTCTTTATTAGTTAGTATCATCAGCAAACTTTCTCACACATTTTTTCCAGATAATTTATGACTATTGTGAATAAAAATCTCTGACAGATACTTTTATGACGTCTCTTTATTGTAGAAACTAGGTAATAATGCTTTCTTTTACTTCTTGTAGCTTAATAACTTGCTCATCCATCTGAAAACCTTAAGTCTTTTGCTGTCACAACTAAATTTCTTTGCGAGTATTTGGAGAAGAATCTTAATAATGCCTTTTGGAAATCCAGAGAAGTGTACCAACTTGATTAGCATTATTTACATGTTTCAAGAACTCTAATAGATGATTCTGTTACTAAAGTAACTCGGATTCAATTCTAATGTACTATTTTTATCCCTGTGTTTACAAGTCACTCTCCTAAGGTTATTTTGCTCACTAGAGCAGTTTCCTGCAATTTTTCAGATTTTGTACAAAGCTCCCTAAAAAATCACTTTCACTTTAAGCACCTTCCTGTCATGAGGCAGTTTTAGGAAGAAATGAGTCAACACATTTCATAAATCAGTTAATTCTTTTTTTCAGTTCCTTCAGAACTCTTAAACAAATGACAGAAATTTGCAGAAATTTGATACTTGTGATCCCACCAACTACTCTAACATACTGACATTTCAGCTTGAGGTGATACTATGACAATAACATCCAGGAAGACAATTTGACCTCTCCATGTTCTTCATTTTTAAGCCAGTTACAGAATTTTGCATCTCCACAGAAGTAAAGCAGTGCCCATTATACCATCAAATAAAGTAAAATAAACTTAAAGAATAGTTGCAGGATTATCCTTGTCTAGCAGTCAGACACTCACAAAGCTGTTTATTCACAGCCTGTTGTCCACAGCACAGGGGCAGAAGATAGAAGGGAAAACCTCATGAATTGAGATAAAGACAGGAAGATCAGTTAGCAATAACTGTCATCAGCAAACAGAGTCTGGTGAGAAATGAATTTAATTTATTGACAGTTAAGATAAGTTTGGATATCTGAAAAACATAAACATATTAAAACACCAACTTCCCCTCACCCTTTCCTTTTCCCAGGCTCTACTTCACTCTTGCGTTCCTGGCTCTTCTACATTTCTCCTCCTTGTTCAGGGCAGGTGAATACAGAATAGGGGTTGTGGTCAGTCTGAAACAACTTCTGTCTACAGCCCTTCCTCCTCACACTTGTTCCCTGCTCCAGTGTGGGGTCTCTCCAGAAGTTCCTGTTCCTCAGAACGAACCTGCTCCAGATTAGAGTCCTCCATGAGCTCAGTGTCCACATTTGGTCCACTGTGCTCTCTTGCACTGCTGGGGAATCTCTGCTCAGCACCTAGAGCACCATCTCCCCTTCCTCCTTCTCTGACCCTGGTGACTGCAGGTATGCTTCTCATCTTTTTTTTTTAGCTCACTCCTCACTGCACACACAGGATTTTCAGCCATTCTCCCAGAGGCACCACCCACTTTGTTGACAGGCTCAGTTGTGTCCATCACTGTGTCCCTTGGAACTGACTGGGAATGGCTGTGTGCAGCATGGAGCAGCTCTGGCCTCTCCTCACAAAGGCCACCCTGTAGCTGCTCTACCAGCACCTGGGCACTGGCAGCACATACAGTGCCTAAATTTCCTGTAAGCCACCAGAGGTGCCCAGGAAGGGGGTCAGCCAACATGTTCCACTGAGAAAGAATTTGCTGTGACAGATGCAGCATTAAGAATGTGAAGAAACACAGAATTTAGTCGTGGCACAACTGAAGACATTCACTGTAAAGAGGCTTTGTTTTCATACCAAAATAGTGTCTAAATTCCTTATTCATTGACTGGAGAGGCAATTTAGAATCAGATTCACATCAGTTGCCATAATATTTTCTAAATGAAGGCTGGAGTAAAATTCTCTTCAAGAATTCCTCTCTCAAGATTCCCTTGAGCTGAGGAGCTTTGGAGTCTAGAAGTCTCCACACCCCAGGGAGAAATGCTTGAATGAGCTGACCATCTACAAATGTGAAATCTACCTGTTCATCACTAGATGAGGACTCAGAGCTCCAGATGTGCCTAGACGAGTAGAGCCAGAGTTGTACTGTCTTCCTTCTCCAGTGCTTCTTACTCTTAAGTGTCACCTTGCTCAACAGGTTGACAATTATAAATCACACTTTTGGTGCTCAGTCACGCTATTGGTGATTCTACTCATCCCAATACAGAGTGTTGGCCAGTAATGGTTATATGATTCACCAAAGGTCAAAATAAGCAGTGTAACTGTGCTGGGAAATTGAATATTATTCCAGTTAGGTAATAATATTAGGTCTCTTTCTCACTCGAGTCACAAGACTACCAAAGTAGCTGCAAACATGTTTTATGTTCTATGCAGATGCAAAGAATCAGGAACTCCTGAGGTTGCCAGGCTGCAGTTTGGGTCTGACTACTACAATCATTCATGTAAAGATTATGGAGGAAAAGTGACTTAGGGGAATAATATTATCAAGGCTAAAATAATTACTTTTATGTATAAAGAAGAAAGCTCTGCATGAACTGTAGAGCTTCTGAGATAAACAGGCACGTATGATTGTGTCAGTGTAATTTGGAGAAAGTTGGGAGAAGTGAAGCAGAAGTTTTTGTCCCCCAAGGAACTGTTCCTGCAGCCCACATCAACAGAGGCATGCCCACTGCAGAGTGCCACGCAGCCTGACCCATCAAAAGAATAATTTAATCTTAGAACTTTGAAATTCCCATCTCACTGAGCCACTTAGGTTCAATTGTTTTAATTAAAATTTAAATGAGATTACAATTCCCTGTTTGGAGTTTCAACGGTCACTGGGACTTTACAACATTAGGCAATGTCCTATTAAAGGATTTGAGAAAATATCTCACATCCAGGTATTTTATACTAACCCAGTACTGTTGATCTGGATTTAATTTGCTGCTTTCTCTTTAACTGTTGATTGCTCCTGGGCTTGATAAGTAATATAGCCAGAAAAATATACATTGTCCAGATTTCCCCCCAAAATTTAAATAAATAGAAACTCCATTGTCAAAATTAATTTCCATATAGTGTAAAGCACAGCTCAGAACTGCTCTTGCTAAATACTCTGGTCTTTTCTGCTTTTCTCATTTTTTCAGATTGTTCATCTTTTCCCCATTTCCATCTTTTTATAAAATCATTAATATTCTCTGTATATTAATTTACCTGTTCCTTCATCCTCTGAAAGAACTGAGTATACACAGTGCAGTAACATTTCTCACAAGTTATAAGCTTAACCTGTATAATATAAGCCAGCATATATGCAACAGGTACAGCTGTTGAGTGACTTAATTATAGCTAAATTTTAGCTGACAAACAAAAGAAATCAAAATGGGTTGTATTGTATTCGCATGTCCAGGTTTTTGTAGCAGAGGACAACAGAGGGGTATCTTCTCTGAGGAGCTGCTGGAAGCTTCTCCCATGTCCAACAGAGCCAATAGAAGCTGGCTCCAAGATGGACCTGCCACTGGCCAAGGCTGAGCCACAAGTGATGGTGACAGACCTTCTGGGATAATGCATTTAAGGAGGGGGGGGAAAAACCCCTGCAACTGCAGACAGAGAGAGGAGTGATAATATGGGAAAAAAACAGCTCTGAGTACACGAAGGTCAGTGAAGAAGGCAGGGGAGAAGGTGCTTCAGGCACTGGAGCCAAGATTCCCCTGCAGCCCCTGGTGCAGACCATGGTGAAGCAGCTGTGCTCCTGCAGCCCATGGAGGCTCATGATGAAGCAGAGATCCACCTGCAGCTGGGAGGACGCCAAGCAGGCAGATATACCTGCCAGAGGCTGTCACTCCATGGGAAGCCTGCACTGGAGCAGGCACCTGGCAGGACCTGTGGCCCCATGAAGAGAGGACGGTCACTCTGCAGGGGTTTGGAGCAGGTTTGCAGGGAGGACTTGTGAACCGATGGGGAAGCAAACCTGGAGCAACCTGTTCCTGAAGGACAGCACTTTGTGAAAGAGACGCACAAAGGAGCAGTTCATGAGGAACTACAGCCTCTGGGGAGGACTCACTGTGCAGAAGTTTGTGGAGGACTGTCTCTAATGGGATACTCAGGTTTAATTGTTGGCTGGGCAGTGTCCAGTGGTAATACAAAACTGTAGGAAAGTCAGGTATGCAAATTCATGTCACTTATTTAACCACAGAGAAGCATGTATTGAGGTCCCTTTCCATTTTCCCTTTTTATTTCCTTTGTATTGTGATTCCTGACAGTGCTGACAATACCCCATTTCATTTCATCCTGTGAGTCTGAGTGTTGCTGTATCCAGCATTTATTCTATTGTCTGCATCTCTGTTCTGGAAGAGGGGTGAAAGGAATACAATTGATTTAACTTATGTGTCTTATGAAGAGAAAGTGTCTTAAATTAGCTGCTAAATGTATCTGCCTGTTCAATGGAGAGAACCAACTTCCAAAGGCCCTCAGCTAGGATACAAATCTATTATATTCAGGTAGAGCCCTATTGTGGTTACTTTAGGTACAGGTTAGGAGGTACAAGTTGGCAATTATTCCCTTTGCTAGACTTGGAATGGGCATTTAACTTTCTGATCTCAAACTGTTTTTCTGATAGACTAAGTTGACCTTGGAGAAGGCCAAATTTTACCTCTGAGTTTACTACAGTTCTGAATCTAAAGAGTCCCTGACTTGTCAATTATACCTAAACAGGACTAACAAACTTATATATAATTCTTATAACTGAACTGAACTTCTCATGAACTGTGAGTCTCTATTTCTTTTTGAAATTAAGTACTTTGAGAACATGCCTTATGCCTGAAATTCTTCTACCTACTGGGATCATATGGAAAGAATGATTCTATCTTACCCACTATGCCATGGTGATTCCTGGAATAACTGCTTCTCAAAAGTAAACACAGGTTTTATGCCTAAAAGGCCCAGCTAGAGCACTCCAAGAGAAAATCTGCAATGCACACACAATGTGGACTGCCATGGAAACCAGGCCTGGGAGAGATCTGAGGACAAAGTTATTTGACACTGTGAAAGTATTTTGATATTCCATATCTTTCTTGTAAAACTGGTTCTTCACAGATAATATAGTATTTCATTATAAAAGAACAACACGAATAGAAAAACTCTTCAGAATCTTTTAAAACTGAATGTATTACTTAAATCACAGTATGATCAAAGGCATGCAGTGGGAAGCTGGCCACTGTGACAGAATAACAACTTCCTGGTGTAGAAACAAGAGGAGTGCAGCCACACTTGTCATTTGTCATAGTGAGAATGTTTGACTGACGCTGAAAATCAAAGCAAGAATTATCTATAAACCACAACACAAAAGCACTGCACAGTAAATCTCTCATCTAGCAATTAGACAGCAAGTGAGCAAGTCATGGATAACAAGAATGCCTCTACATGTCACTTCAGAGTAACATTTTAAGTAGAAGACTCCTGGAGAAAAGAAGAAAGATAATCAATATGGTTATTAATGACACTAATTTCACACAAACATCTGGGAAATTAAGCATGTTCTTTAGGAGTTGTTTTTTGCAGTAACGTGTAAAGGAATGAATAAGTTGCAAGCCAAACTTCATGTCAATATATTGAGTGGTGTAGCAATGATATTTATTTTAACCTGGAAACTTTTCAGAAATTAAATACTAATATAAAAACATCTTTAAAAACATTTTTCAAATACTTTTCTTTTTGTTTTCTTCCATTCAGCTTTACTTTTACAATAAAATACTTGAGTTCTCTTGTCTCTTGAATCTGAATATACCAGATTTAAAACATAAAAAAAATTTAAAACTTATGAGGAAAAGAGGCACTTAAGTGAAAAAGCCTGTATGTTGCATTTAATACGACACGTACTGAAGTAAAAGGATAAGGTTTTGTCAAGTCTTGGGAAAACTGCATTCTGAATGTTTGTGCAGAGGCTCAGAGTACACTTCCCTTTAGGCTGAAAGTGACTTGAGTGAACACTGGTTAGGCATTGATTAGGGTCTAGCTTTTTATACTAATGAAGCACAGATCAAATGTGCACCTAAAATTTTCATATCTTATAGCAAAATCTCCTTACCAACACAGACTCATTTTTACCCAACATCAGCACTACACTGTCAACATACTCGGAGAAAAGGCAGTTTCACTCATGTATATTGTAGATTTTAGGATCAAATAATATCCATTAAAGTGCAATCCTTATAACTCATAATAAGTACCCACATAATAAGTGCCCAGTTTTCCCATTTGCTTTAGTAAGTGTTCCATAAAATATTGGTTTATTTTTAGTTTCTTTTGAGTGGAAAATGAGTATGTTCTATGCCATTGCATGCTGTTTTGACCTGAAGAAAATAATATATAATATATTCATAAGCTTAAATTCCATTGAGAGCTATTCATGTCCAAATGTTTAGTTGATTGTGTTCATTTTTTAATAATTCAAACAAGCAACAAGAAAGTGGTTGGCAAGCAGTGATTAGGAATATCTGCTATTCATAATCATTTTTGTCTAACTAGTTAACATAGTAATTATTTCGTGATTGAAAAGCTTTTTGAAGAATACCTGGAAGCTAAAGCTTGAATTTGGGCCCAAATATTAAAAAAAAAATCTAATTATCTGCTACATAACTATATGGCAATAGATCTGAAAAACTGCACCAAATTTCTTGTATGTTAACTGTAATTGCTGATGTTTACTAATCAGTTTTCTGCCCCTAGCATCACCTTTACTCATGAAGTGAATGGTATTGAGAAGACATGAATCAGCTTGGAAGTTGTTTTAAGTCAAATCTTTCAAACAATGCACTTTCACAAACTTAAGGATGATGAGGTAGAGACTCTCCCCAAACCATTCCATTCAGAACTGGTGCTTTTCCTGTCAGTCACCTGTATGTAAGGCCCACCCAGGGACCTTTTCCTCTTTCGTGGCTGAGAACTGCAGCCAATGATTTCTGTTTCACCCAAGCACCTCTTATCTAGAATGGAAAAGAGCAAAGCTTCAGGTAGCTTAGGTATGTGATGTGTTTGGCCTCAGGTCCTGGATCAGTTTACAAACACTGTTGTCATTCTTGCAAGAATACTGAACCAATAATAACTTTATGTTTTTCTTCCAACAGACTGAGCTTGTTCCTGGTTTCCTGTGCCTACACATATGCATGGGTGTAGAAAACCTATAATGCTTTATAGCCTAAGAAGAATTACATGGTTGTTGACATGGGAGAAACACATATCTTTGCAAAACTGAGCTGGATTGCTAGTTTTACAAAACTTTCCTTTGCTCTTAGTCTTCTGGTCTTCTATTTTAGTTTGATTTCAAAAATTTTTTTTGTTGTGTTTACTCTTTGCCTATTATCTAATTTGGATCGTTAGACTCAACTTTTCTTTACATTAAATTTGTCATGGTTTTGTTACATATAACAAAGGAGGGAATTCAGCTGCCTGTTCGTCATTTTTTGTAGTGGTTGTGACAGCAATCTTTCAGACATTGCAGAAGTAGGTCCACTGTCACTTACTCCAACTCTTTTCCAACACAAATTAGTTTTCCTATTCTATCTTGATTGGGAAAATTAACTAATGTTTCCTTCACCTTTCTTATAGCCAGATACATCCATAATATATCTATAAATGTCATTATCTGTTATTATACACAGGCATTCATGTTCTGAGGCTAAATTTGGCTTTAATGCTATACAATATCTAAAGAACAGTAGGTATAAATCTTACAGCAATATATACCAATTAAACCACAATGCCTTTATCAAAATTTTTTTCTGTTCTCTTATTTATTGACAGATTTTTTTTTTAATTACAACACAATGAAACGATGGTAAGTACATAAGATGCAATAGTATAAAAAGCCATTTTAACCCTTCCCTTGGTTAAGACACTTACAGCAGACAACTGCCCCACCCCAATTCCCCCCTTCTCAAATGAAAACAAAAAATAAATATAAATTAATAAATATAAAACAAATCACTGCACAGCCCTTAACTCTTTGATTGCCATGGCAAGAACCATAATGATGATTCTAGCGTGTGACGTTCGGTGGTTAAAGGTTGCCGCAGCAGTCAAAGGGTTATAGCATTGTAAACATAAGTACTTTGAAAATGTTCAGTCATGTTAATGGTCTACAGCACTGAGATTATTATCATGACCCCTTGACCTTTAATGACACAACAGTATTAGCTTGGTGAGCTGTTACATAGATTAATTAACCCATTTAGTTTAACAATGCACTATGAGGTCTTGATTTACTAACAAAAGACTACTTGTGTATAATAAAACACTGTTCAATGCATTGATCAATAAAATCAATGAAAAAAATCAGTCTAAGCACCACAAAATTTTGCCTGATTATATCTGACAGTCATAATACACTTTAGCACCATTTAGTCAGCCTTGCATTTGCACACAAACAAGCTTTGTGTTTGTCAGTAGAAGCTACCTGAAGGAATAACATATGTCAGTTATAAAAAGGTTACCGTATAGAATGCTGTGTGAGCCAATAAAATAAAATAAAATAACAATAATAAAATGAAATTCAGTTGCAGAAAGCAAATAAATGCTCCAGTTATTCTGATACTAACACACATCCTAATAAGCGGAACATGGGCATGAAATGAATATGGAGCTATGCAGAGAAAAGGGAATAAAAATGAGAAATTTGTTTCACACAAGAGAGATAATCACATCCATATTCTGACTTATTTGTCAGGCTTTGAAAATTAAATGAATAACTGTTGGGTGGTTGAAGATAAAGAGCTTGAAGATTTTTAACAATATGTGAGTTTTAGGGTCATGTTATGCATAAAACCACTTTCAGAGATATCCTATCAAATACATTAACACCCTTGTCTCTGCATGAAAGGTTGATTTCATCTTTCTCAGACATGGAGGATAAATAAGCAAATCATTGGGTGGGCAGAACTACAACTGTAGTAGCTTCTAGCTAACATACTGGAGCCAGAACAATTTCTATTGGAATTACAGGGATGAAGGAATGTCAACAAGAAGGAAAATGGAATCAGCTGCTAAAATAGCACTCAACAAGAAGAACGAAGGAAGAAATCAAGTTCTGATAGATACTAGAATACAGCATCTGGAAAGAACACAAGGTGCATGATATTCATAAAGAGAAACAAGGATGTGTATGAAGCTTGGAAAACAATGTACCCTTCTTGTACATATCCATATCAAACTCTGGTTGACTACAGACTGACAAAACTAGCTGCACGTCTTTTAACTGCTAACAATACTACCACAAGACTGGCAAGAAGACATTGCATCCCTCAAACAGTTTATGATCATATAGGAACACCTATAACATGAAGCAAACCTCAGAAGTCAAACACCTGCACCTTTCTCTGCAAGCTGTGTCTGAACTGGGCAATGAATCCAAGACTACAGTGGCACATGGCAGAGTGAGTTCTTTATATGTGATACCGAAAAATTAGGATCAATTGGAAAACAGTGCATAATAGCAAAGCATTCTGCCATGCAACAGTGCTAGCCTATTATGCTACAGCAGTAAGGTTATGGTAATTGATGTATGTGTATGAACTCACTTGTGGTAGAGGAAGGACTCCAGACATAAAATTCTTGTCTGAATATCCATGACACAGATTATAGGCATCAGAATACAAAGAAGGAAAAGAACAGGTTAAAGATGAGATCTGGAAACACTGATAATAGCACAGACTGTCATAAGCCATACATACAAATGGTATGTAATGGCTGGCACCAAAAATAGTAGGTCTCTGCTGTTATACTGTCGTATATCTGGCAAGTCAAGTAGTTCCAAGATGCAAATAAAGAATCCATGATGATCAGTCCTGGTGTACCATGCCATTTTCATTAAAGACTTAAGGATGGCAATGTCAATGGATGGCAAAGACTTCAATAATCTGCTGTAAATTAGAGCTGAGTGTTGAGTACTGGACAATGAACAAGATTCAGTGAAAGATATACATCAAGTTCCTCAAATATTTGCAGGAGATTTGAGAAGGTACTACCTCTTCATTGTAGACTCAAAAAGCTGCAATTCCTAGTTACAAACTGTAAAAAGTTGTACATGATTAAACAAGATAGACAACAAAATTGGTTTTGCTTATTTGTATAATGAACAGATTATTTCCTACTTGCCTACCAAGAGAATATAAAATTAAATATTCCTTTAATTAGTCAGGAAACATGTCAAAGTGCAATAAGAAAAGGGGATGGAGGAGAATCAGAAGTTTGACTGTATTTATCAATTTACATATAGAAATAGAAGTAGATGATACATCTAATGGCCATAAAAGTATTTCTGTCATATCAAACACTTCAGGACTATCATGGAAATAAAGATACATGGCTGTAATATAGACTAATAGAGATTAAAGACTTCCTTGTCCTATAGTCTTTTAATCAGTTGAATTCTTCAAATCATCTTGGATCTAATTTCTGAGAACAAACAGAAGGACATTTCACTGTGACCAGTTTTTGCACAGAGATTCAGGTTAATATTAGTTTGACTAAATCTATCTCAAAAGATTTTGATTGCACCAGATAAATAATTACTATCTATTACTATATATATTTGCAGTCAGGTTTAGAGCAACTGTATTGAGAAGCTTTTTGACTGACTGCTATGACTCTAAATACAGAATTCAGTAGACTTTCTACAGCCTAACAGATATCTTTGTTGTTGGAGGCCAATAATACTTTCCAAGCTATCACCAAGTTCTTGATGTCTCTTCTCTTTTATTGTTGATCATGTGAAATTTTAGTAGTGTTAGTGATCCTTGTTTTCATCTCTTTTTGACAAATTGGTGTTGTACTTGCACTTATAAGTCAAAATGTTTTTATTCCTTTTCCTAATACTTTACCTATTCCATTACATAAAGTAAGAGTTCAGAATAGAGTATTTTCATCATCACAGATTCCTTCAGTTCTGGATTCCTATTCAAGGTTAAAATTTCTTTGAGTATAATGATGTCCTTTATTTCCATAAGCTGTGAGTATTGACAACAGCTATTCTGAAAGGTCTATTTGATTGTTTTCATCTGCCTGGTGATGCATGGCCGGAATTCATAGCACTTTATCTTATGAGGTAAAACACAACCATGTACATATAAGCTGCAGCTTTGCCTTGCAGGTATGAATTGTAGTTGTCATGGTCATTTAAAACAGTGCTGTAGGTTGCTGATGATGTTTTCTGAATGCATGTCATCACATGTATCATTTCCCAAGTTACATAATTCTACTTATATCCAAGCAGACAAACTGCCCGGAGCTGACTTCAACACAGTGTTCCCATAAGATATGAAGGTGATCAGTATGTGAGCACTGGCAATTTTGTGGTGATTGCCAAGCATAGCAAATAGAGTATGTTTTTCTCTGTTTAGAATCACTGTATGCCCAAATATGAGGCTGTGCATTTACCTGCAACATATCAGTTGTAAAATAGTACTTTCTGAGATCTATTTAATATTTTAATCCAATTTTAAACACTGCCAAAGAGTATTAGAAACCATCATTTCTGAAAGTGATGGCAAAAGTGATACCATGGAAAAACCTGCTTTCTCTTCTTTAAGGTTGCAAAATGATAGTAAGGGAACCAAATTTTTTATATTTTATAAATACAGATTACGTGCTGACACTAAGTACTCTTGGCTTCAGCAAGGCATATGAATTTATGCACAGCCATGTAAGCTATGAATTTGTATGTAAACTGGGTGTTAAATACCAACACATCAGGATGGAAATATGAATTAGAAGCATTTTATAACTCAACACACAACCCTGCAAGTGGTAAACCCATAGGGACATTCACTAATTGGCAGAGTTACACTGTTCTGTTGCCAGTATGTAAGTAACACAATAGTTCACTAAAAACTCTTAAAACTCCACTGTCATATTGTTAAGGACTAACTAGGTACTTTAGGAAGTTATTTTATGTCAGGATTCTGGTACTAATCCCATTTCCAGAAAGCTCCTGTAATGATGGATTGACACATGCATGGCACAGAATGAAAGGGATTATTCCACAGAATGGAGAAAATATTCAATATATTTTACTGCAAGAGAGAAATAAAATTAAAAAAAAAAGGTCATGAAAGGCTTGAATTAAGATATGCCGCTCCAATAAGATTAAGGTTGTAGTTATAAAATAGATGTGATTCAATTTCATATTATTATAGCCACCATATAAAACAAGGTTTTGTGTTTAGTTAGTAGTAATTTCTACTACTAATTAAACAGAAAACCTTGTTTTATGTGGTGGCTATAGTAATAGTAATCTGTGGACAATGGTATTCTACAGAAGCGGAAGAAACTAAGCTGTGTGACTGGAAAGCTTCGTGCCATCATAAGTGGCTGGCATGTGTAATGATTATTGTTTATGAAGTTTTACTGTGACAGCAAGCATCCACATCCGAGTATAGAAAACTGCCTTTAGCATGCTAGTTTACATCAGCCTTTCTTCATTTATAGCTAAAATTTATTTCATTTACACTGTTGGTAGTCCGGACCAACACTTAAGGACATCTCCACAAAGTAAACATACTTTATGGACACCACTCACAGAATATCCTCTTTCAAAGACAAAATGGGCAGCTGCAATTCCAAATGTTAATTAACTGACCATAATTTTAGATGATATGCTAAATCTTATGCATACTGGGAAAGAAGATCTGTTTATAATGCATGTGTTTAATGCTGTCTACATCCTTCCATAAAATACATTTTGATTTTAGGAACAGATACTTGCTGTGCTCACACACTGATGATCCCTCAAAATATGATCTTCTGATTGTTACTGGGCATTCCTACTTACTTATTCCATACATATATCAAATAATTCCACATCATACAAAATCTATGCTGCCTTACATTAGAGGTTACCTTACATCAAGCCTCAAAAGGAGCCAGTTTGCAACAAGTGATGGCATGCTTTTGATGTTTACCAGATATTTTCAGCATTGATGGCAGTGATGACAATGTCTTTCTTCATCAGCCTCTGACATCTCAGATGGCAAGTCACAAGAATGGGTTAGACAGATTTGACTCACACATTACATATTTTTCATGAGACTAGTGGCAGACAATTAACTGAATTACATGCATATATCAGAGATTAATTTTATGAGCACATGGTTCATTTATACCTGATTTTGTAACTGACATATGTTTAAATGGTCTTATCTCATGAGAACCACTCTGTTTGTCTGCAGTCTGTGTAAGTAGGAGCTAAGGAAGTATGCCTAACATTACAGTGCTGGGGTATCACAACTATACCATTGTACTGAATAACAGGTTATCTGTTCCTCAGCTTCCAGACAATACTTTTTGATTTACAGCATAGCTAGACACCTAAGTGGCCAGTGTCATTTTTTTCTCGGCTGATAGTAATGATTTCCCTTATAACTCTTAGACTGAAGTCATCTATTTATACTTCTGGAAACAGAGGTGTCCAGAGACGGTCTTGACAAGAACAAAAGGCAAATTGGGAGCTACTGTTCTGTAATGGCAGCTTCACATCTCCCACTGTCATGGTGCATGGCTTCCTTCACCTCTGTAAAGGTGATGAAACTTAGGCCATGTTTTTAGGAGATATAGGAGCCAGGACAGAGCAAGCCCCTGCAGTCATTTCCTTGCTCCTCCACCCAGTCATCTCATGCTCTTTCCAAAGTAGGCTGCTAATGGTATGGTAGCTTGCATTTCTACTTCCTTAAAAATCCAGTGCCTGGAACATTCATTGTTCACTTTACTATGTGTGTGTTTTAAGATTTGTCCTAATAATGGGTTAAAAAAAAAAAAAGTAATAAAATGCTTCCATTGCTAATAGGCAGACCGACTTCCTAGGCTATGCACTTTTTTTCTAACCAACAAGCTAGAATTAAATTCTATATAATTTGGTACCAAAAGCTACATTTAACTGACATTTAGATTGTAAAGTAAGACCCCCAAAAAACTTGAAAATTCAAAAATTAAGCCTTACACCCTGTTCTTAACCCACAGTGCTAATGGCACAGGACTCTTGATCAAGCAACTGGGGATTTGAATTATATTTCTAAGAAAAAGTGTAAGTCTGCCCCTTATGTTTGGATGTATTAGCATAAGTTACTTTAATTCACAAAACTAGCCTTATAAATTTTTTTCTTTAATTATCCCCTCCCTTTTCCCACTTCGAAAGAAGAAAAAGAACAAAAGTTCATAGGAATATATAAAATATGTATTACATTTATTCAGGAGAGTTGAAAGGGCTCCTTTGGAGCCATTTGAGTCTCTCCATCCCAGTCTATCCAGTAAATATACAGTTACATATTTTTAATTTTTTTTGATAAAAATTAATTTTGTCTACAACCTTTTCATAGGTTTAGATATTGAAAGGCCAAAGGAAACACTGCCATAATCTACTCTGGCCTTCTGCATCATACAGACCATAGTACTCTGAAGATATTTGACTTTGTGTAGTCAGCTTGATAGACTGTAGCTGATTAACACAACACATATTCAGTTTTGTATTGTTCCAAAGTACAGATCATGACAATAGCAATATGGAAATGTTTATTAAAAAAGTTGCGGCACATGAGCAGGAACCCAGATTGCATAACTGAAAATGTTTTCAATTTACTTTTTCTTAATTCTGATAATCATAGGCCCTTGTAGAGAAACAACTATTCAAAAAAAATAAAATTGTCTTAGAACTTTTACGAATTTAAGTTCAAAATTAGATCAGGCAACATCACTAATTTACTCTGAAATTCTCTAATTTGAAACTAGCCAGTATGTATTTGGAAATTACAGTGAACACAAATGCTGCTACATCTTTTACTTAAAGCAAACCTTTATGACTGCGTTACAACCTACTGAAAACATGAGTATGCAACAGAAATGTTGACACAATCTTGCTTTGCATGACATAAACATGCCAATATAATTTTTTTCTCCCTTTCTCTGTATATAGCATATATGCATTTTTAAGTAAAAGAAATTAGATTCAACGATCAACTTATCATGTATTCATGTAACTACAATGTACCATATACCAAGCACTAGAATTATCACACTTACCTTCCTGCATAATTACAGTTAAATTCTCCAAACACAAATATTTTTGTTACCTTATCAAAGAACAACAGTCAACATGCTCAGCACTTCATTACTGTCAGGGAAACGGTTGCAGAAAAAAATTAAAGCTGCCATGAAAGATATTTCAAAATTGAAATGAAATTTTCAAGCGAATAAAAAAAACTGATGAGATGCTGTTCTGACTTAAAAAATATATAAAATAAATTTTCCTATTGTAGAGGAAAAGCAAATACAAAATAAGTAGTTCTTTTAGTATTTTCCTCCAACTATCCAAGGGAAAAAATTGGAATAGCAAAATCAATCATTTTGTTCTGTCTATAGCAGAACATAAGTTATAGTAGTTTGTTGACAATAAAAATTTCTCAATGGATTAAAATGTGCATGTGTGTGCATGTGTGTGTTTGTGTACTTTTATAAGTATACAAACACACACATCTTAATACATATTACAAACAGCATAGAATTTCAAATTCACCAAATGAGCTGATCTGCAGCAAAAATCCTGTGCAACTAAATTGTCAACAAATCTATATATTTTCAGCAACAACTGACTTGGATTTACTAAACAATGCTATGGGCTGATACTGGTGCGCTTCTAACCTACAGTACGCAGTACTTCTACAAAACATCTCCAAAATGCCATCTGCATTGCATATTTGTTGAAAACTATATCTTTTTCTAATCTTCATTTTTGTTAACCATACATATGTATATCTGTTTATGCTCTAAGAAATAAGTTTGCAATGCTTTCTAGCATGCCACATATGTTCATAAGTCCTCAAATCAATACAAAATCATGTAATTGAAAAAAAGGCATACTATTTTCATGCTATGCTCAATATAAATATAAATTCAAGGCAGTCAAGCTATCCATTACCAAAACAATAATAATCATAATATATATGTATATATACCTACACTCTCTAAAAAGTGATCCAGTTATGTAGATTAAGAAACCAGTAAGAAATTGGTTGAACGTAGTATAAAAGTCTCATTTTATGTAAAAGCCCATACTGGCCATTTCAAGTATTTTAATACTTTCCTATATCATTTTCATTAATAACTAGATATTTGTAGAAATAATAATTTTATACTGAAAACTGTATTCAAGTTAAATAAAAGTTAACTTCTGCTGTAATTCATTTTTAGAGTGTGCATGTATACATAGCAAAATACCTTTCTACAGACCTATTATAAATATTTTAGTCTATGTCATTTCTCTCCTACTAAAACACTTCAATTTTTTTTTTCTCAGATTTTGGATCATGTCTATCAGGCCTTTCAAGAAATAAAACTCATTTCATTTGCAACACCAGATTCCCTTCAGTTTGTGCCAGTTTGCAAGTTAAAGGTCAAAGACATAGGACAGTACACTTTAAGGAAATTCAGACAGTGAAGCTGTTCACAGAAGACAATGTTTAACTTGGTAATGACAGTCAACAGGTCAATAATCAAGTTCAAGGCAAGCTGTTCATTGTTGCAAAAGCTACTCCCCTCAAAACCTGGCTTTCATAAAAAACCAGGTGTCTGACTTTTGGGGTGCATCATTCTGACCATCTTTAATAAGTTCACAGCCCAGTGACTGTAAAGCCTATCACTGCAAGAAGCAGCTCCTAAAATCAATAAAGAGGTCTGTCAGTTGCTGACTTTTCTCTAGGAAAAAATTATTGATACAAACCTGCTCTGCAGGTCACATGAAAATGACAATACTGCTGTTAGCACAAATTACACAGAATGACAAAATGTTTTGGTGGTCCCTTGGCTCTGTCAGTTGATACCAAGTTTGACTGAAGGCCAGAAATTTTAACCCTTTGAGAACTATGATGAACATGCAAAGGGGTAACACACGAGAGGATACTCATGCACTATCAGAGTCATCTTCTTGGCTTCCCTTTGAAACTGTGACTCTACCTCTGCAGAGGCAAATCAAATTGTCATGCAACATAGTCTCAAGAGAGAAATCCAAGATGCTTAAGATAAGAGGCTAAGCTATAAAATTGTTGTCAGCTCAGAAAAAATTCTTGGTAAGTGGTAGAAATTATTAAAACGTGTTTGGTTCCTTTAACGAGAAAGTAGCTGGTAAATAGATTTTTGTTTTCTACTCATGTTACAAATGCTTTTCTATTAATAATGCAAATAATTAAAAACGCAGTCACAAGAAATCTGTTTCGGAAAACTGATTTTCTTTTGAAACTTGTATTACCCAAACACAATTCTGTAATTTAATGATGACCAAGATTAACATCCACCAGACTCTGAAAACTGGGTGCAGTAGTTCTCAAAGGGTTACACCACCAATATAATACCAGTGTCAAGTTTCTCAATAGCACGTCTGTTGTTTTAGTTCATTGAAATCCACTTCAGTGACACACTGCTTTTTACCATTCTTTGGAATGAGTGCTCCTGACAGACCTATAAAAGGCCTGGGGTAGTTGGCTTGGTACAGCTTGGGAAAGATAATGTAGGAAAATCAACCAGAAATCAAACAAACCAATAAAAAGGTTCTGCTTGAATATAGTATTGAATATGAGTTTAAAACATTGAGGACATAGCCCAGAGCAGCTGTAAAAACCACAAAATGAATGTATTAAGGCTGTTACTATATTGCAGATATTTTGGCCCCTTGTTTGTTGGAAAATGGCTGTCCGAACAGTCTGAAGTCCTGCGTGTCATCCGAGTCTCCCACCTGACAAAACTGGAAGTAGGAGTATAGGACTTTATCCGTAGCAGACAGAAAGCAATCCTCTTTGGAGACAAAGCTGTTTTGGGTCTTCTCACTTTCCTGAAAGTTCCATTGTTGGTTGTTGTGTTTCTCTAAAAAAATTTACTTTCAGCAAAAAATTTTTCGAAGGGGAACAGGCCTTAAGGGAAAAATGTAGAAACATTGGAGATATTTTTATTCCTCTTCGTTAGTTAATCCTGATAGTTTATAGGGCATTGAGCGTGCAGAGGGAAGGCCTAGAATTGAATGACAAAGAAAGACAAAGGACTGAAGAAACAGCAGATACTGTGTATCATGGAAGCTTCCCAGCTGAGCGAATCGCCACTCATGTGCAGGACAGGCAACCCCTGGGTTTTAAAGATCAGCTTTGTTTCAGACTGACAGATGCCCGCTCCTAGCTAGGAAACTGCATAACAGCTCTTGTGTTGAATCTCAAGTTACCACAAACTCCTGGGAGGGAAAGAAAAAAAACCAAAACCCTACATCACACCCACTCTTGCATAGAGCGTTTGCAGTACAGTATGTGGCGGGGTGTTCCTTTCCTTTTGAACTGGAACACAGTGTAAACCAAGACAAGGAGGCACAAGGCCAGGATGCAGGGAATGACGATGGCTATGGCTTTCACAGTGCTGGCTGTGTTGTCCAGTTTGATGACAATGTCAACATCATCTTGAGGGCTGTGTCGGTCTTTATCTCGATCTGTTGGTCCATCACAACCCATAAAATCCTTGAGGATGGATCTGGGATAGCCAGGTTCCACCTTGAGCATCTGGTTATTGAATTTCCAGTACTCTTTTCCTTTGTAGAAATATGTGAAGCCTGAGGAAGAAAGTAGCAATTATTCATGGTCATATGAAACCATGTCATCAAAACACCACGATGGAAATTACTGGTATCATTCTTTTTGTAATTAAAAAAATCAAAACACATAAGAAATAGACTTCAGTTATAGGCATTTCAAATGTTTTTTTTACAGATTTTATTTCTTTACTGTCTCTAGAAATCTAACATTGAGTTTGGGGGTTTTGGTTTGGTTTTATTGTTTGTTTGTTCTTTAGTTGTTCTTTCATTCAGTAAACTGGGATTTTATTTTCTTTCATTACTACAAAAAAGAATCAAATAATTATAGGAATTAGGAAAATTCAAGGTTTGGCCAGTTTGTTCATTCACTGGAAAACCAACTAGAGGTAGAATCCTCAGGGACAGGATAATAATGCATCACAACCTCTTCAAGATGGGAAGTCTCCTAAAATAAATTGCAATGCTATCCAGAAATGAGAACTGACCCTCTTTAATCTCACATAGCCTGTTGTTGTACTTCAGAAGGAGACTGGATGAAATTACAGCATCTTTCACATAAGAAAACAGGTGTAACCAGATTCAAGTTTTCTGTAAAGATCTGATATTTGTTCATTCAGGCACAATCCAATGTTATTATTGAATGTGTTTAAATTGAGAAAAAAACTTGACTCTTGCCAAAAATCTGTATTACTTTGTTAACCTGGCTGGAAAATGGCATTGATCTGGCAAGACACAAACCTTCAGGATGGGTGAATTTTCTATTTATGAGCTGAATGGAAACAGCTGGATTTTTTTTATTTTCATTTTATACATCTCATATATTTCCTGCAGTATTAAAGGCTACTAAGACAGATTAGGCACTATTTGTAGTTAACAGTGCTTTTTGAAAAGGCTGGTAACTGCCCATTTGGAGATAACATTAACCACCTATTCAACCATTCGTTATTTTCTTTCAATTCTAAAAAAAAAATAAAAAAAATTAAAAAATATAGTCTATTTTGCAGCTCAGACTGTAGGAAAAGTCTTCATCATCTATTACCACTTTTCAGAAAAACTTCAATATTTAATCATTCTTCTACATTAGGTATTTTTGTAATTTAAATAGCCTTCCTAGCCAAAGAAAATCCTAAATCCCTTGCATTTTTATTACCTGAAAATACAGTAGTAGATTTATAGAAAGATCTAATACAATTTGAAAAAAAACCCCAAAAACAACAAAACCAACCAAACAAATAAACAAACAAACAAACAAAAATTACTGATCTGTATCGAAAAAGTAGCTAGACTTGTTCAGAAAATGCCTTCTATTTTGATTGGAATAAAACTTAAAAGAGGACTAGAATTCTTTAAATATGATAAATTTTTAAAATTTTACCACATATAAAGTTCTTAAAGCAATCTGTAGTTTCAATGAAAAGCATTATCAAATGCAAAATTTCAGTATTTTGAATCACTTTGCATTCCATATAAAAACATGCCTTTCCCAAAGTACTGCACATCCTGACCATGGATAAATATTTCTAGTATGGAAATGTGATGTATTATCTCTAACAAAACTCACATATATAGAGACCATATACAGATGTGACACTCGTGCATATATACAGAACACATGTATGTATACTCACGGGTAGAGGTAAATCAAAATATAGACTTTAGTTAGTAGTAATTGGTTTGCAGTAAAAGGTCAAATTAAAACTCTTAAAGTAGCAAAGGAATTGCCAGCTGCTAGAGATCCAATACAATTTTTCAATTTGAGCACATTTTCCACTGGGAAACTCTGAACATAGTTTAAACTTTTCTGCCATTTTTGCTGATGTAGCAACCAGGATAATAGTCAGTTACAGCTGAAAGATGGAAGCTACCAGCAGAGAAGGACAAGAGACTGAGTAGTTTTACTGCTTCTCTTGACAGAACAAATGACTTCACACAATTGTTGGAAGTGATTTCATCTAATCTGCTAGATGTGTTAAGCCTGCTTTGAGAGTTACTCCTTACAATTTTTTTAGGTACTAGTCACTGAGAAGTGAGAGCAATACCTGTTCCAAACAGCACTGAAAGGCTTAGCAGTCACTACTACCTCAAATTTACTTATATAGTAAGTATAAGGCAAAAAAGGACAGTGGGCTAATAAAGTAGACTACCTTTTCTCTTTCTTCTACCTAAAAATTTCCCCACCATCCACTTTAGCAGAATTTCTAGTTGGGAAGTTAAATTTTCTGTGCTGCTGTCAAGGTAGAAAGAAAGATTTCTTCAATTTGGGGAACTTTGTGTGATCTCAGATTCGTGTGGCAAAAGAAAGGAAATTTCTTCTCCACCCCCTCCCAAGAGTTTCTACCACAGTGTTAGAAAACAAATCACAATATGGGAAGTAGCAGGACGAGTTTCAAAGATGGTACCATTACCTTACCAAGCTTTTAGGATACAGAGTCGGGACACTGACTAGAGTAGGAAATTGGTTTTTCTCATCCTTTCCAAAACTCTTAATGCAAGATTACTAAAAATCTTGCCATCACAGAAGGAAACCTCTGCATGACCAGAGTCACTGCAGGTGTTCATTTGCATAGGTTACACAATAGAAAGACAAAAGAAGGAAAAAATATACTTTAAAATTAAATGGATTGCCTGAAAGATATGCTTTCAGATGTATCCTTATGAAGATTTATAGTAAAAGCTCTTTATCAACTCTGCTTCTGTCTAAAGAAATAAAAGCAGTTTCTGGCCAACTGAGCTGTGATTCTGAACTGAGGTTCAACTGAGCTGTGATATTTCTTATTTGCATCTGCTTTTGTTTCTTTCCCCACACAAACAACAGCAAAGTTGTGAACTGCTTCTTAAGACTTTCTTGATTTCAGGGAAAATGCCCTAGTGGTCTTCTTGGGAACTTCATGGTGTCATTTTCAGTCGCTTTTTCTGCCTTGGGGCCCTTATAAGACTTCTGGGATGCTCAAGAATTCCCTCTTTCCTTTCACCTCCTCCACAATCTCATGCCATGTTTTACTAGCCTCCTCATCCAAAGAGTTCGGCAGACTATCTAAACCACTGGGGTTAGAAAGAGAAGTGCCTTTTATGTAAGCAAAAGTCTTTCATGCCTTAAGAATGAGTGCTCTGCCTCTGCAGTGCTTTCAATGGTCTGGGTGTTACAGTAAGATAATTTTCATTTTTAATGGGAGGCACATGTAGCTGAGTTCAGTATAGAAAATATATTTTGATATATATATAAATATATTTATATACACAGATATGTGTATATACATATATATATAGATATAGACAGATAGATGATAGACACACAGATATAGATGTATATACATGTATATGTATTTCTATAACATTTGTGACTATTTCCACATATATATATAAAACGGTTAATTAGAAAATGGTTAATTATTGAGTGTGATGTATGCAGAATATAGCCTTGATTAACCTACTTTCCAGTTAAAAGCAACACAAAAAATCCAATCTAGCAAAAAGGCCAAAATACAGACAGGGTTTCTTCTTCTGGGTAAAACAGAAGGAGAGCAAGGAAGCAATTAAACATATTTCTGAAAAAAACCCCAAACATTTCCATGGAAAATTACTTAATCAAGTTTGAAGTTCAAATAGGAGACTAAAATGTTTCATAAAAGGAAAGAAATCTTTTCATTTTCTTATTAAAAGGAAATTAAAATAATATGGCAATAGATATGTGTCTTGTCTTATGAGTCAAACAGAATAAATTCCAAGCCTACTAATAAATAAATCATATATGCCATATAAAAATTGTCCAACAATGCATATTTTGATTCCTGTCAAAAGGATCTAAAACTCTGTGCAACTGAGTGCTCTGTTGGCAGCTGGCCACCATCTCCTGGGCAGCACTGAATTCTCCTAAGATGAAGGAGATTTTGCTGCTCATTTGTTTTCTGGTGTGTCCAGTTGAGACTCCAGGCTCTAGGTATGTGATGATGCATCTTGATAAAGTTAATAATACATCATACTAAAATCCCTGTTATCTACATTTATACATCATGGACATATGACATCTTTGATTTACATAAATTTATTGGATAATTCTGCTTAGATAAAGACTTTGCTTCTCTTTGCTAGCTTTTGAGAATGAAAGCAATACCTTCTAAGCTGTTTAAAAAGACAACATCTTGAAGGTTCAATACAGATATACTGTGTTTATGAAGCTTGTTTTAAGAGGCACTGTAATTCAGCAGAGAACAAAGAAAATTAAGACATAGGGGAAAAAAGAATGGAAAGTAAGGTTTATAACACTAAATTTGAAAGCTTTTTCAGCCCTAGGTTAAACAGTACATGCAAACAAAGAGCCATTTAAAGCCAGTTCTAGAACAGGAAGTACTCTGTTCAGGAAGCAAGAATTCTTTCACTACTTAATCTGAATAGTCAATCATCCCTCTACTACTCTATCTTACATAAAGGGTGTAAATAAATCATTAAAGCAATAACGTGTTCATACCATTTTCTTTGTGGACAAAGGCTCCCTGAGGAGATTCTGGGATACCTTTCCAAATTGTGATTGGTTTGGGATAACCAGGGTCCATGGATCTCATTTCTTCACTGTACCTCCAGTACCTGAAATATTTTTTAAAGGAAAAAAAAAGCACACTTTTAAGATAACAGATGAGTAAGTTTATGTTTTCCCCCTCCTACACTTGCTACATTCATTAGCTGCAAGTGGAAATATTGGACTTCTTCTATTTGAAAACACTACCAGATTACAGATAAATCTATTTTCTGTTTCATGTAAGTAGATAGAAGATAAAAGATTTTTGCACTTCAACAACTAAACCAGGATGCATCTCACTTATAATCACCACAATTCTGATGCCTAGGTCTTTTGCACAGTGACACAGAGACATGCAAAAAACCAATGTACATTAATGTTTTTCATGATAATGTAATAATGCAAGTGACAGTAGATTCAGATTAAAATACTGCTAGCGATCTTAATTTAACCCTTCATATGTATGCATTACAGTAGCTTTTAATTTCATTTCATTATCACTAAATAGATGCAGTGCATTATAAAATTCAACCTGTTTGTGTGTCTTTTTGCCAGCCAGCCTTTCTCAAACTTAAAAAGCTTCAGCATGCAATTCTAGTAATACTGAACATCCGATAAGTATTTACACTTACAGGTAATATTGATAATTTCTATTTCCTTTTACTGCTGATCAAATTGCTATGCATAGCTTATAGGTTGGTTCTAAGAATATTGCATGTCTAATATCCTGTGTATCCTAATATTTTGGTGGGTCATTTCATATTTTGATTTGCTCCATTAATTTAGAGCATAGTTTTATCACTGTCATTGATAATCTGGTTACTGATAAAAACTTGACCCTGGTTCTCAATTGAATTCATTTGACTGCAGTTTTTAGAAATCCTTGTTATGATCATCATATATTAAAAAATTCTTAAGTGGATGATGTTTTATCACTGCGAAGGTACTTAGGCACTCCAACTGATTCGTATTTTAATCTTTTTTAAAAAGTATAGTGGTCTAAACTCCTCAGTATTTCTCCCTGTAGGGCATTTCTCTGGCTTTAAACTTTCAATGAAATTAAAAGATGGCAGATTTCAAGTGGGTTAAGTGTTGGCAAGTTAGATTAAAAAGACATTTGTATTTATTTTTTCTTTCTTATGCATAAATTTTTATAGCCTCAATTATTAATCTTGTCACATATACATCAGCTACCAACCAACAACACAATGCTCTTTATTTGGATATGTAACATCTTTGAAAGTTTACATGCAGAAACAACATGTAGAAGTAGTAAACAAAGCTCTAACATTAATACTAACGAAACCAGTTATTCCTCACCTTTTAAATCTAAGCTTCTTGGTCTTTAGTTTGCACTTTTTTAAAAACAAATATATTTTCTTTTTCTCTCCCTCTATTCCAGAACTCTATTTCCATCCTGCATAATTTCTCTCATTTTCCTTTTCCTCTTCCAATCTTTTCACTTTTTTGAGCTCCTTCTTTTAATAGCCTCTGGTTCTCCACTAGCCCTGAACGACTTTTAAAAATACACTTTGTCATTAAAAGTCTGCAAGGACATGCTCAGTGCACACTCAGAAATCACAAAACTTCTGGGTTTTCATCATTGATGAGAAATCCTATTAGGGAAGGAGTGATCGCGACGCCACCTCAACAATCAGTGCTGGAATAATGAACATGTCTACAAGGTAAGGGAAAAGCCTAGTCTTGATTCTACTTGGCATGCCAAATATTCACAAGAAAACTCCCTAATGATGGTATGAGCTCTACAGCCTATATAAACATTGCTGTATCTCAAAGACTGATAAATAACAGAGAGGAAAAAAATGAAAGTCCACTACACAGCTTTAGAAAAAGGGAATTTGGAAAATATTTGCTAAACCATGTTCTATGTCTAAGCCTATTTACTTAATGATATCCTGAGCCATTGGATGATTAAGTTTTATGAAGAAAAAAACCATTGATTTAAACTCTAAAGCGCATAAAACCAGTTGGACCATTAATGGGGCATAAACAAGGACATGAGTCAAGAAATTCCTCAAACTTATTATTTTCTAGTCCCAAATGGCTCAGTTTTGGTAGGACAGGAATGACAGAGAGACTAATGTTCTCTGTAGTAAATTATTTCCCCTTTTTAGGTTTCATACAATTATTTGGAAGAATTATCATTAGTGTTGAAATAGATAATGATGTTCCATACATGAGCTGCTTTAGACATATGACTGCTTACTGGTTTGACTTTTAAATCTTCTTACTGGCTTGGTTAATGGCATTTTCTTGTTTGCTTAATTTTTTCATTTGGTCATTTTTATTATTTTTTTTTATTTGATAGCCAATATTTGATGTCATAAGCAATGCACATTGAGAAACTTACTATTATAAGGGTTTATTCCCACTGATGGTCAATATCCTGCAATGGCTCAATTATCTCTGCAAGGCTCATGTTTAATTTTCTAACATACTGTATTACATTTATATCCTGCTGAGTTTCATTGTGCTTGTTAGCTCTAAGTAGCAACTTTTCTGCCAGTATCTGTTTTCTCTGTTATTACGAATCATGTTTTAGCAAAGTCCTGAATATAAGCAACTGCCTATGCATGGAAATATAAAAGGACATTGCTGAATAAAGCCTAAAGGAATTAAAATTCACAAAATATTCTTAATTTACATCTTTTTGCAATATGTGTGGGGAGGTGGAAAATTATTACCTGAAAAATAATTTGAATTTTTTAAAAAAATGTATTCAATCATAGGAAGCAAATTATTTAGGCATCTTCTACTCACTATGGAAATGGATTGCTTGAAATTATACCTACAAAAGTTACAAAAATCTGACTTAGTTATTGACTTCCCTCACCACGAGTATTGGAAAGCTGTATTTTTTAAAATAATAAAAATAGCTTCGACCATAAAATCTATTGCAGCATTCTGTAGTGTAATTTTTACAAAATTACAATTTTGCTAAAAAATTACAAACTATACTGTCCTAAACATATTGTATGATGTGCATTAAATTTATTTCTTAAGTGATCCATGCATACTATTAGTGTCTGAGAACACTAAGTGCCACATAGTAACAAAAGCAACCATACTTTTAATAAGAATAATCTAAATATTACAGTTATTAATAAGGAATCATTTGTCTCTGAGCACAAAATTTGCACAATGATACATCAATCAACAAACACAGCACCATATTGAAAACCTGTAAAATCCATCATTCAGACAACTCACAGTGCTTAAAAAAATTAATAAATTCTCTTGATGCCTCTATAAAGCAGACAAATATTCCTTTCCTTTTTATTAATTGTCAGGTAAATAAAGACACAGACACTAAATGACTGGTATAAGTATTCCAGGAATGGAAAAACCCTTGGATTTTACTTTTCTTTTTGTGCTTGTCTTCTTGGGAGGTTGTGCTTTGTTTTTATTATTATTATTATTATTATTATTATTATTATTATTATTATTATTATTAACAACAACAACAACAACAACAACAACAACAATAATAATAATAATAATAATAAATATGTGTCCCTATAAGATTTATTTAGAAGCAATTCCAAGAAAATGCTCAAATTCTTCTCTGGCTCCCAAGTTTAGCTCTGAGTTCCCTTTTTTACCTCATTATTAAATAGTAGCAAAGAAGTAATTTTCACTGACATTAAAAGGTTTGCATCATGCCTCTCCTGCCTGTGTGCTGGGGTTTAGAAATGTGGATAAAAAGAAACAGGTAAGAGTGTACATAAACACATAACTTTGAATATTTAAGTAAAAATTTGCCACAACTGTGACTTGCCCGTTGACTTCTAAAACGCAACTTTTCTACTGGATATACTTATATCCATTCCAAGATATTCACAAATATAATTTAGGTTATGAGACATGTGAAAACAGCACAGCCTATGCAGGAGGAGTTAGTTTCATCCTTTTGAGAAATAGAGGAAAAGGTAAACATGTTTAGCTGATATCCACTGACTTGTTCCCTTGCAGAAATCCTATACCAACCTATCTCCTTTGAAGAAGTAGGTTTTTCCAACATCTTCCCACCAAATTGCAGAATCAATGCCATGGGAAGGAATTCCACTTCCAAGTGTTATCAAATCATGAGGATAACCTGGCTGGAGAGTAGTGTCCTTGAAAACCCAGAACTTGTTACCTGTACAAAAGCATACATATACACATATATATGTGTGTTAGTCATCAGTAATGTCAGTAAAAATATTAATGCACTCCTAAGAAATAAGAAAGACTCCCAAAGGTCTGTAGTAGCAGTTCTTCCAAATGCAATAAAATCAAAAATGTTCCATCGCTACAGATAATGCAAAATTAAATATGCCTTATGGATATCTTGCATTTATAAAGCACCTTTCTTCAAGTAAGTCCACAGAATATTTTGATACCAACTATGTAGAGATCAAAAGTAGATCAAAAATAAAATCATCTTACAAGGCTGTGTGGTTGATAATGTAATACATTTACTGAAAACCTATGCAGCAGTTTTATGTTTCATGAGGAAAGAGTGAATTTTATAAGAAAATAAGTTAAGAAAACACCAAAAAAAATTAAAATAGAAATGTCAAGCCTCATAGAGACCAGATACTTTTATTATTCTGTATTTCTCCTCAAGAAGTTAAATTACTTAAGAAGAATGTATGATTACTTCAGAAATAACCATAGAATTTAATTTTTAAGCATATTTTTTTCAGGGTGGCCTAAAGACAGGAAACTGAGAATCTGAAGTCTCAGGGGTGAAAAACTTTTGTCGCTGAAAATGATGGGGGGTATTCAGTGGCAATAAGACTTAAGCTTTGTCTATAGGTGACAAATCATTCAAAACCACCCAACTGACTTATTAAGTGCTGAAAATACATGATAGTTTTATGACTCTAGTAGATGTTAGCACAGTGTCTACACAAACCTCAGATTATCCAGGTTACTCAGGTTACTGTCTGAAATATGAATGATAGCCTAGGGCTCCATTGTGAAAGAACCATGTGTTTATTTTCTCTTCAAAGCACTACAATCATAATTTTTTCCAAAAAACATTGCTAGTTTTAATAATAATTACACTGAAGGAGAAGATACTCTTTGACATCACATGGACACATTGAGCTAAATCACAAAAACTCTAGACAAGATCCATGAACATATATATTGAATTGGCCTTATTGGATTCTTCACTTTGGTCTATCCATGACAATGAGGTTTTAAAATATAAGGGGAAAAGTTTGAAAACAAATTTTGCTCAAACACATTTGGAAAGCGCATGTAGGATAAAATCATGGCTGTTCACATTAGTTTTTTGTACTTACCTTTATGGCTAAAATAGGCTGTTTTACAGATTTAGGGGGTTAAGGTATTGTGTTGGATAAATATTTTACAAGGAAATGTAATATTACCCCAAAGACCTAGGATCAGGTGTATGCCAGAATCATCAAGAGGGAAAATCCAGAGAACTGTTTTGCATTTAGTTTTATATTTTAGCTATGTCTCTGTGGTATTAAACATTTGTTTAAAGGAAGGGTTTTTTTAATCTCACTGTTTGTACTGTGGTGATTTAAAGCATGTTTTCATTTTATCAGAGTTTTAATTAGGAGAGGGGGTATAGTTTCCATCCCTCCCATGCTGTGTTTCCAGGGTTAATTTTTTATCAGCTTCTTTACAGCTGCTTGTCACCCACTTTCAAGCACACACACTACAGTTTACTCAACAGATCCATTTTCTCTCCTCTGCCAGTTGAAGTAAAAAAGGACTCAAAGAATGAGTATGTACAGAGACATGTGAAGTACTGAAAATAAAAGAGACACAGAGATCTATGAAGAGCAGTCATGGAAAGCTGAGTTCTCTGTTGACCTGGGATTAAGGTCATTGCTAACCTGAGATTTACCTTTACTGAGATGCCTTATAAAAATTCATTTATAGGGTTTGATAATGACAGAGGTGAGCATCTTCAAACATTCTCTGTCCCTCCTCCCTTGTGGTTTATCTTTTGCCAATTTACATGACTGGATGCAGAAGGCTTTAGATGTTAATGGCAGTTTCAAATGCAATGGTAGGAAAAGTCATGCGTTTTGGACCTTACTAGCTGGTACTTATGGTGTGAATAACAGATGGCATTCAGTGAATGATCCCGGGCCAGCTTATTTCTGTTTCAGAAGATCATTCAAAATGACAGCTGTTGCACAGCATTGAGAGGCATATGCTGTGATGTATGTAATGCCAATACTTTTCTCTGTGCCTCACAAGGAATAAAAGTCAAAGCAATTGTTATGAATAGATCATTATCAGCCATACTCAAGGAGGCAAAGTTAAATATTAACAAGATCAGGTCACACCAAAATACAAAATGGTTATGCACAAACCATTGTAAGTGACAGCACCACTGAACCATGTATTTTTTGCATATTCAGATATACTGAAGTAAAAGGAAAGTGCAGATGTGGGAACAGACATAAGAAATTGAATTCTTCACATAATTTCTTACTAAGAAGCAATTTCTTTCTTAGAAAACAGAGAAAAGATAAATTTAACTGTATTCTGGAGAGACAGGGGAGCATTGAGAGCTCTAACATATGTAAGCAAGACCTATTAATGCTAACTAGAGGGAATTTTATTTAACATTTCCTTTAGAAGACACGTTTAGTCTGCTGTAACTGTGTTGATTGTTAATGAGAAGTACTGTATATAAGAAATCCAAATGTTCCATCTCGCTGACAGTTTTCACTTCAGTTTTTTGTTTAGTTGGTTTTTCTAAGGAGGTTTTAGGTTTGTTGTTGGTCTTGTTGTTTTTGATTTTTTTTTCTCTCTGTCACCTGAAGGAAAGTGGGTGACTATTGATCAGAGAATTGATCTGATCAACAGAATATTGATCAGAACCCAGTGTTAGGAGAAGTTAAAGCTGAAAATCAGTGCAAATGATGCCCAACTGTGATGAGAATAATTTTATTTCTAACATTATTTATGTAACTTTAAATGTAGTACAAACTAATGCTATAGTCAGTATGCTTTCATGTAGCTCATACTCCACTTCCACTAATAAATAGTCAATAAGACTTGATTAATTGTGATCATAACGGAAAGAATTATGACAAAACTAGTCATATTTTTATTTTTCTTATAGATAACTAATGCTTCTTTGGAGTCAGAACTTATGCCCTTGGCAGAAACCACCACTCTGCTTATTTTGCAAAGTTGTTTTTTTAAGGTCTCATTGGTAGGTTTGTTATTCTCACAGAGAATAAAGCACCACATGTTTCATGAAGTCTGAAATTTCAGAATGTTTAATCTCTCTGCTTTTATTCCCTAATGTAAAGTCTAATGTAATAAGAAGCAGATTGGCAAGGTCAGAAGCTGAGAGTGAAGCAAGTGATAAAAAAGCTAAAATGTCTTCTTTTGAAACAATGCTTTGTTAAATATCACTGTAGGGAAACAGCTGAGAAGGATGAACCACGGAATTATTTGAAGTCTCTCAAATACCATCTTTGCCATTCTAAAAAAAGTACTAGAAATAAAGGACATCTGTATTGTTATGCTTCACTTAAAATTACAATATTATAGATATTATAGATTATAGATATTCTTCAGACTGTTTAACTTCCTACTGACTACTGCCAACAAATAAGCATATTTTAGTAACTAGTTCTTCCTTTATAGAATCTGAATTCTGAATAATTATGCTTCTGGATTTTTTGTCCATATTATTTGCTATTATGGTATATGCGTAGTACACGAATCACTGTATTCGAGTGGTGAGATGATTTCTTGAACTTTTAAATAATTATATGTAATTTAAATCAGTTAAAATTTTAATATCTAATCCTGAATGTTTTTTCTCAGTCAACATTCCTCTTAATTTGAGTCTTTTTACTAGTATCCTAAAATTAATATTCATGGTTCCTTTTTCCCCATTCCCTATTTCCCACATCAAGTTTCTGTCATTTCTCTGTTCCATGATCTGACACTATAGTAAATCAATTTTTCAATATAAAACTGTCAGGACATGTTGTAAGTGCAATAGAATGTTATGATGGAGGCACTGGTAGCATGAATTTTACAGCAGCCTTTCTATTGCTACATTTGGTTTACCCTAACATTCAAGAGTGCAGATGGCTTGACAATTTCATTTTTAGCACTATATAAATTCCCAAAGGTACACAGAATTAATTTTACTATTCATGTTTTCTCATTAAAAAAAAAAGAAAATAAAAAGGTGTCTTTCTAATGCCATCTTATTATCATTCAGTATGGACACTGGCAATGAATAATAACAAGAATTCAAACACCTGTTTTTTATAAGCATCTATCCACCAGATTGTTCTGTACTTTATGAGTATGGTCTGGTCTACTGGGAGCTGATGAGTCCATCTGGCAGGGAACAGGAAGAGCATCTCAGCCATGGACTTGCCAAGCTGATAAAGAGGGCTTTAACTAAAGTTGCTGGTGGAGGAAGAACCTCAATCCATTCTACTCCTACCAGTTTGATGCTAGTGCCAGCAAGAGATGTCCAGAGCCTGGAGAGAGATTACAGGTCAGCAGGAGAGCACCTGAAACACCACAAAGGAATTCCAGCCACTCCAGCCATTAAGTTGGTTTCATTGGGGGGCACCAAATTAAATGCCTCTATGGAAACACAGGTATTATGTGGAATAAGCAACAGGAGTTGGGGATATGCTTGGAAATTTGTGCACACCTGCAGGGCTGTGATCTTACCAGCATCACAGACATGGTGGGATGGCTTCTATGAATGAAATATTAGCATGGAAGTCTACTGGCTCTTTACAAAGGATGGGCAGGGAGGCTGTGATAAATGTGATTCGCATTAACTATATTAGCAAAATTGTATTTAGATCAATAGAAGGCAATTGTTACAGGGTGAGGGGGGAGATGGGTGAGACAGGGCAAAGAACATCTTCCAGATGTTGGGAGTCGAACAAGGATGTTAGAAGGGAATAGTAGAAGGACGTAGGTCTGACAAGCAGCATCTAGAAATAGAAAGTTTCGATCTTGAAATGGGCCAAAATAGGACGATTCCAGGCATGGGATTTAATTAGAGTCTTGTTATGGAAAACATCTGCTCGGTCCCATAGTGCGCCTGAGCTACCTGCAGGTCACACCTCGGTCACTGAGGAAGACGACGAGCCTTCGTCGGAAATAAGACCCTCAAAAGGATGAGAGACCCCCTAACCCATTAGTAGAGCATGTGCCATACAACATAGTGACACAGACTTTAGGAAAGAAACTAGGAGGAGTTTTCTAGAAACTTCTGTAGCCTACAGTATATAAGTGGGATTGGTAGCCTTGATGCTTTGGTACGTGAGGAGAGGTGAGAGGGGTGAGAGGGGTGAGTCCCTCCCTGTATCCCTGGTCGGTGGGGGGCGCCCTCCCCAGTCGGTTTTGCTTATGCTTTATACGAACCTCAATTATACTAAACTACTTACTGCCAAATTTTGTATATTCTCAAATATACTTTAATTGTCATCTCTAATACTTTGATTGTATTCATTTTTTGCTATTAAAAATTTGCTGCTACATTTAATCTCGTTGCTTGATAAATTGGAAAAACAGAACGTTATTCAGAGCAGGGGTGTTGCTGTCTGTGTCAATGACCAGCTAGAGCGCATGGAGCTCTGCTGGGATCGATGAGGAACTTGTCACAGAATCACAGAATCAGATAGGTTGGAAAAGACTTTTAGAGATCATCAAGTTCAACCTATGACCTAACACCACCTTATCAACTAAACCACAGCCACATCCAGTCTTTTATTAAACACCTCCAGGGACAGTGACTACAGAACCTGCCTGGGCAGCCCATTCCAATGCCCATCCATCAACTCCTTCTGTGAGGAATTTTATTTTTCCTAATGTCTAGCCTGTATATTTGTAGTATATTATGGGTCAGCACTAAAGGGAGAGCAGGAACAGGTGACACTATAGTGTGGATCAGAGGAGTGCATAGTGACATTAATCTAAGTACAAGTTCTCTGCTGGCACTTAAACCACCTTTTCTATTTTATTCTATGAATAATGGATGTAGACATTGACTTAGGAATGTATTTTGTTAACACAAAAAATCTGTATGCTAGACTTCAGATTTAAATTTCCTTCTAGAACTTATTTGTTTGGACCAAGTTTAGACTGGTAAAGCACACTACCTGGATGAGACATTCTACTTGCTCACCATCTTAGCAACAATCAAGTTGTCTATTTCTAGCACCTTTGGGAGGAGGACATGTACTCTTTTCCCAGGAAATTTTGTGATGGAATAGAAGAAATTAGACAATGATCATTTACCTACAGCCTATTTATATAGACTTCTGTAATCCTGTTCCACAAGGCAGTCGAGATCCTTGAAACAGAAATTTTCAAGGACACCCACACAGAAGACTCAGATGAAATTTTTGATTTTGTAGCAGTGGAAAAACATGAATTATACTGATAGAAAACACCAAGAGTTAGATATTAAGAGTTATGAAGACATGGTAGAGAAGCAAAATCTTTTTTAAAAATCGCACAAGGAAATACAAAGAATTTTGGCCTTGGCAAATAAAGGGATAATACAAATATCATTGGAAAAATAATGGAAGGAACTTTGAAAAGAAGTCATATGGAAAAATATCTACAGAAGAATATCCAAATATCATATGATATCAGCTAAAAGGCACAAAACTAACTGATCTGAAATCAAATAGCAAAAGGTGGGGATGATGTGAAAGGAAAACATAATTCTGACTTTTAAGAGCACAATCCTGCTGTTCCTGCTTGCTTTACTTAATCTTGATTTAATTTCCCACAGAGAAAATAGAGAAGTTCCATCCTTCTTCTGTTGTTTGTTATCTATAACCCACAAACTACAGGATCAACCTATTCCTCCAACACCTAACAGGAGCCAGTCAGCAGTAGGTGAAGAGTTAAATAATGATGAAACATATTTCAAGGTCACTGGGAAGGAAAAGAAAGCAGCTGTAAGAGTAGGTTTGATAATTGCTGCCTGGAGGTCAGGTAATGGATCCCGGCATTATCAAGGCAGAAGTCTGGAATGCCCAGGGTAGCTACTTTGCTCTTTGTAGACATGGTGCAAAGGAATAGCTACAGAATAATATTTTTACCCTTCCATGTGCTACAGACCTAAAAATCAACCAGTGGGATGGAGATTTGGGGATACTTTGATCATTACTCCCAAATATATAAACTTTCCAGAGTCAGTGAATTGAAGTTTATTCTATGGCAAAAGAAGTAAAAGCATCTGCTGCATTGAAGTAATATAAATAGAAAATTAACTATATGGAATGTAATTTTCCTTATGATTCACACAGAAACTACAATTTCACTATTGGCAAAACATAAACTTCATTGCACTGTTATGAAGTGTTTCTGCATATTATTAAATATTTTTCATTTAAAATATCCAAGATCCTGTTTCCTTAGTGAATGAAATACTACTTCTAGTTCCCTATTAATGACTCCACTTGTAAAAATGAACTAATCTTTTTAATATAACAACTTTTAAAAATCCACCTTTTTTTTGTAATGAGTTAAAAAATTAATCATTCACAATACTAAACAGCTGAATATTTTTTCACTTATTTGTTAGCTATTCAGTTTCTTCTTCTCTCAAATGATTATTTTAGAAAACATACTTTGCATAATTTGCAGACTTGTTGCTAAGTATGCATTTATTAAACATAAGATAACTTCGTCATTAAATCTAAATTAGGTACATGTTGAAGAACTTGAATTTTGAAGAACAGCTGGTGTCTGGAGTGAAATTTGGAAAGAATTGTTAGCAACAATTTGATCTATATCACCTATTTTCTGGAGTTTATGCTTCTTTGAAAACACTAAATACACGTCTATGAAAAAGGTTATTTTTCCCCACATAAAACTCCTAACATCACAGGTCTGAGATTAAACAAATACACTGCAGTATAGTGAGGTATATAATCAGAAGCTCCATTTAAGTATATAAGAAATTCATTTGTGAAAAGGAAGAAGATAAAAGAGAACAACACAAAAATTAACAATGGAAAGGTGTTCATTGCGTCTTCCTAAAACATATTATAAAAAATTATTTCATAGCAGATCATTTATATATCTCATATTTATACTTTCAATTTTTTATTGAATATGCAAGAGCAAATGACCTGATACTGTGAAAGGTAATTATAAATTTAAAATGTAATTGCCAAACAAGAAAATGTTAACTTATATACTCTTCATTTAGCTACCAATTTGCAACCAGATTTACAAATCATTAGTAAAAATAAACAAGATGTGTTTCAAGAAATCATCACACTCAAAGGTGTTACACAAAATCTCGCTTTTGTTCTTTCTTACCTTTAAAGAAGACAAAATTCCCCTCACTGTTTTCATAAACTGCATCAATGCTGGGAGGCAGTCCCCTCCAGAAGTAGGTAATCTGCATGGGGTATCCATCCATCACTCTGTTGTTTCTGACTCGCCAAAACCACTGATCCTGGAAACCAAACATACACTCCTTACTATAATTAAATGGGCTCAGCTGCTGTCTCGCATATACTGAACAGCCTATCCTGGCGTTTTCAGGGCAGACCTTTTTCTGAGTGAATAAGCACATTGTGTTTGCATTTGTGTCACACTGCAAATGTTTCAGAACTGGTTTTTGCTGAGGTGGGACTAAGCTACACACATGAACCAGGTGTTTGGAGCAGATAGCCCTCAGCAGAACATACAGTGTGTTGTACGAGATGATGTAACTCTCTCAACTTCATTCTTGTAAGGGGCCCAATTTAAAATTTGTGGTCTGACTACAAGTGCTTTTAGATTGAACCATATGCTTATGTGAATGCCCAAAATAACGGGACTACATACAGCCTTTAAAGACCAATTAATTTTTTTTGCAGTAGCTTCTAACAGTGAAAGGTTGATAGATATATGTGTAACATTATTACATCAGTCCAGTAAGAACTACGCTTCGATGACAATTTTACTGTCGTGAAGTTTAGCGTTCTTTCCAAGTGACATTAAATAGAATAGTTAATATTAGAGCCATATATATATTTATTTATTTATATATACTTATATATTTATATATAATAGGTGCTAAATCCAGCTGAAACCAATATATGGCACATCAAATGGGTATCAATAAAGATATAATCACCGTGCTCTTCAGAATTGTTTCAGGTCATTCAATATTTAGAGATGAAGGATAGGGTAGGTATTTAACTTCTTACATGCATTTGAACATTTTTCAGCATTAGCATTCTATAAAACAACCCCCTTTAATAATATCGGAAGTGATGTTCTGCCATAATCTGTCACAGTTTACAATGCAGTTCTTCCTCTGTGTAAGGAACACAGATTTCACAGTGCAACAAAACCTGTACAAACATCAAGTCAACAAATATCTTCTTGAGAATGAGTTATGTTTCAGACTTAGTGATTTGCGGAGCATGCTTGCATTATTTTATTTTGAGAGCAAGACCAATAAAATTATATTCTGCAGATTTGGTGTTGAGCTGTATGTCAAACTGTATTTCATACTTCATATTGCTGACTTGCAGTATAATAGTTAGAATATTCTTATCTATTATTTGCTCAAATTCCTTAGCAAACCAATAATTTTTCCCGCTATACTATTAAATTTTTTTATTTTTTTAACAATAATACAATTATGGCAGAACTGGAATGTTTGTTTCATTCAGCATATCCCCATGAATTTGTTTTTAAATCTGTTTATATGTATACGTAGATGTATACAGGTCATTGCCTATAATGTTAAAATATTCCATTCTGAAACATAATTGTGAACATAACATGCCATGTTCTCTCTTCTGTTGATGGCCTCTCATAGACTTATTTTCCTCACCTATTTTCAGCATATGTACCTGTCCTTGCAATAACTGTGCACAATGGGGTATAGCTCATCAGTAAGGATCCTGCAGGTTTCCACAAAAATATAATTTTAAAAATTTATAATTTTAGCATTTTTATGGCCTTATTTAAACAGACAGAGGCTGGCATATGACTTGTCAATAGATATAATTTCAGGAAATATTTGGAGATATCTGAGGTCAGAACTGAAAGTTTGGACCATTTATAAGATTGGGGAAGGTAGGTGGTGGCAGAGGCTGACAGAATAATTTGTTTATAATAAATATAATAATAATAAATATATAAATAAATAATAAATAATTTAATTTTCCTGGCTGACTTTCCTATGAACATGCTCTACTCAATGGTTTTAGACTGACAGAGTTCAAATTCTGGAACTCAAGAAATCCAGCATGTAGCTATAAAGCATGCCAAGGACCTTTCTGAAGTATCAGATGGGATAGGCTCAGCTTATAGAAAGAATGCCTCATTTCAGCACATATATGCAAATGTAATTAATTTGTCTTAGACAAAGTTATATTTACCAGAAATTTTACCATCTGCATTTTAATAAATGTACATTTACTGAAAGTATGTTTTCACAAGAGTTTAGCTATTATTGAAATTCAAGAGAGGAACAGTCCAAGAGAAAGCATATTCAGGCTAATAAAGCTCTTTCACACTTTAAGTAAATAGCTTGAAAGAGTTTCTCCAGCAAAACACTTCTCAGTGTACTTGTTTATGTTGAATAAACACAATTTTGTCTCTTTTGAGAAATGGTGTGTATTGAGAAACCTTTTGCCTTTCTCATTATGTTGATTAAATATACTTTTTATTATTTTGTTTCGCCAAAACACATTACAGCAGACAGGTTGAACACATGACTTGTCACATGCACTGCAGTGCAAAGCCTGACAAATGCATACATTGAATACATAGATTTTAGTGTCTTTTCTTGCTGGCTAGGAAATGCCTCTTTGTAAGCATCTCTAGATACCCCACTGCTTCAAAAATATAGATCACTCCTGTGCAGCTGAGATCTGGCATAATAATGGATCATCAAATATTACAACTATAGACATACCAAGTAAATTAAACTTGGGCAATTATTCTCACTTCAAAAAGCAAAACTGAAACAAACAAAAATCAACATTTAATTAAAATAGAGAAATATATCTAAAACCCAGAAAATGGGCACTGAGAAGAGACTGTAAGATGTTTCAAAAACACTACGATGGATAAAGAGTAACAGTGGAATGAAGAAGCAGTAGCAGTCACTCAAATTGAATGTTTTGATATTTTATTTAGAAGATGAGATATTTCTGAGAAAAAAAAAGATAATAAAGCTTTTTAGAGAAAACAAACCAAACAAAGGTCATACATAAATCATTCTTCACTGTCACTAAATGCTTCAGATATTTTTTTCCAGTGCATTTGAAGGGACTAAAATATAGTATATCATGTATGATCATAAAAACACTTCTTTATTAACTCTTAGAATCTTAAATGGAAGAGAGTATTAGAGTAAAAAAAAATCTGACTTATAATGCATAATTTTCACACTTTGTTGGTAGATACAGTCTCCTCCCAATCTTAGAACTTACAATTTCACCTTTTTTAGTGATGATTGTGTTAAATTGTTCTTTATGTTTCATTCTATGAATGTTTAAATATTTACTCCTATGAATAATTAATTTCCATTTCAGTATTCATTACCAACTTAAATCTCTTTCAGATTCCTTAAGGGTCACAACTGATGTGTATGAGAATTTTAAAGAATCTCCAGGTATTTTGGTTTATCCATAATAAATAAACTAGAGGAGCTTTTAGTGCAAAATTAATGGATCTTTCTTGTCTAAGCACCTCATTTTCTGTCATGTCTCTGGACCAACAACCATTGTCAACATTAAAACATTAATTTGCTACAAAATATCTTGAGGTCTGACCTCATACCTAATGACCTCTATCTACAATTCTGTAATGACATGTGACACTCTGACTCAAGGTCAAACGACAGTCAGTAAAAACAGACTGCCCAATGTGAGAGACATTCTAAAAAGTCTACAACAGATTGGAAAGAAGGAAAAAATCAGAAATCTTTGAACCGGCACCTTTTTAACAACTTGGAGATGAAGGCAGGTAAAGATTTAAGGCAGACAGTTAGAGAGGTGCAAAACAAGGCCAAATTGCAAGTGTAAATTATACTATTTTGACTAAGATTATAAAAATGTGTGTGAACCCTCAGTAATTTTTGAAATATCCTTTCATTGTACAGAAAAAACTCTCTGTGAATTTCTGCCTGACTTGACGTTTAAGTGTATATATAAATAGTGCTGTTATGAGTATTCCCCTAATAGGATGGAGTGAGATGCAAAATTTAATAGCTACAGCTGATAGAGAGAGAAGTTTTACTATTTCTAGATTCCACAGGATGACTGTTTGGCATATTTAATTAAAAAAAAAAAAAAAAGAAAAAAAAGCCAAATAAGCATAATACTTCTGCCCTAAATAAATGTCAGTCAAATCAAATACTAAATTTCAATCAATACTGTAGCTTAATGTTATTGACAAAAAGCATCACACTGGATATGTGATTAGGTATCACATTGGGTCTTGTGCTCTCCCACAAGCATATTCTGATCATGTGCAAAAGCAGGCCTGTGTCAATGGCAGATTAAACACCCAGCAGCTAAGTAAAACAGAAGCAACAGACTGACACATTCAGACAAATGAGTATCCTTCTAATATTTTTTTTCATCTGAGTATAGCTGGAAAAAAAAAAGAAAATAAGCCAGTGGCAAATAATATACTAAGATATTTAATAACTTTAAATTCTTCTTTAAGAGAAAAGGAAGAGTTCCAGTTACATACAGAGAAACTTACCAAAGGACAAAGCCTGTAGAAACTACATTTCAAGACTCTGATCAAGGAGACAATCAAGTTCCCCTACTGTACACCTTTATGGGATATTAAGAAACTGAATTCGCAAAATACAAGTTATAGTAATTGTATCTAAACCAAAATAAGTTTATTTCTGGGAAATAATTTTCATGGAGCAGAAAAGAAAAGATAGAGTCCAGGGGATTTAAGTGCAGAAAAATTATTAGCACAATTCAGCTACAAGAAGGAAATCTGAAATTATTTTTCTTTTCTGTTCTTTTTTTTCCCTCAATATAGAATTTGCAATGAAACATAGACTAGTCCTACTTCAGTTCCTACTTAATTCCATAGTAGAAAACAATTGGCTCTATTGAGACCAGAATCAGACATTAAATAGATGCTACCAATCTAGCTCATTTTAGGAAACAATCAACTAAATTGACTATTTATACACACACAGAGAATACTTCAGCTCAGCTCATTATGAAGCTGGTTCACATTAAGAACAAACAAAGCTCCTTTTAAACTACAAAGGACTGTTATCCATTCATTAACAGATGGATGTACAATGCATCACTTACTCGAACTTATAGAAACAATTTATCTTTCCTAATGTGTTTGGGACAACAGCATGGTTACCCAGTTAGAACAGGGCATAAATTTTGTCTGAGAGCCATGGTGAGAAGTCAGAGCATTTAACACCACTCAGAAAAATCTCAGCACTTCCTATGCTGAGATCCTGAACCTCCTGGTGATATCCTCAGTGGAAATGAGACCAAATCATTGGATTCAAAACAAAGATAGGCCAAGACATCACCAAATACTTGTTCTATTTCTTTCTTACTTTCTCAAATGAAGAATTTACTTCCTTGATGCCATTTATTAAATGCAATCATATAAAATACCAACTATTTACTGTTGGCACCCGGAGAACACCTGTAGTCAAATTGAAACCATTTCTTTTTATGAACTTATTCTTTTCCTTAACAACGTTACAACTAACTAACACCATGAACAAAACAATTAACAACTGGCGCAGGAGCAAGTGAAAAACTGGCAAACATATCCCACTGTTAAATATGGGAAGTGCTAAACTGAGATTAGTTTAAATTATCTGTCTTCAGCTAAGCCAATAAAATACATTTTCAAGTGGAAATATTTTGTAGCGATTTTATGTAGGAAATCTTTGCATAGGAGTATTCTAAGCATTTTTTTCTAGTATCTGTTCTTATCTCCTCTTCCGTATTACTGACACAATACAGTGATGTCAAGTAATATATTCAGGGTCCAAAATAGCCTTATGTTAAAACAAACCTGTCTTGGCATCTTGTTCTGAGTCCTAACTATTGGCCTGAATAGCCTGAGTAGTCTCTTTCACTCATTTGAGATATGCCAAAACTGCTTTTCATTGCTCATGCTGAAATCTGTAGTTATGCTTTAAAAAAACCCGAAACAAACAAAAAACGAAAATGTGAAAATAATCCATTTATTTTTCAGAAAAGATTCAAAGGGTTATGGCATTTCATATGCACTCTGACTCTCTTCATGAGAGAAGCCTCTTGTTCTCCTCCCTCATTTGTAAACTGCTGTACAGATAACCTTCATGGACCATGACGTAGCAAGAGGAACTGTGACTGAAGCTGGAGAAAAAATATCTCCTCTACCATCAATATCAAATTCTAAAGTATGGTCGATTAGCCAAAACACTGGCAGTCCCTCTGAAACCTATTCTGAATTTCTGTAGTGATTTCAATAAGCCACAGTCAAATATTTCCATTTCTAGTGCTGCACAGTGCTAGATCCACAATGCAGAGTTTCTCCTTCTTTATTTTGTCTTTTAATTTCTGCTTTCCTCTCTAATTTCCCTTGTTTTACTCTTTCTCTAATGTGCACTTTGGTCATTTGTTCAGAGTGCCCAAGTACAGGCAGAGGGAGCAGCAGGGCTGACCTGTGCTGGAATACTGCAGGGAATGCCTGAGCCCCTCAGCCAACCTCCTGCCTCTGTGGTAATACATTTAAGAAAGAGTAAAAGCATTGCTCCCCACTCAGAGGCCTTTTTCATATTAAAAACCATTTCATGATCAGCAGCCGATTTGAGAAATTTATAATTTTATTTCCAATATAAAAATATTGAACCTTTGACAAGCTACACAAGAATTCTGCAGTTCTTCATTACACTTTGAAGAGCACCCATTAATTCTTAAATTAGATTCTGCAAATCACTCCTTTGTGATATATTTTTCTCATTTGAAAGACAACATTTATTGTTCAGCTATTTAAAGCAGTTATTTTGTCTAATGTCATAAACATAAAAAGAAGATAAAACTATTCATATCTTTAGAACTGTAGAATCATAGGAACATTAAGGTTGGAAAAGATCTCTAAGATCATCTAAGCCTAACCTTTGACTGAACACCACTGTGCCCACCAAATCATGCCATTAATGTATCTGTCAAGCTTTTTTTGGTTGTCGCATGTCGAATTTTTCCTAATTATCATGAGTATTACAAGGCAAAGATGTAAAAAGTGCATGATATTGTGAAATTACATTGCCTCTTCCTAAACAACATATAACAAAATATTCAGCCAAATATGACATGCAATTTGGTCATTTACTGTGCAGAAATTATTTGGACATCTACTTGGTTGACTATTAGTGTATCCAAACACTTCATGTGATTCCTTGAATATTGAATGTATAAGACATACAAAGACAAGAATTTCTTAAAAATAGATCCTAGGCTTAAAAAAAATGCTCAAAGGCTAATATTTATCATTTTTGATAAACGGTACAATTCAGAGTGAACTGACTGAGAAAGTATCTCTTTCAATGAAGGTAGTGAACGTAGCCTCCTTGCAGAGGCATCCACACACATGGCTATAGTTCCTGTTTGTGCAGAGGCATCCACAGCCATGGCTATAGTTCTTCTTTGGAAAACATCTTGATTGAAATCCTGGCCCTTTCCTGTCACCGCTCATCTGAGTGCAGAAAATAACTGCAGTAACTATCTAATTTACTTTTATCTACATTGCAAATGTCATATGATTGCTATTGCCCAGTCCAATTTCTAGTGCAGATGAAAGTTGTTTATACAAAAAATATATTCTCTACATTTCAAATTAACAAATTTATATTACTGCATGTAGAAAAAAATAATTCTAAAATAAACATATCTTAAAACTGCTCTTAGCATTTTGTGTTCTATGGAAGTAAATAATTTAATAATACTTTGATGTGCATTTGTTTAGTATTTAATTTTTTAATACTGTATCCTCATTTTTACAGCTGTTTTTGTTAGTAAATTATTCTTTGATTATAGCCCTGATTTTAATTTCTTTAGTCTTATTCAAATACGTTTTCATAATTTCTTCACTATCAAAATGGTATGTGAACTTTTTATCAATTTTTTGATGCATATACATCTATCCTCTATTTTTCCTGTGCAGACAGTACCAATGGCATTTTAGCATTTCTTTTCTTTGTATGCATTAACCTTTCAAAAATATCCTGAAGTAATCAAAAGCTGTAAGCATTTATAAAACACTTTCCGCTCAAGGAAAATCTGTTCTGCAGAATCCATACAAAACCTGCTATGGATTTTTTGGCTAACACCAGTGCCTGGGGTACATTAGATCCCACATTGTGCATGAAACTCAGCAAATTTTGAGACTTGTAGCAACACCATGGATTGATCTGGGCCCTCTGTGGATGATTACCATCATTACCATGTACTGTATCTCCACCATATGCTTCCAAAGAGCACTTGGCTCCTCCTGTAAATCTTCCACATGAGAACTTGTCCACTGTATCTCTTCAGATTACAAGTATGACAGCAATAGACCTTGCACTATGATGCAGCTGGAGATGATATCTGTCCCACAATAGATATATAAATGGTGGCAACTCAGGTAATCAATGTTTTATCTTTACCAAACTGAACGTACTTTTTAAAAATAATAACGAAACAAAAAATTAAATAAAACCAACCTCCATTTGGATGGGTTTCTGTATTCCTAACTGAGCGGAGCTTTTTAATTCATTCTGATTTTGTCCAAATAACTAAACCGACTGAGACACTATAAAATGCCACATGGTTATGATCCAATATGAAGAAACAAATAGAAAGACATAAAAGAAGCAAAATAAAGTCTAGGCTTGCACACAGGAATCTCTGGAACGTTCAAATTCCCCCTAATGCTCTGTAGGTATCAGCACATACCCATCCACAAAACCTTCCATGCACATGATCAACATTAGGCCTTCACAGAGCAGTTTAGTGTTTATTTCCTCAGCAGTGATTGCACTTTGCGATTATAGAACCATCTGTAAATTTTCTTGTACCCAGTTCTGTTGCCCTTCCCCATAGGGAGTTAACATAAAAGCAATGAATTCCATGAATTCATGGAGCAGTGGTGTGTTCTAAACCATGGAAAAATAAGAAAATTGGACATTTTCTTTCTTACAAAAAACATACCAATTTTCTTGGTTAGAATTGAAAAACTTTCTCCTGGTATGAGAAAAAAAAGTATTCTGTTGAAGTATTCTGTATTTAAACTGTAAATATTCTAATAAAGATGAGTCAAATGTAAAAAAAAAAGAAATCACCATTTTATTAATACTTGCATCTGTCTATGTAATATGATACAAATAGGGGACCCTAGATACATCATCTTTAAAATCAGGCAGGTATATAGAAGGGAAGCAATGAAAAGGGATAAAGGAGGTTTAATATGTAGTTGCATTATGATATGAGGTGAAGATATGTGCTTTGTAGTAACTATCCTTTTCTCTTATAAATAACAGTGCTAATCACCAAGGTGGAATGTAGATTGGCTCTCTCAGAGGCCTTCAGTTATACAGGTTATGTCAACATGTGATCATGGTTCTTTGAAATATCCTGGGACATCTGATGAACATAACGTTCAAATGAGTCAAATCTCCTTTTGCATCGACCAACACCTACTTCTCAGTATTTCTCTTCCAATAACACATTCCCTTTTGATGCACTCTTTGGGAAACTAGATAACCCATTATTTTCTATGACACTCTGCCTGCTTAAATCTGACAAACATACGAGCCTTTAATCTATTTGAAAGCTCAGTAACACTAATTGTACAACTCTCTCCATCACCCAGTTATTCTTTGATATTACATGTTATACTCTTTACTTTTCTTCCATCCTTTTGCAACCTCTTTTACCATTTTATTTAAAAATAGAAAGATCAATAACTGTGGACTACCTTTTTACAGTTAATGAAACTGTCAAGAAGATTTCAAAACATATTAAATTTTTTAGGAATAGAGAGAATATGAACATAACAGCATTTTCAAGACTCTTTTCCCAGTTGCACAGTATTTCCTATCACAAAACTGTACTGCCTTACCAACAACAGCACAGAAACAGAAATTTCCTTCCTGGAGAATACCAAGTTTACAACCTAGGATCCGATATAAAAACTAAGGATTTTTTTCCAAAGTTGTTCATAGTTTATTTTCGCTATCCATCCTGGCCTATGAAAAGAGAATAAAGAATAGTGGGGTTTGTGTGTATATATTTCTTCTGTAACTTCACATATAAACCTGTGAACATGGTTCAGGACAGACTTGCTTTTCTCCAAGCAAAACAGACCAACCACTGCAATGAAATCAGAATAATTTGGGGTTTTTTTCCTACTTGTCTACCCTTATCACTCTGTAACTTGCAATATGATGCTTCACTCTCTGCTGGAGGTGAGCAGATAATTTTAAAAGCTACGACAAATATGTCTGAGTCATCAGGCTCTCTGTAATGATTCAAGCACTCTATGGAAAACAAAAAGGTCACAGTAGAGCAAACTCAACAACCTTTCTTATTTTTTATTCCCAAAAGATATGGGGTATTAAATAAGCACGGAATGGAGGCCTTGATAAACAAAAGTTACAGATAATCCAAGAGAGGGTATGACCTTTCTCACCAAAAATTTCTAGAGGCTGGCAGCAAAAACACTGAAAGAAGTCAAATGGAGAAATTATGAATAAGCCAAAACCATAATACTTATTTCTAGTTTCATTAATCCAGGTAGATATTCCTGGCAAAGCATGAAGATTAGAAAACTTCAAATAGAATAGAGAAGGATTCACCTGGTAAAAAAAATAATGTACACCTACATGAATAAGTTTGTGACTTGTGAACTATAGCATATCTATGACATCACTTAGCATAATTTTCAGCTTAAGGAAGGTTCTAAGTCTGTTTTCAATGTGGAAATAAAATATAAGTCATTATCATTCACTCTTGTTGGTTAAAAGCTTTTGAAGATGAGGCAGTGACAAACTATGTCTACCAGGATTATCCAAAATAAATCATCAGAAATCTATCGTTGATATTGTAGGAACACTAAAATTAGTACTCCAAATATTTTTTCTAGATGTAATGAAAGATTTAATTTCCTTTAAGCAGTGACCTTTTTTACTAGAAATAATTGTGGTATGTTATTATTGTTTATATGATTTATCACTATATCACCTGTATTTTCATATTTCTGTCACATCCATAAATTCATATGCAGATGTGTTTCTTTCCATATGCAAATTAATGTCCCAGCCCATGGCAGGAAAGTTGGAATGGATGATCTTTGAAGGTCCCTTCCAACTGTTCTGATTCTGTGATTCTATAACTAATAATAGGAAAACATTTACAAGGAAGTAAGAGGAAAAAGAATAAGACATTTAATGAATAAATGAAATGTGCAGTAAATGGAACAGTGACATTACAGTTGTAAAGAAAGAGGGATGTCAGTGATAGAGTTCACAGCATAAACTGATGGAAACCACTATGTACACATCATACACACATACAGAAATACAACATGAATCAGCTGTCATTAACTCTCATATTGGCATTTATTATGTCTCTGAAGACTTAAAAAAATCATGTCCCTTCCTTGAATCTTCATAATTCATGAAACCAAATTTCACAGTTTTGCACATATACGCAATTCAATGTGATCCGACATGCAGATGCAGTGTGTGTTCGTGCTACCACTTATCCTGTCTCTCTGCCTTCTCCACACTGCACATTGCATGAAACCTCTGAGGAAACCAGAAGAATTTGGAGTGCACTGATGAGTCATTTCAGAACCACAGGTGGAAGCAAGAAAGAGGGAGTAATTAAAATATTTCCTCCTGATTGCAGTAGTTTAGGACAGTTCATACACAAGATACCGAAGCTGCTCTAACCATGATGATTTTCTCAAGATGATATCTCACTCTTTAATGCATTGTTTGTAGGGGAAATGGAAGAGGAACTACACTACTCACTTCAGGGTCATACCACCTCTGTCTACATATGCATACTTTTAACAAGTAGACACTCAATGTGAGGCTGCCCCAGCTCAGGGCAGAGCAGGACAATCCCTTCTCTTGCCCAGCTGGAAATGCTGTGCTTGATGCACCCGAGGACAGGGTTGGCCCTCCTGGCTGCCAGGGCACTGCTGGCTCAGATTCAGCTTTCCATCAACCAGGACCCTCAAGACTCTTTCCATGGTGCTCTCTCCAATTATCTTGTTTCTGAATCTGTCTGTACATCCTGGTTTGCCCTGTCCCAGGTGCAGAATACAGCCCTTTCCCTTGCTGAACTTCATATGGTTGGTGATTGCCCAGCCCTCTAATTTGTTGAGGTCTCTGCAGGGCTTCTCTGCCCTCAATGGAGTAATCAGCTCTTCCCAATAGTGTCATTAGCAAACTTACTTAGCATCCTTTCAAGTTGTGTCCATGTTGTTTGTGAAAATGTAGAAAAGAACTGGCCTGGAGTCATGTGAACCCCACTAGTGACCAGACACCAGTCTGATGTAACCCCATTTACTACAGCCTCTTTTTATTGTTCTCCACATCTCTGGGCAGCTTCAGCCCCAAGGGTTCTCACTAGCACTCAGTTTGTCAAGTTCTGGCCTGCCACCCTACCATTTATCACTGCCAATTGCTTAGCACTGGTTTTGTCCCTTTTCCCTTTCCCCCTTCCAATCTCGTTTGAAGCTGTGTCAATGAGCCCTGGTAGCTCCTCTGCTAAGGTCCATTCTCTCCTTTGAGAAATGTGCTTCATGTCCTGTAGGTGAGTGTATGAGGGTTATTTTGCATTCAAGCCACTGCAAGATAAGACGCTAATATATACTTTTTGTTCTCATTTTAATGCTTGTGTTCTCTGATATTGTGATGATAACAAAAAGAAAAAAAAATATCTGGGTACCAAATCTAACTCTGAATGGTATGTGGCAAGGATAAGTAAATGTTCTCCTTGGTGGGCATGGTAGGATTAAAAAATGACTGTAGAAGATCCCCAGAGTAATTAGTGGGTGAGCAGTGATAATTTCTAGAGTGTCCCAGCTTTGAGGTTGACAGCAATGGCCAGTGAGCAAATCAGGCCATTAAGAGTGAAGCATCCAGAAAACAGCAGCCAACAATAACATCCGTCATGACAAGGCAAATATGAAAATTATAGATATTGTCTTTGCTCACTGCCTCTCTCACTCAGATACAGGGATTAGATTTTGTAGAACAGTGAAACTGTTTTGTCTGTGAAACTATTTTGTCATTTATGATTCTGTTAAACCAGAAAGTGAAGGAATTTCTAATAGCGAATATGTAATATTGTAAACCACATCTGATTACAGATAAACTGGGAATGTACAATCTAAAGTAGTAGATGACTCTGGGTGTTATAAAGGGCTGGCCAGACATCACTCCAACACAAAATGAAAGGCTCCATTCTAATAAGACTGAGGAGAAATGCTGGTGCAGTCTTATGGAGAATGGGAAAGGATTGCATTCTGCCATTTTTAAGTATAGCCTTTGACCTAATACAGTCTATTATCCTTGGTAAAGATACTTTTATTAGACAGATATGTCAAATCATGAATTAAAATGGACCCTGTATAATTTTGATTTATTGTCTGGAAATGTAGCATAATAAAATTTGATTTTGTAAAGAAAAACAGTTTTTTATTTCATACACTTCGTATTACAAGCCTGTTTCTTTTTTGATTTCCCCTAATATGTATTATTCATAACAGATAGTCCCTCATTATACCAAAGGTAATTAAAACCAAGTGAAATCATCTGTGTGTCATAGTCAGTGGAGTTTTTTACCATTATTTTCAATTTGGCCAAGTTTTCACTCAATAGGCAAGGAAAGCAACACTTTAAAAATATTCAAGCTATAGCTTATAAAAGAGAAGGAAATGCAACATTTAAGTAAATATATGTTATAAATTTTTGTCATTTTTCAATAGATTGCCAAGAGTGCGAATAGCATTTCACTAAGTTGTTGAAAAAATAAACATACTGTGTTTTACATTATTTAAGATCTCAACTGTTTATTAGTGCAGTGTTTTGCACAGGAAATGCCTAATTCAGAGGAACAAATGATATTAGTTTATTTGCATTTAAATCCCTGCCAAACTTTTATATTGTGGACCTTCAACCCCTTGAAAGGGACAAAAAAAATCAAAGAAATTAAAAATATACAAATTCTGCTAGAATACAAAGTTTTGGCTGTAAATGAAGATTAAGAAAGTATAAGGAAATAATACCACTGCTTGAAAAAGCTTACATTACACACCATTCAAATTGTTTTCCAAAACGTTTACCTAAATTAGTTGAAAGGCCACAATTTTATACAACGAGAAATTTTAATTAAGCCTTGTGCTTGAAGTGTTTCTGCAATTACTCCCTTTGATTCCATTAGGATGTAGCCTCAATTAAAATGTATTGTTAATATTACAAGATAACACTTGCTGGTGGCACAAAATTGAAGATATGCCTCCATGTAATTTTAGATTATCCCTTGCTGTGAGTTTTTGCAATTATTTTTTGTCAATAATGCTTTTTTCTGTTCTCTTGCCAATGAAATATTTTTAATCAATACACCCAAACACTGAGCCTCTGAGAACAGACAAGTTCTACAAAATTAAATACGTTTTGCACACTAGAATTTAGTTAAAATTTTCTGTTGTTAATTTTTACTGTATTAAAATAACAAGTGAAAAATTAATAGGGCCACAGGATTCTCTGACTTTAGGACACAAATATTGTAATTGTGAGGGGAAGAATCCCCAGGATTACATCTTTCCACTTGAATTGACATCATTAGTCCTTTCTCAAGTGATAATGTTCATTGAGGGCATTTACTTTCCCCACTGAGATTCTCTGTCTATTGTTGAGTTATGCATAAGAAATAAATTTACTAGATTAGATGCATTTTCACATGCATTTTTTTATCTGCATTTTTAACGTCTTTTTGGTTTTTAATAGTGTTATGCAGAACCATAATTGTTCAGTATTCCTTACATTTGCTAGTATATAAAACTTGTGATTGAAAACAGTTTTTAATGAACAAATAGATTTTAGAAGAAACTCTTGTCATATGGGCAGGAAAAAAAGGAACAGTTATTTCCAACAACTAATAAAAATAGCATTTCTAAATGTGCAAGTAACAACATATAAGCACACTATTGTTTGTTGGGGGATTAATTTTTTTGGAGTGAGAAAAAGTAACAATTCTAACTTTTTTAGTCGACTTACAAATACTTTTCTAAGAATACATAAAAATTTGACCCACTCTATTCTTTTGCATAAAGCAAGCACCTTCAGATTCCCCCAGTTCCACTCTACTTTAAAAATGCTTCTAAAGAATGACTAATTCTTTGAATTGTGGCCAATGGTTTGCAAATATTTAGTATCATATTCTTCAGTATTTATTAGATTAAAACTAAATCAGAAATAAGAATTTATTTAGATTCACATTTAACTGCCCACAGTTTTTAAACATTGTCCCAAAGCCTGCTACCACATTTATATAATAATTCACACAATTCACTCCAGTATTCCTGTTAGACTGTCCAACTCTTTGTGAAAACCCTGGAAGAGTCTGAAGTGCTCCTTTTTATCTGTGAGGACTCTGGGTTAGGGAGTGCACCTTGAGGGTATTAATGGCTCACTACAGGATGGTGAGGGTTTCAATGAGGCAGAATCAAGTCAGCCTTTGAATAAAGCATTTTAGCTCAGAGCCTGACCCCAGGAAGGAGGATGATTTCCTCTGAAAGCTGACCCAGGGGAAGGAGGCAGCAGAGCATCCATCTCACACAGACAGAAAGGGTGGACATTCCCTCCCCTGCACTTCTCTTGTTCATGTTTGTGAGCAACTGCTACACACCCCAATCTCCTCTGCCTGGTCTGCTTTTCTGAGCTGGAATGAAGACATCACAAAACAGCCTCCTGACCAAATCTCACTAGCTATTGCCTCTGACAGTCATATTCCAAAGGAGATGGAGCAAATGCTACTGCGAAGTGAGTGGGTGAAACAGTGAAATTTTAGCACATTCACAGAATCACAGAATGGTTGAGATTGGAAAGGACCTCTAGGGGTTTTAGGGGTGTACGTAGAAATACTTGAAACTTTCTTTTGGAGTTAAGTGGGGAAAATAAGGGAGAGAAACATTTTGGGAGGCTATGATTTTTTAGTGCTCATATTTCTGTTGCTACAAAAAGTTACAGTAGGGACAATTCTTTTTCCTCCTGCTTAAATTGAAATTAAACAAATCATCTGTCTTTCTTTTCTCTCAGGGAAAATAAAATTCATAATTTTAGTTTTCAAGTTCAAGGCAATGCCTTGAGCTGTTAAATCTACCTCATCTTCATTAACTATATTGCAATGCAAACTTGTAGCACGGAGGTAGTCAAGCAACAGATACAATTGTTACATGAAAAAAGGTTGTATGAGAAGAAATAATAATATATTTTGCATGTGAAGGTTTATTAGGGTCCAGATGGTGTGAGCAATTAGATATCAACAAGATTGTAACACCCACCATTAGATGAAACATTTTTGTGGTGCACTCTCATGAGGTGCACAGTCAAAGACACCAGTGTCTAAGGGTTAGCTAACCTTCTGAAAACTGAACCACATGTACTGTGCAACTGTTTGGCCTCAGAGGACAAACTGTATCTAATTGAAAGCAAAGCACATATGATGGACATGAGAGGAACTCAGTACCATCTGCTCTACTACTGATTAAATCCTTTTACACCACAGTTTGCCAATGAAAACACAGCCTTTTGAAAAAAAAACAGTACTCCCTCTCCTGGCAAATCTAAAGCCCTGTGGAAGATACTGAGTCATACATCCTGGTAAGGTTATACTTCTTAATGGACTACTACATGACTAATGGGAATTTTACTAGGCAGATAGTATAGACTATTAATCAGTTCAAGTTGCTTGTATGTTTCAATAAGATGTTTATCAATTATATTGATACCTTTGTAAATAAAGCTCTAAAAATAGAGTTATGAGCTCTAAAAATAGAGTTATGATTTTTTAAGAATTTTTCATACATAAAATTTACATATATATATATATGTATATATACATATATATATATATACAGAGATATGTGTGTAGGTGCTAGATAATAAGTATTGCTATGACTGGACTGTCATCTTTCAAATGGTGTAATAAAGTTCAAGACAACTTTTTAAAAGGAGAGACAGTAGAAGGATTTTAAACAGAAATATTCCAGTACAATTATTACCCAGGTGATTACATTCTTGTCTAAATTGCTCTGCAGCTGGATGGAATATGCTACCCACTTTCCACACTGTAAGGAACAGACTGTACTTCCCATTTTAAGCCTGTGAAATGTGTTAGCTAGAAACCTTTCCTAGCTTAGAAGCAGATTGAAAGGCTGAGGTAATATTTTTGGAGAATATTTTTACATCTGTCAGTGAAAGTATTCAATTATCAAAAACAGATAAGCTATGATTTTTCAACATCCCAGCATGTCCCTGCTTTTATCCTCCTTGACATCCTACAATTTGGTTTTCTTTCATAAAACAACCATGCTGTACATTTCCAGTTAGCTTGGTATATTATGATACATTGAAATACCCACTGAGTTTTCACTAGTTTTCTCCCTCCTTTTCAACATATAAACTGAACCATCTGAATAAAAGTAGCTCTCCTTCCCTGATTAGTTCAAAATTGGCAAATTCCATCAATTTGTTCTTCCTAACATGATACAAAAAATAGGGGAAAAGGAATCTGCTCTCTGCAGACTTAGCTACTTCTGAACTACTGTTCCTATTCTTTTATAGCTAAGATGTTAAGTGGTTTTCCCTCGCAGATCACAAAGTGTCTATTTCCTCAGGATCCTCTGCTGAACTTTCCCAGGCAGCAGTTGACAGCTCAGACACCCACAGCATGACATGACAAAAACCAGCTACACAAACAGACCACAAGAGCTCTGAAAAAAGTCTGCTTTCAAATACAGCAAAATCAAGTCTCATACTATAGCTGTTTCTTTGCCTCTGCTTTTATTAGAAGTATTTTCCCGCTGTCTCACTGATTTTTCAATTAGATTAAATAGCCAATGCTAAAATATTTTAAAAGTTTCTCATGTGTTTATTTCATATAAAGAAACAGATTTTTTTTCTTTAGTGTTTAAAGGCATACTCTATATAAATACACAGTTCTAGGAGGGATATTAAATGGAACCTATACTGTTACGTATGAAAGCAATTGCAGTCTAAACTAATGCCAAGGAGCAATTACAGCCTAATTGCCTTGGCTTGTTTGGCATGTCATAAATGTTTTTACAATAGTTCTTAGCAAATGAATAGTCAGAAAACAAATTTCTGCAAGTTGTGGAGAAGTTACTACAGCCCATTAAGGCCTTCCTCAAACTGGTTCCATATTCTACCATCTGCAATGTTTGGAAGACATTTCTCTGAGCTGTAAATGCTATTTGTCTGCCAGAAAAAAATCTTTTTCTAATACTTAAGCTACATTTCAACAAATGCCACAGTTTATGAGAGTAGTTTAAAAATGCTGTTGTTCAAGGAGTTAACTTTTCCAACATGAATACTAAAACCATTAGAGATCATATAGGATCCATTAATTTGTTTCCTAGGGGTTTAGCATTAAACAAAGGACCAGTGCAACCTCAATGAAATGTTCTTCTGTGAAACAAAAATCTGTGTCACATTAAAAAAAAACAGTAACTTGTCCCTCTAATTTGATGCTTGTGAAGGACAAATTCCATATATGCTTGCTTTTCTAAATGCAATTTGCTCAAGAAAGCAGGATTTTTTAAAAACTGTGAGACAGCAAAAAATGTAAAGGAAAAGGAAAATGACAGCAGTCACACAAGAAGAGCTGCAGGTAATTTTGTTGCCGTGGAACAAAGTGTGAATTGCACAGGACACAGGAAGAAAGTGGAAGTATATGCTGCAGACTTCTTCACTAATAGATCTTTTCTGCAGCCTTTAGACAATAGGGTTTATTTTCATGATGCACTAGCCCTGGAGGTACTCTCAAGAGATGTTAATAAGACATTGTTGGATACCACATATTGCCACACACAATGGCAGAGAGGATTTTCAGTAAAGGCAGACAGTGTCATAACACTTTGCATAGCTTGCCCAGAAAAGGAAGATCTTTCTTTTTCACCATTTTCAGCCATTTTTCTGTGTCCCAGAGGACTTCTAACTAAACAGAAGAAAAGATTGGAAAAGAGTGTGACAGCAAAATACTAATTGCATTGAGTATAAATACAGAAGCTAAGAAGCTCTCCAAAGATAAAAACTTGGCACACATGAATTTTGACATAGAAATTCTTCTGCCCTGATAGTTCCTTGTACTAATTCAAGTATGAATCTAATAACATCAGTATTTATCAGCTGATGACAACTGAAACCAATAGTTACAATGTACTGAATTTAACCAACATTTTCGTTGCATAGCACACTGTGTCCCCAAACCTTACAGCTGGCAGGGACATTTTAAGGGCATCTAAATTAAAGAATTCTGGAAGAAATACTCTTGGGACAATACATTTATGTATCAGTGACATGTATATTTGGCGTAAAATAATTATCTTTTCTTTAAAATCCAATCATTCCTACAAAGAAAAGTTGATCTGCAAAATTATAATTTTATTTGGTGACCATTGGAGAATCTTTAGTCAGTTGATTGCTTAACTTTTGTGTTTAATATTTATGTTAGATCAATAACAGTTCCCCTGTTTTTCATCTCTATGACCCTACAATTTTTATCAAGTGTTTCTAGGATTATACTTTGTCAAAGTGATGGTAAAGCAATAAAAACAGATGGATAAGTGTAAACCGCATTTTCTCTTTACATTTAGTTCTATTCAGTTTTACTCTGGATATATCCATTTGAGAATGCCAGATAGTCTTAAAACCACAGACAAAGTCATTAATTTGACTGAACATAGAAATTGTTTCTAAGATTCTGATGCGCTTAAGTATACCTAATATCTCAACAGCCAAGAGAAAACAATCTTGGAATTAATCATGTTTGTCATTTACTATGAAAATCCACAGTCTGTCTCAACGTGTTAGATTTCATGCTTCAGTTTTATGCTTAAATTAGAATTTAATTATTCAAAAGTGCTCAAATTCTTCAACTGTGTGGCTAGGTTCCCAAGCAATTTCAAGGATTATTTAAACAAACTGAGCTCCTGATTTTGAGACTTGCCTATGAGAAAAAAAAAACTGGCTATTTTCAATTTGAAATCGGTACATGGCATACATTCCATTCAGGCGGCAGTAAAATCTGCCACTACACAATAATTGCAGACCTCTGGATAAAGACAAAGAAAGAAAAGGATTTAATTTGATTAGCCTCCAACATTATTCATTTAACTCATCTGGGAACTATCCAGCATTAATTCTTCCAATGAAGGTCATAATTCTTCTTTAATTGTTTCCACCTGGTACAGTACTGTCATCAATCCCCTGTTCTCCACCTTTCTGTACTTGGCTCTCAGCCCATCACTCATGCCCTCCCAGTCTTCCCTTGCAGTATCATTAAGGGGCAAGGAGAAAGAGGTTTGGGTTATTTTTGTTGTGACAGATCACAGAACCTCCAGCTTGGTTTCCTCCTTTGCTGGGTGATTTCCCTATGTTCAGTCCCTATTTCTGCTTACACCTCCTAAGACTTAATTCCTGCTTTTTTTCTGCTACATTCAGAGATGCTGAGCTTTTCCTTACAACATGTCCCATATTCCAGGATTCTGCAAAGTTGACTTTTCTAACTCTTCCCCTTTTCTGCCCCTTTTATAGTCCCCCCTATACATCATCCCCTGCTCCCCCTCAAAATATCTCAGTTAATAAAAATCCTTTAGCAGACAAAAATCTTCACTAGCAAATTACTGCACAAACAAGAGACTTAAGGCTCACTAATTCAAGCATTCAAAGACACTCATTCTACCAAGTCAAATTCTCTCTACTTAGGCAAATTCCATTGCTTAGCATGCTAACCCAAGGCAGGCTATGTTGTTATGTTCCTAGGCATCCTGAGGAGAACAGGGAAACTGTGGGACCCTAAAGAAATTAATGTCAACAAAGGTGACTTCTTACTTCCAGTCCTAGCACATTGCTTTTATGATTGCAGTGACCTCACCCTATATATGAAATCTGTAAGCATTCTGTTACTGGTCATTTTTCTCTGAGAGACTTTTATCATATTTCCTCATTGGAATGATCATGAAAGGAATTTTAATTTTGGAACATAAATGCAATCTGCACACTAGCAAGCATACACACTTTACTGTAAATATGTGGTGTTAAAGCAATAAGCAGTAAACATTTTTGAAGGAAACTTAATTTGTTTTTAATCAGACCAGATAAGAGTGATTATTAATGGCGGTGAATATATTTATCCAGGAACACAGGCTTGCCTAGACAGGAAATTTTGTATTAGTGGAACAGCATTTCTCAGTTTATTGATTTATGTCTAAACTAAATGAGAATATGTTCTATTGCTCTTGAGGTGGATGACATGAGATTGAAGTAGGTATTTTAATATCCTGTTTAATGTCAAGTTAGAAAATTAGGTTCTTCCTCAACCTTTGAGTTTTAGTCATAAAAGACTGATGGTTCAGGACCTCCCAGTATTTCACCATAGACCATCTATTCAAATGGAATGGGCTGACAGCCCCAGGCTGCAAAAATCCTTAGCTGTTTATGGGAAAAATATTTCCTGTCCATTGGATTGTGAAGGTAGCTCAATATTTTTGAATGAATTCATGTAAAGCTATTTGTACATGTTTTTTTAGATATGCTAAGGAAAGTGAAAGCCTGGGTAGCATTGCTAATAAGATTTATCTGGTAAAATAGGTTATATAAAAAGAAAACACACAAGGGAGAAATGAGTCCTATCAGAAGGAACAATAAAATTGAGCTGGGAGCTTCATGTTTTGGGACAAATATATTGCCTTTCCCTTGCACTTACACTAGTGCTGATGAGAAAACTCTTATCTAGTCACATGAAAGGCCCTTCTTCTCTACCTATAATACTGAAGATAAAAAGGATCCTATCATACATTTACAAAACAAAGATTTCACACTTCCCATTGCTTAAGCAAATTTGACACGTTAATACTTCAAAAAAACAGATTATCTTGTTGCTTGTTTCTGAATTTTTTGCGCAACATTACCTGTCAGCAAATTGGTTTGAGACTGAGCAATAATGATTCTGTATTTTTTCTTCAACATTCAATGCCTTCTGGAAACCATATTGCAGATCATCTTCCTAAAAATACCTTTGATGTCCGTGAGCCTTAGCAAAGTGCTTCTATTAAAAGACTGCCTTTCAGTTCAGTTTGTTTATTTCAGTTTGTTGTATATACAGCACATTTTCAGCTCAGAGCAAGAAGATGAATGAAAATAAATAATGACACATTTGCAGTAAGAATTTTGTGGCAAAGACCTTTAGTAAGATATTGTGGCTTCAATGCAACCACAACACAAAGACAAACTTTCTTTATAAATGACAGATCTAATTGTAAAGTTAAAATTATAGTTCCATGAAAATGAAAAGAACAAGTGCTGAAGACACAGTATGTACTGTGTATTGACATGTGGCATTCCCAACAAAAGCATCCCTATTATTCATTAATTGATTTACACTTTTTATCTTTCCATAACATGCAACATTTATTTACCCTACATTTTGAGGCATTACAGTTTCTGCTGACATGGGTATTTTCTTAAAATAGAATATTACAGCAGTCCCCTGCTAGATGTTTAAGCAATGTGTATGTTTATTTTTAAATTTTTTTCTTGAACTTTCTAACTGTGAGCAGGCTGGGAATGTAGAGTCATGATGAATGAGAGTTTGCTTTATAAAAAAAAAAAGAGAAATGTAGACATTTGATGTAACATTGAAGAATTCACAGCCTCCTACCTTAAAAACAAACATTTCCCTGCGAAGAATAGCCAGAGTGTTGAAGTTCCCATCACAGATGTTAGGCTTGGCTCCGGGATAGGAAGGTTTGTCACCAGTGGGTGGCCGGGGAGGTTTAGGTTGCCTGTCATTCTTTCGTGGGTCTGCTGGAGGGACTGAACGATGTGGGGGCACTGTTGGCAGAGGTCTGGTTGGTGGTGGTATCCTGTCAGGTGGACCTTTAAAAATACAGCAGCTGGATGTAATATACAAACCCACCAAAAGAAACATACACAACAAAAACCAGCTGTAAGCTGTACAAACTCGGCTGTGAAAGGGGAATGAAAAAGTGGCCTAGCATACCTTTCTGATGCTATTAAATCATAGAATCACAGAATATGCTGAGTTGAAAGGGATCCATTAGGATCACTGAATCCAGCTTTTAGCTCTCCCCAGTAGTCACACCATGTGCCTGAGAGCATTGTCCAAATGCTTCTTGAACTCTGTCAGGCTGGTGCTGTGACCACTTCCTTGGGGTGCCTATTCCAATTACCAACCAGGCACTGGTTATAAAGGGTATAAAGAATGACTACCAAAACCAAGGAAAATAATTTAGTTTTCATTATCCAAAATCTTCCTTTTTGGAACAACAGTCCAATAAAACCAAAGGATGCTTTGAAACAATCGTTTCAGATGAGAAGTAGTTCAAAGCAAATTATTTGCCAACTGAGTAAGAGCTCTTATAGCAGAATCATTTTTATTTTCAGAATTATTTTCAAATAAATGGGAAAAAAAAAACTTGTTCCTTATAAGATCATCATCAGTCAATATATTTCCAACCTATAATTTTAATCTATAATCATCAATTCACACAGGCATATATGTTGAATACCTGCTACTTCCTACTGACCAAATTTTTAGATCAAGTAATGTCATATACATTAGAGACAGGACATTCTCAGCTTTATCCAGTGTCCCTTGGTAAGTACAGGAGCTCCTAAAACTGGACCTCAAATCCTAGGTACGTATAGAACACACTACCCCATCATCCCCTGCCATGATTCGCATATTTTCTTCAAGTGAAAAATTAAAACTCCATAGAGCAGTCTTAAAACATTTTTCTTAATTCAAATATATTAGTTGTGAAAATATACAGAGTTTTATAAAATTACTATCCCACTCATAATTTCTCTACCTGCAAGACATGATACTGTCTGCCCATGCCAGACAGATACTGATCATAACCATAATGGCATACTGAGCAACTTGAAATGAGTGTACTGAAAATGCCTTCCCCTCTCTACACATATCAGCAACATTTATTTTTCATAAAAATAAAGATAAGAAGATTCACTTGCATCAGTAAGATGTCTGGAAACAAGATGAATGTTTCAATTTTTGCTCATTCTACTTTGGCCTCTCTCCAAATCATTTAAACAGATATTCACTTTGACTTTAAAAGATAAATAGTTTGCATGATCACCTTCAGAAACACATTTGAACAGTAAGACAAATCTAAAACTGCACAAATGACATTTAAATTTCTGAGAATTTAACAAAGAAACCACATACTTTATAAAGAAAGAGATGGATTATGTAAGGAAATCTTAAACTCGCCAAATGGTTGTCAAGCATTTTGATAAGGCATTTATTTCATTCACAATTTTAATACTTGTGACATTTATAATTTACAGTTAATAACAGTATTTCAAGGAATACTGCAGACCAAAGTAATTATTTTAATAGGTGTGACATTTTTATTGAGGCATATGATTCCAGATCACATCTTGATTTTAAAGGGAGCAAAGGAATCAGCTTGCAGTAGCTCGTGTTGGAAAGTTTTTAACCCCAAATCAAAGTTTTTTTATGCCATTTGGTGGTGATGTCAGATATTACTTCCCAGGGGTAACACATTTCTCTTAAAGTATAGCCCACAGCTGTTCGAGCTTAGCAGCTAGTTTTCAGCAAAGTATTCTTGTCTAGCCCTTAAGTCTAGACTACCAACTTATGAGGTCATGAGAAACAACCCTCCTTCCAGCTAATCACACAGGAAAAAAACCCAACCAAACAAAACTTGATCACCCAATCATTTTGAAATTGCTATTTATGCTTTATGAAAATATATATTTGTGCTTGTGAATATCATATTTTTAAATTCTTGTTGCTATTACACCATGGAGTCTGCAGATTTCTAGTTAGCAGTACAGTAATTCTTCATGACCACAGTAGTCCTTTCTGGTAGGAAAGATAAAGAAGGAATGGCTCTCACAATATTCAACATAAACACAACAAACTTTACACAGGAAAAACTGGGAGTATATAATTCAATCCAATGAAAATTTAATTAAGGAATATTAAGCAAGGCAATATCAAATTATATGCACTGGATACAGAACATTAACACAGAGACATGACAGAATTTTCAATTCTAAAAATAAAATATATCTTTAAAGAAAATAAAAGAGATCACTTAGCATATACCAATAGAATCAAAGACATTAAAAACAAAACTAAAGCTATGTCTTTGGAAATTTAAGAGAGATTAATATCGGAGTTAATTTTACATTCAACCCATAACCACACTTAAGTTATTGTTTTGATTTTTAAAAAAAATTTAATTGCCTTGTTAAATGTAGACTTTAATTGCAACACATCTATTTTATATCAGACCATAAAAATCCTAAATAACATATTTTAAAGAAATTGTCCCTTCTTTACCTCTGTAGGGACTGGTGACAACATTATTTTGAGATCAATTTGTAATATTTATCATAAGAAAGGGTGTTTTCAGGACCTCAGATTTTGAGGGAAATTTTCTGTATTAAAACTGATATACTGAGAAGCAATCAATTCATCCAGTTACATGAGTTTGGACACATGTAAATAATCTCATTAAAGGTCTGCATTTCTTAATATTTTCATAGTCTGGAATAATTTTGCATTAATTTTCTTTATGCATTTTTAAAACATTTTTTTAGCAATTTAAAATTACTATTCCAGATGAGTGCAAATTTGAATATAAGCTGTGGACAGTGAGGAACAAAGTAAGAGCATCCTCAAACTCTTTGGATGTTTTACTCACACAGAGACTCTGGCATAACAAGCGGTGAAGTCCAGACTAATGAACTCTTTGGGGAGGTGATATGGACAGGAGGACCTCAAAGGTGTTCTAAACCAAAAAGCTTGTGCTGTCTGATGAGAACACGACCTACCATATATCTTCTGGATGCCCTGTAAATCGTCATTAGGTAGTTTGAAGTTGTCAGTTTCCATATATTGGTAAAATGGAGCCATGATTGCAGTGGGGTCATTAGAGTGCTCCAAGCCCAGAGCATGTCCGAGTTCATGCACCGCAACTAGAAAGAGATCGTTTCCTGTGAAGAGAGAAAGGAAAAAGACCTTTGAATCCACAAAGCCTGTAAAAAAAAATAACACACGGAAGACTCTGCACTTGCAAGATGTTTTTACTGCATTTGAGTTTCACAAAGTAATGAGTAGTAATTAATGGATCACGAGGATATCAAGGATAATGTGACAGAAAAGGCAGATTTCTCCTGTTTCTTTTCTCTAACAAGAAAACTATTATGCTATAATATATAATCTTACAGTCATCATAAATATAAACCTTTTAAATTGATACACATGGTAACTGTAGGGTTCAAGTGTCATAGCTCGTGTCTAGGCTTTTGTGTAATTTATGACTGGATGTTGCCATGAACCCAACTAAAAATGCTTTAATCAAGACATAGTTCCAATAGGAAAATATCTTGGCTTTGTTTGGTAAACTTCACAAACTGAAGACTACCTATTTAGGACAAACCCCACAGAGCACTTAGTCATCCAAACACTTGTAATCAGACCCCTACTGATTATATGTAGATGTTGTCCATTTCTTAATCACTGTAACTGAAATCCTAAAGAAGAAAATAGATGTCCTAATATATCCCACTGTGTAATTCCTTGAAATAACTGTAGTTTTTTATTTAAGTATTAGAGCTTTTTTAGTTTTTGTAGGACTAAAGAAAAAACCCCAAAACCATGCACTCATGCTATAGACCAGTTTAATGTTTTTGTTATATTCTCTTCTCAAAAGTATCTTTAAATTCTTTATTACTGAACATTAGACACAACTGGAAGATTTGGCAGTAGAATTATGGCACTCTTCTGAAGCAAACACAAATCAAAGCCAATGGAATCTTTTCCAAAAATAAAAGTTTCAGAGCTGGACTTCTATGGTACTAATTTTGTCTATTTTTGCTCATCTAAGATTTCGTTCTGCATATATTTCTATGAGCCTTTCATACAGATTCTGTTGTACTTAATCTGTCACAAAATGAGACTTTGGAAAAGTGTTTTGGATCAGGAGAAAGATTCCAGTTTTCTGAATAGGGTCACATCCAGAATGTGGCTCATTTCACCATCTAGAGATGGGAAGAGCTATCCTCCAGAAGTGTGATCCTGTCCCGCTGACAAGAGAAGCACTCCAGATCAGCAGCTTGTGCTGGCCATCTAATGTTTAAATGCTGAACTCATGTGAAGCTGGTGTCACCTATAGCAAGTAGTTTCTTGTTGAAAGAGAAGTATAAATAATAAAAGGCCTGTGCTTTGGCCTATTAGTCATATATTGGTTGTGAATACAAAAAAAAATGTTCAACTTTAGCACTTAAACTATATTCTGTAGATTCTTTGGGGATGGACAGTTATTTTCCACTGCTGGAACTTGATCTGGAAGTACTTTTAAAATGTCAGTAGTAATAATATTAAGTTGTATCAGCAACAAAATTACATGTATATACATTACAGAACTTTGAGGACATAGTTGACAGTATTTCAATTTTTCAAGCATTTCCTCTTGTTGACACAAAAAAAATAAACTTCATCCAAAGTACATATGAAAGAGGAAACACTAGATGCCTTCATAATGTATGAAGCCATGCTGATGTCTGTAAAATAAATTTTTGAATGAAATCATGAAAACAGACACAAGTAAAACTATATGCTTAGTTCACAAAGTCTTCTCATAACTTCTGATTTTTAATTTGAAAATATGACAACTAAATGGTCTTGATCTTTTATTCAATATAACTGTGCAAAAAAATAACATCTTTCAAAAATTAATGTGACATAATGTGCTTTCAGAAATGAGAAGTTTATCCTATCATTTATAATTATGTGGTTTCCAGATAAAATGTTTTCTGACAATATTTTTCTTAGATGCAGCTCTTTTTATAGTAAAGCAGAATCTCAATGTGCTGTTTCAATAGGTTTGATAAGCCCAACTGTCCTCGTGACAAATGCTCCTGATATCTGAAGCTGGCCTTCTATATGCAGACAAAGATGATCTTGACATCATCTCATATGAATAATGCACAGCCTCCGTAGCTAACATCAGCATAGGAAGTGATGCACAGAAGGAACTTTGTAAAGGTTTTCATTCTGCACTTATAATGGAATAATTAATGCAGTTTTAAATAATCATAGGTTTAAGATGGAAAGACAGAAGAGCATGTACTACAGCTTTCAGACTATGATGAAAAGTCTCATATTATTTTTCAATTCTTTTCTGAGTTTTGTGAAAGTTCTAAACTAGGTTTATTAGAATGCAAAATTTCTTTCCCTGGTATTAACTTGAATAATTAACCAGCAACCTCCTTTTGCTTTTCAGACCTTCTGAAAACAAATTTCCCTCTTATGCCCATGCTTTCCACATTCTAATTAAGAATATTATCTCTTCTATTAAAAAATGCAATAACAAGTTGGCCACATTATTAACTGAATTATTTCAATATAGTTTTGAATTAAGAGTATTTATTCTACCATTATCAGTAGATGAAACAGTTTTCTACATGTTTTACCTCTACTGTTTGAGGCAAGAAGCCTGGGAAGTTAACTAGTTATAATTTCTAAAATGTCAAGAAACCACAGTTAATCAACAGTCTTGGAAGAGTCTACTACTTCTATTTGTGCCAGTTATGCAATACATGAAGCATCAACACATCCTTTGGTTCTCAGCCCTTATTGAGTCCCCTTACAGATTTCCAGCAATTCCTACATTTTGTTCCATGTTGATCCGAAAGACGTGAAATACATAGCAACAGGGAAACAAATCAAACTGCCTTTCAGCTACTGGCATATCTTCCTTCCAGAATCACAGATAATGAGCATATAGTAGAGCATTTCTACAGTAGTAGTAAGTGACAGTGGGACCATGTCAGACAACAGATATTATGCAGTGGCTGGCTGTTTCTCCTTTTGTCTTTTCGATAGGGGACATTACGTAAAGAGAAAACAAAACAAAACAAAACAAAAAACCCAACCAACCAAAAACCCCCAAACATTACATTCAGTGTCTGACTGCCCCTCTGGATTTAGTCTTTATTTCCACCTGACGCAATGCAACTTGTAGCCATCAGGGGAGCCATTAAGTGTGGCAAAGGCAGAACAGCCCTTGAGCAAATGAATAAGGGGGAAGGGAGAAGGTCGCAGGAAAGAGCTGGGAGAATAATATTCTTGCCTGGGGTGACAATGATTTAACAGGGAACATATTTTCTACTTGTAGCCAAATAGCCCCATTATTCATAACAATTTCCATCAAGAGTCATGATTGTCTCCAGGGCATCCTGAATTTAAACTGACCCAAATAACTTAGTGAGTGCAATTGAAACTCAGGTTTAAACCAGCCCAAGGTGAGCTGTCTGAGTCTAGTACAGGTAGGGCCTTATTACTACCTTAGTTTCCATCCTTTTTGCTTTGCATACGATTAGATTTCTCTAATTAGGTAATGATTATTCAGTGTCTCTTTGCTTTAGGGAGCTGACTTGCCCTGAGTACCTCAATGTTACTGCAGAAAGCTCCTGAGAGTGCAGAAAGACAACCTTCTGTAAGTCTTGCTCTTTCTCACAAAGCTGCAGAGAAATGTATTTGTGACTACAAGGTCGATGGTAGCACACCTTCAATTCCTTGGTCAGTACTCAGAATAAGTTGAAGAAGTGTAAAAATAAGTGAGCAATCCTATTCGCTCAGGCTGACTTTGTTATCCTAATGATATTGGGGAGTTTTTACATTTTCAGTTGCCACCACTGAAGGAGAGAGTCACAAATCATTCTATATTTCAGTATACATTATCCAAGTAGGACATATTTCAGTCCACATGGAAAAATGAAGCACCACCTAACAAGTCACAACAGAGTTAATAGCATATGACTACAGTGATTTTTAAAGCAAAGAGTTGCTACTGAAGGATATACAATGGTGAATATTCTTTGTGATAGTCTAAGTTACATCTTGTTGTATATCCATAAGTAGTAGAAAAATACTGGAAAATATATTTCATGAGTCCAAAACTTGTGCATCTCTATTCTTGTGTTTCCGATTAGCATGGAGGTTTGGAATAGAATGGCTGTATGCTTAAAAAGTTTGTGATTGTTTTTCTTATTTCATCTCAAGTTTGATTTCACAGGGGAAGAAAAAAAAAGATACTATGTGTAAAGAACTAAGATAAAATTATTATTTTTATACTGCCACTTTTCTCTGAGGCTATAAACTATTTTAGGCACTAAATCTGCCTGACTTTACAAACACTGCCCAAACTCCAGAATATAAATATGTTTTAATATATCAAATATTCAACAGCCAGCAGTGTGGAGCATATTGTATGGGGAAGCCTTTCCCTATAGCTAATATATACACTATTTTTCACATCTACAGATAAACAAAGCTAATATGTTTGTCTACAGCAAGTTATTAAGAAAACCTGGTTCTGAAGATATTAATTTCCATTTTAAATGGTATACGAGTTCAATTTATGAAAGCAATAACTTAATGGTTTAACATGTGACCTCAATTATGAAGACTTGCATCCCAAGGAAAAGAAAAAGAAACCTTAGAAACTGAATTTCAACTTACAAACAAACTGTAAAATACAAAAATATTTTATACATAGACACTCGTTCTTCCAAAGACTATTTATTTCATTTTTCATGATGTAGATAAATGTTTTCTAATTAAATTCATATCAAACTGAAATTTAAATCTACACAAGACTTTTTATAGTCCTATTACCAACAAGACAGTATCTCAAAGGCAAACTTAATTAATCAGAAATATTGCACACACACAAAATACCCATCATTTTCTGTTTGATGTATGCAGAATTTGCATTTTCATTCTTCTGTTCATTTGTACTACTTGATGCATCCAAACAGATGAAATGCTACAAACTATAGAGTAAGAGTCTTATTCTACATAGAATACAAAAAGGAAAAAAAGAAAAAAAAAAAAAGTTTTATTTTTGTTATTATTATCCTTTCCAGACAGGACAGAATTTTGAAGATGCTGTTTCAAAAGTCAGTCATAAAAGAAGATTCTTTCTTTCTGACCTTATTACAATACAGCAGAACTTAGCATATACATTATGTACTTACATAAGCACCATATATGTACATATATCCTATATTGAGAGTATACATGGACCTAAATGTAAATCATAGGAATACTCTTACCCAAATAAAGGTGTTACATTTTCCAGTCTAAGAAATCATATATAGTTCCTTGACATTATCTCAGACATCTGCTATTGGCACTAAGATTTGGTAGCTTGGTGTTTATTTGGAAAGATAATTTTGCTAAAAGATGGATGGAGCACCTTTGAAAAATGAAGAACAAAACTAATGTTTTGTAATTTTAAATAAAAACGTATCATATAGAGCATATTCACTTTCTTCTAGAACTTGGCCTATTTATTTTTACACACTGTATTTTAAACAATCATTTTTCAACAATATATCTATATATTTAGGCTTTTTCAATGTGACAAAATACAGTGACATAAAAAGTCTTCTTTCACTCTATTAATACATAAAATGCATAATAAACTCCTTTCCAGTAGGCTTAGTGAGATATATATATATATGTATATGTGTACATACATATATATGGAGACAGAATGGGAGGTACAGACAGTTTGTTACATACAAAGTCTGTACTAATTACAGTGTCTGTAAGTTAGAATACCTACACCCATATGTGTATATTTTTGAAAAACTATTCTATTTTAAAAAGATTAACAGATTACTGGAAAATTTAAGATTGCTTGCTTGAAATTTGACAAGGCTACGTTACTACAGAGCATGGCTGTCTTCAGGTGACTGATGAGATATGATGAGAACATTTGAGTTTAGCGGCCTGTGAGTCCATCCTGGCAGTGCTTTACTCTTTCTGCATATTTTGGGCATAATTTAGAAGAAGTCAGGAGCCCACCTTCTTTTATAACTCATATCAGCCTGTACTTTAGAAGGCAAAGACATGCAAAAGACAAGAATTTCTGACTTACTACTTAGATCTGTTACAACCACATTCTACAACATTTAGTAAATTGCTTGAAATGGGTGGAATTAATTACTTTATGTATTCTTAAATTCCTTTCTATAAAAAGCTTGGATATAAGAATATTTCCACTTTTTCTCACAGTTTAAATCACTAGGAGTGAAAAAATTTGCAAACCATTCTGACAAGTGAATCAATACCAACTTCCCCAAAGAGAGACAAGCGCAGCAGCTAGAGATGATCCTAGGGGAGGTAGAAAAGACATGAGAGCTTGCTTCAGTGTGATGGTATGTGTTCCTTCTGAAAATATAATGTTTATGGCTTTATTTTATACTTTGAGGCAACCCTGCTGTGACAGGAAACCTAGCAAACTAAAACTCCCACATTTATGTTGAATCTCTAGCTGCTGGGATTAATTTCTTCATCACTCAGGTCCACTACTTAATTTGCATAGTATTCTCATTTTCATTCTACTAGTAATAAAGCCATATTGATTAACAGAATGAAAAAAAGTATATTCATGGTTGTGTTTATACAATAACTATCTTAAATAAATTCAAATTTGAGTGGAATTTTGCATTTTGCTAGAAAAGGTCTTCTTATTACAAATGCTGCAAATACTGTAACAGCCTTACTTATTATACTCTTTCCTGTCTTTGTTTATGTTTTTATTTTTAGAGGGAAAAATAAGCTAGAGAAGTACTTAAACTTGCTTTCTGAAGGCAGTGAAAATGAACACATGCTGGGATTGAAGATTTGGATATGTACATGAGAAGAGCATGCATGACACAATTCTCAGCTATCCTCCATGGTCTCGTCCCTGGGGGTCACTCATGTGAACGGAATGTACATCTTTCTACCCCACCTAAGTGGCACTTAGGGTGAGAATAAATGCAAGAGAACCTTAATTGTGCACGAAGCTGTACTAAAATTGAACCCTTGTTTTGCAAAAATAAAAAGCCTCTAAGCCACTCAGCCAAAGTGCAGATTTCTTAACACCGTGGCTTCTTTTTGTTTAATTTGTATTCATTTACCCCTATGTTCTGTGCGTCCTCCTCTGAAGAAATATTTGTAAATGCTAAGAGGAAGGTCAAAGTCATAGTGTAAATATTCACAATAGATGTAATCTGTCATGGGGCAGAAATCACAGAAGCATAGAATGGTTTAGGTTGGAAGGGACCTTGGAGACCATTCAGTTCCAACTCTCCTGCCAGGAGCAGAGACACCTTCCAGAGACCATCACAGAGCCCCATCCAGCCTGGCCTTAAACACTTCCAGGGATGGGGAATCCACAGCTCCTCTGGGCAACCTGTTCTAGCATCTCACCACCTCCTAGAAATCTGAAAGAGTCCTAAAGATCACTGAATCCCCACAACAGAATGCACACAGAATTTAATTTATGTGTAAATCTTGTGTTGGCTAATTTTTCGTTTGATAAATTTTTTACCCTGTACCAGTAAACTACTGAGAGTAATTATAATATCCTCTAAATTAGCTCACATTAAACCCACCAAAACCAGGTTATTGTTAGTGTACCATTTTCTCTTAACACGGACACAAGATTTTGAGAGTTTTAAAACAGTGACATAGAGGTATTTATAGATAAAGTTTTTATATGAACAATTCTTTCTTCATTGTTACTTTGCTTTTTTTATTTCACATTAAGAAAAAAAAAAAGTCGAGATGGATTTGTCCATGGTTTGGGTCTTTTTCATTAAACCAGTGACAAAAAGAAGTGGGAATTTTGAATCCTAATTGGCAAAGTGATTAGAAGAAAAAAATCATTAAAAGTTCTCTGATCTGAAAAGCAGACAAGTTTTCTAAGAAGTCTGCAGACTTCAAAGGGAAACCTGATCCAAGTGTGCACCATATTTTAAATTGAGACAACTTCAAACTGGGGATTGTGTATACAGAGAAAATGACAGAAAGACAAATCTGCTACTTAGGTCTTACTTTGTTAAAATTTACTCATATGAAATGCTCTGATCTATTGGAGAATCTGCTGCTAAGATCCTAGGATTCTATATCCATACAGCTCTATGATCCTCTAGCTAGAGGGACCACTGTAAGCCTCTCTAGAACTCGGGGTCATTTCACACTAGTGACTCTTGGCACTTGGTGGCATGGAGATGACTGAGCCCTTGCCATGGAGGGGCAGCCCCCAGGATAACAGATTGGAGGGGCAGCCCCCAGGATGACAGATTGGAGGGGGCAGAGCAAAGGATGCTGGAGAGGACAAGATGGTCAGGCAGCCAAGCCATGCTCCTGGGCCTCCCAGCAGAAGGAAGACTATACAAGAATTTCCTTAGAGAGGAAGATGAAGGCAGGAGTTCGTTGCCTCTGGCAAAGTCCAGAAGAGATTTTACATGAGAGTGAAGGCCAGGGAAGAAGTCAGTCCTAGCATTTCCCCTTCTCTGAATTAGAAGCTCAGCATGACCCCAGCCTGGGGCAACAGCAGTTGGCCCCAGCAGGAAGAAGGGAGGTTCCATGTTTGATGGCTCTCAGACCAGAGCTTCCCACTGGGAAAGCAGAGATCTGAACATAGAGTCACTGGGGCCACAATTTCCCACAGGTGCTGTGCCACATCCCACACTCAGGGAGGTTGGGTCCACATCTCTGCACTTCTGCAAGCCACTACAGCCAGCCCTGCCAGTGTTACAAGTGGTCATTAAAAACAAAAAACAGCTGAGGAGTTGATAATCTGTTGATTATATATGTATTTTAGTTGCTAATTCCTCCTGAAGCTCAGGCCCTACTACTTTTGCTGCTTCTGCTAGCACTGCTAGTTGGAGCACAGCTAATATTAATTCCATGTCACTACTGGATCTTCAGCATCCTGAATACTCAGTGGTAATCCCATTTCCTCATCCTAACATAGTATCCATTTCTAAGCTGCATCACAAGAAAGGTGCTCTGTATGATTCTTAGAAATGGGAGACTAAAAGTATGTTTACACATTACCATACTACCAGCTATGCATTCTAAATTTCAGACGTGCAACCCACTTGTGAATTACTGTATTCAGACCAACAAGAGTGTTTGTCTTACCATAAGGAGAGGGGCAGGGAACAGCCTATGCCTGCAACTGCCCTTTCTGCCTGCTATACTGAACTGCTCCCAAAACAGTCATCTCTGGGGCTGAGACAGATTTCTTTTGACCCCAGTTGGTGTTGCTATTGTGAAGTTCTTATCACTACAGACTGAAATGTCACTTACCATTAAAACCTGAAATGGCACTAGTGGAAGTTATCTAGCTACTCAACACTGTAAGACAAATGTTTCTACCTGCACCTCTCACAGCAAGAGATGACAAACAGGTATTTCAGAACATGATTCATCTAGTTTGTTTTAGACACCTACTTCAGGATGCAACAAACCTTACCCAGGAAGGCAATATATCTCTCCTATAACTCTAAAGGGACTCCATGAGATTAACTCAGATTTAAACATCAACATATGGTCAGATTAATTCCACCCCCTCAAGTCTTCTGGCTTTTGACTTAGGTCTTTTCTTTTAAGTCACTGGCAAAACATTAATTATAGAAATAGAGGATCCGGACTTAAGTGATATCTGTACAAACCCAGGAAGTACTTAGCATAGGCTGACTTGAAAGAGAGATTTTAAACTTAAAAAAAACCCCAAAACAACCAAACAAAAATATTTCGCACAAAAGTGTTGCTCTTTTAACTTTTATTTTTTTAACCTTTATTTATTTTTCTGCTTTCATCTTTTTTCACAACTTAATGTTTTAGCTGAATATGTTTCCAGCTATTGGTGTTACCTGTTCAGCACTTTTGGGAATCCAAACAGTTAGGAAGAAGTCTAAATATAGATTAAAATCATTTTAGTCTCAAGAACATATGTTTTTAGCATTTTGTACTGAAGAATTGTCAGAAAAAATCACAGATTAGACTTGAGAACACTAATGTAGAAAATCTTTCATTATTTAATTATATACTATTCTTAAATTTCAGATATAGTGTTATCTTATTTTTTGGATTATCTACATCTCTCTAATTTTTCAATATCCATTACATTTCTGCTTAATAAATAAATATGCAATCAAATATGCAATTACTGTAAAATTCTGGTCTCGTTCTCTCAGGAAACCATGACAACATCCATATTAATTGGCAACATGATTTTTCAGAATCTGTATGCCCCTAAAAAGGCAGGAGAAATGAGATGGTAACGCAGTAATAATATTCATAGAGCATCTTTGGTATTTCCTAAATCTGCTATCTTGAAGAAGAAGTCTCCATTAAGTGGCCCTAGCAACAAACAGAGACTTGAGGTACCCTGGATCACATGGGAGTTGGAATGCTAAGCCTGATGCCTGCTTTAAATGAGTGAAATGTCACTTTCTGTCTAAAGGGAGAATTTTAGGTTCATAGATAATGCCTCTTTCCTAAATTACCGCTACTAGGAGACCAGACTGAAAAGAAAAAAAATTTCAAGCCATTCATTCATTAGCTGATTTTTTAGTTGTAAACTTTGTTTCGACCTATTTGCAATAATAAAGGGAATTTTCTCTCTGATTTTTTTTTATTTTTTTTTATTTTGAACTCAACATGTTTGAGATACAGCTTTTCACAAGTTCTCCATAGCAAATAATCTTTCAAGAACCTAACACTCAGTCTCTGGTGTGAAATCTCATAGCTCATAAGGCAGTTCCTCTATTATTAGCACTACTATTAGTTTGTATCATGCATTTTAAAGAAATATTGCCTGTTAGGCTGATGGTAAACACTTATAAAATACCTAGAGGATAAGAATAAAAAGCAATGGAACATGAGTTTTTTATTTCCTTTTTTCCCCATTCTCTAAAACTTTCTGAAACATGTAAGAATTATATGAAGTTCTCTCAGATTCAGTACTCCAAATCTGCTAAGCTTCTTTCTAAAAGGAGGAAAAAATAAGGTAGGAGTATTTATTTGTTTGTTTGTTTTTTGTATATGTAGTGATAGAGGGTATTTGTGTGTGAGGTTGTAGGGTCATAGAAACAAGCTGGCCTACATTTTATATTTGGATTCATTTAAAATAAATCTATTTGCCTGAACAAAAATGGTTTCCCAATGGTCTTTTCTCATATACTTCAGGGGAAAATGAGAAAGACAATAAGAGAAAATGAATCAAAAACTCCAACACTGTTAGTTTCAACTTATTAGCCACTTCAACAAACATTTTTCAAGCAAATTTCACATTTTTCAACTATATTTCCCCATGTAAACTTGGTTCTCCTAATATACTAATATATTCAGTTCTCCTAATATATATTAGGGTCTGATTAAATGAATCCATTTGCGTAGATAAACTTGACTTTATTGGTGCATAAACAGTCATTTAAGACAACAACATCTTTAAAATTAAAAAAAAAAAAAAAGGCAGGTTTTTTTTCCCCCAGTGATTGTAGGTGCAAATGCTGCCAAAATTGTCTGCAAGGACCCATGCTGCCTTTCAGCTAGATGTTTCCTTGGCAGCAAAGTCGATGTAACAGACAATGTGAACTTTCCTCATTTATTTCCATGCAAAGTCAGCCAGATCCGCTTTAACACTTTTCATTAGCAGTTTAAGATAGGCTGGCTGATTGCAAACTGAGGCAGATGGCAAATGCAAGCAAGCAAGTTCTGCTGGCCCTGGTATGTGGCAAATAACCTCCAGTGGCAGTTTGAATGGATAGCTGAGTTTGCAGCTTCCCTAACTGCTCCACAAAGGATTGCAATGATCTGTGTTTACCCACTCCACGATGGAAGCAATATGCAATTTGGTGACTCGAGCTGTGCTGCCTTTCTGGTTTGTAACCTGCATCAGGACTGTCTCTGGCAATTAAGCTACATTTTAAAATATCACCTTGCTTCCACAGACATGAAAAGCATGATGTAAGATGTGCATCTAAGTCCACAATCCCATTGCTTTAAGAATATCACAAAGTCAATTCTCTTAAGATATTTCCCAGCCCCTCTTTCATTTTGCAGAATAGGGCATATAGAAATGCTAAGCCAAGAAGGAAGCTGAGACTAGGATATTACACACTGAGAGTCCCTGGGATGTATTAAAAACATCTAGTCAAACATACATCTAGAACATGGGGCTGGATTCATCCACAAGACTGCTTTCACTGACTGCCAGTTTTAAACAGATTTCCCTTTTAACAACATGCAAATGAACTGCTTTCCTCAAAGCCAAAAGAGTGTTCCATGAAAGCAAAATCCACCCCAAAAATTACAAAAATGAGGTCAGTACTTTGCCAACAGTTAACATTTTCCATCATCTGGCTTCCAGCCAGTAGATGGGGTCCAGGAGACAGGTCCTCTTCTATCTGCATAGTCCCATGTCCAGTGACTGAGTCCTCACAAGCAGCCAGGCCCATTTATTATTTTTTTAATAGTTTCCCATCTCTTCAACAGCTGAAAGGGATCTTTCTGATCTCCAGTGCAGCTTTGCATATCATGATAGTATTTTCAAGGATACATTTTATTCATCAGACAGTGGATATCTGAGAGTTAAGATTTTAGGTACGATCGTGGATTGACTTCATATGGGATAGGTGCACATCAGCAAGTAAATCCAAGAAGGTTTGGAAAGTTTGAGGACAGAGGATGTTCTATCAGCACAAAATGCACTTACTGATAAGGGAAAGACTGGTTTCTTTTTAAATACTGAAAACGCTGTGGTTTAGTGACAGAAAGTATTATTTGTGTTAATTGATTCCTGAATTAAATTGGATTTCAGGGAAAATGATGACATTAAAGGAGTCAATTGTTATTCAATACGCCTGCAACTTGCAAAGCTCTTTGAAATATTATCCTGGCATCTTCATCATTTGTGTAATATTATAAATGCAATAGTTCGGGTTTGTCATCTTTTATAATATTGCTAATTCCCTCATTTTGTACTCAAACAGTTTCAATTTAAAATGGAAGTTGTATTTCCTTAACCTTATAATTATATATAAACAATGCTGTAATTCAACAGTCTTAGTCTCTTTATCCTGCAAACAAGATATGACAGAGGCCCATAAAATATGAATGGTAAAGATAAAATTATTAGAAAATTACTTCCATACAATACGAGCATCCATCTGTCTTAAAAAATCAGAAAAAAAGTAGTATTTCACATCAGCTTAAACTACAGGACATATTGTCACAGGATGTTGTGGATACCAAATGCTTATGTGAGTTCAAAGAGATTACACCGATTAATGAAAGGAAATCCCTCATAGGCTACTAAACACAAAAATATGGCCTGTGCCTCAGAAATTCAATGAGCCACAGATTACTGGAAGCTAAGAGGGAATATGCTGGGGTTTTTCTGCCATATGTTTACCCTGCTCGTATTCTCTTCTTTAGGTATCTGTTAATAGCTATTAACTGGAGATAGGATATTTTATAGGATAACCTTTGATCTGAACCCACTTTTGCAATTCTCTGTTTACAAAGCAAATACACAAGCACTATAAAATAAAAAATTCAAACAAGATATTAATCTTTTACATAGTTATCCTAGTGCAGAACTAGAAAATAAGCATGTGACAACTGGAAGGTCACACTGCTTGGTTACAGATCAAATTTGATGTTGATAATTGCTTATTAAAAACATACATAATCAATTAAGAGCACTATGCTTTATGAAATTAAAGCCATGTTAACATTGTAATACAGAGCTTCCTTTGATCTGAAATGCTTGGCTTCCTTTATACCAAGCCACAGCACGAGCACTGTTCAAGACACAGAGCTCCCTTAGGAGATGGTTTTCACAACTCCGCCGGTTCACATTTCCAACAGCATATATCTCCTGCACTGTGTCAACCACACTGGCAGCCAAAAGAAATTTACTACAAGTTGATCTATGCAGTTCAGAGATCAGGATTTTCATAAATTTTTCTTGGCTGCCAGCACAGTGCCCACAGCAGAATCTACGCACTAACTTGAGGACAAGTACATTGCACAAGACACTGTATTTGCATCAGGTCCAAGAAGCTTTTACTTGGCAATCTACAAATAGCATGGTACAAAGTGACAGGTTTCTTTGTTTGTTTTCTTGTTATTGCCTCCAAACTTGAATAATTTTTTGAATGCTGTAGAGTTAACAAAAATTAAACAAAACTGAATTCTTGAATTTTGTTTTCCCAAAGACGGAGTTTTATGCATACACAAGTTACAAATACCCCATATGTATGTAAGTACTCTGCCCTAACATTCTCCTTATATGTCACTGTACACTAAAACCATCTACTACTTCTGTAAGGGAGTTCCACTTGTTATTATTTATCATATGCTCTTTGATGGAAGACCTATTTTCTGCAGAATTTCAGTATGGTACAGTATCTACCCTGGTAAATTTGTTACAGAGGTAAAAAAGAACATATTTTAGTTTGACTTCTATCTCTCTTGCTGATATGAAGATAACAGTATCAAATTACCACTACTGATCTACTGTGTTTATCTACACTTAGTTTTTGCCAAATATTTTTTGCTGCTGGAAGACACAGTTCTGTGGTCACATTTTATCCAGTAATTGGTACATTACATATCATGTCTAATGTGCTTGAAAACTAAGCTCCCAAGAAATCCTTGTTTTCCCCAAGCACTTCTAAATCATGCCATTTTTAAAAAGCTGCACTTGTGCAAGTAGGTCAATCTTAAATTAATCTAGTTAAAAGTAGTGCACTCTCAATTTAAACTGGTTTAACACTCCCTTAAATGGGTTTAGATGCATTCAGTAACTTCCCAGAAAAAAATAACAGCTTTAAAAAAGGTTTAAACTAACTTAAGTACATGTAGACAGACAAATGTGAAATCGATTTTGATAAACCAGTGCAATAAGGCTAAAAAGATGTTCCTTTCAGTTTCAGTACAGAAACACAGGACATAAGACATGATTTTTCTTCAAGCTACTAGAAAATTTACGAAGACAGTAGCTATCCCAGATGCTCACTAGCAGTGACTTTGAATTTCATCACAGTCTATTTGAAATATTTGAAATATTGCCATTGAAGAAAATACTTTGAAAAAGGTTTTTGTCAAAAGTTTTGACAGTACAATATCTCCAAATTATTGCCACTTCTAGGAAGAAGTCATTGTCCTTTTCTGGATTTAGATACATCATTCATTGTCCATAAATTTTTAATTTAAAAACAATGAGAGTATATATCACCTAAATGGACTGGAGTCATGGGAACAAGGAAATCTCTTCCCAGTCTCAAGACTGGTATATTAAGGTTTCTTCCTCTTTCTTTTTTCTTGTCTTTTTTTTTGTTTGGTGTTTGGGTTGTTGTGTTTTTTTGTTGTTGCTGTTGTTGGTTTTTTTTTTTGTTGTTTTGTTTTGTTTTGGGTTTTTTTTGTTTTGTTTTGTTTGGGGGGGGTGGTTTTGTTTTTTTTTTTCCATTTCCAGTTCTTAAGTTCAAAAGAAAATAAGAATTTAATCTTTTTCTTAAAAGTGCTGATTTTTCAGATATCTACTTATGCAACATGATTTCTATCTCCTGCTTATTCCTTTACCTTTTTACATCTTTAAGTCTATGCATTGTGAAACATTTTCCTGTAAAATCCTATCTATTTTGATTTGCTGTTCCTGAACAGTGTTTTTTCTTCTGCTGCTGTATCTGCCAAGCACTACCAGAATAACCTGAGCTTTAATTGAGACTGCCTAGGAGAAGAAGATACTTTCTAAGGTGCATGAAGAAACCATCCTGTCCCAAATAATTAAAAAAGCTAAGGCTCTTATCTCACCTGAAGTCTAGATTGGCAGATCATAAAGGAAATGGGAGTCTACTGTAAGTAAAAACAGACTACTCCCACGGGAACTTGAAAAGCAGCTGTGCTAAAAGGGAAACTAGAAGATGAGAGCTGACTGAAGGAAAACTACAGTCCAATACACACACTTTGCATAAAGTATTGAAAGAATAGCATTCCCTTTCCTTATTAAAAAAAAGGCAGAAAAGGAAAAAAAAGAAAAAAGTGCATAATATTTTATCCTCCAGTATCTCTCTCATTCCCTGGCAAAAGAAATCCTGTCCCTGCTTCCAATGCTTCCCTGTGATGGTTAATCTATTGTCCTTCTTACTGGCAATATTTCTAGGATCACCTGCAGCACCATGAATGGAAATTCAGAGAAAAGACCACCAGAGCTCAGCTGGAGTTAAGGTACCAGCTGTACTCCGCTTACAGGGTATTATGAAAGCAAAGAAATATATCCTTGCAGAAAGCCTGCAAGTGTAAAATTGTATGACAGGAGGTTTTTTCCTGAGCGACAGGTCCATTAGTCTTTACTCCTACAAAAGCCTCATTCATTCATTCATTCTTCAGGATGAGGGAGGAGTCAAAGCACAGACCTCTTTGCAGAACATGATTGATAAGACAACATAGCATTGAAGTGAGAACAAAGGAACGCAGCAATGCACTGTGCAGATGATGTATTTCTATTGCAACTGTCCTTGGAGTCTAGAGTATTATTAATGCAAAGAAAAATACAAGAAAATCAAACATGATATGAAAAAAACCCCAACAAAACACCAAATCAAACAAAAACCTGAAGTATGAAAACACTGCAATTAAGTAGTCAGAATAAATAGCTATAGTAATCAACTATACTCAGAATACTGATTCTGTATATGATTCCTTATTTGGAAAGAAAATTACTTAAAAAAACCCCAACAGTTTATGACAGCATTTCATTAAGTTGCCTCTCTTTTCTGAGATAGATGGCACATAAACTGTTTTCATTAGAACAGTACAAGGTGAAGAATGAGGCTAGGACTTTTCCAAAGGACCTTATTTTTGCATTCTTACTGCTAAGTAAACAAGTTGCTCTGAGTTTTTGAATCTCTCTGGGATACTGGAATAGGAATCAGAGAAAATCAGCCCCTTGGGGTGAGAGTTAGTTTAAAAATAAAAATAAATCATCAAATCTTTTTCCCATTCTACTGGATTTCAAATAATATTACATGAAGATGACTACTAGACTATTGGAGCAATGGATCTTAAAACTGACACTCACCTGGGAAAAATGACTCATAGCTAATGTCACATATATATTTTCTAATCTTCTGCTTTTCAGTGTTCTGAGACAGCTCAAAATGATAGGAAGCCTAAGAGAGCTGTAAGTCTTTCTTTCCTGTCAATCCCAAAAGGCATGTTTGTCTTCTTTCTCCCCCTGGAAATTTTTCCCAGGCACAAAAAAAAACCCAACCAAACAAACAAAAAACCCAAAAACAAACAAACAAAAAAACCCACCAACCAAACAAAAAAAACCCCAAACAAACAAACAAACAAAAACCCCAAAAAAACCCCACAAAAAAACCCCAAAACTCCAAAAACAAACAAACAAAAGCCCCAAACTAAACCAAAACAGAAACAACAAATAATACCAAACAAACCAACAAATAAAAACAAACCAACAACAAAAAAAACCTAACCCAAATAAGACCAAAGAGTCCCAAAACCTGCATGATCCTCCAGGATTCCTAAACACAAGCTAATCAGTAAGGCAATGAAGAAAGCCTGGCCTACCTGATAGCTAAAAGTCACTAATCAGTCAAACAGGCGCTCTGCATTTTCAGATGAAATGCACAGATATTGCTGTTTCTAGGTTTACAGTGAGAGGGGAGTTTTTGCTGGACAACAACTACGACCTATGAACCATGGTTCCCATCACTTCCACAATGAAACTAGAAGCTGTCAAAATTCTTCAGAGGACTTGCATTGGTAAGATATTTTTATCATGTATTTTCAAAAAATCTTCCATTTCTTTTACTGTGAATATTGTATCAGGACTATGTGTCTCCCAAAAAGGTATTTATGAGCACACCGAAGTACATAAGTTATTAAATTTGCAGAAAAAATTTCCAATGACAACTCTTAAACCTGCGTGATATAGATAGCAAACTTTGTTATTATAAAAGTTCAAAGTTCTAAGATACATAAAAGCACAGTTTTAGGCATAGCACCAATTTACTTTCCCTAGATTTTTTTCATTAAAATATATTGAAATTCATTAATACAAGCAATAGCTTTTGAAAATTTTTCTACAAAACTCAACCTCAAAAGTCATATAAAGAAATAAGTGCCATTTTGCACTATGAGAATTGTTTAAGTTAAAGGAGAATGAGACAAGCAGAAGTTCATTCACTTTTATACAAGGAGTGGAACTGCTCCAAAAGAGTTACCCAATTAAACTGACATCCTGACTTCAATGTACACACACCTGTAGATTTACCCGAGTGCTTGAAGCAATAGCTCCAAAACCACTAAACATTATATGTGGTGCTGGTCTCCAACCAACATAAAACACCTGACACATAAAATCACCTTCATTTACCCCCACCCTCAGCTGTGACTGATGATGCACCTGAACTGCACAAACAGAGGACTCCCACCAGTGCTCCTTTGAGCTAAATGTGTGAAGAGGGCAAATATGAGCTGTGCAGTACCACAGTTTTTGCTAAAGTAAGAATCTAGGGCCTGTGTCACAAGAAAGAAGTGTCTTGAACCTATTGCACAACTGAGGGCTTTCACAGTGCCATACACAGCTCTTGCTTCAACTGGCTCTGGCACAGCAGAAGTATTGCACCAATGGAATAGTCACAACACCATATTTATACTCCTAAAATGCTAAATTAAGGTTTTGTTGCAGACTCCAAATACTACAAAGGCTACAAATACTGCTACATAAAAAGCTCTGAATTTTACTTGGAAGATCGCAGGTGAGATGTGGAAAGAACAGGAACTAGATAAAGCCTCTCATCATTCCCAAATTCAGTGCAACATTGAAATAAACAGTCCTGCACTTCTTGTCCTCTATCATCTTTTGTATGCCAGAAATATCCTATCTGTGTATCTGTGCATCTTCTTTTGTGCATCATTGTTTGCTGAAGAGCTGTCTCAAACTTCATGTAACTTTGGCTTAGAGAGATCTACCAGGAAAACTGAGGCTGCTTGGAAACAAAACCTGTCACAACATCAAACACAGAATATGTCTATAGAAAATCACTTCTTTGACAGTCTTGTGCAGAGATGCAGTTAGACTTAGCTTTAAATTAGCATTCCCAGATAATGGCAGTGATTAAGTCACATCACCTTAGAGCTTTGCAATGGCCAGATTGTAGTTGTGAAGAATAACTTTAAAGGGTATATTTAGTCTTTATTTGGTAAATTTTAGGTGTGTCAAATGCTCTGCAGTCATATATTTGACTATGGGGAATGTACTGCTTAAGTAAATTGAACATGTTAAAATCAACAATTCCAAAAGACATTTAAAACTTTTTGAGAAACGCCAATTCTGCTCTTGGAATGGCACATTTAAGATCTGCTTTTAAATGCTGCCACTGTATCATCACAGATACAAACTGAAGATTAGGTTTTATGTACACTGGTATCCACAGAACTGGTGGATAGCTGGAGTAGTTCTTAACCTCTTATATCACTGCTAAAGAATATTCCACATTTTCCCTAAACCTAAATAAGATTGACATGCTAAAAAATGTAAAACTAAAGTAGTTTAGGTAAATATTCACAAGTACAATATTTGAATAATCATGAAGTTTCCTAATAAGAATTCAATGTTTTTCAAGCAAAACATGTTTTCATACTGCATTACATTCAGATACTTTTCTGCCTTGGATTCAAAGAGATCGATCAACCGAATATATTTCAAAAGTAATGTTAACCAAGGAAAGAAAACCATGTGACTTTAGGAACAGGGGAATATGAAAGTAGTTCTGTTAGCTGAAAATTCATGCCACTTACGTATATTCGTATATTGTTTAAATATATGTTTATATACGTATATTGTTTAAAATTAAATCCTCTCTTACCATCATGATTGGGATTTCCCAAAGTCCATGGCTCATCTGAGTCAAAATGAGTGTCTCCCCCAATTCCTGGGCCAGGAAAATATGCATGAGCTAAAAATCCTCCCTCCCCATCAAAGGGAGAACTGTCTCCATGAAAACCTGATGCAAAAATGATAGTAATATCCACATCTCTCTTGCCGTTTTCTAATTCAATATAAGGAACTTCTTCAAATGTTAGAGGAGTTACATTCTGCCACACATCGAAGGCACGGCGAATGGCTTTACGGGTTTCAGCATCACCTACTTTTGGAGTGACGTTCTTTATGCTGAAAGAAAGAGAAAAACATTACATAGATTAAATTCAACACAGCGGTGACACTGCTTATAACCATCTCCCCCTAATTATTATAAGCTCTGTGCTTTTAATAAAACACATTAGTTCTGGCATTATATACTTTAAGAAGAGTATTTTTAAACAAGCTGGTGCAGAATTATGGTGTCAATCTGTATAGCCCTTTAAGCTAGAACTTATTATGTTAGTGAGCTTACTCCCAGCAGTACAAAAAAACCTCTTATATTTAGAAGATTAAAAATATATTAAATTGAAAAATTCTTAACAGTGGGATAACCAGATTAATCAACCACTGACTGTTTACCTCCTGGACCACAATTAGAATCCATCACAGCTAAAGAATGTCATGTTCTTTCTGATCAAAAGAAAAATGTTTTCAGTTAAATGAAATTTTTACTTATTAGTGAGTTCATTAACAAAAGCAGAACTCCATACTGTGACCACCAACCAGTATTCACAAAGCCTTATTGCTTTTGCAACTGGATAAATTCCTTATCAGAAACAAAGCCTTTTGACTTCAGTACAGGCTAAGATGTCCTTTTATGATCTGATTACATCTGCAAATCTTGCATAAAACTGTAGAATCCATCAGAGAAATCATTTTATAGAAGAGCTAACTCAAGACTATGTATTTAAACAGAAATTTCAGTCCCCACTGCTTCTTCAAGTGACATACACATGAAAAAAGCAAAAAACCCATCAGAATTGAAGTTTACTCTCATAGTTAATAAATTATAGTGAAATCATCTTTAAAAACATCTTTATTTTCATTATTCAATTCAAGAAAATAATGCCAATAATAAATTTCAGACCTATCCAATTTTCTGCATCATTTCCACTCAATTCATATGGGCAGCAAAAACTCTGTTAGGTTTGTGTTTGCTCTGAAACTGCTGCAATCAGATTCTCTTTGTTCACTTGACATGCGCACGACTGAATGTCTGCACAAATTTCAGAAATGTACAGTACATGTAATATTTTTGTCAGTTTACACAGCATGGCACATTAAAGGAGAACAAATATACTTCCATGAATAAACCTCAAATGATTGATTTGTTTGGTACATTAAATGTGCTTGATTATATGGTATTTATGTTTATATAAATGGAAATAAATCTTTCAAGTGTAATTTTATAGATTTTACTTCATATATACATTTTTTTCATAGCTTCATGTAGAAAACATAAAGCTACCTCTTTGGACTTCCACCCAAAAAGATTTTATTGTATTGAGTCCAATAGTCCTGTCTAACCAAAGCATAATTTTCTAGCTGGTATATATGTTCCAAAGAGATATCAACACGGGCTGTAAGATACTACAATGTAGAGAATACACTGCTTCCCTTGATGTTTTATTCCAAAGGTGATTTAACCAATCAATTCTTCAATACTTGTGCCTATTCTATTATTTCCCAGACTTGTATTATGGTTCTTGTTCTGCCTTTCTCTCTAACATGCATGAGCTTCAAAAATTTTCCCCCTATACAAAGACATTTAAAAGACATTTCTGCACTGCTAAGTCATTACCTTCTTGTTGTCTCTAAGAAATAAAAATTTTTGAACTCTTTAAATCTCTGGCTAGAAGACGTTTTCTCCAGTCTATCAAATATTTTCTATGGTTTTTATTCAATTCAACCCAATTTTAAAATTTTCTTTTAAAACTGGCTCTTTCAAACTATAAAGTACTGCAGTACTGATCTTGCTGTCAGAGAGAAAATGTCCTCTGATATGTAGGCATGACATTACATCATGTAAATGTCATGTGACATTAAAGTGCTTTCTATGATGCCCTTTCATAATTATTTGCTCAGTAGTAATTTTATGATCAATGTTGCATTGCTTTTTCTGTGATTAAAAAAATATTGGACACACTGGACCAAAACTCAGCCCTTGCAGAACCCCTCTCTGAAAGCTCCCACCTTTGAGAATCAGGTTTTTTGAGATGTTTTAATTAGCAAATTCATAAACTACTATCTGTGGCCCCTGAGAAAGTACAGCGTTTTGGAACCTGTCCTGTGACACGAAATAAAAAAAAAAAAAACACATCACAGTGGCACACTTATACTGCCACTACCAAAAACTTCACTGTTGCTATGTTAAGAATACAAAGTTGGCAGATGTGCCCTTAGTCAGTCCTGCTGTGTGCTCCCTAAGGCACGTGTATGGCCTCAAGCAGAGCTCTTTGAAGGATTAGAGCCTCTGTTATTTGCCATGTATAAGGAATATGGCAAATGAATCAACAGGCTCTCATAGAAAACAGAGCATGTCTAGAAAAACTGAAATATTGATATAGAAAAAGTTCATCTGAAATATGCAGCTTTTGTTTTGTTTTGTTTTGTTTTGTTTTGTTATCGGGTTTTTGGTTTTCTGTTTGTTTTTTAGTTAGTAATTGGTCAAAGTCCCACTTTGGTCTTAAGTAAACAGAACAAAAGAAGAGTCTTCTGCTAGTTTATGTGAAATGAAGAAATGGATAAAAATGGATTGGAATTTTGTATTGATATTAAATTGAGTAATTAATTGGTCTAAAAGGGTTTGACTCAAACGTTAAGACTTATTTTACATTGTCTTGCTGTTTCAGCACATTGAGTTAAATTTTAATCAGATTACAAATGAGAAATTGAGTGATTGAGCCATCTAGTTTCACACTAGACTACCTTTGATAGCAAGCATTTTCCATGGGATTCAGCTATTGACTTACTTTTGTAATAGAATCCTACATCTCCAGATTCATTGTAAAGTAATATTTTTTCAAAGCATACTTTCTGTACTAAAACCAGAGAGATTTCCGGCTTCCAAACCAACATTTTGGAGTGGGCAAGATTATATTGAAAAGTGTTGCTTGAAAGAGAAAATACAAAAACCAGCAGTTATTCTTATACAAGAGTATTTGCAGAAAATAACTGCCCATTTTTAATGCATTAAACAAAATTCGGGTTTAATCCTAAAAGAGCAAATACCAGCACTGTGCAACACAAACATTGAAATTGTCTTTCTGGGAACTTTGCTTAAAATAATTCACCAATGCAGATATCTGAAACCCAAGTTATATTACATTTCTTTCCTGCTGTTTATCATACAAAGTCCAAGGGGTAAGTAAAGTAAAATCAATCCATAAAGACAGTCTATCAATTACCAGAGATACTAGGACTCATCTTTTAAATTCTTGTTTATACCTATGATTGCAATAGCAAATAAAGTCTTAGTTGAGCCCTTTCCTATTACATTTAGATCTACATCTTAAATCCAGCAGTCACCTGAAATAGTGGTAACTCTCACAGACAGTAAAAACAATAGAGGAATTGGGTATCTTACACTCCACATGTCCAGATAATGGAGCTCAAATAGAAGTAAGTGCAGGACGTGACAACTCAGAACCACTCTTACTGCAAGGTGAAAAGCATAGCAAGACAAAAGCCTTCATAATAAAAATCCATCTTTTTTTCTAAGTTTTGCTTTCCTAGTCTTAAAGCCCAGCGATCATTTCACAGCAAAGAAGTTCAAATGAGAGAAAGATGCAAAGCTGACCTTGACCAGACTGGCAGTGCAACTTTATAAAGAGTTTGAAGATCTTGTAATTACTAACCAAAAGGCAATCTATAGGATGAAACATTTATTTTCATGACATTTTTTACAAACTAATAAACTGAGTGATACTTTTAATAAATTTTGAGAGCTGTTATTTTTAGGCAACTACAACCATGAATCACTTTATTATGTTTTTTGTGGTTATTATTGCTGGTTTTGTATGATTTTCAACCTGATAGTTGCTTCAAGCACTATAACTTTAAAAGACATGTCTTCCACAAGAACAATTAGATTTTATCACTGATCTGCACTTTTCATGTTGATTTACTATTTCTACAGCTGCCTGAAGAGTCCTGTTTTGAGAGCGTTATCCTAGAATCCTTAGTCCTATTGATTTCAGAAAAGCTTTGGGTTTTCCTTCCCTTCCCACTCATTTCCCAAAATATCTTAAAAGAAAAATTATCCATGTTTCACTGACATATTTTTGGCTGCATCAGCTTCAGGAGCCTTGCAAGATTGTCATGATATACCTCACTTGACTGTGTAAAATCAGCAATCTGAAATTTAAATAGATGAAAGAGCAGGAATTTCAACTGAGTAGGTAAAAAGATGCAGTCAATAATCTGTTTGAAGTCATCTAGTTACAGATCTGTGCTTGATATTAAACTGTTCAAGTAAAATGAAATGAAACATACATTAGATTTGAATAAGTTGTTGACACAACCTTTGAATTGTCATTGGAGTAAATCAAACCTAAACTGAAGCAACACTTTTGGAGTTTGTTGTTTTGGTGGTTTTGTTTGTTTGTTTTATGTTGGGTTTTCTGGTTGGTTGGTTGGTTAGCTGGTTGGTTGGTTGGTTTTTAATCACACTGTAACTTTTATTGAAAGTAATAAATTACCTCTGGCAAAAACATATTTCACTTTGGGCCATTATTTCCCTAGAAATTGCTTTCTATGAAGTTGCTTCACTGATCTCTTGCTGATGTGAGGCTTTTTTAGCTTCAACTTCTTTCCAGTTTCAGTTTGCTGACTCTTTGTAGCTATAGACTAAGAGTGCTATCTTGGTTCATACAGCTCTTGCTCACATTGATTAAACCTAAACTGTTACTTTTGATTTTCTGTGGATTTGATTTTCAACCTACTGCTGCCATGATTGAAAGAATTTATAATTAAATTGCCTCTTCATTTTCATGGGTAACATTCTCCTCAACATTCATTAAAAGAAGATGATATGTAAAAGAAATGGGATTTCCGAGACAAAATCCCAAGAGTAGCAAAATACTTGACATATTCTGCACAATATGGACCATTCAGACTATTGAAATTGCATAGTCTATTGCTAACAAGCCAGACAAGACTTTTCATTGCATTACTGAAGCTCCCAGCTTGCATTAATTCATTTATCTGAACAGCATAAAGTTAGACCTGTTCAAACCTTTCATCTTCTTTCAGAAATGAAATCTAAGATATATCTAACTTGTAAACGGAAAATGTCAATTATCTGGGGTTTGACCCATTGTCCTCTGAATTCAAGAAAAAGATTAAATTATTTATAGCGGGTTTGAGATGAAGATATTGACTATCTACAGCTAAGTTTCCTACACCAATTAAATTATTACATATTGCTGATCGATTGAATTTAGCTTTTTCCTTTCTTAAGAAAGAAAAAATAAATCAGAATAGCTTTTAAATTATTATTTGATTTTCAATCATTACAAGTTCTAAGTCATGGTTATAATTCAAGGTAAAGCTTTTATTTTTATAGAACATTCTCCAATCTTACTTGCAAAAGTATTTTGCAGATAGAATAATCTGGGCAATTGAGAAATGACTGACTGCAGGAGTTCAGATTATGAATAGTATGCACAGAATTCTTGATGAGAAGGGGCTTCATTGATTCACTGTCTAAAATGGACATATAAACATTTATGATCTGTTTTTACAAAACTAATAGCTTTATTGATTCACATTGCTCCTTCTTTAAAGCACTGGATTATTTCCCTAGCAAAAGAGAAGGTGACTACATTTTTGAGAATCATAAATACCTCCTTGAAAAGTTTTTAAAATTTTAAATAATTTTTTAAAATCTCTTCATAGCTTTCTTAAATTTCTTCTCTGATTCTATACAATGTAACTTGACAAAGCCAAAAACAGTAGGGAAAGATTAAGACTATATCATTAAGATCTCTGTAGCTTTTTCGGTAATGGAGTGGGAATTCTCTTGTATTCTAGATGTTTTCTTTCACCCCTATACTCTTTTGACTGATAGAAAGTTTCAAATACTTTCTGTTTCTCTCTTTGTAAAAGGTATGTTAGTCTATAACACACATACTAATGACGTTCACAAAGTTTATCAGCATGAACTATACCAGGCAGAAAAATATTGTAAACTAGGTAATTTCATCGGAAACAGAAATTCTAAGAAACATCACACATCAGTTCAAGTGAGAAGAAAGGTTCATTCCCAGAGAGAGAGTAAGCATAATTAATGCCACACATTGTCCATTCCATGCTGATGTTCCTAATACTGGAAATCTGTATTTTGGTCCTATCTGTAAACACAATGCTTTCTAAGAATAAATATCACCTAAGACTAAAATTTAATCTGTTTCCAAATGGACATAATAAATATTCAAAATGTAATATGGGGATAAAACCATTAATGCAAATTCTAATTATAATTGTAATTTTAAGTCACTTTGAAACTCCATCTTGAAATTTTGCATAACTGTTTCAGGTGGAAAAATTACATGTTAAAAATGTGGAAAAGTTCCAGGGCAAGGAGGGGTGGGGACCTTGCTTTCAGGAGTCTTTGCTGTGGGGTTTTGGTTTCCAGAAAATTGTAAGATGTAGCACACACTGAAATGAAGGAGAAATTGCTGTTTCTGGGGAGGAATTACTAAACTGGTTTAGCAGGCACACTTCAGACTGGCCAGGAAGGCACAGAATGCATCTGTAAGTCCACACATTACAAAGAGACTGAGGAGTGGCACAGAGAAAAATGGAGCAGATAAATGATACTAGAGATATGATTCAAATTTTAGGAACAAAGCAGGTTAAAATGTCATTCATTTAAGATGCCATAAGCCTGTAAGCAGGGAATTGGTGAAAGGTGTGAAAAGAATATTAGTTCTTTTTTTTGGTCTTTATTTGTTTTGGGATATTTTCTAATTCAAAAAGATAATATCTTTTTTATTCTGATAAAACTTAGGGTTTCTCTTTTAAATGTCTTTTGTACTGTAATTCACGGCAAAAATATTACAGACTTATTCACTTCAAAGCTCTGTTTGATTGGAGGTCTTGTCAAAGTGAGAGAGAGAACATTTTCAAAGAGGGGAGGCAGGAGATAAAAAACTGCTATAAATTCTTCAAAGTGAGAAAGATTACTAGATAGTTGTCACTTAGTTTAATACTGAACACCTTCATATGTTATTTGGATTAATGCCTTGGGTGACAGTCCAGAAGATATACAAGTGGTAGGATTTAGACTGTTGCAAAAAATTCTGTAATGAAATCGGGAATCAGACTCCTTACAAATCAGAGTGGTAGAAAACCACACATAAGAGTAGATGACTATGCATGCCTCCTAAGTGTGCACACACTGCATTTAAATTCTAAAATGCAGCTAGATGTAAAGTGCTGTAGGTGGGCATTCTTATTCTAACCAACTATCAATTACATTTACATTAACAATAAAGGACTTCAGCCAATACAACATACCAACCCCAAGGCAGTCAGTTGTCTATTGCTTAATGTTATATGCAATATCTCAAACTAGAATTCTCTAATTCAGTCATAAATCACAGTAGTGACATAGGGTTACTAATGAAACTATATCTTCACCAGGGTACGAGGAACAGTCTGTATGACCATTAGGGCTTATGAACTTTAATACTTATATGGATTCATGAATAATGGCACAAGTTAATGAATCTGAAAACTATTTTATCCCTCAGAACTTACTCCTATTAGATATCACAGGAATCCATGATGGGACTATGTAAATTTTCAAACAGTCTGTATTGGAATCCTTGGTTTGCTGACAGATTATGGATTTTATATTATATACATGACACTTTCTCTGGTTGACAGAGCTCTAGTGAGAACATCTTGAAAGTTTCCATCTAACTTTCCCTGCAAGACCTCAGTTTTGACAGCAGGCACACTGTGCTAACTACATGCCAGACTCAGGGGTGATATCAATGTACTGCCCTGCACACACTCTTCCCATGTCCATCATCACCTAGACAGGAAATGGTCGTGTCAGCAACTCAACAAATTATAATCAAATTAATTTGTATTTAGAATAAACCCATGGACACCTACATTTTGCAGAGATTGACTCCTTTCAATAACCTATTTTACATATTTAAATTAGAAATCTGAGTTTCACTGCAGCACTCCTAGATTCAGGGCATTATTCCCTGAAAAACTGCCAAGAAAGTTGAAAGGTAACCTTAAGGACATACTGGGTGTTAAACTGATGCTGTAAGCTTCAGAGAATTTATTGGCTACTAAATATATGCAATTTTAATACAAGAAAACAACTTGGTTCTTATGCAGCAGATACATACTTATAGGACGTATCCATAGTAGCACTTCTATATCATACATTAATAATAAACTTTTCAAAATATTGAAAAAAAAAATCAGGAAATTATATTTACTTTAAAAGAAAAGTCATCGCTATTAGTGACATTTGAATAGCTATACGAAAATCTTTAGTACCTGTAAGTGATATGTTTGTGTTGCCATTTCTGTCCCGTTAACGCGTAGCGTTTCCGACGAACATTAAATTTGGAGCTACCTCTCGTTTGGTCAGGCACACCACATCGAGGTTTCTTCATCCAGCTGCAAGAAACAGCACCACACAGTTAAAGCAACATGAAAGAAAAATCATAACCACTGCATCCCTAATACAAACATTTAATTATCTGAATATAAAATTTTATAGAACATATAAGCTAATAAAAACAACAGACACTTGGTGTTCTTTTAGTTCAAGATATGGAAATTGCTGACTTTCTGATACTATCAAGTTCTCTATCTTACACTTCCACACAATGAGAAGTATCTCATTGCAACTGTAAGCTTCTAATAGAGATGTTTAACTCAGGAATTATTGCTTAAGAATATTTAATCAAGCTGAAAAATCTAAATCACATACAATAAGAATTACCATTGCAGAAGCACCAGATTTCTCAGAGAAGGTCTGTATTTCTACAGTGCTCTTCAATATTTCATTGTTTTCCAATATTTCAAAAACTTTAAACTTGCCAGCATTCAAAGTATATTATAATTATGATATCTAATTCAAAAGTATAATTTCCACAGCAATATCCTTAAACTGCTTCCCACTTGTAAGGCACTATTTAGTTCAAAGAAAACAGCTAAAGTTATAATTTTATATGAGTTGAATGTCTCTTCTTACCATCAAGAAGAGAGTAAGATTAAAATCTATTACTTATAAGTAAAAAATCTCATATGTTACTTTTTCATCTCATTGGATTATATTTCTATGCCAAACAATTACTTATGCAAAAACTACAGTTTGTCAATGGCATTTACCAGAAAAATAGTAATACCCTATATTCTGGCTTTCATGGATGAATTTCTGACCATTAAACTGGCATTATTTTGTAAATAAATGTACACATAGCAGTTGTATATATGTATGATTGGATGACAGAAAAGTAATTTGAAATGTCATCTAAGGAAGTAGATTCCCTTTAAAATATGTACAGGTAATAAAAGGCTCCGAAAAAGCAAATAGTCAATCATCAGCCTCACTTATTTTGATAAATGGGCAAGAATCAGTTTAAAAGTAACTTAGACTTGTAACACTTACATGCTGTAGCTATGGATATATAGCAAACTGTTTTTCAAAGGCACAAGTAGATGTTAAGCTCACCAGCCTGTGGGAAAGTACTAAACTTTCTTGATAGTACCAAGATGGCACTACACTCCAGTTGCTCTGATAAGCAGAAATGTCTGTAAAATCTCTGATGTGAGACAAATCTATTGAATAGTACAGGTCAGGAACCCAAAACTCATGAATTTAACTGCCTTAACTGAAGACATCAAGTTTACAATCGCCTGTTTCAAATAAGAAACATAGAATGATTTGCTCTAATTTCAGAAATTGCTCTAATAGTTAAAATACTTTTGCGTGGCACATATGCAAGGAAAGCAGTGTTCTTTCCCTAGTGCCTGCAAAGACCATACTGCAAAAATCTAAAAAAACCTTACCCCACCAGCATTTGCTGAAACACCCTGCAACTTTACTCCAGGTTCCTTTGGTTTTTGAAATAAAATCACAATTCAACAAAGTAGACATTAGGGATTTTTGGGACGAAATATTACTGAAAAGATTAATTTGCTCTAAAAATGAAAGAAAATGAAGGAAAGAAGTAGATCTCTGTTACAGACCAAAGGCCAATAATATTCTTCTTAGTAAAATGATATATCTACACTTCATGAGATTGAAATTGACTCAGACCTTCAAAACCTTCTAGACACATTGTCACTAATACATTTTCACAGTGCATGTCAGATCAGTATGCAGCGCTTCAATGGCAGGGTATATATAGATTATGTTGTTGAAACTGCACATGCACATTCCAGAAAAAGATGTAAACATAACAAAAGATTTCTGTTCTCACCTTAAGGTGATATCCCTACATCAAAAGCAAGAAGAAAGGAATAAAGCAAAACCAAATAACGATTATATTTTGTTAGAAACATTTACAAAGCTATTGAATAAAATATATATCACTGATAGTTGTATCATTTCAAGGGCAATGACTTAAAAGTCATTGAATTAGGGCTTTCTCCTCTCCAAAAGGTTTACATTATTTAGTTTAAATGATGGAGACCTATTTTAGTAACCATTTGCTCACTGGTCAGCTGAGATAAGCTGAGATACTGGTAAACTGAGATACTGGCAGATAAGAATAAATATTCTAAGTTCTGAATTTAAAAATTAGTCTTCAAAGCTATTGAAATAATTTCTCCAGTCAAACTGAATCCATAAGATTCAATAATCTTATGGAAAATCTTGTTAATGTAAAAAAATTTTCACACTTTAGAATGAATACCAAAAGTCAAGAACAGTAGGTAACACGGATTCAAAAGTCAACATTGTATTATCTTACTAGAATTACTGACAATCCTTTTTTAACAAAATAGAATGTAGCCCAAAATAACATGTTATGAAATTCAAGCAATTTGTTCTTGGATTGTTTTTGAAGTAGCATGTACCTATCAAGGACATTATGCTTGTACCCTTATTGGTTTGGACAGGGAGGGGATGTTCCAAGTTGTCATGCTGTCTGGACCACTAGTGTTCTTATTGTTCTTACACGAGGTCTGGGACTGTAGTTCACACAATATAAATCCAAATATAAATCAAATGGAAGTCATTGCATGGGCAGTTCAGTAGCTTTCAGGAAATTATCTTCATGAAAAATTTAAGGAAAGATGCAATTCACAGACGAAGATTTGGAACTTCACCAAATCTATCACCTAGATCTTAGCTGAGCTAAGTTTAGATGTGGAATTTGAAACAAACTAGTGCATGACTAGTATGGGAGCTCAGTATTTTCTAGCACAGAAATGAGGTAAAAATATTAATATTTTCAGATACATAAATGTTCCTTTTATTTCTTTAATATTTAATTCTTTTTTTCTATGGTAATTGTTCTCACACTCACTGGGAGGAAGACTTATCTTAGTAATAATCATTAATGCTCATGACATTTCAGATACTTAGCACATAATATGGCCTTCCCTTGGGGGAATTGACAAATAAAACATTGATTTCTGTGTTCTTCCAAATATAGATTCTTCTAACGTAATATAATCAAGGTCTTCCATGTTCCTGATTGTTAGTTTGATTTTTTTGACATGTTTTTGAAATGTTTTGAAATATGCTTCATTTTTAAAAGGTGCATACATATAATGACTTTGCCTCTCTTTTATCACTTTGTTTTTGAACTTGTAGAAATCTTATGTGCAGCAGCCCTTCAAAATTAATATTTTATAAGTACTCAATAAAGAGGCTTAATTGTGACTAATGTTCTCTATCTGTACACTATGTCACATCACATTCTTCTTCTAACTCCATTAGTTTGAATCTTGAAGAGCTATATATGTCAGGAAAATTTAAATATTTTAGACTCATAGCAAATTTAGAAAGATTAAAAGAAAAATATGCAGAAAAATATGCAGCTATTCCAGTAGAGAGATGAAATTGAACTTCTACCTCAAGCCAGTTGCCTAACCATATTTTTTTCTTTGGTGTCTAGGAGGAAAAATGTCCTTCTGTCTCTTATTTTTCTTGAGCCTTCAGGAAAAAAAAATACCCTCACAGAATGAAAATATTAAAAACATACTTCTGGTTGAAGGCCACAACTGCTTTATCCCTTATCAAAATTGCGGGTAAGGTTACAGAATTGTTTTGTTGTTGTGGCTTTGGGGGTTATTTGGGACAGAGTTATAGCAAAAAAGGAAACTAAACAAGAAGGTTCAACTTGACTTACTGCAACTTAACTTTGTGGCTGGACAAACTGTAGATGCCTATTTAAGAAAACTACTAAATTATATCCTTAAACTTCTAGTGAGGAGAAATAGATATGTCTTTCTATGCATCTTTGTTTACTGTAGCCTGCTATTACAGGATTTTATTGACACTTGCTAAGTAATAGGAAGAGTGATGTAAGATATGGTATTTCAGCCCTGATGATTTTTTTTCAAGACTTCTCATTGAATACTTGATGGGGGTGCAGACCTTATGCATACTTTTGTACAAAAAAAATGTACTAATTTACTAAAAAAATAAACCATTAGGATCAATTTCAACAGCTCAGAATTTACTTCGCGACTGAAAGTTAATATATAAACTGCAGAGAGCATAAACTCGGTTAGAAGCTCATCTAAGCATTGAAATAAGCATATATATAATTTATTTCTAAAGGATGACATTAGAATAAAATGAAAGTTTTGTTATTATTGCACAGATTTAGTCAGCATCCTATACATGAGCATTCCATCTGTATATCAAGAAGTTTGCACTCTACTCCTCAAAAGTGCAAAACAAGTTTTGGGAATAAATATGTACAGGAGTTTTAAGAAAAGACAACAATTAGTCTTTCTACAATGTTTCTTTTAGGGATGCAGAAGACCAGGAATGCCACCAGTGGGTCCAGTTTCAGAAATGTCCTTTTTCATGAATCATTGACTATGTTTGCTAATATATAAATGAAATACAGAAAGTACTGTGGCAGTCCATGCAAATGTCAGAGAGTATTTTCATTGGGTTAGCCATCGTCCTGGTACTTGTATTCAGAACCTCCCTCACATTTTTACACCATTATAAGGATGTCTCTTCCTATCACTCAGTTTTCTTTATCCCCAGAAATAGTATGCACCATTTTTTTCAAGACACTTAAGAAAAAAAAAAAAGCATAAACAACTGAATGCTGAGTAGTAGGGAGAAGATGAATACTGTTCATATTTATGCATACCAAAATACTCATTGAGCGATTATCTTTTTTCAGAGCAGCAAAAACCCCTCAGGAGACATTTGATGGTGCTGCTGTTGTAGGGCATTATTTCTTTGTTAATATCCCCAAAGTTGGTTCCTATCAAATTGCTACTATAACTTTTTAAATTGTTTGTCCTTCTGAAGACAAAGAGCCACATCATAATCTCTTCTCAAGATGTGTCAAGGAAGGCAGGTAAATCCTCATGCACAAGATCAGAACATATTTTTTATGAGGTCCCTGCTTTATTTATTATTGGCAACACCAGCATTGCTAGTTATTACAGCATATTAATCCCAGAGAAACAAATTATAAACTGTCACATATTTCTGACCTAAAGAGTATATATACTTTCTGTGAGATGAAAGGGAAAATAATTTCCAAATGTCACAATAAAACACTGAAAAACAATCTACCCTTTATAGTCATATCTCCCATGAATATTCAGTGATGTGAACTGATGGTACCCTGAGGCCAGAATTTAGTTAAAAATGAGGTTTTTGTTGTTTCGTTTTTTCAAAACCAATATAAGTGTGGCAAGCCTTTAAGAATCAGATCTGTTCCTAACTTGACTTAAGGTAAGGTGACTCCAAATATCTAAATAAATGCAGCATTCATCCAGCATGAGTTACATGTACCTAAGAGTTGCAATATATTAATGTATCTTTCTGTTCAGAAGAAAATCACACATCAAAAGATATCGAAGACTCAATATTCATCACCTTGTAAGATTAATATTTTGGATTATTGCATAGATGGATTTCTTCATCTCTTAAATTGCAGAAGTGAAGAAAGTCTTGCTGGCCAAAATGTCAAATTAGCAACATTAACCACCTCCATTTGAGTTTGGAATTTGGGGTTGGTTTGTTTTATTTCAATTCTCCAGCTGATACTCTAAACTAAGAGATGGCCTCTGCTTTCCCTTAGGTTACCCCTTTCTGTCTCTTCTGAGCTGCTGTGAACAGACTATTTTACTTTTAGTGAAATATATTGTCTCTCACAAAGCTGCTACTAACGTGTCTTGAAAAGGGTACTAGTTACTGGCAGCACTCTCTCCTCAAAGATCAATCAATGAGGCTGAATGAAGAGCACACTCTTCACCCTGCAGAATGGACCATAAACATACTTTTGAACACGGCTCTCTCACAAGGCATTTACTGCTATTGCACTGCATGGCCTAAGATCCTTTCAAGTCCTAAACTGTGTGATCAACTCACCTCCCCTGAGGGCAGCCACAATATCTGCTTTGTTTTATTGCTTTTCAATGCAATAGAGTATGTGTCAGTGGAATAAAATGATTTTTCCAATCCTGCCAGCATTTTGTGTAGTCTCTTCCCTAAACTCTAAATGATAGAAAAATCATTAATGTCAGCTACTTTAGCATAAAAGAATAACAAAAGATGACACATCAGGTTGGGGGTGGTAAATGGGAAATGAAGGAGGATTTTTCCCCCCCAAATAAGCATTTTAGATCAATAGAAGCATATTTCACTGAATCAAATGTTGGATATGCAGTGACAGCACTATTGAGTTATTGCTCACTTTTCAAGCGAAGTAACTTTTTCTGAAATCACAAGATAATCTTTATCACAGTTGAACTGAAATGAGTCCAACAAGCACTTCAAATCAGGCAATAGTTTAAGTTGGAAAAGACCTCTACAATCATTGATTCCAACCATTATCATGGCACTGCCAAACCCACCATAAAACCATGTCCCTAAGTGTCATATCTACACTTCCCTGGGCAGCCTGTTCCAATGCTTGACAATGCTTTAAGTGAAGAACTGTTTTCTAATATCCACCTAAACCTCCCCTGGTGCAACTTGAGCCTTGTCCTGTCACTTACTACCTGGGAGAAGGGGCCGACCCCTGCCTGGCTACAACCTCCTTTCAGTTGTAGAGAGTGATAAAGTCCCCCCGAGCCTCCTTTTTTCGGGTTAAACAGCCACAATTCCCACAGCTGCTCCTCATAGGACTCATGGTCCAGACCCTTCTCCAGCTCTGCTGCCCTTCCCTGAACACACTCCAGCTCCTTAATGTTCTTCTTGCAGTGAAGGGCCCAAAATGGAACATGGGATTTGAGGAGTATATGAAGTACAGGGGCATAATCACTGCCCTGGTCCTGCTGTGTTAATCCCAGATACGTTCTCTTAATTGTGTATTAATAGTCCCTGTTTTATTTTTTGTGCATGTTTTTAGAATTTGGCATAGTATAGAGTTCTTTGAAAGTGTCCTTTACTAGCTCTGTTCTACAGAGTTTCTCTGTGTCCATTCTGTCACCAAAATCACACAGTGAGAGCCTGAAACAACTTCAGAATCACAAAGGGCATGCAAACTAATTCAATTTTACTGCATGTTAAAATGACCATACCTGGCCTTTTGTTACTGGAAACCACTAAACAAATAGGCCAGTGGAGTCTGCCAAATTTAATAAATAAGAATAAAGAAAATTTAAAGATTTTCCAGTAAAAAAGACTCCTTCAACTGTGAAACATTTCATGGATTCTTGCCAGTTTCCAAAATGTTTCTTCTCTTCCACAATGATAACCTTTTGTACCTTCCTTTAGGTAACCCTGTAACATCTTGTTTACAATCACTTGCCCAGAGGCGGAAGGCAGTTAGGCAGGTGATGACCTGCTACCATGAAATACAGAAGATGAAGAAAATGAAAAGGCAAGGAAAGAGAGAAACAATTTACCTCCCCATCTGAAGCTGCAACACTATTTGGATACTCCGGTTGCACTGCTGCTTCCCAGTTCTATTTTACCCTGCTAGAAACAGAAAAGTCAAGAGCAGTTCAGTACTGGTTACTTACTCAATTGTGTTCCTGTCCACTTTTCCTGTCATATTAATGCCATAGAACTGCTGCATGGCAGCTATAGCTGATTGCATGGTTTCTGCAGAGCGCAACACCGACATTCGGGGGTCAGTTGGTGGAAGGTAGCCATACTTTTGTAACCATACCTGCAATGACAAGTGCAGTGGCTATTAAATAGAAATTAGAGGTAAATAAAATGCTCCCTAGTAATTAGTTTTATACCAGACATAAAGAAGCTTCTAATTCACCAGGTTTAAGTCCTGCTAGTTTGGGTGCTTGGTTTTTTTTTATATTTTATTTGTTTTAGCTGCAGATAAGAAATTCTTTGGGGGTTTTATTTCACCTTCTTTATTAAAGATTCTGTTGCTCTAAGACTTAAAGCATTTTCTACCCAGAAGTCATCTCTCTTTATTATCTGAAACTGCCTGCTTCAATTATTTATTTAATGTATTTATTTATTTATTTGAAGTTACAACTTAAGCACCTAACCCTGGCTCTAGGCACTTCAAGTAGTGTTTTAAGCAGACAAAATATAAATCTACAATATATGCCATATACAATTGACTACCCATAGGGCACATAATAATATTCACCATCTACAATAATAAATCCACAATAGCTCACACATTTACACTAAATTGTTATTGTCTCTAGAAGAATATGAAAGAGAGGGTAGGGAGACATTCAGCTTTCTGAGAAGAATATCAAAATCACGTACTTATAGGCATGTGTCCAGGAAATAGTGAAGTAACAAACTCTGCCTTCACTTAGAGAAAACTCTGATAAGAGGAATTGCCTTTTTAAATCAAGATGGATTTAATGCTGACTGCTTATGCTCTTAATTGTGTAGAAGTGTGAGGTCCAAATTACTGAAAGCTTCATGGATTAAAGCCAATATCTTAATAACACTTGAACAAGCCCTCTGAAACATGCTGTCCTCTTGAGGCAACGTTTCATAAACAAGTAGCTGCAGTTTCATAATGTTTCTCAAAATCAAGACTATAGAGAAAACAGTGAAAGACTTTTGAGGAAGTGAAGACACTGATACAGCTTTAAAAATGTCTTTTCATTTGAGGTCTGGAAGTACTCACTAGAATGAAAGGTACATATATTGCCAATCTACAAGACTCAGTTAAAATGTATTGCTGCAATTTCACTCCCCCAGTAACAAAATATTTGTGACACCATAAATCTGAACTTGTGTTCTTTAACAAAAGAAAAAAAAAAAGAAAAAGAAAAAAAAATTATTCAGCCACCTCTTTCAAACATATCACATCACAACTCACAGGTTCTGAATCACCACATTAATGAACAATATTCACTCACCACACCTCAAAGTGTTTTGTGTCTCTGCCTCATACAACACTTTTGGGTTTTTACCTGTTTGTATATGCACTGTTTATATGCAGCCTAATACCAAGCTATGTATCTATTTTCAGTTTTAAATTTATCTTGTTGGGAGCACCATTTCAGCTTTGCAGCAGGTTAACTACAATTGTAGTGTACTCCTCTTTTATGAACACAGTGAAGATGATCATATCAAATCAACTTATTATTAAGGTTCACTTTATTAACACCGAAGGTGCATTAGAGGTGAACATGGGCTCAGTGTAAGTAAAAGATCAAACTGGCATTAAAGATTGTGGAAATCTTCAGGTTATAAATTTAGAAATTTCTAATTTAAACGTGTTTACCTTAAACACACATTTACCTCTGCAGTTCACACACAAACTCAACAACCACAGAACCACAAAATCACAGAATATTCTGAGTTGGAAGGGACCCACAAGGATCATCAAATCCAACTTTTAAATGAATGACACACAGGGATCAAACCCACAACCTGTTTGTGAGCTGCACACAATGGGGAGATACATGAGGACACAGAAGTATAGACAGGACTAAGACCTAGACTGAAGTCTTTCGCATTTACACTGTCTCTATATTCAGGAAGCATTAAGAACACGAAAAAAATTAATAGATAGGAAAATGGTTTTATTTACATTATAAATGAATTGCTACAATCAGTACCTACATACAACTTTACACATTCATACCTTCTTGCACTTTTCAGCTTTACAGGAGAGCTTGTGTACATTAAGTGCATGCAAGATTTGGGTAATTACAGAAATAAGATTTTTATGTTCCACTTTGCATTAAAGCCTTTTCTTCCCTACGTTATTGGAAGATACCTCTGAAAGGCCAGACAAAGCCTGAATGTTGCAAGAGCAGTGTAATATGTGGAACCAAGATCATAGAATTGAGAAATAAATTTAAGTTTGACACAGAGTGGATTGATTTCAGTGTAGTATGTAGAATCTCTTTGCATTAAGATTTACAATGAGTATATTTAAGAATGGGGTTAATTTTATATTCATCTTTTCAAGTCAGTGATAACAAAACAAATAGTAAGGGAAGAAAAATAGTTCTGAGTAGCATGTCACGGTTATGTAAAATGGTGCCACCTTCTTGCCTCCTTCTCAGCAAGAATTTGGTATGCAGACACAGACCAAGGATTTTTATGAAGCTCTCGGGTGCTAAGGACATACAGAATTGTTTGGTAGGGTTGGGAGGTCACTTATGACTACACAAAACCATCCTCACTGTGGCAAAACTGAAGAAGCCAGAGGTATGGGATTGCAAGTAAGAAAATTTGCCACAAGTTAAACCTTCAGATATCTGAATTATAAAAGCTATTAATACAGAGACAGAAAAAATATCTTGGGGACTACTGCTCATGGGAGAAGTAGAGCAGGGAGAACAAACTGGAATCTAGCAGAGTGCCACTGCAGAGACACTTGGCAGAAAAGGAAAAGAGAGTTGACTCAGAAACAGCAGGAGAGCACAGTATAGCCTTTTCCTATCTAAAAAATCTTATATACAAGGTAAGTACAAGATGCCTGAAAGCCACCCCCAATCATACAACAAAGGAAGCAGACCACCTGGGTCTTCCTGCAGCCTTCAAAACAGCCTAGAAGACACAGCCAACGTACTGGAAAGTCAGATGACACTGAAAGTTTATTTTTGAAAATTCAGACAAATTGACCTCCAGGCTGGTGAATGTTTGAGAGCTAGTAGCTTTTAGTGCTACCAAATTCTTTACTCTGTCCTTATGAGAAAGGATTATGAAACAAGCAAAAAGACAGCAAATCTGGTTGTGCAGTTTTCTGCAGGAAGGATAGAAAACTTTGAAGGACCTTGGCTCAGACTACTATGCATCTCAGTGCATATTTCATTTTATTTATATGCACATTTTATTGTGCACAGCCCAAACACAGTGAACTATAGAGGAGAAGCTTAACTTAATGCCGAGAATATATAGGTGGCCAAAACAGCAAAAAGGAAAACAGTATGAGAAGGACAATGAGAGAAAAGAATTTTCTGTTGGTCTTGTATTTTTGAGGCAAGCTATAAAAGAAATTATATATAGAAGAATTTTCCCCTCCCCTCTACGGAAATTAGACTTAGTCTGCCTTTAAGGTACTTCAGCAATGACAGTATCTTGGCAAGCCTCATCCTGAGGAAATCTTTGGTCTTGGAATAAAGAAATAGTGAAGCAGATCCATCTAACATGTTATGTCTTGGATGCCAACAGGGACCCTTTGCACAGACTCCAAAAAAGTGATATGTTTCATTCTTTTATACAAATTAAAGTACTGCTACTTCAAGTCAAGTTTTTGGGCAGGATTTTCTTGTCCTGCTGCAAAATGAGATCCATGGTATCTCTCAGGTAACACAGAAAAACACAGCTGGAAGGCAATTGGTTTCACCATTTCCATCTCTAGTACAGTGCTTTAGTATCCTACTGCTGTGAAGTATCCTTTATAGTTGAATCCTTCTTACTAGAATTTAAGCCTGTAATATTTTATTTTACCTACAGGTAGAGGGATCCAGTTATTCATTTTCTCTCTGAAGCAGCCTTTCATGTATTTGAACTTGCTGATGTGAGTCACTCCTTCTACTATTTTAAATATGAACTAAAGAAACCTCTTTTGCTTAATCACATTTCATTATCTGCATTAACTTCCAGAAAACTTGAAGCTAAAATCTATCTTTACTAAGCATCTGCTTGCACTAGATTTCTATGTTAGTTCCCATTGTTGACCTATTAACAAACACTGCAGTTTAGCTGAAGTGTTAGGAGTAATTCAGAAGAATATGGACACCCAAATAAGTAATTTTGGAAAGAAAAACAAAAACAAACCAGAAAAAACAGAAATAAAATTAGCCTAAAAATAATTTTATTAATTAACAGAACTTCAAGGTTTATGTCCCATTCATCTATACAATTTAAAATTTTATAGCCATGTTTTACACATTTTGCTCACCAGAAAAGTTTCTTCACCCTTAATTCCACCTTCTGTTTTCATAATTGTAAAGAAAACGATAAACTGAATCCATTGGTGACTAAATCTGCAGACACTACAGGAGTTTGTTGAGGACCTGGCACTTCTACAGCATCCATAGAACCTGTAAGTGCTCAGCATATGAGCTGTATCACCTTCCAGGTTTTGGGTACCATTGACTAGATACCTGGGGTTTGGGGGGTTTTTCTGACATGATGAAAAAATCTTTTCATTTTAATTTTTAACTGCTACTTATGTTACATTGTATGGATCATCTGGCTATGGAACAGATAAAACTTCCTCTCATGGCTGTAATTTTTTTCTCTTCTAAAGAATAAAGAATGGGCTAACTTAAAGTGTATTAAACACACCAAGGGATTTTAATCATTCAGATCTTTGCTAGTTTAGGAAGAAAGACTGATCTTAAAAACAATATGTTGACACCAAACTCTTATTAAGAACAAAGAAAACCGATGTATTATCATTAAAGATTAAACAAGAATATTATTAAGATAATCAGAGTTTCAGAGAGATTACTGATTTCTAAGATAGAAGAAAGCTTAGCAACAAATTATTAACTGAATGACAGCACACAGTATAAGCTACAGTACAATTATGTTCTATGAACCTGAAGGCTTAGTAAATCAGTCTAATAAAGCACGGATAAAAACAATTTCATAAATATCTTCAGTAGTGCAGCTGCATATCATTATTATTCATGTATTCCTATTCTTGTTTTAGATTTTATCTGCAAACAGAATTCCTATCTGCAATGAGTAAAACTGATATTTCATAATTTCAAAATATTTTGACTTCTGTTTTTTAATACACTTCCACCAAAGACATTATAACTGAAATTATTTAAAGTGTCTGAGTAATTCAAGAGTTTTATATTTTCAAAACGCATGCATTTATGATTCTAACTTACAGAGATCACAGGATTTAGTAGTTCAAGTGCTGATGTAATTTTGAAAGGGATTGAAGGCTTTAACTGTAGTAAGGATAAATAAGCTAGCTCTAGAATTAGTATTCATATGACCAAATTATTTCTTAATTTAGGTCAACAACCATGACTAATGGTGTGGTTTAATTACAGACCTATCTATTGCAGCTAATACTGAATTTTCACTGACAACTTGATAGACAGTCAGAAATTAACCAAAGTGTTTACACAGAGCATTATATGAAATCTTCTGATGTCTTTCCTTCCTCTTGCCTCCAGTGCCACCACTTCCTTATCAGTGGTGTTTTTTCTTCTTATCAGAATATACTGATGTGAATGGATATATGGTACATGGCACGTATCTAGTAAGAAAAATACTCCCAAGAAAAAGCATATAAGAACACACAGTCCAGGGGAGTCTAACTTAGTCTATCAGCAATGTCTACAGAATGAAAATAAGAATTATGATAGATAAAACAGAAGTTTAATGGTCATGACTGGTTTAGTACCCATAGTTTTAAAATGAGATAACTAATCCTTAACAACCAAAAAACCAGCTTGCATGTTCAGAGTACACTGAAGCTCACAAACAAATCAATTTCTTGGAAATTGTACAGTAGTTTGGAAAAGGTCTTAAATTGAAGAAAACATCTTCAGACCAAGAAATTATCCTTTTTATCACTTTGAATGTGCCAGAATGAAAAAGTCAAAACACCAACTTGCAACATTTATTATTTTATTGCAAAATTTATTATTTCTCACTGACATAAACTAGAAAGCGACCAACCTATTTTCTTGTAAATTATCATGACAATCTCCCAGGAAACAATTTACATGTGACACTGGCACATTCTTAGACATATTAATGATTGTAATCTTTACTGGGGATTTCAAAAATTTTAGCAGGGACTTAATTAATTTAGACAAGTCTGTGGGATGTCTAGGTTGCATCCTGCACTACAGTAAATAATCAGATACAGTACTAGAAGTAGCAGAATTGATCTCAAAGTGGGTCACAGAAGAGAATAAACTGGGTTTCATTGGGTTCCGTGTTGCTGCAGCTAGCCAGTTCAAAATTATTTAAGGCACCTCTACTGTTCTATTATGTATCTGCCTATTGTTTTTTTTCTGTGTTCTAGCTACAAAATAGATGTGAAATTGAACAATCTTATTATACTAGCCTCCAACACGACAAAACGAGATTTACCAAGATATGATACTGCATGTCAGCAGAGAGGTGACAATGTGGAATTTCCCCACTCACACATAGAGTGACAGAGATAATTTTTAAAGGGTACTCCTCCTCCCAGTGAGAGGCAGCTCAAGAAGGAAGACTGCAGCCCAAAGCCAGAAACTCTGCCTTGTAAGTGATTTTGATTTAAACTCAGAGTCCAAGGAGTGACAAAAGTAAAATGGCAAATGTATTCAAAACTGCATGCTGAATTCCTCTCATTTGTAATTCAAGCTTAGTTTAAATGTTCTAAATAATTTCCTTTACTGCCACAAGTACACATGGGAAAATCAAAGTATCTTGAGAGCAGCAGAAGAGGGAGGTGTAGAAGAGCTTTTGGGAGCACCAGGCCAGAGGCATTGGCAGATCCCGGGGAGAAGGGAATCCAGCAGGAAGGAGCAGGTGTGGGGTCTGCAGCCGCTGAAAGGGGTATTAACCCTTTAGATGCGGCAGAAATGAAGCACACTGCTACATTGTCTTCTTTCGTGACAGGAAAGAAAGAGACAAGTTTATTCAGAAACACCCTTGGTTTTATAGCATGACTCGCAACTCCAAGAGTAAAAAAAAAGATGATTGGATCAGAGAGAAGACACCCCATTCCCAGGGCCTGGTCACACACCACAACAGGTGTTCTATCTTTGTTATTAAATTACTCTCTATTTTGACCAAGTTATCATCCTGGGAGAAATTCTCCCTAACTTTGAGCTGGACCAGTTTATTGGCTGGGAACAGAGCTGAGAAGCTCTGGCCAGGAATATTTTTCAGGCTGTAATTTTTTTGCCTTCTCAGTATGTGTGCCCACAGGGTCTGCATACAGCACTGTCCTTCAGCCACTAAAATATGCTTGGAACAGACATTAGACATTACCCAGCTCCAAATGCAGAAGCTACATTGTTTATTCACTACTTCTACTGTCTGTGTGGCGAGTGGGTTAGTGGTATAACAACTCTGACACAAATCCCTGGCCTGGAAAGAAACTCTTGATCATTCCCTGTAACACATTTATAACTGACTTCAGAATGTGGACCTTATTCATTAGCTGCTCAGGGAAATTTTCTTCAGTCACTAATAGAAATTTCTGGCAAAGTCTGGCAGAGACCCAGACCAGCGGAAATACTTCCACAAATAAATATTATAGTTTTAGTAGATGCAAATACTCAATCATACAGCTCATGTTAAAGGACTCTGTCTCTGCATCTTACTAGAATTTCTATAGCTTCTACAAAAATATTAAGTGCTCTGCAGGCATGAGAATGCTGTATTGGATAGTCTGGCTGAATTTGTCCTGACTGGTCCCAAAAAAAAGGAAAAAAAAGAAACTTCTAGTGTCATGAGGATGAATAGGGGCTAGAGCATCATTCCTATGAAGAAAGACAGAGGGCTGTGACTTGTCAGCTTAGAGAAAAAAAGGCTCCAGAGGTATCTTACACAAATACCTGAAAGGAGGAAGTAGGGAAGATGGAGTCAGGCCCTTTCCAGCAGTGCCCAGTTACGTAAGCAGAGGTTATGGGTACAAACTGAAACATGTGAAGTTCCTTCTCAAGTCTAAGGAAACACTTTTTTACTGTGCACTGGCAACAGGTTGCCCACAGATGCTATGGTGCCTCCATTCTTGGAGATACTCAAAAGCCATCTGGATATGGTCCTGGGAAGGGGGTTGGACAGAGCCCTTTTTCAACAATATCTATTCAATAACACCTTTGTTATATGAATTTCAAACTAACACGAACATGGGTGCAACTTTGCAAGTTTCTGCCTGACAGCTAAGCAATTGTATACATTTAGAAAGAATTGCTGTCTACTCTTTTGATAACCATAATATTGTGGGGAATGGAGATTGCCCATAAGATTCCATAACCCCCAGTTCCTTTAACACTCAAACCTTTTACTTTTTTGGCCTCTTTCTGTCCCTCTTTGTGTATCTTCTGAGAGGTTATTCATATGTTCCTACTTGAAACATTCTTGATCTTTCCTGGGTTTAGCTTTTTCTTTTATGGTTCTCTCTGGCTTGTTACATGTAGCTGTGGAGTTCATTCAGATGCCTGGATCCCAGAACACCACTGACTAGATCAAGGTGATGGGCATATAACAAAAACAATGATGAGCCTGGAGTCAGAGCAATTCTGGTTGAACCAAAGGTCCATGATGTGTTCCTTAGAAAACCATCACTCAATTTTTGGAAGGAGAAATGAGTGATGCCTCCCAGCTTTCCTCTTCACAACATTGCAAGTATTTAAACAAGGCTTTGAACATATCACTCAATATATAAAGGCAAGTGTTGTTTGGTGATATATCAAAAAAGTCAAGAGTTCCAAGTCTTTCACCACACTCCAGAAGATCACCCCATCTTGTCATTGCCTTGGTATTAGCATCTTAGGCCCCTGCAGCTTTGCAATACCTTACTTGCAAGCTGATTGTTTTGATATAATCCAAAATAAATTGATGGTATAATATTGACTAGGCTTAGTATAACAATATTTTAGGGTAGAGTTGTTTATTCTTACAAAAAAAGGCAAGCAGGGAAATGAACAACTAGGGAAAAAGAATTTGCTGCTTAGATCCTACAGCCTAGTACTTGCTTCAGCTTTTGTTTCTTCTGGTTTAGATTTCTCAAGAGAAAGCCTATCTCCCCTCACACACATATACATAACAATCAAAGCAATGCATTTCATCATGAGTTCATGAGGACTGCCTCCCTGCTTCAGTTGCCATCCTACAAGCAGGAAAGTGCCCAAGTGCTTGGCACTAGCTGGAAATGACCACATTTTTTTTTAGGCTCTGAGAATATCATTGCAGGCAGTCATGTACTTCAAAAGGTATGCACTAAAACTTTTAAAAAAAAAAAACATTTTTCCTCATAGGCTGTATCATCATTAGCAGCAGCAGCAACACAAGAAACAGAAACTTTATACTACTATAAGACTGAAGTAAGAAATCTTGGTTATTTGGTATGTCTGTCTTCTATGGTGCAATTATAAATTACATTCTGTGATGTAAACCAAAACAAAAACAAAACCAGCAGTGTATTGACAAAAATACGGTAATGATCACTTTCCTTTTTATATATCCCAACAGATTGTTTCAAAAAATTTTATAAAAGCACCAAAACTTTGTTCTAAAACATTTATGTAGGAAACCAACAGATGGTGGTGTGTTACTTTAAAAAGGCTTGTGGGAAGGTAGACCATTGTAAAAAAGGAAAAGGTCAATCTACAAAGTTCCTTTGGGGAAATGATTATTCAAACCATATTCAGCACTTGGCATTTGAATCCATTAGATAAAATAACTTTACTAATAATTTATACTATAATTTATGCCGTTTCAATTTACAGCACTGAAATGGATGAAATGCAATGTAAACATCTAAAGGAAATGTGATTTGAACAAACTTTTTTTATCCATATTGCCTTTATTTAATTTTCTTCATTATAATAGGTTTTTTCTTGTTTTATAAACATAAGAACATATTCTGAACTCTAGAAAATCCACTAAATATCTACATAAATGCTTTCTGAATAGATACCAATATCATGAATATTCTTATACTATGGGTTAAACTAAAATTGCATTAAAGCAAAAGTACAGATATTGAACAGCTCAATACAAGGTTTTGTTGATTTATACTTTATAGGTTTTTTATTGCACCTTTATAAATAAGATTGGATGTAAATTTATACTTTACCACACATAACCAGTGTTGAAAAGTTTGTAGAAAAGCAACTGGCTATGCCAAAGTCAAGAATAAAGTTGCCTTTAGTGGAAACAGAAGGTATTTAACTAAAGCAGTTAGTTCCTTTGTTTGGATGAATATCACTTTTATTTCTATGAGTTTTTGAGCAATTAATATCATGAATATTAGCAACATTCACTTTTATAACACAATATGTTTGCTTACCACAGTCAAAAGATTTTTTAAATGTTATATCCACTTTTAAGTTTTAAACATTCTTTTTTTTCCTTCTGCTTTTCAAAGCCAGATATGTAGAATGCAGAATTTCAGATCCTGCACTCCCTTGCTGGATGTCATTGCATATTTTAGAAATACTTCCTTTTTTTTGTCTAGTCTAAGTTTTTGATATTTACAATACTATTATAGCTCTTTGAAAAATCAGATTTATATTTTCCTGCAGAAATCTGTAGATAGAAGATGAACATGGATTTTGTAAATACCTAAAATTGATGTATGATGTAAGTTTGTAATTTCCCAGGGAAAGACAAGAAGAAAATGTAATGAACAAAAATGTTGATTCTGTCTTTCCCAAATTACTTTATTTGTTCCACATGGTAGAATGGAAACAAAACAAAAGTAAATACTATAACAGAACATTTAGAAGAGAAACCTCATAACATCTGCAAGGAGGACAGAGAGCTAATAAAAAAAGGAAATAAATTTCCTGAATTGTATGATTTCTTCATGAGAAAGAAGGGCAACATTTTAATTCAGCCACTGTTTTTCAACGAACACAATCAATTCAGCTACATAAGTGTATCTGATCAGAGACCTTAATGATGAAGAGCAAAAGGCAGTACAGAAAATCTGACTTATTCCTCAGATTTGAGAATGCTGGTCCACTAGAACAGTTCCCATGGGATATTGACCTAGAATTAATGTTTCCCACTTTTATTTCCAACACTTCTTCAGAAAATGCCTGTGGGAGATGACTCTGCTGCAGGGAGGGCAGGGATCAATCAGAACCTAGGGCTGCCATTTATACTTGCTTGCTTCTGATGATTCTCTTTGGTGGTTTATGCAAATTGCACCTATCTTTATTTTCCTCTGGTATGTGGGGCTCAAATGAAGCCATGTAGTGCCCTATAGCTAAAGAGGCAGCTTCACAACACTGGGTAAACATCTTAACTTTTTTAAATTCGTCTTCAACAATGATCACATATCTTTCATTAATCCTGTTTTAGCATGGATCAAAATAGATTAATACAGTTGCATTTCTGTATGGAGTTCAAATCTTACGTAGCAAGAAAAGGTGAATTCAGTACTAGAATTCATAGCTTTTGACTCCTGCCAATGATGTCAAGGTGAAGGAAAAAAGACAGAAGGTACAGAGAAAACTCGCTTGCTCTAATAAAGACACATAAATCCCAAGGTAAAATATTTATTTTCCTTGAAACAATGTCTGTGTAAATTAGTGGCAGATTAAGACCAACTCAGGCTATCTCTATTAGCCTCCTACTTTCATAAAGACAAAAAAAATCCTTATACATCATCTGATGCCTATTTTGCTTGCAGTACACTAACTCACCAGCTGTTTGTAAGCCTCCTGCAAGTAGCAGAAAAACTGAATATATTACAGTACATCTGCAACTCTCCTTTTTATGTCATCCTCTAAATTCTATTTTTGTTAAAGGGCAGAGTTACAAAAATAGAAGGGGGGAAGGGGAAGTGGTAGATTGATTCACGTGAGGGATGTGACAAGGTGATTCCTGCAGGCAGAAAGGGACTCAGAGTAATTGCTTCAAAGCAAGCTATTAGCTCACGATGGGCTGTGGTCATGTGTTTTGCAATTTTAAAATGTAGCAGAACAATTTCAGCTTTGCTTAATTAGGACCTGATGCTGTGAATCCCTGAGTGCTCTCAATAGCCATAGGTTCAGATGGATGCTTAAAGCCCTCAGTACCCAGCTCAACTCAATCAAGTTAAAACAACAAGGTTAGAATTCATCCATACTTTTATGTCTATTAAAAGAAATAACTTGCTTAAAGAAAATAATTTCCTTTCATTCATCACTGGTAATATTTGTGAAGTTCAGACATTTTAGAAATTGGGTTTTTTTTTCATAAATACACTGGTTTTCTTGCCAAAACATGCAGATAGAATCACAATGGCAGAAAAGGTCAGGGAAAATTATATGGTATACTTTACTGTTTTCTTCCAAAAGACATGGTCTTCCATGAAATTAAGTAACTTAGTACATTTTGAAAATTACATTTGCAATTAATAATTATCACAGGTCCCGTATTCTCATAGCAATGCCTTTAGTACCTTAATCCTGCGAATACAATATTTAGCATCCTAAGCAGCAGTTTATTTGATATTAATTTGCTTTTAGTTTAACCTATGTTTATAGACTTGATCTACAATAAACTAGAGGCAAAATTAGACCTAGTTTTACCCAATCACCAATTAAATACAAATTTTCTAAAGTATGTATACATTTTTAGAGGCTCAAAGTGCAAGTGAGAACAGCTTTTGTGTGCATTAAAGACAAGACTAAAGACAAGGGTGTTTACAACAGTTTCTCTATGTATATATAAGATTCCAAGAAAAATTAAACATTTTTCTTTCAGTTTTGGTCTTAGAAACAAGAAAAAATATTTTAATATAATAATTGAGTTAACAATTGTTAATGAACAATCTGAATATTGTATTTCTGATCTCCTAATGGAAGGAAAACTCTTAGGAAAAAGGAGCAGTGTAAATTTTGCTGTACTGAAAACAAAAACCAACAACTAAAACAACAACAAAAAACACAACTAAAAAAAAACCAAAACAATAAAACAAAAAGAAAACAAACCAAAAAAGCCTTCCACAAAACATAAGGAAAAACAAAGTTTAAAAAGAGAGAAAACAGAGTCAGGAATCAAATGAATCCTGAATTTTGCAAACACTAAGCTCTTCTACAGGTTAGGGTACCTCAGAATTGCAAGTAAGGATCCCAAAAAACCCTCCAACCTGTGACTCATATATAGTGAACAAAAAAATTCAGATTATGATTGATGTGGCATCAACTATTTAGGATTCATTTTTCTAGTCCATTCTATCCCAAATCAGAAATGATACACAAGATATTTCCAACTGAGATCTTCCAGTATGTGGTGGACATCATGGAAAAGGTATTCTCATGTTGCTGTGCTGTTTTTCTGTATGACAGCTAAAGTAGAGCTAATTTTAGAAACTTGGCTATGTTTTTAAAAGTTCTACTGGTAAGATATAACAGTATGCTTTTAGACTGTTTAAAGGTGATGTTTGTATGATAAACATCTGCAGTATAAATCCCATTTTTATCAAGAGCTACTTCCTTACTTACCTTAAAATTCTGCAACTGACCATCATCATACCTACCCTAAGGTTAGTTTTTTTTAATATATGCTTGCCACAATAGTTTTTTTCCTGTAATTTTTCATTAAAAGTAACCTTTCTTCCTTCTTCCAATCAAAGGAATATTCAGTTTGAGAAAATCCATATTAATTCCAGACGTTGATTTTTAAAAAGCAATTTCCACTTCCAAGTTTACTATCCACTTCAACTGATCCACATTCATTTTTGAAAATATAAATAGAATTCAGTTTAGTTTCTCTTATTCTTAAGGCTGATCCTTGTTAGTCTTCTCGAATGAAACAATATTAATACAGAACCTTAAAAAATAGCATTCTCATACTCAAATTTCCTTTCACCCTTTTCTAGAATACTTTTATTGATGAACCACTTTCTGAAATTAAGCTCTCAGAACCCAACAAACAGTATGCAAGAAGATAGTAACAGAGTATCTTAATGATATTAAAATATTTCAGGATTTTTAGAATTTTTTCTAAAGCCCTGGCATTTTCCTTTTGTAGTACACTGAACGGCTGTTTTTGCTGAGCTGTCTAAAACATTGCCCAACTCTCTTCTCTCAGTGTCTACAATTAATTTAGAAATCTGCAATGTGTGTGAAGAATTCAAATGATCTCCTCTAGCAGGCATTACCCCTTCAGCACTGAATTTCACCTTCCATCCTCAATAAATTGACAACCATTCACTCCAATCCACACATGCTGAGAACTGAACTACAGCACTCTGCAAATAACTTCTCCCTGTCTCTTTCTCCATCTGTATTCCCTCTCCCTCTCAAATCAAAATCTCACCATGAGCTTCTCAACAAAGATTGTGGGAAAAAGTCTTGCAAGTCTAAGTGGCTAATTGAAAATGCTTCAAAGTTTTAAGAAATTTTCTTTTCACTTGGAAGATGAAAATCAAGATGGAGTGTATTTTCCCCAAATGGTGTGTATAATTTCAAAGTAGAATTAGTTCGGGGAAGTCTTATAACCTTTACTATGCAAGCAGGATGATTAACAGTCTTCTGTGAGAAAAGCTTTCACATAATTTTCCTCCTAGAATTAATGATCTCATCAGAGATAATATTTTTTCATGACGAGGAGGATGTGACGGCATACTAGTACAATCACCATGGCAGAAGCTATTAGATTTGAATTTTTAGATATTATGATCTAGCAATCACCAGTTTGTCTTTCTGTGCCTGTTCAATTTATCTCGTTCCAGCAAAACACATAAGGCTGTGACAGCAAAGAGGTGAAGCTTTCCATAAGCAAAAGCTGCATATTTAAGCAATAGCATCACAAGACTTTGGGAGGTCTGGCATTTGATGCCTGCAGGGGACAGTGCAGAAGCCTTAATGAAAAAAAGCAGGACCTAAGTCTGCAGAGGGACTAGTACAGACCAGTCGGGCTGGAAGGATCTGCAAAAGATTCATGTGGCTTTACTGAGCACTGAACTGCTTTGTAGGGAAAGGGGTCTGAGAGAAATGGACCAAAGTCTGCCACTGAGTCCTGTGAAGGAGAATTGGATCAGCACCTGTGTACATAAATGGATTCACTGAGCACACAAGGTCTAGACAGGCAGAATATATGCAGACATCCTTTCAAACTTAACCAAGGCCAGTTTTCTGACATATGATGAAAAAAATATTAATTAAAATTTGCTTGCTGATTCAAAATGAGCTATTTGCTTTGTTTGTTTCTGTAGGGCACATAGGGCAGCAGACATACCAAGTTTTCCTAATGGAATACTTGAACTAAGTATTGTAAAATCCTGACCACTAATCAGTGTGAGAAGAATATATATAAAGTCTGTTCCTTATCTTGTGGAGGTCATGAAACATTTCAGATACTGCCAAGTAGTGCACAATTCAACACTTTAACAGAAATACATAGCAAGACTTCTTTTTTTCCTCTACTCAAGATATTTTTTATGTTCTTCTTTCCATATTAACTTTAAAATATAGAAAACTTGTAACAGTGGGAAAGTGTCTGAATTGTCTCAGAAACACTGTTTTGATTCTCATATCATGAGTTGGAAATTCTTCTGTAAACTCTGCTTAAAGGACCTCCACATGTAACGTGGATCTGGTACCCTCAGGGATTATTCTGCCATTCTGAAAGTCTTCTAGAGCAGCTGCTCTTTCTAGAAAGGTGCATAATCTAATTTTAAAATACTCAGACTTTAATTTCCACATTAGACTGGAATAAGTTTATTACAGAAAAGCTAATGCCATGGACATGTACACATAAAAATGTATAATAGAGGTTGCATTGTAATAAAAAAACTAGTTTGCCTGAGTATTTTGCAGTTTTAAAAGATTTCTTCTTATAGCAGATCAGATGGGAGAAACAATGGTAATCTCTTTCCACAGAGGAACTGTCCCCCTAAACGTCTGATAGGAGACTGAGAGGAGAGAAAATTCCTGGACACCAGGTGAGCTTCCTCCTGGTTCATCAGAACAAACGTGATACTTTCAAGTGCCTGAAGTTGATTAAACTACTTTCACCTTAATGTTTGACTAAATGGTCTGCAAAATACATAAAAATACCCACAAAGTAAAGGAAAGGTAAAGGCTTCGGGACAAGTCTTTCCAAAAGGCACCACATATATGAAAGCACACTTTCTATACTTACTATACATATATTTCTATAAGGTATTTCCCTATTCAGAAATAGAGCCATTTTAGTGGGTTGTATTTAACTGTTAGTTAATTAATACTTTATTTCCGATTTAAATATATATTTTTAAAATTACCTCCCATAATGGTTAAATACTACAGCTTTAAAATCTGCACCTTGACTCTTGTATTACTCACTATCTTAACATATGTGACCCCAAAGTCTACTTTGGATCATACATTCATGTCTTAAAACAACTGCAAATTTGGCATACTTTTAAGCAAGTAAATATATTTATATTGTGCTAATATTACAAAATATGCAGTATCAACTAGCATACTGTAAGTTATTTGTATGAATACTTATAACCTATGGGAATAAATATTTATATATGAGAAAATAAAACAATTTAAATAAGCTGTTATTTGAACTCATGTACCCCACGATTCCTCTAAACCCCTTATTATAGAACTCTGTAGATTTGGTAACTGTTCTTAGTGCATTATCTATAGCTCAATTATTTTATTTTTGGAGACAAACACATTTTCCTTGGATAGCCTAAGCATCAACCCAGATTCCTCAGGCTGCTCTGAATTCAGGTTTTTGCTATTCAGAAAGATCTTTATATCACACAGATATGCATGAAAATTTCCTTCACAGGAAGAGAAATTGACAGCTTTTGGTCTTATTCTCTTCTTTTCTATTCTAACCACTGGAACAAAACCCCATACTGTTACTTGTGCCCATGTGGAGGCATTCCCACTGCTTCAGGTAACATTCTTCCTAAATGGGAGTACTACTTCAGATGAGAGAAGCTCCTAACTTGCCTGTAGTCTAACAGTCTATTACAAGAGACTAAAGAAGAGCCCAAAATATGAGCAAATGCTTTATTTAAAAAAATACAGTGGAAAATTCAATGACTCCTTAGTACCAGCTAAGTACTTTTTAATGACTATGGGACTCAAAGAGCTTTTTTAACTTGACAAAACCTAAGGAGAGTAACTGACTTATCTTGTCCATAGTTGTGAATGGAAGCTGAAGGTATTTTATAACACATGATGATAAATACCCTATTCTCCCTTACCTGTTAAAAGAATGCAGATTTGGGTCATGATTTTTTAAAATTCTGTTTGCAGTCCAAGCCCTGCTAACATTCAACTTTGTCACATTATATCTGCTTTTTTTCCTGGGTCAGACATTTTTCACATGTGATTGCACATAGGATATACTACAGTGAATATCAATATGAACTGCTTAAAATGTTCAAATAATTTAGGAAAAAGACATAACAATGAAAAAATAAAAATCAGGTCCCATACAGAAGAGCAGGCAACCTAGGGGGGCCTTCACCCTTGTGATCAAAACCAGCTCATATTTTGTCTTCCACACCCTTTTATGTGAAATCTGGAATGCCTCTAGGGTTTTGCAAGGCTCATAGATGGCACAAAAAGAAGAATAACATGAATAATTACCACAAATCCTCAAAAGTCCTCAAATAGTAGCTTAAGCTCTTTAAGTTTAGAGCAGCTACTCAGAGGCAGAGTGAGAAATCTAATAGTGAATTTGAACACATATTCGGTGTCAGTTGAAAGTAATAAATTATAATCTGGAAATGCATCCATTAAAATCAAAAGCCGGAAAAATTAAATCAAGGCCTTTTCTGGAAGACAGCTGAGTAGGTCAGGTGGAACTGTACACAAGCTACATATTTTGAGTATTTCTTCATTATGCATTTCTGGCCAGGATGGTTATAGCATAATGTTTGGGTTTTTTTCCCAAATAAAGCCTTTTTTTCATACCATATACTGTTCATTACTAATCTGAAGATTTGTAAAATATATACAAAACCATATAAAATGCATATCTTCACAGACAGTTGCACTTGCCTGAATTTTACATTGGTCATTACTACAAAATGTTTAAAAAATCTTCAATTGTAAATGAAAACAGTGGAATGGATACAATAATAGAGTACATATACATTAATAATACAACACATCTAAAGCATAGAAATATATAGTGAGCTATTGAAACCATAACTAGTTTCTCTTTTTTATATTAATTATGTGACAAAACCCAAAAACCATGGATTTCTCCCAATGAAATTGCAGACTCTACATGCACTGGTCTGACTAGACTAAAATACCTTGTATGCATTTGCTGTGTTTGCAGCCAGATAGAAATGAGCTATGAATTTCACAGAGTGTATGCATTCTGTTTCTATTACTATTACATTAGCTGTCTCATAGTTTCAAAATATTTTAATGTTTATCACTTGACTCTGCTTACTGTCCTTCACAGGCTGTTTTACCCCTGTTCTATTATTTAAAATGCCTTTCATTTGATTAAACATACTGCATTTCAGTTTACTGTGAAATTAAGTTTTATTCTGGTATACATTTGGTGGTTTTTTACAACATGAAATAATGACACAAATTGGCAGCTGGGCAGAAACTAAATTTAGACAGAGAGGGTCCACAAAAACAGCTCATACCAGGAATTTTTCATGTCCTATTGTCAGCAAAAAAGTCCATAAATCCATAAGACACCTTGAATACAATCATTTTACTGTTACTGAGCCCAGTAACAATGGCTTGACTTTCAATATCTTCCATCTTTGCAACAAAATCTGTGCATACTTAGAAGTGCCTGTTTCACCATACTTTAATGTATCCAAGTAATGCTTTTTATGTTGCATGTAACACTCAAGCTCTTGTTGATAACTGTGCTCCAATTAATAAAATGAACTGCAAACACCCAGTCTTAAGTTTATGTTATTTTTTTCAACACTTGGCTGTGGAAACATGGAATTAAATCCAGATCCAGATGTCCTTCCCTGTGTGTTACAGATTCATGCAAGCTCGCACATGAGGAAAGGCTTAGCTTCAAGCACATGAAAGTCAGAAGTTCATTATCTAAATGGGATATTATTAAAATTGGGATTAAAGTGGCCTCACCAGATGTTTAATCTTGTGAAATGCTTAAAAGTAGCACCAAGTCAGACTTGCTGTCAACTGCTTGCTCTCTTTTTGAATAGCTAAACAATATTTTTTTAGTATTTTCAGAATTTAAATAAATTATGACTAGTGTTTTGGAAGGGCAGTTTTTATTTCACCTGATTTTGCTGGAAAAAAAATTATCTATTTTCTGATACATTATAGTATCATAGATGATTTTAAGAGCTGCATTTTCAGATAATGCCCAAATAACTCTCAAGGTTTTTATCAGCCTATATTTTACTGACCCAAAATTCAAACACAATCTCAGTGACAAGGGATCTGACAAAGAACCTCTAAGCAATGCCATCTGTGATGAGAATCTGACATGCTCAGCTTTAGAAAGGTCAATGCAGAAGGACAACCTTGCTTGCCGTATCCATCACAACAAAATTCAGCAGTTTGGGTGAAGAAAATACTCTCTTTTAGTTTAAACAAGATTGTGCAATATCAGAGTATGCTATGGGTAAGTACTAACATGTTTGCAAATATTGGTTTTTCTTTGATGCTGTCACCTTCAAATCTGCATAATACTCCAGTTTGCGAGACTACTTCAAACTCTTTGTTGAATTTATTAGAAAAGCTATCAGAAAAAAGTATTTCAGGAAATAGTATTTTCTTTAAATCACCGCTTTTAAAATTCCTCAAAGTATTTGTAAAATCGTGTTTATTTTTTAATTGAAAAAATTCGTATAAGGTTAAATTCTGGTTAACTAGTTACAAAGTTGTTCAGTCAAACCCCCAGGCCATAAACCTACTTTAATTGTTTTATTCCTTCATGAGTTACTCAATCCTGTCTATGCAGACAATGCCCTTCAGCAACTTTTCAGAGCTTCTGATCTGCAGGAACACTTTGACCTTCTGTATGCCTCTTCAAAATGTGACAGCAAGGTAGAATTACTCACACTTTGCTTTGCTCAGAGTTCAACTTTTTCCAAGGACATGTCAGAAAAATAACTACAGTAATCTGGTGACATTTGAGTCTTGAAGGAAGCTCAGCATTACCTTTTTACTTTCATAGCTAACTATGAAAATTCAAGTACAAACACTACATGGAAATAAGGATGGATGAAATGAACCCTGTGCAGAATTAAGAAAAATTATGTAGGAAAAAAACAGTAGAAGTAACATTACAGAAAGCTAAAAAGTGCTTTATTGAAACCACTATCAAGCACTGCTTGATCTCTATAGTAGACTAGGTGTAACTGATCAGTCAGAAGTCTACAAAAGAGTATAAATGTGGCCCAAACTCTTTCATTACCTTCCACTGTTGAAATACTATGTACAATAATGATTCATAAATTATGATGATTTTTCTTTGGCAGGATGAAGCAGTTAAGTAAATTTGAATTAAATAATTCATTCAGTTCTTTCAATAGTTCATGATATCTTTTAACCACCAGGATAACTTACAATAAGCAGATAATAACTTCCAGAAGTACTACATGCACTAATGCTTTAATCTATGCATAGTTGTTTCTCCTTTTCATTTTGCTAGTACTGAAAGAATAAAATCAGTAATAGTAATATTTAGCATGCTGACTAGATGGTCTCCTGCACCAATCTAGTATAGCAGCCTACAGGTAGAAGCACAAACATGAAATAAAACTGGACTATGAAGAAGACGCACAAACCTATGATAGTCACCAACCTTAAAAATAAATATTTTGTATTTTTAACCAAAGCCTGGCAGTGGTTAGATAAGTCAAATATGATAGGAATAATTTAAAAATTACCACATCTTTTAGCTGCTGTAGTGCCATCTAATGAGCATAAACTGCTAAAGTCACCTCAAATATACCACTATTTTAAAGAGTGCTTTAAACAAGCACTCCAAACAAAATATTGAGCGTGGACAGTGTGATGCCACTCTTCATACATGCTAGTTTAGTATTTCTAAGTCCCATTGGAATGGCAGGGAGAAAAGAATCACTTAAGGCTGATATTAAGTTAAACTGTAAACGTATTTTACATCATCATCATCATCTCTGCCATAGGCTTCTTTAAACAAAACGTAGCACATGAAAGCTAGACAATTATTGGTAAAATATGTGGAAATGCCCCTTAGCTCTCTGGCTGGTCCCCCTCGCTTGTGATGCTTTCTAATACATCATTTTCTCCACAGGGATTCCCTGTATCATGAGCAGCCTCTCCTGCAGAGTCAGGGCAGAGCCACATTCACACTTAGGAGGGCTCCAGTCCCACCTCTTCCGTATGGCAGTGGCAGTAGCTGGCACATCTCTGTGCCAAACACAGAAACAGGAGGGGCATTTAGTGGCTACCAGCTGTCACTCATCTCCTCTGTGAATAAAGGAGCAAGATGTCATACTATTGTTTTACATGCTACTTTGGAATAGCTGGTGTCTGAATTGTGAATAGAGGTATGCCACAGTATGGTGTGACTGCAGTTTGGCAATCATTGCTCTGGACTAAAACAACAGCAACAGACGGTTTTGCTATACCCAAGATCAATTCAGACTTGGCTGCAGCCCATTGCTGGTAGTGAAGCAGCTCCACAGTTGTCATGAAGAAGTCCAACTAGAACATTTGCATTAGAGTGATACCCCTCATCTATTGTGAAATGATAAATACTGAGAGCACTGACACTCCTATTTTAGCTCAGTGCTTTCCAGACAGTCAGGATGAACAGTGACCCCCATATATTTTTAGAGCATGAAAAGTATTCAGCCTTCTGATCCTGACAGCTTGCACCAAGCTCTCACCAGTCCCAGCTAAGGGCAGTAGAGCCTGGCAGGAAACACAGGCAAAGCAGAGCAAAGCCATTGCTGTCCTAAAAGTCCTTTGGAGTCACAGACAACCAACGCAAGTCAAAACACACCACTTGGAGACTTCACCTGTGCTCTGAGACCAGCTTCCTGAGACACCAACCTGGCTTGAAGGGATGTTTGCACCATCCACCACTTCAGAAGTGCTAAGCACTACTTGGCTACAGTTATGACCCAAAATAAAAATCTCTACTACTTGGAAAAAAAAATTACATCCTTCACTTTAAAAAGGTAACAGCTTTCAGATGGTACAACTGTCAAGGCAGATCACTTTATGAATGATTTCCAGCTACACTGACAATATAATTTTTAGTACAGATGCAGACAAAAATGTCCAGAAACACAACAGGAAAGAGAAAAATCTGAATTTCAATTGTAAAGTTGTCTCCTTTGTGATAAAAGTAATTTTAAAATAATGCAATGTTCAGCTATTGCTTTTTAAGTATAGTAATATGCAGCTATATGCTATAGATATAATTAAAAAGCCCAACTCTGAAAACAGTCCAATGATTCCTGAGTAGTATTGTACAATACAACCCAGCAACACTTCAGTGTTGTTTTAAGCAAAAGCAGAGCAGAAACGACACAGCTGAAGTGTCTAGGAAAACTGACAACTCTAAGATATAAGAATGTGTAATACAGAGAAACTACACATCCCACACAGTCATATTTCTGGCACTTGTGAAGGAATACTTAATTAAAAATAAAAGAGTTAACAGAAGTTAAGAATTACATGTAATTCTAACCAGTTGAAGTTTTTTCCCCTATTCCATTTCCTTACATGTTACACCATTACTTTATCCTTTCAACAATCTTTTTCAGAACCTTTGACCACCTGAAAATCACAGTTCACCTAGCTATTGTTCATGCAAGTTCTCAGATCTCTGGGAAAAAGTGGGTTGTGACAGTTGATTTCCATGGTCAAAACATACTGTTCAACAGATTTAAGCAAAATGAGCCATCATATATCATGTGGGAGATGGTTAATTGCCAAAACTCCTCTGAGGTTCCTCTGGAAAGGAGGAAGAGAGAAAAGTGGAATGTAAGTATGGTGTAAAACACAAAGGATGAGAATAGTATACTTGTATACATTCAAATTTGTATAAGATCTTCGCAAACAAAGGTATTTCTAAGACAAAAATTTCAATTGACTCTAAATAAATTCCAATATGTACCTATAGGAAACATTTTACAGTTTGCCTATGACACGTGCAAATAATTTTGATTCTTTTTCTACTCGCCTACACTGTGCAGGATGCACAAGCCATATATGGCTTAAGCCCTACTGCTCATTGATTTTTTTATAAATTACTCCTATTTGTAAATAATTCCCAGACCATTTGTGAAATACTTTCTCCTTTTGTGGAAAAACATAAACCAAAACACAACTACCAAATAAGAACAAAGCTCTTAAGATTTTTTTTGTTACAAAGAAGAGTATAATAATTTCAAAAACACAAGCAGCTGGTGGATTGGCATGTGAAGGCTGATGACAGGTCTGTGGAATTTATGGAACATATATGCACTTGTGTATTTTCATTCAGAATAAAAATAAAACTGAGCTACCTATTGCTTACCCTAATGCAGTGTGAAAGTCAGAACTATATCTTATAGTCAGATCTGTCTCAGATAAGAAAAGGATATCCATGCTATTGCTGTTGGTTACCATGTACTCTGGTACATTTTATACAAATGTGTCTAAAGATCACTCATAGCACATCACAACCTCAAGTGCCCGTCACTTTCCAGATCTATAACAGGCATTTGACTTCCACTATGAAAGATCAAGAGCCTCACAAATGATAATGCTGCAGTATAACATCTTCTTTTTATGGAATATTATGACAACTTATTTGGAAACATAGGGTTGGTATGTTGCAGGAGAGAAACGCTGCTGTCAAGGGGAAAACTTGTGGGTATATTGTGATAAGAGATACTTCTGCTTGGTTTCTTATGCCTGCACCTGGTGGAGCCATTTATAGCAGTTTGCCATCACAAGCATACTGACCTAAAATGGAAATATGAACCATTACAGAATGACATGCGCAAGCTCTCTCGAATAAAAACATGCAGGCAGCCATCAGCAGAACTAAATCCATATGATCAACCTGAAGTATGCTCTAAAGCAGCTGTGTGTTGATTATACTGTAAAGAGAGAAACTGCAGCTGGAAAAATCTTCAACAGCTTCATATCTTTGCCCTTTGATTATAAAGGAGTAGGAACAGAGAGAGAGTAAATATCAACTGCACCATGCTTCACCACAGTTTATGAATTAAATAAATTGCAATTTCTGAGTTTAGAAGAATCAGACATTCCTTCATGAACCAGATATTTAGACAGTCTTCCTTCTTAAAAGCATATTAAGTATATTGTTTTATGTGACAGCATATATTGCTTCCATTTATTTGCCCACTTGTCTGTCTCTGAAAACCCGATTGACACTCTTCCAAAAGCTCTCCCTGCTGTCATTCACCTGTCTTCTCTACCTTCTTAGACTTACTTTCAAAGTGCTGCCTCTACTTGCTCAACTTTTACAGAGTTCTACTTACACCCCCTTTAACCTCTCTATAAACTCCAAGAAAATGGTACCTTTCCTCCTCTTTTGTTACCTGCCTTGGCACTTAAAATCATGAATTCTGAGTGCAGTACTTGCTCACTCACTTCAGCCAGGCATTGCTGCAGCCTTCTTGCCTGCCTTTTCCAAGCCTGCAGCTTCCACAGCAGATTATAGCCTTTCTGGCACTGGCCCACATGAGTCTACACAGTGCATTACAGCAGGTAATGAGTTTGTTCTGCCCACACCATGAGCTAGCCAAGACGAACCTCCTTTACATGGAGTTAAGCCTGAATTTAAAAAGCCCTCCTGAGATAATGAAATACATCAGACCGAACTCAGCATTCTGTCAACATACAGAGGTATTTCTGACTCAGATCAACTCACATTGCACTTTCTCAGAGCCCATATAAGAGACTCTAAATACACCTATGGAATATCTTAAGAAACATTTCTTTATTCCTCTAACTCTTCTTCATGTCACAAACTCCACACTGAATTCATATAAATGTGTGGAAACTATTCCTGGATGAAGCAAAAAAGGCAAGAGTGCATAAGAGTACTCATTCTTGTTTGCCCTTAGCATTTCCTCTGTAGTTTTGGAGGGTTGGGGATTTAAAAATAAATAAAAATCTTCTTTGCACAAAACTTCTGCTGAATAGACACATGGAAGGAAGTTCAGCAAAGGGTCAGAAGATTCTCATAGGGCACCTGTCATACCAGAAGGTGTTGAGACAGCAGGGACTCTTCATCCTGGAGAAAAAAAGGATTCAGGAAGGATCTCATCAGTGTAAATAACTGATGAGAAAGAGTAAGAAGAAAAAAGCAGACTCTTGTCAGGGGTTCCCAGAGACAGGACAAGGACAAGACAAGGGACAGTGAGCACAAATTGACAGAAATTGACATAAAGGAAATTCTCTTTTTATTTAAGAAAAATCTTTCTCTCTGTGACATTTTTAAGGCAATAGAACAGGCCGTCCAGAGAAGTCTTGGAATCTCCTTGGACACATTAAAAATCCAGCTGAACATGGCCCTGGGTAATCTGCTTTAGATGATCATACTTTGAGAAAGGGAGTTGGACTAGATTATGTCCAGGAATGCCTCCCAGACTTCAACAATTCTGTGATATCTATAAACTTTTGGTCCATTTCTTCCTTTTCAAACTGTTCATGACTCCCTCTTCTTTCTCCTTCTCCTGTTCCTGGCAATGTGTTTCCCTCTTTCTCGAAAGGCTCATTAATGACACCCAACGGCAAAGTCAGCTCAAATCAGAAAGCAGTTCACTACCCACACATAGTTTTGCACTTCTGAGCAATGCCACATGCAAGAAATCAGAGTAGAGCTAATTCTTCTGACTACACCCCCCCGATAATCAATAAAAGAAAACTGATTTAATTTATTTTCTCTCAATTCCTTCGCCACCTTTGTCTATAATGTCTCTGGGTCTTTTTTACCAGGTAAGAGGTCATGCTCATTCTGACTAAACCCAAACTACATCTCTCATTTATTTACCATAATGACCAAAACCTGCCTTTTAACCTGGAATATCAAAGTAAAGAAGGCCTTAAAATCCTGAGATTTTAATGGATGATTTACCAAATTTTAACTTCATTATTTTTTTTTTTTTTTCGTTGCTCTGCCTGTTGCAAAATCAGCCTATCTTGAATATAAGTCTCTCTTCCACTCCAATAGACCTTGGGTAAACAACACATCTGATCATTCTGTCATTAATCCTGATAGCCTTGGTGGAATTATTCCTTGATTTTGTAGATGCAATCAGAGGGAAAAGCTGGTGTTCCATGCTGCAAGACTTACATCAAAGTACTGGAGCAATAATCACCATGCTTTCTACTGCTCTTTTTAAAATATTGTATTTAATTACTGTTACAAGAATGGTTGAGCACAAGCTTCAAACCTGGTTATCTAGAGCCATACATGCAAGCTGACAGAAAGGAAAAACTTCAAAGAGCCCTGTTTGTCCAATTGAGATGGGCTAGATTCAATTAAAGAGAAGAAAAAGGCAAAGTAGTAAATTATTTAATCAACTGCATGTCTGCTTTACTAGAGATTGTAGTATAATTTAGCTTTCCCTAATAAGATTTTAATTTATCACAAATCCAAACAAATAAATTGAAACATCATCCTGCTACACAAAAAATACACACTACCAATGCTATCAAAAAATATTTTTTCTGCATCCTGTTATATAAAAGTTACAGAGCGCTTAAAATATGTAATTATACCGAATAACAAGGACAAAGCCCTGAGGAGTTTCAAAGTCACAGATAAAAGCCAGCACAGTAGATGTAGGTCTGCAGCAGGGACACTGCCATTAGTGCTGCTTGACTTTACTACTAAAAGTTGACTGACAAGTCAAAATCTAGCTATGATAGTTGCAGACACAACTCAAAACGATTGAAAAGCTCTCTGGAACAGAAAGCAGAGAGGTCCTGCTGGATAAAGTGCTGCTATTTTAACTCAGTGCTTGCCAGGCCTATTAATGCCATGACAGAGACCTTCCACACTCCCCATCAGCAGACACATCTCAGTGCTGGTTATGTCAGGACAAGGAAGCAAGTTCACATGGGTTTTCCACTAGACAGGTACTTCTAGGTATCCCTGGCCTAGAAGTAATTTTTCTGTTTTTTTTTTCCCATGCTCTTCTAAGAAAAGGAAAAGAAATGAAGGTAGAATAATCTTTTTTATTTTTTCTGAGGACTCAAGAAAAATGTAAATACTAGATATCATTTCCCATGTAAAAGGACAGAGCCTGAAAAAAAGACCCATGAAAACATCACATAGGCAAGAAAACACCTGTGCAGGTTTTGCTAGAAAATAAAACACATATAAGACCAGATAGGAAATTCCCATCACTTAGCTCCTGGATCTAAGTCATGCTAAAAAAAAAAAAAAAAAAAAAAAAAAAAAGAAGTGAAATGCAAATGCACAACTAATCAATGAAGATAAATGAATAATGAAAACTACACAAGAAGAGCATTACAATGGATGAAGGTATATGGTTGCTATAGTTTAAACAGATAGAATTTCTGTATGAGGTAGCTTTCATTATCCACAAAACAGCAAATACTTTAATGTTTTCAAGGAATACTATATCTTTAGTGAACTTCCACCGAAAAATAATATGACATGGTAGTCTGCTATTTATTTTTAAGAACAAATAAACTGCTAATACCATAGTGTAATATATGCAGGGAAAATGTGAATGTTTTTTCAGAAATAATAAAAAATATCCAACAAACAATTTTGCTTACATAATCACTTCAACAGTGAAAACCAGAAGAATCCTGTTTAATAACCAGAATACCATTAAGTGCTACCCATCAGCTGAGCAGGAGCAAAATAAACAAATAAACAAAGTATTACATTTTTACATTACTGCTGCTCCTTAAGCCATGTCTTTCCTTACTCCAACCAAGGATCCTTTTATTTTTCCCTTTATTGAAGCAACAAAGATGGGTAAATCTGTAGAAGCTAATTTCATCATCAATGAAAATAAAACCAGTGCTTTCATATAAATCCCTCAGTTCTTAAATAAGAGCAGGAAATATTCTTGAAAAAAAAAACCAACCCCCTAATTATGAATAAGGTTCTGTTTTGTTACTGAATCACAGTTTGACATATCTGCTTAAGGTTCTCTTGCTTACACAGGCATAAATAAGGAATAACTCTATGAAACGTTATATAATTGGTCTGGTACAAATGTCATGCAACCAAATGGAATACCCAGCACAATTTGTTCTAAGACAGTGCTGAAACACCTTTTAGGCAGTCTGAACTACATCTTCCATGAGGCACTGCAGTCTAAATGAAACCAATGTGATAGAGGAGATCTAATCTAGTAAGGAAGACAGAAAACAAATGTCAAAAGACTAGAATTGCCTTGGGACAAAATTTATGATTCCAGCTAGCTCTAATGTCATGTGTTCAGATATGGTGGCTGCCATTTCCATCAAAAAGCCCCAAATAAACAAGATCATAGCCTGGAGAGGTGACATTCTCAGTGCACTGCAGAGAGAGGCTGCCGTGCTCCAGATGTACATTTGGAACATCCACGAGACAGAAGAGCATTCGTGCAAAACTGCAGAGAGTATCTGCACAGTAATTAATAGCAGCAGTCTGGTAAGTGACTCATCCTGAGCTGATTCAGGAACTCTTCTCCCTGCTTCTGTATGTGTAAACCTATTTGGAATAACTGATTAATTAGGAAAGCATCATATTTGAGATAACCTGTCAGGTTCCCTAGATACAAAGACCAATTTAAAGATCACTTTAAGCTAAATAGAAGTTTAAAAAGAATAGAGACGAGGGCAAACCCAGAATTTTGACACAGATTCCACAAAGAACCATTAAAAAAGAAAGGATGGTTGCGAGAGTGTACAAGATTAATGAAATCACTTGCTTACCCCAAAAGCAGAATAAAGTGCAGCTAGACTATATAGGTCAGATGGTTTTTATTTCCTTAAAAAACACCAGTGAAAGAGAACCCTCACTGTTTCCTGTTACTCAGCATTCCTGCATTTCATTCTCAAAGGTGAGAGTTCTTCTACGTACCAAAACTAAAGGCCTTTGATAGGTTGTTACCTCTAGTGTTTTTCTTGAAAACCAAACTATTTATTGCCTATTATACACATGTATGTCTTTTGTTCATAACAGTCTTTTGCATATGAAAATCTTTTATCATGAGTTACACCATTTAGATGAAAAAATTGAATATGTCTTCTAGGCTCAAGAATTTTCCTTACCTCTTGTAATTTTGCAACTCTCTTCTGAGCATGCCATGAATTTTAGCTCTTTTCTAAAGTAGGGAGGCAAAGAGTGGATGTATTACTTCATAATTACTTCATAGTCAAGTCTTCATCAGGTCTGGAGTGAAATTACTAACTTACATACCCTGCATATGGCAATCTGGTTAAGACAAACAGAATAACATCTAATGTTTATTTTTCAAAACCATTACTATTTTAGCTCACAAATTCAGTGGTCCACTCTAGCATTCATATACTGATCTTCAGAATAAATACTTTGATTTTTATTCTAATTTTCTATTTGTGTATTTCCCTCTTCTCACTAATCATTTCACAGTTTTTTATGACTAAATTTCATCATGTGATACATAACAGCTAAAATTTCCCAAGATAATGATCTTTCTTTCCTATTATTGAAAAGCTACCAAACTGTCACATTTCATCCATAAAATATATAAAGTATACTTGTTAGTCTGCTGCAAAGTATTTTATAAAAATCTTGAAAAATAACAGACCTACTGTTGACCCTTCTTTGTAGTCAGATACTGTAACTCAGCTTTAAATATTGTTTCCAACTAGTTATGTACCTCATCTTAATTTCATCTAGATCATATTGACCTAATTTATTTATGGACTTCTTTGTGGGACAGTGTCAGAAACCTTGCCTGAAGTCAAAATTAATCCTATCTGTTCCCAGATCCGATTAACCCAGAAATCCCATCAAAGAAAGTAATTAGAGTACATTGATGCAATTGTTTTTGACAAAACCATTCTAGCTGTTTTTATTATTTTATCTTCTCTGTAGACACACAGACTGAATACTAGTTACTTGTTCCAGTAACTTCCCAGATGCTGGAATTACACTGATTCATCTGTAATTCTACAATAGTCTATTTTTTCCTTTTTTAAAGTTAGGTACTATGTTTGCTAATGGTTTAGGGATTAAGCTGGCGAGGTTTTCTAAGTACTTAAAGGCAAATTTAATTGGATCCTGTCAACATGAATACATCATATTACATTAATATTCTTTATATTGTTCCTTCCCAATTCTGTTTGTACCTACTTGATAATGGTAATGTTGTTTGGTTAAATACTTGCCTACAGAAAGGGGATTTATTTTTTTTTCCTTGTTATTCTTTCTTGCTGAGTAATGGACCAGGACTATCCTTTTATCATTCTAATACATCATTCTAGCACCTTCAGAATTTTTCACCCAAAGTTTTCATGTTTATTTATGGACCCTAATGCATCCATATTTTTGAGCTTATTTCCTGTGTTCCCTGCCAATCGTAACAGTTTTCAGCTCTTCTTTTAACATGTTCTCTTTCAGTAACTGCTATCTCTCCTTCACTGATTTATCCTTTAGATTATCTTCCCAGGAGATCAGTTCTACTAGGTCCCCAGGTTCATTAAAGTATGCTCTTTTTGAAGTTAGTTGTTCATGTTCTACTATTATGCTTGCTTCTTCCTCAACCCATAAATATTGCCATTTTATAGTCACTTTCACCCAAACTGGCTTCCAAGTGGAGACACTCATCCAGTTTCAGAAATCTCTTAGTCTCAGCCAAATCTGACTGTGATAATAACAACTTTATCTTTTAAAATGAACTTGTTCATATGTCAGACCTTCTCTATGCTTACACATCATTTTTGGAACTGAATATCCAATGCTCTTCAATTCAGCCATGCCAATTCATTCAGACATTTCTAGTGTCTCCATTCTTCCAAGCTGCCTGCAATAGATTCCAACAACGATAATATCTCAACTCTTTTCCCTTTACAGCCCATGAAGGTGTGCCTTCAAGAATTCTACCTCTCACTTTCTTACTGGATCATCAGAAAAGTAGAAACACATTTTTCAAATGAAATGTAACTCCACCAGTTTTCTTTGGCTTGTCTTTTCTAAACAGGTCTTACCCTTCTAACCCACTAGTCCAAAATCGTGGTGTGTCTGTGATTCATAGTAAGTAACATTTCCAGATGCCCTTCAGATATTTCTGTACAATGCTTAGCAGTATTAACCTTCAATCTTTCCTCCTATCCTTCTATAATTTTCAGATTCCTGCCTCAGTTTTCAGATCCGTGAATAGTTCAGCCTATCAGTGATAGCTTTAGAGCAGGGCTTTCTTCTTAACTCATTTCAAAATTGAGTGAAAGGGGCTGGAACACCTCTTCTGTGAGGAAAAGCTGAAAGAGCAGGGGTTGTTTAGCCTGGACAAGAGGAGGCTCAGGGGAAACCTTATTGCAGCCTTTCAATAGTTAAAGGGAGCACAGAAAAAATCTGGAGAGAGACTTTTTGCCAAAACTTGTACGACAATGGCAGGTCAAGAGACAACTACTTTACACAGGAAGAAAGTAGATTTAGATTGAAAGAAATATTTTACTGTGGGGGTGGTGAGTTGTGGATGCTTCATCCCTGGATCTCACCCTCAGGTGAGATGGGAGTTTGAGTAACCTGGCCTAAAGCATGATGTTCCTGCCTACAGATGCCCTAGATGATCCCAAAAAGGTCCTTTCCAATCCAAACTTTTCTGTGGCTCTTTCCAATCTGACTGTCCTCTCCTCATGGCTCAGTGAGCTGAAAATTGAGTGGCTTATCATCCTGAAATTCATCAGAAGAGTTCTGCTAATTGTGTGCCTATATATACACTTATGCTAATAGAAGTAAAATCAAAAAGAAGGGAAAACAAAGGTATTTACAAAATCTGTAAACCCCACAATAAAAGCTGTGAACTATATTAATAAAGTCTTTCAAAATTAATACTTACTTGTTTTTGAACAATTCTGTTACAGGTATCTTTTTAAAGACTTGATCATTTTTGTCATTGCTTTATGCAGAAGCAATGCAATCCTAACTGTTTTTTAAAGTAGTATATATGATGTGAATACTTGTCAGTCATGTCCCTTGATCTCACTATGGTTGGATTTTTCATTAAATTATCTTAAGAACTGCGAGAAAATTCTGAATTATAAAGATTACAATGAAAAAGGTGTGACTTTAAGTGAAATCATTTAGTTTACACTAAAATAAGCATTGACAGTGTGTATTCATAACACTGGACAACATTTGCTGCATGGAGGTTATTGTGCAAAAGGGCTCTATGTGCAACAGAAAATCCCACCACTGACAATAAAACAATCAGATGCAATTTTGAGGCAATCTGCATAGCATCTTAATTTCTGAACTTGTAAGAATTATTTATATAAAAAATACAGTTATCACATCTATAATTTTATGAGCATATCTAGCAGTGGAAAAATACATCTGCACATGCAAATATTTTCACAGTTATATGCTAATTTGAAATAAAAGCATGATCTGTATTATTTGAATGGACATAAGAGATCTTAGAAAGTGTCTACACATTTTGCATTATAAATTTATTAGAAAAATGCAATGAAAATTTAAAAGGATCCATTATATTCAAAAGCTATTGCTTATATAAGACTGATTTAATATTTCAGATTAATACTAATTGAAAGACTTGGCATCTGAGTCAAAAATGTAGAACTTCTTTGTCCTAAAATCAAATTAAATGAAAAAGAATTCCAAGAAAAAATAAATCCCAATAATATTGAATATTTTTCTTATATACCATGTTACATTTCACATTTCACATACACTACCGCAAAACAAACTGAAACACTTATTTTGTAACTATCAACTGGTAGAGAGCCATCATTTGCATTTTAACTGCTTAATTTACATTTAATTAAGCTATTGTTGCATTCACATGAGAGTTTATCAGTAGTCATTTTCTCAGTATAGTTTTATGCACAATTCTGATACAGTAAAACTTTTTCATCCTACTGCAGTATAGCTTAATTTTTAAGACAGGGATTCTTTTACATTTCCCTAGCAAATGCCTGGCAATTTAACAATCTCTCTACAGTACAAATATTTATGAAAATGTCAATCATTGTGGCTTATACATGCTTAAAAATATTTAAAGTTTCTCCAGAAGGTGGTAAGCTCAGCTTCTTGTCCTGTTTTTGATAAGATAATAGGCTGATACCATTAGAAGTTCTCCCATGTTTTCCACTCCTTTTAGCTGGACCTAAATATGGAGAGAAGGCTGCTTTCTTTAATGTCTGTTTAAAGGTTCCACTAAAATGACCTTATCTCCAGCTCATTTGAGTTTATTCTTGCATTTCTCTTCAACAAGACACAGGAGATGGCTTCTGGGGTCTTTAAGGTTACATAAACCTAATCATTAAAACCACAGTATGTGTTAAGTCTTTCCCACCACAAGATAGTATTATAAAAAAACCCCAAACCTATCAGAGACAGCAAAAAAAGCATTTAATTTATTCCATGATTTCCAAAGGTGCCTTAATCTGGTGTTGTTTCAGAGGTGGTGTAAAGTGCCTTCCTCACACTGTGTTGAAGAGACTAAAATGGAGAAACACTTTTTTTCATAGTTTATCTCATTACAGTGAATCAGATAATGGCAGTTTATAAAGAGTTGGGTCTTTGGTGCAGAGAAAAAACAGAAATGGAAGAAGAGGAAGAGGAAGAGAAGCAGCAAAAATCTAGATACTGAGAGATAACATCTCTTCACTAGAAGACAACTTAAATAGGCTATAGCACAATAAACTTCAGAATTGCACAAACACTCCTGATGAAGCCAAAAGGCCCAATGCAAACTTTATAGCTCTCTAAAAGAAAGAGGAACATTAAAATCAACAAAAGACCCACTGGCTTCAACAATACCCAGATTTCCTTAGGATGCAGTAACACCATCCCTCCACTGTCCCAATATACTAAAAATGTCAAAGCTCAAATAAAACTGTAGTATTGAAAATATTATCCAGAAGTCTTAAAAAGAAGTCTTGAAAAGCGCAATGTAGTCTATGGAAAAGTACCAGGAGAAGTTTCACAGGAAATTCAAAAATTTAAGGATTTCAAGATTAAAAAACAGAGGGGTCAGATGTTATGAATCCATCTTAGACTTTGTTACAAAGACATTTATTCATCATTGATGTTAAAATAATAAGTTAGCTCTGCTCTGTTTCTGCAGTAGCCTACAGTGCCTGAGCCAACAAAGTAAGATGTTTTTACAGTTTCCACTAGCAAGGAACAAAGCTTTTTCCCTTATTAGCAGAAAAATGCTATAGAAATTCCATAACATGCCCAAAGTTCACCTTACACATTGAAGAAATTCTTGCTCATTGAATGACACTAAAATGTTAAAGAAACTTAAAAGAAGATTATTAAAACAATGGTTGAATGTTTATATGAACTTTGTCAAAAACTGTAAGAGACATTTTAATTAAGGGACACACCTGAGAAACAGAAAATTGCCAAATCAAAAAGATGTCAACGGGCTGGAAAGATATGTAAAGAAAATCATACTGTAATAAATTGTAGGCACTTAGAAAACTCATATGTGTTAAAACTTAATACAATTTACTGGAATCAGATCCTTGTTACCAGATCCTCCAACCAACAATGTTATTGAGCTATTCATAGATTTTTACTAATATCACATATTCTGCTATCCAGCAGTGGGGTCCAAGAATCACAGCTACAATATTAGATAGAGGTTTGAACTGTACTGAGAACTTATGACCAAAAGAGAATTCAGAAAAATGTCCAGTGAAATTTAGAGTCTTATAAAACAAAAGAGGATGAATTATTCATTACAGGAATTTAAGACAAAAAGAATATTTTGCAAATAAATATGGGTCATGTCACAATTTTTTAATCTAGAGTAGGGAATCCAACCAACCACTCTCAACAGTATCTTTCATTTCTCACAAAAATGTTTTCATTAGTTAAAGGTTTTAAGTAAAACAAACAAACAAACAAACACAACAACAACAACAAAAACCAACAAATGTAACAAAGGAAAAAAAAAAAAATCCTACCAAAAAATTTGTCTTTCATTGTTAGAATAAAGTCCTGGACTCTTTAAAGTCAGTTTTGGGATACATGCAAGAATCTGTAGACTGTAGAATGCAGAGTGCAGAGGAAGGAAAGCACATAATGCTTCAAGAAATGAGTAATTAATTCCCTGTAATTTTTTTTTGTACTAGGAGACTTGATACTTAGACAAGAAGTAGGTGATCATAAATTCTGAAAGACTTCTGCCCCACTAACTCGTTTCTGAAAAGTGAAGTTGAAACTGGCAGTGTAGATTTATATCATGTGCTAACATGATAAAACAATGAGACTATATTTACAACTTCAAGGAATTAACTATCAAGATCCATGTTTTCTGAACAGTTACATGTGTTTAACTTTTTATTTAATTAAGAATCTGCAATAGCTCTCAAAACCAATATCCAAGAGATTTATATGCACATAGTATGTACATGATTAAAGGCTGCTCATGGAACTTTTCCTTTGATTGACTGAGCTTGAGGCATGAGTTTCATGAAGGAGACATAAGCAGCTAGCAAATTCATCTTTCAGTTGTTTCCCTGCTTCTCCCAGAATCCTTAAGCTTTGTATTTACTTAATTCTTAGACTAATTTGCACCTTTCTATTTCTGACAAGGCAAAGATGCTATATTTAGTAGTTCTAAACAGTTTTCATCATTCTGTCAAATATATAAGAAGAAAGATGCCCTCAGAGCATTAGGGAGAAAACATCTGGCCCTGCTTGAGAGTTTGTCACATTTCAATATAAAATGTTACAGGATAATGAACAGGGGTGAGGTTTTCATTGTTGGTTGATTGCTTGTCAGATTTTTTATCTGGTTTTACTCAGTTTTGAAAAAGCTTAAAATATGAAGTAATTATGTTTAAGGCTGATCACTAAACCTTCGATGCAAATGGACAGTAGTCATCATCAGGCAACTTCTCAATAGCTCCTAGTAAACATATAGAAGTTAGTTATACTAATTTCACATACTAACGGTTTTGGACCCTAAAAGATCCTACAGCCACTTTATGAAAGAAAGGGTGAATTCAAAGAATAACAAACAATTCCTGTTTTCAGTTCTTGCTGTTGTTTAAATTCTTACTCTGTAAGCAGCTAGTAGAAAAGAACCCAAACTTATTTTGCTTTATTTGTAGATCCAATTGTACAAATCTTTATTTGTCCTGAGTTTAGATCGAAGAGATGAGCATTGGATCAGCTGAAGAGAATCAATTCTCGTTCTCTGAATTAAAAATTCCCATTGTGGGCTGCTCAAAAAAAAGATGGTTTAATTAGATCCAGGCACATGTCAAAACTGCATTAGAAAAAGACCTATAACTAGACCTGAAATCGACTGTTTTCCTAACATTTTAAGATATCACTTGTATCATTTATTATTACAACTGTCCTAATTCACTTTCAGACTAAAATATATACTATCATCCAAACCATGCTACTCTACAGGGGTTGCATGCTGCTTTCATTGAAGTTAAAGGGTTCTCTGCCTCTGATCTCAATACTGCTGGGATATTGTAGCCTCTTAAGGCAATCTTTACCCTTGCAATCTTCATTTCATTCACAATCTACAGACCTCCGAATCTTCTTTTTGTCTGTGGTGAATTCTAAAGGGTGCAATCACTTAATTCTGAATGAAAATTAAATTCAATACTGGATATACAATAGTCATCAAGCAGACATTAAATTCTCCCTATCTCCTTATATCCACAGTGCAAACAAGGCCACTTCACTGTTTACATGAATTATGCTGTGATAATTGCCAAGCCAATTCTCAGTCTCCCAGGTCATTGCAAGCTCCTGCTGGGTCATTTCCACAGCAACTCAGAGGCCACACAGGGAGACTTGACCAATGAAATATGTAAGTGAATGAAGGCTCATGAGAATGTTCACACACCTCTGCCTCTGGATATTTAATGAAATGTAATCTTATAATTCTTCTGGAACTGCTGAATTGTGAAGTCTTATTTCCCACTAAACCTGTAGATAGCTGGAGAGGTCTTATGAAAGAAGATGATTTCTAAGTCATCAGAAGATTTTCTGTTCACTTTATCAATCTTTTTAAAGAAGACTGACCTGAAAATCTACCATGACACCATATTACTTTTAGTTTAGTAGTCTAAGATAAATAACATTCTCTTTAGAAAACTATCACTTTGGTAAACTACGCATACATTCATCATTTTTCAATTTGTATTCTGGAAAGTTAAAAATTAATTATTATGCTAGTCTCATAAGAGATTGCATAACAGTTGACTTCAACTGTTTTATAACAAAAACAAAATAAACCCCCAGAAATTTTATTTATGGTCATTTTAACTATGCAGTATGTCTTCCTCTTTTCAGTGATGGACTAGGGCCAAAGTCAATTAGAGAATCCAGCTCTTCTGGCACCATTGCTTTGCTGTGCTACCTTGGTACTAAATTTCCTCTCTACTTGAAAACAAATAGTGAAATACAGTGCCTATGTAACTAACGACATTAAAAGTGTAATTTAGGAAAGGGAAGACTTTATCTTCTTAATTGAAAAAGCAAATGTCCATCTTTCAGTTATCATTAGTGAAGTCTACTACAGAATATCATGTTTTTAATTCTGACTTTGCTTAATTAAAACTGTGGGTAAATCTTCATTGCTTGTGGTTAGCATAAAACATTGATATGCATGACCTACAGAAATTCAAAGCTTTAAAATGAACCTTATAAAATCTACTCTTATCTTATTTAAAAGTACTCCAGTATACCCTGCTTATCGCCTTAAGTACTTGCAAGATCAGAAATTGTAATTTCTTGTTACAGAAGAAAAAGATAATGTACCCACATTAACCTGCACATCATGCATCTGTTTAGGAGACTGAGTAAGAAATAATCTTAATTTCCAAGTGCACTGTTTAAAGTAGATGCATATACACTACAGGCCCACAATTCCCACACCAATTTGTCTTCCTACAATCACTGTTTCTTAGTGCTAACACTGTTTTTCTCTCCTCTTTTGTAGTGTAAAGCACCTCCACTAAGAGTGAGAATTGATTTATTAGCACTCTTTTCAAGTAGATCTAATGCACAAAGATGCGTCTAGAGCATCTCTCCACTCCTGTGAAAGAGCAAAGTAACTCTGCAGCCTATTCATCTTTTTCCAAACTTAAACTCATTTGCATGAGCAGTGATGTTAGAGATACTGCTCCTATCTGGGACAGATGCTAAACCCAAGAAACAGCTACTGCATACTGACACCGCTTTTGCAAAGGAGACAGACCACTCCAATTTGCTTCAAATAAAACTGATGCATGGCAGAATGAGAAGCACTAGTTCACTCATGTAGCACAATTAATTTCCTTACTGTAACTGGGTAGGAACACTTGACAGTATGAAGCATCTAATTGCAGGCACTGAAAAAAGAACCTTCTGGTGTGACAGGGGAAAGGCAAAAGTAGGGCACAAAAAGCAAATGAGAAAATGCCATGTCTGGCTGAAGTCCACACCCCTACTTTTCCCATTAGTACAATGTTTCTTTCCATTACAGATTTACTACTGCAAATCAGTGAAGGCCATAATTCTACCAGACACAAAACATTATGAACATTATATTTTTTTCTAGTTTGCTTATTTGAAGAGTCTAAACTTCACTTCCAAGCTCTATTTGATTTCTTCTTAAGTGAACTATATTCCATATGCAAACTATTTTCAAAACAATGCTCCAGTGGCTAGCACTATCTATTCTGCTGAGAAGAAACAGATAGGTTTATCCATACATCCAGCTTTTCATCATGAAAATTCTGAATTCGTATTTACTATCTACTCAGACACTAAAGAAATGTGATAGTCTACTGCCAGATAATGCATTCCTGTAAACAGTATCAGTACCCAAATATGATTAATTTTTCTTATTTAAGTGCAATCAATAACTTTTAATTTCCTGTGAGTTCAGTGGGTTGGTTAGAATCATAGAAACACAGAATTATAGAATGCTTAGGTTTGGAAGGGACCTTAAAGATTATCTCATTCCAACCCCACTGCCATGGGCAGGGACACCTACCAAATTGCTGAAACCCCATCCAACCTGGCCTTAAACACTGCCACGGATGTGGCACCCACAGCTTCCCTGGGCAACCTGTTCGTGCTTCTGAACAAAGAATTTATCCCTAACATCTAATTTAATCCTGCTGTGTTCCATTTTAAAACCACTGCCCCTTGTCCTGACATTACCTGTTCATATCAAAAGTCCCTCTCCCTTTTTTATTTAAGACTCTTTAAGGTACTGGAAGACCAAAAGGAGACCTTCCCAAAGGTTTCTCTACACTGCAAAACCCCAACTCTCTCAGCTTTTCTTCATAGGACAGGTGCTCCATCCCCTCTGATCATCACTGTGGTCCTAAGCCCTGTTGCCTTCTGTTTCTTCAACTATGCAAACAGTAAAATGGCAAGCCTATAATCTATTCCCTGTTCAATTTACTGAAAATCTATGATATAGTTTCTTAGGTTTTTTCCTCTTTCAGCATTTATCCAAGAAGTAGATATTTTTAATGGTTCATCCTTGATAACATTAAAACCAAGCCATTATCATAGCTTGGTTCAGCTCTGCTGCTCTCACTGAAAGCTTGTCTGACAGAATGCACAGATCTTGACACACTATAAAGGTCCCTCTGTTTAAGTAGTAGGTGAAAAACATGGCTAGGTTTGGCTCTCTGAGTGCAAATTCTAATCTGACACTATTCCAGGTCAGTAGGATCCTCAGATTCAGCTGCCTCCACTCGGGAGCAGCCTTTCAAGTCTCCAAAGTACCACACTTAATTGAATATATTTCTCCTAGAAAACACAGCTATATCAGAGATGCTGTCTTATCATTAATTTTTGAAACAAGTCGGTAACAGACAGAAAGAATTCAGCTTCCGCATTGGTATTTCTAAACCGCACAAAAAAATGCTAGTCTCCTGAAAAGAAAGAAAAATGTGAAAAAAAAATTAAAAAAGAAGAAAAAAAAGAAAAGTGAGTTTGAGAGGAGAAGTAAGCTCCTTAAGGTAACAACAAGTTCCCGAGTATAATTTTACTTCTGAAATGTCTAATGGACTTTATGTTCATCCAGAAGCCACTTCCTTTTTCCCTTTCCTATTACATTTCTGGGCAAAAGCAGCCTTCTTTGTCCAGACAGCATGCTTCTTTCAAAATTTTCTTACTTCTGCTGTTTCAGTGGCAGCTCTTCTTGCTCTAATGCTCCTGTCATTTGCTACTGGATTTCTGGCCAGAGAGCTGCTCAGAGCAAATGGCCCTGCCTAAAGAACATTCACGCTTTTCCCAAAGGGAATCAATGTCAATAGTACTGCTTTTCCCTCTCACATCTCCCCACACTGGGCAATATTCATTTGTAGAAAAGTTAACTCTCACTGTCTTAGCAACAATTATATTCAAAACAAGAATGAAAGACAGACACACACAGAGGAAAAAACACCCCCAAAGAACTTCAAGTCCAGGTGGCACCTTAGGTATCATCTGGTGATAGAATGCAGCACAACAAAAAACGCTTCTTAAACCAGTGAGCACAGTCAATTTTAAGGGGCGATTCAACCCCAAGGAATGGTTCTGCAAAACCAGCACTTGATGGCTCAGTGTTTACTGTATTTTAGTGGCATTTATCAGTTTACAAGTAACATGATTATAACAAAGCATGCCACTCCCCCCTCCAGCCCCTCTCAAGCTGTCAGCATGGGATGCAGAAAGGTTCTTTCTCTCATGTTTTCCCCAGTAATCTTGATCTAGCTTGTACACAGCCAAGGGACAACTATGGCAAGAATCATTTCTCTGAAGTGCTCTCCTCATCAGTGAATGCAGACAACTAATAATTATCTTAACTGAAAATAATTATTTTATTGATAATATCAAGAATTCTTATACACATATTAGAACATAACTGTAATTTATTCCAAATTTTCCAGATTCTTGGCAGATACCAACTCTAGGTGCACCTTTGAAAATAAATGTTGTTACACACTATTTGAAGGCACGTAACACCAGACAGGCAGCACAAGTAGCAGCCCCCATGATTAATGTGAGTATTTGAGAATGCTCCTCTGTAATCATGATGAAGCATTGAGTTCTGGAGGGATTGGCCACTTTCAATTTCTAGAAGCTCACCTTGAATAAAGAGCAGTTGCATTTCAATTAAAAATGACGTGACATAAGCAACACTGAAAAACAGATACTTATTTTTGGACGTAAAATTCAATAACAATTTGTCACCTGCTCTTGCTACAGCAGAGCATCGCCAGTAAGGGCTGGGATCTCATCACCAATCGTAGAGCATGCAGGACAATGGAATCAGGATGGATGCTGCCACAGCCTGTGAGAGGTTGGCAGATGGGAGATAGGCAGAAAATATGGAGAGGCAATGCACTCAAGCAGCTGCATCACTAAGACTGTGTAGCAGAACTAAGGAGGAAGGCTACAACCACCTTTACCTGCTGAGTAAATTCAAGCTATATAAGGATATAAATTACTATAGCCCACCATTTTTTTTTATGTTTGCTAGTATTAGTGGTTTAATTACTTTTTCGTATTTTTAAAAACTACACAAGCACAATAAAACCCTCTTACCTCTTTACCATAAATCAACATTTCATTTGTAATATTTACAGGTAAACTATCATCTCTGTTAGCAAATAATTAAGTTTTGGCATTTAATCATTCTGACTGCACAAGAAAAGAAGGTCAACGTTTCATAATATTTTAGGTAGTCAGAAGTTAAATTCTAGATTACCTAATCAAACACTTGCATTTTGCAGCACTGAGCCATAGTGTTCAAGGTCAACAACTAAAACATCAGTCATGTAAGTAATAATCCCTGGCTGACTTTCCTAAAACCATTCTTCAGCAGTAAAGTGTTTTTAAACAGATCAAGAAGATGGCTAGGTTATGAAATAGTCATAATTCCCACTGTCAGATCTTTTCAGAAGTTTTAATTAGAATATAAACTTCAGACTCCACAGCATACCATTCCTGTTAAGACTTATATAGGTATAATCAGGAGTGGTGCTCAATTATGAACATGTTACAAAGTGATTTTGCTGGGGTATTCCTCCCAAGCTAAACAGTTCACCTCATACTCTAAATATTATCTTCATTAAGTCTATCTTAATAATGCCCAGAATTGTGTACTGTAGATATACTATATCATATTCCATTAGGTTGTAATTCAAGCATGTATTTAACTACTAAGAATGTAATTGATGTTATCTAAGTCAATGGGTCTATTTAAAAAGCTGAGAATTTCCTGTGGGAAAGTTGAAGGTTAGTACCAGCACACAGACTGCAGAAGCAGTTGTGCTCTAAGGCTAATACAGGTCACTGGGAAGATTAAAGATTTATTTGCAGAAGGACCTTGTAGTACCTGGAGAAAAAGAAATGGTTTCACACCTGCACCTTGCTGAAGGGTGAATACAATTAGTCTTTCTTGGGCAAGACTTTGTCCCACTCATGTAGTGGCATTTTACCTGAGTGAGCTAGAATGAACCCTTGCTAGATGAACTTTCCTAACCAAACTGTTCCATAATTCTATGACTCTGTAACTTGGTCCAAAACTGCCTGAGTTTTGCAATTCAGTACAATACAGAAAAACAACCCAAAAGTTTCCTGAATATTTGACTATGCTCCTTCTCCATTTAAAAATCCAAAATTACCTCAGAGGAGTTACACTTCTCATTTTAGCTACTTAAAAATAGAGAATAACATCAGATATATGCATTGGGAATAGAATTATTCAAAATGTAATTATCTCCTTTTTTTCATAACTCTCAAGCATGCAGGTGCATAAAAAGTTGGAAGGAAGGTTCAGTGTAAAAATGTTAACATTATTTTTTCATAGCAATGACACAAAGGAATAATTAAACCCATTTATGTTTATTGAGAACTTTGATACATATTAGTTCAGTTTTAATAATTTTTAAGGAACTTAAAATTATCTTCCAGACTCCAAAATTCCAGGAAGCAAATACCTCTGTCCTTTTGACTCTATTTCTAAAGAGTTTTCTATTTGAGTATGAAAAATGTAATCAAGAGAAAAAAAAAAGGGCGAGAACTACTCAAAAGCATCTGTAATGGTTCACTGTTTCACAGAGCGCTGGGTGAAAAGCAAATAGTAGATAGAAGGAAAGAAGAGTGGATAAAGTGTATCAAAGATGAAGAAATGAATGCTTTGTAGTATGCATGTGCAGTGTAAACCTATTCTACAGATATGGTCGTTCTGAAGAGGAAAAAAGGATTTTTTTCCTTAAGAGTTAAGAAAAAATGTTATATAATAAGTATAAATATCAATCCCTCCAAGAGAGGAAAAAGCAAACAAATCATGTGCAAAATAGTGACTTTTATCACAAGATATCAAATGCATAATGTCTTTAAATGGAAATTTGCTGAATGTGCACTCTCCTCCCACTAAAGCTTCCTGATGGAACTGTGGGAATACTTCTGTGAAACAGTGCCATGTTTTGTTAAGTGTATTAATGAAACTATAAAGCTAAAGGGTTAAGCTTATAAAGGAATCAAAACTTGTGATTATGTGAACCTGCTCTCTGTCATATTGACATTTGAACATCATACTATAAAGGCCATATATATGTGCCTACAGATTTATTTAATGAATCCTATAGAAAAGTACAAACCCTTTTAGTTTAAAAGGAATGGGGAGAAGGTGGTGTTCGCATTAGAACAAAGCAGTACATATATCAGTTATGTTGCAAGAGATACTTACCATCCTGAATTTGCAAATCCTGTCAGATCTGAGAGCCCTGTATCACTCTTTTTAGTCTGCAGCATTTCTCTTCTGCAAATGGTATTTCAGACAACTGCTCAAAGTATATGTAAATTCTCAGAAAATGATACCTTATGTATTATATTAGTATGGTTCCAGTATCTGAGCACATGTTGCATAAAACCCTTTCAAAGTCTAGACCAGAGGTCATTAAGACCAAACCCATCAACCATCAAACATAGTTTGCTTCCCTTTATTGTCTTATTTCAGTCAAGTGCTGCTTCTTAACCATGCAAATTATTCTCATTTATATGTTTATAAGTATAGCTGTCTATTATTACATAAAATGAATATTTCAATGTATAAAGTGCACAAACCATACGTGTTTTGAACTCCACATTCTCAGAAATCGATACATTCAGAAATGGAGTAAACAACTTCAAATATAAGCCATGAATTTAAAGGAAAAAATATTTTCTCTTTAGCAGTATTCTTCTATCCTTTTCAGGTAAGAAAATTAACAATGCATGTTTATATTTTTCAGTGCACTGACTGCAGTAATGCACTAGAAACTTTAACTTTAAGTAAGAGAAGACAGAGATACACTTTAATATATTTACACTGATATATACTTGGAAAGCATTGATTTTTCTCCTTGTGCCTTCATCAGAAGTGAAATTTGCATGTCTGCATTTGTTTAATAAGAGTTAACATCAACTTGCAGAGTCTTGACATTTCCATATATCTCTGTCTGCATGCTACCACCATTAGACTGATAGTTGCATAACCCTAAGAATAGAGACTGCTTTTAAAATGTATCAACATTACAGGCAAAGAACCGAAATCAATGTGCACTCCACCGAAATAGTGATTTTTAGGAATCCCAATATCACACTACAGCAGCAGTGACCCATCCTAGGTATGGGGGATCTGAAGACTACAACCCAGCAGAAGATAACAGTGGCTGAGCCTGATTTGATGTCTGACATGCTATTACTTAATAATATATCATGACAGACTAATAATGTTTGTCTTCTGTCTACACTGCAATCAAAGTAGTCTGACTACATTATCTTTGAGGACCTGAATAAAAATCTGGGGTTGGCTCTTGTACTGCTAATATAGTAACAAACACCTCTGTGCTCATGCCCTGAACACTCTGACTTCTATTGAGAGAGAAAAGAAAAAAAAAGTAAGGAATAATTGGCATATAAGGATTATTTCTGTCTCAAAGAAAAGATTAACCAGACAAATAACATTTTATGCATAATATGTTGTAAATAAATGATATATGGAGCCAATTACAAGTTTTCCTACAAATACACAGCTCTAGTTACTTGCAGATACAGATCTTCAAAGGTATTTGGAAAAGGAAGACAAAGCGACCTTGAGGACAGTTGCTAAGTTCTGCTATTATTACATTGAAAAAATATCCTGTTTTTACAGAGGTGCTATTCACAACAAAAATTCTTGTGTGCCCCCGTGACAATATGATTTAAAAAAACAAAACAAAACAACTTTGTACAAAGAGCCTAGCATATTAAAAAATATAGTAAGATCTTCCATGTATTTTGTTTCAATAGAAAACTGGTCCAGGGTATTTCACTTTGTAGCAGACAAGAAGCGACTCACATTTATGGAACTGCAGTCCGTCTCTGAATTAGATGTATTTGACTCAGCAGTCACTTACAGACAGAAAAGTAAAGTTTTTCCAATAGTAAATCTTAGAGTAATAGCTTTAGCTAGCTGGTACTGTGGATTAAACTTCAGTAGCTCATCAGCCACAGTTTAGCCCAGACAAGATAAGTTAAGGTCAGAGGTTTGGGTACAGCTGCCTTTAGCTGATGAGTTCTGGGATAAGCAGTGCAGGTTGTCTCTTGCTGTCACAGAACGAGAAAATGTGCAGAACCACATGTTTCTCTTCAATGTATATGGATGAACTTTACACAAAAGCTTTCTCTTCACTCCTTCCCCATTAACTTTTTTGCAGAAGTTTGTCTGTTCTAAATTTTTAAGCATATATTGGTATTCCAATGTATTATTGAAATAGCTTGTGCCAGACCTACCTGTGGAGTGCTTACTTTTCTTAAATATTTCTCTGCTATGCTTTGATATCTGCTTCACCTGCTGTGCCTGCAGTCACGCAGGGTATGTTCTGCGGTTGCTTCATCCCACATTCTCATTTGAGATGTTATCAAAACTTCATCAGCTGGGACATGGCATTGCAAATGGAGAATAGAATAAGGTAGCTAATGGGAGAGTGTACAGGGAGGGACTTGGACAATGACAAATGGAAATACAATGGAAGGAGTAATAAAGATTGGGAGGTAAAGTAGAGGAAGGAAAGGGAAAGAAAAAGCAGAAGGTTTGGGGACACAGGGCAGTTATAAAAGCATTCTGGAAGTAGAATGTTAGGTCAAGTTCTGTGAGAAAGGGAGTAAGGCAAACAGATAATGGTAGCAAGTGGAGAACAGAAAAAGGGAAGAAGGAAAAGAAAAAAAACAAACAGGAAGCCATAGTGAGCTTTTTAAATATTTTAGAACATGTTCACCTTAGTCAGTAATTTATAGATATAACAGTGAAAAAAACAGCTTTGTCTATTTAAGTAATAAAGGTTTTTAAAATCTCAGGATGAGAAACCAAAATCACCTTTTCTTTGAACTTTTAACTCTTCTTTCGCCTTCTTACAGGAAGATATATTAGTTAACTTCAAATGATGCAGTTTGTTTCACCAAAGGTAGGTAGGGCCATGGGGATTCCCCTCAAAAAGTATCTTCTCTCCTTAGATGCAGAAACACTCAAGACATTTCTCAAACCTCATCAGTCGCATAGACAGAACTATGAGATACTAACTGGAATTACAAAGACTAGATAAAAGCTAAACAACTTGATGAAATCTGTAATGGAATTTGAGAATTGCTTGTAAAACTTTTTCCCTTTTTTGAAATGTCAGCATATTTCTATTTGAAATAATAAAATCAAGCAAAATATCAAAAAATTGGTTTCTAAAAGTACATTTCATTAGGTAGGCATTTATTCCATTTTCAACCAGTCACTGGAAGCAGCCATCCAGTTTTTTAAAGATACTCTAAAGATACTCTAAAGTATTAGAACCAGTCACCAGAACATCACACAGCTCCTTGCAATATCTTCCTAGTAAGGTGTACAAGCTAGTTAAAAAAAAAAAAGCAAAAGGGAAAAAAAAAAAAAAAAGCAAACCAAACAATACCAACAATATGGCAAAGCAGACTATTTTTGGCTCCCTACTTACAGAAACCTGACTAGTAATCATATTCTGAACAATCTAAAATAAACATGCATAGATAATTCTGGAAGATTCAAACAGTAAAAGTGCTATCCTCCAGGATTAAATAAAATTTTGCAGCTGCCATCACTTATATTGAGCTAGTACAAGCATTTCAAGATTGAGGCACAGAAATACAATGTGCAGCAACAATTTGAACATAAAAGCTCAATATACAAACAGTGTGGAATGAAAACATACCATTTTTAAAAAGACAATCCTTTTTTGTCCTGATAAGTTTCATACGTATTTCAAATTTCAGTGGACATACAAGAGAATCTTAGAAAGCTTTCCAAAATCAACAATCAATCAGCCATCCAGAAGATACATTTTAAATAAATGCTTACTTAAGTTTTACAAATCAGCCTTTACATTGAGAAAAAAACACAAAATATAGTGGGCATCAGCATCAGCCAAGAGTTTAGCTTACCACAGACCATATGGGAGGATGTCCCCATAGACTGTGTATCTTGTACTAGCACGGCATCTGCAGTACATAGCAACACTTTATCTGATGTAATAACACCTTCTGCTCTTCGCCTTCCCAAGTTATAAAACAAATGATTAAGTGATTTCACCATAAACAGCCTCATGGAACATAGACAGAAAGGGATGAAAATAGGGAGTTATCACTCCACATGTCAGGCACCTTGCAAGTCAATATATTAAAAGTTACAGCCTAAGTTTATCCCTTTTTTAAGAAGACCATATTGCTTTTAAAAAGAAATATAACTAGCAAATTGAGTGGAAGCCCTTGGAGCTCTTCAGTTCCTTCCAATGCTTATGCCAGCAGATGATTATTGGTGGGTTTTTTTGTTTTGTTTATTTTGGGGTTTTTTGTTTGTTTGTTTGTTTGGGTTTTTTTTGTTTTGTTTTGGTTTTTTTTGTTGTTGTTGGGGTTTTTTGTTGATTTTTGTTGTTGCTTTTTGTTTTTAATTAAAGTTGGGACTGAAGTACGAGAGATGGATTTTTGTGTTTGGATTTAGTTGTTTATTAATTCTTATTATAGTACAGTGAGTGTTACAGTATTTTTAGCTAACAAGATAAAAGTGAAAAAACGGGACCTGTATCTTGTTCGTTATAAGGTCTTTTAAAGCTTAACAGTTTAATTAAAAACTAACACTTATATTATTTAGACTTTTGACCTAATGACTAGACACTCATGACTTGTAGTGCAGTACTTTAACAAAAAAATACTACTTAAAACTAAGAAGAACGAACAAGAAGGAAGAAGAAACTACTGCCTTAAACTTTCATTTTGTTCTATACCTATTACTATATTTTAAAACTCTAAATTTTAAACCTTTCACTATGTGATATTACACACTTCTATTCAGACCACACACCAGTGATTTTAACTTTATTACTCTATTTTTGAAGCCTTCTCTACGGTTTTAGGTAAAAAGCAGTGCTCTTTTGGGGGTTAGCGTCTGACGGCACAAAGTTTAAAACTCCTAGGCTTTAGGGTTCTAACAGATCAGTAAATTCAATGAAAATATAATAAAATGAATGTAAATGTCAGTTATCAAGAAAGAGCTATCATGCTTTGAAATTATTCTTTTAGGTAAAATGTTGTAATGTAACCAGCACTATTCACAGCACCAGGCTACAAACTCTGAATCACCAGTCTGGATTTATCCAAAGAAACAGAGACAGAAAAAATAAACCCATCCATATTTCATGAGTCTTCATCACAGGAGAAAATAAGTTAGAAGAAAAGATACACTACAAATTTTTTTGTTTTATCCAGTGTTTTCTGACATGTGCTCCTCCCTAATAAAAATAGTCCATCTGGCTCTTACCGTGGCCTGTCCTATGCTAAAAGCACTGAGTAGGAAAAGCTCCACTGAAGTTATAAACCCAACAATAAAATAAAAATATCCTCAGAATGCTGCATCTTCTGAGAGCTCCCTTATACAGTCGACATCCAAAATGAAAGCTCTACTGACAAAACAGAGGACAGGACCACATAAGAGATTAGGTTCAAAAATTTCTGCAGTAATGTAATGTTCTCACAAAACAGGGTTTAATCAACTACAATAGTCTTGTTATATTACAAATATGAAATTTAGTATACCACTGCTTTAACATTCTTCACTAATGTGTGAAGACCACTTGACCAAACTTGAACAAGTGTTTATCAAATACTTGAAATTATTTTTCAGAATTATAAAACAAGGATTATCCAGAAAGTCAAATTTCATACTGCTTTTCATTAAATATTTTTAACCTTAAAGGCCTTGACTTTCTTATCATATCCCTTAACACATAAAATGCACCTGCAGGTACTCTAATCCTGTTTAAACAGGGGAAATCCTTTCAGAGTTTTCTCAACATCTGTAAAAGATGTTTCGCCTTTTGGCCTTGGATAGAGATAACCTTAGAATGCAATAGATTTTTCACCCTCAGAATTGCTTTTGATTAATATTCTGAAAATCAGAATTCTTTTCTCTGTAACAAATATCTACCTAAGAGATTATTTGTTTGTTTAGAGCAAAAGAAACACAATTGCACTGGTTATAAAAGAGGTCCTCTAATTTTATGGAGGTTCTCCAAATTTCCTGAAACTACCATCTTATGTTGTCTGCTGAGGAGATACAGAGTTTAAGGATTCTTCATTTGAGAAGTTCCAATAACCTCAACTGGGTTATGGGTCCTGAGCACCTGAACAAAAATTACATGATCTCTAAACATCTGTAGGTAAGTGGTCAACTCTGAGCAGGCTTCTGAAGAACTGTCTTTCAATTCAAGTCCTAATTTTCTACCTGAATTCCCATTCATGTACCAGAATGCTTTCTGTGTATTTTTGTAAAAGAGACTAAAGATATGGAAATGTTTTCATGTATGTTACATAAATGCTGCAGACTGCCCAATATCACTAAAATGTGATATCACCCATATGTGGTGGGTCAGTAATTACTTCCTCCTTGAAAACTATCACTCATGTCCAAATCCACTTCATGCAGTAAGGTCATTCCAGAACTAATCATCAGTAATGAAAACATAACACATCTTCTTTCAGTAGAACAACTGCTAACTCAGTTAATATCTAAAAGGATCAAATAAAATCTTGAAATAACATGTCTTAGTTTAATTATCTGTCAAGTCATGCCAAATGAAACACACCCAGGCAACGAATGTGATTAAAATGAAAGAGAAGGGCCACTCTTTTCCCATTCCAGCCACTGATATAGATCTCTCACCCTCATTTTCAATATGAACATAGGTCTTTTTGGTCTAAACTCATAAGTAATTACATTAAAAGAGGTAAATTTATGGCTTAATTTTTTGGCATTGACTTTAATTTCGAACAGAATTCTCTAGGCCTTCTTTTCCTACTTGGAGTTTTTTACAAGCACTCATGCCTATAATTTCTATTTCCATCTGTGACTATTTCCTTCCAGTTTTGCTCTCAGAGGAGGATAAAAAGATAAAAAAGATCCAGAGATGGGGCTGGGAAGCAGAATACTTAGCTTTGCAGGGATGTGCCAATGTTTTTCCATGACATTGTCATTGTTGTATGTGAACAAGATCATGCAGAAAGAACCAACAGCACTCGTCTCTAGCTGGAGGTAGAATAGAAACTCTTGGTTAAAGAGTAGGATGAACAGAAAAAAAAAGAGGAATGAATAACAAAGAGAAGAAAGAACTGAGCAAACCCATGCCAGAAGTAGTAAATTATTCAGATTTGTTCCAACCAGGCATGGACATCAAGCTTCCACTAATCTTTGTCAACAGCTGACATTTGTTTGTGAGGTTCAGTGAAGAAAGATGCAATCAGGAGTCTTTTCTCCAATTACTGGTAGCCCACAGAAAGGTTTATTTTTTACTTTCTGTTTGATATCAAGGTAATTAATGTTGATTCCAGAAACACTGTTCATCCCTACAAGGGCTTGTTTATAACAGCTGTGTTCAAAGCTTCTGACTTAGGAAGGGAGGAGGAATTTTCAGGCATTGACTACACAACCTCCAAACAACCCTCCATGATAATTCTAAACTAAGAGAATATCATAGAACCATAGGATGTCATGGTTTAGAAGAGAATTTAAAGATCATCTAATCCCAATTTCCCTCTCATGGACAGGAACACCTTCCACTAGACTGAGCCTTATCCAACCTGGATTTGAGCACTGTCAGGGTTTGGGCATGCACAAACCTCCCTGGGAAACAAGTATCTTACCACACTCAAACTAAAGAATTTCTTCCTAATACGTAGCCTAAATTTCTCCTTTTTCAGTTTGTACCCATTACTCCTTGTCCTACCACTACAGACCAATCAACACAAAACAATCAGCGGAAGAGTTGCCAAATTTGCTTTAGTACTGCTGGAAGCTGGGATTTACCCATCCATTCCAGTTCACTCAGTAATAATCAAGGGTCCAGCTGTTCCACCGTGAAACAATGGGAAGGTACAGCATGGGGAGGACAGGAATGTCAAAAGAAACCAGTGAGACACATTGACTTAGAGAATGGGTTTAATGAAAACAGAGTCCTACTCTTGTGCTTGTATTTTTACCTCATCACCTGAATTTCCATGCAGACTGGCTCTGAGCTGTAATGCTCTTGTTCTGCATAGGCAGTAAGCTGAATTCCAGCCTATGTCAGCAGGATACAATGCTGCCTGTGGAGTTGCACAAGCCAGCTCAAATACTGGAGGCAGTGTAACTGCACTATAGGAGTGTTCTGACACAGCTAATTAGACTAACCACTGCATCATGTCGTGGGAACATTCCCTAGGAGAGTGCCTGAGATCTGACACTACATTTCTCTTAGATTTTAATTTCCAAGGTGGTGTATCTTTTGTTGAACCTAGTAGACTGCTTCATGGCCTTTGAAACTCTTTCCATGCTGAGCTTTCCCATCTGAACCGATTCAGAATACCCAAACCCACCAATTTGTCTTTGGTTGGGCCCCAGCTACTATCACAAACTCTTGGTTTCTTACTGAGTAAGATTCAGGTTAATTTGTGAAGCACTTCATAGTTATCAGCAAGCATGCTTGTCAGCTTCTGTTCCAGGCACATGCCCAAATTACAACATGCTCCAATAATAAACCCTGAATGATATGGTAGTATGGGAGCTGAGTCTTAAAAATGCCTTGTCTCTGTAATGCAAGCTTATTTCGCTTGCAGTGATTTCCCACATCTTCCTACTCTCTGTTATACCAAGAAATCTCTTCACTGTTTTAAACTCCCAACAGTCCAATAGTTTTATAAACAGTTACAGAAACAGTACCTGCTATCCCTGAGCCAGAACAGCCAGTTATTACTCATAAGCTTTACCTGGAGGCTTCTACATCCTCCAAATATTTTACTTTCAAAAATTCTGCTTTCACACTTTGATTTATAAGTGATACTCTGATACTCTGAGGAGCAGTTTACACTGCAGAGTGGATGAATTTACCAGTTCATATTCCACTAATGTCTACACTGACATGAGGAACTTCTTTAATAAGTTTTCAATATAACTGAAAACAAATTTGAATTTTAAGTCTCCTGAATTATATAAGGAGATAAGCCTCTCTTACCACGCATACTTTCCTTTCTACATTCAATTATTGTTCTTCATCTAGACACTGCCCTAAAATATCAAATATTTGGATAGGACATCAGCATTACCGTGTTTATGCTCATACCTGCTTTAAATTTATAATCTGTCATAACAGTTCATGATTTTTAATACCCACTTATCAAGCTGCCCCTCAAGAATCCCAAACCATAAAAATCTATTGCAGGGATACACAATCTCTATTGAAGAGAAATATTGAAAAATAAGATTTCAGTGTTCTAGAATGTAATCACAACTACAAGGTTATACAATTATTTCTTCAAGGAAAATCTGAACTTCTCCTATAATGACATACCACCTCCTTAAAACACTGGTATACATGTATTTTTCTGAGACTGTAAGGACTGACTTCTGTGATCAGCTTTAGAGAATTCTGGCATGCAAGCAGGTCAAAACTGGAGGAATGGCTGTCAATGCTTGAAAAGGGAAAATTGCATTGCATTAAATATTGTAAGCTGGCTTTTCTTATTTAATTTGTGAAATACTGGTTTAGCAATGTTATTCAGCAAAAGAGGAGGCTCCTGCAGAACTTTCAATATCCTAATAGGAATGGAAAAATATCCATTGCCATACAGTGTTATTTACTACAGAAGAAATGCTGACCCCACTGACTTACTGTCTGTTTTTTAAATAGCCCAATCTTTGGATTCAGTTTCTGAATGACAAGCTCCAGTTTATCACAAAATGCTTGCCAGACACTTTGTCCAAGATTCAACATGCATTAGGATATATTAGCAGGATGACAAACAGACATAGAAACCTTCTGTTCATCAAGTTGTGCAGAAACTTTCACAGCTGTCTTTTTGTTTGTTCTCTTTTCCTTTCATACCTAGCCACCAACCCAAATAATTTCCAGCTCATGCCCAGTATGAAATTCTGTCAAAGCTTTTCCATAAACAGTCTTTCAGTTTCTGAGCTGTTTTACACTGTTCTTGTTTCAGACAGACAGAAATGCTTATATGTCACATGTAACCAGCAGAAATGAAAGCCACACATTAAACTATTTCCTTACTTTGATTTGTGAACATGAACAGTAAATTGAATGTTCAGCTTTTATCTACTATACAGCTGCTGATGCAATAATTCTTTAAAAAAACTAGAGAAACAATGCATATACAAATATTTCCAGAAACTGAAAAACGTTAAATAGCAAAAAAGTGGCAAGTAGCTTGCAAATTCAGCAGGCAGATTTACATTGCTGTTACATCTCTTTTGATAGTATTAAATAGAGTCATGATTCAAAGCTTTTAAACACATGCTGTACTTATTTCTATGGAAACTAAAAGTTTGCTTTCATTTAGAGCTGCATGCCAAGCAAACCTCACAAAATCCATACAACCTATTTCAGAAGGAAAAGTGCCTAATTCTCACAGTCACTTATCACATCACACCAGAAGGGTTTTCATATGTCCAACCTACACACCTCACCAGCTAAACTCCACAAGTACTAAAAGGAAAAGGAAGAGCTCATGCCATTTCCTTGGTCACTTGGCCTGTCACCAAGGGGATGAATAAGGACTCTGGATTCATTAGACTGACCTCTGAAAAAGCTCTCATCCATGTACACAATCACCATCCCCATGAACACGCATACACACACTTAGAGGCACAGAAGCACAATCAGGAACACACCAGTGACTGAATGGCTTTTTCTCAGGTGGCAGGATCACTGCTCTTAAGTCTCTCTTTTGAGAAGAAAAGTTGCTGATCATCATGTTAAAAAAGGGTATGACACACGCTCATTATGCATTATTCAGAGAAATAATTCTGTTTGAGTATACTTTGAAGGAACATTTAGAAATGACCCCTCAATGCAAAATCTTTCACTCTTCCTTGAAATGAAGTAGGATCATTTTCAGATGAAATCATAAAACTGTCTGCATGTATAAGGGAATGAAAACAATTTTAAAATCATGCACAGACAAAAACAGTAAAAAGCCCATAAATACACAAAGGCCATGGGTATTCTTCTGAAAGTATTGCTGCACATTCTTTGTTGCAATGGCCTGGTTTTGCATTTACTCTTATTTGTATTGCCTTTTATCAGCTCTTTGGATTTTCTTAGGAAGCTAAATAATCTAGTTCTATTCTAATCAAACCCAAAGGTAATTTATGTATTTAATTATTTATTAAAAAGCCTTTTGGTTTCTTTTGAATAACTTCTTATAAAGGAAATTTTATAGACATCTGCCTTACAAGAGTAGCTGACGTGGGGTACCATGAACTAAAAAGTTCTCAAATCAGGAAAACTTCAGAAATTTCTGGCAAAATAAAACAAAACTGACACTGAGGAAAAGAGCTAATAACAGAATCGAGCTGTACCTAGTCTGTTGGTTTAGTAACTTCATGGTTTGACTGTCAATGCAAGAACTCAACTCTGCCTAGCTTTTACCTCTGACTGCTGTCAGACAACCAGCTACCTGAAGGCGTAAGAAATGCCTCATGAACAACAAAGTCAGATTCAACACAAGGAAAGCCAAGCCCACAGCACCAATTACCTCTCTGGGGTCCCATTAGTCTCAACACTGTCAATGTGGTTTCAAACTGTGACATTGCCCAGAGAAGTTGTGGAATGTCCCATCCCTGGAAGTGCACAAGGCCGATTTGGATGGGGCTTTGAGAAACTTGGGCTAGTGGAAGGTGTCCCTAACCATGGCAGCAGGGTTGGAACTCAATGATCTTTAAGGTCACTTCCAATTTAAACCATTCTATAACTTTACTAATACCCCTCAAGTATTTTTTACTAGTCTTTTACTTAAATCGAACTTTTATAAATGTTTCTTGGAAGCTCATGCTTTTCAAGTTAGTCTGAAGTTGATCCTTTTTAATTTTAACAACAGCACACTGAATAATGCAGATTAATTTCAGGGCAATGTTCATGCTCATTGTCATGACAGAAGTATGCCCAGAGCAGCATCAATTTCTGGAGCAACACACACAGGAAGGGGAGCAGCTGCAGAGGACTGGGGCATGGGGGAACTGTCCAGCAGTGCAGGGAATACACTAAATTTTGCTTCTCTACCTGCAACTTCTTTTATAGCTGTACCAATCACCAAACCCATGCCAGGTAACATCTTTTCCCTGAAAGCCATTCCCCTCTGCAGTCTTTACAGAAGCTTAGATGTGTCATGAGAATTCTTGCATGCTTCTTTTTCTGTTATATTCATGCCAGTGTTCAACACATAGAAAATACCAAAAGCTGATTAAGGTAAGCAGGCACTAAAGGATATTCAACTCATTGCACTAACCAAAAAGAATTAAAGTGTCATTTTTGAGTCAGAATTTACATAATAGAAACTTCTCCTTCCATATATAAATTGTGCTGTATTTTTGAAAGGCTGGCCATCTAATAGGAAAAGTATTTCTTTAACAATGTTGGATTTAATTGCATAAAGAAAAGTGCATTTCACAGTCTTAAATTATGGATTACAGTCGTCTTCTTCAGTCAAGCTATGAGATCATACACTGCATTAAATGTTAATTAGGATATTTTCTTTCAGTTTCTCCATAAATTTAAGGACATGCGAATGAATTCTGTGGAACAACTTGGGACAAAACTCTCTTCCCTTTTATCTAGAATGAAAATGGCAGGTAGTGGTGCACTTGAACAGCATTTTTTTCTGAGTAAAAACCTATATAAAATTGAAACTAGCTTACAAAAAATTCTTCAATTCAGAAAACATGTCAGGAAAACATTTGAAATAATATACTAAACTGGATGGCAGAGTTTTAATTGGTTTGGAGAACTTTGCTTGCCATGATTACTGTATTCTTAAAAAATATTTTCTGGTTTTTGGTTTTGGTTCTGCGAAGCACAAAATGCATCTCTGATGGCTTAGCTGAAGTCACATTATCTTAATGGAACTCTTCAGTAAACACAACTGCAAACCAAAGATGTGCAAGCCTCATAATATTTTTTTAAAGACCATTTACCCTTGCTCCAGAATCTTCTGTTTCAAGCAACAAAAGACAACGTAAGAAAAAATATGGCAAATATTCTAAATTAGTATCACATTATACAGCTAGGCCATTGACAAATCAGTTTAAGTAATGCTTTGATAAATTTTTAAGCATACTGATTAGAGGTTCTACACCTCACTTTTAAACATAGTTGAACCATTAAGCAATAAACCTAAGACAGTGGATTTTGAGTACGATTTTCAAACAGTTAAAAAACCAGAAGATACAGAGATTGAAATTCTTTCTTCACTAGGTGCGGTGGGAAATGGAGGAATTTCAACAGGGCAAAATGGCACAAGGGGATTAAAACAGTCAGTTGTACCAAATGCAATGCACAAAACATCATAGACAAACTCACACACTATACAGGTAGAATATTTTCATGTCCACCAGGTAAACACCAGGTTTTCCCGGAAGCCAGAGTTGAAAAAACAGGACTTATCTCATAAATAATTGTAACTGTCAATTCGTAATTGAAGCTGGTGACGGTCTCAGCAGTAGCAAGACAGCCATCACCTTGGATGACTAATGCAAATGACCAAGACAGATAAAATATGCATCTCTGAAAATAAGATATATTACTTACACGCTTTTAAAAGCAAAAATAACCCATTCCCATCTCTCAGTACTTTCTTTAGAATTACAAATTATCCAGCTAATGTTAATGAGATCAGTCTGTGATTTTATAATGGATTTCTATCTCTACTGTTGCAATAGTATTTCAAGAAATTTATTTACTGCACAGACAATCGTTTTTGATGATTTCTACAGAGATGCTTTAAACTTTGACGTAATTTTTTTGGTAAGATTTTTAAAGTGAAACTAAGTATAAGCTGACATATTTGATTATTTGAGAGTAAATATAATCCATGTAATAACAATGCTCAGACCTTCCACCTGTCAAAAATAATACAATCTAAAAGCTGTAATTAAGTGCCTAATAGCCTTTGGTAGGAGCACTCACAGATTCAGAACCAGTTCCCCCAAGAATAATGAATATTCCTATAAATGAAGAAAAATAAAGTGGATAAAGTAAGCCTTAATGAAAAAAAAAAAGAAGAGTACTTGTTGATTATTCATAGAAAATGTGGACTTTATAATTTGGTATAGTCAGAAATCTATATTTTTTCTGGTGAAGCCACCAGTGCTTCTTCACTTTAGTGCTTCAATACTGTGGCACATTTCTCTGACAAAAAATGATTTATTGTTCTTTTTTTTTATCGTTAGCTGTCTGCCTTTGAATTATGTTGCATATCTTTACAGTGACTTTGTAAGGTCTTCACATTCTTGTATTCTCTTGACTGTAAATGAGTTCTGTGTTTACTAATTCATCTTTATTTGCAGCTGGCAGATGCAAAGATGTTAGCTACACTCAGGAGACACTGGCATGGGAATTCTTGAAATGTAGAGGAGTTACAATTTTCCCTTTGGCAAATTATTGCACGTTTCATTTTCGAGACATGTGAGTCCCAAGGCAAAATGAGATTATTAGACTAACTGACTTGCTTTCAAAATAAGAACTTAATAGTCAACATGCAGCTTTTTACTTCTAATACTTAGCTAGTGAAGTTCAGTTCATGTAACTTCTGGTTAAAACAAAAGCAAAGTGCAAGGGAACAGAGTACGTTTGGCCACCTCATTCTGTCCTGCCTTGGATTTGCAAGCTGACAGAGCTGTTAAGATGCTTCTTCTGGTTGAGCACGAAGCTGCAAAGAGGACTGGAGTGAATGTTAGGCTCCTTTAGGAGCCACTGATGGTGAAGAGTAGCACTGGTAGCATTTTGCCAGATTAGTTCAAGAACAAATTAAGAAATATCCCAAGAAGGGAACGTTCTTTCTGCTGGCTCAGATTTCATGCAGAAGGTCAATTATGTGTTGCCACTTTAAAACTGAACGGAGTTGGTCAGTCAAGCAAAAACATATACCTGAACTTCAACCCCCTGACAAAGACATGCTCCCCACTGAACCCAGTGAACAGCTCATTTGTAATTCTTAGGGCTGCTGTACAGGATGGGGCATAAGATGAGCTACTGTACTGCCCAAAAACATGCAAAAATATACCAAGTCCAGGGTAAAAACTATTTTAAATATTTAACTCTATCGACATGATAAAATCTTTAGTCAGTGGTAGTATGATGTAATCTCCCTTCCTTAGAAAGAATATTATGAGATGTTCTGAAAAAGAGGGCTTTTGAGTCATCCACATTCATGTAATAGTACTCTGCCCTGAAGTACATGCACAGGAAAAATCCTTTATAGACTAAACTTGTAAAAATCAGGCTAACTGGTAAAATTTGTCTGCAAAATCTGAGGTGCCAAAACAAGCAGTGCACACTTAATACAATACCTTTTCCCGCAAGAGTCCAAATTTCCTTCATACCTACAGTAGATAATACTGTTAGAAAAAAACAGTAACTCCTGTCTAGTCTGCCTGTGCTCCCTACCTGCAGGTTGGCCTCAAAAGCCAAAACTGCATATATGTGTTTAGGGTTAAATATATGTAACCAAGTGCACTAACACTATATAATTCATATATAGAATAGAAGTCAGTTGTCACTAAGTATTGATAACTGCCAAATACTCTTTAACAATCATCTAAATACACAGAAACACAGAAATGTTGGACTTAATTACTTCTGGGCTTAAAAATTCAGTGTACGACAGTCTCAAACTCTTGTCATAGTTTCTAAGAATGTGGACTGTTAAAAATGGAAGAAAAAATTTGTTTGAATAAAAAGATCATCAAAAGAAAAACAGAGTATCAAGTTACTGAATTATTATTCTCTTATTTTCTGTTCATAAACATTGTCAAAATGCGGGAATCCAACACAGACAATGATAAATAGCACAGAGCCTTAAGAAAAGAAAGAGTAATCCAATGCCTCTGCTCACCAGTGAGAACCCTCAAGCATGCTGGAATAAACCGACTGATGTCACCTTACTGCTCTCCTCAATTACTCACTAGGAGCCTGTTGCTGTATTTTTTTTTATTTTTTTATTTTTTTTTTTTTTATTCAGCAGAGCTAAATAATTCATCAGGGCACAGCATTTTGTGAGCAGGCCAGACTGCAGGCACCAGGCCAAGAGCAAGGTCGCCATGGAGACCTGCATGCAGCTTCATCTCCCTCCCTTGCAGGGAGAGCCCAGGAAAAACGGCATCAGCTGAGCAGCCCTGCTCATTTCAGCACTGAACAATAGCTATAGTAAAAGAGGAAAAGAAAAAAAAGAAAGAAGCAGCAAAATAAGGATATAAAAGCATCTTCTGTAGCTGTATTGAAAGACTGAAATGACAAATGAGTCATTAAGCAGTTCCTATTTGGACTGCTACAACTATTATTTTACATGAAAGAAGTACTAACCTCCCCCCACTATTAATAAGAGCTATTGCTGCTCTTCAAAAAAATAGATTATTCTATACAATGCAGATGGAAAATTATTAAAGATAGATTTTCTTTAGAATATATTTTTGTTACTAAAATAGAGTTGGAAGGGTAAAATGAAATCCTAACACAGAAATAAGATTTATTGCTTAGATTTCTTTTATCATCTTTTGCATAGTTTCTGTAGAATACTGATTTTTAGAGTTCTCTCATCACTCTTTAAAAAGACAGGTATATTTATTATCAAACACAAAAAATAGCAGTTAGAAATGCAAAATTATATTACATTAAAGAGGAAAAAATGCTTTTGAACTGTGTTTATTGAAGGGTTGTTTTATTTCTCACTAAATGTTTTCCATTAACATGACACCAGCATTTTTGCATTCTTTACGAATGAAAAACATGAAAACATACTCTGATGTATTTATAGTAGATCAGTTTAACTTCATAATTACTATTCTTTCCTTTTTTCCTGCTGTGTAGTGCTATTCCTTGACTATCTTGTTCTCCAGGCACCTGTTATTAAACATCACTGTATTTTATTACCCAAAACCACCTCAAAATCAAGGCATAAGTCATGTTTTTATTAGCTATATAAATTATAAAACTCAAAAAAAACTATAGTCTGCAACCTTCTAAACTTCTTGATTCTTTTTTTCTTGCTCACTTGTAACCCTTTTTATTCCAGAAATAATATAAAACTCCTCCCTCTAAAACATTCCCATGTCCTCAAGCTTACACATTTATTGGAAAAAGTGATTCTGTGGAATGCTGACATCACACTAATACAGCATAGTACTGTATATATGGCCTTTGCAAGCCACAGTGAGCTCTCTATAGGTGATAATGGGAAAATTTACAGTATGAGACCACAAGTACATAAGTGAGAGGACCACATGAACTTCTGTGTGGTAAACCTGAAAACAAGAAGAGTATTTCTGACTGCTTACCCTGGAAGGTCTTACAGAGCTTCCCACTGCCTGCCATACACACTCCTGTTAGGGTTTCAAAACCTGTGTTTAGTATAGACCAATTCCTTTATTATCTTCTCTAGAACTGTTAATCCCACTTTGTGCTTAAGCTCATTGTTTTCCAGCAATATTCTTGTCTATCACTTCTCCTTACAGATTTTTGTTTCACTAAACGCTGTAGTCAAAGTACAAGAGGGCTGAGTGGAAATAATTGATCTCTTCTGATTTTCAATATTCCTACAGAGATTCTCCATGTTCAAATTAAAGTTCATGAACAGAAGTTCCACTACATTTTGCAACAGTGTTGACTCTGGCAATTGCATGTATGTAAGCCATACAGAATTTGAGTCCAGATTCCACTGAGGCAAGTCTGATAGATAAAAATTGGAAATTAGTGCAGTTCCTGAAAAAAATCAGGGGAGATAAAAGTCAGGCAACCCCTGATGTCAGAACCATCAAGCCTAGTATAAATCCCAGTCCACCCACTAAAACCTACCTTGTCAACATATTTGTCTTTGCTGTCTAACTATTGAGGCAAAAGAGCTAAAAAACTACTTTTTCGTATTACAGAGAAGATTTTTTTTTCAGAGTAACATATTGCCACGAAACAATTCAGAAAAGTGACTCTTGTCATAGCATATTTTCTGGGCAGAAGGCATGTGGGCATCTTTTCACTATTTCATCACACCAAAAACAAGAGTTCCCTTGTCTAGAAAGAGACTGTTATATCACCAAAAAATCTCTGCTGATGTTCTGACACACTTCAGACAGAAAAATAAAACAAGTATGGCCCCTTTGCTCAATTATGAAATGCTAAAAGACCCCTAAGTTTAAAGCTTTGCAGCTCAGATAGTGATAGCATGATCTGTTGCTGGAAGACAAAGGCCACCTCAGGAGAAGACCTCTGAGGGGAGTTTTCATTCCTGATGATCTAACTGCAGCCTTCTAAGCCAGCTGGCCATTTCATTTATTTTCCATTGGCTTTGACAGGTCTGGTTTGCTTCCAAGGCAGCACACAGAACAGCCTGGTTATCATGGATCTGAAAGACCTCATTATGGATGTGTAAAAAACCCAGATATGGGAACACAAACACCAGCAAGTGTTGGACAGCTGAGGAAATGTGCTGATGATTTTGATGCCCACACTGGTTTAAAAGGACTAGAGGATATTTAATTTTGAATCACGGAGTATACTGAGTTGGAAGAGACCCACAAGGATCATTAAATCCAACTCTTAAGTGAATGGCCTGTATGGGAATGGAACGCCCAAACTTGGTGTTACCAGCACCATGTTCTAAACAACTGAAGGAATCTATTCCAGAGCCAGGCTTTTTATCCTCTCCCGAAGATGCACAGCTTGTAAAGAGAAAAAAAAAGGTTGTTACTCACCTGCCTTAAATTTATCTATTGTCTTATGAATATTGCACTTACACCCTTGTAAATCCTTTCAGTTACTTATGTCAGTAAATCTCTTTTCTAAAAACTGTTGATTGCAAAAATAAAAATATTTAATAGCTTTATTTCTAAAATGTGCAAAGATACAGCATAAACTAGTTTGTTCACACATTTCCTTGAGAACGCCTTTTTTCTTTAGCGTTAGTGGAAATGGGGAAAAATATAGAAAGAACAATTACCATGAAAATTTATGAGAAAATGTAACAGATGGCTTCAGTGACTGCTGAGGGTATATGTCAAAGAAACAATGGGAATACAGAAAAATCACATTTCATGTCATATAGCTTCCTCTTATGTTATCATGATCATGTGGGACACAGAAGACATAGGAAATGTTCTTACTTAGTTTTCAGCTACTGGTCTGCTCTTCCAATCTTCTCTGGACAGAATTCCTATAGCAGACATAAATGTCTTTTACAGAACTCAGAATTCTTTTAATACAGAAGAGGGTAAAGAAATAGTTATTTACATGAGGTGCATTAATTTTCACCTTGTCCCAAAGCAATTATTTTTGTCTTCTTTATCCTTTCAGGAGAAAGGAAAGTTGGGGTAGAATGTTCAAGCCCTTGTCCTCCGTCAGAAGATGCCACATCTCTAAACAGAGGGAGGCAATTTTCTCCTTTCTTTATGGTTGCTTGGGTCTCTTTCCATCTCCAGGTTCCTTTAGAATCTCTTAAGCATTCTGATGTTAGTTATTTGATCTCCATTTCTTTTCATCCTGTGTAAGTCTTGCAGACAGTGTGACATATGTGCAAGTGTATGGATTTTAAAGCTGGTGTACAGGATTTTAAAGCTCATTAATAGGAGAGTGTATGACACTGTGGTCTGACACTGTTCTTCCAAAGATACTAATCATGATGTCTGGATCTGTCTCTTGCAGCAAGGTTCGGGCAGATTAACTGACATCAGTTTCCTCATGAATATATCTATGACAGACTAATAAAAGCATCTAAGAAAAATCCCACTTGACAAAGAGGGCATACTTTTGTCAAAGATCTGCTCAAGTTTCACAAGGCTATAATGGTAAACATGTATTGGCATCAAGCATGGTGTACTGTGGCTTGCTTTTGACCACAAAGATCACTTTACCAAACATCTCACTTATACCTGAACTGCTACATATGAGGAAGCCTTCTGGAGCAAGAACTTTGGATCAATACCATGATTCCTTACTAACATTACCACTACACCATAATAAGTGCTATGGCATGTGATGGATCCATAGAAATCACTGGAGATGGACGGCATTTGCCAAATGGGATATTTAAACCAAGAGTGATCACGTCTAGAATGTAAAAGTGGTACAGATTGGAGACTCAAAACGAACTATAGGACTGTGACAGAGTGATTGAAAGAGTGCCTGGAATGATGACTAACATTTTCCAGCACATACATATATATACAAGGTTTCAATAAATGTCCTGTAAAATGCTACAGAAGTACTTTTACTCAGCATTATTATTATTATTATTATGAGAAGTTTTGATTATGTTGGTCAAGCATTTTGAACAATGGCATATTTATATGCAATAAAACAAAAATACAGGATACAGACAGGACAGCTGACCCCAACTGACCAAAGAGATATTCCATGCCATTTAATGTTATATTCAGCATGCAAAGCTGGGAGAAGAAAGAAGGCATGGGGGGACATTCAAAGCTGTGGCAAGTTCCCAAGTCTGTCATGCAAGATGGAGCCCAGCATTCCTGGGCATGGCTAAACCATGGGAAGTGGTGAATACCCTTTTAGCTCTCCTCATTTGCACAGCTTCTGCTTTACCTCTACAACTGCCTTACTCCAACCCAAGATTCTTCTCATTTTCACCCTTCCAATTCTATCCCCCATCTTACTGTGGGAAAAGCGAGTTGTGTAGGGCTCAGCTGGGCTCAGCTGCTTCCTCAGGTTAAGCTAAGACAATTGCTTAACAAAATGCTACACTGACTAGGAAAATGAAATACAGCAAAACAGATCTTAAAGTCAGGAAGAGATCTAGAGGATCTAGGGGACTAGATCTCTATCTAAAAGGAGTAAAGTGATGTAGGTTTGGATCTACTCATGCACATTTTAATTTTCCGTCTTTGGATATGGGGGTTTCAGGGTCAGGCATAGCAGTGTATGATTGCTACTGGGAGCCCAATCAAATATCAGGCACAGCAGGTCGAATCAGTAACTTTCAGGATATGTGTGTTTTGCTCTGTACTAAAGGACAGATACCCCTTGCACATCACAGACAGTATCACAGACTATTCATCACTATAGCGACATGAGTATTTCATATATTTTAAAAGAAACACTTAATTTCGTCCTTGCCTAAAGAAAGAAGCAGTAACACTAATAACACCAATGGAGTGGCCATGGTGCAATCTACCTCATACTCTCCTGATCCACATGGAAAAGAACTGCAAATAATTTGTCCCAGGAGCAGTTGAAACAAAAAAAAGTCAGGTCAAAGTAACAACATTTACACCTTGTTCTGGTGGCGATTATTCATATCAGAATAAACAAATTTAAGAGAGAATAATTTCAAATTGGTGCAGAAACTATTTCCTCATTCTATATCATGATGAAATACAATAAAAATATTTCTAGTGATCTGGTGTATATCTACCTGGTGGATATAGATAAGTTACACATGTTGATAATAATGTGCCACATTTGTAAGCGGCTTAAATTTAGACCCTACCTTGAAAATTTCCAGACACCTTATTGAAAGGATTCTTAATCAGGTTTCCTCATCTCAAATTGCTGTGTTGCCTCACTTGATGTATTTTATTTTTGCATTTTAACATTTTCTAAATAAAATAAATAAGTGACCTGAAGATAACTTTGCCAAGTACACTTGAAACATTTCTGGAAAATTATCAGCCACATTATCATCCTGCATGAAACACTTTCCTGAATTACAGGTACCCCACAGTCTGCGGCATTCAAGCTACAGCACTCATAAGGATTAGTTAAGAGCTAATCCTGGGAGCAAAGAGCAAAGTAACATGATGCACTCTAGCTGGTCACAGGGGATTCACAGCTTCAGATATAACCCCTCACACTTGAACTGAAAGCTTTGCAAGAGAAGTGCTCCAGGTGAAACCATAGGCACACAGAAGTCTGAGTAAAATTCCTGTTTTTTTTCAGTCAGGACACAATTTCACTCTAAGGATTTAATTGTAGCTTGGTCTCACTGTATTTTCGAAATCCTTTCTTCTACTTAGAATAAAGAAATTATCTTAAAAGCAGAGAGAAAGAACCATATATTGTATGGTAATAACTATATTTACCTAAAGAACAAGAGAGGATCTGAAAAACTACAATCCAGTAACTCTTTTAGAACAGAAATTGTAAATTACAGCCTAATGTATAGACTTTAAAATTGTAGGCATCACAGAACAGCCAAAGTAACTTAAATTCATCAAGAAAAAACAAAACCAGCAATACTGTATGTATTGCTGTCTGATATGACAGAGATAAATTTTACACAATGAACATTTCATTGATGTCAGTTTCAAATCAGTTGATGCTGCATCACACAGCAGTTTCACCTACAAGGTCAGACATAGAAAAGTTGCTCACAGAGATTAAGAAGTGGCTTTCGAAACAAAAAAGGAGGGTGTCAGATCAAGAAAAAACATTTGACTTGTGTAGGAGTAATAAGCTCAGTAGGTATCAATATCTTGATTTTGTTTACACAGTTCATACTGAAGGCAGTATTTCACAGGCTATCAGAGCAAGCTAATAGTATCAATAACAAAAAGCCACTCTGGGCTTTCTACTTTCAAGATGCTGACTGGTCTAGCTTTCCAAAACACAGTTCTCAGTTGCATGGTTTTCCAGATCAAGGCTAATATCCTCTGCTGTGTACCAAGCTGGGGGTTATCAAGTGAAACGGAAAGGAATAAAGCAGAGGAAGACTCTAAGCACTACTCTGAAGGTGGTCTGAAAGGCTAATACTGCTACACCATTGCTACTACACGAGTTCAGAGGGCTGCTAGCATATAAAACAAACTGCAAATCCCAGCTCGGTTCCCAAAAATATAGTACAGATCAATTCTCAGTGCCATTCTTCCTTGACAGTACTGGGAATTACCAAACAGTGGTGAGCCTTGGAAAGCTCTCTTGACTTACCTAATCTTCAGCAGAGGAGACTCCAGGAACTGGTTTCTTCTTTTCCCTGAATCATAATATCCCAGATATGAATCATGTCACCATCATACAACTGTCCATGTGCCTCAAAGGGCCTTTTTTCTCATGAAAGGGGAACACATTTTCCAGAAAAATTCCATCCACTGTGAGACTTTACCCGAAGATACAGGCCAGACTGTGAGGCAACCATTGCATCACCCAAAATCTACAATCTAATGGAATTTACAGGGTACTGCAAACATACAAACTGCAGGGAGATGTTTCACTAGAGCCAGCTGTGTGGGTCATGATCAGAGCTAACACTGTTTCTGCTTCAGCTGATATTAGTCTTTCACCTCCACACTTGGGTGCTCCTTCCCCTTTGTGGGACTACAGCTGAAGAGCTGAATCTAACCCAATTGATACAATCAAAGTGCAATGTCTGAACAGATTACCTCTTCTTTTTTTCAAAACTGAAAGCCACACTATCTACTGCTTTTCTGACACATTACAGTCTGTTTATCTCTGAAATTCATTACTTGCTGTCTCCTTTCTACCCAAGAAATGTTTTCTGAATTGTAGAACAGAAATGGGTGGCTGATTTAAAATACCCTCTATTATAAATATATATGGTTTAAATAATGTTAAATTCCTCATCTGCATTCTTGAATAAGTAGAATCCCTATTAGCAGGTTTTCCAGAGGCCACCCTCTGACTTTCAACTCCCGATTCATGACATGAATTCAATCAGCATGGTAATTTTCAAGTTTCAGTTTATATTGTTGGCAGCCAACTGTCTATAGTGTTGTGCCATCCCCCCTTCAACTAATATTCATTGAATATATATCAATCAATGCATTTTTCTCATGAAAATATCACCTAAGTAGTCAGCTGCTAGGCAGTCCTACCTTGTTAAATTTCATGTATCTCAGAGTGAAATAAAATAAAACAACAAAATAAGAAGGCCAGATTACATAGGAGAATGGAGAATTTATATTATTTAAATATTCATGTAAAATTAATTTGTATTATTTAAATATTACTATCTAAATTAAATTCCTTAGCTCAAAAATTAATGTTACTTTATGACTAAAAGTACATGTCACTAATGATATTGGTACTTTGATATGCTGCTTTTGAAGGTCTAATCCTAAACCTCTGTAACACTGGTCCTACCTCGCTTACAATCCTATTTTTGTATCTCATAAGTGCTACAAAATACCAAATCAAGAGTAAAAAGTCACGCAGTTTAAAAGCAGTAAAATATGCGTTTTCCTTTTCCTACTGGAGAAATTGCAACACCTATAAAAATAAAAGCTAAATTTCAGAACTACCCAGTCATTGCAGCTACAATTAGCATCTATGTCTGAGAATTAAACAGGTGTCTCCTGCTGTAGTGATGCACAAGGTCAGCCAGTTAGCTACTGTTAAACAGTTTAAAGGTGTTATGCAAATTGTGCAATGTTAACAGTCATCATATAATGAAAAACAGTGTTTGTCAGCAGTTAGACGTACTTTGACCTTTTGAAGTGGCAGCTTTTAACAGGAGCAAAAATAGCAGCAAATACAATTTTGAAGACAATCAAAACTGAAAAGAGATAAGTAAGCAGTGTGGCTAGTGTTAGACAGCTTTCATGTTAATCTTTTGGAAAGCTTTTTGAGGACTTGGCTTGTTGTATAAAATGAAAATATTCTGTTTCTTCTTCAACTGTGAATTTCTCATTCTTGTTTCAAAAAGGAAAAAGTGAAAAAAGCGAACCCAAGAGCTCAAAAAGAAGACAATAAAAATTTTCTGAAAGCCCTTTTTTATGATTTTCAAACAAGAATGGTTGATTCCATGGGCATGACTTACAATTTTAAGCATTGAATTCAATGTTATTGGAAAAAAGAGACTTTCACACATGGTGACCGAAAAGTGTAAATGACAAAAAGCAATGAAGCAGAAAACTGTAATGAAGCAATATAGCCCACATTTTTGGTCTAATACAATAACTATAGGGTTCTTAAAGTAGACACTAATGCAGAAGCATAAACGTTGCAGTCAATGGCTGTCAGTAGAGCTATCAGCCTCTCTGAATGAGGAAATTACTGTTAGACAAGAGTATAGAACAAGGAAGGATGCCAGTCTGTTCTTGCTGATGAGTAAAGTTACACTTTGTAAGCCTCACATTAAATAGTTAGATCCCATCTCAAGTTTACTTTTTCTTCTCTGCACGACTGCAGTACTGTTCTTTTCTAAAGATGGCTCAAGAATACCATTCCTCTAATGATTTGAAACTTTCTTCTGACTACAAGACTCAGCTTATGCATAGATAGTGAATCTCCACTTCCTTTTGTACTAATTTCATCCCTTATATATAGGTTAAGACTATGGCTTTTTACACCAATATTTATCTTAAATATTTAATAAAATTCATATTAAATATAAATTATAATATATGTATATAAATTCCCAGTCTGGAGAGGAGAAGGCTTCAGGGACCTTCTAGCAGCATTCTGATACCTAAAGGGGCCTACAAGAAATCTGGAGAGGGATTTTTGAGAAAAGTATGTTGTGACAAGACAAAAACTTTAAAATGAAAAGAAGGCAGGTTTAGATTAGAAGTCAGGAAGAAATCTTTCGTTGTACCAGTGGTGAGAGACCAGCACAGATTGCTGAGAGGAGTTGTGGATGCCCCATTCCTGAAACCATCCAAGGCCAGGCTGGATGACTTTGAGTAGCCTGGTCTAGTGGAAGGTGTCCCTGCTCATGGCAGGCAGGGCTGGAACTAGATAATCTTAAAAGTCCATTCCAACCCAAATCATTCTGTGATTTTATGATATACATACTTGTAACTTACTAATTTAAAATGTTTAATAATTTTGGGCTTTTCAAATAGCTTGGAGTAAAACCTTGGATGTAATTAAATTAATGGCACAATCTCAACAACTTCATGAACTTAGTCCCAATCAAGTTTTCCAATGAAGACCAGATATTTTATTAGCCTAATAAGTACATAAATAAACAAATAACAGTTACAAAAAAGAAAATAAACTAAATATGGGTGGATTTCCTTTCTTCTTCTTCTTGCCTCTAGTTTCTTCTTATAGCTGAAACATAGGTAATATGTGAGGTCCAGAAAAAGAAAGTATGGAGAAAAATTATATTCCCCATTTCTATAGAACTCTGAAGGCTCTTGACTTCTTTCAACAACTCTATTAATTCTTTGTTTCAAATTTTTAAAAAATAACCACTTTTTTTTAGATTTTTAGTTACTTCACCAAACACCATTACACAATTTTCAACCACATGCTTAGCTATTTTATTTCTAAAATCAAGTTAAAACCTATAAAGCCCTCAGACTGCAGGACATTTAAAGTTAAAAGTCTTTTTTTCCCTTCCTAGCTATCAGGATAAAGTTAACAGGCATGATGAATTTCTCTATTATATTACTTGAGATGGGACATGAGAAAAGCTGTAATTGCTTTAGGCTCCCCTGTCCATTATCACTCGTAACTTTTACAAAACATCACAGAATGTATTGTTCCAACATTTTAAAAGCTTAGTTTCACCTTAAGAATCATTTCCTCAGGTGCTGAAAATTTAGATAAGGAAGTGAATATTCATAAAGACATTAAACTCTCCCAACTTTTAATGAAACAGAATCTTTATTTTGAGCAAAGTTAGAGAAAGAATATATTTCTATAGAATCCAAAATATTTGGTCCAAATTAAATTGACACCACCTCCTCAGGAAGATCTTGCATGTAGAAAATTCTCTAATATCTCAGTAGAAATGGCATCTAAGCAACTATCTATGAAGAACAATTATTATATCTTTATCTGACTGCTGGGACAAAAAGTGGGTATCTTCAACAGTTAGGAAAAATGACGGAATTATTCACAAAGGATCTAAAATACTGTTTTATCTCTAAATGAGCCTGTGAGTGCAAAACAAGAGTAGAGCTATCTATTACAAAGGAAGCTCTTCTGTATTAAAAGATTGCAGATATGTCACTCTTTCTTTGCAAATGCAGACTTAAAAATTCACAGCAGATCTAGTCTCTCTAATTACATGATTGCAGAAAGCTCATTTAAATAGTACATCAGGTAGTATACTCAAGTTTTTCAAATTTTTGGATTTACAAATTAAGTAAATAAGCAAATTTATAAGTACAATCTGGTCAGTTGCACTCTTAATCTGACAGTTTATATTACCATTTTGAAGATCTAAAGCGATCCTAAAACCTGAAGATCTAAATTCTGGTATTAACACAGGAATGTAAATTTCTGTTGACTTAATCCCCATTTTGCTTTACATAACAAAAGTACTTGAAAACAAGATTATTATTCTTGAAGGCTGAGGGCTCTTAGCCAAAGAAATTATTAAAATGTCATTTTCATTTTTATCTTCTTGGGGATTGTCGATTAGGCAACAGACACTTAGCAAGCTTATTCTTCTAAAATATACTTGCTCTTTATAAAAATGCTTAACATTCTGTTTTTTCCCCTCAAACTGTTTAGATGTCTGTAAGTTTAGGACGGAAAGAGAGTCTTTAAAACCATTTAAGGTAAGGCACAAAATAACAGTCAGAAGCGGTAAATTTATAAAACCTGCTGTAAGCGTTTCCTCTGAGCTAGGTAACATGTTTTACATGGATTTGAACAGGCTCAGGCCTGATCTCATTGCAGTTGAGATCTGCCTTGTTACAGTAGAGAAATGTTGTATTCTTTAAATCCCTAACTAAATACTCAGAATACATGAGATCCAAAGACGTGAGGTAGTGTTAAACTTTTACACACTAAGGGATGAATATATTTAATAGTGTGCAGGGCATCAAAGTGAGAGGGTAAAAATTGTAGTGATGTAAGGATGGAGCTCTGTTCTTGGTTTTGTCAGGAGTACAGGTGTCGGGTGTGATCTGAGATGAATGATATTAACCAGGGGATGAGAGATATATCACTGGATATTTTAGGAGGCCCATGATTTTCTGGAACACTATCTAGAGACCAAGCAAGTCACACCACAGGGCCTAAACAGCACCAGGTCCCTACACAAGTGTAATGAATCCTACCACTACAGAGGGAAAGTATTCAACTCCAAATTATGACATTGGAATGCCAGTGTGTACCTGGGGGAGCCCCACAGATACAGGTCTTATCACTCTCCACCATCATTTAAAGCTAGAAACAGATTTTAGTTACCTAAATAGAAGTGGCTAGAGTCATATGAGCTGACTTAGAACACAAAGAATGGCTTCCTGTTGCTAGCCTAAAGAGGAAACTTTTGTTGGTCCCATGTTATTTCTGCCAGCCTTGTGCACATCTTGGCCAAGGGCACCTTAAAAGGCACTCGATACCCACAGGTGTGCAACTTAATCACACTTCTGGTTAATAACAACAGGAGAGTTCAGAAAAATACTTCAAGTCACTTTGAAACAGAGTCATAAGGTGAACAGATGGTACAGGAACCTTGAGGAAGAAGATTCAGTTTACATTTCTATCACACCTAACATGTCTTACCAAATCTTATTTACCTTATCCTCTCCCCATTAATTTCTTAACATCCAGGAGTATGTGAGCAGTATGGCTGCCTGTTAGTGGTGCCTCATATAAAACATTAAATGCATGGAGCAATACATCTTTTACTGTATGCCACAAAAATCCACAAATACTCAAATACAAAAGAAGAACCTTAGGTATTGTGATGAAAAGGAAACATGAATGCATGTGGAACAATTTACTTGTTTAAGGGTATATTCACTCAAAACCAGAACAGTTTTTAATTGTGCATTATGTGGTATTTACAATCTGATCCAAAACTCATTTATTTAACACTTACATTTATTTAAAATAATTTTAAGTATGTTTATGTAACAAAAATGTTCGTATTCAAACTTTCATTCTGAAAGAGACTGTGATGCTCTCCATCTTCAGTTATCTAATGACATCCTTCACCTAATCCTAATAGTGTTGCCTACCAAGTTTTGGTACTCATATTTTAAAAGACCAAAACAAAAACAAAATAAACAAACAAGAAACAAACAAACACCCAAACCCAAAAGACCATTAAAAAAAACAAGCACAAAAAAATCAAAGCCAGTGTTCAAACTGCTATAGACATATTTTTCATCTTTTCTGCTCTGGTACTTTCTTTTGAACACATTCACTTCTAGAATGATTATACAGATGATTAAATTGAAATGCTATATTTATATTTTATTATATTCCTCTACTACATTTTATGGAAAAAAGTGAAACAGTCCCAAGATAAAGGAATGATGAAGATATATTCCTGGCTCTTTTACATCATTTTTCTTCTATTGCTCTTGATATGTGTTGGAAAAGGCTAGTTACAAATATGGAAGAACTACATGATCCATATGAAGACTCATGATGGAACTGGACACACAACCGGGATCTTCAGCCCCGCCCCCCCCATGAAATGTGTCAGCCACTTACATCTCATCCTTTTCCCCACATATTTAAAAATATATGCAATTGAAAAAATATAATAGAAGTCTTTCCGAAGCTGGCATTTCATGCACAAGTAACAAAGGACAGATGTATCAGAGCTCTGTACTTCATAATCAAGAAAAACCAAACACTGAAACACTGTCCTGGGTTGGTTTGAGGGGGTTTTTTTTATTATTATTTCATTTTTCTAAGTACATAGAAGCAATGAGAGCAAAAAAAAAGCCTCATATGCCAAGACCAAAATCATGCTGTACAGTTAACAATATATTTCTATTACTTCTCATAATAATAATAATAATACATTTTATTGCATGAAAGATTATTTCTTTCACTTGCAATTAAACATAAACTACAGCACAGACAGATACAATCTGTCAATTTCTCTGCAGAGACGGTGAGTCAAAGCAATTTCCTAGAAGAACATCACACAACCAATGTCTGAGGTAAAAATGTGACAGGATCATCACCTTCAGATCTGCATGCCATACAAAAAGAAAGCAATTTCCTCTGTTGTACGCTTTTAAAATATCCACCAATACATTCAAATGAAGTATCTTCCTTCCCATTGAAAGGGAGGCTTGTTTTTCTGTTTTACTATCTCTGTTTTAAAGACATTGATAATTTTCTTTCTGCCTTTCAGCTGGTAATTTTCTAAGAAATTAAGTCTTCCCCTTGCCAACATCTTTTTAACAACGGTAAGTGAATTTGTGATTACATCTCAGCAAACATGAACAGTACTGGTGAAATAAAATTACTTTTTCTCTACAATATTATGAGAAAAAAAATACTATAGACCAGATTTTCTGAGGTTAGCATTTCTTTTCATATTGTCTATACAGCTTTGAAACCAGTTCAACTGTTTTGTAAAAGGGAAAAACACACAACATAATCTTCGTGTATTACCAACATATCACATGAATGGGAAAATATGATGAAAAATGATACAGATTTGTCTTACAGCAGTTACTTTGCTCCCCCTAACTGTGACATGATGAGTACTAGTGAGTTAATACAATCAGAAGCACAAGGAAGAGGGCATCAGTCCCAGAGGGACATTCTTTCACAAAATCACAGAATGGGTCAGGTTGGAAGGACCACAGTGGGCCATCTGGTCCAATCTCCCTGCTCAAGCAGGGTCACCCCAGAGCACATGGCACCACGTTGTGTCCAGATGGTTCTTGAGTATCTCCAGTGAGGGAGACTCCACACCCTGTTCCAGTGTGAATAACGAAGTTCTTCCTCATGTTCAGGTGGAAATTCCAGTGTTCCCATTTCTGTCCATTGTCTCTTGTCCTATTGCTCAGCACCACTGAGCAAAGCCTGACTCCATCCTCTTGATCCCTCTCTCCAGATAGTGACAGACATTGATGGAATCCCTTCTCAGTCATCTCTTCTCAGGCCTAGATCCCTCAGCCTGTGTTCTTGTACTGAGAAGCCCAGAACAGGACACAAAACTCCAGATGTGGCCTCACTAGGGCTGAACAGAGCAACAGGATCAACCTGCTGCCAATGCTCTTCTTGGCACCCCACGATACCATCAGCCTTCTAGGCCACAAGGACACACTGCTGGCTCATGGACAGCTTGTTGTCCACCAGGACCCTCATGTCCTTCTCCACAGAGCTGCTTTCCAGCAGGTCACCCCAGCCTGTACTGGTCCATGGGGTTGTTCCTCCCCAGGTGCAGGACCCTGCATTCACCTCTGTTGAATTTCAGATGGTTCTTCTCTGCCCATGCCTCCAGCCTGTCAGGGTCATTCTGAAGGGCTGCACAGAACTCTGAGGTATCAGCCACTCCTCCCAGCTTTGTGTTGTCAGGGAACTCGCTGAGGAGGCCTCTGCCCCTTCATCCAAGTTATTGGTGAAAAGTTAAACAATACTGGGCCCAGTACTGAACCTTTGGGGACACCACCAGTGACAGGCCTCCAGCTAGACCCTGTGCCACTGATTACAACCCTCTGGCATCTGCTGTCCAGCCAGTTCTCAAATCACCTCTCTGTCCACTCACACAGCCCACACTTCCTGAGTTTGCCTGTGAGGATGTTGAGCAAAACAGCTTCAAAAGCCTTACTGAAGTCAAGGTAGACAATACCCACTGCTCCCCTCCTCATCCATCCAGGCATTTGTATCATCACAAAAGGCAATCAGGTTGGTCAAGCATGTTTTACCCTTAGTAAATCCACGCTGACTACTCCTGACATTCTTATCATCCATGTGAACAGAGATGGCCTCTCTTCCAAAGCACTGAGCCAACCAGAATAGAGACAATCCTACCAAATGGTAGCAGCAGAGACATAAATCTACTTCCACCTGGCCACACAGTGTAGATGCTCTTTTAAGATGCAGCTATAAGGAATTTTCTTCAATATTCTTTAAAAAGACAACTTCTACAAATACTCCATAACCCAACAGTCTCATTCTACACTGCTATTCCACACAAGGGTCAATCATATGATTCATAATTAATTAATAAAGAGAGCAAAATATTTTCATCCACACTCACAAAGCAATTGTTGAATAATATGCTTTATGCGTTTTTCATAGTGTCATAAAAACTGCTATTGTTCTACAGCAGAGAAAGCATCAAGTGACTTTAATGTTCTTCTTATTGCTTCACCTGCACATCTCCTAGCACAGCAGTTTTAACTCTAGAATGTGAAACCCCTTTCCCAATGACTGGGTTCAAGCTTCAATACTTGAGATTGGACTGCCTAATCTAAGCTCTGAAACCAACAGGACATAGGTTTCCTAGAACCCTGAAGCCTTGATCTTGAAATTAACAGGAGTTTCTAAACATGGCAAAAACACCTGAACAAGCCCCTAAGTCAATTATGTGCTGCAATACCTCAAAAGGTATGCTAGAAAAATTATTATTGCAGCTGAACTCCTCAGCTGGTATAAACCAGATGTTAATAAGCAAAGAAACACTGTACCAACAGTTTTGGTTAATAAGTAAAACTACAGAATTTTTCTTTATCTGTAATTTATGTCAAATTTAATTCATCACAGAAATAAAGTGTTGCCACTTAATTGGTCTTAGTGTACAGCAAAGATGCTTACAATGAATGATGATAAGCAGGAACATGAATGAACAGTTGCCAGGCAACCAATAAATAAAGGTTCTAAATAGCATGACCTCTCTTTAAAGGATAAAGCTCTAATCATAATTATTTTTCAAATCCATTTCAGTGCCAACTAAAATCATGTTTGCAGCACTAATCCTGGCCTTCCTCATACAGAATGAAACCAAATCTGTCATTTGACATATCACAGATAACAAATTAAACAGACTCAACCTGCTCCTTCAGATTATGGTCAACAGTACAGTTTGAGGATGGCAAAAAGGTTAGACAGTGAACTGGAATCTGAAATAAGGAGCTGAAAGATTTAAGCAATTTAAATTAGGTAATTAAAATACTTTTTCAAAACTTACATAGTTTCCTTAAGGATCTTTAAACAGTATCAACACAAAATCCTCAAATGTTTAACATCATAAAATGATAAATCGGCAAAGTACAAGAATGAGACAGACTTCACAATAGTAAAAATAGATGCAGTTTGAAATACTTTAAAATATATATAATACAACATTCTATCTTTATAAACTCTTACAACACAGTCTTGCTGAGTGCATAAGCAGAGCTGAGGTGCCTAGAGCAAGCACTGACCTTTTAGATGGATTCAAATAAAATTGACAAAGAGCAGCATAAATCTTAAACCAGTTAAAGAACACAGTATATTCATGTTGAAGAAACAATGAATGGTTATGCAGGAGTTTTACACGATGCCTTCCAAATAACAGAATGGGAGAATTTGGGCTTGTTCAAGGTTTACTGGTGGGCTAATAAATTTTGTATTTATTTTAGTAAGCTCTCATGTCAGAAAACATTACAAAAACCTGGTTTTGTAGCTTCATCTTGCACTATATAAGGTGATTACATAAATCTCTTCAACCATTTTATTTCTTTCCTTTAGTAGAATTGAGATTCACTAATAGCTGTGATGCCTAAACACTAAACTGACAAAAATTTGCCACAGGAAAACAAGCTGAACTACAATAATAAACAAATATGTTTTGTACCTAAGGTATAACATGCTATGACAGAACTGAATCCATAGGAGCAGGCACCATCCTTGCAACATGCCTTTGAAAAAAACATAGGCAACAGAAACCATGCAATGTCAGTAGCACAAAATAATCTCACACTTTACAGTAGGAAATGCACTCTAACAACTAAGTAGTATTTCTTCACATGTATTTCTTCATATCAAATGAGAGCCAGATCATTATGTAGTAGGTATTCTCCTTCTTTGATAGGAAAGCATTCTGTTGCCTACTATCAGACACATAATTTTCTAATTGTTTTCCTTATTTAGATATATCTTCTCACCAGAGACCTTTATAGGAGCTTTTCTTTGTATTTGTATTTCATGAATAAGCAAATATGAAATACACCACGTTATATCTATATTTTCCTTGACTAATATTTCACCCACTAATCATCTTCATCACCTGATTAAGTAACTCCTCTCCATCTTTCTAACAATTTCAGTTTGAACTCCTTGTTCTAACAAAAGTCCAGTTCATTTCATTGATATCCTACGTAAGAGTGAGATTCAGAATTTAAGTAACTGAGAATCATGCATAGTGATTGTAACTTAAATCAATGCAGAAGATCCTGTAAATTCCTGTTAGGACATATGGCACTATTGATATCAAAACCACCTTAATTGCTTTTCCATAGTTTTCAGCTTGCATTTTAATGAACTATAAAAGTATTGTGTTTTGCCTATAAACCTCACAACCAAGTCCAAGTTCAAAAGTATGTAAAAAGGTGATATTGGAGGATTTTTTCCCTTCCCAAATGTTTATTTCTTTTCAGTTGCCAGCTGAAGAATTAAACTGGTCTGGTTTTAAGCCTAAAAGACTAAGAGCTTATGGAATAAAAGGTCATGCCTTACCATTTAGCAGGAGCTGGAGGCTAATTGTAAATAAACAATGAAAACAACGGGGTTCTCAGAAACTTATTACCATGGAGGAAACTGATTTTATTTTTCTGAAGTTTGGATTCCACTCTGTTTTGTTTCACAATATGCAATTTAACCATCCCACTTTTTAAAATGGGAGATGACTGTATTGTTTTAAAGATCTGCTCATATTAAAATAAGAGTCATTTTAAGACCTCCCCTAGGGATTCAAGTTCATACATTTAGCAATAGAAGGAGGAAAACAGCATAACTGTCAGCTTGAGGAGAGAGATGATGAGGCGTGCTTTCTTTCTAGTGTTTCCCACACCACAGATAGAGTCAATGAAACTAGGTGGAATTCTGAAATCACTTTCCTCGACAGGGCTTAGGCAGATACTCATCTGAGTAAGAGTAAGCAGCATTATGTTCCAGAGACCAATTGTATTCCAGATGCATGCTGATCCTGTCTTCTGATCAAGGTATTTTTGTTTCAGTAACCATTTTTCCCATAACAAAATGGTAACATTTGGTAACATTTTTTTATATTGGATATTTAATAGTTAATTAAATAAAAACATACTTATTATTCAAGTACATACAAAAACTAGTGGATAACATTGGGAGATAAATTTGCAGAACAATCCCAGCTCAATGGTTTGGCTTAGGAAGGCAAATATATATATATTACATATACACACTAAATGGATTACACTTGTGAAAGACCATCTATAGACACACCCAGTAACACACAAAGGAACGAGACACACAAAATATTATTACTGCAGTAAGGAGCCCAGTAGGGGGAAGAGGTAGTCTGTTGCTCTATCACTTTTTAAGCAACAATTAGTTTCCATGTGTTTGATTCAGTTTTATATTTGGAATGTTATTTTCATAAATGTTATTCCATTCACTATCTCATTGATGGATATCTTCCCCTGTTAGGGTACAGAAATAGTTGAAAACAGCAGCAAAACTCAACGCTGATGACAGTCTTTCACTAGTATACTTAAGGAAGTTACGTTCTGGACCAATAGTGCAGCTCTAAAAGAAGGAGCTAAGAGTGTAATCCGTAGTTTTTCTCATGATGTCAGAAACAAAGTCTCACAAAAATGCTACTGGTATTCAATGAACTTTGAAAATTAATGCTAAAAGCCTCCTTCAGGTACGACTGAGTCCTAGATTTCATCATCATTTCTTAACCTATCAGTTACAATCATCTCTCATGAAGCCTTAGCACAAAACTCTCACCAATACAGAGTGCAAGAGTGCCCCTCTCACGTATCATATCAGAATCCTACTCTGCTGTGTCTATTACATGAAATACTGTATACATTAATACATTTCAGGATAGACAGATGCGTTCAGCTATCATTGGAAACTTGAAGAATTCATTCATTTTTGGCTAAAAGAAATCTGACAGCAAGAAAACCAAATTACAAGGAACAGAAATGTTCATACAAGCTTGTAAATTTCAGCTTTGTGTTTTACTTTTAAAAGGAAACATTATTATTTAATGTCTTTGAGCTATAGTAGTATCTCTTAAGAAGGGCCCTGGCACACAGCACTGAAACAAAACAAAAATTCAACAAGACTGCACAGATTTTACTTATCAATCAGGAAAGCTGATTAAACAAGACAGAACAAGAGGAAATAAATCATCTCCACATTTTATAATGTTCAACAGGTATTATCTGTATTTTATTTAAAGACAAGAAAGAATGAAAAGTAAATCTACTTTCCAACAATCCTAAGCACTTTTTTCAGTGACATTTCATTCAGCTATATGTACACTACTTCTCTCTTGAAGCCTACTTTGCATATTTATTCTTATTGTCATAAGAAATCTTTGTTATATTTTCACTATTTACTCTGAAGTGCAACTGCTTAATACACTTGTGCTGACATGCAGAGTTTTACAGCACAATACATACATGCTGCTGCCAAGTCCTCTGCCTCAAATTTCCCATGCTTTTAGCCTTTGCTTTTCCCAGCAAAAAGAGAATTGAATTTTCAGCACTATCCAAACAATGTGAACACACCAAATGGCTGTTCTGGGGCAAATCTGAGGTTCATTTAGACCAGGATCATGTCACTAGCAGTGGTCAAAGGCAGTGACCTAGGAAAAAGTCCTATATTAGGACAACTCTCAAAAAATCAAGCAATCCCCTGGAACACTCTTCTGGCTCCCAGCAATGTGTGGCTCAAAGACTTACATATGAAAAGACTGGAAGCGTTGGCATATGATAACACTCTGTTTTCAGAAAGGCTGGAAAGAAAAGCAGGAGATGGCATATTTCAAAAAGGAGAAATATGTGCCCTCATCACACATACATGCCACTTCATTCTATCCAACAGTATTTCTTGCTCCTGATATTGCCTTTACCCTCAAAATGTGCTGTTTTCCATATGGAAGAGGTGGCAAGAATGAAAGTGTTTCCCTTCTTTCCTCAGAAAACCTCATCCTGACTGGAGCTGGCCTCCTGTTCATATTCCACTTGACTAAACCAATCTTTTTCTCCTCCCACACTAGCTCCATCTGCCGCCCGTCTCTCCAGCAGAGCCAGATGCCAGCAAAGCAGACTGCTGTGGGAGGAGAAAGTTCTGTCGCTGGAATTTCATCCCTATACTCTGCAGGGGGCCAGCCTGTGAAGCATGGGGAGGATACAGAGAGCAACTTCCTTTCTTCCAAGCTCCTTCCTCTGCTCATCAGTAAAGAAGGCAGCTGAGGACATGAGCAGAAGGATAAAACGTCATTGTGTGCTCTTAAACATGCAGCTTTAATATTCATATAGCAGAAGTGTCACAACTGTACTCCAGACTTGAGCATGGTACACACCAGATAAACATGTGAGAAGATGAGTCCTAACTCCAAAGACCTTACAATCCAACATTGCATATTTGTGATAAGGGTCAAATGAGTGACTAGAGCACAGATGACAGCGAAAAAAGACTTGGATTTATAATAAAGAAAGAATTTAATGATGGAGTAAAAAGACAGTATTTTCTGGAGAGATGGAAGTCAAAGAAAGAATCAATGGATGAATGTTGTTAAGCTGAGAGAATTGCAAACTGCCTGTAGAGAAGGAAAGAGTAGGATGCAAACAGACATGGAGAAAGAAAATGCGAGTTCTTTATACAATTGATATGATCTTGCACGAGACAGAGGGAGAACACATACAGGTAAGAACTTTAGACAAACAATCTAGGAACAGAGCAGGATCTGCATGAGCAATCTCATCAGAGAAAGGAGCAAGAATGTGTGTCACTGAGTGAGAACAAGAGCTCATATAAAACAAGCAAGTGTGCATATGTGTGAGACAGGGACACAGACTTCATTTTTCTGAGATAAAAGATCATGGGAACACAGGAGACTAAGGAGATTATATAAAAAAAAGCTGGTGTACGGGTGCAGCAGAAAGTTTTGAGTGGGGTTGGCCGGACAGATGGAAGTAAAGGTACAGAGTGACCTAAGAGAATACCAGAATTACGTATAAGAAGTTAGACAGCACATATAAATTACAGAGACATAACAAGAAAAATCAATATGTTGAATTGCCATGGAGAAGAAGAAGGGAATAGACACATCCTACTGCAGTAGAGTAGCGGATCACAGCAGAACAAATGAAGTGACAGGATGGAGAAAAAGGAGAAAAGAATATATGCAAAGATGATAAAAGTCAGCAAAGAAACATTAGATAAGTGAAAGCACTATGTAAAAACTCCTAATGGGGAAACTGGGAGTGTAGACAAAGGTGACTGGAAATGGACGGTCACTGTAAGTGTAAACTCTTAGGGTTTGCCCCATCTTGGTATCCCCACATTTTAATCTTCATTTCCTCTCAGAAAAATACTGTTTCCTTGTCCTCCACACCCCCTAACTTCCGAGCTGTAGTTGCACCTTTATGCCATTTGTTTCACTATTTCTAGTGGCAACTCTTTTTCTTACGTCTACATGGGAAAATGATTTTTTTTTCAGATAGTCTACCACAAAGAAACGTGCCAAAAATCTCAAGTTTCTTTCGTCCTGTCCCCATAACGCTCTTTCATTCATTCCTCAAAAAAAAACCAAAAAACCAAAAAAAAAAATAAAAAAAACCAAACCAAACCAAAAAAGGCTGGGAAAACTCAGAAAGACAGTGGTATCTTAAGTCCAAAACATTCAGCGAACGTTTCCTGAGCTGCATGTACATCCTGTGCCCCAGGTTTCCTCCGTGCCCGTGCGAGGGTTTCCCGTCTCCGGCGGGCTGCGTTCCAGCGCCCGGCATCGCGCTGCCGGGATAACGGGATCTCCGGCTGAAACGCATCCATCAGGCGGGGCAGCGCGGGGAGGGGAGCTAGCTACCGGCTGCTGGAAGGAAAGCCTACACAGACGTATGCCCTGGCTGCTGGAAGACATGGCTGGCTGGCTATTTGATTTGATTTGAGGGACATGAAAAAAGGGAAGGGAGGAAAGGGAGAGGGGGAAGCACACACGCTCGCACACGCATCCGGCTGATCTTACCTCCACATTGAAATACTGCTCCGCTTTGCACACTGTAGCACATAAAATCCAAATGAAGGTTTGCAAGAAAAACACCCTGGACTGAGACACGAAATCCAACCGGCTTCCAGTGCTGGATGCGAGTACGATCATAGTGAACTGTGCTTCAGCGGGTGGAAGATCTCTCTTTCTCTCTCTTTGCCTTTAACAAATGCACAAACAAACCAACCTCCCCCGTGTCGGTGAAGAGCCCGTAGCGCAGGTTCACCCACGGCGGGGAGGAGGAGAAGAGAAGGAGGAGGAGGAGCAGACACTTCACAGCACAGGCGGCGGCGCGGCAGGGTCAGCTCTCGCTCATCCTCACCACCAGCCCCATAAAGAGCGAATGTGGCGTCCGAGTGCAGCCGCTGCTCCTGCACGACTCCTCTCTGCCCAGCAGCAGCAGCCGCCTCCCCGTGTCCTCCCTCCGCTCCCGCCCGCTCCCGCCTCCTCCACCTCCTCCGCCTCTCCTCCTCCTTTCCTGCCTCCTCCCCTTCAGCCTCCGCCTCCTCCCGGGGAAGGCGGGCCGGCTTGGCTTGGCTCGGCTCGGCCCGGGGCTGCGTGCTGTGGCGTGGCCCGGCCCGGCGCGGCCCGGCTCGGCTCGGCTCGGCTTGGCTCTGCTGCCTGCCGTGGCCCGGCTCGGCTCAGCTCCCTGCCCTGCCCTGCCTCGCCTCGCCCCCCGCCGCTCCCCTCCACTCCAGAATGTTCAGCCGAAACCTACATGGCCCCGCCCCGTAGGCGGCCTAGAGGCGACGGCCCCACCAGGCGGCCCCGGCGCGCCAGAGCCGCACGGCCGCGCTCGCCGAGCCCCGGCCCGGAGCCTCCCCGGGCGGCAGCTGGGAACCACCGGGTGCTGGGGACCGCCGGGTGCTGGGCCAGCGGCCTTTCCCCACGGCCCCGTCCCCAGGAGCCGCACGAGTGCCGGAGCCTCCCCGCCTTCCTCACGGGAGGCGCCCGGCGCGGAGCGAGCGCCCCGAGCCACCCGCGGTACCCGTGCCCGGGCAGCGCCGCGCTCCCTGCCCCTGGTGCTGCCTGGGGGGAAAATCTGTTTAATGCGTCCGAAAACATGGCCATACACTTAAGGGAAAACAGCGTGTGCAATCCTATAGAACCAACTAACTTCACGCTGAATATTGTCATATTCAAAATGCCTTGTGGTTACGACAGTTCAACTACTCTTGCAGTGATTTAATGGTAAGCGGGACTTTATCCGCATAAATATATATTATTATATATTTGACATATGGCCTTTTGATATGTCATCCAGTGAAAGGAAGGTGAGATTCACCGTACATCAGTGGACATATTGCCATAATGCATCTTGGGGGGGAAAAGGGGAGGGGAGAAAACCCCCCAAAAAACCCAAAGTCCCAACTTTACTGACAAAAAACCCCCAAACCAAACCAACCAACCAACCAAACAAAACCCTTAATCATTATATGATCAGGATGAAGACGTACCCAATGTGAAATTTCCATATTCTGATAATTGAAGCCAATGGCTGAAATTAAAACACGTGCAGGCTAGATGTACACAATTTTGGCAGCACCTAGTAGCAGAGTGTAGGACTGTATTAGGTTATCTACCTTTTGGCATCTTAAGAATAAGGCAGTTATATGAAGAAGTCATGATCTGCCTAATCAAAAGTAATCCTGTTTAAGCAGAATTCCTTATGTAATATACTTTTTTGATGTTAAGTGCTTGATCTAAAAGCATTTCCTGTTCTTCTGATCGTTTATTATGTGAATTATGAAATTATGAAATACAGAGTTGTCGGAAAGCTAAAAGGACCTATTGGCACTTTGGTGACAAATATGGGAAGTAAAATTAATAATTAAGAACAAGTTAAAGAAATATCTTGGAAGAAGCAGGAAAAAACGTGATACTGACGCATGCAAATTATATTTGGGAAGAAAAAAAGTAAAATTAAACGGATACTGGTAAAATAACAGCACTTCAGAAAATAATCTAGGAGCTGTAGTGTAAATATGAGTCAGCAATGTGCTACCGTTAAAGAAAAAATACAGTGTCACTGTGGAGTGTATTAATATGTGTGCAGTACATCTGACAGGACAAATTATCTTTCTGCAAAGGGTTGATGAAGCCAATTGTGTTTGGTCTCAAACTGAAGACAGTCCAGAGGAAAATTACAAAATTAGAGCACGTAGAAAGTTGGAGATGGGTATAGAAGCTGAAAGAACACTTGTTGAAGAAGATAGAAATAAACAATCTCTTCATGTGGTAAGCAGTGCTGTGAAAAGGACAGAAATTTCATTCTTTCTGGGGGAAAAAAAAAGAATAAATTATTCATAAAGTTCAGATTCAATGTTGGACAAATCTTTCTAAAGTGTTACGGTTTATATACTGAAATATATGTGTTTTTATATGTACTGGAACACAATAATGTCCCAAATTTAGCATTTGGAACAAGATACCGACATAGTGGAAATGTGGAATTTCTTCCATATGTAGGTTTGATAGGCAAGATTATTATAGTCAACCTCTCTATTCTTAGGGAAGTGGATTGTATTATGAGATCTAGTAAACTTTTTTACTTCTAGCAAAAGTAATTCAGTAATTTCTTTCCTTTTATTACTGTGAATTCATCACTGTAACTGGTATGAAGGAAACACTAACTTTGTACTGTCTCTATTGTTTTTCCTCTTTCCCAAAGGGACTATGTGTGTTCCCTCAGCAAACACTAGCTCTGTGTTTGCCGATCTGTTTTGTAGAATCTGCCATTACTGCAATATCCAGAAATTGAAATAGATAAGTTATTGTAAGAGGAATTTCATTTGTCTGCCCTGCCAGGACTGCTGTGGCTATTTATTGTGAAAAGCACAGGGCCATAAATACATCCACCTCCTTCCTTTGCACTGTATCCATTGAAAGAAAGAAGAAGAAAAGCAATGGTATGAAGAGAATGGTGGACAAGGAAGGCACATGAATATCTCTTAAGTGTGTTTGAGGAAGAGAGAGAAAGATCACACAGGTAGAGGGAGATAGGTAAGGAAAGTGAGTAGCAATGTATGAATAGGAACACCAAGGGAGAGACGAGGCATATGAAGGACAGAAAAGATATTTGAAGTGAAAAATATCATTCAAGAATGCTTGTGTAAGTGAAGAAATGCCAGAAATGGTGGGAAAGGGCTTTGAATATTTATGAGTAAGCTTCGGGCAGAAAAATACAAGAAGAGGGTCAGAGCCTCATGAGAAATGTAAGAAGGAAAAATAAAATAGATAAGAATTATAATCTCTATACAGAGCACTGTTTGTACTTATGTGTGTATGGGATTATGATAGAGATTAAAGAAAAGACAGAAAAAGCAACAAAGATGAAAGAGTAAGTAAACAAGTGAAGGAAGAAAGCAGAATAATTGAAATAGGAAAGAAATGCGAAGTGTTTGTTGAAGTGCTTGAGTGATTCAAGTCATGTACTTTATAAGCATCTTAGAGATTTTTATCTTTATCAAATACCCATATGTTTTTTTTATATTCTTGCCTATGGCAGTTATCAGCAGTAATTAATAAGCAGTGAGCCGGTTTGTATGGAAGCAAAATTGAAAAACTTAAAGTTTTAGTTCTAAAATTTCAGCCGTTTAAAAAAGCAGGAAGAGATCTCTTTCTCTACTGTGTTACCAGTCAGCCTATATATTGTCAGAGTTTCTTAAACTCTAGAATATATCTTTTATGGATGACTGTAGTCACAGGTTTGCAATTTATGAAAGGAGAATCTGACATGGATATGATACAGTCCCATGTTCATCTTTGAATACAAGGCAAAAATCCTTCACTGTTCTGTTTGCAAATTATGAATAGAAATTCACTAAAAAAATATTTAAAATTAAAAAAAAGAAAATATTACATGTTGTCCTTTCTACACTTTGTGTTGCTTAGCTGCAGTTAGTACCAGCTGGAACTTTTAGAAAAGAGAGCTTTATTACAAGATACAGCAAACTGCAAAGAGTGAAGGTAGGTATCACGTATTTCACACTGTTATATTTAGTTGTGGTTTGCAAAAGATTTTCTAAACACCTTGCCTTTTATTCGTGGAATGAGATTTTCATAGATGTGTCCGTATGAATTTTGTTTGACTATTTGAAAGGTCCTACGGGCTGTGAAGGCAATGAACGAGTTTAACAGCATAGGAGAAATTATTACATTGAATATATATTCCTGTCAGGATCACATTCATATTGCCTGTGTTCAGGTATCTGTTTACCCAAAGTTCACTGTAGGTATAAGGTTATTCTGTCAGGAAGTAGAACTGACACTGTCAGTGCACTTTTCTAGGTTGTCTTACAGCTCCATCGATGGCTTTGTAAAGAACTTAAGTAAAGATAACAAGAAATGACAATGTAAAACCTCACACATATTTGTAGAATCACAAGGATAATGCTTAGAGTCATAAAAATCAGTAATATTTCAGAATATTTTGGTTCACGTATGGTTGGCGTTTTTGACAAAGAGCCAGTGAAGTCAGAGAGGAAGAAAATCTGAAAGGGTAAGGGTTTTTTTTAAAGGAAGTTTTAAATTTAATTTCTAATTCATAAAACCATAATATCATAGAATAATTTAGGTTAAATGAGACATTTAAAGTCATGTCCAACTCTGTACAAAGCAGAGGAAACTCAGGTTACTTTGGTGCTTGCTCAGGGAGTTAGGAATCAAGTTAGTCTAACCCAATCATAATTTTCTCATCTTCAATGTGATTTCTCTGTCTCAGGGAGCTATTTTGAGAGTAAAACCTCTTCCTGTGAGGCATTTGTGAGGCTTTCAGTTATTTTGGTCTCTGTAGAGACAACACCCATTTCAACAAGTAGAGCAGGTATCTCCTAATCTCTTGAAGGCAGGAGAAGTGGTCAAGAGAAATAGAAAATAGAATTCTGCAGCTGCATGCTGAGAGAAAGACATTTGAAAGAGAGAGAACATAGAGTTAGAAAGAGAAATGGCTTCTGGAAGAAAATCATCAATAACTATACAGTAATTTTTAAAATCTCTTTTTTAATAACATTTTTAGAAAAGTGAGTTATTATTGGGTTAGTGAAGAAGAGGTAAAAAAATACACTGGAGCAGTCAAGTCCTTACTTCTTTATTCTGTGAAACCATTCACATGAAACTTTATTTTCTTTGCTTCATGACAATCTTCATGCTGCTTTTTTCTCTCTCACTCTTGATGCCTTGTCTCCATGCTTTCTGATTTTTTTCTTTCTTGCAGAGGAAGAAAGGCCTATTCAATCATCAAGTCTATAAAAAATTCCCCAAAATGTTTATCTCAAATTAGAGGATTCTTTACAGCCAAAAGCTTATCAGCAGTCCATCTGTCCTTTGGACTGTGCTGGTGATTATTCATTGAGTTTACAGTAGGATCTGAATGTTAGTCCAGTGATTGTTGCATAATTTTAACAATCTCCTTCATTTTTGTAAGGTCTTCTGTGTTTAAGAATGATACTGCTATTAGGTAAGAGAAGAACACAGTATGTGAAACAGAAAAAATAATACAGATCAATGTCAGATGAGTCTGACAAATTTGAGGCGAAAGACACGAGGAGTTCCAAGAGGATACACAAGCACAGTTAAATGGCTTGAAAAGTAACCAGGTCCTCTAAGAAATATTGCAGGGTTTGGTCAAGAAAGACACAAACAGGTGTCTGTCATAATTATTATGTTTAAAGATCTAGTTAATAGATGGCTTCTACAATGTAAATACAAAGGCCTCCGTAGCTCTATATCAATTTGAATCTTAAAGGGAAAATAAATATTCCAGGTTTTGTGTTGCTCAAACCCAGCTGGAAATTCCACATCAAGATAGCTGAAAATAAGCACTTTTAAAACTAGTCTATTAATTAACGTCCCTATAGAAACTATATTTAGAACTTGTGTCATTTGTTTCATTATCCACAAAAATGAATTGTATATTTTCTCTTTCTAGCTCTCGACATCCTTAATACATTTTTCCCGTATGTTTACAGCATAAGTGAATGTTGGAAGTGTTATGTGGGGAAAGATAAGTCTTGGCAATTAGAGTTTTGAGAGAAATAGCATTGTGTTTGGAAGAAGTAGACCTAAGACTGGAATTTCACAGATGGACTGGATGTAGCTGGCAAAACGAGTACCAGTAAAGTAGATAGGAATCTTAATATTTAAATATCATTGGTGAGTTTCAGAGTTAATTGCCAGTGTCACTAATGAAATCACTGCACCTCTTAAAGCTATTTTTCTTCAGTCTTGGGAAAGAAAATAATTATTATGCTTGACATACAGATTCAGGAATATCTTTACTGTGACAGGATAATTTATTTGATTATTTAGTTCTGCATGAATTAAATTTTATGTTCTAAAAAGCAGTTCTGCAGCTTTAGTAGCCCAAGAGCTGGAGTAGCTTCTCTCAAAAACCATCAGACACATATGACTTCTTAAGATCGTTTTACTTTATACCATACACATATGAGTTTTTGTTCAAGGAGAGCTGAGGGGAGAGCTTAGAGAAAAAAACCTGTGTGTTTCTTGTGATGGGAGAGTAATGCTAACAAAATAAAATGTTTTCTAAAAGGACACACTTGAAAACATATCTGGAGAGGCCAGCCTTCAAGAAAGAGGAGGTTTCTTAAGGTTAAGGTTTTTTTACTTAACTCTCAATACAGATACACCCAAAGTGACAGATGTATATCTGCTAGAAACCGTTATTAAAGTGAGAGAGGAAAAATCACACACAGAGAGTTCAGTTTCTTTTGTATCTCTATTCCTCCAACTACAATCTGTTTGTTTTCCCCTTTTATTGACAACTTTCCATGTTAAGATTATTTTAGCATGCTTTTGCTATAATTGACTAAATATTTGTCATTTGGGAAGTAGTCATACGGTCAAAGAGGACTATAAAATAATGCACACTCTCATGAGACTAGCATAAAGGTTCCATTTGCAATTTCAGCTTTTTATCTTGAATGCTGGTAGCCTAATAAGAAACGTTAAATTTAGAAATGCAGCTTTTAAGTGCAAGAATATTAGCATGTGGGTGAATATTTATAGTCAGACTTATCCCAAGGTGAAAAGTTTGGAAAAGTTGAAGAGAAGAAAAGATTCATCAAACGAATTCTTCAGAATAGTAGCGTGGACTTATTTACTGGGATGTTGCTGTCTGAAAACGCATTGCATATTCACAGAATCTAGTTGCACTGTATAAATGATTTTACATATCTTTGGGGAATGTAAATGTGGACCTGACTCAGTTTTCCTGTGCCCAGGTTCCTCTGACTAAAGAATGTTCAGTTCTTCTGTTTTTAACACTGTGTACTTCTTAATTAGATCACCGTGAACATTCTCTTCTTACTCATACAGGTGGTTTTTAATTTATATTCCAGAAGGAGAGGATAGGAAATTATTTTAAAATAATTAAGCTGAAACCAAATTTTGTCTTGTTAACTTTTTTCATCAGTCAGATTGCATGGCCACCTTGGCTGTTCTTTGCTATTCCAGCGGCAGTCATGACTTTAGCAACAGAAATTTAAATAGTTAGCGTAAAATATGTGGAAAAGGATGGAGGTGGAGATTGTCAAGAAGAAAGGGATAGATCTGATGATGCACTACAGTATTACTCTAGAATTTTTGTGGGGATGACCTTGTTTAGAGTCACATTTCAAACCTATCTGTATATATGCTGGTATTGTAGGTGTGTGTAGCGCTATTAAAATAGATTTAAATTCATTATGTTTCTACTGCACACTGGTAAAAGAAAAAGGAAAATCGGGGGTTGGAACTAGATGACCTTTAAGGTGCCTTCCAACCCAAACCATTCTATGTTTCTATAAGCTTTGTAGCTATTTTTCTTCCTTATTTAATGTAATTCTGAGCAAAGCTTATCATTGAAAAACTAAAATTTAAGGATTGAAAAAATCTAAATATCTACAAAGCACATAAATGAGCAGTAGTGTAAAGAAAATAGCTGATTTTAGATTTTGATGAGGAATTCAAATACATCTGTAAGTGTGTGATCATACAGAAAATTCTTGGGGACCATAAGTAATAATCAGATGACTTGGAGGCTGCACAGACTCATACAAGACTTGGAAATTTCCAGTAAGTGTACTGCAAGTAACCTATGAATTAAAAATAATTTGATTAAAAATTCTGCTCCGAAAAAGTGTAAAGCAGACAGAGTCATTTCCAGCATTCAATATGATGTGCATGATTTCATTGTTTTCAATTGAACTAACTTTTACTACCAAAGGACTTGTTTCAGGAAATTTCTATGTGACTAAAAGAATTTCTTGTAGCACATTACAATTAAATATTTTGTTAATGCATCAGATAACAGATTAGCATCTATGTAATAAAAGAAGCAATAATAACATTGAAAACTAAGTATTTTTTTATTTTTTATAATAGGAATTTCAGGTAGGTGCAGATTATGTAGAACTTAGGTCTTCAGTCTAACAAGATGACTTCAGTATTCAAAAGTGATTCTGATGTGTATTAAGGGAACCTTTTCATTATGGTACTTTGCAAATGCTCAAAATATTTTAGTCTTTTTTATAATCTTGCTATACAGTTCTTTGGATTTTTACTCACTTTTTAAAATCACTATATAGCATGGTTTGCTGACACATATCACATACACAGAACTTTTTAAATTTAAAGTATTATTACTGAATACTTACTTTTCCAACCTTTTGGAGAATTTCCAATTATTTGACAGTACTTCATACAATGACATTGGCATCATGGTATTGAACTGGTACGTGGAGTTTGCAAGTATTCTGGAGATCAACATGTCAGAGAAAAGATCTCGAATCTGATTAAATTTACTCATACTATATAAAAGTACCATGCTTGGAAAATATGTTATATGGGCAGTTACAAAAGGAGGAGAGCAACACAAGAAAGACTACAGAAAACTATAAATGTGCCATAGTCTGAATTAAGGTTTATAAGAGGTTGCCAGAAAAGGTAAATGTTGTTCTGGGAATGGCTCATGGAAAACTGACAGGTCTGATTGATATTTTTCTTCCTTCCTCAGTCTTGGCAAGGCTTCATCTAGAAATTAGGTTTGGGCACCATTCTCTAAAAGAAGACAAACAGAAAAGAGCAACAAAGTGATCAGAGATTTAAAGACAGATGAGGAAAGCTTTTGTCTTGAACTGAAAATTGTATTTGTATAGCCTAGAAAGAAAGATGGTTCAGAGGACATGGCAATCATCTTTATGAAAATGTACAAGTGTCATGAAAAGAACACATTTATCCCTCGTCACTGTGAGATAAATTTGATTTAATTTAAACCCAAAACAGTTAAGTTAGACATATTTTTTGCCTTGCTGTAATAATATGCAAATATTGGAAGAGGCTACTTTAAAAAGGCCATGAAAATTAAAAACTAAGAATGTTTCAAGTTACTCCTGCCTGAAAGCAGAGTAGGTTGACCAAGTGACTGACTCACTAATTATCTTCTTGATGAATTACAGGTAAATAATACAATCAACCTTAGGAAAAAGCAAATTGATATTTGATCAGGGTTTAAATATATATTAAAGTTTTTTACTAATTCCAGCCCTTGAGAAGGAATACAGGGCAAAGAAATATTTGCATTTCTGCAGTACATAAATCAAATGTGGTTATTAAATATAAGTTTGTTTCTTTTTTTCCCTTGGTCAGGAAAGATCATTGCATGATCTGAAGTTTTGTGGGCCTCTGTGGAACACATTAGTGTGCTGACTAATGGGACTACTCTTTGAAACACTAGTATTCTCTCATTTTTGCAGACAGATGATATATTTTTCTCTAGGTCCTGGAATTAAAGCCTTTTCATTTAATGATTAAAAATGTAGTTGCTTGGAATGTCAAGAGCTTGCCATTCTGAGAATATGATGACAATATTACAATTGTGATGTAATTACAGCATGTACAGCTTTGGGAAGTGATCTCATTTTCTAAAAGCCATGGATTCCCATAACAGTTACCAGTACAGTCTCTAATCTTACTGTTACAGGTGGGAAAAGGGCATCACAGTCTTTCACTTTTCTGTTACTGCCTCTGTGTGTTCTCTCATTCTTTGGGAGGCATTTTGATTTTTGTGGTGAATGGAAGAAGCAATCTCTTCCCCGTTCAAAGGGGTAGCTTAGGTTTGTGACATCTATCTGAAGGCCACTTTCAAATTACTCCATAATAAGGAAAGAGAAGAGCAGAAAAATAATAATAAAAAAAACAAACCAAAGAAAAAAAACCATCAAAAAAATCCCAAAAACCAACCAACCAACAACTCCAAACCAAAGCAAAACAAAAAAGAAAAAAAAATACAACAACAACAAGGAAAAAGATAATGACTGATAAAAAATGATGAGTCAAACTGAATGGGGGAATATCCTTTTCAGACGTAGGCCAGAGATTGATTAGCTATGGTAAAGATGAGGTATCAGTGCTACTAAGAGAAAGCAGGAAAAATGATACTGTCTGAGGACATCATGATTGGAACAACAGAACAAAGAAACAGTGAAGTAATAGCATGAGATCAAGAAGTGAACTATGAGATTTATTACTGCTTGACTGAATTGGGAGAAAATATCCTTCATCTGGAAATTGCCTGGTCGATGTTAAGCAGCATGGGCAAAATTACTGTGCAGCACAGAAAACAGTTTTTGATTCCTTGCAGGAGAAATCAGGAAATCCTGCATCCACTGAAATTCAAAGGGGCATGTGTCATATAACTACAACCCAGAGATGTGAGTTCCCCCCAGTTTATTGAATATTTGCCTATAGATTTGTTTATCATAAAACTAGTCCTAGATTCTCATTCACAAATATTGCTGTAAATCTGGATCCTGTCAATTTTATTCATAGAGTCAATCCTATAATTTTATAGAATGTTATGAAATTCTTGACAAGACAAGCACAATTCAAACTCAGTCAGAATAAGCAGAGAGATTCCCTAATGTGAGGAATCCACCTTATTGGCATTTTTTTTGTCTAATCTAAGGGTGGATCACAGTCATGACCAAATGGCTGCTTGCTTTCATCAGCTGCATACAGAGTTTCTTTGTAGTTATCTGACCCCAGGAATAGCAGAGGGATGGAATTGTTGCATGGCTGACGCACATCTCACTATGTTCACCCTTAGAAGCTGTGCATATGGTGACTTAGTGTGGTGTCTACTTCACCTGTACTGTGAAGCACTTAAACTGATCAATTTTTTATAATGGAAGAGGCAAAGCACTCGCTTGCCAGATTTCCTTGCATTCTTCTTGGAGGCTGTATAAGATACAGTATATCTATCTGCCCACATTTTCACCAGAAGGTTAATGTGACGCATTTCCCCCACCCTCAGAGGTAAAACTCCTAGGTAGGCACCAAATAATGAAAGGAAGATTTGTCTTTGTCTAATTTTAGATTTTTATTGTGGATGTCTCCTTTTTCACAGTGATTTTGCTGTGATTTTTTTTCTAAATCAACAGCTGCTGAGAGAATATACTTGGTAAATTATGCAATCTGAAGCCAAATTTTAAATTGCAGATACAATCTAGCAGTTAGAGCTCTGAAAAGGGATTATAAGTGAGGGCTGGGTTTTATGAATATATTAAGTTTTTTTTATGGCAGGAGCCAAATAATACCAGATTAAAAATATTCAGAATGGTACAAAAAATATATTGTTGAAAAATGCATACCTAATTCTTTATGAGCCATGTGTAGCAGTCCTTTCTGCCCTTAAAACTCAGAAGCATTAAACATGATTCACAAAATTCAAACAAACATAAATTTGTGCCTAATTTGCTGATACTGGATGTAAATTTCTTAGGGGAAAAATCTTGTTTTATATACCTGTTTTCCAGGGAGTCATAAAAGCCCTTGTTTAAAGGGGTCTGGCTCAGTGCAGAGGAGGATGGTTCACTGGTGTGTTGAAGAGTATGAGCCAGGAGCCGAGCACAGGCAGGGTAATGCTCTGTCTGACAAAAGAACAGTGCAGCTGCAGGAAGGCAGGGCTGTGAGAGGAGCAGCATCCACCAGCAGTCCCAGATAAGATCAGATCATGGGTCAAGTCTGGGGTGATCACAGGGGCTCCTTCAGCAGTGGCAGGGCTGGATACAAGGCTGCTGCAGGCTATGTTCCAGGGCTGTGCAGTAACCCCCTGGAGCAGGACAGGGAGGCAGGTCAGGGCTCAGGGACACCTCCATAGCAGGGCAGGGCTCTGTGTCCTGGCATGAGCTTCATGAAACCTCCCTGCCCATAAGAAGAGTGGCTGGGTGAGGATCCAGGTGAGGCTGCTTAGGGTAGCTAAAGCCTGTTAATGTTCTCCGGGCCCTTGTGTAAATCCAGACTAATCCAATTCACTTCAAAGCATAAGCAATGGAATTTGCAGTAATCAGTCTCTCTCAGTCAAATTTTCAAGCCTGCTATGTGCTAAGAAATGGTTTCAAAAAATTATGCATCATTTAATAAATATTTATGTAGCTCCTTATTGTGTTAAATAAGTATTATTGATGGACTCCAAATATTAAAACAACTCCCACCAGGTATTTAAAAATATTAACTTATCAAATTATATCAATATTAGAAATGCTGCAACATGGAAATTTATGATATTTGTGAAGCCATATTTTACTCCCATTAATACTCAGTATTTCATTAAAAATTCAGACATATTTTGTCCCAAAGAGATTTCACTGATTCTTGTTCCAAATTAAAACATATGGATTGCAATTCATTTAATATTTAGACACATATTAAGGGCTCTAACTATGCTATCTAGACTGATGATCAGTGCAATTTGCAATGGCAAGTTAGGTTCCTTAAACAATGCTTTTAGAAGTCAACAAGTTAAGTACCTACCCTTGTGGTTTCTTTGTAAAATCCATCTATATCTTTATTCACCTTAGCGATCTTTATTAGACCAGTCCCTTAAATTTTAATCTTTATAAAGTAATTTAAAAACTCTTATATTTTATGCATGGCCTGATAATTTTCCAATATACTTCTGATAATATTTTCTTTTGTTGCCTTTCAGTGCTTACCCTTTACTTTTTTCTCTGAAAGAATATTTTCCAAGGCTTGCTCTCTGTACCCAACAGAGTTTGACATGCTGACTAATTCAGAAATTTAACCAAGCATTGAAGCTACAATAGAATATGAATCATGTCTGAGAATTATTGAGACTGATTAGTGCACTGAAGAGCTGAAACCATAGAATCTTAGAATGGTTTGGGTTAGAAGGCATCCTAAAGATCATCCAGTTACAACTCCACACCATCATGGACAGGGGCCCTTTCCTTATACCAGGTTGCTCAGAGTCCCATCCAGCCTGGCCTTGAACACCTCTAGGGATGGGGCATCCACAGCTGCTCTGGGCAACTTGATCCAGTGCCTCATCACCCTCACAGCAAAGAATTTTGTCCTAATATCTAACCTAAACCTACCATTTTTCAATTTGAAGCCATTTCCCCTTGTCCTTTCACTAAATACATTGTTTGGGTCTTAGGCAGTCATGCTGTACTTGACTGCTTGGTGCCATTGCCAGGTGGATATTTGAACCTTTATTGCAACAGACTTTTTTCATTGTTTGATGTAATACAAGAGGCTTACAATCTTCCAATATAATTTACATTTCATAATCCTCAGCACATACTTTATGAAAATAATTCATGGGATATTTTTCAATCAAAGTTATTTTCTGGTTCAGACTCACTGTTCTATGTTACAGAGCATGTGTTTTTAAAAATCTTTTCAGGTTAATTGATGCAATTGCAAATAAATAAGTCCACTAGAGGGCAATAACATTGTTAATGTAGCTGAAATAGCAACATTTCATTTTGATTTAAAAAATTGAAGTGAATAAAGAAGACAGGGAACCATATAAGTGACTGGGTGTTTGACTGACTCCAGGGGAGCACTACTCGTTCAGCTTCTTCAGTTTTCGTATTCCAGGCATACAAATGAAAACCCTGGTCAAGATCTTCAGATGTACTGGTCCTCAGATGTTTCCTTTTTACATGAGGAGAAAGGGAAATGTCAGAAGGACAATTTTGTAAGTAGAGAATTTCAGGGACCTCATTTACCTAGTGTAATTCAACCTGAGATACTAAGACCTTTGGTCTTTATCCTCAACAATAAATTCATGTCCTAGTAGCTAAAATGTCCTTTACTTACATAAAAGACTTGGAAAAGTAAAATACTTACTATCAAATCCCTTTTTGACCTGCAAAGTACCAGAAAGACTTACCAGTGTTTTTTAGAGCTAACCTTTAGGAGTTTACACTAAACCCTAAAGTTTGAGAAGGAAAACATGAATAAAGAATCAGAGAAAAGATAGAAGAGTAGTTAGGAGTCTCTTTCAAAAATGTTTTAACTATAAGGAACGGCAAAAAGAACATTTCTGAATGAATATTCTAGTCATTTCCCAGCTCGTTCCCCAGTGCTTTGGTACAGCTTTCTACCATGTATGCTTCACATCTGATGAAATGAGTGGTGATTCTACAGTAAGTGAAAGCCTAATTTTAGTCCATGGATTATACAGCAAGAGTACAAAAATTATAAATAGAATGCAATTTCAGACTTGATGGAAAGTTGAATATGAGTCAGCAGTGCCCTGGCAGTCAGGAGGGCCAACCCTGTCCTGGGGGGCATCAGGCACAGCATCACCAGCTGGGCAAGGGAAGGGATTGTCCTGCTCTGCTCTGAGCTGGGGCAGCCTCACCTCCAGTGCTGGGAGCAGTTTTGAGCACAACAATATGAGACATTAAGCAATTAGAGACTGTCCAAAGGAGGCCAATGGAGATAGTGACAAGTCTTGAGGGGAAGCTGTGTGAGCAGTGGCTGAGGTCCCTTGGTCTGTTCAGCCTGGAGGAGACTGAGGGGAGACCTCATTGCAGTCTGCAATTTCCTTGTGGGGGGAAGAGGAGAGGCAGGCACCCATCTCTTCTCTGTGGTGACCAGGGACAGGACCTGAGGGAACAGAATGAATTTGTGTCGGGGGAGGTTTACGTTGGATATCAGAAAATGGTTCTTGGTGATTAAGCACTGGAACAGAGTCCCCCAGGAAAATGGCCTCAGCACCAAGCCAGACAGAGTTCAAGCATTTGAACAATGCTCTTGGGCATGTGGTGTGACTCTTGGGGATGTTCTGTACAGGGCCAGGAGCTGGACTCGATGATCCTTGTGCATCCCTTCCAACTCAGCTTATTCTGTGCTTCTGTAATTCTGTAATACACATTGGAGTGCAAAGGCTAACAAAACCTTTTAAACAGTCTATTGGTGTCCTTCACCTAGATTTTTCTACTTTGATGCTTATTACCAGAAAAGACACTACAGGCTTTAGCATGTACATGTAGCATATGGCCCTCTATTGTCATGCCAAAAAAATCAGACTTTTATTTAGGCTTTGTCAACATAAGTATTGATAAATCAACTGCTCTGTTCACAACTGGAGAAGCAGCAACTGATGCTCTTTGCAAATACACTCTCCAGGAGTTAGTGAGCACTATAAACGGTTTGTTTTTTTTTAATTCCCTGTATGACTTTTGTCTATTATCTACAAAAAAATCATACCTTTAGAAGAAGTAATGAAAAGAAATTATCTTTGTGTGTTCATGGGTACTTTGAAGACCCTTCAGACTCAGGAACTCCGGCAACTCTGTTGCAGATATAATTCCAAACAAAGCTGTCCATAACCAAATATTGCTATTTTGTTTGAAAAAAGATTGAATGATGTTTAAGAGAGAAAACAAAAACTAAATTTGGATACTTTATAAAGGCTATATGTAGTTTTGTCTAAATGCTATTCTGTTTGATATTATAAGAAAATTATCCTCTCCACATAATGCTTTGCTCCAGGGCAAAATTGCCATTACCTGTGAATCCTGGGAACAGCAGCTAAGGAAATTTGAAGAAACATAACTTAGTGGTTGTGACACTAGTCAGGTCTCTCAGAGGTCTAGGCTTTTGTGATAGAGGACATGTGGGTAGGAAATATGTATTAAATAAGTGAGACAGCATTTAGAAAAGGAGTATGTTAGAGAAAAATAGTAACATGCATTTATTAGGAAACAATCCAGCTAGTCTATGTTCAGTTATAAAATTAATCTTGCAAATTAATTTGAGCAATGAAAGTAGAAATAAAATCTCTCTTTAAATTTCATCCTAGTATTAACCAAGCTTTAATAATATCTCTAGTTGCTAAACACACATACACTTACATGCAAGGTCTGAAATGGATTAAGGAAATAAACATGCATATAAAATTATAGGTAAATCAGTTTAAATGGAAATATGTTCCAGATACCAAAGGAGATGCTGTTAAAATGACTGGGATGTGACGTCAAAGATGATGAGCAAATGTTGTTTAGTAGTAACATTGAATTAATCCTGAAGATAAAGTAACATTGATGTATGCTCCAGGAGGAATTCACAAAGGAAACTGTAAACTAGAAGGTCTTAACTGTTGCACTAGATGGAATAGGGAATATATTCTGCTTGAGCCTTCTCTCTGGCACACCACGGATTCCCTATTATGCCAGGGCTGCTGAATTCCCTGTGCTTTCTGATGGGCACGTGGAAGCAAGGGAAATAGAACATTAAACCGTCTTTTCGTTCTACCCGGGTAAATGTTAAGGTAAGTCCATAGCCTGTGCCATTTTTCCCCCAAATGTACCGGACCTGTAAAATCATTGTATCTGCATAAATTCTGATTTATCTTAATCACCTCTAGGTAGTATGTACATAAGAAGAAAATAACACATCTAAATATTAAAACTCATATTGGAAAAGCCTAGATGGATTTTATCTCCAGAATATCCAAGCGAAGCTTTATGGAATAATCTTTCAGGAAGGATTTATGCCCTACCTAATGCAGTGAATACTGCTGTCAGGGCCCCAGCCCCTGGCCCCATGAAAGCAGTTGGTCCTTTCTGATCCTTGGAAATCAACTTCTGAACAAGTTTTCACTAATAATAACTGTAAAGCTTTCAGAAAAAATAGAGGTCTGAATTTAAAACCTTGAAGAGATAAATCCCACATCCAGTTGTTCTCTTAACCTTAGTTAGATATTTCCTAAATCATCATGTCCAGTCTGTAGATCCAGGTGCAGCATAGCTGAAATAAATCCCACACTTTATTACAATGAAATCGTTGTCTGTTACTGTGTTCTCACAAACTCAAAATTAGTTCATTATAAGAATATTATTAAATGATATGTGAAGTCTTATCTCTCAAGAACTATATGCTCTTGATTTTAAAACTGCAAGTTCACTCTCCAAGACAGGAAGGCAGGATTGATAGGAAAGTGTCCTGCCAGCAACAAAAGGCAATACTCGCTCTTATGCAAGTGAAATCCTCTTCTGTGGACACCTCAGTAACTCAGTGAACTTTCAGTAAACTCAGAGCCTCTATTCTTTGCATATGGAAACTTTTCAAATTAATCCTTCAGCAACTTGGAGGAAATATTATTTTCACCATATTTTTAAAGGGACCTTAAGCACTCTAAACAAGATCAGAATCCAAGTAGCACAAATAATATATAATCTTATTAATTTTATGTTAGAAGATTGAGTTATTTTTTGATTTCTACAAAATATCCCTTATAAGGCAATTTTAAGTGGATTACTGGGTTCTTTTTTGGAGTTACTAACACTTGCGAGGATGTGGAGTAGAGAAAAGGATAATCTCCACAGCTTTCTTCTTTGTCAGTGAGAAAGGTTCCTACTTTAAGTTAACATGCTGAACTACCTCTGGAGGAAACTTTCTACACAGATTATATAAAAAGTCAAAGCATAGACATAATTATGGGTATAATTTTAATAAAATATATTTAAAGTAAATTGTTATTTTTTTTCTTTCTGAGGATGAGCCCAGATATGTAGGCCTTCTCTAAACTGTATATGATTTTATGGAAGTCTGAGATTGTGCTATTATGTATGATGGTTAGATTATTGAATAATGTATTTCTAAAAAATCAGAACTAATGTCCAGTGAATCATAGATAGGATGGTTGTGATCGAATTTTGTGCTTTGTGCTTGAATAAGAATCTCTGCTAATTTTCTTTGTCTGAAAAGTATACCTAAGTTTTCTCAAGTACCTATCCTAGCCAATAAAAAATCCTTTGCTGAAAAAGTACAAGGAAACATGTTGATTTATAAGCTAAAGTATTCCTTAGGATATTTTCTCTTTGTTTCAATGTCTTCCTTTTCTCCATGTGTTTTACCAATTAGTTTCCCTCAGAAAATTAAGGCAAGAAATGACAATGGCATGGCTAGGAAAATCCTTCCTTTAGAATTATTCTTCAGGAAGCTGTATCTGTGACAAGGTGACTCTGAAAGATTAAAAAAATTCTTTCAAGACTTCTTGATACCTTTCAGTTAATGGTCCTCAAAAATGTCTATAGTTTCTTGCTGCCAAAATAATTGAAGGTTTCTCATGTCTTTGTCACAACCAACTTTTTGGGTCTAGGGACAAGGAACAGGACAAATAAGATAAGAAATGTGGGGTGAAACCTTAACACAGAGAGATACAGAGGATGTCCAAAATGTGACTTTCTATGTCCAGATCTTACAAAGCACTGCCTTACTTATGCAGCCCTCTAAGGTTTTGTAAAGTCAGTTACAGACTGAGATTCACCAGCGTGTCCTGCTCTGAAAATGCGCAATAACTATCAGTGCAGTTTAACTGGGGTCTGAACTGCTTGGCATGGTAAAAAATCTGACCTTGGTAGTCAAAATACTTCTATTTTTTAAGTTTTGTTAATTCACATTTTCATGTCATGAGAAGTCATGAAAGACATTCTCTGACTTCTTATTTCAATTTTCTAGTATGAATTGTTTGGCAATTCTTTGAAGGTAACATGAGTAAAAGAATGAAAACAATCACTATTTTCTTTCTTCATGGGCCTGTACTATTACTTCCCAAAAGAAAGGCAGAAATAGTAGCAATTTTTTATAAACTTAAAGTTTTTTCCATCAGGTATTGAATTATGCATTGAATATGCTTGGGCTGTTATACTCCAGTGGCCTCAAGTCAACTATATAATAACATTATTATCCCAAACTCCTTGTAGAGCAATGTCAGAATAATACAAAAAATAATATTTCTGAGCAAGTTGCTCTGATTTAGATCCACTGACTGTGTCACTTTAGATGACAAGTGACTTTGGTGATTCTCCTTGAAAAAGATTTTGCATGTTCATCTTAAAGGAAATACTCATTTCATTTTATATACAGATTTCTTTTCAAGGTAGAAAGTAGCTGTGTCATGCTAATGAAATTGAACTAATTTTAGTATTTCCGTTATATTTTCATTAAAGTATATACATAAATATGAACAAAGTAACAGGTAAAGCAGCTTTAAGGTTTTTCTTCCTTTTCCCCATAGCACTTAGTTAAAATAGTAATAAAATGAAAAAATCCTCAGAACAATGATATCTGCATTCACCTCGTAATGAGACAATTTTGTCTCCACAGACTGAAACTTGACATCTCAGCTTAACAAATGGGTGATAAGGAAATATAAAATGCTTCTATATATCGACCTTATCTCGACTTTTTTTTTCCTATTCTTTTTTGCTAAAGATTAAATGTAATAACATCTGATTCTGTTAATTGTCTTTCACATTCCAAGTACCCTGAATTATATTACAAAATTTTGAGACACAAGCTGGTCTTTTCAATGAGTGTGTAAGAAAGAGTTCAGCATGTCTGGTAAAAGGAGGGCGTGCTCTGCATATCTTATTCTGGTGTGATGTGCATTGACCTCATGTAGAACTGTCCTTAATAATAACTGTAGCAGAGTTTTGCAAGAGGAGGACTTGAGCAGACAGCTCAAATATTATCCCTCCCAAGGAAAGGGATATAACTGAAGTATTAGTGGAACTTCTGCTCTAACCTCCCAGATCAGCCTGGCACAGGTTATCGTGTGAAGTACAAGTTAAAGGGAAGAATAGAGAAAATGCAGCCAGAGCACTACATATATCTCCTGCTTCATCTCCAGTCACTGATTTTCCTCATACAAAATCAGAGCAAATAAATATCCAGCTGGATGCAAAGTAATGCACTTTGATTTTAGGTATCAATGTCTATATCACTAGAAAACAAAATAATTGGGAAGTTGTTTGTGAAAGGACCCCTCAACATTTTAAACTGTCACAGATTCATATATATATCAATATCAGTTAATTGCTGTTGCCCATACTTCCTGAATTTTCTGCAAACTATTTTGAACTAGCAGATACGAGAAACCTTTAAACAGTATGCAACAACTAACAACTTTGGGCAGCACCACCAAAATGTTCAGATGTAGTGGATACGTAACTCACACTCACCATCGTCTATCCTAGAAGTGGTTTCTAAATTAGGCTTCTAAATTACTTCTTCATTGTAATAATATTGTCATCCTTCCTGTTCCTGCTTTATTGTGGCCATAAGATGTTACTCAACTTCTCTCTGCAAGCATCCTATAAGTGAAAACACTTATCTCTGAGTATTGATATTTAAAGAAGAGCACATTAAATACAGTAAGAATTGGCAACAACATGAAAGCATACAGGGATGGAAGGTAACTGGTCTCTGCTGTATGCATCAAGGTTAAACACACCATGTTAGCTTGTGGCCAGAGTAGTATTCAACTTAGAAGGGTAGCAGCTGTGGCAGAATACTTTTTCAAAAGAAGGAAGAAAGCAGCTTATTTACAGCTCGACTTTTTGCTGTACATAGTGTAAATAAATTAATAAGAATTTTCTTAACAAAAAATCAATTTATCCTTAGAAACCTTATGTGCTTTCATCTATGTGATGAGTTAATGTAACCAAAGTAACTAGTGTTATGTTAGTTGTAGTGGCAGGAGCTTATCTTGTCAGATCCAGAGTTAAGAGGAGTATTTGATTAGTGAAGAAATAAATACTTTGGAACAAAGCAAAGTGGAACTGTGGAAAGATTGATCTTCTAGAGAACTTTACCTCTTCAGAAACTAGAACACCAATATGTTATTTTTAAATAATGTTTCAGGAACCACTGGTGTGGTGGATTTTGCCCTTTCTCAACTATATTTTTACAGAGGTGAATCAACAAGAATGCCTTCTTGATCATTGATACATATTGGTGTATGCACATCTTCAGTTGCACGCAATCCAAACTTTTACATAGTGGTGTCAAAAAAAGATTCATTTTGAGAGGGAAGTAGCATTGAGCTTTTGACCAATGTGCAATGACGTTAGTACTGATCAGAAAGAGAGAGTAAAAATTCTGCCACATACCAGCACAGGAGACAACGGCAGCTTGTGACAACAGCAGCAAGAGCTTATGGCAACGAGCTCCTCAAGAAATACAAGGCAAGCAGTTGGGATTCAGGAGCTGAGGCCACAAAATATTAAAAAATAACTACGTTTCTGGGGAGTAAGAGGTGTATGGTGCTGTTGAGGACATTATGTGTGCCACTTCAATGCTAGGCAGAGAGCAATCACTGTGATTATACCCTAAACTATCTGCTCTGCATTTTTTCTTTAGGGATTCAAAACCCACTGATGGAAGAACAGCTACTGCCATGTAGCAAAAATGTGTACTGACCTTTACCCAGTAAATACGTACTGGCTCAAGATCCAGACTGTAAGTTTATTATGTGAGTTTATTAGTCTGTAGCCAGCAAATCAACAATGTGAGAAAACCAAATTCTTCAGGCTATTGAAGCCCCAGCATATCATGAATTTAGTGCTGTAAACAAACAGTGGAGTTTGTTTACAGATAGATCTTGTAAAATTACAGCAGGGATCAGGAGGTGGTAAGCTGCTAATTGGAATCCCTCCATGGGAGGAGCTGCCACCTGTGAAGGGACTGGAGGCTCTAGTCAGTTTGCAGAAGTAATGGACTTGAAAATAGCCTTGGAACATGTTCAGCTGCATCACTGGCCCCAGTATATGTGCATAAAGTCTTTTGGTTAGTGGCTAATGCAGTGTAAAAATGTCTCAAAAACTGGAATCCTGTTAACTGGCAGCAACAAGCAGGTGAGACTGGGAGAGGGGAGGAAAATATTAGTGTTTAATTGTGTTTTCCTCTTTTTTTTTTTACATGAGTCTGTTATCGAAAGTTTCTGTTAACTGACATAAGTAAACATAAGTCAAATTCCTCTAGTTGAAAATATTTTACCTCTGACAACTGTTGGCAAGGTGGCACAAGCAAGATTCCTGGAGGATAGCTCTGAAAAGCAGGATACTGATCCCATCAGGTTCCTAGCATATCCTCACTTGTGGAAAATGCTAAGAAATGTACTAAATGGATGGACAGATCTTAAGGGACAAATATGCCGAATTACCAAGGAAGCTGTAGAGGTAGCCCGTGCAGATTTAGGAACAGAGCAAATAAATAAATAAATAAATAAATAAAGGATGTTTCATGTTGGACAAATATAGACAAGTGTCTGTGTACGCAAGATTTCAGTGCATATGTTTAAACAGTGAGAAGAGTACAAACACCACAGAGGACATATAGCCTCAACAAATTCTCACTAGACCTGAAAAAGATTGGATCAGTATTTAGGAAATATTTGGATGCCAGAAGATTTATTTGCAATTTCAGAGAGAAACTCTTATCAGGAGGGGAAAATATGTCATGACAAAACTAAAAATAGATTTCTGACCTATCTGACATTGAGTCAGGAAATGAGCAACACATTACAGAAGGATTCTAGTGATTCAGTGGCATCTGGGAATCTGAAAACATAATGGATAGCAGTAGGCATGCATAATCCCTTGGAAAGACATCCAAGAAACTGATGACAAGGGCAAACAACAGAAGAGGATCCTTACCTAGCAGTGTTGGATCCAGCAGAGCATCTTCCCAGGTAACAAAACAAATTGTGATGAGCTAGAAAAACATTTTTATCCCCTGAAGTCATCTGGACCCCATCAGAGAAATGACAGACTCTGTCACAATTAGGAAATGCCAAGCAATGTGGGCAGCCCTCTGTAGCAAGGAAGATCTAGAGCTGCGCATGATCACTGTCCAATTTCTAAACAATGGCAACAGCCCATGTTCCCATGGAAAATACTGCCTGTAAGGTAAACACAGACTGAGAGAGCAGTGGAGAGAAACTGTAGACAACAGCATGGAACTGGCAGACTGACAGTATATAAAGGACAGAAGGATACCTACAGAGTGACCTAGAGTGACATCCTATGAGAAATTAATATGCCTAATACATCTACAACAAGGGTTACATGAGCTGATAAATCCTTGTAGGTACTAAAAATACTATCAAAATCAAACTTTTAAAGACCAAAAACTTTTAAACATTGATAGGAGTTCTGAAAAGATCTTTTTCCATTCTGATTCAGAAGTAATCATCAATTTTTATCCTCCAAGAAGAAAACTGGATTTAGCCAACTGTACATCCAGCCCATTTCAAATGGATGGCAAGACCTTTCTTTTTTTACACCAGATTTATTTTACACCAGATCTATAATTTTGTTTTAGTGTCTAAGCTATTATAGTATGTAGACCTTCTGAGAATGCACAAAATAAATAGCTTAAACAGCATCAGATGTTCCCAAGCATGAGTTATTTAACATCAATTTGATGCAGATTCTTTAAGCAGTTAGTGCAAATACAAAGGGATGAAAATCTGTTTTATTAAATATAGCACAAATAAGCAGAATTTCAAATTTTCCCCAATTTGATTTTTAAGTGAGAAATGTTGCATTTATTCTATATAATCAATATTAAGGAAATATATAGAATAATCTTTCATATATTAATAGAACGCTGCCACAAATGGATTATCTGTGTTGTGGATTCTAAATTTAACCTATGTAACAATTGGTTATCAGTGTAAGTCATAGAATTACATCAAAAGAAAATTATAAAATATTTGTCTTCACAGTATCAGGGAAGAGTGTTACAAATTAACACTACTTAAGGATTTTAGGTTTTACTTAATTTGTATGAGGGTACTCTAAGCAGTTTCTTAATTTTGTCTCCACCACATTAGCACTGGTGGAATTTCAGTGTTTTAAACGGAAATTAACTGGCAAGTTACAATTTGATGGAAATGGTGAGATTGCATTTAGAAGGGTAACACCTTCCCTAGCCTCCTCTCAGTGAGATTGTAAGAGAGCTGACAGTGTGGTAATGCCCATTTCACCGTTTACTTGCATTTTTCAGGTAGCCTTACTGAATGGAATCTCTCACTTAAATGAAAAATACAACTGATCCATTGTAGACAGGCAGGATGGATGAAAGAAATGATGCCAAGTACTGTAAAAATAGACCAAATATATATTTTGCCATGAAGTATGCTGGTATGCTGGATGTGAAATATTAAATATTAGAGCTTTAAAAATACACTGTAGAGAGTCATGGCACTTAGGCATCAAACCAGATACACCCTCCCTATCTGTGAAGTATCTACAGTAAAAGACTTCATCCTTTTTGACATATGTAGGAATGAAATATGATGGAAGGTTTTTATTTTGGTTGGTTTTTTTTTTAAGTAGGCAGTTATACCTCTTTTGATCATTTTATTAAAAATTATTCATATATTTTCAAAGCTCTCCGTATGATTCTGGATATTCTTACAGTATATAAATCCATCCAGGGACTTATTCCAGTTAATGCTATTTATGGAAAGATATCAGAGATTCAACTTTAATCTTAGATGCCATTGTAAATAGTATTTTTTTAATATTTAACAAACTGAATATCACAGTTTTCATATAATTTCTGGATTGCATCTAGAATACTTAACCTTAAAGTAGGAAGATAATCTAAAGAGATAATTTACCAACTGAGAAATTGATACCATATTACATTACATTTCAAAATTAATTACTTCAATTAATGTCACAGCAGCAACTGTGTTGGATTTTCATGACACTGAATTGAAAACTGAATGCATTCCTAAAATTCAGTGGTCTAATTAATAAATTATTTAAATTTAAAGGTGAATTTCTATTCCTTTCATATATATAAGATGTAATTAAATGATACTTCTCACCTGAAGTGCTCTAAAAATATCTCTTACCTAACAGAAAACCTGTAAATTCTCATCACAATAGGGATGAACATACTTCCATGCTAAAGGAAAAAATTAAACATCTGTTGATGCTGATGGCATGCTGTGATATGAGAGTATTTATGTGACACCCTTTGCTTCCATTCTCATTTCTTCTAGTGCAAGGTTTTGGTTAGCAATAAATATTTGAAGCACATGAAAACAGAGAAATTTCCCCTGACGTGGCATTTGAAAACTGTCTCTCTGGAAAACACTTTTATATTTTATGTTAGCTGGAAATTTTATTTTAAATATATGTAGATTAAACTTTGATTTTATAGGTTTTAAAATTTCCCATTCATAGTTGTGCTTATGTGTTCACAGATAAAATATAATATAATGTGAAGTGAGGAGGGAAGAGCTAACAGCCTTACAGTCTGTTTCTACTACCATATTTTTATTGGAATGAGCTATCCATTTCACTATATCATTACAGTGCTGATTTAGGGTCTTAAAATGTGCTACATAATTTCCCTGAGTAAAAAAAAAAAAAAACAAAACAAACAAGTGAGGATTGGAATATAGCTTATCTGCAAGGGAAATAAAGAATTTGAAATAAAATAGAAAATGTGGGTAGGTAGTTTGTTTAATAGGTTAGCATTTTTGAATGCAAATTTTTAAATGTAAAAAATAATTTTAGTTGCTCTGGCATTGCATGAACATTATTGGATTAGTCATTAATGCATGCTGGCAGCAGATTTTTTAATACCTTTCCTACTTTGCTCTGTGGGAAAACAGATAATTTTAATGGATATTTAAAGCTCCGAGATGTACCTAATACTGGAAAATCTTCAATGCAAAACTGGCAAAACCATAGTGACTCCTTAATATTATTCAAAACTGTTTCAATGCAGCTAATACAACATGGAGACAGCAACATCTCACAAAAGAGAGCTTGTTTACAGAATGACAGCAATGATAAGGTTGGCTCCATTTGTGCTGTGTCTTCTTTGCTTTCTCCACTTGTGCTGTTTTAAAGTTATAGAGTAGACATTTGCTGTTTCCTTCCAGTCTGGAAGGCTTTCATTGAGGATGGTTAATGGTATTGAAGAGTAGTTTAGCAACTAAGTAACTGACAGATAATTCTGCATTAATTGATTCCCACTGGGTTATGTTTTTCTATTCAAGGCTGGACCAACCATAGACAGAGCGACAAAAATGAGTAATAAACTACTCTGGGGACAGACAGAGGATTAGATTTAGTGAGACATTTAGGTACACAGAAGTGTTGAATAGCAGCTAAATGTGCCTTTCTATGCAGATTCAACAAATAGCTCCAAAAGAGATGATACACCTGTAATAACATCCTCAGTTACTAGGCCAGATTCTGAAAAGGCTCGATTTTGATATCCAAAGCTCCACATACCTGGAAGTAAGGATGTTAGGCAGTGCAGTACCTTGCACAAAAGCACAAATGGCACATCACACCCTGATAACTGTATGCATCTTGAAATCTTTTGCACTGTATGATACTTACACATTCTTGGCTCATAAAATCCTGAACAATGATTCATTTATCTACATAAACAAATAATTAACTCCCAAAGTTTTTTTGCTCTTAATTACACTGGGCAGTCCTTACTGATGCCCTTGTAAAAGGTGCCTCAAGCCTAACAATTAATTCACCAACAAAACCATTGTTATTGGTTCACACTAACAACCAAGCGTAAAACTTTTAAACCCACAGGTAAAAAAACAATCAAAACACTTGAAACTTAAATAATCAATGAAGGTGAGTAAACAAAATATTGCTAACTGCAATAGTACATTCTTGATTTAAAAAAAAAAAAAATTAACCTTTTAACTGTGTAGAATCTTAGGCAGAAAAATATTCACTTGACAGCATTTGAAAAACATTAGAGATTATAGAATTCAATGTGCTATTTTTGTCAGAAGAGAGGCAAGTTGAGCTATATTATACTGAGCAGTTATTGCTGCTGCAGAAATCCAGTCAGTTTCCTTTTAATATTTTTGCAAGGGCAGGAAAAAGATAAAAAGTTGGTGAGACTCAATTGCAACTTAAAAATAAGGAAATTACAAATACAGTGTGCCATCTTATCTGTCCGTTCCAGACTCGATAAGTGTCTACCCATGCCTGTGAACAGAGGAATAAGTGTCTGATGTAGAAAAGCTTGAGTTTCCTGACTTATCCAGGTTTGTATAGGCAATCTGTGTGTGTAAAATCACCGACCCCAGGACTGTCAGCCCCTTTTCAGAACTCGTGCCTGAGTTCATCCTGACCCATCTCCACTTAGCTGGGGAAAGTGCTTTACTCCTAAACCCTCATAGTGCTAAGTGCTACCTACTCTCCCTTTAATCTATGTGTTTGAAATGGAAATCCGTGAGGTTTCTTGCTTAAACTATATAAAGGACAGTGATTTCAACCTGCTTCCCTTCCTAACTTCTGCATTTGCTCGGCAGTGTCATTTCTGGATTGCCTAATGCATCATTTACAATGCAAGAGATCAAGGCTCTTAATTTCTATTTTTTATTCCAGACTGGTAGGTCTCACATGTCAAACCAATATTCTCCTAGGGATTAAATGCAGCTGATTTAACTTAGATAAATAGCTAACATCCCCATTTTAGATATCTAGTGTGGTAAGATTTATCTCTCCTGCAAATGTGTATTTGTCCAAGGAGAAGCACCTAAATTAGGCAGATGTGATGTCACTCATGAGGACTTCAGAGGCACCTACTCTCCTTTTTGACCAAATGGATGTGAGCTCTACCTCTAGAAGTTTGCATGCTTTTATACAAAAGAAATGGAAGGTAAACAGAGCAGGCTATGCTCTAAGAATACTTTGGGGTCTAGCCTGCAATGCCAGGCCCTGCATTTTAAGTTTTTTACATTGTCCCATTTATGTTTCATTCCAGTCTTCAGAATCATTCAGTCATACTCACATGATATTCTGTACTTAAAGTGCTTTTCAATTCTCCATCAGCAATAAATTTCATTATCACATTGACACTTTTGTGCCAAGTCCCTAATGAAATATTTAAATAACATCAGACCCAAGACTTTGAAGTTCTTTTAGGAACTTCACCAAAAAGTTTCTTCTATGAAGAAGAATCTAATTTCAGTTCTTTTTCAGATTTCATTGGTCCATTTCTTACCTATAATACAGTTCCTCTATTATTCCTGGTTTAATGAACATCCCATGTGACACTGCATTAATTTCTTTTAGTGAAGAGCTGATTAAATCTGCTGCATTTCTCTAAATGGCTTAGAAACAAAGTAACATGACCCATTATATTAAATCAGCTCAGAAATTATATCTCAGAAAAGTTTAGTGTGAAAAGATAATAATTTTAAGATATTAATCAAAAATGAGAAGTAATATTCTCAGAATTCACTCAGAGCCCTAACTGAAAGACTTATTAAAACAGGTGAAGATAAACCAAAAGACCACTCTCCAGAAGAGGAAAAAAAAAATGAAATTAAATAATTAAGCCTTTTAAAATGACAGTTATTAACTGAGCTATTTTTAGTGATCTGATATTTAAATATCAGTCAGCTGGGTACCCTACTCCCTTGGAACTGCAAATACTGGGTTTACAATATAATGTGATGTTTTATTTCCCTCCTCCCCGGTTCTTTCTTTCTGACACTGTGATGAATTATATTGGTGTTTCATGTTATTGAGTCACTAAAGTTAGAGCACAAACTCATTTTTATGACAGCACTAAGATATTACTCTGCCTATTCCTTGAAAATGAAGTCTTTTTGAAGCTGCAATTGTTTCTATCTGCACCAAAAACCAATTTCTGTGGTCTCTTAATAGAGAAATTACTTTCTAATGCACATCACATCCGTGTGTCACGTATGACATCAATAAACCCTGATATGTTTCTTTCTGGGTCTTCAGGTCAATGCCTGAAGTACTGCTCCAGAGGAAAGGAATAACCTGGGAAATGCAGATAAACAGAGAACTCTTGTGATTCAAAAGCATAGCAATGTCTAACTGGGGGCAGTGCTGAACATGTTCTGTATACTATTTTCCATCCACTACAGGCTGTATTTTTTGTTCTCTTATGAGCAGAAGAGATTAGTACACAGATGTGTAATAATGAATATCAGACAGCAAAACCAGAAGCCAACAAGATCAAGGGCAATTTATTATTCACAAAACAGAGGATTGAAATTTAGGGGTGATCTCTGAGAATGAGGTTTTTTGGAAAAAGTGGATGAAATATTGGTTCCACTGAAGTTGGTGAAATGTTGCCATCAATTTTAACAGATAAAATTATTTTTTATTGTTTTTGTCTTTCTTTTCACATATCCCTCTTTTTGACTCCCTGGACAATTCGTATTAATAGTTTCATTTTTTAGTTTGAGCCTAGGAAAAAATTTGCATATCTGTATGTCTAAAGCATTTGCATCATCTCACTATATTTTGATTGATTATTTTTAAATTTAGATTTATTCCTAAGCATTACTGCGGAAGGGTTTGGAGCATCTGTGAGAAGGGTGATCAGGTGAAAGGCAATTGTACAGATTTGACACAAATTCAATGGGAAACAAGTATGACTTACTGTCTTTAACAATGTCTCTGTCTCTAAAGAAAATTGGTGCTCTTAAGCATGATTAAAAGTTGTCTACCAAGACAGAGAAAAAAGTCTATAGGAAGAGGATAAGGGAGGATTTTTGGACTGTCAGAGGGAAGACTTAAGAGACAATGAATTAATTAATTCAAGGGCTGTTACAAACATGAGGGAGCAAAACTCTTCTCAGCAAATATTTCAACCAGTGTTGATAAGTCAGGCTAGGCAGAGAGACTCAAGAAATCTAGGGGCTGACTTCCTACTCATAGCATATTCAGCTGTGAGATTGGACCTGTTTGCTTATGGTTTCACGTAATCTGGTCTAAAAACCTTTGGAGATGGAAACTGCATAACCTCCCTTGCCAACCTCTTCCATTTTTTGATTGTCCTCATTGTTTAAACGTTTATCATTATATGCAGTCTGAGCCTGTCTTGCTTCAACTTATGCGTGCTGTACATCGTCCACCTGATATGCACCACTGTGAAGAGCCTGACATCCTATTCCCTAACTCCCTGTTAGTACTGGTAGATTGCCATTAGGCTTTTTTGAAGTCTTCCATTCTCTGGTGTGAACAAGTCCAGCTTCCTCACTTTTTCCTGATATGACAAATGCTCCGGCACCAACCTGGAGCACCAAATGCTCCAGCTCCAAATTCTTTTCTGAATTTGATTCACTTGTTCAGAATATTTTTTATACTGGGAGATCCAAAATTGGATGCAGTATTCCAGATGTGGTCTCATGAGTTCTGGGTGGAATGGAACTGCTGTGTTTGCTGTGCCCCTGTTGATTTCACTCAGAACACAGTTGGCTGTCTCTGCTGTCAGGACGCTGCTGGCTCATGCTCAGCCTGCTATCAGTGAAGACCCCCAGATGCTTTACAGCTCAGCAGCTACCGAGCCAGGCTCTTCCCAGCCCATATCATTTCCAGGGCTTCTTCTTTCTAAGAAGAAGGATTTTGCATGTGTCTGTGGAGTTTTATAGGGTTCCTGTTGGATTATGCCTTCAGCCTGTCCAGGGCACCTTGGATGGCAGTCTGCTCTCAACTGATCAGCTCTTCACTCCATTTTAGTCTGTTCTGAATAGCTGAGGAGACTGCACGGTCATTTCTTCAAGATAATGGTGTTAAACAGAACAGATATCAGAGCAGACCCCTGCAGTTCTAAAATTTTTGCCACCTGCAGATGGAGCACAAATTCCTTACTGGTAGTCACTGAGTCCACTACCCTCCAATCATCTTTTTACCTATCTAGACTGAAATCTACTAATTTGGATTCAAAAATATTGTGTAAGTCAGTATCAAAAAACTTGCAAAAGGTAGATTATATTCACTGAGCTTGCCTCATTCACAGACCTTGATATTTTGTCATGTAAGGCAATCAAGCTGGTTAGACATGATTTATCTTTGGTAAATCCATGCCGCTGGTTCCAATTACCTCCTTCTCTCATTTCTCCTGGAAAGTGTACAAAAAAGACTTCTTCCATTATTTTCCTAGAGACTAAGCAGGCTGCCTGGCCTGCCACGAGCTGAGGCTTGTAATACAAAGGTTGGTGATTAGGTGAAAAATTTGATAAGGGGTAATGCAGTGCTGGAACAGATGATGAAATTTCCATCTCTGGAGTTTGTCAAGACTCCATAAGGCAAAGACGTTACTGACCTCATTAGATACTTGTGATCTCCTGTACTAAAGAATTGTATTGGATTACATGACCTGCAAAAGTCTGCTTAACTAGCACTTCTGATTTTATAGCCCTTTGATATAATCAATCCTAAAATTCATAAGGTTTTGAATATTCTCTATATGACAGGATGTTTAGATGTATTTATTGCTCTTAATAATAAACTTATTGTCTTGTGAAAATTTACTTGTGTTGTACCACAATCACATTTTTGTAAGTATCAGATTAAGCCATATATTGGCTCTCATTCAGCATACATAGGGCTGCATTTTGCCCATTGTACATTATTTTTTAATTGCTCTGGGTAAAAAAATAAGTACTTAAAAATAAGTGCTTAAGGATGTTAAGGTGACATTTTAAGTACAGACAAGAGAGCTCTAGAAAACAGTATACAGAAAATGCACAGTCATTTAAAGTTGCCCTCATATGAAGTTCACAGCTACTCTAATACTTGGAACAAAGAAGCTAGGTGGCATGGTCCCTCCTCAACCACCCTAAACCTATATAGACACAGAAATTTTTAGGTTCTATTGTGCAATATGAATAACTACATTCCAAACGGCTTTGTATCCAAGGATGACCTAATTACCTCAAAAATGTTGAATCCTAACAGATTTCAAGAATGGCATTTTAGTAGTGTCATGGGCACTCAACATCTTGCAGGCTCATGCCAAAGAAGTTCCATTCAAGGAAACTGTGTTGAACTGATTTTTTGAGAATCATGGTAGAGAAGATGCTGTTCCAACAAAGCTGTATTTTTCATCTTTTTGTGTCATTATCATATTCGGTAGGACCCATGTGTAACTGATTATATGTTGCTTAAGGCTTTTCACACAGAGATACTTTTTTTCAGGTCATAAAAATTGTGTTATTATACCTTCATTGGATCTACAAAAGCAGAAACTAAGTAGTTATTGAAACTAATGGGGATTTCACCTAGGAAAACACATTAAAAATTCTCAGATTCTATAGTAATTTAAAGAACTGAATATACCTTATCATGCCATCAGTTAATATATATTGTGAGGTTTTCTTAGCAATTAAGCATGGCACTCTGTATATTTATTCTTTCAACATGATCTTACATTCTTCTGTATTTGAATGCTTTTTAAAAAGCTGTGAAATTTGATTTTCACTTGCAGTGTATATACGTATAATTTTTTAATATATGTATAATTTTCTGTCCATCGAAGAATATGGCTGCAGAAATGGATATCATCTTTGCAGTAGATTGTGCTGGCATTGGATTGCTTTCAGAAGAATGTGATCTATTCATTTAAGGCTCGAATTAGATTGTCTGTTTTCATCTCTACTCACTACCCTATTTTCTCCTTGATTTACTTTAATTTTCAGACCTTGGGGAAACATCAACCAACTGGTTAAAAAAATAAAATCAATGCACTGAAAAAGTATTTTCCATCTTCCACATTGCAGATCCTAGTGCTACATCCTCATTTTCATCTTGGAAATTATGATCTCACAGAAGCTATTTTTAAGGCCTGGGTTCAAATCTAGCTCAATATTAAAATGGAATGAGAAGTTTTCCATCTCTTGCCTAGAAAAAAACATTGTCACGTTTTAAAAATACGTATTAACCATGGCTGTTGCCTTTGTCAAAAGACAGAAAATAGAGCGCTCAAAACTGAATGGTTAGCAGGAACCCAGTGTTAGAAAACAGTGCTGGAATTTCAGTTTTGTCCTTGTGATCCCCATAAGGAGGTCAGAAGGGACCTCTATGGGAGCTGCTCTTGTGGCTCCTGCCCACACAGATCTCCCTGGCAGCCAGGCTGCTGCTCCCCTGCTGCTGGGTGCCAGACGATGGCAGATGCTGCCCCAGCGTGTCCCTCACTAGGGCCAAATGGAGACACCTTCTATCCCTCCAGACTAGTCTTATCCAGTTTGTTATCAGGCCAATTCCTGCTGCTTTAATATTTATGTCTAACCAAAGATGTTCATGAAATGAGCCTAAACTAGGTTTTTAAAGATCAAAGCTGTCTTTATCATCTGACTACCTGCTAGGAAAAGATAAGTCCAAACACCTTGGAGCCACTCAGGTTTGACAGATTAGTGGCCCTTGAAATCCTAAAATATCAGTGACCAGCAAACAAATATTTTCTCATATGAAATCTATATTGTGAAAACAGTCTATAACTTGTTGGGCAAAAATAAACAGATTAGTGCCCCATGCACCTGATGTTTTGTACAGCCTGGGCATTGACATAACAAGCTTATGAAGTTGGGGCCAAGCCAATTCTGATTCCAGGAACACAGCAAGAGATTGATTAAAGTGAGCTTTATACCATCTGTGGTCAGGTTATGCTTGGTATAGTTCATCTATCTGCAAGAGTAGCAATAAATATACCATTAGAGAGAAGAGGTTTTCATGAATTGAGAAAAGAAATAGGAGGTGACTAGGAAGATGGCTTCTGCTTATCAATAAGGATTTGAGAAAGAGTGGCTCCCTGTCACCTGTGAGAGAAGATCATGCACAAAGGAAAGCTAGTACTGGGAGATGCTCCCTCAGAAATGAATTTATGATTCAAATTTAGATTCATTCCGATATTTAATCAATTAAATTTGGTATAAGCATTTTGGCAGAAGTTCAAAGTCTACATTAGCAAGACTGCAGCAAAATATATATCTGGTTAGGAGTGACTGGCTCTCAACTACATCACTCTCCTAATGAAATTGAAAGTAAAGACCAAATTATAGCCAGGGCATAAACAGGCACAGTTTAATTGTCTTCAGTGGTATGGTGCATATTTATGCCAGATATAAGTTTTGCCACAGAAGGTCAGTCTGTAACTAGTACATTTTTCTCCACACCTTCAGCTAATCCTGGTCAGCTGTCTGTCCCACCCCAAAAATTACTTTATTCTATGTACATGCCATTTCTGATCCATCCACAGCATAGGCCTTGTGCCAGCTCCTGCTGTGGGTGGTTTGGCAGGGAACTCCATTGAGATCTCAATTACCAGCACACATAATCACCAATGTCATTTGTTAAATATGAGGCAGTTTTTTATCAAAGGAAAAAGCAGAGATTATAATTTGTGATTAATTTCTTGTTTAATGTTTTGTTATCTCAATCATCCAATTGAAACCAGAAAATACTTGTTAGAGCCTATAAACATTTTAGCACTGAACTCATAAGAGTTGGACTACTACAGGAAACACTTTCCATGTTTAAGAGAAGGCAAGAAATAGATAGCTGAGAAAACAGTAATGTGTGTAATTTTAGCAAGTAAAGCAGTACTGTGTTCTCAGATCCACTTACACTGGAGTAATTCAGATACACTTCTGTTGCCATTTTCACTGAGATTTTGATACAAAATTTTCCAAAATGGGTTATGTGTGTATATATAGTAATAAAAACATAAGGCATATTTCTAATAGTAATCTATATTTATAAGTTTCTCAGGCATGTGCAATGACTGTTGAATCTGCTCTGGAGCAGTATCTTCTTGTTAAAGAGAATCTAATCCATTCTGTGCATTTAATTAATCCCATCATTATTGCATGTATTCTCTCTGATGGAGTTTGCCAGGGTGGACCCTGCTTTTCACTAATGTCCTCATCAAATCCCTTTAATATGGGATTAGACAGTAATGCTAACAGACCAAGCAGCTGTCATGGACTCCAATAACATCTTCTGACATTGTCTTTTAGAAGCTATTTGATTATGAAGGAAGTCTAATAATCTCACTTTTTCTAGGAATGTCTTTTCTTACCTAGCATTCTGATAGAAAAATATTTTTCAAACTTTATTATACCAGAGGCAGTCTTTGAATATATCTCTGGATATTCTTTGAACTAGTCTTGACTAAGAAAATTAATCTACTTGTTACTTAATAGTTTTAAGCTTTACTCCTTTTTGGATCAATTTCACGTAATTTTTGATGACCAGAATAGTTCTTAGAATATTAAGTATACAGTTGCTTTTTAGGCATTAAGATTAACATACACAACTCCCATTAGCTTTGTTGGTGGATAGATTTTCAGATGTTTTATTTGACCAGGCTAATTCTAGTCTCTTTTCTTCTGGATTTTGTGGTTGAGCTTCTTTGGCCTATAAACAAAGCCATATGCCAAACTCAGGATGGTGTGTCTTTTTGATCATTTAATACCACAGAATCTGCCTGGGAGCCTTAGGCCATAAGAGAAATATATTTTGGAAGTTACGTACCTTTCATGTTCTTGGTCTCATACAGATAGATGTTTGACTATTCTCATCATTTAAAAGCAGAAATTTTAAGCATTAAATTCTCCGTTGCACATCTTAAAAAGCATCTTCTTTTTTTAAACCTAAAATTACTAGGTCCAAAAAAACCCATATTTTGGACTCTTTATGAAGCCATGATTCTCCATTACAAGCTAGGAATCCATATGGGTGCTTTATTTGAGCTTCAGTAACAAAATCATTTCAGATTTATTTATCTATTTAGACAAAATTAAACAGATTAAGATAAGGAGCTAAGTTCACAAGAAAGAGCTAGCCATGTCTTAGGGAGCATGAAAAACCGATTCTGTGGTTACCATGGTGAATGACAAGATTCCCAAATGCAGGTCCAAGACTTGTCACTACTTTTGCCACATCTCCTAAGTTTAGCATCACTGAGGATATTCTGAGTGTTTGGGTCACAAGCCTAAGGAAAACTGTCAATTCATAGGCTGGTTTTAGGTTCAGTTTTATCTTCAGCTTAGGTGAGTGGAAAATGCATGTCATGGGGAAGGCCAGCAGAACAATCCCATTATACAGAAGCTTAGGTAACAGTACTCACCAGCCATAGACAGAAGTGTGCATAACACATGCACAAGCTTTAAGTCAATCTCAGAATAACTGATGGCATGTGACTCATAAATTTTAGAAGGCCTTAAATCCTAGCAGGGTTTTTTACACAGAGGAGGCAAAGGGATGGACTTCACATCTCCAATAAAACACTGTTTTGTGTTTAAATGTTTGCTGTGCTTCTGGTATTGTGAGAAATAGTCACTGGCTGATTCTAAACATAGGGAACACAGGTTTTTTTTTCACATACTTCAGATTTGGGTAAAGCTGAATTCACTTTGTGTGAATTTTATGAAATTTAGACCAAGGCATGTGTCTGGTAAGAAAATTGCAGCTCCATTGCTGAAATTTCAGAAAGGTAATTGCAGGTGAAAATAGAAATAAGTGCAGGAATGGCATCATTACTAAAAGGTTCTTCTGAAACTTGCATTTTATTTGCAAGAGATCTTGAAAAAGCAGTCATATAAACACAATTGCCCAGTGGTATCTAATTACATTACCAGGATACACTTGTCACTGAGATTATGTGCTGCAGTAAGTGCAATAATAAATAATATCAGAGAAGGATTTGCTGAAGAAATTCCAAAGGCTGAATCGCCATTTTTGTTAAAATAATTACATCGGGAAGAGTTTCAAAATTACAAGAGGAGCCATTCACTTAAACCATGTAGAAAGGATTAAACAGTGGTGGTGGTGGAACACTGAGATTGTCTTTGGCCCATCCTCAACAGAGCTGAGAGTATGTGAGTACTCACAAAATTCTTACCTCAGCAGGAATTTTCTACATTAAGTTTTGATGTGTTCTTTTTAATTCCTCCCTTAAGTAACATCTACTGGGAGACATATTTCAAGTAAGACAGGTTTTCTTTCTTTATTTTTGCATCATCAGCTGCTGTTAAAACTGAGAAATGAAAGGCTAAATCTTAACCAAATGGGAAAAAAGAGTGGAGAATATAGGCTGCCTGCATGAAAAAATATGTAAGGGGCCAAAAATCTGTATGGCACCAGACCAGAAATAAAACTTGTCTGTCCCTGGAGTAACTCATGACATTTAAAGCCATGGGACTTTGGATAATATTTGCCCATTGTACTGAAAACTATCCGGACCCAGGGGTTATCATTCATATTTCTCTTACATAGAATATATTACCTTTTTATTGATGTATATCAAAGTGATCATTTATATGCCTTAAAGAGTAAAGATCTAGGGCCAAGAAACCTTGCTTTTCTAATTTCCTTATTTCTGGAGCCTTCATGTGAGGAGTTATCATTAAGCATATCCAGTGCAAGAGGCTCATAGAGTCCATTATCTGTAGACTATTATAGCCTACCACGAAAAGAATGCTTGATCTTTAAGGCAAGCATTCAAGATTTCAGATTGGAGGTGGAAGTCCTCTAGACTATTAATTTATGTCATACAAGTAGACAGACAGACTTGTGCACTGTACTATTGTCTATGGAAGAAGCTCTAAAAGATGAGTTGGGAAGCTAAAATTCCCTGCAGGTACCCATATATGAGTTAGGAGAGAAACTGGATTAAGATGCTAAGAAAACTGTACTTATACTTCCTCCTAACTACTCCTCTGGGGAATAACTAAGATGCTGAATTTAATAAGGCTTGAATTTGGAATGGAATTCACACAGCTAAAAGGATTTTTGGGGGTAAGAGCTCTGGCCATACTTATGAGATTCCTGTGGTAAACATAAAGAAATCAAAGAGAGAATGTGCATTTATGTTGGATCGTGTCCCATCTACAGTTAACTGCTCATCTTAATTTTGAATTCCTCCTTCTTTACTATCTTCACTTAATAAAACACATTTTATTTCTAATTTCTAAAAATTCAATCAACCTCAGAACATTCTAATAATCTTGGTTCAGAGAATAATGAAATGGAACTAGGCAAATGGAAAGGATGCTTGGTGGAAATGTCCCATTCTTAGATTTTTGAACAGTTAAATATAAACTATGAAGTTTTTATTATATAGTTAATTCCATGTGAACATTTATTAGTATTTTTTCATTGGTGTCTAATATCAGCTTTAGCCCTTCTTATTATAGTAAAAGCTAATTGGCAAATAAGGACTTTTCTAAAAGTATTTGAAATATATTTCAAATACACAAACACTATTCTGTTAGATAAACACATCATGGACACCTTTGACACATAATGAAGAAAAACTCCTAAGGTAAATATCACAGTAAATGCTACAATATCTCTACTGGATTTAAACACTGTAAATTTCTTGCCCTCCTAACCTCTGAATATCTACAAGATCATCAATTTTAAAATTTCCATGTCATTAAAAGGAAATGGAAAAAGTCTCAGTTATCTGTGCTAAGGAATATTGTTCTTTTGAAAGCACAAACTGTGTGTTGATAGTACTGCAGAATGCAAGACTAAACAAAATTTAAAAGTTAGTATGTCTTTATGCTTCCTTTGACTCAAGCCACCTATAAAATATGCATCACAGAAGAAAAATGTAAATCTCGTCCATATATTGTCCAACATTTTTCTGTAGGAGATGTTTTATGTAATTCACCAATTACAAGGAAAGGCATAGTTAGAATGTCTGTGATTTTATATAGATACACTACCCACAAACTGCTTTCACCTTTTCAAAACCCAAAAGCATTCTGAGTTATATTCAGAGGTGACTAAGTCTGGTCTGTCATTGACTGTGACACAGTACCATATAGACCGAGGTAACCAGGAATCAGGAACCCAGACAGTTTGGGTAAACAGAGACACCACCGTGCATCTCCCATCGGTGGCAACAGGAAGATGTTTACAAAGTGATAAAAATTTAACAGGCAAATACCAACTGTGACCAAGTTTCAAGTTTCTGCTTTTCCTCTAAATCTTCAATGTTACATTAAAATGTTCTTCATCAACACATCACCCATTTGAAAGTAAAGCAAGATTCATGTGCTAGAGGAGGGCAGATGGTCTGGCTAGCTCTAGTGAAAAGGTCAGGGAGCCTCTGAATTGAATGACCCAACTTTGAGTTTAGTGGAAGCTGAAAGAACAATGAGAAATTTCTTCAGGCAAGTTATGCTTCTTTCTTGGTCACGTAAGAATTTTATGCAATGGAAGTTAGAAGTGTTTGATAAGCATTTGGAGACCCTTAGATGTAAAATGCTATTTAAATGGTAATATAACTATGTATTTATTCATGAGAGAGGCTGAAGTGGGATTGGCTTCCTGTCAAAAACTGTCAGACAGAAATAGGTTTCCTTCTGGATAGTTGTCTTGAGGATTCCTACTGCTACCTAAGAGATTTACTTGGAAATAGTTGACAATGTGTTTAGAGGCCAGTAGGTAGGAGACAAGACTAGATATGAAAATAATTTTATTCTACTAATACCTCTGACCTTAGCTATTTTGTGATCTTTGACATGTCATTATTCTGCCTTCCTTTTCTTTCCTAGATGTTGTCAAACGTTTCCTCTTTTGAAAATGTGTAAGGGCAAAGGAAGGAGAGGGGGGTTATGAGCTCTAATGACCCAGTTGCACAAACAGAGACATTGCAATAATGACTTCATAGCGTTCTAGCCACCGTCAACCTCTGTCTAGTTTCTTGTCAGAGGCAGTCACTGTCTTCTGGTTTATATGTTTGTGATGAATTTAAAAAGGAAATCTAATTATTATATTGATGTTTGTGCAGTATTACTACTGCTGTAGTTATCACTGCTAGTACTATTTATAATTATAATGAAGTTGTTACACACATATTTGTATAAAAATTGTCTAGCCGTACATTAGGGTCTTAGACTACAAGTTCCCATAACAGAGATCTTCTGGGCATCTGAATATGTCAAAAGCAGACATCAATCTCACTTTGGTTACAGAAAGAACTGTAATGCATTCTTACAGGTCTTGATCTGAACAACAGAGTGACCTCAAACCCCACCAGATTTATGTAGGTAGTAAATTAATTCTTTTCAGAATATGAAGAAGCCATAGGACATACACATTTTTGTCTTGAGAGGTACACGGATTGTACATACTCCCTTTCAGTTCATTGCATGTGCCTGTAAAATAGTCATATTCAGAATGATCAGATTAATCTATAACCTGTCCATGAAAAATTCATGCTTTGAATTTTCCTTTAAACATTATGCTTTATTGATTTTCAAGTGTCATGAAAAGGACATGTAATTATTTAGCACAAAAGAAAAACAGGTTTAGATCTTTCAATAAACAGAGGAGACAGAAGACTCATAACAAGAAATGACAGTTTGCAGACCTTTTTCATAAATAATGGAAAAACAAACAGAAAGAAAGTAATAACAATTTAATGGTTATAAATCAGGTAAAGGAAGAGAATGCAAAATATTTTCTGTGATTATCTGATTGACTTTTTTAATGCATTCCTTTTAATCACATTTTATACTTTGTGGGGTTTTTTTTTGTTTGTTTTGGTTTGTTGTTTTGTTTTCTTTATTAAAGCCAGTAAAAATTACTTTTTGTAGCTAAAATGTTTGCAGACAGAGAACACAAGGTCACATCTATGAAAATAACCTGAAATCTAAATTTATGTTTGCATGCATGAGGATTTATAGTAGAACTGCTTGGATGTCTATCTAATCAAGAAATAAGAACAATACCATATGACTTTGTTGATCAAGGCATCTAAGACACAAATACTCTGTAAAAAACAGTTCATATTCAGTCCCTAAAATGAACAACTTTTTAAAGAAGCTATTTGAATTCTGAGTATTTTATAAATTTGAAGGAACTGCAATCTACTCATAGATCTGGCAAAAGGATTTACATAAATTATTCATAACAAGCCATTCACTCATCTATGCTCTAAACAATATTCATCAATATCCAGCGGTCCTGAAGGTGTTTATATGACCAAGAAAAAAAGGATAAATATAGATATGAGAGTGAACTGTTCCATATTATGCTTGAGAAAAGTAAAGAAAAAACTTGTTACTTCAACCTATAATCCACAATTTAAAAACAATTTAGTAAACTAACTTTTGCAATAAAATTTCCAGATGTTGTTTGCATTATACTGTTCCACAGGTCAATATATTGTGTAAGGAGCAGTTTGGTAACTGAGTGCCTGATTTGACTGTGTTATGTGTCACAAGCCTTGATCTAGTTAAACCAGCCAAAAATGCAAAATTAAGTAATATTTTCCTCAAAGTACTGAAACTACTCTAATCTAGTGAAGATTCTGTAATATTGGACAGGAGAAAAATAAACTAACTGTTTGAACATGCTTCTGTATAAGAACAGACAAATAACATTTTTTCTTTAAATGACCATAAATTCATTCCATAATAGAAGATACTATATTGCAATATTATATAGATTCAATTCTCTAAAACTGTAGCAATCTCTGTTGTTCAAAATGTAATCAGATGGGACATGCATTCACGTGTAGACTGTGGCCTAAATTGTATATTTGGATGTGCAAGGTCAGATCTTGAATCCACAGTTGTCAGTAGGAACTCAAAGGAATATAGACAGCCTCAATGGAAATAATCAGGAATCAAAGATTATAACAATTTTATTGTGTTTAAAGTAATAAATCCAAAATCTGGGCCCTGATATAGCACATGGAAAACACTTAGGGACTTTAGTTCTCCTTTATCCCCCCCGACACCAGTCTGTGCCTTTGAGTGTGTAGAAGCAGGACAAATTCTGGGACATCTGATCTCTCCTGTACAATTAGCTCAGCATCTTAGCTCTCATTTTCCTGAAAACTCCCAAATGATGTGGTCCTCATGACCTCTGGAAAAGCCATACTATGAGATAAATGTGAAATAAATAAATCCTACAGTGAACATTTAAGGAATCTGATTCTGGGGCTGTGATGTCTGTGAATGGGTTGTGGTGGCTATTCTATTAGCAAACTCATAAGCTATTCCCGAGAATTTTTTTGTAAAAAACTGTTTCTCTATGTCATTACTGTTCCAGTACCAGGGAAAGGACTATGATAACAATTGTACAGCAGACATAATCACATTCTCATTCCTGGACAGTTCATCCATTCATGAGTTTGCAGGCCAGCAGACTTCCTGGGAATTCCCTGGCAAAAATAAAGGGGTTCAGTTCCTTTTTTCTTTTACAAGTCACAGACCCTGATACACTTCAAAGACTCCCATATTTTCAGGCTGTAGGGAGTTACCACATCTCAATGCAAAGTTTTACTCTCAAGCATATAGCATATCTGCATGTTTTTTCATTATTAAACACAGGGGAGTTTCATTTCCAGTATAGAATTTATCATTATTTAGTGTTTATTGTGGGAGGAAAATCATCATTGTGTGGGTAGCAGAAACCAGTAATAAAGAAATATTAATTGCATCATAAATGAGATTCATGTAGTACTGAGAGGCTTTGGTTTTAGGGCAACTGCACTGTGGGGAGAATCTGTAAAGGAATAGGTTTCTCTAACTTCATGTTCTTAGTTAGAGACTTTAGGAGACCTGTGGTAGTTCAGTTTGTGTTAATGTTGAGTAATATATAAAAAGAAACCTTTCTCTGATTGCCTTCTTGAAAATATGCATTCCTAGTATAAAGAACATGTAGCACTAGTAATTGATGCTCCTGAGAACAATATATTTTCTACTTTACAAGAAAAGAAAATTTAAGCTGAGGGAGAACATCCTTGAAATTTCTGAGAATGGTACTAGTCCTAGTACTAGTTTCATTATCTGTCTAACACCAGGCTAAAAGGGCATATGAGATAAATCTCATAGAGGAGCTGAAAATTAAAGGGAAGGCATCTTCAAATATTGCTCACTAGTCCCTTAAGGAGTATCTGGTTCTTTCCCATGCATTTTCAGACTTAAAAAAAAAATATTTAGTAAATGATCTTATTAAGTTTAGCCAAGGCTATGTGTGTGTGTGTATCTGAGAGACAGGAAGGCTTGGGGGCTGTGTGTTATAGTAGGATTTTTGTCTTGTAATTACTTGTAAGAGTCTGAATTCTTGAGGCTTGTCAGACAAGCGATATTTGTCTGATTTAGGTAAAAGATGTTAGGTAATGTCTGAAAGAGCACAAGTTACTTGAATAGAATATTCCATCAACTAGCATACACAGTACTTGGAGTCACATATAGTAAGAACTTTGAATTGTAGCTACCACTGAGACTGGCAACACAGGTGTTCAGACATGACTGAGTGGGGGAAGTAAGTTTGAATGCTTAAAAAAAAAATAGAATTGGAGAGGAGGTTTATCCCATAAAACTAATCTAGTTGCTATTTTTTTTTATAAATGAATATTTTTTAAAGGTTATATTGTCTAAAATACTTATTATATTGTTTAAATTAATCAGCAGGAGGATTATTGCATTCTAGTAGAGATGGAGAGGGCACCTTGAGCCAGCACTTCCTGTTCTTAAATTCATTGGGAAGGAGACTGAAAGTGTGTAGAAGCTTATGAGCAAATACCACCTCCTTCTGCATTAGATTGTTTTGCCAGGGAGGATTCAGCTCGCTAGCTAAGTGTGCACTAAAAAATACGTGATACCTGGCTTGCTTAAGGTCTTCCATTCTTTAGTACATTCCAATTTTATCGTCCTTCTGGCTTAGACAATGCTCCTCTTTCAATTTTTGAATTTTTCCTTTGCAGAGAAGGAAAAATACCACAAAAACAGTCTGTTGGTTTGAAAGTCAGAATGGGATCAAAAGTACTTTTTTTGCTATTATTTCCAATGTAATTAATGTCTCTTCTATAATTTATATTTTTAAAAACTTTCTTTCTCCATTTTCATTATATAGCATTCCCCTTTTGAGAAATGAGATGAATATATGTTTCCTGTCTTCTATGCATTTATTGTCTTCTGTGATCACTAAGGAGATTCCACAAGGATTCCACTAAAGGTGTTCCACAAGCAGGTGAGGTCGACTTTCCAAAGGGATTTTACAACAAAGATCACAGATTAATCTCTTTCTGAAAAACAGAGAAAGTCAGTAGAAAATTTCACCCAGAAGCAATTTTTCAGTTTCTTTAATTTTCTTACAGATTTTATTAATTTGCCCTTCAAAATATTTTCCATTAATGTCTTTGATCTTGGAATTTGATTCTGCCAAGGTCATTCATATTTAAAATTGCCAACTGTTATCTCTTTCAAATGTTTCATGTTATTTATAGTTTGTCAGAAAAAATAATTTTTTAGTACATCTGTGACAACTTATTTTTACTTTTTAAGGCTTTGGGGTATTGGTTATTTTTTTGAGGGGATTTTTTTGGTCTTTTTCAGAATTCAGTCCAGAGTTAAACACCTATGCCCAGTGGTCAAAATCTGAAGGACTTATTCTAAATACAAGCCTGTTTGATGGATTTATACAATTCATCTACCTGAAGCTGGATGAGAAAGAATGAGATCCTGCTTTCATCTCATTGATATACCATCCAGTATATTAGTCTTCACAATGAAAAGACACTATTTCAGTATGAATACATGTAGACAAAATTCTCCCTTGGTATTAACTTTTAAAATAAAAACTAAGTATAGGAAAGGACTAATCTTGTGACAGTTTTTGCTGTGAGGAGGGGTCACTGAGGCACTAGAGCATGTGAACTTTAAGGGTGTTAACTTCGCATTTCTAAGCTTTTCAATGAGGCATTCTGTCAGTAAAAGGATTAAAAGGAGTTGCATGTCTAAATAAGCAAAGTAATTATTTTTTAATATCAGACAAAGAAAAAATGATTCTGACTTCATTGTAGTAGAAATCTACAATGCCAAGGTGAAGTCCACTATGTACTAAAACAGTTTCCTAGTTTATATTATATTTCATAAATATACAATAATGTTGTATCCGGTTAGAATTATACTTGCTGTGTCAAAAATCTTGCATTTCATTTATTTATTGCTGAGAAAAAAAAGAGAAAACATGATTTTTATCTTTGTCACATACAAAACCAATTGTTTTAAACTATCTGTTTCTGAATGGAAGATCATACTATCAGGAATTTATGCAGGGAAGTTTGTCCTTCAAAATCCAAAGCTGTCCACATTGATAGTGCAAATGATCACACTTTCCCATAGCATAAAAAGGAGTTTTGAAATAATTCTGTAATATCCCTTATTATCCCTTTCTTATTAGTTGTCTCCTGTTTTCTGTGCTAGTTTTTAAATTCTGTTCCTGTACATGTGTGCTAATTTTTTATTTGTGGTTTCAACTATATCCCATATAATGTGAACACACTCATAGAATCATAGATTATGTCAGGTTGAAAAGGACCCATAAGAATCACTGAGTCCAATCCTCTGCTCCATGCAGGACTATGTAAAACTAAAGCATATTACTAAATGCATCATCCAGACACTCCTAAAACTGTCAGGCTTGGTGCTGTGACCACTTCCTTGGGGACATCATTCCAGGATCATCCTGTCAGTGAAGATACATTCCCTAATGTCCAATCTGAACTCCTCCTGTCACAACTTCTTCCAATTTCCTTGTGGTCACCAGCAATTGAGAGATCAGCAGCTCTGCCTCTGATGAGGCACAAACTGATTTCAGCCATTCTTTGAAAGTCAGGCCTTCTCACCTGTCCATGTTTGAGTACAAGGGTTTGCTCTCCAGTCTGTCACAAACTGACCCTTTCTACAAGCAATGCAGGGAGTATAGTAGGGTATTGGCCAAATTGATTTTATATCCATATTATTGATACTTGAAAGAGCAATCAGATGTGGTCACCTTTTTTTCCTTTAGAACTGATTCCGGTAAGAGACTTCTTAACTTCATCCTTCAGTAATTTTTTTCTTTTGTTTATTTTTCTTTTTTTTTTTTTCTAACTTCCTGTGTCTTTTTCCACTAGAGACTGTTTAAAATAGATTTTTTTCCTTTCTGAAGTGGATGTGCCAGATATTTCTCTGTTATAAGACAGGGAAAAGTAGAAAACAAAAATAAAGTCAATGTACAACTTTGGAGAAATAGTAGTAAAAAACCATAGTGAATTTAGTGCATATGTTCAAATGAGAGGGGTAACCTCTCTTCTTCTGAATCTTTCCTTCTTACTATTGAGAGTCAAAGTTGGGCTTGATGTTTACACACAGTGGAAGAACTCTAGCACAGAATACTGTAAAAACCCCCAAATCCACCCTAGAATATCCTAACACTCAACACTGAAGAATTTAGAATTAAATCTCTACTGCAAATCAAGCAAGGAGAAAATTTCTGTCTAGAAATTGAGTCACACACATGCATGTTGACTTAAGTTTTCAGGAAATCCTTGCACTGTTTGCTTGTTCAATAGTCAGATTGTAACTAAAATTGTGTGATCCATTTTAAATGTCTGAGTGAAACCACTGTAAGAGTGGCCCCTTCTGGAAAAAGAAAGACCTGGGTTGACATCAGCTATAAGCCTGGATTTTCAGGGACTGTAAAGCCTAAGCAGATGGAATGTATGGAAATTAATTTCCATGGGCTTCAGGGACTCCCGATACTGAGGGCTACAGAGCCTGGATCATGCAGTGCTGGTTTCCTGAGGGCTATAGGGTTTGATGTGCCAGAGAAAGTTGCAGCTATGAACAAAACGTGCGGATCTGTGATGCGTTGCTGTCACCCAGCATAGGCCTGATGTGCTTTGTAGCAGGCAGCTGTCAGGAGCTTGCACAGCCAAACAGCTCAGATATCCCTCCCAGTTTGGCTCTCCTAATTCAGTGAATGAGCCATTCATAGCTATGGTTTCACATGGGCTCCATGCCTGCCCTTCTGACACCCATTCTGCATGGTATCACAAGGACCAAGGACAAGGACTCATGGGAATGAGGATCTTTGCGAGGAAGATAAAACCAGGATCCAGTCAAAGACTGAAACTGCTGCATTTTCCATAATTTTCACTTACTCACCTGCTCTAATGCCATTCAAGAAAAAGCTCTGGTAGCAACCAATATGACCTGTGAACAGTTCTATAATGCCAGTTATTATAAAATTGGTAGAGTATATTATATAATTAATATTAATTAGCTATTAAATAGATAAACTAGTAACCCAAGCATGCTCAGCTTCTTTCTCTGACTTGGTGCTAACTGGAAAATGGGTGTTCTAGTTGAGTCCTACTAAACGCTCTTGAAATTCAGAGAACTCTACCAGAAATATTCTGCAGCTTGTACTGATGCCCAGACTGGCTGGTCATTGTTTGACACAACGTGGTATGGACCAAAACTCGGTCAGACACAAATAAAACATGTTATCACAAAGACAGTCAGATTTAAGACCCTGGAAATGTTCCTTGTAAGTGCACACTGTACAATATGGCTTGTTTGCCTGACATCAGCCAGGAAAGTATTATGGAAATATGGACATATGTTCTAGATGTTACTACATCCATAAGTAACTGCAGAAAATATTGGCAGTGACCTACAGCTCTTGTAACATCTGAGCAATACCCCTTTCTGTTGATAAATTACTGAACCCAACATGAAACTGGAGGAGGAGAAGGAAAAGAAGAGAAAACAGGGTAAAAATGTGCGTGTATAACAACACAGCATTAATATGAAAATAGTTGATGTTGAAGGAAATTTCCAGTGTGATTTCTTATGTCTCCATCTCTTGAAAATGTCATGAAACTAGATTCCTAAAAATGGGGAATATAACCTCTGGAACTGCCTTGTGGTAAATCTGGAGATAAGAGTTGGTATTGCCAGCTTCTAAATGTTTCTTCGACCCACTGTCACTCTGCAGCAGTATCTTCTATAGTAAATGAGCAGTGACCTCAGTACAGTTCACCATAAATGTGAACTCTCCTTCAGTTGGCTCTTCTCCCACATTTCTAGTAAGATTGTCTGCATTAGTTATTTGTTCTTTTCAGAGGCTGAGTGCAGTAGGAAGCCATTAATCAGCATGCTGAAGGTCAGTTCAGACTCCTGTAATTTAATTTCTTCATGTGCTTCTTCTCTCTGTATCTGGTTTGTGGTAAACAAGACAGTTTGCTCTCATGCATCAGTCTGACCATAGCTGAGCAGATGAAGACTGTTGTAACAGCTACTTTGTGTTCATCTTGTCAGAATGAGCCACAGATGAGAAGAAAATTTGGGTTGACAATTCCATGTTGCAGATGGCCACCTGAACCAGCATTAATGTTTTATTGCTCTTTTAAAGGAGCTTGCTTCTCAGGTTCTGGTCAGGTTTGAAACCAAAGGAAAACCACAGGGGCATGGCTGGCATTCCAGACTGCAAACAGATCACAGGGGGAGAGATGACAGCTCTGAAGTTTAAATGCACTGACTGTTTAAGACTAATACAGATTAAGTCTAAGAGTAACAAGGTCAAAAATCTTAGTCGCATACTCTTGCTAATTTATCAATATAATTTAACATACAATAATGAGATTGAACTCGCTCAACCCTACTGCTGAGCCATGCAAGCATTAACTTGTTAGAGTTAGTTATCTTCTTTCTCTGCCAATAACTTCTGCTTTGTGAATGTTAACTGCTGTTTTATTGCTATGCATTGATATTTTGTGCAATTTTGTTATTTAATATATCGTGATAATTAAGCTAAGAGCAGTATGACTATTAGTTTTTTGATGCTGCTTCTTAGGTTTAATATTGTTTATGTGGCCTAAAATAGCTGTTTTCCAGCTTTCCTACAAGGACTAGTAAAAGATACTCCCTCTCCTCACAAGCCTTTCTTCTATCACAGAAGAATCCTTTAAATTTGAAGGGACCTCTTAAGATCATCTGGTCCAATAGCTCTGCTTGAGCAGCTTGCCCAGGACCCTGTCCAGTCGAGTTCTGAGTATCTCCACAGAGGGAGATTTCACAACCTCTCCGTGCCTCTCTGCTTGCTTGTGTTCAGATGGAATGTAATGCTTTTTGTCTGTTTTCTTTTTCCTTTGTCTTCATCATTTCTTCTTCTGTCAATTGGCACTATTGAGAGAGCTTGGCTCCCTCTTCATCAGTCCTTCCCACCAAGTATTTATATATATGGATTGGTTCCCCCCACAAGCCCCTTCTTTCCCAGATTGATTTTTATCTATATAGACTATGAAGTAATTAAGAAGATCTAAAAGTTAAATAAAATACACTTTCCCAACGGAAATTAAATCTTTATCTGGAGGAATTCTGTTGCGTTCCCTAGATACATTGTAAATGGTACATCCCGTGACCCCTACTGTGCCCTGTATCTTGGTCCCTCTCCCTTCCTGGCCACACAGAGCTGGCTGGGATCCAATTTCTCCCCGCCCCCCCTTTCCAGACCCTAGAAAAGGTCAGGACCCGCTGACCTCACTCTCTTTCCCGCATTTTTTCCCCCACTCTTTCCCGCACTCTTTCCCGCATTTTTTCCCCCACTCTTTCCCGCACTCTTTCCCGCATTTTTCCCCCACTCTTTCCCGCACTCTTTCCCGCATTTTTTCCCCCACTCTTTCCCGCACTCTTTCCCGCACTTTTTTCCCCACTCTTTTCCCGTTCTCTCTTTTTTCCCCCCTCTCTTTTCCCTTCCCTTTTCACTCACTACCCACGAGAAATAAACCTGTAACTTTATCAGGGGAAAGAGCCTCTTTTGATATCTTATCTACGTCTTTGTGGCTAAGGCCCAGAGGAATATCATCCCAACACCTGAGCTAGACCGGTGGAAGGTGAAAGACTCTGTATCGGCCGGGAAAAAGCCGTAACAGTTGGCGCCCCACGTGCGTGTTTCTTTAAAGCACCCACGTTTCGCTGTGATCCCTAATTTCGGGATTCGACCAGCATAGGAGCTGATCAACTAGCTAAAATTTCTTTAAGCTGCATTTTGTGCAGTTCGAAGACTTTTCAGCACGAACCGGCAGCCTGTCTGTCCCAGACAGGTCGGTTCACGACGTAGATCCACTACAGTTACACAGACGTGTCTGCCTGCAAGAGAAAAGGTGAGTTAAGCGTCCCTTTCCGGCGGGGGGGTTCCCGGAGCTCCGTGGGGGACGTCTCACCGGTGGCGTTTTGCCGGCCCGGAGCCGTCCTCGGAAGGACAGGCGGCGCGGGTGTGTTTGCAGCGTGCGCGGCTTGGAAGCCCTCGGCCACGTGGTGCGGCGCGGGGGCTGGGGGGGGCTGGACGCGGCCACCCCAGGCGCGGCGCAGCAGGCAGGCAGCTTTGATCGGTTTCAAAGCTGCGGCACAGGGGAGTTTTTTTTCCGTTTTTGCGGTTTTTACGGGTTGTTGCGGCGCGGGGGCGGTCCCTACAGCGGCGCGGGCGCCACACGTAGGTTTTGCTGACAAAAAACGGCGAAATTAACATCGGTTCCGCATCTAGTAAAGCCTGAAAACCGTGGTGTACGTCTTAACAACTAACTCCTTTCCTGTGTTTTAACGGTAGTGTGGAGTAGATATAGTGCAAATTGCTAACACTATGGGGATACAGCAATCTGCTTTACAAAAGAGTATAACAAAACAACTCAAAGAAATACTAAGTTCAGGAAATGTTTTAATATCTAATAAAAAACTAGCCCGTTTTGCCAGCTGGCTGTCTGTTGAAATATCGGACCTTGAATTGCAAAATGTAAATTCGATTTCATTTTGGGATGAAATAGGGGATTTATTGACTTCAAAAGTAGAAAATGGAGATAAAACTGCCTCTGTATTCCTTCCGATATTCTTACAAATTCGGAAAGTTTTAATTCAGACAGAAAACAACAGACAGCAGCAGCAAAATGATTCAAGCTCACCTTCCCGTTCCAAAAATCCCTATAACCATAACCTGGAAAGCACCCTAGGGTCTCCCTTGAAAATGCAGCATACTCAGCACGGCTGTAACTGTGCTGAAACCCCAAATCCTCCCCAGTATCCCGGTTCTGACGATTTTTCTAAAATTATCAGCTCTCCTTCCTTGTTCCCTTCCCCTGCAGGCCACGAACACGTGGCCGTATCTGGACAGGTTGGGGTCCCAGATAGCACTGGACATGCGGTTCAGGGAGTGGGGGAGGGCCGATATGGTGACAGCCACGTGTCTCCTCCTTCATTCCCCAACCCCCTTTACCCTCTGGTCCCAGCCCCTAAGCCTGTCCCCTCCCATAACTCCTCCCTGCCCTCGGCTCCACCGCCCCCTCCCCCCTCCAAGACCCTGTCCTGCCTGGTACCTGGTGACCCCGCCCACAGGTGTTGCAATCCTGAATTCCACCACCCCTCCCCCTCTCCGGTTTCACATTCCTTCCCTCCAAGCTGCTGCAGGGTGGGGGAGGTCAATGTAGCCCCTGCTGGGTTCAGTGCCGGAGGGGGTGGGGGTGGGGAAGGATCAGCTCACAGCCCCTGGGGGATGGATGGTGCTCCCGTAGTGGGGGGGGGCGGGGAGCCTCCCGGGCCCGGTGGGGGGGGGATGCCCAAACCTGAAAGTCAGCACCAGGAGAAAGAGTATGTACCATCAGTTGCTCCTGTAGTTTATCTTGGTAAGAGAAACGGAAAAAGAAGTTATCAACCTTTGTCCTACCAAGATAAAAAAGAAATTTGTAAAGTGCAAAGAGAATTTGGTAGGAATAGTGAAATCTTTAAAGGCATAATGAGAGCCACTTTTAATTCAAACGAAATGGTTCCACACGATATCAAAGAGCTTTTCCGGTGTCTGTTAACCCCTTCCGAATATGATCTATGGGAAAGCCTATGGAAAAGATCTTTAAAAGTGCTTTTACAAGAGCTTTTAAAAAGCTCAGATAATGCAAAGGATGCTGATAATAATGATATCACATATGAACACCTATGTGGGGAGAAAGATTGGCATTGCCCTGAAAACCAAACTAGAGTACTATCTAAGTCTGTCTTAGATAAGATATGCAATGCTGCAGAAAAAGCCTTTAACCAATTACCAACAGTAGATACTAAAGGCAGTTATATTAACATTAAACAGTTTACCTCTGAGAGTTTCTTACAGTTTGTGGACCGCCTTCGTATGCAAGTAGAAAGACAAGTGTCTGATCCAGTATTACAAGCTGAATTAATTAAAGAAATGGCTCAGAGGAATGCTAATGAAACCTGCCGTAGGGTTATCCTTGGCCTTCCCCTGGAGCCAGCACCTAGCTTAGCACAGATGATTGAAGCCTGCGCCAGGAAAGCAGAACTGTTCAGTGGACACGAAAGAAATCCAGGACTGGCACACCCAAGAACCATGGCAGCTGTGACACCAGAAGCCAAGAAACAACCAGTGACACCAGAGCAACTGCAGCACATCATCTGCTTCCAGTGCAAGCAGCCAGGACACTTCGCCAGGGACTGTCCACACAACCAGAAACAGAAGAAAACCAACAAACAAAAAAACTAACTTTACAGCGCGTGCCCGCCATTAACACCATAGCGCGCTCGGCTATAAATACTGCGGGCTCCACACTGGCAAAAGACTCTCTCTTCATAAACAAAAAGGGGGAGGATGGGATAGAGGGTGTGGGGATGTATGTCAATGAAAATATCAAATGTTCAGTTAACAAGGTTTGGAAGCCACTAGGCCGTTTTAGGCTTGTGACTACCAGAGGTTTTCATTTCAGGTCACCTGATTGGACAGTCATAACAGTGGACTTACCTAACAGTACACAGGACGTGACGTTAAACCACATGAAACTGGACAGTGAGTACTTTGTTGTCGGTGACACAGCACACACACCCCTAGAGATTGAGGTGGTTCCCATGACCATCAAGGGAAGCATAACTAGCCTCATTCTCCTGGCACGATGTCCTCTACCACCATATTACCTGGCTGAGGGACAAATCCTTGCCCAGGCCATTCCTGTTCCACAGGAGGTCCCAGTAGATGGAAAATCACCTGAAGTCTACTGGGCAGAAGTGGTGGGTGAGGACAAGCCCTCTCTGGCATGCAACCTAACCCGTGGATCAGATCACCTCCATGTGGAGGGGGTACTGGACACGGGTGCTGATGTGACTATCATACCTGAAAGGATGTGGCCGTCACATTGGGAACTTCAGCCTGTGGCAGGCAGAATCCAGGGTGTAGGAGGGGTAAAATTGGCAAAAATATCAAAAAGCATCGTACAAATTGAGGGGCCGGATGGAAAATTGGCTAGCATCCGTCCATTTGTTACAGATTATAAATGCCCTCTATGGGGGAGAGACACCATGTCGCAGTGGGGGGTAAAATTAATTATCCCTAAAACTCCTCGGGATTTTTAGAAGCGGCCACTGTGGGGCGCCCTACCCAAAAGTTGAAATGGCTAGATGATACCCCAAAGTGGGTAGCACAGTGGCCCATGAGTAAGGAAAAGCTCAGGGCGCTTGAGGAGCTTGTGGAGGAACAATTGGCTAAAGGCCACATAGAAGAGACCACAAGTGCATGGAATTTCCCGATTTTTGTGGTAAAGAAACCAGGCAAAGACAAGTGGAGGCTGCTCCACGACCTCCGGGAAATAAACAAAGTAATTGAAGACATGGGGTCTCTCCAACCTGGAATGCCTTCTCCAACAATGCTTCCCAGAGATTGGCAATTGGCTGTTCTAGACATCAAGGATTGTTTCTTTCATATACCCCTACACCCAGAGGATGCCCCACGGTTTGCCTTCTCGGTTCCTACCATCAATCGAGAGGCCCCAATGAAGCGTTACCACTGGAAAGTTTTGCCCCAGGGATTAAAATGTAGTCCCTCCATCTGCCAGTGGCATGTGGCCTCATTGCTGTCCCAGGTGCGTGCCCAGAGAGGGGAGGCCATCATCCTTCATTACATGGATGATGTGCTAGTGTGTGCACCCGATAACTCTCTACTCCAGGACACACTTGACCTAGTGGTTAAAGTTTTAACCTCTGCTGGATTTGAATTGCAGGAGGACAAAGTCCAAAGGATGCCACCTTGGAAGTACCTGGGCCTGGAAATCACTGCACGGACCATTGTTCCACAGAAATTGGAAATTAATTGTAATCCAAAAACCTTAGCAGATCTCCATTCCCTGTGTGGGTCATTGAATTGGGTTAGGCCCTGGCTAGGCCTCACTAATGAGGACCTAGAACCTCTCTTCAATTTATTGAAAGGGGAGAGAGAGCTGCTTTCTCCCAGGGAACTGACCCCAGAGGCAAAGACTGCAATTGAAAAGGTACAAAAGACCTTAGGAGAGAGGCAAGCTCACCGTTACCAGCCCGAGCTGCCCTTCAAATTCATTATCCTAGGAAAACTGCCACACTTACACGGGTTAATATTCCAATGGATCAAGGAGCAGAGAGAGTCACTCTTAATCATAGAGTGGGTCTTCCTCTCCCACCAGAGATCCAAAACTATCACTAAGCCACAAGAGTTAATAGCACAGCTGATTCGGAAAGCAAGGATCAGACTGTATGAACTAGCTGGCTGTGACTTCACATGTATTCACCTCCCTGTTAAATTGTCTGAGGAGGGAAAGAACTCTCCTGACAAATTGACTAAAGAGATGTTTGAGCATTTGCTCCAGAGCAATGCCAGTCTCCAATTAGCCCTGGACAGCTACAGAGGACAAATATCAGTCCATGCCCCGTCTCACAAGCTGTTTAATGAGGAATTCCACCTCATTCCTCGTGAGAAGAGGAGTAGGAGACCACTCAAAGCTCTCACAGTGTTCACAGATGCATCTGGGGCATCCCACAAGTCGGTGATGACTTGGAGAGATCCTCAGACTCAGCATTGGGAAGCTGATGTTGAGTTTGTGGAAGGGTCACCCCAGGTAGCTGAACTGGCAGCAGTCGTGAGAGCCTTTGAAAAGTTCTCAGAGCCAATAAACTTGGTGACAGACTCAGCCTATGTAGCGGGGATAGTGTCCAGGGCGGAGCAGGCAGTGCTCAGAAACATCGAAAATGAGCAACTTTTCAGGTTGCTTTCCAAACTAATTTATTTGATTTCTCATAGAGAACATCCGTTCTATGTGATGCATGTGAGATCACACACAGATTTGCCAGGCGAAATTGCAGAAGGGAACCGTCAGGCAGACTCCCTTGCAACCCCAGCAGAACAAGCCACCCCAGCAGAACAAGCACGCCTTCCTGACATCTTCCAACAGGCAAAGCTGAGCCACCAGCAGTATCACCAGAATACACCAGGTCTAATGCGTCAGTTCCAGCTAACACGGAGTCAGGCTCGAGCCATTGTGGCCACCTGTCCCAACTGTCAGCTGCACACCATGCCCTCAATGGGCATGGGGGTAAACCCCCGAGGTCTTGGCAGTTGTGAGGTATGGCAAACAGACATCACACACATTCCTAGTTTTGGTCGCCTCAAATATGTGCATGTTAGCATTGACACATATTCAGGCGCAGTCTATGCCTCTGCCCATGCAGGAGAAAGGGCTATGCATGCCAAACAACACCTAGTGCAAGCCTTTTCAGTGTTGGGGATCCCTAAGGAAATCAAAACTGATCAGGGCGCAGCGTATAAGTCCAAGGAGTTCCTGGAATTCGTCCAGCAGTGGGGAGTGGAACATAAAACTGGCACCTCCCACTCCCCCACAGGCCAAGGTATAGTGGAGCGAGCCAATCAGACACTCAAGCAGGTTTTGGCTAAACAGAGCAGTTCAACTGTGTGGATGTCTCCACAGCAGAAGCTCTGCAAAGCCATGTTTACTATCAATTTCCTAAATTGTTCATTTGAAAACATGAGTCCACCTGTGGTACGTCACTTTAACAGTAGCAAACAATTCAAGTTATCCCAACATCCTCCAGTTTTGATTAGGGACCCAGAAACCTGGGAAATCAAAGGTCCCTATGAGCTTGTTACCTGGGGGCGTGGCTATGCGTGTGTATCCACTCCCTCAGGCCCTCGGTGGATTCCCCAAAAGTGGGTGAAACCGTTTGTTCCCAAACATCCTGCTCCAACTGAGGAGAACGAGGAACAAGTAGCAGTGGCTTCAAAAAGAAGACGCCGACGGAAAAAAGGAAAAGAAATCCTCATAGAAGGTGGCATTCCGGAAAATAGAGACTTTTAATAGGTTTTATAATGTTTGTTTTTCCTTCTAGAGAAAACCTTCTCTTCTCTCAGTCCCGTGATGAACCCCATCCAAGCTGTCTTCCTGCTAACACTAAACAGTCTAGCAGCTGCATGGATCGTCCCTCAGCCACGTCAGAACGTCTGGGTGACCCTGGCACAGACGCTCCAACAAGAAAACATATGTCTGTCCACAGCAGCAACAGCAAACCCTATGTCCACCTGCCTGGTAGGAATCCCATTGAAGGCTGGAGAATATTCAGCCAGTTTTGAAACACACTTGCCCAATGAAATTCCTGAGTCACACACCATTTCATCACACAAAAATCATAGGCAGCAAGCTGGAGTAAATAAAAACCCCATAGAAGAGCTGCTGCCAAGTTTGCCCAAAACAGCTCAAGAACCCCAAGAATTAGAACTGCTAGGTTCCTACCCAGCACAATATTGCATTCACTTTAGAATCTTCCCAAAACCTTCTAGCATAAAGGAATTTCACAACATAATGCAACATCGTGGGGAATTCACTGCCAAAAGGTGGTGCAATACTATAAGCCATATTGCAACTGATACCCCAACTTATTCAAGCCCCAAAAGCCTCCCAAAGGGATTGTTCTTAATTTGTGGAGACCGGGCGTGGGCAGGGATTCCTTCTCGGCTCTTAGGAGGGCCATGCACCTTCGGGCGGTTGTCCCTGTTGGCACCCAACGAAACCTTAATTAGCGATTGGACTCACAAAAACAAATCAGGTAATAAAATCCAAAAACGAAGTGCAGACAATATGGACCCAAACTGTAATTCTGAAATTTTCCATTGGGCCAAGTCCAAAAGAATTGCTGCATCCCTGTTTCTTCCGTGGGTTGCAGCAGCTAAAGCTCTAGGCGAATTGGGCCACCTAGAGTGTGGGGTTGTCAAACAGGCAAACTTAACATCCACCGCAATCAGCTCCCTCCTAGAAGACGAGGAAATCACCAGGCAGGCCACACTCCAAAATCGTGCTGCTATAGATTTTCTCTTGCTACTACACGGACATGAGTGCCAGGAATTTGAAGGACTTTGCTGTATGGACCTGAACTCGAGAGCTCCTAACATCCATGCTGCCCTCCGAAACATGAACAACTTAATCGGACAAGTAAAGCAAGAATCTGAAGATTGGTTCAATGGACTGTTCAAAGGCTGGGGACTCACAGGGTGGTGGACATCTATAGTCAAAACAATTGTGTTAATTTTTGTTATTCTTTTCCTTGTAATAATGGCATTCGGGATCCTACGTCACTTGGTTTTCAAGGCTATTCATAGCCTCATTCCCTCTACCTCAGTAGTCAATCACATAGAAATGAAAGACTTGAAACAATCTAACCCTCCCGCCAGCTACAAGTGGTGGGCAAAATCGTAATTTGAATGATACCAATATCCTTCTTTCAACTTTGTTAAACAAAAAACGGGGAGATGTTGCGTTCCCTAGATACATTGTAAATGGTACATCCCGTGACCCCTACTGTGCCCTGTATCTTGGTCCCTCTCCCTTCCTGGCCACACAGAGCTGGCTGGGATCCAATTTCTCCCCGCCCCCCCTTTCCAGACCCTAGAAAAGGTCAGGACCCGCTGACCTCACTCTCTTTCCCGCATTTTTTCCCCCACTCTTTCCCGCACTCTTTCCCGCATTTTTTCCCCCACTCTTTCCCGCACTCTTTCCCGCATTTTTCCCCCACTCTTTCCCGCACTCTTTCCCGCATTTTTTCCCCCACTCTTTCCCGCACTCTTTCCCGCACTTTTTTCCCCACTCTTTTCCCGTTCTCTCTTTTTTCCCCCCTCTCTTTTCCCTTCCCTTTTCACTCACTACCCACGAGAAATAAACCTGTAACTTTATCAGGGGAAAGAGCCTCTTTTGATATCTTATCTACGTCTTTGTGGCTAAGGCCCAGAGGAATATCATCCCAACACCTGAGCTAGACCGGTGGAAGGTGAAAGACTCTGTATCGGCCGGGAAAAAGCCGTAACAGAATTCGTATAATAATAAGTAGGAATATTTTGATTTTATAGCACTTGCTGTAATTTTTGTTCCTTTTTTTGCTTTTATTTTCTTTTCTTTCTGAGATTTATTTTATTTTATTTTATTTTATCTTATTTTATTTTAATTATTGCTATTTATTGCATCTGTTATGTCAGTGTTACATTGTCTCTCTAAACTAAGGAACTATTTTTCTGGGTTTTTTTTGTTTGGTTTGTTGGGGTTTTTTTCAGATCTTCACCAATGCTTTCTTCCCACTCTGTAGAAAACACCCACATCCTGTGAGTTTTATGAACATCACCTTTTAGAAGGAAGACCTGATGTTTTTCCTGTAGATTTTCAATAATGTGGCCACTGTTAGGAATAGCCCTCGTAAAGTATAAATAAAAGGTTATTTGTGGTAGTTTTATTTCTAAATGCTAATAGCATGGCATCAGCTCATAAATCATTAGTGATGAGCTCCTAATTATGTGCCAGCATCACAGTGGGATCCAACCTAATACCAGAAATTTACATATTCATGAATACACCCATATTCATGCATGGAAAAATGCAGAATACAGTAGAAATCAAATAGTCTTAGTTTTCTCCAAAATGTTATTTGGGTGAATTTCCTCCTCTCCTAACATGCTTCTTCCAGCTATTTACCTATGATATATATTCAGATTTCAAAAAGTTTTCTTTGGAGTTCAGTTTTAGACAGTACATAGTTTCAACTTGTCCAAAAGAATGTGTGTAGTCTGCAATGTTACAGGTAATGAATACCTCCTATAATTAGTGTCCACTTCATTTCTACTTGCTGACATGAATTTTGAGTTTAAAATATGGCTGGTGTATGTTTAGTCTAGAACTAATGGGCTATTATCTAAATTTTCTGTGATGTAAGTTGGAATTAATGTTTTTTAAAAATCTACTTTTCAGTGGATATTTACAGTTGTCTGGAAATGCGAAAGTTTGTTTTGGATAGTGTAGATACTTCAACAGATCAGCTATAAGGGATGACTTGTACCTGCAAGTGGTAAGAACTGGCAGGAAGAAGATGGGCTTTATTTGTTGTGTGTTTACAGAACCTCACCTTACAGGCCCTATAAAACATCAGCTTCATTGATGTGAAAGCAATCAGCCTTTCCCAGCCCTAAAAGAAAGTAATGTGAAAGTTTCTTTTCAGGTGAAATTATATTCTCCAGAATAAAACTTGAGGGAAACATTAAAACAAACACTTTTTTAATGTTTACTGCAGGTTCTCAGCCCTGAAGACTAGGAGGGTCTTTTCTTTTTTGCCCCTTTAGGAGCAATACTCTCTTATGTACACTACTCAGTCTTTGGATCCAAATGCAGTTCACCTGTAGATCTCTTTCAAATGAGTCACTTCCTATGTCTGTAGTAATTTTCACTTTTTCATTTAAAACTTTAGTTGAAAAAATGTGCTGACACCCTGTCTCCTAATGACTACAGTCTTTGCTTGGGACTTGGGGCTCTGCTGCAATTCAGACACCAGTGATAGCAATTTTTAATTGAGTATATCTATGACGAGTTATATGTTTTTCCACAGAAGCTATTATTCAAGGATCCCTAAGCAGTTATTGCAATTAAGGATTTCTAAGATTCATATCAAACCTGCACAGTATGTAATGATAATAAGAAAATCAGTATGTCTAGCACTGAGCAATCTCTATTTTAGAAAGTAATCACTTTTAAAAATTACTTGCCAAGAGATTCAGAATGCCTATTCTCTTCCCACCTTCTCCCCACACAATCCCAAAATCTGTATACCTGTTTTCTCCTCTCACAGTAGCACAGAATCCTTGCTGCCCCTCTGGCCAGATGCTGTTGGTCAGAGACAGGAGAAGCTCCTCCTGATGGCACATTTTTCCAGGCCAGCTGAATCCCTTCCTTGTTATTCAACAGACTCTCTAGCACAAGACTCAATATTGGGCCATGTGACAAGTCTGCCGAGGCATGAAATGAAAGTTCAATATCTAAGGGAAATTGCACGAGGAATTTGTTGAGTCATGCTTACCCAAAGTATGGCAGGGTGAAAATTGCCAAGTTGTTCTGCAACATTGGTGTGCATAGCCCAAAAATCTGTCTTTGACAGAGAGAAGTGTTTGGAGCTTTCATATCATGTGCTAGAAATTCAGTAGTGTTATATGGTAAGAAATAAAAAATTTGATTAAATAAAAAGTCTTTTCAGCTCTTAATTTGAAATGTGCTTCTTTGCTCTCACCTTCCTTAGACTACCACAGCAGTCTGATAGGACCTTCTTTTCCCTTCATCTATTCTAGTTTATGCTTGAAATGGCAGGCAGAGGCTTGCTCATCCTCTCAGCTAAGTATTTTTCCTGCCTGCAGAGTCCACAGTGGTGTGTCACAGAGGTTGTGCCTGTCCTTTGGTCATGGACACCTCTGGTTCTATCTGGAGGAGGCTGGAACATTGTCTGAAACCAGCAATGTTCCAACCCTCAGTAGTAGTTCATGATCTTCATCACAACAAAACAAGAAAAATTATCTGGTAAGGAAATATGAGGTGTTTTTCATTACCTGTGGTCCTAGAATGTTCTCATTTTAATCAAATCTACCTTTCACCATTTTTGTGACAAAAATACTAGCATGCATATTGAAGTGACAAATAAATAAGTATTATTAGATTAATTATCACTACATGCTCCTATTGTGTAGAAATGATACTGTTGCATAAATTAATATATTAAAACAATAGAGTCCCATTTTTAAATATTCTTAAGGTCACCTTTAGCTTTATTAAATTAAAACTTTTGACAGAAGGCAACCATAGTGGTAATATACTCACCAGATTACATAACCAAGTAGCCTTCTAGTGCAAGTGCAAGCAATTTATTTTCCTGTTTACATGATGCTGCCAGTGGAGTACAGCAGATGTTGAACTAAAACCAGCAGCATTGAGGCAGCATTGTACTATGCCAGGCTTACCTAGGGTTTTGCCCTGCTGATGCTCATTTTTGCTTATATAATTTAGAAGACTTTTTATAAACTACTTTTACAAAACCCACTTTTATTGGAGCAGTTTATTCTATGTTGAAATAATGTGTAACGTTAATATCTAGAAAACCTATTTTGCAAATAACTCTAATGAAGAATTTTCTAAAGAGTTCAGCTAAAAAAAGACACCCAGTATTCTTATTCTTCCAACTTATCCAAATACAGCTTTCTCATGCCTACTTCTATCCCAGTGATATCCCTGTGGCTTTTAATCCTCCATTCTGCTTTGTATATCACTGATCTTCTTAGACACCAGGGAAGTCTTTTAATGTACAGAAATCTCCAGAAATGGGATGTGGCAGCTCAATACTGCAAGGTCATTTAAAGTGTTTTCTCTGCTGACTTCCTATTTTCCTAGCTCATGACAGGGGAAATTACTTTGCAGGATAACCTTCCTTCTTGGTGCAGAAAGATTAAGAATCTTGTCATATATCAAATTGGGACTTTTTCGACATAATCAGAAATCCTTGAGGTTGAATAGTGCTCACAAAGAACAAGATACCCAAAACTAGGTTAAGAAAGGGGATAACACTTGCAAGGCATATTTTTAAGCAATGAAGTTTCCCAGTATCTATAAGAGAACTTGGAAGTCCCTGGTTTCAGATGCCTGACCTTAGGGCAGTGCTCATTCTCCCATTGTTTTCATCTGATTCTTTTCTGGGCCCTCAATTATTTTAAACACACTGGGCAAAATTTACCCCTGGCAAAATGCACCTCTCCCAGTGGAGTTCAACCAACTGATGAAAAATTCTTATATTAAAATGTCCTTAATTTCTTTAATTATTTTAGATTTTATTAATTTTTAGACATACATTTTCTAGTAATATGAGCCAGTAATATTCTCTTACTTTCTTAGGTCATGTCTACAATTTCTTCTTGTAAGAATATTTTTTTGCCTGCAGGAACATAGTTCTACTCTGGTCACAAATCAGCAAATTGTTCAACATCTGTGGAGATACTTACTGTCACATGAGATCTCCGAATTAATAACATTTCTAGAATATATGGGAGATTTATTTGAATGACTACACAAAGCTGTCTTGATTTGATTTTGGTGGTCCTAGTCTAAATGTAATGTTGTTGGGATTTTAAAAGTTAGGAAAAGCAAGTAAAGTTTATAAACACTGGAAGATAATTGAACAGTTGTGCTTTATTAAATTTGGACATTGCCTACGTTGAAATTAGAATGCAAATAATAAAATAAAATGTTACCCCAGAACATAAACCTAAAACAAAAAGGTTTGAAAGGAGCTCTGGAGATCCTGCTCAAAGCAAGCATAAGTTCAAAGTTGGACTGAGCTGCTGTAGGAATTTTCCAGTTGTGCTTTAAATACTCCAAATACAGTGATTCCATGTTGTCTCTGGGTTGTTACATTCCCACATGGAAAAATTATATACGTACAAGACTCTTATAGACAGTGCTTGTATAGGTTCATAATGGTCTCCATCACGTATTTTGTGTGTGGTTTTAGAAGCGTGTGCAATACTTAGTTTAATGACCCTCTTCCAATATTCAGCTCAATTTTTCTATCACTTTTCTATTCTTTTACACTATGTAAGATGTACCTAAACTCTCTTTTGTATACTTTGTTTTTCACTAGAAAGATAGACAATAAGTATTTCATAAAAAATCTTGATCCACCCTGAAGTTAATGGCAAAGACCCATATATTACAGTGAGATTAAGGTTCCAATGAAGATATATGTAAAATATGGTCTTTCTTGGATAACTGTAAATATGAAAATATCTTTGGTAATATAAAAATGGATATTTTCCTTACCACATTATTTACCTTTATTGCAATATTTGTACTATTTCTGACACTTCATGTAGGAAATTCCTCAAACACTCCATAAATTTAAGGAATGATTCTGGTAAATGCCCAGTTGTTGTTGGCTCCCAATGTAAGATGAAACATAGGACATATAGTACTATACAGTGCTAAATCTTTCTATTTATGCCCTGGACATCTCTTGATTCTGAAAACTTCTTGAAGTCAATGTATCACAGCTAGAGCATAATTTCAGACTTTTTTTTCCAGGTCAGTGACAAAAAAAGTCTTTCTTGAGTTTTAAGGAAGTTTTTAGCAAAATTTCAAGCACTTGGTTGAGATTTAAATGAAACATAAAGGAGTTAAGGAACATGAGAAAGAACTGTAAGGAATGACTGAATATTGCCATAGGTATAAGAAGAAAACAAGAAACATTTTGTGTGGAAATAGGGGGGAGTTGAGAAACTCGGGAGAAATCTGATCTAGAAAAGGTTGTTACATTTATATGGAAAAAATGTGATGCAATTTATATGCATTTTTTCCACTAACTACACTGTAAAGCAGCCACTATGGCCCCTGACCCATTTCTTGCTCAGGTCAGACAGCATCCTTACAAACAATTTCTAGCCACCTCTTAGAAATTAGAATTGGGCAAAGCTTTTAGAAAATTCAAGTGTTACTGGCCTGTTTGGGGGGATAGGATTGTGTATAGAGCTGGATATGATTGGTATGGAGGTTGTAGTAATTGCTTCAGTGAGACATAGACTAAGTCATAGAGTCAGAGAATCATGTGATCATTAAGGTTGAAAAACACCTCTAAGATCATTGGGTCCAACTGTTAACCTGGCACCATTGTATTCACCACAAAACCATATTCCCAACTGCCATATGCACACATCTTTCTATCAGCTCCAGGGATGGATTCCTCCACTTCCCAAGGCAGTCTATTTAAGTGCTTGACACCATTTCAGTAAAGAAATTTTTCCCTGTATCCAATCTAGTCCTTCCCCTGTGCAACTTAAGGACATTTCTTCTTGTCCTGTCACTTCTTATCTGGGAGAAGAAGCTGAACCCCACTGGGCTACAACCTCCTTTCAGGCAGTTGTAGAGGGAGATAAAGACCTCCTGAGCCTTTTTTTCTCCAGGAAAAATGCCCCAACTTCCTCATCCACTATTAGTAAACTTGCACTCCAGACCTTTCATTGCCCTTTTCTGGGCATCCCTCAGCATCTCAATATATTTACTAGCCACGATTAAGTTATTAGAAAAAATGTATCCTTACAGTGTTTTTTCCAATACATCCAATCTTTGCTCTCAACTTAAAGTCAACATAAAGTTTCTGATTACTCTTCAGCTTACTTGTGATTTGAACCTTCTCTACATCCACATCGTGAATTCCAGAATGGATGTCTTCCTCTGAAAACATAAAGTCTCTGCCTCAGTGTCATCCCTAGTTCTTTGCTTTTTACCACTGGCAGAGAAGAAGCAAAGCTAAATGGAGCACTGTGTTCCCAAGGCACCAAGGAGACATCTCTCATGTGACTTGGCTGTATATGAACAAGCTGTGTACTGGGTATTCCTCTGATAGAGGAGCAGATATAAAGAAGGGCCAGAGGGGACATGGAATAATGGAATTACTACAGTGGTACCTTTTCTTTTGTTTTTTGTTTTTGTGAGGTCCTGAACACCTACCACTACCAGAAAATTACAGTTAATGTGGGAAATTCACACTGCATAGCAGGAGAACAAGCTGTTGTTTAGTTTGATAGATGGAGCTGTGAAGATTACATTTTTTTAATCAGTTTCCCTGTTTGTAAACATAAAATATTCTGTTTTATAAGAATAGTTTTCTTGGCTAGAAATGAAAGGTCATGTGTCCCTCTTTTATTGTATTTAATAGCAGTGTGGGGATGCAGAGTTTAATGTGCATTATCTTATGACAGCTGGCATTGCTAATAGCCCATCAGTCGTCCTGTGGTGGTTTACTGAGGCTCTAATTGTTTGTAGCTGCGATGCTCATTCATTATATCTCTGCAACTGATGAGGATTAAATTCTCTGTCATATGCATTTATCTCCTCTGATAACATGTAATTCTGTCTTTTTCTATGCATTCCAAAGCACTCAAAATTTGGCCATGATTTTCAGAGGGAGTAAGCAGTTCTTGGTGGTTTCTGTCATGGTCCAGGCCTCAGTGGAAGTGAATTCTCCTAGACCAAGTGTATCTTTTCAGCAAGTGCTCACTCTTGGCTATTCCATGAAAACCTCACAATAAAGCATGACTGCAGAGATTTAATTAATTTACCTACTATATAAATGTCTAGAGCACAGCTTCATATATTTTGTGAGGGTCATGTGGATAAACACTCTAATTGTCCCTGACTAGACTTTTAGTCTTTGAAAGTGATTTTCACTGTCTTCAGTCAGGAAATTGTTATATGCAACAATTTCACTTTCAGAAGAAAAAGAAATAAATATCCTTCCACAAGCTTTCTTGATCATCAGGATCTCCAGGTCTCCTTTCTATTTTCCAATATTTAAGAACATTTCTTTATGAATCAGTAAAGATGTGTGACATTATAGGAAGACAAAAAGCTTTTGAAAACAGAAAATACTGTGACCAGAGCTCTAGTGCATGAGCAGCAGAAAAAAAAGATTGGTTTACTTTAAGTAGTATGTCCTAGACACTGGAAGAGTCACTTTTAATTTACACCTGTACAGATGAACAAATTACCTTACCCTGATACACATGAACTTAGACTCTGCCTTTTTAAGGAAAAATAAATGTTGGAAATGTTGCTATGTTTTTGGTGGTGCCTTTTCAGTCTCCAGTAGAGTGGAATCACAATCTATGGACTCAGTATTTGATTAGCATTTCCTCACTGTGCCTTGGATGGCAATCTCTTAAACTAAAATGTAGTATTAGCTAATATTCAAAAACACATGGTAACAACTTAGTCCTTTATGGTACAGTTATTTTGAAATTACTTTCAAAAATGTGCACCCCTGTAGCCTAGCTTTTAATTTGTATATTTTCTTAAGCACATAATAGTATAGACATCCCACTGTAAGACTGGCACCATTCATAAGTTGAGGGAATGAAAATTCAGTTTGTTTTTATTAATTCATGCAGGAGCAGCCCATGTCTGGTATGCAAAACCTACATTCACCAGTTTGTATTTAAACACTGAAAAAGAAATACATTCCATCTTTATTGCTACAGTTGCTTTAAATTAAAATTGCAAAGAAATACAATGCTAGGTAACATAAAGCTTCTTTCACTTCTCTTTAACAAAAAGTTTTATGAACATGCTGATATATTTTGTAAACATAATAAATTTTATCTAGTGAATCAGTGGGAAAACATAGCCCCAAGGCTCAACTCTTTTTTGATTCCAGTATCATCTGGAATGATACTGCTAATGTTATTTGCTAAAACTGTCATAAATGTAGGGAGGAGAAACCTTTTAGTAAGTGCTTGCAACAGTTTAACACTAATGGCATGGCATTTGCTCAAATGAGAACATTTTGGTAAATGCTTGCAGAGCAAAAGGCCGTGCATTTTCTTTACACAAATTAAAGATAGAGCAGCAAAGGTCATATATAAAACTTTACCAAATAACTCTCTGCATTGTTTTTACAGTTTGTTAAGAGTAGAGGCTCTAGTGTGCTTGTGACATGGAGACAGAGTGCTGGTTTGAATGTCTTTGTGAAAGCAAAGTATGAATGGAGCAAACCATGGAGTGAGAAGAGACAAGTTGTACAAAGACAATGACCTGGGAGAACCTTAAAGGTCTAAGATGACAAAGAACAACCCCAAAAGCTCATCAGTGGATATTGCAGGTTCCAGTGCTCATTGATTTTCCACCCTGGGCTTTGCCAGCTGTAATGTCACAGTCAGTCTAATGCTGAGGCTCTGGAAAAACTGCAGCCCATGTGGGGGATGTTCCCAAGGCTATATTTGAAAAGCAAAAGGAGGGGGGGAAAGGCAATGAAAAACTATTGCAATTTCTCTTGTTAATGGACAGTAGAGCTCTCAGTCATTTGTGATAAGAAAAACATTTTTCCTACTTCTATAAAATGTTCCTATGGTTCATAAAGACAAGAGTTGGACCTGAGTAACTTGGCAACAATCATGCAGTTGTCTTCAAGCAAAAGATAAGGTCAGACTTCCATAGATGTTTCCAAGCTGGTTCCTGTCAACATGTCTTCTGTATTAATTGGGTTGAGGCTAGAAGTCTCTTTGCTACAAATGTTTTAGAAACCTCATTATAAAGACTAGTCTAGATGTGCAGTTATGTTAATTTTTTCTCCATTTTTCATCTGTAGGATGAGTACATATTGAGAAAGAAAATATTTTAGGCATGGTATATAGAAATGCAAAATACTAGAAAAAGACTTTTTTCCAGACTATATTTTGCTAAACCTCTTTTTTTTTCCTTTTGTGTGATAAAACTGCTAAAAATATTTCATAGTTTTAAGTGTTTGGATTTTTTTCTTTTGATTTCTCTCAAAAACTGAGTTTTCTGCTAAGGGTTGTTTCTGCCCTCAACAGGGAAGCCTTGAACAGAGGTTTTCAACGGTGTCAATTGAAAGCATTCTGAAATGCACATTAAATATGCCAAGGTTGAATAGCAAAACTAGTATTTATGTTCCTAGTTATGTTATGTTTACCTTCTATTAAAAATTGCTAGCTTACACAAATTATAGTATACTATATTACAAGTAGATCAATCATGCCAGATAAAATTCAAACACCAGAGTTTTTCAGTTTGTTTGTAATTTGAAAGAAATCCTTAGTCCTTTGCTTTGCCATAAAGTAATTACTAGGAGCACTATAAGATATATTTTGTGTCAAAATAATCAGAATATAATATGTTTAACTCCTATAAATAGTCTGGTTGATAGATTGAATTTTATGTAAAATCTCTTGGCAGGACTATGTTTTCTTCAGCTTGGAAGTTGTTCTTGTATACTGTAGTGTCCCTAAAGTAATTTAGACAGTTTCATTTCTATCTCTAGGCCATTTTTAATTAATATTTGATATCTGAATTCATATTTTAAATTAATCCTTAATTTTGGTGTAACTCTGATACCTGAATTAATAAACTACAGGATTTGAAGTACTTTGTCAGATTAGTAGAATAATAAATATAACCACAATATTTACTGGTATACTCTTATGTAAAATTACAAATGGGGCGGGAGAAGGAATGTCATCCTATAATTATTTAAAAGAAAAAAATCGCCAAGGCCCAGAAAAACTGTGTAGTCAGTTGGAAATTAGTTTAAATATATAGGTGAATGTTGAAGGGGAAATATGCTATCAAGCAGCTTTAGTAGGTTATGCAATATCTTTTTAAAGAGAAACAGTTGAAGTCTTCTCATTTGAGATACATATAAAAGTTCAAGCTACAGAAAAATAAAAATTATACTGTAGGGAACAATTTCGGCATGGTAGAGAGACACAAAAAATGGTTTAAGAGATATTTTCCTTTCTCTGTATGCTCCTATGAAAATATTTCTCTAATATCAGAGTGTCTATCTGTGTGAAACAATGACAAAACAAGCTGTCCTCTTTCTTCTGTATAGGAGATGGAAGGAGAATGGAGAACTGGATAGTATAAAGAGAGAAATGGCTAGACTAGTTATAGATATAAAAATAGCAGTCATATTTGAATCTGCATATATTATATTGACAGGCACCACATACAAAAGAGACATTTTGGAATGTTACATCAGGAAGCAATCCTAGTCTTAACCACTGAAGAATAATCTCAAAGTTACTGTGATATTTCTTAGCCAAGATCCCTCCTGCTATGAATACAAGCAGAGAGAAAATGAAATAAAATTATGAACAAAATCCATGATACATGAACTGGATAAAAATGGCTTAGTAGGATAAGAAAAGTGTCTTACAATTTTTTCAATTCAAATTCTTCCCAAAATACAGTGCAGAAAATGACTTGTTGTATGTGTTTTCAGAGGGCAGAAATCTGTGATAAAATTAAGAGTTCACGCACAAAGGAGGTTTTGTCCTAGTCTATCTGAAACTATCCTCACCTCAACAGATATGTGAAGGAGCCATTAGAATCCCACTATCCTGTCTGTCAAGTATTTTGTTGTAAACCCCAAAAGGTTGAGACTGACTATCTCAACACCATCGTCTTTCTCTTTTTCTGCAGAATACAAAAGTCACCAAATAAATGAGCACAACTGACCGACTGGCTCATCATTAACAGACTTGTCACTGCTTCAGATGATATTTTGGGTAGTTAGAATCTGAAGGCCCGAGTCTCAGATCAAAGTAGTATGTAGGAAAAAACCAATCTAAAATTTACCTATTAGTGATTCCCTTCACACGGTGACTGATGGAAAGATAGAACAATATTATATTTTTAATGATTATCTATCTATCTATCTATCTATCTATCTATCTATCTATCTATCTATCTACCCATCTCTCTATCCACTGTCCCAAGTGGGGCTCTGAGCAATCTGATCTAGTGAAAGGTGACCTAGTCCATAGCAGGAGGATTGGAACTAGATGATCTTTAAGATCCCTTCCAACACAAGCCATTCTATGATTCTATAATATTATTGGAATTACCCACATGCTGCTTATCTCTCAAGTTCCATTTGAATGGAGAGACAATAATAAATAAGTAAATAAATGGTGTGCTGGAAAAGCATCTTTCAATTAACATTTCAAAATGCCTCAACATAAGTGAGTGAGTAATCTCATTTTTGTGTTACAGGTAAAGAGACCAAGGAGTAGAGATGTAGTTTAAAATATAAGGAATGCTTACAGCTAATAGTACCAGTGTATTTTTAATCATTTAGATGTCTTATTCCACTGAATATGCAATTAAATTTCTGACTCAAAGAATGGAGTAAATTAATGTATCCTGCCATATATTTTGAGTCAGTGGCAAAAATGAAAAAAGGATGCATCAAACTTGTCTAATCTTGCAGTGAGACCATATCCTATCCAGAATCCAGTATAAAATACCCATTGTCTTGTGTCTTATCCACAAAATTAGGGGAGTTTTAACATTTTATTCAGTTGAGCTGAGTCAGGTCATTCAGGTTTTAAATAACAATCAAGCATCTTTCAAAGAAAGTAGATGCCAGTGCTTACTAGTCAACTTGCATAAAGGAGCAGCAGAGCTCTTTGATTCTAAATAAAGTGAGAGAAAATTTAGAAAAGCTTGAGGAATAGCTGGTGTCATCTGATCAATTTTATAAAGAGATTTCAGAATATCGTTGAAAACCAGGAAAGAAGCCAATGGGGCAGAGTAGGAGAGAGAGGTCAAGAGAAATGGTTGTGAATGCTGGGTAACTGTCAGAAAAGAGGAAGGATGGAGGCTCAAATTGGAACCACTACCTTTAAAATGTCATTTAATAATAAGTTTATGGATTGGCTGTTTAAATTTACATTTGGCTTCAACTTCTAACACAAGCTTCTAGCCTGATTGCAATTTTTTTTAATGTTAAAAATATCTGATCTTAGGTTAATTTTAAAACCCAGATCAACCATTTCTGCATTTAAATAAAACATCCTCTGGAAAGAAAAAAGAAATATATCACCTTAAAATGAAAAGCAGATTGTAGATATTTCTCTGAACATGTGTTCTTTATTTTCTGCTGTCATTGACCACATTGGGGCTCCAGAGAAGTAATTTGCCTTTTGAAAATCATCTACTGCATCTGGGTGTTGGTTGCCATATCAAAATCTCTCTACCTGATGACTGCTGACATTGATCCACTCTAGCTGCTGACACAATGTTTAATTGTCTTTTCTGTGAGATTTCCACGTCTTTATATTGCTGCAAAAAGAGTAATAATAATTGTTCAAATGTCAAGTCCAGAGATATTTAAAATTCACTTTTTAAAATCTAAATTTTTTGGTTCATGCGTTTATGCACTGACTACTTACATGAAATGAAATAAAAGAATATTGAAAAATACTTTAAATTCAAGTCAAAGGAAAGAAAGCTGTATCTGATTGTCTTGTCCTTGAAAGAAACAGAGTGGAATAAGTAAAAATTCCAAAATACATTCATCATAGTTCAAGAATGGCGAAGATGGAATAGGTTGTATTGTTACCATAGGAAATGATCTTTCATGGTTCAAGTCAGGGTGAGTGGAACAGGCTCTTAAGGTGAGCATGCAGGGCTCATCCAGAAGCTGTACAGAGTGTAAGACAGTCATATCATACTGTCCCTTATGTATAGCTATTAAATTGTGCTCAACTTGTTCTACAGGTGATTCTTTTTATTCTGATTGGGCTGTGGTGCTATAGGAGACACAAGGGCTGTATCTTAAAATTATGTTTGCTCCAAAAAAGTCTATTTTCTCAGTCTTGTCCATCTGTTGATGGGACATCATCAGGCTAATTTATCTCCCCATTTCACTTTAGAGTGAAGCTAACTTTTGGGAGAACATATTTAGGCCAAAATTCATAGTCCAAGAAAGTCACAAATCACTTGTTGACATGATAAATACCACCAGATGAGAAGTCCTGATGATAAACAGAATACAAAACTAATGTCCTTACTGAGTCATGTCTAAGACTGAAGGGTCTGGTGTTTAATTTTAATGGCCATGGGAAGATACTAAGGAAGATGAAGAAAGGAGCAAATATACATGGTAGTACTCCATAGCAATTTTCTAACTGTCAGTTATTTCTTATCTGGGAATTCCTTCTTCAATATTATTTTCTTAATTATGGAGTCCCCAAATTATTTCTTTCCACAAACAAAAGAAGTTTTCCAATTAGCCTTACTATATAAGCTTTAGCACAATATAGGCTAATTGGCACATTAGTTCACCTAATGTAGTCTATAGAGAAAGAAAAGAATAAGGGAAGTGTAACATGTTTCAACCACACATTTTTCCTTTCCACCACAGGTATTTCTGTACTCTTTCAGTCTTATCTCGGGGTTATGAAATAAGTAGACTGCAAAGGAGCTCTGAAACTTTTTTGGTCCAACTTCCATAATAGATGCATCCTAATGCATGGAGACAGAAATACAATCCATAAGTTAGCTCCCAAATGACACAGAAGACCATTAGCAGTGACTAAATATTTCTTAAGGGCTCTTTTCTCTCACTCTGTATTGCAATAGTTAGCTAGACACTTAATCTCACCTTAAATAGTAAAGGGAAATAAAGTTGATATAAAGTGAATGTTCTAGTGGATTTTGCATTAGGTTGGCTATATCAAATGAGATCAAGACAGTAGGTATTCAGTCTTGAATTTGCTTGTATCTTTTTAGTACCTATTTTTTATTAGTAAAATATGCACGCTAAAAGAGCTTGTGATAAATGTGAACTGAAACTGCTGTTTGCTGCATGATTAATTAATTAATCCTTACATGATTAATTTTCTATGGTTCCATTTGTACACATAATTTGGGTGCCTGCTTTGGATAACTTGCTCAACAGTGTACTTGCAATTTCTCAGGCAATGTCTTCTTGAATGAAAAAGATTTCATTTAAGGTGAATGCTCTGGATCAGAGTTTATTCTGGGGTATGTCAATATACTGGCACATACCATATGGGATTATATACACCATATATGTCAACAACAGAACTGAAAAGAAGTTGTAACCCATATTAGCAAAAATCCAGGTCAGACATTGCTTTTTTTCTTATGGCGCCTGGGAAATATTCTTAAAGATATTTTTAGGTGAGAAATAATTCTCTCTGTAGTGATTTAAAGACAAACAAACATCTCCTTCCCCTCAGAAAATCACAAGTAACAAAACTGGAGGCAAAACCTACTTTCTAGATATATACAGTTAGACACAAAACATGAATCTTCTCGTGACAAAGAAACACATGCAGAATTACACACTAACAAAGGTTAACAGAACTCATTAATCAGAACTCATTCATTTATTAGTAAATTCATATTTATTTAAGGCAAACCTAAACTTTTATAAGTAGTGGGGGGAACCAATGATATGCAACCTCCTAGCCAAAATTATTTTGCAGATAGAATTATTCTGACTTTCCTGATAGTGCTAATGCAATTACTATGAAATGATGATAAGTTTTCTGTTCATTTCTGTTCATGTCAGTGTTTTAGTCAAGGTCTTAACTTAAAAAATGTTTAAATCTGTACGTTAATGGACTCAGTCCTTCATTTAAACTCCAAACAAAAGCTGGTTACTTTACAGGAAATTATAATAATGATAAAGTCATTTTACTAAGGGAAAAAGAAAAAACCTAAACTCCTGCGGAGAATAAGAACCCAGAGGAATTCTATGAATAATTTAAAGATCAATTAGCACTGTGCTGTTAGGAACTTTTACTAATTCTTTACAGACAGAATGTTTTTTTTTCTGTGCAGACAGCAATAATTTCTATATTATTTCTAAAAGACAACAAATGATTCTAGCTTTAAAGACATGGAGTCATATCATTAATCAGTTTGAGCTGTAAAACTAAGTTAAAGACTTGGCTGTTCAGCCAGTTTTTTACAGATTAATTTACTCAGAACAGTAATGATACCCAGATTTAAGAAAGAAAATCAGTGAATGGATGTATCTATGCATATATGTGATATCCAAGAATTATCTCTTACTAATGATACATTTCTGCTTAACAGATGGAAAGAGTGCAAGGCAATAGTCTTCACTCAAGTGAATTTATCTCCGAAAACACATGTATATATAAGGTGACAGACTGGATTTTTCTATCATTAAAATGCTGAATTTCTCTTTTGACAGATGCATGAAACACAATTCCTGTCTACCTGTACAGGTTGTACAAACCCTATGTAAGGGAAGGAGGAACTTGTTTTGCAAGAACTGGTAAGAACTGGATTCTTTTACTTCAAGAGTTTGGAACAATTATATGTACTCAGAATAATCCAGTGGCTCTGCCAAGAAGTTAATTCCCCTTTCCTTGAAGCAGCATATTCTGGTGATTAAGGAGTCAACAGGTGTGTGTCATTTAATATCAGGATGTTCAATTAGCTACAGAGGGGTGGCCCTTGAAAGTCCTACCACTAACTCAATCAAGAAGCATAAAAATCCAAAGCCATTTTCAAACCAGACTGTGTGTGTTAAATTGGAAGACATTATTAATGCAGAGATGTCATGTCTATGTTCTTAAGAGCAGCCTCCAGATTTAGTCCCAAGAGAGGTTTAGCTGAGGCCATGTGGCCAGCCTGCAGGCTGCCTGGTGAAAGATCCCATTTCTCCCTAGCCATTCCATGCCTCCTGGCCTGCTGGCACATGGAGCTGAGTGGTCTTGAGCCTCAGGTCTGCCCTCCACCAGACCGTACACACTGCATAGGGAGCCTGGACAATTATGTTTTGAACATTTGTCTAAATTCTGAGGCCTGCAGCTCATACTGCCAACCCATACAGATAAAAGCTATTTTGTGGATGGGATACACATTTCTTTCGAAAATATTAATACTGGCATGTTATAAGATGCATAATTAAGAGCTGCATACACTAAACTGTTTAAAAAGTGAAGGAGATCTTTCTCAGCTGTAAGTTTAGACTGAAATGTTTTATGGCCCTGAAATACTGACACAGTAGCAGAACTAGGAATAGAATCTCAGGGATTGATATCATATCGTCTTTATGTTTTTAATAGTTTCACAATAGAATTGCTTACCAGAAATACAGAAAAGACAGCATGGAGACTGTGTAGTACTGTAGAACGGTAGTTGCAAGTAGATAATCTTTTAGAGCTATGGTTAAGTATTTTTTAAGTCATGTTTCCCTTTTGGACTAGGGCAATTCCAGCCTGGTGAGATGACTCCTTTTGCTCCCAGTCTAGGACACCCAGGTGCATTTGTGACTTGGCTCTCTTTTCTCTATTCTGCTCTGACAGATGGGTACCTAAAAGCATAACCCTGCAGTGTCCACCTTTAGATTCCCTCAGATTTTTTTCTGAAGCTGTCTTCTAACTCCTTTTTCAGTCACAGTTATTTCACAGTTTTAGTAGCCATATATAAGATACATAGATTAAATTCTTGGTTGGGTATAAAACACTCATGTATTTTTTAATGCAAAGACGAAAAATTTTGTCACCTTCATTTTTGCCACTTTTAGATTTTCAATGTGATGTATCCATATCCAAAGTATTTGTTAGCACTTTGGAAAAGAGTTTTAACCTCGTGACTAAATGAAAAGTATTTAATTTGAAATTTATGCTGTTCATTATCTCCCATCCTCATTAACATTTGTCAAATTCCCTTACTGCAGGAGGCCAGTAATTTGTCATTTCTCTTCCTGGAAAGACATTAGCACAAAAAAATGCAACATTTTTTTTTCTCAAGAACAGCACAAAAGAGAAATTTAGTAATTTCCCACATTAATAAAAATATGTAGAAACACTAACATAACTAATAGGTAAGAAGTCTGTGAGCACTGATCAATATAGAATATACAGTATTTAATTACATTCATGGGATTAAGGCTTAATTAAAATATTAAAAATTGAAATTGTTATGAGAAATTTTAAGCAATGTGTTCAAGATGAAATTTCAGATATTGGCAAAGGTATTTGAAATTTCTGCTAATCTCATGTTCCTGTGGATTTTTATTCCTTTTAAATATATAGGAAGAAATCTGAATTGCAAGCGAATCTTGAGTAATTAAAATAGTGTGTCACCACAGTTCACCCCAAAGTGAACTTTACATTGTATTAAAAGTAAAGGTCAACATTTTGTTGCTTGAGAACATGAATAATTTATTTGAAACATTAAAGGAAGATTAACTAAATGTAGGTCTTACTTTTGCCTATTTCCTAGTCCGAAGTTCTTTTATTTTGCCAAGAATAATACTTTAACTTACTTTTTTACTGTTCACATCCAATGTATAGCTATTCTTTTTCTCAGCTGCATGTTTATAATGCATCTACTTTTATAAGTTTATATATCTTATATCTCTATTTATGTAGCTTATATTTCTGTGCCAAGACTTAGTTCCTCGTATCCATATTTGAAGGGTTAAAATAACCAAGGGGTGTTCAGATTTTGATGCATGATTGATAAGGATATTTAGTTCTATACCTCTATACAGACCACAGAATCAAGAATATCTTACTTACTTAAGAATGTAAGTACATGTTAAAATTACTAAAAATCAAAGCAGATACTAGCTATTTATTTACAATAAGTAACCCAATATTGCAATTATGGCAGGCATTCTATGTACTAGCAAGGCAAATAAGCCAATATAAGGTAGCACTTGTCTGTGAACAGCTGAGGCTCTAATTTGTTTCTTCTTTTCTATAAGGAAAATATTGTTTCAAATTTCTAAATTTGGTGAAAAAGGGGGAAAAATCAAATTTAGCAGTGCTTAACATGATAGCCTAGATTAAAAAATGTACTGAAATATCTATTTTATTATGGATATTGGCAAAGGTGCTTTCCCTAAAGACAAATTGTAATTCTGAGAGAAAGAGGTGTTAATTGTCTATAATCCACAAGCTCAAGACCTATACAAATATTTACCAATCAGGAAATAACCATGGCAGGAGATACTTTTTCTGTAATTTACCTGACAATCTCATGCTACTTACAATTATCTTTAACTTCTCTTTACAAAGGAATCGTACTGGTACATGTGGTAAGGAAATGTTGTTCTCTTTACACCTAGAAACTAGCTGTGACTGAAAAAAAATAATTCTGGCTTCCAGTTATGTGAATCCACTTTGAATAGAAACAGACCTATGTAAAAAAGCCAAAATGATGATTATTAAACATTATTTGCAGTGCTTTCGTCATGAATGCATAAAAGGGAAAGCACAATCTCTAAGTTCTTATTAAAATACACTATTTGAGAGGAGGCTCTTTGTTTTCTGTTTTTTAATGCTAAAAAAAGAGCTGGTTTAGGCTACCTTTATTCTAATAATAACTTTAATTTGAACTTTAAAAATGTAATTTTTTTTAGACAAGGCAAATGCTTTGGTAGGAAAATGGCCTTGCTTGATATAACACAAAATAATTTTAAAATAATGTATATAACTTTTTTTCACATATAATTATGCTATTCATACTCTAAGTGTGAATAGTATTATGACTTAAATCTTACTGCACATTCAATCCTAGGGTTTTAACTTCATCTGAACTTGTCGAAGCCTGAATTTATTTAATTATTTTATTTTATTGATAAATTTTTTATCAGTAAAAAAGTCTTAAAACCTTTTGTTGTGAAACATTGCTGGAGTAGTTCAGAAGCTATCAATACTAATGTATAAGAATTTTTGTGTAGTATTGAATTCTACTACTCTGAGCAAAGGACTGACTTGTATTATGAGGATAGACAACAGATGCAAGAGAAATGTCTGTTTAAAGTGAACGTTAACACTAAAGATTCAAATCAATGACAGGGACAATTGCACATCTTATTGATAATTCAGGTAGTGTCTTATTTTTTGGGAAAGCATATACGTCAAAGTGTATATGAGAAGTCTCTCATCTTTTACAGGTCATATTTGAATGAATTGTTCACAATTGCATTATATTTCATGTATTTTTGCTTTCTGAAGCAGTTTATTGCATCCTTGGTCAGCAATTCTGAGCATGATAAATGCTGTATAAATAAATCCAGTGCAATGACATCTGACAGATGTTGTAGTCCTCCTATAGATAACCTTTGGTTGAGACATCATATTTGCTGTCTCAGAAGAACTAATTCTATTTCGATCTTTATTATTAGATTTATTTAGATCAGTAATATTATATGATTAAAGTAACAAAAGAAGAAATATATTTTGCTAATAATTTGCTTGTTTTCTGTAAGTACATTGGATTTTGGCCCAGTTTTTGGCTATGGTAGGAGAAGATTTGGAATTTTTTGTCAAAATTACTGCTAAGGATATTTTTGGCAACATTGCAAGATACACTAAATCAGTTGGACCTGGGAAGATTTAAAGCTGTAGCTTGTACAGTTGTGCCTACTAGTGTGACAAAACAGCAACGTGACAATCCTTAAAAAAAAAAAACAACAAAAGAACAAACACCTAAAGCCCCCAAATAAACAACTAATCAAGAGAATATGTAAAAGTATTTAACATTTCCAGTTACCCCTTATATACACTGTTTCAAATTCTAACTAATAACAGTAAAAACCTAGTGAGATGTGATTTTAATGGAACAATTTTCCCAGCCATACCCTGCACCTGGCTGCAACTTCTTGTCACTTCACAGCCTTGAATAGCTCCATGCTCTTCAGTGCTGATCCTGCACAAGCTGAAAGCAGCATCAATTTTCGCATAGATTGTGACAGAAACGCCATTAAGTCCTTACACTGTGATGGGCAGGCGTGCCTTGAATGAAATTTGTTATGGAAAACTTAACAGCCACCTCATGGCTGATTAAGGAACAACAGCATCATCCATTTATTTGCTGAAAGATACTAGTGCTGACAAAAATCCTTGAGGTGGGTTTACATCAGGCATATCGGACTTCCTTTAAGTATATATCCTATTTCCTGGAAAAAAAAGTAGGACCACTGAACTAGTAAATATGAAATACTGAGGAACGTCCTCTGACAGGAAAGCTCAAGGACAGTCAGTCAGAAAGCTCAGCAATCTCTTCTGTCTGAAACATGTTCTCATTGGGCAAAATAATGGAATTATCAGAACTTTCTCCCTGGCTAAGGATCACATTATGCTGTGAAGAGGAAACCTTAGGAACAGAATCATGTGCAATAAATTTCAAAAACGTGGTTCTGATCAGGATGAAAGGACAAAATAGCCTCCAAGTCAGACAGTGACAAGACAGGATCTGAACTAGGTGGACTTTCAGTCTGGTCCAGAACAGTGTCTTCTGCAGTCTCATGAAAGCAAAAAAAGTTTTGTACTTCGGACTTTTGTAGAAAAAGAAGATGCAGAAAAATGTTGCTAGCCAGAGGAATGCCCTTGGGAATCTGCTTCCACAAATATGTGCCCTTTTGCCTTCCATATAGCACAGAGCTGCTGAGTTTTGCAGCTTGGGATTGCTCAGCAATTTGATGGGCTTGCCATAGACATGGCATGCCATTTTCATTCCCAGAGAGCAGGAAACTCTCTTTTCAGTGGTACAGTACAGGAGACCTGAGCACTGGTAGGCATGCACATCCTTAGTGCTGTCTCCATATCCAGAAATGTATTATTTCACCCCACATAGTCTTACAAACAGTCTTAATTGATACTGATGGCTTGTAAATAATGGTACACCATGTGCTTGCCTCTCTTTCCTGGGTTGTATTCATGTATTTATGGAGTGGTGGTTGTCTTTTGTGAGTGAAAAATGTAAGGAATAAAATACACATAAATAATATGTACTTTCTTTAATTTCAACATAAGAAGTGGCAGACTGCTTTCCAAGGATGCTGAGACTGAGTAATTTAAATGCCAAGTAGCAAAAGTTGTCAAGAACATTTCATACATGTTGACTGGCTTTGAATTGTAGTGTTTCATCTAATTTGTTTCATTACATAACAGCTTTATCTCTTATTTTTCACCTCTCTTGCACTTTATCATTCACTATCTAAATTTTTTCCATAGGAGCTTTGGTCAAGGTGAGATATTAGTGCTGGAAAAAATTAGAAAAAGGTCAGCAAAAATATCAGTCTTTAAAACCTGTTTTTATTGTATACTTCCTGAAATGGAATGATGTTTTCTTGTTAAACTTTGCTAATTTAACAAAGACTTGTCTTCACAGAAAGTAAGTTTTATGACTCATAATATCAGACTTTCTGAGCACAGACCTTAGATCAATGGAAAATCTAACAAACAACAGCATATTTCTCGAAAGTCGATAAATTGCCCATTAAATGTTTTAGTTTTGATGGAAAAGTAAGTGTTTGATGTTTCCTTGTCTTCCTAGGAAGACATTCACTTCTGCTGCATTTTCTCCTTCACCAAAGAGGAAAATGTGTTCAAGTAATATGTCAGAGTTGCAGCCCTTTATTGTTAATTCGCTTTATGTTCAGGAAACATCTTCGACTTGCTTTATTTCAAAATTGTCCTTTATGTATGTGAGGCCTGAACGCCTCTTCCTGAAAGAGATAAAAATGTAAAGTCTGATACCCTCCACTGTCCGAAATGGAGCACTAAAATAAACAGCTCTTAGATATAAGTCTGGTGTTGCCAAGTCTAGTGTAAATTTCATGATTTAACAACATGAAAAGCATCTTTCTTTAAATTTTATTGTAAACTAAGAGCTAAATCATAATTTCTTCTTATTTATCTTCAGTGTTCTATCTTTTCTGATCTCTAGATTCGCATTTTTAACATTTATCTATGAATGTGTAGGGGCTTTTTTCCCTTACAACAATACTATTCTTCTCTCTGTAAATGTTGACAAATTTCCCATCTGACTCTGTATGGAAATGTATACACCTTACATGCTGGGTAATAGAGAATGACAAAGCAGCAGTGAAAAGGCTCTACCAAAGACAGTTGTCATCAAACTATATCCCTGCAGAACATTGCTGTGAGTTTCAAAGCTGTCATATTGTTTATCACTGTAAGAAAGTCATCTTCCCTGTCGTCTTGGAAAAGCTGAATCAGAGTAAGGAGAACAAGGACAAGAGGATACAAATATATGAGGAAAACATTTCTCATACAGTTTCCCGTGGTTTTTCTTTCGTCACAATCACATTGCTCGCAGTTGCTTAAAAAAAAAAAAAATTATCTTGCCAATAAGCAATTTCCTAGACTAAATGTCTCTTATCTTCCTGGAAACATATAATCAGCAATAATTTCAATATTTACATTCCCTCCAGATAACTCTTGTCCCTGCCCTGCTCATATCACATGCAAGGATATTTCTAGTTTGTTGGGTTTTTTTTAAAGTTAATTGATATTCTTTCTTTTTACATAATTTGTGAAGGTTAGAGTCATAATTGCTAGTTTCAGTCCTCTTTTTTCCCTGGAAGACAAGCAAAGCAAGAGGTATATTTCGAATATCAGCACTTTAGCTGGTGATCCTGCTAGTGCACTCTGCTTCCTCCCCGTGCTACCAAGTGACCACCTCTCCAGTCACAAACAGGTGTCTCTGTAGGAAGGTCTGCAATGGCCAAACCTACAATTTCCATTAAGTGATGTCCCAGAAACAGTATGTGCATGTGAACATATTCATGGTGGTGGGTATACAGCTTTGGGTCTGTTGCCTTTTAACAGGAATTATGTCTTGGTTTAGAGAACAAAATTTGGACTTTTAATGAATAAAGGCTCTCTTTTATGTTATATAATCATTCTAAATCTTCATTCTCAAAGAATGTTTGTACTTTTTTTTTTACAAAGATCAAGCCAATAAACAGATTAAATTAGAACTCCCTCCAATGAGCTCTTGGTTGATTTGCGATTAGTGCATGTCACACTTCAGTAATGTCAGTTCAAACCTTTTAGTCTAATTAGGAGAAGATAATAAGATATGACATTTTTTAATACGGTGTGGTTTACGTTTCCTGCAATGAGGCATGTTTGACACTGAGCATGACAATGAAAAAGCATCTAGTATTAAAGTAATAGAAAAGTAAAATAAACAATATATAAAAAGCAGTCTTACATAATCAAAATAATGCTGCAAATTAAATAATATAATATTTTGGCTAATGTATCATACTCTAATATAATATGACATGCCAGTAGTGTTAATGCTTAATATGAAATGACGTGATGTCTAATACAGAAGAAAAACAAGTTTTAAAATGTTGGAATTTCCTGTGCAACAGAAAATTTGACTGCTGTCTGGCTCTAAAGACAGAAGAATGGTGAGGGTGTGAAGAAAAACTGAAAAATAGAAGGAGGGGAAAGTATGAAGGAAAAGACAAGGTGGTGTGGATTATGTTTTGGGATTAGTGAGATTCATCTCCACCAGAAATTTATAACCTTGGGTGACATCTTCCTGTGTTGACTTCTCTCCTGGCCTGAGCACAGGCTGGAGCTCAGTGCCAGCCTGGTGCTGCAAGAGGCAGGAGCAAGGACCATGAACTGGCTCAGGGACATGTGGTGCCTGCACAGTGAAAATGCCCCAGAGGGTAAAAAAAATTACAACCTACCCTGATACAAATACTTCTGTGCTCATTGTTATAACCTACTGAGAGCTCAGATTAGGGGTTGTGTAAATGAGGTCAAACAAACAAATTTAAAAAAAGGAAATTATTCTAATTTCTGTCAGACAACTATCTTTATTGATACGGTAGAAAAACAGATTAAAAAATGTTTATTGCAAGACCCAGGACTAGCAAGATAAATTTTGATAATCAGTTTGGAAATTCATCTCTAGAGATATGCATATTAATGATGTACAACATAAGGGAAATTCTAGTTTAAAATGAAGGAGGAGATGCTACTTAACACAATATTCTGATCAATGAAAAGAGGGATCCACGGACAGGTATGCTTTTCATATGTTTGCTCAGTTGAACATTTTCCCTATTCACAGTGATGTTTGTCTGGAAATAAGATGTTCAAGGTCTCTACTGTTGTTAGGCTCAGTTTAAAAATGAGGAATTCAAATTTACTGCCTAAATCATCACTTAGGCTTGTTACATTTTTTTTTTCAATTCACTTATACTAAATTGAGATGGCCTGCCATTTCTGCAATATGTAACTCAAGGACTTATATGCCACCCACAGGAAATCAAAATTTAAATTTATTCTTCTTTTTGGTTTTGGAGGGTCTTTTTGGGTTTGTTTTGGGGTTTTTTTGGTTTGTTTGGGTTTGGGTTTTTTTTAGATACAATTAGTATTTATTCCAGTATCTTCAGTTTTAGTCTGCTCCATTACCATATAAATTTAAGAGCAGGCAGTGCAGCACTTTGTTGTGGTAGATCTGGAACATTTTGAATAATATTGCATTTTCCAACATCCTGTCTGGCTGCCATTTTGGAATTCTGAAGAGTCTAGGGAAAAATTGAGAATTATAAAGATATTTAATATTAGGCTGAATTTTAGAGATATCGTAGATCCATCAGGATGAAGCTGGCATTCCGTGTCTCAAATTAGCAGAAAAATTTTCCCTTTAATCTGATATATGTATAGTCACAAGTCTCTAGGTTATGTATAAGTGAATTTTGAAAAATTCAACATTAAAAAAATCCTATTTATTTAACAAACTATTTAACTATGTGATCAAAAGATAATCAAAAGGGAAAGACAAGGCCACAATTTCTGGATATTAAGGATTTTTTTCTCTCTTACCAACAATATCTGTTTTCACCCCACAACATCAAGATCTGGTATAATCAGCTGATGTTCATTTGAAGGAAATGGGCTTATATAAAAGTTGAATTTCATCCAATAGTATCTTTTTTGATTGTATTTTTGAACTTGATTAAAATACAACTGATCAGGACCTTAATTATGTTTGTCATATGTCAAAAAAAGAAGTAAGAGCATTCTTACATATGTTGTCTTTTAAATTGCAGTTGTTAGAATCTAAAAAAGTATCAAGATTAAAATAACTGTTTTTATTCACAAAACTATAGATTGTGAATAAAATTCTGGTGGAAATATTTTAACAATATATTTATATTAATATTATAAACTATTAAGCGCCTAATTTGTAAAGCAGTGCTTGTTCATCAATTATTAGGCTTTGTGGATTTTTGTTAATGCATCAGGAACAAAGAAATTAATAATAATAACAACAAGAATTGAACAAGAATTATATAACAGCAACACTACTGTGAGAAATAATATAAAACTGTATATTTAGGAGGTATACATTTGTCATGCAGTTAAGCTTGCTTGCATAGTGACCATTAAATATTTCTAATTTACTGGGGTTCATTGTAACTAGTTTGGCTCAAAGAGGCAGGAAATCTCTGTCTCAGAGAATGGAAAATTATATATATGGTTGACAGTGTTTAATAGCTTATTTTCTGCATAGGCCTTCATTTACTGGAAGATGTGGGCAGTATTACAAATTACGAGGCCCATAGAATATAATTCAGAGGAAGATAATTCCCTGCTTTTGTGTTTCTTCCAATTGGTCCTCTCTATTTTTCCAAGGAGGTGAAGATTTACAACACATTTAGACTTCAGAATCATTATTACCTGTCTCTGCATAACATTTGACTAAGAAAGTCCTTGCAGGCTTATTATTAAAATGAAGTCTTCCTTCATGGATTCTAATTTTTTTCTGATTTTGTTATAGTTACAGATTCAAGCATGCTAATTTTCTTTAGCTTTCTTAGGAATACATTAGAAGCAAAATATTATTTAAAAAAATTAATAATATGAATTTTGTAATTGATATTCTTCAGTCAAAAATGCTTTAGAAGGCAGAAATTTATGACATTTTCATTTGTTTAATTTTATTTATACCCAGAACTGTCTTAAGACTTTATTAAAAAAAAATCAGCTTAAACCATTGCACACAATTATAAATTCTTTAGAGCAGAGGAGTTATAGGTTATGTGCTTAATAATATGACAAATATTCCAAGTAATGTATAGCATGGTTTATTTTGTCTCATATTTATTCAGATTATTTAGGTTGTTAATCTCATGCATGCAGGAAATAAATCTTCTCCTTGGGATTCTGTTACTCCTACTCCGTGTATTCTTTTTGAATAGCATCTAATTCTGCATTCAAAGTAGTAACTTATTATTGCCTACATGCACAGATTTTCATAATCTGTATTGGCTGAATTTTAGTAAAACAGAACATTTCCCTTTCAGTATGAAAATTTTGTTCTATACCGCTGTAGTTTTCTTACCTGCTTTTTCTAAATCTCTTTTAAAGAGCTTTCATTTTGGTATAAATTCGGAAATTCGGGGTCTATTCCTTATGATTCCATGGAATTTTGTGGAAGTAATTCCTTTCCAGTTTCTATAGGTTTGACTCCTAGCAGTAGTAGGTGAAATCATGCTGTGGTGACTTTCCATAGCTGTTAATGGCAGCCTTTTCATGGAAGCTTCTATAGCTGAGTCACTCTCATGGTGGATGCTTTTTTATTGTCTCAAGCTTCTGCATTGCTCTGTTAGGTTTATTTTCTTCTAACACAGCCCTGCAATGTCAGTATTACCAAGAAATTCTGTAGAAAATACATTCAGCATTCTATTTCTTTTATACACATCTGTCTATACATATAAATACAGTTATATAAATATAAAGAGATAAAATAGATATAAATAAATATATAGATATAGATATAAATAATACATAAATAGATATGAATACAGTTATAAAAGTCTTCAGTATGATATTGTGAGTTAAAAATTGCAAAAATAATTTCTGAGGCAAAATGTTACATTAAGAGCATTCTTTATTAAGATTTAATAGGTTTAACAAAAATTAGATAGACGAGCTGTTAAACTGATATCCTTTCTGTTAGGATATTATAAAAGGAAGATCATATTCAAAAAAATAAGTTTTTAAAATAAATGTAGTAGCTCAATTCGTAAATTGTTCATCTTCATAAACATTTTTTGTGAAAGAACCTTGCTAAACCTGATGTGATGTTTCTCCCTCAAAAAAAGGGACTGTTAAGCTCTGGGGGAGAATTGAATGAAATGGTCCATAGAGACTTCAACCGAAGGAAAGGCAGAAGCATTCAGTAGCTCATGGATATTCAGAATGAACTAAAATCTCCATCAGGTTTGGGTCTGCCCTGTGAAGAAAGTCGGGTTATTCTAGATATCAAAAAGCATTGCAGAAGTCCCAAGAAGAGCACTGCATAAAGAGTTGCCCAAACTAGGAAGTTATAGATAGAAGGATTTTGGTGAAATTGAAGTTGCCAGAATGTGTGAAAAAAAGAGAAATAGTGATTGTACTACTGAAAAAAAACAAGCTAAAATATATTTCGTTTCCAATAGCGTAGGAGCAACGGTGGGCACGACGGTCGGGACTGACAGAGAGGAGAGATCGCCAAAGCCAGGTCTTGGAACCTGTGGTTTATTGCAAAGGCAGTGGGTGAAAGGGGCTTGGAGCTGCCAGCCACAGCTTGGAGCAGGTCTGTGAGAACAGGAGAGCAAGAGTATGGAGAAGTCTGAGAAAGTAAGAGTAAAGAGTTAAGAGAGTAAGAGGTAAGAGAGTGAGGTTCCCGTTACAATACAATAAATCTTCTTCTGTGTTGAAAATTCTTATTCTCCCTAACCAGTCTAATACAAGATACAAATCCTATAGCATTTACATACAGCCTATAAGAATCATTACATTACCATACTGTGTTACACTTTAAACCCTAAAAACTACTCTTTGGACCCCCTTTACCAAGCTAGTAGGGTCTCCTCTGCCCTTTGGACCTGTCTGCAAGCAGAGGGAATTGTTCAATCAAGAGGAGATTACTTTCAGCTGGCTATACTATTGTTTTCTAGTTGTTTAGTAACTAAGGTTTGGTATCTCAAAGATGGTGTTCATTTCAATCTCGCTTATAGTTTCCATAGTCTCAAAATCTTTTGCCAGGCAATCATATTTATAAGGTTTTCCTGTTTCATCTTCCTCAACACAATAGTACTCAGTCAAGAAGGCATCTAGTTCTATGTCTTATGTCCCCTTATCAAGATGTATTGGAATGATCAAGTTTCAGTTATTAAAATGATTGTGTATGAAGAAGTATTGCTTTCACAGAACAGAAAATTACTACATTACAATAGAAATCTATGGTTTCAAATTTAAATATCAGTGATGTCGCTGTGTTTAAACTGGTCTGAACAAGCACTGTCACTTTGATTTGGACATCTGATTTCCTCAGGAATCTATGCTGTGTGCTCATGCTGTGTTTAAGAGCACCACGTCTGCATGCTGCTTTCTGCTTGCTGTGATTTTTTTAGATATTGCAGAATATATGGACTGGTTGATGTAAGAGACAAAGCTGCCCTCCATTCTCTGTGAAAACTGCTGTTTCCTAAACTGTGAAAAAATGTTTGTAATTGACTTGTAATAAGTTGTTTCTAAAACAGAGAAGCTTGTTTCAGCTCTGGTCATTTGAAGCTATGGCTCTTGTTTCATATCTCTCTGTATCTAAACCATCTGCTGTGCTTTTTTACAGCCCTCAAAGACTCAAAATATTTCATTTGGTCCAAATAATGACTTTGGGATCTTTGGGATGGGTGTAAATGCTTTAAAATCTGGGTTTATATCACTTTGTATAATTATAGAAGTCCAGTCAGGTATATTTGATCTCTTTACTTCCTGTTTAATTGTGGTGTAGTAAAAGTTAAAAAAATTGAAAAGAGAGAGAAAAAAAGTTGTCTGGAAACACAATTTTATTTTCTATAGCATCTACCTTACGTTTTAAAGAATTAAAATGGAAGAGGCATAATATCTTTCAAGGTTGCTTCAGGTGATAACAAATCTGTATTCTGATACCTAGCAATTGGTAATCAGCAGTAATTACTTTCATTACAGCAAAATCTGTGTAGATGGCATGCGTAGTTGAAATTCAGCAGGAAAGATGACAGGGAAAGTGAGTTAAAATGCAATAACTTTTAGACTATGCCTATGACAATTAGTTTGGGTGGATAAATATGATGGAAACTGGAAGAGACAATACTTCTGAAGAAGAAGAAAATACAACATTGTATACAGGCACAATAATGTGAGAACACCCACAGAAGAGGGAAAGGGGGTAAGAAGGAGTGACAAAACAATAATTGGAGAAGAAATATTGAAACTATAGTGGGAAATTAGGTCAGATATAAGGAAGGAAAAGATTAAATAAAGAGGAAGGAAATATGGTTTATCTTAGTTCCCTCATATAAATAATTCTCAGTAAGGGCTCCCTAAAATCAGTACCCACTGCCAATGCTGCAATGGGTACTGCAGACCCAGAATTCTTTGTCCTTTACACACATCACTCTCCAGACAGAAGTCATCTGCAAGTCTTCTCCTCTGCTTTTGTTTCAGCCTGCTTCCTTGTCTACCCTGCAGTATTCTCATGGACACAGACCACAAGCTTTGACCATCTCCATTTTCTTCAGGATCAGTGGGAGATCTGATTTGTCTCAAAGCAGTTATTGTCTCTGTTCCATAGGATTTTTCTTGGTACTTTAGCTTTAAATTGTCTAAGCCATGACAATGATTAGTCATTTTCAGCCAGGAGGTGGAGGTGGTTGGACTGCAAAATGTGTCTGTGTGATGTGATTCACATTCACCTTCAGAGATCCTTTTCTTTCTTTTGGACTGTGTTCCTGATTCCTTTTATTTCTTTTGCTATCTTCATGGCAAATGTTACAGGCAACAGGAAGATTATTTTCCTTTTACATTGTAATATATTTTCCTGTTTGGAAACATCACCAATTGTGCTGAGAGCAGGATGTTTGTCTTTCTCTATCAACTTCCTGCAGTACAAGACTTATAGATTTATATATCTTTCTCTCTGGACTTGGGTGCCCACCTCACACAAAGAGAGGCGATCTTAGGGCCCAATTACCAAGTGTCACAGAAATCTGTTTCTCACACTGTAGATTGTAATGCTGTAGCAGAATGTGAGCAAATACTGTCCAGAACATCTCCAGTACTGACAAATGCACATTGATAAATATTGTAAACTTACTTAATTTATTAAAAGCCAAAATTTAATATATATCAGCATTATCAAGAATAATAAATACTGTTAATATACATTAATTTAAAGTTCAGAAATAGAGTGATAAATAGTCTCCACCTATCACAAACCAGCTGACCTTAGCCATTCTAACAAATAAAATTTATGTGTTTCAGTAATTCACAGAAGTCACCTACACTGCCTTAGACAACATACATCTTTTATGTCTTTAATGGAGGTAAGTGTGATAAGCAAAGGACCTTCTATCATTGTCATGATGAATTTAGAGCAGTAAGAAAGTGTAGACATGCTCTTAATCAACTTCTTGATGCTTTTGACACATTTCAATTTGTGTTCAGTAAGTTTGACAGTTGAGATCTAGCCAAGTGTTTTCCCCAAGTAATGTGTATTTCTGCTGTTTCATACAACAACTTTTAGTATTTGGTGCCTGCATTACCGTGGGAGAGATTCCAGCAGAGAGTTTCAGGATCCTTTGGTTCTACGTGCAAGAAATAAGAAGAATAAAATGATTGAATGACTTACCATCAGACATAGCAGAAAGGGTCTATTTCATTGGATTGGATTCACAAGCAAAGACCAGTGCATTTTTTTCTGTCATCCTTTCTTTTCTAGCATCCAAGCCTTTTGTAGGTGAAATAAATACATTCGTGATATCTAGTAAAGCCCATTCATAGCCTATATTATTTGTATCTTTTTCAGAATAAACATCTAAATAAACATAATTTGAAGATTTCACAGGCTTTTTGAAGAAATTATTTGACTATGAGTTGGTGGCCATTCTTGGCCAGATGGAAGTCCTTTCAATGGCAGTGAGCACTTGGATGCATTCAAATACTCCAACATACAATTTGGCAGCCAAATACCCTTGACTGAGAAATTTTTGTGCCCAACCTCTTGTTCCTGGGTTTCTGTTATTACAAAATAGATAACATAGATTTTGATGGGCTGCAAGATCACTAAAAAGAGCAAAAACAGAGCAATTTGAGTAATTATCTGTCCCTATTCTTAGTTCTATACCTAAGAATCAGCTGTACTTTTTCCTGAAACATGTTGTTTAATGCCCCAAAACATAAAATTAAGATGCTGCAGCCTTGCTGAGAACACCAACAGGGGAAGTTATTCTGATTCATAATGTAATGATAAGAAATATAGTTAAAAAGAGGGGTTAAAAAGAGGGTAAAGTGAACTTAGAACTGATAAGAAAAAAATATATAAGAAACACATTATTTGATTATCCTGTTAAACAGGTTGAAATAAATATGTGTTCAAGTAAAATCAGTGAAGTAACACTACCATGAAAGCAGAAGAGAGAAATCAGGTTTAAGTTCCTAGTCTTTTTGATGACTGGAAGGACTAACAAAAGAGCTCATTAAGATGTAATAAGCAAGTCAATAGGGATGATAATGGCTAAAATGCTGAGGAAAAAAAATCACAGGACTCTATTAACAAAAATGTTTTGCTTTGTTGATTTCAGCATAATTGCAGTGTAAAACTAGATTCATAGAATGCAGCATCAGCTAAATTACCTGAAAACCAAAAACAGTTAACTGTTTCCTGTCAAAGATTAAGAGGTATGCATAAGTGAAGAGATTGTGGAATTATCCTATAGGGTTGAAATAGGCCTTCAAACATTTGAAAATCTTGGTGTTTACTTCGCATTATGCAGCATGCCCTGCCTTTCTGTCATTAGTTTATTTGACATTATGTTTCTTTCTATTCACTTCCTTTATCTTATTATGAATGAATGAAAGACTAATGCAACCTGAAATGCCAAGTTTTGTGACATGGAAACTAATTAAAGTAATTATTACTAGTAACAAACAATTCCTTCCACAAGTGTGTATACCAGCATCACCAGGGACAGAATATCTTCTCTCTTTTACTCTAGGCAGATAAGTAAATTGCTCAAAGTCCTCTGTAAAGATGAAGGAGACATCCTATTGAGTCTCTAGGAGGCTTATGAAAATTTTATATCCAAATAACCTGGATCCCAGTTTGATTCTGGCCTGTAATTTCCTATGCTTTACTTCAACTATTACAGATCCCATCACAGGATTAACTCAATCTGTGTTTGCATGAGTGATAGCAAAAAGATTAGAACACAGGACTCTCTTGCTGCTTATCAGTCTTTCCAGAGTGCAGGTGGAAAAAAAAAAAACTCTTATAACCCTAAATTAATACCTCAAATATCCAAAACACAGATATTATTCATAATAATGAACATTTAAAACATTCTGATTAAAATAATTCAGAAAAAAAGATTAAAATAAGGGATTTCTATGACATGTAGACAGTCCTATACCGTAAATTTTATTACAGAGTAAAAGTAAATTTGAGAGTCTTAGTGTTGATATTTTCATTTTAATATGATTTCTCTAAGTCTATTCATTTAAAGCCATCCATTTCTGATGGTCTATGAAAAAAAAAAAGGAAGCAGTGAGGCCTAGTTGAAAAAGTAGTAGCTCAGAGGCTTTTTTCTGTATCCATACTCCAAGATGAATTTAAATTACACAGCAGGACTCATTTAGAAGTAAAGGTTTTGAGTCAGGCTGGTCAGACCCAGGGTTTTCTGATTTATTTTTAGTTCAGCATTTATAGGGCTTAATTGTTAGACATTTCTGAAGAAATTGAAGTGTCTGTTTCTGTACTCATGTCATTATGGCTAGTAACTGTAGCACTGCACATAGCAAGATATACCTTGCTTTTTCCATTCTTAAGAGAAAAAAAACCAACCAAAAAGATATGGCCAAAGTTTGAACCACAATATGGTGGAATAGCTGCCACATACTACATTTGCTCCTAAAAATCAATGAAATTCCATTTTAGAACAGTAATGGGGAAAATAAATTTTTTCCATGCTCAGCCATTATTTTAAATAACTAATTCAGTTACTATACTTCAGAGTGAAAATTTAAATCTGGCTTATGAATGGTTGTATGCAAAAAACTCCATAAATGTAGCTAGGTTAAAGGACTCTAAATCTCATATTGCTCAAAATGGAACATATTGAGTGCAGAATTCATCCTTCTGGATCTTCACCTGACTGGCCCTGTACTCCTGCACAGTCTGGTCTCTTTAGTGGCTGAAGGAGTTGACCCTGGGTGGATGGCTGGTTCCCACTGAAGGCACTCTATTCTTCTCCTCCACTGATGGACAGTGGGGAGAAAATAAAATAGAGGGCTCATGGGCCAGTAGAAGGATAGGGAGAAATAATTTATCAATTGCCATCAAGGAAAAAAGAGATTGACTTGGGGAAAATGAATTAATTCAGCTAATCAAATCAGAGTAGGATAATGAGAAATAACACCAAATCTTAAAAGTCTTCCCTGCAAAAGCATCACCTCCCTTCCTGGGCTTTACTTTCCATTTTCTCTTGCTCATCCCCATCAGTGTCACAGGAGGACAGGGACTGGGGCTGTAGTCAGTTCTTCACATGATGTCTCTGCCACTCCTTCCTTCTCATTGGGAATACTCCTCACACTCTATCCCTACAGAGTGGGGTTCCTGCCATGGGAGATAGTGCTCCATGAATATCTCCAAGGTGACTCCTTCCCACAGGCTGCAGTTCTTCACAAACTGCTCCAGCATGGGTCCCTTCCACAGGGTGCAGTTCCTCAGGAACAGACTGCTTCATTGTGAGTGCTCCACAGAGTCACAAATCCTCACAGCAAACCTGCTCCACGTGCACTCCTTTCCATGGCTCCACAGATTCTACCGGGATGGGTTTCTGCAGGGTCACAGCCTCCTCTGGGCATCACCTGCCCTGGTGTGCGTCTGTCTCCTCCAGGGGCTGCGGGTGGATCTCTGCTCCACCACGGAGCTCCAGGGGCTGCAGGTTAATCTCTGCTCTATGACGGAGCTCCAAGGGCTGCGGTGGATCTCTGCTCCACCATGGAGCTCCAGGGGCTGCAGGGGCACGGCTGCCTCACCATGCTCTGCACAGGGGCTGTAGGGGAATCTTAGTTCTGGCACTTTGGAACATTTCCTCCCCCCTCCTTCTTCCCTGTGTTTGGTGTCTGCAGTGTTGTTTCTATCACATATTCCCAGTCCCATCTCCAGGTGTGAATGCACAGGATGCTTTCCCCTCTCTTAAATCTGCCTTCCCAGAGGTGTTACCACTGTTGCTGAGGGGCTTGGGCTTGGCCAGTGGCTGCTCTGTCTTGAAGCCAGCTGGCATTGGCCCTGTTGGACATGGGGGAAGCTTCTAGAAGCTTCTTACAGAGTCATTTATGCAGCCACCTGCTACCAAAATCTTGCTATGGAAAACCAATACACAGGCCTTGAGCAAGAGAGAAAGACAAAACAAAATCCTGGTCAGAGCAAGGATGACTGGATTTTCAGAAGGCTTATCAGAGACTTTTATGAGCCTTTTTCTTTCAAATACCAAACTGACTTTTTCTTCCAGCACTTTTTCCTGTTGTCCACCTAAATCTCCTCCCATCACTTTTCTCTAATTCCTTCAGACCCACTTCCATTCAACACTTCTTCCTAAATTCCTGTTTCTTCCTCTGAAGTTTAATTAGTGCTTGGATAGTCTCACCCACAGCATTTCTTTCCATTAACTAACACAGTTTGCTGGTATCACTGTGTCTACTCTGTTCGAAAAAATAGCTAAGCAAATATTTAAGGTTTTATTGTCTAAACTGAAATCTTTTGGGGAAAGAAACTGTTGTATTACAAAGTACATAAACAAGAGGACAAAAATTACAATATAAAAGGAAAACAGAGGTTGTAGAGAAATAATGGCAACTCTAAGAATGTCAAAACAAGCATTTCTTATATTGTCTTATGTGCCTTTTTGGGCACTTATCAATTTTTTCTGATTACACATTTCCCTATAGACATGCATTTTCTTTTTTTTTTTTTTTTTCAGTTTCAGCACCTAAGTACTGAAACACGGCTGCATAAAGAAAAGTTGGTTTACTAATATTTTCTTAAAGTGATAAGTTAAAAATTAGGCATCTCTGTCTCTTCCATGTGTTTCCCATTAAATACTCAAATATTTAGATCTTTTGCAGTATTGTTACACTTTTAGCTCTACAGACCATGCCTTTATTAATCTTTATAGAACTGTAGCTACTGATGACTTGTATCAGTTCTTTAAGCTCTATATTAATAATGTTTTCAAAATACATTATAAAAATACAATAGAATAGGCACAAATTTAAACACATACTACAGTGGACCTAATTTTAGATGGCTGTCAATGCTATCAATAGGGCTATTTGTTTTAATGTACCTACTAATACTTAAGTTGCTATTAAAATTAAAATTAAAAAAAAAAAGAATAATGTTAATTATGTAATTTACTATGATAAATCAATACAGAAGTATTATTTATTAGAATGCTATTTTTATCCATACATATGAAATAAAAATTATATTAGAATATTAGAACTAACAAAAAGCACAACTCCACACTTAGTGTATTTTATGTGAAATCCCATCATCTGAGTGAATTTCTCTATGAAATAATAAATTTGTTTCAACTGTTTCAACAGATTTTATTTATTTCAGTTTACTACTTGTTTCTTGTAGGGTATTTCTTCTGTTGAAGTGACTAAACTAAAATACATTGTTTGCCAGGAGTTGTCTTTTTTTTGGATTAGACATTCATAAAACATTTTGAGAAATACATTCTAATCTTTTCCTTAATCCTAATCTTTTCAATAAATTTCAAAGAAGTTAAATTGTTTTCAAAATCACTTTTTTAAAGGAAAAATATATTCTACATTTTGCTCTATCTATGGAAGACAATTAAAATTTTTACCTAAACAAAAAGTTCTCAGAATGGTTCATTTTAAGAGAGAAAGTAATTTTCCTTTGAATTTTTTCTTTTTTAACAATAAGCATTTCAACAAGAGCTGGTCCTGAAGGATATTACAGGAGAGAATCTTCTGATGCTGCTCTCTGAGATTCATTTGTTACAGAAAATCAACCCAGAGAGTCTTGCTCTCCACAGTGTGAACCTTAAACATTTAATCCATTGTAATAACATAAAAAAAATTAGGACCATAGGCACTAGTTCTCTACATTCTTGATGAGATTCTGCTATTACACACTTGCTTCATAAATTATCTGTTGGCTCTAAGCCACATTCAGCCTCCACTTGATGGTCTGATCTCTAAATTGCCAGAGGATCTGAAATACAGGAGGATTCAGCAAGCTGTATTTTGTTATCATCCCAGCAGCTGAAGTCTGGCAAGGCAGCATGACATTAGATTGGTAGATTGCCACCTAATAAATTAATATAATAGATAATAGGATTTAATTGCTTGAGTCTCTCCTTTCTGTAGCATCAGCTAACCTGATGAGTAGCTTACATTTTTGCTGACACAGTCAGCAGTTCTGTTGGCCTTTAGAGTAGTAATATCACTTTTTGGCCAGGTCTGGAAAAAGTCTTTAAGGATTCACCTAACTTTTGTATTACTGGCTCAGCTACCTATACAGACCTTGATCAAGCTCCATTTTCTACACATCCATTCCTTACATGGGAAAATTGCTCCTAATTAATCATCAGTAGGAGAGGAAGAAACTATTTTTGGATGACCATAATTTGGGAGACCAGTAGCACTCTGGCTCTTCCAAATCCCTGGAAAAAAACGTGCTGGAATCAAAAGGCTTCCCTTTATACAAAATTTATAACACACTCTGCTGAAACTCTCTATTTTGATACTACTGTGTAGACACTTCTTATTTCACACTCTAAAAGGAATTACTTATATTTTTTGAGATTGGGCTTTGTAACTTAGGAAGCAGGCTATTTTCACCTTCTTCCCCACCCTATCCTCTCATGTCACACAAACACTGACACAGCTATATTTTGATTAATCCACCAGTAACATTAGAAAGAAGTAGCATATACTGTGTGTAATCCTTCCTCTGTGCTGTTGGGAGGCAATAGCTCTGCAGTTGAGGCACAACAGGCATTGTAACTGATCAACACAGGCATCTGTCACTTTTCATAAAAATGTACCAGAAAAAATTTGGGAGTGAAATAATGTAATAAAAAGGGATACAGGTGAGTAGAGGAAGATCTCTAAAAAACAAAAAGGGAGTCAGGTTTGTGGTGATGCACCTTCCTCAGGTCTGTCTGTCAAGGGCAAAAGTAATTTAGTCCAGCTTAATAGGACGACGATTTTTGGTAGCAATCCTATGGTTATCATATTGGTTATATCTACTAGAGGTTTCTATCATGAAGGATTTATGTTTCTTAGATCTCAGATTTTTTTTTTTTAAATGTGGGTTTGTTGCAAAATCACAAAGGAAAAATGATGAAAATTAAATATGTAATCTCATCCAATGTCTAAAGCAGATAATGTGTATTTCCAAAATAAGGAAAAAACCCTGAGCACTAATTTTGAATTACTGAGACAGAAAGATTATTCTAGTTTTTGATGACTGGAAAAATCACCAGAGTCCAGAGTCTTGTTGAAGAAATATTCCTTCTATAAGTTCTGTTTGCTTACCCAGTCAATAAAAGTCAGGAAACTAGATAAGAAAAAATCTTTACACATATTTTTGAAAAGAGGCTCCTGTTTTCAGTTATGTTCACAAGCAACTACAAGATAACCTCTCACTTCTGCTGCTTACTTGGGAATGTTCACATTTGACATTGTGCTGTTAGCCACAGAAGTTTGGTTGTCAAGTATACTACACCAGGCACTTTCTAGTCCTAGTGTGGAAAGAGTTTTTTAGAAAACAGCATTTTTGTCCCTCCTTGCCATATTTTAGACCCAACTCAGCACTGTTGCTCCAGCTGCACTCCTTTTCTGCCCTGCTCGTCATACATGGAGCACAGAAATCTTAATTTGTGGTGGTTTTGCTAGTTATTCAGCTGGTAGATGCACCACACACTGTCTTTCCACGGGGAATTGGGATTAATCTCAGATTAGTGAGTTTCTTTCAGAGTGAAATCTGCAATGAAGCCAATTTCTAGTTAGGTCTTAAGCTAATTCCTTCAAGATGTGGGTATGAATAATGTTCTGTTAATCTGGAAAATCTTCCATTTTAGCCCCATGTTACAGGCAGTAAATCTTTGTTTCAGCGACATCACATAGTTAAATATAATCTCCTGATTTGCTCCAGATAAGAGATAATAATTTGAAGGCTTTCTGCTTTCTTGTTCAGAGTTCTTGTACTTACATGTTTTGGGGGTTGAGGTTTTTTTTCCCTTGTAAAACTTCTTTTTATTAATTTTTACTTCTTTACTGCTACTGTTCAAAACATTGTAAGAAACATCTCTTCTACTAAAATTATTTTGCATCATTTACATGAAAAGTTAAACTTTCACAAGTACTGCATCAGTAGTGTGTTAGCTGAGGTAGTACTGACCTTAATACCGAGATCAAATATTGGGAACTGGGCCCTGAGCCTTTGCTAACTATTTTTTTATATATCAATATTTATCATAATTATCTCTGTTGTCTGGTTATCATTCCCATAACTGAGTAAAGAATTATACCAATATCTTTAAGTAGTTACTATCGACATGCAGCCTTGAAGGCAGGATTTGTTAAAACTGCTTAAGATAATGAGAAAATAATTTTCCACCCTCCCGTGCTTCAGCTATCTCATTTGAAAACATGGATATAATAATATATCTTTTGAAAGTCACTGCAGTGCTATGTAAGATTTCGTCAACAGATTTCATAATTTTGGAAGAACGAAAAGTATATAATGGAAAGGTATAAACAAAACGCTTCAGATATTATTATTCATTTATATATATGTTTTTAACTTGCATCACACCTTTATTAGCTAGACATTTGTGTGTTCTTCCATGAGCTGTACAAATACTGGGACTAAAATTCTACAGGGAATAGATAAGTACTGAAAAACTTCAAAATAGTAGAGAATTATGCAGGAAATCTGTAGAAAACTCATGTATGTTTAGATATATATATTATATATATATATATATATATAAAATATATATATGTATATATATATATATATATATATATATATGAACATATGTTTGAATTAATAGCAAAGTTCTACATATCACAGCTAGAATTTTTTTGTGACAAAGCAATATAATAATAAAACAACTTCATAAGGAGGGCTAGAAATGGTAGGAGAGAAACACTCCAGCAGTGTACAGAAATATGAGTGCACTGACAGGCTCCATAACCTCTTCCCTCCTTTTTTGGGCTTAACCTGATCTGCTGTGGTGGAACTGTGCAACCTGGGTTGGGTAACTGTAAAAAGTCATGGAGAAATCTGTGAGAAGTATCCTCAGGGGTTTCCCCCATTACCCATTTCAACAATCATGTCTTAACCTCTCCTTCCCTTGCAGAACAGTGAATTCTTGCTGCTCTTGACACTTCAGGAAAAAACAAATCAAGAAATTAATTAGTTTTCTACTTTAGGATGTGTACCAATGGTTTAATGAAATACATTCAAAGAGGGGGTTATGGTCTCCATCTCTGGCTGTGTTCTAGTAAAGACATTTTTAAATTGTATCCAGATCTTCAGATGTTTTCATACTGGATTTATACATTCAGGCAATCTGTTTCTATTACAATGTATCAAAATTTCTCCATGGCTATAATCTCTACATTAACACATTTCAATCACAAGGATTTTTGCTAATCTGAGGTGTTGAAATATCATCAAGTGATAAATTCAGGGTTCTGAGTTACATGAAAAATCATGTCAGAATTTCTTTTCCTAATCAAAGATTGGATACTGAAATTTCAATTGAAGTTAGATTTTTTTTAAGTAACCTAATTTATTTCATTCCATTTTTTAATAGGAATGTGATGTTTTCAGTGTACATAAAAGCAAAAGCTGTATTGAAATTATTACAGCTGGGATTCTAAAATGCTTTGGCATGGAAAGTAAAGTGGCTAATTGTTTTCTGCTACATTTAAAATTGCTCAAATTATTTAGGTCAAAAATATTTCTAAATATCAAGGAGTTCTTTCATTTCTCAACTGTCTGCTTGAGCCTTCTTTCACTAGGCTGTTTTTAAGCTAGCAAATATGAGAGCCTCAAAGATAAGAAAAATAAACCCCAACCACAAAAACATAAAGACTATTTTAATGATATGGGAAAATATATTTGATGCCATTATGAACAATATGTGATGTTCTTCCTTAACTGTAATTTTTCCAAATTACAAACGAATAACAAGGAGAACAAAGACATATAAAAGAACACATGGACTTACATTTGCAGCTGTTGCAAAGTTTCAGACATTGATATATGTGGCTTATGTTATATAATTGAGAAAAACAGCAGCTATGTGTTGGAAAAAAATCCTATTCACAACTGAACCTTCTCATATCTCAGGAAGATAAATTTGAATTTGAATTCTTTTAAGTGTAATGGATGCTGAAGAGTATGTCTGTTGAAGATATAAGTGTTGTGTTTAAGGTAAAACACAAGAAATTTGCAGATGGAAAACAGTTGTAGCTGCAGAATATGAATTTACTCACTCGAAAGTTCAGTACTTTGGTTTCATGGGTAATAGTTTAAAATGGGAACATATTCACGGACTAGAAAAATCATAATGAGAAGATAAATCCCTTATTAACTTTCTTTTCTAGTAAAGTAGGACAGTTTGAAGGTCTTTTCTTACTGAAATATCACTGTAAAACTTAAGTAGACTTTGTGTCTACTCCAGACTCCTGATCAGAGCTAGGGCAGCTCTCAGGTCAGACTCCTTTGTTCAGGGCTTTACTTGGTTGGGGCTTGAAAACCTCCAAGGAGCCAACTTCTCTGGGTAACCTCTTCCACTGCCTGTCTGTCCCTGTGGGGAAAAGGGATGCCTTATATCTGAACTGAATTCCTTGTGCTTTGGTTTCTTCTCTCCATGCTTAAACTCCTGCAAAGAGCCTCCATGACCTTCCTGTAAGTGTTGGAGGACAGTGGTGAGGCTCCCTGAAGCCATCCCTTCCTCCAGGCAGAGCAAGTCCTATTTTCTCAGCCTCTCCTAGAAGGGTAAGTGTTCCAGCCCCAAGGATTGACCTTGGTTGGATGCCAGATGCCCACCCCTCTACTCTGCTACTCTCCCACTCCCTTTCCTCAACAAGACGAGATATGATTAAAAAAAATTGCAGACTAAGATATAGACATGATCATTTGCCATTTACCATCACAGACAAAACAAATTTGCCTCGAAAATATATTTATCAATAATTAGTTACATTTGGACCATGAGAAACAAATACAAAATTGAAAACTCACCTTTCCCTCATCCCCCTTTTCACCCAGGAAACTTCACTGCTTTCCCCACTCCTCTACCTTGTCAGCCCTGAACAACACAGGGATGGTGGGATTGGGGTATTATGTTCAGCCCATACTTGTACCTCCTTACATTTGTTCCCTGCTCCAGCATGGGTTTTATCCATGGACTGCAGTTCTTCAGGACGATCCTGCTCCAATTCGGACTCCCATATGAGCTGCAGGGAAATAACTGCTCCACCTTGTTCTCCATGGGCTGTAGGAGCTGTCCCAGTACCTGAGTATCTATTTCACCTTCTTTGAATCATGTACTCACAGGGCTATTTCTCACTTTCTTTCCCCACACTCCTCACTGCCTGTTCAGTTTTCAGTCTTCCTTAAATAGATTTTCCCAGAGCTGTCACCAGTTTGGCTGATGGATGCAGTGAGTTCTACCTGGTGTCAGCTGGAACCAGCTGTGTCCAGCATGAGGTGGCCACTGGCATCTCCTCACCAGGGTCACCCTGCAGTGCCCTCATTGCCAGCATCTAGACATGAGTGGACACAGACACCGTGTACACCAGCCTTCCACTACACCTCATTCCTCCCTACTTTCCTGCAATATCTTATTTTGCTTTTCTCTGATTTTTTTATTACGTATTTTTATTTCTGTGTGGTAATGAGCAAACTGAATGAATATGCTGAAAAGCAGGCAGAGGAACATTTTGGATAGTTAGTGAGACTTTAGCCATCCTCTCTAGACCCAGGTGGCTCACGTGCCTGCATCAGGGGACGTGGTGGCCAACAGGCTGTGGAGCCCTCAGCTGGGTTGACAGCTGAGCAAGTACTGAGGAATACTTGAAAAACAAGGAACTATTTTGTCCACACTGATGAGTACAAAATAACCAGAATCTCAACCATCATGTCTAATGTAGTAGATATGTGACAGCCTGTTCAGTCTTGTGTCAGATCTAGAAGTCATACTTCATCTCCATATTTTGAACCACAATTTGATCAAATATTGATATTATTAAAATAACCTACTATGCCAGCAAATCACTCACTTGAATGTGAAACATGCAGGAAGAAATTATCTTAAGCCTTGATTAAACACTCTGCTCATGTTTGTAAGTGTAAACCAGAACTACATGCAAACAATTTTTCTAATATCAAAAGCAATCCTACAGCACTTTAATAGTATTTATTTACCCAGTAAAACAACAGTACTTTGACTTCCGTCAAAGTCTTTCCAGAGTGAAGATTAAGGAATGTGAAACTTCATACTATCATGGAAATATATATACAGTGTCTTTACTGAGTCTAGTGACAGAGCAGGAAAGGTCTCAAAAATCCAGAATGTATTAATAAACTACTTTTAAAGGGCCATTTTCTCACAGGGACCAAAAAAAAAATTCTGAGCTGTTTTACTGAGATCGAGCTATTTCAAAACCACAAGACAAAAATCTATCACCTTCTTTTATTTTGTAAAACTGGCAAAAATGTAGCATTTCAGCTATGAGCTTATTTTTTCCACCGCATCATTCTACTTCACAGTGCTGACAATCAAGATGTTTATAGTGCTATTAATATCAAACCTGCATATGTGGAGAGCCTCGGGAGTTGTTTTGATCCAAATTCTGCAGAAATAAGTGTGCTGAGAACTGAAAATGAAACTGGAAATAAAATGTAACCTTTACCCTTAAATAAAATGTAGCCCTTTAGAATAATATATTAAAGCATGCAATGCATCCTACAACAATAGGAACACTTGGTTTAAGAATAATTTTTTTTTTTAAAGTAGTTGAAAGATCAAGTTATTCAGCTTGGAAATAATAATTATTTTTACCTGAGAAATTACCAGGTGAAAATATATGACTTATGTTACAGTGGCTAGTAGAAATAAAAACATTTATTTCTCACTTCAAGGAGTCAAAGCATCCCACTCCTTCCTGAATAAAAAATCATAGGTAGCTACAATTAAAACAGCTGCAGGTGGGTGACCAACTGTAAGTAACTACCAAGCTTTTGGCAATATTAATGAGGACAGCAGGAAGGATAAACATGTCTTTATCATACAATTAATTATTGTTACTATTGTTGCTACTTATGATTTGAACCTCTGTGCTGAGCTTTACACTGTCTTAGACATGGGGAAACAAAGACAAAATTCCTTTCCCTTGGGAGTTAATGATCCATAAATAACCCACTCACAGAAAATGTTTCTGCCAGGTGAGAGCATTGGTAGGTGGTGGCAGAGAATTATTCCCTGCCAGTTCCAAACTGGATCAATTGATAATAAAGATATCTCACTCTACCAGACTGATGAGCACATTTCATGAGCATTAAAATCACATGTGGATACTGCTAATATCGAGAGCAGAAAATCAAATTGGTTTAAAGAAACCTAAAATGGTCTTTTATCAAATGTTATTCTGAAAGACTTACAAGGAAAAAAATCAGAAATTTAAAGAACACTGTTATGACTTTTCCTTTATATTAGGAACATAAAAAATTAATTATTTTTCTTCTGCTTTGAACTTTGCATGTTGCACTATTAAAGGATGCAAGATTTTCCTGTGAGATTTTACTGTCCTTTGGCATCCTCTTAGTTTTTCTGTTTATTTATTCACTCAGATTTCACAGATTCACAAAGAACTTTTCTGTGAAGTTCTTTTGCAGAAGTTTGTTCTGAATAGGCAGAGGTATAGCCATAGGAGAAATCAAGCAAAAAATAAATGTTTTAATAAGAAAACTTGACATTTCAAAAAAAAAAAATTTTTCAATTTAACTTGGCTGTGAGTTTTTATTTCTATCTTCTTTATCTTTCTCATTCTACCTAAAACTTAACCTCAGCTAGAAGTAAAAAATAAAAGTACAAATAGCACTTGTTATAGGTCAGAGAGCACTCTAGAAATGTGTACATTTAAATATTGACATTACATGATGTAAGATGCCTTGAATTATTTTCAATTATTATTCAACAACTTCTCCCCAGTCATACAGAAATTTTGGTGTCATCTCTTCATAGTAATAAAGAAGGAATAGACCTCCAATCATAATATAATCCTCATTTTTCTTAACAAGTAAGCATATACTATGAGAATTATTCCCTTTGCTTTTATCCCTTATCAAACAAAATTATATAATTACACTGTGCAACAAAGGCATAAAAACGCAGCCAGTTTCATGCAGTATCCATCTCTTTCCAGAGCAAGACAAAAAGTATTTTTGTTATAGATACCCACGTAACCAAATAGAGGTATTATAATGGTGCTGAGGGAATTACTAGATTTTAAGAACCCATTTTTCCTTCTTTGTCCTTCATACTGCTGTCAGAATAAATCAACAAGATTTTAATATTCAAAAAGCAGGGTAAGAATAAAAAATGAACATCTTTTGTCAGTTCAATTATTTGTTCATTTACTATAAAGAATGAAACAGTCTTTGAACAAGTGTTTTTTTCTTTTGAATGAGTTTTCTATGGAATGAAAGTGGGTTTCTTAATGATGCATTATAGCACACCAATGCCTTAGAAACAAGGCAGTATTAGTTTGTGATCTACAGAGTATGGCATATTTAGTTATACAGTGAAAGATTGCATTCCCAGTGGTCCTTTTTCTTATAATTGTCTCCTTGTTATAAGTGTTTCAAGGTCTTTGAGATCAAGTTTGGACAGATCACACGGTGTATTAGGCAGTCATGTAAACAGGGTTTGTGTTGATTTTGTGAGAAGCTATGAAATAAAATGCACTAAAATCCACTAGCATTAGTGTAGTAGTATGCATTTGAGTGATGCAAGACCCAAAATTACATGATGGGGAGATTTTCAGAAGAACATGAAATTTTATATAAAGGTGCATGAGCAGATATGAAGGGAGCCAAAGAAGCACTAGAATGACCCACAAACATAAGTAGGGAAGAACACATCATTATTACCTGCCTTTCTGCCTTTATTGATGAAATTTAGTTCACACAGTGCTTCATTTTGCTTATAAAAGCCTTTATCCTGAGCTTACAGCAAGCACCCTTTACAAAAACTGATACAGTCAAATCAGGCTGGAATGTAATAATGTCTTTACACAACCAAGCCAAAGAAAGTAATCAGCTAGAAAGAAACCAAATCCAAGAACTATCTCTTTCCTCCACAGATACAAGCTCTAAGTATATTTTTATCATTCACAATGTGTGTTTCAGCATGTCCTGCAGACCGGGAAATATTAGGAAGCAATTTGCTCATATTGGAAGTGAATGCAAATCATTCTGCTGGAGTAAAATGACTTTGTAGAGGTGGGGTGGCAGAGGATTTGCCTTCATCTAGGAAAAGAAACGAGATGTGGAGCCTTAATTGTGGGCTGCTTTGCCTCAGACTGCTCGAGTTTGCTGTTCAGGAGCGGTGGCACTGCATCCCACACTGCCTCTCCTGCAATCTGTTCCTGCAAGGACCGTCCATCTGCTGGGTTTAAACAGACCCCCAGTTGCTTATGTGTTTGTTCACAGATGTAGGTAGGAGGTTTGACTGCGGGTTTCTAAAACTCGAATCCAAGATTATGAGACACATTTGCAAACATGCTTGCATATAGCAGTCTTATCTCTTTGCTGGGAAATGCTCTATTGTTTGACTTGCAAATCAGTTCTCTTTAAATTGAAACATGGTAGTGATACTTGTGCATATGAAATTAAATTTGCACAATATCGCTTCTATTTAGTCAAGAACTGTAAAATATACAATGACAGGAAACATTAAGGACAGCATCCAAGAAATTATTATACATGAAATAGAAATTATTTGACAAGAGAAAGATTTGCAAGAGGAGTGTGTTTCCAAGAGATTTGATTCTCAAACTATGGAAAATGTAGCACTTGAAAATAACATTATAATTTCAATTGATTCCAAAGGGTCGTCTATAAGTAAATCAATTGCTATATTTTTAACAATGGACTGAATTGGCCTCTTTATAAGAGAATTACAGACATTGCAAAAGTTTGATTGCAACTGAAAGAGCTTTCTAATTCTTTCAGTCTTTCCTTGGGAATGTCTCTTTCTCCTGAAAGCAAGTTCTTGGTATTGGGAGAAAGTAAGTGTGGAATACGACAGAAAGGGTGCAGAACAAAATGCACCAACAGATGACAATCCTGTTTTGACAAGAAGAATCTTTGTAGGAAGATGTTACTATGATTTTAATAAAATATAAGTGGGATTTTCTTCCTACTCTACCAGTTCCAACAGAGCATTAGATTACAATCCACAGATAAGGTTTGGATTCACTTGCAAGAGGAATTTTATGGGACAAGGCTAATGCTTTTATTATCTCTGAGTTTTATGGTTCATTATTTGCTGCCTTCTATGCACACAATTTGGTTTTGAAAAAAAATCCAAACTTGATCAGTGAATCACAGGTGACGGATGGACATGGCGAGACAGGTGACATGGATGATTTCACTTTCATCCTAAATGTATGTTTCTTTAAGTGCCAAAAGGAAAAAATCCTCATTTTAAAATGAAAGAGCAGATTCTCAGCTCTCTATGTGGCTTTTCAACGCATCCACAGTGATTCAGCTGCTGAGCTGCAGAAGGAGACTAACCTGCCCAGCATCCCTAGAACAGTTTTATTCCCAGATGCTGTTCTGCAGGATGATTGAAACACAACTGAGAAAGAATTCTTTCAACTACCTAGGCAAGCTAGACCACATTTGTCAGTCTATTTTATTAGTTACAGGATGCTAGCTTTTGTTATCAGTTTTATAGTATTCCAGGTAGTGTTGATTCTACTTTACATCTTCAATTTTTTACAATTTTTAAAAATTTTCTTGATATGAGTGAAGTTAAACCAGGACTTAGATCCCAATCTTGCTAGGAACTGAGTGTACTTGAGAAATGAGTAATTTCAGATCTTACCAATATAGTAGGATTTGGCCCATAGGCAGATGGAAGGAATAGTAAAGTAAAAGCAAGATTTCTTTATAGCCAAATGGTCCTGCCCATTGATAGATATCTCTGGGAAAATTCTGGAAGCTGACAACTGACATTTCATGGAATTAGAGATTGGGTTTGTGTTCAAAAGGACTTTTAGAGGTCATATAGTCCAAACCTCCTGCAAAGAGTATGGGCATCAACTCGACCTGGTTGCTCAGAGCCCCATCCAACATGACCTTGAAAGTTTCCAGGGATTGGGCACCTACAACCTCTCTGGAAAACCTCTTCCAGTGTCTCACCACCTCTTCATTAAAAATTCAGCCTTATATCAAGCCTGAACCATACACTTTTATTCCAAAAGCATTGCCCCTTGTCCTATCACAATAGGTCTGTCCCCATCTTTCTTGCAGGCCCTCTTCAGGCCTGGCAGGCTGCAATAGGCTCTCCCTGGAAGCTTCTCCTCTCCAACCTGAACAACCTCAACTCTCCCAGCCTTTCCTCATAGGAGAGGTATCCCAAACTTCGGATCATTTTGGGGACCTTCCTCTGGACTTGCTCTATCAGGTCCATGTCCTTCCTGTGCTGGGACCCCAGAGCTGGGTGCAGAACTCCAGGCAGAAGGGGAGGATCACCTCCCTCTGCCTGCTGGCCAAGCTGCTTTGGATGCAGCCCAGGATGTGGTTTGCTTTCTGGGCTGTGAGTGCACATCGTTGGCTCATGACCATCTCTTCAATCCAGCAGAACACACAAGCCTTTTCCAGCAGGATTGCTCTCATCTCTTCGTCCCCCAAACTGTATTTATACCCTTACCCAGGTGCAGCACCTTGCATTTGTTCCTCTTGAATCTCATGATATTCACAAGTACAAAACACAAGTATATTTTCCTTAACAAACTAATAGAAACTGATTTCAAATACATGTGACTAAATTATCAATTTAATTTTACTAGTACTTGGTTTGAGAGACCTAAATTTGCTTTTACAAGAAAAACTGACACAATTAGTACAGAGCAGCTACAGAAATAAAAGTTGCATTCTTCAAACAATAAAATCCTTCAATAAAACCAGCATACTTGAGCTGGAGACCAGCAGGATTATGTGTTTATATTCAGTAGTCATACTCCATAGACCTGTTTGCAAGTATAGAACTGATATGTACTGGTGAATATGTTAAAAACATTTTTGACCCTGAACATCCCTTGAGGTACTGACTGTGCATGAGCACTGGGCAGTTTCCATCCCCTGAAAAAAGATACTCTGCAAAAATGCTGATGAATATTCTCCTAACTTCCATCTAGCTATCACATAATGTAGAATATTTTGTATTTTAAAGTAAATTTAAAAAAAAGAATTGGTGGAAGGGAGTACAATTTTTAACATTTTTGTGATTTTAATGATTTAATGTTTTGTTTTTGACCAGCTTAAGGAACAGTTACCATTTTTCAGGAAGCACTGAACGTGAATTGGATGGCTCAACATTAGAGGGGAAGAAAAAAACACACACAAAAAATCCTATTTAAGATGCAGCTAGGATGCTCACTCTAGAGGAGAACAGCTGTGTGGAACAGTTATTATGCAATAAATTCCCAGCCTGGCACTCTAACTTTCCTGTGTAGATAACCCCCAAAACCATTCAGGCAGGTCAGGGAAGTGCCTGCTTTTTTTGCCATTAACGTGAGTTACAACTGTTTACAATTGCTGCAGTCTAAATGGAGAAAGCAAGCATTAACAACATAAAACGATGATCCCACTATGAAATGTGTCTCTGCAAAATTTATATTTGAAGTTCAATGTCTGTCATGTATTCTGAGTTCCTAGTTCAAATATGTTTAGCTTAAAATTAAAAAGCTTATTCCATCTGCTAGCCCTGGATATTCAATTTTAAATTTGTATTATGAGGCTTCTGTGTCTTGGTTCCAATACCATTTATGGTGAAGATTCAACAGAATAAATTCTTCTTGTATTTCTGTTCATGACATGTGAATCAGAATTCTGCCTCTGTGTGTATGCCTGAGTAAAAAAGAAAAAAGAATAATTGTTTCACTAAACAGACATGGCTTTTATCTCTCACAAAAGGTATATACATGTCAATAATAGTAATTTTTACGGACAGAGCTTCTGAGATTCTTAGCTGGTGGTAAATTGTTATGACAAATAATACTTTAACTCATCTCTGTCAATATCAGCCTCTGGATCTGGCTCATATACAATTGTTGAAACAAATAATCAGCTTCTGTTTTATTTGAGTTTTATGAGAGAAGTTTCCCAAAAATTAAACAATACAACTTTTCAATTTCAGATTCAGACAATTAATATTTATGCTAAGTGTTGCAACTTGTGTTACACAAGATGTAGGACAATTTATAGCTGGTTTTGAAAATCAGAAAAATTAGGGTCATTATTTTTTTTTTCTTCTTTAAGGAAAATCCTTTTTCCTCACAATAGGGAAGGGGATTAAAGTTTTGAATTAAATATCCTTTTTTTTTTTTTTTTATCATAAGCTGTCTTAAATGCCTGAAAAACAGTTGTTACCTTGCCACAGGGAAGATTTGGAGAAAATGACTGTGGAGTCAGTAGGATAATAGAAAAAGAAGCTTGCTGATATCATCCTGTTGTATTCATATTTTTCATTTTGGTTTCAGAGCAACAAAAAAACCCAACACTTCTTAGGGTTTCATTTTTCTCTCATCTGGTTGACAACAACAGAAGAGTCTGAAGAAGTGACTAGGAAAAAGAATGCTGGAAAGAAACAAGTCAAAATTGTCAGAAAGAAAGTACTTTCCAGGTACATCACAGGCTTTAAGATGGCATATTTTCAATTTCATGGCCAAAGAGTGAAAGTCAGGCTATAGAGGAGTAATAAGTAAGTAAAATCAGCATTTACTGTGGTGAAGCCAGCTTTATATTTTAGCTGAACAATGTATGCTGACATAGCCCTTCCCTTTCTCCTGTGCCCAGGAATTCCTCTGCCCAGGAATCAGTGCTGATCACATGGGAGACAGGCTGAGTGAGCAGATTAAGAAAGGAAAGCTGAGGTAAAATGTGCTGCTGACTCATATTAGGTGTAAAAGACAAAGCACTGTGCTGAGTGACAGCAGGGAAAGTATCACTATCAGCCAGCTAAATTGCCAGATTATCTGTGGATTTTTTGTATAGACTTGCATGTCTGCTTGCCAAGACTCTTTTACATTTGACAGAGGAGAAAAAGGAACAGAAAATTCTTTGTCTGCATATAAAAGGTGTAAAATGAGATTTTTTTTTTTTTAACAAGACAGCCAATTGCACTTTTGCTGTCATGCCTAGAAAAATGTAACAGGACATTCAATGTGAATATTATTTGAAATGTAAAGGAACAATTCAAAACTCATTGTCTCTTGTTGTATGGAGGGTTTTTTTTGCGATTATTTTAAGTTATGAATTTATTAGCTAGGAAGCTTGAAATATGAATTTTAATTATTTTTTCCAGAATTGCCTGGAAGAGAATTTGAAATTTTTGAGGCTATGTAATGAAACCACAACTCTGAGGATGTTATAGTCCTGTGTCCTAAAAACCAGAAAATATATAGGCCATGTGGATGCAACTTGGTTAAATATGACAATCTCTGTTTGAATTTGAGAATCAAATACTTTTAAGTGCTAAAATCTACAGCCCAGAGACTCTTTGCTGACATAAATTTCTGTTTCACTTAAAATAAATGATATTTGATAAAGTCTTAAATTGCTCACAGACATTTTAGGAAGGACAGTGGATATAATTGTCATTATTAAGAATGACGTGATTCAATATGAATTATTAAATCACAAATGCTAGTCATTGCCAATATAAAGGCTGCATTGTTTGCAACTAAGAATAGTTTGAAACTAGAACTTTGGTGACTGGAGATGTTTTTTGTCTCTTGACCTATAGTTTGTTGGTTGTCTGAATCAGACTATTATCATCTAATAGACATGCAGAGTTTGGGAATGGAAGAGGACATGATATGAACTTTGACATTTTCTAACTGCTTTACTGGAAGTTTGTTAGGAAATGCTGATGATGATATTGCTGAGTTAAATTTTCCCACCCTCACCAAAAATGATTATATTGATATGAGACTGCATCTAGGAAGGGGTAGTATGAAAGATATTCCCATTTCTGTGCCAACTTTTGAATCTTTTTTTCTTTTTTAATGGTTGTAGGAATTGAGTTATTTCACAAGGTGATAAGGGACAGATTATAGGTTCCTCATTTTCATGTTTATTTTGTTACTATTAAGCAGATCTGCAATGGCTTCAGGCTAGCTTTCTGTTGCTGAAATTATTCTGTTGCACATTAAGAAATAATATTTATTTATTTTTTATTAATCAGTGGTTACTTATCTGGGGATATGTATAATTTATACTTGAACATTATCATTTGTTTTATATTTCTCTGCTGTGATTTGTTACATATTTCTCTGGTGTGATAAAGAATATCAAGCAAACAATATAAATGCTTAGATATTAAATAAGTTCATAGAATTGGTAAATAAATGCTGAAACTCATATTCTGTGGTAATTGTGTGTGCTTATTAGCATTTGAAATGTGGTAGTAGAATATACAGCTAATGTTTGGAAGGCAGCTGTTCTCAAGGAAAAGTAAAATACTTTTTTATAAATTGCATATTTTAAAATTATTTTAAATTCAACATTTTAAAGAAGAAAGTTTTAAAAGAGCAGGGTGTAGAGATTTTTTTTTTTTTTTAACCGAGTTAAAAGTACTTAAAACTACTCTGGCCGTTGCAGATCACCTGTTGTTAAACATCATTAAAACAATCCCATGAAATAAAACTTCTATTTTTCATTTCTTGTCTCTAATATTATCATAGATATTGTATGTAAGTGGAGAGAAGAAAAAGCAATTTTAAATATACAAGATATTAGGGCTTTGCTGCTCAGGTTTTTATACTTAAAACTTGGACTACTTTGATAAATAGTCTTTTTCTTTGCTGACATACACTGACACAGAAATGCACAGAGCATCATTAGAGCAGGAGTACATTAATGACATCCAGGTTACTCAGGATTCTGATGATACAGAAAAGGTCATCTGCACCTTTCATTTCTGTCTTCCAATATTCACAGGGTTTGGGGTTTTTTGAGATTTAAAGATTTAAAAATACAGAATCATACTTTATTTTACAGGCCTTGCTGATAGGAAAAGCCTGCTTTTCTATCAACAAAGCCTATAAAATTCAGAGGATGTCTCACCACTGCTGAGTGAAAAAAAAAAACTGAAAGCAAACATGTCACCACTTTTTCCCATGTTATTCTTCCTGCCAGTGTTACTCTATTATTACTAGCAAATGCTTTATGAAGGTGGTAGAAGTCTGGACTCAAAAAAAGACAACCATAATCATGGAAAATTTAAGTCAGTTCCAAAAGCAGATTTGTAAGTCCTCCTCGAAAATAATCTTAGGATTACAATCAGTTTCATTGAAAAACTGGACTAAAGATAGTTGGGTTTGTAGCTTGCAGGTATATCAAGATACAAACATAACCATTACTGAAGTACTTGCTCCAAATTCTGTTTCCCAAAAGATTCCTTCTCACTGCATCCTGCTCTTCCCAGCAGCTGAGGTGATGGAGACAGCAGAGCCCACCCAGGGCTCCAGCAAGGAACCTTTCTGTGCTCACTAATTCAGCACACGATGGGACAAAGGGGCTCACTGCAGCAGATCACCCCGTGAATGGCAAAAAGAAGGAAAATCAGGCCTGGGAGTGCTTTAGAGGTGCAGAGAGACACTGACCATCACAGCTGCCTCAGTGGAACTGCAGTCACAGAGTAGTGACCAGGCATACAGTAGTTTCATTCTTTTCTTTTCTTCTGGACAGAATCTTAGACTAGAAACTTGGCAATCTTTCTTTCCTGTGTATAATGACAAGTGAAAAAGAAATGGGTTGTTTCTAACCACTGAGTGAGGCAGCTCTGACTCACTCTGTTCTCACACCTAATGTGCAAATGTCCATCATGCATTGACCCAGCACAGCCAAAACCTTGCACTCATGACAGTCATGCCTTTAACCCACTTTTACTACAGTCACTGCCTTAATATTCATAATACGGACTATTAGAGAGCTTCAGTTTAAATTAGACACACTCTATTATCACACGGATCAGACTATGGCTATTTCTTGGAGTGCATAGAGTGATTCCTTTTTGTTTCTCAGGACTTTTCTCACTACTCACTGCAATTTCCAATGTTTACATTTTCAAGTAGTATCTCCTAGCATAAAATATAACTGTATACATATTTAAATGTGTTTGGTCATGTTCAGCATGACTGGGTAAAGATAGATTTCATTTTCATAGCATCTTTTAGTTCTTTGTAAACATAGAATCAAATCATAACCTTAAGTAAATGGTGAATAACTGCCTTTTTACATTTATTTCGTAGATATATATGTAAACTTCATATTTAAACTGGTAAAGAAGTGTGATTTTAGAATGCTCCATTATTATGATCACAGAAATATATATGAATTCATTTATACGTAGTTTATAAGAAATTTTTTGTATCTATATCTATACTATATATGTGTATGTGTCACATATAGATGCATACATGTGTGTGCATGTGTAATTATGTAAAATGTCATATATATCTATAAAATGGTTATTTTTCCCCATTCTGAAAAGGTGACTTTAAGACTAAAATACTTCAATGGACTGAAATTCCAACCACATATTCATCAGAAGAATTAAGATTTGTTAGATTTCAAAAGATAATATTTTTCAGCCTTCAGAATTAAAATGGTCTGTTTATAATTTGGATTTAAGCAGTGAAAGTCTGTTAAAACATCTGGTAAGTGTATAACTGAACTTTGCTCTCTAAGATCATTCCATCTATGAAGTACTTGAAAGGACTATATTAGGTGACCTCGGGTCCTGCAACAATTATGGTTGCAGTGTTTTAGCCTTGAATGTAAGATTTGACTTAACAATGTTGTTTAGGTTCTATTGCTGGGGAGTAAAAATAATTTGAAATTTAACGGGGATTGAATTTGCTTCAGATGGCATTTTGTGCTTGTATGTTATAACTGAAATTGTATTTTATTTACAAATAAATATTTATGTACCAAGCATTGTCTTGTTACAAGCTATATTTATTTAGTTCAGGCCAAATGCATTTTTACAAGTGACCTGATCTAGATATTCACAAAGTTGGACACTATTTTATTGGCACAGGATTTTGTTATGTGACTTGTAGAATGATGTTGGATGATGAATAATGGTCCCTTTATCTTCATAATCTTCCTCTGCAGTTCAGCTTTTTCACTGAATTCTTTCTCCATCCCTGTGAAAAACTTCATTATCCTGGTTTTCTCTAAGCCTGTCATCTAGACACCATGCCTAGTTTCTCATGTCCAGGTTGTCTGGCAGATGTTTTCTGCATAATTCATCTAACAGATGATACCATTGATTTCTCCTCTGAAAACTTTCCCCAGAAAAGCCTATTGACCTTGTATTTAAATGACTGAAAGATCTTTTCTATTCGTTCCCCAAGATGCCTAAAGATTTTTAAGCTTTTTATGTATTTTTCATGTATTTGTAGCCCTGTATATTTTTAATATATATTTGTGTACCTTCTAGTACTTTTCCTGCCCTCTCTCATAGTTTAGCAGATTCTTACTAATACATTCTTGAAATTCTGTTTAGTATTATTCTTAAGAAGAGAATTCCTGACAAGGACATCTTGTTTTCTGTGAGAACCTAAGAGACATAACAAGAAAATAGAGCAAAGAGCTCATGGACCAGCTCCTAAGGCTGACCCAGGGGTGGGTTACTGGGATAACTTATTTCCTATTGGAGGTACTGGCTAGATATACTAATTAATTAACCTTATAAAAATCATATAAATCCTCCATCATGCGTATGCAATGCCATATTTTGTACCTGAAACCTTTCATTAAAGAATTGCTTTTATATCTTACTGCTCTAACTCTTTTGCAAGTTTTTTTTTCCTTTTGTTATTAGGCAACACCCTAACGACATATTTTTTTACTGATTTTCCTAGAATAGGGTTGTGTAAAGATTTTTCTGATGTATTACTCTAAACACATGACCCCTTTCTCAGTCTCCTAAAGTTACCACTTCTTTACTACATCAGAAATTACTTGTCCTTGTTTCCAAGATTTATTCAATCTTTCTTCACCTTGAGCACTACTTCTTCCAGCTTGTCATTCTGAGAGGCTGACTCCTGTGTGTGTAACATTTCTGTCACTCTTTTCTCTGATTTTCAACCAAGTCTTTCTGCTTTCTCCCACAGTGCCCTTCATGCTTTGAAAGAGCTCACACTGGTACCATGTAACCTTCCTCTCATTCCTGAATTAAATTTACCATGGCTGAGAGTTTCGTAGAAACTGTTGATGACAAAGATGCTTCAGAGCACTCTGCCCTGCCACTTACCATGTTGAATGCTATTGTTTAATGCATCTTTGTCTTCCCTTGACAGCATCCTTGACTTTCTTCTCACAAACCAGAAGCAGACAGTGTCTTTTTGTTTTGTGCGCACCCAGCAGAGATTCCTAATCTTTAACTGAAATTCTTGGGATCTGTGATAGAAAAAAAAAAAAATATAAAAATAGTTTCTTAAGAGCAACAGGAAAATTAACTCCTGACATATGTATAGCAAACAACAGTTTGCTGAGACACAATATGAATCACACAGCTACTGAGTTTGCTTGCACATTCTGAGATGCTTTATTCTTTTCAAACGTATTCCTTAAGATAATTGGGCAGGTGATGGGGTTTGACCTACAAATAAAATGTGTCTTTCATGTGCCTGATTTTTCCAGTTCATTGTAAGAGCCTTACAATAGTCTATTTGTTAAATTTACATTTCAGAAACTAATTTGTTAAAAAAGGAACCTCACTAATTTATTTCCTGTAGCAGTTTGTCAGTTTATTCTTCTAAACATTCCGGACCACCACATGCATTCCTGCAATGATAAAAGCTAATGGTTAGAAATGACAGTCTCAAATTATAAAGTATTATCATCTTTATGTAATTTTTGTATTTTTGTATTTTATACAAATTGGCCTAAAAACTTTACAGTTTTCCTTTTAAACTGTACTACTGAGTAAACAAACTAAAGAGTTTCTTATACCATTGCATTTTTTCCTTTTTTGTCTACTTTTTTTTTTTCTTACTAGAAGGGCCTTTTAATGTTGTGAGGTCACATCTATTGAAGGAATAGTTATAGCATATACTAAGAAAAAATTAAGTCTTGTATCTGAACCCTGGCTTTCCTTTGCAGTTCTTTCCCAGCAATCTTAACACTTCTGAAATTATATTTTGTCTTTTTTATTACTCATGTTTTAATATGTACCTTAGCATGTGCTCTCTTCCTCCTCATTCTGCATATCTGAAAGAGACCTTCAGGGGTCTCCCTTACTCCTGTGCCATGACCAAAAGTGTGTTTTCCCCAGAGATGGGTTGCACTTGCACTCTGAGAAAGTGGGACTGCATGAACTGCACCTAAATGAGAGGTACTGCACCTCCAGATTGCTTCAATGATCCTTCTGTGTACTAGCATGTAGTTAGTGTTTTCAAAATCTGTTGTTCTTTCAAGGTCCAAGAGGTTACAGTGATTTTATAGCCTTAACTGTACGGTGGCAGTGTGAAATAGCAAAACAAAACTGGAGTGAGATAATGGCAGGAGCGAGCTTTGGAGAGAGAAGCAAAATCACTTTTACTATGGCTGTAGCTGGGAATATAAACAAGCTTCCAAGCAACATCTGAAGAAGTACCAAATTGCAAGCCAGTAATGAAAGGATGAGTTCCAAAGTCCTTTGGTTTTATCAGTGGGTGTAGCATAGATTTTATATTCTAAATGGGTCTTTATCCTTTGTTTCTGTCATTAGGCTTTCTCGGAGACCTGTCTGAAACCTTGTGTGGAAATAAGGCTGTTAGGCAAGAAGCAATGGGTTGTTCTGCAATTTCTTCACTCATCACAATGGTGTTTAGTGACTGCTGTGCTGAACAGGATTCATCTTCTTCTCATTACCCCTTCTCAGATCTGGTTTGTGTTCTCTCATTCCATCACAGCTAGGGACAGATAAGAAAAGTTAAGACAACATGAAAGAAATGGTAAAGGCAGCTGCCTGATCCAACAATTTCTCAGCCTACAATGGTATGGGTAGTATAGATAACAGGGTTTTTTCACAGAGAGAGAGAGAAATGAGAAAAGATAAGGCTTGAAACAGGAGGAGTTACTCTTCGAGGAACATGACAAAATTAGCGAAAAGAAGCTGGTAGAAAAAACAAATTCACTGGAGAGAAGAAGAGGGGGAAAAATATTAGTAAAAGACATTAAGATGATTTAACCTGAATGGAAAAGATTTTAACTGAAGGATAAAATTGGTAAAGGATATAAGATAAATAACAGAGCAAAAGTAAAGGATGACAGCATTTTCCCCCTAACTTAAAAAAAACCCACAATTTTTCTGTTGGATATTTTTGCCATATATTTCTTTCTAATGACAGGAAAAATAACATCCCTGGTCTGGATAGGCTTTCAACAGTCATTGCTATTTTAAATCAAATATCTACATTGTAAACCTGATAAGAATTTCTATTAATGTTGGAGGTACATATTTGGGGATTTCAGTACATTGTTTTAAACTACATAGAAATATAATTAGTAATTTCTTGAGTCTCAAAATATTGACAAGTTTCAACTAGAACCCTTTCCCAGTCAAAACATTTCTGTCTTTACTCATCCAGTTAGAAGGTAGCTCATGACTGTGGGGTCCCATAAAGTGATGTATGAGCAAGGATTGTTCTGACAGAAACATTGTAGATTTGCATGCAAACAAGGAATGTGATTTACCCAAATGAGTGTAATAGATGGACCTTGAATAGTCAGCCTGCAAGTGGTCTGGATGCACACCTGTCCCAGGTGCTGAACATGCAGTATGCATGCATGCTTTAGAAATAACCTGTCAATTACCTGTGTTCTTTTTTGGGGGGACTATGGAAATCAAGAGATTTTCACAGAGTGCAGCCCAGGATGTTTTATATTTGGAAGTTCAAGTGAACCGATGGTGCATTTTTATTTGTTTCCTTCAGAATTTCCAGAGTGAACATTCCTAAGGAAAGTGAGGAAATTCGCCTACATAGAAAAGTGTCCAGGGATGCATATTTAGTCCTACATGTGGGAATCTGGACTTACAGAGAAAATTATAATTGACTGATAGAACTCAGTTTATAGCATTTGTCCATGTGATAACATTTACATTCATTCACATTCATTACATTCATACAACATACATTCATACATACATTACCTTTTGATCCTGCATTTAACATGGAAACTCTTGATTCAAGAAGAAAAGAGATATGTGGCTTAGATATATCCTGACATAACACGTCTCTTTCTTGCTTCCTGTTTCGTTTCTGTCTTGCTTTCTATAAAACCTACCCTGTATCCAGCTTAAGTCCAGAAAGTGGAAATGTATCAAAATAACTGAATTGTTGTGCTGAAATGGAGCTGTAACTCTGCAGCACACATCTGAGGATTGTCTAAGGGCTTTTTTAATGTTTGTCTCAAATATGTTTTGGGGTTTGTTTAAAGGTGTTTAAACTGAAAGATGACTTTCCACACCACTGTGATGTACTTAGGACATACAACAATACACTATCACCTCATAAGAGCAGCCTCATAAGATTTAGTGGCTCAAAAAAGAGCAGCATTTAACATTTTACTTCAACCTAGTAGGAATTCTTTGAGTCGTCCACTCTTAAATTCCTTAGATCGGTTTTTCACTGTAAAAAACTACAGATTCAGAAGATGTGACTTATTTTTCACCTTTCTGTTTGACTAAACATACCCATTTATTGCAAGGAATCATGTCAAGGACATAAACATCTTGACACAGGAGAGATTTGGTGCAAAATAATCTTCTTGATAAAGCACCTGTAAGTACAGCATTTGCAGATCAAGAGCTCTCCTTGTTTTGTTCTCTTAAATATTTTGCTATAAATGTGGATGCCAATTTTTTCACTTGCAGGGCATTTTCTTTCCTATTCCCATTTGATATGAATGAAACTGACATTTATTTCCATATAACCTTGTGCATCCTGTTTTTTGTATTGTAGCAAGTGAAAACTGGTGTGTGGAAAAACATCCATCAGAAAACGCTGTTTTTTTTCTTCATAACTTTTATCTGCTTTCTACCTACGAAGTCTGTGAATTCCTGTGCTGTAAAGAAAAGCAATGTGCTGCCAGCAGCTCCATCCCCCAACAGTGCCAATCAATACATCTCCAGGCTAAAAAAATATCTGACTACCACAGATTTTGGGTTCTAGTTTAATTTCTGCTCCCACTCATTAATTTCCAAATAACTCATCATTTTTCCCATTTATTATCCATTTCTCTGATGCTCTAACTAGACTCTCAGGAAAAATACTTGAAGCTGGAATTCCAGAGTCTCAGTTGTTCTTGATGTTGTTTCTAATTTGTCTGACTGAATAGATTGTTGTGGGGGAAATGCTGATTTAGCAATTAATTAATAATTAATAATATTAACTGAATGAAAATTCACTTCCTTAGGAGGCAACTTACCTCTCTGAGCTCCCATTTCCTCATAACCTGACCACCAGGTGCAGGTTTGATAGTCATTTCCAAGTTCCAATTTTCCTTCTCTTTAGATCCCAATAGAGAGCTAAAGATCTCAAAGCTTCTGAGCTTTGAGCATGACCTGAACATTTACCACCTGACTAATTTTATCAGTTTCCTGCCTGGAGGCTTCCCTAGTTAATTAGAGAACCTGATGACTAATCCTCTTTATTGATGGGTCAACAATTTATTGATAAGCCAAGGCAACCGGTCATCCTGAATGCCCATAAACTTATTTTGATTCCAAAATTTCTCAGCTTTTATGAACTTCTTTCTCATGGAAAGTTCTGCTTCTTATTTCAAAGGATTATGTGTGAGAAGAAGAAAAGTTGCATTGTTTTACAGTTTCATGATTTAGAAAATAATTTATTAAATGCAAGTTCTGTACAGGTTCAGGTTAGATTGCATTTTTGCAAGGTGTTCTATCTGATGTTATATCCCTTCCTTGTTATGCAGGCATGAATCCTAACTCTTTAATAGCCCATGGAAATAAAAAATTACTCTTTCCAACCACATGAGGAAAATTATTTCTCTGCCTGTTTTTGGTGAGATTCTATTGGGTTTGCATATCAGCTCTTTGCTGAATTTTCAGAAGACAGATATTAAAGCTGTCATCATAATTTAATGAAATCTCTATGTTTCAAACACATGGTCTCAAGTCCTGAAAATGTAAGGGAAAATGTCATGCTTTTGGCACCTTTTGGCTAAGAAAGAGAATAGCCTTGCTGGAGATCCAGGCGGAGACAAGCCTGAGGGGCAGGAGTTTCTGACAATACTTCCTATCAGCTGAAGGCAAGTCAGCGAGAGTGCCAGTCTTTGTGGTCACTTTGCTTAGTGTGGTAGTCTGCAGATTTTGTAGAAATTCAGTCTAAGTTGGGGTTGTAAATGCTTCAGTATCTACCTGTGAATTCTCTTGGACCGCTGAGTGAGGATGCATGGACAAGCAAAATGAAAAGTACAGTACCACGGAAGAGGTCTCTTCATGGTTAATTCAGGAGCAATGACTTCTTTGGGATGTTGCAAGTCAATAATTTCTCCACTACCACCACATATGTATTTTGGACAGGGATAAGCAGCAATGAACTGTCATAAATAAAGTTATAAGACTCTGAGCTGAAACATGTCAAGTTGCAGCAGTGAAGGGTGACAGTCTCCCCAAGGCAATGATCTCATCTAGATTCTTGTTGATCAGATGTATTCTGAATTCTGAGTTTAATTCCATAATCTTCACGCAATTCAGATGATCACACCTTCCTTTGCTTATTTTGGTGTCCCCTCAGGCTGAGATACAACATCTTCTAGCCTCGGCAATGGACTGCAAAACGCACTCAGAAATAAGAGCTGAGATGTAATGCTAGTAACACTCACCTCTGCCAAATCCGCTGGTTGGCTGGGTTAGCTGCAACCTCTAGTCTGGGGGAAAAGAAAGCACGATACCGCAAACCGCTTGTGATTTAAATGCTTACACCATAGCTGGCTTTCAAACACTGCTTCACACCTACTTCAATGCAAATGAAGCCAAATCACTTGCCTCACCCTTCTCCCCCTTCCTTAAACTGAGGCTGCCAGAGGAAGATGCAACAACCACAGACCACTTCGGAGGGTCCATGGTTTGAGAAGTACCTCACATCCCTTTTTGCTGTTTGTTGGGAGATCTGCCTAGCCAAATGTAACTTGAGATATGTTAGAGGATACTGAAGTCTTAGAAACACAGGAGATCAGGTAAATGACAGTGCTGAGCAGACATCAATCTGTTTCAGAGATAGAAACTCTGAAAATTAGCCTGGTTAAAGGAAATGATAGATCACAACTTGACAGCTGAACCTTGACATTTTCTAAGCCAAGACTGAGGAACACAACTTCATGAAATGGTTTTTGTTCTCTGAAGGCTCAAGTTTGAAACCTAGTTAGCTTTTGTCAAGAAAATGAGACCATGATGCCTAGAAATAGTCCTGTGACTTTAAAGATGACTTTTGCAAACACAGCACTGGTTTTCTATAAGCTGTTTAGCCCATATTTCTACTTGCAAGAGACAGTTAGAATCTCAAGTCTATTTTTCCCTGTTAAAATGAATATTTATTGATACAACCCTATATTTCTAAATTTGTTGCTGAAACATCAAAGTATTTCTAAGGAGATTTTAAATAACTGCCTCTCATGACATAAACTTCAATGCATATATCAAATTGCCTAAGCATGAAAACAATGTGCTAAGCAAAACCAAGCAATTTCTTCCTCTTCAGTTCCTGAAAGAAGATTGTAATGCAGTGTTACAGTGTAATGCAGATGGCCAAAAGTACTTCCAAGAAGACCTTTACAGTAAGGTGCCTTTACTGCACAGGAAGAAGTCAGCTCCTTTGTACTTTAGATAAATTAAGGAATGTATACTTTTCTATGTTAAATCAATCCCAGTCTTTGCAAGTACTTATAGGAAATTATTAGAGCTGCAGTTTCAAGAGTATTTAGGGATATACTTATTACTAGAGGGATCTGAAAGAAAGAAAATCCTAATCAATAAAATTTAGTATTTTGGGGACTATCATTGCAAACAACAAAGATACTGGCTTACTTAATGACAAGAGATAGTCTAATTGCAAAATTGTACTGACCTGGGCGAATCCTGAATTTCCCACAGAAAACACTCTTCCATTAGCAATAAAACCAGTTTCATTACAGTAGAATACTGCTGTCTTTGAATTTATAACACACTCACTTTTATCAGAGTTTTCCAAACTCAGATTTTGGAAATCAGATCTTTTTCTAAAATGTTTATGCTGAAGCTGCATAACTTCAGTGGAAGAACAATCAATTTTTTATTTTACCCTCTTAGAATACAGCAAGATTGGGCAATTTCAAAGTGAACTGCTTTTACTAAACTTTTAAACATTTTCCTTAGTAATTTCTCATCTTCATCAAACATTGCAGACTGAGTCACTGAATTTTTAATTACGTTCTAGTAATTTGAATTTCTCCTCTGCTTTTCAGAAGAGACAATTGCATCTACCCTCCCTTAAATTTTGTCTTTCATTTTAGTAGTACCTATTATTCCTTTTATTTATATTAGTTTATAAAAATGATTGACTGCATTTTTCACTTCCATTTTCCACTGCTGAATAGTTTTTATTTACAAGGGATCCCTTTTTATTCTCTTTAAAAACGGTAATGACTATGAGACCAACAATATCTTTCCCTAAAAAAGCCAAAAGCTTGTTTTTTTTTTAGTGAATAACAGGCTTCATGGTTAGAGAGACACATTGTTCAGTAGTTTGAGATTTTTATTTTCCTTCTTGAATTCTCTGTAGATTTATTATTAAGCTGATTTTTTAAAGTTAATTCAAAGAAAGGATCATTTTTTTATAAAACTGTACATGTAACTTGAGTCTTGAGAGAAGTGGTAAGAAAAGATATAATGGGATGTGCAGAAGTATGAGGAGGAATATAACGGTGAGGTTAAGAGCTAGGTAGCAGCCAGAGAATGTAAAGTATCTCTTTTTTCTTCCAAATTTTTGCTAGATCTTGAGTGAAATCTGGAAATCACTAGTGATGTTCAAACAGGTAAGGAAAGGACAGAGTTGATGGGAGTGGACAAGTCTCTCCTTCTGTGCTGTCCTGTATGAGAAGTTCAACCCAGTCCAAAAAACACATCACTTAAATCTGCATTTACTGATGTGATTGTCCCCAGACAAATTCCTAGGGCTACTGTGCTTGCAATAGCAGCTAATTCATTCTACATGAACAAGTGCTTTTTCTCAGTAGAAGGGATGCCCCCTTTGAATGCAGGCATGTCAAAATAGCTCCCTTTTTCTACATGGTAAACTCTGTTACACATCTATCCTGCTGTTTCCAGATGTCCTTAGGGTGTTTGAACTATTTAGTGATGAAACAAATCTGGGTAGTTGGAGAATCACTCACAGACATCTTCAGTCAAGGTAATGGACTTGTGGATGGATGCCTTTTCCTAGGTGTACCAAAACCTGCAAAGTATGATATTTCTCAGTGGACAATATTTCGATAAATTATTCATATGACGCAAACTCTTACTGGATTATGAAAACTTCACAGAAAAGCACTAATATCTATCAGTGGCTTCCATTCCATAAATCTTTTTCTCTCAACTCCCCCATAAAGGAAGTATTATGCTTTTCTCTATTCATCAATTGCAAATATTAGTATTTTTGTAATTAACTCCAATTAAAAACTAAATCTAAGACTTACCTAACTGATGCATTGTATTGTGGCATCCAAATAAGATCTCCTGTATTAATTAATTAATTCCATAGAAAAAGAATCCTTACATTTTCCATGAAAATCAAACACATAGGTTTTGGGGGAAAAACTGTATAGCAGAACCAATTATACACAGAGAAACAATTTTGATATAAAGTATTAATCAGTCCAACTTGCCCATCACTTATACTTAATGTTAATTGGGTATATCTGGAAAAAATGCTGTATTTGAATCTGGTGTCTTTATTGATAAGATTATGTAGCTCTAAACCTTGGTGATCTTTAATACTCAGGCCTCTGTTAATTCCCTCACAGAAATCAGTTTTGACCTCTAAGGATCAGTGGGGAATTTGAATGTTAGTAAATGGCAAAATACTCTTAATGTGTATTCTACTGGATGTGTTGCCCAGTCATTACATTGAATTCAAATATTTGCTCATACTTGAAAGTAGCCATCAGTAACAAAATAATTCTAAATGTAATGCTAATATAAAACCATTCTGGAAGGAAACTTTCCTTTAACTCCAGAGAAAGCAAAAAATGCTTACCTGAACTCAAGCTAAGATTCAGATAAATTATACATATATTTTGGAATTATTGGATTTCTGTAGGAAACAATCAAGATAGGAAATTTTTCATTCAATTTTTTTGTACAACCATCTTCTGTGCATGTATTGTAGTTCTTTATCACATAATCACTTGGTAATCTTTCACAGTTGTGCCTCATACAAGAAAAGAGACTGTGGTATGGAATGAATCATAGACTTATAATTAAGGTCACTAGACAGAGGAATATTGCTTTCTTTGTTAGAAATCTGGGATGTTTAATTCTCAAAGCAGGAAGTTTTGCTGTTATAGTAGTATTTTGGGATCCGGATGCAAACTCCAGCATTTTCTCAAGTACTCAATAGAGTTTCTTATTTTCTTGTAACTTAGCCTCTGAAATACATGAAATTCATTGACAGGGTCTTATAAAAAATTAATTGAATGATCTTTGTGGAATAGTCCTTTGAGTTAATACACAGTGGAGAACCTTAGGTGTAAGTGAACAGTTTTGTTTTTAGTGCAGAAGCTCAAAGAATGAGCTGTAAATAATACATGGAAATGCATCTTCACTGAGGATGGAAATAATTTTTAATGTTGTAATTGCTCATTCAGTGCCACTATTTACTGTGTGCCCTGAATAAAGCAGGAGTTCTCTGGAAAGAGCAATATGCAGTCAGAAACTTGAAATCTGTGTTAGTAAACACAGGGGAAATTAAAGTTGACCAGATCATCTGACTGAAGTTGACTCACATCCACCCACCATGCTTTACAGGGAAAGCAAACATATGCTTCTTTGAACTCATGAATATATAAATATCTTTCGTGTTCTCTTATATAATTGGTTCCACAATCTGCCAACAAGCATATTAAAATTCTTTACCCCTTTAGCCCAATTCATGACTTAAGCAACAGAGTCTCTTCATGGATGACCAAAGTTTATATGCAGAAAATATTTCTATGCAGAATTATCTCAATGTCCTTTCAAGTGGTATTAAATCTTCAGTGTGTCTACCATGGAGTCACCTTACACGTGAGTTTGATTAATTTCAGAATCACACTTAGTTTTGGAGTTTTTAATCAGCAGACATATGATATTGACAAGTATGACAGCATTTCCTCTTGTGCCTCTTCCAACAGATGGATTCTTCTCTTAACAGAAAGTCTTAATTACCGAATGCATGTATTTGAAAATTTTGTTATATGGATTCTTTCCTTCTCCATTATTTTCTTGAAGAATTTTCTTTCTGCCTTCTATGACATCCTTATTCTCTTTCATGTTATGTTATTCCTGTAGTACTTCCTAATCCTTTGTGTAACAGATTACACAAAGGATTCAGGATGTACTCCCGAAAAAACAGTAAGTAGGTTATTTCATACTGAGCAGTTTTAAAGAAAAGCCTCATCTTGTCTATATGAACCAGTATTATCTAATAGGGACTCATTCAAAGCATCTTAGTGAAATACAAATTTATCATATTTATCCCAATTCTTGATCTAGATTAAAAAAAACCCAATAATTTTGTAAAAAAACCCCCCACAAAACAAAAACAAAAACAAACAAAACAAAAAACAAACCAAAACAAACAAACAAACAAACAAACAAAAAAATCCCAACAAACCAAACCACAAAAAAACAAAAAAAAAAAAAACAAAAAAAAAAAAACAGAAAATTATTGGATTTCTTGCACAATCTATTTTCTGTAAAATCAGATTTTATCATATCCATTAGCTGTCTAATACTGAAAAAAACTCCAAGCAAACCAAAATGAAGCAACACAAACTCCATAAAAATAAGAATCTTACTTGAATCCTAATACAATTTATTTGGCAATTTTTCCTGCTACTTTAATGCAAGTGTATGTGGGTGTCTTTAATGTGCTGGTACGTTCCATGACAGTGCCTTCTGTTTACGTCTGATTCTCTTTCATAAAATTATAATCTATTCATTGCCTATTTACATTGCATACATTTCCTTGAAAGTAACCTTGACAAAGAGAAAACAGCAAAAAAAAATACATGGTTCTGTTGAGTTCTATGTCTGGCTTCTTTGCTGACTCTAATGTTGGCTTGATTTCATCAGCTGGAATGTTTTGGTAGCAGTTGTCTAAGGGTCAATTTGCTGTAGGGCTGTCCTGTCCTTTTGGATGGCATTTAATTTTCAGTTGTATAAAAATGTTCTGCCTCTTACATGGTGTTCTACAAATGCCTTATGACATCCATCCTCAGTGTCTTTTATGGCAAAGGAATGCCTGGCTCCCCTATGTCTTTATTTATTAGACTGTAAAATATATGCAGTGCATTCTATCCTCTATGTGTGTTTTGCATGTTTATAAATACAGATCAGTTCATTTCATATTTCTCTGCAAGTCAGAATTTAAATCTCATTCTGTCCTTTATACTCTGATAAACAATTGCAGATGTAGTCAGGGCACATTTCCTCACCCTCTTTTCACTAAACAAAGAACATTACTTGCTTTCTTTTTAGCATATATTTGTGATATAATCATTATGCCACCCTACCTCATTTAATAATTTTCTATTGTTTTTATATATCACATGTTAGCTGGAATGACTTTACTTTTAAAATTATATGTGGATGCGCCCATGGGCTTGAAAGGCTACAATATAAAAATGTGGTTTTATGTACAAAATTCTGTAAACCAGAATGTCACCTTTTTTTTTTCTTTTTGTAACAATTCACTACTTAGAAGGTCAAATTTGTATCTTTGTTGTCATTTCCAGAAATAAATCTGTCCAACCTTTTACCAGCTACTTTAAAGCAGCTGTGTAAATTATAAAATAATTTCATGGAGGGCATTTATTTTCCCCTTTAAAGAAAAAGAAAATGGTAGAGAAGAATTCTCAATTATACATTTGAGTGTTTTAATAATTTACCTGGAGACAACTAGAAATCATGCCTTTTGTCTCTTTGTCAAGTCTTGAATCATGTGGAACACCTGCAGATGTTTTGCAATGAAATACTAAATCAAGAGGTTAGTGCTGATTCTCCCTTTGTTAAAAATTAATTTTATAGTATTAGAAAAAAAGCTGGATCACTCAGTATCTATTAAAGGTTCAAATTTCTGCAGTGGCTTAAGATACTAGAAGCCTACAAAATTTTGTTGCCATTTCTCTTCAAGAGCTTACTTGCAACAAAATGGACAGGAAGGATTCAGATATTCAGCATTTCCAGTGCAAAGTCCAGCAGTTTAGGATAGATTTTCCCATCAGTGAGTTGAGCTAGACAGCTGGATACCACTGTTGAAAACTCTTTGCATACTTCATTCCTCAAGTATGCACACATGGGATCACATAGTGACAGCTGGATGTCTGCAATTGCATGCAGGTTCTGGACTTTTAGCTTAAGCCATATCTAAAGTGATGGTACATTGATTTAGGTATCTTTCACTGAGATTTAACTAATTATAAGAGGAACTCAAGGGGACTCGTGTTATTACCATAGTTCAGCCAATGGACAATAATTTACTGAGCCACTACATTTTGATTCAAGTAGGCATGAAAGCTCTGCTTCTCTATCTGAAAACCAGAGATAACATTCCCTCTCAGTTCTCATGAGGACACAGTGAGGATTGAAGTTTGTACACTGCTTGAAAATGTAAACTACTACATAGAATGAATCCAGCACTAAAATGATGCCACCATTTGGAAAAGATAAGTGAACGTGTTCAGTCTGCCAAAGAAAGCAATGCAGTCATGTGCAACATGAATATTTCCTTTCCAAGATATGCAAGTGTGGTGTGGATCTCTAAATACTAGAAAGTTGACAGAAGGGTCAAATCTCTAAAGTGTGAGAAAGTAAACTAGATCCACATTACAGTAGTGTCTTTTGTCTAACTAGATGCGTGTGTCTTTAATGCGTTGGTGTGTGCATATGTACACACTTGTATAAAATTTCTTATGAAATTTTTGTGAAAAATTATCTGACAGACAGTTTGATATGGCTGTGGAAGTGAACTCCACAGTCATTCTTTGAACAGCAGGATTTATTTGTCATTTATCAAAGTTTAATATATGCAGTCTGCCGCATAAAGAGCAATAGTGAGGAAAGGGGAGTTCAGAAAAAAGGGAAGAGTGAAGCAGACCACAGATTATGCTTCTGAAATGTCCCAGCCTTACTCTGCTTGCTCTGTTTAAAAAAAAAAAAAAAGATGATCAAAGGACTGAAAGTGCAACATCCTTTGAGAGTTGCCAGGCAAGTGCTCTGTGATGACTGGCTTTTGTGCAGCTCCAGCAGCAGTCTGTTCTGTGCACTATCTGGACTCTCATTATTGCTCATCTGTCAAACCTGCTGCTGTGAAAAGTGCTGAGGTGAAGGTCAACTTGTAAAGTAGCAGCAGTAGAAACAGACATGTGCTCTACTCTTTGGTGAGTTAGTTGTCAGTTCTTATTCTCTAATGAAGTTAATCCCCCCTCCAGGACTAAATTGGTGAATTGGTGATGAATGCTGGTCCCTTCCTTTGCACTCTGACCTGTCCACTTGAGGTGCTAAAGGAAGATTTTTATTCCCAATGACTCCATGAACATGGAAACCTGTGACTGAGGTTGTATGGATCTAACTTTTCCTTTTGGGAAATTCTGAAGAGTGAGGTTGCACAGAAAATTTTTTTTCAAGATTTAAGCAAAAAAAAAAAAAAATCCAGTAAAGATGTATCTGCTAATTTTCGTAAACTGTGACTACACTGCTTGTCATATGATGGCATTAAAATCAGCCTGTTGCGTTACAGATAGAAAGGACTCAATATATCAACTAATCATCTCCCATGTGCAAGGCTGAAATATTTTCCACAGAGCTTATCTGTCCTGGTGGAAGACATCTAGGAGCAAATCTGCTGCAAGATAGTGATTGTAACCGAAATTTTGTCATTAGAGCCCTATTCTTGCCCTCTTACTGAGATTCATAAAGGTAAATACATATCTATTTGAAGTCTCCTGCAAATCCTTAGCCAAAGACTAAAATATCACCTGTACTCTGGGTCTTGACTTATCATTAATCATTCTTTATAGGTTTGGAGTTTTTTGTTTTGGATTTGTTTTGTTATTTTTTTTATGTAAATAATTGACATTTAAATATCCACGGAAGATTCTTTTTTAGGTGTTGTGTACAGTCAGACTGATAATTTCTTTTAAAAGTTTTGCATGTATTATGGTTTGTGGGGAAAAAGCATATAAAATATTGAAAGCTGGGTATTCCTGCCAAAAATATTTTAATCATTTTAAAACTGGAAAACTCTTTACATTTCTGGAGAAACCCAAAGTTTGATTCTCAAATGTTCCCTTAAGGTATTGTACGTTCAGCCAAGAGTTTCCTGTTAGTATTATCTGCTATAGTGAGCTTGTTACTGGGTTTCTCATATATTTTTTGCCTGAATATTTTGTCACAGATGCAATGCTGATTCAGTGACAAAAAACTACTTACCAACTTTATTTTGATATTACCACACTGTTCAAGACCATTTTATGCAAATAAGGGGTGTTACTTTATCAGTACCTGAATCCCTCATAGAGCCTGTTCCCTTTCTTTTAGCCATCAATAATTTCAGGTTCTGAACCTGATCATAGTCTGACAGTAGGCATAGGTGCTATTCTAATTGGAAATGGAAATCCCTGTTCTCTGAAGAATACTGTCTCAGGTCCCTGGCATCATCAACTATCGCTGAAGCCACCTGTGTCAGTCTGGAACTAAGTGTGAACTGGGGCTCTACTTTATTAGGGCTCAGAACTGGTGTTTGAGGTGAAATACCCTTTTTAAAAAGAATGTGTTGTAAAAAAAATATTCCATCACACTAACATATTCTACGAAGTTATCTTGATGTTAAGTTAAATCTGTCTGAAAAGATTTCTTGGACCTCAGAGAGATTTTGTGAGCAAAAGCCTGCAGATAAATTGCCCTGGAGAAAGTTGTTGCTAAGTGCTTTCACTTAGAACATAGAAAACAAAGCATTAAGTCCCTTGTTCCTCAGGCACAGATTAGAAACCAAAATTTCACTCATGCTATGAATATCAGCTCTTCTGAAATTGGCCATCTCTCCCAAAACTCTTGAAAGACTATTTTGTTCACATCAGGAACTGGACACAAATGACAGAACTCTGACATTTATTATAAGATGGAAACCTTGTTTTCCATCCAGCCGTATACTTCAGGGAAAAGAGACAGCAAGCATTCATCTTTATTTTTTGTATATAAATTGAGAATGAGATGCATTATTTTGCTAGATACTTCTGTGGGCTTTGGAGTGGTCAAGAGATACAGCAAATGTTGTCCGGAACTGAGGTAATAAAATTGCTTTTTGATTTATTTTCTATAAGCAAGGACTTCTGCTATCACAGCTAGCTCTTTCTGAGGAACTGAAGTATAGAACACATTCTGGCAAATTCTTGAGATAGAATAAAGCAACGTGGTTCCTTCAGATTTAATGGAATTGAGCTGCTTTGTACCAAGTCAGCAGCTGTCGCCTGTGCCTGACAATTCTCAGTGGTTTAGTTTGGATATTTGGTCTGTCACTAAGTTGAGGTGTGGTGTGCTATTACAGAATTGGTGTTGTCAGCCAAGTTAGTCTGAGCAAATAGCCTTGTGTCAGAACTTCAGGGGACAGCTCCACAAATTCCTTAGGGTAGCCTAGAAAGCAGAGTCCTACTTGGACCAAGGTGAACTTGAGTGTTCATGAAACAAACTCATACCACAAATTAATTCAAAACCATCTGATCTTTTCCTCATCCCACTGAAAGAACTGGATGCTTTTTTTATTTCAATATTTTTTTTTCCTGAAGATTCCTCCTGCTGAAAGAATAATGAGGAATCGTGGGTGTGGTATTCTGAAGTCTAGTACTATCCCTGTCTGTACATCACATTTATAGTTACTGCCAGACATCTGCCTCAGCAAATATCTCAAGGACTGATGGTTTAAAATTACTTTTGCTGTTGTATAAGGTGTTTATTTAACTGAATAATTACAGACACCTTTATGAAGGCAGTCCAAGTACAAAATGCCTCTATCTGCAAAAACCAATTAATGAATACTAGAAATAATTAGAAATATTTCACTCTAAATCAGTAATTGACAGTTGGCAACATTTTTTCTGAGTGAGAGTTTTTCTGATGTTCCTTTGCATTTTCCTTTATAATAAAGTCATGGTAGGAAGAATGTTAATTAAAGACCATAAATTAGCGAGAGTGAAAAATCTACTTAAATTCCTATAGACCTAATTTTAGAAATATTGAATAAATCTGAATTGCTTCTACTATTAGCTTCCTTTTAAAGAAGCTTTTGCTTTCATTTATTTATCTTCAGAAGAGTTTTAATTTTTTCAGGATTTTATGAGGCGCTAGAGTGCCATTAAAGTGATCTGATAAAAATTTAATAAAATATTAAACGAAAAAATAACTTTTTTTGCTATTGAAAATAGAAACATATCAAAGCTGATTTGATAATAGTCAAAGCTTAAAATATATAATAAGAGGCAGCTAAACTTCACCAGTTTACTATGTACATGGGTTTCTTAGCTATATGAATCTCTTATATATCTACATAAATAAAGCTGCAGCTGTGAATGCAGTGAACTATCCTACCATGTAATTGGAATACTACCATGGGTATGTGAAGCCTTGGGATTCTGATGGAAGTTGTTTCCTGATATCAATTGTTGCACTTTTATTCTGAAGTTTGATATGACAGTGTTAAAGGATTTAAAGTGGTGTTTGTCACCATAAGCAATTCCTCTAAGTTCTAAAATATCAGGTGACAGTCAAGCATTCTTACACATGTGTTAATTTAAAAATATGTTCTTTTGGTCTTCTGTAAAGGCTAGCTGCAGAAGAAAGGATGGCACAGCAGGTTTTGGACAAAATATTATGCAAAATGGCTTCAAGTAGCTAGACTTTTGAAACAGAGTGTGTCTGGTGCATTAAACATCTGGGTGTTGAACCCTTATTTGGAGCCTCTGATCAACAGCACATGCTTCATGTATATTTCAGCAAGCTTTTCTGCCTTCAAAAGTGGAAGCAGAAGTGTTTGTTCCCTTTTTCACTATATGTGAAAGTGTCAAAAAGAGAATGGCCACAATAAATATACAATTATAATTTAGTGCTGTTTGCAGTTAAAGGCAGTTTTCAACAAGTTTGTGTGCAGCAGTCACTGCTGCCAATAAATGAGTTGTGATTCGGTACAGAACCCTCTATATTAATTATATAATTATATATTTGATATAATTATAGATAATAATTATATATAATTATCTATTTAATATAATAAAATATTAAAATTGAATATGATATTGAAATCATGGACTCTGTGGTAACTGTAGGTAAGCAATTATTTATAATGATAGGACCATATTTATGGATTTACCTCATCCCACTGATATAAATCAAGTGTGTCATCTCAAATTGCTCTCTCCTATCTGAATCTTCTCAGAGAGTAAAATAAAGGTTCTGTATTTATGGAGAAATTATGTATCTTACAATAATGGTATTGCAAATTTGTTTGGTAATGCCTTTCTGCAAATTTTGATTCATCCATAAGAAAAGCATAACTAAATCTACAGACTGTTCATATTTTGACTTTTTTTAATATTATTAACAAAGTTGCCTGTTATGGACAAATTCCACCATGTTTCTCGTGTCTTATGAATTGGTACTGCAATTGTCTATATCAAATATGAATGAGTCATCAGGGTGTTGAAATTTTAGGGTACAATGATGAGCCTGAAATAAAAAATGAATAGAATTGGATGTAGACACTATTAAAAAAAAATCCGGATTTTTTTTGTTGTTGTTTTATTGAAAAGAAAAAATAAATATTGTATTTTCAAAAATACTAATAAAGTATTTTATTGATATAGTTATTTGGTAACTTTTAAATCTTTCAAACATGGAACGTTTGTGTGATGACCCCTGAAGTTCTAAATCACTGCTTTAGCTCTGCTAATAGAGTCAGTTTTGTACGAAGAAAGGAAAGCAATTTTAAGAAAACTGTATTGCAAAACTAAGACTGGAATTTTCATCTCTGCACTGTCATACATCATCGTTAAACTCATAGCAATCAGAGAAAAAGTTGGGGGTTTTTTGATTGTTGCTACCACTGTTGCTGATACATTGCTGAGGATCTCCTCATGATATCAAAGTTTTTTTCTGGGTGTCGTGTGTTGCTTTTGTAGGACTATGTGGGCACAAAGGCATGAATCATGCTGACTGCAGGTCATCGTTTGCCAAATGGAGCTAGACTTTGCCAGAAATTGTTGATTGGTGCTTGGAGTTATTGCTGCGTGAATAAAACTGGGGTATTCATAAGCTGACTGACTAATGGGGAATGTGCACTGTCAAATAAAGGATATTTGATGACAGCTGCACACAGAGTTGCGTGAATAATGATATTTTTTTGGTTCTGAGGCCAACCAAAATAATTTGTTTGAAAAATGCTGAAGCGAAACAGTAAAAGAAAAATTGAAAAGGTCTTTTCCCTGACCAAAAGTGATTTCCATAGGAAACAAACCTGTGATTTGTTTGAAACTCATTATTCCTCCTCCTTTTTGTTTTTCAGAACATTGATTTGCTGATAGATAAAAAAGTTCTGCCTAGCAACGTTCAATGCCAATACAGCTAGAAAAGCCTTTATTTATTCAGAACATTAACTAACCACACACAGTAATAATAGATACTGCTAGATACAGCTCTTTCAGAATAGGTGAAGAATGCAGATTTTAGGGCCAAGTTACTGAGGGTCTGTTGCTAGCTCAGTGTTTATATACAATAGATTCTTCAGCAGCAGTCCCTGGATTCTGCTCTAACGAAATGTATATTCAACTAGATGTTCAATACACAGAGGCTGATTTTGCTGGCACAGAAAATCTGTTTAGCCACCACATGAAAATGCATTCACTAAAGCCCTTTTTATTATTACAATAAATTCACTGAAAATAATTCACACATTTATCCTCTCAAGACTCCTTTGAGGCAAATATGAAGCCCACAGAGGACACCTACAATGATCAACTGCTTGGGCAATGCAGCTTGCCTGTCCTCAAGTGGCTCCGATGAGGTTCTGTTTTATGTAGGCTGACCCATTCCATATCTTGATGACCTTTTCTTCTCATGTTGATTGTATGAATCTTCACTTATTCATACATTCATTCTTTTCAGCACATTTTCAATTTTATTACCCCTGCTTATAATATTTTGCTTTCTAAATCCAAGCCACTTCTACTTCTGTTTCCAATTCTCTAACTCTCATCTTCAATCAGGGAATTTCTTGCTCTTCCTCTCAAATACTGAGTTCCGTCCTCCTTTCTGATTTTACCTCTAAAACCTCTATTTTTGTGGTTTATGACACATTCTGGCCACAATATTGCTATATTTTATTTCAACTGTGTTTCATTAAAATAAGTGTCATTTCAGAAATATAGCTTACAAGGGGATGCAAATACCTTTTCAGCTTTTAGTAAAAATGTACCCAAAGTCAATTAAATTCTCCTTTGTTTTAAGTGCTCAGAATATTTAGAAAATATAGATGTCAGAATACTAATATGTGTTCATATTCTTAACTTTAATCCCCTTTATTATTTAAGTTTCTTTGAGAACATGAAGTTGAAAATGTAAAGAAACATGGACTAGTTGTCTTGAGATGGTTTTCAGATATTTTTAGCACTCAGTCAGCAGTTTAAAAGCCCATTGAAGGTCAAGCATGCACATTTTTATGTCATAGAAGAGCCTACTTAACATTTAAATTCTGTTCTTTTTTTTTTTCCATTTATCACATTAACAATGTCATCTAAAATAAAGCCCTGTCTTCGGGTACCACAATGAATTTTATAAAATGGATATTTTATCAATAAATTTTCTAAAGACAGAAGCAAATTTCTGTAACATACATTAAGAGGATTTTCAAGGGCTAAAGTTCACACGAGTGCTGCTGTGGAAACAGTGGCACATGAAGACTCGATGGGCACAAATAGCTCCATCATATGAGACAGCTCTCCACTCCTTCATGGCTAATCTGATGCCAGTGCAGCATTAAGGTGAACTCCATCTATTTTCAAAATTGATGGTTACTTTTATTTACAAGCAGCCAGATAAATATCAGAAGGATACTTATACCGCAATGTGCTTTGGAGTTTTATGCAGCCTGGCCTCTCCAAACCAATTCTTGTGTCACTTTCAAGACCTGGAATTACTTCAGCTGCTACAAGTTACCTCCAGATATGCATCATCCTGGACAGTGAAAAAAGCAGCAATTAATGCTGATAACACTCCTCTGAAAACAAATTGACCAGAATGAGTTTTATTAGTGATGGAAGCAGTCACCCTTTTGCCTCCACAGGACCCACCCATGAGCAACAACCAATGAATTTTTAGGATCTGGGATTGAACATGATGTTAATGCATGTATACTGTGTATGCATGTTTCACTGAGATCTAACACACAAGTGTCCCTGCTAGTCCTCTGCAGGACCTGGATGAGAACATCTAGGATCTGAATTCCTTTAGTTCAGGAAGCAGGAAAGAGCAATAACCTTAATTATTTTAATTAATCTTAATTAACAGCAATATTCTTAATTGTAAGAATATACTACAAACCCCATTGCAAATAGTTTTACAGAAACGTCAGCATAGGTCTCCCTAATTCATCCTTTGCTTCTATGCAATTCCCTCATTTTGGTGAATATGAGGTCCTATTTAGTTTCCTACCCGTTGCAGATACTCCTTTGGCCTAAATTAATTTCAGTTTATCTCTCTGTGACTGCTGCTCTTTCCATAAACACAGTGTTTTAGCAGGACAACTGACATTCCATTTAGATTAAGGGAAATGAGGAAATAACAGACAAATAAGCAAGATCCACAGACAAAGCACAGTGTTTATCACTCATTCTGACAGCAGGTGTCTTGAGCCAGTCTGCTCTAAATAGGAGGAGGGATAAGATCCCTCCACTTAGAGAGGAAGAAAAGGAGCAGAGAACAACATGAACATCTCACATATATAATGTAAAAAAATGTAAAAATTCAAGTGTATCAAGTTGTCCTGCCTTAGAAGAGTATCCAAGTACAGTATAGAATGAAACGTTCAGTGTGCAACCCGTAAATCTGAAATAGCTTCAGATGGGAAACTAAAGGGTGTTGGGTGAGAAAAAAGGAGAGATGCATATAGGTTATTTTAAAGAATGCAAAACTATCATGGAGATGTGCATTCAAATGGTGCAATATATACTTCACTTCCTTTTCAGAAAGATCTTCGGGTAAAGAAGGAGCTTCATCTATACCACTTGGTCTCTAATCCTGAGATTAGAGAGGGCCCTGATTTTTGTCACAACAAACTTGCTGAATCATGGGAAGCATATGCAGACACTGGTTGCTAAACCAGGAGGATTTGACTGACAAAGTGTTACTGTGGATTATGGGACTAGAATTTAAAGAGACTAAAGTCCAATTTCTAACATGCTAAATTAAAAAAGATATTCTATGAAGTCAGAAGGACTACAGGTCAAAAATGCATTCTAGGCTCACCAATTATTCAAATACAAGGTTTAAATCATACATCATTTTCCTTCTGTCTTTTTAGGTGTCTATAGCAAACTAAATAGACATCTTGGATGGAGCTTGACGTTTATAAGCAAGTAATGTTCTTAACTTAAAAAACGAAAGTCTGAAGTGGAATGGTTGAAACTTAAGCTGATTTGACCTTGAAAGGGAAATGAAAACATGTAAAGCAGAACAAAAAAGGTGCTATGAAGAATTTATATTTTATTGTTGATGGAACAAGAAGTAAAGAGAGTTAAGTATCATCTTAATCTTAGTCCAAAATTGAATTAATATTTTCCTATAGTTCTTTGTGAGAAATTTTAGTGCAAAGTAGACAGACATCAGCATAGCAGATATTGCTCTGAAGCAGGAGCTGCTTTTCTGGATTAGTGAGGGAATTACCAGTCCACATTACATAAAATTTTAATTTGTCAAATAGGCCTCAACTCCATAGGACCTGATGAACAGGAATGTGATGCTTATGTTCAAGAAACAGGAAGATATATTCCAAATAAGCTGCAGACTCATATGTCTGCTTACAGTAATAAAAAAAAGTCTTTGAAACATGTTTTAGAGATTATAATAAAACTATAGATTTAAAAGAATAAAGGGATAGGGTGAACCATACATTTTTTGAAAGTTGTGTATGATCTTTTCTAGATTTCTGCTCTTATGAACTACTGGCTTTTCCTGTTTTTAGAGAATAATGATACAGCAGTACTAAGTTACTTCAGGGACGTTTTTCATATGATACCGCCTCAGAATTTACTTATTCTAAAGCAGACAGATAAGGCAGACAAGAAATTGGTTCATGTGAAGAAAAGCTCTTGCTTAAATTGAAAGAGGAATTACCAGGTTGAAGGAAGACCACAAAAAGGAGTTCCTCAAAGATCAACCTTGATGGTAGACTGAGCTAATATCTTCATGTATTATTTTTGGCAGATACAAGAATATTTTAACACCATTTTATGATGACACAAAGTTATTGGACTTTTCAAAGTAAGGGGTAGTTGGAGGAGACACAAAGGAGTTGGATGACCTTGAAAGCTGGAGCAATGGTAATGGGATAAAGTACTGTAGTGCAAAGTGCAAAGTCATGCACTTGCAGACTAATGAAAAAAGATTCCTCATTAATTGGAGCAATATCAGTTGAAAATAACAAAGGAATAAAAAACTTAACTCTGTTAATACAGAACAGAGAGAATATAGGGCATTATACAATGTATCTGTGAAAAAATGAACATCCTAATCGCAGGAAATGGAGTTTGAGGCATTTTTGAGAGAGATAAGGAAAACTCTACCTAGAATATCATGTGTAAATAAACCACTCATGTTCAAGAAAGCACAATTTAGATTGCTTTAAAAAGGGGGAGATCTGTAGGTAGATAGCAAACCTATCTTATATGACCAAAAGAATTTAAGAAGTTCGTGTTAGTAAGTGAAAGGTAAAAAAGGATGTAACTCATGTCCAGGAACAGAAAAAGCATTACATGTGTATAAGATAGTCAATATTTGATGGAAGCCTAAAATTAGAGCCATCAAAGGAATGAATTTCTAAAATAGTCTTATGGTATAAAAACTTTACTAGCTTAAAAATACTGCATACACATAAGTGATTGAAAAGCCTTGATATATCATATCAATCATATCATATCATATCTTATCATATCATATCATAGGGATACTTACAAGACCAGGGGACTGGATACAGAGAGCAGTAATTTGGTTTTGTGCTGGTTGTGTATCAAGGAAAGAATTGGAAATCATCTTACTAAGGTAAAACTGAGTTTGAAAGAAACTGGAGTTGCTGAAATCCTGCACAGGCAGACCATTTGTAAATTTATATTAAAGGAATGTGCCTTTAAATTTACTGGAAGGTTCTTACCTTCCAGTATAAAATCAATAGGTCTTAATTACTTTCTCTGATTCCTTGTGTAGGAGTGTTTTAAGTTTCTGAGAGCATGTTATCATAGAGGCATAAATGCACAGGGCTGTTCAGGTTGTAAGGGACATGTAAAGATCATCCAGTTCAATGTCTTTGCCATTGGCAGGATTGTTTTTTTTACTGGATCAAGTCCCTACATTTCAATAAAGTCATTCCAATAAGAGATCGATGACATTTTCTGAGGTGCAGAAAATGTGATCAGATTGAAGAATTTAATTTAGCTATTTCAAAAAACAGAATACAGGCAAGAATCTAGCAAGTTTTCTTAAGAGGCAGAAAGAAGGGGGAAAATATCTGTTCTCCATTTTCCATGTTGGATAGCTTATGATGATATCATTTTGAGTATTTCTTACCAGAGTTTAGAATGTAATTTCTCATACTGGAAGTAATTAACCTAGAGTTTTGCAGAGTCACTATTACTGGTACATCTTTAAGAAGAGGGCAAAACCAACATCTGTCAGAAGCAATGCAGCTATAAAAATTCCCGAGTTTATATAAGGAAATGGAACGAAGCACAAACCCGAGCTTTTATGACCCTTCAGAACCAATATTAATGTCTTTACCTCTACTTTCAGGCTTTGAGAAATATATTTTAAAAAACATTTTAATATTGGTGTTCTGCAGAGTAGAAATTCCCAAATAAGATTAAAAGCGATTTTCTGAAAAACTGATAATTTTCCATTGTGAAACATTATTTGTCCTGTATTATGGTAAGAAACAAACTACAAATAAATGGAAGCTTATTATATCATCTTATTTTATATAAGAATATTTTGTACAGTTGTATGATACAATTTTAAATGGAAAACATTAAATTTGGAAAATTATCACAAAGAGACAGCAACAGCAGTCTGTCCTTACTCATTGAAATTGTCCATCTCATGCAATCTCACTATCTTCTATCCTTCCTTCTGATCATAAAGTTATTGTTAAAATTTTTCACTTATATTCCAAATGTTGAAAATGTATATGAAAGGTATAAATACTGAAGAGGTAATTACATGAGTTTCAAGTTGTTTACAGAGACATTAATACAGAAATTATTACTGGAATAATAGTAGTTGCCTGTATTCCCTTTCAAGGTTCTCAGAATAAACACTGAACACATTAATTATTTTGTCTCTAGAGATAATTTACATCTTGCTTAACAAGAATTAGCAATATTTTGTTAATATTCAATGTAATCCTGCTTTGTACTACAATTATTCAAGCTTTTTTTAAATAAGAAATAAAAGCTGATGAATTAAAGGCAGTAATTATCAATGTACTTGACACTTGTTAGATTTTCATACATAGCTGATTTTGTCTCTAAAAGTGTATGAGAAAAACAAATCCTTCAATCAGTCAATCAATGCACTTACTCAATTGTCCTTGAACTTCACTGGAAGAATAAAATGCAGTCCTGGAAGTTACAATATATGTCTGATGGTCTCAGCCTAGACTAAATCATTGTTTCTTATTAATTTCTATGATGCTTCATACCTGAAATACATAACTTGGCATCTTTGGTTCATTATTTTTTATTATTCTAGTCCTCTGACTCCAGACAGTAACATCTATTCTCATATCTCTAAGAGGCTAATTTGTCCATGTGTGTGTTTGGCAAAATACTCCTAAGCAGATGAACACGTTTGAAATTGAGTTGTTAATTGACGTTGTATAACTGGAGATATCGTTTATTGGGTAAAAAGTCTGAAATGGTTTGTCTATTTGATATCTTAAGATGAAACTGTACCAAAAGTGCTTACAGCTAATTAAAGTGAAGTAGCACTTTTCCATTACAGAGATTTCTCTACTTCTCTCAATTTATTTTTTTTTAAGTTCAGTGCATTGAAATGAATAGAAAGACTCCCATTGTTAGGAGGAAGATCGTTCACAGTCTTGTCAATAGATGCAATCTTTTTCTTTCTCTTTCATCTTTTGAAGGGTCAGTCCATGCAGACTATTTAGCAAGCATATTTCACTTTTCAACATTTAATCTTTCTATTTTTTATCCTTCTTTGAATTTTTCTTTCACTTCTTGAATTCAAAGCTTCATTCACGTTAAAAAGGAGCCTTGGACTGCACTATATGTATTTTTTAACTTCCAGTCCAGTTTTCTAAATCTGTTTTAATTGGGCCCCCAGTTCCAAGTCTACTACCTATCTTCATATCTTTCTTTTTTTTTTTTTTAAACCAAGATTCTTTAACAGTCCAAATTAGATTGCAAAAAAATCTGAAATGTTGAAATCTTTCTTTTTTTGAAATATTACTTTTTTGAAATACGCTTACCTGATGCTTGGTGCTGTATGGGGATTTGAAGAGCCAGACATTAGTGTTAAAGTGTAATACTAAATTGGATGCTTATTTTCCGTGAATGAAATTCCCATCAAGGAGTGAGAATCTCCAGAACAACTCAGGAACAACAGAAAACTCTCTGAAGCCCTCACAAAGGAGGTGATGGGATAGGTAAGCACTTCTACAGCTGCTTTTCTTTGGCATAAATCTTTTTATTTATGCACAGTTCTACAAATTATGTTTTTTACTTTACCTTCAGCATAGATATATTGATATAAATAATTAAAACTACATCTATTTCAGTGTCAGTGTAAAAGACAAACATGCATCACAAAGTTCCTGAAGATGTAGCAAGGACAATTAATTTAACCTATGATTACTTGTAAGATATTTTGATGCAGATTATGACTAGAGCATAAAGTAACTGTTTGTGTAGCACTCCGAGTCATCATTTATCAAAGAAATTCCAGTATAAATGGTTCTAAATTCAATAGTTAAAATTTGTCAGTGAATAAATTACAAGGTTATAATGCTGATTTTTTTTCTCTCATCCTCATTTCAATAAATTATTACATTTGGAACCTACCTTCAAGATATCTCTTTGAGTTAAAACTTACCATGTGGCAGATGATGCATGATGGAAACCTGTCTGGAGGCTTAGTTCAATCAATCATGGAGCTAATGCAGAATGTGGGTTTTTTTCTTAGCGACAAGTGTGGTACACTGCCCTCATATGCACAGGTGCTCTGTAATTTGCACAGAAAATCAGCAGGTTGGTCTGTACAAATGAGGACATTGCTTTTAACTTAAGTAATTCTATATCATTCTCACATGGAAGATAAGGATAGTATTGTCAATTGTTATTTTTCTCTGGGAAGGTGATCTGAGTCATGAATTAATCCCAGAATCAAGGCACTTGGCCTTGATGAACTTCATGATGTTCACACAGTCTCACCTCTCAAGCCTGTCTGGATGCATCCATTCTCTGTGTTGTAAACACCACACAGCTTGGTGTCGAGTTTAAACTTGCTGAGGGTGAGCTCAGTCCCACTGTCCATGTCAACAACAAATATGTAAAAAAGCATCTTTCCCAATACTGGTCCTTGAGGAATGCCACTGATCACTTGGGCATCAAGCTGTTGGCTGCAGCCCTTTGAGTGTGAACATCCAGCTCATTCCCTACCCATCAAATGGTCCATCTATCAAGTCTGTGTCTCTCCAGTTTAGAAGCAAAAATATTATTTGCGACATACTCAAGCACAACTCCAGGTAGATAATGTTAGCAACTCTTCCCTGCTTCATCACTCCTGTAATCATGTCAGAAAAGGCCACTGAATTTGTCAGGCATAATTCTCCCTTAGTGCAGCCATGTTGGCTGTCATCAGTCACCCCCTTATTTTCCATGTGCCTTAGCATAGCTTCCAGGAAGATCCGATTCACGATGTTGTTAGGCACCAAGATGAGACTGATATGATGGATAATGGCTTAGCCACTTCTTCTGCCAGTTCTCTCTGGACATGTGGATGAATCCCATTGGGTGCCTATTCAGGTTCCTTAGGTGGCCTTGAACTTGGTCTTCTCCTTCTGCCATGGGTCTAGAATTTAAAATGTAGAGTTCAGTCTTACTAAGCCAAGTTGACATTTGTGCTAATTTGTTGGTCACAGGATATCCAGTCAGCTCAGAGAAAGATTGTGCGTGCCCATAGCCTGTTATTTACTGTATTGTACCACTATAAAATTACCTGTGGGGTGACAGGTTCATTGGCAATCAGTCATTTCAGCCACCAAAAAGGATTTTTTTTTTTAATTAAAGACAAACTGTACAGTGAAACACTGGTTTGCTGAAGGAAAGGGAGTGTTACTGACCCTTCCTGTGGAAGGCAAATTTCTGGTTCTTTCTGTGGGCATTAGTACCTGAAGCAAAGTTCATTTTATATTTAAAGGTTGGCAACTGCAATTGCTCTGTTAAATGTGTAAGGGCTTTCACAGTATCTTTAGGCTTGTTAGAAACAAGACTGCATTGTTAATCCAGAACTGAAAGCATGCCTTGAACTGACTAGGGCTCTGACTGTGGCTTACTTACATGCAAAGTTACTGCACAGGAAGCACATTCCTCCATAGCAGGGTGGAGTGTGCAGAATGTAATTTGGAAAATCTATATTACATTCCTGCTTTACATGATTCCACTGAAAATATTATCAGTCTCCACTAACAACAAAGTCTTAAGGAGACTTGACTAGAACAGCTGAATACTGTTTTGTGAGCAATCTTCTAGCTCCATCTGTGCACATCATCAGCAGGGCAGACTTACTGGAGTAGAGGATAACAACCTGTGCTAAGGCTGAGCAGCCAAATTAGCACAAGACCAAGTCCAGACTGCCTGGGCCACAGTCAGAGCAGAGCCCCACACTGACATGGCTGCACAGTGTAGGGGTCAGAGGTGGTCGGTGCCTTGCTGGGGATGTGTGAGGGTGGCTGAGCCCCAGGGCTGTCTGCCCATGACTCTGTAGCCATGCCCCTCTTTCATGTCAGCAGTGTCTTCTCACAGTGCCTTCCATGGCACGAACTTCATCACAGTCAAATACAATTAACAAGAGATGGGAAAGGTGGATACTGAGCATATCCTGATAATTGCTTTACCTTCAGAAACTGTGAGGGCAAAGGAGAAGAGAAAGGGCTACTTATTTGAATGATTTTCACATGTTTGCATCTTGCCTAAAGAGTGTCACTAAATCACAGAATCACAGAATGGGCCAGGTTGGAAGGGACACAGACATCATCTGGTCCAACCTTCCTGCTCAAGCAGGGTTATCCCAGAGCAAATAGCATAGGATTGTGTCCAGACACATATGAATATTGACACTCAGGGAGACTCTACAACCTCAATATTTTTCTCCAAATATTTCCTTCTTTAAACTTTATTAATAAAGTAAAAGTCCAGTACTTCTGCAAGTTCAGAGATCTAAGACATGTAGCATTAATAGTACTTAGATGGACTTCCTCAACATTAATTAGACAATATGTTGCAGTACTGAGTAAAGGTTGCTGTATTTACCGTTCTATTTCTTAGGTGTATATATGGTAAAGGTGCAAGGAAGCAATTTGCAACCGATGAATAGAATTTTTTTTTAATGCTTACTAAATATGCAGGATTTTGAATGCCAGTTGTTGTCTGATCCAGTATCACTTTCAATGTTTTTTACTGCTATGCATTTGTCTTCCAGGAACCACATCAGGTTGGTGGTAATTGATCACTGTTTTCCTTCTTTTAAAGCATATCTAAATTTTTAATAACAAGTTATTTTCCATTTTACAAAATATGGTTATAACATGCAAAATTAGTGCCAAAGGCCAACATTTAATTGTGATGTGCTGCTAGCAACATCTCTGGTGCAGTACTGGAAACTAGTAATGTTTTTTATGGTTTAGTCTCTTGTGGGTTTTGAGAATGAACTTTATCTGTCAAAAAGCAGTTTAAATGTTGTTGCTAATATTTGGGAGCTTCTGGCTTAAAAAACCATATTTTATTTAGTGCTTTGTAAAGAATGGAACGTTGCATCTAGAAAAAGTGGAACATCTGTAACTTTGAGAATTCATTATTTTATGTTATCATATTTCCTACTTTTCTAAAATCTCACCTACACAAATCAGTATTCTGCAAGTGAAACACAACCGTCCTCACAACTTTCATTCCTGGATGCAATCCTTACCAAACAATGAGGTAGATATGCTAAAAATGGGCTAGTCATCACAGTTTCAGAAAAAAAGCTTGGTAAAATAATATTTAAGAACATGGAATAGCATTAAAGGTAACACCACTGTACTTCATTTAAAAAACAATACCAAAAAAGAAATTTTAATTTTAAATTATGATGTTTATTTTCCTTAATCTAATACTTTTTGCCATGCGATTAACAGTGTAGTCTTTTAAAAGGTATAGAAACTGTAGAAATTTCCTTCCAAATATTATTTCTGTTCAAATAGGTCTTTGTTGGTATTAAAATCTTATCTCTTCCAGGGCTGCAGGGAAAAAGTCAGTACATTTTACACCATTAGAATCTGTGCTGTCATTTTCTCAGAGACTCACAACACTCTGCTTCCTGAAGAGACCAAGATTTAAAAATGCTAAAACCATGAGTTATTATTTTTCAATGCAAAAAACAAAAAATGCCTATGTATAAAACATTTGAAAGGTATGTGTTCTGCATGCATAGAAAACAAATGCAAAGTTATAAAATTTTTATTGACTTTTTTGGGGGGAAGATTTGCATAGCTTGTAGCTTATCCACCTCAAAACTTCTTTTTGTAATCTTTTACTATATGCAGTGCTATCTTGTATTCTGTAGTCGTGAATCATAAAAGGCATTGAGATAGAAGTGACAAATTTCTAAGTCACATGGAAACTATAGTCCTCATTTCTCTTGCTCACCTCATTTCCACTCTGCTACTATATCTATCTCAGGTTAAACTCTGAACATTTCTCAGCTCTCAAAAGCTTCAAAAAGCTCCCACTTTTGATTCTCAGAGCAGGATGTTGTAAAGAAACAACATTCCTCTTGAACAAACGTAGATTTTTTTTTTACTTGAGCTTTCCCAAAATCTAAGGTAGAGAGATCTTGTTCCAGGAACATTTTCTTTTTACCACTAATATAAAAACAGTTGAACTGAGGATACTTGTCATAGAAAATATCTGAAAGTTACCCATTTTTATCTTTTCCATGTTATCATCTATGCAAACACAAATTACGTATGCATGGAGGTAGAAATATTAATTTAACTATGGCACTCAAGTAATTTTTATGCATCATATTTTGCATTGTGGCACAGCTGTTAGACTTGGTGTGAAAGAGTTATATTATGATGTTGCATTGCAAGAAACCCTCCAATGACTTATTAAGTCCTCCATTTTTCAAGTCATGAATTTTACAAAGATGCAGGATCCAGAATGACTGATTTTACAACCTAAAGTAGAGATCGGATTCTTTTTATGGCAGAAAAACATTTAAAATGAGGTGCTTTACACTTCTCTTGTTCTGTTTGTGTTGGAAACTGAGCTATTCATTGTTCAAACTGTTTTGCCTTTTCACTAGCACAGTGCAATCATTGAAACATGAGGATTTAGATATACCCTAGCTCGTAAATGGTTTCTCACATTTATTTCAGAGCAAGCTATCAAGTTTTCAGAAAAATGACTTGTGTTCATCTTGAGAACCTTAGTACAGATAAGATGATAAAATTTCAGTTAGTATTGCCACACTGAACTTTATAAATGGCACTTAGGTACATAAACTTGTTCTAAATCTAGTATGCAATAAAAGAGAAATGCAACTTGAAAAAAAAAAAGTAATTTTTCTCCTGTGTAATCTTGTTTTCTTTATAAAAAAGATGTTACCATATTTGGAAAATCAACTTAAAACTGGTAGATTTATGTGGGCTTTAGATTATATATAGACCTGTAATTTCTATGCAGAAGTGAATTTTCCTCTGTGGTAAATAAATAATGTCTCCCATGTCAGCTTGATATGTGCCTAGCACAGCAGGGACTTGATTCTGATTAATGACTGCAATATTGTTTGTTTCATTATGCTTTTGCTGCTAGTCAAATCATATAAATATATTTTACTGTTCTCTTCCAAATTATAGAAAATGGTCTACATCAAACGAAATATGTTTTATTGCCATAACCAATAGTCAAATAGAATGGTAAAATCATAAGCATTGTTGGTTAACAGGTGCTTTCAGACTATTAATTTAAACAAATAATATTTAGCTTAATATCCAAAATGTGTTGATATACTGTATCATCGAGTGAATGAAATAGAGTAGCGCAGGAAATTTTATCTCTTTTCTGAGATATGCACACATGCTCTCATGACTGTTTTTCTAGTATTCTTCCATCTTTGTGATTTACAGAGTGTGATCCTTTCAATAATCCTGCCTCAAAGGAAAAGAAACCCCTATGTAAAGTGGTAAGGCAGATGTGATACAGTGGCTTCCCCATTTTTGCCTCTAACAGGAGTGCTACTCTCCCTCTTCACAATGAGGAAATGATCTTGGCACAGACACCCTGGCTGATTCGTTAAGTCAATGGCGAGCTTGTAGGGTCCAGGCTGTGCTAACCTTGTGTGTCCACACTATTTGGACAATTCCAAGAAAATAATGTTCAGGTTTTTTCTCTTCTGATGTCAGCCCTCCTGTAAAGACAAAGGAGAAGGTGAGATGGATCACAAGTGTGTCTGAGGGACGGGTTTCCAATCTGCAGGATACAGACAGGAAAAGAAAACAAGGTGATCAGAGTGAGAACCTGAGCGCCTTCAGCTCAAACAGAGAGGGAAGAAAAAAGGTAGAAAGCAGCAAGAATCAGGTATCCTGACCATGGAGGCAGCAGAAGACAACAGAGAAATAAGCTAAGTTTGCAATAGCCAATATGTCTCTGAACTAGTTCAGACCAAGACTATATGCCAAGGACATTCTTTCAAGGAATAACTCAATAAACTTTTTATTGCTAGGCAGAGAGTCATTCTAAATTTTGTCTCCTTTAAAGTTTATATTCCAATGAAACCTACCTCTTGCAGTTTAAGAGCCAATATTAGAGCTTGTCTAGAGAAGATCACATAAAGGACAAATTCTAGACATATCCAAATCAAAGTTTTGTCCAAGTCAATGTTCTATCACATTCAACTAGCTTTGACCATTCATATATATTAAGATATCAGAAACTGTCCAGTGCCATTAACGTACTATGCCACTAAAGGTAATGAGAGAAATAGTGTATATGGTCATAAAGAGAATTCAGCAAAGCCAAGACTATTTTCCTTTGGAATATGGGCTGTCTAATGTGTTTGGCTTAGATGTCTCTGTGTAGTTTTTCACTCCTATATACAATTATGGGCTTACTAAATGCACAAATTGTACAGCCTATGCAGTCAGAAGGGCCAAAGAGCAAATCAAAGAACACTGTGAAATATAACATATTATGTCTTTAATGGCAGCATTATTATATGCATAAGTAGTTTTACTTTGTTGCCTTAAGATCATTTATAGATTCTCTGTCCAGAAGTATTCAGGGTTAAATACCTGACTTAATTTGAGAGTAAAAGGATGCCAGTCATTAAATAAAATCATTGGACTCAATATAAATATGAAACCAGTGTAGCTGTGTAAGAACTTTCTCCCATTCCTTATATCTGAATCCTCTGTTTGAAAACATCCACCGTCTCCTTCAGTCTGGAGCACATGAACTCATCCACTATCCTATTTCCTGCCCTGTTTCTAGCCCAAGAGAATTAAAACTCAAGGGCAAACTGAGTCCTATTGGAATGATCTTTATAAGTTCCTAATGGATGGTTGTTATCAAAGCACTTCCATTTTGCCATCCCCAGACAATTTTATGTTTTGTATATGGATATCAAGATTTTGTTTGTTGGTTTGTTTGTTCCTATTTTCCAGCTTCTTTAATTAGAATTTAAACCTGCTGGTGTTTCCAAGTACTCTCATCATTATCATGGTGCCAGTAACATTGGAATATGGGAAAAATAAATTTAGTTATCAGAAAAGCTTTCAGGTAGAGACAAGAATTCAGTGCAGTTTAAGGAAAGAGGGAGATCGATAACTGGGTTCTGAAGTGTCTTGGATTTGAAACAGATGCATACACACATCCATAAAGATTTAGATGAGTGGAATTCTGTCAGTCTGTTTGACCTTGTCTCGAAACAAGAGGCTTATAAAGCATCCTTCCCTCACAGAGATGAGACAGGGGAAAGCTCTGGGACTCCACCTGGCAAGGCCCTTCTGCCTTGGGTCTGTTAAGGGATACAAAGGTGCCTGACACTGGGAGAGCTCCGAGGAAAGTCCAACACTCTACCAAGAGGCTCCCAAGGGTACCTTTCCCAGCATGGGACACTATGGATATCCAGAGGGACTTCCAGTCTTCTTTTCCCCTTAGCATACCATTTCTGCTTCCAACAGTTAAATTTTCTACTGTTTCTTCTTGCCTCATCGTTTATATACGTTCCAAAATAGTAATAATATCTAAGTTAATCAACAGCCTTCTGTTTTCAGTCTAACAAATACTTTATGAAAAACAGATCAGTGAGTCTTCCTTTTCCTGTAATTTATGCTTTCTCCTAAAGCATATGTAAAACTATCAAAAGGAATGTAGGCATTTAATTGCTTAAACGTTCTGTTGACATTGAATGAAATGTAAACAATCCCCAGATTCACCAATAATTTGTGACATGGAATTTCAGCTTCAAAATTATGTAGCTGTTTTTTGAAAATGTTATCTTTTTTCTTTCTAATAATTTTATCTGTAATTATGTTCTTTAGTTTTTCTAAGAAGGTATCTTTAAGTCTGATTAAATTAGTAGAATCAAGACCTTAAAATTACAGGTTTTGATTATTTTTTTTAATTACGCATGACAAAACCAGGAAAATATGCTATTAAAAAACAAAAATAATTGAAAAATATAGATATAAATGTGATTTAAGGATACATTTCAGTCTTCTACTTAGAAAATTCAAGTGTAGTTTGTAGCAAATATTGTTCTTTAAGTCTAAAAATATATAATTATTTATTCCTGGAATATAATTGAAAATATTTTAAATTAAAGGATATAATTTAAATGGGGTTAAACAAAACTCGAAACGAACTAATGCATATGACTGGTAAAGCATCAAACTTTTAGTTCTTTTATGCCTAATATCTTCCTGATGGCAGTACTGGCATTTTCTGCCTTGCATGCACTCACACTAGTTTTGAAGATCAAGATGAAAGGCATGAACAGAAATCCCAGCTACCACATTGTTTTTGAGAAAAGTATCTTAGAGTCAAGCTTTTCCATGCATTTCATTAAATCTTAATAAATAATGTTACTTACTGCTTCACACTTTTCTAGAAAAAAAAATCTTCCCAGTAATTCCACAAAGAAATCTAATTCTCAGTTCAGAAGGAGTAATTCTTGCCCTTCAAAAACTTTTCATATTTTATTATTTTTATCTTAGAACATAGGGCTAATCGTTTTTCACAGAAGGTTAGTGCTCATCCAATTTCATGGGGTTATTGGTTCATATCACAGATATAAAAAATGCAAGTGTTGGTTATTTCATCTTTTCTAAAAATACAGACTGCTGCAGGACAGAATAATGGCATTTGGCTTATCTCTGAAGCACAAATATAACTTGGAGACCACTGGTGCATTTTAGGAAAGTAGTACCAATTCCTCATGTAAAACGCCAATCTCATTACAACATCCTCTCAACTGCAGTTCTCCTAAATAGAGTATTAGTACCAACTGCTAATAGTCCTTCTTTTCAATAAATAGAATGTGTATGCAACATTACTGAAGTTTTTCTAGTAGGTCACCCGAGGCCAGCTCTTAGTCTCTGAGCCCAGAGGGGATAATGTTGAGCACAAGAACAATTCTTAGATTTGATAGATAGGAACAGGTTGAGGTCAAGTTTATCATGTCCAAGAGACATTTTGATTTTTTTACATCAGGTGCTCAGATGGGGATTGAGAGACAGAATTACTTTTCTTGAATTTAACAGTTTAAAAATGTGGTGCAAAGTCTAAACAAATCAATTGCCTTGGCTTCTTCTAACCATTGGAGAGGGAGGTTTGAGAATTTCAGCCTATTTTTACAAAGGAGTTCATTTTAACATGAGTCTTTACTATTCTGAAGCTGAATGGAAAACTAATTTGTAGGTCCAGATGCAAATAAACTCCTTTTTCAATGTTTAAGTTTCACTGATACTTCAGTGATTATAGCAAAAATATATAGAGCCATATAGTTAAAGATATCTAGAAATGAGTGCAGAGAATTTGAATTTCGTTGCTGTAAAACAGCCTGAGAAAAGACATAGAGACTATAAAATAATTCAATAAATCTGTACAAAATGTTACAATGACACATGATATATATGAATTAGTTGATGAGTGACAGGCATACAGTGCATGTTTCTCTCAGTACACTGGCCTCAACAAAAAAATCTTATTTATATGAATTACAAAGTAGTTCTTCCAAGGCAGACTTAATGAGGCCAGTGCATAACAGCAGACATTATCCAGAGCAATGCTTTCTGCCAGTCCTTGACAGGCTGTAGGGCAGGCTAAAGACAAGGGCATGAACAAATATATGTCCCTGGATGCTGCTCCTGCCTAAGCAAGCTTAAAGCAGCATTAGCAGCAAGTTAAACAATAATCCTCCAATACATTAGTCTGATACTTATCAGAAATTCCAAATTAATTTAGAAACTTGGCTTATTTACAAAAGTCTACACTTTTGTAAAAGTCACCCAATTAATCCTGGGCTGTAGATTCACACCCACAGGGCATGTGAATCCATGTCCATGGATTTAGTTGCTTCCTAACATTTCATTCAGATATTATGAGCAAAAGTGTCAATCCTGTCTCTCGCTGGTAGGAAGTCATTAGAGATAAGGTTTTGCTTAGGGGTGTTTCTTCCCTTAGCAGAAGGACTCCTTTTGGCTTTCCTGTTGCACTGCACCCTAAATATTACTGCAAAATGATTTCACTTAACAATTATATACAGGTTTCACTTCTTTCTTATCTACCATGTGATACATTACTGGGAGTGAAGCAAAATCAAGTTTTTTCAGTAGGTCATTTAGCTAAATATCACCTTCCACTCTGATAATATACAATGATACCAAAGAGAAAAGATGCCTGCTGCACTCTGAACTCTGTAGGATGATGTCACAGTTCAAAGGAACAAGGATAGACAACTCTTTCAAACTGAATGGCTAGTCAAAATCTGTGGTCCTGTGAGTTATTTTGCTTAGGAGGAAAAGATGATAATGAAGCCAGGTTATTTTGATACAATCCCATTCATACTTATATGAGGCATGAGAAACCGTGTTTTACCCTGCACTGGAGGAAACACTATAAAATCATCAGCACTAACCTCAAAATTCTTTCATGAGTTCTCTCCCAGATCTTTCAGAAAGGTAGTTTTTATTTTCGGGATTTTTTTGGGAGGAGGGACTTTTTCCTGTCTTTTTTCCCTCGCTTTTCTGTACCTTTTGCTGTCATTTGTCTCTCTGATTTTCTCCTTTGTATATTTATCTGCACTAAAATAGTACCCTACCTCTAAAAGGACATAATTTCTGATTCTTAGATTAGCCAGGTACTTTATGAAAGGAACCTCACTTGACTCCACAAAGTACTAGTCAAGTCACCTTGCAAGTATAATTATACTGAATTAACAACATTGCACTGCTATGCCTATCAATACACATACTCATATGAATTTTATATACTATATGAAATTTAACCCAAAGATCAGTATCTGTAGATACTTTGAGCTGTCTTAAATGGGCAGACATCTAATTTGCATCTAATGCTCATATGAAGTAGGCCAAACATAGTCTATACAATCAGGACATCAGCACAAAGTTGGAGTTAGTATTCACTCTAAACACAGTGGTAGAATGAAGATCTTATGACTTTCAGCAAAACTAGTGCTTGTAATAATAAGATGGTAAAGAATTCAAAGTTGGGTGCAAAGAGATAGAAATGAACCAGCATGATAATATAGCATCAAAATAAAAATATATGTTGGTCCATTCATACTGCCAAAAAATTAAAAATATGTGAAGTCAGAAGGAAGTGCTCCAATGAATATTGCAGCAGCAGGTGTGAAAGCATTACTGCCATCTGCAAAATAGATTCAGCAACACTCATTAAAGGTGTTGTCTTGATTTGATTTGATTTGATTTGATTTGATTTGATTTGATTGATCTAGTGCTCATCCTCTTAGGCATGTCTTCATTTTCATAGTACCCAGCAAGTGAGAGAAGTACAACACAGAGAGATTTGACAGCCTAATTTTAATAATAATTTAATGCTTATATGGAGCATGTTATATATTCATAGAACTGTACAAATAGTAACCAACTAATAAAAAACTAATGTTATTCCTTCTCTATCTCATGATACTAATGAAGCATATTATTTATTCTCCATCTACTCTTTCATGTTTTTAGCTCTTTACACTTGAACGTTTTATGGCAAACTCTAGTGATCAATTTGTACAGCTAAGAAAGGTGCTTACATGATAATACATTTTACAAACTCCTCCTTAAATAGTGTCTGCTGCCACATGTGGACAACAAGTCTTAGAGTGATGTATCCCAGAAAGATTCTGGCTTTGTCATACTGTGAATTAGTTATTGATAGAACTTAAATGAGCTCAGGTAAAATTAGAGCTGGTCAGAATTTTTCTGAGACAAATTTACTCTTAGAGAATGATGGTCCTTGGATGTATAATCCAGCTTGTCAGTGGAAAGAAAGCCCAGCCCTGGGACAGGGGTAAAGGACATTCAGCTCTGAGTAGCCCTGTAAATTTATGGGTCCAGTGTAGTAAATTTTTTCCACACCAGTGCTGGACCTGTAAAGATGCCTTCCCAACTTTCTCAGTATCGACCTGGAGTCTTTTGATTCCTTGCAAGTCTGAGCATTTATATTTTATTTTATCCCCCATGTGTGCTCATGAGACACTGTCTCTGCTCACATTTCCTGCATGCTGAATCATGACTGGGCTTCTGAATCCAGGATAAGCCAGCTGCATTTGGTGATGGGGAAGACTGGAGATAAAAGAACAGATAGAGAGTCCCTTGTGCCCCAGCATTACCCTGTAGTGAGAGGGAGCAGCAGTGAGGATTTGAAACCGAGTTGAGTTTCAGCACAGTTACTAACAGCACAATTACTAACAGCACAATTACTAACAGCACCAGTGAGGCTTTTTGACATCTGGACTTTGCTCTCGATGAGGACAACCAAAATTTTGTTCATCCCTACATCTCAAAATCCTGGAGAAAAGGGACTGAAACAGGAACTTTGAAACACGGCCTCTTAGATGGAATTTCAGGTCTACATGAAATATTTTATATTAGAAATTTGAAAGAACAATTTTTTGATTTGAGGGGTTAAGTTTGTCTGGAGATTGGAGATTTGGAGTTTTTTTCATACTGAAGCACATAATTTGTGTCCAAAATTTCAGAATACAGAAAAAGAAGAACTCTGATTTCTAAGATTAAAGTAAAATCTTATAAGATTTGTGACAAAGATTTTTCCCTGCCTTGTTTCAGCCTTTAACCAATTTTCGAGGACAATGATGGGTTGAAAAATGGGTGTTTGAAGTGACATTATAAATCAGGTTGGTAAATCATTGTGTTGGACAGTTTGGGATAATTAATAATGGTTCGTTCATTGACTTCATATTTTGAAGATGAAAATATGACAGGAATACTAAGTATGATTACTCTTATGCTTAATCTTTTTTTAAGGTACCCAGTAGTTTGCATGTTGGCTTCAGTGTTCAACATGGCCTGTGGAACTGGACACTTTCCAGTTTACCTAAATAATTGCATTCTGATTACTGGGATTGTTGTCTACAATTTCAACTGCTTATGTTATTTGTCATTTCCTAAGTTTAAGTTTAAGACATCCCTAGTGAGTGTCTGAGAGCAGGAGAAAGAAAAATGTGATTCTCCTTTGTAATTGCTAAGAATCTAAACTTAGATAAGGAGTAATAAAAGAAGTTGGAAGATGTGGGAGGGACTGAGCTGGAGTGAACACCCAAACCAAAGGGCTGAGCCCCAGAGGAGGCTCCTCACAGCCCATCTTTGCAGGGCTCCTGGCACAGCTCTCCCCCAGGCTGTGCTGCCTGTCCCAGCACTCACCTGCAGCAGCTCCAGATGAACATTCCAGGAGTGAGGAGACCTCCTGTCCAGAGTCTTGGTTCACTGTGGCTTGTGACAGATACATGGTGGTCTGTAGTGTGACTACTGAGGTTTGTCTTACATGTGCTCTGCCTTGGTAATTACTTACTGTTGAAAAGGGGAATAAATTTCCTAGTAATTCCAAGGGGAAAAAAAAATAACCAAAAGTCAGCAAAAAAATAACCAAAAATCCAGCAAAACACAAAGCCAATAAACAACCTAACCCCCCCAAAAAACCCCAAACAAACAAACAAATTAAAACACCAAAAAAAAAAAAAAAAAAAAAAAAGCAACAAAAAACCCCTCAAAGCACCACACCACAAATATTTGGAGGAAAAGTAATTAAATATGTGATTATTCCAAGCATTGAGGTAGTGGTGGGTCACTGCAGCAACTGTGGTCATAATTGAGCAGATGAATATACTGCAAAGTTCATAACACTGTTTTGTCCCATTTCTTAACTTTTACAAAACAACAAGCCTCTAGGAGAAATTGATTGCAAGTACAGTGTATCCATTTAGTTTTTTGGCTTCTTCTTTCACTTCATGACTATCCCAGTATCCATCATTATCCTCTCCAGCTTCACAGCTCTGATCCTCTCTTCTTGGCTGTGTCAGATGCTTTTAACCATGTTTCTGTCTCTACTTCAATCATCCCTAGGCCCATAACAACAATTTAACTCACTCCATATTGGATGTGATTTCCAGCTCATTCTTTACTTGTTCTTGCTCTCTTACAGCCTCACTAAGTGCTCAAAAGAATCAAAGGAAAATCCTAGCATTTTTACAGTAGTTGGCAAATCTACATGTATTTGAGAGACTCAGTTCTGAGCTAGGTGATATAGCTCAGGCTCATCTGATCCCAAATTTTTTATCAGCTGCCTTAGGAAACCTTACTTCACAAGGTAAAATGGAAAGGAGAAAATTATGCAGAGGAAAGGAACAGCTGGTGCACTCCTACACATGTGCAAGAGCCCAGATGCACAAACATTTGGGCCTGTAATTATAGAAACTTGGCAGCTTTAGTTCCTTGCAAGATTTAGTGTGAATGAAGACTGGTGAACCACATTGTCCTCAGAAACTTGTGTGCATTCCTTGCATCACCTTTAAAAATACTGAAGATGGGTGGACAGCGGTGTAAATATTTTCATTTAAAATAAGAAGACATATATAGGTCAGTAGACCAACAGTAGCTCTGAACACTAGGATTTAATGATAAATACTTAGTCTGTTTTTTGATTAACATAAGAAATTACAGGAAGCAAGATGAATCAGGAAATCACAGCTGCTATTTCTGATCTTATGTTCAGCCACCTCTCAGAAGTATTGCAGCATCTTGGAAATACATACAATTTGTACTGTTGTCTCGATAATTTTCAAGTTCTTGGGGACTTGGACCTTCATAATAAGACTTTTTATTGTCATCACAACAGGTGCTGAGAAATATGAATTTGTAATGATTTAGGTGTTAAGGTTTAATAGGGGTTTTAACTACGATATTATGTCCTGGATCTGTACTGGTATATTTGAGCTGTCTTTTGATGGTGGGAAATGAATAAATTATTACAGAATGAATGAAAATATTCTCTTTATTATACCTCATCCAGACTGGGTTCAGTGACTTTACAAATGTTCAGTTAAGCAAAATTACATACTACCCTCAATTTAAATTCTTTCTTGTTCATTGTGTATGTAAAGGTTAAAAGTTCCTACTTTAACAAACCTACAAAACACCTTCGTGGTATGAATATATCCCAAATCAGAAAGACTCTCTTGTCACAGTTCTTTGATAATTATTTACTTGAAGGATCTGGCACTTTTTAGTTCAACTTTTTTTTTTCTCTCTCTCAATCTCTTATTTCAGCTTGGTTGTACTTATTTTTTACTGTTTATTGTAGAGGAAGTAGTCTTGATGAGAATTCCAGAAACTTGAAGTTCTTAATTAGATTTATTGATTTTCAAGTTTTAAGTCTCTAGAAAATATAGGTCTTTGATAGCATATACAGCATTAATGCATTTGATGCCAAAAATTGTAATTTAAAAGTAACAATGGAAGCAGTTGCAAATTTTCCAGATACACTATGAAAATATCAGAGAGCTTTTGGATATTAGGCAAGAAGTTTCTTCTACTAATTAAATCTAAATGTACAATCATTAAACAATCTAAGAAGCCTTCTGTAATGAATTTTAGTTTCAGAAGGATTTAAAACTATAAGAAAAGGGTTTAAAATACAAAAAATTATATTAAAACAAAAGCATGATATTTCTTAGAAACCAGTCACCACATCTGCTTTAATAATTTATTAATATGTGAATATTATATTTTCTTCCAAGGAATATAGAAATTTCTGTGTGGCAATTTCATATATAATAATCCCTTTAAAACTAAGAATATTTAAAATGTAGACACTCAACATGTATGCAGATTTTCTCCCTGTTTATCTGTCCTTCTAAAGCTGGATCTTGCCATGCTAAGCCCCATTTGATTTCTTGCAACCTTGGCATTTCTTCTGTATATGTAGATACCATCAGCCTGTAACACATAGAAGAAGGAAGTTCCTTTTCCAGCTCCAGGGAAGAGTGATCATGAATTCAATATGCCAGCAGAGAAATTCAAACACAGGTCAAGTATCCTGTATCTTACTAGTGTTGTTGGCTTGCTGTAAGTCATCTGGGGCTCTTTTTTGAGTCATCAGTTAAACTTTAGGAGAGCTTTCAGACACATCTGGTTTTTGGTTTAAACTTTAACAAAGGCAATTTCAAAAAAGAGGATATGATTTTATAAATCACACACCAGGGAAACCAGGCTAGCAAAATTCTGTCCATACAGAGATAAGACACAAATCTCAGGTATCTTCAGAGGAGTGGAAGTTTTACCAGATAAATCCAGCAACAAAAGTTAGATTGGAACATTCCAAGCTGGAAATCACTAAGAAAGTATTCTTTCAAAGATACTGAAATCCATGGCAAAATGAATTAATCATAGTGGAATCAAGGCATCATCTTTGCTCTTTGCAACAGTCTTTGTTTTAAAGAGCAAAATGTGAGAGGAACAGAGAACTGAGAATCATCTATATAGTCACTACATGGAGTTCCCAAGGAGTTGAATGATTTATGTCTTAATTTCTGACATGAGCTAGCCTATTTTTTTGTACAGCAAGTCCTCAAGCATATTGATGTAATAAACCAAAGAATCGGTCTTACTGTTTAGATTGCAAAACTGTATAAATAATTTCAAATTTAGGCTAATCAATATACTTTTTTTTTCTGAATTAGCCGTGTAGTCTATACACTTGCTATAAAGTTGGACTATATTACTGAATATGTGTTGTCTGTAGAATTGCTAGGATAGAATACAACAGTCTTTCTATTTAAAGCACCAATAGCATTCTTTGCATAACCTAAAACCATCACATTAGATATAAGTTTCTTTCAGTGGATGTCTACTGAGAAAGACATTTTCTAGAAAGATTTTAATGCTGAAGGAAACATTTCACAGTTTGCTTCAAAGGCAATATACCTTTCTGTGTTTTTTAGCTACACATTTCATTGGAAATTTAAAGGAAAATAAGGTAGAGGGTGAATAAAATTTATTACTAGTCTTTTTCCTACTGTGCACTTCATTTTACTTCACATTACATTGAGATTCTTATAAACTAATCATCCATTGGGCCCTAGATGTGATCTGACCATAACAAAAATATGGGGAAACAGAAGTGGGAGGACAGCAAAGGCAAGAAACAGGCGACACGTCCCCTGACACGTGAATTGGTGATTGATCTTCTAATTGTGTACCCCAAGCACATTTTATGCTTAGATGGAAATAAACATTATTGATAGGCCTTGGTATCTGTGCTGCATGTGACTATCCTTCCTGTGCTTGATAAATAATAGAGAACATTTTAACCTTGAAATAGGCCGGGAAAACTTCAGAAAGATAAACCTCCATCAGTGAACAGTGTCTGTTAGGTAGTCTGTACTATGGCAATGATTGATTTCCAGAAGAATGACCTTGAAATTTGCTTTTCAAATCTATTTGCCTGATAGAAATCTTGATGACCTCAAGAATGTTTGTTTTTCTTGTATATATTTACATATTATCATTTGCCTCCTCTTTACTTATAGCTCAACCTATCACTTCATTTAAAGCATTATTTTAATATTTTAACCTGTAACTCTATGTAGGGCTTATTAAAAATTACTAGCATTTATGTTAAAGAAAGTTGTGTGTGCATGGTTGTAAATATGACTTGACATGATAGCCCTAGGAAAGAAATAAATGTATTTAACTTTCATAAGGACATCAGGATATCCATTCCTGACTTAGCCCTATGGAGATCAAAATACAGCAGCTGTATTTCAGCAAATGCTGACATAGACAAAATAATATTCTGCAGTTTAAATTTTCTTCAAATCCCCCCTCTATGCACTGAAATTTTACAATAGAGCTTTTTTGTCTGTGAATCAAAGTGGGACTATTGTAGAGTATGTCATGTCTTCAAAGTAAGTTACCAGTATTACTTCCCATGCTAATGAATGTTATCTGGTTTTCCATCAACATAGACAATAAACCACAGAAAATAAAAAAAGCTCCACAAGCAACCCAAGAGGAATATAATAAACTCACTCTTTGACAATGGCAACTTGAATGAATAATCAGAACTTTCCAGATAATTTATGTTTAATGTGAAAGCAGTGGATTTGATAAATTTGTCACGTATAATAGACACCTTTAAATCAATTTCTGTTCAAAGAAGTTGTTTTTTATATAGGGCCAATGAGATTAAAGAAATGCAGGCAAATTGTCTCATAGGCATATGTCAGTTCACTCTCTATTTGAATATGTAATTTATATATATATATTTTATATATATTTTCTGTTTAAACATATTTTCTGTTTAAACCTGTTTCCCTAGAAGAGAAGTATTACTAGTACGTAATAGAAAGCAGCATTTCAAGGTTGTGAACAAGTATGAGTTAATTATCTAACTGCCATATGAATTACCTGTCCGAATTTCAGATCTTGAAAATCTTCTTTCAGTTGCATCCAAGTCCTGAAGAAAACATCAATGTTTTTGACATTATCTCCCTCTAGACAGATCTACTTCAGTTCAGGACCTCTCAAGAAAGATAAACTTTACTGCATTTCCTGCACTGAATGGGCCAGCATTTTTTTGTGCTTCATTTTCTGTGCTCCACACACTTTGCCTGGAAAGTTTGAGCTGCTAAACCAATATTTATTAACTTGTGAGGTCTGCAGATGTGTCACTCATGACATGGAGGAGGGTGCCTTGGTGAATGGCTGTAATTCCATACCCCCAAAATGAAGAATTAAACAACGTTCTGAATGTGTAAACATAATAAATAAAGGTGACCTTGAAAACAAAGGCAATGTGACTCTTAGAAATTTAGCATTTTTTAATTTGCTTTTAATGAAAATTATTATGAAAGATGTGTCTGAAATAATCAGCAGATATCTTGGAGGGAACGGGCAAAACTGTCCATAACTTGGTATTTATGCTTGTCTTCATTTATCAGAAAGCAAATGCAGGTGGGCTCATGAACTACATTTTTGGCAGTAGACCTTGCTTTTACATAATATGACAAAAAAAAAGAAAACTATTAAGAAAACTTAATCTTTTAATCTTATTATTAGAATACCTTCACCGCCACAATGTTAATGGACACCTTTCATTTAGTGTAAATATAAGCCTTAAGCTTTAAAGAAATATAAGCTGTAGTGTCTCCTTGCAGCCAAACTGGCCACTCCAAGGGAGTCAATGCCATTGGTGTTTTCATTTCAGAAAGGCCACAAATTCAGCCCAAAGCCACAATCATTTCTACTAGCATGGAGAAATATTTTACGGCTCTAAAACCAACTTAGTATTAATATTGCCATCCGTGCATTCCAGATTAGTTGTTTCAGTCTTTGTTCTGTTTTACCTTAAAACAAAGATTTTTCTTTTGGTAAGTTATAGTCAATTTCACAAATTGGCTAGAGTCTGATTTTACTGGAGCATGGAATTAAATTTTTCTCTTTTTTTTTGGTTTTAGTAGATTATTACATCATTTAAAAATTGTATTTAATAGTAACTGCCTACTTTTGACATCCATAAAAAATGTTTAGTTGGGGGGTTGAAGTTTTCATCATACTATAGCACAAATTTTTTGATTTTCTGAAATGTTAAACTAAAAGCATGTCATATCTCTCTGGAAGGTAATCAATGGATTAAAGAACTAAGAGGGAAACTAGATTTTTTTTTAAACTATAATTCCCTCTTGTTCTTACTATAAATAACTTTCCCCCTGTTTTAAAAAACTCACTGTTTTGACTTGTCAATTTAAATCAATATATAAAAACACACACTGATTTAATAGGATAGGAATCAGTTCCAGAATACTTAATTCTTCATTAGGTTTCACTGGATGTAGCTTGAACATTTGTAACTCTGTCCTAAACTACTTTTACGTCTGGCTTTCTACTTCAAGACACTGAGGAAAAAAATCCACACCAAACCCATTTTAACTTAGTTGACAAATAACACATTGGGATGAAAGTTGCCACCACTGCTGATGCACAGGATGTAAAGTGAGTTGCACTGAAACACCTACATGTAATAAAAATTACTTAATCTCTAGGACAAGAAATCTTTCAATTACCCACTGAAAGCCTGAGCTTGGATGTCAGTTATGTAATAATCTATCTGCTATTTGTGAGGAAACTCTGCCAGAAGAAATTTTTTTTTTACTTTGCAGATATGAAACACAGGCCTTAGACACATCAGAGTGCAGTTTCTTTTCAGGCCTGGAAACTGAATTTCTGGAAGGTCACTTCTGCAAATGCTTTTTGCTCTGGAAAGGGGTTTTGAAAAGGATTTTAACAATTCTGAAGTTGCATAATGAGGGGGGATACTGCTTCTCCAGAGTTATGCTATATTTTCATGGATTGTGGCCAAATGCCAAAGGGCTTGGAAGTCATTATTTTGAGTCTCCAAATGATTTCTAGGGATTAAGTGCAAAATAATTGCTTTGAACAGATCATTTCACCCTGCAGTTAATATTCCCATGAGACATGAAACAGGACACTGAAGTCTTCCTTTCTCATTCTGGGGAAATATAATTGTATTGTATAAATGCACTGTTTGATAGGGTTTTTTGATACTAGAGTGTTTATCTGAAATCCCCACAATAATTCATACTTTATAATTTTACTACTGTTTAGAACCAATCTTATCCGTTCCTTTATTTCATTATTTTGCTGCATGAAAATATTGTTGAAGCTCTCTGTTTGGTGTCAGGGCTTTGGGTGAGCTGGACACAGTCCAGCAACTATTTTGGGAAGGAACTCGTCAGTCTATCATCCCCCTGAAACTGAATTTCTCTGGCAATAGGACCATCTGTAGCAAGGGACCCACAGTAGATGTGGGCATGAAGTCACCACACATAGGCAAATGTGGGTGTAGAGATCCTAGAGACCTCTGTTCCCAAGGTCTGACATAGATTTTGTGGTTATGTCCATCCTTACAAACTACACAGGATAAAGTCATGGGCTTGATGCTCAGCATCACTTTACTGACATACACCTTTGTTAGCATTTTGGCTGGTAGGGTCCCACACAACAAGGGACAGAATGTCTGGGGACAGAATGGCCTCCAGATTGGTCAGACTATGCCATCCTCTTTGGGAAGGAAGTGTTTAGCTGCACAAGAAGTCCCAGTTGTCTGACAGAATGGGTTTGGAGGCAAAGTGGTTTTAGATTTCTCATTATCCTACTATTATTAACTGATAAATTATCTCCTCCAAGTCAAGTTTGTTTTGTCTGTAATTGTAACTGGGTGATATCACCCTGTCCTTGACCCACAAGTCCTTGTCACTTTTTCTCTCTCTGTCCCGTTGAGAAGGGGAAACAATAGAGCAGCTTGGTGGGCACCTGCAAGCCAGCCATGGTCAACCACCACAAGTATTTACAGGTAGATATTTGAAACATTACTAGAAGACAATATTTATTAATACACATCTAGAAAGTAATAGTAGGAGATAATGATCACAACTTTTGCCAATAGTCACTGGTCTTCTTTTGAGCTATTATTCTTGAACAGTGCAGTGGATGGCCATGTCCTTTTAACAATTTTCCTAATCTTTTGGCTTCTCATTTTTGAAAGCTTGATGGTACCAGCAGCTGTTATATCATTGAATACCTACTCATGCACAGTTGGACACCAGGTAATATAGCTGATCTAGACCTGTAATTTTGAATACTAGAAGTTTTCTGGAATTCTAGTTTGGCATATTAACTGCTCAGAAATTAAACTTCATAAAATTGTTTATGGACAATGTACCGTAACAAAACAAAAAAACAAGTTAACATTAGCTTCTTTCTTTCTTCAGTATACAGTGGAACTGGCAAAATGTGTTTATTTTTTAACCTTCAGAAAAAGCAAACCAAAAATTGTCTTCTAGAGAAAATTTTTAATGTTTCTGAAGAGTATTCTAATTAATTTCCTGAAATTCAAAAATATATTTGCACAAAATTAACTCCTTTCTTAACTGGCAATTTGACATATTTTCCAGATCCTTTGGTGATCACTATGATAGTAAATGGTGACCTACACAATGATTGCAAAAGATTTTATAAAAAAAGACACAAACAAACAGGCTGGCAAACAGGGAAGGCAAATTATAAAAACGAAAATAATGAGTGAACAGGAATAAACTGTAAATGAATGTAAATGAACTTGTAAATGGATGTATGGGACTGTGGCAACACTCTAAAAAGCAATGATCAGTTTTCTTGCAGAAAGTTTAAGTGGCCCTTAAATTTAAAAAGATTGAGAAACACGTCTCTGAGATGGACTGCTGAGAGTACAAAGACCTTTTCCCAGTGATTAATGGCTCTCTTTCAAAGTGTAACTAGCTGATTCAGAAACTGCATTTCACAGAGATCTCAAGTTCTGTTTCCTTTCAGATTTATTCTGATTCCTTTCAAGCAATTTTTAGGTTTTTTTAGAGTCATAGGCTAACAGCAAATCACTACATCTTCTGTCACTCAGATGTACAAGGAAAAGTGAAGAGGAAGATAATTTGAAGAAAACAAATATGTGGAATAAGTTTTCTGGAAGACTGATTTGAGTATCTATTTCTAGACCTTGGTCAGGTTTGAGTCTTTTTTTGAGCTAGGGAACAAAGTGGTGGGGCCAGCAAAAAAAAACATAAAAAGCTTTGGCAGCTTGTGGTGAATGGCTCCTAAGAGTTACTAAAGTCCAAATTCAGTCAGCTGCACAAATTCAGCAGAGAGGTTTTAGAAAGGATTGACCCCAAAAGGGTATATTCAGTAGTTTATTTGCTCTGCATTACAAGCTGAAAAAGATCTAACTTCTTCACTTTTCTATCTCCAATTTGTTATATAATTTAAATTGTTGATTCTAATAGCTATTTGCATTTTAGGAAGCAGGCAGAATTATACTGATTTTTGTAAAAAAGTCAGCTTTTGGAAATGTTATTAAATCATGTTATTTGAGATAAAATGTTTCTCAGTCCTTAGAGTATGAAATAACGAACACTGTGATACAGTAATTATTGGTCTTTTTTTTTTTAAGATAGTAACCACAATGGCCACCAATCATGAAATAATAGAGTTGCCATAATGACTATTTTATTTGCTTTAGGAAAATATTATATACAGTCATTTACTCCATATGAAACTATACAAACTACCCTGCTATCACTAGATGATTAGTTTCAAAAATGAGCTGTATTTCCAGTCCTTTTTTTCTTGAAGAACTGAAAGCAAATTTAGTTGAAACAATTTTTTCTCATGATGTGGTGAACTCTAAAAAGTTTTTAATTTTAATTATTCATTTCCCAAGAGACAGCCTGTTGCATTTTGAAATGTGTGAGTGGGCAGGACCTTCTCAGCCCTGCAGCTTGTAGTGGGATCTGCTTTTAAAAGCATCTTCCTTGGCTCCTCACTGAATTTTTTGTGTATGATGATGAACTTGAATAGCCATTTTAATCACAAATGTCTGACCCTGAACGTTTCTGGGACTTTGGCAACACCTTATCAGAGATACACTAATGCAAGATGTCTGCCATTAGTTTTACTAATGCTTTTGTAAAACCTTTACCCTTAAAAGCAACATTCTCCAGACATCTTTCTTGTCCTTCCATTAAGTTATTCTGACATAAAATTGCAGCAAGATAAAGGCTTATGGTATTTGTTACTGGTATTGCATAGTAATGTAACTATACTGTGCTACTCTCTTCGTTATCTGTAATCCAAATAATAAAAAAGAAAATTTGTTCTAAATTTTTATTTATCCTGAAAGAAGTTGATAAGGGGACAGTATTACCCATTTCAGGGGTAACAGTAAACAGTATGAATAAGAATTTTCAACCTGATTTTAAGGATATTGAAGGAATAAAATTTAAAAGGGTTTGTAATTTAATTTGCTTCACTCAAGCCAGCTGGCTTACAGAAAATTATCATATACATATCAATATTTGTATTTTTCAAAAACTATTTTTGTTATAAAGGAAGATTTCCATGATGCTTTTTTTTTTGTAAATGATTTTAAATTCTTTCTCAGTTGTACTTGAACTGTTTGAAAGGGCTGCCATGAACAAAATCTGACTGTGGGGAAAATGGAGCAAAGGTGAAGAGAGAAGCTCTGTGTCTGAATAATCTTGTTGAAGAACAGCTGTAAGAGCAAGATCTGCTCATTGAATATCAGACTACAGTATCACACCTTTCCTAGTATATGTATTTTATAGGTTTGGCTCAAACAAGACAGGTTATATTATAATCAGCTGTACAAACAACGAAGTGGAATATAAATGGAACCAGTATGCCTTGATTTAAACCATTATTGCTCTCACAGTATTGTATTGACTTCATATGTTGGGCCCTATGGACACAGTGTGGATTTGTGGTCATTTAGTGGAACATTTTTAATGCAATGTAGAGTATAAACTCAGATCTTGGTAGACATTAATGGTTTTTAGACATAGCTCTCTCACAGGCAGCTTTAAGAGACTGTTCCTCTTGTTATGTGTACAGTTGGATAGAAGCAACAAGCCAAGTAGCCATAACTCTCCGTGGCATTCAAATTTCTTAGCCTCACCTGAGACTCAGGGGAGTTCTGTTACATAAGAATTTTTTATGTTCTGTTGGATACTTTATCCTTTGTCCAGGATATATCAAAATATATTGTTTAAAAAAATATTTACTCTTGCCTGTTTATTTCCCACAGCCGTGATAATATAACCTCCTTTTCACCTACCTCATCTTGAACGAATTTCATTCTGGCCATCAAGGGACACATGTAAGGCTGCTTATTCTTGAAGACTTTTTATAGTTGGAGCATTTCTGCAAGATTTCTCTCTGCCTTTGGCCTTGTCATTGCCCATTTATAGTATATGGCAAGCCAGTTATCTCTCTGCCACCCACAGAAGACTCTTTGGATATATGTTCTTCTTTTACTGAATTTGAGAGCCCATTTCTCACCATTGTGGCATAAAGCCACTATAAAATTATGTTTAGTAAGGCCTGTCAAATAAAAATGGCTGATGTTATATTTATTGAAATAAGGTTTTGATCAAGTATGTTTTGCTTCTGAATCAGAAAATGATCTACCAATAATTGTGCATAGAAGATATTTTTCTAACAGCAAATTATTAGTATAAATAATATAACTTTAAGAGGGAGGTTTAGATTTTAATAAAGTTTTGCACTGGTTTGAGAGTGACACAGAGAAAAAACTATCTTTTGCTTCAGTTCTCCATTTGTCACGGCATGGCAAGACTGGCAATAATAAAGAGTCACTCTCCATTTCACTCTCCCACAATTCTCTTCCCACACCACTGCCTCAGAATGGAAGTAAAAAAAAAGGCCTTCAGTGATGGCTCTCCAGACAGAAGGAGATTTTTCAAAGGGCTCAGTTCCACTGAACACGAAGCACCATCAAGTGAGGTTAAATAGCTTCCTGTATGATAATACTTGAGTGCATTTTAAGGTGGAAGAGATCAGAATTGTCCTCATGAAATTATTCTCCAGTGATTTTTATCATACTTGCATTGACAAGGCACAGAAATTATACCCTCTAACCCCCAAGCATGTCTTTCTGCAGCTGAGTCTTAATTTAATGGCAAAAATAGACACAACTGCCCAATTCCTTGCCTTTTCTGCTCAGTAACATTTCTCCTTTGTTCAATTAATTTAACTTCTTTGTTATTGTGTGCCACTTCTTTTGTTTAAGGCTCCTGTCACAGACTTCCCCAAAGGTTTTACCACACTTTTATATTATACTTTTGATTACATCAGCTTGTGGCTTTATGAGCTGATTGAGTGATTTTAGGGGAGACTGGAATGATTTCAGATTAGAGACAAAAAGAGAAATATGGGGTAACAAGGTGAGTAGAGCAATCTGCAATAAAAGGAACAGAAAGTGTGTTTCTCTGAGGACTTAGTTCGTATCTGTTAAAAGGAACACTTTTTAAAATGGGAAGTTCATAATAATTTTTCTTTCTTTTAACATACAGCTCCCACAAATAATTATGTTACCATAGATACACAGTTGACCAATTTATAATCTTAAAGGAGGTTAATTAGAGTAAGATTTTTTAAAATGGTATTTTTCAATGAAAAGACATTATTTTCCTTGGAAAAACATATTCTCTTTTTTGTTTTGGGGTTTTATATATATATATGTGTGTGTGTGTGTGTATATATATATATATAACAGCAAATCAAATGAGAATTTATTTTTCATGCCAAAACAAAGCAGCCAAGCACAAACTAAACCAAAAAGTCTCTGTTTAATTTTTTGCTTTAACTGCCTAAAAAATAAAATCCTACGAAACAATAAGAGGCCTCTTGTGACCTGCTGCTGAGATGATAATGGTATCTGAAGCATTATTTTCATGAACAGAATTTTCCTAGACAAAGCAGCATTAGGTTGTGGTAATTTCATCATATGTTAAAAATTTAACTCCCTGGGGACCCTCAGGCACAGCATGGTCGCAAAACACAAATCAACTTTTTTTATGCAATTATGCTATGCAAAGATAAGCACTAAACCTCACATAAATCTGCTTCATTATAGCATTTGGTTTCCATTACAGTAATTTTAAGATGTTGTCCCAAATTCTTACTCTATGTACCTATGCTTTAAAATGGCCTTGATGTATCATTTAATGTTGCTGACAGGACAGCATATAAAGCAAAAATACCGGGAAAAGCAACAATCTCCTGTAGACTTTCCCTGTCACTAGTCCCTAGATGTGACTCCTGTTAGGTCAGGTCTCTGTGTCTCTGGGGACAACAGCTGTGGGAAAGGTGAGAAATTTTGGGTTTACTCCTTCTTGTGACATGGTTTAGCTGGCTTTTAACACAAATCACACTGTTTAGGAGTAAAAAAGCTGCAGAAACTCAAACAGTGACTATTATGTCTGATGTGAGTCTTTTTCCTCATATACAGTGAACTAAACAATCTCATTCCCTCACCACCAGTTTTAAATGCTAAAGCAGCTGCCGTTTCTAAGGAATAGGCACATGCCTTTCCTTCCTGTGCAAAGGAAGATATTCTTCAGTGGGAATTCATGGAGGTATTTAGTTCCTGTGCAGAGAATATCTGCTTAAATGTAATGTAATAAAAAGTACGTTAGCTCTGTAAGAGCAGACAGTCTGTCTGTAGTAGACATTAAAACAAGTGTGTCTCAGCAATCTAACAGCTCCTTCTGGGTATGAACAAGCCAGCTACAAAAATCTTCCTTCATCTCATTGAGATAGAATCTATAAAGATAGATATTTACAAAGTCTGCAGCTAAATTCAAGGTGCTTCAAGTCCTATAGGCAGAGGGTACTTTGAGAGGAGCAGCAAATATGTTAACAAGACATCTGGACAATTTGAAGTCTGGGCTTTGTTTACAGATGGCTCCTTCTGGAAAGGGTGACAGAATGCAGCCTATGGGAGGTTACATTACTGAGTGTCTGCAAACAGAGGTATCTTCAAGAAAGCCTACAGTCTGTATTGTTTAGGGAAGAGTATTCTATGGATTAAAAAGAGAAAAAAATGGGGTAGCAGGATTTAATCTGAGTAGAATTTCTGACCACAGCAACCTCTATCATATTCTGCATCTGGGCTACTCATGAAAGAGTGTTCAACTCCAAGTTTCATCTGATTTCATGACCTGTTACTGACAGCTGTTCAGCTTTCAGCATAGGCAAATACAGGATAACAAATGAAGGTGTGTGAGAGCTGGATGTTTGTTTGCCTACATGGGTTTCAATATGAATCCCTGCAGACTCACATATCCTTAATTTTCAAATTACATTTTCAGAATGAATTTCAGCAAAACTGGCAATATAACAATATATGGGGAGGAGTATATAATACAGCAGACTAAATGGATAAAATGGAATAATGTATATGATGTATTTTAGATTAACCAGACTGTTTTATATCATACTTTCTGTTTTATAAAAATGCTACATTGTTGTTTGAAATCAGAAAATGAAACAAAAGGTGCTATAAAGCTGTGTTCTCACATTATGTCTCTTGGCATATAACAAGCCATCCCTTTTCCATATCATTTGTGTCTTTTGCTGGTTTTATTTTGTAATACACAATTTAAGGCACCAAACAAGTGGAATATACTAAGCTGATGATGAAAGGGTTTTCTCTTGTGTGTGTAAGGTAGGACAGATTCAGATATTATAAAGTCGGGAGAAGTTGTTGTTTCAGCTTCTTGTAATGCTCACCATATCACACAATTGAATTAATTCTCACTTGATGCAAGACATACTTTTGTAAAGCACTGAGTTTTCACTACTCAGTCACTCACTGTATCACTTCAGAAAGCTGTTCTGGTGGTAATTATGCTGTTGAGCAAAACAAACAAACAGGCAAAACAAGAGCAGATGCCCTGTGTCTGCATTTATCTTCCTTCATATTTCAGCTACCAGAAGTTATATTTCTTTCTGAATGATTGTAGAAGTATTTCAAGTATTTCTTCACTAAACAGGTATTTTCAGAATCTAAGCCACCCCTTATCTTTCTCTTTGTTGAACTAGCACTTGTTTAACTGACGATTATGTACAAAATCTCAATCCAAGCTATGTTTCTGAACAGCCTGCTGCTGAAAGTATAGGTATGAAATATTCAGAGACATTTGCCCCAGCCACATCCAATCTGGCACCTTCCTCACTACCTTGAGTTGTCTAACAGCAATATCTACCGTGAGATAATTCATATGCTCAAAAATACACACAGATTATATATTCACTATTTCTGAATAGGTTTGGATATCAGATGTACATTATACTGTATAACACTATAATTATACTGAGCTCCCTAATGCTTCTGTCATTTGCACTTTTTTAATTAAGCAAGTAAAATTTTTAAGAGATACATTTTAAAAAGTCTCATATCACCTATACTACTCCATTTGTTTTCTAGTTTAGTTCTTATTACACCTCCTTTAACATCCTGTCAAAAGGTATTTTTCTACCCAATGTAGCATCATTTTCTCCATTTAAGAACTGAGGGTGAAATATGTAGCAAGTCACTGTCAAACAGACATTTACTACAGTCTTTTTATGTCCCTGTTCTTTATCATAATTGTTCTCATTCTTGTGAAACCAATGCTTTTAAACAGCAAATGTGTGCTGGTGTGTGAGCAAGTTCATGTGAAGAATAAATATGCACATTTTCTCTCTCCCCAGATATGAAATGTGAGCAAGTCATGGTCATTCAAACTTAATAACTTTTCAGCTCTCTAATCTCTTCCTCTGTCTTTGCCAAGAGGGTGGCTAATGTTTTTTTCTTATTGGAGAAAATGTGTTCAGCAATATTTAGGAGCTGTACTATCAGTACTTCCTCTTCAGTGGCTATAAAAGAGTCAGATAAAGCCAAAGAAAGAATCTTCAGTGCATCTGTGACTGTTTTCTGCATTCGATCTTATACAAGCAATATTGTAATGAGTCATATGTCAATTAGTGGTCAAGGTAATCACAGAATGGGATAAAAAAGGTAAAAGGAAGGACAGTGAAAACTAATGACCAGTCAGCCTCACTTACTATGCCCAGTAGGAAGTTGGAGCACATCCTGCTAGATGTCTAAATGCATGAAGGACAGAGAGGTGATTAGAGACAGTCAACAAGGCTTCAACAAGAGCAAATCATAGCAGATTAACTTACTGGCCCTTCTACCGTGGAGTGACTGCATCAACAGACAAGGAAAGACCTATGGATGTCATCTACCTACAGCATTCTGACCACTAAATTGGAGAGAAATGCATTTGACAGATGGATGATTATCTGGATGAAGAATTGGCTGGATGGATGCACACAAAGAATTATAATCAATGTCTCAATGTCCAAGTGGAAATCAATAACCAGTAGTGCTCTTTGAGGGTATGTACGGGGACAAATACTATTTAATACCTTCAGCAGTGACATAAAAAGTGGGATTGAGTGCATCCTCAGCAAGTTTGAAGGCAACATCAAGCTGAATGGTTAAGCTGATGTCCTAGAGGGAAAGAATATCATCCAGAAAGGTCCTGACAGGTTTAAAGAGTGATCCCATGTGAACTTCATGAGTTTCAACAAGACCGAGTGCAAAGTCCTGCACCTGAGTGAGGCCAATCTCCAGTATCAATACAGGCTGAGGTATTAATTGCTTGAGAGCAGCCTGTAGAGAAGGACTTGGGCATGTTGGTGAATGAAAGATTAGATATGACCTGGCAGTGTACACTCACAGCCCAGAAAGCCAACCATCCCCTGGGCTGCATCAAAAGCAATGTGGCCAGCAGGGTGAGGGAGATGATTCTCCTCCTCTACCCTGCACTTGTGAAACCACACCTGGAGTACTGCATTTGTATCTGGGGCCCACAGCAAAGGAAAGGCACAGACCTGTCAGAGGCTGACACAAACATGGTCAGAAGCCTGGAGCCATTCTTCCATGAGGAAAGGCTGAGAGAGATGAGGTTTTTCAGTCTGGAGAAGACAAAGCACTCTAAGACTCCGTTGCAGCCTTTAAATATGTGCAGGGATTTCAAAGAAAGACAGAATTTTTAAGTCTCTTACTAAGGCCTGTAGTGACTGGACAAAAGACATTTGGTTTAAAATGAAGGACAATAACTTTAGATTGAACATAAAGAATACATTTTTTTTAAGTTGAGGGGGATGTTGCCCAGGGAAGGGGCAGATGCCCCATCATTGAGGGTGTTCAAGCCCAAACTGGATGGTGCTTGAAACAATCTGGTCTAGGGAAATATATCCCTGCTTACTGCAGTGCAGCTTGGACTAGATGATTTTCAAATGTCTCTTTCAATCCAAGCCATTTTATGATTTTGTCAAGATACCTTCACAGCATTAATTATCTCTTGGTATATCAGCTGTTGCCAGTCTCTGTCTACAGTAAATAATTCATTTTTGTTAGATAAATAGGTATGCCAGTCATACAAACTACCTTTTGAGCTTCATTCAGAATAAACCTATTCTTCAAATACATACTTTTCCATGTGTTAAAACATTGATGTAGAACAAAAGAAATATTCTATTTCTCCAGGCAGAGAAATATTGGATTTTACTTCAGTCATATCTCAGCTTTAGCAAAAAAGTTGTTTTATAGAAACATGCTTCATTGCTACTGTAAAATTGGAGTCAGTTTTAACACAAAACAACAAAACATTAGCAATAACATCACTACCGTATTGTGAAACTATTGCTAACTTCAAGCAAATTTCTAATGTCCAATGATTCTGATCACTAGCAGGCTGCTGTCTGTATTTTCATTAAGTTGTCTTTCAACTTCAAAGTTAAGTGATTACAGTGATTTATTTTCCAGTCTATTTCAGGATATGCTGAATTATCAGATTTATCCAGGCGAGATTGTACACTCTCTTTGGACACCTTGAACAAGCAGGGCACGTCAGTGATGGTGCAAAGTAATTTCCGTAGAACTTTATCAATGCACAGCAGCTGAGGTTTGGCCCTTGTATATCATTATGAGCAGGTCCCAAGTCTCCAAGAATCCTTTGGGTAACATAAAAAGTTAAGGATTCCTTCTGATATAGAATTGGCACTTAGATGCACTTAGGTCTTTCATGGAAGTAGGTTTGATCCATCTAGATAGGACTGGTTTGTATTGCTTATATATGGGTGAGATTATATGTATGGTCTAACGTTTTATTGGCTTCTTTGGATTCATCATTTGTCAGATGAGAAGCAAAGAGATTGGTGGTTGCTCCTCAGATTCCAGGATTTCAAGGAAAGCGTTGGTAGGACAGACACACCATTCTCAGACGGGATCACTCTGAAAATATTGTCCAGCTCTGAATTTCTTTCCCCCATCTCATCTCCAGAGACATGTGTGAAGGAAGTTGTTGGTTTTTTTTACCTAGTTCAAACCAAATTAATTCTCAACATCCTTACTCTCATGGTTTCTTTAGGGACTTTCTGGAAAAAGTGAGCACAATTTTGTTCAATTGTGAAATGGATAAAATGGATGAAGTTTATTTCTCCTTGGTACAACTTGACATCAAGGAATTTGGGAGACTTCAGATGTAAAATCTACTCCCCAAATATTATAAGCTTTTACAACAACGTTTGTGAGTACCATGATTAGTAGTACCCAAAATATAAACTTGAAACAAACTTCAAAGCCTTTTCTAATTCTCTACAATATGCTTAACTGACAATGGAAATGAAAGCACACATGCTGGACATAGGAGTCTTGAACTTCAGTTATGATTTCTTTTGCCTTATTTTGGTATAAGAGGTTTTTTGTTGTGTGTGTGTGTGCTTTGTTAATTTGTTGTTTCTGTAACTGTCAGGAGAACGAAAACAAACCACAAAACCTATCTTGCAAGACTTTGTTCTTGACATTTTCATAAAAATTTCAAATAAATGCAAAGTAGTTTAGATGGTTAGTCAAATGGAACAAATGTTTAGATGATACAATGTTTGAGTACCACTAATTAGGGCAGCATTTTCTTTTAAACTTTAAGAAATATTTTAACATAAGATATATTACTCAAGAGAAGTTAGTACTGAACTTCTTTCCCTGTTTGAACATCAATATTGCTAATAGCATATTTACAATACAATGATTTAATCACAGCTTCCCAGAATGTCTTGGGTTGGAAGGGACCCTAAAATTCACCAAGTTCCAACCTCTCAATTTATATTACATTTGCACATAATTTATATGCATTTGCAATACATATTTCCTGATACTTCAGTTTCCTTAAAAAACTACAATGAATATTTTACTGGAAAGCAAAAACATATTTTCATATGAAATGTAATGAAAATTTTGGTTTTATAAACAGACCTCTTTTTATATTTTCCTTTTGAAATAATATATGGAAAAAATCAACATCTGGGAATACAAAAAAATGAGAATCCTTACTGCATGGAATTTTTGCCATATATTTCTATTCTAAATAGGGATGAAAACCAGAAGTTTCCCAAAATTATTCTCTGAAACATCTCATTGCATTTCCTCCTATAAAAGCTAATTCAGCTATTTGGGAACTGAAATGATAATTTTGGTTGTTTAGTTGTCTGCTGGGACTCAAGCAAAAAATTATTTTAGGTTCATTTATCATTTAAATCTTATCCAATAAATTGCTGTTTCCTCAATAGTTGCTCTCCCATGAAATCTACAGCACATAATTGTCCCATGACCTTTGACACATCAGTTGAGCACAAGAGAAGAGGGAGGCACCTGGCAAAGGATGTGACCAGACCTGCAATAGAGAGATGTACAACCCAAACCAAAAGTGACCAGCAATTCAGCCAAGAAGAAATTTCTATGAACTCAGAGGGGGTGTTGTAACTTGGTTTAAGAAAACAGTTTTGTTTGAATCTAAACATCCTCCAATGCAATGTTTTAGTTCTTCAAAGAATAATTTGGGCAAAATGAATTGCCTGAAGTAGTTCTGAATTCTGTGCAAAATGTACAATCTCTTTAGACAATATTGGATAAAAAAATTCTCATACCAGTTTTAGCCAATTTAAAACAGATTTAAAAAAAAAATAGATTAACCACGATTTTTACTTTATCATGTGATATTTTTCAGTTGGCCCAGAGAGTAATTTCAGCATTTATTTACTCACAAGCATTCATATTTTTGAAGATTTTTTTTCCAAAGCTCATATTTTAGTTTCCTTTACTTTCACACCATAAGAGTAGTGCTTAAAAGAAACCTACTCTAAACTGCAGGACCTATGTAAGAATTTTGAACAAGAAACCCAATGGTTTTATAGCTGTAGGGAAGACAGTGATCATAGGGTACCACATGAAAGGCATCTGTCATTAAAAAGGTGAAACCAGACATTTTAAGAAATTTAGTATGTGTCTCTGTGTACGTGTGGGAGGCAGAGGACACAGTGTGTATCAGCAAGTGTGTAGATAATTAATGGATGATGATACTACAAGAGGAAGAAAACCCCGTGTTACTCAGGCTTACATGAAACCCAATAGATGCATGAGGTAAACAGAAGAAAAATTAGTGTGCCTGAAGTAATAATTGAAAGCTACATTCATGTGAGCATATTGGTTTTAATTATTCATTGCCACAAAACCTGTAGAAAAAACACCTGCTAATCTTTAATCTGACAAACCCTCAGGCCCATAAGACCTATTGAGGATGTAAAGAGATTAATAAAGTGGGGGATAGAATCAAGGAGGATGTATAAATTGTGTAGAGATTCCATAAATTAGCCTAAATAATTCAGTTTCATTTAGCTGCTACTGCTGCATTTTTTAAAGAGATGCAGAACAGTAATAAAAGACATTCTAAACTATTTAAAGACTTCAATAATAATTTCTCTACTTTTGTTGACTTGATCAGTTATCTTTATGTGGAAGAAATTGGACAGATGCTTAATCTGAAATCATTCTTAAGAGAGATACTACATAAAAAATCTTCTAATTTTTAACAAAAGTTGCAACCTTGGTGATTGACATCATGATAAAACCTACTTCACCAAATGAACATCCCAAACCCATTGAGAAAAATAAAGCAAATGAACAAGTAAATATGGGAGAGAAAAAAGAAAAAAGCAAAAATAGATCTGAAGTTTTTAAAGAGATTTTTGTATATTGTTGAAAAATGTGGGGTTTTTTTTTTTTGCTCCCATTCAGATATTTTTCACAGTTCACATGACAAAGCAGACCTAAGTTATCTTAATATTTCATTCAATTTCATTCAATCTGAAGATGAAGCATGATGATATTTATAGCCCTTAATGTTACAAGAGGAAATTTACTATATTTGAAACAAATCCCTTGAGAAAATAGAAATGAAAGGTTGCCTATTTCAATCAAGTGGTGGACAGGGCCCATTCTGCTCTGAATTCCTCGTTGCATGATTCCCAAAGCTATTTCCATGTTAGTCTGATCGGTGTCAAAATTTAAACAAAGTTTTTGCAAAGTGTTACAGAGAACCTTTAGCTCTAAGGGCTAATACATCTCCCACCAAATTTTGATCAGTCCCACTTAACAGCCTTTCTGGCTGTTAGTGCTTCCAGAGAACAAAATAATAGGAATGAGGATCTGGCTGGGTATCTAATCCTGCAGGGACCTGAATAAATCTCCTTAGTTTCTTTCAAGTCTTCAGAGGCTGGCAATCATTAGCATACAAATAATTATAGAACAATACCATCTTAGGCTTTAAAAACACCTTTGACTTTTGTCTGCCATGCTGTACTTCACGTGTTTCATGTATATTCACTGGAATCAGCAAAATGTATGACTTACATGGCTTGTATTTGTCATTCTGCAGAATATAGATTAGCAAAACAGATGTGCAAAGCCTGGGAGAAGTCTGGCTGTGCTGAATTTTACCATGAGCAGAAAGAAATCTGCATCTTGCTATGATTAAACTCAGCAGGAAGAGTCACAATAAATTGTGTTAAATCAAGCATGACCCTACAAAGTCTTAATACAGATCAAACAAATTTAGAAATGATTTTTCATGGTCAGGCATACAAATATAGAATGGACAGAAATGCAGGAAGAAAAACAAACAAAAAAACTACAATGACCCTTATATGGTGTCATTATTTGTATTACTAAACTTGGATTAAGAAAGTAGTATATTAAAATCATTCTGTTTGTTTCTATAAACAATTCTAGGGATTTTCCCATGCCGAGTTAATGGCACTGGAAATATTTTTTACATCCTGGAGACATGTCTAACTTTTCAGTTAAGCAATAACACTAGAAAAGAAAAGGTAGAGAAGGTGTGAAAGGGCACAAATACTGCATTTTTCTCTGATATTGTTTGCCAGCATTGCAATATTCTTGTTGTCTCTTGTGTTCATGACAGATTGTTGCTCTAGGTGTGGAAGATAAAGAACATGCATCCTGGCACATCCCACATATGATGCAGATAACCAGGTATGCCGTGCAGGAGAGGACAAATATAGCTGGGCATAACCAGCAGTCATTTTTCAGACTCCTGAAATTTTATTGAAAGCGAAAATGTTAGTTTCTGAATCTAAATTGGTACCAAAAGTAGTGTAAGGAAAGAAAAGGAATTTTGAAATTATGTCTTGACATTTGTTAAAATAGTAATGATTTAATATGTCTTGGGCAGGTATAACACTTAATATCGGTCAATTTAGTGATCATTCTAACTGAGGATTTTACTTGATGTGTTGCAGAAAAAAAAGATTAAAGGTCTGATCACATATACAGCGTATTATTAGTTGTGTTTTCTCTTTTGCTGATCCTAATCAATAAAAAATGCAGAGGAATAAAATTAAACCCACTTAAATGAAAAACTGGACATTAGTGAGCAAAGTATCTCATGTGTTTTATTGATGTGGGGTGCTAAGTGCTAACAAACGTACAGAACAGAATCCAGAGGATTAGATTTCGTCTGGACTTTGCAAACAATTATCAACATTTCTCATGTTGATAACTCATGGAAGTTCTGCTCCCATTGCTGGCTGTAGAAACACCATAATTTACAGCTGTATTGCTTAATGTTAACTGAGCTGTCAAAAGAGATTTGGGCCTTCAGGTGTGGAATTGCATTTATTTATATGTTTACCACAGTAATTTTATGTTTATGTTAATTATAAGCAATTATTTTTTCTTGCTTACTTGTTTGGTACTTACAATGTGTAGATGAAATGTTGTCTGGGTTTGGAAAAAGTAATTGCTAACTATATTGTATTGCAGTTTTCTTTCAAAGTCTTAAGCTATATTTAAATCCTAGGTCTTTTCATATGCCCCACTGTGAAAGCTTGTCTTTCTGAGTACTGCTGGCATTAAGCAGACAAAACTGAGGGACAGCATATGATAAGGCTACTTCACATCACCTCTGCAAATACTTTAGAATCTTGTGTCTCTGTATTTTTAAAAAATACCATGGCATTACAGCTCTGCTGGAAATCATGAATGTAAATTACTTTATATATAAAAATGTGATATATTATTTAGTATATTTTCAAATATCTTACTTCAAAGTAGAGAACATTAATAAACATCAAGGAATTTAAAGCAGTGGTGGTAGGAGAATGCAGAAAAGGCATGCCTACAGCTGAAATAAAATTTTGTTTCTCCTCATCTAACTAGCTTGCCAATGCATTTCTGCCTCCCAATTGATAGCAAATGTGGAAAATTAGTTTGAATTATGACACAGAAAAAACAGGGAACATAGTCCTAAAATAAGAATTATGAAGAACAAGACCCTTTTCCAAATTCTGGGTTTACTCAGTTGTTTTATGGAGGTAAACTGTTGCAGCACATATTCCTCATACAGCGCCAAAAAAACAAAAATAAAATTGATAATTAAGGCTCTTGCCTTCAGTTCCTAATTTAGCAATGCAAACCATACTCTAGCTTCAAATTTCGTGGGAAATTTATTGCTGGCCCTTAATGCTTGCCTTTGTAAGTGTAATATATCAGGCCTCAATAAACAAACGTTATTCAAGTGGGCAAACCCTCTATTATCTGCTTTTACATGATTTTTCTCCTCCTCTGCAGCGTCCTACCTCTATGTATCTCTTGACTTCATCATTTCTGCATTCTGAATCCAAGATTTCACTTTCCTTCACAGCCTCACAACCAAATCCCTGACCCTTCACATCTGTGTCTTCTCCTTTCTGGTGCTAGGGCTTTACAAGTCCTCTCTCATCACAAATGTCAGTTTAAATTGACCTTCTTCAATCAGCTTTTCAGACAGGTCACCTTGTGAAACTCACAACCTCTGATAGCATGACCTTCAGGCTTCGGCTCCCCCTCAAGGTTTAAAGTCCTCTCTTTGGGTTGCTTCTTATTTTCAGAAAAAATACAAAACTACGACAGGACCCAGCAGAATCAGAAAATCAACCCAAAAACTGCTTTGGGGAGACTGGAGAGAACTTCTAATTCACAGCTGTGCAATACAAGCAATTTTTTCTTATAAATGTGAGCTATCAAAAGTCAGACCTATATTTTTCCTCTTCCTTTCCAGCCACCTCTTCATTGTCAGTTCTTATAAATATCTTCCCGATAATTCTCAGGTTTTTTGAGTAGTCTTTTTGAACTCTCTTTACCAGCCTGCTGCTCTGTAATTACCATTAGCATAAATGCAACCAGGTTGGCAAAAGCCACAGCATGAACCTGCCCCCATCTGCAGGCAAGGTGATGAGCAGTGCCTGTGCCAATCTGCTCCAGCAGTTCATGTTTTCCTGAGGAATATCTTTGGTGGCTGCTGGCAGGGCACTGTCCAGGACCACTGTGGTAAGTAAAAGTACTGTTCATCATTGTGACAAATCCATTCCCTCTGCCAGCAGAATCACCTGACTTGGGAAATGAAATGTTGGAGCTGTCAGAAGCAGAAGCATTGCAGGTATCCAGATCTAGCAAAACTGGCAAGTGTATTACATTGGCTAGAAAATTTGTAAAATCTCCTTAAAAAAATAAAATTACAAAGATGTGACTCAGCCAGCCCACAGCCTTTAGCTGTTCTCAGATCCTGTCTTAAAAGCCACTGAACCACAGTGAGAAAGGAGATGATTGTGCTGTTTTTTGCGTGAAAAGTAAAAGGGCAAATGTTCTAAGGGAAAATATGTGCTATCTATGCATGTGCTAGGGAGATTGGTTATCAAGTGGGTGGGTTTGCTCCCTTGAGATGATCACTGCTTTGCTATTGCCCTGGCTGGGAGTCAGGTCACATCATCCAAGCTATGCACGAGGGACCACTGGGTCTGTACAACATTTAGGGCAAAAGCTGTTTCCCTACAAAGAGGATCCACATGCATCAGGATGCCACAGGATGAAGTCCTCACATACTGTGCTTTTACTGATATGTAAAGTCCTGCAACAATAATGAAAATGCTTAAATAACATCAGTACTGCAAAAAGAAGTTTCCTTGGTTTTTACTACTGACATTTAGGACAAAGGTCTTGGGATAAAATGGCTGTCTTTGCTTTAAAGGGGTTCCAATTCTTGTGATACTTCTGAAAAAGAGAAGTCTGATTAGGAGACCTCTTCCTTCAATAAATAAATGCCTCACTGTCTGAATGCTTGCTTGGCAAGACAGAGAATTATTGCTAAGTTTATGCAATTTATGCTCTAATAATATACTTATAAATTGGAAATCCACAGAGATGTTTTGTTTACTCAGAACTTATCACATTTCAGAAATACAAATTACCCTACTAATAGGAAACTCAACTGTTTGGAATTTTTGAGGACAACATAAATTTTTCTAAATAGTAGTTGAGATATCTAACTATTGACAGACTATTTTTCCCCTTCTTACTATTTTCACATCTTAAAACACTGACAGAAGAAGGCTTCAGTAATAGGAAGGTAAATATATTTTAGTCTGAAATGCAGTAGCCTTACATGAAAGATAATTTTGTATTGGACAGCTATATAATGACTGCTCTAAATCACTGTTGCACCTAAAATGAAATGCCCCACTTTCTCTTTGGTCTCCTGTGAATTCATTAAGATAGCAAAATGGTACTTAGAGAATGTTCCAATGACTTCTAGAATATGTTGGGCCTTCATGTACTCAGTGTTCAGGAGACAAAACCCAACCAAACAAAAAGCTTTAAAATGGTATTGCAAACAAGGTGCAATGCAGTGCTTCTTTCTGTTTAGTTTTCCAATGTGTAAGTGATACTATAATTTCCAAAGTAACAGAGCCTCATTATAATGGCTCATTTTAATGGCACTTTTAATATTGTGGACTTAGGTAACAGAGAAAATACTTACCCATAACTACTAAATTGATGGTAAATGTGTTAAGAGGTTATTATTTTTAAAAAAAGTGAGGAAAATCAAATTGCTTTGGAGATCAGAGCCAAAGAATCATGGTATATTTAGATCTTGTATTAGCATAGGTCAATTTTAATAAAACATTGAAGTATTTTGAGGTATACTTTACATTTAGGCCTGATGACATAAAATGTATGAAATAAAATGTACTTTCGTGAAGATGGAAATCTGTAGAAGGCAGTTTCATAAAATACAATATTATTTTAAATATTTTCCTGTGTTGAGAAGAGTAATGACAAACCCAGTGTAGAAACATGCTAGATGATGTGGGGGAAATTCCAAGTATCTGTGACTTGCCCTCAGACTACTACTGCTGCAGAAATGCACAGAGCAGCTCTGGGAGTTCTGTTAGTTTTCAGACCCACATCAACTTGACCTTCCATTCTAAATCTGAGTGCAATCTGGCAGAGCAAAGAGAATTAGTTCACTTTTTCTTTAAAGAACAGTTTTTTCAGTCTTCCTGGGAATAGGAAGACTTATTAAATTTCACTAAATGAGAGTATGCAGGAACGTTCTGAAAAAGAGAGTAGGATTTACTCTCCTTGTAACAGAAGTCATTCCTACAGCCAAAATGGCAGTAAAGAGGGAAAAAAAAGAAAAAAAAACCAAAAAACAAGTACTTTCTTTTATTATTTATTTTTTTTGAAACCTCCCGAATAAATTATTCTATTTTTCCCCTTATGTCTATAAAAATAATTCTTTTCCCTTATATGTGTTCTTCTGCTACCAAATCCCCTATTTATCATCTGACTTCCTAGACAATTCAACAAGCTGGTAGTCTTAGGGTTTCTTTTTTGTTTGCCATGAAATTTTTTTTTTCTTTTTATTTGTCTGGAAAAAAACTAAGTCAGAAATTCATTTTCATTGCTCATTTCCAATACATTGTGCAAATTCATGCAGGGACAAGTGGGCTGGTCCACTACTATAGACAATCCAAGTAAGATCTTATTTATGCAGAAATTCATTTTCAAGCAGGCTGAAATTCAACTAGTGACTTTGGAGAGCAAGTAGGAGGAGACATTTTGAAGATGTAGTACTCCAGAAAAGTTTGAAAGAGTTACAGCTGTTGGATTAGGGAAGAAAGGGGCATAGAAGCCTGCTGCAAAGTTAATAGTCTTTTCTCTTTATCCATCAGCAACAGGGAAAGAAACTAAACCAGGAAACAGTTGAATATATGTCAGGAAAAATTGTTCTACTGTAAGGACAAAGCCTGGATCGGATTGCCAAGACAGTTGGTGGGGGTGATCTTAAACAACATGAGCAGAAAATCAGAGCTAATATGGAAATAACTCAGCTAGGGCTGTGGTCTATATGAGCTCCCCGTCAGCCTTATTTTATAGGGAAAAAATATCTGGCTGCACTATTTTCATAGTTTATTTCATTGAATTGGCTCCATAACTTCGTGTGAAAAGAAAGATCGAAACCTAAGCAAGTTCAGCAGTGTATAGACAAACCAGGACTGGTTTTGCTGCTCCATATACATTTAACTTCCCTCAAAGTAAATTTCCTAAATTCTATTTAACTTTTATAGACACCTTCAACCATATTGACCTCTGTCACTTGGACGATCAGTTTTCCATGGCAAATGCTACAGTAATTAAATAAAAATATGTAATGCCACATTTTCATTCTCCTTTGAAATAAACTTATTTTGAGGTTCCTTTCTTTTGTCACAGATGCTCAGCTCTACAATATTCAATTTACATAGTTACAAGTGATTCTTCAAAAATTTAGCAGCACAGTGTAGATGATGTGTCCTTGGAGTGAAAAAAAAAATGAAATACTCAATATTTAAATGCTATTTCTATCTTTTCCTTTCAAATACTCTTTGACCAGAGGTGATTTTTCTTGTGCTCTAGGTACCTCGTGAGTCTTTTTTTCAGATAAATATAATAATATGTCAAAATCAGAAGACATTTAAGAAGTTGATTAGTCTGTAATGACAAAATGATAGAATTATATCATGGTTCCAGTTGGAAAGTTCCATGAAGATCATCTAATTCCTATCCCACTGCCATGGACAGTAATATCTTCCACTAAAACAGATTGCCCAGGGATCCATCCTTCAACACTTCCAGAGATGAGGCACTCACATTTTCTCTGGGCAATCTAATTTTAGTGCTTCACCACCCTCACAGTAAAGAATTTCTTCCTAATATCTGATCTTTCAGTTTAACTGCCCTCTTTCAGTTTAAAGCCATTCCCACTTTTCTTATCACTACATGCTCTTTTCAAAAGTCCCTCTCCAGCTTTCCTGCAGTTATCTTAAAGGCTGCTGTATGGTCTGTCTAGAGCCTTCTCTTCTTTGGGTTGAACGACCCCAAATCTCTCGTCTTCATGGAAAAGGTGTTCGAGGCAAAATAAAGTAGCTTCAAAATAATGCAGCTTGAGTACTTCTGAAAATACATATTTTGTATTTATGTGCAATGTGTTTCTTATTTTGTTAATTATTAACCTTTATAATTCATAATTTCTGTTTTGGGGAGGTGTTTTAACATCCATAAAATGTGTATTTCATGGATTGAAATTCAATTTTCAGCAATAACATAGCTAAGATGATGGCTTTTATGGAAACCTGACATCTGAATCATGCTACCAGTTGTTAGTTTTTTTGGTTGTGTTTGGGGTTTGTTTTTTTTTTTTAATTATTAATACAATGGAAATCCCTTGGCCTCAATTTCTCCATTTTCAAAATGATTAATTGCTTGAGACATTTGTCTTGAGTAAAATTAACCTCAAATTTTTTTAAATGTACTACTTATATTCTTTGGAAACTTTTAAAGGCTCTGCCAACTAATAATGTGGAATCTGTGATTTGCTAACTCTATCCTCTCCCTAAGATGTCTATAAAGCATCCACAAGATGGCATTATGTAATACTATTTTTCAGCATTCTTTGATAGATCTTCACACTGTGACTTCTTGGTTTAAGAATTAACTCCCTTGGATTACAGTGCTATTTGTGTTTGGTCTAGTGGACAGTCTTCTAAATTTCAAATATGTTTTTCTTTTAAATAGAACATAAGCCATTAAAATTCAGTTCTAGAAGTTTTGCCCGTGCTAATGGCTCTGTGCTTATTTTCCACATGAGCCTGAATGAATTTCCATTATCATCTGTTACAGTATGTCCATGAGTTTGAAATAGCTTTACATACAGCCATAAGGAAATAGTAGATAAGAGTGTACAGATTGTAACCAAGGATTAACTCATTCTTTCAAAAATTTAGCTAATTTTGTTATCTCTTCTTAAAAATATGGTACAGACACATTTGAAGTATGAATGTGCTCAAGGGACAACATCTTAATTGTTTTACTTTCCTTCCCTTAACTTGCACAGTATTTTGTTGATGAATTTATGTATTAACTGAATACACCTTCCTTGACAGAGGATGAAAAAAAATATTTTTAGGTAACTGTTGGGCTGAAATAGAAGACCCAATTTTGCACCTTGCTCTCACAGACTGTTGACTGTTAAGAGTGTTTCTGTCTTTGATTTAAGCCAAATGTTGAGAAATTATCTGATCCTGACCTGGTCCCTAATATGGGATGAGCAAACTTCTATAACTTCAGTTACTGTTGTGGAAACATAAATACTTACTATAATAATTAAACTGAACATCAAAATTCATGCCAAAAAATGTCTTTTCAGATGGTGTCAGAAAGTTTAAAAACTTGCCAAATAAAAATTGTGTTTTAAAATTCACTGTTACTATGTTACTTTTCTTTTTGAGAAAATATTTCAGCTGAAAAATTGATGTTTGTTAAGTTTCCATTTACCTGAGAAGACTTCCTGCTAAGTATGGTTTTCTTGTAACTTTCCTCAATGGATGAAAAAGATAAAATTCTATTACATATTTTAATATGAAACCAGAGTAAAAATTCATTTTCCATATGTTTTCTTTGGCAGTTCTCAGTGTGGATATATTCCAAAACCAAAACTAAAATTAAATGAAAGACAGTTTTGCCTGATTTTATCTTTTCAAGAGGGACAAATACATTAGAAGAAAAGTTACTAATACTGTGGAGCAAAAGTACTAGAGCTATAACTGGTGGTAGACAAATGCTGCAGTGCCCAAATTCAGTCTGCTTTTTTTATGCTATGACTTTTAACAGATTTTGAAGATGAAAAACATCCTTCATTGATTTTTATTTTTGATGTTGGAATATATATCACTGTCAAAATCCTACCAAGCAATTTTAAAGTTAATTTCTATTGGTTTGATACCTTGTGATTTTTGATACCTTTTTTTTTTTTTTTGAGACATAATCGATTACTTAAATGTTTGGCATCAGCACACTAAGAAATGCCAAATAAAAAAGAGAAAGGCAATATACTTTCAAAAAGCCTACCTAAAAGTACATCAGTTCCTTCAACAAACAAGTCTGGACTTTGGAAAGAAAAAGGACATAATCATAAAAATAATGTAATGTGGACAATTCTATAACTAACTCAAGACTATATGATCCTGGACATATCCCTTATCAATCTAACCTAACTTCTTTAGTTCTCTTTTGAGCAGGAGACTGACTTGCTGAAGCCCTTTCCAACCTCACTTATATGATTCATAGTTTCATACTAATGAAGTAAAAATAGCAATTACTTTTTTATCCACAAATAATTTAAAATTATTTATTATCAAGTAAGCTGTGATGCTTTCACTTCCAGCATTTATTATAAGTCTCAGATTTTTAGCACAAGCCATACATTAATCTTGCCCAACACTAGCACCAAAAGCATTAATATTTAACATTACTATGTCTTTGGTGAAAATAGAAAGTAAATATTACTTTAACAAACAGAATTAAATATAGTAAATGCACTCTGTGCCAAAGCAATGATTGGAAAAATATCTTCTCCTCTTTTTAAACATTCTTTTCAACTGTTAAAATAATTACTTTTTATTGCCATTTGTAAATTGTAGTAATTTACTCCTGTAGTCTAGAATATTTTTAGTGTATGTAATTATGTTTGTTGGCATTGAATTTACAATTTATCCCTACTTGTCTTGATTTGTTCCTTGTTTCTATGTAATCAGAGCAAAATCTTTGACTAAACCCCAATAAAGGTTTAGATTTTTTAAGTAACTTTCTCAAGTATTAGTAATAAAAACTTAGATGTTTTTATGAAGCAAAACACTCAAGAAGGGAGCAATATACAGCTTCTGAATATGTAGCTACTGAATATGTGGTGCATGGAAATACCTAGTAAAAAATAATTACATTTTTAAAATCATTTCTTCTGAAAGAGAAGAAACACCAAAAGATTGCTCATCCAGATGACTGGGGAAACTGGTAATGGTGTTCTCAGTTGAAACAATCAGTAGTTTATCCATTAAATACTGTATGAAATAATATTAGACATGCAACTAAAACTAAGAAAAGAAGACTAGAAAAAGAATGTGAAAAGGAGAGTGTGGTTAAAAATTGCCAATGACAAACAAGCTTTGTAGCTCATGAAGGGTTCAGGACAATAGGAAAGTCTAACAAATCTCCAACAATTAAAAAAAAATTATGCTGGATATAAATGGGTTTATATTCAACAAATTAATATTAGACAAACATTGAATCTTAATGCAAAGATAAAATTATTATGAATATGATTGACCTATATATGAAAGAGGGTTTAGAACACTTCAAGAAAATGAAAAAAAAAAATACAATCATTTCTGACTCTGTTCAGTAACTATGTATTATGCCAGAGGAATGGAATCTTGTGATACCTAGTAATAACTTATAAGAAAAGAAAAGGAAACAAAAAGTTTGCAGAGTTTGGTATTTATGTTCCATTAATGCACCCAAATTCAGAGATAAAACCATTGGAAAGTATCTCTGCAAAACTGTTGAAATTTGAAGCTCAATGTATCTTTATCTTATGAAGAAGAATGCCAAGTACTGCATGCTTCTATTGTACTTGTCTAACTGAAAAAAAAAAAAAAAGCCCACATAGAGAAAGGGGCTTGGAAGTTATCTGGAAATAGCCTGTTAAAATTGAAATGTACAGAAGTATACTAAGGTTTGCAATGAAAAGACAGGTTTTAATTTAGGTTATATGCAATAAATTTATTTCCACAACTGAAGTAAAATATGGCTTCAGTAGGAGATTCACCTACAGGCAGATACCATGGATGTAATAAATCATATTGCTGACATTGCATTATTAACTTGTACTAAAGATTTTGCAATACATAAGGATGTGATAACATGAAAGTCATCTACGAGGCCTGAGAATGTACTTTAGTTATGCATCTAGACTATGAGACAAAAGAAAAAAAGAGATTTTGACCCCAAGTCATATGGCAGAGACTGTCTCCTGTCCACTGTGCCAGGGCTAACATAGTAACCATTGCCTGCAGCATTGCATTTGTCTCTGGGTGTCATGTCATGTTTTAACCCCAGCTTACAACTAAATATCACACCAGTGCTTACTTATTTAGCCCCTGTACAATGGGGGAGACAATCAAGAGAATAAAAGTGAGAAAACTCATGGGTTGAGATAAAGACAGTTTAATAGGTAAAGCAAAATCTGCGTGTGCTAGCAAAGCAGGACAAAGATTTTACTTCCCATGGGCAGGCAGATGTTCAGCAATCTTCAGGAAAGCAGGACTCCACCACACAAATGGTGACTTCGGAAGGCAAATGTCTTTTGCCTTGCAAATGACTTGTCAAATGACTCCAAATCTGCCTCTCCTTCCTTCTTCTTCCCCAGCTTTATTTGCAGAACATGATCCCTGTGCAATATGGGATTTGGGGTCATTTGGGGTCAGCTGTCCCACCTGTGTCTCCTCTCAAGTCCTTGTGTACCCCCAGCCTTCTCACTGGCAGGGCAATATGAGAAGCAGAAAAGCCTTGTCGATGTGTAAGCACCACTCAAAGGTAATGAAAACACCCCTGTGTAATCAACACTGTTTTGTTTTCAGCAAAACATAGCCCCATATTAACCATTATAGAGAAAATTAACACTATTTCATCCAAAAAACAGCACAGTGTCCTCTGCAGGGAATACCCTGTAAAACAGGAGATCAGTGTTATTTCCCAGGTTTGGTGCAGTTTTATCTACATGACATATATCAGAAATCAATTGCCTGTTCTTGGGGCTTGTTTTTGAATGATCTAGTGAGAGTGCTCCAAAATACACTTAATGAGTGTGCTGAGAACTTCAGTGTGGGACATGCAGGTTTCAGTGTTCAGACATGCTTGTTTACTCTCTTTAGTCCAAATGCTAATTAAGAGAGTCAGCTCATCACAAAAGTGACCATTTGAATAGAGTTTAGAAGACTGAAGAAATGCAAATACCATAGGTCAATAAATGCATATGACAGCACTCTCATCAAGGCCTCTTGGTAAATTTGGAAATAGCAAGTGATTCTGTATGCATCTGTCACAACAGAGCACCCATTAATGGTTTTATTTTAAGCATTCTGTGTTAAAGGGAAAAAAAAAGATAAAAATAAGATCTCTAACAGTTGCTTTAAAATGTTGCTTGGGGGTAGGCAACAACACTTCGTGCACATCCTTCAGATCTTTGAGTAACATAACTGTATATTGATTTTACAGTTTTAAAAGACTGAATGAAGTAGCAGTGCATGAAACAGGATATTGTGGACCTCTTAGAGGTCAATTGGACAATTAACTGTAAAATAACTGAGTGTTAAAATAAAAGGCTGTAAAAGTTGCTGTTACTAGGTAGTCTATATCATAAAAGAAGATTTATTAGGAATTAGGTAACAAAAATTTACTATGTGGAAAAAGGCCCCAAACAATCAAACCTACAGATGAGGCTCAATAGCAACAAAGAGAGTCTTGAGCTGACAGTGAATTTCAGACTTTGAGAGAGTATTACAAGCAATTTCAGACTTTGAGAGAGTATTACAAGCAATTTAGAAGAAAGTTCTTTCATTTATCATTTGCAATGTGATGCTTGCAATTAAAAATCTAAGAGCTTTTGTCTGGCTTATGTTAATTTTTTATGTTGCCTAAAATAACAATAAAATGTGGAGCATATTTGTGAAAATTACTTGGCAATGTCCTTCCAAGGCACATAAAAGCATTCTTCACGGAGTAGTAATGACTGTAGTTGTAATACCTGTTTTTATATGTTCCATATATATTTCACCTCTCTATCTCCTTACAGTTTTCTCAGAAATGCATTCTTCCAAACACAAATAAAATAAAATGGTAATGACATTTTATGTGAGTTCTTTGAGAGGAAAAATTAACCAGTTTGTGACTTGAGTATCCCAAGAAGTCTTGGGAAGTGTTGCTTGAGATGCTGACGTAAGAGTGACTTTGAGAACTGATTGGAAAACACCTCAAAAGAAAAGGATATGAAGCTCGTGGTGGACACATTCTTGATTTGCTGCTGAGCATTAGTCAAAAATGCATGTTTGTACTGACTGTGTTTACTGTGTAGTGGACTACATTAGCAAAATTATAGCTGTCAGGTCAAGGAAAGTGATTTCTCTTATCTCAGTCCTTAGAGGGTCACATCTGGAATAAACCATCCAATTGTGTCCTCTAGTGCAAGAGCTGTATCAATAGTCACCAGAGAATTCAGTTGGGGACTATTATGGTCAGCAGGGCGTTGGAACCTTGTTGGGATGAAGAGAAGGAGGTTTATTTAGCCTGAAGTAATGAAAGCAAAGGAGAAACCTAATTAGTCTTCTTCTCCTAAGAGAGGGTTTGTAGACACAGACATTTGTCTGAGGTACACAGAAATAGTTGCAACAAAGAATTCCATTTGGCTATACAGAAAAATCTCTTTAGGTGAGGGTGATAAAATACAGTAACTGTTTTCCCCAAGAGGCTTTGGAGTCTCCATTCCTGAAGGTTTCCCTAAGTGATTTGAATATGACTTTTGACAGCCAGATCTGACAAAAGCTGTCCCTGCTTTGATGGGTTGGTTGGACTAAATGATCTCCAGAGCTTCCTTCAACCTATATTGTCCCGTGAATTCACCATTCTGATTCTATTTCTTTATCATATTTACAAAATCAGCAAACTTCATCAGCAAGAGGTTCCTGTGCACTTTGACTAACCCTCTTTATTCTCATTATTAGGACTCTGTATTTAAAATTGTATTTAAGGTCTTAATTTTTGAGTGGTAGATTTAATTTCCATCACATTTTACGTACCACAGACACAATGGACTCAGCACTAAAAAAGGCAGTCTCAGACTTACTGAAAGTGTCATGGGGTAGTAGCCCATTAATGGGCAAACACCACACAATCTCTGCAGGATTTGTTCTCCCTATCCAGTCAGAGAGAAGCCTGGAAGCAGATGGCTTGTAGTGGCAAGCAATGACAATACTTAAGAAACATGTTTCTCATTGGGTTAAGCTAAGAAATACTTTATTTGACACTTGATTCACTACCTCTCACTATCCTTTTCTAATTTACCACCAAAGTAACAAATGAAGTTCCCTATTGTTTTGCAATTTGCAGATTGTTAAGATTATGATGATTTTTTTTAAAACCAGACATCTGATACGCCAGGGTAATGTTTTCTATTGAAGAGCAATAAAATGCCATAAAATATTTTTTAGATTGATTAAATTAGATAAAAGCCTTTCAGTGCTTGCAGGAAAAACTTTCTGACAAGTAGGGGAAAGAAATCTTAAAGGAGGAGCTGTTCTTCATTACATCACTGATTATTGCTGTGAGTCATGAAAAGAATTAGACCACACCATATCAAGAATTGTCAATCCTAAATCCAAGCAAGTATTTTCATTTTCTTGAATCTCATCCTCCAAAATGTTCTTTCTGTTTTCATTTGTTTCATTAATCCAGATTTAAATCCATTCAAATTCATCCAGAAGGACACTGAAATACAATTGCCATGAAATAGGGATTTAAAGCCCAGACACTTTCATCATGTTAGTCTTATATGAATTCTTGAGTTACTGTAAGGAAACTTTATCATAGTGTAGTCTACTAACATGTGGTTTCTGCTTTCTATGATACCAAAGTTCTTCTGCTGTTCTGAATGTCCTTAACATGCACAAACATTTTAATACAAAGGAAATGAAGATAACCATTTTATCATTTGAATATTTTAAAATATGCAGCCTTGTGCCTTGGAAACATCAGAGTAATTCTCACTCGCTTTACATTGAAATTGTTATATTTAAGATGCATGAATAGAAGGAAAAACAAACAATGACATCAATTTTTGAGTCATGATAATTGCCTGCATAATGTTTTCTGTAACATGGATGACTCCACCTTGGAAGTGGTAAGAACAATTCTGATGTAAAGTATAGCATCAGCATGAAAACATGACATGAAATCAGAATTCATCTTGTTATTTGTGTGGAAGTACTGTGGAAGAGAATAAATTTCTCTTCCTGAATATTTCTTCCTGAAATTCTGAAAATTTCTCTTTCTGAAAAATATTTATTTCAGAGATAAAACTAGAGAATATGGCTCTTCATCCCGCAGTGATCTCTGAGAATTTTGTCAGAGAAAAAAAATAAAATTCAAACTAAAAAAGCTAAGAAAAAGTTGCTCTTACTTCCTACAAGCTCTATACAGATTTTTACTACTTTTCAAAATAATGTTAAGTTACATTCCACTATTAAAATAATAAAAATATGACTGTACTGGCAATTTAGAATGGAATGAGTATTTTTTATATAATTAATATATTTCCCTCCTCAACACTACCTGCATCCTGAAAGAGACATCAGGAGCTCAGTATCTATTGCTTTGGCCATGATTCTACTTTAATTATGATGAAAGTTGGCTGATATAAAAACAGATAAATGAGGTTGTATAAAAATAATATTTTGGATAGTTTGTGGGATGAATTTTGATCTCAGAGGTCAATTCTCCATTCTACTACTACATTTATGACATTTCAGGTATCTACCACGTTTCTAAGTTTTTCTGTAAAAAAACCCATAGATTATAATGTTGATATATTTCCAAATTGCAAAGGAGTCAGGTCAGATTAATTATATAGAGTTTGGTTTGATTTTGTAGTTATTTTTTAAACATAATTTATTTTACAAATGTGAAACTTGTACTCAATCTCACTACCCACCTGGGAGGTATTTTTTATTATGTTGATCTTCCAAATGGACAAACTCTGATGTACAGAGATGTTAATGTTGGCATTTCCACAAACTCATGCAGACAGAGCAATGTGCTCTGAAAGGGCACAGCATATTCATGGTCCCTATGGGTGTTTTCAAAACAACATTTTCCAAAATACCAAGTTCCTGGAGTCCTGGAGCACCAAAGAGAAGCACTGTATATTTATGGGTTTCACAAATAATGATTATAGGGATAAATTATGTCAGTGATGAATTAATACTATTAATCCTTCGAATGTTGAATTTTTCCTGGTGAAACAAAGTTACTAGGCAAGTCAGCCTAACACTGAAGGTCAAATTTGCTGCTAGTGAAAATGTACAGAGAAAAGACAAGCTCCCCACCAGATGAATGATGCGAATGCTACTGCCCTTTCCTGCCCCTGGATCTCTGCACCCACCCAGGTCCTCTGGGTGAGCAGCTCCTGCACAGTGGAAATGAGAGTGACTCGTGGTTTCTGTGCACTGCATGAAGCCCAATGCAAGACAGGCAGGCAGCCCTGGAGGCTCAAAAAGACTGAAGCTTCTGAGAGGTAACCGAGACTCGCTGGGGAGGGAAAAAATGAGAAAAAGAGCAGGAGTCATGGTGTACTAAAAATGGACAAATAACACAGATTTGGGTGAAGAAGCATAATTTCCAAGAATACAGGTGGAACATGAGAGGCCAGAGACAGAAAAGACCTATTAGGTGAGAAGTGGACCAAATGTCTCAGATTTGACAGAACAAGTTGGTGGGGATTAAAGGAAAAATGTGTATGCTAGGCAAGAGAAAAAAGACTGGATTTGTTTCAGGTGTTCTGGAGCCATGTAAGATTTCCCTTCACAGGCTCAAGTTTATCTTCTCCTTGATTTTACTTGTCTTTACTTCTAAAATGTTTTTTCTTTGGCAAATATAAACAGCAAAGTTAATATGACTGATGTGAACAATTAGTTTTTTTAAGGTGCACTTGTTACTACTTAATGTCTTAAATATCATTAAAATTTTAGATGGTGAGCTCAATGTATTGATATCTTCTCTGGGGGTATTTTGTGAACAAAAATAACTCATCTCACATGCTGGAGGTGTTTTCAATATGGAAAAACATTGCTACTACATGTCAAGGGAAAAAAAATAAGTTGTAGGTTTTTTTTCCTTAAAAGTACTATGTAGGTCATAGTACAGATATTGTGCAAAAATATTTGTTTACATTAATATACAAAGTTTTTTAACATACAGGTGGTAGGACTGCATTTTGGTTAATGTTTGGCTAAATACTGTAAGATTTTCATTTCCTCACAAGACTTAACATTTCTATATCCTGCTTCTTACTCTTGATGGAGTAAGTAGAGTTTTGGGTATTAATTCCCTCATATTTCCCTGGAAAACCAGCCATACTCTAACAGGTGTGCTGAGCACCTGTGCATAAAGTAAAGAGTGACCATGATTGCATGCTAGTAAAGTTTTGGAACCTTCAAGATGTATTACTTCTTAATGATAGACAAATACTTTATAAATGTTTTAGATAAATGGCTTTATCTATCTGAGGCTTTCTAATTCTGTAAGAACTTAAAGGGAGCATACCCCAGGCAGCATGATGGAATTCCCTTCTTAAAAATTATGAAGGTCTGATGAGTAGGTACCAGAAAAAAATCAAAGTATAGGAAGTCTGTCAGGTCAAAGGATAATCTAAACAATGCATTCTCTCTGGGAGCCATGTCTCACAAAAAGACAATAGATTTATGTTTTTCAGAGCCCCCACGGCTTTTGAAAATTAGACTTTTAAGCTGAGTAAATAGTTTTAAATTACTAATTTACTCAGTATATAATCACTCAATAAATAATCACAATTTCTGCTTTCAGTGCAGTTGCAAGCAGGTCAGAATTTTCTTGGAAGTATTCATCATTTTAATTGATTCAATGAATTGTTTTCAATTCTGGCTTGTTTTTTGTGTTGTTTTTATTTTTTTTTTCTCTGTGGCTAAACACAAAATTCTCCTACAAATACACAAGATAAAAATCTGAAACTGGGTCCACCAAGAGTTTTGGTTATTCACAAATACTGCGCAGACACATATGTGCACAGATAATTATCGGCTCTTAATTCTCTTTCTTTTCTAGATGATGGTCAAACTAATGTTTTTCAAAAGCTTATGGATGAGCTAGCACTTTGTCACCTGGCAGGGGGGAAAGGGAACAGTGCAGCAAGTTAATCAGCAAGCTGTAACATGTACTGGTTTGATACAGACACAAATTCATGCAAATCCAATGTAACTGTGTAATTCCACAATGTAGTATGTCCTGTGATCCATCTTGGGCTTCAGAGATGTCACTCAATCAAAGCCCTATGAGGATGTAAGGAAACTTGCACAGAGAATGGAAATCAGGCTCAGGGGTGCATCACTAGAGGAACTAAACTGCAGACCAAAGGATGTGATTGTTTCAATTTAATTTACAATTGTTATGCTACGGTGGAAAACTATATCCAGTTTTGATTATACAGTTGAAGAGAGAAACTAATAAGTTGTATAGAATCCAGGAAAGGGTCACCAAGATGATGAGATGGTTAGAGGACCTGACATATGAAGAATGGTAGAAGAAATTTGGTTTGTTCACCGTAGAGAAGAGATGGAATCTAATCAAGAAGAATCTAATTACAGCCTTTCAGTGCTTTGTAGAGAAGCCAGATGTACTCTCCTCACAAGAACACACATTGGAAGGATAAGTAACAGGCAGAAGTTGTTTCGGGAAAATTCTGTCTGATATTTTAATAGACTTGCTCGCCATGAGAACAGGTGGACAGTGAAAGAGGTTATCCAAAGAAGAGATAAAATCTCAAGACCCCATTTTACAGGGTTCTGGATAACCTCATTTGAAGTCAGGCCTTCAAGAAAACATTCAACCAGATTATCTGCAGGGGTTCCTTCTATATTAGGCTTTTCAATCGTTCTGTGATAACATTATGACTTGCATATGTAATATCCTGTCCAAAATAAAATTCTGCCACATTATCATTTCAATTTTTATCACATTACCATGAAACCAGTGGCATTTTTGGGACAAAGGGCAGTTTTTTAGTGTTAGTTATTATCATCCAGCATTGGAAATTATGTTAATGAAGAAAATGTGTTCTCAGCACCATAAACCAATTTTTTGCTACTATATTTTAATGTTTGACATTCTTGCATTTCATCCTTTTAAATACCACATGACCAGCACCATCAAGCAAGAATGCAGAGAGAGGTAATTGCTGACACTTCTAAACAATTTTCTCAAGTTAACACAAAAGCTGCAAAGTGTTTAAAATGTGGTTACAAAACAATATACAACCAGCTTTAACAGATAGTTGGTTGGTGTAATATTTAATGTTGTGTTGTGACCATTAAGAAGGTCTCTAAACAGCCTGTGGGCATCCATTCATAGATTCATAAACTTCAAAGCAGGTGGCATCAAAGGAGGCTGTTAATCTCATATCTTTGCAAATAACTTGACCCCCTTGAACACAGCTCTACAGTGATATAATTCTTCTGAACAGTTACATGGATGGAGATAACATGATATGCTTTACAAGTAATCCTGTTTCATGTTTGATTTCTACCAATGCATATCTGAAAGAAATTTGTTTAGTTTAGGAGTGGCAGGGCTATAAAATTACACAGGTGAAATCCATATCTGACCTTTGAGCAGCTAAGTACTTGTTGCCAATTCAAATAACTCCTAAAATTCACAGTGAAATGTCAATTTTCTCCCTAAGTTTAGACCATTAGTATAGGAAAATACTGAAGCTTGAAACTTGTGACACAGGCAGAGTGTAACGTTCTCCTTTCACACAACTGGAAACAGGGATAGGAGAGAGAACTTCCCTGTCCCGGGAGAGTTGCAGTGCATTGAAAGAAGTTTCCATTATTATAAAATAACATTTTTGAAATCCTAGCTGTAGCAGCAATTTCATCCTAATCCCATACATAGAGTCAGAGCAGAAAGTAAATCATGTAATCATATGCAGGATTCACCTGCCTATTATTTCAGTAGATTTGCTTCTTGTAAACTATATTCTTAAAAAATTTTCTCCAGACTGAGTGAAAATAAATAAGAATACTGATATGAATTTGTCACTAAAGATATTCCATCTAGTTCAGCACTATCTGATCACAACAGAAATGCTAGGAGACTTGAATGACTTCTGGTAATCTCTTTGTAAACTCACAAATATTACATGAATGTTCCTTTTCCTTCCCAATACACACATTATTTTTGTAACATTTGTCAAAACAGATGTGGGATTCGAAAAGGTAGCTTGCCAAATATGGAGAGAAAATTCACTGTGCAAGTAGTAGGTACTGGAGAAAATCTGCTCAAGACATCATCAGACCTCTTGGTTTTCCTCAAAATCATAAAGGCCTGCTGGAAAACGGGTATCCTGACTGTGATCAAAATTCCACAGTGCAAAAATTCAGTTTGCTTTATTATAGGCAGGTTACAAGTCCAACTATCAAATCCAAGCCTTTGGAGGTCTGCCTGACTATATAATCATGCTTTGGACACACCTGCCTGTTGCAACTGAACTGATGTGCTTCAGGAAGCAGAACCCTTCAGACAAACCAACTTCAGAAAAAAAACTTCAGACAAAACTACAGAATTTCAATTGCTTTTCAGAGTCAGAGAATATGTGGAGTTGTAAGGGATCCACAACAATCATCTAATCCAACTCCCAGCCCTGTACAGGACCATCCCCAAGAGTCACACCATGTGCCTGAGAGCATTGTCCAAACACTTCTTGAACTCTGCCAGGTTGGTGCTGCGACCACTGCCCTGGGGAGAAGTTCAACCACCCAATGGGTGAAGAATCTTTTTCTAATATCCAACCTAAACTTTCCCTGACACAGCTTCAGGCCACTCCCTCAGGTCCTGTCCCTGGTCACCAGAGAGGAGAGATCATCGACTGCCCCTCCTCTGGCCCTCACAAGGAAGTTGCAGACTGCAATGAGGTCTCCCCTCAGCCTCCTCCAGGCTGAGCAGACCAAGTGACCTCAGCTGCTTCTCATTTGGCTTCCTCTCAAGGCCCTTCATCATCCTCATGCCCCTCCTCTGAAAGCTTAGTATCTTTCTTATACTGCAGTGACCAAAACTGCACACAATATTTAAGGCAGAAGACCAAAGATCAAACATTGCATTTCACTCAGGAATTAACATATAAAGAGTTTCCCACTTTCCATTTAGACCATTCTTTCAAGTTTCTGCAAGAACTTCTGTAAGAGAAACAGGGAACAGGAAAGAAACAAAACTAAATGTTGGTAATTTCAGAGGTGATAATTCTAAATTTAAAAGTCTTTTGTTAGGAGCCAATTTACAAAGCTGTTGCAGTGGCACTGCACAAGGAGTCTGTGTTACATACTGCCCTCTGATACCCCTTCAAATCCTTCATTCCTGACAGTATGTAAGTCTCTCTCCAATTTCTCTGCAGCTTACATAAAAGACCTGTAGTTATTTGGGTGCTATCAAGGATTTATCAGTTTCACATCAATTCTCACCCACCTCCAAATCCTACATTTGCCAGCCATGGTGTTGCCAGGAGCCTACATCAGAACTGCAGACAGGCAGCCAGGGCAGCATCTGTCTATATCTGCATCAGACACATATTGGTATGGCCACCAATGTCAAGGTCCTTTTCAGCTGTTGTCAAAAATCAGGTGCCGTGTTTAAGGAAAAAGAAAACTAGATTTAAGAAATCCAGGTTAAAAATATTCAGCCAGACATTCATCTTACTGGATCTAACTTCCTTATCAGGCTAGAAGCTTCCTTTTTGATTGCAGAAGAAGATTGTTAGACAATTAAAGCCAAAAACCTTTGCAGCTTTAGAAAAGCATGAGATACAAAGACCAGGGGCAGGACAACAAAGACTGACAACCATGCACTTAGAGTAATTACTTTGTCCAAGTGCTTAAAACAAAGTCATTTCTACGTAGCTGCTTGAACTTAAGCTTATAGGTGTAAAAGACAGCTATTCTCTGCTCTGATCTGGTACAACTGCTCACATTTCATGAGACAGCATAAAATTTAAACTCCATTATCCCAGTTCTCATCTCCATGTCTTGGAGAACCAAATGTATTTTTATTTAAAGTAAAGCTTCTGTTATTATACTGTGACTATCTGGTTTCTGGAGATATTTATTATTGAATTACAAATCATCTGATTTGGTATGCTTAGCTTCTTTTTGCTCTCATTTACCTTTCAGCTGTAATGCTCATGAGACATCTTTTACTTCAACGTTTTGCATTTCATGGACACATGCAATTATTGTTTAAGGAAAGTCTAAATAGCACAATAAAGAAATACATATCTGAAAACTATTTTATTAACAGTGTGGTATCATAAGATATGGTATGGTAAAGCTCCTTACAAGGTGGTTGTTTTTTTTTTTAATTTTATCATAAAATTATAAAAAAGCTTGTTTCTCATTAATTTTTTTATTATCTGCATAGTATATACCTCCTAAACATATCAGTTAAAATTTATCCTTACTGTAAAGCTATTGAGGTCAGTGGAGTTTTACCCAGGATTCATTTGTTCCATTCAAAGTTGTTATGTAGAATGTAGTTCGAAGTTGCTATGGTTATATGAGACAGTAGTGTTTTGAATAGAATTACTTATTTTATATAAAAGGCTTTTCCATGTGCTCAAACTAAAGGAAAATAATTAGTCTGTTCTCTTTATTAATAGATCATGTTCCAAGACCTCTTTTGGTTTAAGACATTTTAGTTTAACATATACTTCATATATTTAGTATATTTTTGCATGCAAATAAACCTTGAGGAAGATTGTTTAGATAGGTTTCCATGATGCTGCCTTAGATAAAATTCATCTCAAATTTTATGGCTAAGAATTCAGAATTAACTGCCTCTATCGTTCTGTTTCTTTTGGACAGTTATCATATTTTAATTTTGCTGGCTCCTGCAGAGCTGAACTCTCTTTTATTGTTTCTCACATAGATAAATGAAACAATAATGAATAGTAAATGGTAACACATTTGCTGCCTGACTTAGTAAAGTCTCATTTTTTTTGTCCCCAATGACATAAGGTGCTTTTGCACAGAAAGACATGTAACTTGGCATGGTTAGTTATGGGGTAAGACATGAACTCATTTGTTATTAAATTGAATCTCAGGAGCCAGTTCAGAGAGCTATGGTAACACAATTGTTGCATCACGAATAACATCAAATTCTTTCACAGTACATTAAAACCAATATCACTTAATGTTTTTTTAGAGTGAGCACTGTTCTGAGATAGATTTCAGATGCTTAAGAAGGGATGAAGGAGCCAAATTCTACAGGAGGATAAATAAGCATAATGACACGTGTTGAAATCAATGATTTGAGGAATGAGAGACAGAGAATATCTTGGATTGAAAGGGACCTTAAAGATCATCCAGTTCCAATCTCCTTGCCATGGGCAGGGACACCTTCCACCAGACCAGGTTACTCAGAGCCTCATCCTACCTGCTGCTAAACACTTCCATGGATGGGACATCCACATCTTCTCTGAGCAACCAGTTCCAATGCCTCACCATCCTCACAGTAAAGAATTTCGTCCTCATAGCTATATCTAAATCTACGTTCTTTCAGTTTGAAATCATTATCCTTTTTCCTGTCACTACATGACTTTGTCAAATTTCTGAATTTCTTGTAATCTTCACTGAGGTACTGGCAGGTGCTATAATGTTACCCCAAAGCCTTCTTTTCTCCAGGCTGAACAGCCCTAATTCTCTCAGCCTTTCCTCACAGAAGAGGTGCTCCAGCCCTCTGATCATCTTCATGGCCTTCTGTTGGAGTCAGTAACTCGGGAGTTTCTCTGAATCCTTCAGAGAGAGATCAGAATGCAGGGATTGAGTTAAAGCCTTTAGATGGATTGAAGTATGCTATATAAGGCACATATAAGGCAGAGGTGAAGATTTAGGTTGTAACATGAGGGAGCAAGTAAGTGAATAAATGAAGTGAGTAAATAAGTAAGTAAGTAAATGGAATAAGTTTTAAGTGCTTTTAGTAAGTAAAAGGTCTTAGATGCCCGAGAAGTAGTACATGCTCTAGTGAAGGTTGAAAAACATACTAGTGTTTTCTTAGAGGCTCCAAGAACCTAGCTTCAGACATAATAGAGTTAGAGTTAAGAATATTGCTTACATTTTTCTGTTAGAACAAGACAGGCCATGAACATAGTCTATACGTAGTCTGGCGTGCTAAGAAACCAGAATTCTAATAGGTTAAGGAGTAGTGGTCCGAGTCTGGTCCAACTCTGCATCTTAGCTTGCTTGCAAGTTTCTATAAAAGAAGATGCTTGGAGAGAGCCATTGCTTTTTGCCATTGCTTTTTATGCTATTGCTTTTGCTTTGCTTTTGTTTTGTTCTCACCACTGACATCAACACCCAAGAAGAAAATAGGAGCTGCCCGGCTCCTCCAGCCCTGCTGGGACCACAGGGAGCTTCTGCTTCTGTTTGGGACTCTGAGCTAGAACTTAGCATGGACTTTGTTGTCTGTGACTTTTGCTTTCGAGACTGATGTGCTTCTACAATAAATAACTTTACAGCAACTATTAGCTGCTTCGCTTTTTAAAGGAAAATATAACCCAACAGTGTGGGTGCCCCAGAGGCACCCGGAGGGTTCCCTAAATACCACAGCCTTCTTTTGGACTTGCTTCAGCAGGTCCATCTCCTTCCTGTGCTGAAGGTTCCAGAGCCAGACACAGTATTCCGGTGGGGTAGATCCTGCCTCAAACTGATGCCAGACTTCCTTTGATGTAGCCCAGGACACAGTTCATTTTCTGCATTGCAAGCATACCTTGCCAGCTCATGCCCAGCCTTTCATCCACCACCTACCCAAAGTTCCTCTCCTCAGATCTGGGATTGCCCCCACCCAGGTGCAGCATGTGACACTTGGTGTTATCAAGTTTGTCCAGATCCCTCTGGATGGCATTACATTCTTCAGGTGTCTCAACTTCATAACTCAGCTTGGTCTCATGTTCAAATTTACTGAGAGTGCACTCAATCCCTTTTTCTATGTAATTAATAAAGATATTAAATAGCACTTTTCCAATATGAACCCCTGAGGGACAGGACTTATCACTGGTGTCCACTGCAACTGAGTCATTAACCACAATCCTCTGGATGTGACTATCCCACCAATTCCTTATTCACCAAACAGCTCATCCATCAAATCCATCTCTTTCCAGTTTAAAGGGAAAAGTGTTGTGAGGGACTATGTCGAAGGCTTTACAGAAACCCAGATAGATGACACCTGTAACCATTCCCTTGTCCACTGAGGTAGTCACTCCATCACAGAGGGCCACTGGTTTGGTCAGGCAAGACTTTCCCCTGGTGAAGCTGTGCTGGCTGTCCTAAATCATCTCCTTGTCCTCCATGTGCCTCAGCACAGCTTCTAGGAGGATCTGTCCCATTATCTTCCGAGGCACAGAGATGCAGCCAACACTTTGATAGTTTCAAGGGTTCTCCTTTCTACTCTTGTTACAAATGGGTGCAATATTTTTCCTTTTTCAATCTCTATGGACTCCATCCAATTGCTATGGATTTTCAAATATCATGGAAAATGGCTTGCAACTGCATCAGAAAATTCCCTCAAGATTCTGGGATGTATCACATGCGGTCCCATAGATTTATGTATATTCAGGTTCCTAAGGTGGTAAGGAAGCATTGCAGATTTCAGTCTTGAAGAAGAATCCAGATATGAGTTACTGGTCTTGCAAGAAAAGATGCAAAAAATATGTATAAAGATGTAAAAAATTTATCTCTAAAAAGATGACATGTTTGTGAAACTTCATAAAAGTGCATCTTCTGGGGTACTTGAATGAAAGCAGCAAAACCTTTAGTGTCTATTCAAAAGGACTCCAAAAAATTGCCGAAAATTATACTGTTCATATACATATACTACCATATACAGGGGAAATAGACAAGACACTAGCTCCTCTTCCACAGTAAAAAGATAATTAATTATGAGACAATATATAATAACACATTATAATCATACAAGATTGTTACAATAATGATAACGATATAAGACAATATATATTTAACTCTACCTCAAAACCAGTGCAGTTTTCATAGACATTTCCTCTATTTTATTTCTCCCCCTGTGCTAGTGAAGTGCTTTCTACAAACTTTGATATCTTCAATGAAGCAAACTCAAGACTATGTGAGTTATCTGCTTAGCTCTGTTTGAACTTGCTCCAGAGCTGAAGCAGCAAGTCATCATTTAAGGAAGTCTGTTCTTTGAAGAGCTGGTAGTGACCCATTGTGTTTTGCGAGCATGCAGTGATGTTCAGGAGGTGCAAAGATGTACAGTTTGTTCTTTTCCTTCTCTCTCCTGACTGGCACTCAGGCAGCAACTGAGGATGAAAAACTGACATTTAGGGCACAATAAATTTCCCCACCCCACATACATTGAGAGGTAGTGGATAAAGACTAAGAAATTACCCTAGACTTGCTTTCACATTCTAGCTAGCACCAGCGGTGTGGTCTCACTGGCACCTAGGGATGCAGGCCAAGTAATGTGTGGCTCTGGCAAAGGGTTGCATCAGAACAAAAGCAGGAAAGAATTGCAGTTCTTGGAAGAGAAACTTTTTTTCCAGTTTATGCCAAGGCAGTTCAGCTGTGTGCCACCCAAAGACTTATGACAAAGCCACTTTTACCTGTGCAATTAGATGTGCTGACAGCAAGCTCAGCTGAAAGCCTTGGCTCGTGCTTTATAGGGTTAGCTTAAGTACAGACACAACAAAAATGAAAAAGCTGCCTTGGCTGTGTACACTGATATCCTGACACTTCTGCAGAAAGCAAGGACTTTCCATTACAGGTAGCCTAAGACAGTCTCTCTTCTCTTATGCTACATTATAATCTGGTGGCTGTGTGATTCCTTTGTGTTGAATCACTTTCAGTTGTACTTAAAGCCCTTGTTATACCTTTTTTTTCCCCTTTAAAAGTTTGTCTGCTCACAAATTTAATAAAAATTGTGTTCTTTAATATAGAATTGAATGAATATTAAATGCTTATTCCTGGAAAATATGGTTGCTCATTAAATTTGACAGTCATTGCTTATGTGGTAATTGCTGTCCGTGCCAAGAATCCTTTGGCAGTTTCTGCTAGCTACAGGTCCATTATTTTAATTGCCTTTAACCTATAATCAATATTTGCTGCTTTCAATACAACTAGATGCATAGCTAAGCAATATGGAGGAGAAATATATAGTCGATTGCGCCTTATATTCTGCTTTAATGTGTATGAGATGCAGCAAAATGCATCATCACAATAATCTTTCCATCATCAAAATAATTCCAGCTTCTTAGTCTATATGTCAAAGAGGAAACCAAGCATCTGTTTCTTACTCCAAAACACTTGATGTGCATTTTTAGGTCAAATTATTTTGCATCAGTGTAAATTTATAACGATTAATTGGTAGTTAGTAGAATTTAAGTTATTTGCAAAGAATAATGGGATACTGCACATGGGACTGGATTTCTTTCATTAACTGGTGTAAAGCTATGCATGTCCATAACAGAGGTTCCAGAGGAGTTACTGAAGCCTGAAATGTGTATAAATGAAGATTTTCTCTATTCTGGGGATCAGCTGTTAGGTGCTGTGTCTGACAACTGGACAAAATGAAAGACTGGAGAATACTGTGCATTTAGAAAATGGCACACCTCGTGGAAGTCATTCTTAGTGAATAAAAAACCCCCACACCTTCAATTACATAATTTTGCATTTCTGTTGGTTATTTATTTCTCTTTTTCTTTCCTAAATGCTTTTTCTTTAAAAAAATAAAGGAACTACAAATTAATATGGAAAATAAGTTGGCAGTTTTGATCTAATATGTACTGTAGTCTTTGTACCAGTTATATTTGAAAGATATGACTTGAAATTTTGAATTATCAACCCATCTTTAGCCAAACATAACTTCTATTACTTCTATACAGATTATGTCTAAATATCACATTTAGATCAGGACCATTCATCTCCTGAATTGTGATCTATGACTCCTTCTTCAACAACTCTTAACTCAGTTGTTCAGAGATTGATTCTAGTGGTGCTAATAACACCAAAGTTGTGGATTCAATCCCTGTATGGGTTATTTACATAAGAGTTGGATCCCCTCCACCTCGGAATATTCTGTGAATCTGTGAATCTATAAGCTCTTTCTACTGAAAGGAAATAGCTCTTGGTAAAGTCTCAACTTCATCACAATTAGAACAAGCAAGTCAATGGACTTCATTTGGGGCAGAATTTCATCGTTAGAGTCCAGACTGTTTCTTCAGAGAAATTGCATAAGCAGTGCACAATTTAGACTAGTTTCATGCATAGAACACTGTATAAGCACAGTATATTTCTCAGTTCTCAGCTGCATCAAGGAAAAGAGGCTAGTTAGGTAAGTAAATACATAAAACTCTTTAGATGGTAGAAAGGGAAAAGGCAAACCAAGGACACAGAGGCACAGACACAGAAAAGATTGGTTTGTGTTAATTTCATTTCCATTAATAAGGAATTCCTATTACTAGGTTGTCTTCTTTAAACTTTTCAAAAGTGAGCATAACCTTTTTTTTCATGTTTTGCTCCCCATGTACCCTGTGAGCTTACAAGCCCACACAGTCCACTGCCTCCTGCTTGCTCTATAGCCTGGCACAGGTATCTCTGCTCTCAGCTGACACAATATTGCTGTTTGGCCAGCTGGCAGAGCACATTACTTCATGGGACCACAGCCTCTCGAGGGACCCTGAGCCCATCTTTAAACTGTAGCCGCACTAGTGAGCCAACTCAATAATTTATGCTTATTAATAATGCATCTCAATGAATCATTACTCCTTTAAATTTTAAAACAATTGGTTTAGCATTTTTAATGTTTATGTGCCATCGATGAATGACTCTCTTATTTATTCCAGCTACAGACGTACTGGATTGTAATAACAAAGATGCTGGCTCTTAGTGGAGAAGGACAGGATTCTGAGGGGAGGTCAGCCTGGTAATTAGCTAGAAGAAAAGGGGGTGGAATAGAGCTGCACATAATCATTGTAAAAGCTGGCATTTGCAAAATGAAAGGAGATATTTCCTCCTGTTGATACAAACTCCCCATGCCAATATCGATGCAGTTCCTCAAACTCTGAAGAGCTAAGATATTTGTATGACAAAGAAATTAGGTCTGTTATAACATTTTGCCAAAGGTAATGACAATAATACATCTGGTCAGCAGCTGGCTGAACCACAACACTTCTGAACTCTCCTTACAAGTACCACATGAGTTACAAAGCCATTATATCTACAGGAGCACACCATAAGACACTATGAGTCATGTATTTTAAACAGTGCAACTCATAAATTAGCCATATGACAACGCAAAGCTCTTAGCTGCTATACCATAGCTAATACAAACAACTGCTTCCTCTGACGTAAACATGTTTTTAAATTTTACCCCTTGGTGACACTTTTGAGATCCAGTAAAACAATCCTTTGCACAAGCCCAGTGCGTGAAAACAAAGAAGCAAGTCATTTATAGAGCAGACACAAAAGCTGAAAAGGTTACATATAGGAAACTCACAGTATGTTAATTGTCCAGGCAACTACCCTGTAATTAAAGCTTCTGGAAAGAAGTATGTATATCCCAAAATTGTCTCTCAGCAGTTCTAGACAAAGACATACAAACCTAAAAATGCACCCTGTTTGAAATAGGTCTGTTTTATCTATTAGGAAAATAAATTCTAATTATTAAAGATATGAAGGATCATAGACAAATATTGGACTATATGCCAAGGATGGCATGTGCAAATACTCTAGGCAGAATTTAGACCTAGTTTAGCAATCAAACTACAGATTTCAAGTTTCTACATGAGCCCAAAAGCGTATATATAATGATTTCTAATAATTTTTTGCAAGTCCAGCATTTTATAATCTCCCTATCACATTCCTCAATTCAAGCTTGTCCCCCAGTCCCTGTATCTGCAGCATCCAACCCAGCATCCAATCTCTAAATCATAAAACCCATCCTTCCCAAAATGCTGTAAGACCTAGCCCTGGAAGAATGTGACAGCACAATAATCTTTGAGCTCATAAACCCCAAATGTGACAGAGAAGCTCTCACACTAAGTTATTTTTCTCCTGCCTTACTCTAGTGCGGCATATGTCTGAAGGAACAGTCATGATTCCTACATTCTAAAATTTTTTCTCCTTCCTTGGGCCAAACTTTTAGTTCAAAGTTTATCCATTTCCTTAGATTCTGTAAGGAAAGACAAAAAAAGTTTTGTTCAGCTAGGCAGAGCTCAGTATTTTGTAGTTACTATACTTATGTATTTTTCTCTTCAGGTTAAACTTCATTTTTTTATTAGAAACCCAAAAAAAACCCCAAAAACCAACCAAACAAAAAACAATAATTAAAAAATAAACAAATAAATATTTTTTTTAAAGGAAAAAAACACAAACATGTAAGAAAATCTTGCTCAGAATGTTTCAGTTAGCTGACAAAACCTAAGATCTTAAAGTAACCTTATAATGTTCATCTTCCTAAAAACTCTGCTCTTTTACCTATCAATATTCTTTTAAAAGACAAATTGTTTAAGCCTGGTCCAAGCAACTCTTTATAATTATCTAAGTAGATCATTTTGAATGTGTGAGCCTGCACCCCTGGCCTGTTGCTTTTATAATTCTTTAAAAGCACAATCTCTGATGGTGCAGTAAGTCTGTGAGGAGAAAAGGGCTCAGGAAAGGCACTTGGCCAGACAACATGAATTCCAGCTGAGACCCACAGCATCTCTCTGGGAGCCTTATGATAGCAGCTTTCAGAGCCACAGAATACATTTGATTGCAGACTTTTATTTTTATGCAAATGTTTAAGTTATTGGAAACAACTGTTTAATATATTTGAATATATGACCAGGGAGATTTTTTGTTCTTCCCCAGGAACAATGACAACTGTTTTACTTGATGCACAGACCTCAGTGGAGCAAGGGGTTGTAAGTCAGCTTAGAGCCTGAATAGACATCATAAACCACAGAATTCCAATTCAGCTAATTACTAAATCAAAATAGATCTTGAATTTTGAATTAAATTAAGATTGTGCTATCTAATAAGTATCCAGATTATTATATATTTATAATTTGCAAATACATTACCATTTATATCTCACTGAGTACTGGGAGAACAAAGCAGAAGCGCTTGGTAAGTACCAATAAAAGCTGAAAATTTAATAAAGTATGATTTGCTCCATAAAGAAGAGAGAAATAGACCAACAGGATTTAGTCTGAATCACAGCAGAGATAATATATAAGTTACTTCAAGAATGAAATAAAAAGAAAAGCTCCATTAGGTTGGAAAACTTGTGTCCTTTGTGTTATTTAATAATCTAGCACCATTTCAGAAAGCTAAGTGCTGAGCCCCAAGCTGGCTGGAGACCACTTATGTAGTCTAGATTGAGAATCAGCTTCTGATGTCAGATTCAGGTCTCTGCTAGACATATGTCTGTGCCTCTGAAAGTCATTTGCAGACAGAGATCTTTCAGAGGCAGCAAGGAAAGGTGCAAATTCTGCCCAGGTGTACTATAATTATATGCATTTGAGAACATCAAACTTGTAAAACAACGGCATATATTTAATGAAAGGTAAAAAAAAGTAAACTGAAAAATAGTACAGCATGAGGCTTTAAATGATGTTACACAAATCTTGGTATTTGTAAATACCTACTGTAAATTCCTACTGGCTACATGAAAATTGTGCCTCAGGTTCTGTCACTGAGGGCACAGCATATCAGGCTGCTCCATGTAAGGAATGAGTACCCTACAGCATTTCAGCTCCTCCAAATACCCTGTACCTTAATCTTATTTGTATGCTATCTTGTTCTCCTATAAACAAGCTCAACAGTTCCAGCAGCTATCCAAAGCCAGGTGGACACTTTGATAACACGGAATTAAAAAAAAAAAAAAAAAGGTGTCTGAGGCAATGATTAGATTAGTCACATTATTTTTTTGAACGCTCTGAAATCCTCATACATGTGCTATCCTGCACAATGTGCTGGAGTGGAGCATGATAGCATGTAACACCTCAGATAGTTTTCTTTCTTTGAAGGCCAAACATTCTTCATTTCAGTTCAAAAATGAACTCTATAAGATTTGTCAAAAGACTAAAGACACTTCCATAATCCTTCTGGGATCTTTTCCATTTTCTCTTATTGCTTGTAGCGATACATGTGCATCAGTCCTGAATCCACTGGGCTTTGTGTTCCTTGGGTAAAACTGATCTGAGTCAAGCAAGCAGTGTATTTGTATTCTTCAGCTGTATGCTGGATGTTATGGCAGTTAAATCATCTGTTATTGATATTCATGCACTCTAGTTTTTTATGGCCCCAAAAGAATTTATTTACATTACAACAACTGCTGTAATAAGTATCCAGCCCAAAAGACCAAATATCTCGTGGCTGTTTCTTGCATATAGAATATCACTTCAGTATGGATTTTCTATAATATGTCCATTAATTGACAGTAAATTACAATGCAGCACCTATATAAAAGATGTTGAATATGCCACAAATTCATTTTTATTACTGTTATTACACTGAATGTTAAATGAATTTAGAAATATAGGACTTTTTAAGTGTCAGCAGATGTCTTTGATCAGTGTTTATCCGTTTTGGTGCACTTTAATGAGAGATCATATGTTAATACGCAGCTGGAGAAAACTTTCAGACACAACACGCCTGAGAAGAGTTTCCAGCTGCCATTGCATATATCAGACCTGTAATTACCAATCACCACAGAATAAATTTTAAAAAGCAAGCCACTTAAACTAGAATATATTCAAAGTGACTATACGCTTAAACGTAACACAATGAGATGAATCTGTTCTTATTTAATTGCAACTGATGTGCTCTTTTTAGTTTGCTACTAATCAAAGTTAGTCCCCTCAGTTTGTGCTCAATCTTTTCAGCAATACATTTCAAAAGAATCCCTCTGGGTCCCAAATACATAATTCTTAAAATTTCCTCCTGATCCTCCATATGGACAATAAAATACTACTCTCTAAGAAAGTTTGCAACGACTTTCCAAAATCTATTAGCCCTTCATTATCTCAATTAAGTAAGGATTCTGATGAGTCTCCCTGAAGGAATGTTTTTGCAGTTCTGATTTCTGTGCATGGGAAATTGATTGATTCTGAGTGGTTACAGATAATTGCTTGTGTTGTCAATTTGAATCACTGGGGTCTAATGTGATGCCAAGATGATTTTTTTTGCCTTTTCTTTTATATACATCTTATATACCTTTCATGAATCCTCAGTACTCTTAGCATGCATACTTGCAATTCCTTAAGTCTGATAACTTAGCATAGTCCTAGTATTTTATTGGGCCAGAAGACCAAACATCCCAGAGGCCTCATAGCTATCTTGGGAAACCAAGGTCCTGTCTAGAATATATCCTGAAAACTAGAGATTTGGCCCATCCAGGGGGCAATTCCTCAGGATGGGAAGATATCACATTATTCATTCAAGCCTCTGACTGGGGCATCCTTGTTAGATATGCTCATTTGTAAGGTCTATAAATTGTATACACGATCTATCGTGTGTGCACATTGTGGCCCTTCCTTGGTGAAGTGGTGCACCATAAGGATCCTTATTAAATACTGAGGTAAAAACCTCTTATCCCTTAAATGTGGCTCTTAATTTTTAAGATCAGGAAAAGGCATGAAGTGCTATTTCAGAAGAGAAGACCTATGGTATTACCTTTGAACTGTACCTATACCAATAAAACTCTATTAATAACATACTGGGTTTTATAAGATGTAGTAACTTATCAGTTGATAATATTATGCACATACTCAAGTAGACTGTAAAAATTAAATTATTGCCAATAATTGTAAAAAGTTTCTCTCTAAGAACCTCTGAATCAATTGGGAGAACAAAACATTTTACATACTGAAATCAAGATGGCTGCAATACACCAAGCTCTCTTGTGAGCCACTGTATTTCACTCAAACTCTTCTTTCCCCCCATTTTTAGTATTGTCTCAGTTTGCAAGACAGGTATTTTGCTAAGGAAAGGCAAGAACCCCTTTCCTGAGATGCAGAGTGCAATCCCCTCCCTTCTAATTATTATAGTTTCAAATCAGAAGCTTTCAGGTAGAAGATATGGGGATAGGAATAACAGTTCTTTACTGATATCTAACAAGGCAAAATAGTAGAAACAACAGCAGCTATAAAAATTGACAACAGAACAGAGCAGTGTAGCTCAGTTCCAGTCCCTTTGGCCAAGGCCCTCTCTCCCTGCGCTCAGTTCCCGGTGCTGTGGGCAGGGCAGGCCCCGCGCAGCTGAAGGCGCTGGGTGATGGCGGCAGCGCCCAGGGATGGGGGAGCGACTCCCCCTTTCACGGTGTCGGTTGTGGTGCTCAGCAGAGTGCCCAGAGGTAGTAGGGTGAGGTGGGAGAGCAGCAGAGCGATGTCCAAAGGCAGGGAGCGTGGATCTCAGCGCTGGGATGGCAGGGGGAGATGCCAGATGAGAGCTCGGGCCGTCCTCCTTTCACTCCACAAGCCAAGCGAGAGAGTCCCAGCCCGCTCCTGACCCCTGTCCCACCTTTCCTTTTCCAGTGTCCCCCTATCCCCCACCCCCCTGTGAGAGAAAACTATTGCTACTAAAGTGTAGCCACAAATACTTAGCATAACAATGGGAAAAATTCCACAGAAAGAAAAGGGAACAATTCAAACCCCAACAAGTGTGTACTTTTACCTTTGAAGTGAAGGTGAGTGTGTTAGTCATGAAGGCCTGTGTTGTACCTTAATTTTTCTTAGGCACAGTTTCGTGTGAATTGACATAATCTTTATTCTTTGGTGTCTTGAGTCACTTGATAAACAGCATATTTCAGAAAAGTTACACCCTATTTTGTCAAATTTCCTGCTGCATTTCTAAATTTCAGTTGATTGTTTCCAAGGATCAGCATGCAGTGCATAGCTATTTCTTTATCTATTTTGGCCAGTATTAAAGCAATTCACACAGTAATGAGCCATCCTTTGTATCATTTTTTAAGGCAAGTATCCTTAGTCAAAATTACTCTTTTGCTGCTTTATCCCGTTTGATGGCAAAGAACTTTGACAGAAGGATTTCTTTAAGACTAACCTGAGTAAAACAGATTTCTTTCACTCCTGGGAGTACAATTTGTATGATTTGTTGCCTCCATTTTCCAACTTTGAAGTCTTTTACTACCAAGTGGACTGGTTTTATGAAGAAGCAAAAGGAAAATTCTCCAAATACTCTCACACCTTTGTTAGAAGCAAAATCAGAACATGAGAGTTGAGTCTGTGAGGAAAAAAAATCTACTAACTTGAAAATCTAGACAGGTGGTCGAATCCCACATGAAACATCAATTATGTTCTGCAAAGATCTGTTCTGAGTAAAGAACAGATCTTACCAGTGAAAGGAAACATATATCTAAATATTAAGTAAAATAAACAAATTTTATTTCATTAAATATCTCTGGAAAAAGATTTCATATTTCTTTTTTAGAAAAAGGGAAGGAAGGAAGGAAGGAAGGAAGGAAGAAGGAAGGAAGGAAGGAAGGAAGGAAGGAAGGAAGGAAGGAAGGAAGGAAGGAAGGAAGGAAGGAAGGAAGGAAGGAAGGAAGGAAGGAAGGAAGGAAGGAAGGAAGGAAGGAAGGAAGGAAGGAAGGAAGGAAGGAAGGAAGGAAGGAAGGAAGGAAGGAAGGAAGGAAGGAAGGAAGGAAGGAAGGAAGGAAGGAAGGAAGGGTTTGAATGCTACAATGCTACTCAGGACCTCTGATACCAACTTATAGCAAGTAGTAGATTTTGAAAGGTAAAGTACAAGAATTCATTATGACATGTTCCAATGACAGAGATGAAAATACTGAAACCCTTTGCCAGTGGAGAAAATTGTGCAGCCTGAGTACTACAAATTTAATCCATTCCTATAGTAGCTTGAGCGGCACTGTAATGCACTTGGATATTGAACACCAAGCAGGATTTTTCCTGGTATTGGAAGTGACAACAAAAAGATATACCTATATATTCAAGCGTCACTGGAACTGATAGTTAAAGGAACTGGGAGTATATATACACAATCATTTTAGATGACTGATTTTCAACCCTGAGGTAGATGGACTGCTTCTAGACAGTCAATGAAAGGTCACTCTATCTTTTCGAGACAGTTTTGCTATACTAGGGTGCATTGTTTTTAATGGAAAATATTTAAAATTCCATAAATAATATTTTTTAAAGTGCTAGAAATAGGTTGAAATTTTTGCTCTCTCTAGGAGCATAAAAATGCAATCTCTGAGTGCAGCTCAAGGAAAAAGAAATTTAAGCTCAATTAAAGAGGAAAAAATTGGAGTGCAAAATCACCAAGCTAAATTTTAGAAATAACTCTGAAGAGTGTGAAAAAGGGACTTAGAGCGTCATTGCCAGGTAGAAAAAGGAAAACAAAAGTCATATGTAAGGCTGCAGATGAGTTCCTTTTTTTCAATCTTCACTAGAAAACTTAACTGTGGCCAGTATTTTTAAAAATAATTTTAATGAAGAGGGAGACATTCAAGCCAGAAGAAGTGAGGACAAGTTAAATAACATTCAGATAAGTTCAATGTGTTCAAGTTAGCAAGGCTTGTCAAAATCCATCTGAGAACTAGCCAAAGCAATTTCTGAACCATAGCCAACTATATTTGAAAATTCATGGAAGACCAGTAAGGTCCCAGATGAGCAGAATAAATGTAGAATCCATCCTTTGGAAGGGACAATGAGAACTCAGAGAGTTATAGATGAGTCAATATAGCTTTTGTCCACTGAAATAATTTTTAAAAAATATTAACAGACATCTAGAAGATAGCATGACAATATAAAAAGCTGACATGGTTTTGCCGCAACAGACTAATCTAAATTCCTTCCCTAACAGAGAAGATGGGCTAGCATGTAGAGAGAAAACACAGTTTAGCATAGCTTATGATTTAGCATGGTTTTTGGTACACAACATTTTCCTGTAATATTTTCCTAATCAAGAGGAGAATCTTTGGATTAGGTGTTATTTCCATTAATGGGAACACAACTGGCTGGAAGATTAGTCTTTAAAGTGCTATTGGTATATCACTATCATATTATGGGCATGTCAAAGAAGAGCTCTCCAGGAGTTTATCCAGAACTCAACTATTGCCAGGAGCCAAGGCCACTATTTCCAGTAACGGAGGAGGAACTGAGCAATATGCTTGCAAAATACGTAACTGTTGTAGAAATGTGGAAGACTGCAAAGAGGATTTCAACACACAAGAGTCTGATAGTTATGAAATGAATTTTTATTGAAGTAAATGCCATTATGGAAGAGGAACAGAATGGACAATGCATCCACCTAGTCCAGCAGTAGTGCTGCAGGACATGATCTGTTCTTATGGTTCTGTCAGGAAAAAGAAAAATGACAGCATTCTTCAAGGATGCAATAAAATACAAGAATCACTTATTCTGTACTAGAGATATCTCAGATAGAATTTTGAGTTTAGTTTTCATTACCTTGGTCTATAACAAAAATAATGAAATAAAGGAGAATCTGAAAAAGAGAGAGAATGCTAAAACACTTTGAAAATGTGGCATACTGTGAAGCTGTTGAGAGGTTTGGGTGTGTTTCAGCTAGACAAAAAGATCCATCAGTTCTAAATAAATTATGAAAATTTGTTACTAACAAGATAGTAATTAATCTCTGTCCATAAAAGATGAAAAATAAGAAAACTGCTCAATAAAGAAACCAAGAATGAAATGGTACCTTATAAAAGTCTTTTAAAAAGTAACTCTGGAAGTGGCTGTCTAGGTATATTGGGCAGCATCTACACAAACTCTTATTCTTTGTGACTTAAAACCAGCCAACATCTGGAAGGATTGGATCCCCAGTTCTCCAGGACTAGTACAAGCAGAACTGAGTGTGATGTCATTCATTCAGTCAGAGAAAAACAAGTCTGGGCTTAGGTTTGTGAATTGCCCTGTAAAAGGCATTTAAAAAGCACACTAGTAATTTTTGGATCTTCTTTGATGTAAATATTCTCCACTGGGCTTCTTAGAAAGTGAAATAGTGTTGACTCAGTTAAACAATCTCCTGTTTCAACAGACCTAAGTGGTTTCCAAATTATTTAGTATGATCTTTCTTGGCTGCTATAAATAGACAAAAATCCATTACAGCTGGTTTTCCTTCCGTTTATTTTCCCTCATTAGATGAGTTTCATTCTAAATGCTTCATAATTCATCAAAGGTGAATTTTTGTCTGCTGCAAGTATGTTACTATCTGTGTGAGACAAAAAGTAAATTATAGTTCATATAGTTCACTCCCAATCAGCATAATCAGGATAACCTTCAAAAGAAGGAAAATTGTGACAATTCTAGTCTGAGAAGCAATTTTGCTCAAACTGTTTACAAAACCAAATGCCAGTCTGATGGGCAGTTAGTTATTGCTGCCAGGACTTAATTTTTCCTGGGAATCTTTTTGAGTGTTTTGTATCAGATGCTGAAAGCACACAATTTTAAATACAGTAATGTGCATGCTAAGTAGTTTCTTTAACCTACATTGCTCTGTGAACCAGCTATGACCACTTGTCTTGGCTTGCAAAGCAGGATGTAACCAAAAGTATGTATTCTGTCACCATCTGTTGGAAACAGGTGGGGCAGTGTGATAGGTTGATCCTTAACTCCAGAGGGGGTTATCTTTTGTTAATAAGCCATCTGTTAAAAAACAGGTGGGGTAGTGCTCTTTATCTTTTCCACAACCCATCCTTCCTCCAGGAAGATATTGTCTGTTAATGAGCCATTGAGTCCCACTGAATGACTGATAAAATTACATCATCCCACTGGGAGATGTTCCACCCAGGGGGAGGAACCACTAATTTCCTACCTGGATAAAATCTGAGATTTGGAACATCAGAGAGGCCTTTTTCCACTGGATTCCAGAGGAAAACCAGGCCCTTCTACATCATCACTGGACCTTCAGAGGAAAATTGCAGCCTTCTATAGGACCACTGCTTCAACTGAACCACATCTGTCATTCAGGAGAACTGCAGCAACCATTTAATAGGACTTCTACAAACACCCTAACTGACTGATGGGGTGTCAGGTTGGATTCTGATTCTGTCAGTGTTTTGGGTCTATTTTTTTTTCTGTAGTACTGTTTTTTAAAATTTCTATTTTATTTTTTTCCTAGTAAAGAACTGTTACTCCTATTCCCATATCTTTGTGTGAGAGCTCCTTAATTTAAAATTTATAATAATTTGGAGGGATGGGGTTTACGTTGTCCATTTCCAGAAAGGCTCCTGCCTTTCTAAACAAACACCTGTTTGAAGACATGCTTATGTCTTCAAAGCAAGACACAGCTGCTGAACCTCTCCAGTGGAGTCATAACAAGAGAACTGTGACGAAATTCTAATCATATAGTAGAACAGAAGGGAAGCCATGACTGACTAAGAGTGGTGCTGATATAGAAACCATGGTGGATATTAAATACATGCACAAGTGTATATCTTTGTCTCTTAAATTCCACAAGGAGCGCTAGCTTCAAACAATTGCAGTTATGAATATTTTTTTCTTAGTCTAAACAGTAGTTGGTCAGTATATGCAGCTGAAAAACTTGTAAAATGGAGAAGAAAAAGTTTTGGAAGTAAATTTTTGTACCTTTAAAGGAATTCAGGAGCAAGGGATTAAAAAAAACAGAAATTATCTAGGGAACAGAGTTAAAAGTTGTTTCACTCAGTTTATACTGGCACAAACTGTAAAGCTATCAAATAATAAGTACTTCTTTTTATTAATTCTGAGTTTTATTTCATATTATACCAGGTGCTGTAAGAAGCACGGTTCCTAAAAACCTGCATAGAATCTGCCAATTTTCCTTCCGTTCCCCCCTCCTAAAAAAGTGCAGGGAAATGTCACTGCTTGAAGTCTTTCCTAAGACCTCAGGAAATCACTGAGACAGTTACCTGATACTTATGTCCATCTCCAGTTACAATGAGTTACCTCAAAAGAGGCAGTAGGTTTCTGAATGGAGTTTGCAGTTGTTATCCTTCCAGCAGAATATGCCTTAGGAAGCCTGTTTAGCTGGAGAATAGTTATTTCCTGATAATGATTATTGCACATGCTCCTGTCCTGACAGAGCAAGATCACCCATTTCTGACAAGTAAACTTAAATGTCAGTGTGCAATTTCCTGTGCTAAGCTCTTGCTTGAGCACAATTCTTATACCCCAAACCTGATGAAGAAAAAGAGAATCTGTGCAAGCTGCCAGCAGAGCCCTGCAGCTGTTCTTGTCTGATTATTCTATTTTGGCATCAACCCATTGTTACAAATTTTTAACTGCCTGTCATGGGCAGTCCACTGTGCAGATCAGGCTGCTCTTGAGTGGCCAGTCTGAGCAGAATATAACCAACCTACAGCTCACATGGTTCCCAAAATCCGTGCAAGTCAGGCCGTGCCCGATTTATTCTGGATGCCACTGTATTTCAAGACATTCTATAATAGCTTTTCCAGCAGAAATACAGTACATCCCTAGTGAATCCCACACTGCTTATGTCACAATATCCGTGCACACCACTCAGTTAACTGATCAGCAAACCCCAAGTACAATAGTTAATTCTGAAAAAAGAGATTCAAAAAAAAGGTACATTCCATCTTCTTAACTCCAAGAAGAGATAGCACATTTGCATGATAGTTTTAATTAAATTATATGAGTTTAATAAGACTGGGAAGTTAGGGAAGAAAAAACGTTTTTTGAGGTTTTTAAAATGCTTTCATTCCTTCCCCCCCCCGAAGAATGTCTTTAGCTGTGCTACATCCTAAAGTAATCTAGTTTCTAAAGCTGTCAAGATTTATTTTTTTGCCACTGATAATTTGACGTTTGATGGAAGCAAGTTGTAATCAAATCATTAACGTAAATGAAGTACAATTTGATATTTTAACTTTAAAAATTAAGATCTGGCAGCAGTTATGTAGCGTGTATCTCTGGACACTGTTTTACCTATACTACTGTTAATATTTTTTCCTGTAAATAGTTGTCTTTTACAAAGGTTTTATTACAAACTTAAAAGAAAAAGATAAGGAATGAACTATAGGGAAAAAAAGTTTGTGAAAATTTTGATTCCAAAAAGCAAACAAATAGGAAATGTTGGGGGTTTTGGGAATTTTTTTGCATGGGTTATAAGTATTGAGAAGAAAATCAACAAATTGGACAAAGCCATGAAGGTGATTAAGGGACTAGAACATTTTTCATAGGAGGAGAGGCTGGGAGATCTGACAATTTTCAGGATGAAGAAGAGGATTTGGAGGTTCTTATCAATGTGTACACATATCTGATTGCAAGGAATTAAGAGGGAACCAATGGTGTCCAGGGACAAGACTAAAGACAATACCAACAGTTTAGAAAACATGAAAGTTCAGCTGAACACAAGGGAAAAAAGTCATTTTGAGACTGTAAAATGTTCACAGTAAAAATTGCTGAAACTGGTTGCCCAGAGAGCTTGTGAAGTCACCATTCATGGGCATATTAAAATCCAACTGGATATGGCCCTGAATAGCCTGCTTTAGGTGGCCCTGCTTGAGCCAAGCAAGATCTCTAGACACTTTTTCCAATCTAAAGAGTTCTGTGATTCAAGCACAAGTCATAAAACTGCAGGAAAAGGGATTCATGGCTGTTCCCTGGGAAGACTGGGTAACTGCTGCAGAAGACATCCTACTGACATACTACATATTGGTAAGGAAATGATTAAACAGAAATATCAGGGTCAAGAAAGAGAAGTTATTGCTTCAAAGTTCTGGAGGAATCTGACAGTTCTTGCAGCATGGGAATTTCCAAAGGTAGAAGCAAAATTATTTACTGATAAAAATTAATGCTGTTTCAGTCAAGTCAAAAAATGTGCTTTAGAATCATTAATGTTAGAGAAGACTTCCAAGATCATCAAGTGCAACTGTTGATGGAATACTACCATGCTCACTAAACTGTATGACAAATTGCCATCTACTCATTTTTTGAACACTTCCATGGATGGTGACTCTATCACTTCCCTGGGAAGGCTGTTCCAAATTTTAACCGCTCATTCAGTGGAAAGAAATTTTTCCCTGATATTGGACTTTAACCTCCCCAGTGCAACTTGAGGCCATTTTTCCTTGCTCTATTGCTAGTTGCCTGGGAGAAGATTGCATTTAGATTTCATAACCTGTAGATCTGACCTGTAAGAGTTCATCTACTGTTAACAAATTAAAAATTATTAATATTTCATTAACTCAGAGTTTGAAGGGTTTTCATCTGAGTGCAGAAACCTTACTTTTAAGTCAATGAGCAGTGAAATATTTCAGGCCTACTTGCAAGCAGAAACAGTAGTACTGATGCATACAATATTCACTAATACTTAATATTGTGATGTTTTCTGCATAAAATTGATATATTTACAGTTTGTATGCTATTGGTTAGCGTCATAGATCATCCAATTAAGAGAGAGAGAAAATTCTCCATTGTGCAGCCATGCATTAGCGGAGCTAAAGACAGATCACTAACAATCTAAACAGGAAGAATTATATTAATGAGAGACTGCAGTAGTTTTAAAACAAAAATTGATTCAAGTTTAGAAAACTTTTATAGATGTTTTAAATGCTGGCCAAAAGGACTGCCTCTGACCTTATTCATAAAACAGAGATAAATATAAAATCAGAAGAATGAAGGTAACAATGTAGCGGAAATTTTTGCTGAAGCACAAATGAACGTATTTAAAGAACCAGATATTGGTAAATTCTCTTGATAAATTCAAGGTTTTATGGATTTCAGACTTAAAATATTCCACTCCACTGAGAATCTTGTACTGAAAATTTACTCTTTTTTTTTCCTAATAGGCTAGCAATGTTCATCTCACTGAAGGTATGGAAAGAGTGTGGAAAAGGAATGAAGAAATTTGATAAAGAAAATGCTGTCAGGGACAAAAAGAAGGCAATTAAATTTGCAACATCAGACCAGCCAGGATGCTCATCTGAAAATACAGAGAATTTAAAGTAAATAAAGGAAATAGAGAGGGGTATGTTGGGAAAATATGCTGGCTCTACAGATAAGCTTTTTTTTCTCCTGGTAGTTTGCACAGCCTGTTTGCCCTTCCTCTCACTGTAATAGAATTATATATTTGGGAATAGCTTTAAAGTCAAGGGCAATAATGGGGCTTCAGAGGCATGGAGAAACTGTCTAGTAAAAAGCTTAGTATGTGCTACAATGATTCTCTCCATTAGACTTTTATTTAATCATGACAACCAATGTTATCTCCATGAAAGTTAGCAAATTCAGTCTTACAGCAGAAACATTAACAAGAAAACAGTGTCCATTTTAATTACTCAGGTTTCTTCCCCATGCTTCTGCCTGTCTGGTTGCCTATGTGAAAAAGTAACATTTTGTAAAATGCCTACATATTGTATTTTAGCTTACAAGTACCCGATTTTATGGGCTTTTGACATGGGACTGTAGCTTTGTTTGTAATTTTGGATGTATTGTAGCAAAATGGAATTATGTTTGCCAACAGAAACATGCCACTTGTCAAAGGAGCTAATTGTAAGTAAGATAAATGGAAGCTGGCCTAACACCAGTAAAGGATGTGTAGGATATATACTGAAGAACTTTATTTTGTTTCTAAAGCACATAACTTGAACAATTTCCAAAACACACTAAATTTTCATTTCATCGTAGTTGTCATCAGGATAATAGTGCTCAGCTCTGCATCCAGTCTGACAACAGTATGAAGATGTTTCCAAAACACAAAAATTTTCAAATAGTGTTGCAACAAGGCATCTATACATTTGGATCAGAAGGAATGATGGGACTGACTCCATGGTCTCAAATTGCAGCCTATTCCACAATATTTCCTATAATCCAGAACGATAAAAAGCTGCTAGATTCCTACTCCCTAGCAACAGAGCATTGACCTCAGATACCTGCTGAGAACATGGTGCCTTGATTGTGAATTAAAATCAACCAGAAAAAACCCACAACTTTGAGCAGTGTGCTTCAGAAAATAAGCTGCTTAAATCCCTTTACAGCAAACACTGTTGAAATATAAAATATTAAAGAAAAAACTTTGTTTAGTATTTCCTTGTGTGTTCAAGAATGACATACTGCTGGGGCAGATGAAGCAGATACAGTTGCCTCAAGGTTTGGGGGGTGAGGTAACCTAAACCATAAAGCTCAGAAACAAATATTCTCTTTTAGCTTACCTTTTCTTTAATTTCTGCCTGACACTACAGTTGTCATGACTGAGGTGGGATTTAAATGGCAAGATGGTAGTTCTAAAGATTTTAATCAAAAGTTTGTATCCATTTGGATAGATTTTGAAGTGCAAGATGCTAATTTTAGTGTTCAAAATTATAAATTGTTTCAGATGCAGTGACATGGAGAACAGTCACCTTGTTATACTGTTCAGCATTGACAATAAAGATCAGTCCAGTATCTAAATGCCTGTTGAAGAAAGAGAGTTACTGGCAGATTTTTCCATCACGTATCCATTAGCTGCCATGCCCATTCTCTTTACTATAAAGATAAATAATTATTATAAGGTTTATTGGAGGTAGAATGCACCCACAGTATTGTAACTGTCTGCAAATTGAGGGGGAAAAGTCATATCTACCCTGAAAAGCTTATAGGGGAATGCCATCCATGACAGGAGAGATTCATATTGGCAAGGTAAAAAAGTGGTGGTTTGCCATGTTTTTGGGGAAGACAGCTTCTTTATGAGCCTGCAACAAGCATTTACGTAGAGAGAAACTCAGACCTGGGAGCAGACCTCAAGAAAATTATTCTCTGGAAGAAATATGGAGCTGGTAAGAAAATGAATATGCTAGAATATAAAAAGGCTTCTGGTTTAATATGCAGAGGTTTCCCATGATAGAAATAAGCTAAGAAAGTTTCATTTATCTAGTCTACTTTGTCAACAAGTATGTTGTTTGAAAGCAGGTACAGTGAAATCAGTGTCATGTCCCTTCCTCTCCTTGTTCCTTTAGGTATCAGGAATGTCAGAAAAAAACTTCCAGATGGAGCATCTGCTGAGACTACCGTTTCTCTGGTCTTTGTATGGAGCTCACATATGTGAATATTTGTATTGTTTCCTGCCCCAAGTCCTTCCACTGCAGAAATTAGATTGCCAGGGACAACCCTAAACTTTATTGTAAAGCTCGTTATTTTAAGTCATATATAATTTGGCAGTTTTTCCTGAATCTTGTCAGTTCTTTTTTTAAGTATTTACGTACAAACCTAAAAAATGCTATAGATAGCTGAGACTGGATCTAAAACTTATGCCCTGTAGATGGAAACCACAGCATGCCACAGAAAGCTGCATGTGGTGCAAGAAAACACATCATTTCTCTTCATACATTTTCTTCTCTAAAATATAATCTCCTTGGATTTCAGAAAAATTTTTAAAAAATTGTTCTAATTCTACTGTCAGATCATTCATAGAAAATGTCAGCTTTTGTATCAACTTACTTAATCAATACAAAAACATTTAAAATCAAAACATTTGAAAAAATTTCAGCTCAGTTTGGAACATGTTGCTAATAACACCAAGATTATGGGTTCAATCCTTGTATAGATCATTATTTAAGAGTTGAATTCAATGTTCCTTGTGGGTGTTTTCCAAATCAGAGTATTCTGTGAATCTGTGATTTTACCTAACTTATGTAGGAGAAAATTTTCTTATAGTAGAGACACAATTTCAGCACAATGAATGACTTGCAGAAGTACAATCAGTCATACCATAAAGTCTAGAAAGTGTTTCTCTTTAGGAATTTTACCTGCTGTCTTCAAAATATCTAGAATGAGGCAAATTCAAACAATATTTAAGAAACAAAATGTATTTTTTAAAGACACAGAATCAAGACTAAATAGTGCATATTATTCATCCTAAAGCATGCATCTTTGTTCTGTTGCTGCTTATGAAATCTACAGATGGTATAGTTTTGATTTGCCAAATTAAATATACTTATTTTCTGTTGTGAGACAGAACCAGGAGCAAAAGTAAGGCAGGCCTAAAACTTAAAAAGGATATAAAAAACTTTATTAATTACACAAAGAAAGAGAAAAAAAATCAGAATAAGATTTTCAGACTGCTTCCTTCTCTCTTTTCTTAACCTTTTTAATAACAAAACAAACATACAAAAAAACTACTGCAGTCAGTTCTCACTTAAATAGTTCTTTTCAGTTCACTTCAGAGAGAGAAGTTTCCTCTTGTCAGGCCACAGGGACTTCTCCACAAGGAGGGAAAAAACCAGTTCTCTCCTGGCTTCACTTTCACGGTTTGCATCTGCCCGGGAAAACTTGGAAGTCGTGAAGCTTCTTCCATCTTCACAGCTTTCCCAAAGCTGTGCTTATGGGCTATGTTAAACTCATGGGGTATTTACTTTTAAGAATTAAGTGTTCCAAAACAAAAATTCTCATCATCTCTCTTTCTCTCTGTTCATGCTTTATCTCCAGAAACAGAGATCTCCTTTTCTCCTCAGGGCGAAGGATTCTCAACACAGGGGCTTTTGGTTAACAATCTATCAAATGGAACATTTCAACACCCCCATGTCTTTCTCCATGCTTATAGGAATATTCAGTGTAATATCAGTTCATCCCTACAACTTACAAAAGGATTTCCAGCCAACCTTCTTATTCTTCTTTTATCTAAAGAAACTTAGCTCTTCTATTCTTTTTCCCCTCTAACTCGGGGGAAGATTGCAAGTCTTACTTGAGCATTAAAAGAGTTAAAATCTCACACGGGGAATACAAGGCTGTGGCCAATGCTGGAGCTGTGCAGGGATCTCAGAACACTCTGGCCACGCTGGAAAGGGTTGGCCCTTCAAAATCTGTTTTCATGGAACTAACTAACTTTCTCCAATTCGTTTCTCAGGGTGTCAATAACTAAACCAGCCTGCAATTGGTCCCATCAACTCACAGAGGAAGCTCTCGTGGAGAAAAACCTCCATGATTCTGCCCTCCCCCAGGTGTAACCAGCACAACAGACTTCAGTTTTTCATTCACTCTTTTTGCTATGCTGCCAACTAACATGAAGAAAATTATTCTTTTTTTGCCATTATCCACATGAAGACAGAAACTCTTTGGATCACAAAGAAAATCATTATTATTTTTTAAAATATATTTCAGCATGAGTTTTTGCCTTCATTTTGAGCATCATGCATGTCCATGAGAGGAATGTTGAATTTGTCTTTACAAATGAGCTGTGGATCTGCTTGTAGATAAGGCTAGCACTGAGAGATAAAAGAAACAATGGGATGGATTCCACTGATTGATGAATGGAAAAATATATTTGCCTTTACAAACAAACTGTAGGGCTGCTGATAAATGAAATTGGAGATCAAAAGATGAAAGAAGCAACGGGGGGAAAACTTTTAATTCTATAAGAATTAAAAATTAAAAGGGAGGGTTATACATTAGAGGGGAATCTTAGGTACCAGGCGTTCCGGGAAGTCTGTGCCTCTCAAGTACCTCAGCCAATGGGGAAAGAGAGAGGGAAATGCGGCCGGGAAAACAGGATAAAAAGGAGGCAGCGTCCCCCAAAAATTTGAGAGATCCCAGGGGAATGTCCCATGGCCTCTCCCTTTATTCGAATAAAGCAAAAAGGACTCCTCTGTCTCCTTTTTGGGCATAAACCTCTGGTGTTTGTGGATTAATTTTCCTGACATCCAGCACAATAATTCTAGGCACACATGCAAATGCAGTGGAATGTTTAGGACAAGAAATGGAAGTCTATACTCTTTACAGAGTAACAAGATACAGTTTGATTGATCAAGAATATAAGCAGATCATGAAAGTGATGTGAATAATTAGATCTATAAGTGTATCCTACTGTATCATTTTCTTCACAAGTACTTTGTACTTCAGAGGTAAAGTAGCCTGGACTAAAAATTCTTCATAGTTCCAGTACCAAGCTAGAAATTGTGTTTGTAGTTCAGAGACATGCTGTTGCACTTGCATCTTACTATTTCTTAAGTTTCCTTTTATTGTGGTTTCAAGCAGCTTACCTACTGCAGATCTTACTCTAAAGTCATATTCCCAAACATGCTTAATAAAAATTTTTGTACTGATGCAGATTTTCTTTCTGTTTATAGCTGAATTACATGTTAATATTAACTTTGAGCCCAAGTTACCTATTGTGTCTACCTACTCATATACTGGTTATCAGTGTATGAGATCAAAAATAGAATGGCGGTTTGTAATACATTGGTCATGAGTTATGAATACACTCCTAGTCATGAATAGATTTATTTTGAAACATCGTTATCAACTTAGGTTAAAATTTCTCAATTTCTTCCTTGAGGAATAAAGCTTAAATCTTGATATTCTGTTTTGTATTTTACTACTTACTGAGTAAATGAAATATGGCAAAACCTTAACTTGAAAGAGCAACAGTAAACCAAGCAATGCTGTATATCTAACAATTGTACCAGAAAAATAAAAACAGGAAAATTTTTTCGAGAATAAAATCCCAAAGTCTGTGTCTACATTTCTTCCATGTCCAAATTTTTTTAAAGATCTAAGCTAACTGCTTACGGGTAAATCAATCATACATAAATCATACATAATTTTTGGCCCATATACCTTTTATCTCGTGCAAGACCTGAACAATAGAGGGGAAAGGACATAGCTCTAGGAAGTCAATTTTGTTTTCATTCCCTTTGGAGGCTCTGCAGTGTTCTGCACTATATGCAAGTCTATGCTAACATACTGATATTAATTCTTGGTTTCAACTATTTAATTGCACATCAATTGAAATTATATATTCTGCTTGACAAGAGAACCACTTTACTTATCCCAGCAATCTCAAAGTTGGGGAAAAAAAGTCATTTCAGTAGCATTAAAAGAGATTTCCACAGAGGAAGATGTATTTAATTGTTACTTTCTAGCCTCTGGGCTGGAAACATCTTGCTCTAAAGTTATGACATTTATGATGTTGATGATATAACTAAGTCAGGGATCCTGAAGACTAGATTGGCAGAGAAAAGCAGGAGAGAACACAAAAGGATGCACAAGCAAAGCCACCCTGGCTACTGGATTTCAAAGTCCAAAGGTCTCTGGAACCCTTTTGGGCCTGATACAAATGATGGTAACTAAAATCATCCCAGGGTGTGGTAAGGACAGTGTAGACTAGGGGCTGTTCCCAGGAAGTAGTGTACATGAGTCTGTGCTGTTTTAGACGTGAGTTGGCATTACAGCTCCATGCCACTTGGCCTCCATGCCAGAGGTGACATCCTGGTCCCATTTACTTCCCTATAACAGACACAACCCTCATCTTCATCAGCTATGCCCACTTTTGTCCTAATTTGGAAACAGTAGCAGCACTCAATAAGATGTAGAATATGAAAGACTTTTCTATTATGCACTAACATAATTGTTTTTCTATTATACTAATTTGAAAAATAAAAGTGGCATGACAGTGTCCTTATTTGTTAATTTAACTTCTTTGGAAGTATTTCTTCTCGTGTACATCTATTCTGTCCCATAACCTACTAAGAAATGTCATGATTTTCTCAGATTTAGCTAAGTATACCTTTTAAAAGTGGCTGGTAATTTCTGTTAATATTATTTTGGTTATTTCTCCTAAATGCCAGAAAGATTGTTTTCTGAAATCCAGATGTATCAAGTCAGATTTACAAAAATAAAGTAATAACAATAGCTGTATTGGAAACAAACAAACAAAAACACACACAAAAACTCAAAACAACACAACAAATCAAAACAACATGGCAATTAGAAAATATTTGTCAAAATTCTTCTTTTGGACTGAAGTTGCTTAAGCTTTAGCTGCAGACAGCTCTTTCCTCACTAATGTGATACCACTATCATAGAGCTGGAGGTACTTAGCACTTCTTGTTCCAGCACTGAAAAAACTTGGTTTCACAGCAAACAGCTGTCTCTACATGAGAAACAAATGTGACAAAGACAGTTATGAAAAAAGGGTTTCAAAGTGTTCAATATGAAAAATGTTTCTTTTTCTAGACTTGGTGAACCTCCAGCTGTTATGCTGAACAGATCAATGTTGTTTTCCCATGAAGGCTGATTTATAGAATAGGAATGAATGACCATTCATTTTGCTCCTTGAAAGGACATATTTGCCCCGAAGACAGTTATTCTTTCATATGATCATGTTGAACTCACAAGGAAAAAGCAAAATTATTAGTCTGAATCTGCCATGAAACTACAACTTGAGGCAAAACTTAATAGTGTTCATCTCACTAATTAAAAATTTGATATTTTTTCTTTTGCATGGATGAAAAAGTCCAAAGTAGAATTAATTTGCAAAATGCACACTTGCTGCTTTACAGTGGGCAAAATCTTTTCAGTACATTAGGTAGAGAGTTTCAAATGTTGTATTTCACTCCAGCAAGGAACCTCAGAAGGTCATATCTCTTGTTCTCCTCCTACTGCTTACAACCACAGTAACACATGGCAGCAGAAAGCCGGTGTAGTCTGCTACTCAGGGATCCCTCTAATGCAAGGAATTGCCAAGGGGAGAAGTAGAGAGGATGGATAGACCTGAATCAGCTCCTTCTTTTTCATCCTGTTTCCTCAGCTGAAATACCTTGAAAGCAAGAGACAAAACCTGCCAGTTTTTTAACCTCTCTGATCTACAACTTTGAAGCATATCATTCTGCCAGACATGACTGGGACAAGTCAAACTTGTGTTGTGAGTCATACTTCTACATAAAGATGGCATTATACCACATCTATCTCCTTCCTAGCTCTCTGAAGTTCGAATGTAATTTAATTTTGTAGCAGTAGAAAAGGAGCTCGTTCCATTTCTCCAAATTAGAAAGTCTGTCTAGTACTGACCTTTAATCCTGTGCAAATGGGTGCATTGAGACAACATGTATGCATGCAACAACACTAGCAAACTTATAAAATATTTTTCTCTGCAAAAGAATGGAAGATACTGAAGGGACCAGTCATAAAACACTTCATTTGCAACATGTAAAAGAAAAGAGGAAGGCTTCACTCATGGGTAAGCCAAAGAGTAAACTTATAGGTGCAGAGTAGAATGAGGGAGAATATTTTTAAATTGTCTCATATCTCCAATTAATCTACCTTTTGGCCATGCCAGCCACCTTCCTGGCTGAGTATGCTCTTCCAATTATAATCCTTCTGTGACTCAGGATTCTTTTTTTCCTGTATTCTAGGATTTTTTCATAGAATCATAGAGTGTCTTGGCTTGGAAGAGACTTAAAAGACCACCCTTCTGTGGGCAGGGACACCTTTCACTAGTTAGGTTACTCAGAGCTCCATCTAACCTGGCCTAAATCACTTCCAGAGATGGGGCATATACCATTTCTCTGGGCAACCTGTTGCTGTGCCTCACCCACCTCACAGTAAAGATTTTTTTCTTACTATCTAATCTAAACCTATTCTCAGTTTGAAGCAATTTCCCCTTGTCCTGTCACTACATTGCCTTGGAAAAGTTTCTCTCATCTTTCTTGTAGGATCCCTTCAGGTACTGTAAAGTGTCAAGTAGGTGACCCCAAAGCCTTCTCTTCTCGAGGCTGAACAATGCTGATTCTGGCAGCCTTTGCCCACAGAGAAAGTGCTTCATCACTCTATCTTGGTGATCCTTCTCTAGACTTGCTCCAGCACATCAGTGTCCTTCCTATGCTGGGGACCCTAGACCTGGATGCAGTACTCAAGGTGGGGTCCATGAGAGGAGACTAGGGAGACAGAATCTCCTCCTTCTCCCTGCTGGCCATGCTGCAGCCCAGGACACATTTGGTTTTATGGGCTGTGAGTGCACATTGCCAGCTCATGCCCAGCCTCTCATCCACCAGCACACCAAATCCTTCTTGGCAGGGCTGCTCTCAGTCTGTTCATCCCTAGCCTGTGTTGATACTGGGGATTGCCCCAATCCAGGTGCAGTACTTTTCACTTGGTCTTGTGAAACCTCATGGGATTCCTGTGAAGCCACTTCTTGAGCTTGTCCAGATTCCTCTGGTTGGCATTCTCTCCTTCAGGTGTGTCAACCACAGCACTCAGCTTGATATCAACTACCAATTTGCTGAGGCTGCACTCAATCCCTAGGTCTATGTCATTAATGAAGATAAAAAACAGCAGTGGTCACCATTTGGACCCTTGAGGGACCCAGCTTTTCTGTCTTCTATCAGCAATGCTCTGCTCCACCTTTCTCCTCATCCCACAATTACTAATGATGGTGCTGTCTGTTGAATACAATCAGAAGAAAAATTTGACATACTGCTTTCTTGCAACTTTCTCTCTCTTTTTTTACTTTTTGAGCTGCCTCTGTTCTTAGCCAAGGAATCTTCCTCCACATCCTTACTTACACTGCTAGTCTGTGATGAATCTTTGCCATCTTTGAATCACTGTTGGAATACAATGTTTTCTTCTCTGTCCCTTTGGTTTTTTCTCTACCAGGATTTGACAACATATTACAGAGTTACACAGTATTATCTTTTGAAATCTTCTGGATTCTCTCCATGTCAACTGGAAGGGCCAGCACCTGACTATGTTGTCAGTGAGTATTTTCAGGTGTTTACATCTGAGACACTCACTTTCAGGTTTTCCAGAATTTCCACTCAAAAGGACATGTTTTACCTCTGCCTAAAGAAGACACCTACATTTTGTCACATGAATCATACCCTAAAACTCCACTGACTGTGCTAACAAAAATTCTGTTGACTGTGATGGAAGCCTACGGAACCAACTCAGGTGTAGAAACCTGTGTTATAGTCCTTAAAGTCAGCTGTGAGAATTGCGAAACTCAGAATTGCTGCTTTTTATCCCCACTCTTTATAACAGACAGCTTTTTAATCAAGCAAGAATTCATTGCAGGAATGATGTTGGACTTTCCCAGGCTGATATCCTGTGCTGAAGGCAATGTAAAATGAAGGCAACCTTAATATAGCTGTGATACTATTTCCCTTGCCTGTCTGTCCTCAGGACTGTGAAATGCAACTCATTCATTCGGCATAACTACTTTTCCAAAAAAAGTATGTGGGCCATGAACTTCAGTAGCTCAATTTGAAAAAAGCCATTGCTTTTTTCTTTTTTGTATTTGATGTTTCTGTCTGGCAGATAATTTCCCTGTGTCAGATACCATAAATGACCTAGGGTAGATACCCATCCACCAAGGTGGAAACCCCATGATTCTCCACACTGGACTGCCCTTGTCCTGCTTCATCACTCAGTACCCTGTAACAAGTTGAAATGGTTATCTCCTAAAGGCAACTGTGGAAGCCTTTCTTCTGGGTTGGAGTCACTGTACATTTTTTTTATAAATATTGTATAGGTCAGCTTTTCACTGCAGGCTTAATGTGTCTTATTAAACTTTATCTTTTCTCTCTTCGCCATATAAATTTAATTTTTTATTAAGGTGAGTCACTGGCTGAAGAAGATTTGTTTTTCAAGGCAAACACTAATACTATTTTTTCTAACTACACATAGAATAAATCAAATAACATTACCCAGAATTTCTAAAAGCTTTGTTTCTATGCTTTGCTCCTTTGCCTCCTTTTAATATCCTGTAACAAAAAGTCTGTGGGTCTGTGTCTTGTGAACAAAATGGAAATGAGATGGAAATATTAAAAAATATTATGAGCAAATGAACATTTGAAAGCAGTTGGGCATTTATAAATTGTCAGAGATCTAGGCATTCCTAGGGCAGTTATATAAGTTTATAAAAGTCTTCATCCAGTTTGGTCATTAACTAAAAATGCCTCACCCATTCTGGTGAGCGTGGGAATAGCCCTCATCTCTTATGTAGGGTCTTACCCATAAATATATAAAACTTTTTCTTCTTCATTAAAAAGAAATGTACCAGCAAGGAACAGAAAAGACATCAGAACATCAACTGACAGCAGCAACAGAGTGCTGAAATCCCTCAAAAGCTACCCTCCAGAAGAGAGAGCAGTGGCTGGAGCAGCATAGAGCTGAGTGATGCAGGAATGCACAGCAGTGCAAGGGGTTTGTAATGCAGCCCAGCCTAAAGAACCAGCTAACAATGCTGGTGGCCAGATCAATGAACACTGATGTCAAACACACAGCAGCAGGGCCTGCAGAAGAGTTGGGAGGTTTTGATATGTTGAAGTACGTATACTTGCTTTAGAGGAAATTTCAGGAAGAGTTAATTGAAAGCTACTAATCTCCAGTGAGAGGAAATAGGAAGGGATTGGAAATGAAAATAGAGAAATAGCATTTTGGCCAACAGAAGAGAGAAAAACATATAGAGTAATCTAGTACACCAGAGTATTTAAACATATGCTTAAATTTTAATGTATGGCTAATCCCATTGACTTCCACATATGCTTAAATGATTTGCTGGATCAGGGTTTTAATGTGTATTTGAATTAAACCATAACATGATGATTTGGGAGTGAGCTCATTTTAGGTTTCACTGACTGAAGAGAGTTCTGCTCAACTGACATTTGGAGTAGAGATTTTTAATGAATGCCTAGTTACTTCAGAAAGCAATTAGGCTGTCATTCAGTAATGGCATTTTTCTCTCTAAAACAATTTTCCTCATTCCAGATTATTATGTTTCAAATAAAGCTTGCAGGACATCATGCTGCTGGTGCATAATTATAGTTAACTCACACACACGTACACACACACACACACACACACACACACACACACACACACATATGTACTTCATTTCCAGCCACTTCATCAGCATCTAGATTCTTATCAAGAAGGGTTGAAAGTTTCTGTAATGATGCATACCTCTGCTTAGTACTCCTTATTAGAATATATGTAGCAGAGTTGAAAAAATAATCTAGAAATAAAACAGAACAAAAGTTTAGACAACTGTAACAAACTGCTTCATAAGAATTAAGACTGTGGCTTGTCCACTATTTGGGACATACTGAATGTCAAAATTCAGAGTAGTGTGTGTGTCACCAGATGGAATTGGTGGCATCAGCTAGAGAACTTTGGCTGAAATGTTTTTATGATTCCTCTCTTTTTTGCCAGCAATTTGTTGCTGAAAGCAACTGGCTGTTCCAGCTTCATCTGGGAGCAAACCCAGGCTTAATACGAAAGCCATAAGAAGACCAACAAAAATAACCAGCTGGAATTCATCTATGGAAAGCTGGAGTTATCGTATGTGTTTTTATGATGCACTGTTAAGCATGCTGGCCTCAGGAAGGAAAAAAGTAAGATGTAAGTGCACCGTCAGCAGAGTCTGATACATAACCAGCACACATACTGGGATAGCAGCAAGTAGGCCTAATTCTCCAGCCTGAAGTGGAAATAAACTGAAGTACATAAAATAAAATGTTGAGCTAATGTAGGGAAACACATGGCTAGATGTGTGGTTAGGGGTATTTGTTGCATTAAAACATTTTCCTCTGAGGCAATCTTTCTGATGGCAACTGACATGACTGGTGTTTGACAATGCTGCCTTTTCAAAAAAGTCTAATCAGGCCAGTGCTCAGTTCCTGGAGGAAAATGGATAACAGGTGCTTAACCCAGCTAGACTGTTTGAATTAGCCTGCCTGGAAAAAGAAGCGTGTAGCCTAATGTTCACTGTAAGAGCTGTCAGGCTCCACGGCTCAGCTCAGATTGTAGTGCTGGGATCCAAACCCAGTGCTGAAGGAAGTACATAAGATTGCACTTAAGTTTACCATGGATTACCATGGATTTGTGCCTACAATATTCAATCAGAACTGAACAGAGTAAAAATAACAAGTAGCAAAAGAGTACAATCATTTATAAGAGTGATCATTTCAGAAAAAAGCCAATAAAAATTGGGGGAAAAAATGGGCCTTAACAACACAGTAATGCACCTTCTTCTAGAGTTATACCCCTTTAGACCCCTTTGTCATTTAATTTATATACCTTTTATTTATCTTCTTAATTCCTTGTTCAAAAAATAGGCAAATCATTATATCAATGTCATTTCAGGAGAAACTTTTAATCCTGTGCTTGAGCCACACCAGCTACAAAGAGATATCCACACATTTCCTGTCCACACTACTCCTGGCAAGGGGACTTGATTTTTGTTGCTGTGCCCTGAATCCTTTTGCTTACTATCTGTGAGAGTAGCAGCCCACTGAGTGTTAGCACACCCAGGGAGCTGTAGAGCAGGAAGCATTGTTTGGGGTCAGCACGCAGCTCCTCCCGCCCCACTGTCACTGCTCTAGGGGAACTCTTTGGCATCTGGGGCTCTAACAATTTTCTCCACAGAGCAATGCATGAGCACGTCAGTGATGGACAAACAGCTTCTCAGAGGAGTTCTGTCACAGTGTAGCTGTGTGTAGATGGATAGTGGTAACCACACTGAAACACAGGATTTTGGTAGTGCTAATGTAGCCAGTCAGGATTGAAAAAAGATACTTTGTCTGTCCTATGTTTTATAATATATCATATATTGCAAGTTTAATGCTAATCTTCTTCAATGATATGACAGGATTTGCTCTTCCCTGCCTTTAGTGTAGAGATCAGTTTCTACAGAGTAGTTTTTCTCAGAAGCTCTGGAGACTGACCACAGCTATGCAGTGTAGTCAGAGTTTACCATTGCTGCTAAAATGTTATATTCATTGTCAGTGCAACGCACGTGCCCCGTTGTGATTTCCAGAATTAAGCCAGACTGCAGACTTAGAGGCAGGTGAGGAGATTTTTTTCTCAGTCTAAATAACAGGGGTCATGAAACAGGTTTTTTTCTTTTTAATCTGAGCATAGTCATTATCTAAGATTGACTGGCAACATGCTGCCTTTTTTGATTTCTCATGTTCTCTTCCTTCAGTATATTATAATTGTTATTTTTAAATTGTTCAATGCAGCTGCTGGATTTGTTGCAGGCTGATCAGTGTTATGTAGTAGTATTTGAAGTGAAATTCTGTGAACTCTGCAAAGGTAGAATCCTATTTCATCACTAAATATAGTTTTGCAGGTCTTGACACAATAACCGTGTGGTGCCCATCAATCAGACAGTCATAGGTCTTTAAATTTAGCAGAATTATCTGACAACCTAACTTACTTATGCCTTCTTGAAATCTTAGAAGAATCAAATTCTATTTTTCTGAGAAAATGTTGAGACATTCAGTGGAATGCAAACAATTTGTTGTCCGTCCTTGGAAATTGTCAGCATCTGAAATCACAGAATTGTTTCTTTCTTGAAAAGGAAAAATAATCTCCTTGCCATGTTCGTTCTGTTGTTGGTGATGTAAAAGTTAAGTAAAGGTATAATCTCAGTACTGCTCATTAGCTGTGGCTTTGATAGTGCTATAGGCAGAGATAGCAAGTGCCATAGTATTATCTCAGGGACCCCAAAACCCCTAAGTATAGATACCATAGAGCATTCCTGATGGCATGAAAATGTTGAAAAGACAATAGACACATGTCAGAAGACCCAGCTCATTGAAAAAGCTTCCCACATCCCTTAAGTGCAAAGAGTACAGCATAGCTTAACCTCAAACAAGGGAGTAAAAGTAGAAACTGATTTTTCTAAATCTTAAGTATATTTTCATCATGTGATATACATATGAGCAAGTCATCTGGACTTTTTATTTTGCCCCTGATCCCTCGAAATCTGACCAAAGCTTTGGTTGGCACATTTTCCAGAATCTGTTCTATAGTGGCTGTAATAACGACACACTGTCTCTTCTGTATTGGAAAATTGTTTTCAGCTTGTATATCTTGAGTAGAGATAATTCAGGAAGAAATAGAGACAAAAAAAAAGGATACTTATCTTTCAGTATCTACCTATACCTTTCATTAATCTTAAAAACAAAAACAGTCCACAACTTCTTAAATCTTGGATTGATGATGAAAATTTCATTCAATAATCAATTTCTTATGGGAGAATACCCAGGAAGATTGGATATGAGTGGAAACTTGCAAGACAAGGGGTTTTTTTATGACAGGTGTAAATATGCTTCCTCCCCTTAAGTGCTCAGAAATATCACAGTAAAACATGTTGACAAGTTTGACAGGACCGTATTTATACTAGGGTGATAAAAATACAGCTTATCAAGTGCTATAAAGCGAGGTCCACACTTCTTTAGAGAAAAGAATGCAAAGACAATGTGAATCAAACTAATCAATGAGGTCAGTCTTCTCTTCAGAATCAGCTCAAAAGGAAAGGATACTGCAGTAGTTTTTTTCCTCCAAGTTGAGGAACTGCCAAAATAGCATCTTTTTTCCCCCCACAATGTGTCAGCAACAGCAACACAGCCATTTTAAATTACTTCAAATCACTGTTAAATCTCTACCAACATGTCCAAAATAATTTTCTCCAAACAGCTTTCAGCTGCCCTTTTGAAGTCACAGCAGCACTGTAGAGGTGAAAAGCTCTGCTTGTGCTCCTGTGAGTCACGCAATGCTTCAAGGTGTTTATTTTTCTGATAAAGTATTTCAATTTGCCACTTACAGTTAAGACACATTTACCACCAAATTGTTGGAGTTAGAACTGAGTTTCTTCAACAGCTAATGTCCCTAGCAATCTAATCATGGAATTAAAAGTGTCACCAATACAGCAGACTTTCATTCTGCTAAGGATTTATATCCAGAGTATTTGCTGCTAAAACATTTCAGATCCACTAGATATTTTACTGATTTTTCTTTAAAAATCACACTATGCAAAGACCTTAGTCTTAATCTTTAAAACAAGTTATTTCAGTCATTGAATTAAAAAAAAAAACAACAAAAAAAAAAAAAAACAAAAAAAAACCAAAAAAAAAAAAAAAAAAAAACAAAAAAAAAAACAAACCAAAAAACCTAAGTTGGATCTCAGAAATCTGGAGTTTTTGAGCTTTCTGTGCTTCCAGGCACAGAGCCCCTGGAAAACACTGCTCTGGAGCTGAAACCTTGGAGAAGGCTCGTAAATATGAATAGTGAGTTAGAGAGTTAGAAGTCACAAATGTGTAGTGGGTTAGATGTGTGTATTTTCACTGGGTGATGGGTTTTAAATTTGATTTTTTTTTTAGTATAGTGGTGGATATGGGACAAGATGGAGAATTTTGGGTGGTGTCTTTCTCTTTGTTCATCTTCTTCTTCTTCAGTCTTTTTCACGGAACTCAGGTAGTAACCTTTGGTTGGTCAGTCTAATGTCACTCTAAGGGTGGTGGAAATCTATTATTGGGTCAAAAGGATAAATAATGTAGGTGTTAAACTTTTATTGGTTTGTTTAGCTTTAAAAAACCTTGAAGCAGGCTCAACTGTGGCCATTTTCCCTACTTCTAGCAAGGAGCTAGAGGTGCTGTTGTACTTTCTGTAATTTCTGATAAGATACAATAAACATCCAAGCCCAAACAGGAGAATTGCCTCAATTGTGTTTCTCTTAATCCTGGCACTGAAGGAAAACAGATGAGACTAACCACTAATAAGTGGTGCAAAGCCCAGCATACACCCCCACAAAGTATTTTGAGGAATACCAGCCATTGTTCTAATAACAATCCATAACCTAGAGGTCAGAAACAGATTTATATTTTTCCTAGAAAATAGAAAATATCCATGTTATCTAAAAAAGGAAAAAAATGTGTTAAATGTCAATAACCATGGCAGTTAACAGTGGGATTTTTTTAAATGCAACTGTCTAAAAATTCGAGGATTAGGCTGATAGGCATTTTTCTCTGTACCTCTAGGAGGCAAGTCACTTGTTTTACTGCACAGTGCAGGCAGCTGTAAATGACACCCAACTGTTAGCAGTGGAGAGCCCTTAGAGCACTGATGCTAAGTGGGTGACTCACTTTGCCTGTAGGACATGCATCTGTCCATGTGCTACTGACACAACACTGCCCAGGCAGTAAAACACATGTTTTTTAAATGTTGTCAAAAGAGACCTGGTTGCTCCCACCCAGGTCTAAGTAAAGTCCCGGTGTACTCATGAACAAGGCAGAAGTTGAGCACCACAGAGGACTGAGTATGGAATAGAGTTTTACATATCATTATATGAAATGCTGGTGGTGGCAAAGGCAATCAATTTAATCACAAGATTATAATTGCCTACATTTCTGGAGGATGCACATATTCAGTCTTTAAGCAGTAAGAGATTAAAGGGGAAGACACTGAAGGGTTCTGAAATCTACATTCTTTCCTAACAATTTTCCTTTCCCAGAAGATCATTTACAAACTACATTAGCCACAAAGCAATACCCGCAACTACTGCTTTTTTTAATAGTTTTTGTAAGTCAACAAGAAAATAAATTAATAACACAAGCAAATGTATTTCTCCACTTACTTGATTTAGAAGATTTTAGGTCACATCTGTTCCCATCATATTCTACCATGTTCAGATACAAAACCATCTGGGACATATTGAGAAAGATATACACAAGGGAATTCTTACAGAGGAATGTCACAAAGTGGGTCACTCACTAAATCTCTTCAGTGGAAAACTAAGCAGGAATTGTCCTATATGATAGAGGAGCATGAAATATGTTTGGATGAGTGTATCAGTGTGGATCTGAAGGTAGGAATGTGCAGAAAGTGTAGCTTGCAACCTCCTGTAAGTAATTACATTGACTCACAAGTGTGGGGAGCATGTTTCCGAATCTTCTTATATTGCATGGTCTTTCAGTTTAAATTGTTGACTCATTCTCCACTTCTCTTTTTTTTGTAGATAAAATTTGGAAGATCTTTTTTCTTGCTACCTACAAGGTAAATGGATATTCACAGCAAACTAACATTTAAAAATACATTACTTTTCATAGCAAACTGTTGCAGATGTACACTTCCCTTCAAGAGAGAAGCAACAGTAAACTTTCATGATATTAAAAAGTTCAGTGGCAAATGCAATAAGATTTTGCATTTTAAGAAGATTCTATGGCAAGGTACACTCGCTCATTTACTGCATAAATGACAGGGAGAGACAAAACTCTCAAGGAGACCCTTCCATTGAGTTATGAGGTTCAGAAAGGACCCTAATTCTTTCCAAACCACTTCTCTGAGGAGAGTTTAGGTGTGTCTGGATTCGGATTTCATTCCAGACTAGGTCAACCGTTGTTTATGTTTATAAATTATTATTGTGTCTAAACAATTATTTTTATACAATCAATCCTTTATACCACTTAGCTAAGATTTTGAAGTTTCAGCATGCTTGGGCACAATTCACTTACTAAGTACCTGATGTGATAATTATTCTCAAACTTGAGCAGTCATCTTGAGAAGCCCAGGGACCCCTTCCCTACTCAAGGGGAGGTCCAGCTGGGCAGGACAGCACACTGTCATGCCAACACTGACAACTACACAACAGATAATGCACTTTTTATATTCAATAATAATGACACTGTTTAATTCCCAGGACTTTCTTAGTCTTTAAGATACAAGACAGTTAAGAGTATTAACAAATATGACAAATATATATTTAAAAGCCTGAAATTAGGGGGAGGAAATAGATAAATACTATCTTGCCAATTTGTTCCATGTTTTCAACAGCCATCAATCAGAAATGTCAATCTGAAATTAATCATTTGGAATCAAGCAAGAAAGACAAGCCACATACAATTTTGAATGTGTTTGGCCTTAAACTAATATACTGATAAAGTTCAAATATTCTCATAGCAATCCTTGCTCATCTTTATTTATCATGCATGTTCAATAATAGAAAACAAAAGAATGTCATTATATTAGGTACCAAATCTATCAGGAGGTGATATCCTGCTGTATTGTGGTGACAATTTAGAAAAAGTGATGTCTGTAAAGTGATGTCTTATTTTTTAAAAAGCCACTGTGATATGGGGCTAGAGAAGGGTATAAAAGAAGGTGAGTTTATAACAGCAACACTTGTGTGTAGATTATCAGGTGGGACCACTGCCACCAAGTGGAAGTCAGATCTGTGTCAGCTCACATCAGAGGTCCATCACATTCTGTTTCAGGCTGTGTCATCCACTAGCGAGTGTGTTTCAAAAGCTAGTACAATTTTTATTCAACTGCAAACAGACTATCCCTTGGGGCATAGATGCAGAGAAACTGGAAACAGTCTATCTGTTGGAGTATAGATATGGGATCTGGGATTCCCCAGAATTCTGTCAATTTTGAACAGGAGAATCTGCTTCTCCTTCGAACTTCTTCGAGTTCCACTTCCTACATTAAGGAAATGCTCATAGCATATATTAAATTGTTCATTTCTATTTGCATTAATCACTGCATAGGTCAGAAATAAATTGCATTTGTTAACATACTGCCCATTCACATTGTTAGCAATGCTTTTGCTCATGTTCATGTGTAGAAATTTTGGGTTCTGACTAAAATGACTTGGGAGCATGTATATTGCTGTACTGTGTTCTGGTGTGGACTGTCTTTGTCATCTTGGATGAATGACTTACTCTACTAAATTCATTACTTCTGTCAGCATTCATCCTTTATAAATTGGGAGGAAAATTTCCCCATATCAGAATGGTTGATGCCAGGATGAAATTTCTAAATGGCAGTGAAATGTTGAGGGTCCTTTTAGTAGACAAGGATTTGGAAAATCACTTGAATAAAATGAATCAAGTAATGAAGACAGGTAGATGTATTGGTGAACTCATAGACCTCAATATAATTTTCCTTATCAAACTCATTAACTTCTTTCCTCATGAAGCCAGTACTGTAAAAATAGGACCCTTATCTAAATTCTTTTTTAAAATCAGAAATTAACATTATTATGTTCAGAAGGACAGATGTATTTTCTTGCCTAAAACTAAAAAAAAATACTGATGTACTATTGGTACATACACACCACATCTCTCTGAAACATTTAGTATATGCCTAAATTGTGACAGAATTTTTACTCAGACCTGTTCAGGGAGCTAATTCATCCGTGGATAATCACCACACCCTGCAGATTGATCTACCCATTTCATGTTAAAAAGAGGGTCACTCTACAAATGTACAGCATTAATTCCTTTTTATTTCTTGCAGGGTCTGTTAAGAACTGCAAATACCAGAGAGCTGAAATATTTGAGTAAATTATATTTTTTCTACCCTTCCAAATCTTTTAAGCTGTGATTGCAAGGAAAGACCCTCTTTCTTTGTAGAGACTATGGAGGTTCTGCCACTGGGTCGAGTTGTTCTGTGAAACTTTTTCACAATCATATCTGCATATGGATCCATCACCTTAATCATCTGTATTAGAGAAAGTAAAGTGACAGAAATGTCTCCAATATGGAGTTAAAGGGGTCAAGGTGGAATAATTCTGTTTGTATGCATGTCTAAACAGTTACTTTTTTCTGTGTTTAGAAAAGATTTTAGGGACAGAAATTACATTGAATTTTTTCCTTGCTTTTTCAGACATTCCTTCAAGCAACAGCTTTCCTTGGAAAGCTTATTGCTTAAAGTGAATTAATTGGCTGAATGTGAAATGCAGCCTGCTTCTAAAGCCACAGTGTGTACACTGCTTTTCAACCCAGTGAAGGGTGACCTGTACAGAGAAATTTATCACAAGTCATACAATATCTTCCCCTATAGCCCTGCATGTTCAGGGGCTCTGTTATCACTAGAGGATTTCAGACTAAAGATGGAAGTATGAAAATGCAAGTCTCAAACACCACAGGATTCCAAAAAAAAAGGATGGATTATCTATAATAATCTTAAACCAAGTCTGCGTGATAATCGTTATTCCCAACAGTTTCAGATATTTGCAAAATTGGAACTGGAAACAAATCCAAGAAATTCCATCCTTCTACTTCTGGGCAGTACAAGCTATGCCTACATCACCCCTAATGGATGTCCTTAAAAATAGGCACTGTGTTTGTATTGCCAATATCCCACTTCTTAGCCAGATGAATTTTCACTGATCCTGCCATTTAGAAATTTTTTCAAGTTGATTCAGCTAGGTTAATAGCTATTATATCTTGTCTAATTCAATATTATTTATTGTGAAAAAATTCTTTGCAGCTGACATTTTAAATACATGTAAACCAGAATAATTTTTCTACTTAATGTTATTTTGTCAAGGCTAGACAGCCCCAGTTCCTCCAGCTCCTTCTTAGAGGTAGTGCTTGGTAGACCTCAGCACATCATGGACGCTTTGTGTTGGATTCTCTGTTAATATGGATGCTTTGTGTTGGATTCTCTGTTAACATGCATCTGGACACAGAGCTGTAGCCGAGGTCTAGCTGTGCTGGGCAGAGGAGGCTTGCATTCTGTACTGAGGCTGTGTAATAAGCCTTGAGTCCTGTCCTATTTCTCTGCTGTCTTGACAGAACCTGGGTTCTGTTAATCCATGGCCAACCTGTCCAGGGAGAGACTAGATTTACAATGATCCTTAGATCCTTTTCCTCAATATTATTTACTTGCTTTATCATTCTCATTTCTAATATGGTCACTGGTCTTTTTCCTAAAATTAGAATTTGGACCTTATTTTCTTCAGATTTAATTCCATTTTGTTTTTGTGGGGTTTGTTGGTTTTTTTTTCATGTAATTCTTTTAGTTGTTAGGAGATTCTGATTTCTAGTTCTACAGCATCCTCATGTCTGTCTCAGATCAGGGTCAAGGGCAGATTTCATGAGAATTCTTTCCATTCCGTCTTCCAAGATATTAATGAAACATCAAGGACAGATGTCTCTGGATCCTTCCTTACTAAGTTTTCTTATTTTGTAAAGAGCTTGAGTGGATTCTGTGGCCTCACAGCACCCCAGTCTCTTGAATGGAAAGACAAACAAGACATGTAGGTTTCAGCTCAAAACTGTTGAATTTCTTACCATCAGTCTGTCATGTTCTTTTCCAGTTTAAAAATGCTGTCACTTAAACACAAAATGCACACTCCATATGGTTATTAAGTTCAGTATGCTTTTCCAACTTGCACATACTTCTCATCTTAGTCAGAAATGTTGGGAATTCTATTGTGCAGCATACTATAAATATTCCCAACATTTTCAATTTTTAGATTCATTGGAAATAGTTGACTATTTTTCACATAGTAATAATTTCAATAATCTCTCAGCAGCTTTTTGAAAATACACATGTGAATATGTGAATGTAACCAAATGTCCACATGAGTTTTTCTGACTGTACATAGATACGTTACTACATTGTGGTTTAGGATCATAAAATGCCCTTTAGTCATAAATCTAACTCTCCCTTTATTGCAAGAATTTTACTTTATGCTTAGTCTCTAATTAGATTCTTTGTCATGAAAATTTAACAATTGCGAACTGCATAGTTTTCACATTGCTTTTGCATTCACCACCCTACATACATATTTTAATTTTTCATTTTTCAGAAGGCAGTAACTATTCCATTAATATTACATTAAACATGAGTGTTCTACAAACTTTTAGGAACACATTACCCTTGTTCTTGGGCAATTGACTCCAGGGGCATATGCAGAAAATGAGCCTGTCTTCAATATTGTTTTGCTCATCCAAAGTTTGTTTTCAAGGAAATAGTGCTAAAACTCACTTGGGATTGTCAAAAGCCTCATTTTTGATCCTCTAAAGACAGATGACAAGTTTGTAGTTCGTGAAAAAGAGAAGTATTTATGTTGTACAGAACAAGGATATAATTTGCTTTGCTTCAGAAAGCAAACTCACAGCCCTATAGAAAGACAGAGGTTGATCACAATACATGAGTTTCTCCAGGAGGAGGCTGTGGGAAACCCTGTTGAAAACCCTGGAGAGAAGCAGGCAGACAATGTCCACCCCACACTAACTGAGCAGGTTACTTTGTCATGGAAGTCATTCAGGTTTGTCGAGCAAGATTTGCCTTTGATGAATCCAATGTTTTTCCCAGTCTTGGGCTTCATCTTACCTATGATAACCCCCAGGAGGATTCATTGCTGGAGCAAGACTGCTATGTCCATAATCTCCTGGCTTATCCATTAGAGATCCTCCATTTGTCAACATAAAGACTAGGTGGACAAAAGTGTTCACTGGTAAACTCCTCCAGGTCATCTAAGGGTACTTTGGAATGCACAAGGACTTCCTAATGTCTTACCCTACTTAGTGGATAGGCAAACCTCCTGACACCTGCCAGGTTACTAAATGAGTTGCTTGGATTCTTGGTCATATCAGAACATGATTTCAATAGATGTTGCCAGATGACAAATACTGAAGAACTGCTTCTCCAAAAGACTGGTGGTATTTCTCCTTACCTTTATCAGGTATTTGGTGATTATATCATTGCTACAAAGTGAGAAGACAGCATTCACTCTTTATTCCTAAATTTACTATTGCTCAGGTGAATACTTTTACTACTGCCAATGTTTTATTCTAGGCTGATTAGAATCCTGATGTCCCATCTTGGCCATGACCACCTAGATGGAGAGCTGTGTTCCTTTGCTTACCCTGTGTTTTGCCAGGAGATGCTGAAAAAACTGAAACTATATCTGAGAAGTCATCTTGGCAAAGCAGTGATTAAATTCAAATAGGAGAAGAAGAAATTGAAGCCAAGGCTCACACAACCTAAGTTCTTATTCTGTCAGTAACCTCCTATTTTGCCTGTCATAGACAAAATTTGGGGTATTTGGGGTTAAGATTGCCAAGTCAAAAATCTTTCTGTGACCTGATTTAGTTCATAACCTTTCATGAGAAACTAGTTCTGGAAGACATATACCTCTTCCTCGTTTTTGATGGAGAAACCTGACTGTCTTAGTGCTCTAGCCTTCATAAAGGAGATTTATAATGCATTTTATTCCTACTATTTACAAAGGTGTGTATTCACAGCAGGACAACCAAGTCCTAGGTATCTGGAATTTCAAGATTCTAGCCAGATTTTGACTTGAAAACTCCACCTATTTAGATAAGAATTATATATTCAGACATCTGCAGAATCGCAGCATTGTTGTCCTAAGTGTTGAGAACTGCAGTGTTCAGTAATACAACACATGTGTTTTGTTGACTGGACTCTGGTGCTTCTCCATTACATAAAATGTTTTTGATTTAGAAACTCTAGCTAATTAGCTGCTTTATGATTAAATACATTTAATGGGAAAATGTTACTTAGCCCAGTATGCTTTGTCAGAAATATATTATTTAACAAAAATTTATACAGGGCAAGGCAGTTTTCCCCCAGTTTCCTGGATCACCTTAGTATCCCATATTTTAAGACAGATCTGCACCACACTGAGATAATGGCATGATGATTTGTTTCCCCATTCCCAAGCCATCTTCTGGTAGCCACATGTCCTAGCAGGTTAGATACTCAGGTTAGATACTCAGGTTAGAGGCCTGGAGATCCTGATGTCCCTTCTCTCCTGTTTTTACTCTGGTGTTTTTCAGAAGGACCTCCATATAGGCTCCTTCAAGACCAGGACAAGGGGTTTCTGACTCCACCTGTCCAGGAATGAAGTGCCAGAGTCCCAGCATCCATGGCTTGGGTGCACTTTGCCATGCCAGAGGTCTCCACTGGTCTATCATGGAGTCTGGATTTAACTAGAGACACAAACCACATGGTCCATGTCTACTTTAGAGGCATTGCTGTTCCTGTAAAGTTTAATTCTACAAATAGCAGAAATGAGCAATAGACAGAAATTTCAATTTCAGTGAGCATACACACACCAGTAGCCATATCTGAAAGAGTGTATCAGCATTTTCTGACATTAAAATTTCATCCAAATTTCTGGCTCCCAGGGAAATTAGGAAAATCTTTTGTCTAGATTATTTGCTTGTCCTGTCTATTCAGCTTAGACCAGAAGAAATTTAACAAATAAACACAACAGAAAAATTGACTCATTCTACCTTCATCTCCTTGACTTTTATCTGAAGCCTAGACTCCAAGTTTCTCAAAACTGTAAACAGAATTGACTGCTCTATTTGGATGGTTTTTTAAGTGCATAAAACACAGTGTATAAAGGCATTCTAAAAGCCACTCAGGAAATGAAAGGTTTTGTTTTGCAACATTTTATACATATACATTAGAAGGTTGTGTCACTTCAAACGAGAAGTGACAGGGCAATTAAAATATAGTTTTAAAATAACATTTCCCCATATATAAAGAAATAATAAACCTGACCTCCCCTACCTTAAAAACATTAATTTCCAATTCTGTACTTTTATTGTTTCAAAATAATGAAAGTTGAAAATTGCACCTTTCCAAAAAGTGAAAGGATTTTTCTACATAGAGGTTTTCTGTATTCACTTGAAAGAATAGAAGGTGATTATATGTTCTGAAAACCACAAATCAGAGCCAGCATATGGAATGATGTGCCTATGGTGAAGGAAAAAAATACAAATGTGCTATCATTTTTTTGGGGTTAAAAGTATAACAAATATTAAAATCAGGTTGCATTTACTAAAAAGGAAACCAAAAATTAGTAGCTTGATTGAAAGGCATACGTTTTCCTTTTCTCCTATAATGCTATTGTAAAATAATCTACTTAGCAATCTTATTTCTCAAATTGCAAACTAGATTTTTTTAATACCAAAACAAAACATAAAATCATATCAGTTAATAACTGTATTTTTTAATGCCAGTAATTAAAAGCTCACCAGAAAGAAAAAAATTACCACATTTTGTACAGTGTCAGAAGGCAAGTTTGTTTGGCAGCCAAGACATGCAGCTCCCATCTGCAAAAAATGTGCAATCAAATTATCCTCCTTAAATTATGATAAAAAGAATTATCGCAAAATCACAGTTGAATACTAGACTTTCAAAAAATGTATTTTATAGCACAAGAGTCAATTCATTATGAGGGGTTTTTCCAAAATATTGATGATCTGTCACTTTATAGCACAAGTCTTCATTAGGAATGCTCTATTGGATGTTCTCCCTTTCTGCAATACCAGCAGAAATCAGCTTGAATTTCAGCCACTCTTCTAAAGCTTCAACAGTTCAAACAGAAGGTGGCTACTCATCCCTGTGCACAGATAACCTAAGGGAAAGTCTTTTTGACTTGAGAATTTGTTGGCAATATCAACAACTGTTGTAGTTAATCTTGTTTATTACTTTGACTTCTACTACTTCTAGTAAATTGAAATTTTCTACTGAAGTTTAAGCAATCTTTCAGCATTTTTGGTGTTGGAAGTTTGTTGGACTGAGGCAGTGTCTATGATATGGATGAGCATAGTCTCATTGGTTCCCCTGATCTAACTTCTATCCACTGTACCTACTTCTATTTTTTAGCTCTTATGCAATAGCTTACTTAAAAATACTTTGAAGCAGAAACTGTCTTCTCCTCTGGCATTAGTACTAATCTCTAATACACTTGGGGCCATACTCTCTTTTCCAGAGTCTGTTGCCGAAATTATTCTTATGTCTATTCAAAGTCTGGGAAGCTTAACACTAGGCAGCCTGATTTGTTTAGCACTCTCTTGAATCTAAATGCCAGCACAATTGCAGACAAGCTTAACAGAGCTATTTGCAAAGGAATTTAATGAAGAGTTTGTTAAGAGAATGGTAATAGGTACATTGCATCTGGAGAAAATGGTAACAGTAAAAAAAATGCAAAATGCCTTCTTTATTTCATATAAAATCTGTAGAATTGTATTTATTTTTAAAGGAATGTGTTTTACTCTTGTTTATTAGCTACAAAATGAGAAGATCGTTAAACTAATTTATAAATAATTTATATATTATTTAAAGACTGAAAAACCAAAAAAAAAGAGGAACTATTATTTTTTGATATTGATACCTTTTATTCTGACTTTTTTATCATCAGTTTATGGGTAAGCCTTTATGCCATAAAAGAATAAGCTGAACGGAATAGATACATTACAGTTCCAAAACTGGTGGGCTCTCAGATGGCATGAAAGGAAATACAAAAACACTCAAGGGAATTGGACATGGTATTTTTGGATACTTTGATCTGTGTGAAGGTTTTCCTAAGCAGGCGCTATTCAGAAGAGTTCTGCTGACACTCACTGATCAAAAGAATCAGTAACATTTATGATGCCAAATGCCTAATGCAGTATAATTCATGGCAGAAACACTGGATCAGATCTACACTTCAATAAATCACATGAGAATCTGGTGCAATCAGAGGAAAGTGACACTCTTGAGTATATTCCACCTCAGGCTTTTCTGTAAAGCAACTAAGCTGTAGATAGGTATGAAAAAACTTATCACCATCCTGAAAAGCAAGCACAGCTGCTTGATTCATTTTTATGTATCCTAAGAATTCTGGAGCAGAATGGGAAATCAGCATGATTTTAAAAAATCATCTCATGCTGATCCAGTGTAATGGCAACAAAGGTACCCTTAGCTAAAACAGTTGATCTATTTTTCTATTACTATCTCACACTGCTGCTTATACCCCAGAATTTTACTGCTGATGTTACTTTGGTGATTTTTGTTCACTTTATGTTTGAGCTGTGGCAAGTACTGAGACACAGGGCTTAAAATTCATTCCAATTGAAATGGAAAGGATCTTGGTGTGTGTGCACTAAAAGATCTTTTAATATTCATGGGGTATACACCAAAACACAAGTACTAATATTAGCTCCCTCCTACAGTCTCTATTACAAACAAATCAATCCTTTAGCATGAAGAGAGTTTCTGTGCATTATAATAAGCAATTTCTTGGAAAGAGTAAAACATGGAAAAATAAATGAGTAATCAGTATTTAGCCCAAACAGAAAAACCTTACCAGGCTGAAAGAGTAGATAATAAATATCAAACCAATGATCAGACAAAAAAGCTGAAACACTTTGATAGGGAAAAAAAAAATTCAAAAACAATGGCATGTGCCTGTCTAGGAGATACATATTAGCCAAACCTGAGTTCCATATATATTGTCAAAGAATAATCATCTACCAAACTAAACTCAGTCACTGGTTTTAGCAGTCTCATTCTGAACAATAGTGTTTCAAGTTGTGCTGGCATTTGGAGAGTCAGTGATGGTATCTGAACTGCAGCACAGGTAAAATCCACGAAGTACCCTGCAATCTTGACCCCCAGGGGTGTGTTAATCCTCTCCCTGTCAGTGCTACCAGGTTTTCTTTCAAGAGGGAACAAACTGCAGGAGATAGACTCTGATACCTGAGCCTTGTCACAGCATGCATTCAGGAAATGTCCTTGGCCCCTCAGATTCAACACGTCCAGGGGATAGTGGAGAATGAATGTTAGCAAGCTGATCTGTATCACAGCTACAGATCTATTCAGTGATGGGCACTGTAAGGGTGATACAGAGCTCCTCAGACCTGTTTCTTAGTCAGTGTAATGTTATTTGTGTTTCAAGACTTGAAATTGTATTATCCCAAGGCAGTTCACAGAAATGTAGCCACATTATTTCAGTATCACTCTTCCTAGTCAGGCACTAATATGCCTGCTAACTGTGATGAAACTCTGTTCTCATGCTGGAAGTGTTTTGTTTTTCTCTACACCTTGTTTCATCTCAGATCATGGAGTATAATAGCATTTCACTTTGTTTGTAGGGAGAACAATAAAGATACTACCTAGGTGATATATAGCTAGACGGCAGAGCAAGGACAGCACAGCAGCCCAATGCAGCTGGCAGCAGTTGCAGTTTCTCTGTTACCATGCTGTCAGAGACTAAAATAGTTCATGCCTCAAACATTGATATAAAGATTTGCTCATTATAACAAAAGCTGTATAAAGAAGCTACAACCAAAGAAACCTCCCTGAAGATACCTGACTGGAACTTTGGACTGAAAGTCAAACTGCTGAGATTAGATAAAGGGAAAACCCATTCTTCAATCACTTGAAACAAACAAGTAAACAAGGAAAAGAATGTAAGCCAAACCTAGAAGCCCTGCTAAGAATCGTCTTTGTCTTGCTTAGAGGTGGGGGAGGCAGTAGCCCATGGACCCATTTGCTGGGAGCAGGTTTGCACAGATTTGCCCCCCACCCAAGGTGGGGGGAGGAAGTTTGGGTGTGTTGTAATCTCTGCTCAGGGGCAGTGAATCCATCCTCCCTTACAAAAATTGGCTATGGAACCCCCAACCCCTAGAAGGCCACACCCATGGGACATTAATGTGAGATGCAGATGAGGGGATGCAGTAATCCATCAAAGGTCCCCCAAAGTGCCCCCCAGAGCCATTCCTGAAGCCTTGCACCACAGGACTGCAGGTGATGCAACAAATCCATAGTCTGTTGTAAGAGACAATGGCAAATCCCCCTACCCCAGGGAGATGCCTGGATTTTCCTACCTGGCCTGAGCATATATTAACCCATCAGATTCTCTGCTTTTTGGGGGGACCTTCACCACCAAGAAGACCAGCTGGAGAGGATCAATGGAGCATCGTTGCGACCACAGAGTGGTGATATTTTCCTTATTCTGCCCTTGTTACTCTCTTTCTTCCCCCCCCCCCCCACCTATTTCCTATTTCTCTCTCTCTCTCTCCTATTTACTACCAAATAAAACCCGTACTAGTGTCACTGGCGTATGGTCTCGTTTGCACCTTAATTCAGGCAGAGGCTTTTCTACGAACCTTAATAATCAGATGCTGACACATGCCAGAGGGGAGAAACATGAGTCTTTGTTAGGTGGGACTGAGTATCCTTCTCTTTTACCTCTCCTCTGGCAAGTGTGATGGAGCCACACTCACTGATGTCCACTGCCTATGACTACATTGCCCAGTCATTAGACACAGTCGCAGTAAGCATAACTTACACACACTAAACATAATAAAGTATGGAACCATGTTGGTAATGAAAAAAGAAGGAATGTGTCTTACTTGAGATCAGAAAGCTACTGTCAGCAGTAGCTTAGGGGTTCAGTGTGCACTTCTTTTTGTTTGTTCAGATAGCTCCAAGCTAAAAGTAGCGTAATTTACAAGTTTGCTAGCAGCAAGGTTCTCTCCCACCACCTTGTGCTGTGACTTTGGAAACTCCACACTCAGTCTAAACTCTTCTGAGATATCACCAACAGGTTCTCTGGAGGAGGTGGCCAGTAACTGCTAAGGCCCACAGCAGAGTCAAGAGATGCTGACAATAAACTAGTATCTTCACTCATGAGTGTGTTTTCTTTTTCCCCAGGACTTCCATTCTGGGGCAATGTAATACTTACAGCTCCTTGATAACTCCTTGAGCCTTTCATCATTTGCTTTTCTCTTCCAGGCTCTTTTAATGGCTTTTTTCCCCTTTGTTTCTAGCCCAGAGAACTTGCCTAGTTAGGCAGAAAGGAAAATCTCACAAATGCTGCATATATGCCATGCAGTTTCCTACAGATAGATTGCACTATATTTAATTCCAAAGCTTTTAAAACTGACTACTATTCATTAGTGTCTACATATGGGTACACGTCCCAGCTTGAGCTGTTTAAAACCATCTCCTGAGCACAGGATTTTTGGCCAACCATCAGCATACAACTACCATTTGTCTACTTATGCAGTACATTCTCCTATAATCAACTTACTGGTGAAATACTGTATATACATATCCAAATTAACTCTGCCTCAAGATTGGTCTTCAGATTCCACCATATCAGCCAAAAGCTGCTCTGCTCACTATCGTTTTCCACTTGCTAATTAATTAGAGAAAGTCACAAGAAATACCAGCTAAGTATTTTTGGGGGGCTTAATGAATGAGTCTATTAATTTAAGAAGATTTAGCAATTATGCATTCTCTAATATTGATTTCCACTAAATCCTATCTGGAAATTAAGGAGATTGATAATAAAACCTTTTATTCAATTCCACTACAATATATTTAATGAATAAATTGGCTGCATGCACATCCTTAGAACTATATTGGTTTAGCAATAAATGGTGCAACACAAAGGAGCACATTGTAATTGAAATTAAGAAGGGTGAAAAGCAGGTGTAGGCTGAACTCAGTAATATGCTAATCTAGAACAATGGAGGAAGGAAATTTTACGTGGTGTAGATTTTTTTCCTCTGACATTCAAAGAATTTAATTTTCCAACTTCTTTACTTATTTTTGTGTAGCCAGCTCCTGTTTATTGGGTTCCTCAGTATACTGTTTCACAATGAAAGAAAATCTCATGTACAGAACAGGACACTGTGAGCTGAATCCTGTCAGGCCAAAAAAAAAATTACAGAATTAATTTTGAAAGTTGCTGACAATACATTTCTTCTACTTCAAATTGTTTATTCCTATTCCAAAGCCACTGAAGATATCTATTAATGCAGAAAATGCATCATGGCCCTAAGAGAAAGGAAGTAGTAGATGAAAAAAAAACGAAAACAGAAAAGCTTAAATGCTCAACCTCCTTCATCTTCCAGAATGAAAGCTATAATCATTTCATGAAGACTCATGTCTGTGATATTTTAATTTCAAGAATGGCAATTCAATTTATTCCGATCTTTGGAGAGTGGTCAGCACCAAGAATCTCTCAGAGCCCAGTTGTGAATTCTTTTCATTTCAGTAAACCTCACTCATCTGAGCAATCTTTGAGGATAGAGTTAAAACAGTAAATTGTCTTAGCATTGCCACTCCTAGGAAGCAGAAAACAATTTTGTTAATTCTTTAGTGGCTTCTGAACCTTCAGTCAACACATCTTTCTCCTTTCAATTTTCTTTCTTTTTGATTCACTCTTCTTAAATGTCCACTACGTCTTCCCTGCAGGCATGAAGTTCAAATATCTAGCAGAAAAGATACTAAGGACCTGACTTAAAACCCATATATGTTAATTCATTTAAGACTCCCACTGGTTTTAATAAAATTTTGATTAAGCAATTTGATTATTTAAATTAGTGTCTTAAATGTACTGTATAATATATCCTAATTTGTTTTATTGTGTTAAAATTCATCTCTTCTTGCCAAGGGAAAAAAATGCATATAAGTGAGACTCCAGCTTTTTTAGACTGAGGTCTTCAGAAACAAAAAAAAGTCAATATGGGAATCAAACACCAGAAGTGTAAAAAAAAATGAAATATTGATTCCCAAATCATTCATTTCCATTATTTTTAACTTATTATTACATTATTATTAATAATAGAATGTGTAATAAAAAACTGTCTTGACAGTAATTAATTTAATGTTAATAATAAAGTTTCAAATAATAGTAAATTCATAGGGACCATGTCAAAACAACTCAGTATGGCTTGACAGTGTATATACAAGGGCCACTAAAAGTTAATGATTTCATTCTCAGCAGTCATTTTGTGAAGTAAGAAAATATTACTGTTATTGTAAAGACAGCAGAAAGAAAGTAGGTCATTTTCTGGAGTACAGAGCACAGAATGATAGAGCCAAAATGAGAACTCAGAAAATTGTATAAGCTATTCCTAGGCTTTCTCCATATAGCCATCTAGATATATCTTTTACCATTTGATAGGCCTTAACTTTTTCAGCCACATATCCCAATCACATATGAAGAGTTGCATCTTACATAACTTACTAAATGAAACTACTGTAATCACAGATAAACTGCATCCTCAAATAAAATTTGAAATATGTGCGTTAGCACAAGAGCTTAGAAAAGCAAATTATATATGAGATATGGAGACTATGAAGATAGACCCTTCCCTAGAAGTCACTCTTCTTGTCCCTTTCTTTACATCTTTGTTCCTTTCAGACCCATTACCATGGAAATAGAGGTATTGACAGGGATCCAAGGACAAGCTGACTGAAGAAAGAAGCAGCACAGAGGATATGGAAACAGCTGATCATGGCTGCTGAGAAAGCAAAGGGGTGGTGAAAAGTAGTCTAGAAATGATGAAATACTGGGGTGTCTGTCACAGGGCATGGGACAACAGAGAATCCATAAAATCAGTCTTTTAACAAGAGCCTTATGTTCATACACACAGGTACTTTATCCTCAGTTCCTCCCTCCAACAACTGCAGCTCTCTCAGGATGTGAGGGGGACCTCATTCCCTTACAGTGTTTGCAGTTCTTTTAAAAGGCCTCTCAAGCACATTTAGGTTTGCATTTGCATACTCGTATACCATATATTGATGCTCAGTCTCACATTTTCTGCAGCTAAGACATGAATATACAGTAATTCTGGGGGTAGTTATTTTGGTCTGATGAAGTCAGCATAATACAGCTGGAAGTGAGAGAAAGCTGCCAAACTTGTATCTTTGATAAACCTGAAAGTGCAAATCTCAGAAGAGAAATTTCAGTGTTCTGCTAAGTAGCTCAACAGCTAATAGGTTGGATAATGTCTGCTCTCTCTGTTCTTTGTGTACTTCATCCAAAACAAAATGCATATGCAGTTTTTTGGAGACAGGAATTAATCCAACTTGTCTTTGGTGCTGGGGAATGCTCCATTAACACCCTGCAGAAGTAGGGTCCCTCTGCCTATTTCTCAGGTTCCATAAGTTCTGTGTCACTTTCTGTGCAGAAATTGGCTACAAGCAGGAGAAGGAAGCTGGAGACTTGCTTCCCTAGAGGTTACAGAATAATCTTGCAGCTAATGCGCTCTGCTCCTCAAGCTGAGAATATATATTCCTAAATTTCTTGCTTAGAGTTTTGCTTATCGGAGTGTGCATAATCCAATTCATGGTCCATTAGTCAGATCTGGCCCATGGCGCTCTTGTGCCCAGCTTTTTCATTTACAGCTATGAAGTGGAGCTGCTCAGATAGTGAATTCTTCCTGTATGGCTGGATAATCCGTCTCCCTTGGTGAAGAAGTTCTGTTCTCACTTAGAGACAGACCTACTGCCATGCCATATCCAAGGAAGATGAAGCAGGCACCAGCAGAACATATGTCTTTTTACGAGTACCCACATAAAACCAGAACTGCTGCTCCCTTGGGCTCTGAGTTAACTGTGCAAAAAGCTGTTCCTCCACAAACCCCCTTCAGATGAGGGCTCTGTGCTGTGAATCCTGAGTAGGAGGAGGTGTTCAGGCTAGTTGCATGTGCAGAGTGGGAGACTGAGTCTCTGCTGAAGCACTTTGGCTCTGTGTACAGACAGCGGTGAGAGCTGGCACCTCTGAAATGAATTTCCTGAGAGTATTCGATACAGCACTTCACTGCCAAAGTAGCAGTGAGTCCTGGCTTGGTGTGTCACAGATAACTAAAACAGATTACAGCTGCAGAAAAGACAATCCATTCAGGAATTGAAGAACTCTGGTTTATCATGAATAACTGAAAAACTAATAAATAAGTTATCTTAAATGAGGTCTCATCAGAGGAAGGAATTTTAAACTTAGTTTCTTAGAAAGAATCTCATTCTACACAGCAAAATATGCACCAGTTCAATTACAAAAGTGGTATTCTAACATATTTTAAAATTAACATTAATCATCTCTCTCTCAGACCCATTTTTTCTCTCTTCTCCCAGGATTTATGCTCTCCAGAAACACTTTAAAAACTGGTTCACAGAATCAGCTCTTACAGTCTTTATTGTCAATAGGCTTTCAATACCCTACGGAAAAATTATTACAAAAGCAATTTAAAGTTAATCCCTTGGCAACACTTTTGCAAACATCAAATTATCAGTGATGAGAATGTCTGGATGATTTTGTCCTATTTAATCAACAATGCTGGACTGGAAGACAGCACTAGGTGATGCTGTGCAGGAGGTCTCTGTCTCGGAGTTGTGTGACTGCATAGAAACATTACAGTAGTAGACAGGGCAGCGATAAGAACACTTCATTTTAGACAGATATTTAACTTTTCTTTCCACTAACATGATAAAGAAAGAGCACAGATCTAAAAATCAACCGCAGTCACCTTTAGGTTAACTTTTCATGGGATTTTCCACCACTGAAGAAAGGCTTTACAAATGTACAAAGAATACATAGATACACAAAGAATGCATATCTTCTTTAATTTTAGTAAAGATCCAGAAAGGCATATGAAGTCTTTCCTCCCCCAGGACTGGCAGTTACTGTAGGCTAAGACAGTCTCCCAGAAAATGTTTTTCAATCATGTTAGATGAAGGAGAGCATCGTATCTGGGACTCTCACTTGACTTCTGGCTTAAGTGTATGAGTCACTAGAGTGTTGTATAGAAGAGGAAAAAACAGCAGGAAAAAAAAGGATTGCCAACTCATTTTTTGTGGAGTCTACTGCAGTGGGTATATGACTAATGTTTCAAAGTATGAAACTAGGACTGAATCTCTCTGGAGAATGTGCAAAATTCATTGGGTTTTTTAATCCTGAGTGGTCTTAGCTATGAACCAAGCTGTGTCAGAGCTGCCTGCTCCTCACTGTGTTCCTTATTGGAACACTTTCTGTACTTTTGTGCTTCATCACTGCTCTGTGAGTTGCATTCAGTATTTGAATATCCCAGAGAGTACATTCAACCTACATGTGACTGACTGTGAGAATGGTTTCTAATACTGCTAATGCACAGTCTGGGGCAGGCAGCCTCAGGACTTAGCCTTTAATGCAGGTATTAGCAAAGTAAGATAGTAATATGCAATTAACTATCCCACAAGCATATTATATGGCTTACTTGGTTAATGTTTATGAGACACACTTTGGAAATTAAAATGCTACATGCACTGAGTATTGTACAGCATGGAAAAATGTTTGACTGTTTAATTCAGATGGAATGCATGTAACACAATGAAACCATGAGTCTTGGCCAGCATACACTAGAAATCCTTTGCCATCATTCATTTGATATGCAAACACTGGATTAAGTTTCCTTTACTTTGGCCAAACCAGCACTCTCAGGAATCATACTGTGTCTCTCCCACAGCTGTAAAATATTCTTCTTCTTAGAGAAGAATATCAGGTGGATTTTGGTCGTAAGGTGCCAATACCTGGAAATATTTTAGGTGTACTCTGGGAGCAAATGTCTGTTCAGTTTGTTAACTGCAGAAAACTGAGAAAGAAAAATGATGTATCATACAGACTTGCAGGTAAACCCTTGAGATGGAAATGGAGAACTTTATTTTGCCATCCGTAACAGTAAAAGAAACTTAAACCTTAAGGTTCTCCACAGCAAAAGCAACATACTTATCCCAGCCAACAAGTAGAGTTGAACTCCTGATACATGCCACTAATCATACAAGAATATCTGTGACATAAATGTCAAAAGAGTGAGAAAAAATTTTAAAACACACCATATATAGACTTAAGTTGCTTATACCCCTGACTTGCTTTCTATTTCAGGGGGTTTTCTCTTTTCTTTCTTTTCTTTTCTTTTCTTTTCTTTTCTTTTCTTTTCTTTTCTTTTCTTTTCTTTTCTTTTCTTTTCTTTTCTTTTCTTTTTTCTTTTCTTTTCTTTTCTTTTCTTTTTTCTTTTCTTTTCTTTTCTTTTCTTTTCTTTTCTTTTCTTTTCTTTTCTTTTCTTTTCTTTTCTTTTCTTTTCTTTTCTTTTCTTTTCTTTTCTTTTCTTTTCTTTTCTTTTCTTTTCTTTTCTTTTCTTTTCTTTTCTTTTCTTTCTTTTCTTTTCTTTTCTTTTTTCATTTTTCCTTATTCCTTTTTCCTTTTTCTTTTTTCTTTTTTCTTTTTTCTTTTTTCTTTTTTCTTTTTTCTTTTTTTCTTTTTCTCTTCTCTTCTCTTCTCTTCTCTTCTCTTCTCTTCTCTTCTCTTCTCTTCTCTTCTCTTCTCTTCTCTTCTCTTCTCTTCTCTCTTTTTTCTCTTTTCTCCCCTTCCCTCTCCTCCTTTCCTCTTCCCATTCCCCTTCCTCTTTCCCTCTTTTTATCCCTGATTTATGCTTTTATTTGCCAGTATCAACTTTTATCTGGACATGAACCTCATCACTGCTGAGTTTTGTGAATGTTCATTCCTTGGCGCTCATTGGCCCTTATACCTATTGCAATAACAGAAGCAGAGAAACACAAGATGAATGCAGATAGAAATCTGTCAGCAGCCCTCTGCTATCTGCTGACATAATATATCAGAGTTTGCATGGGGATTACAACGTGGGATAGAATAAAAAAGGAGACAAAGGACATAGAGAAGCCTGAAGGTGATAATAAAAAATTAATGTAAGTCTCTTTGTTTTTTTAACTACTAAAAAATGCACATTGACTTGATTACGATAAAATTTATTCTTTAGCAATTGGAGTCTTAATCTGCCGGTTTTTTATTAAAATGCACCATGAATATTAAATAGTAGATGACTTCACCTCCATACATTAAGAGTAAACCATTTGTTTGATCTTCTTTGATTGCTTTCTGTTTCATGTGCATGTTTTCTCCGTTGACATTATTCATGATGCTGTGAGACATAATAGAGAGCTGGGATTCACCCTGAGTGGTGGTGTCTGATGTACATTTGGAACAAATTCAAACAACCCAAACAGTCCAGGGAAAACTCCAACTTATCTTGTGATCACCACCTGCCAGGAAGCCAAGCTCAGCTGCAAGAGAACATCACAGTTTGGCAGATCTCCATCACAAGAAAGGTATGATTTTTCTCAGATTTAGTTAACTCCTTAAAGTTTCTGGCAATGCAAGCAAGCTGATGTGCTCCTCAGAAGAGAGAAGGTTCCATATCATCAGCATCTAAGAACAAAGACATAATCGACATTGTATTTCAAATTGCCTTTTGAAAGATCAGGAAGGTCTGTCAACTAAACAGTTACTTGGTTAGAAATACAGAGATAATACAGTCAAATCTTCACTAGAATTTACAAAAAACTAAACTCAAATAACATGCATAGCTCCACTTTTAGCCTTGATTCAGCAGACTTTTAGGTACTTATTTAACTTAATGTCTGTACTTCAGCTCAAGTGCTTTTCTGGACAAAAGCCCCAGTGAACATATACGGACTCTTAGAAAGTACCTGAAGGAATCAATCTTTTCTGACACCGAGGCAGATTTTAAATCATGGCTTAGTTCCTGGCTAGAGTAACTGCAGATCAAAGAGCTGAAATGTTCAGTGACTTAATGTGCTTAATTTCTATTCCTTCTTGCAGCAACAGTGGACAATGAAAATTATAGGCTTGGTCTGATGCCTGATGATTGCTTGTCCACATAATTGCACTGGCTGCAAGCTTAGCCCAGCTGGGAGACAAAAGACAATGAAATTTAGAGAAGTGCTATAGGTCAGGGCTGATGTCTTCACATGGCTTTTGCTTGCCTTTTCTTCCCCAGGATCACTGGAGATTTCTTACCCATATAATCCATATTTCTTCTCTTACCCATGGGCGTGATCAAACATTAACAAATTAAAACTTTCTTTAGCCATAGGTATAATGTGAATGCTTAGATGTCAACTATTGCAACTGAGCTAAGCTTGTCAGCTTCTACAGTTGCCTTTGACATTCATTTTAATGGTTATTTATACTTTGAAGTCTAAAAATTTAAGACAAGCACCTCAGTTACATAGTCATTGTCTGAAAATATATTTTTCATGCCTCTGGTACCTACCAACCCAGAGAGAAAAAGGTAAACATCTTAAATTCACCGGAAATCTTATCAAAGAAATCTCAGTTTAAATGCAACAACCTCCTGTTTCAATGCTATATAGATATAGCTGACTCCCAGCTATCTTGTAAGCTCCTGCAATTGGAAAAACAAATGTTTATTATCTGTGAAATTGTCTTTTTCTTCTATCTCTGATACTGTGAAGTGGAAAGGGTTGGCCAGTCTTTTATCCAGATGTGACATAATCAGTGCCTTTCAGAAACAGCTTTCCACGTGGACATTGCTGTGTCTTGAGATCAGCTGATTAGTTTCTCAGGAAAAGCTATTCTAGTCTATTGGATACGTACAAAACACCTTCAGAAACTACATAGCAAATTCCTTATTTGTTGCACGAAATTATACATATTTCTCCTCTGCTTAATACTGAGTTGTGTGTTTATACCAGAACCCTGAACATTTTATTTTATTTTATTTTGAGGAGTTGATAACTGTATTCATGCTCTTGATTTAAAACAAACAGAAAGTTTCACTAGTCAGGTGTGGACATGCAGGTTTAGATGTCTGTAACTGGAGCTTCAGAACCACTTTACTCCAACAGAAGGAGAGCTGCCCTTTACATAGACAAGCTTGCTTTCTTCCCTAACCTGAACCACAAATTCCTGCCATCCCTTTGCACCCACACTGAATGCTAAACTGAACCAAGAAAATAATTAGGTTGAAAAATAGCCTGAGAAATGGAAGGAGACTGTGAGACATATTGGGTAATTCTTTTCATTCAGATTAGTCCTTAAATCCAACAGGAAGACATGGCTGGAGATGAGACAGAGGGTAGGATTGATTGTCTCATGCCTTTTAAGTTGGTTTAAAGTGATTACATAATTGCTATCTTAACTAGAGTTTAAAAGCAGGGATCTTTTTTGTAGTTTATAATTTTCTTAGGTTCCAATTCAGCAAGATATTTAAGTAAAAAGCTAACCTGAAGTTTCATGTTAAAGCAATACTCTAGTATTTCTGTTTCTTAGTTTACTTCCTGAAGTGTCAGATTGAGGGGAACTGTTCTTTGTAACTGTTTCACTTAAAAATATCTCGCTATATTAAAGAAAGTATTCATTGTTGCTAGGAAATATTGTTTATGACCTTTTTATTAAGCAGCTACAGCACCTCAGGGAAGAAAAAGAGAGTCATAAGCTTGGCAAGGAGTAAAATTCCAGGTAAGATTTGTGTTTTTGTTAGCCCCAAAAGAGTTGGATGTGATTTAACTAAGTTATACAATATATAAAGAACTTCGTATGAAGGCTGTGGAGTGTATTAGATGATAAAATTGACTTCTTCTGCTTTTCCATTAGCAATGACACCAGTAGATAAACAAACAGACTCAAATGTCTTGATGCACAAGGAAGAGTGCAGCACATTAAGGAGGATGGAGGTCTCAGAAGTGCTTTCCTAGCATAATAGCTAGTAAACTAGGAGGCAGTTGTAATTTCCTTCTTCATCCTCAGTGGGAATACATGTGAGAGCTTAACATGTAGTTGTAAGGAAGAGATGCAGCTTCCCAAAGGACATCTGAGAAATCTTCAGAACCAGCATTTTCCAAGATGTCTGACTTTCTTAATGGGATAGATGAATATTGCAAAGCTGAACACTCTAGGGGGGTGGATAAACAAGACAGGGTCATGCCTGGATGGTTGCACACATTACATGATATGTAATGCAGGGCTGTAATCCAGACAGTAGATGAAACAGGACATATTTCCTCATCTATTTTTCTTTCATAAATACTTTCTAAAACAATCCTTTGAAACCAGCTCAGCAAACATCAGCATGGCAGAAACAGAAACTCAACTTCTAAAGTTGCCTTTCTAATCTTAACAGTGCATTTGCATGTATTTGTTGCAGGGTGGCCCTCCTTACATTTAGCCACATTGGTTTTCTCTCAATAGACACATACTATGCAGAAATTCCCAAAAGGTCTGCTCTATATCTCCCTTCTCCTCTTTCTCATCTCACAGATTTCATGTCATTGTTACTGCTCTGCTCTCTTGTTAAATAATTTTCTTCTGAATTATCTTCACACCTTTTTCTTTTTTTCCTTAGAAATTGCCCAAGTTTATATTTATTTCTTATATTAATAATGTATTATTCTATTCTTATCTAATTAACAAATGTTATCCTGCTTAGTACACAGGCAATAAACTATGCCGTGTCTCTCTTCCACAAGATAGCTGCACTCTCCGACCTACAAGCACAACTGCTCCTTAACCTAGTTCTGTCAGAATGATTTGATTTGTAAAATCCTCACAGAGAAGTGTTTTAGTAGGTCTTATAAACCAAATTCTTTTGACAGAATCAGGCTGGGGACAGCTATGCATGTAGTTATACTAGCAAATTTGAAGGGGGATTGGTAACCTTTGGGGAAGCAGAAGGGAGAAGGGAGTGGCTGGTGATGAGCCATCTACGTTGTCTCCATGCCTACATTATCCACGTATCTATCAACAGCCCAAACAATATCTGACCATACCCTGGCCAATCAAATTGTCCTAACTTTTCGTCCTTTTTCCAAAATGACAGGCCTGCAATAAAAAATCACAATTGTTCTCACTCCATTAGACTTTCTGTCTAGATCTGTATTTTCATCTTCTCAGCTGATTTTCCTGATTCCCTTCTTTTCCTCATTCTGTGGCAATTTAATTGTTTTCATACTGTCCAGTCCTTCTTTGCAAAAATATGGGTCTTCATTTACATTTCTTCTGTAGTCCCTTTCTCAAAGCAGTTTCTCCTCAAATCTTATTAGACAACCTCTTTCTTTTGCCTTGTTCTAATTAAATTGTGAACTCCTTGGGTGAATGAACATGGCTGAAGTGTGCAAAATGCTTTTAGTGTGCTGGTCTGCCAAATCATAATAACAGCAGTAGTCAACAGGGTTCTGAAGTTTGAGCACAGGATAATATGTCATGTTGCAGAAAGCAAGATGATAAAAAGAATAATTATTTAAAAAATTAAAGGAAGAAGGCATGCAGCACTGAGCAATTTAGGAAATTCAGAACATCCAACAGCCACTGGCACAGAGAGATGGCAAGGAGAGAAGATTGGTCTTGAGACAGAAGAGAAACTTCACAGTTGAAGTGCCTGATGATTCAGGCAGAAAAGTATCTGCAGTTCAGGAAACTCCTAAAATGCTGTAATAGCCCCAGACCACGCACAGGAGAAAATTCCACCCTGCCTTATAGACTGAGCACTGCTATATCTATGGAAATTAGTGACGTCTGTGATAGAAAATTGGTTTTAGGAATATATTCCTAGGCGGGAACTGTTGAAGACTTTGCTGATAACTAAAAGGCCTCATCCATCTCTGAGAGAAGTAATTTCTGGTGCTGTTTTTTGAGGAGGAACAAAGTAATGGAAAATGTATTGCATGATGTTTATCTCAATATACAACCTGTGACAGACCTAGCTGGTAACCTAGAAAATGCCTTGAAGAAAAACATGAAGCAAGTGAAAAAACAGTAAATATGTATGAGAGAGAGAGAAAGGGAGAGGAACACTGAAATGTACAGGATGAAGTGCATTTTGTCTCTGCATCTGCAAACATACTGTATAGGAAACAGTAATACCATTAATTTAGTGTTGGGGCATACTCCGAATTTGTGCATCTTTTCAATGATATTAAATTTGTATAACTGGAGTGTAAATTTGTTGTTTATGTTCCCTCTATTCCAATCTAAGCCAAATTTCTTCTGTCCTCCCCCCTGGTTATGCACAGATACACAGCCATCTGCCAGGTGGCTACCTGGTTGAAGAACCACGGGTTTAGAGGTGGTTCTGATTCAAGCCCCATCACTGCAACATGGAGTTTCATGGGCAGTAATGAGTAGCTGATGCTTTGAGCCTTTTTTTGCCTCTCACTCTTTTCTCTGCCCCACTGAGAACCTCTTAAAAACTTAAACAGTAAATGTCCCCTACTTCTTGCTTCCTTTTGTTTTTTCTCTATTTTTTTCCTTTTTCTTTCCCCAGGATAATTGAAATAAGAATAAATTCAAAGAATGTCGTGGGTTTCAAAAATCAGGAAAAAGTTTGGCAATGAAACTCAGCAAATAGTTGAACAATTGGCTTTGGAAGAGGATTTAGACTACAGTGGCAAAAGAAAGAGTGTTGACCTGAAAAATCAAGATGCATTAGGCATTTCAGTGCAGGAGAGAGAAGGTTATGCAACTTGGTCAGGTGGAAAGAGACCTAGTAGTCAAGAGTTTAGTGATAAAAACAAAAAATATAGAGGATTTTACTGACCAAAAAGGAGTTTTGCTGAGAGGAATGTACAGAGAGATTTAAAAAGAAACAACATGGGAGTTAAACCAATAAAAGCAGTATATTCTCAAGGCTCAAATTGAACAGAAATAAGTTTATCAGCAACATAGAAATTAACCATTTCGGACTTATTAATTGGATAGTAATCTGACAAAACGGTGTTCACTAAAAATTGAAAATAATTTTTTAAATACAGTTTATACACTCTACTTGAAAATAACACATTTAATAAAACAACTTCTTGCATATGATATTCTCCTTGCTCTTTTTCCATGCTGCCAACCTTAGTGGGGATCACACACAGACTGCTTGTCAGGCCTGCTAATGATGAAGGTTCTGATTACACAGAACACACATTCCTAAAGAGCAGGGGAGGGGAGCTGTCTAGTGAGGAAAGGGAAGAAGATTTAGTTTGTAGCTCCTTAAATGCACCAAATTAGGAACACACCGCAACATGGATAGAGAACACTCTCTCCAGGGGGATTTATTGCATCAAGACATTTCTGAGTATGAAGGCTAAGACTAAAATAACTGAAAAGCAGAACTTAGTAGTGGTTCAAGCAGAAGAAAAAGGCAGGACCATAGATCCAGGTGTAAATAATCATGAAAATGAGTGTGTATATTTAGTTATTCATATACTTGAGAAACCTTAAAAGACAAAGAAAAGATGTAGATGTCAAGATATCATTAAGGCACATAAACCCAGCCTCAGTACCTGCTATCTAAGTAGTATTAATTAAATGAAAACCACTTTGCAGCTCCTGTCCAGAGCATTGCCATTTCTAATGAGGCTCAACAATTTAGCATTAAGTCAAAGACTCTGGACCTTTCAGGATCCACAAACATGTTTTTTGGTGCTAGGCTGAAGCACTTCAGTCACTTCAGTCAAGTATGCTTCAAAATATGCACACAGGTCTAAAAACAGCTGTACAAAAACCTAATTCCACTCGCCTTACTCCTGCCTTTCACAGGATCATGCCACCTGTGTTAGACTTGGTGAGTTATTCTACCACAATATGCCCATCAGACTTGGACCACAAAGTTTCCAGCTGTGTAAAGGTAGGCATTTTCAGCCAGCTCTCCACATTCACCTTCATCAGCCCCAGCCTCAGAACAGCCAACGTTGATTTCACTGAAAACATCTAGCTATCTCCTCCTTTTCTCCCCTTCTGGCTTCTTTCCAGTCTCAATTTGTAGCAAACACAGGTTCAAGCCTATTGTGCTCAGTGGCATAATTTGAATCTACATATTTTTTTCTTCTTTGTGTTTCAAAAATTAGTCCATACAGGAGCGTCAAATGTCATATATATATAGCTGTTTGTGTCAAAGTATTAATTACAGCAATTTGAAGCATTTACAAGATTTTCCCTGTGCTTTTTCATGGTTAAATATTCACAGATTTCTTCTTATTATCTCAGATCTCCAAGCCCTTAATCATCTTCCTTACCTTTTGCTGAACATGCTCCAATATGCTCCTCTCTCTCTTAGACTGGGGAGTCAAGAGCTGGGCACAGGTCTCCAGGTGTGTCTCAGCAGTGCTAAGAGGAGAAGTCTCTTCTCCTCCACTCTCTCAATCTGTGGACAGTATTCTCCCTAATGAAACCAAGGGTGCTGCTCACCTTTATCTGTGAGGGCATTTTACTGGTTGATGTTCAGCTTGGCCACAAGGATCCTCAGGTCCTTGTAAGGCTGCTTTCCAGTCAGCTGTCCCTCAGCCTGCACTAATGTAAAGGGGTTTTCTGCATCAGGTGCAGAATTTAGCAGTTCTCTTCACTGAACTTCATGAGATTCCTGTTTGCTCATTTCTCTAACCATGTTAGTGAATCATCTGAATCATGTTGAGTGAATCAATCTGAATGGCAGCACAACAGTGACATATCAGCCACTCCTCCCAATTTTACATTACAGAAAACTTGGTGAGTGTGGGCTTTCTCATGTCATCCAGCTCATTAATAAAGATGTTAAACAGTAGAGGGCCCAGTATTGACACCGTGGGTACAGACTTACAAACTGTGGGCTATTACTGTGTATTGGTCTGACTGAGGCAAAGTTCACAGCCCCCACAGTGCTGTGCTTTGCATTGGTACCTGCATGGGTGTTGATAACAGACAGTGTTTTGGCTACTGCCCAGCAGTGCTGTCCCTCTGACATTCCTTCCCCCACCAAAGGGGATGGGAGTGGGAAAGATCCTGGGAGAAGCCAGCTGACCCAAATTAGCCAAAGGGATGTTCCATAGCGTCTGATGTCAGCTCAGATATAAAAGATAAGGGACAGAGGAGGAAGGAGGGGCGTTTGTGACTCTTCAATGTTTGTGTCCAAACATTGCTGCTGATGGGAAATAGACATTGATCTTTTTTTTCTCTTTAGCTCATGCGGGTGCAGATTCTTATTTATTTCTTTTCTTTCCCTGTAATAAAACCGTTTTATGTCACCTGCTGGTTGTTCTCCATCTTATTCTCTCTCCTGTCTCATTGGGAAAGGGAATGATAGAGGGACTTAGTGGGCATCTAGCACTCAGCCAAGGTGCATACTGGTTGCTAGTCAGTTCAAGAAGCTGAACTTCATGCTACTGTCACAGTCAGTTCAATCCAGTTTTCAGTCACTCTCCCTGTCTGGCCACATATCCAATTGTTTCTCTATGAGGCTCTTATGGGATATGGCAATGAAATTCTTCTAAAATTGAGATAAATAACATCAAGTACTCATCCATCTTTCACCACACCAGTCATCTCATCATAGAGAACAATCCTATTCATTAAACATAATTTCCTCTTCATAAATCCACGCTGACTCCTCCCAGTCACCTCCTTATCCTTCACATGTTTGGAAATCTTTTCCAGGACTATTTTCTCCATAGAAAGATTAGAAGAGATTAGGATTAGCATGACAAACTATAACTTGAGAGCTATAGCTTTCCAGAACCTTGATTTTGACCTTCTTGTAAATAGAAGGGACATTTGTTTTCTTCTCATCCTCAGGAGCCTCTCCAAAACTCCATGAACCCGATAAAGTTAACCAAGAGTGCCTTTGCAATAACATCAGCCCCCAGCTTGGCCTGATGCATCCTAATGTCAGTTATTCCTTGCTTTGTAAGTGGGAGGTGAAGCAGAACATCTGCTGTCATCAGCTCCTTGTGCTGGTAGCAGTGTACTCCAGAAATTTCACTGTCCTGCTCTGGTGTCCCTCCAAAGATATCCGGGTTGTAAGAGACTCTCCTAAAACCAGAGACAGTGAATAAAAGGCTTCTTGCAGTTAACTTGACCTCATCTACTTCATTTTCTTTAACAGGCAATCTGTAAGAGACATTGCAACACCATCCATGTTGGTCTGCTGGATAATCCTGATCCATAAACTCTCAACTGATTCATCATATGTTCCCAGGCAGAGCTCCAACCATTCCAGATGCATTTGCATATAAAATTAAAACACTCATTAATTGCTTAATTTCAAATCCATCTGATCAAATCTGCTCTGCATTTCTTCTCTTTTTTTTTCTTTTCTCCTCTGCTCTATAGATACTTTGATAGAAATCATATCAAAGTGAATATACATTCTTGTTCAATGGAAAACCATGTTTTAATTGTCTCTATATCTGTCCTTCTTATGCTCTATATTGAACGTACAGAAGAGAGGTGGAGTGAGAGTTATGTGGTTTCTCTCATGGCAAAAATAAATTATGAAGGAATAAATTCACACTGCAAGTTTACCTCCTAGAGTGTCTGACCGTTTATAGTATTGTAGAATAGACAGATAACTCACAAAAATTTACTCCATTTAAGCTGTATGAACACCTACAGATATGAAAATTTCCTACTGTGCTTTTTAAAACCTACTAAACTTTTTCTCTTTCACAAAGTTTAAGAGGAAAATGTAAATTCTTGTTGAAATTTAACAGATTAAAGCTCCAGATAGATCTGCATTATACTAAGCATGAAAGTCATCTTTATTAATGGTTTGCTGTATCTTAGCTAGCATTACAAATCCTGAGTGAGTTACAAGGACATTAATGTGCAGGATGGATGTGTAGAGAATAGGCTGCTACTCAAGAAACATTGCAGAATTTCCATGGGCCATGGAGCAGAAATCTAATGATCTTCCTTTCATCAGGCACACTTTGCAAATGAATTAGGCACAGAAATACATGCAATATTTCAGAATAATTTACCTCCATTGCAGGATCCTTAATACACTGACAGCATTGCTGTATCTCATAATGGATTTAGAAGTACCCTTTTCCTTTTTAAAGTTTTAAAGTCTTATGCCTTTTCTTTAAAATGTGATGCGTTAGTTATTGGGTAAATCCATTATGGTCTCACAGCACAATTGCTAGCATCACAAAGGATATGCACAGTGGCACAACTCAAGCCACAGAAAAATGCTTATATAAAGATTGCTTAACCTAAATTATTTCAGTGTTCATATTTCTTTATCTGCTTTACACTTGGGACATTATAGCTTTTGTTTTCAACCGCATCTTGAATTAGAATTAGATTTGAGGAACAGAGGCAAAGATACTTCATATTTAAATTAAACCGTTGAACAGCAATTGTTGAAACAGGGCTACATAAATCAGCCACATAAAGAAAAAATATAAAACGGGAAACAGAAATGACTGCAAAAATCAAGATACAAGACAAAAGATGACTTCAAGGGACCCTGGAAAATTAAATAAAAGATAATGTAAGCCTTAAAAGATATTCACAAGGAACTTAGCATCACATCGTGCATGATATAGGAATTGTCAGTAGGTGCCACTTCACACAGAGTGTGAAAAACAGTTGTCAGATGTCCCAGGTAAATAAACATTCAGCCACAGAGCTTGGATGAAAGCCAAAAAAGAACATGAAACTCAGACCAGAAGTTCAAAAAATGAGTCTCTGATTTGGGCTCCCTCTGTTTACAGACATTCAAATCTAATTATATGTTAACTTAATTTGGATATGCAAAATCAAAAATCAATTTTTAACAGACTAGTCCAGGCATTTACACATCATTTGACACACTCAACATCAGCATTTCCTAGAACTCTGGAATGTGGATTTCACATGGCAAAATAAGATTTTATTTAATAAATAAAATCGGGTCTTCAGTGTCAACTCCCATGTTACATATTATCACTAGGGAGTTCCAGGCAGCATGCACAGTTCCAACCCTAAGTTTTTTGATCTTCAGATTTCTGCAGGAATTCTTCCACTTCACTTATATGATCATGAGGAGGACTATCTCTTATACAATGCAGGGATTTTATTTTTTTCTCAGACTTCTTGGATAGAAAGTCTAGAAATGCCACATCAGAGAAAAAGCAATACCTAATCTATTAAAACTTCACTCAAGCTACCATATTTGTTTATTTTTGGAGTTAGGGTTATAAAATCCCCTCTTTCTTTCATGAGCTACTTTCTGTATTAGGTTATCCCCTCTCACATAGGCATTCTGCCTTTCACCTTGTTTTCCTTGAGTGACTTATATGAAACTTTTCCCTCAAACGTAAACTTGATCCCTTGAAAAGTGAAATACCAGATACTTTACACTCAAACAAAAATTGTGTTTGGAGACAGCAGGGCAACAAACCTTGCTAACAGGAAGCGAAAGGGTCCTCAGCTATTTCTATTTTTTAATAAAGCCCACTTTGTTTTGCTGCCTTCTACATTCTGGCTCTAATTACTCTGCAGAGCTCTTTTTCAATCTGTCTCATAACATAGTCATACTATGCTAACATGCTCTTTAAATTTGCCCCAAAGCAAGAGTCACCTTCTTAAAAGAATCCAAGAGAAAAGTGGCCATGAAAAATCAATGGGGTTTGGGGTTTTTTCTATCACAGAAATAATGCTGAGACTTTTTTTTCGTTGTATGCTATCCAGTTTTTTGCAGTATTGAGATCAATTGTACCATTTCTCAGGTGTAGTTTTTTACTGTCAGTTGGACAGATCTCTCCATTCCCTGAGGCTCATGTACTTCAGTACCTCAAAATTCGCATGTGCAGCCTGAAGTACTGCACCTATGGCACACCAAAACTCTATTATGTTTAGAAAAGTTTATTGACACTGGTAAAAACTCTGGTATTCCGTTTATGTACAGCTGATTTAGCTTTCATACTGCAAATAAAATGCACTTAAAATACAATCAGGTTATCCCAAAACAAGCAGTCATCTAGAGCATCTAAAGCTTATCTCCCTTATTGAAAGAAATAGTTTGAATCTGCTGCCCATGCACTTTACCTTTGCAGATCTGTTTGAGAGTTGGAAGAAAATATTTCCAGCAATACTAAGCTCAAAGTGCTCTAGGAAGAGAGAGAACATCCCTCATCAAATCTGAGAAAAAAGGGAAACAGGAATGTTTCTGCAGTCCTGAAATCTTAACTTGATGACAATTAAATTAACCACAGCGATGCCAGTGACCGTATCTAGAACAACTGACACTGTTCTGCTAAGTCCAATATTTGATTCACTGGCACTTTTCCAAAGTCAAAATAAGGCAAAATAATTCCCCCAGTTAAAATCAATAGACACTTCAAAACTAATGACCACAAAGTTCTGAAATAAAAATAATGCTATTGTGTCCTCAGTGATAATACTTTTTTCTGAGAAAGTGATTGGATCTGTCATTGTGACAGATTTGTTTTCTCAGAGAACACAATTGAGCAAAAGCTTTCATTTCCTTGATCCCTAAATCAGATCTTTCCTTGCATCACATTGTAAGCATTACAAATAAATCAGCTTTTCAAAAAATATAGCTACAACATTAATGAAGATAATTTCACTGAGTTGATAGCTCAGCAATCTTAGAAGACTAATTTGTGTGTGTGTCTCCTACTACATCAGACTATGTAAGGAAGACGGCATTTCTGAAATGCCAAAAGCTAGGATTAGAATTGCTTTAATATTCAGATAAAAATTAACAATTTTTATGGTTTTGATCACACTCAAGGTATTTATCATTTATGTAGGAAATTAATGGGCTATATTGTAAAGATAAGTTACATTTTTTTAATATCGAAAATTATATCCAGAGTGTTTTCTGCTATGTTCCCCTCCGTGTGGCACTGTACTAATCCTCTTTTTAGTATAAGGAAATAATATAAGTCACTGAAGATATTCTGGGTGTATGAACGTATAACACTGAGATCGTTCAATTTTTATTTATTTAGGGCTGCATCAAAAAACTGATTCAAATAAAGAATCTTTGAATTTCCTGAAATGGACTTACAAGCAGAGTCTTATATAAGAGCTGAGTTTACTCAGCACCTCACAGACTAAGTTTCACAAAATAAACAATTGAAATTATAAATGAAAAATCAAAATGTTTTCTTTGGGAATACTTTATGTAACATCTTTGCAAGAATGATGTCCCATAATGTGTGTATGAAATGATTACTGCTCTCTGGAATAAGAAGTTTATTACTTTATTAAATGGCATTTAAGATACTTTTCTCATAGACATTTAGGGATTCTTGTAGGAGTAAATTTTTAGACTTTGTATATTTTCTGCCAGAGAAAAACTATATGAGACAGGAATAGGAACAACAGACATATCCATTGGACTACTCAGAATTGGTCTATTATCCTTCAAATCTATATTTGTATATATCTCCACGTTTTATCAGTTTATATTTTTTTTAAGTTAATTATTTGGGACTATATATAACATATGGTTTTGAAATATTTTCCATTATTTTTAGTTTTGAGTTTTCATTATCTATTCATACAACCAACCTGATGGCGGAACTAGAAAAAGCACAAATTTGCTATGAAAACTATATCAAATATAAATACATAACCATCAGGAAATCAGAGAATTCTGTATTGAATTATAGTTCTTCAGAAACAATCAACACAGCAATGTTTCAATTCCCATGTATAATAAAATAAACATAATGAGACATCAGATATTCATCTTCCCTGGTGATTTCAAAAGATATCTAAAATATTTTACCTTTTTTTTCCTAATCTGTCATTTCAACACAGGTCCTTCAAATTTAGCAGAGTTTTGACTCTAAAATATTTGCCTTGAAAGCAACTTTGTGTCATTTTTCATGCTGTTTGGCTAGTATCTCTATTTTCCAGCTTCCCATACTTTGGCAAAATAACTCATAGAATCATAAAACACATAGAATTGTTCAGATCTGGAAATACCCTAAGATCAATCAAGTCAAACTGTAAACTTATCCCTGCTGAGTATACCACTAAAACGTGTCCCTAAGTGTCACAGCATGCATTTCCCTCTGAAGTGCCTTTCAGCCGTCTAGATCATCAACACTCACACCCAGCTTGGTGTTGCCTGCAATTCATCGCTGTTCTGATGAAATCTTATTAAAATACCAGAAATTCGCTTTACTATGTGAATGTGATAGGTGCGGTTTTGAGTTTTAATACCTCACATACCATTTAGGATTTTTTCAATTGGAAATATTTTTTTTTTTAACTTGTCTATTGAACTGAAGAATTGCTACTCTGGAACATGGCTTACTTCACAGTCACATTCTGCTCACCACCCCTTGTCCTTGCATGCCAAGACCTCAGTTGACAAAGATAAGTGATCAGCCACTCTCATAAATATACAGCCTTCTTCCTGACTCCCACAGTATGGAGGGAGGGAAAGAACAAGTGGAAGGAAGAGAAGAAAGGGAGGAAGCAGGCAACCCAAAGAAGCTAGCAAATGTAAGGGTTAATGCAGAGCAGTGACATTAACCTTCAGTTTTCCCAACTCCTGCATCAAATATGGTGTTATTCAGCCTAAATTTACAATAAAATTTTAAGTACTGTAAAATCTCAAATGTATGAGGTATTCGTGGTCATATTTTCCAAAATAAATCATTGCCCTTTGTATGAGATGAAGACCAGCTCTGTTCCTAGTTACACAGAGGTCGGCAATATTGACCATGAAAGACTAAGTTCAGAAAACTTAACACTCTCATATGAAATTATGTTAACCCTAAAATTATGAGCCTACAAACAACCTTTCCATAAAAGATGAAGGGGTTATTTTGAAGAATTTACAACTGTTTATTTCTGATTTGGTTGCTGAGGAAAGAGCTTGACTTTCTTTGCAAACGTGTTAAATATGTTGATAAATTGTGGATTGTTTGTTTTGACTTGATTTTTATTTTACCAAGGCTGATATGATTTTAGAAATTCTAGCAAATCTCTCAACTTTCAGAAACATCAAGATAATTTAGAGACATAGCTGAAAAAAATCCAAAGGGACTATGGCCTTAGCTATGGTTTCCCACTGACACAATCATGTTTATTCACAATAACCTATATCTTCACTGCACCACAATCTCAATGGCCTCTGTACAAAGGCCCAAGTTTCATTTTTTCATGTAACACAGGGCAGAAAGGCTAAGCTAGATGGTGCATTACCATAGCCCAGTGAATCCTCATGCAGGGAAGGAGCTAAGGGCTCCGGAGGACATTCCCAGGACATTGTACATCCATGTCTTTGCAATATAGTTGTGTTGTCATGGGTATGTTGCTTTCATTTCTGGAGCTTACATGATCACTGCAAACTTGGTGTTCTTCATACTGAATTGTAGCATTAATGGTGCATAGTTTGAACTACTTTGGAAACAAATATGCATATTTCAAAATGTTGAAATAGTAGCCTAACTACGCTACCCATTTAAAAACACATGAAGCAGCTACACTTTAGGTATCTGCATAGTAGATATTCATCCACATTCAGTGTAAAGTCTATTCACATCTAGTTAATTTCATAAATGTGCATACCCTTTAATATTTTCTTTTGAGCTGCTATTGGCAAGGTGATCTTGGTCAGTTATAAAATACAGCAATGTGGCACCTCATCAGTTTACTGAATTTTGCCTGGTCTGAAATCTGGCAACTCCTTTCCTCCATCCCAAGCCATTAAGCTTTCTTTTCCTCTTCTTTTTTTCTATGTCTCACCACAATAATATGTGGGGAAATTGAATGAATGCACAAATGTAGGTAATGAGCTGGGGCTATTGTCTCTTTAATTTAAGCTTTCATATTAAAAATCACTGTAGCAAATTCTATCGGTTTTCACAATGAACCTTCAGAAACTATGATGTCTATTGTGTTGCTTGGTCATTAAGAGACAATTTCAATATTAAACACAGGTGCAATAAACAAGAAAGGAACTAAATGACCTTGATGTAGTTAAAGCAAAACATACAAAGAAATAAAGAAACTAAGGAATATTCAAATGTATTGCCTCATGTACTTTTAAATAGTCTTGAATGTTTATAATAAATAGGTAGTCATACAACTGTTAGAAATGAGAAAAAGAGAATTCAATGTGAATTAAACACAGGAGTTTAGTGGAGGATTTATCAGACACTGTAATCAGGAAAGGAAGCATCTTTTTAGCTTCCAAGTACAAAAGTATTTGCCTAATTATGCAAAGCTGATCCTCCTAAATAGGTGTATTCAGAGTACTTCTGTGGAGGCATTCAAACAATTCAATATAAAACCTGATTTAATTAATTAAATTTGCTTGCACACAAGTTTTTTAATAGAAGTGGATCGATTTACTTCAACATCACTGAAAATAGTAGAACACCTTTATGATGATGATGATGATTATTATTATTATTGTTACTAATTTTATTATTATTTTAAGGGGGAAATATTCTGCCAAAATATGTCCAGTAAAGCAATAATGCCTTTTCACTAAAAAATTAAACATGGAATTTGGAAATGGTTCCAAATAATCTAGAAATAAGAGAGCCATTAAAATTTTAATAAATCCTTTCAATAGACACCTAATAGGCCATATTATTTTTTCTCATGTATGTGGTTGCCCTATCTTTTTATATACATCATTTTTTAAAATAAAATATTGATATTTTATGTCAAATATTATTGAAATGTTGAATAAAATACTAATACCCTGGCTAATTTCTAACTAGTATTGCATCTGTGTTTTGATATCCAATAGCTATTCATTTCATAGCCACATAAATTATCTAAATTCCCTGAGATGACATCTCTGCTCTAGAAATCAAGAATGCCAAGCCTATATTATATCCTTCAAAAGGTGCAGCAACCCATCACTGCAGTAGGCAGCTTGCCATAAATATTAGCAAGAGCTAGAGTGAAATTCCAGTAAATGAAGATTAAAGGAAACCACTTTGAAACTGGCTGAGCTGAGCAAAGTAAGGAATTCATGTACCTCCTAATGTTGTAAATCAACTTACGATGTACAGTCCCTAGCTATTTAATTAACAGCTTCATATTCTGCTTGCAAAAGAAGGGTCACGAGGACAAGATAGAGAATGTGCAATAATTTCACCAGAGTCTGCATTATTTCTAAGGCCAAAATGCTGGTTTTTTAAAATAAATATAACTTCTGAATTATAATCAGAAAGGTTTTTATTTTAGTTTCTTTTTTGTTTACTATTTATTTAATTTCCTTACCTCTTTATGTTCATGCCCACTTCCCATATTCCTTCATAGTCTTAGTCCTGTTGTAGCTGATTAGGTCAGCAATTCTCTGGTTTGGTGCACAAAGTGCAATGAGCATTCAGAATGATAGTTTATAAGCTAAAGGCCATCAGTTCTGAAGTTAAATGAAGTATTTGCAATTGCAACACATAAATGTAGATGTTTATTCATGAGAGCATAATGTACAAACTAGGATATGTTTGCACAGTATCAAATGTGCAATAAATCTTCACAGAAATATTAGAGGTTATTCTGAACCCCAGGAATTGAGCTGTACTTCTTCATTCTCCCAAGGAAAGAATACTCAGAATGAAAGGTTCAGATTGTACATAAAGCAAACCTTTTCTCAGGTGGATGACTTGGAAGAACTTCAACAAGGAATGTTGAGATTACCTAAAAAAAAGACTGACAATAAAAACAGAAATGGAGACTAATAATAGGAAATAGTACAGCGTGATCATTCATAGATGGCGTCTTGGGGAAATAGGGATTTGTAGATCTGATTCCCTCCACCAATCTGAAAGAATTGGCTTTGCACAAGTCTTCTAATAATTAAAATATAAAATGAAGCATATTTTCTTCCACATATTTTCTGGGGGAAAAAAGGTACAGAAAAAAACCAAAAATTAACTTGTCTTATCTGGAAATGAAGTGGTGCTCTCCCTAAGTTTAAAACGAAGGACTACTTTATTGCTGTTACTGTTTCAGTAGGATTTTAATCTGAATCAAGAAACTAGATATTAATTTAAAACAAATAAATAATACTGCATATTTTACAGAAGTTGATTTTCCAGGAAATCCGTTCTTATTATTGCTTTAGGATGCTATGACTGTTGACTGCCACATGTAAATGATTATAAGGGAAACTAAATCTTTGATAATTCTAAATTTTCTTTCATTATACTGAACTTTTACCTTAAAAGGAAGTAGTCTGGACTTTTAATTGTTTCATGAAGATTTTTCTACGTAATTCATGTGGATGCAAAGTTTATAGAAATAGATACATAAATATGGCTTGCTACTAAGAAACGATCAGAAGCACACCATCAAGCACCCATAAACTTATATACTGCCCAAATCAATGCATGTAGCTGAATACAACTGAATTAATCAATTGCTCCTACAAAATAACATTTTTGCTTTAGGCATATTCATGTTTCTTTTTGTTATTATTATTATTATTATTATTATTATTATTATTATTATTATTATTATTATTATTATTATTATTATTATTTCCTATTTTCTCTCAGTATTCTATAAAACATGTATCCTAGAGTACTGTTAGCAAAATTTTAAATTCAAACACATTTTGAGAAATATTCACAGCAATCTATCTTTAGCTAGCAAGTCTGAACCTTCTGTTTGCTGATTTTTTATGGCCCATTCAGTTACCTGACACAAAGAAGAATCAAATGATCCATATAGACCATTGAGCACAATCATGACTGCTTATTTTTAAACAGTGACTTATAGCAAATTTTTTAGGCTCACTCTACAACTTCCGAATTATTTATAGGACTTTTCCTTATGAAATCTTTTATTTTGTCCGTATTTTAAGAATATGTATGTAAAAATCTGTGCATAATTCTATAAGAAAATTATTTAAAACACAAAAGAAATAATTTTCTTTTATTTGAAAGAATAATTTCTGTATCAGATTCGTAGTCTTTAAACCAAATGTAGACATGAATTGGCTTTTTGATTTTTATTGTTGCTACTACTGGCAACTAAGGTGACTTGCTTAAGAACGAACTGAATATCGATAAGGCATTAGCAATGAAACCAAGGAATTTCTGAGTACTCTCAAAAGCTTGTGGGAAATGAGATCCAAGTGTCCTAAAATCTTCTTCATACTATCTGGATTTGGTGCTTGTTTACACTATGATTGTGACAGTCAGGGTTCACAGAAAAGTTCAGTGTAGCTGGAAATAATCGCCTGAAAAGAAAGCTGACGCAGGAGGAAGATCTAGATACTTGTCTGCTGGCTCACTTTCTAAATCAGTAGCAAATTATCTAATATGATCTGACTTTTTCCCATGGGGAAGAAAAGTTTGTACTTTTTGACCACCCATGATAGATAGGAGGGAATATCAGTGTCCCATTACTTCTGGCCATGTATTGAAAGAAATAGCCATTTCAGCAGGGGAAATGAATAGATCAAGGCCAATCACTTTTTCATGCTCTGATTCATGGAACATGTTGAAAGAATATAGGACTCTTCTTCCCTGTAGAATATGTATGTATGGACATCTCTTCCGACCCTTCAGAAAGTCATTCTCTTAAACAGTATGTTAGTATATGACTAAGACTTAATAAAAACAAATAAAATGCCAGAAAGCCAAAAGAATTCAGTTCACTGGCTTTTTTTCTTTTAAAACTAAGCTGCAGGAATTGAAAGACAAAGAATAAAGAATTATCTGTAGGAACTGTGCCAGAAATCTCGTGTCAGTGTTTATCACCATATTTTATCATGTATTGGTGTATATATTTATATGTATTGGTGCATATATTTTCTAAACTGTCCCTAAGATTTGCACAACTTCTAAAGTAAAAAAGTCTGCAATACATGCAAACAAGTTGCTAAGCCCCTGCTGCCCAATTATGTCCCAGTACAGATATAATAAAGATAAATATGACAACCACTAAGACTATTTCTAAGTGCTACTGCAAAATGGCCCCCATGTTACAACACTAATTAAAGAAACCAGAATTTTAAAGAATCTATCAGAAAGCACAGCAGAGATTTTTCTGATATAGTAAAGATCTTAGATAGTAGTTTCACAATTCTGGGCATTTATATTAAATGTATAAGACCCGCATTCCTGTCATATTATGTCATTCATGTCAATATTATTCAAGATAAAAATTATGAACAATTATGTACCACATTTCTGTGGATTTTTGGGCATGAAGGTGAGTTTACCACAACCTATTATTTTTCTAACAGTCAGATCATCGATATGCTAAAAAAAGATCAGTCTTCCTGCATATTTTTATCTGTGCTGTTTTGTACCTGTTTATTTGTCACTTATTTGTCTGTGGGTATATGTTAAAAAAGAAACAAATCAAAAACCACGCAAATAAACAGATCAAAGAAATTACCAGTCTTCAGAATAATATTTCTCTACCGTGAATTAGCCTTGTGGTTTTAACATGGGGTAAGAAAACTATCTTTTCGTTTACTGATATTATTTTCTACTCTTCTAAGTTGAAGTGAACTGCTTTATTCAGTTTGTTGTGTTTGTTGCTTGTGACTACTAAGCCCAGGAACTTATTGATATTGGTGTCCTTATGGTATGTGTTTCCATTTCAATTTCAAACATGATATGGCATCCAACATCCTCGTGACCAATATCACTTTCAGTATGCACTCTATTAAGCATGTTCTTCAGTGATCTTAATTTTGTTATTTCTAATTTGAAACTTTCAAATAGATGACATTCTAGATCTATACACAGCACATAAAACATTATAAATTCACAGGTTTCAGATTTACTGTGTGATGGCTATAGCGCATTAATCCCATCTAGGCATTATAGCAGACTGAGTATTTAACTGGGAAGTTACCCTGCATATTGGAATGCACATGCTGACTTACTTCAAAGAGAGTAATTTCCCTGCAAACATAAGTCATGAGACATTTAAATGGCAGAATTTGTTTTCTGAGTCAGAAATTATTGGGGCACTCTGGACATTTTAAAGCACGGTTTCTGAGTGCAAAGGTAGAGAAACGCGAGTACCACACAGCAATGTTTTATGGTAATTCTACTTTTTGTTGGTTGTGTAACCTTGACCTCACTGATCATAATGCAATAAATTTCCTCAAAAAGGATCATAATGGCTATCCAAGGAAAAAGAAAACCACAGGAGATGAAATGCAGTTCATCAAAATTATCAAGTAAATTCTGTGTGATATGTACTTCTATTTGCACTGCATAAGTATGCATAAGTTGTAAGTATGATTCTTATGTAAAAATTTCAGCAACTGAAATAAATAACTAATATAAGTTTGATTGCTTTTGAACATATTTTTATACTTTTCTTTCAGATAGCCAAGCTGTCTTTCTCCTCCAAGCTTGTCTCTTCAATTTTCTCAGAAAAAAAATGTATTTATCCCAATACCCAGAAATTACTGCAATGAAAAATTTAATTTCTCACTCCATCAAAATTAATTGAAGAAAGTCCCTCCTCACAAAGAAAATATAAATCATATAAAGGAAGATAAAAAAAGAAAATTGGCAAATGCCAAAGGATACTTTTTGTTTCAACATATTTTTTTTTCAGATCTCTTCGTTTTTCATTAAGATCCCTTCATGTTTATATGTCTGTGTGTATGTTTCTTGAGATTAAGTAGACTTTGCTGAACAGACTCCTTCTGTGAACCTTTTCCAACTAAAACCGCTTTATTTACGGAATGCAAGATAACTAGCATACACAGTATTGAATGCTTGAAAAGCTGCTAATTCACATGCAGGTGCTCTAGACTAACAATGTACTTTCACTTCTAACAAGGGCAGGTATTTCAGAATAGTAAATTACAGTCTGTCATAGTTTACACAATTTGATAAAAATTGTGGGATTTTTTCATTACTTATATCATAAGTAATATATCTTGTGAAAGAAAACACAGTATAAAAGACAGAAAAACTATAAAAAGCAATTAGCATAAATTGACTGGTTTCTTCAGGACAAGTGACCCTTGGGAAATGGTAGAGAAGAAAACCGAATTTTCAGACTAACACCTGTTACAGTTTTGTGTAAGAGCACCAAGATTTGGGAGACTGCCTGATGAACCTTCTGAATGAGTTCCCAACACCCCACCCACACTAGTGATAGATCTTCTTTCCACCTTTCTTCAGATTGTTCATCATCTTTTCGCCCATAATTCAATGTTATGTGTTATCTGAAACAAACTGAGTATATTAACATTGCAAAAAATACACCAAGAGTGCAAGGACAAACTGTAGCAGGGATGGGGATGGAAGTGGCTCAGACGAGGCCTCTCATTTAGGTCCTGCTGAAGAATGAATCTATTACAGACCTTCTCAAAACAGTTTCCATATGCAGGCACCTACATGCAGAGGCAGCTGGTCAAAAGTTCTATTATCTTTATCTATTTATCTATTATCTTTAATGGATCAGATGGATTTCTGTGCCTGGTCCTGTGCCAGCCAGGTTGATCTCCCTGATCCTCAGTCCAAGTGTCACGGTAGCTGTAAATAAGACTGAATTCTATTTCCCCTCAAAACTGTGTGGTTGCATCCAAACTGTCTGGTGATGAGCCACACCTGTGACATGCTCTCCTCAAGTTGTGCCTTCTGGTGGTCTGGCACTGGCTGGCACTAGTGGAGACTGGAGTTTGATACCAGTTTAGCAGCTTGTGAGCTGTGGCCCCAACCTGGTCTCTTAAATAATATAGATTCCTCTCTTTGCCAGCTGATTTTTGGAAAAAAAAAAACACTCTACTGAAAAAAAATACATTTCTCTTCTTTGCTTAGTATGTGCCTAGTATGTTTATTCAGGAGCCATCCTCTGAATCCCATCTTTAGCTAAATCAAGTAGGACGGTCAGGCCATTATCTCTTAATGAACACTTAGTTTTTCATTTACAGGCACCACTGGGTGCCTTCCTTCCATTTCCTTAACAGCTCTGTTATTGCATCTAACTAACAAATACATGAAGAACTCATTTCAGCAGTCCAGTGTGTTCATGCCACATCTGTGGCCTTAAATCACATCTGAGTTACCAATCCTTCACCACTTTTGCTGTTTCTAACTGTTTCTAACTGTGAAAGGAAGGCACTTTCATTAAAATTAACACACCATTTATATGAAATGTCCTCCCTTTGCAGCACTCAAGAATGCTCAAATGATTAAAAAAAAATTATTTAGTATTTGAGTATCAGATATGAGGTATTATTAGTCCCATGAAATCTAGAAATAGAAATGGAATCACAACAGGTAGATGAAACTTAAGGTGAAATCTACAGTGTGGTTTCTCCCAAAGATACAATGCATGCAGGACTGACCTGATTATTTTCCCTGCCTTTCATGGCTTTCCCTTTTTGGAGGAAGGAAGGGAAGATTTTGTTAACACAGTTTTTTATTTAGTGAATTATATATTTTCAATTAAGACATTTGTCAAAATAGTTGCCTAAGCAGAAGATTCCAGATCAAGTATTTAGAAAACCTGCGTTATACTATATGCTTCAAATAAGACATGAGTCTCACCAGATAAGTGGAAATAGATTTTTCTCATTGAAAGGCAGAATAGCAGAAGAGCAGGCAATGAACATTATCTGACATTGTGGTTTATCTAGAACCTCTGAAAAAAACCCAGCGAATTTCAAATAAGATGCTAATACTACTGCAGTAAAACTGACAGAACTGTGATATTAGTAACTGCAGTTACTATATAATTTTCACTCCTATAAAAAAATGAAAGAGTTTGAAAGAGACTTGACCTGTTAGTCTTTAAAACAAAGTTCAATCATAAACATGTTAAAAGTGTATAACTTTCAACTTGGGCAAGCAACAGAACTCTGACTACAATTTACAAAACTTATTGATTTTTAAAAATGTCATGATTGGGGTATATTTTGGGAATGGAATGGCCTGTAAAGTGTGAAAGCAGCAATATTGCTTTCTTTATCTTATACACAAAAACCCCATGACAATCATCTGTTAGTTCAGCAGATGCTACCTAAAATGTTATCATTTTCTTGTGATGCAATTTTATCTTTTACTTCAAGGTTTCAGAGAATGGAGCTAATAAATTCTAGAAGCTAGTGTAAGGTTACAGTTCTCTAAATGAAAAATGAAATTGTGTTGAATTATATTATAAAGGCTAAGATTAATCTCAGATTCTTTATATCTAGTATTAACAAATTCACAGTCATTGTTGATTTAGAAAAGATGAGAGCGATTAACAACAGATTTACACTCAGATTTGTTAGCAGAAATATCTTCATCAAATCACAGGATGGCTGAGATTGGAAGAGACCACTGAAGGTTGTCTGGCCCAAATTCCTTGGTCAAGCAGTGCCACGTGTTGTCCAGGAGTGTATTCCAATGGCTTTTAAATGTTTCCAAGGGCAGAGGCCATGCAACTCATCCTGGGCAGTCTGTGCCAGTGTGTGATCCTCCTCACAGTGAAAAAGTGTTTCCTTATGTTCAGAGGGAACCTGCTATCTCTCAGTTTATGCCCATTGACCTATTTTTACATTAGAGGAATTATTTTTGAAGGAATATGATGCATACCAGATAGATCATGCAAAAAAAAAGAAGAAGGAGTTTAACTATATTAGATGACCTATGTTCTTCAGAAAGATTACCAGAGAAAAAGGTCACTGACCTCTACTACCAACATGATAACCTCCACCTTGTTGAAAATACTTTTCTCTTAGTGATAGATTAATATTATTCTGGTTTTGGGTTACCAAAAAGAACACATCAATTTTGTGAAAATATGTGTTAAATAATTCAGTAATAACCTTTCCTCTGACCCTTAAATATAATTATCAATAAACATGGAAATTCTTTTTTGCACAAAGGCAGTTGGGAGTTCTTACTACAAAACATATATCACTGTGATAGCTCCTCTGACAACCACCAAGCTTTGAAAACAATGGGCTTCAAGGTCTGTTGCACATCATACCTTCTAATTACAGAGCAGCCAACATTTCAGGCCTTAATTTCCAAAGGAGGTCAGTATAGTCATCTCTTCTGCTTTATGATTTTTTTCTCAGAGGTCTGTTTTCTAGCAGAGGTCAGCTTCATTTAGAATGTAGGTAAAGAACTGGTTTTATTTCACATACTCTTCCTCCTTTTCTGCCCTAGCATTGGTGGTTGCACCATGCTGTGCTGCCAACTGGGTGCTGGTGAGGCTGTTTCTGCCTGCCATAACAGGATCATCTTCCTACAAATTGCTTCTGTGCATACTTAGAAAAATCAGCAGTGACTTTCATTTATCAATGTGACTGTGAGTGCACAGAAAGTTCTCAATTATATATTTTCCATTTTCCAGGTAAAGTCCTCCAAGATGACAGAAATGGCCTATCACTGGCAAATAGACCAGCTGATTGCTTATTGTTTACCTTTTGCAAATTTTATGCAGCAGAAAATTCAATGACCTCCCAAAATCCCTCAAATCCAATTTTACATAAATCATTTTACATTTTTTTCCTTCCTACTGAGACTGTTTCTCACTTATTCCTGCACTATGACATGAATCTTCCTGGTATCATGTCTCAGCTGTAAAGGTGATCATTTCCTTCCCTGAGAACAATCACTATTAGAGTGGCTTATGAGACTGACCTGCTGCTTTTTATAATCTGTTTTTCTTGGGTTTAGCTTCTCATTGAATAAGCTTTCCATCTTTATCTACCAACATTATCTGGCATCCTATCTCAGCTAGTGACTCTGATAGAGTCAAAATCATTACATATAATATGAAATTTAAAAAGTGAATTTTATAATTTATATTTTCCTGTATACCTTGTGAAATAACAATGATACAATTGTGTCAGGGATATAGTCAAAGCTAGAAAAAACAATTTTAATTCTGTTTGAAATCGTTCTATACAAATAAACCCAAAAATATCCCTCTAAATCACCACATTTAAAATATTAACTATGAAGAAAATAAAATTGAAGAAGCATCATTTAACAGTGGAATGGATATTGCTTCAGGGTAAAAAAATCAAAACAGTCTTACTTAAATTTTTATTTTTTATTAAATTTTTAAAAATCAGATGAAAATTTATGAATACTTTCCCACTGCAATCCATGAGTCTAAATAGTTGTAAGCCTAGTAGCAAGTACAGATCTCAGGGTCTGGAATAAACCTTATCTGTCTTTGTTGCCATGCTACAGAAAAAGGAAGAAAAAGTATAAGCTACAATCACTCTTCACACCATGCATTTTTTACTTCCCAGGGAAAAAAAAAGAGAGATATAATTCACTGAGAGAGGTTTAGTCCAGGACCATTGAGAAAATACATATTCCCTGCAGAAATTCTAAATTTCTGAGTTCATACTACAATGACAACATATTCTGTGTCTTTTCTGACAAGTAACTGACTCCTTTTAGTAACAGTTGGCAGAAGAAAGCTGTTAATACTCACCAGTTCTCAGTTCAACAGGCTAAATCTCAATTCTCAGTTCCCAAACTAAATCCTGTCTATTTTTCATTTCACATGAGAAAGCATTGTACTACTTGGAATGCACTAAATAGCAAAAAACATGAAGCTTTTGTAATAAAGTCTGGTGAACATAAATACATTTTTTTTTCTGTAAAATGATATTATATATAATGTATTACACATTTTATATTTTATTCTATGTAATATGTATAAGAAATATAATATATTTTGTATTTTCTATTGTGTTCTGTGTGTTATGTGTTATTATAGTGTATAAATTATTATATTGACTATATATCTATATGTGTATCAAAAAACGTCCTTCATAGGGCTAAAGGATATAATGCTAGAAATTGCTGGCTAGGAGTTTTAGAACTGCTTGAACAATTTTAGTCAGCTCCAACACCTCAGTTCTGACTTCAAGCTGATGGGAGGCATTGGAGAGGTCTTAAAATTCTTTATGAGATGGAGGGCCACCACCCTGTACAAGAGCTAAGTCTCATTTCTTGCACTTCTAAGCTGAGGAACTGGTCTGAAAATGCTGAAGCTCTGTTGGTTTTTCACCAATCTTTGGGGAAGATCTCAGTCTCTGTTATTTCAAAGAGCAATAAAATAACAGAGATGTCAGTCAGACCAAAGGAAATTATGCCTTTTTCAGGCTTACCTAGAAGCAGAGGCCAGACAAGGTTAAAAAGATAAAAGTGGATATGTTTAGTGAAGGGCCTTCAGGTTAGGGCAGAAGAAGACTCCTGAGGGGCTGCAGCAAAATGGACAATGGTCACGAGTTTTTCAGACAGATTTAAATTTGGTCTATTTACATATCAAGGGTTAATCTTCCAATTATGGCTTCAAGTAATGAAGTCATATTCTCCAGTTTTCTCTCCTCCTCCCGATTTACTTTTGTTTATACTTTTTGGGGCCTGAGGATGTAGGGTGTCCTTGGGTTTCAGGCCTAGAGGGATTGTTTTGTCTGACCAAGATGTGTAGACAGTGGCTAACATTTCACATGGAGTTCTGACTTATGCACTAATGCAGTACAGGATTTGAAAAATATAAAGGCTAAAATCTTAAGGCATCACATCAGGACTGAACACAGAAGAGTACCCCATGCTGCTCTGCACTGAACGTTCTTTGCCCTTTTAGTCTGTGGTACCTAAATCTAAACAGCTGTAATTAACACTATAAAAAGGTACAAGGTGATGAAAGGCAGAGGTGGGCAATCAAAGGTAAAGGGGTATAAAAAAGTTGTTTTGAAACTGCTTAAAATATGTTCTTAGTCACTGGAGCTGCAATACAGCTGCAGCTGTAGCTACATCAAAGGTAACTAGGACCTCACCAAACTTCTTACTATCCATCTCTCTCTGGCTCCCTCCCACTGAATCTCCAAAAACACAAAGAGACAGGAGCTTTAGCACTTAATGTGGTCATGCAACTTGCCAGGTACCCCTCTGGCATTGCAGGATTTATTCCTGCCCTACATATCTGACCTCAACCTGAAAGGCCTCCTTGTTTACCCATCAGACAAGGATATGAAGGATCTTGAAACCTTTGAAAATGCACTTTTCAGATCTTTACTATTGTACTGGGTTAGAGAAGACCCTGGGTATGGAATCTGTGTGTATTTGAGTTTAGTAGAACAAGGGGAATTCACACAGCCAGTCACTGAACATTTAATGAGCCTGCAATAAGTACAAGCTATGTTCTGTTAAAACAGGGAGAGTTAAACCTTGGTATAAACATTTGAAGGAACAATTACAGAACTAAGGCGTGTAAGGAACCATGTACAAAATGCACAGGAGAAAATTATCTTAAGGTAGGTGCCTCTCTGCCATCACTGGACAATGCACTTTTTTTTTTATATCAACCAACTGTATGTAATGCCTTGGATGCCTTAAGGAATCTACATTTGTGCTAGATGCTCATGTTTAGATTATAAACTCCTACCCAAAGTGTCATGAAATTCCTATTCTAGTTGTTAGGTCTGGATTTGTCATCAAATACTTTAGAAGAACTGAGATTCTTGCTCCACCTGGCTCCATTTCTCCCAAGGCACTATTACTGATGTATTTGTTTACTACTACATATACTTAGGGCTTTTATGATTTCTGCTGAAGCTTTAAAGTATGTGTGAAGAACTCTCTTTTTTCTCTACTCAGTCAAGAACACTTTGGTGTTCTTATGCAGTTTTATCTGGTCTCTGGAAAGAAATGCCTTGCAGTAACTTTTCAAGCTGAAAGGACTGGAAAGGTCTGACACCCCTTCTATTTACTTCTAGCCTCAGAAAATCAGTTGAATTGTGAAAAATGAGTAGGATGAATACAGTGAACACTGAAAGAGAGTCAGGTTACTTTTAGAGGAGAGATTTTGTTCCTACATTTTTTCCTCTTGCTTTTGTTCAAAATAAAAGGTAAGTAGTTATGGTATATGGGTGGAGTGGAAAACAGTGACCAGAATTAGAAGATAAATTAATGGAGTATGTATGAAGCAAATATGCAAAACAAAAGAATGAACATAAACATGTGTAAACATTTTATGTGTGATTCTTATATGAAGGAACTCTGTGTATGCAATATTTATTTCATAAGCAAAATACAAAGCATTCTATAAATACTACAGCACATATCTAAATAGAAGGACACCAAACACATTTCTCTGAGAACACACTGACAGATTGTATTTGACATTGCTTAGAATGAGAAAGGCATTTTTCCATTATAAGGGACTTGGGAATGTTGGTCAGTTCCTGTCTGTATCAGTGTGTCAGACAATAGACAGGAAGGTGACAGATAATTTCCTAAAACTAGATTTTACCCTTTTAAAGTCATCAATAATCTCACTCGTCATTGACTGACAGTGAAAAAAGTGGACCTCTAAATCTACAGTCTGATCTGCTTTGCAACATGCAGTATTAGAACAGCTGGGGTAGAGTTGAACACTAAATTATCAGAGAACCAGGGGTTAAAGATGACGACAATAACAGAGACAAAAGGAGCTGCAGCATACCCGGCTGCTGGGACAATAAAATTTAGCCAATAAAACTGTCTTTCTTATCTAAACAAGCAAAATTATCTGTCAGTGTTAATCGTTGTGCTAGGATCTAGATTAATGGAAGCCTATATTGTAGCTTTTGTCATTCATGACTCCATCTTGTTCAAATTTTATGTAAATCCTCACCCCCACATATAGAGGAATGCTGTCAAGGTGTGATTTAATTCTGTAAGAACTCATGCACTTCTCAGGGATGAGGTCACAAATAAGCCTCCCTAAAACTTTTATCTCTACTTCCAATTAAACCACTTTTGGTCTAGGATTTAAATATATTCCTGCCATGTTTGGGGCCCAATTATTGCAGTGTTATGACACTGTGGGTGGAGACAGTTTTACCAGCCTCCTGCAGATGATTCAGAAGTGACACTGACCCATGTGTTTTATTTGTCCTTGATGAGAAAGATACAAGACAAACAAGTACCAATTAATAGCGAGAGATAATTCGGCTTTTAAAATCCTCTTATTTATAACATCTGGAGCTGTAGCATCACATAAAAAGAAACATATTCTAACAGAAGTTATTTTTACCTTTCCTATTGTCCTTTTAAATAATGTTATGGTGGTATCATAACAAAGCTCACACTCACGTTTTTTGACAGCAATAAAATGTAGAATCACTGTTAATTATACTGCAAGTTCCTTTTTTTACAAGGAACCGTCCTGCAAGTGATAGAAAAAACATGTAGGGCAGGTAAGAGACCACATGTAGAACAATTGTGATTGTCCAGGGTTCTTGCCCTGGTCTGGCTTGCCCCCATTGCCTCTGTTGGTTCTTCTGTGTTGTGAGCAGAGGACAAGCTCAGACTGCAGGCTGGTCACAAGCTGCCCTCGTTCATGCAAGGAGAGGCTGCAATATGGAAGGGGAGCTAATGAAAAGATAAAAATACAGTGTCTCTGCCAGAGCAGAGCACAACCAAAACCTCACTGTTCAGGCACAACAACAGTGAGTCTCAGAAGTAACTGATACGCATTTTTTGACACCTGTATTTAGTTTATTTGAAATATTTAATCAGCCTTACCCTCAAAAGTTGCATCAAAACCTTCAGCAGAGCAAACCCTAGGGCATGCCCTTATTTTTCCAGGCGAGAACATACCATAAGAGGAATTTCTGTAGTCTTGTATAGCTTGGCAGGTTTCATACAAGTCTTCTGTGTGGTAATTGTCACAAATATAGGAATACTTTATTTCGTTACACTTTGAACAGGTTGGGAAAGAAAACAAGAATGTGTGCCTTGGCCTAAAAGTTCTATGTGAAGGCGTATTTCTTCATTTTATCTGTCCCAAGAATCTGTTAGCTACAGATATTTGTTATCTGTTATCTAATTTTCTTCAAATAAATAGCTTGCCCTATTGAAATGCTGTTTAAGATGAGTCATTTTGAGGTCTGGGGTAACTGCTTTATATACAATAGTTTATTATTCATATGAGTGACTTGTGTGACAAGCTGCTCAAAGGAATAATTAAATAAACTATCTAAAAATCAAACCATGAATAATTGTTTTCTTTAAATTCCAGTCATTCACTAAAGTGTCATTTGGGAATTAGGAGCTTTTGAATTCTGTCTTAAGTCACAATATCCAAAGACAGTCATGACGAGCTTTGTTCCTGTTAAAGTACCAGATTTGGGACTCCTGGAAATTGAAATATTTTCTTAATAAAAAAAAAAAAAATCCAAGTTATTTTGTCTACCATTTAATTTTCTAAAACCAAAAAATAGAATCTTTGCAGTAAATCCAGAAAAGAGAACAGGATTTTTTTCCTGTCTGTGAAATATGGTGGAAATTGCCTACCCAGCATATATTTCAGAAGAAAGCAATGCTTGTGAGATGAAATAATTTGGAATCAACTATCAAGTTTACCTTGAATTTCCAATTCATTCATTCAAAACTCTGAATTATAAAACTGCAATATAATTTAGACAAGACGAGACCTCTGCGAGTCCCTCATCCAACCCCCCAAATAAGATGAACTTCTGCTGAGGGATGTTGCTCAGAGCCATGTCCAGATGAGGTTTGAAAGTCTCTAGGATGAAAATTTCACCACCTTATGCTCTGTATTTGGGGGGTTTTATAACGAGTATCTAAATGGAGCTTCACTTAGGGCAACTCGTGTCATCTGCCTCTTGATGCTTCACTGATGCACCTCAGAGAGGCAGCTGGGTGCACCTTCCCTAAAACTTCTCTTAGTAGTGGTAAGTTGTGATTCAATATCCTCATGCAGTTTAAATATGATTAATATAGAGATTATTTATTTCTCATTTAAAAAAATTCCTCTTTTATTTTTCTGTTAACGTCTATTAAAGTGAAGACATCATATGAGCGACAGTTTATTAGTCTAAAACACCACTGCCCTCATTCCCCTTCCACTTTTTTTCCTAAATGAAAAGTGAATCAAACTCTTTGCAAGTTTCTGACCTCTCTATGACCCTGTATTTACTTGCCAAACACATGTTAAGGCAGAGAGAAATTGCTTTTATTTCTGATATAAAACTACACACTCTGTGGCCAAGTGCTTTGCTAAGAAACAATACCTTGTCCGTTTTTCACTTTTGTAAAAAGAAAAGAGAATCTATTCATTTTACAGAAATGAAAAGTGGACCAGGCATTATTTAGAACATCTGCTGAAATCTGGCCAGGTGAGCACCTCTAGCAGCTCTGGAGCAAGCATATTGTTGGCTGTATTTTCTCAAATCTTCTGTGTAAAATGAAGAAATTTCTAGATGTACTGATGGTTTTTTACATATCAGTAATAAAGAACAAGAGAACAGAATAGCAATTGATAATGTTATATAGTCACGAACTATTTCAAGGCCACTGAAAAATTCACTGAGTGATTAATCAGCTGAATGGTTCATTTTCCTTGGGGGTCTTACAAACAATTAACATTGATTAATGAACCAATTTATTTCCTTTTGTAAAAATATAAATTGAAATGAGCAAAGCTGTTGTCTGTTTGTCACCAGATTGTCCCAGTGAAACTAATGAAAAATACAAGCTATAAATGGGAGAAAAAATACAAAGATCAGAGTAAGATTCAGACAGGGAAATTTTAGCCGCTCCTTTAATCTAAAATCTATTATTATTTTTAAAAAAATCTTTATATTTCAAGTTTCCAAACATAAGTCAGACACACAGCACCTTGCTGGCAGCAGTGGATCCACAAGTGCCATTAAAATCATAATGCACTCCCTTGCTCTATGACTTGAAGAATTCCTGCTCTTATCTTCACACCCTAGAAAAGTGTGAGACATCCTCAAAAGTGAAAGACAGTAAAGAAACTGTTCTGAAGTCTACTGAGGAGATGGCCACTGGGATGCCTTCTGTTTGATCACATCAAAATTTCCTGAAGAACCCTGGAGCACTGATATTAAATTCCAGACTGTCCTTCAACACACTTGGCTTTCTCACTATTTTTTGTTTACAGAACCATAATGCTTAAAAGGCCAAATCACTGATATTTTTACATAGAGCAGTGGGTAGATCATGATGTAATTAAATTTGAATTAACTCCTTTCTCCCACAATAAGGGACTCAATTCCAGTGCCCAGTGTGAAACAACCTGCAGCCTAGAAATGACACAAAGAACCAGTGAATATATAGGTAGATGCCAGTTGTCTGACCTCTGGACTCTAAAGCCATGATTGCTTCTTAGGGGGATGACAGATTTTGGCTGGAATTCTTGGAGAAAAAGCAGAGAGATCAAATAATTGTTCCACAACTCTCTAACTTGGACCAATGCAAATAATAAATATGCTTTCTATTTGGAGAATATATTTCCTATTCTTTTAAGAGTTTGCCATCTTCCTGTGGCAGAACATTTACTTAAGTTTTACCAAACACTTGCTTTGATTTCTGCAAATATCTATCAGAACCAAGCAAAGATGATGATTATACTAACACTTCTTGCCCTCTGGAAGAAAAAATACGGCAAGATGCTTTACAAACACCTCATCAAATAGTAATTTCACGCTGCTACTACATGGGCAAATACAGGCTAATGAGAAAAATTTGGTGACAGAAAGAATTTAGGAAGAAGAGCTCATTGACTGGTGAAAATTTTAGTGTTCTTCAAACCAAATGTTGCTGCTTGTTACACATAAGAGATTTGGTCTGCCTATCCAGAGCTCAATTCCGAACTCATTAGAGAGCTTAACAAAACTCATCTTCTTTTATGGTGATTGCTTTTGCGGACACTTGGGCCTGACAAAGCCCAAAAGCAGTAATAGGTAAATAAAGAGAACTAGGGAAAGTAAATAGGAAGAGGAGATGAAAAGGTTCTTTATTCTGCTGCATGCAATTAAAGTTGAAATACAAGGGCTTCAGCAGCAGGAGCAAAGCATAACACATCAGGGTTTTCTTTTTCTTTTAACTCTACAGTTTAGGCCTTTGTCTTCCCCCCAGCTCCTCAGCTGCCTGAATCAGTGTTCAGAAGTAGCTGTGCCCCTTTCAGGTTTTAGTTCTTGAGGAAAGGTCAACAAGAGGCAGGAGAAAACATTAAACAACCTTTATTTAGCTTTTCTCATCAAATATAAAGCTAAGAGTCTCCTGGTACCCACAAATTTCTGGAGACTGCAAATGCTGGGCAGAGGAGCAGGAGGTCTTAGAAACAGAGGTAGTTAGAGAAGCTGATAAAGGAAAACAGCTGCACCAAAGAGAACAAGTGAAAGCATCAAGTGCAGTATGTTTATCATAATCTGTTTTCTAAATTCTGGTTTGGTACAATATTTTCCAATTATTTTTCTAGCTTTTTTCTGTTCCTTGTTCAACAAAATAGTCGCAAAAACAAAGGCTGTGGCAATGAAATATAATAAGGGGGTTTTGTTAATGAAAAACAAAACTTTCTGTTTGTACAAGAAAGAGAATTGACTTTGCTTCTCTGCTGTTAACACACTGGGCTCAGTACTGTGGGAAAATTAGTATATCCTTACTGGCTTCATACACAGGTTTTAAACCCCTCATCATCCACCTGGCTCAAATCTGGTACAAGCCTGCTGCCTTTTTGGGATGAGAAACACAATGTCACAAGGAAGGGGATGTGCAGAATGGCACCCCCAGCTGACCCCTCGGTGATCCAGGGGCTTGGGCCCCATCTTAAGCAGGCCCTGCTTACCAAAGGCTGTACAGATGAAGTCCAATAAGTGCACTCTCTTTCTTGAATATTCAAGTGGTTTTTGGGAAGAGTTTTTTCATTGTTAGATATTTCTGTCTGTTCTCACAAGTCATGGCAAAATATTTATTTTCCTTACAACTTCTTTGTCTGGTGGTTAATAATGGGTTTTAGCATCTGTCCATTTTCTCTCTTTGGAAGTTCTAAAGCAAATAACTACATAATTAATATGCTAGCCTGGTAAGTAACTTATTTTTGTCACTCTTTTAAGTCCCACAGTCCTCTTCAGGCTACTTTCCTCCCTCAGTGTTTTTGAATCCATTCCCATTTTCAGAGAATGCTCAAGTACATCCTTCTTTTCATCCCTGCAGTTTGATTTCTTTTTGCTTTGTTTTACAGTCTGAAATTTGTTCTCAACTCTTTTGCTTTTCTTCCATAGCTGAATAATTTCCTGCATGAATCATACAGATTATGAGCTAAACTGAATGCTACGAAATGTAGGAATGCAAGATTCCTCTATAAATAAGGTCTGCTACAGGTCTTTAGTTTTAAACTAGCATGTCTGATTTACAAAAATATTGTATCAAGAGTCTATATAAAAATGATGCCACAGAAAATAGGCATAGGCTTCTTCAAATTTCAAGGAAAGTCCATAATACCTGAATGATTTAGAACAAATTAAGCCTCAGTTTTTCTGACTCTTAAGATCCAAGGATGCATTGTCTGAATCAGTTTGAAAACAGTATATTTAAATGGACTCCAGTCTTTTTGCTGACACTGCACTGCTCTTTGAGGAGATAAACACTGAGTTTTGCATAATGAAAAGTAACCATTCTTAACCTCACCGTTATTCTTTCCATTCTCAGAACTCTCATTTAAAATCTTCATATTCCAGTAGAAATGATGGGAGAGTATTTCATTGTATTTGAAACTGGAAGAGAATATACATTTATAAGGTTGCATTTTTAGATGTTTTATGTTTAAAAAAAGGTATTCTGTCACAAAATTATAATCTTTTATCAAATCTAAATTGAGAATACAGGTAAAAACCACAACATAATTAAATAGATAAGAAAGAGAAGTGAGAATATTTATGGCCACTGATTCTCTTATTCCCTCTTTCTAGTTCTGCACAATAGTTTCTTCCATGGTTCCTAATAATGCCCTGAGCTTATTTTATCCATGAGAGAAAAAACCTACTGATCTCTTGATAGTTGCTCCTGATTTATTTGAGGGAAAATCTAACTCCCAGCTACTCCTATACTTCCAATTCATGATGTTTCATATTTGCTTTCCATCAGATCTAGGTACAATGGTTTCAATTTTTACAATTTCCTCCATGCTTCCTGACATCTAAAATTTGTGGCTGTCCTTAAGAGGACTGGAAGGCATATAAGCCATGTAAGTCCTGTCTTCAGACTTTGTCAGCATGAAGTCTTCCACATAAATGCCCTCGGTATTTCAGACAAAAAGAAAATTAATAACCAAGAGGAGGCTTTTTAACCTGCCCCACTCTACATGGAGCAGTAGAAGACAAGATCTGAGCAACCTGGTCTAATGTAAGGCATCCCTGCCATGACAGGGAGTTTGGAACTAGATGATCTTTAAGGTCACTTCCAACCCAAATCATTCTATGATTCTAAGAGACCAACTTAACTGCAAACAGACCTTGAATATAGAAGAAATGAACTACTGATAATTGCACAAATCTTTTAAAACAATCTTAAATACTGTAGGAAAATGGCAGATAATACTTTATATTATGTTATCTTATGACCCTCATGCTTGAGAGCTCTGGTATTTCCTAACATTCCCCTAACAGATGCTTTGGTGAGCATCACCAGAGCAAAAATTCAGGGGTGAAAAACAGCAGGAGAGCTGGTGTTCAGAAATATATTTAGTGACACAGTGAACTGCTGTCATAAAGAAAATCAAGTGAGTGATCAGAAGAATGTAGGGATTTCCAAGATGTCTGAACATAAAAAAACCTCTGTGAAGCTTCACTGAGCAATCTCTGTTTAAAAAAGTGGGTAACATTGTATCAGATTGTGTTATCTGAAACATCTTTGTAAATTATAAAATATGTGCAAGATAATGGTCATGGGATTTTACACCTCCTGAAAGGAGGTGGGAGAATTCTTATTGTTGCTGGTACCTTTGGTAGCATCTGCAACAACTAAAATTTAAAAGGGTACAAAACAATTATTTTACATCATGGATCTGCCATGGGTATAAAATGAACCACATAGAGAAGATACAAGCAAGTAGATATAAGTGTTTTAAAGATAAAAAGAAATCTGCAAGACTTCATACTAAGAAAAACCAATGGGCATAAGGAACATCTGTAATAGAGCAGCAGGAAATAACTCCATTTGAACAAGAACATTAACAGCATAAAATGAGGCAACAAATCTGACAAATGGATATGTGGGTGCATATCCTCTCCCAGCTGGGAGATAAGAACTCTCAGGTTACAGTTGAGCTGAAAAACACACGGGGGAAGTCTGTATGGATTTGGAGAAGTAAGCAGGGAATGCATCATCTTTGCCTCACAGAAAGATTCAGACTTATTGACCTTTCTCTTTGTCTTGCACTTCCAGGAGGGCCAGAGATGGCATAGCTGGCTACCATCCCTCCGTCCCTCCCCACAGAACTTCCAGCACTGGGAAGAAGAAGGGTTCAGGGCACTGGGAGTGCATGTCAAGAAAGGGCTGTTATTCAGAATTGCACTTGAAAGAAGGGGCATAGAGAGCCACAGAAATAGTGAGAAACTGCCTCACAACTCTCGGTGTTGTCAGCACTGAAAATACACCTTAGGGTCCTTTATTTTTGAATGCTTGCACTGTGAAAGTCTATCTTTCAGAGAATAGGTTCTCAATGGTTTTCAAAATTCAGGTCCTTTGATGTGCATGAAAATGGAGACCAGTATTTTGAGGCATTTAAAGTACCAAGTTACTTCTGAAAAAGGTTATCAAGCCTTGGTCTCTATATATACACACTTAGAAACCTTGGATTTTGGCTACAAAAATGATTACAAAAACCTTAAGCACTTTTAAAGCCTGACTATCAGTGACTGGAAAGTTTATGACCTCTTTTGAGCCTTGTTGGTGGAAATGTAATGAAATACTACCTTGTTGCACAGCTGACATTTGCAGATGTGTGAATCTTGAGGCTTTCCACATCCTTGATTTCTACAAAAAGAAAAGTCTTGCTTAAAATCCTTACAAAAAATTTTATTAACCCTTTTATAGTCTGCAACGTTGGTTCCTGCTGTTGAGTTTTCTTCACTTTCTTTGAGGATGGAGTATCCACTTAGAGCCTTATCCTGGACTCTTTGCCTGCAATCAGATTCACAACACAAAGTTTCCCTTATTGCATTATGCCATGCATGACTCAGGGTATTTGGTGAATTAAAATCACAGTAATAGCAAATTAACATGGAGAAAAGGCGTAGTAGTGATTTTATGCAATGGCAAAAATTAAGAACTCTTTCAGGTATATGAGCATCTCCTTAAAAATTGGGATTGAGGAGAGAAAAAGATAACAAAGGAATGTACTGAAGCAGATTGAATAGCTCAATACTTTGTAGAGTGATGTGGGTTGAAATAGCTCTCCTGCATCACAAGACATTAAACAAAAACCATGCAGGTTCTGAGCAAAATACTCTGGTAAGGACTTTTCTAAAAATGAAGCAAGCCCAGTATGCCTGGGAGAAATGGCATGAGAAACTTCTAAAACACTAGAAAGTCATTATAAAATCCAATTGTTTACTCAATTCCATTCTGCTTTGTTCTGCTGTAAGCCCTGTTGAAAGTTGCCTGTAATGAAACATGAGAGACCTAGATAAACCTGGATATAATTCTCATGGAAGGAGTTAAGGAGAATGCTCACTTCAGTTTAGCAAAGACAAGGCATTCACTCATTCATTGTTATCTCACTCGTTTAACATCTGTAATATTTCCAAATAATGGACATGCATTGTGCTCATGCAATTAAAGCAATGTTATAAAGATGGCCAGAGAGTTTAGTGATCAAGCAATATTATTTTAATTATGTATTCCATTACTGTCCGTTGTTAAACAGGAACTATCATGCAGTCACTGAACAGGAACAGAATATTTCAGGTACAAGGCAATACTTTTTAGAAATGACAGGATGAAACTGCAAGGGTACAGAAATACTGTGAATTCTTTCCCTGAGATACTGACATAATCAAGGGACTAACATTCCCTGAAATTATCTGAAGTGCAGGCAGATACCTGTGAAGCTGCAAAGAGAGGACTGTGTCATTCAAAGATCTGAGATTTTGGAAAATTTGTGTTTAGGAAAGTCACTTTCACATGCCCAGAGAGTGGGTAGGAAAAGACTATGTAGATTACAGTCTGAATATTTTTATAGTTGGTTGTTTTTCCACTCTCTCATTACCATTCCCTTTCAAAGGAAGGTAGAGGAGAAGTTTGAGTGATAGTTCTACATCCTCCCCTTCCAACCAGACCATTTGAAGTCCTGGTGGGTGAGGTATTTGCAGCTTGGAATGAGCCATTTGAGTCATATTTCACTGAATGGAGTTAGGAAATTCACAAGACTTCTAAAGGGCAGCACAGCCTGCGTGGTCTGTATGCAATAGCCAGTTAAGAATCTTACAGACCTAAATGTCAACAGAAGGAGGCAGTAAAGTGAGGTGAAAATCTGAACAGCAACTCTGGAAAAGAGAAAATATTTTAGAAAATATGAGTAAGATGTAGGCAAGAAGTTTATACGTGCTAAATGGTTGCCAAATAAGGTACCAAATAAGAAAATGCCTCAAGGATATAAGATGTAAAGGAACCTGTAAGAAAACAGTCAAATTAGATATTGCCCCATTTGGAAACAGAGCAACAGACAGAGCAAATAAAATGTCATCTGCTATAGGAATAGAAGAGCTTGAAAATAACCATTGCAAGGTACAAGTCATTCACCTCTCCAAAAAAATAAGCCATAAAAAGGAAGAGACTCTCAAGTTGTCAGACCACCACTCTTCTGAACTCTATCCTTCAAAGAGAAGTTTCCTTCTCCAAAGAGTGACATATTCTGCTGCTGTAAAGTCGTTTCACTGGAATAATTTATGGGAGCGAAACAAAGGAGTACTGAAGAGACATCAAGCACAAAAGGAAATACTTGTGCCTAAAAATTCTGTGCCTCTTGGAAAACTTCATCCATTCCATTTTATGAAAAAAGACAATAGTGGATTTATCAAAAATCCAATCCATTTGTCCTTCCAAATTTGGCAGGGGCTTTCACATTGCTTTTCCAGATGAGAATATTCTGAGAAAAGATAGTTCTGAAAAAATAAATCTAAAAAAATATTGTAAGAAAATGTGAATATGCAAAGTAGCCTCATCTGTATGATAGAACACAGACCAGAGAGCTTCTACACCCCTCTAAAAGTTTGGATAATGAAAAAACATCTCAGAGACATGATGGGGAACTTGTTGGTCCAGTCAGTGGGTCAGGCCTCTCACTCTCCTACATTTCTTTGAATTTCTCCCAACAGGCAACATAATGGAAATGTTGAAGTTCTTCTGGCCTTTTCTGCATCCAGTCATTCATATTTATTTTATTATGGGTGAAGGTAGAAATAACAAGTTAAGGGGGAAAGAGAATGGCTCAGTAGTGCAGTCTAAGATCTACATCAATGCCTCTGCTTTTAAATAACTTGGTTCTCATTTTTGAGTAAGAGAGGCATAGTCTGGAATAAAAGTTCCTTTCATGTCTCTTGCTCTGATCCAGTGATTTGCCCTCAGTAGGTGTTTCTAAGTCAGGCAAGTTTCAGCAATCATGCCATACTGATTTTTCACTACAATTAGATTTTTCTGTTTTCTACCAGCTTGACCAGAACATCTGTTATGCACAACTTTTATCCTGCATCTAGGGTTCCCCAGCACAGACGTGCCTGCATTTTCACTGAGGCAAAGAAAATGTCCAAATAGTATTATTGTGTGGTTCCAAGACAAAAATTTCTAATAAAAGCACTTATTGCAAAGTGAGTCACACAAGTAAGGTACTTCCAGGTTTCAGAGGTCTGTGAGGCAGTCCAAGATTTGAATCCAAGTTCTTCACAGTGGTGAATGCAATTTGGTTCCTCATCGTTTATAAGAAGGCCACTTGTAAAATCCAGTTCCATCTTAGATCTTACTTTGTTTGTAGTTTTCAGATCTTTGTTTTTATACTTTTAGATGAATCTATACGTAGATCTTAGCCATTACTAAAAAATAAGCTACCGACTCAATATTGTACAAACCCTTTTGAAATCTTAAATTATCAGAACAAACATAAGCAGTTGTTACTGTCTTTCCAAGAGGAAAAAATCTCTTGGATATTTTGTGATAGATTTACATGATGTTTACTTGTGCTAACATCACCTTCTTTCAAGATTGTTTGCTTGTTATTTTTAAAATGTTTACATATTTTATTAGCTCTCTTTGAAAAATGATCATCATGTCTGGCAGGTAACGCCTACAATAATGTTACAATAGAAGATAACATTTGTAAAACAAAGATTTAAGGCCTTGAGTGCTTTCAAAGATTAATTTGATTACTTTCCTTTAGTTCTTTTTCCCATAGTTTGAGATAACTTCAATCTTTACCTGTAGTCTAGCAAAGCTGTGTGACTTTAACAACTCACTTCTACTAACAAATAATCTGCAACAAGAATTTAAATCTACATGCTTTTTAAAAAAAATTCATTTTTCTATGTAGTTATTCCTGTTGCAAATAGAGGTTCTCCAGAGTTTATTCTGCAAAGCTGTCCAAAAATTTTCCTACAAAAATGACCACATCTTTCAGGTATGCAAAATTCATAAATTTTTGAGGGACTGTCAGAAGTTCAGGCTTTCCTCAAGAAAACTCCTTGCCCTCTTCCTGCCAAAGATCCTTCAATTTTTTATGGCAGAAAGGTGCCAGTAGAGACTTCCCTTCCTGCTCAGAACAGGCAGGAGAAGGTAAAATCGTCAAGATCTTCCTATCTGAGGAATATCCAAAGTATAGATAAAGAGTAGTCCTGGCTCCACAGATTATCAATAGATATGCCCCATCTATGCAAAATGGCCCAGAAAGACACAGTAAGCCCCAGCCACAGCACTCTTAAATGAGTTAAATGCTATGTGGCTCTAAACAGGTACAAGCAAGCCAAAGGCATCACAAAATAAAATCCTGCCCCAGCATGCACATAAAGCTTGTAAAAAGCAAGATCGTTCTTCCGTTTAGAGTAAAAGACTTTTTAAGCTAAACTTGGGAATAAAAAAAAAAGATATTTGGACCTCAGATGTGTAATTTCAATATGATGGAATGTGCAAGATGTGGTTATATGCTTACATGATAAAATTCTGGAAGGCTCTTTGCTTTATGGTAGCATCACCAAGTAACAATGCTAGCTCAGGACAACTGATAAGTTCCTTCCAGGCCTTGTTCTTATATTTCTGAATGTGACCTATTCCTACCAATATTCTGCTACTTCAGGGAAGCCAAAAGTTCTTCAGGATTTAGTTTTCCTTAACTGAACCTCTTATATTGAGAAGAGAACACACTTCAGAATTCTGGGTGACCAACTACTAAGACAGAGCACTGGAGAGCTAGAAATGCTGAAGAATTCCAACCACAAGAGCAAGTCATGAAACGTGTAGTGTGACCACTCATAGTAGTGGGACCAAAGGTTCCCCAAGACAGCTGTTGTTGGACCACATAGTAGGCACAATTTTGGTAAATAACTTCTCACTGTAAAGCATCAAGCCCATTGTTCACTTTCCCAAATGTCTGACGTTCAAAATAGCAAAGATGTAAAACAAATGTATGTAACATAGCTGATGTACTACCCTATCAACACTACCACAGGAAATCTTCTCATCAGTCTGCATTTTGGTAAGATTGCTCTTGACCAGTATCTTCTAACACTCATGTGCTTATGCAGCTGAGTGTTCCCTGAAAGGATACAAAGGACTGGATTAGTTAGAAAGACTCTGAAAATTCATTGCTAGATATGACTTGTTTTATTTTTAACAACCAATTGTTGCTTCCTCCCATTTACAATTTTTAAAAACTACTTGAAGGCATAAGTTCTGAGTTTACATATTTCTCTGCATCTCACAAGCACAAGTAACTCTATGCCCTTTCTTAGAGCAACTCCAGATCATCATATAAATATTAAAATATACCCTGAAGCACATTTTATTTCATTTAATTTTCCTAGGAAAATTATGAAAGCTGTGGTCAGATGTTTGCTGTATGATATTTCTGCTAAGGATTAACATGTGGTCACTGTGATGCTAATGAGCAATCTAAAAACATGGATTACAGTAGAGTATACACACTGTTAGTGCAGTGAATTAAACAGATAATAGAAAGCTATGTTATCAGATCCCCATTTTTATAGTTGAACTTCACACTAATACTGCAGTAGGTATTGCTGCTGCTAATTCAGAAGCTTTTTGATGCTTCCTCCTGTATATTTTTGCTCAGCTAAACAATTATCCAACTGAAAAATACAGCTTTCTTTGTTTAAAAACATTGAAAAAATGTTTCTCTGAATTTCTTTTCTCTTCCAGGAAGCTGATATTGACACATTTTGTTGTTAGTGCAGTGAAACCTTACTAAGTATTGACACTGGTTTACTAGTCTTCATTCAGATGAGTAACAATTAACATTTACGCTGCTTCACTATCATCTCCTGTAAGTACATATTTTCACATTAAAACTTGAGGTTTTTTCATAGAAAAAAAATTTGACAAAAGGAGTAACAAAAGAAACAACTATTTTTAGGTGAGACTTGAGCACAACAAATGTAGTCCCAGCCATGCTGCTGTAAGAAGAGCAGGAGGAAAAGGCTGAGGGACTAAGCAATTGGTTTGGATCAGGAGTTCCCAGAAAGCTGAAGTTTCAAAATCACAGCTAAGTGGGCCTTTTCCCCTCTCAAATTTTAGGAATCAAAATGTTCAGAGTTTGCTGAAACCTTCTAAGCTGACTGAGGGCCCTCTGTAGGTGAAAAACTTCTCCTCCAAATGCCACTCTGCTCTTAGGAATAACAGGATGAGTGATGGGGCTGGCTTTTATCTCATCTTGGCTGTAAACCAGTGGTAACCCCTGGATTTCAGTTCCAAATGACTTTTCACTCACAGTCCTGTACCCTCAAGAAGTCTTGGTTATGGCACTGAAAGCATGCTTACTCTGTATTTTTCCAGTGCTTTCTCTTTTCTTCACTTACAAGAGATGACAGGAACAAAAATTGCAGAAAAACACATTTCTGCTTCCTGACACATAGCAGAAGTGATTCCAGGTAAGGAACTACACACTGAGTGATGCAGATGGGGATTTGCCAATAGAAGGTGAAAAGTTCTGGGGGGCACTGATTTTGAGGGACAGATTCAGATGGGGCAAGGACTGAGAGTTGAGTAAGTTATCCTCATTCTAGGAGATCAACCATTTACCAGAGTGTACTTGCTCCTTAGAGGAGATGACAGGTTTGAAAGGATCAGCAATATATCTGTTAAGTTATGAGACAAGATTAGAAGATCTATAATGCAGAAAAATCAAAACTTCTGTGGTTTATACTGACAGTATCTTGACTAAATTTCTTTTTAAGATTTGGGGAAAAAAAAAACAAAAAAAACAAAAAAAACCCCAGGTCTTCCCAGAAATACAATATAAGGCATTGGATTTTTTCCTCTTAAAGGGAAAAGTAAGATTTGAATGTTTATGTTTGTCATGCTCTAGATGACTATATAGCAGCATAAAAATTATTTGTTAAACAACAAAATACCTCCTCCATAGATCAGGATATAGAATAGAGGGAATGGAATTCCTGCCTCCCACAGTTCTTAATTCCATAAAATTGACAAGATAAATCTCACAAGGTATTTTTTATTTTATTTTCTTCATCTTCTTAAGAGGAATTGGCTAAGAAGGAGAGGAAATTTGGACATTCATTTCATCAGTGATTCAGAGAATCAGTAATGAAAGTAAATGTCTGATGCCAATAGAAAAAGTTGAAGCAAATACAGAATCACATATATTAAATGCATGCATGTGGTTTCACAAAGACTTTTCTCTGATAAACTTGCATTTTCCCAATTAAGAACAAAATTTAATTTCGTGCACAAAGTCTGTGTATGCGTCTTTTTTCTCTTCTGGCTTTGACATCATTCTGCAGCTCTAGTTATTACTGTGTAATTGTCTTGAAATGTAGTTATTGTTAGGAATCGTTGCAGATGTTCCCTGTGTAATTCAAACTAAATGAATATAGAATTAAATTACCAGTGCAAAGCTTTAGCAGGGCAAGTTGCAGCAAAAATGGTAAATTATTCACTCTCTTTAGAGGAAACTATCCAAAAGTGTAATGGGAAGTTAAGCAAGCAGTATTTCTTGCTCGGGAATCCAGAAAGATTCAAAACAGGATGTCAGAGTTAGTGGTGAATAGCTTAATATATTGTCCCTATTCGAGACATTTAATATTGAAGTACCATTGCTCTGTGAGTCTGATTAGGCAGAAGTCAATAAAAATGCACCAGCAGCTGTCTTCAGTTTTACTGGGACCTGGATTACTACCATGGACCAGAGGTTGTGGTTATTTTATATTATATTCCATGACACCTAGGACTTTCAGTTCTCTTTGGGAAAGCTCAAAATATGCTAAAGACTCCAATGACTGTGAGTACTTCCCCAGCCATCAGACCACAAAGTGGTAACAAGTACCAAACACCTCATTTTGAAGAAAGGCTGTGAGTCCCCAGACCCATAAATCAGACCAGACACACTCTCTACAATGGAAGAGGTGCATATTAATTAGCAAATTATATTCAATGAGGTGGGAAAAATCAGCATTTCAAGGTGCATTTCTGAGCTGGTGTCGCCTTAGCTCCCAGTCATGAATGATACTTCCATTCTGTAACTATTCAAAGGTCAACACAGATATTAAAAAAGCATTTTATGGCCTTAAAGGAAGTATAGACCTAAAACTGAGGGTTCAGTAGAAAAAGTTGATCTGCCAAGAGCTTTCAGACAACTGTATGAGGATTACAGTACTTAGAGACAATCAGTGATGATTCCACAGCTGTGTGGAATAAGTAGACCATGAATGGCCTAGCATCACTATGTTTCTCTTTACAAAACAGACAGGGGCCATTCAATTCTTAATTTTCTGAAAATGAAGTGTCATTAACATTTTGGACAACTCTGGACACTGACTGGGGCCAAATAGCCTGTGTGTGGGATGTTCAATGAATACACCAGATGAAAAATGTGAAGTTGCATGTATCTGAATGAACTTTGTGTTGTTTCAAACAAGTTGAATTTTTTTTCTTGTTTTGTTTTTCCCATGGCTCTTCTTTGTTTTGAACATTTAAACCATGTGAGAATCTACACTGTGAATAGGTATTTATTTTATGAACACAGCTAATCCATAAAATCTGGATTAATTCCAATATATTATTTTTATTCCCCTAGAAGTCAGTGATGGCTGTAACAGCTTTCCAGACTTCCCCTGAAGTCTGTGAAAAAAATTTCAGCAGCTTAAAACTATGGAGGTTTTCCTTCTTAGTGAGAGTGGATGCTACTGGGGTTTTTCTTTGTTGTTTTTCTTTTTAATATGCATCATTATGCAAAATCTAGATTCTACATTAATTAATAACTCTTTTTAGTAAAAACATTAGGAGTTTTGTGTCTGAACTTGGATTTATGGCGAAAGCAGAAACAAAAGTGCTTTTATTTCCAAAACAAGTTCAACAGACATTATAGGAGATACCTTACAAGCACATTCATTGAATTATCGACTTGCATAGGCTGACTATTTGTATAAAAGAGAAGCAAAATAGCCACAGAGTTTGGCTTGAGTTAGATCATTAATCCCACCATTAATCCTTTGGATCAGTCAGTCTATAGGGACAGAATGCATATGTTCAGAGCATGAGGCTTGATTTGCCTCTCAAATTCTTCCCCTCAAGCCACAGAGCACCAAATTCCAAAGCTGCCCTTTAGCACCAGACCTGTTCCTTAAGATCTCAGCCTTGTACTTCCTTGCCTTTTAAGCTGTGCAGAAAAACGTCTTCTGAAAACATCAACATGCTATTACTCAAAACCTTAAGGCATATATTAAAGCTAAATGCTGGGTTTATCCAACATCAATTTATTTAACTAAACGTATAAGTTATAAATAAAAATGTAACAATAGGACAATACCTATTACAGATCATAAGAGGTGAAAGTAACTTTCTTTTTGCTGAATTTTACTTATACCATTTTAATTAAATCAGCTATTATCAAAAAATACTTTTAAAGTAGCATATGTAGAAGATAATAAATGTTATTCCAGTCCATGATCCCATAAAACATTCTGCATAGATGCACTAACCTTCCTGCCCAGCATAGGATGAGTGGGAAGTGCAGAAGAAGCTTTGATGTCTCTAGCCTTCAAATATATCTTCTCTGGTGATTTTGTTGGCTTGGTTTCGGTTTGTTTTTTTCCAAAGTGATTTTTCCTTTGCCTAATTCTGATCTTATCTTTTAAACACAGACTCTGAAGTTTCAAACATTGGTCTGCTTCTGATAATTTCTTACTACTCTATACCACTTTTCCTGATGACCCCACCAATTAAAAACATTACTTTTGGGAAGTCTTCAGGACATTATTTGAGGTGAGAGAAACTAATGATGAGTAAGACTTCAGTCCAAGGGAATTAAATGCATAACTGCATAGAGAACTTTCAGTTACTAGTGTTTACATTAAGGCATGTAATTTGGTATCTAGCTGAATCAGAGTCCAAATAAATGTAATTTTACCTTATCTTTGTGCAATACATCAGATTAGCATTTCTAGGCTGCCAAGATCATTGTTTGTGTTAAACAAATAACACTAAACCAGACTGCTACATATTTTTACTGTGGTGCTTTGCACTTATAATATCATCTGTCAAAAGATTGCTCTCAAAGCACTTCACAGACATTAACTAATTGGGCCTAATGACACTTCTCTGGAAACAATGAAGCATAATTAATTCCCTTTTGTGAAAAGGGAATTTAAGGCACAGAGAGAGCAAATGGTTTTTTCCAAGGTCATGAAGAATATTGCAGAAGATGTGGGAACAGAACCCAAATCGTCCAACCCTCCAAGACTGTGATCTAGGCACAGGAACAGAGCTATCAGCTGGGAGGAGGACAGCTCTTCCTTTCCTTTTTTTGTTATTACAGAAGTATGGGAAATTAATTGCTTTCATTAATTCCACACTAATGGCCTGCAAAGTAACAGTCCATTAGGAAGCAAGCTGTTTGCCTCTCCAAGCTGTGCATGTAAACAGCAGTGAAGAAACTGTGTATTTGCAAGTTATCACTCTGCCAGGGGAGGACCATGCATTTCATGTTATTCATTTTTTAAATAATGTCGTTTACTATTTATTGTAGAGCTGTGTTTCTAATCCTGTGCATTTGTATTCCTCTGAGTTAAACCTTACAATGACAAGAAACAGGTCACAGAATTTCAATTTATGTGTAAGAGGTTATTTCAAGGAATTTTGTAGATATGTAAATTCATGTCTTAGCTTTGTTATAAATTTTGAGAATTTTGGTTTTTAGCTTAAGCTTTAAAGTCAGAGTTTTCCCAGCCTTCGATGAACAGCTAGACGAGACAGGTAGTTCCCATCTGCAAATAACAGGTAATGCACCATTGCAAAAAAAAAAATTCATAGGAAGAATGGGAACGAAACTTTCTGCTTTAGAAGTCAGCTTCCCCCCATTCTCTGTTTAAATCTCCAATGGTCTCATCTAATTAAAGTTGTTGCATAGTTACTATATTATAAAGTTACTATAAACAAAATAAGTGTTTGTGGTCAGACTTTCAAAAGTGATTAGGTATCTAACTGCACTGGCAGCTCCTTGGGAAGTCTTGATAAAGGCACGTGAGTCCCACTGGATGGAGAACAGACAGGGAATGGGTAGTTCCATAGAGGCACATCCTCTCATTTCACACTGTCTTCACATACGACTGCTTCAATTGTCTTTTGCCTTGATACTTCAGTAGTCTTTTTTAACTCTTTCTCAGAAACATTGATATAATGAAGCATAAAACAAAAATAAAGGAAGTTACTGAGCATGACCCTCTGCCTGTCTGTATCTGCTTTATTCAAAGGTTAGAAAATGGGAACTTAACCTTTGAAGCTTTGCTGATGAAAATCGACTGACTGTAGGTCTTTTTTACATACTTATTTGTGTGCTTTGAACATTAACTGGCTTGATGGATAGACTTTTCTTGCAGTTCATGCTACAAGGTAACCAATAAAATTACTGGAAGATGTAGCTGGACTTGCTGAGGGAGGATCTACAGAGATCTTTCTGCTAAAACAGACAAACATGCCACTCTCCTGTACAACCTGATAGGAATTTGCACCTCCTTTTGCATTGATAAACCACTGATTAAAATTTATAGCAGTGGACAAAGAAAGCAACAACTGGGATGAACACAAACTAACACAAAGAATTAAATCCAGACTCTGCAAAAAATATTTTTGTTCGTTTTAAGCCATCCTTTTTCTTGTTGTTGATGGATTTAGAAGCTGAACCAGGCAACAAAGAGTATATGAATCAAAAGACAGTTTATAAAAGGTTTCACATCTGGACAAAATTTTTCTTTTCTATATTAAAAGAATTTGTTTTATAATTTGCGTCTCTCAAACTGTTCATTGAGAAATTATCTTTAACCTAACTGTAGTTCTTTTAAAGACTACAAAGAAATATTTCATTGTAAATGGATACTATTGACATTCCCCTGCACTGACTTCTCTTTTGACAATTATTTTCCACTGATGCTGTAGCTATTAGCAGTGTGGTAATGCTTGGAACTCGAGATCAAGGTATGTTACATTTGCTGCTGTTGCTGTAATGCTTTGCTGTCCTCAGTTTGAACCTAGGTGAGCAAAAATGGCTATTTCAGAAAACTAGAGATGCAATCTGCAGGATTCCAGATATCTAGCAAGGCTATCATAGCCTAATATTTTAGTAGCTAATTCCAAGGGCATCCAGTAACAGGCAGGACTCAGAAAAACTCCCAGCTGGCAGTGCTTCTAAAAGAAACCAGACATTGTCTTAACTGGGTTCCATTTACAGATGTAATTGTGTGCTGATGGCAATGTGGCCTCTTAAAACACATTTAAATAATGGGCATTCAGCACGTACCTTAATGTTAGAACATTAGCTCCTTTCTCTCTTCCTGCACCACAGCCACCAACTCCTGATCCAGATAACAATGTGTTTGCCTGTCTTTTCACATAGACCACGTCTCACAAACATGGATGGTTACTTTGTCTAGTTGTATAATGTTCTCGATTTCTCACAAGGTCCACTACATCCCATACTCACTTTATTTCCTCAGCTTGGACCTTCACCCCACAACTGGTCATCTTCGCCCCACAGTAAGCTTAAATATATGAGAAAGCACTGCTGCACATGCTCCCTCCTCTTCTCCTTTCTTCCCAGACTCTCTACATGATCAAAATCCTCCTAGCAGAGACCAGCAGTCCTACTATTCTGGTCACTGATGAGCCTATAACCTTTTTCAGGACAAGCAATGATGCTCCAGTGGTACATATAAATCAGCTCCTTCACCATTCCCGCCTTGTACAAAGCAGGACAGTTTGGCTATTGGGAACCTACAAAGAGGGGGTGAGGGGATGTATTTTGCTGATCGTTCAGAAGACCTAGGAGGCACTCGAAGGGCCTGAGGGAAAAATTCCCTTTTGCCATTCTCTGAGAGTAGGCATCCCTCTGCTACACACAGAGCTTCACACGTGAGAAAAAAACCCTTGCTCACAGAATAGGAAACCACAGCCTCTGGTCCAGCAGCTGTATCCATCTGCCAGATTTCTGCCCCCAGACATTTCAGTGCAAGACTAAAATCCTTCATCCTTGGAAAATAATTTTTTTCTTTTTTTTTCTCCATTATACTTATATTAGTCCACAACATATTCCAGACAGTCTGCACAGTTTGTATAAAATCCATAGAGACCAATGAGTTAAATATCAGCTCAGAAATGTGCAACCTGAAAGCAGAGACTTAAAATGGAGACAGTTTGTCAGCAGTCTCTCTGCTTCCTCTCACTAATAATATTGTGTTATAGTACTCATTGCACAAACTCTTGTAATGACATTACTGGAATTGTCGTAGAGGCATAATATATCCGAACATATATTTGTTATAATGCTAAAATTTTTGATATCCGTACATTTTTCTGTCAAAGTTTTCATGATACTCTTTTTCTCCTAGCATGTGAGAGAAAAGTAGTAATTTTCTGGTTTATGTTTGTGTTACCATATCTCAGAAATAGATTAAATTTCACTCTAATGCTATAGAATTTGAATTAATGTTTGAGCCCTTAATCTACCTTTCCCATGTGTAAAATAGGAATATTTATCTATGATGCATTTAATAGCCATCTTTCAAAAATACTGCCATAACAATACACAACAATTTGGAAAAAGAAAACATAAGAGGCTCCAAACTGTATTTCGATCAGAGGATTATGCCAAAACACATAATACCATATCACTAACAGAGCTGCACTAAAAAAAATTAGATTAACTGCAAAATCAGATAAAAAATTACTTCACTGGCCCATACTGCTGTGCCTGATTTGGATGGCATTCAAAAATCATGTTTTGTAAATGACTGAATAATATGGAAAACTTCTTTGTCCACACAGAACTTTTAGAAAACCCTAGGCCACACAAAAGTGAATGGATATTAAAGAAAACATGTGAATTGAACACTTTAAATAACTGATAGTTCTGTGTGTTCATAAGTACATTTCATCTGGCTTCATCTTACTCAGTTATTCTGAGCCCATGAAACTCTGGTACCACCAGGCTGCTATTGACCTCCCTTATTTTAGACAAATACCTTGTGTTGGGCTGAGCTGTCTTTGGGACTCATAAAGAGGGAACCTGACAAACCAGTTTGGAGTATCACCCATGCTTAAAGTGAATAAATTGAGATTAACTGTATCTAAAGGACTGTAAATGTAATACAGCTAGGGGGATTTGTCAGTGACATCTAGGGGAACCTGACCATCTCAGTGTGGTATGATCAAAACAGGGAACTTGTGGGAAAGAAGACTGGTCTAAACTTGAGAATAATTTTTCATTGTGAGGTAAAATTTCTCTAGTTCTCAAAGTGACGACTGTAGCCAGGAATGATTTTTAGCTTTCAAACTATATCTGGCAAGATCTTTGCCCACATCTCAGCTAATTTTACAGTGAATGTTTAAAGGCATTTTTTAATTCCATAATGGACCCACCACAAGAGGGTTTTTTTCTATGAAAAGTGCTGAATATAGAGTTTGTGCCACTTTTCCAGAGAAATGAGTGTAGAAAAGTCTACAGGTGTCACGAAGCATCTCAGCTTTATCCAAAGTAGTAACTAGGCAGATTTTTTTCTGAAGTGCTAATAAATTTTGGGGGACCATGGGGCAGCAAAAGCAGTTCTCTTAGTCCCAAAAGGCCTTTCTGTCTGTGAAACAGCCTGCATGAAGTGAAGGGGAATGAGAAAACATACAGATAAAGATAGCTATTTGGCTATGTCTATACTTTTCTTTTTTAGATCTTCCTCCTCTCAGTCAGAAAGCTGTATTATATTTGTACATAACGGGAAAAAAAAGTATTTACATTGCTGCCACATCAGATTGATGGCTGTCTATTTGCCCCTTTTCATGTCATCTGAACATAGGCATGCCTCAGCCTCTTGCTGTCAGTGTAATTCTTTTCAGAACTTATGCTGGGTCCTGGTGATCTTTATGAACCATCCACCCTGCTGTCTAAGATGTTCCCTCAAACAGGCCCATAGGGAGCCCATGCTGATTTGAAAACCTGGAAGTTTCTGTAAAAGAACTCTATGCTTTAATTACATCCATTTTAATTAAATCAATCTGATTCAGTTCCTGAGCCAAGTCCTCATTTTCTCACACAATAAGGGGTGGAGAAAATTTTCAGAATGGAAATCATGAACCTCTCCCTTTCACTGTCAGGGTCTGAGAGATGCCCAGAAGCCTCTCTGACTCACTCTACTATTATAAATCATTGGGCTGTCATGGTATTTTCAGATGCCTGCTGTCAAGAACTGTATCCTGCCTGCAAGCCAGGAGAATAATTCAGGAAATGAATGCTGCATTTGTGGAGAGCAGAAAATGCTGTAGAGTCAAGATTTTAATTTCCAGCAAATCTTTAACATTCGAACACCAGGAACTAGCATGAACATCCAAATTATTCACAAGTATTTTCAGTACAGTTCCACCAAAAACAGTCTTTCCAGTGCTGAACCTATGACAGAGAACATGCCATTCCCTTTGACAGCTTTTAGGAACCAAGGACACTTGCTTCACATTGAGGTGGCCATTAAAGGAATACACTTCAAATAAATGAATGCCATGGAAGTTGGGAGCTTCCTTTAGGGAAACATTATTATAATGACACTGTATGCACCCAAACTTACAAAATACCTGACATAGGCATAGGCAGAAAAGATTTTCTTGAGTAGACCTTTAGTTAGTCAGTGGACTACCTCCCAAATGACACATTTAGGACTCCTGGGCAATCCAGAATACAGAACATGTACCAGTTTTTCTTTATTACCTGGCAGAAATGCATATCAGAACACAAAAATATAATTTCAGTCCCTTAATTTGCTTAATGTAGTAATTTGGAAATGGTTTTATTCATCTGTAATCTTTGTAGAGGAGGTTATGAAGTACAATTTGAAACAATAAATCAATCTAGAATATATAACTATCAAAATTAAATTTTTCGCTGATTATGGAGCAGCAGATTTCAAACTCAGAGATATTTCATAAATTCCTTACAAAGGTGCACAGGATCTGATCCAAGCAAAGTCCTCCTGCAACTTCCTAAGCAAAGACTAAGGAAAGGAAGACATAAGATTATATATTCCATGTGTTTCCATATGTTTTCCCGTAGCAAGGAATCCGGTGCACTTTTAGCCCCAGAAACAAGACATCCAATATGAATTTTCTGTTCCCATAAGAAATGGGAAAAAATGTCCCTTGACTCACAGATTCCATGCAGTGGTCTCCCTTGTCTGGAGCTGGGCAAAAGCAACACCCTCACATCTACTGAAGTTACTGGGAATTTTGAAATTGACATCACTGTTATCTATCTCATGTCAGATTCATTTCATGACCTAAGCCAGGTGACAAAGTCTGAAAGACTTTAAAGTCAAGCATATTCAAATGTGTTTGTACCCTTAGCATACATAGTTGTAAAATCTAGTGTTTATGTAGAGAGATGACTCATCATATACCTAGAGGACTAGTATGTAGGTTCAAATTTTGCATTAAATCTTAAGATGCTTTCAGTGGAACTATTATCATTTTAGTGTTATTAACATCAGTAGGGGATCCTTACGGCTACATAGGGCTTAATTTGCTGCTTCTGACAGAGTAGACACTGTATATATATATATCTATATATCTATATATATATAACTATATATATATATATCTTTTCATCTCAAGAAAAGTCAGTGTTTTCGGGAACTACATTGATGCTTCTGAGCAGGTTTTTGCTTTATTTTGCTTCGCTTCATGTCTTTACCCCCTGCTGCATCCTGTAGTTTGCTTTTCTATACTTTTTCCTGCCTTTTAGTTTAATTAAGTGAAGTGAACAGACAAATTCACTTGTGAATTGCCATTTATTATACCAAGCTCTCCACATCCATGGAAATTGCTTTTTGCATCTTTAATTTGCAGGCAGTATGTAATAGGAGTTTAAGCAGGGTCTGTCCCACAGGAGTATTAGACAGATGAAAAATGAGGTGCAATAATAGAGGAATAAATAGAACAACAACACAGTGAAATAACAACTAGTGAGAGCAGATTATTTGGGAATACTTACATGCCTTGCAGCAAGGGACACTATTCTGATCCTTTCTGAGTTGACAGAAGTGAAGGTAGAAAAAAAAGGTGTTTGTATACATTTGACACTTGAAATTTCAGTGCACTGGGAAAATGTCTAAGATAAATAAAAGTAGCCAAACATGTCCAAGTAGTGATTAGTTGCTTTGACTGTGGTTTTTTTTCAACTGTCAGCATGGTGCTATCAAAATCCAAACCAGTCTTTTATTATCAAATAGGGACTTCATGATTGATAATACATTTTCAATTGACAATACGTTATGAATTAATACATATATTATCAAGAATGGACATCCCTTATAAGATTATTGTAATAGTGGCCAAAGAAAATTATTTTAATCTTTCATATATGGATCTGAAAATGCAAAGAAAAATATAGATAATCTTGTCAGTAGTGTACAAAGGATTCTTAGTAGGACAATGGTTAAAGAAAACAAGATGGAGGCCTGGTCAACTGACACAGGGTCAACAAAGCTGTATATTTGTGGTGATGAGGAGGATCTGAAACAATATCTGCACAAGTAGGCAATCCAGTCTACTAAGATGGAAGCTTAAAAAATCACGAGTGTTGTGTGGGTGTGTCCTTAGGAATTGACAGCACCTGTCTGGGAGCATGCATGGTCCTCTGTCTGCTGCTGAGGTGTGGCACTCCCAGGCAGTGGCTTCAGAACCATGGATGTCTTGAAATGTCCAGTAAGTAATGACAGAGACTTGAGAGTCTCCAAAACAGATCAAAATGTGACTGGCCTAAAAATAAAGGGGCTACATTCATCCAATGAATATTTATTAGCCCCAGACAGCTCCTTTCTCATAAATTGGTTTGGAAATATAAACTGGAAAAAGGACCTTATAAAGCAAAATTAAATGGTCTCATACACACCTCAATTACCCCCCTGATTTTAACTCGGGTCAGGAATTTATCTTGAAGAACTTAACCTCTAAATCTGAAAAGTTCAGCAGTCTGAAGAGAAGAACAAAAGATAGTAAGTGATGACTTTTGGTAAAATGTAAATACATTTGAATTGGAATAGCAGAGGCTCTTTGAAGAAAAGCTAGGGTTAAAAAAAGAAAGGTGAGAAGCTGGTAAAAACAACCTGTGAACTAGATAATCTTCAGCATAGTACATAAAAGTTGGCCCTAAGAGTATGAAAAATTTGAGTTCAGGTTGTACTTTTACAAACTGCAACATCTCAGCTTGAATTGCTGTGATGGGGAGTTCATTTTGATTTGGGGACTTAATTACAGCATTTACACATTTACATTAACTGTTATTCAGTGACAAATAAAATAAGAAAGAAAAGCTATAAAGTAAGAGTTGTTTTAAACAACTTTTTTTGTTGTTTAAAATAGAAGTGATCTTAACTTATTTTGAAACAAAATATATATTTGATAAAAAAGTAGCAAAAATTTACTGTCCATGTTATTACCACATTTGATAGATTCAAGAAAATATGCTAGGATGAGATGAAACAATAATGTTGGTCTTAAAAAGTACTCTGAGAAACAACAATAGGTTGTGGACATGAACAACAATTAATCATCTTAACTTGTGATTGAAGTGTCCTTCCACATGAAACCACATTTCAACTCAAATGGCTTGAAAGGGGATTGCTGGTTCCTCAGTGGAAAGAGAATGATTTTGGAAAAATAAAACTTGCAAAAACCTGAAGGTCAAAAATGTATTTTCATGACTGACACAGTAAAAGCTTTATTTAATTTCTGTTGTGTGACCTGCCCTACTCATGTAGACAATATAATAATATTGTGGAAGAGTCAACGAGAATTAAATGCCATCTAGAGTCTTATAATTTTGATGCCATTTACTGGTATTTCAGTAAACTCTTAAAAAGCACTATGAACCTATTTACTGATGGCTGAAGTCTCTTTCTGAGACCATAATTGTCCTTTCAAAATCCTGGTTATCCTGGTTTCAAGAACCACTGAAAAGCATAGGCAATCTTGCTTTTTCACTTGAATCTTTTAACATTGTCTTCTCACTCTCAGCTATGACAACTTTGAGCTGTTACCTTTTATAAAACAAGAAATTTTAATCATATCTCCTCAGAATTCCTACTGACAATCTCTTCTTCACATTTATCCCCACTTACTATTTCTGTCAGTTCTGCATCTGCTTGGTTTCTGAAGCAATATGCAGTGCATCCATTCATTGAAATCTCAGGAATCACATCACTATTTAGAAACTGATACTTTCAATGCAGAGATCCTTTTGTGAGATATTTATTTCTTCTAAGACTGATTATGGTAATTTTTATTTCCTAAAGCTGTCTGGATGAATTTACAGTCCTGTATGCTTCCATTTTTCTTGTCCTTAAAGCAGCAACACCTTTATAGGGGTTTAATGAAGAGAATGCTCTGGTCATATGTGAACACTTGAACCATACTATCTTTCCAAGGTTTCCACACTTCAAGGTTTCAATCCTTCACTGTTTTCCAGCTCCTGGTGTGGCTCCTTGTCCCCAGATCTCTGCTCTGCCTTACGACACTACATTCCTTCTTTTCACTCAAGTGCAGAAGATGCTTTCTGCTAAGTCACCAGGTTCATAACACCACTCTATTAACATTTCAACCCTCAAGTCTCTTCTGAATATATCAAGCCTTGATGCTGATACTGTTCAGGTCTAGAAAATGCTGGTGGGAGACTGCAGAGCCAGTCTGAAACGTGACTTGATAACTTCTACTAGGTATACATTAGAAAGGAATCTGGTCCAACAGAAGCAATTTTTTTTTTTTGCAAAATGCTGCATTGAAGCTGTTTTATGGAGGTGTTGAGAGGCCTACCTTCAAGGCAATGGGAAGATACATTTTGAAATGGCTGGATCGTTTTCAGCTGGCAATTCTTTTGTTTGCTGATAATCACTCATAGCAAACTCTTTTCCCTGGAAACTCTTCAAAACAGCTCTAAGGAAATCTTCCCGGTTGTCCCTGTTGCCGGGTGTGGTCTATAAGAGACTTCCACCTCTGCAGGTCTCATCATATTTTTCTTGGCTGTTACCACGCATAAAAGTGTCAGCAGAATTTTTTTTTCTTTTAAAGATGCCAAAAAGGACATTAAGCTGATGTGGAAAGAGGTTCTGTGTTACACACAGCAGGTATCTCTGTCCTTGCAGAACAACACACCAAGTGTTCCAGCTTTTCTCTGTGGAGAGGGCTTCAAACTGCTTTCCTATGAACCTACTGCTGCTGGTTGTGTCAGCATTGTTGCTTTACATTCTTAGGTTTTTTACAGCAAATAGCTGTATTTCTGTGAGGCTCTGAGTTGGCTTCATAAATCACAAAGACCAGGAGGATACTTCTTAGCATCCAGAAGCAGGAACACCAGGTCTTGCCATGGAGTCACTGATGTCAAAATGAACTTGCAAAGAGGAGTACACTGTGAAGGTGTCATGTTTGGATGGGCAGATGTGCAGGCTTGCTCTCTTATTTGTGCATGGTGTTCTCGTATGCTTGTCACCCTTCTCTCAGTGTCTAGACTGGTCTAAGAGTAGATAGATCTATTTCATTGTTCCTTAATATGCAAATCAGATTGTGTTTACTTGGGCATTTGCTAACACTGGTTAATTTCTGCTTTAGCTCAACTGAGAATAGTACTTACTAGATTAATTTCTGAATTATAGATATAATAAATGTAATATCTATGTAATTGTCCCAGAAATTAATTTGGCATATTATATTTAAATATTTATGCTAACATAGTCTCCATTCCCCCTCATTTAAATATTTCCTTCTCTTGCTTAGATATACAAGATCTGAGGCTGAAAACAATCTGATTGTCATTGTACTGGAGTACACTATCAATAATACTTAGGCCCCCACAGAGAGGAAATCAGCCAGAGTAGGGTGCTCTTTTTCTAAATTAGATTTCTTGGAATAGGAAAAAGGAAAAATCCATTATTTCAAACATCTGTTTGCACTAGAAAGCCTCCACCAAATTCGCAGGATGTGTGATAATTAAATGGCTTGGAAATAATTTTTTGAGAGCAGAAATTTTATATTTAGTCATGCATAGCAGAACAGAGGAGGTTTTCCCCTCAAAAAGCTTCATTGCTGTGTATATATTATACTCCCAAGAAAAAAAGGATCTGTTATGAATCTAAAGCAGAATTAAAAACTTTAAGCATACAAAGGTTTCATTTCTAAAGATAGAGGAAACCAATCTATAAATTCACAGGTTCTGACACCTGAGGGTTCTTTTTCTCTATACCAATGTTTCAGTCACTCATCAATAAAATCCTTACAGGTCTCCTGAGTAATGGAACCAAGAGGAGTTGGAGTGGCAGAGTTTGCCACTGCTCAGATGTTCCTGAGCACGGGTTTCTTCTACGTGAAAAGCAAGACTGATTTTCCTTACGTATCCTCATTTAACCCTGCCAGAGGTGGCTGCAGAGAAAATAAATCAAAAAGCATTCCTGATATGACTTTAGATTCAGGGATGTGAGTCAAGAGCCAGACATACATGTTTTGCAGGTAAGGCATGAGAACCTGAACGTCTGACACTTATATAAGTGATGGTCTCATAGTCATAATCCCACAGTGTATCCTCAAGGAAGAGGTCTTGCATTTCTGTGAATCCCTATGGAAAGCAATATTTCTTTGAAAGATCTACACCTAAAGCCACAGGTTTAACAAATCAGGATGAGCTAGGTGAAATGACATTTCAAACAATAACTTCTTGAAGTTGCAGATTACAGTGTTTATGGATGAGATTAACTATATATCTGGGCAGAACAACTCTCAGTCTATTTAAAAGAAGAAACAACCCATTAGTGGATAAGTGGGAATATTATATCACAACTGTGCAACAGCATAGTTAGACTAAGCACTGAAATTTCCCTGTGTTCCAAAGAGATATTAATCACCACAGGAAAAAGGAATCTATTTGTCTGTCATCTTTAGAGAAAAGTGCTAAAATGCATTAAAGTTCAATAAACAGCTTCAGATGACATCAACACCGTTTAGCTGAAAACCTTCAGATCTTTCACTCCTGTATAAAAATACATCAGTTTTTGAAATGTACATAATAAAAGAAATGCAGGGACAGGATGGTTGTGAATATAGAAAACCATTTGTACACAATCAAGTTAGGTAATGGTGCAAAAAATTGTTCTATAAATCAATCAGCCCTCTATACTTGTTTCATTAAGGGATAATATAACTCTGATATCATTTCACTAAAGTTGGCTAAGCTTCTCATATTTGATTTGCATCCAATTTTTTTAGCAGAACTCAGCATTTTAGAAACAAAAGAAAGAAAAAAAATCCAGTGCAGATGTACATTTTCCTGATGTTTAATGCAGAACAGCGAGGTTGCAGTACATTAGTCATCATGGCAAATAGCCGATATGGAATATCATCTGAACTTTGAAGAAAAGCTGTATTTGTTCTAAATGCCGATATTGGTGCTTGTAGAACATTTCAATATTCTATAGTGGGTGTGAGAGTTATCATTAAGTGAGGGCTTTACAGCAAAACCTCTCCCTACAGGCAAATTTTGCAGCTCTAAGTGATGGTAACATATAGCCATACAATCAGACCTTAAGTCAATTTTTGCCTCATATTACCATCTTGATTTGTACAATTTTATTCTGAATTGCTTTGTACAGAATGAGAAAAACAGTCATTGATATTTCCTGGAAACACTTCATTCCTGGTTCACCTCCTGCACATTCTTCACTTGATCCTGTTAACAACCCTCAGCTCCTAGGAAAGGTGCTAAGCTCCCTCTGTTACCGTTTAGTTCAATGGGGTGACAGGAGATTTTGACCAAATGTGTGATCATGTCACATGCAAGATCACTTAGTTTTTGAGTGAGATGAGATCATGTGTTTCCTTAAAATCAGCTTGCATCAAGTTTGAAGGGTTTCATATAAAATTTCATGCATGCAATCATTAGTCATCTGACATATCAAATATAAACACAGCCCCAAAAAGATTGCCCCTGATCCTCTCCTTTGATGGTGTAAAGTGAAATTCATCAGATTTATTACCTTGAAGGTTCTATTCTAAAGGGTAGGCCACAGTATCTCTTCTTGAATGTTCAGAAATCATACTCATACATAATGGATAATTTCCATTTCAAATCATGGACACATGAAAAATCATTAAAATAAGCAATTGGCATGATTTTTTTCTTTTAGTGATGAACAAGTTAACATTTGTAAAAGAATTTTTGGCACTGATGTCATGTTAGTCTGTCAGCTGAAGTAATAAGAGAGGCAAATGCTAGTTTTTAAACATTTTTCTTGGTGTAATCATATTTTCACTCTATTACTAAACTTTTATGTCTATAGCTTTAATCCATTTCAACAACACAGTTTTATATATTTTCATTTTGTTCAATCTTTTACGTTTATTCATTTACACTTTTACTTACCTTTTTTCTCATGCTGTGATACATTTCTACCTCTCTCTACATCTTGATAAACTTTTTCTTCATTGATCTACTGATATGGGCATAGGACCTTCTTTATCTTGGCTTATCCTTATTTTAGCCCAGAAATAATTAGGTTCCACCTAGTCCTGAGGAAGGTATATCTTACCTCAGAAGAAAGTTCTCCAAGTGGCAAATACATTGCACAAGAGTTAGTAAGGTCCATCCTGTGTAGCAAACTTCTGAACCCTCCCACGCTCCACCACGTGAGACAGCAAAACTGATTATTTCCACTCACCAGAGGCCCATCTCCTGCAGCCAAGGACCAACGTTAGTTGTGTTTCTTGTGCTCATCCATGTGCCAAACACTCGTATCCAGATTCCTGGGTCTGTGTCCACACTGCCTGGTTCGCATGGCATTCTCACTATCTAGCCTATAAATCTTTTCAGGTCTTTGAAGTCTATGGCCCTGATCCTCAGACTTCAAAGCATATTTCAATCTGAATAAACACATACTGCCTAAATCAATCTCACTGTCTCACTGCACTCTGCAGTTTCACTGTAATGAATTAGGTTGATTTTTTCTTTCTTTTTTCCCCCCTTTTCCCTCTTTGCTTAGTGGAAGGCTTAGAAGCAGGTATTTTACTGATGAGAAAAGACATTCCAATTTTTCACCCTCTCTACACTAAGTCAACCATCATCAGAGTTCAGCTAGCAGAATCATAACTGTTAATGTATCTACAGAACTGCAATGAAATATATCCTTGCTTAGCAAGAGAGGAGGAGGTTGGTGTGCAGATGTAGACATGGCTAATAGGCAAATATGACAAAAGAAGTGTGAAGCAGTAGTTGTAAAATAAGGCAACAGAAGTGGAACAGATGAGAACAGAACACAGAAAATGAAAGTGAAAAAGGAGAGGAAGACTGACTTTATAAATCTGTTGAGATTAGAGCAGAATCGCTTTTTCTTCATGCCGTAATCAAGTAGAAATATTTTTGTATAGGTGGTGCAGTATGCCTTTCTTATACCAGGAAAAGTGGTAAAACTGTCATCTAATCAGCAATTTGGATAGTTAGGGTGCTGCCTTGTGTTTAGGCAGAAGCAGCTGGAGTGAAGATTAGATTGGTTCAAACCAGAACAGGGACAGCCTGTAATTATTCCAGTCCTCTGAGCCCAGAATTTTACTTTCCATGGACAGCTGCAGGATAGCTGGACAGCTGCTCTCTACCATTAACAGAGAGGTAAGTGATTTTTTTAATCTGTTTCCAAAATCAGATTGATCTTAGACTGACACGCATCCAAAACTTTCTGTATCATCCTAGCTGTGTCAAAAATGGAGAGCAATTAAGTTGATTAATTTTAAAAATGGTATCTGTGATATATGCAACCCAGACAAATATTATACATTTTTATTTCCAGACAGGTAATTTTACTTCTGGCTGAAGACATTAACACCCAGAGAGGACTGACAACATGGGTTTACTGCTTGAAAAGGAAAGAAAAAATCCTGTGGGTCAGCCATTTAAATATTTTTTCAGGGCAACATTTAATCAAGATGGCAACAGACTGGTCTTGTAGACTAACAACTGATAATAAGATTTGAAATATTCCATGAAGAGAAGAAACAGTTTAAGGCCTCTTGGTTAAAGAGAAAAACTAACAACTACTGGAATCAAAGGGAATTGACTTTGCCGAAACAGTTTGGGATGAAAAGAGTAATTGAAAAGTCTTAATTTCTTTTATGGCTCAACAGTCAGAGTTCATACAGGCAAAGTAGATAAGGACTTTAATGGTTAGGGGAAAAGATGCTGAGTTTGTAAATGAAGTCAGTGTGGAAATAATTTCTTCCTATACATTTTTTTAAAAGTGAACAGACAAAGAACAGGATAAATGTGTTTTACAAATGCTAGAAACATATGTAACAAGATTGTTGTATTAGAAACATATGTTGAGGGAAAATTATGATTATATTGGAATGACAAAGAATTGCTTAAATCAAACTATCAACCAGGAGATAAAATTACCAACATATAAAGTTTGCAGATGGGTGAGGTAAAACAAAAGTAATGAGAGAGGGAGAAATTTGCACACAGGGAGAATACTGAATAAACAGAAATAAATGACACTAGGATTTTGGCTGACACGATAGGAACTATTTGAAGTGAAGTGAAGAATGAGATATGGAAAAAGTTAGTCCCTAGATCTTGCCAGAGAACTCCAGAAGAGAATGAGAAAGCATTATCAGGAAATGTTTTTACAGATGAAGGAAGTCTGTATCAAACTTGGTATAATGATTGCGTTAGGAGTTCAATTGCCTAGACATTTCCTAGGAAAATATTAGTGGGGGGAAAGTAGGAAGGAAGCATGATTTTGAAAGTAATACAAGATTGCTTCCTGTACAGGAAAAGGGTGATGTGGATATAGGGACTAGAATGAATATGGTCAATGATGGGGAGAATAATATATTAATTAATGTAATGACAAGGCTGAAATGCCAAAAAGACAGTAAAAAGGTAAATAGGAATTCTGTTTTAGTAAGATCAGGCTCTGAATGGCTATTAATAAATTAAAAGTAGCCTGAAAGCATGCAGCTCTGCCAAAGCAAATTCAGAAACTCGTGTGAGAAGTGTTTGAGAAGGATATATTCAAAATACAAACAATGTATTGGGAATGAAGACAGAACTGAAGTTGTTTCAGGGAAGAATAATGCAGTATCTACTTTCAGTTTAAGAACAAGTATAGAATTATTTTGATGACAGTAGTGAAAATTTCCAACAGCTTGTGACCTATGAGCTTGCCCCATCCATGGTGTGACCACTGCTGACGTAAAAGCAGGAGAAGGAACTGTAGTCAAAGAGAAGAGTTTGGATGAGAAGAGGGAAATTATAAATGTCTAAATGTATACTGACACATTTTCCTGCTTCAAATGAGCTTGAGTGCCATGCACAGGGCCCAACAGTGATCCTCCAGTCCACATTATTCATTTCAGATGTGGAGAACCTGACTTGAGACCATAATTTGTCTATTAGAGAAGGACTCAGTTCTCCAAGGAGATGACTTTTTCGTGTACAAACAGCAGCTTGGGGCAAGCTGCTTTTATCTTTTCATTCTGGAGATGATACAATTGAACCACTGATACAACATTTGCTGTTTGTTGAGTGTTGGCTGTTAAAAGGGTGGCAGGTGACTGACTAAGGAGTGCCAGGACAACATTTCAATGCATGGCATAATTTCACCCAGAACTGTTGAGGCAGTCCTAAATTTCCTATTGTCCTGCAGCTAGTGCCTGTGTTCTGCCCTGGAGACAAGAATATGAGTTCAAGCTGCTGTTCCAAAAGAATGAAGTAATGTGAAGCTGTACCTGCCACCCCTTGGTCATGCTCCTCAGCCTTCCACAAAACGTCCTTCTCCACCTTTATCACTGGCTCAAAAGGGCCATTGCTGAACCTCCTTCTTTCTTTATAACTCTAATTTTATTTTTTTTAATAACAAATATGTTGCAAATAGCACTGAAACTAGGTTTGTTTTTAAATTATCTGTAGTATGTTAATTTAATATGTACAGGAGTCTTTTGTTTCACTTTATCCCAGATTACTTCTTTTCATTCTGAATTGCCACAAAATAATAAAATGGACAGAAATTATTTCCACTCTCCTGGCTGTCATCACCTTTATGCAAGGAAACTACTTCTAACCCAGGTTTGGACAATGTTTGCAGCCAATGCATTCATGCTGATCAGTTCAGCCAAAATCACTTTGCATGCCTGTCTAGACACAGGACTAGATTCTGTCTGGATTTCTAAAGCCACAAGGAATCCAGAGGAGAACTGCTGGATTTACCCAAGAGAGAAGTGGACAGATACTCTGATGATTTCTCCTGTGCGAGGAGTACACTTCTCCCACAAAAATGCAAACAGGAGTCCTTCAGGTAAAATTCTCATAAAATCTGTTCACTTTAGGAAATGTAGCATCTTAGTTATCAGGAAGCTTAGGCACACAAAAATATTCACACTTGCAAAGAGCAAAATTCAGGTTGAACCTTTGTTAGGCAGCAGTCTTAGTGTAGGAACTTAGACCATATATCTCAAAATTCTTCATGTGTTTATTCCTATTACCTGTATTTTATGGATCTGTTCTTATCTGTTCTCCAGTCCTGTACAATTGGCCTCTTGGCAGCTGACCATCTGCACTATTTGTAAAATTGGCCATTATACAGACTTTTAACAAAAATGTGTATGTGACTTGTATTGATCTATTAAGTCAACTTCCAGTTTCATCCCCACATCTACTTTGGATCACGAAATTTTTCATGTCCACTTAACTCCCATCTCAGCACTCCTCAGTCAAAATCTGTTATAAACATTTGGCTTTCTGTGCATCTTGCAAAGGACTGAAGCTGATCATCAGATTGAGTACCAAATACTATGTAAAGTCTACACACCTACTACTTAATACTGCAGGAAAAGGACTCCACAATTGCTTCCCTTAAAAAACAAAACAAAAAAACCCAAACAAAACAAAACAAACTATCTTGGGGAAAAGAGGAAGGAGAAGAGATACACAGATTAGCATCACGTGTCACAATATGACATCCAGATTGCTGTGTTTGTGAGGTATGAAGTGAGTACATGTGCTCTGTCTGCTTTCACACAGCAAAAGCTCAGACTTTCTTTTCCTGGTACAAGTCAAGAAATAAGAGTATCCATAATTTTCTTGCACTGAGATGATTTGAACTAATGGTCAAGTTTGAAAGCCCACTGCTATAAGGATTAAAGCATACTTTCAACGTTTTGTGTGTTCCTTGACATTTATGGATCAATGTTGCAAGGTTGGTCTCACTGCTGTTGTCCTCTGAGTTTGTGATAATTGCACACATTTCTCCTTTCATTCATAGCAACCTCACACTCGCAACACATAGTAGCAAGCACAGGTCCCTGCTCTATAATTGTCGAGACAGGAAAGATCTGAGAAACATTTTAAACGGATACAGCTGAGTTTTGTAATTATTGTAAGAAAATACGGATAGGAACATTTAAGATTGTACCTGTAAGGGAAAGTGATTAGTCCCTGTTTAAGCACCTCTTAGCAGTATGCCAAAGCATTGAGAAAGAAAAAACCCTACTACTTCCAGGTGTATTTCTGAGGATCTGAATAACTCATTATGTCTACTTACTTTATCACTATAAAGCAGTGTAATCATTCACTCACTTGCCTCCAGCAATAAGAAGAAAATTGGTGAAAATGTTGAAAAATAATATTTGTAAAACATGACTTTTGTCAGGAGTAGTTGTCTGGTCTTGTGCCTGAAAACCATCAAATCTCAAAACACAGTCTTTTTAAAAGCTTTATTACTTTCCCTCAAATAAATATAAAATAGTGACACTGGCACTCCTTAAGCTCTGAACACAAACACATTTAACAGCCTTTGAATCCCAGCAGCACAGTGCAGTCTGCCTGAGTAGATCTGTTCTCCCACATGGACCCTAGCAAAATTAACAGGGTCCCAAACATCTGCAAGAAAGTACACCAGAACATCAGAACCTTGATTATTCCAATCACTGCCATATATTTGTATTCTGGAGTCAAACTGAGATCTTCATTTTCTGCTTACACTTAACTGTGGAAATTAATCATTTGGGATTGTAATTATACATATGATGCTCAGGGAGATTATAATAACATTGAAGCCACCACATCTTTAGCCTGCATTTTGTCTTAGGCATGTTAGAGAATGCTTAATGAAGCATTTTACATCCCATTAAAACTTTATAGTGCACACCACCTCCTACTTAAATTCCTTAGTCAATATCTAAGTGCAGCTTAAAATCAGAGACACTTATAAAAGATAAACATATTGTACAAATTTCCTTCATATTAGAGTTAATGCACTTATTAGAGAAGGATAAAGCTCTGTGTATTTGGTGCAGTACTCACAGAAATAACTGCTAGAGGTAATACACACATGGAGACCAGGTTGCATTTGTGTACTGTTATATAGCAGTTACCAGAATCTTTATATATGACTGAAAATGAATGGACTTAAATTCAACAATTTTCTAATATAAATCACCTAGTTGTAATTTGTGCTAATAAATTATTGTGGTGGGTTGACCCTGGTTGTACACAAGGTGCCCACCAAAACCACTGTATCATTCCCCTCTGCAGCTGAACAGGGGACAGAAAATACAATGAAAGGTTCATGGGTCAAGGTCAAGACAGAGAGGCATCATTACAGCCAAAATGGGCTTGACTTAGGGCAAAAAGAATTTAATTTACCACCAAATCAGAGCAGAATAACAAGAAATAAAACCAAATCTTAAACTCATCTTCCACCTTTCCCTCTTCCCTTCCTAGGCTCAACATCACTCAGGATTTTCTCTCCCTCCTCCCCTCCAGCAGGGCAGGGGGGTGGGGAAAGGGGGCTGTGGTCAGTTCCACAGACATTGTCCCTGCTGCTCCTTCCACCTGAGAGACAAGATTCCTCACACTCTGCCCCTGCACCAGCCTGGGGTCCCTCCCATGAACCTCTCCAACATGAGTCCTTCTCGTGGGTTGCAGTTCTTTTATCAACAAGAACAGCATTATATCAACAAGGCTATAATGATCACTGAAGAATGGAACAGGTATCAGACCTGGACCAAAAGAATTTTAAGCACTTAGCTAAATCTCACTGATGTTAGTAGGGCAACATAATTCACTCCAGGTAAAGGCAAACATAAAAGGGAGGCAGGAAGGAGAAATTTGCAGAGAAGAGGGGATGAGTGATCAGACTCCATATGTTTAAAAACAAGCAGTATTTTTGTTGTGGCATAATTTTCCATTTCTGTTTCAAAATTTACGAGATACAATTTCAGTTTAAGTTTGTTAATCATCTGACCCAAATGATTACTTCCAAAGATATCATCAGCAAGTGCAATTTGATGAAATTCGAGCTAACACTGATGAAAGAGGTAAGAACACCACCCCCAACACTAGAGAAACCCACTGCTGAACTCCAAGTACTTCCTTCAAGCACTGGTTTTGTAGGAGCACATCTGGGAACAGTTCAGACCTAGGCACAGTTTTCTGCATCTATTCTTTCAAATGTTTCAGACTAAATAATTAAAATTATAAACTACAAAATACTTATAGTATGGTGATAAACATAGCTGTTGTGACATTATGTGTCTATGCTGCTAAAAGAGATAAAATATAAAGATTTACTACTATCCTTGTCACAACTGTAGTAATAAATTGCAGAAATTCACACCTAGTCATGAGAAAATTCTCTTCATAAAACTCTCCAGGCATACTGATGGGACCTCCTGCACAAGTTAAAAATGAATATATTTACTATCAAATGGTTGCAATTAGATCAAGTAGTTTCATGTCTATTTTAGACTTCACTTAAAGCAAATTGTCATTTTTTGTGATAAAGCACCAGGGCTCTTAATAAGCTGACTTTTAACCAAATAAAAAAAAATTATGATTTGATTTATGCTCAGTAGAGAAGAACATTCCCCAAACTTTATTTTCAAGGTAGCTTTTAATTATTCTTTTCTTACTAGATTGATTAAAATACAATTCAAGCAGATGCAAAGAGCTGTCCCAAGTCTCTGTACCTTTTAAGGATTATACTGAAGTGACAAACTGTGATACCCTCTTCCTGGTTTTCTTCATAGAATTAAATTCCAGCTTCATCAACGACCAGAACTTTAAACCAGAGAGCTTAAACCAAGGACTTGAATCTGTTCTACTTAAAAATCCTGAAATCTGAACTTGTCCATTCGCAACAATAAATCATATGGAAGGAAACCTGCAAAAGTGGAGCTCAAAAGGGAGATTATTTTATAACTGAAACCAAAACACTGAAATAAATAAAATGTGTTTCTTGGACACATTGTAGTTTTCAAATGTGGCAGTGAGCATCTCCTGGGCCCTCAAGAGTGAAGACATCTCCTGTGCCTTCGAGAGACACATGAAGGTGACTGCAATGTAGGCACTGCCTAAAACCCCAGTCAAGCTGCTGATCCATCCAGTCTCACAACCTCTCTCCAGTAAGACCTGCACCCACTGCAGCAAAGGAAGATAAAAACTTCCAGAGTGTTTAATGATGATCCTAATGAAGTTTCGTCTGTAACTTCAGCAGCAGTCTGAAACAGAAAAAGTGTTGTAACAGGGCTCTTAATGAAGACAGAAGGATGGTGTTTTTATATTTAATTTCTTTGTCAAAAATAATATCTGCTTCAGACTTTCTACTTGTATGAGTATTTGAGCACCTAGACTACAGAATTAATTGTACCTACCACTGTACTTTTGAACTCTTGTTCCTCTTTACTGTGTTCATTTGCAGTGACACTGTCATCAAATTAAAGAGAAAAATGCAGTGGACCATTTTCATGTTAAGTTTAGAAATCAAAGCTTCAGGCTGAGGGAAGTGATTCACTTGGCTGCCTCTCATTACGTGTTCAAAAAAAGAGATAGTACTGGGTTTGCATGTCAGGTTTTGGTAGCAGGAACTGGAGCATCTTCTGGGAGGAGCTGCTGGAAGCCTCCTTCATGTCAAACAGAGCCAATGCCAGCTGGCCCCAGGATGGACTGGCCAAAGCCAAGTTCACCAGCAAGGGCAACAGTGCCTCTGGGATAAAGCATATAAGAAGTGGAAAAAAGTGACTGTGCAGGAGCAATTGCCACCAGAGCAGAGCAGAGTGAGAATATTTGAGAGCAACAACTCTGCAGACTTCAAGGCCAGGGAAGGAAGGGGAGGAGATTCGTCAGGTGCCAGAGATGAGATTCTCCTAAAGTCCCTGCTGCAGACCATGTTGAGGCAGGTTGTCACCCTGCAGCCCATGGACATCCATGGTTGAGCACCTGCAGCCCTGGAGGACCCCATGCTGGACCAGGTGGATGGCCGAAGGAGACAATCCAGGAGTGAAGGTGAACCTAGGAATTTAAGATTTGAATTTATTTCTCATTATCTTGCTCTGATTTGATTGGCAATAAATGAAATTAATTTTTGGCCCAAGCTGAATTTGTCCTGCCCATGACTGATGAGTGAGCTCTCCCTGTCCTTTTCTCAGCCCACAATGACTTTTTGTTATATTCTCTTTCCCATACCAGGTTGTGGAGTGGAGGGATAGAGCAGCTTTGGTGAGCACCTGACCATGAGCCAGAATCAACTCGCCACAGAGCTGTTATGTTTTGTTTATTCTTTCAACAGTAGATTTTTTTTTTTAAGTGCTCTAGTCTTCAACATTTTTGTTCCAAGAAGAAGACACAGTAACTTATGTCATTGCACAGTCAATCATCATCTTAATAGTACATGTCAGCTTGAGCAGATTGGAACTGAAGGATAAAAATATATTTTGCCTTGATAAAGGATTTGTTAAAGATTATGAGTTTTTTAATACATATACAGAAAACAGGAGGAAAAAGGAATGGAAAAAGAAATCTAGTAAGAAAAACTGCTCTTCTGGTCAGTAGAGAGGAAGAGGAAGAACAATGGATTTTGGTTCCCAGTTCTGATGATGCCCTGGTATCTACAAGAAATGTTAAAATATATGAAACCTTATGATCTTGACTGAAGTGGGTATAGAGAAGTACACCCCTCACAAGGCATACACAGTTAATCCAGTCAGTAGGTCATTTTTTTGTCTTCTTACATTACCTGAAATACCCTCCTGTTCAGCCTAAAATTTTCCTGAGCTCTTTTGCCAAAAGTGCATTGGGACACTTGTGTGTCTCTCTTTTATCTACAGCTATCTAAATAAAAGCAAAGAGATGCTAGCTAATATTCAGCCCATTTCCCATGACAAGGTCTTCACCTAAATCCGTCTGTAGGAGAACTGAAGATCCTGCCCGCTGGTATGTGACCATCCTACCAGCAGACAGGTGTCCTGGACTGCATCCTGCATGAACCACATCCCAAGGTTCCCACACAGGCACTGCACTTTGCACCAGGGAGAAAAGCTCAATTGATGCTGAACCACCATGCCAGCAATGCCAGGGATATAGAGGCTCCAAGGAGAACTGCAAGGGGAAGTGTCTTGGTTTGAAAGGCAGGTGTTTGTTAAGAAAGGCAGCAGCCTCTCTTGAAATGGACAATGTAAACCCCCTCCTTCCAAATTATTATAATTTTGAAATTAAGTAGCTCTCAGGCAAAGATATGGGAATAGGAGAAACATTTTTTTACTAGAAAAAATTAAAATAAAAGTACAGTAATACAAAAGAGAAAAAACAAACAACCGAAACACTGACAGAATCAGAATACAACCTGACACCCCCTCAGTCAGTCAGGGTGTTGGTAGCAGTCCCATTAAATGGTGGCTGCAGTCCTCCTAGAGTGACAGATGTGGTTCAGTTGATGCAGTGGCCCTATAGATGGCTGCAGTCCAGTGATGATGTAGAAGGGCCTGGTTTTCCTCTGGAATTCGGTGGAAAAAGGCTGCTCTGATGTTCCAAATCTCAGATTTTATCTAGGTAGGAAAGGCGTGGCTCCTCCCCCTGGGTGGAGCAGCTCCCAATGGGATGATGTAATTTTATCAGTCATGCAGTGGGACTCAATGGCCCATTAACAGACAATATCTTCCTGGAGGAAGATATCCTGGAGGTTGTGGAAAAGATAAAAGATAAAGAGCACTGCTCCACCCTGGTTTCAACAGATGGTGACAGAATACATACTTTTTGTCACATCCTGCTTTGCAAGCCAAGACAGGAATCTTCAGTCCAGTGCAATATCGGTTGTGATTGTCCTGGAAAAAGCATAGACCAAGGTATTAAAAACCCATGACATTACAAGGATTTACATTATGTCCACAAAAATGCATTTCATGGCTCTGGTGTCTGTGCTTCATCAGACCCTCTGATCTCATTAGTGATGTTTAGCTCATGTTAGTTCAAACATTTGACAAATTAGAATCAAACTTTTCCTGCAAATTTTGTGGCTTGAAAGAACAAATCTCAGTAAATGCTGTGGGGTATTATACATTTATAAAACTAAATCTGCAGTTTCTTTCAGTTTTGTGTGTTAAGTATCTAGTGGATCACTATTTTGAAAAATATGATGAAATAACCTCCATCTCTATTAGTGAATCCATTATAATACAATAAGATGAAACAAAATTGTTATTTTGCTGGGGTTTTTTATCTGTTTATTCTACATTAAACAAAATCCTCACAGATCACCACAGTTCCAGATATGGCTGAATTAAATGGGGCCCACTTTCCAGCAAATACCTGACATAAATAGCCACGCTTGACAAAGCTGTCGAATAACACATAATTTCTGTAAACTTTTTGCCTACTAAATTATCTCTTATGCAATCGTCAGAGTAAATCAAACTAATGAACTGCTTAAAAAGAAATGAAATATCACTGATAATTTTGTTTTTTGTGCAGTAAAATTAGTGACAATCACAAGATTTCTGATTTAGACTGTAAAGTTCGTTTTTCAAGTTAGAGAGCATTTGGAACAAGGGTTTTTGATTCAGATCTTAGTCTTAATTAACCTATTTCATTATAAATCCCTACTATTAAATGAGTTTGTCTTATGATCATGCTCATCTGTATTGCAAAAATTAGTAATATGAACAAATTGCTGCACTTTCTAGGAGATACCTGTCAGTTTTGGTCAGAAGCACTTACATTATTGGAAAGGAAAATATACCTTTTCAAAATTGGCAGCAGATGAGCTTTCACTTGCCAGAGTTATATATTTAAAGCATTTATATTTCATTTGTGAATTGCAAGAGTTGAACTGCATCATACTTTCTATGGTGGTCTATAGAGCTGATTAGATAGGGTCTAGTGAAGAAATTTTTATAAAAATCAAAATTTCAGGAAAAGTAAGCAAGTTTCTCGAATTTAATGTTAGCATTCTCCTCTCCTCTCCTCTCCTCTCCTCTCCTCTCCTCTCCTCTCCTCTCCTCTCCTCTCCTCTCCTCTCCTCTCCTCTCCTCTCCTCTCCTCTCCTCTCCTCTCCTCTCCTCTCCTTTCCCTTTTCACCAACATTAGTATTGCTCCTTTCATAATAATGAAAAGTCAGTTATAGTTAAATTTCTAGAGTTGATAAGGTCAAAATTTGCCTGCACTTTTATTTGTATCCTGTTTCAGTTGTTAAAAATGCTAAAATTAGTATTATGCCCTAAGTCATATGTTTCACATAGGGATTTATTTGGTTTCTTATTTTTTGCTCTAATTCACAAAATGAGAGAGAATGAGAATCTCTTAACGCTTTCCATATCTTCCTCAGCTAAATACAGAAACTGAGGTAAAATCTTATTATTGCTCAATGCTGGTGGCTCTGAGATGGACATTAACTTTGAGGATTAATTCTGGCAGCGTATTTACAATCCCAGGTTTTTGAGGCAGTCTTGAATTACCTCTTCAATAATGATAATATCACAAAAGAATTATCAAAATGTGGCTTAATGTATCAGGGAGCTCTTACTGTGGTTCCTCATTTCTGTGAATGTGAATATAATTCAAATTTTTGTCAGGAACTGCAATTTTCTCTCCTTTTATTGACTGAAGATTAGAAGCTTTATTAGAAAACATATAATACTTAGAGAAACAAGTTTCACTCACTGCAAATGGTCTGTCTGCTCATTTCATTCAGGCCATTTATGTACAACAACTGCTGTGTAAAAAATGTATATAATCATTTATGGACAGAGGAAAGCAGATGTAAGTTATAGACTTCTGGTCTCTCTCTGTGAAGAGAAGTGATAAGGTAGAATATGTACAGAAAGCCCAAATTGCCCTCAAGCATTTCTAGATTAACAATATAATTCATTTGTGTCACTTCTGTTGGTCAGATTCCTCTCACACTTTTCAAGTGTAAAAAATTGTCTGTAGATGCTCAGAGACAGGAATAAAATTATCCCCAAATAATGGAAATTAAAATCTGCTAAGTTCAGCATTTTTCCCCTATACTTTTCATACATGCACACATACATGAACGCAGGTATGCATTAGCTACACTCATGGAGTGAGATCTGTAAATCAGGATTTTTCAAATGTAACAGTCTCAATCGGACTGGCTTCCCCAGTTACACCTTTGTAGGTCATAAAACAACACTTATAGAATCATAGAACTAATCAGGTTAGAAGAGACCAACCTCCCTGCCATGGTCAGGGACATCTTCTGCTAGACCAGGTTGCTCAAAGCCTCATTCAACCTGGCCTTCCTTTCCAGGGATGGGGCATCCACAGTTTCCCTGGGAAACCTGTGCCAGTGCCTCACTACCTTCTAAGTAAAGAATTTCTTCCCAACATCTTATCTAAGCTTCTCCTCTTTTAGTTTAAAACTGTTCCTCCTTGTCCTATCACAATCTGCCCGTGTAAAAAGCCTTTTGCATAAAAACCTTCTTTTTCATAAGTCCCCTTTAAGATCTGAAAGGCCACAATGAGGTCTCCCCAGAACCTTCTCTTCTCTAGGCTAACAGCCACAGCTGTCTCAGCCTGTGGTCACAGAAGAGGTGCCCCAATACTCTGACTGTCTTTGTGTCTTCAGAGCTTGCTCTAACAGCCCTGTGTCTCTCTTATCCTGAAGATCCAAAGCTGGATGCAGTTCTCCAAGTGCAGTCTCACAGGGGCAGAGCAGAGGGGTAAAACCATGACACTTCTTTTGATGAAGCCCAGGATGCAGTTGGGCCTTTTTGGCTGCAAACCACTGTTGGATCATGCCCAGCTTTTCATCCAGCAGAACTCCCTCCCAAGTACTTTTCCATAGGGCTGCTTTCAGTGAATTCTGCCAGTCTAATCACTCCAACCCAGGTGCAGCACCTTGTACTTGGGCTTATAAAGTAATTTCATCTTCCTCATTCCATCTCATCACTCCCATCTTTCTCCTGTACAGTCATCAAAGTCAACTCTCTGGAATATCCTCAATTCTATGTGCTCTGCTTTTAATTGGTGGCTGTACTGACATGTGCATAGCTTAACAACTGTGGGCCTTCACAAGAGAACCAAGCAAACCAAACCCACTCTTTGTTTAAGTCGATTACATCTGCTCATTTGCTTTAGCTCTCTCTCTGTTTCCATGGTTTCGTTATTCCTCTGAAGGTGAATAATGGTTTTGACCTGTGTAAAGAAAGGCTTGTCAAGTGAAACAGCCTCTTCTGCTAGGCCAGAAATTGTGGATCACTGCAAAAAAGTCAAATGGGGTATGCCTGGGAGACTTGAATGCAATTAAAATTTTTTGTTCAACCACTGACCAGCACAACAAAAGGATTAACAAAAAGCTGATAGATCAAGTAAGACGAAAAACTAAGTAATCAATTGATGATATGGTTTCAATGTTACCATTTCTTGAGACCAGATACAGTAGTGACATAATTAGGATAAATTGTTCAGCATAGCTGGAAATAAAAGGTCAAGGAAAAATGTCTTTTCCTGAATTAAATGGTATTATTAGAAGTAGAAACAGGAAGGAACAGAACTACCAGTAAAGAGAAGCATTTATAATAATTTTTTTCTCTTGCGAAACGTTCATTTTTTTGCATGGTGATTCTACACACTTTGACCATTTATGTCTATGTAACAGCTCTGCTTAATGCACACTATCAGTAGACTATTTTAATAATAATTTTTTATACTTTTATTCTCCAAGCTATCTGAACTTTAATATAAATGCAGCTTTTTAGACAAATCAACTGTTTAAATTAACACAGACACCTTTTGAGAATTCAGTGAAAATATTTTCACACTTATGATGCCTCCAATTACACTTCACACAGCTATGAATCACAGTTTCTGGTTTGTGACTGCATAAGAAAGACATGACCCCAGAACTTCTTTATCACATTAGCCGAATCACATATATTAGCTTAAATCATAGGATAATTAAATAATTGAGTTTGGAAAGAACTTCCAGACATTATCTAGACCAACCTGTTATTCATGTCTTAACCCACTATTACAACAGTCTGTATTATTTCTTTCAGGGAGACTGGTTTAGACTTTATTGGAATTTTTATGAGAGAATAGGAACACACTGAAGCACAGGAAGTTTCCTCTGAACATCAGGAAACACTTTTTAACTGAGGGTTGCCAAGCACTGACACAGGTTTTCCTGTGGTTGTGGAATCTTCATCCTTGGAGATACACAAAATCCATTTGCATGTAGTGCTGGCAACTGTTTTAGGTTGAGGGAGTGGACCAGGTGAACTGCAGAGAGCCCTTCCATCCTCAGTTAGCCTGTGACTCTGTGAATCTCTGATTCTGCAATCCTGGGTGACAAAGACTAGAAAGCAACTTTGCAGACTGGAGGTTTGGGTATCTTTCTGCTTTAAGCAGAAGGTCAGCCCACATGACCTCCATAGAACCTTTTCAAAGTAAATTTTTCTGCCACAAAACCTTCAAAGAATATGCCAAAATATTTCCATGCATTTTCTACTCTTTTATTGAGGAAAATGACAATAATTATAACTGGAGAATAATTATTGTGTAAGTTCCTGAGGTGAAAATTTAAGCAAAGAACCATAGAATTGTAACATATAGAACAGACAAGAGCCAGATATCGTATTGGTTTGAGAACAGACCTTGGCATGCCTTTGACCTATGCCAAATAGCACACATTCCCAGATTATTCCTGGGCATATCAGAGAAACTTCATAAGCAGAAGACCATTCCCAAAGGCAGTCATTGTGTAACCAACCTGCTATGGAAGGTGCGGGAGCTCAAGAATACAGATGAGGCTTATGATTCATTCACCTAGCAATGATTCCTTATGGAGAAACTATGCAAAAGTACAAACTGGAGACCCCATGTGGGTGGTATTATATGAGTTTTGCTCTGTCTAAACATCAGACACCAGAATGTGTTCAGAAAAAAAGAAAACTCACCTATAATACAGACATGCCTCTTCCATGTTGTTGGTAGTTGCCCATAGAGCTCAGTTTGAGCAAAACAGGAGTGGTTTCTTCTCTGCTTCTAGTTCTTCCTGACAAACATAAGCAGCAACTTTCTACCTGTCAATATTTTTGCTGAGAATGTGCAGATTGCTTTAGATACAAGATCTTACCTTCCCAAAGGGTGACATGATCTGGTAGCACCTCAGTCCCATGCTGAGGTGGGACACTTTCTAGGTCTTGTACTTCACAGCTCCATTCTCCCTTGCTTATGCAAATAGTAATCTATCCCACCCCCTTCTCTCCTCCTCAGCTTTGCAGCCTTATCCCCTGTCTTTGACCTTCTCTAGCATCTGTCAGGTCCTTTGTAGATCACTTTAATTCATTAATAGGGAAAAACTCAGCTTTCTAGTTCTGCTTTCTGCAGCTTTAGCATGTGAAAGTGTCTCACAGAGGGATTTGGCACATGTTAAGGTCAGTACAAAATAAGCAGCAGAACTGCATGTCTGGGAGGGAGGTAGAGGAGAGAAGAAACAAAGATGCCCCTTTCACCACGATTCTTGTTGCTGGTGTCTGATTTTGTAATAACGTCTGAGAAAATTAATTGTACTTTGCTGGTGACTGTTCAAGTTGCTACTAGTGCACAGTCTGTTTCTGGTTTTCAAGTGAAAATGACCTTTGTACTGTGAAAATAAAAGAAGTATATTCATCTGCCACCATGCTCCACAGAGAAAGTTGGCAGTTGTAATTTACCCTCAAAAGATAATAAAAAATTTAATACATCTCTTCTTGCTTCTGCTGGTTTGCTGGGTGTTTTTCTGTGGCTTTTTGTTTGGTTTTTTTTGTACTTTGTTTGCTTTTACTCTACCTGGTTTACTTCATTCATTCAGAGCATGCAGTCTGAAAAGTTCCACAAAGTAGACAAACAGATTAAATCTCTCTGTTGATTGAGAAGTCTCAGTGATTATTCATATTCCTTTCCCTTCCTCATTCACCCTTCTTTGCTTTCAGATACTCTCAGACATGGGGTTTAATTCAGGTGCTTTCTATTTCATGCTTTGGAATGCATTATTCATAGTAGTGCCTAGGTGACACTGTTATATGAGAATTAGTCATCTCTTATGCATTGGTTTGCCAGTAATTTGTCTGACTCTCAGACTGAGTTAATAAAGTATCTCATTATCCAAGGAAAATTTCTTTGAAAACATATGAATGGATTTTTCAGTTCATTAAAACTCTATCACGATTTCTTAATAGATATTTTTTTTCCAATAGGTAATTGCAACCTATATATAAATAATGTAAATTATTTAGTTTGCTAAAACTTTATCCTTCTGCTGGAAATGGCTGAATAGATGCCAGGGATTTTCACAGAAGCTAATTTTGGTTTACTAAGGCTCATCTTTTCCAACTGTCTTCAATGTCAATGGAGAGGTAGGCTTTCAAGGACGAAAGTAGGAGGTTTCCTTAGGTGGTCTGATCACCCACTACATTTGAAGTCTGTTATGTCTGTTCTTTCTTTGATAATAAGATCAGACACTTAAGGGGGGCTGACTCAGACTTTTATCCTGCAGAGAAGTTTAAGTAGAATCTCTTGTAATTTACTCAGTCTGGGCAACTAGGTATCTTACATCTGAGGTGTTCTATGTCGTGTGTGGATACATGATCTCATATCTTCCACAAGAAAAATCCCTGGGCAAGTTACTAACATATAGAGAAATGTCTGAGTCAGTAATTTTTGTCCTCACTGTGCCTCAATCCACTTCATTGTCATTTTGCTATCAGCTGTGGCTCACAGGATAGTGAGACCTATAGCACTCTTTGAATCGTGAGAAAATTGCTGATGGAATGCACAAAGTTGAGAGCCTTACTCTGGAAGCTGATCTAACCCCAGAGAGTTCTGTCATGCCAGGAATAGGTACCAGTAAAAAGGCAACAGTTATGAAGTCTGAAAATGTGATCTCATTAGGCAACACAGTAGAAAAGTAAACAAATTTGAGGTCCTGATCCCAAAAGGTGCAGGTTCAGACAGTATGAGATAGTCAGATGTAAAATAATAATCGCTGGACAAGGGCAGTCCAAACAAGCCTCTAAGAGCACATTCTTTCCCAAAAAGGAGAAATAAATTAAAGATGTGGAAAAAGCCTCCTGCTATTGATATGCAACACTGGGTATCAGCTTTTGGACTGAAGAAAGCAAGGGCAAAACAAGATTCTGGCCTCGATCTTCTGTGTCTTGGCATATGTACTGAGAGAAGCAATAAAGTCAGTAAGCAGGGCAAGAAAACATGCAGCAGTATAGTATGACAATCAATGAACATGAAGTATTTTGAAATAGGAAGGCTGAATCGATGGTGTTCAGGGGAGACACAGAAGTTTCACTGACAGGGGAGGAGTGGGGCAAGTCTTCAAGCAGTTGATCAATAAAGGGATAAACCACAGTCTCTTTCCAGGTGCATAAAAATGACTGCCAGGTTTATTCCTGAGGATGAAATGTGGAAAACAGAAATTTAAGGAAGCAAAAAACATTTGCTATCCAAATGTCACAGAGGCACCACCAGCTGCAAACTTGGACTCTGCCACCCCTACTGAATGGATGTGAGGGGCTTTATGTATTTATACCTGCTTCATATAGATATATTGAAGAGCAACCAAGTTCCAATTAGTGCCCTTGTCAGGAATGTTGTCTTCTTACTCTCTCTTCTTGTCAGGGAAAAAAAAAATCTATCTATCTATCTATCTATCTATCTATCTATCTATCTATGCAGCAGCCAAATACATGAGGATATGTCAGACTCTCGATCGTCCAGAAAACTTCAAAAATTGCATTTCAGATCAATGCTTTCATGTTTGTTAACTTGCACTTAAGAATAAGCAAAGTATATTACAAACTGTCAGAATGAGACATTTGATATACTCATTCTTGGAGTTCATTGACATTTCTTTAAAGATTCTGCAAAATCTGAGGGTTTTTTGTTAGGAAGTACTATTTTTCATTCAGATCCATCTCTTTTATTTATTTTTACTGGTCAACTGCTTGGAAATGAATGATGTTATTACTGAAAACTGAAAACAAAGTTTATCTCACTAGGGTATAATAAATCTTGGTTAAAATACAGATTTATTTTTTAATATAATGATTCTATGTTTGAAAAATGTTAAGGTTGTAACAAAAATCAACAAAAGCCAGGAAATTCAAAGTTAATTTTGAATTGTGTCCATAAAGCACCTCATTAAGTCCTCTCATTGTATCCTGTGTGGAATCATGCAGTTTCCAGAGACATCTGTAATTGTTCATAATAAAAGGGCATATTAAGGGCAGAATTAGTGGATGTCCCTCATCCAGCAATAAAATAATCATAGTGTTCATATGCTCTGTAATCCACGAAAGGTGGTTCTATCTGGATTTAAGCAATGAAACACTCTGCTTAGTGTAATCTGGAAAAAGAATAAAGCTCCAATGAAAGAAACAAAGCCTTGAGTTAGGTGTCAAGTAAGGCACATGGGAAATGGAGAGAGTTCCACAGCCTTCATCCATTCACAATTTTGTAAAATCTCTTGTTGCTTTAACATTAGAATTATTTGCAAGTTATTTTGCTGAATGAGTTCCTTAATTAACAATTACAGTTCATCAAAAATTACCTCCTGTAGCAATATCTCAATTGTCAAGCATTTCACTGGTGCATAAGCAAGTAAGGACTGAAGCCCTCCAAGTTTTCCTCCAGGATCACCATAGGGTTGACAAGAATCACGATGCTTCCAGAGTTTGAAGCAAACCCACTATAGGCACTACCAACATTTCACTAGATTTTACGGATCTCTTTGAAGAGAAAATTTCAAAAATCACTAAGAAAACTCCTGTGGCTGTTTGGATTTTTAGGAAAAATCAGATCTTATTTTTTGGGGGCAAAGAAAATAGGAAAATTTGAAACATGAATGTTCTACAATTTTCTACCATACACCATGTCTCAAATACTTATAATATGGGGTTAAAATTAATTTCATTTTTGTCCTTGCAAAAGTTAAACTGGGGGAAAAAGGAACCCAAGTTTTCTTTGTTTATGAAACACATGCAAATGCTGCGTTGCCTTCTGATGTCCCTGGCAGTGGAGTCCAGTGTACCAGCTTAGCAGAGAGGTACTTTTCTTTATTATGAAAAACAGCAGTATAGAATGGTTTTATCTTCCAAACCTCACTTACCTTGCCATGTGCAGTATGTGGGGAACACAAAGCTCGAAAAGTGTGCAGGGATCTCAGTAGCAAACAGATGGGTGATTGTAGGTTATTTCTCCAGTGCTTAGGGCACCGTTTGTCCGGTTGTGGTTGTTTTCTTTAAAGAGCCAAGCAGCTATTAGTTTCTATTAAGTCGTTTATTGCAAAGGTACATCAATCTCGAAAGGCAAAGAGTCACAAGTGCTAAAGACCATGCTAAAGACCATGCTGAAGTTTTGGTATAGAGTTCCAAATAGAAGCAGAAGCTGCTCCCGAGGGTCCCAGCAGGGCTGATGTTGCTGTGGCAGCTCCTGTCTTCTTTGGGTGATGATGATGGCAGTGAGGAGAGCAGGAACAAAAGCAAAAGGCAATAGCTAAAGCAAAAGCAAAAAGCAAATCTCTCCCCAGTGCATACATTCTTACATAAAACTTCCCAACAAGCTAAAAATACAAACCCGAACCATTTCTTCTTAACCTATTAGAATTCTAGTTTCTTAGAACGCCAGGTTACATATAAACTATGTATATGATCTCTCTTTTCTATCTAAAAAATGTAAGCAATATTTTTACTATGGTTTTATTATGTCTAAAACTGTGTTCTTGGAGTCTCCACAGAAACAGTAGTATCTAGGACTATGTTTTTCAACTTTCACTAGAACTCTCACTTCTACACTGGTATCTGAGACCTTTACTCTCTAAAAGCACTTAGAACTTCTTCTTACTTACTTACTTACTTACTTGCTTGCTCATTCTAAAACTTAAACTTACACCTCTACTTTATGTGTGAGTGGCTTAATATACTTCAATCCATCCAAAGATTTTAATTCAATCCCTGCATTCTGATTTCTCTCTGAAGAATTCAGAGAGATTCTTGACTTACAGACTCCAACAGGTGATGCTTCTGAGTCCTTGTGATGGGCAGTGTGTTGAGTGTGGGCTGATGCTGGGCTGGGAGGAAGGAATGTGGGGTCACAGGGCAAAATCACAACCCCAGCCAATGCAAGCCAAGAGGAGCTGTTCTTCATTATGGAAATGCAGGGACTTACTGATCTGAGCCTGAGCAGGCAGGGTAGAAACAAGCCTTCATATGCTGAGCTGTAGCCAAAGCCCTTCTGGCTGTCCATCCCTTGAGGGCAAGGCTGCTGGGACATCATCTCAGCTGCCAGGGAAGAGAAATCATTGGAGGCATGAGCTGGCCTGGCAGAAATCCCAGGAGAGAAGGCAGCATCACGGGAAAACAGGACATTGGCATAAAGGAACTAACCGAATGGCTTCAGGAGGACAAGGGCAGGACCTCTGTGGGAGGAGGAACCTCTGTTCCACCCCTGCAGCATGGGATGGAACAGGCAAGGTGTAATTTATATGAACATACCTGAATGCTTGAGAGTATACCTATATAAAACAAAAAAACAGCCAGGCAGAAACAGCTCAGTGCTGTCACTGGAGGAGATCGTGCTCATACCATCCTGGGAGAATTTAGGTAACCAAGCCACACTAAATGCTCTTAGAGACCAAGGAACTTCAAGCATAGTGGATTAGAGAGCTTTGAAATAGATGTCTGTTGAAAAATAAAAAGACAACAGCAAAAAAAGAAAAACAACAACCCCCCCACTCCCCCAAGGGAAAAGAAAACAAAACAAAACAAAAAAAAACCAAACCCAAACAAAAACAAACAAAAACCAAAACCAAACAAACAAAAAGTAACCACACACAAATAAGGAAAAATATTTTTATTGCCAAGTCTCGGAAAACCTCAGCTCCTACCAATCTCTCTCTAAAATCTGGGAACATGCAATATTCCAACTTCTACCAAAATTGTCTCTGGTTAGATCCTTCCTGCTTGAACATGGATTTAGAGATGTTTACAAGACTTTCTATGGGGATTCAAATAATATGCTGAGCAACTGTGCTATGGTTATCAAGATCCTTCAAGCTGTCTCAAATCAGGAGCCCCAAAATTGAAATATCAAAAATCATCAGTCACTTTGAAAATTTAGGTCATCTTTTTCCCTATCTTTTCTCTTTCCCAGCTAAAGCTCTCTTTGATCTGTGGCCCTTTTACATTTTTTTTGTCCAGCTAAGTGAGATTAAGTTGCAAGAGAAAAGTAAAATCTGATTTACCTGTCACTCAGAATGAGCAGCTTCAGGGCTACAAAGTGTGCAAATATCCTTTGAATTGACTGTCACAAAGGTGTTTTTAGGTGGATAGATCTATGTTTGTTACCTCAATGTTCTCTCAAAGAATACCAACAAGACACAAGCTTTATTTTGGATCTAGAGTATCTATAAACTAGCCTAACTAGCAGAGAAATACTCCAGGTTTTTCAATCGTGTTATCACCTTAATTTTCATTTCAAGAAAATTGTGTTATATTTTTATAAATTTATTCCACTAAAATCGAGGTCAGAAACACAGTCTCTGAGTATGCTTTGGCCAGAATCAAAATCATTCTGCTTGCACTTGGGCCCTCATGACACAGCCTTTACAAATTGATTTGTAGTAGCAGGCAAATTAACATGTTTGGTGCTGAGATCCCGCTTCAATTCAAAGTTTGTTTGCCATGACTCAACATCTTTTTAGACATGCTATGCCTCCATATTAAATCTCTTTTGACTTACAGGAATAAAGCAAGATTTTAACTGCGTTTAAGCACCCAGTAAAGAAAATTTGTTCACCTATTTAAGGTGCTGCAGAGCTATGAGAGTTACTAGGGCTTTCCTCCATAGATTAAATATTTCCTTATTTTTCCTCAGAACTACCTTAGATGCAATTATGTGGTACTTTGGTCTTGCTAAGGCTTCACTGAGATCTGGAAGTTCAGCACACAAGATCCCCAGGGCTATATTAATAACATGGCTGCAGAGCAAGGACCAAAGCCAGGTCCAAACTTCAGTCCTTGGACAAGGTACATCCACAAACTCAAATTCTCCCCTTCCTCTCCACAACAGGATGTCAGTGTCTAATCTGCCTCCTGGGCTCCATTTCTGGCGAATGCATTTCCTCTGGAAAAAGCAAAAACTGTTCATTGCTGTCTGTCTTGACAAGTTATTGACAATTACACTATTATTTCATCCTGCAGAAGTAAGAAAATGACAAGCTGCTTTTTTCACATGTCAGTGCCAAAATATTGATCTTTTATTAGGAAGTACAGAGCTAATTATAGCTATATTTAATTTGTATTAGCTTAATCTGAGACTTGAATTTTTTTGTACTTTAAAGAATGTTCCATTGTGCTTTAGCAACATTAAATAACTAAGACCATAATCTAACTGAATAGAAAGGTACTCGAAAAGGTTTTGCAAGCATGAATGATGTGGAAGATTTCAAAGTGTATAAAAATGTCTTTGCCTTTTCAATGTGATCTCAAATCTTGTCATTGTTGTACTATGACTACAAAAGCATGCCTAGAGAAAGGAGTACATTACTCACTTAAAATACTAGCAAAACCAAAATGTTCTGAATTTTGCAGGTGTTATCATTGCTCCCTTACCTAAACTGCTGTATAGAACTCTGCATTCTGAAGCTGTATTGTACCTCCAAAGCAGTTGCATTTTGATGATGGATGAAACAAGCAATTCAAGTTCAGTGTGTTAAAGTGCTACGACACCCTTTGGGAGAAGGTATTATATATATGTACCAGAGGTACTATTTCAAGGCAGAAACTCTGCCAAATGTTAAACTGAGACTGAAGCCTTTCAGCTGAGTTGTTAACCTCTGGAAACAGGAGTTTAAACTGAAAATGCTGAGCTAACTTTACCTCTGGGGGAGCAAATGGTAATAATGAAAAATTATGGAGCTTTCACCTCCTCTCCAAAGGCAAAACAAACATTTTAAGCATCATTTTATACTTTTTTTCTGCAGTTAATTTAGACAAGCTTGTTGGCAAAATAATATTTCCTGTGTTTAGCAAGTAGTATTTCAACCTTCTGAAACTCATTCAGCAGGAAAATCACAAGGGTAGGTTGCTTTCATCCTTGGTCTGTAAGTAGAAGTGATTTCTGCTCTCTGCCTTTTGGGTGCCTCCATCAGAAAATGAAACAAACATACAAGGTAAATGTGCTAGATACTCAGTGGGTCCCAATGTATAAAATCACAGGAACAAGCAAACTGAGGTGAAAGCAAGCTGAGGTGAAAGCAAGCTGAAATGGAGTGGAAAGATGACAGGAAAAGTATTATCACAGATGAACCATCTTTGTTATGTTTTAAAAAGGGAAAAAGAGAGAAAATTATCTTTAGTTGTGTGGAAGGTGGTAATAGAAAGCAAAAACATGTTCTCCTTTGGGTAGGCAGGGAGGAAGGAAAAGCTTCTTCTGCTCCACTCAGAACAAAACTTTGCAAACTCTTGGAGATAGAGGTCACAATGCAACCTTAATTGGCAGCATTGTACTTATTCATTGAAAGTAGTCCTCATTGCATGTGATAAATGCTTTATTTCTGCAGGCAGGGAAAGCTGGGGTAGGACTTCCATTTCTAGCTTTGGGGAGAGAGGAGATACAGCTCTTGGATGGAGGGATTGCAAAGTGAGAAGAAAATCACAAAACAGAAATTTGAAACACACAATCCCTAGCAGAATACCTGTGGATTTATTTTTATTTCTGGGATGTAGAGATTTGGACTTGCCCAGATACTAATTTACCAGTGTTTATTTATTAAATACAATCAGACAATCATAGAACATTTGGGATTAAAAGGACCCTAAAAATCATCTAGTTCCAACAACCTCCTTGACACTTTATTCAAGAACAGGTTGCTCAAAGACCATTGCAACTTGGCCTTAAACTCTTCCAGGGATGAGGCTTCCACAACTTCTCTGGGCAACATGTTGCAGAATTTCTTCATAATATTGAACCTAAGTCTACTGTCTCTCAGTTTGAAGGCTTTCTCTCCTGTCCTTTTACGACATGCCCTTGTAAAAAATCCCCTTGATTTTGTTGTAGGCCCCTCTAGGTACTGGAAGGCTGCTACACAGTCTGCCCAGAGCCTTCTCTTCTCCAGGCTGAGAAGTTTCCTGGCTAAGGAAAGCATTTCCTTTCCACCAATGTGTGGCACCAAGGGCAAGACAAGGCAAGTTCAGCCTCAGAGGCTGGTTGGCATTTTCCATCACCAGTCCTCAGGTATGGATGTCCCTAAGATGCCTATACACATGTATGGAAGTGGTGGAAGCAAATTATTGTCTGCAAACTTGTAGAGCCTTGAGAGGCTCCAGTAAATAAGACCAGGCACAGATGGTCCCTGGAACAACAGAGCCTTGGAGCATTGCATTGTATGCATTTTCTTTTCTGCACCCCTATTACTTACCTGCATTCAAGACTCTGCAAATTGCAGGAACACAGGTTATGCTCTGAAAAAAAAGTGTGGCACCAATCTAACACCAGTCCTTTGAAATGTCAGTTACAACTCAGTGTCATTATATTTCACACAGCTTTTGCCATTTTTGTGTTCCCGTAATCCAGGGTACACTCAACACCAAATGTTAAACTAAATTTATCTTTCCACTAATTAGGAGATTGAACCCCATTGCTGTTATTAAACTGTTTCATAAACCAGTTTGATCTACAGAATGAATGGGCATTCTTATCCTTCCAGGACAAGGAGACAAAAGGACCAAAAAATCTAATGACCTTCCAAAATCTCAGATAAAAAGTTTAAATAAAGCTTAGATTTTTGCAAATATTTTATTATTTTACCGTATTGTATCAATAAAAACTGTTTTTCTAATTGTCAAAAATAATATTTAAATGAAGGCATTAGTATAACACTATGTTGACTTAAACAAATTGTTTATTTATAACCCCTAACCTCAGGCACAGGCTGCCATGGTAAAATTGCATTACCATGTAACAATTCTTCAAAACACTGATAATCTCAGATAAATGCTCTTGATTTTGATGTAATGATTTAATTAATTCTTGCCCTTCCAGAACAAAATATTTCTGGGTCATTTCCAGATTACACAAAACAGTTAATTTACTCTCATAGTTGATTGCTTCAAGTAACCAGCAGACAATCTCTAGTCTCCTTTCTGCTCTTTCCACCTTTTCCCTGCCAAGTAAATCCCATTTACAAAAAGGCATAGTGCTATTCTTTTTTGTTTTGTTGGTTTAGAACACATCAAAACTACAAAGATCCATGAGCAATGTGAATTCTGAATACCCACTTTGTTTTGGGGGGTTTTTTTAGTAAAGAATTGTGTGCAGCAGAACAATTCATAATGTGCACTCCTCTGCTCATTACCTTGGCACTCCTTGGCCTGCCTTTATCCCAGTAATTATGTTTCTACCCCCATGACATAGGTAAGCACAAAAGGGACTGCTTCTGCTTCCAGCCTCTGTGGAGCCTCTTCTCTGCTCAAAATGCTAATGCTCATTTATCAAATATATAAGATACACGTGTAGGAAACAGAGATCATGCTAATATACTACTAGGTGTTTTACACTTTTGATTCTGGTACTTAATCATACCTACAAGTGGTGACTGTACAAGTTTTAGGCGATGCTACAGGATTTGTAATAAATTCTGTATATCCCACTATGTTTACTGTAAAAAAAAAAAATACCCATTTTCAGTGGCCAAGCTAAAAAAAAAAAAAAAAGAAAAGAAAAGAATAGACAAGATATAAAAAAAATAGACAAACTATAAAATAGTTTCAAGGGAAATCACAGAAAAGAGTTTAAAATAAATTTAATTTTTACTCTTTTTTTCAGTTTTACCAATCTAGGTTACTGTTGTCTGGAAACATAATTTAAATAGTGGTAAAAATAGAACCATTGTCTAAGTTGATATATTTTTATATTTGCCCTGAACATCAAGGAAAGTCATTTATCCTGACAATATGTCTATATTAACATCTCTGCTAAGGGACGAGACCAGAAACAGATTTTCTTTACATAACCCAGTTATAAACTCGCTTTATAATAAGATACTTTAAAACCTAATTGTTAGCAAGATCCAAATATTCACTCTTCCTGGGCAGATTATTACCTCTACCAATCTTTGGGTCAGTAAGGTTGTAATTAAAACATCTCAAGGAAAACAAGAAAAACATCTTGTCGAGATGAGAGATTTTCTATGCTTGAAGAATGTTTTTTTATTATGAAATATGTGCTTTTATTATGTGTTTTTAATTGGTGCTGAAGGAAAACATTTAGTCAATTTTATTTTAACAGTTCATTGCAGCTTCTCACAAGTTGGATTATCAGGGGTATACATGGCAGTAAAACAGCAAAGATTATTAAGCAGATCTAATTTGGACAAAACCAATATGCCTTTCCCATTTTTTAAAGAAAAAATCACCATCACGTTAGGGTGACAAACATGTCAGATCCACAATATTTAAAGTGTTCCAGAAAGTATAAAGTCTTTCTTAGGAGTCAATCCTTGCTAAGGATCTGTGATCAGGAAGATTTCTTCCCTTCTCTTTGCTTCTCAACCCTTTTAAGTCTTTCCCACAGTAGAATTCACTAAGTAAATTCAGAAATGCCAGGAACTACATTTTTAAAAGGCAGTTAACATCTTCAATAACTTTGTTCCCATCACACAGCTCTTCCTTGTTTTGAAACAGGACTGTGTACCTGTTGGATTCATGCAGAGAAAAAAAAAATGGAATAATTTCCAATCACACAAATTTAATCAAGCACTGTCTGCAATGGACATATGTGTCTGGGGGATGTCTGGCTTTACTTGGAGCCTTGGTAGCTGCTAAGCTCAAGAGCTCAGCAAGATGCTCAAAACAGAAAGTGTTTCAAGTACTGTAAAGAAGTTGAATGGAATGAGGGTAAATTGCTTTTTCTCTCCCACTTCACATGAACTGTTTTGATCCTGATGTGTTCTGCAATCACTCCATTAGAGCTGTTTGACTCTTCAGGCAGTTCAGTCCTGCTGCTGGAGACCTATAATACGGCATCAAAGCACTGATACACTGGTACAATGGGCAATAAATTGTAAATATCAACCTTTCATGCAGGTTCTACCCTTTGATAATAGCTGAGATAGTGCACTGAAATAAAATGTCTCCCTCTACACTTCGGCATTTTCACTTTGGAAAAGACTAATACATTTCAGGTCATATAGCTTGCTCCCTAAAGTGAGATATTTACTAATTTAGAAGGTGCTATCAAAAATAGCAAGGAATAGGAAATGAAAGAGAGTAAAATAGTGATATCTTTCCTGGCACAATACTCTCTGGGGCTCTGACCCAGCAAAAAATCCTCTTTTTTTAATCTGGAATGTGCTGGCCAAAGTTCCAAATAAGATCTCAGGAAAGGCAAATAGATTTCTGTGGTGGAGAGGATTGTATTAACCTATCACCTTTACTGAAATGATTCCTTTCTTTGGAATGATTCGTCCTTAAAAGCCATAGTGGTTTTGTGTACAGAGAGAGACAGAACATCAAATATTAATATCTTGGCAACATTTTCATCTGACAGATATGACATGGTTCAGGATTCTACTTTCATTTTCCTTTGGTGTAAGATTCACCTATTAATCATCTTGGATGTAAATAAATGTATTTAATCATATTTAAGGAAAAAAAGAATGTTGTGCTATGTAAGCACTCAATTGTGAAAGCACTCAGCTAGTTTATGTGAGGTATTTTGAGATCCCCAGAAAAAAAAACAGTATCACAAACAAGAACAATCACAATATAATTCAAAAGAATTATTAATAATCTCTTGTAGAAAAGACATTTTTTCACAGAAATGGTAACTCCTTTTTGCTCCCATACACAGTATTCAAATAAAATATGCAGATTTTTACAGCAAAATTTTGCAATTTTTAAGCAGTCTTCTTGATTTAAAACATTTTGCTGATTGCAATTGATATGAGCTTTCTTTTCCTGGTTTTCTGCTTAGTTGTTAACACATGTTAGAGTGTTGTAATTAAAAAAAATAAATAAAGGGTTGCTTTATGGCTGAGTATCATGTTAAATATGGGTGTGTTCCTCATTTGTGGAAAGTTATGTTGACTTGAATGTGTTAATTCAGAAGCCAAACTTCATGCAGATTCCAAATGAGGACAAGAACAGCTAACTGTACATGTTAAAAGATGCTGGCAAGAAGTTTTGCACAATGAACCACGTTTGGTTGTAATAATCTTGGATGCAAATATCTCTTGGCCATGTAAAAGCAGCGTCCTGGCTACACAAACCAGAGACATCTTAGGAACATGACTAAGAATATTAGATCCAAACCACTTTTTTTTTCCTAAAGAAACTTTGTTTTATCAGATGTGTGTTAATAAACATCTAACTTCATATTTTAGCAAAACGAAAATAAAATCCTCAGAGCTATATTGAGTTTACCATAGAAGTACCTTTTCCTTTAAAAATAACAAGACTTCTACATAATTAGAAAGCTTGTCTAAGTTTACATCATTTCACCCTCCACACTAAAGTCTGTTTTCTACTTAGCATTTTTTGTCTCAGATAATAAGAATATGCTGAAATTCTTGAAGATGAAGTGCTTGCTTTTCTTCTTAATTTAGAAACTGTAGAATCAGCTATCTGAAAATTAACCCATTAAGTGGCAATGTCTTTATTTCAAGCACTTAAGCTTCCATGTGCATACAGGTTCATCAGAGATTCTACAAAATGAAGGAAATCCTGGAACAACTACTGGTCCATTGTAGCAATAGCCACTTCCTAAAACAAGAATGGAGATCTGGGGGGTCTCTTATGTGAATTTAAAACCATTTTTCACCTTTGTTAGCAACATTTGACACACATATATATGCTTATACCTTGCCAAACCTTTAGCTCTCCTGTCCCAAAGACAGTGGATTGCTGCACGTTCTGCTCACCATTCTCCAAAATTTAGTCCACCTTTCATCTTGATGTGATCCACAGATCACTGAAGGATTTAGCTGCTCTGACTTCTAGGGGACAGCTGCTCTCTGCAGCTGCCTGGCCTATCATTCATTATCTCCTTTCCCAACACTTTAGGCTTGTGACAGAGGATCAAAGAGCTCTTGCTACACACATGGTGCTTTCTTTGACATTGTTCTCTACTAAAAATGAAAAAATTCTGATCAGACTATGGAAAACATCTATTCCTAAGGGTAAGACACCACACCAGAAACAAAGAAAATCGCAAGAACCCAGTGAACCTCAGGGTCCCTCTGGGGTCATTTGGCCATTGTCAGGTTACAGGGGATGTTTCTGGCCTTCAGCCTTGGACCTGTAGATTTGGTACCAAACATCCTCTGCCAATTCTCTACTTGCTGTTTTCTTAAAAAACGGGCAACTGCTCACAAATTGTCTTCCATCAGCAATGTTTGGGTAATGCATCTCTATTTTATATGAGGTATACCTAGAGAGAGAATATATAATAAACTATTGTGCTGAGGCATTTATCTTTGGAACACTGAGAGGGATAACTTGGGAGCAATGTATAGTAGCCATGAAGATAAATAATGCTGCAGGGCATAGTATCATTTATAAAATATTCCTGGCACTCTAGGTTCCATTTCATTATTAGATTTTTAAAAAGAACCATTTTCTTGGTTAGTTTCCAGAGCTAGCAGTCACAGAGGCTAATTTCAAATTGCTTGAGGCCCTGGAAACAAAGATGTATTTGTGCAAACACTGTCTTAAATGCCAATAAAAAATGTGAGCAGGACCCACTCAGCCTTGTAAGTGAATTATTCACAAGACAGTTTTTCTCATCACGAAACCCCATCTCCCCCAAATTTTTCTGTCATGCACTAGCGTTTACAGGACAGCTTTCAAAGTGACAAAACTATTGGACAGGGAAAAGGATAGCTAACTTGGATGGCTAACTTCTATAGCTATTCAACACAAAGATGTGGGGAACACTTAATTTTAGTCAGTGTCTAAGTCTTTCCTCTTTACCTATCTCCACTGAAATCTCTCCTGGACTATATTTAAGAAAGATGTAGGACAAAAGCAGGAAGTCCAAGGCAGATCAACAGGAATGGTTAGGTGTTAAGGATTGAAAGAATTTGGGTTGTTCAGCCTAAAGAAAAGGAGTCTGGAAGGAGAGCAAGGCAGTTACTGGTATACAAATCACTAAAAATATTTGAAGTGAGAGACAGAATTAAATATTCTTCATGTCTGCAGTAAATAGAAAAATCTTAAAAGATAGTGAGGGAAGTTGAGGTTAGATACCATGAAATATTTTGCAATGTAAAAGTAAAAAAGTAATAGGATGGGTTACTGGAAATGTGACATTTTCACAACTGGAAATCTGATGGGAGTGTTTATCCAGAGATAAAACAAGTGCAATTAATACTGCTTGGGATCTGGGAGACAGACTGTGTAACCTTCTAAAATCTATTCAGACCAAAGATTCTGTGATGTGTTAAAAATGCTACATAATAAATATATGCCTAAATGCTAGCGATAAAGCAGTACAAATATAAAATAAATCATAATTATTCAGCATGGCATCTTATGCCAGAACTGTTAGCTTTTTTTTTTTTAATGTAATGGCACCATTTAGCAAGAGAATGATAAATTATTAATCTCAACAAATGAATTTAATCAGCTTAAAAAATTAGTTATTTTGTGGTTAATTCAGTATGTAGACTTTAGACCTAGTGGAGAAGAGTTTAAACCCATTCTGAAACAGATTATTTACTTGAGATGATCATTTCCTTTCCCTGTACCCTAATTTTTCAGCTGTAAAAGGAGGATAACATCTTTTCCAGACTTTAATTTGTTACAGTAGGAAAATGTAGAATAAAAATGGAAAGCAACTATTTCCAAGGGTAGCCAAACACTTTCTTTAGATAAAAACATTTCCTGGTAAAAGGTAAAAAAACCCCAATAAATGTTTTAAGACTAAAGTCCTCATTGCCTACCAAATTATGGGATTTTTTTTTTAGGGTGGAATTGGTGGCAGTGGCTGTTCCTTTTGAATGTATCTTTTCTATGTCTAACATCATGTAATTATGCAATGAAACCAGGGCTTATCTCAGATAACAAAATTTTAATATCTTTTATCTTCCAACAGGCGAAATAAATCATGTCCATTAGTGTAGTAGCAGACCCCTTCTTTTAATCAAGCAGCATAAGATGAAGCTGAAATGATCTGTACACAGCAATAAGCATTAGGAATAAAAGGCCAGCAGTAGCAGAGGTATCATTTTACCATGGTTTAATAATTTCCCTAAACAACCCAAAAAAGTAAGGTTACATTTTATGGGTAGCATTCTAATGAAGATTAGTTCTTTCGTATTTCAGGAAAATAAGCATGGCAGATATAAAGTTATTGAACCTTAAAAGTGTTTCTTGGACCAAATTACTCTAATGGCTATCAGTTCGTTGTGAATAATTGTTTTCAGTCAGATATATTTGAGTTTATGCAACACAGTGTATATGTACTTTTCCAGAGGTGGATGGGAAGGAATTTAAGACTAGCATGGAATGAAAACAAAGCTTTCATGCCTCTAGGGAAAACTCCTCCTGAAACGTTCAGAACCACATCCTAGAAGTTTCAAACTGGCTCTTCACTCACCATCACTCAGCACACAAGCTTTACAAACCAAGTATAAGCCTTCCACCACTGCTAGACTCCCACTACCTAAAGACTGTAACAACCTATTGATTCCTCCAGCTCATTCACCTGAAAGTGCAGATGTAAGAACTGGATCTCTCATCCTTTAGGAGGAGGCTGCACCAGGGACTCAGCTCAGACTGTATTTGATCTTACCTGCAAGGTGATTGAAGTGCAGCACTCTGCACAGGTGAGTGCTGCCTCTGTACCTCCTCCCCTTGGCTCTCCTGTGCACAGCAGGCTGGCAGAGAATTTCTCTATTTAGTCCTATGAGCTGAAATTGCCCCCCCTTATTCTTTCGGTAGTGCTAAATGTCAGATATTTGAGGATTTGTAGTCATAATGCACTTTTTACACTGTTTCTTTTTCTCACAGTTAAAGGGAGTGGCATATGTATTTTTAACAAGGAGCTATAAAACATAAAAAGACACAAATCTTAATGTTTTAGCTGAAATGCAGTGAAAAAAAGAATTTTGTAAGACCCTAATTAAGGGTCTATTTTTCTAATACAAGATTACTAATAAAGTACACCTGTTACTGAAGCATGATTCAAAAAAAAAGAGCATACTATTTTTAATAACTACATTTGTCTCATTGAATCCCTCTCTCAAACCAGCAGACTCTTTTCCAAGATTTCACAAGAAATAAAAAATGAAACACTTCTATTTAAGTGAAGGATTTATAACTCATTCTGGTTTTGATGGACTTGCCATTTATGGCTTTCACATTAAGTTTAACACATTTCAGCATGTCACTATGAGCCTGACATACAGAACAGATATAATAACATTTCTTCCCTGATGTTCAGTCTTGGAGTGTATTCAGTGAGTGCTGTCATAGCTGGACCCGTGGTGTGAGGTAGATCACTTTGCATGTGTCACAAACACGCACTCATGCCTACATATGTGCAGAATCCAAGAATGTGGAGAAGCCTGGATGACTCACCTCTGGTGCTTCTCTTTTTTTTTGTCAGCTAGGTTGGATGCAGGGGCCTCTCTTTGTGCAAAGACTTCCAAGATCATCCTCCACCTCCTCTCTTTCTCACAATCTCTTTACTTTCTTAATTTTTTTCATTTTATGCAGTTCATAAGCCCTGATTTTGTTTCAGTCATGTTGTTTCTCATGCCATCCACAAGGTATAAGAAAACAATGTTCATACATAAATTTATTAAAATGTCTTTTGGCAAAGAGAGACAAAGAAATTTGGTTCACTGATGCTCTGCATGTGACAATACTAGAAGATCCAGATCTTCTTCAGAGATAGGATAGTCGGTCAATGGAAAAACAAAAGCAAACAAACAACAAACAAACAAAATAATAACAACCCAAACTGCACTTAAAAGCTATATATGAAACTTTACATAATGTAGTCTTCCCAATATATCTGCAAGAATTTATCACTAAGAAAAAAATTTAATCTGTCTTGACAAAAATAAGGAAGAAAATTGTTCCTATTTTACAGGTTGAGGCTAAGAGGAACTTCAACCCAAAATCGGATGTGATGGATACTCTTTTTTCTGTAAGTCATTGCACTGAAAACCATAGAATGGGAAAACAAATGGCAGGATAACATCCATACATATTCCAGAATCAGGAATATAACATATGCACATAATTTTCACTTACAAGCCATGATTTTGTTCAAACATCACATGCATCCAAATAGCTTTTGTATTTCTCAAAACTAATTTCATATTCTCACAGAGAAGTAGGTAATAAAATATATTTTTACAGTTGAACATCCAGAAGACCTAATTTTACAATATTTTGAATGAGCATGTAAGTTTAATTGTCTTTGTTTTTGCTTACTCATTGCCAAGAAATCTTTTGGTAGGTGACTCATGTCATATTTTGAATATTCTGTTACAACATTAAATAACTTTTGTGTTACTGAATATTAATGGTGTAATTTTTTCTTTGTGTGTGTACACTCTTCTGTTTCTCACAGTGCTTCAATACAACTTTATTGGCTCAGCTTTTTCTACAGGATGTCACCAACATGTGCATTTTCAAATCTTTAGATAAATAAGATTAAAAGGTTATTCTTACTGTCTTAAGGAATGAATTTTTTTTTTCTGCCTGAAATACAGGTTTTTGAATACGGCTTTCTGACCTTAAATTGCCAAATATAAACAGTATACAATATTAGAGTAATGATGACACCATGAACTCTATCATGCTACTATGAAATCAATTTAACAAAGAACTTCTTTTTTAGGGCCAGGTTGTCAATCACATCTTAGGGAAGATGAGCTATTTGTGGGCAAACTTCAGAGTCTCTAAGACTCTCTAGATGAATATGTGCTAGATTACAATGAGCAGTCAGCTCTGTGACCTGATGATGCTTCAGCAACAGGAGAGCCTCTTGCAGTCCTCTACACCCTTTAATGTTGTGGCTTATATGAGGCTGTGGAGACCACTTTTTGGAAAACTTTTCTGATAAACAGCTCTCCTTCTGTCTTCAGATAAGCATCTATTTCCTCATTCACTCTTCTTGGGTTCTAGTACTACAGCTTCAAAAACCGTGAGATCCCTGAAATGAGGAATTTGAAAAGCAAAATTACTGAAGGGCTCCCCTAAGATACTGGGTTGCAACTAATAACCATAAGCAAAGGTATGGTCCAAGACTTCCTTCAACTGAGATTGAAATGGAAAAATTCTTTACAGAAATATCTGGAACTGTGTGCTCAGTGGTGGATCATCCAGCCTGCCTCACCACGGACTTCAGGTGAATGTGAGGTGAGTGCTCCAGCACTTGGAGCACCTCCTCCCCCTCCTTCTTCACTGGGATTGGTGCCTGCAGAGTTGTTGCTGTCACATATTCTCACTGTTTCCTTTTGGCTGCATTTGTGGAGATTATTTTCCCCCTCTTACATTTGTTATCCCAGGGGCACTGCCATTGTCACTGATGGACAACAGGTCCATCTTGGAGCTGTCTGACATTGACTCTGTCAAACACAGGGGAAGCTTCTAGTTACTCCTGAAGGCCCCCACTTCTAAAATGGCCATGAAAACCCAATTCAGGACTCCTAATCACAAGTACAATGAGCTCTTCTTTGAAGGCTATGGCAAAGTTAAAATCTAAGCACTTCAATTCAAATTTATAGCACAGAGCCTTGTCAAAGATGACGTTTTGATGTTTCTCCAAGCATTTTTCTTCTACTAAGCTTGATGTCTCAGGTGAAAAATGACATTAAGCCAGATGGCATAGCTGTATAAATATGTGAGTAAAAAGAGATCCTAGAAAAAAAAAGGAAATTTAATTGCTAAAGAATAAAAATGAAAAAAAAAATAAAAATACAAACATCCCCTAAACTACACAGAAAAGTTTGAGTGGTGCCATAAGTAACAAGTAAAAGTCAAGCTAGTGGTGGAGAGGAAACAAGACTAAGCAGGAATGTGCAGGGGTGGGCAGAAGTGGGAAAGGGATGCCACTATACTGTGGTTGGGATAGAATGTAGAACACAGAACACCCACCACTGAATATATTCCCACACTCTGGGAACCTACCTACAGACAATAACTTAGGAGAGAAATTTTAACTATACAGGGTATTATACTGTGGCAGGTGTATCACTTGATTGAAGCAGTGCCTGTCTCAACAGTGGCAGTAAAGCATGAAAGCAAGATAAGTACGTGAGTTAGTTGTACTTTAGGAAGGTACTTCTAATTCCTCTCCTTGAAACTTGATAGCTATAGGTGTTTGATTTTTTAACACAAAAGGCAATCACATCCCAAAACGAAGATGAATGTGTCTCCGTATTTCTAACGTGCAGGTGTTGAAATATTTTTCTTTCTCAGTGTAAACACACACAGTGCCTGAAGTAGAGCTAGTTGCAGCAGGTTGATGGGCATCCAGCAACACAAAGCAGTAATCTGTCAGCATGGCAGAGCTGCAGACTCAAGGCAGAGCAGCAGCTGCTAACAGGTGCCTTATTTTATACACCATTATTTGTGTTCAACCCCTTTCCATTCATTGCTGAGGAATGGAAAATTTGACGTTACCACTCCCTAAAAACTTTTCACACTTTAAATTTCTATAACTGTTCCATTACACTCAGTGTATGTTGGACTAGAAAGTACAACACAGAAGCACAGGTGTGGTGTTTGCTGAAGTAAAGCAAAAAAGGACAGAAAGTTATACAAGCTATGAGGTAGGTGTGGTTCATCTGTCACAATGTGAACAGGTCAGTGTTTAACATAAAAAAAGCAAGTTGTGGTTTCACATGGCCAGGGATGACTCACTGTCCGAAAACACACACACTAATGGGGTTTTCTGTGAAAAGGAACAGACACAAACCTCCCTTTGCCACTGGCTCTGCACTAAAAGCACAACATGAAATCTAGACATTACCATACACTGCTGCAGGTTTCAGCAGGCGTATTCCTCTACTAATGAAACAGCAGCAACACTTTCTAATCAGTCCAACCATATTTTTACAAATATTTGTCTCTGCAAGGGTCTTGACTTTCAAATAAAACTAATACAAGAGAGTAAACATATCAAAGAACCAAGGAGGACTATAAGATATTGTGGGTTTGTTTGTAGTTTGGTTTGGGGTTTTCTTTTTGTGGTTCAGATATGTTAAGCCTTCATTTTTTTCAAAGTGAAATACATGTCATGAAAGCAAAAAAAGCAGCCACTAAGAATCATTAGACTCTAATATAGAAGTGAGGAAATCCCATAGCAAGCATAAAACCCAGTCAATTCATAGTGAAATAGCAATATCAGCTATAAATTGGATCTAACTTATTCCAACCAAACTTCTTGTTTTCTCAAAATCTTTAAGCCCCATGTTGGGCACCAAGAGGATCGTCATGGCTCATCCTCAACCAGCAGCTAGGCACCACACAGCCACTGGCTCATTCCCTCTGCAGTGGCATGGGGAGTGAATTGGAACAGCAAAAGACAGAAAGTTTGTGGATTGGAATAAAGACAGTTTAACAGGTAAAGCAAAGCAAAAGAAGGAATACATTTGCCTCTTCCCATGGGCAGGCAGATATTCAGCCATGTCTAGGAAAGCAGGGCTCCATCATGCCTAATGGTTACTTAGGAAGACAAAAGTCATCATTTCAAACTTTTCCCCCCTTTTTTCCATCCGTTTTATAGACTGAGCATGACACCGTAGGGTCCCTTTCATCAGCTGGGGCCAGCTGAGTCCCCACCTAAATCCTTGTGCACCCCCAGCCTCCTGACGGGTGGGGTGCTGTGAAAAGCAGAAAAGGCCTTGGTGCTCTGTAAGCCATGTGTGTGTTGGTTTGAAAGTAAAACCAGTGCGAGACTCCAAGTCAGTAATACAATTTAATAGGAGAAAAGAGAAAAAAATAAAATACATGCAATAATATAAAAGAAACAACCACCAACACAGTCAGAAATACAACCTGACACCCTGTCAGTCAGGGTGTTGGTAGCAGTCCGTATAAATGGTGGCTGCAGTCCTCCTGGATGACAGATGTGGTTCTGTTGAAGCAGTGCTCCTGTAGAAGGTGCAGTTTTCCTCCGAAGATCCAGCAATGATGTGGAAAAAAAGGTCCGACTTTCCTCTGGGATCCAGTAGAAAGGTCTGCCCTCGGGTCCCAAACCCCAGTTTTTATCTAGGTAGGAAAGGCTTGGCTCCTGCCCCTGGTTGGGGCATCTCCCAATGGGGTGATGTAATCTTATCAGTCACACAATAGGACTTAATGGCCCATTAACAGAATATATCTTCTGGAGGAGGGATGGGTTGTGAATAGATAACGATGATCATCCCCCCATCTTATCAGATGGCACATCAGCAGAGGATATCTCCCACAGAGATAAGGATCACCACCCCTCCCACATTTTAACAGATGGTGATAGAATACACATTTTTGCATTGTACCCCAGGACATAATCCACCCCTTATTCTATTACCATCTACATCACACCCAAACCAATACCCTCTTACAGATATATAATACAAAATGAAACCTTACATACAGTTCTCACTAAAAATTAGGTCTCTTTGCGGTACACAACGGGTTTCCCCATCTTTCTGCATTACCCACCAAGTGCAACCAGGTCCTTGAGCAAAAACAATCCCACGGATTGGTTTGCCTTTGCCTGTGGTGGGATTAATCCAAACAGTCTTTCCTAAAATACCTTTCATGTGTACCACTGGGACCTTGTCCCCATCCACTGTGTGCAGGGGTTCAGAGTGGGCAGGACCGGCTCGATTGATGGACCCTCGGGTGTTAACCATCCAGGTGGCTTTGGCCAAGTTCATTTCCCAATTTCTGAAGGTTCCACCACCAAGTGCTTTCAAAGTAGTCTTAAGGAGTCCATTACACCGTTCAACTTTCCCGGCAGCTGGCGCATGGTAAGGAATATGATATATCCATTCAATGCCATGTTCTTTGGCCCACGTGTTGATAAGGCCGTTCTTGAAATGGGTTCCGTTGTCTGATTCAATTCTCTCAGGGGTACCATGCCTCCAAAGGACTTGTTTTTCTAGGCCCAAGATGGTGTTCCGGGCAGTGGCATGAGGCACAGGGTAGGTCTCTAACCATCCTGTGGTTGCTTCCACCATGGTCAGTACGTAGCGTTTGCCCTGGCGGGTTTGGGGAAGGGTGATGTAGTCAATTTGCCAGGCTTCCCCATACCTGTACTTTGACCATCGTCCACCATACCACAGAGGCTTCACCCGCTTGGCCTGTTTGATTGCGGCACAGGTCTCGCAGTCGTGGATGACCTGTGAGATACTGTCCATGGTAAGGTCCACCCCTCGGTCACGGGCCCATCGGTACGTCGCATCTCTCCCCTGATGACCAGAGGCATCATGGGCCCAACGAGCTAGGAATGATTCTCCCTTGTGCTGCCAGTCTAGATCCACCTGTGATACTTTCACTTTGGCAGCTCGGTCCACCTGCTCATTGTTGTGATGTTCTTCATTAGCCCGGCTTTTGGGTACATGTGCATCCACGTGTCGAACCTTTATGGTCAGTTTCTCTATTCGGGCAGCAATGTCCTGCCAAATCTCAGCTGCCCATATGGGTTTCCCTCTGCGTTGCCAGTTGGCCTTTTTCCAGCGATCCAGCCAACCCCACAGAGCATTAGCTACCATCCATGAGTCAGTGTAGAGATAGAGCCTTGGCCACTTCTCTCGTTCAGCAATATCCAAAGCCAACTGGATGGCTTTTAGCTCTGCGACCTGACTCGATCCACCTTGTCCCTCGGTAGCTTGTGCAACTTGTCGTGTGGGGCTCCATACTGCAGCTTTCCATTTCCGGTTAGTGCCTACAATTCGGCAGGAACCATCAGTGAAGAGGGCATATCGTCTTTCAGTCTCTGGTAGCTCATTATATGGTGGGGCTTCCTCAGCACGTGCCACTTGCTCCTCTTCTTCTTCAGAAGACAATCCAAAAGTCTCACCTTCAGGCCAGTTTGTAATTATTTCCAGAATCCCAGGGCGATTTGGATTCCCAATACGGGCGCGCTGAGTGATGAGGGCAATCCACTTGCTCCATGTGGTGTCAGTGGCGTGATGTGTGGAAGGCACCTTTCCCTTGAACATCCAGCCCAGCACTGGTAGTCGGGGTGCCAGGAGGAGTTGTGTTTCTGTGCCAATCACCTCTGAGGCAGCTTGAACTCCTTCATAGGCGGCCAAGATCTCCTTCTCTGTGGGAGTGTAGTTGGCTTCAGATCCTTTGTAGCTTCTGCTCCAGAATCCCAGTGGTCGACCCCGAGTCTCACCAGGCACCTTCTGCCACAGGCTCCAAGACAAACCATGGTTCCCGGCTGCAGAGTAGAGCACGTTCTTCACATCTGGTCCCGTCCTGACTGGGCCAAGGGCTACTGCATGAGCAATCTCCTGCTTGATCTGGGCGAAGGCTTGCTGCTGCTCAGGGCCCCAGTGGAAATCGTTCTTCTTGCGGGTAACCAGGTAAAGAGGGCTCACGATCTGACTGTACTCAGGAATGTGCATCCTCCAAAAGCCTATGGCACCTAGGAAAGCTTGTGTTTCCTTCTTGTTGGTAGGTGGAGACATAGCAGTGATCTTATTAATTACCTCTGTTGGGATCTGACGACGTCCATCTTGCCACTTGACTCCTAGAAACTGAATTTCCTGAGCTGGTCCCTTAACTTTACTTCGCTTAATGGCAAAACCAGCTTTCAGCAGAATCTGGATAATCTTCTCTCCTTTCTCGAAGACTTCCCCTGCTGTGCTGCCCCATACAATGATGTCATCGATATACTGTAGATGTTCGGGGGCCTCACCCTTCTCCAGTGCAGCCTGGATCAGTCCATGACAGATGGTGGGACTGTGCTTCCACCCCTGGGGCAGACGATTCCAGGTGTACTGCATGCCCCTCCAGGTGAAAGCAAACTGAGGCCTGCATTCTGCTGCCAGAGGAATGGAGAAAAATGCATTGGCGATATCGATAGTGGCATACCACTTTGCTGCCTTGGACTCCAGCTCGTACTGGAGTTCCAGCATGTCCGGCACAGCAGCGCTCAGCGGTGGAGTCACCTCATTCAATGCACGATAGTCTACGGTCAATCTCCATTCTCCTTCAGATTTGCGCACAGGCCAGATGGGGCTGTTGAAGGGTGAGTGGGTTTTGCTGACCACCCCTTGGCTCTCCAGTTTACGGATCATTTCATGGATGGGAATCACTGAGTCTCTGTCAGTACGGTATTGCCGGCGGTGTACTGTTGTTCTGGCGATTGGTACCTGTTGCCCTTCAACTCTCAGTAGTCCCACAGCAGAGGGGTCATCTGCAAGACCAGGCAAGGTGCTCAGTTTTCTAATGCCGTCTGTCTCTACAGCAGCTATCCCGAAAGCCCAGCGATATCCTTTTGGGTCTTTGAAGTATCCATTTCTAAGATAGTCTATGCCAAGGATGCATGGGGCCTCTGGGCCAGTCACGATGGGGTGTTTCTGCCACCTGTTCCCAGTTAAACTCACTTCGGCCTCCACTACAGTCAGCTGCTGGGATCCTCCTGTTACCCCAGAAATAGAGATGGATTCTTCTCCTACATACTTTGATGGCATCAGAGTACACTGGGCGCCGGTGTCAACCAAAGCCTTATGTTTTTGTGGGTCGGATGTGCCAGGCCATCGGATCCACACAGTCCAATAGATCCGATTATCCCTCTCCTCTACCTGGCTAGAGGCAGGGCTCCTCTATTCCTGATCCTGGTACACGTTGCTCTCTCCCTGTAAATAGGTTCTTGAGGTTCCTTCAAGAGGATCAGTCATATCATCATTCTGATACTGTCTGGAGTTCTGTACACGAGAGACTGGAGCAGCATTGACTCTAGATGAACTTCTTGGGGTAGGTGTCCCTCTTTTCAGCTCACGTACCCGGGCTGCTAAGGAGGAGGTGGGTTTTCCATCCCACTTCCTCATGTCTTCTCCATGCTCCTGAAGGAAAAACCAGAGGTTACCTCGTGGAGTGTGTCCTCTCTCCCTGCCTGAGGAACGCCGGCTCCTAATGGCAGAAACTCTTGTTGGTTCAGGAGAGATCTGGTAGTTGTTTTCCTTAAGTTCTTTTTTTAGTTTCTGATGGCCCTCTTCAATCAGGCTTCGGACTTGCTCCACCAGCCTTGTTTCCACGGATGAGACATGGGTACGAAATGGGGCTGTGACAGTGTCCTCATAAATCCTTAGTTTATTGGCCAAGACGCCTACCATGTCCTCACCTTCCCTCCACTGCAGCGTTGCCAGGTAACGGGAATACATCTCTGGTCCAAGTCGTGCAAATCTCAACCACATCTGTGACGTGCACCGGACACAGTCTGGGCTCTTAGGAAATCTCTCATCTTCTGAGAAAATTATCTCCAGCACGGCCAATTCCCTCAGGCATCGGATACCTTGTTCTATTGTGCTCCATTTTCCTTGGTGCACCTGAAGATCTTCTTTACAAAGGTATCTGTCCTTCACACTTGTCAGCAGTCGCCGCCAGAGGCTGAGAGTTTCTTGGGTTCTCCCAATCCCCTGGTCAATGACCACATCCCGGGACAGAGATCCCAGTTGCCTGGCCTCACATCCATCCAGAATGGTGTCATTGGCTGCAGCGTCCCAGATGCGGAGCAGCCAGGTCAAGATGGACTCATTTGTCTGGCGGGTGAATTCCCTCCGCAGGTCACGCAGCTCACCCAGGGATAGAGAGCGAGTGATGATCTCTGGCTCTGTCACTTCTGCTGGGTGCGAAGGTCCTGCCACGTCCTCGTCAGTCACTATGCGAACTGATTTGCTCTTTGATTTCTTCTTCTGAACGGGCGCAACTGCTACTGGTCTAGGCTGTTCTGGCTCAGTGATGGTTTGTGTGGAGATGCTGATGGTGCTTCTGTCTTTTTTCTCCTCTGTGGCAGACTGCATAGACACGGACACTGTTGCTTTGCTTTTGGCTTTTTCCTCCTCTGTGGCAGTCTGCGTAGACACGGACACTGTTGCTTTGTTTTTGGCTTTTTCCTCCTTTGTGGCAGTCTGCATAGACACGGGCACTGTTGCTTTTTGTTTGGTTCTTCTCCTCTTTGTGACATTCTGTGCAGTCGTGGACGAAGTTGATTTGTTTCTTTTTTCCTCTTCCTCAAGAATACGCATCAATACGCCATGTAGTGTTCTGTTTCTAAGCATGTTGTAGGCTGTAAAGGCTGTGCAGAGGAGACAAAGCAGAACTAACAACAATATTATGCTGTCCTTAGCATCCAGTGGGAACTCAACATTTCCAAAAACTACTGTATCAGGCCGGAAAGATTGGAAAAAATCATCCTTTACCCCTCCCCCCAAGGGCTGGGTGTGATTGTTAAAACCCCGGATGTAGCAACCTAGACTAGGACAAGCAAACAAAGTCGAGTATATATTCCGGATTATGTTCATTGCCTCAGAGGTTATCATGCAGTAGACATAATAGGCCAGTAAAGCAATTTTTATACCATATCCTGGTCTACACAGGAGCATTACAGCTGGCAGATAGTTCCCCATGTGTGGAAAAATATAGAGAGCAAGATATAAAACCCATGTAAGCATGTTGAGAATCATGGTGAAAACAAAATTGTAATACTGACTTTCCTCAGTACCCTTCGTGCCCCACGTTGGGCGCCAATTAATGTGTTGGTTTGAAAGTAAAACCAGTGCGAGACTCCAAGTCAGTAATACAATTTAATAGGAGAAAAGAGAAAAAAATAAAATACATGCAATAATATAAAAGAAACAACCACCAACACAGTCAGAAATACAACCTGACACCCTGTCAGTCAGGGTGTTGGTAGCAGTCCGTATAAATGGTGGCTGCAGTCCTCCTGGATGACAGATGTGGTTCTGTTGAAGCAGTGCTCCTGTAGAAGGTGCAGTTTTCCTCCGAAGATCCAGCAATGATGTGGAAAAAAAGGTCCGACTTTCCTCTGGGATCCAGTAGAAAGGTCTGCCCTCGGGTCCCAAACCCCAGTTTTTATCTAGGTAGGAAAGGCTTGGCTCCTGCCCCTGGTTGGGGCATCTCCCAATGGGGTGATGTAATCTTATCAGTCACACAATAGGACTTAATGGCCCATTAACAGAATATATCTTCTGGAGGAGGGATGGGTTGTGAATAGATAACGATGATCATCCCCCCATCTTATCAGATGGCACATCAGCAGAGGATATCTCCCACAGAGATAAGGATCACCACCCCTCCCACATTTTAACAGATGGTGATAGAATACACATTTTTGCATTGTACCCCAGGACAATGTGCAACCTTCCTAAAGTCATGGGTGAAAAAAAGGAAGAGATCATTAAGGTAAGCAGGAACGAGCTGCATGAAGAAGCAGTATAAAGTGACCCTCATAAATACAAGAAAGATTAAGCATAAGGTTTCTAGAACTATTTGGTTCTAGAAAAAAATTATAATTTGTATGCCACTGGAAGAAAACGTACCTTCACAAGCACAGACATAAGAAATATATGTCTCATTGTCTTAAATCAACAAGTTTTTCATTCAAGTGGACAATAGCTATTTTTCCAAACAAAACTATTCATAGCTGTAAGCAATATTAGAACACATGACAAAAACCCTACACCACAATGGCCATCACAGAACAATTATAATTTTACCAAATCTTTTGATTTTGTCTTTACTGTCAGAAACTTTGAAGATTCACAGCAACAAAGTGTCTCACCATAAAATAAAACGCACTAAAAAATTCACAATAACATAAACTGCCTTACATCCTCCAAAAGGACATATTTGGTATGAACTTGCTTTCTTGCTATTCTGTTTGAGACATTATTGTCTCTTAGGACTCAACATTTTTATGTATAATGCAATTAAGATGTAAAATTTGCATAGGTAATTTAATCAATTAAAGTTAGCTGTGTAAGCTTTACTGTGAACACCTAGCTAGACATCTTATAACTCCTTTCCTAGCCAAGAATAGAATTTTCCATTCCTGGAAAGAAATAGACATTTCTTATGGAAAAATTATTTCATTTAAGTCTTTGAATATCTGAGTCCAATTCTCGGATTCTAGGGTGCATAGATCTTTACTGAAGATTTATCAGTTATATAGTTTACCAGTTTCAGTATAGATGTCCTCAAATAACAGCTACCTTTGCACAATATTAAGCTGAAGTATTCTAGGAATCATTTTCCAAAAGATTACTTTCTTTGAGTCTTTCTTTGTTCTTCCTATAATCCTATTGGAACTATTGGATACTTATGGAACCTACAGGCATTAAAGTGGCATTTCAGTGCTTGTGTTAGTGCTTATACTACTAGTAATGCTATACTACTAAAGAGTCAAATATTTGAAAAATACCATGTCACTTGAGTGAAGAGATGTGCTTGTGGGCACATAGGATCCTGGACTGGATATGAACTCCTCAATGGAATAAACTTAATAGTGTAGCTGCAGGCAATTACTTAACCTCTTAGACTCCACTAACTCCATCAGAGGACTAGAAATTGGTATTTCTCTCCCCCACACTTTACATGCCTGCACTGTTCAAAATACTTGTAAGACCAAAAAACCAGCTCATGTAAATGGATGAAATTTTCTATTTCAGTTAAGCAATTTTTATATCAGGTTATGAGACACAGACTCGTGTGTGAGACATTCAGATCTAAATATTGATTCGCTGAATAGGAGGTTATGCATTGAGGATGGTAAATTGTCTTCATGGAGAGGTTAAAAAACCGTTTTCTAAGTATTCTTTATCTTTCTTCCCTATACTAATATGGTTGTTTCCCTATGCCCAGGTAACAGGAACCACCATGTCAGTTTTACCAATTCTCTGCTCAAACTATGAAAATGAAAGGGACTTGATTCAGCATGGAAATCTGCCGCTATAGAAGGTGTGCTACAAGAAGACAAACTTGGTAGTGTCAGTACAGTATTTATGCAACTGAAAAACTGCAGGTGGGAATTAGCAAGCACTGCCTATGTGAAAGAGATATAAATATTTTAGCCCTATTTAACTCTGGATATTGGAAAAGTCAATGCTTTCACCCTCTGAAAATTTTGCGAACTCAGTAAACAAGAACACTTTTTCTAGCCTTGCATCTCTGTCTGCCATGCAAAAAAAACATTGTCAGATAAGGGCAATCAGAGGTGAAAAGAGAGATCCAAACTCAGATTGTCCATATTCTGTACACTTGTTATGGTTATTCATTTATTGCTAAAATAGCTGTAGTTTGCAGGATTTTGCCAAAGCTACAATACACATGTAGTCAATACCCCTCAATCCTCCTGTTTCTCTTCTTCTCATGCAATTACATTTGAGCTATTTATATGTAGAGCTGATGATGTTTTTCATGTGGATATTACTCAGGTCTTCCCCCCTGTTGATAATACATGCTAATAATTAGAGCTACTAATGACTGATAAACATCTCATTGGAGACCATGAAAGATTTGGTGTTGACAAAAGCATCAGATTTTTGATTCTTCCACCAAGGATGGCTAATGAACTCCAGCCTACAGAAGAAATTGCTCTTATTAGACTCCAAGGGCTTTGTGTTCATTTACTTTTCGGGACATAGCAAAATTATCTTTAATTTTGTAGTGGACTCACGCCTTCCTGTGTTCTTTTTCTTTATACAGCTGAGCAACCTTTCACTATTTGTTTAATTTCCTTCACAAAGTCCGGTTCAGGCAGGTTCTTGGCATATCTCACATTATCCCCATATTACTTGATCTTCTAAACAGAATTGCATTGCTGAGTAGAAATTTTTCCTGCTCCTGTAAGGTGTCTGCTTACTCCTGCAATATTCTTTGTGGGTTTTATTCATCCAGTGATGATGTCCTACCATAAAATTTCCCCTAAAGTTCAGAACATAAATTGTCCTTTTCACTCGATAAGATTGCACACCTCCAGTTGTTAGTCCTCCATCTTTTCAATGCAACTGACTTCACAAATCTTAACACCCTCATTCACATCCCAGATGCCAGACACCACGATGCTTCCTTAGCATCTGGAAAACTTCTGGCCACACAAGCAATCAAGAGACAGAGTAACCTCTAAAAAAATCCATTCATCAAACCATCACCCAGACAGCTCATCTGCCACCATCAGCTTCTTTGTGTTGCCCACTTGCCCTAGCCTGAGGTGACTTGCCTCACAGTATTTGCCCCATCTAGCCTGGCCTCTTTGCTAGTTCTGGACAGATCTCATGACTTTGACTGTTCAAAGAAGGATCCTCAGACCCATAACTAAAGTCTGTTGTTTATGCATTTATCAATGTTATCTAAGAAATTCACAAATAATGTCTTCCCTTGTGCTAACAAAGTTAGGAATCCTCCATTTCTATATATTTGATCTTTCAAGTATCAAATTAGTGTAATTTAGGGTTCCAAAATCCTGTCAAAAATTCATAAATTTTAATGATTAGTTCATGTTATCAATTAAAGCTTTTTCTATCATTTTTATCCTATCTATGCCCAAAGGGGACAAGTCATCATGGCCACAAACAGTTGACCCATTTTCCTGACATTCTCTAAGAAATAAGCTATTACTTACATTTTGATTGGTCATTTTAACTTAGGTCATGTCAGTGAACGAGGTCACCTTAAGCAGCCTTGGATACCCACAGTACTATGACTACTTTGCATGTACACCCTGCCATGCACCAGAGTTATGACAGAGGTGACTGGTTCCTTCTTAGCCAGCAGCTGCTCCTTGATCTCTCTAACACAAATCTTAAGTGTCATAAGTGCTGCTCCCTTTTGTTGATGTCATTTTTCCTGAGCACTCTCACCTGTTCTTGATAAATGCTTCCTTCACCTCCTCACATTCCCCTTTCAGGCCTGCACGCACAGAAATCTTTAATTTTTGTGTATGGAGGGTCCAGCACTTGCCAGCTTGCCCCCTGGCTCATTTCCATGCTCCCTGACATACCTTTAACACCAGTTAACATTGTTTTGGCAGCTCCCACTGACATGCATATTGGTGAATCCATATCATTCCCAGGAAACAGTGAGGCCAGAAATTATCTCAGCCACAGTCAAAACAATATGCAGAGCAGCCAGGAGTGAATAGACTCTTGATTGTTTTAGACCCCATGCAGCATGAGTGAATTGATGCTTAGAAAATGGATTGCACATTGGTCCATATGGTGAGGGGCACTGGAATGACAGGAACTGTTCATTTAGGAGGGATAAGCACCAGAGGCTTCACTGTATGAGGAGCCATGTGGAGGTCAGTGCTTGCCTGGACTGAGGGAGTTCACATGCTCTATAATTGATGTGCAGGGATATAACTGCTATGATGAAGAATTAGGCTGGTACTAGGAGTAGCAGTGGTCAGGCATGCAAACCTCATTTCTGCAACCATTCCATACCTGCAAGGATGTCTTGATTTCTCCAAATAAATGAGAGAAGTCTGCAAACTGATAGCAAGGCTTCACTTTGCAAGAGAACAGTGAAAATAAAAGCTGGAGAGATATCCATGGCACCAAAACAAAAATTTTGCAAAGCATTTTTAAGAACTTTTCTAGCAATATATGCCGCTGCTTGGCAAAAGTACTGAACAAATCTTACAGCCAAATTTTGTTAAAATGTCATCATCTTTAATGCAAATAGGTTTGCTTAGTACACAACCTCACATGAAGTGCAAAGGTGGATTATTGGCTCAGAAAATAAAACCATTAAGCTTTGAAATGCAGAAAGAATATTAAAAATAAAAAATAACCTCTGTGAAAATTTCACGAAAAGAAGGACTCTCAAAACGTAAATATTTTTGGACAGTAAGTACTGCAAAGCTTTCATTATAACTGCCATTCTTATTGTTTCTGCTATATAAAGACATCTGAGATTAGAAAGTACATGAAAACTACTCAGTGAACCCATTAAAACAGCAGCATTATCTGAAAAGCAAATTCTAATAACACATAAATTTAAATCTCAGAATAATCCCATAATAGGAGAAAAAGAACTATTATTTCAGCATAGACAGTGCTGGCATGGGGTGTGATTTAACTTGAATCTCGCATCTCTGTCAGACTAATCAATGCCCTGGGTGCCTTGATAAACTACAAGGAGCAGATGCATAATAAGATAACTCAGACAGCTTGCTGAAGTTTCATCTGCCAGTGGGACCCACTTGGTACAGCCAAAGCCCTTTGCCAAGTCTACTTTCTCACTCTGTATAGATGGCACTGCTCCAGTAGCAGCTCTGATCTTCCATCCAGCTGCTCCACACACAATCTCAGAAAAAGATCTTTCATTATACTTAGTTACAAAGGCCTACAAAGAACAAGAAGACCTACCCGCTACTCCTTAGCAGGTGGTTCAGCATTTTTAAAAGCCCTAGAGGTGACAAAACTTAGCTTCCAGAAATGGTTCAGGGCAAAGCAGACCTTGAGCCCAAAAGAATGTGAGGTCTCAACATCAGAAAGCAGGCTAGGGATTTATTAAGTTCTAAATTTTTAATAGAAAACTCTGACCCTGTAGAAGTACTGAATTTCTTACGTGTAGTTCCTGAAATCATTTGGCTTCCCAGCTCTTATACTGCAGTTCCCTTTAGAAGGTTTCTTTCCACATATACATTTTCATGGCAGAGGTTTAAGTCCTTGCTTGAATTGCCCCACTGAAGCTGCCTAACCTTGAGGGAGTCATGCTCTGAGGGGTCATCTGAGCTTCAAGTGAGTCAGAACTGCTGTCCCTGGTCATGTATGTCTGTGCAATTCCTACAAAGTTCATCCCACAGCTCTCTGATTGCAGCAAGCCATGTTATTCTATTATGCCTTTACTGAAATATACTAGCAGAACTTTTTTTGACGTTTCTAGAGGGTATTCTAGCTTCCAGGTTCAGCCTGAAAAAAAAGAAGTCTCTAAGGAGACCTTAATGCAGCCTTTCAGTATTTAAAGGAGTCTTACAAAAAAGATGGAGAGAGACTTCTTATCAGGTCCTGAAGGGCCAGTATAAAAGGCAACAATTTTAAACTGAAAGAGGGTATATAAAGAGATAAAAGGAATAAATTCTTCACCGTGAGAGTGGTGAGGCACTGAAACAAGTTGCTAGACAAGCTGTAAATGACTAGTGCCTGGAAGTGTTCAAGGTCAGGTTGGATGAGGCTTTGAGAAACACGATCCAGTGGAAGATGTTCCTGCCTGTGGCAGTTCCCTTCCAACCCAACCCATTCTATGATTCCGTATTTCTATGACTCTATTCCTTTGTGAAGAGGCACAAAAATTCCAGCTTCACCTAAAGAGATGAATAACTATGCTAGGAGTATTTACATTAAGATTTTAAATCCTCTTTTCCTTCATGTAAGCTGTTGCACAAACACTCAGTGTTGCTTAGAAAACAAATTCATAGTGTAGCACTCACAAGGGGAATCAAATCTCTCAAAAAGGACAGGACAGTCAGTCAACTAAATGGTGCCACAAGTTTTTTCTCGAAAGGGTCCTTACAATGGCCCATTCATCAAACTATATGTGCTGACAAAGTCTTATGATCCAGTGGTTTTTCCTGTGTGGTAAGCAGTCTCTTGGAGTTTGTGCTGTGATGACCTCATTGCGCATATTTCTTACCAGATCCCATACCTATATACTATGATTCTTCCATTTTGATATATTCCAAAATTGTCCTTCACACTTGACAGTCCCGAGTCTCAAAAATTTGCAGATTCTTTTGGTATATTTTACCTAAAGGATGCGTATCTTGCAAGTTTTAATATTTCCTCGTTAATCCTCAGATTATTTATGGAGAAAACATCAGCACTCCATTGGTTTGGAGTTTTCTTTTTATTAAAAACAGAACAAATAATTTCTTTTTATTGAAAATAAAAGAAATAATGATGTAAACATTTATAAATCCTGATTATCCAGAGACATTCTTAATTCCTAGGAAGTAACATAAATTATTTTGATATTTTATATTAGTTAGCAATCCTTTCTCTCTTACTTTGGCTACCAAGCACTTTTAAGTAGTATAATTATGAAATGGACTCTTTAGATGCAAAACTTAACCTCCAATAACAGACCTTTGCTTTAGTAATGAAACTGTATCCAAATATTACGTTTCTTACTATAGCAAGCTGAAGATGATAGAAGCAAGTGTATTTCTGGTTAGGCATCCTAAAAAAAAAAAACCTACTTGAATTTCAGTTTAGGGATACTTTCCTGCCTTAGCTGGCTGCTCTCATATTTTGGGTGTTTGGTTTTGTGAAGCTGAAATGTGATAAACTGAATACAAACTGGCTCCCTCTTATAGATCATTAATAGGGCAGAGATTGTTTGTTTGTTTGTTTGTTTGTGGTTTGGGGTTTTTTGTTTGTTTGTTTGTTTGTTGGTTTTTTTGTTTGTTTTTTGGGTTTTGGTTTTTTTGTTTGTAATGTGATTTCTACCCTAAAGTGAAAGACAATGCTCTGATGAATTTAGTGAAAATTTTGGTTCTGTAGTGAGTACAGAGTCAAGATTTCTGGATTATGGTCTTGGACATTACTAAATTATTCATAATTTTTTATGGTTTCTTTTCCCCATTACTAGATTGGATTAGCATAAAAATTATTTTCCTACCAGATCCTTCAAATCAATATTGTTCAGCAAGTCAAAACCTAGATAACTTTCAAACTATATAGTCTCTTTAAAAACCTATCAACAGATTCCAGAAAAACAAGTTCTAGAACTTGAATATCCATGAAGAAAAAGTCCAAAAAGAGATTGGGAAAAATGTTTTAGCATAGGATTTTTTCAGCACAAAACCAGACATGTCAATGACATTTTTATGTCCTTTTCACAGTAAGTTGCAGAATGAAGCCAACCAATCTGCAAAAATTGTACATGTACCGTAAGTCAGCAAATATTCCTCCTGTTGCCTGGGCTGTTTGATCTCACAGTCTAGAAGAGAAGCAGAACTATATTTAATGACTCTAGCAGCCAGAATTTCCATTTAAAAAACCATCCCTGAGCTCTATAGTCTTTTGAAATACAAAACCCTCGTCTCATTTTCCTGTTCAGAGAGCTTGAAACAGATGACGGCAGGATCCTTCCAGCAAATTGCTGACAGGTAGCTGTCTGCCAGGATTCCAGCCAGAAGCCAAATTTCACTGAGGTCAAGGGTTGAGGTGAACATTTTGCATCCACAGACAAGTCTTATAACAGCCAAGTACAGAAGAGAAGGCTTTTGAGGACCTTCACAAGGATGTCAGAAGCAGTGTGTAAGCAATGGGGAAGATATGCTTCAGTCCCTTGCACTTGAATGGTAGGTGACAAAGTCTATAACTGAATGAGGTCTAAGGACATTGTTAAGTGATAGAAATACTGGAGATATTTAGTCAGTATCTGGATTACCAGGTCCTCAAAAATATATTATTTGTAGGTTGCTCATATGCTACGTCACTATCCCAAAATAGTTTGTTAGTACTGGCCTTACCATTTCATTTCTTGTGTTGAATAGCAGATTCTTCATTGTCACAGAAATATTTGCACTTTCTGTTTAAAAGAGAAGCTGAGGTTTATCACTGTAATGTAAGCTGCACAAATAGTACTTCTGCTGGAGTTTTCTCTTTACCTTTGAAGAAAAGGAGGAGTCTTCATGTAATTCCTGTTATGTTAGTGAGGGGTAAGATAACATAGAAGTCAAAGCTCCTTAAGTTGCTCTTACCAAAGGAAGGTTTTAAACAGGTTAATGTGTGACAGATGGCAATGACAGACTGCAGAGTTTTTCAAGAAAATAAGACAACTGAGGCTAGAACAAGAGTATTACCAACAAAGAAAGGTAAAAATTAATAGAATTTGTAGGTACTAAATGGAGCATTAGGAATGTGGATACTTACAGAACAAAGAAGGAAAAAAGACTAAAAACTTCTACCAATATTCTCTGAACAACAGTGATATTCATGTTGAGGGAGAGCACAGAAACACTGATAATAAGAAGCTTACCTACATTTCCTATTTAGCATTCTTTCCTATTTTCTTCTGCTTCAGGTTTGTGTGCTTAGAAAGATAGGTGACACCAATTTATACTAACTTGAACTTATTCCTGCTTTATCCACTCTGCAAGTACCTTATTTAACTTGAAATGCAAAACCATTTCACATTCCAGGACCTAAATGCAGACAGTGTAAGGAGAAAGTCCTTTGCTGTTTGGGTGATGCATTGTGATTCTACAAGCATTTAGTGACAGGAAAGAGTTTGTATATATTCCTCTCCTAGTCAGGCATCTTAACTAAACTTAAAATTTTTGTTATAATATTCTTAAAGTATAGCCATCTCTGTTTTATAAAGATAAAGTTTATTTCCTGACAGTCCAAGGTGAAGCATTGTGTTTTTGTGAGTGAGGTGGGTATCTTGATTACATTTTGCAAACTGGGATTTCAGTCTCTGTCATGTTGTAACATAAATCACATACCATGTATGAATATCTCATTAGAAGTCACACAGGTTTATGGCATACTGTGACAGATCTTTCTCTCAAGAGTCTGCTGGTAGTTTGATAGTGGTCTCAGACCTTGACATCAGTGCCTTTTGGCAATTGACCTACACGAGACATGCACCAGCAAATGATGCTGACTGTAGATAAGGGATAAAAAATACATGATGAAGATAAATCTTCCTTCCTTACTAACAGGAAAAAAAGTGGTAAAAGAGTGTCCTCAATTACTGATATACAGAGAACCTGAAGAACCAAGGGCTGTTTACAGTGAAATGACAAAGTGCTGATGGAAAATCTCTTTGGCAGCATTTGAGGAAATGGGACAGTGAACAAAAGACAAAAGAAACAGTCCATGTAAAATGTCCGGCCTGCACAAAAATCCTATATCAAACTTCCTAGCTCTACAGAAATTGCAAGTTAAATGTATTATTCCTCAGATTTATTACTTTTACGTGCCTAAAGTTTATAAAATATTTCCGGAATTGAGTGGTTGTTTATGCTAAAAGGCACACAGCATGATGCTAATGTGAGAGAGGGAATTGCAGAAGTGCCACTGCAACAAACCATTGCTAGAGGTGTCATTTGGAATATTGTGTGCTGGGCTGGTCATCTGTATTCAAAAAAGATAAAACTGAACTGGAAGAGAAACAGAAACAATCTATAGAAATGATAAATGATTAAGTAAATAGAAAGACTTACAATGAGACCTTGCAGAGGTTGTTTGGCCAAACAAAAAAAAGAAAGAAGGAAGAGGAATAAATAAGGACTCTAGAAATATGTCTTTGGAGAAATAGAATGTCTTAAGCTAAATACATGCACTAACAAAAAATCAAATTACTGTAAATTGATCATGAATAAATCTGTTCTGAAAATTCCTAGCATATGAGGAGCAAAATTTTAAGAGTATCCACATAAGCTCTGGGAGAAAGTAAAACTAAATTTGTTTTAACATGAACTTCAGTTGATGTATAGGGAGAGCCATATAACAGAGTAAGGAAATGTCTGGGACTAGCACATTGGTGGCTCACTTCAGTCCCCTAGAAAGCAGCAACTAGTACCATATACTCAGGCACTGCTCCTGGCCTCCAGCTGCAGTCCAGAAAAGGTCTACAAGATCTGATTTGCCAGACCTATGTAAGTTTTAGTGTCTCAAATGGCATGGGGTGACCATCTTTAAGCTTCTGAACTAGGCTGTGGGCATGGGCAGACTTCAGGTATGTCATAGACAGAGATATACCCTAAGTGCCTGGAACTTTATGAGCTTGTATTGAATTTATAACATATTCTCAAACATTTCACATGTCACATATGGAGGATGGGAGGATTTCCCCAGGTGGATGCTCTAGTTTCTAGGGGAGGCAGTTTTTGCTTTCAGTTTTGAAACGGAAAAGTATTCACCATAACTGCAGGGAGGAGGTTTACAAAATACATTTGAGGGTCATAGTGCATTATATAGCTTCAGGCTGATGGTAAGAGCTAAAGAAGTTATTGATCAAGAGAGGGGGTTTTCTCCCAAGTTTTAGTTTAAAGGATTTTTTGTCTTGCCTTTCTATATAGGGAAGAAAGTAGTCAGTCCCTGAGTGAATTTTGTTTAACATATACTGTGCTATAGTAGAGAGATGTTCTCAATTTCTCACTCATGCTTACCAAGACAGCTGTGACTCTTAGCCCATGTAAAACCACAGATTCAGTACAGAGGGATGGAGATGCTTTGCAGTCTAGGGCACTAAACTGTTAAGTCTCTACAGCCTTTGGAACTACAAATTTTTCCTCAGTTGCCCACAGCTCTGGGTGTTTTAACCTACATGATCCAGACTGTCTACTAGATCATGACCTAGACTGTCTCTTCCAGCCATATGCTCATATTTTTATGGCCATATTAGCATAATAATCAATGCTGGATTCTAGGAGAACTTGCACTGTGTGCCCTGAATTTTCTGTGAAGGCTAGCAGTATGTATTTCTTGCTAGCTCCTGGACATGTTTTTCCACATATCAGAATAAATAGATGATATTCTATTTTAGATGTTCAGTGTCTTTGCTGTAGTCTGGCTCTCTTCTGGAATCATCTCAACAGATTTTTAGTTTCTTTTCTTTTTTTAATAAAGGTCTCATACATATTGGATATACTTGAAAAATTCTCAGGAAGGTGCATAGCTACAGTTAGGTATTTAAAAGTATCCACACAACTGCAAGTATAAAATAACATTATGCATTAACAGATATAACCATAACCTATATTATATTAAGCTATGAGCATTGTATAAAACTCAGCCATCTGAGTTTTCAGTTGTTTTACCTGAGGCTGCATGTGGTTATGAGGAGGGGAGTATAAATGGCCAGGTAGAAATTAAAAACAAGAAATAAAACATTTAGTGATATGTGGTTACTGCGCTGTAAAGAGAGAGAAAGGACAGCAACACACACAGACCTCATTGGGGAAAAAAGGCCAACTTTATTGAATGGACAGGCTGTATTTAAAGTGTGTTACTTGCAGCTAGGACAGGACAGTAGTTCATTGGAAAATTGGGAAAAACATCCTTGGGACAGTACCTCAGGATGTATCCCATGGGAAAGACAGCAGGTGTTAATCTTCATTATGAATTCCACTCTGGTTTTCAGCATATTATCACCCTGGGAGATTTCCTCCCTAACTGAAGCTGTAGTCAGCTTGTCAGCCTGGGAATGGACCTGAGAGACAGGAGAAATCCAGGCCTAAAAAGAATTTCCAAGCTGTAATTCCCTAGCTCTCTAAATGTGTGTGTCCACAGTGATACAATGTGGCAGTAAAATAAACCTTCAACATAATAAATGGAAGAACAATGTAAAATGTTTAATTAACTTCTTTCTCCCAAAAACATAAAAGCTGATGTCTCAAGATTTTAGTCCTCATATTCAAACGCCCCCCTTGGCAGAGGTTTTGGGAGAAAAATAACAAAATTACCTCCTGAGATAGCTGCTGCTTCAGGAGGGGGCTGGGTGAGAATCTGAGTTGTCACAGGAATGCAATGCTGAGTCAGAGTATTTTTGTGGGAAATGCCCCAGTTTAGGATGCCTGTGAGTTTACCAGGGAAGGTGAGCCAGCATGTAAGCTGTGACACTGATCTACCACCCTTCTGGCCTGGAAATGAAGAAGAAAATCAGGATTCTGGTGCAGAGAGCTGTAGTTTCTCTTTCCAGTATCTCAGTCATCAGTCACAGCTGCCACCTGAGACCTGGTAGCTGACTCTAGGCCAAAATCAACAGGCTGGCTACAATCACAGAATGTAAGAATATATTAAAGGAAGCACGAATTACACTAGGTATCAAATCTCATATTTTAATTCCTTGCCCTGTCAATAGAAATAGAGGCTGCTGGAGCTGAAACCAGTGTACACAGGTACAAATCACAGAATCACTGAATCATAGAATAAATTAGGTTGAAAAATACCTCTGAGGTCATTGAGATCCAACCTGTGACCAGCCACTGTGTCAACTAGACCCTGGCACTAAATGCCATGTCCAGTCTTTCCTTAAATACCTCCCTGGACTCTGATTCCACACCTCACCGGGGACTCCATTCCAATGTCTAATCAACATTTCTGTAAAGAAATTACTCCTAATGTCCAACCCAATCCTCCCCTGATACACATTAATACTATGTCCTCTTGTCCTGTCACTGGCTGCCTGGCAGAAGAGACTGAGCCCACCTCACCAGAGCCTCCTTTCAGGTATTGCAGAGAACAACAAGGGTCCCCTGAGCCTCCTCCAGGCTAAACACCCCTGGTTCCCTCAGATGCTCCTCACAGCACTTGTGCTCCAGACCCTTCCCCAGCTCCACTGCCCTTCTCTGAACTCACTCCAGCACCTCAATGTCCTTCCTGAATTGAGAAGGCAGAATTTTCTTTCTGCTCCACTGTGTTTTAAAGTGTAGTAAAAGGCTCTCTTGACCTGGACCTGAAATGACCTGGAAGGGCACGTTAAGGTCCAGAAGACCTCAGGTTCTTGTTTTCTGGTGCTGAGTTGAGATGGAGATCCTGACTGAATCCACAAGTCTGGGCTTTGCAGTCACTGACACACCAAATCCAGAAGCAAATGTAGCATGTTAGCAGGTATATTGATGACTGAACTCAGGGCTAAGGCTCAGTCATTAAACTATTGCAACTTCCTCTGATGCAGAGGCAGGGCAGAGGAAGTCTGAAGGAGGCAATTGTGTTTGGCTAACAGCTGGACAGTGCTGCACTTTGTGTAGGAAAATAGCAGTGTATAGACTATGGATCATTTTATTGCTTTTTTCCTATGTAATGCAGTGTTACTGTGAACAGGGTCTTGAAAATGCTTTCCGTGCTCACAGCTCCCAAGAGCAGAATAGCAGGTAGAGAACATTTTTCAGGCTTGTTGAAGCAATCTCAGCTTAGCACACAGGCATCTGATACACAAAATCCCTTCTAAATGTGTAAGAACCACTGGATTCAATTCCAGGCAAGTAACCTTTTCTGAAGTCTTATTGAGATCAGAGTGGTATGGGTAAAAAGATTATATACTTTATTCCAGAAGTCCTTTCAACTTTGTCTTAGCAAAAAACTGGCAAAACTTCTGCTAACAAAGCTAACAACTCATTTTTTAATGGATTCATTCTATATGTATAAGTTTTGGTGTCTTCTCAATGAAACTAGTGATATATCCTTCTGTATTCTTCATGATAGTGACATCAGTTTTAAAGGATCTTGTCTTTAGCATTGCTTCCAACTCTAATTAGAGGTCTTTTTATTATAGATCTTCTTTAGAAAAAAAACAACTTTATATGTTCTGGGAATGTAAAAGGTTAAGAAAATCATATCTAATTCCAGAATCAATCTAATTGGCATTTTTATGTATTCAGTTCACCAAAGCAATGCTATCAGATGCTTCTTTGCACCACATTCTGATGAAAAGAGGTCCAATAGAAGAATTCCCATCCCTTTTAGGAATACAGAAACAAAAAACAGAGGTCAGTAAACACAGCCTGGAGTTAGAAATAGACTTGAATTTCTGGAGATATTCCTCTTTTCTCGTGTCTGGGAAAGTAGAAATCAGATCACATGTACAATCTTTGTTCCTGGCCTGCTCTATCAGTTAGTTCATTCTGTTTTCTCCACAGCTTAAATTTTTTGTCTTCTCTTTCATTCTCCAAGGAGGTTCAGCCTGTCAACTTCAAACTAGTGCTTATATGATTACTACCATCCTACAGCCATGGGACCATTCAGAAGGATAACCACTCAAATCTTATTTAAGAGAAGGGCACAGTATGGTTCATATTGGTTTTCCTGTATCACCTAAAGCAGTAGAAAGACTTTCATGGTCTTCTCTCTGTATTGGTAAAGTTGGAGTTTTATTACTTGAATTTGGAAACAGGCAAAGAAAACAAGCTGCAACTCAGGACCTGAGAACACTATGTTAAACAAAAGGGCAATCAAATGCAAAGCAAAACATCTTTGAAACTTAAATGAATTTGTACTCTTGAATTAATTCCTTGCAATTAAATATCTTTATAGTCATATTAGCCATCATACACCACAAATGCATTTTGTCCCTTAACAGAAAACCACAATCATGATTAAAAAAAAAAAAAATTAGGAATTTCTCATTACATTTGGCAGAACAATGAGTAGCAGGTTACTTATACAAATATCATCTCATAAGCCTTATTTTCTCAAATGCCACGGTTGTCTTCTGCTTTAATTTTTATTTCATGGTACCACTTTCCTCAGACTTATGTCCCTGGCCTTACTGTTTTGACAGCTGATGGTTGCATGAATCAGCCTTAGATATAAGAAGCTGACTTCTGGAAGGCAGAGTTATTGAGGGCAACTGATGATAAACCACTGAAATTAGTAGGTGTTAGCCATTAAATTGTTCTTAATGAATGAATCCAACAAGAGCAAAAGCAGTACTCACGAGACAATGAGGAAGGTGGCTGGATGTACTCATGCAATGAATGGAAATTATATGACAGAAAACACAGTGTTTGAGACTAGACCAGCATCCACTTCTCATTCTACAAAATCATATAATGTTTACATGTATTACAACAAAAGTAAGCATGGAGGAAAAAAATGCAGATGTTTGCTTCCACATGCCACAAATAAAGACCATTTATAAAATACAACAAGGAAAGGTAGGTTATAATGAAGGCTGACATCTCACAGACCCTTACTTCATGCATAGATATTCAGGTCAGATCTCTTGGATCAGAGCCAAATTGCTGAACTTAAGCCATATAAACTAACCACAGTTCTAGTGTGTTTCAAAATAAGAGAATCGGGGAGGCAGAGGAGTTGGTGACAAGGATGTGATGTCCACATTCAGTTTTTAATGTTTTCCTGAAAACCAGGCCTAGTCTGATCCTGCTCATTCAACACCCATTAGCTGTTGGAGGGCAGGTATTTTCCTGCAGCATTTCTATCAGTTTAGTTTAAAAAAAACACAGAAATCTGGTCTGCATTATCCAGGTATGAACTCTGGGGATCAGAATGGGAATTCACAGCCTTGCTCCTTATCCAAACTAGAACACCTAGACATAATGTCTATAGATGTGTCTGCCTTATATCTATAGTGTCTACCCAGCTGTATCTTCAGGGCACTCACGTTTGTGAGACTACATTCCCAGCCTCCTTCAATTGCATATATGCTATTATTAAGGTATTATGACCCAATAGCTCATACATTCTTTGGCTCTGATTTTATGGTAGCCCATAAAACAGAGTCATATCTTCCTTTCTGCTAAGGAACTGATTGAACACCTGCTGAACTTGTGTGAAAATCTTTCTGATGACTTGTGGAACAAGCAAATGTAGAACAGCTTCCAGGTAAGATGCTCACTCAGTTGCTTTGAGTTGGGTTTTTAAGTGAATTTAATTGTTATTCAGTAGTGGTGTTTTGTCTCAGAATCAGTGTAGGGCTTCTTTTGTATTGGCAGGAGCAGAGATTTCTTATTCTGAGAAGACAGAAGATGGTACAGAGCCAACTACAGTTTCTGTAGTTCCAGAGCTTTTCCAACACCTTCCAACACCAACACCTTGGCAGCTGCTGCAGCAAAATCTGACCTTAAGCACTGTATCAGTTTTTTACATCTACTACTCTCTGCAGTAACATCGTTTTGGTTTTTTTCACTTTTGCCATGACTGGGTGTATTTTCTATTGCTCTTTTCCCTCTATTAGCCCAAGGCCTGATAATAGTGTACTTTCACAGCTACTACAAATGTTATTTACATTTAAAAAATAGTCAAATATTCACCTGTATGAAACCCAAAACTGCTCTATGCTTCATGTTGGTCTGTCTAATGCTCTTCTTCCCTCTGTGACTATATTCTTACACCATTGCATTATGAGGCATGTAACACAGTAAAGTACTGCCAGCAAAAGCCACATCTCTGTCCAGTGAACATATCCCTTTACACTCAGCAATTTCTCTGCTGCAACGGGTATGGTTCATTTCCTCTAACTGAAAAGAAGGTCCCTAGAGGGAAGTGCCTGCTGCACATGAAAATACACTGTCAGGCAAAAATGATGCATTCTTTGGTTTTAATGTTTAATGTGATTTCATGATGACCCTCAGCCCACACAGCAGGAACTTTTAACCTAGATGATATTGGGCAACAGAGAGAATCAGTTAAACAAATGTACTTTCACTTCAGCAAGTCACTCCCTATATGTTCTACCACTGACCATTTTTATTGCAAAATTATGTTTGTTTGAAGTAAAGATGGCGGATAGTTTTGTGATTAAATAATTGTTTGTCAGAAAGTATTGATGTGTCCAAATAGAAAGGTATCACTGAGAAATACTCACTCTACTTTTAAAGGACAAAGCTGGACTACTCAAATTCAGACGGAAGACAGATGTTCACCGACCTTAAAAGAGTTTCAGGCAGGCATGTGGGGGTAAAAATCCAACCATGATGTTCTTGCTTGCTTATGTCAGTTCATGGATCTGAAACTCACACACCCACATACCCAGCAGGTTTTCTCTTCTCTGGACTATTAAGTCATCTTCCCTTATGCTCTCTCCAAACAGATAATGCAGTCATCCATGTGAAGTGTAGTATCTCCAACAAGAATGACTGAGGCACAGAGATTTACTCAAAACCATGATTCAGGAATTTGATTAAAATCTACCATTTCAGGGGAAAGAAAAGAAGGAATGAAAGAAGGAATGAAAGAAAAGAAAGAAAAAGGAAAGGCAGGGAGGAAGGGAGAGAGGGAGGGAGGGAGGGAGGGAGGGAGGAAGGAAGGAAGGAAGGAAGGAAGGAAGGAAGGAAGGAAGGAAGGAAGGAAGGAAGGAAGGAAGGAAGGAAGGAAGGAAGGAAGGAAGGAAGGAAGGAAGGAAGGAAGGAAGGAAGGAAGGAAGGAAGGAAGGAAGGAAGGAAGGAAGGAAGGAAGGAAGGAAGGAAGGAAGGAAGGAAGGAAGGAAGGAAGGAAGGAAGGAAGGAAGGAAGGAAGGAAGGAAGGAAGAGAGAGAAAAGTTCAATCCTTCAATCCTATTTGGACATATTTGGACAGAACAGAGCCTTTAACATAACCCTAGATTTCTAGCATCCTAGTTGTTGAGATATTACATAATATGGACTGTCTTTTTTACTGGCAACTTTGAAATGTCCTAATGCCATCTCAATGTATAATATCCACACATGCCTCAAAACATCAAATCTGCACTAAAAAAATCACCATGGAAGAGAGAAACGATTTTTTTACTGAGTTTAACATGGTCTGTACCACAGGAGTAGGGAAAATCAGTACTGTTTTGCACTTGTGTGGTCCTTTGAGAACTCATTCATTTCTAAGGCATTAATAAATTCATCTACATGGATTCCTTGAGGTAGGTATTATCTTCATTTTGAGGAAAATGTAGTATCAAGATAACTAGTTCTCCATACTAAATAAAAATTCATTGACAGAACTGCAAAAATAATGTAAACATATTGATCTCAGCCTCACCTAAGACATTATCCTTTACTAAAAAGTGTTCTTCCTTTTGAAGGTATCACAGTTAAAGAGAATGATGCTCTTTCACCTCATCTGTCCTGAGTTTTCTCCTTTTCTCTTGTTCCACCAGAGGGGTTCAACTGCTGTCTGGGAGGGAAAAGAGAATTACTTCAATCATCCAGTACTCTGTATTACAAAACGTATCCATAAACAAAGCAGTGTGAAGTATTTTGGCCTTGGATCTCCTTTCCCAATGTTGAACAATCTCCACTGTACACTAGAGAAATTATGATGGATTTTTTTACAACTTTTTCATTGGAGCATCACACTTCAACAAACTATTTCAATTAATCACTTTCTTTTTTTCCAACGAAAATACATTTTGCTGAGAAATTTCTAAGTACTTGACTTTCAGAATAAGTTAATAACCTGGACCTAAATCCTGAATTCCTTCTTGAGGCATACTTCATCCTTTTAAGGGTTTGATCTGCCAAATAAAAAATTTGGGAGTACTACTAGAAATAACACCGTTTTATAATGATAAAAATGTATTTTTTAAAGAAATCAATTTTATTCGTAGTGAAAATTCCCTGCAAGTTTCTTTTGATTACAGTGACATCTACTGGTGCACAGAGAATTTTCTGGACATGAAGAAAAAAATCAAAATGACACTAAGTATGGATGGGGGCCAGCAGCTTGGCATTTTACTTCTAAGGAAAGACAGAAAAAAGCAGATGTTCCAGAGTTCAAGCATGTATCCTTCCAAGGACTGCAGGCTTCCTCATGTGTCTTGATGTCAGAATACATGGTTCAAATGGAGAGAGAGCAAATGCAAGTGTTTTAAAAGGCAATGTAACTAGATCACCTGATGCAGGAGGAGGGGATCACTGCTCACTTTCAATTCCAAAGTGAACAAAAGAAAGGAAAAGACTGCAACAGGGAAAAGAATTCAAGAATGCTGAGGGGTCTATAGAAGCAGCAGTGCTGACTGATGTAGCAGGGGGCTAATGGTTTGAACTGTCAGAATATCCTCCCTGAGACTGAAATCAAACATCAGTAAGGTGAAACCAGCACAGTGGTTAGCTGAGGAGCTGAAATCCTGCACAGACCACTCTGGAGCATCCAATCCCCATTCCTGCTTTGTTTGAATGGTGCACAGTTGATTACTGCGTGTACCCTCAACAGCCCTGGGGTTGGTGGCTACATCTTCCTTCTCCTCACTAACATAGTCCTTGTTCTGCCTCTGCCTCTCAGATAGCTCTTATATAGTATTTTATTAAGCACCCACTATCTAAGGATTTTTATAAGATACTCATATAGCTATTTTTCATTGTAAATTCTCTCCTGTCATGTTTTGGGGGGGGGGGGGGGGGTTAACTGCAAATTCATAAGAACATATACTACACTCATGAGGTATTGTCAAACATTCCTTTGAAGCAACACCATGTAGAGTAATACCCACAAAAGTTATTCATACATAAGGATCTCCCCATTTTCTTTCTCAAACAAACAGAAAATCTTCTATACTTTAGCTGAACTCTATGTAGAAATATGTACAATGGAGAAAGTATTTTACAAATGTGTCTTTAATAAGGGCATAAGACCATTTTGAAAATCAGTACTGAGCATATTCAGATAAGAAATTCTTACTAGATATTTCAGATATGACTGAGAAATGTATCAAGAGATATTGTCCAATGCCAATAATTTAATTCTAGTCAAAATAAGAGAGTTGTCTTGCCTAACTTATGAAATTATTCTGTTCTCTTCTGCATTTCAGTGAAAATCAAGAAGACATATGTTAATGAGAGCCACCTCTCTGGACTTCACAAGCTCCACATTATCTATGCCTCTATCCTGTAGCCATTTGGAGAAGCACCGGGAGCAAATGAGTTATGAGTCATGGGAAGGAAAAAAAAAGACATGTCACAAATATTGAAATTAAATGCATAGGGAAATGACAAGTACTGGAAATATGAGCTGCCCAACAAATGACAGATAGTAAAATACGACAAGTGCTGGAAATGGCAAATGATACAAGAAGACAAATGCTGGGAAGAAAACACAATAAAATAAGAGAATGAAAACAAATATAGATCTAATGGCATCATTGATCCTAAGGATTCTTGAAAGGGTAAGACAAAAACACTGAAACAAGCAAAGCTTTAGGGAAAATGTTAAATTAAGGCACAATACAAAATAAGAGATCAAAAGATTCACTCAGAGGCTTGATCAAAAGCATCAGATTTGTCATTGGTGAGCTCTTTGTCCTGTTTTTTCTTTGTTGTTGTGATGGTGGTGGTTATGGAGGTGGTAGTGGTGTATCTTCAGTACACTCTATTTCCTGGCATATAAAAGTACACTCAAATACCATTTTCAGGACTGTGGATATTTTTTAAGATCTTTGGCCATTATTTTAATGTGGTCATTCAGATTTTGATTTACACCTTGATTAGTCTTAATGACTTACAGAAAATACACTTGCTAAGCAAAGCAGAAATTTCTTCAAGCTTATTTATTGATTCTAAAGGAGAAAGAAAGAAGAGATCATGAAAATAAAGATTAAAGGCCACAGTCTCAGCTGAGATGTATGGGTGTAGTTAGATGAGCTTCTGATTTATATTACTTAGGAACTCACCTTGAGGTTCTGTCACTGGGAGAGAACTTCTGAGGGCGATATCTGCTAACAGAGCAAGATCCAGGGAGAAAATAGATTTGTAATTAAGTGCACTATTTACTTTGCCTAGCCTAAGGCAGCTTCATCAGGCATCTGATCTGAGTCACACTTGACTGGACACTCTATGCTCTGACTTTAGGTGGAACCAAGGGAAGATACAACAAAACTGAGAAGGCTTTGAAGTAGCTACACCAACACATTTATGAAAACCTTACTAATGTGAAACTAAAACGTGAACATGAAATATTGGAGAACTTAAGGAAAAGGTAAAAGGTCGACTTACATCACCATAAAGATAAAAGTGGATAAAACAGCAAAATTCTCATCAATTATTGACACTAAATATTAAATACTAAAATTATTATAAGTAAGAAAACTATAAATAAGAAGACTACAATGATAATTCAGCTTCCTAATATTTGCGGATTTTTGCTTGATTTTCACTTATATAGTTTCTTCTTGAGTCAATATATCTCCAAAAGAAATTTGTAGGTTGTATTTCCATGATCAAATATAATAACAGCATCAGGTATAACAGATCAAGAGATTACTGAAAATTCTACTTTATTTTACTGAATTTTACAAAATTTGTCAAACTAATGCATTCAAAGAGATTATCTTTTGCACTGATTTGCCTTTTACTTAGAAAATAATTATCTATATTTGATTGAGAGATGCGTGCAAATATCAAATTGCATTGATTTCAGCCCTGTCTAGGTTGCCTTAATAACACGGATTTTTTTCCCCCAAAACCAATAATGAAACATGAGCTTCATTAAAGAGGGTGACTTCCAAGACTAAGAATGCATAAGTTTGCATAAGGAATTAGTAATAAAAAATTAATATTCAGCCACAGGATTCTTGAACACATTAAAGTTTCTTTAAAGTTTCTGTCATGTGCTGAGATGTCACAGCCAGATTAATGTACATGGGACTACTTGCTTACACTCTGGGTTGTATGATTTATTAATAAATATATGAACAAAGATGGCTTCAGTCATGGCCACGTGCAATTCTTACAACTTTCCTTCAGCATAAGCCTTTGAAAATACATCCAGAAAAAAATAATGGCAATATTTAAAATGACTGAAGAATTACATCTGAGAGCTTTCTTCAGTCTAATATGAATTTTGTTTGTACAATGACACTGATTATTTGTTTCAAGGACAAATTTTGAAGGGGGTAAGAAAACTATCAATATCATTATTTTTAACCACAAAGAGAAATATACTACAATATTTTAGACCACTACAAATACTCTTACATAAATGGTAATAAAGCAAAAAATTACAAGCCCCTTTGTATTTCCTTGTGGTTAAATCCATATGCAGAATTAATTCTAACCAAACTGAAGGTGGCATGTCAAGATCAAAGCATTTGTATTTCAGTCTTCCACTCTTTAGTGCTGGAAAGAACAAATTGTCAAGTTCATAGTACCATGCCTCTTATCCAAAGATCTTGATGTGCTTCATAAACTTTAATTAAACTTCACAGCATGACTACCAGTCAGGCAGAAATCTTATTTTCAGAAAAAGCATGGTATGGCCTTCATTCCTTGCACAGTTGCTCTGACTACACACTGCATTTTCTCTGCTGTGATGTATTGTGGAAAAATATATAATAGCAAAGCAAAAGGCCCCAGCGTGCCCAGCATCTATTAACTTAACTTTTTTTGCTCTTATTTCTTCCTTTTTTGATAATACCTTACACGGACTGTTGTATTTTTACCTTTACAACTCAGTTTATGTATGTATATCTAAATTGATTTTTTTAAGTCAGAAAAAGTCATAATTTAGGTTGCACTCTAGAATCAACTATAGAAAATACATGTGAGAAAAGCACACAGAGTTTACACAGATTTTTAAATGAATTGCTAGAGCAGTTGTACTTCTCAGAGCACAAATTCTTTTTTGCCCCCATTTGCACGCATGTAGAGCAGTATGACCAAATTTTCTTTTGGGATACTGGAACCCCTCAATAAAAGTAAAAAGCAACATACAATGAAGTAATCTTCAGATTGTGCCTAAATGTTTATACTTCTTCTAACTACAATGCTATAAAGCAAGCCACCAAAGTGGAAGGGATATATTCATTAGCTTTTTGTTAATTGCAGTAGCTATTTTAGTGATCTTGTGATGCTTCTGACCAAAAACATGCTCATCAGGATACAAGTCATTTGAACCGAAGTTTGATATTTTGTTTATAAATAAGAAAAACACTTTTATGAAATGCTGGATTTAAACCAAAAAGCAAATAGCTTGAAAGAGACACTAAATTATGAAAGTAAATGTGATGAGCTTTCCTAGGTATCTATGGTCCAGAGCAACAATTAAAAAATATGTCTGAAATGTAGCATATGCATCTCAGTCAGCAGAATATAAATCAGAAGAAATACCGTGCAGTATGAAAACTTTGCAATAAATTGTAAGTCTTTATGAGTTAAGCAAAAATTCCACAGGACTGTTCACAAAGTATGGAGATGTGAGTAAAAATACAAAGCGTGAGGAGAAAATATTTGTGATAAACGGATCAAAGGATTTCACAAAAATATTGAGAGAATATGCATTGTCCCAAATAATTTGAGGTGCAGCTGATGTTAGCATTTAAAATTGAACTGGAAGGCAATGTTTTCTTCAAAGCCAAAACAAAATAGCAGCTGGTAGCATGAAGAAGTTTCTGTTTTAATAGACCAGGTTTTCTCAAAAAGACAGTATAAACAATGCTATAATTCCAGTTAGTATGGGATCACTTCATGAGCTCTCCTGCTGGCACATGGTCAGGTTTGTGTGCAGGCTAAGAGATGCCTGTATCTGTGACCCTCCACAGTATTATTCAGTGACGAGGCAAAGGCAAATAAAGCTCTCTTTCTAATTTTTTTATGGAAGTGCACGTATTTCAACGTTGATTAAAATGCTAGCTGTGAGAATTTTTAGCTTACATGTACTTGTTGCAGTATCTTCTGAGAAGGCATATGTATGTAGGTCTGTGTCTGTACGTTTGCCTACGTTATTTTTTGCTGTTATGAACACTAATAAAACGTTATCTATAAAGCTAGATACACCAACTTCAATCAATCACAGTTTTTCTGGCAGGATATATTTAACCTTAGTCTCATTACAATCCAGCAATACCTATGAACTATAAAATGTTAGCAAAAGAGTGCGTATTTTAATCCCATCACCTATGAAGTTTACTTTACAGCGGAGCTCACGGCTGTCACAAAAACCTCTTTATTGCCTGTCTCCCCGTACTCCAGTTGTGGGTGGTGCTCTGTCAGAAGTGTCACTCTGGGTTACGGAGCTCTGCGGGCTGACAGGGACCCGCTCCAGCCCGGGAGAGCCGCAGTGAGACGCTGCCTCCGGGAAGGGACACTGATGTGCCCAGGCTTTTCCAGGGCAAGGCAAGCAGCTCCCGGCCCTGCCTCTTGCTGCAGCAGCCAAACCCTGCCCCATGTCGCTGCTCGTCACCGGGATACCGAGTGCTTGCTCAGCGGCTTTGCTGATGGGAGGGGATGAGCTGGCAGCGTGGGATGCTGAGCGCTGGCTCACCTGCACCGGGCTGTGCCCAACACGTCAGCCTTTCCCTTCTCCAGGGCACTGACACTGAAACTGGCAACCACCGAAGTGCCATCATGTCCCTTCCCGTAAAACCTGCCTTCGTATTACTGGGAAAAAAAAAAAAAAAACAAAAAAACAAAAAAAAAACAAAAAAAAAAAAAAAAACAAAAACAAAAAAAAAAAAAACCCAAAAAAACCACAAAAAAAAACAAAAAAACAAAAAAAAAAACAAAAAAAAAACCAACGTCTTCCCCAGTTGGATTTGATGGCCCTTGTGGGTCCCTTCTAAGTCGTGTTCTGTTATATATGAGTACCTATCTTATTTTAAAATTCTTTTGCATGCAAACAGAAGAATTAGCTGGTTGCTTTCAGTCTGCAGCTTCTACACTGAAAAATCGACATCTCCAGATTTACACATATGCTGTATACCAGCTTAGCCTCTATACAGATTTATTTGACCCTCTTAAGACTATTTGGCTGCTGAAGAGATAATAAGAAATCATTAATAATTTTTAAATCTGCAAATTTTAAGAATATTTAAGAACATGCTGTCATGGCAATAACTGCTTGTGATAGCAGCTCCTAAAAATACTCCTGAATTTATGATACAATTAGCATAGACATGATTCCCAAAAGAACCATTTCACAGAGTACTTTTGAGGGCCTAGTGCCAGTTCATTAATGTTTTTGGTGCTATAAAATCACTGGAAGAGAGTCTCTGTTATGAATAGAGACATTTCCTTTGCAGTGAAGGAAAGCCTAACTGATTTTCATGATCAAACCTTTCATGGCCTCTTGGTAAATCTGGTGCCTAGTAAAAAAATATATAGTAGGAGAAGTTCCCCCACATTTTAATTTTTTATCAACAACAGTAAACTTTCATCTATTTCTATTAACAATGTCTTTAAAATCAGGTCAGACATGGTTTCCAAAATGGTTGATTCAGCATTTAACTCACAGTAGCATTTACCTGTAATATTCAGGGAATTCTGCTGCTTTATTGACACACAGGATAAAGAAAAAAAATTGAGATCTCATTTAGAAATTGGCTTCCAAAGGGGTATTCTTATGTTCGCCTGGAGGAGTATGGCATAATTTAAATGTGATTTTTATGTGCAGAGATAGAGTTTCAAAGCAAGGAATATAACTCCACTAAATCATCATGAGTGCTTCACTTGTAAAAAGCTGCTTGCCTGAGCATTCTGTCAGTAGCTTAGTTATGTCCTTCTGCCTGACAGATGTGGAACAGGGTGTAACAATACGACACTGATGCAGCATAAGCTTACTCAGCACTTTTCCGATGGCAAAGTGCATTAATGGCAGAGTTGCCACAAAGTATCCTGAGACAAAATGCTCAGATCTACTGCTCAGATTAGTGCAAGATACATCCACCCTACATTTCTATATTGTTAAATAGAAGTGGCACTTCAGGCAACTGTTTAAATGTCTCAGAAGATTTAACTGGAGAAATGAGTTATTTTTTCATACTTCACAGAAAAGGAAAGTTTAAATTTCAAACAATATTTTCTTATTCATCAGTCAAGGACATCAGCAATCATAATTGCTAATCAACTGCTTCCCGAACAGCAGGGAACAACACAATCCCCTTTTTCATAGAGTAGCTGCAACAGAAAAGCCACTGTTGCATCTCATCAGAAATACAATACAGGGCCCTGGAAAATGCTTCTTTGGAAACCAGGCTACAGATCTTCCAGATACTGCTAAGACGTTAAGAATCAACAGTATTAGCAGGTTGTCAGTGGGCTATTTTAAAATTTAGCAAGCTCTCCTACATTAATAATAAGGAAGAGATCCCAGTCTCCAGAGATTTAGTTTACGAAAAGCAAGGGCAGCAGTTTACATTGGAAACAACAGTTATAGTGTATTGTAGGTCGAATGATTTCACAAACGAAATATCCCTCCCATAAATTGTTTGAGTTGGCATTGGTTAACAACAGATTGAATTTACAGCTGTACAGGTAGCAGGAAAATGCAGAAATTGCACTTTTGAAGCACGTGTCCTAGGCATCTACTTTAGAATAAGATAAATGGAATCAGAGGTGATGATTTCTCTACTCAGATCATAAAAAGAGTCTATTGACTTGTTTACATGAAGACATCTATATTTGTTTAGGTTATTCACATATCAGACTCTACAAGAAAATAAAACAAAAGTCAGTGGATACTTAAGAGAATGGGACTTTGCTGAAAAGCAAAAATTTAAAACTGACTTTGATGTGCCCCTTGCTTAGACTTACTCAGTAAATAAAATGAGAAGCGTTTAGGAGCCAAAAATCCAAACCAAGCAAATCCAAAACCAACCAAACAACCAAAACCAAACAAACAAAAATCCAAAATTAGCCCAAAAACCACATCACACGCAGCCCTTATGGTTGGTCTCGTACTGAGAAAAGCCTAAGATAAAACTGAGAATAGAATCTGATAATTTATTTGACAAACTGCTGCTCCTACTCCTGTTCTCACAGAAACAATTGACAGACAATTAAAGAGCTTTAGGCTTTATTAAGACAGCATATAGGTACAGGTTATAATTATAAAGAGATCTCCCTGCTTTTCAGTGCTGTAACATGCCTGCATATCCATGTCTTTTCATTGGCAAATTGTGCTTGCATTTGTTGTCACTGGCACTTGGACTAGATGATCCTTCTAAGTCACTTCCAACTGAAATATTCTAAAGTTTTAAAGACTTTTAGAAGGAACACAGGGCTTTCAATGAATACTCAACATACAATTGAGACCCTCAAAGAGTCAACAGAAAGAAAAGCTAAACTCATTTTCTGCTTCTTGGAAAATCACAACAATACAGTCCTAAAAATGAAGATAAACCTTCCTGGAAAGAGCACACAAACACACAGAGACATTGTGAATACACAGAGCTAGAATGGCATTACAGAGCAACATTAATTGACCTACTCTGGGCCAATGGGCTTCTAAATGCTCTGAAACATCTGTCAATAACAAGTCTAGAAGTCATGTCTATTAAGTAATAATATGCAAGATATCCTCTTCCTGCTCCTCCAGCTGTTTTATTGCTTCTGTCGGCTGTCAGAGCTCAGGTGGTGCTGCTGCAGGCAGCACTTCCAATGGATGCCAAGCTAAAATAAATCAGAACATTTTAGCCAATTGATGCAACTGCAAGCATATAAAAAGTCTAATGTAAGTACATAAAAATGATTGACCAAAAATTGCTACCAAACCAAATATTGTATTAGCTGTCAGCTTATGGCAGTGAAGTTTTATTTGTAGAATACCCTTACCAGCACAGTTTTTTGATGTAGGAGATTCAGCAGCTTGCTTCATTAATGAACTTCCCCCAAGAAAATCTTCTTTCACCACAGGTAGTCCACAGGATTTGAAAACTTCTTTGTGATCATTATTAAGCAATGCTTTTATCTAAATCATGAAAATATATTTCAGATATAAGGCCATACTATTTTTTATATTTTTTTCCAAAAGAATGAATACCTCAATTAAACTGGATACTCATCTAGATAAGACAAGCAATGAAAAGTCATCTTCTTGGCCTTAAAAGGTTAGATTTTTCATAGAATAGCAAAAAAAAGTATCTTCTTTAAGAAACACCTCCCAAAGTTTAAACTCCATAAAAAATAAGAATAAACAAATAACAAAGAGGTGAGATTCACCACCCCCAAGGCTGCTTATTTTGTATTTACCAGTTTTGCTGTCCTTTAACTTGAACCTTTATGGCTGCTACAGAGGGAATAGGCACATTTCAGCAGGGAAGTATTGGCTTTTTGGTAAGGTGTTTTATTTTTAATTATATTTTCAATTATTTAAATGAGATGTTTCAAATTGTGTACTTTCAAATTGTTTTTCCATCTCTACTAACAAAAGGTATGGGAGGAATTTCAAGTTTTATTTTTGAAAGCATTTATTAGCAGTATTAAAACTTCTGTTACTAACAAGAAATAGAGTAGCAATTCATATTTTGAACACCTTCCTTAAATGCACAGTCTCAGACGTCTAGAAAGTTCAACATGTTCTCTTAATATTTTTTTAATGGAATACAACTGAAATTTTATTTCCAAGATATCCTTCAAGAGATGTGTTTCATCAAACTGCCACAGTACTTCGCACCTTTCCCTTGATGGTTGTCCTTGTTTTGCAAGACTCTGTGGCTTCCAAGCTGTTCTGCCAGTGATCAAGTAAGATGGAAAACATACATAAAAATATCCCCCTCTTCAAGATAGAGTTTCTTTGGCAAAGGCAGCACAAACTCTCTCACACAAGCTTTGGCACCAAGGGGAAGGGAAGGACAGAGCCATATTTTCCACAGCTAAATAAAGTTCCCAGGGGCTCAAACTGTGCTAAGAGTGAATCGTATGTGTCAACAAATGTCTAGTCTTCAAGACTTCATGCATTTTCTGTAGAGACCATAAAAGAAATACCTGACTCAGAGAAATGTATGTATGTCTGAAATTCCTTCACTCTTTGTAAAGTTCTTCAGGGATTTAGACAGTCATACCTAAATGGCTCTATCTTTCTGGCACTTCCTCTCCAGGCTGAAATTCATGAGTACACTGAAAGAGAATTCTCTTTAATCTCTTTCTTGCCATCTTAGACCCTCTGTGGTGACCTGAAGTTAAGAAACACAGAATATGACCAACTAATGCAAAAGCTGATCAGCATTTACTTTGATTTTCCTTTCAAATGCAAATTAGATAATATACCAAGAGTGAAATAATATCTGAGCAATTACTTTAAAATACTTTTCATATCTTCTAACTCTAATACAATCATTAATAGCAATTTATGGCAAATAGCTACCAAAGATTATAATAATTTTGTCCAGTTGTTTTATCAAAAAGTCGTGTGTTCTTCTCTAGCACAAAAAAGTACATGAATACTTAAAACTGCATCAAATAAACATCTCTATAAAAAATTAAGATACTGAAACATCTCTTGAAATGTGCTTGTGTATGAAGGATAGTCACTAAAAATATACTGACATGTAAAAGCTTTTACCCACAGATTTGTAATACAAACGTCACCTTAAATTAACCTGTATATATTTTAAAGGGATTCTGTGAAATTTTTTAATTTTTATACTTCTCTACTACAAATACCTGAGGAACACAGAAGAAAAATCTATCCTCGAGAGCGTTTAATAAAGTTGATTATTTAAACAGCTGTTTGAAAAGCTGTGTTAAGTTGCTCATCTGAAAAATCACATTCACATCCTCACAAATATCAAAACACAGCGAAAGTCTTTTCAAGTACGGATTTGAATGACAATAGTGACATCGACTGGTCATTGTTGTTAAACGCTGCTGTGTATTGGCATGAAACCCCTGCCGCGATGGTAATGCCAATGTGTAGTCAATGGCAGTGGCACACAGTGCTAGGTCAGCTCACACTGCTTGCACAGCAGCTACAGAGGTGAGTTCATCACAGATTGCCAGCGTGCAGTTTAATTCACAGTTTAAATTCACACTTTGCTCTCCTGGGCAGCTGGGGAATGGAGATCACTCAGCAGTCAGGGGTTCAATGAATCACTCGTGGTTTTGGTGCTCACTGAATCATGTTCCTAATATGTTGATTCTTTCTTCACTCCTTCCCAGTGCCCATGGCCACAGCAAGACAGGATTTACAGTTAAAATTTCCCCTTCTTTTTACTTCTCTACTTTTTCATTAGTGTGTTTCATTTCTACGTTTCAAAATGCTGCTCACACATTAAGTTTGTGTGCAGCCTTAGCAGTGAGGGCAGACACCTTCCATCAGTGACAAACTTCAGAAATCACTGGAGCTCTTCACAGGCTTGAGTGCAAACATGGGTCTCATTCAGAGCACGTCTCAATAACACATTCTCTGCTCAAACACACTTCCATATCATGCCCTACATCTGCAGGCTATGCCTTCAATAGAAAGCTCTCATCAGTAGCTAGAGCTATATTGAGAGAACATACTAAGAGTCCAACGCAAAAAACTTTGATCTTCAGATTTCAAGGAGGGAGTGGTCTTTTGTCTGTATGACATGTAACAGCTTCTGCACATGGCGTGAGATTTTGGAGAAATTGAAGAATAATGCAGAAAGGAAAATCTTTTGATCATTGTACTAACAGCCCATATGGATAAGCAACCCCCTTCTCAAATTCATATGGTATGCACAAAACATCTTGTTCCATTTGCTTGTTGCTTTCTTGTTCTGATGTCCCCAGTCATTATTTCCTGATATGCAACATTGGAAATAAATTATTTCTACCGCATTTCTGTAAGGAAACTAATCGAGACTACTAAAGTAATGGATATTTACAATGGGGCTGAAGCAGATGGAAAACATAGCAGACTGTAGTACGTACGCAGGAGGCTGAGATACCAAAAGACTTTCTGCAACTGAGATGATTCCAGCACGGACCTGCAGTACACTGATAGAGATAAGCAGCACAGGAGGTAAAGGAGATGTCTCATAAGCTCCCAAAGAATGTACAAAGATGTAAAAGAATGGCAGCTGTGCCCAAAACATAGCCTGTACTTATAAACATTTGTAGGAGTGGAGGAGGCCCATGGAATAGGAGGATAATAAGTATCTATTAAGAGACCCAGGATAATACTTAATGAGAATGTATAAATCCGTACATTGAGTATAAAAGTAATTTAAATAATGTAGCATAAGCTGTGTTGCTAAGAGATTTCAGTAATGAGATTTAAATACAAAAGGATGGTTAGAAGATGTACAAGTGTATTAAATTATGTGGGACAAAAGCATGATGCACATGGTGTGGAATAAGGCATGGAGATCATGTTGAGTGTGGCTGGGATGGAGTCAACCTTCCCACAGCAGCTCTCAGTGCTGTGCTTTGTTCCTGCAGCTAGAAAGGTGTCAGTGTCACACACGAGTGTTTTGGCTACTCCTGAGCACTGTTCCCACAGCATCAAGGCTGTCTCTCCAACATCCCCCCACATCCCAAAAGGCCAGTAGACTGGGGGTGAGCAAGAGGTTGGGAGAGGACAAAGCCAGGACATGACTCAAGCTGACCAAGGAGATATTCCATACCAAATAACATTGTACTCAGCAATGAAACTAAGAGAAAGAAGAAGGAAGAGGGGCATTTGAAATTTAGGTGCTTATGAAATTTAGGTGCTTATCTTCTAGAGAATCCACTATGCATATGCAAGTCTTATTTCCCAGGCATCGGCTGGATATCACCTGCTGATGGGAAGTGGAGAATAGATCTTTTTTTCCCCTTTGCTTCTGTGTGCAGCCTTTCTTTTTTCTTTATTAAACTGCCTTCATCTTAGCCTACAAGTTCTTATTCATTCTGTATTCCTCTCCTGGGCCCTGTTGAGGAGGACAGTGATAGAATAGCTGGATGGGCACCTGGAGACATTCAAGGTCATTCCATCACCACTTTATACAGCTCTTCCCAGCCAGGTCTTCCCCTTGAGAACATTACATGAAAGAACTGAAAGGTCGCAGCCCAATTTATTCTTCTGTATGTGTCTTTGTAGGTGTCCTGGCCATTTCCATCAATAAAGTAATTAATCATCTGTATTCTTTGTCTGACACCAAAACAGACTGCTGAAAAGCTTTCTAAAAGCTTAGAAGCACGCATCTACTCAATATCAGGATAAAACAAAAAAAATCTGTTTGTACTCCAAAATGTACAATGACCATGTTTTTCAAAGAAGTATGGGACACTTAGATATCAGAAAAAGCTGATAATTCTTTTCCAATTATCAGGCAGACATAGCACATAAAAAGCAGGCACTTTTAGAAGAGCAATGTATGATGATATACATTCACAAGCACAGAAATTTTTAGTGAGTTTAACACCTTATATAAGTCAACATAAATCTATTATCTCCTTCCTGTCAGTCCAGGTTGATGGTCTTATTAAAAAGAATTGGGCAGCTAACAGTTGCATAATAAATGAATAATCAAAACACTGGAAGTTTTTTTAAAATATCAGATGCATAAAACTCATCTTACCTGTCCTCCTCCTTGTTATTTTCTCCCTCTTCCCCATTTATTCCTTGTACTCTTCAATTATCTTTGATCAATTTAGACACTATTTCAGAAAGCAGAATATTCTTTTGGGCTGTTTGTGTTATTTTAAGTACAAATATTTCTAACCCAAGCTTAAGTCTTTGAATCCTAAAGAAATACTAAATTTTAAAAATTATTGAGTATTTTCCTACAAGAACTGGAAACCCTTCCAGCCTTACAGAAACAGGTTAGACTAAAATTTCCGATCTCAACTTGTCTCAGAGTTTCTCATTTACCTGAAATTTAAATGCACTCAAGGTGCAACAGGGAAACAAACTTCTTAATTGTTTTCAAACTGCATTATTTTCCAATTTGAAATTCTAACTCTTTTTTAGGTAGTAAAAATCATCTATAATCATAACAACTTGATAGATTCTCCAGAATCAATTTCTCATTAGAACAGTTCCTGAAAATCTTCCTTCCTAAATCATAGTTGTTCCCTTGCCCATGCTTCTGTGCTAGCGATGGTGTCACATCAGGTATATTTCCTCTTTTATTTTGCCTATATGTACAGCACAACTACTACAATATAAAAACATTCAGCTTAAAGGTCACGTTCTAAACTAATTTGTATTTGATGCTCTTAAAAGGTATTCTTTATAAAACTTTTGAAAATTTGGCTTCAATAAACTTGCTGAGATATGAATCTAAACTAGAGTTTTTCACTTATTGAAAATATTTACACAGAAATGTATTTCCAGTTTACCAAATCATACAAAAGTTCTCTTTTCCTTGAAGACCACAAGGTGGCATGTGAAACATATGATAGTAATGACAACATACTTGAAAGAATACAGTAGGAAAGTGGTATGCAGTTCTACCAGAGGACCATAACATAAACTCAGCTTTAAGAACCAGTCTAAATCTTTTGTAGGAGTTTGCCTTTTTCAGGCTGAGCTCTTTGCACTGGAAAACGAACAAGGTGTGCAAATCTTTTATTAACAAGGAGGGATTATACTTTTTAATATAAAAGTATATTAAGGCATTCTAACAGACAGTGGGCCTTGCTACCCACAGAGTGATCAGAGTGAACTCCAGCAAATTTCTTCCAGAATTTCCATTTAGCCATAAGAACCAGATGATCATCATGCATGCAGCTGTGGTGTGCTAAGTCTTCATTTTAGTGAAAATTAATTAGGAGGTTTTATTAAGCATGAAACTGTATTGTAAAATGGAAAAATGTGGAATCTAGGACTGTTTTGCTACACCATGGAAGTTCTGAGCCTGTTCACACTGATGCCTGAGTACAATGAAAAGTTTTTCTCTTATCTCACATACTTCTTAATTCAGCAGATTCAGGAGATGCCATGGGGATGCCTAGAGGACACCAAAGATCTAACGGTGTTAACTGTTAGGAGTGATTTTTGGGTATCTTCTTCTCATGTGCTTTACCCAAGATGATAATATTACATTTTTGTAAAATTTTGTAAAATTGAATCATGTGTCCAGTTTTCTGAATTGCACTTCAGAGAAACATCTTCATTTCCCATATCACTTCAAATGCATTCCAAACCCAATCTTTCTGCTCCATCCCAACTACAATCTCAGCCCTTCTGGATTATTTTACCCTGTATGAAGGTGAGCTGTGGCAACCCCAGGCCAGTTAACTCTTTACAGGCATTTCCTATATTGAACAAGTGTCAGTGTGTTCATGGAAGACAGGCACAGAAAACATATACTCCACTCTATAAACACTTGTGAAAGGGTCAAGTTAACGACCTGCTAATACCTGTGAGCATTCAGACAAACTGAACCTGTAAGAGTGTAATACCCTGTGTAAATGGAGCCCTCAATACAGATCTGGCATATATGTTGTTCAAGAAAATATTACACCTTCATTTCTGTTTCAGTTTTTCGATCTGGTTTGGTGGTTTTTGGCCTTTTTTTTAAAGACCATTTTCTGGAATTCATGCCACTTCAAATTGTTATATTTGTGACAAAAATATGCCTTATGTTATTCCCAGATGACACATGCTAATTTTTTATACAAACAGGAAGAGAGGGACATGTGTTTATGCCTGAAAAAAATTAGTAACAGGTTGATTCATTATGGCTTACTATAAATTCCTTGAAATGTAAACACTGTTGCTAAAAGTCATAGACTTTCAACATAATACTTATCAGGAAATACCTGCTCTTAAATGAACAAGAAGTAATTACACTTGCTAAAAAAAACCTGAGGCTTTGACTATCAGAATCACAGAATCTAGGCAAAATTTGATCTTGGAAGGTTTTCAAACCTGGAGCTGGAAACTGGGGCTACTTTTCCTATTATGAATGCAGTCCTGTAGACTACTAAGTATGCTACGTTCTTACCAGTCTTGACTCCTCATTTCATTTACAGATAGGCTGTATCTTAATTTTACTTCAAAGCACATAGATGTTGTCAAATAAACATGCCAATTTTTTCCTTATTTAAGTGCCAACACAAACCACAAAAAAAGCAAATGTAAATGTATAACATTTCCAACTCCCACATTCCCACCTGGTTCTGTGCATCCACTTGATTATCTAGACCTTGCCTTGCAGTCCTGTAGTTAAGTAATGAATGTTGTTCTCCTTTATGACTGTCATAACTGACAGATTGACAGCTATTTGGAAAGAACTGTAGCTATTCAAGCTGGAGAACAGAGCTTTAACACATTATGTATTTCCAGGAACTGAAATTACAGACCTAGCAGATTTGTTACACTCCAGGAGATGCCTTGAATCATAGAATGGTTTGGGTTGGAAGGGACCTTAACATCTGTTCCAAGCCCCTTGCCATAGGCAGGGACACCTCCACTGGATCAGTTTGCTCAGAGCTCCATCCAACCTGGCCTTGAACACTTTCAGGGATGGGGCATCCACAACTTCTCTGGGCAGGCTGTTCCAGCGCCTCATCATCTTCACAATAAATAATTTTTTCTCATATTTAATCTAAGCCTACTCCCTTGAGATTCCATCTCCCCTGTAACTACATGCTCTTGTAAAAAATCCCTCTCCATTTTCTTTGCACAGTCCTTTCATACACTGGAAGGCTGCAAATACCCCAAAGCCTTCTCTTTTCCATGCTAAACAAATCCAATTTCCTTGCATTTCCTTGTGAGAGAGATGTTCCATCCCTCTGATCATCTTGCTGGCCTCCCCTGGACTTGCTCCAACAGGCTCATATCTTTCTAGTGCTGAGGATACCAGAGCTGGATGCAGCACTCCAGGTGGGTCTCAGCAAAGCAGAGCTGAGAGGCAGAATCACCTCTGACCTGCTGGCTTTGCATCAAATCTGCTGTAATTGTATAATAGTTTATATTTTAAATGAGAAAATAAAAGGGGAAAAAAAACTTTATCTAATTCACTTCTTGTAGAGATTTTTTTCAGCTTTCTCTCAGCTGAATTAATTTTATGGAAAATACCAAGAACAGCAGCATTTTAGACTGAAAAGCAAAATAAAGGTTAAAACCTAGGAGCAAGGGGAAGGGGGAAGCTGAAGTATTTGAGGAAATACTCAGCATAAAAAACGCACATAGGCTAATCCTGAATGCATCAGACCTCTGAATACCTAATACTACCTGTGCTTGTAAAGTTGGAGGTGTCAGGGAATGCTCCTAGGCCTGGCAATCATCTTCCAACAGAAGATAATTCTGTAAGAATTCTATTAGAATAATCCTTTTTGGCTCATTGCTTTGCTAATAATCTCCATGGTTCAGGAATTAGGAAATACTCTTAACAGGCATTTCTGATCCAGATTCTATTTTAGATGGATGACAGTCATCCCATATTAATTGTCCTTGTTGCTAAGAAACAGTCAAAGACAATTTTATTGAATTCAGCACCCAGGATGGACCTGGGCTTCACCTGGCTCCAGAGAATCCACATGTTAACAAAGGCACAGAAGAGCACCACAGTGCTATTGTGTCTAAGGAGAATCTTTCAAAGTCACCCTCTCTTTTCCTTCCTCCTCTGCCAACCTTTTGCATCTGCATGACTTCACACAGACAGCTTCATGGGGTTCATGCAAAACCAAAGGCTAGGAAGAGGACCACCTTCATAAAGTTGCTCAGGTCCCACAAGCAAGTGAAGAAAAGAGGGAGCTCAGTGAAAATAGCAAATAAACATTGAAATGGTTATGTGTGGGGTGGCTTTGTTAAACTGCTAGGGCTGAAAGGAAATGCCATTTACCTTCAAAAGAGCACTAGAGTTTATCCTGATATTACACTCATGATGTGTCATCACCATATGGGCACTAATAGTAGCAAAAAATCCAGGTGACTCAGAAGCATCAAACCCCAAGCACGCCCTCCCTCCTTCCCTCCAAACTGCTAGAAAAGCTTCCAGCAGCTCTGCTCCTCAATTCAGTCAGCTGGATAGTGTCAACATGTTGTAATAGCTGGATACAAGTACTTTCATGCAGCTCGATTAATATAAAATTGTGTCAACCGACATCTAAAACCACAGGTAACAACTTCCAAAAGAGTTCAGATGCTCAGGAATGGCTCACCTAGAGTGTGGCACATGGTAACAAGGAAGGGTTGGTTGAAGCTGGCAGGAGAACACACAGAGGATTTCAAAGGCTGTTGGTTTCCGTGGTTGTAGCACTCATTACCAAGAGATCTGAGCAAGTCTATCATTATATTGCCAGTGTGATAGCAGGCAAAACAGGATCTCAGCCAGAATCTAAACAACTGATGAAGTATTTCAGGAAAAAAATACTAGTTTCAGTAAAAACAAACACAATTAAAGAGGTTACTACTAAAGTCATTCATTCCTGCAATGTGGATAGTACAAAATATTCAGGCAAAATATTCCTTTTAAAAAGGAATCCCTTATCCTTTTATGTAAAAGCTTGAAAAATCTGCAAAATAAAAAGCAGGGACAAAAGCACTGTGATTACTGAATGAAAACTCATTTTCTAAAACAGGGTCTTTTATGCTTCTCCAAAGACACAAATAAAGTTCAGAGATTTCAAGTGCTAAGAGAAAAATAAAAAAAGCCATTTCCCCAAATTTTTCAGAATATTTAATAGTTAATGGAGTCTGTCATGTTTTAAGTTCAACAACAAAAATATAGTAAAGTTGTTTGAGATATAAAATCATCATCATGAAACCATAGCTTCTTTCAATCTGAATATCTTGTCTTGACGACAGATTCTTGCCATTATGGAAGCACAGTCAATCTAGTGAACTGCAAAAAAATCACAACTAGACTTGGTGCTTAATATCCATAAAAATGAAGGCACTAAAATATTTTGGTGGAGGAACAAGACTGAAACAAATTGAAAAAAAGAGAAAAGAGTATATTAGTAAAGACATGCAGGATATGTATTTTGCACCCTCTTCTCAACATCAATGTGAATACCTGTTTACAGTAGAAATCTAAAAGCTCTTTCCAGACTACGCTGCCCACAGGGAAGAATGTCAAAGAGCAAATACCACCCTAGTCTGGAAAGTGTGTTTAATTTCAGTCGTTATTTTGCTCAATCTTTTACAGAGATACAAGGAATGGAAAGCGTTTTACAAGTCAGCATCATGATGTATCACATAGTAATTAGCTGCCCTCCATGATTTCACAGGCTGAAGGAAGACTGTGGGGCTATAGCCCATTGCTATAGATTCCACACTTTCAGAACCATTTTTTCCATTTTAAATTCAAGAAAATTACAGTCATTGCAACACTAATCAAACAACTATGAATACTACACACACTAAAAGTATCCTTTTTGTTGTGGACTTAGCTTACCTCATTATCAATAGAGATTTTCAGGAAATTTCCATGTGAAAGGACGAGTCAGATCCAACACTTTAAAATAAAAAAGACTGTGGGAAATCTCACAAGTTAAAATTTCAAAGAAGTAAATCACAGGCAGCTATTTATCTGCCACATGCTATAAATATTGTTTCTATCATTTATAAACAGTATTTAACAAAAACTTTAGTTTCATCAAGAGTTTAATCCACCTGAGGATCTCAGCTTCACCCCCAAGCTGCCATTAGGTTTAGGGTTAGGGTTTGAGGTGTCAGGAGGACTACAGCTCCAGGAACACTGTACCTGGAATAGGCATGACAAGAGAAGCATAGCATTGCTCTGACAGTGCTGCCTCCACATCCACTTTTAGAATCACAATAATTTTCCTGGGGTTTAAGTCAGTGTACTTAGCACTATAAATATATATTAAATTAACACAGCACACAGTAACAAGATGCACAAATAAATTTTCAGTATAATGGCATCTTAGTGGCAAAGACTGTAACTATGTATGTATACCGTAGTTTTATAATGCAAGCTCATGGTAATTGTCCTTTGCGTATCATTTTCTTTAGGAAACAAAATCTTCGTTATACATCAAATTTAAAATTGTATGACTAATGGTAGTACCCACGTGGTTAATACAGAGAGGGATATGCATAAACAGATACCCAAAACCTGTATATTGCAAACATTGCATCACAGTTCTGGGAAACCACCTAGTGTGTCTAAGGACACAGACTAACTGAAAACTGAAAGTGGAATAAGTCACTGTTTGTTTTTCGTGGTTGCTCATAATGCTGAAGCATTTGGAGGATATAAATCATCCAAGATACAAAAAATAATTGGAAAAGCCATAAAACTACCAAAGTGCTAGGACCTAGACAGAACTGAAAAGTTGTTGGCATGTCTTGAAATAAATGCTATGAAATATTGAACATACTGTAGTTTGAACACTTAGGTCTTTACCTCATTCTCTGGTCCATATCTATGAGTGGGAGAAAAAAGAGGTGAAAAGCCACAGGCGCTTAGCCCCGATCCACACACGGAAAGGCAAGTGAGTTGTTCTGTTTGCCTTTATTTCATCCTGTGGAACTTCCATCCTTGTGGAAAGCTACAAACCTCTACCTTTAAATTAAATTACTTCGTTAGTCTGTGAGAACTTGGCTTGGTGAGCAGGCTTTACAAAAGCTTCCTGTGCAACTTCACGTAAAGCTGTCATAAATACATCAGCACATGAGGCAGCTCGCTACGAGCAGGAGGGGCAAGGGTGAACTTGCACTTACTGGAAATTTCGAAATTACTTTTTTGAAATGCCGCTATCCTCAAAAATCTTTCTAGGACAAACACAGAGGAGATAAGCGACTGCATGAGACAAAGCTTTTCTCATTTTGCTTGAGCAACGAGTATACACCGGATGGGGCTCTGAGCAACCTGGTCTAGTGGCAGGTGAGTCCTGGCCTGGCAGAGGAGTTGGGACTAGATGGTCCTTAAGGTCCCTTCTAACCCACATCATGTCTGTGATTCTATGCCGTGAACAATTTACTGCGGCGATCAGCGCTCAGCTTTGGCATCCTGAATCATCTTCCGAGAGCAGAACTCGCCCGCTCCGGACGGAGGGGCTGCTTCCTCCTCTCCAGCGCAGGGATGCTCCTTCGGACGGGATGTGAGGATGCTCGGTCCACGGCCCGAGGGACGCGCCCGGCCACAGCGCTCCCGCGGCTGCCGAGGGCCGAGCCTGCTGCCCGGGCACGGCTCCCGGGCACCGCCGGCACCGCGCTCCCTAGGCTCGCTCCTCCCATCCCGGCTGCTCCGCCTTCCCCGACCCGCGAACCGTGGCACGCTTTTTCCGTGAGGAAGTGCCTCGTCGGTGGGGTAGAAGGAGGAGAAAGCTGCTGGCCAACTGGAGAGCAGGCGGGGCAGGGAGGTGCAGGGGGAGGCGAGGAAGCGGGGCCAGAGGAGCGGCGCTGCGGGCCGCGCTGCGCCCGGCGGAGTGCGAGCATGAGCGGCGGGGATGGCGGCCGGGGCCGGGCGGGCGCCCTCAGCTACGGCCTCCCCTCCATCCCCTCCAGCAAACTCCCGGACTTGCGTTTCATCAGCCGGGGCGCTTACGGGACCGTGTCCGCCGCCCGCCACGCCGACTGGAGGGTCCCGGTGGCCCTCAAGTGCCTGCAGGGGCCGCTGCTAGACAGGTAACGGGGTGGGCAGGGGGCCGGCGGCCTGGGGCACCGCCGGGCGAGGGCCGGGCCCGGCCCGCCTTCCCCTAAACCAGCCCCAGAAAGGGCCGAGGTGCCGGTCCAAGATGCCGGAGTGGGTTTCTGTGGTCTATGGATCAGATCCTGCTGTTTCGGTGGGCATCCTTGCTTTAATTGCACGGGGAAAGGGGATCCACGAGGATGATTCAGCTTGGGCCAAGAGAAAGCACGGACCGGCCCCGGAGCTTCCTCTCTTTCGATTATTAGAAAGGAGTGGTTTCGGTCTCGGTCTGTGAGACGCGAAGTTGTATCTCTTGGAGTTTTTTCCTTCTGCACTGTGCACCTTGAGCCCTCCTCACGGTGGGATTGACAGAGTTTGGCTTCTTGCTGGGTCTGTTGGTTGCTAACCATTTTGCTGAGGTATCAGTAGGATATTACAGTGATTGCTATAATTTGGTGTTTACATAGAGAGAAGAATATAGGGAATATACTCTTCTGTCCACTAGAGATTGCTTCTAGAAGAAGCTTCTGTGAGACAATGCAAAATTATTATTTTTCCCCAGATCTCACAGTACTGAGAGAAGCTGATTTAAATAATTTCAATAATAGTCTTGCAGGCCTCCCTGTCAAACTGGTATTTTCCATGTAACAATTGGGTTCCCCGCTTTCCAGGTACCCAAGTGGCAGCATATTTGTTACAGGAGCTGTCACTCCATGTAAGAGGGCAGCAAGTTGTACTTTTTCATTTGTCTCTGTCTTACTCAATCCCCATAGACCCATTTTGTTAATATGTCAATGCAAATTTGCCTCTTCTTAGGCTGTCTGGAGCCTACCTGACTGTAAACCTGCCTCTGAGTCTTATCTTGGTGTCTTCAAGCTTTTGCCTCAGGTTTTTTTGATCTAGTGTTAGGCCTTTAGGTAGGATAGCTTCACTCAGAGGGGCTTCTAGTCTCGTGACTCAATATACTCAAATATAAGACAATTTGTTTTAAGCTCTTTCACCTCTAATTGTGCAGGTTTGTGTATACACAGGCTTTATCTCTGGAATCTTGCCAGAAATGGAATCTCAGTTGTGTTGTGTTTTCTGATAAGCTGGGGGAGGATGAATGGGTGTTGTGGGGAGTTTTTTGTTTTGGGATTTTTTTTTAATGTCTGCTTAAATCTCAACTAATTGGAAATACAGCATTTATCCTCAGAACACAGTTGGGAGAAACCACCAAGGCTATTTTTAGTCTTGCAAAAATTTGGGTTGCTGGGACATCTAACCTGTGAAACTATGATTAAAAGGGCAAGTGAGGTAATCAAAATAATTCAGTCACCTACCATGTATCATGCAAAGCGCAGAAATTTTATCAGAAGACCCAAAGCTGTAAAAAAAAATCCATTATACCTGAATCTCTGCAGCAAGTGCTTTGTTGTTTGTACAGTAGGCAGTATAAAATGCCAGCTTGTAAGTGTTGTCAGGAAAAGGGATGAGTTCATGGTGCCATTAATTCCCCAAGTGGGAAGTGTGCTGTGCATCCCAGAATATGGTATGTGACCAGCCAACGAGCAAAGCCAGTTGGGAAGCTGTTGTGGGAATGTGCTCATTTAGGCATTACTCAGTGCCCTTCTGGTGTGGAGCAAAGGTGAAGTAATTGACAGACACAGGAATAGACTTCAGTATGTCGCAATTTGTTTCTAGGCCACAGCTGAATCCCATGCTAATGTGCCTTACTGTCTGGGAAAACCCCAAACTTCCTGAAACCTAGAAATTTCTGGAGAGAGGGAGGAAGGCATAGATTGTATCTTCCATCCCATGCTTGCCTCAAAGGCTGCCTTTTTACTTCTATCATTTCCTAGAGTTTTCTATAAGTCTTTTTCCATCACGCAGATAAAAGGACCTTAATTTCATATCCATCTAAATTCAGAATTTCCTGCTGCTAAGAGCTGCAGGCTTTAGTTCGCGAGGCTTCCTCTTTTTCCCACATATCCTGACAGCCTTTTCTTTGTGAGTGCTAAACTCACCTTGATGGATCCAGACTGATCCTGACAGCCCTGAGTGCTTTGGGGTGTGCCCTGAGCTCGATGGGCACAAGCCAGCTCTCATCCCAGAGCTGTGCTGTGTACTGTGCTGTGTACTGTGGTGTGCTGAACAAATCGTGGTGGGCATAGCCCTGATCCCAGCACAGCTCTATTTCTTCTGAGTCAGTCTGGCTCACATCCAAAGGATCAATCTTAAATGTCCTGTATTTGAATATCCTAGTTATGTATACTTGTACCTGTACCGGTCTCCACTGGTACAGGATAGAAGTGCTTTTTCACTGAATTATGCTTCATGGTCCGACTATCCTTATTGACAACGAACTTTTTTTCTTTTCAAGATTATTTGAGATATAAGGCATACCAAATAGTTTCTATTTTTAGGGATGGAGTCATACTCAATCCTAAATAAAACTTGATCTTCTCAAATCCGCATGCTGCAAGGTCTGAATTTGTAAAGATGCATAAAACCCACATTTATGAGGAGTTTTGAGGTAACAGAGTGGATGCACACAGTCAAATTCAGGCATTCAGACATCATGAGGCTGATCTGTTCCTGCTTCCTGTGGTTCTAGGGGATGTTTTTTCCAGAGACTGAGTCAAAGCAGGGGCTGTTTGAGGGAACAATTCATGTGAAAACAAAGCATATAGTTAATTGCTCCTTTTCCTTCAGAAAGGAACTTCCTTTCCTTCAGAAGTCAAAAGTGCATTCCTTTAGCCCCTGTTATTTTAGTGTACATTAGAGTCCACTAAATTTAAATGGTTGGAGAATGATGTGTATTAAAATCTCCACTCTCTAGGAGATAAATATTGGGCCTGAGTGAAAATTCAGGGTTTGAAGGTGTTCAGTAAAGTGGGAGAAATACAGCTGGTTGTTACCATTATGGTTTCAAGGAATGGTAGAAGCTGGAACTTGTGACTGTATCCTTATTTACTGGAAACATGGATGAAATGTGTGATGGAAATAGATTTGTGTGGTACAGCAAAACCAGGGAAGCTGTCTTGTCTTTGCATTTGCAGATTCTGATTTATCTTACACTGCCTTGTTCTCAAAACAGCATGGTAGAAATCAAATGGTGAAAAGGTGGTGGTACTGCATACAGGGTTGTAATTGACAGAGAATATAGTGAAGCCAGCATTTGCTTTGAGTTTCCTAGTACTGGTATGGTAATGTATTTTTTTGTTTGCTTGTTTTCTTGAAGCGATAGAAACCACCTTCTAAAAGAAGCAGAGATATTACACAAAGCCAGGTTTACTTACATTCTGCCAATTTTGGGAATTTGCAACGAGCCTGAATTTTTGGGGATAGTAACAGAATACATGACCAATGGGTCATTAAACCAGCTATTGCATGGGGTAAGTACGGTCTTTAAGTGTGATACCTGGCTGCTTCAAGCAGATTACAATTTCCATACTTAATTAGTCTAGTAAAGTATTTTATTTATAATATTTCATGCTAGAAGACAGTCATTATCCCTAGTAGTTTTTGGTGCTCAGACAGACTCTCAGTGTCTCAAAAAGACAACTAAACTCAGCTGACTTAATTTTGTTAAAAATTTTCCTTTAATGTTATGACCTATAATGAGCTTTATATTGAATTATTACATACAGTCACTTTAAAAATTTAGATTCTGAATTACTGCCAATACAAATATTGATCTTTTTTTCCATGAGTTTGAATATTTTAAAAAATAATTGAAGATTTTGACTTTTACTTATAGAAGCCAAATATTGCTAATATAAACAGGTATGAATATTTCTACCAGATCTTATTCTCTGAGTAACTTCTGCACTGAACTTCAAGTTGCTCCCATTAGCTTGGTCTGAACAGTGTTGCTGCTGCACAGCTACTGCAGTTGTGTCTCAACTGCACTCGTCTCTTCTCCACCTTTAATCAATACACATCTTGTGCCTCTGAGAGCTCAACTGTGTGTTTTCCATAAAGGCATTGGTATCAGTATAACTTTTAAGATTTCAGTTGAGTTTAACTACATTTTCCTTACTGTATTATTATTTATAAAGGTAGTATTTCGTGCATAGTTTCAATATAGGTTTTTTTGTTCCCCAATGTTAGTTGAAGATATGATTTTTGCCATTCTTCATGTAGGACTCATAAATTGTGGGTTGCAAGTTTCATGGGGAAGTTCATCTGTAATTCGTATTTCCATATGAATGAGTAATGTAGTAAATGCTCAACATCACGTATAACAGTCATGAACTATGTGAATGCTAGGAAATGAAAATATTGCAATGAATAATTAGTATTTTTTGTTAATGTTTCTTTTAACAGCTAATGAGTCTTAATGCTCCGTTACAATTTCTTAGGGAGTTTGTGTAATGTATGTTTTAAAAGATTATTGCTTGCCTGAGTCACTTTCTTCTCCTTGTCGTCAATAAGTCTTCGTGTGTGCTGTTAGATCAGAACAGATGACTATAGTCTGGTTTTGTGGTTTTATCTTGGCAGAGAGATATATATCCTGACATTCCCTGGTGCCTGAGATTCCGCATTCTTTATGAAATTGCTTTGGGAGTAAACTATTTGCACAACATGAATCCTCCATTGCTGCACCATGACTTAAAAACCCAGAACATTTTGCTGGATGATGAGTTTCACGTCAAGGTAGAGTTATTTAATTCTTATGTTCTTCAGCATCCAGAATGAGTGAAAGTGTTTTATTGAAGAGGAGGAAGGATGATGTTGTGGCCATACAGAGAGGATGTAATTGTATGGTGGATTTTTTCTTCTATCTTTGCAGACAGAACTTTGGAGTTTTTCTTTTAGAAATTCTGTATTACTCAATTGTGGATTTTATCTGTCTGAAAAGACCAGGAAGATAGAATTTGGACTGTTTCTGCTGTAGCAGTAGCTGATACTCAGTAGTGGTGACACTCTTGTTTGTCCACCTTCGAAGGGTAGCTACATCTGGCCCCTCCTGAGAAGAAAATAGAAAATGTTCCTGCCCGAAATGGTCTGCAATTTACTTCTGATAGGTCAAATTCAAATATTAATACTCATTTGATACTTACCATGCAATATGGATATACCTGTTCTGTTGGTGTAGTATAAGAACATGTAAAACAAGACTGCAAAATCTTACTGTGTTTGAAGTTGGCTTTTGTGAAGCTCGTTAAAACAAGCAAACATACATGCAGAAGTATCAGTAGTTCAAAACTTTAATTCTGCCTTTTAAAATATTACTGCCATGATGTGAAAAAGAGACTGAAAGTACTTCTGACAAAATGTTTAGGTGCTTCCATAAATTGCAAGCACCTAAACATTTGTTTAATTGGTTCCTTGTTTGTCGTTTCTTGTTTTTTTAAAAAGATTTCTTTTATTATTGATAATGTTGCTCAAGTAAATCGAAATAAGAGATATTTTGCACTGAATTTATACTTGAAAAGTGAATGTTTCAGTTGTTACTGTAAGTTGAGTCACTTTGTGAGTCCTTTGAGCAAAGATCCGCTGCTGGCTTCTTCTTTCTCCATTGCACAGAAATTTTTCTTGGCAGTAAAATGCCTCACATGGCCTTGTCTCTGCTCACACCCTCAGCAGGTCATACTTCCTCCCACTCAATTGTGCCAGCTCTCGAGCTTCCTGATAAACCTGATCAGGGAACTAGTCCAAGTCATTTTTTTATCCACTCTCTTTTTAATCTGTAGCAGCTTTGGTGTGGCCTGGTGCTCTGCCTGATCATATCTGAACAGTTTCTTTGCTGAGGCAATTGAAGGGAAGACGTTTACTCTTGCATACCTGCCCTCCCTCCTGTAAGGAGTGTCCTTGGGGTTTGAAGTGAAGCAAGATTCTCTAAATTAGTACAGTTGACAGGAAATGCAAACAAGGTTATCATGCATGCCAAATAGAAGAGATACTGCATATGTATAAAAGTAATACCGTTCACAGAGTGCTTCTGACTGTCCCTGATCTACTGAATGAGCAAGCAGTTAAGACCAATTACAATGAGGAAGGCTTGATGAGAGTGAGTTGTAGAGAAGAAAGGGTACTTTACATTGTGGATTTTGATGTATGCTCTTCAGAAAGCTTGTTTCTGTTATCTTAATTGCCACAGCTCTTGCTCATCTTTGTTGAAAATGTTTTTGCTATTACGCAAATGCTGGACAAGTGCAGAGCTGGTAGCTGGCTGCTTATCTCCCATGTATGCCAGACACTGCAGCTCAGCCAGCAGGTGTGTTCTGCTAAATATTTCTCTCCCTATCCATAACCTAATCTGACATCTGGTGCCCTGGCTCATGGATATTTGAGGATATAAGCTGAAGTCAGTTACTTTTTCATGTAGATGCGCTGTGTCCTGTAGAAAGGTGCAAGACATCAGAGTGCACAGTAAAGAAAATATTCAGCAATTTTTTGCAGCACTGCATTTCAGAATATCAAATTTATTAATTCAAGATTAATACGTCATAGTTGTGGGAATGATGTGAAGTGCCCTAAAATTTTTCTATGAGAGGAACTGCCTCGGGATACTGGCAAGCTGAGTTATGTACAACTATTATGATTTATACTAAATTTGTGCTTTCTTCACAACCACAAGTTGTGGAGCTACAAGTAATCAATTATTTTTTGTTTACTTTTTTTAGCACAAGGAAGTGATATTCTTCATATCACAACCATCTACAGCAGATTCGTCAGCCATAGTGTACATGAGTCCTTCCTTAAAAGAACAAGATAGAGCAGTGCTATAGGGATAGCATGAGTCATGACCTGGGAATGCTTTATGGACTGAAGTTGATGTTTCCTGTTGCTAGGAGAACCACATACTTTTTGTGTGTCAGGTTAAGAGCTTTGGGTGACCCCTGCTTCTAGGTGTATTTCAGGAATTTCTAACAACTGTCAGCAGATAAATCCAGTTTTTCTTCTCAGAACAACTTATTTGACCTTTCCAGATTGCAGATTTTGGCATGTCCAAATGGCGTGTCATCTCCATGTCACAATCACGAAGTGAATCCTCTTTGCCAGAAGGGGGGACAATTATCTACATGCCACCTGAGGATTACAACCCCAGTCAGAAAACAAGGGCAAGTGTGAAACATGATATCTACAGGTAACTCCTGTTGTTCTCTAGCTTCAAATCTGAACTCAGATATGACTTACTGAACTTAGATTATTCTTTTCAATGATAATATCATAGCTATATAGACTGAATGAATTGGGAAATAAAGAATTGAGTGATAGCTGGATTTAATGACTCATTTCTTTTGTGCTGTGACCAGTGTAATGCTCCAAAACGAGGCTGAGACTAAAGAAATAGGTATGGGACTGGTTTCTGTTAATGAGTGTACACATATAGATAATGCAGGGGAAGAAGAAAGCCATTCATACCATCAAGTCAAGGCACATACTCTTATAATTTGTGTAATCAAATAACATAATTTTCAGAATATACTTGGGGGAAAGAAGAAAACGTATTTTTGGAAAGGAGGTAGGTAAAAACGGGATAGTGTGACTGGAGAAAGTAGTTACAGTAATCTATTTAAGGAATAATTTACTGTATGAAAGTTGTGGTAGTTTTGTGTTGGGCAGTCATGAGTACAAGTAGTAGAATAGTAAATAGAGTGGTGGTGACCCATATAACAAAAGGAAATCTCTCTGGGGATATTGGAGTTACAATTGGCCAGTCTGAAATGGTTTGGATAGCTGAGAGATTACTTGAAGGATTTTGGGTGAAATTATCATGTGTAAAGGAAGATTGAGGAGGCATGAACTGGCCAATCACTGTGACTAAGGCCATCATTCTGGTGCAGTCTGCCACATTTACATTCACTGATCTCTGACATGTTTGTATCTTGATGAGAGGTGACAGTCTCAGAGGGTCCTACTGACTTCCAGGGAAACCACTATTTCCCTTAATTATCCCTTACGCTTAAGAAGAATGTCAAGTTCTTGATATTCCCGTCCAAAGAATACAGATGACAACATACCTGCTTTCCTTACCCTTTGATGAGAAGACACAGATAAGGAAAACGTTGTAAAGAAAAAAAGGTGTATTAAGGGGAAAGAAAGGGTGACTGGCAGCCACCAGTCATGAATGGGTGGAGATGAAGAAGACAATTGTTTCTTAGAAAGAAAATAATATTTTCAGAGGGATAACAACCAAATAGGAGAAAATATGAGAACACATCAGTAGAAGGATGTAGAAAACAGATAAATTAGGAAGGAAAGAGATTATGTGAGAAGAAAGAAGAGAAACTAAGACAATATTGGAAAGAGATGTTCAAGGCAGGAAGACATGAAGGTGCAGAGACAATGAAGGACGACAAGAAAGACCACGCAAGAGGTTCTGTGCTCACAATCAGAAGATGCTACAAAGCAGAAATAAGAAAGGAAAACAGGAATAGAGTAAAGAGGAATGCTGCAGTGTTGCAGAACTGAGAAAATGATCTTTAACTGTAGAGAGACTCCAAACTGAATGAAAGATATTAATAAATATTTGGATATCTTCTGGATGTATAATTAATTGGTCACAGTTGAGTGCTGTTGAGATATTGAAGCTGATTTGTGCAGAAGGTTCTTTATTAAAGAAACATATTATGTAAACAGTCAAACAGCTTAATTTCTAGAAAAGGGATGATTTGCTTTACCGAAAATATCCGCCTGCATGGACTTGTCAGGAATACATCAAAAGCAGACTTTTCTAACAGGGAGGACTGCTTTTATTAAAAGCTACATAAGTAAATTTTATCATTGAAGAATGTTAAAGTGTAAAGAGAATAAATAGTTAGGAAAACTCAATTTATATTGTTTGATTTTAAGCATCAGTTATTTGTTTCTTTCTTCATTTTTCTGAATTCGTACTTGGGAGCTGTCGGATGGTACAGTGCTCTAAGGCAGTTAAGTGTAACCTGTATGCAAAATTTGGTACTTCTTAGTGATGTAGGAAGGAAGATCAGTACATTCATATCAAGGATGGAGGAGCAAGCCCTAACAGCAATTGATCATGGTGATTGTTTTCTGGAATGACACTGTCACAATGCCTGTAAAGACTTGGACTGGAAACATGGAAATACACACTTGTCAGCACCTTGTATGTATTCTGAAGTTATGGAAGCACTGAAGCTTTAGCCTGAACTGCCTTTTCTAAGTTCAAGTAGTGGAACTGGATACTTGAATACAGTGGTGGGATTAACATTAGGATCTTTTAGGATAATCATGGAATAGAACTTCATTCAGATATGGTAGAGTATGTGAAGAAAAATTGGAGAGAAGGATTGAGAATTGAATGCTGCTTTTAAATGAAATCAGCTAGCCTTATTTAAATTACAAAGTTGTTTAAAGTTATGTCTTTCTAGTATATCCTGATGGCTGAAGAGAGTAACTAGTTTACTAAAGATGGGCCAGGTTTGTGCTCACTGAACCACTTGCCATTCATGTTGGTGTGAATGGAAAAGGTCATCACTGGTTTGAGTAAGCACAAGTGTTCATTCTCCTGGCATTCTTTCAGAGTAGTCTTCCCAAGAGTCTCTTTTGGAAAGTGAATGCTGTGTGTGACATCTCTCCCTGTGGAGAAAATTGCAAATGTTGAAAGCATAAATGGTGGGGGGGAGGAAGTTGGAGTGGGCATCCTAAGTGCAAATTTATGTCTTACCTGTCTCTGTGACACTGTGCTGGGATAGAGCTGTGGGTCAAAGCCATCCTCCCTGTTAATAACCAGCTCCCCTTGGGAATGTCAGAGAGTGTCAGTCCATACTGGGAAGATGCCAGAATATTGCAGTTAGGAGAGCAGTTGGCTCTCTGGGGCTCACTTTAATTTGCGTGCTGAGATTTAAACTCCATGTACATCATTCACGACGTGTTAGCAGAGCCAGGTTGATACATATTTGGAATAGGAGTTTATATGCCATGGATCTTTTCTGTACTTTACAGTATTAACTAGTTCTAAATGAAGTCACCTGCAGTTTTTGTATATTCATGTCATCATTTTAGTTAGCTATAGTTAGTCCCATGTGTGCTTGCAGGACCATTTTACCAAAATGTTTCAAATAAAATGTAAAGCTGAGCATATTGTGTTGTTAAGTGTTGGTAGTCTAAAATAACGTCTTCTGTACTTTTTATACTGTAAACAGTTATGCAGTTATCATATGGGAAGTGATGTCAAGGAAACAGCCATTTGAAGGTAAGGCCATATCTTCCTTTAATTTATTTTTCCTGCCTTACCTAGAGGTTAAGCATGAAACCTGGGGACTTAATTTTAGGGGTTACTTTCTAATAATTCAGATTTCAAGCTTGTTGAAGAACACTTTGAAACACTTTTCAAATTAGGCTATTTTTTAATATCTCTTTCTTTTTTAATTACAGTGTTGTTTCATAAATTAAAAACACCTTTTCATTAATTAAGAAACATATTTTGATGAGCTATACATTTTATGTCTGCAAGCCAAATTACTCCTCCTATACAGTAAGCTCTTTATATTGCATGTATTTCTAATGACTTCACAATGTCTGTTTTGACAGAAGTTATAAACCCCTTGCAGATAATGTACAGCGTGTCACAGGGACAGCGACTGGATTTGAGTGAAGGAAGTCTATCAATGGACATTCCTCATCGAGGGCTTATCATAAGATTGATGGAAAGTGGATGGGCGCAAAACCCAGATGAAAGGCCGTCGTTCTTAAGTGAGTTTACCTTACCAAATTTCTGTTGAACATGGTACTTACAGAGCAAGTCATGAAAGGGAAGTGTTAAAGATGTCAGATCTACTATGTGCTTGGTCTTGTTGCTTGTAAGGTGTTTAGCTGCTTCCTTCAGGTCTGTAAACAAACTTTTATCAATGGAATTATGTGTGTGCCATAAAACCGGGTTGGTTATGGGAGTCTTATGCATTTACCATCTCTTAATTTACCTGTAGAAAAGCAGCATGTTTTGTTTAACTACTTGTGTTCAGAGGTTTTTGTTTATTGTTCAAGATAATTTGGAGTTTTTAAGGGTGGGTGGGAGAAGTGAAGTATAAAACGAGTAGTGTGGGATTTAGGAGCACCCAACCAACACCAACAAACCATTGCACTTTAGAAAAGCTGTAGTGACTTCAGCTTTTATTTGCATCTCAGTGCAAATCTTTCACTGACGCTTTATCTTTTATTGTTCCATCTCCTTTATCAAGCAAGACCTGGATTTTTTTTCCAAGCAAGGCAGTGTATCTAAATACAGTATTTTCTAAAATTAAAAAAAAATAGACACATGATATTTCCATATGCATTCTTGTTTTCCTATGCCAGTTAACAAAAAATAAATAAATTTAAGTGTGTGGTCACACTGAGGGGAAAATTATCTGGGATGTGTACTACAGTGTGAGCTAACTTGGATTCTCTTTTTAGTGCCATGTGTGTAGTAAGGTGGTCTTTGAAAAAAAAACATGCATTGCTTTTGCCACTACTTTACTATCATAAAAAGAAAGAAGAAGTTGCAAAACTGTTGCAAAATTAGGGGAAGTACAGCTCACTAATGGGGAACTTAAACAATTACCATAGCATAGGGACACAGACACACTGAGGCCAGTCATTTGGTTTCACTGGATGGGATAGGTCAGTGCTTTCACTATCCCATCTTCTCTGGCCCTGCCTCATGCCTTAAGCATGTATTCTGGATATTGCTATATTGGGTGTGTGTTTGTTTATTTTTCTGGTATAGATCTTTAACACCTCTTCTGGAGTGGGAAGACATCAACACACTTTGAGGTCTTGTGGTGTTTGGTCTCATTCAGATAATCAGGCTTGATGGGGCTACCTTAAAACACAACAAACTCACCAATCTCTCAATTCCATGAATGTGAGACTTTTTATCCAGCACTGTCCTGGATCTCTTTTGATCCACAGTGATCAGGTGGCCAGGTCAGGACAGGGTTTCTTTTGGTGGTGTGAACTGTTCTAAGAGAAGCAAACAGCTTCTGTTTTAGCAGCATAAGTGGTTTGACACGTGTCAATAGACAAATTATTTTTGTAAATGTGAGAAAGACACTTTAGTACAGTGACAACTTGATTCCCACTTGAAACCATTCACCAAGTACTCTTTCCCTGTTTAGAGTGTATAATAGACTTGGAGCCAGTTCTGCGAACATTTGATGAAATAGCTGTGCTGGAAGCAGTAATTCTGTTAAAGAGATCAAAGGTAAGTAGCTGTTGTACAGTCATAAGTTGGTCAAATAAGTTGGTAACTTTCACTTGTTAAAAGAAGTATAATCTCCTTTGTCATTTCTCCTCAGTCTCCTTTGTCTAATCTTGTATCTGGTTGAAACATGAGTTTGTACAAGGCTGTTCTCTTGTCTTACAGCAGAAATTTAATACAAGTAAATATTTCTCTTCCAGTCACTATATGAATCACAAAGTATTTACAGGAGTGGAAAGAAAGCAAATGTGGAACAGATATCTCTAAATATACCTCTGAATCCTGAAAAGGTAAATACTTTGCATGTTGCATTTGGTATGTCAGCATCCTGAGAGATTAAAGGAAGGTTAACTTGGTGAGGGTAATTGTTCTGCACTTTACTTACCTGGGCAGTCAGGAAAGGCATAAAATGCGTTACTTGAGCCAGAATGTAACAAATGCAAAGCCATATATGTGAAGATGGAAAAGGGTGAGTATGCAGAAATTAGAAGATCATCTAAATACAGGAAAGCTCTAAAGAAGCTGTGAAACCAGGGGAGGTTTAGGTTGGATATCAAAGTTGGAAAAGGTTCTTCACCCAGAGGGGTGATCAGGCACTGGAACAGGTTCCCCTGGGAACTGGTCACAGCATCAAGCCCAGCAGAGTTTAAGTGTTCACACAGTGCTCTTGGGCAAATGATTCTTGGGGTGGTCCTGTGCAGGGCCAGCAGTTGGACTTGATGATCCTTGTGGATCTCTTCCCACTCCACATATTCTGTGAGTCTGTGATCCCCCCAAAGAGAAATGCAGCACGCAATGCCTGCCAACAGTAAGAGATTGTCTACTGCTCCCTTACACCTTTACAGAGCTTGCTTATATAGGGTGATACACATTTGCATTTATATTTTGATTCTTAATGCTGCTGCTGTTGGTTCTTACTAGTAGTTAAACTTGTATACAAAATTGCTGTCATCTTTGAAAATACAGAAGTATTGGGATTACAGAATTTTTTCTGATCTACCATAATTTAATTGTGCTGTTTATTGAGCATTTAGATAGCAGACAAAATAAGATGATGGGAAGATTCTCTGTAAAACAATTGCAACTTCATATTTGTTTAATGTGACTGTTTAATATACACCTGGATTTCTTTCAGCCAACGTATTCTAGCTCCATACAGTGTGATGCACTTCCCCTTCGGAGCATCTCTCCAGATATATCAAAATTCAAGTCTATTCCCCAGTATAACATCCTCTCATCAGGTGAGATACTCTTGACTTTGTGTAAATTTAAGTTGCTATTGGAGATTTATATTCACACTGTGACATTGCATTTGTGTAGAAATGCTGGGTCTCTACATCAGAAAACAATGTATTTTATAAACTTCATGCTCTGAGTAAAAACCTAGAGTTTTTCTACTCTTATTTTCTGTTCCTATCACCTGAGAAATCTCTACTCATAGGTTCAGTTTTCCTATTCAGAGTTGCGAGTGCAGAGCTATCATTTTCTTGTCCCTTCACACGCTAGGCAGTTTAATTAACTGGTTTTTTTCTTAATTTGTGAACTAATTCTGAATATAAAAAGGCTACACATTTTAAGACGTTCTAGAAGCTGAGTAAACTCAAAGTTTCCAGTGCAAGTTTCTAGATAATTTTTAATTCAATAAGCAAAACTATCTTTAATAGATTGCTCTGCAAAAGTATATGCACAGACCTTTTGTAGCTGTCCCCTTTTATGAATAACAGTTGGCAAAAATCCCCGAGAAAACTCAAGTTTGAGGTTTTGCTGACATCAGAAGCCAGAAAAATGCAATCGAACCCAGATGGAATAGCAATACATTGTGAAACTAAAGCTGCATTTAAGTTTCTTCCCTTGACAGAATGTAAACATATTTCAAAAGAGTGGCATGTCCTCTGGCATTGCAAGGATCAGGAGTATGAAAGCAGATAAGACTATTGACTTCACATAAGGAAATCAATAAGTATTCTGAGATGCTGCAAAACAAGAGATATTCTGGTAGAGGTAGGAGAGCACAGGCAGTTCCTGTTTCAGCTCCTGTTTGAACACACACAATTTTGAACTTCTACTCAGTATACTAGAAAGGTATAAACACAGGAGGAATTTGGGTATATATGGGAGGCTTAAGGACTTTCAGTTACTGGAGGAAATGGCAGAAAGCAAGTGCAGGGTACTTTGACTCAACTGAAGCATTTATCTATACAGCATAAAAACCTCAGAGATGAAGAATAACTTTTATTTACCTAGCTTAATAAGTATATTGTGATGAATTTTAGAACATGGAATATTCGTTTGAGCATGAGCGAGGACTGTTAGTGCAATCACATAAAATAACGATAAATATCAGCCTTTCCTTCTGCTGGTTCTTGTTACAAATTGTTGTGTCTGCCTGTGGAGGGCATAAATGAAAATTTGTTGGTAAAATTAATCTGGTTGGTCAGCTGGTCGTCGCTTTATAGAGTCATTGCTTAGACTTTGTTTATATATAGATACTGTAAAGCTTGTGAATATAGTGCCTACAAAACCCTACTGCAGAAGTGTTTGTTATTACTTTGCCAATAGCTGCATCAGGTTTCGTTGTAGTGGGAGGCAAGACTGACATTGCTCTTGCTTTTCAAACTTAGATGCACTTGTTTCAGGTGAAAATTCTATTCCAGGTAGCTGTTATCAAGAGAGGAGTTTGGCATCACACCAAGGCAGAAGTTAATGACTGCAGAGTCTATCTGAGTTAATGACTATAGACTCTTGTTTTTTCCACCAGTACAATCAGAATACTTTTTCAGAAAATTAAGGCTTGTCTTCTAGCTTTTAGCCTTTCTTTTCATCTTTTTTTCCCCCCCTTCCCTAACGAGTTTTTCTTGGGTATTTCTTTTAACAGCTCTTTTCCCTCTTCCCATTTCATTTCTGATACAGAGAGTAATCCTTTAATATACTTTGTTTTGCTGGATGAACAGGATGCAGTCTTTGAAATTCCTTTGTGAAATAAACTTTTTTATTCTCATAGTATACTAACTAGTCCTCCTGTACTTGTTCTAACTTAAGGCATTGAACTAAGGCTATGTAGTATTACAAGAGACATGACAAACATTCTTTTGTCTACAAATTCCTCCTCACTTAGTATACCTTAGAATTTTATTTTTCCTTTCTCACAAGGTCCTTCATTACAGAATAATCTACTTAGGGATTGTTTTTATTCTTCATCTCATTTCTAATCATTAGCCCCAGCTTGAAACAGAATCTAGATCTTATATTTTTCCTTCTTTTTCTGTTTCTGTTACTATGGTCTTCTAGGTCACTTAGGTTCTTTTTGAGTAACTTGAATCAATCTGGTTTTTTTCTGAATAACGTCTGAATAACTCTCATTAGCATTTTTTTTTTGAGGGAACTACGGTTGTTTAGCCTGGAGAAAAGGAGGCTGAGAGGAAATTTTGCTCCTTTGCTCTCTGCAACTACCTGAAAGGAGATTGTGGCCCAGTGGTGGCCTCTTAAACTGACAAGCAATAGCAGCAAGCAGTAGGATGAGAGGAAATGGCCCTGAATTGTGCCAGCGGAGGTTTAGATTGGACATTAGGAAAAATTTCTTCACGGAAAGAGTTGTCAAGCATTGGAACAGGCTGCCAGGGAAGTGGTTGAGTCACCAGCCCTGGAGGTATTTAAAAGAATGTAGATGTGGCACTTCAGGACATGGGACAGTGGTGGAGCTGGTAGTGCTGGACTCAAGGATCTCAAGGATCTTTCCAACAGGAACAATTGTGTGATTTTATGATTGTATTTTGTTATACTGTGGTCACTGGTCAAGATCATTCTGTCATACCAGTACAATCCCAGTAGTTTTGTCTTTATGTTATGAAATAAATATCAGTGCCTAAAAATGTATAACAGTCTATCCCAGCACAGCTGCTTGAAATACTTTCCTGAAATAATCTTTCACTCACAGTGGTTGTCTCCTAATCCCCTCTTTTCATGGAGTAGATAATATCTGCTGCTTCACAGTGCATAGCTCTGCCCAACTTTCTCCCTTGTTCATGAAATAAAATGCTATTTACTATGAGTTCTAGTCCACCATTTTGAAATATTGAGAATGGAGTTTCTTCCACATTTTTCCTATTCCTGCTCTGTGTACTTACACACATATTCTTCTACAGGTCAAGAAAGAGCTGGGAATACACCTTCAGATTTCCCCATTGGACAGGTAATCTTGAGTTGTCCATGGGGCTACCTCATTGTGTCTTTAGATGCTCATCTGAATTCTTACATCTCTGATTCTTAGTTAACATCTAAGTTACTGTGTCTTTATCAAGTGACACTGTGAAAGTCTTATCAAAGCTATTTACAGAGTTAGGCACATATTCTGTAGTTTGTTTCTCGTCAGCTGTTTGTCATCTCTTCCTTGGGTCATTCCTACTGCTGCTTTCATATCTACTATAAAAAAAATCCTAAAACTTGAAACTGTTAAACTTCCCACCTGATAGAAATCCTTTTTACTTTTCTTTGCAGTAGTTTACATGAAGCTTCCATGAAATCATGTCCTGTTTTGATGGACTACAAAAAGTTTCCATTTGCCTCCCACTGAATGTTAACTTCTCCCACTGCTCCTCATGTCCTTTTCCCCCACCTGAATCTTTATATTAAGATTTTTCACCTTTGTTAGCTGCCAAACTTTATCAAGATGAATTAGTCTGCTTTCCTGCTGACTTCTAGTTACCTCTCCAAATACCCAAACGATTTCTTTTGTTCTTCTAGTCCTTACAAAAATTTTATGTCAAACAGATCTTTTTCGTTAAAGCTCATATCTACCAGATTTACACTCCCAATATTTCTTTAAAATAAAGCAGGACCCCAAACCATGGTCAGGTCCTGGTAAAATATAAGGGACATAAATGTACTCAGAATTTGTGTATAAAGATTTGTTGTATATCATGTAAAACTAGTTAGTTTATGATTTCTTTTGTGAAATTACTCTAAATAGTCTCTGACGGGTGTATTTTATTTGAACACAGAAGTAATATAGCTTGTTGTTTTTGTTTTCCTTCTTTTTTTTTGTCTAAGATGGAAATTCTGGGTGTCTACACTCTCTCAGCAGCCAGAGCACGGATGGAAATCTGTCTGTAACTCAGAGTGCCAAACTCCTTGTGCATCCATACAGTACTGTTCTCTCATCTGACAAGAGTATTTCAGATGCCTCAGGTTCTGCATCCCATGTGCTGCGGTCATCGCCAATTCCTTCAGGTACAGCAAACATCATTTTATCCCAAGACCCACAATAAGTGATCTAACATTGAATATACGTTGTGTGTGTCCGTATGAAATGGAAGCTGGAACTGTCATTCACCTGCAAAATGAAACAAAACGTATGCTAATTAGGAATGCAAAATTAAGTAATTCTGTCCCTGTAGATTTATATTACAAAGTAAGCAAAAACAGTGTAAAATGTGACCAAGTACAGGTAGCTACTTTAGCTACCTGTAGTAGTAGCTTTTTTTCTCTCCTTTTAGTCAGATTCCTGCTGCCATGCATCCCATTTCCTTTGCTTATATTATTTCTCCTATCTCTTACTGCTCTAGCAATGCCACAGTCCAGCAGAATAGGATTAAAACTTAGCTCAAACTTAAGTAATCTTGTTGCCTTCTCAGTTTTTAGGCTTTCCAGCCTTCCACTTAGCAGTGGAATGGGGCTGAGAGAAGCAGCAACTGTGTCAGCATCTCACCTGTAATGATCCTCTGTGTTAGTTGGAAGCCCACTATATTATATTCTTACACATCAAATAACTGTTAAAAGTTAACAGAAAAGTTAACAAAAAGAAACTTTAATGATTAATTATTCAGAAATACTTTTTGAGGGGCCACACAATAACACGCAACTTTATAAAGATCTATTACACCATCCCTCTTCTGGAAATTCGAGAATCAGCACCTTCTCACTGTGTGAAACCTCATCTTGAGAAAAATACCAGGAAACTACAAGGATATTTTCAGTAATCTTCAATAAAAATCCCCCTGGAAAGTGAATTTACCACCTGTCTCTTTTTAGTACCAGGTCGGGTTGAACACTGGAACAGGTTGCCCATGGAGGCTGCAGAAGTACCATCACTTGGAGATGCTCAAAATTCAGCTGGACAAGGCCCTGAGCAACCTGAGTTATCCTTGAAGTTGGCCCAGCTTTGAGCAGGCCATTACATCAGATGACCTCCTTGAGGGTCCCTTCCAACCTAGATTATTCTGTGATTCAGATAGACTAAATACTCTAACTACCAAATTTGTCAAATTGGAATATTTTAACAGCTTTTTTTCAACTTATTCTTTGTTCTGTGGCAATATTTGTTGACAGACAGTTACAATCCCTTCCTTTTTTTCTAATCCTTTCCAATCTCAGATTTTGTATTGGAAACCACCCAACAGAATGTAGCTCATCAGTGGATCCAAAGTAAAAGAGAACAAATTATTGATCAGATGACTGAAGCATGTTTGAATCAATCACTGGATGCTCTTCTATCAAGATTTTTACTCATGAAAGAAGATTATGAACTTATAAGCACCAAACCTACAAGGACATCAAAAGTACGACAACTGCTTGATACTTCAGACAGCCAAGGAGAGGAGTTTGCCAGAATTATAGTACAAAAGTTGAAAGATAATAAACAGCTAGGACTTCAACCTTATCCAGATATTGTATCTAATTCTCAAAGACTGCATCTTTAAGTTTATTCTTTCTTTATGAAACCATGTGAATATTTCTTTCAACATGATTCTTTTTTTAATAGAGTATTTTATATATGTGCAGCTTTGTCTTTACTGTGCCTTTGTAGAGTCTTAGAAATGACTCTGAGTTCTTCTAGCCTGCATTTGGCCAGTGACCAATTAATAAGTTGGAGTGCAATCATGAAGCCAAACACTTGACGGTTGTTGACTCATTTTATAAAAATATTTTGTTTATACATGACAAAAACATTAAAAGTTGACCAATTTACATATTTTCCATTTATACATATCCTTTCCTTTCATCTCACAGGATTGAGACATCTCATCTTAGCGTGGCATGTTTGTTTTTCTCCTTCCATCTGCTCTTTCTCACAGAGGAGGTAAAAAAAGTGTTTTTTTCCAGGACTGTACTGCTGTGTGTATAATAAACTTTCTTCCTTAAGCCTTGCTGGTGTGCATACAAGAGAGAAGTGGTAGGTGGTAGGAAGTTTACATTGCGTTTTTACAGGATTTTTTTATTATTTTGTTTAGGGTTTCTTTTCCCATTTTGTTGCCAGAGCAAGTGCCTTAGACCACTGCATAAGAAGAATATCAGTCCAAAGAGGAGCCCAAGAGAAAGGAGAACATTATGCTTATAATCTTTCTTCTGCTCAGAAGTGATATAGAAAAGCTATACATTGTGTGGTTATAACCACTTCATCTATTCCTGAAATCCTAGTAGGATGAGATCCAGAAAGAACTTCCATAAGGGCATTCTCAGTTCATACCTCTTCAACATTTCCTTTGTCACCTGCCATCTTACCACCCCTTACCTTTGTCATCTGCCATTAATACTTCTTGTATCATGTTGCTAGATCAAACTTTTAACTGTTTTATTTCTGATATTTACATGATGAACAGTAGTTGGGTCTGCACAAAGATCAATCATGCCCTGCCTTGCCACGCTGGAAGTAATGTGCAGGAGTCTCTTCTGCTATGACCTGCCTTAACCTTCTCCATATCACATCTCTGCTGTCCTTTTTTGTCTGAAGGATGGTTAATATGTTGAGGCACTAATGTGGCCACCTGAGAGGAAAAGGTATGTGGTATTTTTTCAGTTCATTTCACAGGACCTTAGTGACTTTATCTAGATGACTTCAAAACCAGTAAAAAGATTACTTGTTTTGTCAGAACACCTCACAGGCAGATTATTTTTACAAGCACTAATAAATAATTATAATTTCTATTCAGGCTATCTAAAATTAGCAGGGATTCAGAATTGTTTTTAATAAAGTCAGTTTTTGACACAAACTGGGTATTTGCATTTTATCCTGCTTCTCTCTAGAGGCTGTAAAATTAAAGTTAGATAGCTGAAACCCAGGACCATGGTGCAATGAATGGCTGTGCTTTTCCATTAGCAGACCTAATGGTGTCCAGCAAGGAGAGGTCTGAGGAAAGCTGATGCCAGAACTGTGTGTTTCACTGCACATCACATTTTAAGCCACAGTTATTCATTATTGGTGCTTAAAGTAAGACTTATGTCTTGCAAGGTAGCAAAGTAACATTTCTTCAATGTGTGTCCAGAATTCATCATGTATTAAGACGTTCCCTGAGAACCCACTCTAAGACGGCTACATGAGGGAAAAGAGCATCCTGCAGCTTTCAGAGTAACCCTGCTGACACCTGCCTGTCAGTACACAACTAGCTTGGTTTCCCTTACTTACAATGTTAAATGTGGCCCTATGGATTCACATTCAGGAATGGTGCTGTCACACTGCTGCAATCCCTATGGGCTGCTCCTCTTCATGTGGCACAGCTGCAGAAAAAGTAATTTTCTGCTCCCAGCTCTGAATATGCCCACATCTGTAAGACCATGAGCATTCCAGCCAAAAGCCCAGCCCTCCAAGGAAACCCTGAGGCCATTCAGTGTAAAAACTCATGCCAATCTCCCTCCTCTTTCCTTGGAACCTGAGCCTCCCTCCATGATGGAGTACAATCATAGAATAGCTCAGGTTAGAAGGGACCACTAAGGGTGAGCTAGCCCAGCCCTTCTGCCATGGTCAGGGACATCTTCAACTAGATCAGGTTGCTCAGAGCCCTGTGCAGTATGGCCTTGGATGTTTCCAGGGCATCAGACACTACCACTCTGGGCAACATCAACCCATCCTCTCCAACATGTTAGGCACACACAGATTTCCTTGAGTGAAGGAGGGGGAAGGGGCAGCCACAGTTGGGCCTTGAGAGATATAGACAAGGGCATAAGGAGAATGATTTGGGGTCGGCATGGGGGAAGAGAGGTAGAGGTTGTGTGCTTGGCCACACGGAGTGAAGGGTGTGAGAGGGTGACACACATGAGAGTCAATAGGAGCCACAGTCTGACACTTCTGTTGTCTTATAGTTGTTTTAACAGTATTTTGTACATTCCTCACTTCATTGCAATTCCTAACAGATTTTTCTGCTTTTTCACTCCAAGGGGAAATGCTGCTGATGTTTCATACTGACAGTTAAAAGCGTTTCTCTGACTTGTAACAGCTCACTGAAAGCCTTTCAAAATGTGAATGTAAAAATGTCTTTTTACACATACACGGGAGAAAATAGAAACATAGGACTACACGTATTATTTTGTGTTTGTTTGCATTAGATTTCGTATGGTATTTTAGCAATTTATCACTTAGTAGTGGCTGCTCCTTGTGTTCTGCTCCCATGCCTGAAGTTAACATGGTTGGAAGAAGTTTGTTGGTCCATGAGCTGTGTTCTCTCCTGCATCAATTTCATGGCAAAGTAAAGATCTAATTTTACCAAGATGACACAGATGTTGGCCTTTGTCATTCAGAGTCTTGCAGTTAATGGTAGAGGGTGTTTGGCAGTGCGTTTTCAATCAGGGTTCAGTGTAAGCGCAGCTGTTGTGGGTGAGGACTCTAGGGGCCTGTGCTGGCTGAGGCACAGAGGGCAGAGTTACCGAACAGGAGCAAGCAGAAGACTTGGCAGTGGTACCACTGAGCTGCTTGCTGCAGCTGTTCACTGAAGCTGAGCAATGGTATGAATGAACAGGGCTCTGGAAATAATTCAAGTAGTCTTGTTTTCCAGTGCAGAGTATGAAAAGCCTTCCTCATCAGTAATGGAAGCTTGGGCAAGAAACCAGAAAATGTCACAGGTTTATTCAGGCAAGCATGCCTTAATTTGCTGTTCAGTAAGGAAATGCATGTTTATATGCACAGTGCATGCTTTATGATTGCTTAGTGTTGATTTATGTGCTGTTCCTGTAGATCTATGGGAAATATCCAGCAGTGTGTAACCATGAGGGTTAGACGAATAGAAATATGGGAGACATTAATGAAGAAAGGATTCTCTTTCAGGTCCCAACCTGCAGCTTCTACAGACTTGAAACAAAGAGCTGAGGCTGGCTCAGGAGCAGGATAAATAGATGATATAAAGGTGGTATGGTAGCGGAGTCCCTCAGTATAATACACAATCAGAAACACAGTTTGGTGCCCCAAATCAGAAACAGGACAAACTCAAATTCAAATTTCAGAGTGAAAGTAAGTATGCATTCTTGAAAATATGCATTCTGGGCTTTAGGCTACAGTTTGTTAACACTACCTGGCAGAAGAAAAATACTTTAAGATAGCAGAGGCCCTGATTAATGAACATGGTGCTCAGCCTCTGTTTGTCCAACAAGGAACAAATTCCTGCAAAACAATCCTATTGCCAAAATGTTTCTTGCTACATTATAATTGCAGGCAGCTGGAATTGTGCAATCTTTTCAGGCAGACTTAAATAGCTCTCATCCTTCATAGATAAAACAGCTTGAAAGCTGTTTATGCAAAGAATTTGTCCTACAACTGCTTTGAATAGGGTTTTTGACTAGTGACAAGACTAGTGACAAGACCTGCTGGATCAGCTCCTTCTAGGTGAACTTTGGCACGTGAGTACATCATTCTTCATGGAAAACAAAAATCCCAAGTTAGTTCTCTTGCACTTATTAACTTTTTGTTAATATTTTATTTTGTAAAATCCCAGAAGATTTTATTATCTTGATGTTTACTTGTTTCAGTAGGCATTATGCTGAACACCATACTGGCTTTGCTAAAGGACGTCATAGGACAACCTGTTATTTGAGAAGACTAAGTGAATACACTGGGTAAATAATTTCTTTGCTTATTTTTACTTAGATTTTTTTAAAAGCTTATTGAACTAAAATAAGATTAGCCTGTTTTGTGTCTCATGTCATAAATTATTATAAAAGGCACAGATCTATAATTCCAAAGATAAGAAAAATAATTGAATTGATTAATATTTAGCAACGCATAGATTAAACTTAGAAGAAAATCTTGGGAAAAAAATACCAAGCAGAAAAGCATTTGGTTATTTGAAATTAAATAATACCTATGATTTTCAGTTAACTACATACAACTCTTTGCTAGTCTACCCCCTCTGACTTTCTTATTTAGCAAGTTATGCCACCAGAATAAACCTCTTCATGAAGTGTTAGAAAAAATTCCATTGTGGCTTTCTAAATCAGCAAGAAGGAATTAGACTGCATTATTCATGGCTTCAGTGACACATGGATGAAGGATTTTCTTCCCTCCCAACTTTCCTTTTGTTTTATTTCTATCACAACTTTCTTAGGACTAGAGAGCAGCAGTTGCATGCTTCTGCCTGCCAATGACCTCAATTGAGTCTGTTTGGAGAAACCACATTCCAGGAGAGTCAGATCTTTCTTGAAAGCTCTCATTAATTTAAAATTCATGCTACTGTAATAAAAATAGCAGGTAAGGCGAGGCTAAACGGTGTGAGACAAGAAGCTATTCATAACAGAGGTGTTTATTTAGAGCAGCAGCCTGAGAGGCACTGTTCTATTACAGCAGCCTTTCTGCTAAAGGAAGCAAGCATATCATCCACCCTCTGGTAAGCTGCTAACTTCTCTTTTTAATACTTCCTTAGATTTGGGCTATAGTAGCTTTTCTCTCAAATCTCCTCTGTAATTTGCTTTGGGGTGGGAATGGAGTGCTGGGGGTAGAGCAAGTCCGTCCTGTGGGAAAGCCAGTCTATGACCATAGTAATGCATTGGAGTACGTGAAGCAATAATTCATTAAATATTTTTATAAACATAGAATTTGGAAAACAAATGGAAATATGCTTGTTTCCTATTGAGTGAGAAATGCTTGCTTCAGATGAGATCAAAGTGGATTTTTTGTTTTTAGTGTTATAATTTCTGAGAGTATTTTATTTTATGCTGTTTCGTCATACTGCATAATCTTGTTTTGTTTGCTTTCCTCATTGGGAAATGTCCAACAGTACAATCTGCCATGAATACTCCCTTTGAGACCTGTTGAGGCTCATACTCAGTACTAGTGTTTTGAAGTTTGAACTACACACATGTTGAGAACTGCTTGCTCATCTGATTTCGTGTTCCAATAGCTATTAATATACATATATATGCTTGGATTTTTTAAACTTTTGGTCAATCTTCTACAGGCAGGAGAAAATTGCTCAGAATGTGCTTGGAGAAAATAAGAGATTGATCATGACTTTTGCAATGGTTTTCTACATGCATATTGATTTCTAATACACACAATTAAAATGTGCTAGATTTTAATTTTAAATGTTATTCTTAATCTCACTAATTTTCTGACTGAAACTAGAAAATATTGGGAGTTGATCAGTTTTCTTAGCTGTTTTGACTTTGCCTGGTTCATTGGTGGCATAGCACACTTTTGTTACTGATAAATTTTGTGGAGGTAGGCAAAATTCACCAAAAAAAAAAGACCATGAAATGAGGTGTAAATCTGACGTTTCAACATCTTTCATTGGAGTTGGCTTCCTAAATGCCCTCAGTTTCCAAAGGAATCTGCTGAAGGCAACAATAACTGATCTCTAGGACCTTATTGAGTTACTAATATTTCTTGAAATAAAATATGAGAATTGCTAAATGCTGTAACAAATAGAGGCACCTCAGTCCCTCTAGAAGGCTACGGAGCAGTTTGTAAGACTTGACAAGTCTGTAAGTTCCTGTGGAAGTACATAAGCACTTCCCTGACCAAGCCTTTCTGAATGATTTGGCAAAGGTGAATTATCTCCTTAAGAAGGAAGCAATCATTCCTGAAATGTAGACCCCTGAAGAATGGGAAGTGTCTGAGAAAATCCTGCCCTGCCAAACCAGCCCTAGAGTAATTCATGGAAGAGCTGTCTTTGATTTCAGCTCTAGTTTTCCACTACTTGTCCCTTCTTCCTCCACTTTCGTGTATGACTTTTGGCAGTGGCTTAAGAAAGAGCTATTGAGAATTACCTGTATATGGTGTTGCTGTTTAACTTCTCAGGTGTCGTTCTCCAAGGTCCTTTCTGTTGCTCTTTGCACATACAGCTGTGAGGTAAACATGAAGCTGCAAGGATTTAGGGCCATTATGGCTGTCTGGGCTCTGAAGGCATTGTGCTTTCCCTGAGAGGAAAATTTCCCTCCATTTATTGAGAGAGTCTCTAAGGAAAAGGAAGCCCTGCATTAAAATAGGGTTCTGAAGTAGTGTAAAACAGAGGTCACTTGCTGACACAAGGCAGAGGCAAGTGTTGGCAGCTGTGTCATTCAGCCTGCTGCAGCCTCTCAGGCACATTGGCACATTGATTCTAGAAACCAATAGCTCTTTCTTCTTGTCCCAGTCCAATGGTCCAAGACAGCAAGGACCTTCCTTAGCATCAGAAAGCTTTTATGCTTTGCTCTTCAGACTTCATGCTCAAGAGTTACTAAAATGTCGCAGTTGAGACAGACATGACACACAAAGGGACTTGGTGTAGCTTCAGAAGGCTTCTTTTCTGTTTATTACAACAGCATGCTGTCTTTTATACACTCCACAGAGTTTACACTTTATTCATTGGTTACAATAGATCAATGCAACATTCATTGGTGCAAAGCAGTCCTCACCACTGTTTTCAACTAACTTTCACAAAACCTTTCTAAAAATACTTTTTCCAGCTGCAGGTTTCTTCTTGCTTATCTTCTTCTCCTACTTCTCCTCTCCATCTCCATGCCAACGACCTTGGTAAAATTCCTTTCAGAAGGAAACAATTGATAAGAAATCCTTATTAATTCTCTCTGGCTCACAGACCAGCTGTCTGCCCCTTCCACACTAAAATACCTGTACTGGTATTTTTATTGCCATAAAGTTTTATCATCACAATACCCAACCATTTTAAAGCAGGATGCAAAGAACCTCCGTTTTTAAATTACTGCATAAATTAAAACTTTCTGCTCTCAGGAAGCCACTCGAGTGCTAGAAGCTTCACCATAAATATTTGTCATTTACTGTAATACAGGATTTTACAACTGAAAATGGCCTCCCCTGTAAGAAATTACCTTATTACAGCTCTGATGGTTGTCCCCAACAAGCTCTCTCAGCTAGCAGCTTTTTCTGTCTCTAACTTGGATTATGTGCACCCTCAAAATGTGACCTAAATGTCCAAATAATAGAGAAGAGCTATTGAAGAATTCTTGAACACATAATCTCCTCAGCTTAAGTTTCTTGGCACACCAGTTTGAGGCAGAAGCAACAGTGATGGTCCCAGAAAGATGACATGGTCCTGAATAAAGAAATCAGTAACTGCTCCAACATTGGGATGGCACCAAATTAAATCAGTACACTGTCAAAGCTGCTAGAAATACTACTGTTGTCTTGGTGGAGAAGGACAGGCAGAAGCTGTTTAAAATATTTTGTTCAAAAATTTCTGCTTTCAGGTGATAAAAATTAATTACAGTGAAGTTGCACATCTTGGTTGTTGAAACTGGAAACCGAATCTTTTACCCTTTGATTCTCAGGCCATACCTATTTATGGACTGATTTGAGGGTCTGGGTAAAAGTTTTGCTAATGTGACATGTCTCAAAGTACTGAATTTTGAACTGTTTCTTCTAATTGTTTTTCTTTCGTAATGGTTTCATCCACAGTCACTTATTTATGGAATACTTCCCTCCACACCTCTGGTTACACATTTTTAGAAATCGGAAATAATCTTTTGGTAGCACAAGAGATAAGAGAAAAATATGCAAAACACTGTGTTACTTAAGAAAATAATTTAAACTTTACCTTTGTGCTCTCATTAAAGCTGCAGATTGTAAAAGTGCTACTAGGCTTCAGTAGCATTGCCAGTTTAAATGATCAAATTCCCTTTAGCTAGCAGGCCAAATGTACTAGACATCAAAGTTCAGGTTTGATACCACTTACACAAGTTACCTGTACCTACCAATTACTTGAGGTATTCTTTTTTACAAGAAAATAACTGTATCCTACTTATCAGTGAGACTTCATTTCAGGGAAAGTGATAGCCACTGAGTTTGATCACTACCTGCATAGCTCCACATTCACATGACCTGGGTAACAACTGCATTTTAAATTCCCACACCATTTGAGCTGTGCTGACTGAAATAGTTGTGCATTTCAGCTCACAGCCAGAGTTTGCATTCAAAAACCTGAAAAAAAAACAAATTAATAATCATACATCAAGCATAACAAGCACAAGATGATTTTAAACCAGCTATGCTGAAAAAGGAGTAATAATAAAGAATTATGCCCAGATTTTTGGCATGCTACTGTCATGATGAACTCTCCAAACAGCTGCCATCATGGGACAGGTTTCTGCTGATATTTCACGTAGCCATTGAGAACAGAAATGGAGACAGGAGGTTCTGGAAGTGTTAGCCTGTATTTTGGGATGGGGAAGGTGACTTTTTCTTCCTTTCTGTCACACAGAAGGAAACAGAGGAAGCTTATCTGGAATTTAAAGGAAGATATATGGAAGGTGTGTTGGATGCATGAAATTTCTCCCTGCAAACCAGGATGATGTTTTTTATTCATAGAGAGATGATATGAGGAGTCACTTTTGTATGTGAGGAGGAGGTCAGAAAATAAAAAGACACTTTTGACAAGAGTTAATATTTAACTTTATTCCAGTGTTCTCACAGCGTTCCTGTGGTTAGAGAAAGTGCCATTGGGATGAGAAAAGCATTTACTCTTTAAAAAGAGTTTGGCATCTTTTAATTTTTAATACTCATCAGGCCTCATTTGCTGTTTGATAATTAGGAAAATAAGTTGCATCAAAAAAGCTGGGAAGGAATACATAGAATTATAATATATTCAGGGTTGCTAAAACAGTCATATTTTACAAAGGAAAGCAAACCTTTCAGGAAGTTTGGGGAGGGCAGATTGTTTTAAACTAGCCATTGACCCACATTTTAACAACATAAATTTGTGAATCACGTGTAATGTGTAAATGTCATGTGTAAACTTTTGTACTCAAATGAGGTTTGTTTTGCCAGTGTTGCTGGATGAGCTTTGTTCTACTCAGGGAACTTGGATCCAGGTAACAGGATTTTCAGGAAGCTATCTTCAGAAGTGCTTTAGAGTGTGTATGGAGGGGGGAAGGGAAGGAGAAACAAATGTGTTTTGGGACAGACACCAAAAATTAGCCTTTGGTCTAATCACCCTTACATGTCAGCAGGACCCAAGAACTGAGACAGTCACTGCAGTCCTTGGCTCCTCGTCCCCAGGGACCTCAGCCCCAGAGCTGTGGCTGTGTGCACAAGGTGATTGATCCATGGAGCTATGCAGTTAAGTTATTTTTCCAGCTCCCAGCATTCTTGGATCATGTCCTGCGAGCACCAGAGGGAGATGCTTTTACAGGCATATTTTGTTGGACTCTCTTATACAGAAGTGTTCCAGGGACAGAGTGTTCCAGACTCAATCCCCGTGAATGTTAGTGGCTTCTCCTGAGAAGTCAAGTGAGGTTAATAGCTAACCAAGCTGCATTTTTCACTGCAGCAGCAATCTCATCTCTAGGAGCAGTAAAACTCTATTTTTTTACCCTCATACTAGCATTTACCTTGTGAGATTAGAGGTTTTGAGGCTCTTTTTCTGTCTTTTATCTTGTGTTCCCCAGCAGAACAGTTTTCAAGTGAATGTCATTTGATGAAACAAATAATAATGAAATTAAAATTCTTTCTGGGATAAGAACAAATTTTAGGAAGAGGTATTCTTCTAGAAGACACTCCAGCTGTATTAGAACTGTGTTTCCAGGGATACAGTGTCTTCTTCTTCCTTAAAATATTTTCAATAATGTAATGTAGTATTAACAATTCAAGACAAATAATAATTATGAACTGAGAGTTAACAAAAGTTTCAGAATCTATAACCAAGGACAGTATATTTATCCATTGAAAAGATATGCAACCATGAAAGTTAAGAAAATTCACTAGTGTGCTGTTCCTGAACTGCAAGATAAAATCAGACAAAATAGTTGGTTTTTGTATCATTTATGCCTTGTATGTTAATTATCTTATCCGTGTCTCTGATGACACATGCATTACAAAAGATGTTCTCTCCTCTTGTTTTCAGGTAATGTGATTTGAAGATGCCAGCCCCTTGGCAAATATGCTGCAATAAAAAGTCCAGAACTAAGAATGCAAAAGCTGAAATGGACAACATGGCAGAGACAAGTGAAAAAATGCAGATGAAGAAAGAAATAACATTACTAAATGGAGTTTCTTTAATTGTAGGGAACATGATTGGCTCTGGCATATTTGTATCACCCAGAGGTGTTTTAATGTACAGTGCTTCCTATGGACTCTCACTGATCATCTGGGCACTTGGTGGGATTTTTTCCCTGTTTGGAGCTTTGTGTTACGTTGAACTGGGAACATCCATCCTGAAATCTGGAGGCAGTTATGCCTATATTCTGGAGGCATTTGGGGCCTTTGTGGCCTTCATCAGACTCTGGTCTTCCTTGCTGATTATTGAACCAACAACTCAGGCAGTGATAGCAATCACATTTGCTAACTATATTGTCCAGCCAATTTTTCCCCACTGTGAACCGCCGTATGATGCAGTCAGGTTGATTGCAGCTGCATGTATATGTAAGTAGCGATTGCTAGAAGTTAAGAACTGTAATTGTACATGGCTAGAGGAGGTTTTTCTAAATTTCTATTTCTTTGCATTCTGTGAAAATAATTATTACCTATCTAAAACGTGTTCTTAGGAACTAATAATCTTTTATTTGGATGTATGGTGGTTGGTGCTGGTATTACTAGAGTGGAGAGAAGAATTACAACAATTTGTCAGGGATAAATTGTGACTGCTGATTAAAGATACATGTATGTCTATGATTCACTGGCCTAACTGGCTGATAGGACACTGTCACATGCACAGATTCATTTATGAAAATGAAGGCAAGAAGTTCTTTGAGCATGTATGGTTGCATGCTAGTGCCCTTACTGTATAGAATGATTTCTAAACTATTTTCTTTTTGAGCGTTACAAAACCTTTTTCTTCCTTTTAAACTTAAGTATAGGTTATAGGCAGGTCAAGGAAAGAGAAACAAAGATCAATAAGATTTCTAGATAAGAAATAGCCCACTTTGATCCATGCTTGAGAGCACTCTAGGTCACCATGCCACATTTGTTCTGCTCTCTTCTCCAGCAGCTGGGCTTCATGCCTGGTACCAATGCACACCATTACCTTTCCTCATCTATCTCTGTTTTGAATCATGGGATTGCAAGGGGGAGAAGTTGCCTGTGATGTCGTGTGTGTGTGTGTACTAGAGTGAGAACAGATGGGCACATGGCTCAGCCCCTGGCTGAACCTGCTGCCAGCCAAGGGACAAATCTGCAGAGAATGTGGCAAAAGGAGGAAAAGAAAACTGGTTGATCGCAGCCACTCTCTGCAAACAACTACTTTGTTATTTTTGTTCTGTCAAAGCTGAGACTTGAGAGGACTCTGTAAGTAAGTGCTGTGCAATCTTCAGACTCAGGGCCAAAACAGGGACTCTGAGTCATGAGCACAGAGTAAGAGCATGCAGGCCTGGCTCAATTCACTGTCTTGACTACAGCATGTAAATTATTTTTGTGCAGAAGTTTTCCTTATTCTATACCTAAACTAGAGCTTAACTCAGCCTGAAGAAATTTGTAATATGCAGGATAAAAGAAATACTATCATTTGCATGTAAACAGCTCTTGTTGAGTTTAATAGAATTTAAATATTATTTAAAAGAAGGAGTTAGTCCTAAAATTCAAAACCTGATGTGTTTTATCTTACCTACTGAAATGAAAACAGTATTCTTCAGAAAACCATTGTGTAAATTTTAAACCAGGTATTCCATTTTAATAAATCTGAGTGGTCCTGAAGTGGTGAAATTTGATTCAGTTTTACTCCTTGAAAGAGGAGCGGTATCTAGAAAGATGGGTTTGAAATATGACCTAAATGATGTTAAACATCCAGTGGTCCTTTCATGCATATTCTTTTTCTCTGCAGGTTCCTTAACATTTATTAATTGTGTTAATGTAAAGTGGGGTACCCGTGTACAAGATATTTTCACATATGCAAAGGTTATGGCTCTTATCTTGGTGATATCTGTTGGCCTTTACAAAATTGGCAAAGGTAAGAAGCATTTTCATTTACCTAAATTCTATGAAATGAGTCATATATGATTCAAAGTCATGTACGGGTGATTTCAAATTATTTCAAAATTCATGTAGGGAGATCTTTAAAACTTACATATGAAGTGTTGTTTATTCTGGAAAAACTAAGTCTGCCATAGGCAGATCAGATGTATTTTATGGCTTGTTAACAAATAGGGGCTTAATTATTCAGGTTGGTATTCAAGTCCTGTGCTGCTTGGTCTGAATAGCACATAGCAGCTGAATTAACATCACTTTACTGCTGGCTAGTTCAAACTCAGCCTCGGTGTTTGACTCATGCATTACTACTTGTCCTATTGCCCCCACCACCATTCTCCCCTCACCCCACCAGCATCACCCCCCAGCCACAGCACCCTGCCCAGGGAGATGACCAGAGAGGGTCAGTCATAGGTGGGATTTGTGGGAGGGTGTATTTGTTCTAGAAACAAAGGAGAAGACTGCAATAGTGCAGTTCTGTGAATCACTGGGACATGGTAATACTGTAAGGTGTCACAGGGCAGATGAGCCACCTCCTATCAGCTATAGCTGGACTGAACTGAGCACACTAAAAAGCTGGAGAGCAATTTAGTCTGGTGATACCTCAGAGCTTTGAATATGGCAATAAATTTGATTTTATTAATTTGGGCCTCTGGCACAGTGAAGTCTTCCAGTTCCAGCTCTGCTGCTTAGATTACTAAGGTTCTTACATTTTCATTTCCTTTGAAATTCGTATATTGTATAGTGATTTTATCTTTATTCAGATGAAATAAAGGTGGTTTCCCCTCTCAGTTTAGGGATTATCTTTTTCTCCTGCTAAATTAGCTTGTAAAACCTAACAAGCATGTCCTCTTTTCCATGTTTGCTGGCCTCCTCCTTTCCTTGGCTGCAGTTGCATCAGCTGTTACACTGTAAAGCTACATTAGATTTTAGGAAAGCCTTTTTGTTTAGCCATTACCTCTGCATGTCCATTGTCACCAGTTGGTTGAAGTCTAAAGAAACCTGAACAGCCAGGTTTAGGACAAACCCAGTCCTAAAGGCAGAGACATGAAGATTCAGAGAAGAAGCATTGCTTAAGGGTCACAGTTGCATGAAGGAGTAGTTCCCCTCACAAAACTGCTGCAGTTTTGCAAAAATGTGATTCTGTGATGTCACTTCTGTAGCAGCATTGCCCCTGCTTTGAAATTGCCTCCTTGAAAGCTGCCTCCTGTCCTGCTCACTGGTATGCTGTTGGACCCAGGGGCTGCTCTCTCTGGTCCCACATAGAGCCCACTTCGTTTCCTCTGCATTGCTCTGTGGGCTCAGGGAGGGTTAAAGCATGCAGGAAACATTATGGTGAGGCACATGAAATGCTGAGAACTTTTACTGGTAGTAAAGGTCTCATCTCTGCTTTGTTTAAACAGAACCGAGCACTTAAATACAGGAAAGACTGGGAAGAGGAATGATGTAGATTTCTGGAGGAAGCTGTGATTAGGTCAATGACCCTTTTAAACTCAGCAGCTGTTTTAATGAAAATGACAGTTATGATGCTTTAGTGTTTGGATACACTCCTTGTGTTAAAAGACTGTAAATAGATCTGATTTTGAATATGAACTACCTTTGGCAATAAAAACCAACCAAGCAAACAAACAAAAAATTTTCTTGAACATTTTTGATTTTTCTTTGTTTTACCTTCCAACCATTTTCTTCTCCAATGTATGTGTACATCTCATAGCTTCTCTTCTTTGGTTCAGTCTCCTGCTCTTCAATGACTGAATTGCTTTTGGAGTACATATAAGCTCCTTAGTTGAATCAGTGCCTTAATTTTACAAAAAAAGACATTACTTTCTTTACTAATTGAGGTGTCAGCATGTTTCTATCCTCCCTTAATACTTAACCCACTTCCATTTTCATTAGATAGTTGGCTTTCTTTCTGCAAACTCAGTAAGGTCTTTCTTCCCCTTTCCAGGATGGCAGTGAAGGCTTATGCAGTTTCAGTAACATTTCGCCTATTTTGCAGCATTCTGCAGGTTGTCATCTCAACCGATGGAGCTAAACTACAGCAGAATTTTGAAAGGAAAGATTTTTAATCTAATCTCTTAGTTTTGGGGAACACCCTTGGGGGTCAGAGCATCCCACTGACAAACACGGCTAAAGGAGGTCCCCCTCTAGTGGCCACTAATTAATCTGGTGAAAATAAAAGCACAGCTATTAGCAAGAAATATGAGACAGATTCAGGAACTGAAATTGGGTTTGCCAGGCACCTCATCCTGCCTGACAGGGCACTGCATGCCCTTGGTATGGCTCCCTCCTTTGGTAATGTCAGAAGCTGTGAATTCTGGTAGCATTACAAAAGTCACATCCAAATAACAAACATGTTCAAATGTTCTGTTTTCTCCCTGTGCAAGTGTAGCTGTCTGAACATCTCACTGAAACTCTCCTGTTTGTTGAGTAAAAATGTAAGTTGTGCACTTTAAGATACAGTAATGAAACTTGGATGCAGTGGGGGGTTATTTCCTTTTGGTTAGCTGACATTCCAGGTGTAGTGCCCTTCTAAGTTGGAATCCTTGAAATGTAACAGGCAATTGGCACCTGCCATTTGTACAGGGGAAACGGAAAACCTGAGAGCTCCGTTCGAGGGCTCAGCAACCAACCCAGGGATGATCGCCCTGGCTCTCTACTCTGCCCTCTTTTCCTACTCAGGATGGGACACACTCAACTATGTCACTGAGGAAATGCAGAATCCTGAGAGGTAAACACATGCTTTTCCTTTGAATCACTGGCAGGTGATGGCAGGACAAGCCACTCTGTATTTGTTTCTGATTGGAAATTAGTCAAATTATTTTCTCTTCAAAAACCTTATTTTTTTTTTTCAAATGAAAGAGTAAGTAGAACTCTTTCTGATTATTGTACTCATTTATGAGTTGTTTCACACTAATTAATCATTTTCCTGTATATATTTATTTTACATCTTACACTTCAACATACAATTTTTAAAGAAGGAGAACATATCCCTGCTGAAAGCAAGGAAAAGCAAAGGTGCATCTAGCCCTCTAAAATTCCCTGCTTCTTGTCAGTTAGGCAGAATTATTTTTCCAAGACATTTTTTGCCACCAGTAGAGTAAGACTGTGTCAGATTTATGGCTTTTATGATGTGATCTTCAGCATTACTATTTATGGGCAAATATCATCTCCTTCCTTCTATAGGGATGTCAGCCCTGTGGGAGTTGTGTGCATCAGCCACTCAAGCTGATACAGTCCATCTTATCTTGGGACATGCATAGCTTATAAGTCAGGAAAAAAATGCCACAATCAAGAAAATACCTAAGTCTGCACTTAAATCTCATTTTTGAGAGCTCTCTTAAATTGCTGCATATAACAGACAGTGTGTTAAATTTACATGTACGAATGTTTTAAGGGATTTTTTTTTTAAACTCGTGACAGACACACAAGCAACAAACTAAGCTTTTTGAATTATTTCATTCATGGCTGCATGTTATTTTGTAACCCTGTGATTCAAAATTATGGATTAGAAGACATGATGAAGGTATCCATTCACAAATGCTTGAATCTGGAAACAATCTTCTATTTAAGTATTTCTCATTTAAATAACATGAAATAATTTTACCATTTTCCTTTTGCAGGAACCTACCTCTTTCTATTGCAATTTCAATGCCTATTGTAGCTATTATTTACCTATTGACTAATATAGCATACTATGTAGTGTTGGACATGTCAGCTCTCCTCACAAGTGATGCAGTGGCTGTGGTAAGTTGTGGAACATAACCCAGACAAAAGACACTACAGGGAAATTTGAGGTAGCATGCTTGGCAAACAGCTGAAATATTGTCATGCTGAAGGCTGCTTAAAACATTTTTTTCATGTAACAGTACCAGTATATTAGAAGGTGCATATCAAGAATGTATCCGATAAGTCTTCTCTTGAAAAATCGTCTTGTATACTCTGTAAATCCTGCTCTTAACACTACATCATAGGAAAGATGCTTTTGCCAGGATGAAAGAACTATAGAATGTCTGAGTGTTTGGAGAACCAGGTTTTTTTGTTATTATTCTAATGTACAGTATGTAATGTTTAACGCTGCATGACTAATGACCACATCAATATTTTCAACACAGAAGTGTGCACTGAAGTGTTTTTTAAAACCTTATCAATATTTTATACAGAAATAAAATGATAATTCATGGATTACTACGGTTGAAATTTGTCAGAATACTTTAAAGTCAATACATCATCTTTTCCATAATTGAATTAATCTAGACATAGACTTTTTAAAATTTTTTCTAATGTATCTGCCAATTTTATTTTGATGCTGATCAGCTTTTCCAAATTCTGATTTCCTAAGTCATTATTGGGTGTCATAAAAAAGCATGGGCTATGACAGTACATTTGGGACAATGTGTTTTCATAAGAGTTTCTCAGGATTGTCCATATGCCTAACATAGTGGGCCTCACCATTTTTTCTTTCCTGTTACAGACATTTGGAGGTGAAACCCTTAGTCATGCCAAGTGGATAATTCCTATAGCAGTGGCCATGTCTTGCTATAGTGGCTTAAACTCATCAATTATTGCAGCATCTCGGTATGAAATATAAGATTTATTTTAAATAATTGAAAAGGAATCATTAATCTGCATTCTTTACTACTGTTTGGTAATTTTTGCCAAGTCATTCATTTATGATGGAGGTATTGTTACAATCAGACATCTTCTCATGATCGGCACCATTTGATAAACTAAAGAGAAGAGTTATTACAGAAAAGCTATTCTTATGGTTGAGTTTTCTTTGGGTTTTTTTAGGCTTTTCTATGTTGGAGCCAGGGAAGGACACCTCCCTGTGAGTCTGAGCTTGATTCACATAAAGCGCTTCACACCAGTCCCTGCTCTCCTGTTCAATGTAAGTGACACCCCAGCCTCGTGCCTGGCTGGGGCACTTGGGGTTTGGACCTCGGGTAAAACATCTCTGCTCTGCCCTGGATTTCTCACAGGCTTCTCCTGCCCTGGAGACAACTTCTAAAACTCATTGAGGGGGTAGGCACTGGTGTTATTTTGTCCCACTGGGGTTTTTTTCCCACTGGAAAGAGAATGGTTTGATTCATGTTCATGTGCTTTCCAAACAATATTAGTGAGAAGTACAATAGCATTGCAGAGAAAACAGAGAATGGCTAAAGATGTAATGGTATAGACAGGAGCTTTTAAGTCTTTAATGTGAGGTTTTAGAGTCACAGGAGGAGAATATGTCAGGAACATCTCTCTGACACTGCCGCAGACTGATGTTCTACAACTCTAGTTATAGCAGGACTGATAGACTCTTAAAAATAAATTTCTACCATTGGATGCCTACAGCCCTGTTGACTTTTTTCTGCTGTCACTATAGAAATGAGATATTGTGACACAAAATTGTGGAACCATAAGTTATAGAATTAGTGGAAATTATTTTCATGAAGAATCCGTATATTTGAGCATACATTTTATTTTGTGTTCACCATTGCCCTGTGTGACATATAATTTATGAATAAATTATCATACTGATCCTTTTTGACATCAACTAATTTACTAAAAATTATAAATCTCATTATGAGGACTCTTCTCACAGGGAGTCTGCACTAACAAATGATCTATACTCTCTTAATACACCACCATTCACATTTTTCATGTGGAAAGTGAAAGTTTTTTCTGCTCACCAGTTAAAATAGACATTGAATTGCTGGTGGTTTAGGTTCTATGCAGGCAGTATAGCACAACTGCAGGGCATAGAATTTACTCTAATGGTCTCAATTTATGAGTGGACTGATATCCTAAGGTCATAGAAATAGGTTGGAAACAGGCAAGTTTATCATTTTACTCTGTCTTTACCTTCACATTAAAAACTCTTTGTTTTTATTATCTCTAGGGCTTAATGACTTTGCTTTATCTCCTTGTGGAAGATGTTTTCCTCCTTATTAATTACTACTGCTTCAACTACTGGCTCTTTGTGGGTCTATCTATTGCAGGACTAATATATCTGAGGTACACTCAGCCACATAGACCACGGCCTGTTAAAGTAAGTAAAAAAGACAGGGAGAAAGCTCTAAAAGCTAGCTAATGCATGTGTTCATATGATCTTTAATATCACAACCATAACAGTACCAGTTATATTATAGATTATTTATTAGCCATAGAAATTCTTTCAAAATACAAGATGAAAGAGCAAAACCCATTAGAGTCCACAAGAACATCTGTTCTGGTAGTTTTGCTGTGAGATTGAAATTATATATACCATTTATTCTTCTTTCATTCAGATTCATAATAATTTTTGCTTCAGAACAAATAAGGAATAAATAAATTCCTGGGTTTTTTAGGCCATCATGGAGGAATAGCAGACCTCAATAGAGCTTGTGATGGAAGCTCCAGAGAGGTTAACACTCTAATCAAACCTAGATAATTTAACAAACAGTAAAATGCCTCCAAATCCCATAAAGATCCACAATTCTGCCCACACAGCAATTAGCTTAAATAATCAAATATATTTTAAATGTTCCCTCCCACTGCATAGTGATCATAGACAGTAAAATGCAAGTTTAATGATTGACTTAGAAGAGCATTTGACTATCAGTTAGATGAGGGAGACTGCACAGAAACATAGTGTGCCTAAAACCTGTTTCTAGTTTTAATCCAGTGATTGTCCAGGAAGCAAGGATGGAAATACACAGAAGGCACACAAAACCATGCACTGGCTGCTGTTTGTTGGCACCATGACCTGCATTTTGGCTCTGCAGTGATGCAGTAAAAATCAAGAGAATTACAAATTAACACCCCCCCAAATATTTCTTCTTTGTCAATCTCTTTTCCTAAACTGCTGCATCATTTTTACAAATACATTTTCTTTCTATTTAAGTGTAACATCCTGATTAATTTTAAAAAGGGGTCAAACAAAGGCATAAAATATCCTAAGCACCTCCTGCTAGAAACCTTCCCAACTTTCCTGAAGCTTGTTCACGCTTAAGTTCCAAACTTTCCCACAAAATATGTGGAAGATAAAGATTAAATCTTGCTTTATTGGCACTTTTGCCTCTGACTCTAGTAAGGATTACAGTCAGATTATACACAATGACTGTTTAATTCCTGTCAGCATTTGCCAGCTTAGTCAACACCACAAGTCCACATACACTGTTTTCCTTTCTGAAATGTAGCAGTTGGTTTTCATCAACTTACATTTTTAACCTTTATAAGGGAAAAAGGAAGTATTTATACCAGTAAACTCTCACCAATTTCAACTGGTATTCAAATGTCAACTCCTGGACCCTTGAGAAGGCTCACTACTAGAGAGAGTAAAAAAAAAAAAATTAGTGAAAAATAAATTAATAAAGAGGTTATTGAAACTTTCATAGAATCATAGAACCATAAAATGTTATGGTTTGGAAAGGATCTTAAAGATCACCTAATCTGAACCATCCCTGCCACAGACAGGGACAATTTCCATCAGACCAGGCTGCTCCAGGATTTATCCAACCCAGCCTTGAACTACTGCCAGAGTTGGGGCATCCACACAGAGCAACCTGTTCCAGTGTTTCACCACTATCACAGTAGAGAATTTCTTCCTAATACCTAACCTAAATTTCCCCTCTTTTAGTTTGTACCCATTACTCCTTGTCCTATCACTACAGTTCCTGACGAAGAATCCCTTTCCAGCTTCCCTGTAGGCCCCCTTAAGACACTGGAAGGTTGCAATGAGGTGTCCATTTCTTCTCTTGGCTGAACAGTCCCAACTTTCTCAACCTGATATAGTAGGGAAGGTGCTCCAGTCTTCTTATCAGCTTCGTGGCCCAACTTTCCTTATTTGTGATATGGTATTTGTTAAGTGCCCACACAAAATAGTTGTAAATCAGTCCATTAGCTCTACAACATCAAGATGGTAACTGAAGGTCTATTGAGCTAGTTCCCAACCAAAACAACATGTAAAAATTCAGAACTGAAGCTGGAGAGAAAGCTACCCATTACTTAAAGTACTTCTTCAAAGGTTGATCTTTTACTAATTATAAAGGAACTGAGTTTATGCAGGCCTAAAAAAAAAATAGTCAGATGCTCAGATGTGTACCAAATAAGAGGCTCTCAACAGTATACACAGAAGCTAACAAATTATGCTGACTGTAAGCAGTCAAAAGATTTAGTACATACTTTTATTATTGACATCCCTAACTTTAATCTTCAAAGCCTGAATTTTTACAATAGAGTATTTGTTGCATCTTTTAACAAATGCTGTATTTTTTTTTTGTCTTAACAGCTTAGCCTCTTCTTCCCCATAGTATATTGCTTGTGTTCCCTGTTCCTGGTTATAGTGCCTCTCTACAGTGATACAATCAATTCCCTTATTGGTGTTGGTATTGCCCTCTCAGGCATTCCTGCATATTATTTGGGAGTCCATCTGCCAGCTGAAAAACGTCCTAAATGTCTACTTTGGCTCTCTGGTAAGCAACATCATGTCCCAGTCACCATGTCAAAACCTTGGTCAGAAAAAGGAGAGAATAATTTTTCCTAAAATCCTTTTCTTTATGAAGTTTTACTCTGCTTTGGTATGTGGCATATCTGAGATTGGCTCAATAAAAGCCATGTAGGAATGTGAATACTAAGCCTAAGCTTTTTAATATCTTGGAAGGCAGAAATGTCAGTATATCTTCACTTTCCATCCAAGGAATGGAACAATCCAAATCAGAGGAGTCCACTGATTTTCAGAAACATTGAAATAAGTAATTATTAATTATTGGCTTGAAGGGTAGCTGCCAGTCCTCAAATTCACGCAGTCCTGAAAAACAAATCTTTAAGACTTTTATGTATTATACTTTTAATTCAGCTATCAATTCAATGAAAATGTTGATGGAAATCTGATTAACCAAGAATTTAAATTTAATTATTCTTTTGCCTTTAGCTATTTATAATATATGCTTAATTCTATTGATTATGGCGTTTCAAGATTTTCCTAATATCTGTGTACTGTTTTCAAATCCTCAAAATCCAGATGTATATCTAAGATACATTATAAATTTCTCTCACATATTTTTGCCAGTACAGCTACAACAACGAAGTATGTTCAGATGCTCTTCTACTGTGTTCTGTCAGACCTGGACATAGACATGGAACCCACAGCAGCTAAGAGTAAATAGAGTTGCCTCAACACTGAGAATTGTGCCTTGACATGTCCTATCTGGAACAATTTTTGTCATCTGAAGTTCTCCCCATATGTTCAGTCATTCTAGAGCACTAACCAGGGTACTGTGCATCAGTTTGATGTCTGTTAAGTTGTGATGGTTTTATAAAACACTCTGTTTTCCAGGATTTCTTTTTAAAATTCTGTTTGTTCTGTGAGTTATCATATAAAGCCCTTAATGTACAAATATTTCTTAGTAGATAAGTGCTAAATATTAAAGGCAAAAGAAAAGTAAAAAAAATTACATCAAATCTTTGCAAGATTCAGAGTCTGAGTTTGAAAGTAGAAGCCATAGTAGTCTTCTAAAAATGTAACTAAATTCTTATCCAAAGCAAAAAAAAAGTATATAATTCTTGCTGGTGCACATGTTTTGAGTCTCAATATTAGTGTTGAATTACTCTAATGCATAATTCCTGGCATATGTAGTTTACCAAAACCAGAAAACCAAAGGGTTTGGTCATTTAAGTTCTGTGAGAAATTTTCATTTGATGATAGTCCACATACATTACTCTTTTGTAGAAAAGGTATTTCCAACAAACAAATGATACCATTGTTTAGGAGTAGTTCTGCTTTCCAGAAGAACAGTCTGCCATGGAGATCTTCAAGGCACTGCATCCCATTCCATCTAGTGTATATTCAGGGAAAACATTTCACCTTCTCAGACTGTCCCTTGCTTGCTTAGAAGTATCAAAAGTGTGAACCCATGAATCATACTGATTTTTTTTCCACAGTGGAACTTATTTAAGAAATGCACAAGGACAAATTAAAAATTTATGTTTTCCAAAATTCCTTGAGCCCCTGCCTAAACCCTGAGATCTCACCAGTTTCTGCTGGCAGAGTAACCTGCAGGTCTCCTAGTGAGCACACAGAGAGCCTCCAGATGGGTCTTCACACCACAAAGGTGCCTGTTGCACAATATCCAGCACAGACACTTGCACTGGACAAGTGCACCCACCAGTGGGTGCCACAAAAGAAAAGGGCTGTTAATAACTAGGAATATTCTCTTGAACATTAAATTTTTCAGTGTGGCACACAGGAATGTGCAACTAGTGCTAATCCTTAGTCTCCTGAAAAGGAAAAGACAATAACTGTTAGGGAAAATTTAAAAAACCACCAGCCTTGCAACCTAGACCTTAAAATGCTTCAGCTCTAATAAGGTTTGTTGACACGCAGTAACATTTGTAATTCTTGTTGGCAAGTCATACTTCCTTTCTGTTTTTATATTTAAATGTAACATACATTGTTTCTAATTTGAATTTTGCCATTCCTCTTCAATTAACCTTGACTAAAGTAATTTAATCTTATACAAGTCCTTGTAGCTTCCAGAACTGTTGTGTGTTATTGATGTTGGCTCAGAGAAAGAGCAATGGAACAGGCAATTCTTACAATTTAAACCTCTCTTCACTCCCTCCCCACACTGGGAAGTCATTTGGAGGATTCTAATTTCATGCATCTAGGGTGTAGTTTAGTTTGCCCAGCTCAGAACATCCCCATGTACTCTTCACACACAATATGCTGTTACAGTATAGCACCATTGTGATCCTGTCCTATGAGTGCACAGAAATCCTGCATTTTTGCCTCATCTCTTACAAAGCACTGGTTAGTAACAGAGCTGTGGTCCCAGACTGTATCAGGGCACAGAGAGAGTACAAATCCTCCAAGCTGCCACCAAACTAAACATGACCACCTTGGTCTCCACAGAGTTCGAAGTCATGCTCGGTACTTAGCCACATGTCACACTAAGACAGCACTGCACCATCCTCTGAAGTTTTTCAATGCAGGACCAAAGTTTGTAAATTATTTGGGACACCTGAGGTGACATCTCAGGTGGCAACAGCAGGCATTACAGGGAGTGTAATAAGAGCTACGAAATAAGAACATTTACAAACAAAATTCTGAGCTGAGAAACTTCTTTTGTTGTCTGTTCTTTGACAATTTTTTTTATGAATCTGAGCATTTGGTCTGGCTGAGATGGAGTTAATTTTCCCCACAGCAGCCCTCACAGTGCTGTGCTGTGCCTTGGTAGCTGGAAAGGTGTTGATAACACACCAGTGTTTTGGCTGTTGCTGAGCAGTGCTGGCACAGCATCAGTGCTGTGTCCCCAGCATTCCACTCCCAAGCAGTAGGCTGGCAAGATCCTGGGAGGGGACACAGCTGGGATAGCTGACCCAAATTAACCAAAGGGATTTTCCATACCATATAACATCAGCTTAGCTATAAAAGTTAAGTGAGGAAGGTAGGGCATTTGTTATTTAAAATGTTTGCATTCTGGAGAAATCATTAGCTGTGCTGAAGCCCCACTTCTCAGGATATGGTACTGATGGAAAGTAGAGAATAAAATTATTTTTTTCCTCTTTGTTTGTGTACACACAAACTTTTGCTTTTGCTTTAGTAAACTGCTTTACCTCAACCTACAAGTTGCTTTCCACCTTATTTTCTCTCCCATGTCCCACTGACAAGGGGGAGTGATGGCCAGCTTAATGGGCACTGGGCATCCAACAAAGGTCAACTTAGCACAGTCTTTGGACTTTCTGGGCATGATGCACAAGCCTTCGTTTTCTTTCTGGACAGAAGAAAAGTAATAGATACAAGGTTATAAATGTAAATAAAATTTTAAATAAAAATAAAAATTACTGAAATTCTTTGGACATTGGAATCTCAGAAATGTTAATGTGATTGTTGATTTTTCACTCCTTACAAATGTAAGTTATTGTCAAATATCTAATGCAAGTCATAGATGCTGAAAGTGTTTAAACAAATAAACATTTGATTCTTGGCAAATGCTATAGTTGTGTGGCTTTAAAGCATAAAAAAGTACTGTGAGATAAATTTACTCTGCTTTACATCTCACCAGTTGTATTGCCAGGAGAGAAGTTAGATTAACTCTTCTTTGTGTTCTCTATAAATAAATTAAAAAGCAATAATGAAGGAAAAAATTCTAGTTGCTCTCAGATGGGATATATAAGCAATTAAATTCGCTTTCTTGCTCCAGGAGTTAATACTTATTTTTGTACATTATTCACAGATGCTCAACTACACAGCAAGACAATAAACAATTTCACTTTTTCAGAGACAGTCTTGGCACCTAGGCTAAGTATCTCTTCATTAAATATCAAAATATTAGAGGGAGCTGTTTAAAATCGAGTTAGCCAGTTGGCTTCTCTCTGGTGGAAGAAACTGGGATGTGGACAGCACTGGAAGCTGCTGGAGGATGCAGCACCTGGAGGTGAAGGCTTAACAGCAGCCTGCCAGGCTGCAGGGACAAGAGACCCTGGAGAGCAGCCCACATGCAGATCTGGGGAAGGACCTTTCAGGGGCAAAAGCTGGGGCAATACAGTATGAGGGGATAATACTAGCTCTTATTTAGGAATTAAGAAAATACAAGATTCTTGCTTTTTACCAAAAGTAACATTTCTTTAAATAAAAAGAGGAGAAGAGGATTGGTGTCAGATGCCATTTCTGTGTCAGCAAAGGAAAACAGAAGCTGGTGTTGATAGAGGAAACGCTGTCAGCCGTAGCAAGTTTGAAGATATCTGGGCTTGGCATGAGCCAGAAGAGGCATAAGGGCTATTGTGTGTTCCCTGGATACAGAGGTGAGGAAATGCCTTCATACATCAAGTAGGATGAGGATATAGGAGGGTGAAACTACCCGAGAGTTGCACAACCAGACACTGGGACAGGTCACAGCTCTATTATACTTTTATATTATATATAAGATAAAAGGCCTTCACTACATGTGAAACTTGAAACTGAAGATACTTCCTAATATATTTCTTTAAATTTACCTTCATTGTATAACAGAAACTTAAGAAGTATTATTGCACAATCTTTCAATCTATAGTATGAGCTTTAACAAGTCCGTGTTCTGATAAGCTAGCAGGTTTTGTAAATCTTCCCATTTTTTTCTGCAGGATTGATTTTTTGACTTATGAGGAGTGTCAGCCAAGCAACTACATGAAGTTCCATAATTTTGCAAGTGGCTCAAAAGCTCTAAAATTAAAAGAAAAGTGAATAAGAAAAATAAAATGCAAAACGAAATAAGCTGCTACACATCACAACGAGAAAATTAGCTAGTTTGTCTTGTACCTCAAGAGCCTTGATTATTACCACAAGAAAAAATGATAAATACTTTTTTAGGAGCACACATTTAATGTATCGGATGTTACTGAAAAACATAAAAGATAAGTGGGCTACTGAAATGTCTGGTTATTAGATACCTTGAAAGGTCAGTATTAGAGTCAAAAGAATGGAGTGGAATTTCAGTTACGTGACCATGGGTTTGAAACAGAAGTGATCAACATTAAAGCAAATGATCAAAAGTTGATCTTCTTGGAAAGAATAAATGAGAATTAATTCGTTCATGCTAGAATTCAATTTAAAAAATAGTAGAAATGAGTAGGTATTTTAATAGCTCTTCATCTAAAATTTTCTGTCTGTGAAGTGATAGAAATGAATACAGTTCAGCATACACAGAGAACAATGATCAATTCAGCAATGTATTTATATAATGCTCAGAAATGTTCATTTCCCAGAGCCAAAAACAACTGTGAGCCACGCCAGCTGGAGGGAGGGAGGACAAAAAGAGTTTAACTGGAAGAAAACCTGCTTAGTGATGTTTGAGAACATTCTACCTGCATGCAGAGACCAGAGGGGGGAAAAAAGAAAAAGACCATGCACTGGTTTAAAAATGTAATAAATCCTTCCTCTATGTAGAAGTGCAAGGATTCATTTAGAAACAGAAGAAAGGCAAATTTGACAGTAATGGTCATAAGTTAAAGGACAAGCTGCTGAACTAGATACCTGATGGCAAAAGAATTTCAGAACTATTGTGTGAACAGTGTGTGTTCGGGTCTAAATACAGTCTTCGTAGTGATATTACCTTATTTCTGACTGGACCTTCCTCTTGTCCATATTGTGCCATCATATGAGGAATCCTGTAAATTACATTAATCTTTCTCTTGCTATCTTAGGACTCAGGTCCGATCTGTCTCTGAGACTGGGTGACCATGGAAGCAGAATTAAATTGCCAGTGGAGTTACATTTGACTCCACAAGAGGGAGAGCTCCTCTGCCTGATGCTCTCACAAAAAAGAGCCTGCAGTTTTTAGACCTTCTGCTCGGAGCAGTAGAACCACAGCGATGTGTATATTCCTGAGAACATACACAGCAAAAGTCCTGAGATATACAGGCTTAACTCCAGTGAAAAGTGTCAGCTACATATTCGGAATAATATATAATATGTACAACAACCTGCTGCAAGTCCAAAGAAGTTGAGGTTAAAGTTCAAACATTCCTCTTTCCTTATAGGATTGCCTTGGTGTCTGTAGCAGCAGACCACAGATTTTTTTCATTCTGGCTGTTTCCAATATGTAACAGCATGAATGAAAAGGATGGAGGACATCCTTCTCAGAATTTCCACATTAAACATAAATAATAAATGAGCTAATCATAGCTAAGAGATAATAAATTAGCTATTTTATAGAAATGAAAAAAATAGTTCTGCTTGAATGTCTGAGTAGTTTTCCATCTTTATACTCCCCTTTCTTCTTCTCTATCTTTTTGTCAAATAAAACTTGTGAAATATCCAAGCCTTTCTGCTATTTGGTAGTGAAGAAATATTTGTAAAGACACTCTTTGGAAAATACAATGTTGATATCAGTTGCCTGATGACCTATTGTCAATATGATGTCAGTACATGGGCAGCTATGGCCTTTGGTCTATAGTTGCTATTTTTCCATATCACTCTGTTGAATTCACTTCCACTTTAACTGCCTTCTAGAGCAATCCCCTAGCTCTGCTCACTTAGTGGAATACCAAGCCATCCTTGCCTTCCATCTCAGCTTAGGATATCCATCTGCTGCCAGTAGTTCTCTCGATACACGAAGGTACTCTTAATCAGCTCCTCCTAGTAATATCTGCAAGTAAACAATAAGCACAAAGTGCACAAGATATCTGTAAGAGGTAGGCAGCAAAAGGTAGCAAGTGGAGAAGGGTATGCAGATTTCATATTCTTTTCTTCCTTTTGGTTATTTTACTCTCAGGTGGAGTACCTGTATTAGTTGTAGTGCTTGCTACAAATCCACATGGTAGAGATAGGAAGAGTACAGGGATGCTTCCCAGTTTTGTATGGGCGAGGCCAGGAAGGCCAAGATGCAGCTGGAGCTGAACTCAGCAAGGGATACAAAGAGAAATAAAAGAGTTGCTGCAGATGTGTCTGCCAGAAAAGGAAGCTCAAAGAAAGCCCCATCCTGGAAACATTCAAGAGCAGCTTGCATGGGGCTCTGAGCAACCTGATATCCCTGATAGACATCCCTGACCATGGCAGGGTGGTAGGACTCTTAAAAGGTCCTTTCCAACCTAAATTATTCCATTATTCTATGAGTCTGAGTCTATGATTCTTCATCATGGCTAAACTGCAGAGTGGAGCAGAGGGCATGCTGAGCTCTTGCACGGTAATTTTTTTGGCCTGTTGATATCTATGGCAATAAATTATTAAATTCCAGGTTAGAGAAAAGATGACAGCTCAGCCTCCTGTGTGACTGGGAAGATGTATCAGCACAGGCCAGGGTGGTATAGTGCAGTCTCCTGAATACAGCACAGGGAATCCATTTCTCCTAATGGTTCAGAGCAAGGTGCTTTTCGAAAATCAGTTCCCTGGAGACAGGATACAGGGCAAAAGATTTTGATAGTGAATCGTCTTCATGGCTTCAACACCCTGGGCTCAAGCTATGCTGGTTTTCAGCTGCTCTGTGGCTCTACCACATTGTTTTGATAGAACAATATAGGATGTAAACAAAAATAGGGGCAAAAGGAAACAATCAGCCAGGAATGAGTTCTGTGTGAAGTAAGGCCACAATATCTATTTCTCATCTCTAAGTGCACCGTAGGGAACTGTCAGTCAGAGAAATGCTGTGCTCTGGCCGAGCATAGGCATCAGAGCAGTCCTGTGGTGCCAGGGAGATCTAAGGATAAATCAGAGTGGCTTGAGCACAGCTGAAGATGACAGCCAGGTAGAGAGGGCAATAGTATTGCTGAGGATATGAAGAGGGGCACAAGTAGCTTTGTGCACAAATGGGACAGACACTCAGCATCCTTCAGCCAGAACAGGAATATTCACACTCTGACATCTACCAGGATATATATAATTCTAATGAAGTGGCTGCTGCATTGATAGAATGGAGGCTGTCAGCCTTTAAGTGGTGTGAGCTTGTGCTTCTGCTGTGCTGTCTGTGAGAGCCAGCATGGCTGGGTAGTGCCAGTGGGGAACAAGGGAGGACAGCAGCTAGTATTCAGGCTCTCAAATTAATTAACCTAAAAAAATTCCTGAGATCTAATAGAGCAATGTTGAATACTTTTCTTTCGGGCCTTTTAGTTTCTCTGTTTATTCTTTAGTTGCATTTCAAACCTTCCACTGCAATAATGAGGCATGGAAAGGGCATTTGTTCAGGTAGGTTTGTTCTTTTATTAGTTACTTTCTGGTTTCAAAAGGAGAAAGTACTATAGAATCAAAAGATTCAAGTTCGGGTTTAACCACAAATATGGAACAGTTTAAAGCAGGAATGCAATTAACAATTGCAGAATGCAGAGAGCTGCTTTGGAACAAGGGAAGAAATCAGCAACTGGTGTGGAAGGACAACATTCCCCTTTCTGCAACAGCTATGCCAGCAGAAAGCTCACAACTATTTTAGAATGCCATATGCCTGCTTTTTTCCTTTCCCCTTTCATATACCAACAGTTTACTTACTTTCATTTTCTTTCCCTCGCTTCCCCCCTACTCTTCCTCTCCTTACTGTTTCACCGCCATAATTAGAATTCACATGAGAGTGATTTTACTTTGTACAGAAGTATTAAGGACAGAAATTTATTCTCATTGCCTCCTTTTTCCCACCTCCCCCACAAGATTTGCTTTAATGACTTGTCCTAATTAATTTTGAAAAAAATTCTTTATTATATTCCCAGATTTTCTGTGGTATGATCACTTAACCTGTAAATTATAATTGCAGATTTGGTAGCCATGCAGACTGATTATTTTAATTGGTACCCACTACCTCCCTTTTAGCTTTCATTATATCTTTGCATTCAAGGAAGCTAGGACAGTTGAATTTTAGAAATAAACAGGATACAAAAAAATAATATGTTCGTCTTTCAAATGTTTATTGCTTTCATATAATGTCATTAACTATTAAAAAGAGAATCTGCTGAGTACTATCTGGGTATGGTAAGAATTAGGCCACAGTTTGAAATAAAAACAATACTTTTGAGCACATTAGAAATGTGCTCAAAAATCAAACCAATATTTGTGGAGTCAATACGAGCTACCTGAAAATTTGACCAAATATATTTTCAAAAGCAGCTCTACCTTGCTGTTGCTTTGATAAATCTAGTGCTTTTCCCTGAAAAGATGAGTGATGGATGGTACAGGCATTCTTTCAGTAACTCAGCTTCCTTGCAGTCTTCCATATAATGAAGAGAACTGCTTGATATCTGAGCTAACGATTTTGTAGGAATGCCCTGCAAAGGAGAAAAAAGTCAAAACAAATTGATCTGAGTTTGGTCTAACAAGAAAAGGATGAGAAGAAAAGTGAAAGAAGGCTCTGAAAGTCAAAATAGGCTGTTTGACAAACACTATTATAATTGCCACTCCTTTTTCATAAAAATTATGCTTCTATAAAAAGTGTCAGACACAAAAAATTAATCAAGTAATCTTCACAGAATTTGGCTAAAGTTTTAATTGGTGACCATTTAAGATTTTTTTTCCTTTGATTCACTCTGAACTTGGGTAAAAGGGTGGAAGAAAAGTTACTGAATTAGAAAATTATTTTAAGCTGTGATATTTTTTAATTACCAGCACATTACTGATGCTGGGTAAAAATAGGAGCCCATTTTCAACTGCTATAAATGGCAGAAATTAATACAAATTGACATTGCTCTTTTGCCACCTAATAGTCTGGAAAACCAAGACATAATGATTTAATTTATAACATTTTTTGGTTTTGTCTTTGATTGCTTGTTGCACTCTAGTGCATTACCATTTCATTCACAATAGCACTTAGATACCAGTTTAAAGGTTTTAAAATGTTATTGACTGTGTAGCTCTATCTTTACTAACCTATCTGATTTAATTCCAAACATTTTTCTTTATCAGACCTAGCCTGACAATTTTGCTCTGCATTCTCATTCTTGAGGGTGTTTTACATTTCTGTCTGTATTCAATCTTAGGAAATGCAGATTTGCCAGTGGAATGGAGAGCTGCAAAGGCCTTCTATGGCTCTTGCCAACACATTGTTTCCAGCATAAAGTTTCTCTTATTTAGTTCTGTGCAGATTTGATTGAGATGGGGCTTTTCTTCCTTAGAATGAGAAAATCATAGAATCATTTATGTTGTACACCTTTAAGACCATCAAGTCCAACTGTTAATCTAGCATTAACAAGTACACCATTGAACCCTGTCCCTAAGAACAATGTCTACCATCTCTTAAATAACTCCAGGAATGGTGACTCCACCACCTCCCTGGGCAGCCTGTTCCATTTTCATCAAATTAAAATACAATGCATAAAATACATAAAATGATGTAAGCAGATATAATGAGAACTGCACTACTACAGATATGTAGTACAAATACATACTGTTTCCATAAAAGAGAGATATAAATAAGATGTAGAAATACATTTCAGCTACTGCTAGTGAGCTAGCCATTTAATCCTACTGGTGAAATAGCTCTTGGTACCAGCACTATGGCTGTCTTATGTAGTGTATTCCCAAGCTAGTACAGCTTTCTCAGTGCAATCATAACAGAGACATTCTGCAACTCATCCAGCAGAGCCCAGCAAAGCAGTATTGTGTTCTCCCTTCCACATTTCCTTTTCTATGCAGCTATTCTCCCTTCCTAGGGAGCTTGTAAGGAAGATTTACCTGTTTCTCTTACCATTCCCACCTTGTTTTCCTAAGTCCTCCTTGCCCTGATGCCTGTTAGCTATCACATCATTCTCTATCTAGCTGTATTTCCCTTTCACAGTCTTGTTTATAAGCTCTGTGGGATGTGGAAGTTCAGGGTTTGCACAAAGTATTGCACTTGGGATTGCTGCAAGTATTGTTATAATGCAGACAGTCTTAAGCTATTAGCAAATTCAAAATTCATTATATTGTTGCATATGCACAAACTTTCAGCTAAAGAGCATTCCTGACTGTTCTTGTAAGCATCAATTCCCACCATGGGAATAAGAAATCACTCGATGAAGTAAATTGTTTCCATTGGTGATCATGCCACTTTAAAAGGATAGAGACCCTGTTCTATCACAGAATATAGACATACTACGGACACATTGTCTTGATTAATTTCAAGCTAGGATAGTATAGATTGTGTCAAGCTTTTCACAATGGGCAATGTGCTAAAAAAAAGAGAATCAGAGTGAGCAGTGAAATCTGCTGAAGAATTTACTGTAGCTGTTTTTACCTGAGGGGCAGCCATATCCTAAAAAAAGCAATGCTGTGGAGGGGGCTTTCCTACAACTGCTGGCACAAAGTGGAAAGTTGTCCCTTTGCAACCCAGGGAGGGCCATTGCTGGGGCCACATGAAAGGGAAGTAATGGCAGCCTGGAGAGGTGGCTGGGGGGAAAGCCCAACTGCCAGGGAAGAAGGAGACATGGGGCTGGCAGGTCCCCACAAGTGAGCCACAGAGCCATACCAGCCCTTGTTGGATATGGGTGGCCATCCCAGTCCAGATGAGAGCATTCAGAATGGATTTACACTCTAAGAATAGCCATGTTATTTAAAATGTATTTAAATACTTAGTAATGAAGCCAGACTCACGGCAAATGGTAAAATATGGCTGAGAAAGGCCTGATATCCACTTGTCTATAGTACAGTTTCCTACAGAAAGAAGTAGGCTGCTAGGTCATGGAGTTGGTTTACTGATTGTATTGATGCTGGCTTACTCAACTAATTAAAATCCTCATTAGTGATCTTAACTGAAAATCTGCAATTTTCAGGTCAGGCTTCTGTCTGCATTCATTTATCTGATCCTGGGGTTAAAGCACATGGACTCAATAGCAGAAAATAGCTCTTCCCATATACCTCACTCTCTTCTGGTACGTCCTTGACAAGACACTTGATCTGTTCGACTTTCTTTGACAGGTTGTAAATGGGAAGGCAAGGTCTTCCCACTTGTCAGACACACAGAAGCCAATTTCTTAGCCTTTAAAAAATAAGGTGTCTGATTAAAAAGCTATCAGTAGTATTTATTCAGTGACTGACATTAGTCTGAGCAGTGTGTGAGCATAAACTGGGTGACTGGCTAAGTACCCTGAAGACTTTGTGTTGCAGCAAACCTTAAACTGTTTACACACAAGTTGCAACAGAACTCTGAAAACCCATGACTGAGATACCCAGCAGTAATATTGTTGTGTGCAGATAATACAGATAATATTTGGCTAAACAGCAAGAGTGAAGGATTTGCACACAGAGGTGTGCAAGATTGTATATGATCACTGTTGAAAGTCAAGCACTGAGTCATCAGTTTCCCCTAAAGCACACTGATGAAATAAGTTTTCCATGGCTTACTATGTCTTTAAAGGTCTGAATAGCCTTTTGTTCTTCAGGTAATCAGTTTTCAGTACAGTGTGGCTGCTGTGTACTTCAGGATTTCTTCCTTTAAAGAGATTATTCTGAGCCACATATACTAAATACAACTGCCAAGATTCATGCTGATTGAAGTAAATGAATGCCTGTTAAAGCTGAATGTAGCTACATAAAACAGAAATGGCACACTAGAGTTTATGCCCTCTACCTCCTCCTCATTCTCTCATGAACAAAGATTAAACTGGGTCTAAGAATATTTGAAAAATTTGTTTCTGTGGTGAAAATATTACCCTGTTATCTCATCACCAAGGATGTTTTGTAGTTTGTTTCACCCATATTTGAATGTGGAGTCCACAGTTGCAAACATAAAAAACAAAATAGTGAAGAAATCTTTCTTTTTTTTTTGAAAGGCTGTATGTCTGTAATATGCAACATATCTTTAAACATTGCTGATTAATACTTCATTTTCTAATTTAGAATTATTATTAATTATCATTAGTTAATAATGACAAAATGTTAATGTAAATTGCACTTTTCTGGAAAATAAATTTTTAACAGTTGCTTTACTAGAGAATTACACAGTTCTCTCAGCTAATAACACAACTACATGCTATCTGTTGTCTCTAAACTTAGGAAAAAAGCTCTTTTCCAGATGACAAATCCTAATACTTTCTAAGCTTAGAAGAGGTCATCTGGAATGAAACTGTTTTTCTACATCCCATGTAGGATATAATGACCCAGACATATTCTGAAAAATGATTTCATATTCTGAATGATGGTTTCATAGACCAAAGAGAAATATCACTCAGGGAGGTGATGGATTTTGAGCATGGTGATGACTGAGTGCTAGTGTGAGAGGACCCTCAAAAATGTCACCCTGGGAGGCAGAGCCTCTGCAGGTACGTTCTGGGGGACTGCTTGTTTTCAGAGATTTTGTCTTCCAAAAAGCACTAAGAATTTATGTCACATTATATTTTGTATTGAACATATGCCATTAGCTTTACAAATGGCTCTATATATGCCTCTACTGGGAAAGAATGAAACAATTCTGGTAGAGCCAGCTGAAAGGTATAGAAAACACCGTGGGAAGTTTTGTCAGGAAAGAAGACCATTTTAAAACAAAATGTTTCTACTCAATATTTTTAAATCAGACTATGAAGTACAGGTCACAAAAGCCTTTATCCTTAAATTAGTATTCTCTAAATTCTGAGAACACCGGCACACTATGCCATTATTAAAACCTCATGTTTCCTGTGATTTTGTAGGATGAAAAAAAAAGGAAAGGCAAATAAGCTGCAAATAGCTGCAAATAAGAAAGCTGCACAGTATGAATTGCTTTGGAACTTAGAATTGTCTGGCTTCTAGTGAGAAGCAGAAAGAGAAGCAACTTCAAGTTCAGGAAGCATGGAGACCAAAGACTGCTGCAACACTCCATGCTCCTTGTATACTACTATTATTTCATTTGCCCATGGAGAAGTGCTACCTTTATCTTCTCAAAACTCATGGATTGCCTAAATGTCATCCCTGCTTTCCACTCTTTTTAACCAACAAACCCTCAGAAAAAATTCTGCCCCAACTCCCCAGCATAAGTTCCTTGCATCCTTATCTCAGATGGGACTCAGTGAGAACATTTTCACTGCCCTTTGCCAAATAATTACAAGCTCTTTTATCTCGTGCTCCAATAAGAAATATGATGCTTTGTGGAAGCTTTCCTGAAAAGCACTGTCATCTCCAAATTGTGAAGAATTACAAGTACTCATAGCACCAGTTCAGTACATTTTCCAATGTTTAATACTAAATAATATTGCTGATATTATTTACTGTAATACTCATGCTACAAACATCACAGAGGCCAATTACCTACCTTATACTATGTACTTGATGAAACTCTAGAGACTTCCCTCTTGTGGAACACGGTCATGTAGGGACGGAATATACAACTGGAGCTTTGGAGAACAAGGATTTGAGGAAAATATTTGGCTGAAAGAGAAGATATCATAAGACAAGTTTATGGAAAACTAGGGAGAAGTGGATTGTAAATCATTACCCAAATACAGGAGGCATAGTTATCTGGTTATTTAGACACAGACTGGATTCCCTATAGTGAACAGGATTTCAGCACTGTCACATAGAAAGACCATTGGTAGCAGAAGTGAAAAAGGTTGATGAAGATGAGGTTAACAAATGTTAACAAGGCTCATACAGACTGATCATCGTGTTGGACTCTTTCCTAAACAAAAAGATTTAGGGAGAAGGTTACATGTAACACTAGTAGCAAATCCTCCCCCATGGAGTGATTCATAAATGTTGTTTTAACTATAGAGCAATCAACATACTTGACACGTGGTGACGCAGACTGTATAAAATTTAATCTTAACATCATTTATCCTCTTTTTTTGATGTCAGGACCTGTTTTTTAAAAAACAAGGGTGTATTCTTTAGGTTTCTATTATTAATATTTTATTAGACTGACTGCTACAAGTAGAAAAACCGGTCCAACTGTTGGACATGCACAATGTTGAAATAGCCTAGTTGTAGCAGATCATCAAGCCCTTGTACATCCTTCCCATTTGCAATTTCATGTGCTGGAACACACATACAAGCGTTGAAAGATGTGTTAGAAAACAATCCTCTCTTGAAATAGGGCTCTCCAGACCCTCCCTTCCAATTGCACAGGCCCCAGCCTCACTAAACCCACTAGGACAGGTGAGTTGCCCGTGGCCAAAATAAGCTAAATGTATTTAGGCCCTTCACAAGTACCAAACTTAATCCACATCTCTCCACTGCCAGCACAACAAATATGCCTTAACACAGAACAATCAAATCCAATGCCTGTAATTCTGGGGACCTTTTATCAGGTGCATTGAGGGTCCTCAGGGTAACTATGCAGGTAAAACTAAGCAACTACTGAGCACCAGAAAGAATGAACATGCACAACTAAAGGACAGAAGTTCCCCAGTTATCAGGGAGAGAGTATTTCCCAGAAGATAATCACTGCATTTTGAATATCTTCGGTAAGATCCTCAGGATTCCTACAATATTTTCCAAAGAAAAACCTGAGTGCTTTCACAAATGTGCTGGATACCACAGCCCATTACTTCAGAGACAGTGCTTCTGTGAGAGAAAAACCTCCCCACCATCCCCCTGATGTATGTCTTCCTCAGACTCTTCTTTCTCCTACTGTTCCTTCCTTTAACTTTCCCTTTGAGATGGTCTGAGCACAACTAATGTGATAAGACAATGTGCTCAACTTGTACTTAGCTTTGAAGACTTCTGCTTCTATTTCAGACCTGAAAAAGGACTCACATGCCCAAAAACTCATCTAAATTTGCCAGTGATACAAGATGGTCTAATAAAAGATACTGCTTTTAGCAAGAAAATCTGTCTTGATTATGTCTTTAGGCTGTCATAACAATAGCACCACCACCATTATTTTTCATGTGACACAGCCAATCAGTAGATATTTTTTGTCTTTCCATGAGTGATCCACAAAGCTAAAATAAACCATGCACTGGATTTTTTTTTTTTTAACTGATGGCTCAGAGAAAGAAGGAGGGAGCACTACAAATAGTACTCCAACCAGCAGAGCCATAATTCAGACAGAAAACGTGTGTGAAAGGAAGGGGCAGAGGTAGGGGAACTTGTGGTTTCAGAAGACATATACAAACACCTGAATTAAAAAATTACATTTTTTTGGTGATTACAGACAGATATATTCAACCAAAAGGTAAAATAAACTAATGAATTAAATCAATATTATTTGTGGGAAATTTATAATATTGAATTAAACTGATTGTTACTCTTAAGCAAACACTGAGGTTGAATACTTTTACTTACAGATTTCTCTTTATTTCTTTTAAAGACACATCCATCAGGACAGTCATTTTGAGAAGAAACAGAAGAGAAAAAAAACAGATGTAACAAGAGAAGGATATAATTTGCCAAACAAATACAGGGCCGAATACAAGCATAGAGTGAAGAAGGCCATAAGCAAAATAAGGAGTCAGGAGTGTTTGAATAAACACACGGAGGAAAAGGGAAATGGAGGGAATAAAAGCGATGCAAATATTTTTACTAGATGTCTGAAAGGCAAAAAATTGTTAACTCTTAGAAACATGATGTAGATCAAAAGTACCTGAGGCAGAGAGGAATGATATACAGCTTGACCAACAAGAGAGGAAGATGATTCCTGTGGCAGTATTGTAACCTCTACAACAGACCATACAGCAAGAGATAGAAACTATAGCTTTACTAATTAAGCATCAGAAACAGAAATTCAAGAAAGCTCATTTTTGTCCACTGTTTTCACATAATTTCTGTTATAAAATGTCAACATTTAACCTCAAACTACAGCATTTATTATAAAACTCAGCTTCTAATCGTGATAACTGTTTCATATATTTAGATTAGTTTTTTAAACTAATTTTAAATGCCTGATCTGCTTAAAGGTAAAGCAAACACTGCCACATCAAACCTTTTTCATTGACTACTGTACTGCTTTCAGGGAGTAACAGCAACCTGTTTCCAAGTATGTACTTCCTTGAAAAAGATGTCTATTTAAAGAAATGAGTGGGGTGATCTTCACATATATTTTCAGACTTCCAGCTTGGATCCATCAGATTTTTAGTCATACCATCATTCTTCAGCCCTCTCTAAGGACAGTCATAACAACAAGACACCTAAATTTCAGCACAAGAATTTATCTCTACTGAGCATCCTCTTCTACCCAGGTGCAATTATACTCAGTTGTCAGTGTTATAAAACGTAGATAAGTCAAGAATGCCTGTTACAGTGCTCCACTCCATAAAGATATAGAACTCTCAACAAAAGCTTTGAGATGTGCATTACCTATTGTATCTAATGTGTGCTCTTCCTCAGGGTATTTGAGACATAAGTCCTGAGCTCCCCAACACCATCTGAGCAGCAGAAAGGGTGTTTTGAAAAAGAGGCTGAGCTGAGCAGTGAGAACATAGTATGGTCACAAAATTTTCTGCATTAGTTTTCCTCTGCAAGATAATGCTCCTCAGCTACCCTGTTGGGATTTCCTTTCACTGTTTCAGGTACAATGACCTTTTTCTTTGATCTTGTTCCTTCTCACATATTACTTTGAACTATGAGGAGCTTACTTCATTTTCTTATTTATATTTCAAAATGCGAATAATTTACTTACAACTCTCTTGCATCCCATTTACTTTTTAAAAGTTTACATTTTTCCTGTTTAAAAAAAAACCAAAAACCACCACATAAAAAACACAAAAATACCTCAACCTTAATGTCATGAGTCCATTTCTCTCGGGGCTTGGATAATCAGGAGAGGTCCTGCTGAAATGTACAGAACTGAGCTAACCACACCAGTGGGTTAATACAAACCACTTCGTTTTTGTCTCAAGAGACTAAAAAATTGCTAAAGATACAGGCATGTTGCAGAAAAACATCTAATTTCCTAAAATAATGCTGTTACTTCTTGCATTCTGGTCTTTCTCTGCTAATAGTCTACTTATGTGAGTACTTTCCATAAGAATTCCTGTTGGATTTTCTGGCCACGTTTTCAATTTTCTCTTCATGTAATCATATTAATTAATTACTTGGGCAGCAGCTTTCCTTCTCAAGAATGAGGTGTTAACTGAGTTCATTTTTAATCTGAAATATGTGTACCTAGCAACCAAGCTTAAAAAATGCTGTATTCAAATTCCAAACTGTGTATTCATTACTTCCAGAATTCAGCAATTGTATCAGCTTATTACAGAAGTGCACAGTCTGATTGCATGATGTCAATTTAAAACAAAACAATTTTGGTAAATTTTCCATTCAAATTCAGGTATTTTTTTACAAAATTTTCACTTTAAATACTCTCAAAAAAAAAAAAAAAAAGAAAAAGAAAAAACCAATTTTTTGTTTTTTAGTATCTCTGTTAATGATGAACATCTACATGTTGGACAGTCTTATGATTTAATATTTACAGGAATTAAAGTAAAATTAATAGTTCTGCCAATATAGTAAACTTTGCACTGTGTAGCATTTATTTTTTAATCATTTATATCTTTAAACTGTGACATATGACCAAAATAATTCAGGTCAGGCAACATGGTAAAATCCTTTATTAGGTAAAAGTCATTTGAGCTCTTAATTGATTGACACACATTAAAGCAATTAATGTAGAAGATAATTTCTCCTTGCTCATTGAACTGCTGGTTTGTAGTAAGACTACTGTGCTTAGGTAACCAAGACACAATAGTGAGTTCCCTGTTTTTAACCAAAAAAACCAGATGTTTTGGGATTTTTTGCAAGTAGTGTCTGTTCAAACAGTAATAATGTGGCCTCTGATGAAAAGACCATTACACTAAGTCTGTACTTTGCAGTGGAAACCTACTGCAAATACAAGAAAAAAAAAAGTAGCCTGAAGAGACTTCTAAGTTACAGTTTTACTACCTTCATTTTGATGAATTTGTTGGCATGGAGTCTTACATAAAAATAAGGCTTGTAGACTGGAATCGGAAAACATTTGCACCACCAGCATATTTAGGCATTAGCATTTGCACAGTTGCCATCCCATTCCTGTTTCTAACCATGAGCAAATCCTGCAACAATGCTTTCACCAATTAGATTATACTTCTTATTTGAAATATAATTTATGATTAGGTTCTGTTGATGGGTGCAGACAGTTTACCATCCTACCTCACAGCATGTGACTTTTTCACTAGAGGAGTGCTGTGCTTCTGCTAATAAAATCTTCTGGAGAGCAGTGCTTAGACACAGTCATTTATCCAACTGTTCTTCTTTCAGAACAGAGCAGAATTAAAATCTCGCCACACAGACTACAAGCAGAGCAAACTCATACCAGTTACCACCTGCCCATCTGGAGATAACACTATTTTTCTGAAGTGGCAAGAGATTCTTTATGCAATATTCATGTTTGGGGTTTTTTCCCCCGCATTTGGCAAAACATTAAAACTGAGAGTTGGTAAAATAATATTTTAAGTATAATAGGAACATAGTCAAATAATATTGTAACTTCAATAAGGACATCTTGTACAAGCATAATAATAAAGACGATTCATGGGGCCAATAAGATGGAGAATCCTTGCAAAAATGCAGTTGCTTAGACTAGAAAATCTGGTATGGACTTAGTTTTTATAACACTCCTCAATTTTTCCACAAATAAATGAAGTCCTGGCAATATTTTTCACCTAGCCTATGGTGACTTTCCACCTTCAGCCCACACTTTGTATCATGCACACTTATCATCTGATTGAATAAACAGTAATGTATTGGTGGTAGTAAGTTTTGGTATGAAGCTATATTTTACCACTAAAATGAGCTTGAATGTAACTTTTCCCCCATTGATCTCTGCTCTAATTTTATAGCCCTTTTCAGCAAATGGCCTTTTTAGGAAACAACCAGATTCCAACTCTTTCCACCAAAAGAAGGTTGGGTTCAAGGGGAAAAAAAATGGTTTTGCTAAATGCCAGTTACTACCAACTCCAGATCTGGTCATATAAACTGAACTCAGTTGACTTGGATGAAACAGCAAATTGATTTACAGGCAAGAAAGAATTCTCACAAATCCCTGCTCCCCAGCTGGCTGTTAGCTACTAAAATAGGGTCAGTGGTTTGGTGAGTTGCTCTCCAGAGGAGGGAAAGGGAAGTAAAATGAGAAACAATTTTATAATTTTTTAGCAATAGCCTTCAAAAAAATCCCTGAAATTTAATATACAGAGGAATAATGGCTGGAAGAAAGTATGCTACAGTTCATTTGTAAATTACATCAGATAACAGTAATGGGAACCTAGATTTAATAACAGTGTCTACACACTGAAAGCACAGGTGTGCTGACTGACACCAGGAAACTGAAGGACTTAATGGTGTAATAAAAAGTACACCAAATACAGATAAGGATGTATGTTCTGCAGTAACAAGTCCACTGCAAGTAAGATGCTTCAATATGTCCCAGAAACCTTGGAAATTAACAGTCTCCTCTGCATAAAAATTGCCTATTCATTTTGTAATAAGTGTTTTGTGCTTATTTTGCTAAAAAAAAATTAATTGAGCATTTAATCAAGTATGTGAAGTGTTAAAATGTTATATTAAGAACACTCTTTTTATTGGAAATTTGAGCAGCATGTATTACTGGTTTTCTCTTTCTGGGCTAAATAATACTTTACTTAAAGGTGAATGAGTGGTACTTGTGGACCCGTCAGTTGAATAGCCCTGTGATCATAAGATCAGAGATTTTCCAGTTATTTGAGTCACATTAGTAACAGCTCAGCTAATTAGCAATTTTAAAAGGATCAACTCACTAACAAATTAAAAGAAGTATCTGTATACAAAGAGAGATTGTTCGATTTGGCTCCAGTCTTGATAGTAATAAATAAAAGCATCTATTGTGTGAAAGCGGGAAATGTCTCATCTGTAGTGATAGGGATTCATTTTGGAATGACACAGCCGCAGTTGCTATTTTCTCAGTGTTTTGTGGGGTATGTTTTGGTTTCTGCTTATTGAGAGTGAAATTTAAGGTCAGAGGCTAAATGATGTCAAAATGCCTTCCAATCATTTGATGTGACAAGGCAGCTGAGCTGTTCAGGATGTGTCCCGAACACCACAAATATGTGGCAATGTTTAAGAGAATACTGTTGGTGGACTTAGTGTTTCTGCTTGCAGATAATTTTTCAAAAGTAAAGTTAACAAGGACGTCTTTGAAAATATTGCCATACCTCTCTAAAAGTGGCTTTTATTCTAAAACAAAGAGACTGCAAGAGAAAAAAGTGATTCTAGAGGCATTGGCTGAATGCCTCGTTGCCCCAAGCACTCTGATGTCTTTTATGGACACTATGAAACATTTCAGTTTGCCTTGGATTAGGACACTGGCAGTACAGAGCATGTGATCCCAGCCTCAGCAAAGCATTCTTTCTCTTTGGGATACAGCTATGGAGTGATTTTTCCTAGGAGATTAGATGAATCTAGCCTGGGCATCTGCAATACTTTTTTCACATAATAGAAAGCTTTTAATCAGAAATGCGACACAAGCCAGTAACAGGAGCCCTCTTGATTTTCTCAAAGCAAAAGCAAGACATCAAACAAAATAAAAAACTCCAATGACCTTAAACTAGTACCCTAAATATGCAGCAGAGACCTCTTATTACTTGGAGAAAACAAGGAACCACATGTTCCAAAAAGAGGTCATTACTGCAAGTTTAAAAAGTAAAAGCAAGCTACTTGCTGGCATAACATTATCCCTGTATCATAACTGAAAAAAAAAAAGTTAAAATTACTTCAGAATTGCTAGTCTGAACATATCAGGAGTCCTATGAACACAGTGCTCTGACTTCCAAGGGCCTGGTATCAGGCACTATGGAAAGAATAGATGGCCAAAGCCACGGGGCTTTAGTCTGTGACTGAAGTCAATAGATTTTGTAAGTGAATGCCAGGACAGGATGCATAGACTACAGCTCAGCAATTTCTGAGAGGAAGACTATGAAAATACATTGCTTTTAATGTGTTAAAAGCTCTGGTGATCTTTCATGCAAAAAGCTCAGTCAGGATCTGTCATCTCCTGAGATGAAGCCTTTCCGTCATTGTTTCATACACTGAGCACAGTAGCCCACTGCTGTCATAAGTAACAACACACCAAAAAAGGTAAAATTTTGGCTGGTGGATCTCCAAGGATTGATTTTAAACTGCCCAGAAAGAGTCTAAGGACAAATTAAAAGAGTCCTTTAGGTTTTGATTGTAGTTGAAATGATATACAGCTATATATATTCTGCTAAGTTGCTCTCAGTTGAAGCATTTCTAAACAATATGTAATATAGATCACAACAAATAAAAGCAAATACAGGAAAGGTATTGGCACAAAGAAAAGTCCTGTAGGAAAAGTAAGAGTTTAATACAAGCAACCTGAACACTGGTGTTTATATGCTGGTGGTCTGAGGCATTAATTGTTGGTGAAAAGGTTTGGAGAAATTGAAATAGTTTTAAAGCAAGAGAAGAAGGAAAGTATATCTGACACATAAAATAAAAACAGTGTCATAAGTATCTTCAAGTGTTTAATCCAAACAGCTGAAGAAAGTGGATTTTTTTAAAACAAAGCATGTAATTGAAGAGTGAAAAAAATTAGTGCATATCAGAAAAGGCAAAATCATATAATAATCATATAATAACCATTCAATCAAAAAACTCAAGACAACTAGAACAAATCTAGTTTTCATACTAAAATTATCAAGAGGAATCATTTAAATTGTAACTAGTGACCCATACTCAGGGAAAAAAAGTCACAAAAACTAAATCCAAAACATAAAAAGCATTGCTTTTCTGCTTCCCTCGTGTCTAACGTATTTTACACCAGCTTTACAATGTAGAATTTACAAGCATGAGTACATCAAGGACCCAAAAGGACAAGGGCAAATAAACAGACTCTACACTATTTACATCACAATTTGCTAAAAATCCTTTGTTCATTTATCAATGTTTTTGCACCCCAGAAGAGCTGCATAGGTCAACACTAAATAGGAAAGATGATGCTTTTCCCTAAACCATCTGATACAGCTGTAGCAAGCAGACCTGACTGGCTCCAGCTGATGCAGGCTGCACCTAACTGGGCTTTGCAGGCAGCAGCTGGAAATCATTCCTGATTCCAGTTCCAGATGGATCACTGGAGTCTCATACCTTCCTAACCCTGCCAGATCAGCATAAAATGAGCAAGCCTAAATTCTGTCCTAGGGTCCCTGGAGTTTCAGAAAATTAAAAAGAATTATCTTCACTTTCATCTGAATATGACAGCAAAATTGAAATGTACATAACACGTAGCTTTCCAAAGATGAGGTCCCCAATACTGATCACTTGGCAGTATGAGTGCATCGAGGCTAAGTATTCAGATCCCACATTCCCAAGTAGTTCGGCTGAATGTGTACTGAAACGCTAAATGCTTGCAATTGTTTTCTGTAATATGCAAGGGCCAGTTGGCTGGCATGTAGAACAGTTAAGCCTTTATTGTTGCTAGACTTAACATTTTCAGCAAGGTTGAATAAAGCCATTATCAGTGAGACTTCCATCTGTTGTTTCAGGAATATAGCATGGGGCTTTTTAAGCAAATGCAGAGACCTATGCGCATTACTGAGGCTGAGCCCAAAACAAAGGTACCAGAAACACTAAGCCACTTAAGAACATGCAAAATTAAGGGTCTTGTTCGGTTCTGTACCAGTTGTTCACAGCAACGTGTCTCCATATATTTCATGCAATCACAGCTAGGAGGTATATTACTTTGTTTCCATCAGGCATTCATCAAAAAATACTCCTTGAAGATGCAAATCAGTGTATCTGGTTATCAGGAAAGTATATTTGACTACTGAGAGAAATACTTCGGGGGGGGATAATAGTATCTGCCTTCACCTGATATTGAACACTGCTTATTTATTTAAAATATAAATACTCCTTTATATTGTAGTATTCCAAATCATTACGATCCAGACTACAGTATAACAGCATTGCATGCTGTAGAAATAAAGAAGAAATCTATTATTTTTCCCTCAGATTATGTAGAATTCAGTACTGAAGTGACAAAAAAAAAAGGACAGAGAGATGAAGATCATCCTATAACAACTAGAAAAATAGAAATATTTATTATACACCTTTTAGAGCATTATTATTAAATAGCCCTTAGATTTTATTTCCCTACTTTTCTCCTCAAAATAATTGCAACTGTTTTCCTACAGACATAGCTAATGTGAAACAAGTCTTACTGTTGAGTTCAGGTAATGTGTCACGGTTCATTTGTACGGTTTGTATTTTCTTATCTAATATCACCATCACTGTGTTACTCATGCAGATTTAATGAAAAATCAGATAGCCTGTTCAGGGTAGGGTTGCTTATACCTCTTTCACTGCTTCCAAAGTGATTTACTCTCCACAGTTGAAGACTCTGTAACTCCATAAAATTTACACACGTTTCAGCTGCGAAATGCGTAGGAGGTAGCCAAATGTTTAACTTTGTTTTCTGGCTTGCTGGAAAAAAAAAAGATTTGCAGTGGTGAAACTGCTAATTTTGTCAGACAGAAACGCTCTTTGAGGAATTAATGTCCTTATATAATAGTGACCTTAAAGTATCTAAAGAGCAGTTTCTTTAAAGCTTTCTTTTTGGAATACATCACAGCTATTACAGGTGGTCTGTGACATGATCGGTCATCTGTTTCAGAAACAGGTGAGCTTAGCAAGTATTTCCCACTATTCCATTATATCAAAGAGTTTGGCTCAATGATCCTGATGGGTTCTTTCCAACTAAGTATATTCTATATTTTGTCTTCGTCATATGGGTTCTCTAGTTTAAAAGCATTTGCCACTCCTCACATTTGATATTAAATGCCCTTTGGTATTCAAAAAAATAACAATATTGGGTCAGGCAATTTGCTTGTTTTTTAACAGCTGTTTTAAAACATAAAGACTTCAAAACACAATTGTAAGATAAAATTTTATAAAATTAAATTAACAAATTTCAAAAAACATATCTATATTACACCATATAGGATGTACTCATTACTTAAACACACACACACACATATATATATGACTTCTCTTTTAGAAATTATGATGGGAAATTTTGCTATGTAAATCCAAGAAGGGAAACTGACAATATTTGGATCCAAATTTTGGTATTTCCTAAGGAGCAAAACTGCATGAAAAAAATTATGGCTCTTAGCATTTCACATCGAGAGGTCTGTGTTTACTCCCAAAATGTGTCCATGAAGTTGTAATTCATTCTGCATTTTCTGTAACATAAAGTAGAGGAACAATCACATTGGAATCGATCACATCTTATGCAAACTACTATTGAATTTGCAGCAATGAGAGAGGAATAATCACACATTCAGGCAAATTATCTTTTAGCCCATGTACAAGGAAATCAGGGAGAGAGAGACAAAAAAAAAGATTGTAGAATAATCCATTTACTTTCAGACAGGAAAACATATAGTAAATTTGTATTTATTTGTGCACCTCAAACTGGTCCTTTAAAATGCTCATCTAGTACAATACATGCTTTCTTTAGAAAAACAAACAATCTATGAATACAGTTATTACCAGCAAATGCTTTAAAAAATTTTGCCAAGTCACCACCCAAGACAAAATGCCATTCTATCCTCAAGCTTGTGTAAAAACAAGTGCAAGCTGCACACCATTCCTGTGGTCTGCAAAAACAAGACAGAATGCAAAACAAAAGACTGGGTTACGAAAGAATGAGAAAAATTATGGTTAGGCAGGCTTACAAGAGGCTTGATAATATATTTGGTACAGAGCAGAAAATCCTGTTATTGTTTCTAGAGCTTTCTGCAATACTTGTTAATGAGCTGGTTTGCTTTTTGGGCTGGATTTTGTTATTCTTTTAGGACACCTATGTGTAGTTAAAGCACACAGAGAGGCACATGCATGATAAGAACACCCTTTTGGTTCCCTCTCCTGTAACCTGCTTTCACTTGCTTACCTCATTACAGACTGGTCATACCTTATTCCACTCTTTAAGTTCCAAGATCTGTGCGGTCTTATGCCTTTTACAGAGAGAAAGCAATTAATAGATATAACAATTAAAATAGTATGGCTTAAAATAATGATGCACATTCATATGAATTGCAAAGTATGGTTGAAGTGGTGTTGCTATGGAGGTGCTGCTATAACCAAGCTGCCAGTGGGTACTGGGTACCTAGAATACAGAAAAGAGAGAAAAAATTTTGTATGGCTGTTCCCTTTGGTGTCTAATGGAAGGAAGGTCAGAAATTTTGAAATAAGTGCATGGTGGGTGTTGGATACTGTGAGAAGTGACTTCCCTTAATTTTCAGCAACTGCATCTCCCATTTTGTGACAAAGCTGCCAATCACTGGCAATAGAGGAAAAAAAATCCAACATTTGTCACTTTTAATTATTATAGGTCAACTTTAGGAAATTAGAGTATTAGAAAAAAACAGAGACTAGCATTTTGATCATCTTGCAGCAGAATCATAAAAGTACTGACTGTCTTAACGACACTAAAAGTGAGATTGACTGCTACATAAAGTTTAATGAAGTCCTAAATTAGCAGTAATTGTCATTTTCCCCAAAATATTTTTATCATCTCCTATTTTGTGATTTTTTTTCATTCTCACTTACTGAATTTGGTTTACTGCACAAGTTGAAAGGCCTAATGAGAAACAAGGCTCCAGGACAGCAGTGCCCACCCAAACACACACCGCTCTACTAACACAATCAGAAATAAAATACTACAAACAGACATGTCAGATAATAGGAAAAGCAGGAAAGAAAAAAACAGCTGTTATTCGAAGATCCAGTGAGTAATAGCATTGTCCAGTTCAAGAAATGAAAACTTTTATTTTCCTTTTTAATTAAATATCTTTAAGAACTATTTTTGAATGCTCCATCTCTCAATACTTGATATCCTCTCTCCCATAATCTCCTTCATTCCCCACTTGAGCAATACAACCCAAGTGTGATTTAAAGAAGTGTGAATTAGAAAAAGCAATGGGATATTTATGGCAGCTGGATTTTGAATAGATTAAAGGAGGGAAGAAATGCAGAAGCCAAAAAAAAGCTCCTTCAGTAGGCTAGAGTGCAATAAACTTCAACCAAGAGTAACTGAATAATTTCAGCTCTTTCAACCCCTGGGGTTTTGTGCTTGTTTTGAAAACTATCGCTATCATTCTTAATAATATTCTTCAAATCCCTTGGGCCTTTGTATATGCCAGCCTTGACCAGTTTGCTTGGCACATAATCTTCTCCTCACCCTTTTCAAACATCCAAGCCAGTACATAAAGCTTCCCTGTGGATTTGGCACTATACGTAAGAGATGCAACCTGACTTTCATAACAGGCAACTTGGGCAGTGGCTGGGAACAATCTGTGTTTCAAAACAGAACGGAAAAACATGAAAATAACATGAATCCAACTGCAACTTTGACACTTCTAGGACTATGTTACCCTTTTTCCAACATCTGTAACATCTCAGTCCCCTACACAGTGTGGCTGAGAAGGCAGCAGAACACTGGATAATATCCACTGGATATTATCAGGAACAAGCTATGCATTCTCACTTTTAGTAAAAAATGCTGTTAGTAACACAGCACTTCATTTAAAAGAAAGCAAAGCAACACAATAGAGATAGGCCCACTTCTTTAAGAAATTATAAATCAGACTTACAAAAATATGGATTTGAAATTAATTTATAGTTAAGGAGTTACTTTTGACGAGGTTTTTGAGACACATTTTGCAGGTTTTTGGGGGATAGAGGTTTAGATGTAGCCTATATAAAAATTTATCTCTAGGAGGTGTATACTTTGGCAAAATAACAAGCACAAAGAAATTGGGAGAGGAAAATTCTATTCTTCTAAAAAAGTACTTTTTATAAATCTAAAAACTCTGAGGTAATAGGAAGCCTTTCCTAATTAAAAATTGCAAATTACTGTCCTAGAAATGAATGTGCTTCTTGATAGTTACATGTGATATAAAGTAGAATTATTAGTTGCTAGCATAAATATCATCAGTGATCTTAGATGGGATTATTTACAGAATAAAACATTAGGCCACTGCTTGGGAACTGGCTTGGCATTGGAGAGCACATGGTGAACTTTTGTTTTTCTTTTGCAGTTGTTATTATTATTTTCCTTTCCTCTTCTGTCCTATGAAAGTGGATTTATCTCAGCTTGTGAGTTTTACCCTTTTACTGATTCTCTGCCTCATTCCACTGGGGGCAGTGGTTATACGGTGTTTCAGCTTCCAGATGTAGTTAAACCAATGGGAGAATTTATTCTCTTCTTTAATCACAGAATATTACATAGACACCTCTTAGGATGTTCAGGCAAACTGCACCCAGAGATGCAAAAGGCCCATAAAACCATCCTGTCAAAACTTCTATACTAGTAAGATAATTGACGCAGAAATTGTTGAATCTTTATTCTCAAGCAAGCATTATTTCATTAACACTTAGTAACATCTGAAAAAGACCACTGAAAATAATTTTATTCACAGATGATGGAAATATCCCAGGAACCTTACAGACCTGCTCCCAAGATTGTTTATAAGCATCTTTTCTTGGTCTCTCTTGACAAGTATCTTGAATTTCTGGCAGGATCTCTTATAACCATAACAAAACTTCTTCACTGAGATTCCTCCATTTTTAGAATTTTTTTTTTTTAACTTGGCCAGGCAGAAAGTTGTTTTGCAGCTTGGCTGCCTAGTTGCCATCTTGCTTAACAGCATTGAGAGCAAATAAACCTTCCTAATCTCTCCTGGCCTTCTTTCAGCACGTCGTGCTTTGGGCAGAGTGCCACAGGCTTGTGGCAAACTTTCTATTTGGTCATGTCAGAAAATGTTTCACTACACTGTCACTTACTGGGCCTTGCAGTTCACACATCTTGGAGTCATTTGATGTCACAGGGAGCAGGTTTGCTCTTGATGAGACATCTGTCCTGGCTAAGCTCCAGAACTGAGTTACTGCATTATTCATTCAGACAGAGTTGATAATAATCCTGTAGTGACATCTGAAGCCTTGCAGGTCTATTTTCTATTTAGTTTGTACTTTAATCTCATATTGCAGTGGGTGGGGGCCAGGGAATCTTACCAGAAAGTTGCAGTCACTTTCCTTGTTTCCCATGCTGTATTACAATGTGCAGGTTGTGTTCAGCACACAGTTGGAGTCATTCTTCAGCTACTCACTGACCATGTTGCTTCTACAGAAGAGGATGAAGTCCCTTTTTTCCGTGCTGTGTATCATGATTGGAGGCAACAGTCTCCTCTTTTCATGCTGCCACCTCAGGCAGGAATTTTAAGAATTCTGCAGTGTCAAGTACTAAACATATTTAGTTGCCAGTCAGTTGATCAGAAGTTACAAATTCTGTTAAAAATACCCTTGCACTTAACAAAATGCTGTTTAATGCATTTTCTAACATCATTGGTTGAAATAATGACTTCCTGAATACTTGGAGAGAAAATATTTTCAAATTAAATTGATTTTGAAAAAAGATTATTCTTGAACAAATGTACAATTTTATTACCTAACTTAGTATAGTGAGTGTTAGCAAAAGAAAGATTTAAATTAGTTAATTGGCTAGCGTGATTTAAAATGTAAAGATTTGGAATAAAGCCAACAGTCAACAACTGCCCGAATCTCTTTACAAAAATGAACTCAACAGGAAAAACAGATCCCTTTGAAGTGTGAGGCAATGCTTGCTGTGGCTTGATGTGTTTTAGTCTCTTCCCATTTGTTCCAACCTTAGTGTAAAAAACTAATACAAAGGTATATCTAAATAAATACATTTTATTCTGAGACATGGAATTGAAAAAAATCCTAACCTCAAAACTAAGACATTTGAAAAATCCAGGTTAACATGTAGAATTTAAAGGGAACAGAAAATTTTACTTCTGGGAGAAACATATTGAAACACATTGAAAATCAAGACATCTATGCAGAACAAAATTTCCAAGGAAGTCCCACTTTTTCCAAACTACCTCTTTATATCACAAACGTAAGGTCCAATAAAATCTTTTAATATTAAATGTGAAAGCATGCTGGGGAAAGACATGACCCGATCTTAGACATGGACACAGGTGTGTTTGCTTTCCTTCTCAAGTTTATATGCATAAAGATAAGAACACAAACTAATAATAGTACCAGTATATCTAAGGTTCTGATAGTCAGATATGTTTATGGGAGGAAGTAAGGGCAATACTTAAAGCTAAATACATCCTTAATATATTGATTTTGAAGTCACCAAGTAACTGGTGAAATCCCAAGCTAGTTTCCTTGAAATGTGAGGTCCTGAAGACATGGAGTTTTGTATCTGGGAGGAGGTTGTCATGACTACAAGCAAATTATTATGTGAAAAATATTGATTTTTTTTCAATTTCTGCTGAGTTTTCTGCAACTCATTGAAAAGCAGAATTCAACTTTAATAACACAGTAGGAATATTCAAATTGTATGAGTTATCTGGTCAAGAAAAAAATCATTCATATAGTTTCCTGAACTAAAGGCAGTATTTTTGAGGACAGAGCAAGCTAAGTGCAGCTTCATGTTGTTAATTCTGATCTAAAGACATATTAGACCTGGTGCTGCACTTGAAGAACAATGTGTTTAACTGAATATGTTTTATCCTTTCAAAATATAGATTTTATATCAATATTCTGTATTTACTCAGTGGTACAACTCAGCCCCTGTGTTCTTTTACCTCAAGCATTTACAGAGCACGTATCCAATAAAGTCATCCTGTGTACTGGAACCAGACCAGATCTATTAAACAGCAATTGTTCTCTGGCTACAGACATGACAGTCTGTTGAATGAACAACCTTGAGGTGAACTGGACTGTCAGCTACCAATAGCTGCTTCGGACACAGCAACTCCACAGCTTTCTAAGATCTTGGTATTGTGGATTTATGTAACAGATACACAATGAAGGCATTTCTAATTGTCAAGTTTAACTCTGTGCAGAAGGCTGTAATTGTTTAATAAATAGTCATAGATTTATTGGCATTCACTCTTATTGTTTGGTAGACTTTGAGAGAGAAAAGCAGTGTAAGACATGGGTATCTCAGATAGCAGACTGACTACTATGAGCAGACGCTTAGAAAGCTGGGACTGTTCAGCCTGTAGAATAGAAGGGCTGGAGGGATCCTTAATCCATAAATACTCGATGGGAGGGGATAAAGAAGACGAGACTCAGTGGTTCTCTGGGAAAGGATGAGAGTCAATGGGCACAAACTGAAAGACTAGAAAATCCACGTGAATGTAAGGAAGCACATTTTCATGGTCAGAGTGGTCAAACACCTGAGTAGGTTGCTCAGGGAGGTCGTGAATTCTCCACCTTTGGAGATACTCAAAACTCACCTGGCCTTGGTTTTGGGCAGCTGGCTCAGGGTGGCCCTGCCTGTGCAGAGGGTTGGACTGGATGACCTCCTGAGGTGCTGCCAACCAGAGCCACTGAGATGGGTGCGACTAGGGAAGGAATGCTTTCTCCCCACATAAGCAAAATATTTATTATAAGACACAATTCAAAGCAGCTAACTCATCATATATGAAGCACTGTTCCCAAGCAGGCGGTTTGTAGACAAAAGCTGCGTCGAAAAATTTTTAATTGATTTCTGTCAATTTCTTCATGTGCCTCTCGCGAGAAACCCGATGGGGCACAGCAGGACGCTGCGAGCCGGGAGCAGCCCGGTGCGAGCCCCGTCAGGCACGGCAGCCCGGTGTGGGCCCCCCTAGGAGCGGCAGCCCCTAGGGTGTGAGCCCCTCCAGGCGAGGCAGCCCGGTGCGGGCCCAGACACGGCAGCCCGGTGCGAGCCCCCTCAGGCGAGGCAGCCTCATCCCGGGCCGCGCAGCTGCCTCGCGCCGCCTTCTCACCCGCCCTGCGCCCGTGCCGTGCCGTGCCGTGCCGGGCCGGGCCGGGCCGGGCTCCCCGCCCTCCCGGAGGAGGCGGCGCAGCTCCGCATCCTCCTGCAGGAGCGGAGCCGCAGGGCAGCGGCAGCAGGAAGCGGCACTCTCCTCCCCGCTCCCTTCTGCTTCTCATCTCCTCCTCTCTGCTCGTCCCTCCTCCCTGCCGGTGCTGGCGGCGGCTCCTCCTCCCCGTGTGACCCGGTGCCGCATGTGAGCGAGGAGGAGGGACCGCGCGGCGCGGGCCCCACTGTGGCGGCGGCAGGAGGAGGAGCGGGAGCCGGCGTGCGGTGTCCCCCCGCAGCCGCATCCCTGGGCCCCGCCGGCGCTCCCCATGCCCGTTTGGTGCTGCCGCTGCTCCCTGGCCGGTCACTTCAGGTGAGGCGGCGGCGGCGGGGGGCCGCGGGGCCGCGGGCGGGGTCGTTGCGGGTAGGACGGGGACACCGCCAGGGCCGCGGCCTCTGCGGGGCTGCGGCGGCGAGCGCGGCGCTGCCCGGCCCCGCACGGCCCCGCCGGGGAGGGATGGCGGCCGCGGGGCTCGGGCGGGCGCGCCGTGACCTTGGGCAGCGCCGAGGCGCAGCCGGGCCGGGGGCATCTCGCGCCCGCTGATGCTCGGTGTCGCTCCGGGGTTCGCAGCGCTGCCGCGCCCGGGATGCCGGCCCCGAGGGACACCGTTCTGCCTGCTTACCTGAACGGAATCCAACAGTCTGGTAGTGGTAAATTCTCTTCTCGAAGTGTCAGCTTGACACCAAATTCAGATTCGTTTTATATAACGAGTTTTCTGTTAACCGCCCACCACAGTTAATTTCTTTCTTCCTTTTTTTTTTTTTTTCTTTTTTCTGAAAGTACGCAGTGTATTCTAGCATCTTTCATAACGGCTACCTGGAAAAACTACCATTTATTATAATAACCTGCAGCAAATTACGAGTTGTTATCAAAGTATTATTATTATCTTTTTCAAATGTGAGAAAAACTGTTATGTGTATGTTGTGTTTTTTCTCTTAATGAGTTTTTAAAGCAAAACTATGGATGCACGTGTTTAGACTCTAGACAATTGACAGAAGGTATTTCCCCGGGTTATTTGAGTGACCAGTATAAGATAAATTAGGCACTAGTGTTGGAACTGCCTCATCTTCTGCCTCCTTGTATGTCTGCAGGACTAGAGCCATAGGTCCCCACCACTGCCGAGCTGTCTACCGTGAATTTTATCAAGATAAAAACTGCTCGTACTTGGTGGCTTTCAGTGTTGTTCAGAGGTTAGGAATGTAGTGGCTCGTAACTTCGGATTCTACTGGGTTCCCGTATGATGTTCTTGCAAAGAAGGAACATTCTGCTGACAACAGTCCTTCGTGTGCACTGCATTTTGTATGGCAGGTGTTCCTGTGCAAAGAACAAGAAACTGCACGTTGTGTGCAGATGTTCCTGTGCAAAATCATCAGTTTGGTAGTTTGTGATACACTAAGCTACACAGAAGGAACATTTTTATTGTTAAAAGATTCTTCTGTAGCCTGCAGTATTGTGCATATATCTCTCAAATGAAGCTTTGAAATATTTCCTTTGGATTTATGTTCCGTCAAGCGCAGCAAGCATAATAAAGCCACACTAAAGCATGCATGCTCCCCTTAAGCCTGTCTTTTGCTAAACATAAGGTAGTGTTGCCTTAGTGAACTTTGAACAAAGGCTGAAAAATAAAACAGTCTACCTGCTCCTTTCTAAAAGCAGAGGTGAAAAAATCGGTTTGATAATTAAATATCCCCTCTCTGACTCCTCGTCTTCATCTAACTCATGCTGTTTGGATGTTAGGTGTCTGCAAGAGCTAATGCACAACTGTAATCAAACAGTAAGCGAGTAATTTGCTTTTTTTTCCTGTTGTACTGCAGTGAATAGTGATATCAAGTACTTTCCAAAATAAATGCAACCTCAGAATAGCTCCCCACCCTTTTTAACAATGCCTTCAGAGATATATATTACAGAGTGTGCTACTGCTGTTGTTACTGCACAGCTCTGTCTCCAGTTTATTTCAGACTTCCCCGTAGAGGAAAGGCTTTTGAAACAGAATCTTGGGTGCTGTGGGAGTTGAGGCAGCACTTAGTGTACGTGGCTTCTTGAAGGCCCTGGGAATTAATTGGATCATTACAGTTTTGATCCTATGTAGAAAATAATTGCTGAAATGCTAGAACAGCTTTAAGATACGCAAAGTCTTCAGAAATAGATAAGAGTTCTTTTATTTATTATTGATAATAATGTTTATAAAGAAAAAAAGTTTTAGAAAGTTTTCTAAAAATATATCCTCCTGTTGATAGGGGTATTTTTAATTAAAAAAATGGTTGTCCTTACTTTACAAGAGACTTGACACAATAACTGCAGTAACAGACTATTTTTAATTTCCCTCTGTCTTTCTAGCTAGGCTGATAGTTTGTGTGCTTCTTCAATGACCTGGAAAGGTTTCAGAAAGGACTCCTAAATAATTAAACAGAAAACATTATAAGACAAGTCTTTGTATTCTAGAAGCACATGTAGATGGTAAAGAGTTACAAGAGAAACTTAAGTGTATTTTTCAGAGAAAGAACTGAGAAATCTCGGAAAATGGCAAGTGGTGAAATCAGTCTGCTGTGCAGAAGCTGATCTGACTACATGGCAATTCCTTCTGTAAAAACTTTTAACAGTGGTAGGATGAGTTATGTCTAGGGCTTAAAGGGATCACTTCACAAGGATCCATCCTCACACCACTGCCAGCTTTAACCAGCCTCATTTCCCTCTGAATGGAAATTTGTTGAGGTGAAGTCCTGTGTGCTGCTCAGCCAGCAGGAAGGGATATGAATGCTGCTGTTGTACCTTAGCCGCTTCTTCAGGCTTTGTCTGGCCTTAATGCTGTTAATTGGTTAGGCAGTGTGTATCTCCTCACTTGATAAGGATAATGAGGAATGAGTTCTACTGTGTGGGGGATCAAAATAATGCTTGTGGTTATACTTTGGCTTTGTATAAACTGAGATTAGAAATCTGCACTTCTGCAGAGCCATCTGTGCCTTTTTTGTTATCCTGTAGACTTGCTAGGAGAAAGTGGACTTCTAAAAATCTTCTGTTAGAAAAGCTGTTCTGAAGAGTAAAATTGTGCAGATTGGATAAAACATATCTGTTTTGGTCTCGATTTTACCAGTTTGTAGCTCTTAAAGTAAAACATCAAAAGCGACTGTTTTTGAAGATACTGTTCTGACAACAGTTCACTGTTTCATTCTAGTTTTCTCCCATCTGTCCTTCTTAATTAGAACTTACAGTGGCACTGAAACTGAAGGACAGCTTTTGAATTCCTTTGTTCAGTACTTTGGTGAGAGCCTTGGGAGGAAGATTAAAAGAATGCCTTTAATTGAAGAAACTGTTCTGCCGGGCGACTCCCTTCTTACTCTGCCTGTAGTAATAATAGGTGAGTTTTTTCACTTTTTTAAAGATTCACTGTTACTGTCATTGTCTTTATAGCCCTGCTGCATTAAATAATTTATCATTAAATAACTAATGCTTAGGACCTTTACAGAGAAGATGTTTATTAAAGTAATACAGTCGTTACAATTAATAGTAGTATTATATTATATTACATTGTGTTATATTATATTATATTATGGGATTTGTTGGAGTATATTTGGATTCAGATTATGCCTTGAAAAATGAGATGTGTTATTTGGCAGCAGATATTGGAGTATTAATGGAAGAACTGTATTGATTCTAGTGTTGATAACGTAGAGTTTGATTAATGTGATATGCCTATTTCTGTTTGCATGAAGGTTGTCGATGGTACACCAGTAGAAATCTGTGGGGTCATGTAGGAGAATGAAAAACATAATGTAAAGTCTGTGCTCTATATTGGTTAGGTGTTAACCTCTCATTAATTGCCTTTTTCTCTGTTGCATCCATCACTAATGTCTAAATATTCCCCCACCTTTTCCAAAATGAATCCAACTCAATTTGGCTAGTTTAAAATAATAAATTGTAGTCTTGATTGAATACTTAAGGGCTTGTGCTTGTAAAATGACAGGATAACAGAGGGAAGAGGCTCCGTAGGTACACAACTTAATTGAGAGTGCCAGCATAATGTCTGTTGGGCCAAGGTTTTTCAACAACAGCTGGTCACCAACTCATTATTGCCATGACTTCATGAGGGGATAAAGAAAAGATTTGAAGTAAAGAAGGTTTTCAATAATCTAGTCCAAAGCTGTTGGGACTTGAGCAAGTACCTACCTGCAAGCAAGCAGAGATTTTGGAGACTGATGTTGCAATATAATTGTGTTCACAGTGTCTCTGTAACTTCTCAAGACTGGTGTTTGTACAGTGCCTGTTCTCAAAGCTCTCTTTATGATAGTTTAAAATAGTGCTCATGTAGCAGACTTAGGTGTATGTGACAGACTTGAATCACTTGATGAGTTCTGCATCACAGTTGAAGAGAAGAGTGTCCTGGCATTTTGTCAGCCTTAGTATAGGTTTGTCATATGGTTTATGACTCAGTTTTCACTGTTTAGTTTTGCAAATACCTGTGCTCAAGACTTACTTTGTGTAGAGCACCCTTCCAGGTGCTGACACCAAACACAGCTGCCTTAGCCACTTCTCCATCGTCCAAATGCTTCTTCACAGATATATTTGAGACACCTTGCAAGCTGGTCTTCTTTGTTGACAGCCTGTTATCACTGGAGAGCCTTTGAAGGGATCTAAAATGGTTTGATAATGTAGTAGAGGAGAATGAAAATAGTTGTCATCCCCTCTGCCCCCCCAATATATAAACACACTCTCTACTGGTCTGATAACTTCTGTGCAATACCTGTGTTGGGCAGAAACAGGTACATTCCATTGGGGTTGAACAATTCCATGCTGGAACTCTTAAATTTAGAGTGTGTTGTGCTAAACATTTTCATCTTCTGCACTAGTTTTGGTCATTACTACGTATAATGTTGTCACTTCTTATGCAAACAACAAGGCTGTTACAATACCTGAAGTTGAACATTTGCTTTAAATTTAGACCCATAATGTAAAGGTGATTGCACTGTATTTTGCTGTTGATCAAGATTTTGCTGATATTCAAACAAACTTCTTACCGTTTCTTAAATAAACAGGACCATGGGATTTTTGATTATATTAATTATACAACTAAAGTTTGTGTAATAGTAGTATCTCCTGATTGCAGTCAGAGGTCTTATTGCAGGCACTCTGTGTAAATAAAGAACAAACCCCTTGGGTATTAATTTGTCATTTCAAAAAGATTTTTTTTCTCTTTTTCTCAAGAATTTTCTGAGAAAATTATAGCAAGTCTAATTGCAGACCTTCCTGCTGAACCTTCATACCACGTGTTCTTGACAGCATATCATCAAGGGATTTCCTTTCTCTTGGATTCAGTCTGCTTAAAGAATAGTAACTGTGTTTGGATCAGCTCTCTGGATGGTCCCAGAAAAGTTCAGGGAGCTCAGTGACAGTAATTCACCTTAACATCACAGAATCACCAGGTTGGAAGAGACCTTCAAGATCATCGAGTCCAACCCATGCCCTAACACTTCAACTAAACCATGGCACCGTGTGCCACATCCAGTCTTTTTTTAAACAACATCCAGGGATAGTGACTCTACCACCTCCCTGGGCAGACCATTCCAGTACTTGATCAGTCTTTCTGTAAGAAACTTTTTCCTACTATCCAGCCTATATTTCCCTCGGTGCAACTTAAGAGTTTGTTCTCTCATTATGCCTGGAGAAAGAGACCAACCCCCCTTGACTACAACCACTTTCAGGAAGTTGTAGAGAGTGATGAAGTCACCTCTGAGTCTCCTTATTTCCAGCTGTTCCTCATAGGCTTGTATTCCAAGCCCCTCACCAGCCCTGTTGCCTTTCTCTGCATGAATTCAAGAATCTCAGTGTCCTTCCTAATCTGAGGGGTCCAGAACTGGACACAGCACTCAAGGTGTGACCTCACCAGTGCCAAGTACAAGGGAAGAATGACCTCCCTGCTCCTGCTGGCCACACTATTCCTGATACAGGCCAGGACTTCACCTCAACAAATTTCCATTCAGACAGAAGTGAGGCTGGTTAAAGTTGGCAGTGGTGTGAAGATGGATCCTTGTGAAGCAATCCCTTTAAACCCTAGACATAACCCATCCATCCTCAGTATTCTCCTGGGCCCTTGCCAGTCTTTGTTTGGGCAACATTTGTTACCCATTTAGTTCTTTTAGCCTTATCCAGTGGAATGATCTTTACTATGGCATCCTTGGCTATGTTACACATTTTCCTCTTTCCATTGTGGATGAGTTTTGTTTATACCCCAGCAGTAAATAAAGCTAGCTGTGCAATTGTAAAAAGATAAAAAATTCTTTACTGAATTCAAGTTACAATTCTAAAAACAGTTAAGAATTTACTCAGTCATGGAAATGCTTGTGAACTACTGGTATGATTAAAGTGGTTTCATAATTTCATTTGACTTTGTTAGGGATAGTTTGTCTGTATTTCTACAGTTCTCTCTCACATCTATCTCATGGCAAATAGGTGACAGTAGGAGCTTGCATCTTCTTTAAGCTTTAAGTTCCTGGACTGAAGCATATCTGGCTGTTTTATATTGATCTGTTTGTGGGAGGGCAGAACAGTGTGAGAATAAGGAAGAACTTTTTCACTGTCTTTAGATTCTTTAGGTGGTTTTCTTGTAGCCTATAGCTGTGACAGGTCTACATACACAGCACTGTAATAAAGTATGGGATATCCTGCCACTGGAGACCGGGTGAGAATAGCCTGGTGAAAGAGGAAACAGAGATCCAATGTGTGAAGAATGAACACGGCCTCAGTAAAGTAATGGAGGATTTAGGGCTGAGAAATCAGGAAAGGAGGAGTGGGATTGTTAACAGGTGATGAAAATAGTGTATGCAAAAGTGATGGGGAAAAGTAAATGACCTGTGAACTCTTGACATCAAGAGATGAAATGATTAGAAGTAAAAGCAAACATCCAACAATGCCTGCTATAATAAAGTACGAATAAATTAGTAACTTAAACCCACAATTTGCATACTGTCTGCTAAATACTATGCGTGCAAACAAAGATAAAGTACTGACAAGTGGCTCATTAGGAGAACACTGCTTTTCATTTAGTTAATGGGTAGAGGAACTATAGAAATAACAATACATAGCCACATATTTAAATTCTGTGTCATAGCGCATCCTTTTCTGATTTAGCTTTCCATAACTTTTGATGTCTGACTTTGCAACATGAATGTTACTTCTGTATTTGCATGTGATAAATATGGCCCCCTACTTTGTTTAATACTAGTCAAATAAATAGAAATGTTTACAGTAATGTTTTGTTTATATGTTTTGTTTATATTTTGTTTTTTAAATGTTTATAGTAATGTTTTGGTCCCATCTATCTCATACCTTTAATAACATTTTAAAAATAAGTGTCTATTAAAATATACACATTGAAAATGCTACAAAGCTGATAAAGGTGTTTGGCTTGATACTATTCCTGAACAATGAATGTGGTCTTACATGAGTTTCTTGTACTTTACCACTTACCTACGGGAAGTCTGTGTTTATTTAGCTTTTATGTTGTTTTGCTGTGTCTGTAACTTCTCATTTGACTTTCATTCTTAAGCTTTCTGCTTATCTCTTTCTTCCTTTTAATTTATGGACAGACCTGAAGAGCATATAATCCAGACTGTCTTTCTGCTCTGTGTTGTGCAGTGCCTGTAGGAAGGCAAAGTTGTAAGATGGCAATAATATTCAGCTATCACTATGACTGACAGACAGACCATTATCTATCAGGCCTTTTCACAGAAGAATAGTGAATTTGACATACTAAATTAGGGAACTTCTTTATATGCATTTTGCTTCCTGATGTAAAAGTCACACATTTTTCTTTAACTGAAAAAAAATTTTGCTTTGTTTATTTGAAGGATGGTCCTATAAAAAGTTCTGTTTTACTGCAAAGTTTATAAGCTGCTTTGAATCAGGACAAGTCTGGCATTATACTACTTCAGTATTATTTTGTTGCTGTATATTTAGTGATTAACAAACTGTAGATTATAAATATTTCTACTAAAGCAGTAAATTTTTTCTTTAATAGGAAATGGACCTTCAGGAATTTGCCTGTCTTACCTGCTCTCTGGATACAGGCCATATTTGTCTCCTGAAGCTATACACCCAAACCCCATCCTACATACAAAATTAGAAGAAGCTCGACATCTTTCCATTGTTGATCAAGTAAGCTTTGGTTGCCATCTTGTCTAGCTCTTTTCCTACTGCAAGCATTAGTGCATTAATAAGTTATTTTGTTATTCTGTTAATTTAAATAGAATCAATTCATGATGGTTAGATCCAGAACTGAGCCGTGTAGTGTTGTTCGTGGTTCTTGAAGGCTTTTAGTTTGTGGTATTTTTTGGTTTTACAGTCTGCTCTTTGTTGTATTCTTACTAATTGACAGGAGTGTCAGTTGGTCATTGGTCAGTGGCTGATGCAGGAATTCCAGTTGTCATGTCCTGGGATGTTTGGGCACTATCACCAAGGAACACACACTGCTAACATACATAAAGTACACATAGTTCAAGTTTAAATACAATTCATACTAATATTTCATTTTTAGTTATACTGGGGACATACATATACCCTCTGTAAACACAATCCATTTCTCTTTTTGGAACAGTATGCATCCATCAGTGTTTATGTTGTACTGACAGTTGCTCTTGTGCTGTAGTTGTTACCCTTATATACATCCAATTTTTCTGTCTGATTTGATTAGTTAAATCTTCTCCAGCATTTTTCTTTTCGCTTGTCTGTTGGCTTGCTGTGTTAACACTGTTTTCCACTCACCTCACTGTACTCCTTGATTGGATTACTGACAATGCTATCACTGTATTGCCTTTGTGACTAATTTATTGGAAATACAAACATGGATTTATATTTGTAGGGGGTAAGTAGGAGTTTGTTTGGCTTTGGATTTTGGAAGGTGTTTTTGTTTCAGTGCTGTGGTATTTGCATGTAATGTTTACCCTAGGTCTCAAGGTCTTTTTCTTTTGCAGGAGAGTAAGTTGTCTAAGTTTTGACTACAGGTGTTTCATTTAACTGTGTCCTCTGTTGACTCCCTGGTATTTTGTGTAATTAGGAAGCTAAGCCGTACTGACTTTGTCAGCAAAAATTGGTCTTATATCCAGTTCCGTCTTCAAATCTCTATTTTCTCTTCAAATATTTACTATTGCATAATTTTTGCAATTGCAGTTTTTAGAACAAGACTGGTTAATAGATGCTGAAATGTGAACTTTACAAAGTTTTATTAATTTTCCTCAATATTAACTGCTGTGTAAAATAATCCTATTTTTACTTTTTAAAAATAACGCTTATATTATCTTCATTATTTTAAGATATAATACAGTTAGTGTTGGAATTAGCTAAAAGCTGCCAAAAGAGCCTTTTCTACTTGATGTTTAAAGCTTAATGTTTTAGATTCCAATTTTGTTTTATGAGGCTCCTAGAATACTAGCAGTCGTTTTTTAAAAGCAGTGTGCTGTCTATAAACATAGATACCACTAAGTTGCTCTGATCTCTGTTTGTCCACATACTTCTTGTTCTACAATGAATATCAAATAGTGACTTTCCCCAGAATTACTGTTATTAGCATGTAATTTTTAAATGAGTGAGATCTATGATTCAGTTCTTTGAATAATATTAGTTATTTCTGAAAAGTGTTCTGATTCAATCTCTGCATTAAATACCTTTACCTAAAACACAACTTGAGTTTATTGTTTTCTGTTGCAATTCAACTTCTGTACATCAGAATAGCATGATGAACATTAGAAGTTTAAAACTTGTCATCCTTCAGGATCTGGAGTACCTGTCAGAAGGCCTGGAAGGACGCTCCTCAAACCCAGTTGCAGTGCTTTTTGATACATTGCTTCACCCTGATGCTGACTTTGGCTATGACTACCCGCCTGTTCTGCACTGGAAGTTAGAACAACATAATTACATTCCCCACATAGTGCTTGGAAAAGGACCACCTGGTGGGGCTTGGCATGTGAGTAAAAATTTCATCCTTCTCCTAGAGGAACTTGATAACTCTGTGTTTTGGGATTTTTCTTACTGCCTTACTCTAGGACTATTTTAGATGGTAGTGCCTGGTGCAGTTTTAACTGCTCATTACTAAAGCCCAAGTAAGTGGGGGGGGGATATGAGAAAGGAAGAAAGAAGTTGCCCTTTACTCAAGTGTTTGTGGCCATGAGTGCTGTCTTATATTACCAGGTTTTTTGTTAGCTTACATTTAATGAATTATAATGAAGAGTATTCTCTATAACTTTTTTTTCTTGTCTGCATTGCTTCCAGGTGCTTTTACACAAAATCTTAAATCTCGGTGTGTTTACATGATGCTGCTTTCACATATTTTTCTTCCTCTTTTGTTTTTAAATAACTTGCTTTTAGTTTCTCTTTCACATGCTCTCTCTTCACCTTCTTCTTTATTAGCCCATGTGTTTGCTTATTATCTAAGCGTAACACAGAAATAGTTCTTCATGTAATGCCCTGGTTTTATGTTGTGTTCTGGTATTTTGTTGCTCTAAATGAGTACAATGAGAAGAGCTTCACTGGTTTTTACATGAATTTGAAATGTGTCTGATGATGCATCTCATATTTTCTCCATAGTCCATGGAGGGCTCTATGCTAACTATCAGTTTTGGAGACTGGATGGAATTGCCTGGCCTCAGCTTTAAGGAGTGGGCAGCTAGCAAACGCAGGTAAAGATACTGCAGAATCTATTTGGGAATCCTAGTGGCTATAAAAATCCAGATAACTGGAAAATATTCCAACTTCACTGTTCACAGGAGGGCTTCTTGTTTAGTTTATTTAATTGCCTGATGGCACTGGAATTCTTCTGCTGTGTGTACTCTGATGGAAACAAACTGGACAATGGTCAGGCAGAACAATTGCTTGTGAGTGCACCGAAGGCAAACGTACAGGCAGCAGTGTGTTGCAGCAGCATTTCAGAAAGAGGCACTTACTGAAAGCAGTTCTGATCAGAGATGAGGGAAGATGGAGGAAGGACTTTAAAATCCACTGAAGGAAGTATTGCAAGTTCCTCTTTCAACACCGATGCAGCTGAAGTTGCTGCGCACACCAGTTTTCTTGCAATTCAGGAAGTTGTATATTTCAGCATTTGCTTTTACAGACAAAGCTGCAGCATCTGAAATCTATAATTTTTAATTTTAAGAGAATAATTCAGTATTTCAGCGTTAATTTGTAGCAATAAGTTTCTTGAAAAAACTTGAGAAGTCACTCTTGTGCAAGCTCACTGGTTTTACTTCAGTTCGTAAAGGTCTCTGTCAGCAGATGAACCTAGGAGCACTCTACATGAGCTTTTTCTAAAATTTTGATTTTTTTGAATTTTCTAGGAAAATTAAAGGAAATTGGTTTTGTACCATGTATGGGAAAAGAAGAAGTAGAGTTACTTGAGCATATGTCTTTAAGGGCAGACTATTACTCATTTCAGGACAGCCCTTGAAGTGAGGAAACTGTAGCTTTGTTCTTTAATCCCTTTCTTAGATAACCACAGCAATCTTGCCTCCTTGTTAACTGAAATCCCTTAAGCTGCTTATTATCTGAAACTATGTATTATAGTTTTCAACAATGCTAAAACCAGAAATACTGACCTCTTATACTACAAACAAACACGCTTATTCAAAGTGATTGATGATAATGTAAAATTCTAGTTATGTAGAACGATTTCCTAAGTTTCCTTGCAAGAGGTGTAACACTGTCATATTATTCTCTTCCATTAAATATCTCATGAGGATTTTCAGAGTAATAACCTGAGCACTTAAGAGAACATGTGCTATTATATTGTAAGTCTAAGAAAATGACTAGCCGGATGACTTGTAAATATGGTTTTAAGTGTAATTTAGTGGCAATCCTGGCGTTCACTGCAGTTTGTTTTGCCTTCTTCGTAGAGCTTACTTCTAAAGAAGCAGCAGAATTCATGCAACTGTTCCAAATAATTACACTGTTAGCTATTTTTCTTATAAATGAGACTGCAATAATCACGAGAAAAGCACAGATGTAATAGCAGGGTTGCAGTGCAAAAATGTTTTTTGTTGAACACTTGAACCTCACAATCCTGTTTACATAGTTGCATTAACACTCTGTGTCATGTTTGCTTTGCTCATTCATGTGATATGGAACTACTTCATGAACTTAACCATACCCAAGGGAGAGGTCTTTTGTAAAGTATAATGAATACTTGGTTCCAGTAACATATTGATCCTAGAGTTTCATAATTAGCACTTAACTATGTCATTTGATTAATGAGATCGTAACTGAGTACAAATTTTTGGGTAGAAGTTTAGCCAAGACTGTACTGTTGATAGTTGTGATGTTAAACATTGTAAAAACTTCCATACAGAGCTGCTGTGATACTCCAGAGCTTTGTTACACCTAATTTGTTAATCACCATAGCAATTTAGATTGTATAAAGACTTAAAACTATATTTTAAAAGTTAGCTGGTCTTGCGTATCAAGAAACAAGAGAACAAATAAATGAAATGCCTTTAAAGATGCTGAACTCAGTGTCATTTACACTGAGGAGATTCAGTCTTCATGAATTTGACCTGTCATGTGGTATGTCATATCTGATATTCAAATTACCAGTAAGGTCTGTTTATTAACTGCAACCATTAAATTTTCTTTCAGAAATATAAAGAGTGATCGAGTAATGCCAGAGGAAATAGCTTGTTATTATAAACACTATGTTAAAGTCATGGGCCTCCAAAAGAATTTCAGAGACAATGTTTACATAACATCAGTGTCTAGGCTTTACCGAGAAAAGGATGATGAAGGTAGAAGTCACCAAAATGAAGATATTTCAACACAGCATTTGGAAATGGAAGATGGGCAGAAATCACTTATCAAGAGAAACTGGGAAGTCAGAGGTTATCAGCGAGCAACAGATGGTTCTCATGTGCCGTTCTGCCTCTTTGCTGAGAATGTGGCTCTTGCAACTGGAACCTTTGATTCTCCTGGCCGACTGCAAGTTGAGGGAGAAGACTTTCCTTTTGTCCTCCACTCCATGTCTGACTTTGGAGCTGCAATCAGCAAAGGAAAGTTACGTGGGAAGGCAGACCCTGTGCTGATTGTGGGTGCTGGACTGACAGCAGCTGATGCAGTGCTATGTGCCTATAACAACAACATCCCAGTAGTCCATGTGTTTCGTAGAAGAGTTACCGATACAAGCCTAATTTTCAAACAGTTACCTAAAAAGCTTTACCCTGAATACCATAAGGTCTATCATATGATGTGTACTCAGTCTCATACTGTGGACTCTAATCAACATTCTGCTTACACTAGTTTCCCTGAACACAATGTACTTTCCTTCAAGCCTGAAATGAAATGTGTTCTTCAGAGTGCCTCCGGACTGAAGAAAATCTTAAAGTTTTCTGTAGCCTTAGTTCTGATAGGTTCTCACCCAAATCTTTTCTTTTTAAAGGACCAAGGACATAGCATAGGTCATCACTCTAATCAGCCCATCACATGCAAGGGGAATCCTATAGAGATTGATCCATACACTTACGAATGCACTAAAGAAGCCAACCTCTTTGCTTTAGGGCCTCTGGTGGGAGACAACTTTGTACGGTTCTTAAAAGGAGGTGCACTGGGCATTGCACGATGCTTGGCAATAAGACAAAAGAAGAAACATGAATTGATTGAAAGTGGGGATGGAGGAGGTGATGGGGTACCATAAATGAAACATTAGAATCTCTCACATCCAGGATTTCAGATATAATCTTAACAGAAAACTCACTGGCAGCAAAAGTTGATAGCAGTCACATTTCTGTTGTGTACAAGTAACCTGCGCTTGTATTGCTTGGTAAAGGATGCTGATATTACAATACTTCACTCTTTAAAAATACAAAAAAATTGATTGCTATTTCAACTGATCTCAACTGGAATTGCTTCCAGATAAACAGAAAATGAGACTAACTTATATTGGCCTGCCTGTCTGTCATCTCTTGCTCAACTACAAGAGCAGACTTTGTCTGTGAAAGGCAATGCCTGCCAGAGTGGCTTTACATTTAAGTGTCAAATGTGACAAAAATACTCTTACCATGAAATTTAAATAATTTATAAAAGCAGAAAGGTTGTTTAGTACGAAGTGTCCCAAAGCAAATTTGGAGCCTTCTGCTTGAAACAAGGATTTTATTTATTTGCCACAGTAATACTTGGAATGAGCACTTAATAAACTGGTTTCTACTATAAGAAGGACTTCTATAAACAAGAAGTAATCCTCAACAGTTTTAAATTATTCTGGTAATTGGAATAAAAGAATAAGCATTCTAATTTAATCTTTAACTATTTGACCCAATCCATTAATGTTTCTTCACACTATGACTAGAGTTGGGTGAGTGCACGAAGACCAACATGAGATGTTCCCCTATAGTGATATGTACATTTCTGAGAATACATATTAACATAAACAATAAAGTACTGATGTAAGTGCTCTTATTACAGTGTCAATATCATGAATATCTAGTGTACTGCTGAAATATTAGGTACATGAGAGAATTAAGGGGTTTTTGCTTCCAAAGTCAAGAAGACTGAATGGGATCAGTTGGCTGATGAAGGTGGGGTGGGTGATAGATATTCTCAGCTCTCATTTGACCAAAAATTGGTTCTCTTTTTTTTCCTAGAGCAGCACATGATAATAAAATATTTTAGCCTGCAGTTTTTTAAACTTAAGGATGGCTTATATCTTACAGCCAGCTAAAAAAATAAACCAATCTCAAAACAAACACGCGATAGTTCCTTTAAATCTTAAAGCTTCTAATGAAAGACAAAGACTTGTACCTACCTCTGCATCCAAGTTTCATCTTTCTGCTCCATAATGTAAGACCTAGAATTCATTTGTTGGGTTTTACAGTAGTTAGTTTACCTAAACAGTTATTTACTATAGCGTGGTTAAGTTAGGAAAGTGAACTCCTTAAACTTTCAATAGACAAAAATGTTTTTTTCCAAATGTTTTAATTCAGGTCCAATGTGATGGAAAATATGTTGTTTTTCTGTTTGGGATTTTTTTGTGTTAAAGAATACCGTGTTAGTTTCAAGTATTCTGTTTGCATGATTAAAAATCTCTATATTAGAACTTCAACAGTTTTTAAAAAGTTAAGCTTTTTGAGTGGTTGCTGGTTTCCCAGCTGTCTTAACTTTCGTAATTGGCAGATAGCTGTAGTCAATAAATGCCTGTTTTCTGTGCCTACTGAATTACATGGTTCTGTGGCTACTGCAGGTCTTTATGCATCTGAGTAAGTTACTCACACTTTGGACAAAGAAGTTGAAAAGGTAAAGGATGCAAGGATTAAAATTACTATTTTCAGTGGAAGCCCAAAATAATTTATGAAATTATGCTACTAATAATAATAAATTTTAGTCTAGAGCCACTTAACAGCATAAACACAGACAAAGGAGCATTTCTGTCAATTTCTGCACTGCCCACATGGTTGGCTTTAGCCATTAGCATTGTCAATACTAATTAAGGTACTTTCTTTATACTGATATTGAGCTGATTTTAATTCCATTAAAATCTAGGCTTTTTTTCTTCATATTTTGAGATTCTACAGTTTGCCTTCTCTGGCAGAAACTGTATATATCAACTAATTCTAAACCTGTGATACTTAATAATTTTAACGGTTATAAGTGCTAAATACTTGATAATAGAATTGTATTGCAGTTAAGTTACTGGGAATACATTGCACTGTGATTAAATTCCTGCAGTTTTGTATCAATATAAATGTCGAAATACAACATATGGCATGTTACTGCTTTTTCATTTGTCACAGCAGACATTTAAAATGCCAGCAAAAAAATATTTATTTATGAGTTATTTTGCAAAAAAGGGGAAAAAACCTTCAGGCCCTTTTCTAGCCTCAGCTGCTGCAGCTACTCACGAGCTCTGTGTGTTGTAGTGACAATTTTGTAGAAGAGATCTTTGATCTATTATTACACAAGTATCTTTCATTGCAATCTTACAGTACCTTGATGTTTAATTGCTTTTTTTTTCATCAATCTTGCCAGTATTTTTGAGATAAATGTTGCATATGAGACCCCCCTAGCTGGGCAGAGGAATCTCTAGTCATGTTTATTAAGCCAATATAAATATACTTTTTTCAACCAAAGCTTTGCTAAAAGATCATCTTGTGTCTTCTAGGAATTGCTAGATTTGAAGTTGCAGTTAGACTTCTTCGTTTTCACCTTTCTGGTTTTGAGAGAAATTTGTTTCTTTCCTGTTTTGTATTTTGAGGGACTAGGTGATAGAGAAGTTCGGGTTTTGCCTTAAGATAGCTTTACCTACAGCATTGCATTTATTGTGAATTAGATGTTGGCACTGAATAGTTGTCGTTTGGGGAAACACCTTGTTTCTCAGATTAAAAAAAAAAAACGAAGCATTTGAATTTCCTGTGAAATATAATGATTTGCAGAAGAGAGAGTTTTTCTTTCAGCTTTTCTTTCATTGCAAAGGATAAACTTTTAAACATCGTGGATTTTAAAAGGATACTTAATACTTGAGATTTATCAGGAAAATACAGACAGGAAGAACATAATTTTTAGATGAAGTAAGCTAATTTGGATTTATGTAATTTGTAAAGCTGTGTTAACCCATACTGTGTATTTTCTAATAGGCTAGGGAAAAACAGCTTTTGCATTTGGATTTGGTTCTTAATGCTGCGAATGTGTCTCCTAGTTAAATTGTTGCTAAGAGTATTTCAAGTAGTATCCAGATTCTGAACTGGGAGCAAGATTTCTCCTTCTAGATTTTCCTAACAATCTTCCTCTTTCCAATGCCTCTTCTGACTGAATTGTACTTTAAAACTTTTTCCACAAAGGAGTAAGCCTAAGTTTCACCCAAGTGAGTAACCACAGGAATCCTTTCTGCAAGGAATCCAGAGTGGTGACAACAACACTGGATTCTTCTCACTTAGGAAAGTGCTTTGTCTTGGACTAGAAGCCTGGGCTTGCCAATGACTGCATAAAAAGAGTATGGCTCCCAGAAACAGTGGTTATAAACTGAGAAAGGGATATCAAAGTGTATCCCACAGCTGCAGGCCCCAGTCTTCAGCACTTAGGGAATTGGTGGGGTATTATTGTATTTTACTTCTGGCCCGGTGGATGTAGGCAACTTCTTTTTAATAATTTCAGAGTGATGTTTGCATAATGAAAAATACTAATTTTATTGAAAGAGGTGGCTGTAGCTTCTTTCACAGATCAAGAACTGAAAAGAAGGCTAGAGCTAGAAATCCAGAATATTTACTGAAAGCTGGAGGGAGTCAAACTAAAACCCCAACTTTGAGACAGGCATGACCTGCATACCCACCCAGATGTAGGAAGAGGCCATTTTTAGTCCAAATGCTCCTAAAAGAGAATGAAAGGGAGTCAAATTTGCAAACTTGTAGTGAGTCTTTGCTGCTGACAAGTGATGACCAGTGAGGGATAATGGGAGGAAAGCTGTGAAGAATATGTGCAGTATGAAGTGCAGATGTACAGGTGCTGAAGTGCCTCTGCACAGCATCAATAGGCTGGGGCTGTCCCATCCTCCTGGGTCGAGATCTGGGTCTGTGACAAGAGCTCTGCACAGGAGCTGTTCATCCAACACCCTGCCGGGTATCTGTAAGTGGCCACTAACTCAAGCACACAGAATGCAACACGTATGAGAAATTGTCTTTGCTGACTAAACTGTAGGACCAGATCAGCAATGATGTGCCAAGATATAAAGCTTTGTTACTCTGCTACCATATTTTCTACCTCTGAAAAGCAAGCAGGTATCTCTTCATGTAATAGCAGGATCTGAGCTGTACAGTGCTCCCAGACATTTCTAAACAGGAAGAGGTAGCACATATATGCCTTAAAGGCAGCTGATTTTATTATCATCCATATAGTCATAATTTAGAGTAAGTTAGAGAACCAAAAATGCCAAAAGGTTTTTGTTATATCTTAATTTAGATAGTGCATTAGAACTTAACAATACCAATGTTCTGTCATAATTTCTGGATTCTTATTTTAGGGTGAGAGCAAGATGGGAGCATTCAATGGATGTGAGAGTTTTTTGTACAAATATTTCCCCCATTTCCCCCTGCCCAGCCTGAAAGAGTTTTGTTTTGTTTGAAATAACTCTAAGAGTTGATTTTACTTAGCACAAAGAATGGAAATTGAAGCATCTTTGACAGAAAAAGAAAGGCTTTGGTGACATTAGGGGTACAAACCTGAAATGAGGAATTATAAACGGCTCTTTTTCTGAAACAGAGTGTATTTTTGGGACTAAAATACACTGGGAGTTTCAGTTTAATTTATTTTTGAAGCTTGAATTACACGGAGAATTGTGTGGTTAAGGATGAATTTGGTGTAAGGAACAAGGATTATGGGCAAGGGGAAAAGCCTATTATTCATATTTCATAGCTATTATTTCATAGCTATAGTGAATCTAAGCGCTGTTTTAGAGATGGTTTTGTCTTTGTAGACACTAGAACATTTCAGCTCAAGCACATCTTGAGCTTGAGTTTATATTATACCTGTCTGCATGTTAGATCATTTTCTAACTGATAATTTTGTACTTTCATAAAGCTGGAATCATAATCCAAAAAATCTCAATCATAAACCAACTCTTAAAACCTAGGTGTAATCAGTAGTCATCAAAACCAGGAAAAAACTTTCTGGAGATTAAGTAACTCTAATTTGCACCTTCCTCCTCCATCTGTTTATTCTGAGATCACTGGCAATTTGTAAGTACCAGCCTACAACTGTATGTCCTCTAAACACCCTCTGTAAACTTAAATGCCAGCATAAAGAAAATTAACAACTAGGTTTGTTATGTATTCACAATATACTATAGAATCCTGGCATCTTTAGGTTGTTTTTAAACTAGATACACAAATATTTTCCATCAGGTTGGATGCTAGGACCAGCTACTATGTGAACAGTGAGCTATTGTTCAAGAACTGATCCTGCTACCTTACATCTCCCTGGCACAATTTACTGAGTCAGTACTCTGACCTTGCCCATTTCTGTTAGACCTGCTATGCTGGTTGTATGCTGGAATTCCAGCTAGAAATTACATAAAGGACTGTATTCATCTACTTATATGTTTGTTCACACACAATGCACTTGGACTTAGAGATACTGTGTAAATATAATTTCTTTGTGTGTGGCAGTGCCTGTTCTGATCTTTCGCTGGAGTATGCTTGCATCATACTTTCTTTTTTTTTTTTTTTTTTTAAGACAAGCAATGTAAACATGTACAGAACATTTTTTGTAAGCAAAACCTCTCTTTTGATAGACGATAAATATTCCAGAAGTTTGCATGCTAGGCTTGTTTTATCTTAATGTGTGAAAACTGATTATAGACTGAAGGCAAAATATTAAAACAGCGTGACCAAGAAGTCAGTTATTTTGATTTTGAGAAGCAGGGAACTCAAGTCAAATGAAAGATCAAACTGTGGAAGAAAAGGCATTCAGAGAGCTGCAGTGTTGTTTTGCATGGATGTGGTGCTGAAAGCAATGACTGACAGAGATTCCAGTAGTAAAAGCTGCAGAGCAGCACGGGCAGAGCGCTAAAGCAAGTGGTAGAGAGTTGCTAGTCAGGGATATCTGATATTGTGTAGCATTTTTGTAACTATCTCAGTGGAATGTGGTGATGGTGATCAAAGATTGCAAGAGGAAGAGGGAGGAATAATGGTTAGGAAGAGGGTTCATTTTTTGGCACAACTGGCTTGAATTCTAAGGAGATACCCGAACAACCTGAACACAATTGGAATTTGAAAATTAAGCAAAAATCAGTTTGTGAATTTGTGACTCAAACCAGATGTGGCCAAATGTGACTGAGGATTGATTCAAGAAATGGAAAAGAGCAAGAGAAGAGGGTGCAAGACTCCCTCCAGTTTAATGGGAGAGGGAAAGACAGGAAAAATACGGACTGAGAAGTCATTTGTGTAACATTGGCTGGAGCAAGACAGGCGAGTGGGTTAGAGGCAGGTCTACAGTAGAAGCTTCAGCTACTGTCTCAGGAATTAACATGGAATAGAGCCTATAACACATCAGCATTGAAGGCAAGGAAGAGGACTTGGCAATTCAGAGGAAATTGATGGGGAGGTGGCTGGATGGAGGAACTCAAGCTGACTGCAAACACACTTTCCACATATAGGAACTGGTCCAACCACAAAGAAGAGGCCAGCCCTGACGCACAACCACCACCATTCTGGGAGAAGATGGGGGAGTAAAGGTGGGAGAAAAAAGGACAGACTCATAGATGTAAATGGACAAAAATAGAAATCACACTTCAACAGTGAGAATATCTTGGTAGTCTTCTCCAAAAGAAAAACCTGTGGCTTCCCCATCTGACGTAGAAAATGTGAAGTCAGCTGAAATTGGTGTGAGTTAAACTGAAAATTAAACATGTTTGCATGCAGGGATACAGCAGCTATGCAGTTTTAGTAGAACCTAGAGTAATTCAATCTGCTTTAAACGGTTTTCATCAGCTAAGCTGCTGAATGCAAGACTGTATATTAAGAGCCTTGCTAATAAAAAGTATATTTAGTCTATATATTGTGTGCATCTCCTTCCTGTAAGCAGTGTGAACAAAGGTAATAAATGTTACCAAAAAAGCAGCCCAAACAAACCCTCAAACTTTGTTACACACAAAAAATGCAAGAAACAGGATCTGAAGTTTCTGCTTAGATGTATTTTTAAGGTGAAGAGCATAATTTTGTCAAAAAGGTGGTATACTTGCAGACTGTGAGTGTAGCAGATGAAACCTTAGATATCTTTTCTGATTTACTGAACTTTTTTTAACCTTCTAAAGAAAATCAGCACCACACAAGCCCTCCCAGAAACGGAATGATTGTAAACAGAAAGCACAAGCTGCACAGTGAAAATAGAATGCATAGCAAAATTTCTGAACTGCAGAATGCGGAGTTGCTTGTGCTCACAGCTTTTGCTTTACCTATAAAAATGCCTCAACCTCAGCTTTCTGTCTCTCTTTTCTGATTCTATGATTCTCCAATCCTGCTTGGGGAGAATGTATGAGTGGCTGCATGGGGCTTAGCTGCCTAATGGGGTTAGCCTACAACAGTATGTTCTATACCATAAAGGAAACAAAGGTGAAGTTAATGCACTAGCTCCAGGGATAAGACAGACACTGATGTAATTCACTGGAAATTCAAATTTATGTAATCATGTCCATTATAATTTACCTCAAACTTTAGTAACAGAAGGCCAAACCAGTAAGCCAACAAACATTTTTCTTCTAATGTCTTGAGGTGAAAATCATGCCAAAAGCAACTTAAAATGGAAGAAGACTTCAGAATAAAGAATAGGACTTGTTACATGAATTTGGTGTTACAATTCAAGCCATGGTTAAGGGGTTTGTATGTCTAAGCTTTTTAACGCAAGCCTAACTTAATATTGAAATAGCAGAAGCTCAGGTGCATTAATGTGCAGGCTTTTCATCAACTGGACAGCAGCTGAAACTGGATCACAAACTGTATCACCTACTAGGCACCTTCAAGTTGGAATCCTAAACTATTCTGAGCTGAAAGAGACCGACAGTTCTTAAATACTAAATTTAAAAAAAATTTAAAAAATCAAAGCTGGTAAATTCAGATGCCTAGGAAACTGGATTTGAAGAGCCCTAAATCATAAAACATGAACATAAGAGTGCTCTCAGCTATGCCATCAGGGTCACTTGAACCCCTAGCAGATTGCAGTCAGAGTAGCAAAGGACTTGAGCCTTTGCTTTATTGTAGAAGACCCCTATACATTGTGTGTTTTGTCCTTTCACCTCAGAAATTCTCCAGCTCTTTTTTACAACGGTGACTACAGCCTTTCTGAAGAATCCTGAAGAATCTTGTCCGTTGATACTCTGCTATCCAACCTATTTGCTTGAATTTAGTAACAATCGAAAACCTCAGCAGTCTACAAGAGCTCTGTTGGACCAGTAGGTCTTCTGCCAGAAAACCTGGAAATTCTCACAGTGACAGAAAAACTCAACTGAGCGTGGGACAGTCAGTACATCTCCTCCAGAAAGAATTTCAACTGCTTAAGAAGTCTTTTTAAAGGTATTTGATGGATAAGATTTGATATGCCCTTATGCTAACACTCTCACAGCTTTTTGGAACTCAGAAGTATTGGGCTGCACTTTGTGTATCACTCTGGACATTGCTGACCAGCAATAAGATGCCAAGACAGAGCTGAGAAAACACTGGCTTTGGAAGGCCGAATATTTTCTGCATGTTAGAACCATGATGACTTCAGCACATCTGCTATCTTGACATACACAGATCTTGCAATGCTGTTCTTTAGATCTGATACGCAACAGAACAGCTTCAAACAGTGCAGCTCATCTTGCTTGTATGCTTAGAGCTCCTGGCAGAGGAAGTAATTTTGTTTGTGTCAATTCAATTACATCAACTAGATGACTTCCTCACATGAGGAATGATATCCTCCCTCTTGAAATAGGATGCAATAGAGCTACTGTCTGTCTTTATCTGTATGTGATTGCTTCATACAGCTGAGCAGGAAGTCTGGAAAGTTTTTCTCAATGTACTTCCAGGGGAATCTCACAAATTGCAAGTTCTCAGATAATTAAGATGAGCTCTCCTAATCCACAAACAGGTAATTGTTTCATAGTTTCCTCTGTTAATTGAACTATTTTGATGGCCACTCTTTTACACAGCGATTGCAAAAAGTAAAGGCATGAGAGAAAGAAATGAGTCATATAATTTAAAATTCCAAATTGGAGTGCAACACCTCTTAAAGACTTTGTCTGGTTTGGAAGTAGATTTTAACAAATGAGCATTCATGATTTAAAAGTGTAAATGAAAATATGTTTAAGCAAGAGAAGAAGAAGCCACTTTTTCAGTTCCAAGGTAGTCTGTACCAGTAACAATAGTATATGCTCTATATAATGAACCACAGAGAAGTGGTTCATTATGAATCATATAATGATCATATCATATCATATCATGATCAAATGCCAGTTGCATCTCAGCCTCAACAGATTTTCAATTATTAAGATAATACCCTTGAAAATACCTAATTAACAAAGCCTTTCTGAAAAAAAAAATAGCCTGATGCTAACTTCCTTTTTTCCCAAAATAGTACTGATAACCAAACATTAAAAATAGCCTAAAATGAAATCTTAAGTATTTTACTGAGCATTCCTTTGAAGTGAATAATGGGAAGGTCTTGACAATGGTGCAATCTGTAAGTGCCAAGCAGTCAAAGGAATTTTTCTTTTTCTTTAATAAAAGTAAGACTTACAAAACATGTCTTACAATAAGAGATATTCAAATGGTCATATATAGGAATATCATACACACTGTAACCAGGAAACCTAAGGAACAGAAAGCAGGTTTTGCCAAAGAAACACTGTAAATCCAGGTCACAATTTATCTTCTTCTTTTCACGTTAGGATCATATCTGCAACAAAAAAATAAAATTTGTCACTAATAAGTAAAACAATGATATTCAAAGTTTATATAGATGTACAATGTGATACAAACAACTTTATTATATATTCATAAGAAGGGAATGGCCAGTGTTCAATCCTTTCCCTGACTACACTCCGTAATTAACTACAGTTACTACTATTTGACTGAAGGATGCATAAGGTACAGCTTGTGTACAAACTTAAGATAACTGATAATGAAATTTTCAGATTTCCTAACTACTTACAACCTTCATATCTGATGCATGAACAAGCTTCTCCAAGCCTTTACCGTCCCAACGCTAAGCTCTCTACTGGAAAAGGACACCAAAACAACAAAAAAGGAGAGAGGGAACAGGGACCCTGTATGTTTACACTGATGTACATTTGGCCACAACTCATCCAGACAAAACCTTTCTGCTGCTTCCTACTCCTACATAAAGCAGATACTTGCCCTACCTTGCCCTTTATACAGCTTCTGATTGACTGTTAGAAATTTAGAGCTACTTTTTGGATATACTGAATAGCTGCCTGATTTACTGCAATATGCTTATAGTTTGACTCTTCTTGACACTCCTATCCCTTGGCCTTCTCCATTTGGGCTTCATCTCCCAAAATCCTGTCATTTCTTTGAAAGTCCCATGTGTTTTGTATTCATGCATGAATAACTTAAAGATACAACTGAATGATTAGGCAGTTTTACTTCCACTAGTTCTGCTATCATTCATCAAGACTTTTTGCTTAGACAGGAAAATGTGACAACTTGTGAGCCAAATTACATCACCACATAGCTAGAAAGTATTAGAAGTCACTGTTGTTGCTATACAACTCAGACTTCCAGCAGTTTTTACTATACAACTCAGACTTCAAAAATGAAGTAACAGACAGTCATGAACTCCTCCATCTCACCTCAGCATTGTCAAAAGCAATATTCTTTTAAAAATCAGTGCCTAACAGCACAGAAAATTCAAAACTCCCAGTTTCCAGTGTTCCAATATCCTCCCATTTCCCATGTTAAACGAACCTGGGTAACTATTTTTTTTTCCCCAGAGAAACTGCTGAAACAGTTTGACTACATTCTATACATGGGAATATATGAAATTTTGAAAAGAATAGTCAAAGCAGTCTTTTCCAAGTTCAAAATCTGTCCAAAGAAATGTGATGCAAAAAAATTCACATTTTTCTACGTACAAACATAAAACTCTTACCTAAAGAGATCATCAGCAAGTGATTCTTCTCTTGCACGTCTGTCTTGTTCCTGAGAAAGTTTATGTAATATTGTATTGTTAAGGATAATTCTAATGAACCATCTAGAAAAACAATATTCCTGCACTAACACAGTTTTTCCCAAAGAAGTAAGTTTTCTCTATGTACTCCATTTAGTGCATAATCACATTAGACAAGTTATTTCACTACAGAAATTTGGTTACTGCTACCAACTAGTAAATTAAATAGATTTTGAAGGTGTCAATTTTGGTCAGAAATGTTTTTTTTTGGTTTTGAGCACCATTATAGAAATATTGATTTTTTTAATTTGATTATTTGTGTATAAAAGGAATTTTAATTAGCATTATCTATATTCAGGGATTAAAAAAATGAGATAAGAAGTGTTGATGCAACAAGATCTCAATCAGGCTGTGAAAACAATATGACTCATCAGCAAGTATTTTAAGGAAATTACTGGAAAACGAAAGTGCTAGAGAACTGCCATGATAAGTGTTTTTTTAGGACTTTTATATCTAGAGATTTGCACAGGAGAAAAAAATATTAAATTTATTCTTACTACATCTTTTCAGTATACTCCAACAGTTTTACTCATGCATTTTCTTTTCTTTTCTATTCAAGACTAGAATATCAACTGTACTGTACAACTATTTGAACACAGCCATACAAAAATTCTTTCAGCTCCCTGTCACATTTTTACAATTCAAAAGTTTACATAGCACTTATTTTGCTCATCAAAAGATTGTTCTCATTTAGGTTAACAATTTTGCTTTCTATATTTTTAATTATATGATTGTTGCATGCAAAATGAATTTAAATAACCAGAAAAAGATGAGTGTTACCACTGACCTCTGACATTCAGTAACTTTTCTACTGTACATGCTCCCATGAGCATGTGTAGACAACCAACTGGATGAGGTTTTATTTAAAAAATAAAATCCTGAAGTATTCCAGTAATGATCACTTACATTAGTCAAGTTTTTATTTGATCATGCTTAAAAAATAATTTCTTACCTCCAATTCTTGCCTTAACCAGTCTTCTAGCTCTGAATTCTTCTTAGTATTGTAAGCAATCAAATCTGATCCTCCAATAATGCATGGAAGTTGTCCTGCCCCAGGGTAAGCTACCTGTTGGACAATAAATTCTTACAACTACAAGGCAAGCAGAGTGCAAGCAGAAGATCTATTTTATCAAATTCAAAAAGTCTATTCAGGTATCACAGAAGAAAGACTGCCTGACTTTCTTTGAACATTCAAAGATCATATTTAAAAGTGACTCAAGTTAAAAAAGCATTTAAAGAAAGCTGTTAACTCCCTCCTTTTACCAAAAGAAACAAGCAAAAACACATCTGGTAAGTTATATATGCTAAATAAATTTCATAGTGCATTAAGTGGAATTTAAAATATTGATAGAAATCAGTTTATATTTTATTGTCAGACTGTATAAGTATCTGTTACAAAATGGTGGAAAAGAAAATATTATCAGAAAATTAAAACTCTGTCTAAAAATGAGAGCATACTCCCAGGAAGTAGTATTATGTGATCACATTCTATAAACAGTATTTTACTGAAATGCCTTTCTAGTCATCTTGTAACATATGATTTTAACTTTTATTTTTAATATAAGCTGAAGTGGTACTTTTACACTGAACACTAAGAATCATTTTGCAATTGTCTTCAGGACCCAAGCAAGCAATCATCTTACTTTTGTATGATATAGATTTAGTTCTATTTAGAAATCCAAGATTTATTATTTAAAAATGGAGGACTCTGAATCAGTCTATGCTGTATATACAGGCCTTTGGAGAAGTGGAATTGCTAGCTAGCTTTTGGAGGTACACCCAGAAGTTGTGGTAGCTATCACTTAGCAACATATTCCAAGCTACAGCTGGAACAAGTATTTAAATAATCTAGCACGAGATAAGCCTTTGTCAACCTGATACTTCTTCAGTCAATTAACAAAATATCTGTTTACAGTATGATATGGTACTTAAATTGTTTATTTCTTTAGTTATTATCAAATCTTTAGTAAAATATTTCTACAATCTAAAGGCAACACTTTTTAGTATTTTTAAATAGTGCCATCTTGTGACCATTTAAAAAACACACTAACCTTTCTGAACATTTTGAAATTTTTCTTTCCCTCATAGCTGGTATTTCCAGGAAGATGACTGTTCTGTCTTGGATGGCTGACAACCAGCGATCTAAACTCTGTCAACAAAAGCCTGCTAGGAAGATTGCTGGAGTCATCTTCCAGTTTGCTGTGGTTCTTATGTGGGGAAAAAAAAGGAGGAAGCATTAAAGTGTGTGAACAGACATACAGCATATCTAACAGTACAAACTGTAGGGAAGTTATCAGGAGCAGAGAGAAGCAAAAGTTAGGATTACAAATCAGTGAGGGGAAGCAGCAGCAGAGCTAGAATCTGCTGTATGAACTTGTCGGCCTCCTTGTATACCATGAATAGAGTATATTTATTTTGCATGTGTTTAAATATGTATTGAAATACTCCATGGCAGACAAAGTTGAAAATCTTCAGCTCAGTTCTAGCTTACAAATATCTGCCCAACTCTAGGGCTGTAAGATGAATCTGATCAATACACCAGATTTTTCTTTTCCATGAGAACGCTCATATGCCAGCAAGTCTGCATGCACATTTTGCTGCCTGGGGCTGCATCTATGTGGATTCCAGAGGATGTCTGCATGCAAGACAAGTTCACAAGCAACATTAAAGGACAGCTATAGCCCAGATGCAGTACCGTTGTTTTATAGCAAAATTTAATTAAAAGTCCTTTGATCTGAGCTGACCCTGCACTCTCGTATACCTGCTCAGCATTCTCTCTTCTTGGGCTCTTTTTTGTATGTAGGTAAAAAGGTATTATTCTGCCCCTTGCTGACTGGCTTCACACTCTATCTCTTCAGAATTTTTTAATTTCAGTTTCATTTAGCCTAGTCTCCTTTTCCTCTGCCTCACTGCCACTCCAAGCAATTCTCCTCTCCTTCCTTCCTTCATCTTACCTACAAAAAATTAGCACACTAATCTACTGTTAATCACTGTATATTACATCTATTTTCCCAGTGCTCCATCTCTTCCATTCTAGTTGTGATCTTACAGCAGACAAGATTACATCTCTGGCAGGTCTTTAAGCAGTAATCTAAGAAAACACCAGTACAAGTATTAACTACATTGAAGGCTAAATACAATTACATGCAGTTTCAGTCATCTTTAAGTATCCACTCAAATGCCATTACAGAAGCACACAGATGAACTACAAGTGCTCTTTTTTTCCACAGTCTACAAGCAGGACTGCACTCTTCAAATTTACATATGATTATGTTAAGGAGTACAATCTTGCAAACCTCCTTTAGTCAGAAATAGGATCCAAAAATGCTGTGTTCTTAAGAGCAAAATTTTTATGTGTTTTTGTAATACTTCTTAAGGCTCACTGTTCAAACTTACAATTAACTTACCAAGTCTTGTGACTCTTGCTTGATATTATTTTTCATTTCTGAAGTTAGAACTGATCCAAGTTCCTCTTCTTTCTATTTGATTAAAAATTATTTTAAATATAAAACTGAAATGAAATGAGAATTTAATTACATAAAATTGTTTTCTGCTCTTTATAGTAGAATAAACATATTCAAACCAACACAAATTTTTAGACAGAAAAAAAATGCCCTGCACTTCAAATTTTTTATGATTTTATGCACACTGTAACAATTGTTTGAGGTCTTCTCTATTAAAAAAATCACTATTATTTGTTCACTTCCGGTTTTTTTCTTTATTATATTGTCCATCTGTACAATGTTCAAAGTCCTGACAGGTTCTGGAAAACTGTAAAAGCTTTTGAACATAAAATGTAGCATTTTCAATTTAATATTTGAAGTGTACCTGTGTGCAGAAAGGATATTTCATTACCAGGACAAGAAAGTATTCTGCAGATTGATTATGTCCTATAGTTTTAAACAGATTGGCATTACATAAATTATTTTCAATGGTTGATAAAATACCAAATCAGCTTTATGCACCCTGTAGGCTTTGAGTCAATTACTCACATTCTTTGTCTTGCCAGATATACAAGATGCATCTATACTTACAGAAAACAGTTACCAAATTTGCCTGTATCATGTAATCTCCTTCCTGGTCCACTGGAAATATATTTTACATGAATAAAGTAGGTCATTATTAAATTATGAGAAGACTTCTTTTCTGCAAAAATCTTTAAGTGCATGTCTGCCAAAGTACCAGTTCAGTTGCACATAAAATTTGTTTCTCCTTCAGAATCCTGACAAGGAGTTAAGACTAGGAAAACTTCCAAGCACCAAGCAACAAAATTTAACAGACTATTCCAAGCACCAGTTTTAGTCTATCAATATGGTCAGACCTAATAAACCTACTTGTTGATAGTATAAAAAGCAAGAAACAAAATTCTCTAAATTAAAGGACTTGTCTTTTAAAGTTTGCCTGTTAGTAACACACATACAAAAAAAGGATTATAATGAAGTTCACACTTCACCAGAAGCAAACTCCAGTAAAGCATCAACAAGGTGGTCAAGCTGGTCTGACCTAAGGATGCACAGGCAACTACTAATTTTTATATGGTCCAAGCAATCTTGAAGATTACAGTCCATCATGCATTCAAATTTTTGAACACAAACACTGCCTACACTGTAAATTGACTGGACAGTAAGCATTAAAATATTATTTTAAATAAATAAAAAATTAACTTGTTCTATTATTCCTATTGTATTATTAATAGTCTAGACCTCTCAACATTGTTTTCCTTTACAAACCTGCCTTTCTTTTTATTAACATACTGACCACTGTTAACTCAAGGTATATTATTTTCTTCATATGTTTTAGAAAATTTCCTTAGTGTCAAAAACAAAAACAGAAAAATAATCACGAAAACACAAGCTGTGTTTTGGTTTTGCTATTGTTTTTCTTGGTTTTGGTTTTCTTTGTTTTTGGTTTTTCCTCATACAGGAATTTTAATAATCTTTCACATGAGATCAAAAGACTGACTTAAAAGATGTTGCACACTACTGTGGTATTCAACAGAACAGGTCAACTAGAAGTTTCTTTAGAAAATTAATTACATAAAAATAATTGAGTACTATCTTAGAATAAATAACAACATTATAATTAACATAGAAACAAGCAATATGAGAAGATTTTCTTGGATGATGGATGTATTCTCCTATTCTACTTACAGTATCTAAAGTGAAAAAAAAAGAGGAAAAGTTCAGAATACAAGCAGCTTTCAATTCACAAAGAAAAAAACGCCAAGAAAAATAAAAAAACCATTCAGGTAGGTGTAAAACTGCAATGTTCACATGCAAAAGATTAATCATTCTGATTTAAAAATTAATGTACAAGATTTAAGCAAACAAATTTTACAAAGCCACTTTCTGTATGCAGGCAGCCTCGTCCTTAAAGAAGCTAAGTGCATTTTCCTAACAAAGTTGCAAATTTCCAGATTAGGCATCTGAGAAGAATATAAAACTTACCAATACTTTATTCTCCTCTTGCTGATTTACATTTGCTTCTTGAATCCTGCTACCTTTGGCTTCCAAAGGTTTTCTTCGTTTATTTCTTGCAGCTTCCTGGTCATGATCTGCCATTTGATCTTCCCAGTCTACATCTCCACTTCCAAACACCATTTCTAGTGTTTCTATATCTTCAGATAAATCATCTAATTCCTTTCTCTTTTTTGGTGCATGATTTTCACTAGAAGTGGTTTTAGTGTCTGTTCTATCACTTGTTAGTTTGACACTTTCCCTCATAAGCTTTACACCCATGTCTTCTGCAAAACTGGGGTTTGGGTCCAGGATGTTATTTCTCTTTTGATGTTGTTTTGCTTCACTGTTGCAGATTGAGGACCTTGTGGATTCAGTGCCCTTGGGAAGAGGTGATGACCTTTCCTCCAATTTTGCTAGTTTGGGTACAGATGTTTCTTCTTCTTCAGTTCTTTCCCTTAGCCAGAAATAAATTACAAAAGAAAAAAATTACAAAAGCATTTTTGAGTATAATTAGCTGTACCTACAAGAGCTTCTGGGGTTTAAAGGGCTGCATTGTGAAATTTAAAGTAGCTTTGAGGAAAAACCTTCCAGTCTAGGAATTCAATCTAAAAATTACCTTTTCAAGTATGTGTCAAATTAAAGTACATTGCTTGAGTTAAAATTTTCCAGAAACAGCTTGAACATACCAAGAAGGGAAGTAATGCCAAGAACATTTCAACACACCTTTTTCTAGTAACCTGGAAGTAATTTGTAATTGAGTTCGACTGGTGACGTGAAGCACTCACACAAGGTTTGTCAGATTCTGAGCTCTTAGGTGGTGAGACAGGCTGACTTCTTTGGCTGAACCCAGATGTTCTGCTCCCTCCAGGTATCGATGTTCCTGCATTTACACTGCCACTCGTGCCGCTGTTTTTCTTTACAGCAGCTGTACCCTGGAAAGCCCTTTTCCTTTGTCTCTGCACCTGGGAAGTATTCTCTATCTCCATACTGGATTAGAGAGGAAAGAAATAATGAATGACACACAGGATCAGAGATACACCAAATCAGAGATACACTTTTAAAAAAAGCTATACCTATATTTTGAATAAACTTACAATCAATGTGCTAAAAACAAACCATAAAATCTGCTATGATCAATATATTTTTATAATTGTGAAATGGCTTGAAAACCTGTAGTAGTTCAGACAGTCAAGACAGATAAACAGTATCTACATTTGCATCTGGAAGTCATCTAAGTCCTATGGGATGCTTTCTGTAATCTAGTACTCAAAAGCAGAAAATATCTCACTGTAGAGAAGTGACAGCAATTTCATAAATAGCATTTCTAACAGTTCCTCTGCCACAAACAACTGCTTTATGTGCAAGTGTTAGCTTAGAAATCCCCATGAATACTTTACCGTGTCTGCTCTTCTGTATCAGCTATGCATAAGGTGCTGCTATCTGCAGCAGTTGGCATTATGGTTTCATCCACAGCCAGACTCTGGGAAATGGCCCGGCCTTTGACAGCTGATGCAGAACTTTCAGGTACAGCTGCAAGACCAACACGAGAGAAGACTTAGAAGATTAATATCCAATCTGTGTTTCTTTGCACATGCAATCACACATTACTACCTGATCATGTGAGATCTTTGTAAAATTATCTTAAAGCAGTATTAATTAAAAAATAAGCAGATTTATTAATTTTTAAAAAACTGACCAAAATAGTTCTGAAGGACCATATTCTAGAATTCAGATTTTGTTAAATATTCTACAGATTAAGTACTGGAATTCTGCTTAAATAAAAATGAAGCATAATGGGAAATCATATACCAATATGTACATAATATACTTAAAAAGTCATGTGGTACATATTTTATGCAAAAAATAAAATATATATAATGCAATATGTAGATCGTGCAAAACTGTCAAGAGCACAAAATTCCTTATGTTTACTCCTTTATGGCGATCTCTGATGTGATTATTGTATCTGGGATACAAGTTTTTTCAATTTTAAACACTGCTCCCTTTAAACCCTGATATACAGTCTGTTTACACAATTTCAGACCACTTAACTTTTATCCAGCTGAATAATTCAGACTAGAAATAAGAATCAGCATCTCTGCCAGTACTGCATATATGTCTTTCCCTATTCAAAATACATTTTTCAAGTAAGAAATGTTCCTACACGTAAAGACAAACCTATGTTTTTTTTTCTTAGATTTTAAAAATAACGGTAGGATTTTCTACCTGATACAACATTTTGTAGTACAAAACAGAATCTATGAAATGTAATTCTGAAAATTTCATAGCAACAAAATATAGAGTAACAGGAATAGGCATGAAAAGAGAATTTGACAAACAAAACCTCTTTCTGTCTCTCAAAGACATTTATTACTGCATTAGTAAATACAAGCTTCAAGTCTTGGAATATCCACTCCCAAACTACTACTTCAGCAAATGTGGCAATTATGTCTCAACTTATGGAAAGATTATTTTTAGTTTTGAACTGTGCAGGAGGTGATTGTATTTTCCTAAAGCAAATTCTGTTTTGTGAAAAGGGCAAAAAAAGAAAAAAAAGAGCAAGCCTTAACAAATTATTTCCATTCTTATTCTCTTGATTTCTGACACTCATCTTGTACTTCCTGATTACCCCAGTCTTATACAGAAAGACAGAATAGCATGGAATTCAAACTACCACATACATGCGAATTCATGGTCACTAAAAATATGAACTGCAGATGTTTTTAAAGTACCTTTCCTTTCAAGGTCACTGTTCTATGTGTCTGCCTTTTAGGCTAGTTTTATATCTACTTTTTTATTTGCATCTCAGAATTATATAATTTTCACTGCAATTTACTGCAAGGCCATTAAAAACCAACTACCTCTTTGGAATCGTGTACATTTTTCATAGAATGCCACTCTTTTTAGTGGTCTTGAAAAACAAAATAACTTGAACATCACAACTCATGCTCTTATACAAAAAGAAATACTGCCCCTTTGAGACTGTTTAATAAAATTACCTTTGGAAGCAGGCTGCTTTTGAGGGTTGCAATATTTTTCTGTAGACATGAAGATAACTGCCAATCCAATTTCTGCCTCTGGAATAGCTCTAAGATTCTTGCTGTTAATATCCAAATTAAAAAAAAAAAAAAAAAAAAAAAAAAGTTTTTCAGTACAGATTCAAAAACAAATAGGCAAATGAGTACAGGTACAAAGTACACAATGTACAAAATATTCCATTCCGCCTCCAAAAAAAAAAAAAGTCAGCCTACACCACAGTTTTTCCCAACAGACTAAGTTAGCACAAATATCCTTCATTATAGCCATGTCCTGTATGGATGAACTCCCGTATTTCCTGATGCCATGGCTACTGTCTAGCTCCAGTAATCTGGCTCATACAGCTCTCTTTTCCTGACTTTTGGGCATTTAACCAATTATGCTCTACTTCTGATTCAAGTATGTGTGAAAAGAGACTTGGAAGACGTGACCGCTTCTTACACGTCAGGCCCCCCAGCCATCTTCTGTACTACAGCCACTAGGAGAGATTAAGCACTGTCTTCTCTACCCAGCAGGAAAATTTAGGGGAACTAGGTTTACATGTAAGGATTGAGATTTTGTTTTATTGTTTTAAAAAAATGGCATAATGATAATCCTAACATCTATAATGTTATAACACAGTCTGCCCTCTCAAACAAAACCTACCACCAAAACAAAAACTAATTTGCATTTAACATTCTTCAAAAACAGTTAATTACATGACAATAAATCACATGACCTCAAGGTGCCATCTCATCTCTTTTTTTGATGAAATACATATAATTAATGAACTATCATAAATTATCTACTTGTGCATTTTGTACTATTTTGCATTCTTAGAATATATTAATTTTAACTTCTTTTAAATAGCAGAAGAGGAACTACTTGCTGCCTGTAATTTTAAAGCAGCTTCATTATAATGAATTTTTGTAGAACTGAGTTCTACAAAAAAAAAAAAAAAAAAAAGGAAAATAGAAATTCCAGCAAATCCTCATGGAACTGCCAAGTCCTTTCTTTCCTACTTCAAGAGATTTTAGTTATTCTGCTAAATACTTAGAACAATTTAAAAATGCCCTTTTTATAAGCAGCCCCCTGCTTAAATATGTATGCAAACGCCATGACTAAGTCTCTGTAGAAATTCTGAAATTATCCTACCGCTGTACAAGAGAACAATGCTGCACCTTTCCAAGATAGTCAGAATGGAATCAGTCCAGTTTGTAATAGAGACAGATCCTGAGGTCTGAGAGTTTGTCAAACCCACATCAACTACACAAACTCCAGGAGAAAGTAGCAAAGGCATTTCTTTTCTTCCTTCTGTCATCAACTTTACTTCCCCTCCTCCAAGAGCAACTGCTGGACCCAGTTTCTTGTGCTAAAAACAGAATGCAAATGAAAAAGAAAAATCTTAGAATGCAGTCAGTTTAGAGGTATCAGAATAGAGAAGTATAAGGGCAGTGGTTCTCACTGATGCACTACTGCAGACAGAATATATTCTGCTCCTCCTCTACATTTTATCTTGTTTAGGCCACTGTACTGTAGGATAAATACACAGAATTCCTTCTTTTCTGATGAACCCAGAATGAGTGTGATTTCAGAGTGAACAAACCTGTACTTAGCTACCTACCCCTGCAACATTTTTGTGATTACCTGCTTGGCAGTTAGAAAAACAAAAGTTTTTCCACTGAATATTTTTTTCCTTTCATGACGCTCAGATAAATCCAGGTTTTCACTGCCAATGGAAGGCTCATCAACTGGAGGATAAAAGCTGCAAGAACATAAAATGCAAGTTAGAAAATTCAGATTCAATTATCAGTACTGACTCATAGTCCTTTCTGCTTCAGAATAAAGTTCTGAAGTTAAAATCCTACATTTCTCTGTTAAAATCACTTACATAAATAATTTTCAAGAGATTGTTAAGAAGAAAAAGAGCCACTATTTTTTTAACAACAAATACAAGACCATTCAGTAACTAAGAAAATACTTTTAGGAATGCATTCAACCCAACTGTTCTACACATATCCACATTCTTACTAACAGTACTGACAAATGGGACTGCAACTTCATTCTGCACTTACTCTAGATAATTGTAAGACTCCACATGAAATTACTTCTTTCTTCCTCTACCCTCCACGTGGAGACAGTCACCCCTCATTCTCTTCTACTGTGTCAAGAAATTCTGTACCACCACACTCGAGAATAGCCTATAATATGACAGCAGACAAGTACACTTTTCTTGCTGGTGGGATAGAGAACTGAAGGGATTCACTCTGCAGATTCTCTACTGTTTTGTCCAATACAGGCAAAATAAGCAGGAGTTTAGCTGGGAAACATATTAGGCAAAAATAAAATTCTACCCTGAAGCCCTAAATTTTGTCACAGCCTGGGACCTCAGCTCCAGTTAATGATAGCCTGCCCAGACCACGAAAAGCCTCAAGAGTTAGGACATGCATCTAACTAATAATTTCAGGATACTTGCAAAATCTTTGAGCTACATATTCACTGCTACAGCAGTTTGGACAGAGCAAGATGAAGGCACGTGTCAGAAACAAGAACTTTTAACCAAACTATACCACATCTGTATCCAAACAGCTGATCATGTACATAGTTTGGCTGATCACAGAACTACTTATCTTTATTCTGACTGCTGATTATATATCCTTTTCATACTACTATGTAGGAAAACAAAAAAAGATGCTGAAACACACCAACAGAATTCAGTTTAACAGCAAAGATTGGCAGATTTTAAGGACGAAACATATGAAATGCTGAAATATTGACACTTTGGGAAAAAAAAATCAAGCATCTATAAACAGAAAACATCCCTCAAACACTGAACATTCATATATTTCAAGCTGAACACAAAAATAAGCACATGAATTTTCTACTTCATCCAAATACACAATTCAATTATGATAGGCTAAAATGTGCTATATAGTTACAGGTGCTTTTAAATAATCTTCATTCTTATGTGTTCTTCACAGTCAATTCTTCAAACTATATGTACACAATGAAAATCAGGCAACCTAAATCCACCAGATTTTGAAAGGCAATATTTGATCTATTTCAGCAGCCTGTTCGAATCTGTTTACAAAAATATTGCTGCATTGAAATTGAATAGATATGATACAGCCTACTAATTTCAAGTAGAAATAGGGCAATTCAGACTTTAGTCATTATGCCAGAAGACTGCTAATAGTGAGTCTCACAGAGACAGTTATTAACCTAAGATAAATACAAGGGACAAAGTCATCTTTAAAGATGAAAGGACAAGTAAAAACTAAACAACAACAGTTTTCACTATTTTGAAAGCAGACTATAGTTTCTTTATAAATATATTTTTAAATTTCCAATTTTAACTTCAGCAAACAACTTTAACTGATGATTGTCTCCAAAAAAACCCAAAAAATTACCTTTGATTTTCTTATAGACTCTTATCCAATGCTGACCTAAGCTCAAAAGGCAACAGTCTTTTGCAAGCAGGATTATGAAGTTCTCTTCATATTTGGCCTCATAAGTTTTTAATAGTAACACTATTATCTAGAAAAGATCCTCTACAATCTTGAATCTCTCAATACATAGATTTTGATTCTTGGTGAGTTTCTGTTAAAAACTGTTACTTTTCTTCTTTTTCAAAGCCCTGCATTATTGACACTGGCCTGCAGTAATAAAACACATTATTTAATACAGGACTGTGCTCATGCAGCCATTTGTGAAATCTTTGGTTATTGTTCTTTGCATAGGTTGTCAGAGAGTACCAGAGGACTGGGGTAACACTATAAAAATAAACTCAAGAAGTCCCACATTCATATGGGAACTGCAGGTTTGCCATTACATGAAGCCTTACTATAAACAAAAAATATGCTTTAATTAATTTCTTTCTTTTTAAGATAATGTTTCCCTAGATTTTTTGGGAGGGACCAGCTCTATAGTTATAGTAAAGATTTAATGAACAGCATCACCTAGTATTGCCATCTCGATATACTTTTCCTGTTTCACACCCAAACCAGTATTGCCCCAGGCTCTAGGTACAATGCACAATAGAGAGATTGTCAGTTGAAGTTAGAAGTATTTCTGGAAATTTAATGAAAATAGCTGCTAAGTAAATTTTTAGCATCTTCCCACAAGCTACATTGCAAAAACATGACCTATTTAAAATACAGCATTTATTTTAAACATAGATCTATGTGATACATCAGCTGTTTCATTTAGCTTGATGCAGAACTCTCTTTGAAAGCTATATAATGTGTACACTGCTAGTGTCACTACCTTTTAGCCAGTTCAGGTTCTCTCAGCATCTTAAAAGTTAGCAAAAAATATTTCAGAAAGGTAAACATAGCCATCTGCTTCTTTTTTAGGGAGCACTTGAAAGCCAATTATACTGTCACTTCTGTATTAAATGGACACACATCCTGGTTGCAAGATAAAGACACTGTTTACTTGTTCCTGTAAGAGACAGGAACAGCAGCATTATTACCAGGAATATTCGACCAAACAATTTTCAAGTTGCACAACCCATTACTAGCTTCTGATGACTTGTATGACCTGTACTACAAAAGAAAAATCTCCCAGGAAAGTATTGCAGAGAGTTCTAAACAGTTTGTTTAGTCTTCTTACATCCTGAGAAAACAATGCAGAAGTTTAAACAGAACGGAAAGTTACAACCCATTCAGATTCTCCCTTTCTTCTGAAACTGAAGAACAAATGAGTTTTAAGCCACTCATAGATGACTGATTTGACATATTATATAAACCCTGCTAATGTAAAGCAGCATCTAGAAACTAAGGAGTATCTCCTACCAATTGCTCTAGATTGGCATCTTTATTTTTCTAACAAGGTAGTGTTATGTTCTGTGAAATATATTTTACCACATATCAAATACGGCTTATTGTGAATCCTTTCATTTTGTTTCTATTTCCATGTGAGCACTAGAAGTTTGTTTAGTATATACCCAAGCTCAGACTTCAAACTATTCTACCAATGGCTACTACGACATCTACTAAAGAAAATTGCCATTTCCTAACATATATGCATATTTATGCACATATTAATGTATTTACATAGTGGGAATTTCTCACCTGTATAAATCATGTGTTCATACAATAGAAAATCAACAACCACAACCCCCAAACAAAACACAAATGTCTCCCTTTTCAAAGTAAAATGAATAGCACTATGGGCTCAGATGGAATTGTCACATAAAATATTGTGACATTTACTCGCATCAAGAAAATAACCAAAAGAACTATGCTGCAGTATTTAAAGATTCCAAATTAAGAATTCCCATTTGAAGTTAATTTAACCATGAAAACAATGAATATTTTATTCTCATTTAGTGAAGGCAAGTGCACATTAGTCTCACTTCATCTCTCAACAGATAATTAAAAACCTCTTCTATTTCAGAGAATTCAACGGTCAGGCTAACTCTGTACTGACCAAAGTTTACAGTAAACTCAGTAACTAAAAGCACACTGGGAAAATACGTCTACATAATGAAATAAACTTGATACAATTTCTTTTATAAAAGTGTAATTTCTTTATTTTTATGTATCAGTTCCCAGAAGTATTTGAAGCAACATTTCAATATAATAATAAGCTCCTTTTTAGAGACAGTAACATCTCTAAGCATAGAGTAAATTCCAGAGCTCATTTTATAACTCTAGGGATGGGAAAAATAAAATTACTGGAATATTAAAATGTTAATCATATTAAGCATTCCTCCACAAATAAAATTACTATGAATTGCATACTGTGTCAAAAATTATCAGATAAATGTGTCGTTATCTCATAATCTAACTCCCACAAATTTCATTCTGCAACACAGTAAACATGATGATTTGGCAACTTACCTTTCATGACTTGGCAACTGTTGCCTGGACTGAATAGCTCTGATTAATTCAGAAAAAAACTCTGGTTTTATAATTGGTCGAGCACAAATCAAAGCACATATAGTCTGAAAAAACAGAAAATACAAATTTACTGAATAGAAAAAGTTGAATTAGCATATAGTTCGACTGACATTAGCTTTTTAAGATAGAAGATGTGGAAAATATCAAACAAGTAAAACAATACTGATCTGTGCTTCTAGGATTATTTTGCTTCTAACAGCCTAGCTTTTAATTGGTGTATTGATTAAAGTTATGAAAATGTGGAAGGCAATTGATAAAAACCACTAGGTCTTCAAAACTGGCTTTTTTTGTTTTCTTTCCCTTCAACCTCCTGTTGAGATACACATCTTCTAAACAAGGAAAACAAACAGTTGACTATAGTTTTGTAGAGAAAAATCTTGAACAGGTCGAGCATTTGATTAGCATTTGTGGGGAAAACTGCAAAGCAATTCCATCAACAGGGAAAAGCTCAACATACCTTAACAGTCACTTTTACTGATAGCATTACAAGATGGGTACACTCTTTTGTCCATTCATTCACTACAAGGCCACCAAGCTGCTGGATGGCTTGATTTAAAGCATTTTTCTGAGCTACATCTAAACATGAGGAGCAGACAACCAAAGGTTCATATTCCACTCTGCAAAGAACAAGCAAAAGTATTGCATAAATTAGTTCAGCCAATCATTCTGATGAACAGAGCTGACTTAACTATCACATTTGAGTCTCACAGAAATCTGAAGGAAAAAAATAAAATACCCATACTCTAATCTAGATCAAAATAAAATCTCCCTGCTTTAAAATTTCCCGAAGAAACAAAATACTAATTTTTATTCAGAAAAATTAATGACAATTTGACGTGATGTCTGAAATATTTCTATGGACTAGTGGCTCTTTTACAGATATCACACAGAATTAGTGCTTCAAGAATAGTGCAAGGTCTGGGAATATCAGAAGAAATTTGAGTGTGTGTCTCCAAAAGCAAAAGTATGTTCAACAGGACAGGTCACCAACAGATTAGTACTTAAAAAATACATAGAACGCAGAGAATGCAATTTCAAGTAACATTTTCCTCACATTGCCATTATCCTTGACCATAAGCTTTTATATATATATATTTTAGATCTTCCATATCAAATTCAAAACATATCAAATTCCATTATTTCATTTTTAATTTATTTAAATTTCTTTCTACTTTGTAAATTTTCCAGTATAACAGTCATGAGGTATCTGGTCTCAAGGTATGATTCCTGTATCATGTTTCAGGTATGTTTACCTAAAATATAAAAAATTAATCTATTGTAGTAATTGGAGAAAAATGCCAAGTTTTTCCTAACAATAAATAATACCAGCAGCATTGATAAAACTGAATAAGATTTTAAGGCACAAAGCCACCTTCTGGTTACTTTAACATTAATTTTAATGGTCATTACACTTATTCTGTTTATCTGTTAATTCATTTCCAGAAGCTCCTCCTATAAATAAACAGATACCACTGGCTACCATATTAAATTTGGAAAAGAACATCAAGATGAGTTCACATCCTCCTGCAATGTCAGTTCTTTTCTGATACATCATGAACAGCTAACAAGGGCTCCAACAAACTGTAAGCCTTTCTCCCTTCTTCTCATTTGGTGTAGGATTTTGTTCTTTGCCTGACAGAGCCTGAAAATACTAACTGTACAGCACATATCATCTTTTAAAATGCCAATGCTTTCTTATCTACAATTTTAATCTCCTAGTGTCAAAATAAATTATGTAAAAATATTACGGAAAACTATTGCAGAAGCAGGTGTGGAACACAGGCAAAATACTACTCACCTCCTTTGCTTTCTAAAAATTCATCAGTGCTGTATCACTTGCAAACTTGTATGATATGCTAAAATACTCTTCTAAAAAAATTCGTTTTTTAGTTGGTATTTTATAATCAAAACACTTACCTAAACTTGCTCTCAAAGACTCCAAAGTTGATTCTGTCACCAGACTGCAAAGAGACTGAAGTACCATTGAGTTTTGTTCCATTAACAAAGGTACCATACTTAGAGGTATCTCTTACTGTTAATGCAGGTACTGAGAGAGACTGACTCTGAAAATAAACATAAACAAGCCATTATAGTTTATCAGAATGAGACAGCTTTATCAGAAACAAGTTATTATCACTGTGGAACAAAGCAATGGATAAATAAGAAGTAGCCCACAAAACATCTTAAATACAGAATTTGGACAATGAGGCTTGCTATATGTAATTCTTTATCTTCTGCTTTTCACTGTAGAGGAATGAGAGAAAACATAAATGTTTTTAGCTTCAAAACATCTGTGCTTCTTACACTTCATCTTCTTGGACATTACATTTTGTCTTTCTGGAGACCACATGGCAGTCTCATTCACTGGCCCAAAGCCTGAGCTAGTGCAATTTAGTAAGGCTCTGAGATTTATTATGATTTTACCTACTACTCAGCGCTATCCTGGGCATTGGGCTGAATAGTAAGTAAAAGCCTAAGGTCACCTGAGGGCACTTTCTTGCACTTCCTTCCATGAGGAATGCTTGTCCTCCCCAAACTGCAGGACATGGAGACACCAGCATCTCTTGAGAATTTAGATACTGTCAGATTTCCAAAGTGGTTCACAAGCCAATGAGAACGCTGACAGCTTGTTTTTATGGAATTCTGCCATGCAGTTATATGCTATTTCACAGAATGGATAAGGTTGGAAGGGACCACTGGAGGTGATCAAATCCAGCCTGCCTGTTGAAGCAGGTTTCCTTATAGCATGCTACTCAGGATTGTCTCCAGACTCCTTTGGAGTACCTCAGGAGACAGACTCCACAACCTCTCCAGACACTCTGTTCCAGTGCTGAGTCACCCTCACAGTAAAGTTCTTACTGATGTTCAGATGGAACTGTGTTCCAGTTTCTGTCACTGTCTTCTGTCTATTGTTTGGCACCACCAAGAAGAGCCTGGCTCCATCCTCTTGACACCCTCCCAGCTACTGATGGACATTGATGAGGTTCCTTTTCAGTCACCTCTTCTCCAGGCTGAACAGGCCCACATCCCTCAGCCTTTCCTCACAACTAAGGTGCTCCAATCTCCTCATTATCTTCACAGCCCTCCTCTGGACTCACTCAGTATTTGCAGTATTAAAGGGACAAATATATTTTGCATATTTTATTTTAAACACTACATAAGGTTACATAAATTAAATTTCTGCTATCTTGCTTCAAAACATCCATAAATGTCACAACACTTAGTGGCAGTAAATTGATGATTGCTAATTCTCCTTCGTACATTTTTCTTTTCCATGCCCTAAGCAAATACAGAATTAATGATGTGAAACGAAACTGAAACTAAGTCTGCAGTAAAACAACTGAAGCACTTCCCAGAACCTAAAATTTGTCTGTGTAACGAAACTTAATTGCATAATTTCCCTGCTATTATTATTTTAATACAAATTCCTAGTGAATCTTCACTCTGGGATAAAAGGAAGCTTGGACTACTAAAATTATGCCACTAAATTTCTCAATGAAAGCAAACAAATCTAAGGGGGGAAAATAAATTTCAAGATTAAAAAAAAAAAAAAAAAAGAGAGGTGATCAATGGTTTTACTCCATGCATAAAACTGGTGAGAGCAAAATGGGAGTATGCATGGTCATGGCAGCCTGAATTATCCCTATAGTGATAATGCAGTAAAATGGTGGCTACTTACAGGGCTTGTTTCAGGCTGACTTACAGTCAGAACTGCATGACTCCGACTGATAGACTGATCATCCTGAATTAAAATTGTGCAGTTCTTGCGTCCAACAACATATTCTACACCACTTAAAAGCCGATATGGCTCTCCTGGAAATAAACAGACAGAAAAATACCAATTTAGAAAAAAACACCAAAATACCTGAAGCACACAGGAGAGACACTGAGGAGTTTGTAGCACATCTAAATGTCAGTTTTGCCATGCATCATTTATGGTCAGAGCATGGTGCAATCATGCCAAAGTTGTGGGTTTTATCCCCATGTGTGCCAATCACTTAAGAACTGGACTCAATGATCCTTGATGGACCCTTCTAACTCAGAACATTCTGTGACTCTGAATTCTGATTAGAATTATGCATTTAGCTTATAGATAAAACCTCTTGCTTTGTTGCTCCATTGCTCTGTTATTAAAAGGATACATTTTACGACAAAGCAGTTTCAAAAGTGGCAGCACACTTTTTTCAAGGATAATACATTTTTACCAATGCTTTCTTGAAGATTAAGTGTAACATTAAGAAGAAAAAAAACTCACAATGTAAGATAGGTTTTCTAAAACACCTTTGTAAGGGTACATATTTTTTGAGGTTTTATCATTTGTTCATAACTGATTAAGAGGTTTAGAGGAAAATGTCCTCCTAATGAATGTAAGATTTTCATGTAAATCAAATTGATACTTAGTAAGTTCAGCCTCTGACCAATGCTTATACTTTAGCTTATACTTTTTACCTGTCACGTAGACCCCACGGTGGCTTCCCAGTGAATGGCTTGACTCTCTCCCAAAGGTGTGCTACCACCAGTCAACAAAACTAAAAATGTTTCTTGGTGAACGTGAATAAGTAGAAACAAATTCCAGTTATCAACCCTAGCAAATAACTTTCAAAAAATGAACTGCGCAGAAATGATCATTCTGAATAGAATTAAGAGTGTTTTGATTCACTCAACAGCTCTTCAGGCAGGCAGAGGTAAGTCAGCTCATTTCAGCAGGATTAAGTGCTGTATCTCCCAGGAAATAAATCAAAAATTTCCTCACAGTGAACCAGGAAACAGAGAGCAGATACAGTTGTGTTAGGTCTGTTCCTTATAAGCAGTTAGAAACAAATGTAAGTATTATATGATACCTATTACTAAAGCTCCTATAGACAAGAAAACGAAGAAAAGTATAGAGGCAATTTAGTTTCAAAACTCTGCATGCAAAAAAACACCACGAAGTTCAACAACTGGTCCTTGAAACATCAACACAATAGTTAAACACCGTTTCTGAGGTTGCTGCCTTTGAGTTCAAGTCCCCAGGTATTTCAAAGCAGGACTCAAACCTGCAGCACCCTAAGACATCCCACACAGGTTCGAAAAGAAGCCCCACTGGATTTAACAGGCGCTGTGATCGGCAGTGCTCCATGGAAATACGGAGGGTTCGCCGTGGACGAACGCCCAGAGCGACGCGGATTCAGAGCGCCATGAGCCCGAGGCAGCAGGGACACGCAGGTCCGGCAGGAGCCGGCGCTATGGAAGGCACCACGGCGCCGGCACGCCCGGGGACGCGCGCAGGCGCCGCTCGGGGCGGGGCGGAGCGGGGGCCCACGGTGCCCGGGCCCAGCTGCCGGAGCGTCTGGGGGTTCCTCACCTTTTCCCGAGGCGGGCACCAGCTTCCACATCCCGGAAAGTCCGTCCGGCAGCCCCCGGCGAGCCGGGATGAGGCCGGGCCGGGGAGTAAAAATCCCGGAATCCGATCCGCCGCCGCGATCCCGCGCGCCGGGCCGGGATCAGGAGACGGACACGAAGGCGCCGCCTACTGGCCCCGCGCCATCTCTGCAGCGGTGGGGCGGTGCGCGTGCGCGGGGCGGGGCGGGGGCGGGGCCGGAGCACGGGGCGGGGCCGAGGCAGGACCGGGCCGGGGGCGGGGCCGGAGCACAGGGCGGGACCGGGACCGGGACCGGGACCTCTCTCGCGGCTCACGCCTGTGTCCCTGTCACAGCCGGTCCCCTTCGCCATGTGTCAGCGCGGATTGAGACTGACATCTCCGGCCCCACGGGCAGCTTTTCACAGGAGCAACCTCGGTGGCCTCTCCCGCTACCAAAAACCAGGCCATGCAAAACCAATACATTCAGTGATATCATCTTGTTCACTTTCACCATAGAAATACAGAGTTTATTTCACAGGTAGCTGTTCTGCACATTTGTATTTTCCAATGCATAGTTTTTAGTTTGTTTCCTGTTGTTGGTATTGTTCCGGTGAAGCTTCCTAAATGCTGTAGTATTTGGCAATTTAAAAGCTTCTCTTGGACGACATACACTTATACAGTCTGTTTCTCCAACTTCTTTTTTATTATTATTGTTTTTATGATTTGTTTCTTGGGGTTCTTTCTGTCTTTGTTGTTGCTGTTTTGTTTTTCTATTCAGTGATTACCGATGCCTTGAGACTCAGCGCGGTTGAATTAACTGATTGTAAGGGAATGTTACAATGTAAGCCTTAGAGCAACCCTCTAACTCTTCCCAGATACATTCCATATGCTGCTTTAAAGATAAATGTGGCAACTACTGCCCAGCAGTGTGGCACTATTGCTTCAATGCCTGCCAGACGGTGTGCAGAATTTACAAAGATGCTACCTACTCTAGAGCTTACTGTACCAACAGAGCATCAACAATTTTTTTCCCCTAAATGCTGAACATTTAGAGAAAATGGCTTTTTCACCATTTTTATACAGGACAATGATGAGTAAGACATAGGATTTAAATTCTGAGTCCTCTGAACTCCCACAGAAGTGTGTAATCAGTTCACCTGGAATTCTTAATTCAAAAGTTGATAGTACAAACCCACTGATAGATTTGTTGTCTTTCATGCCAAATTTTATAACTGCATAGATTCATCAAGTGTAGTGTCTTCCCCTCAAAACCTGAAGCTTTACTAAATCTGTAGGTACTTACAGCCACTATGCTACTCCCCCAACCCCTTACCCTTCCTTATGAGTAGATACAACTCTGCAGGTTTCTTTGATTGATCACCAAGGCTGTGCAAATGGGTGAGTATCAGTCAGTCAGTACTTTTTGCATCAGCCAGTCTCTGTGCTCAACACAGATAAATCAAGTGTCTTCCTATCTCAACATAATCCCCCGCAGCTAAATATGGCCTGATGTTCACAGACCACTTAGGCTGTTTCTGAACTCCATTAACAACACTGAATTTGAAATGAGGACTCTTGATCTTTCTGGCAAATCTTGTTTCACAGCAATCAGCCGGTGTTGATGTGTGCAGTGAAGCCAGAATGGAGCCTCTCTCTGCTGCCCAGGAGTGATCTGGGAATGCACGATTTTACCTCAAATCAGGCCCTGTGTTACCCATCCATTTGAATTCCTAATCAGCAGACAGTTAATATCTTCAGCCACCTCTTTTCTCATATTTCTTTAATAAACAATTCCTCTCGCCCCAAAACACATGCCAAGAACTGGCTGCCATACTACGGGTACAGCAATTCCTGGGTTTGGATACCACAAGGAAAGCAAACAAAGAAAAATACCAAACCACCCACCAAATAAGATAGTTCTTCAATATCCTTTAAGTAAAATTTAGTAAGCCACTTGCAATAATAAAATTCCAATCCAGTGAAGCATATACACCTAACCAAGCAGTCTCCAGCTCTCACAGCTGGAACTGGAGGCACCAGGGCAGTGGCAGTGACTGAGAAGGTGGCCCTGTGTTATTCCAAAATAGTTTTTTCACCTGGTGTGCAAGAGACCAGTCTACATTTGATTAGTTCTGTGCAGAAAGGGGTGTTGGATGACAAATCCATAAAGCTGGCACAAGGACTACCAAAATTGTTCACTATTTAAACATTTTAGCAAACAAAGGCATCCATGTTCATTGGCTGCCAGTTACCTAGTTCTCTTATTAATTAGTACTCTATCTTCTATTGCTTAATAGAAGATTATTTCTCATACTGTTTAGTCCACATACTCAGTCTTTCCCTTCTTTTGGGTCACTGGGCAATCTCTCCCATCAGAAATACCTTTTGCCCAGTCAGAGCTGACTTGAACGAAGTTGCTGAGTTGCCTTTATGTTTTTTCCTTATCTTGAGGATTCTGCCAAAAGCCGTTGTATCCCGTAAATTCTGCATTGTTTGCCTTCACTGTCAGTGGTACATCCTTCTTCCCAAGTGTCCTTAATCACCCTCTAGCTCTGAGATCATGGAAACATGGCAAGCCCTAAGCCTTAACAAGGCAATTCCACAAACAAATAATTTGTCTTTCACCTGGACATCGCTTAGAGCTTGTTTGCTCCTTTCTTGTTCATTAGGCTTGAAAGTACACAAAGATCAAACAGCAAAGATCAAACATTAAGGAACGCCCTTTCTTAAAAATTTGTTTACATATTTTGCAGCACTTGAGGCAGGGGCGGTCTCGCCGGCTCCCCGGTCTCCGCGGCTGCCGGTGCCCGCCCGGTGCCCGCCCGGTGCCCGCCCGGTGCCCGCCCGGTGCCCGCCCGGTGCCCGCCCGGTGCCCGCCCGGTGCCCGCCCGGTGCCCGCCCGGTGCCCGCCGCTCCTCCCCGCGGAGCAGGCGCAGAGCGCGGCGGGGGAAGATGGCGGCGGCGGCGGGGCTGTGGCGGTGCGGGGTGCGCGGCCCCTGTGTGTCCGGCGCCGGGCGGGTAAGGCGCTCCCTGTGCTGCCGGGGTGAGGGCGGCGTCGTGCAGGTGTTCCGCCATCTCCTGCCCCGCTGCCCCGGCTGTGCCCGGGCGCTGTTGTCCCGTCAGAGGGAGGGCGCGGCGGGGCTCTGCGGTTCCGGCTGCCGGGTTTGGGGAAGAGCCAGGAAGGGGGCACCCCTCGGTTCGTCTCAGCTCCCGGCCGTGTCCGCCGCGGAGCCCCCGCAGTGCTGGGCTGAGCTCCCCGCCGTACGGGCTCCTGCCACGCTGCCGGGCGCTGCCGTGACTCCCACTTGGGTGGTAGTGTCGCCCTTTGGCCCCGATAGCACAGCTGTGCCGGGCCATCTAGGTAAAGGGCTGGAATGTTGCTGTCCAAGCAGTGGCGTGGCTTGATTTGTGACCGAGTTGACCTTATAGCAGCCTTCCAGTACCTGAGGGGAGCCTGCGAGATATCTGGAGAGCAACTTTTCCAAGGGCATGTAGTGACAGGACAAGGGGAAATAGATTCAGATTGAAAGAGGGTACTTTAGGTTAGGTATGGACAGGTTGCCCCGAAATCTGTGGATGCCCCGTGCGTGGAGGTGTTCAAAGCCAGGTTGGATGGATCTCTGGGCAATCTCTTATAATGGAAGGTGTCCCTGCCTGTGGCAGAGGGTTGGAACAAGATGATCTTTGAGGTCCTTTCCAATCATTCTATAATTCTGTGACTGTGTGGATGTTGCTGGAGGCCAGTTCTAGTGAGTTCTCTGAGAGGACGGTGCTTCTTGCCAGTGACTGCTCCTGTGTTTCTGAGACGCCTTTCTGCAGTCATTTCACAATTCACTTCTACCCCCGGGTGAGGGTTGTTTTTTGGTTTGTCAGTAATTTTGTATTTGTTGTTTGATGTTTTGGGGTTTTTTTTTAGCTGCTTACTGGCTTCTTTATATCTCTGTTTACACCTGAGATTTAATTTAAAACCTCAGCCTTAAGTAGTGGAATGATTAAATTGCAAGGAGACGATAGCAGTCTGAGTAAAATGTTGCTCAATTATCCAACTTCACTGGCTGGTTATTGTTACCATACTTTATTAGTCTTTTTGCAGCCTTCTGCTTTCCTCTGCTATGGCATCTCCTAATCTTCCCCCCTCCAGCAGAAGGAAAGCTGCTTGCAGTGTTTCTTTGGAGGAGAGCAAGAAGACTGGGCTGTGTCTGATCACCTGATCAGGGAGTCTCAGTAACCACAGGGGCTGTCTCCATATCCTGAAGGAAGGGGGAGTCCAAATGCCGTCTTGATTTGCAGTCTCTGCCGTAAGCTGAAATTCTCCAGAGGGAGCTTTTTTCCTGAAGAGAGATGAGTAGAAAGAAAGAAAGTCCCAAAAGAGAATCTTCATATTTCCCTTTCCTGGGGGCTTAATAGTATTCTGGTACTCTGTGAAAGCATGCAAACTTTATTTTCACTAGGAGAATTAAAAAACAGTAGTGTTTTACAAATGTGATAGTTCTAGCTTTAGTTCAAGCTTTGCTTTCTGAATTTTGTCCTATGTAGCGGCTCCAGTTCTTCAATTCCACTCAATTTTAGTTTTTCACATTCTGTGTTGGGATGGATTGACAAGGATCGAGTCCAGCTCCTAAATGAATGTCCCATACAGGGATTGAGCCTGTGACCCTGGTGTTACTAGCACCATGCTTTAAGTTGCATTAAATTGTCTGTGTAATTCCATGATTGTTCTCTCTGTTTTCACCTGAGTTATTTATGCATATGTGTTACCATGCAGAAGGATTCATGTGCACACTTCTGCAGGCCAGCTTCAAGCTCTGTGAAACCTCCAATGCATTGTAACTGTGGGAAGTACAGACCAATCATCTACCACTAAATATATTGTCTCTTAACTTTAGTGTTCAAAATGTGAATTAGTAAACAGAACAACAAGTTATAATATTTTGCTATTTTTAAACTACCTTTCTTCTTCATGTCAGTCTACTGAATAATTGCATGGTTTTAACAGGGTCATAAAAGAGTAGCCATTCAGTCTTCTTTCACAAAATTATATTAGATTTTTTTTCAATTAAAATAAACACATTAAAGGCTCAAATATAAGGTAAAACCAGAGAAAATAAGTATACCTTACAGTCTGCTAATTGTTTTGCATACTTGTCATACTTGGAAGCATTTGAAGCTTCAGATTAAGGTTAACTTTTGTATTTTAAATAATAAGGGAATTTCTGAAATCTTACTGTTATGCTGCTGCCCCAAGGCATTTAATTCAATACTTAGATTAGGGCTTGAGTTAGTTTAGCATATTAGGATGCTAGAAATACCCGGTTGGCTATTTTTGCTGCATTTTGCTTGGTGACATCACAAATTGCTTCTTACATTAGTGGGGTATTTTCTTATTAGCATAGTTTTCTAGATGTAATACTGAATTTTCTTCTTTTTTCATGTCTGTTTTTAAACATGTTCCAACCATGTGTCTTTTTGCAGGGACCAATCCTTCCGAGGCTAATTTACTGTAGATGGTATTTCTGCTGGGACAGTGTGATGCTGATAACCTAACCCTATCCAGTTTTGTCTGAGAGATGGCTTTGGTCTCCTTAGCAGCTCCAGTGGCCATTAGGGCAGGTCTTGTGAAGTTTGATTCTGTCCTGTTCTCCAGTAAAGAAGAAGGTTTTGTTGGGTGCAGTAGTAAAGGATCAAAATCACAAATCTGTTACTGAAGATTTTAATTTGTAAATACATGCATATGTAACCTAAAATCACGTGGATTTGTTTATGCATAAATTGCAATGTATATATCGATCTGAAGCCCAAGTCCTTCTGTAATTAGTTGTTGATGGTTTTCCATATGCTTTAGTAAAAGTGATAGATAGAAAAAACGCATGAAGTAGCAAGGACTATGACTAAAGTATTTTTTTCAGTAGTTCTCTAGTTGCAGTAGAATATATAAAAATAGCTCAAGTGCTTTCATAGTCTAGTGATAGCATTTAAGTAAAGGCCCATGTGTGTTGATATAATGTAATCTAGTCATTCTTATATTCATATATATTTACTTAAAATAAGGGAGTAATGCTTGTTACTCCCCTGCCATAGGAAAATCTCGTCTTGCATAACAGAAAGGAGAAAAAACTAACTTTTCTGGGTTTTTTATCTTTCAGTTTTTCAGCCGTGGGCCAAATGTGCTGTATCAAGACAGCAGTGCACCACAAGCTGCATTCTTCTCACCTCTTCAAAAAGTGATGCTGCCACCAAATACCTTCCAAGGGAAAGTGGCCTTTATAACTGGTGGAGGTACTGGGCTTGGCAAAGGGATGACAACAGCTTTGTCCAGTTTAGGTGCCAAGTGTGTTATAGCAAGCAGGTAAATCTTAATGAAGATGTTTTAGAACTTTCATTTAGTACTGACTGCTGAATAGATGTTTTTTACTTTGCAAACAATAAAAAAGATTTTATTTATTCTTTTGCAGTACACTTTTAAATTACAATGTCGTATTGTGGATCCTAAAAACTTGCAGATTTATCTGCAAATGGTTAATGGTATAAAAATCAGTAGGAAGAAATAAACTAAGTACATTTTCATGAAATATGGCAGCAAAATAAACAGCCTCAAATATTAGGCAGAATTTCAAATAAAACCTTAAGGAGAACAAAAATTTGCAGTGTTAAACATTAATAAATGTTATTACAGGTGTTATTACACATTCTTGATTCAGATTTAAATTACAATCAAGAATTAAATCCAGTCCTCTTCTGTTTTTCAACAAGAGCCCTGACTTTCTTTTAATTATGATTTTCTACAGCTCTCTTAAGTACTGCATTAGAGTCTAGAAAAACAATCTCATTTTAAATCAACACAGAAGTGTTGTGACATTCATCCTAACAGTAATTTGTTTAGTTTTAAATGTGAATATATATGCCTCTTATTAATACTAGTAGAGTAGTAGTTAAAACTAAGTTTATTATGATCATGTGCTTTTTTTCTGGCTCATCCTGTTTAGCTTTAGAGTCTCCTACCATTGTCACTTCTGCGTTGCTTTAAAGTATCACTAACCATGATATTAAATAAATTACTTAAAGTTTTCTTTCAGAAAGTTAGTGGTTAAGCATAGTTTTAATCATAGATTTAATTCATGAAAATCAGCAACATGCATGTGCACACACACATATTTTAAGTTGTAGTTCTTATTTGCTCAGAAAGAAAGATTTTAGTAATCTGAATTGTAATTGCATTTAACTGACATGAGGGATATTAATACTTATTTCTAGGAAGCTGGATGTTTTGAAAGGAACAGCAGATGAAATTTCTTCTAAAACAGGGAATAAGGTAAATTTTTGCAGAATTATGAATATCTTACCTATTATGCTCTAGATTTTATTGGATTTTTTTTGCATTTGTTTGCTTCTATGGACTTGTTTAATGTATGAATGATACAGTTTTTAAGTCTTACAACTGCCTTTCTATTATTCTTTAGGTTCACGCCATCCAGTGTGATGTGAGAGATCCAGCTTCAGTTAAGAATGCTGTTGCTGAAACAATCCAAGTGGCAGGACATCCTGATGTAAGTCTTCTAGGGAAAGGAAAGAACTCGTTCTTCATTACTGAAAATACTTTGCATAGTAGGTATGAAGAAAGTTATTAAAATAGAAAGTTAATGGAATCTGAAAAGCCACTAGACAGAACAGTGGCAGTACTTCAAGGTAAATCTAACACTCATAGTTAGACCAGTTACTCTATTCCTGTGGTTCTTAAAATATCTAGTGGCCAAGTAGACACCACATTTTTACCCTTACTCTGAGGACTAATATCTTCTTTCAAATAATGGGAAAATTCTGGAGGGATTCTTTCAATTAAGGGAATGGAATATTGCCCTTAAATCGTCCTGAAAAGGTGATTTACCTGTATTTATTGAATTACATCTTAACACAATACCTCACAAATTAGGAGTGGAAGTAACCATAAATGTCTTCTTTGATCCTTGCTTAGCTTATTAATATACACAAAGAAGATTCCAATTTGAAGATTAAGTTCTCATTAAATTAAGAAAAAAGTCTTCCGTCAAGCCAAGCATCTGTTTTTTAATAGTTTGGCACAAAGCAACAGAGCTCTTTACATCAGATTGTGAGGAGGGTGATCTGATGGAATTTGAAAGATGATAATCAAAAATTCGGATTTGATTGTGAGATAACAACTTGGATTCTGCTAGCTGATAGAAAGTGTGATGATGTAGCGTCATCATAAAGGACAATCAGATTTAAAACTGTTTACTGTAAATTCAAAACTCTTGTATATGTGTTGTAGACAATTTGCACGAGGAGCTTCCTATAGATGTGAAAGAGAACCTACTGAATTTTAAATATTGTAAGAAGTAGAGAAATTATATGCTCTATAGCTGTATGCTATAACAGTGCTAGAAATGAGGCAACTCACTGTCCTGATGTGTAGACAAGATTCTCTGGATATTATTTTGACCATTAGTTAACATTGGTTTTGGCCAAAATCAAAATCGTGATCTTCAGGTTTTAAGTGTGTGCAGAGAGGGAGGAGGTTTCTTCCTATATAGTACATTTTTAGAGCACCAATAATTTTTTTAATAAATGCTTCCTATGACTTGTTCTTTACAAGCATTTATCTTCACTTTAATTTCACATATTTTATGTGTTTAAGGTGGATTGCAGAGTAAATAGAATATTCAGTTCTTTTTGTCCAGTTTTTCTCTTAGTTGAAGACATGAGGTGTCAGTTTACGAATCCTGGGTATCACTCACTGCCCTACTGCGTGTGAGGTGAGATCTCAAAGACACAAGTTAATGGCAGTAACTTGAAAGTCCTTCCAGCTTTGTTTTGTTCATTCCATTCCTGAGAGTGTTACTGCCAATTAGAAAGCAATCATTATTTTCTCATGGCTTATTTTGGCAGTCCTACATACCTCAAAGGTCGTATTGTACAGTTCTTAGTTCACTAGTTTTATTATTGTGTTTTTCCTGTATTTATTCAGTGATTCTAGTAACGTCCTCAGTATCTCAAGGTGTTTGGATTCTTTTTCCTTCAAATTTCAGGGAGGCCTTTAAATTGAATTTGCTGTCCATACATATAATTTATAGGTGTTGTATATTGTTAGTTTTGCATTCATGTAATATCTACTGTGCTCTGTTTTGTTACTGCAAATTCTAATACCTTCATTAGAATTTAGGCCAGAAATTCTTCATGACAAAGAATTTGTCTTATGTGAAACCTACATGAACCAAGGTTCCATTCCATTAATAGTGCATCATTTTATTGCTTTAGCACATTATATTATTAAATATGCTCCATCTGGCTACATTATTTTTGGTTTAAATACTGCTGATGTGATGCTTAGTCCCCTGAAGTGAAAGTATCCTCTACCTGGTGATTGTTCATAGGAAGTAGTGGCTGTACCCCTACTCTACAGAAGTTTTGTTGTAGTTATATGCAGTACGCTGTATCATAATATTCTCATCACGGCTGATTGATTTGAATTCCTGTTATGCAGCACTCACTTCATCCAGACTTTAGTTATCAGGTTGCTGCCTTTTGCTTCTATGCCCATGCATCTATTATATTAAATAGACATGATGCTGGAATTTGGTGGGGCAAACTTGACTGTTAGGATGCACTTGAGACACTATGGAAAATAGTGACTTAAATCAGCCTCTACATTTTACAGTTCCAAAGTACAGTAGTTTGGAAATACAACCCATTTTCTATTACTGATACTTTACACTTTTATTTTCTGTTACTTTTTGTATGCTGCAGATGTTAAAATTTCTTATGGGTTATTCTCCCTCTTCCCCTGCCCCCCGTACCTCATTCGATGAGGGTATTTTTACTTTTGTCCCTGTAAACACTAAAAAACTCCTTGTAAATTCTTTACTTTTGTCTCAGAAAAAGTTATTTTAGTTAACTCTTTTCATTCGTGTGTTTCAGGTTGTGATAAACAACGCAGCTGGGAACTTTATTTCCCCTTCTGAACGACTTTCTGCAAATGCCTGGAAAACAATAACTGATATTGTACTTAATGGTACTGCTTTTGTAACTCTGGAAGTTGGAAAGGAGCTCATTAAAGCAAAAAAAGGTATCTTAAGCATTGTGATATATTATTACTTGCTTTCCTTGCCTTACTACTATTATAGCCAGTTTTGAGAGTTCATGTGAGAAGAGAAATACAATTTTTAACATTCTTCTAGAAAGGAACTTTTTCAGTGAAAGCTGTTCTTAAGTATCACACAGTAGATCTGGCTAACAATTACTTCATTGTAGTATCAGACCTTACAAGTGGACCCAGAGGCCAACTGAGGCAGAATATAAAAATCTAATTGAAGAGTTCTAGTTGTAAAACATTTTAAAAATTAAAAAGATAAAGCTTTATGTTTAAAAAAAGGTGTTATTTCTTCTGAATTTTCTCTGTATATGTTAATTTCATTCAACTGAACATGGGATATTTCTTTAAATAAACAAGAAGTCAGGATATCCCTTTCAATTTACTTCCTATAGTAAAATAAAATTTACAGCTGTGCTATTTGACTAAGAGTACTAGAGAATATTACCTTTAAGATAATTTGAAAAAGAATTTTGAAATTGAAATCCGAATTAAGATTTTATTTTCCCAAGTTTAATTCTTAATTCTACACTACCTAGAAGTTTAACTCAATATTATAGCTTCACGAAAATATAAAAATATGACAGTTCTTTTCTATATTATTTAGCAACCAGATTATTGTCTTAAAAGCAAAGGTGATGTATGCCCTTCTGTGTTATATCATAAATTATTTTCTAAGAACTGCTTTCATTTTAAATTCCAGTTATAAATTGAAAAACATTGATTTTATTTTATGAGATCAGAATAATATAATGTCATTCATTTAAAAGCAGTGTGATATAATAATGGTTTTCCATGTGCCCTCACTTATGAGTCCTGTTTTCTAGGTACAGCCACTATGTCGAAGTACTACTTTTGTATTTACACTATTTCTTTAACCTCTGAATTAGCTGAATTTCTTCAAAATACTTTCCAAAAAGTAGTCCATGAGCTTATGCTATTTGATTATAATAATAGGAAGTTAATGTTGTTTCAGTGGGTCTGTAACAATTTTTGTTAGTACACAAGTATGTCCCCTCTGTATTTTAGCAGCATGTGAAAAATTAATTTCCACCATTCTAGTGCTGATATTCCCACATGAGGAACCCATCTCCAGCTATGACTTACTCTATCATTATGGCAGACCATTGAAATAGGTTGCCATATGGTCCTCCAGGTGCATGCAGTGTGCCCATAGAGTAATGTGAAATATGAATTCAAACTTGCTTTTGTTTTTGCTGTTGTTGGATGAAAAGCTACTTTCCTTACTTCCTTCCTCAAATTTGGTAAAATCCAGACATCATTCATCTTCATGTTGCCTCTCTTTCTTTGACTTCTAAGCTTCCAAAACATGTGAATTTCTTTTGCTATTACTTGCATATCTTCTTCTTAGGGGAGTCCATCTGTAAATAAGACTTTTTGTTTACAGCTTTCTTTAAGGCATGTTTATGCAAGTAAGGCATGTGTACCTGTTTGTCTTCTCACATTAATTTTCTTTCTACTTGCTTTTTTTTTTTTCGTTTGAGCAGAAACCTTAGTTTCTAAAGTGATGCTACCTAGTGCAAATATTTTAGAACAGTCTGTGAGGATACTAAAAATCTGACACTTTATAGAACACTGGCATGTCCTTTAGGTCTGCAGTGTGACTTACATTAAGTCTAATGCAGTAAATAAAAATTCTCTGCTTTTAGACTGCAAGTTTGTGCTGGTATTTGAAAGGAATTTGTAATCCGCTAGTGTGTTACTCATTTTTACAAAGTGAGAGGAGTTAATTGTTCAGTTATTGTCCATTTTATGAATGTACACTTTAGAAATAAAAGTTGTGTATGAGCTAAAGTGTTCTTTAAATATCAGCTATGAATTTGTCAGTTTATGTGTGAGGCTGACCTAACTTGCCTCTGTTAAACCTGAATTAAAAAAAAACAGTGGTTGAATTCTACAAAATGTGTAATTAAAAATGATCTCTAGATAACCTCAAAGTTGTTCTATGGTTTTTGCCTGTGTAGATTTTTCCTTTCAAAATCTCTCCCAGTGAGGACTCCTTTTTTGTAATCAGGGCCCATAGTTTCTGGATATCTTTTAGCATTTCAATCTCTGCTTGTTTATGGTTCTCTTTAGTTCCTCTTGTGTAATGTTACTGTAATTTTCTACCTGAGTCTCTACTTACATACAATCTATCAGTAGTGTATATTGTTTTAGAATTATCCCCTGGGCAGCTATTCTAATGAAATTATTTTTAAAATATAGTAAGTAGAACAGTTATTTTAGTTACTGTGACGTAAGCAGTGAACTGTCATCCCTTGTCCTTCATTTCCTAGCTACAGTTAGTTCATGCCAGTCATTGATCAGACATAATTTGCAGGATTCTATAAAAGAATGATTAAATAAGCAGTTGCATTTTCCATTCCAGAATGTTTTTTACTAAATCTGTTATAAAATGTAACATATAAAAGAAACTAGTTCTTTTATAATGGAGTTTGTTGTGATGATGATGATAATAATAGGAAAAGTTATGCAGGTTTCTTCTGTAATTGGCTCTGCTGCAGAAAAGGCTTCTGAAAATTTCTTTAAAACCTTTATTTTTCTGCATAAACTTTAACTCAAGCCCTCAGCTGTTAATTTGAGATTCTGCCAATTGTAACTGTTAATGCTGATTTTTTCCTCTTGTTTGTTTTGTTTTATTTTTTTTTTTGTATTTTCCCCCACTCAGTAATTGATGAATTTAGGGCAGAATGTCTGGTTGGTGACAACTAGACTAGGGCAGCTTCTGAAAAAAACCTGTAAGATCTTAGGCCTTCACTCCAGTTAAATTAATTTATGCATTAAGTTCATTATCAGTCGAAGTCTGAAGGCTTAGACCCTTCAGAGCCTAATCAATAGCTATTTGCACTTACTTGGAACAACTCTTTAACACTCATGCAAAAGAGGGAACTGAAATAAAAAGGCTTGAAAAGAAAGTTTCTAAGACTATATTTTTAAAATGTGTTTTCTCTGCTCAGAGTGAAAAGGTACCCTAGCACTTGAGTTGAAAACTTCTGTACCATTTATCTTGCTTTTACCTGGACTTGAGAGTTTGATCTTCAGGGTTGTTTGGTTTGTGTGGTGTGGGTTGTTTTTTAAGTGTTTTTGCACCTTCCAGGAGCAGCATTCCTGGCTATTACAACAATTTATGCAGAGAGTGGTTCAGGATTTGTGTTGCCGAGTGCCTCTGCCAAAGCTGGTGTAGAAGCAATGAGCAAGTGAGTAACACAGCAAAATGTGTGCTTTAGTTTTCACATCCTTAAGATGGGGTAATTGGTGTATAAAAATGGAGCTCATTAGTGTAGTCCCCCTATTTCACTGTAACACAAGAGTTCAAGCCAGGCTTCAGTATCATAGCAAGAAAATAGTATGCTGACAGCTTCTTACAGAGGGAAGTATTAACTGCTACTTGTTCTTCCACAAGATCAAGATAAGGACAAGTAGAACTACTTATTTTGGCAAGTGCAAGTTCCAAAGTTTGTTTCACAGCATTTTGATAATCAGGTTCTCTTTGCATTCTTATAGATGAGCCAGCACCTAAAGACAGCTATTAGGGGAACTTTTTGAGATCTATAGCACCTTCCACATTCTTTTGTCTGAGGAAAATACATACCTTTTATTTGGATGCAGTATACTGTGACTTCAGCTCTGTTTAGATTCATCAACAAATTTGTTTTCTATCACTATTTAAAATTAAGGTTGCAGTTCTACTTAGTTCAGAACAGTATCATGTCGATGGATCCATGGTCAGCAAACAAAAGGCTTTCTCTCGTTTTTACTTTCAGGCTAGTACTTCATAGCATATAGATCTGCACTTCAGCAGAAAGAACTAAATCGACTGGCAGCCTTTTAGTAACTGGAATTCACTAGAATCTAGAATCTGAAAAAAATGAGGGACTGAGTAATCGTCTTGATTTCTGTTCTACAGAGTTGTAACAGAAATGTGTACTTTTCAGAGGCTTTATGACTCAGCTAATTCATTCACCAAAGTAGATCCAAAATACTCATCATGCATAAAAAATGTCATAAAGCAAAACTATTCTAGTGGTCCTGCTTTAGAATATATCCTCTGTTTTGTGTTATTTTAAAACATATAGTGCAGAGCTGTGTTGCAAATGTTAGAAATGTGTACTTATGGAATAGTCTAAACTGCCACAGAAAGATGATGGCCTAACAGTTGTTTGTTAAGGAATTCAGGTGCCAACACCATCTGTGATTTGCAAGGGGGAAAGAATTGCTTCTTCATGCTGCTTTACCTCTAGTAAATAAATATTCCCCTGTTGGTGAATGAGATTTTTTTTTCCTTCTCTGAAATAATTTTATTAAGCACAAAAAAAAACCTTTAAGTGGAAATTGTCTATTTCAGGAATGTTCTAGTATTTACACATTTGATTAAATTTTAATTTTTTTTTCTGGATAGGATTACAATATTGTGTTTAAAATACTGATGCATTCTGTTAATGAATTTTTAGGTCTCTTGCGGCTGAATGGGGTAGATATGGCATGAGATTCAATGTGATTCAACCAGGTCCAATAAAAACAAAGGTACATGGCACGAAGTGAAACCCAGCCTTGAATTTGCTTTGTAGTACAGCCTTAACTTTACAACAATCTAATTTTTCTGTAGCTGTAAATTCTAATATTATTTCCTTGGTAGTCAAGACTGTACTGGAATATTGAACACACTTCCCTCTTAGTATTTTTGTAAAATAGGATTTCTTGAACTTTTGAGACCTGCCACTGTTCCCTCTACTACTCTTGATAAAAACTGTTTTTAAAGAACTGATACATCAAAGTACTTAATGCTGATCCTTATTTCTGTGTATCTAGTTTGTCAAGTGGAGTGAATTCTTATGCTTGTTGGAGTAAAGTTCCTATTTCTGCCTGAACCCCTAATATTTAAACTAAACCTCTGATCACTTCCAAAATCTTAGAATCTCTTTTAGGTATATGAGAATAGAATCTCACTAGTTTTGTTGAAAATCTCAAAACTAGAAAGAGAAAAGCTAAGGTGGCAAGGAAATGAGAAGCTTTGAAGTGAGTGAGAAGCAGGACTGGAGGGTTTGAAGGAAGTAATCCAAAGCAGCTGGAACAGGAAGAATAAAGAAAGCAGTCCTGCAAGAAGAGAAAGGAGCATCCATTTCCCATTGAATCAAATTATTATGATTATGAACACTAACAACTAATAATGGTATTACTTCTTCCTGTAAAATATTTCAGTTGTTTTTGCTGTTCTTTTGGGAATAGGGGTGTAGAGTTGTTTCCTTTTTACTTTTTTGTTTGTTTGTTTGTTTATTTACTACTTTTTTCCTTTTTCCCTCTTGTCAGTTTTAGATTCTACACTAGAAAACTTAAATTCTTTTCACTATAAAGAAAAATAAGCGGCAGAAGTAGCAGGATTATAAGAATGTTGAGATAGCATTAGGGAATCAGACCAAAAGTTCTCCAGACCTTGTATCTTGTGTATTTTTAAGTAATAATAGAAGAAAAACGTTTGGCAAATTAAGGGATTTAAATGTCAATAGTGCTACCTCCAGTTAATGTTCCTTGTCTGAATTAATAGTGTTCAGAGACTGATAGGGTTGAGATACTGATAAAATGCTACATTTGGTGTATGGTTCCAACTCAAAATTTCCCTGACAGCATAAAAAGGAAGATAGCACATTGCAAAATCAAGGTTTTCTGCCTTAGGGGAAATATCTATGGCCTTAAAACATACTGTTTTAAGTCATGATGGGAAAAGAACAAGACATATCAGCACAACACTGTTAGGCTTATAAACTGGCAATTAAAAACATGGCAGTAGAAGACTTAAATGTCATGATTACGTGAATTACAATGTGCTTTAAATCACGGCTTCAGTAATTTAACAGAAATGTTACTGATACATTTATGATTTTGAGTGAGGACGTTATTTCCTTGTAGAGGAGCAGGAAAGGAAAAAACCCTTTTATTTCCCATGCCATTTTAAGCTATTCAAGTACTAAAGCTTCTGGTGACTTCCTTTAGCTTTAGCAGTTGCTGAAATTTAACTGAACTTGATTTTTTTTCTTTCCCATTTTATGTATTCTGTCATGTATAATTTATTTTGGTTGCTTTCCTGTTCCTCTTCTTCCCTTGTTCCTCTCTGTCTTTGCAGCAATTTTGAGTCTTATTTCCTCAGATGCTTATCAAGGATGTTTGAGGAAAGAAAGATGAGGAAAGAAAGATGATGAACCCCTTTTGTTTTTCACAGATAGGTGGTGGGTGACTATCCCAAATTTTAAATTCCAGCTTATCATCAGTAGATACGTATCAGTGCAATAGAGATAAATTGTTTTTTCTTTTGTACTTCCTTCTTTTTTGTGCTACTGACAATGAGGGTGTAGACAGCTTAGCCACAAATATTAACTTCCATATTGTGTATGTGGAGTCAAATCTCTGTTGGATTTTATTTTCTGATGTAGTTATAACATTTTTGTAATGTTTCTTTTATTCTCAGGGTGCTTTTAGCCGCCTTGACCCAACAGGTGCATTTGAGAAGAAGATGATTGAGAGGATTCCCTGTGGTCGTCTGGGAACTGTAGAAGAAATTGCAAATCTTGCTGCCTATTTCTGCAGTGACTATGCAAGCTGGGTTAATGGAGCAGTGAGTTTTGATTGATCTTGTTTGTACAATTAACCTGTTGATGGGTGTGAGTATTGCTGATATTTTTTTAAAGTTCTGGTTTCAGAAATGAAACAAAACATCTTACTTAAAAATTCTTTACAAGTATTATTCATCTTTTAAGTGTAGTGCATGGTTGTTAGCACCTTTAAAAAGAACTTTTTAAAGTGATTTTATTGTACTATTTTGAGTATGGGCTTTTTTCACCCAAATCAGTAAAATTTATTTTCACAGTTTGTAAAAGGGAATACTACAGAAATCGCACAATTACTAAATACACTCTTTGTACTTTTTCTAGGTTATCAGAATGGATGGTGGAGAATTTGTTTCTATGGCAGGAGAATTCAATGATTTGAAGAGGGTATGAATTTCCTTGTTGGCTATTTTACATTCAGATACTTTGATGTGCAATTATTATATGAAATTCCAATAAAATCTCTTTTCTTTTGTTAGGTTACCAAAGAGCAGTGGGATATGATGGAAGCAATGATTAGAAAAACAAAAGGCTCCTAAAGTACATAACTTCATGGTGGAGATTCTTGGAAATGAACCACTACATTTTCATTAATATTTAGAAATAACCAATTGAGAAATTGCCTTCAAAATCTTTTTTATGCTAATTTCAATAAAATATTTTGAAAGTGTTGTATTTTGAATATAGTTTGTATATTTTTCCAATCTAAAATCTGTTCTGTTGCCAATAGTGAAAAACAGTTGGTCACTAATATTTTAATCTTTAGATTGCCTTATATAGCCATGCCTTGGTCTACAATCGGCCTTTTTTTTAATCTTTCTGAGGATTTTTTTTTTCTCCGATATATGCAAGTGTCTCTTAGTATTGTAATGTCAATAGGATTTCAGTGTTATCATAACTGAATGTAATCATTAGTCTGAAGAGAGAAATAAAATATTAAATCCTAATCTTTACACTTCAGTAAGAAGTTCTCAACTTGCAAATACAGTTTGACATTATTAGCAGGACTACATACACTGAGAAAGGATGTAACTCCTGTAGTTACTTAGGAAATCTGGAAATGCATAACCCATCTTGGTCTTATCTTTTGTGACATTTTAAGTCTTTTAATTATCTTATTCTGAACTTCAAAAGTGGCATTTACGGACCTGCATGGCCTTTCTAAGGAGCTTGCTCTTTGTCATGATGAAGTTAATGTTCTTGAAAATGAGACACCAAAAATAATTTCTTATTGCATATGTGTGACTATGGCAGCTCTCCATAAAAAGCAGTTTATTTAAGACTATTAAAGGGATGTTGGTAAATTGGGGCTGAAAGTTGAAACTTCATTTGTTGAAATTTACAAAAAATCCTTAGGTTTCATTTGAATTCACAGGCTAGTACTAAAGAAACTTTTAGATGGCACTACCTCTGAATCTAGTCAGTTTACCCATCCCAGATAAGCAAGTGATAAAAACGTTACTCTCCCTCTTTTATCCAAATTTAGAATATTGGTAGATTTTGTCCCTCACGCCTCAGACAATGGCTGGAATTCTTCAAAGAAATTATTAACCTCTGGCATTTACAACCTGAAAATAATGCTTTTTTTTTTTTTTGGTGTTTAACCAGAGCTCCAGCCTGTCCCCACATACAAGCACGTACATAGTTTTATGTGTGTTGAGACTGATACAGTGATTTAAGAGTCAGGACAATAGAATCAATTTAAGGATGTCTGCCTTCAGGTGCTGGTGGCAGTCATGTATTTTCCCACACAATCCAGGACATACTTAACATATGCCAACATCTGACTTTGAAGTCACTTGATTGTCTTGTTACAAATCTGAAGCAAGCTAAGCTGTGTTCTGCTGAAAGTGTGGACTGTCTTAGTGCAGGCTTCCATGTGCCTTTCTCCTATGAGTGATAATCCTGTGTGGGATTGAATAGCCACTCATAGTAAAACAAATCAACTGAGTTTATTGTAGCAGCCTTCAGGGTGTTCTTGAGCATAATATAAAGATTTTTTATGGTAGCTTGGGTTTGGTAGGTGTGTTGTCAAGATGAAATTCTGACATGAGAGCATGTCTATTCCCCTAGAAGTGATATAATTGAGAAGTTAGGCCTATACATACTGTTTTCTGCTCATCATCCTTTGCATATAATTATATTGTCTCCTTGTATGGGACACAGTTGAATATAAGACTTCGACATTTGAAAAAAAGTGCTTCAGAAAAAAACCTCAAATGTATGTTTGTGAGATATGGTAGCATCAAGTATTTCTCTGGTGGAGTGTCTAGTAGGTTATCCTCTGATGACAGGCTGTCAATAAAAATATATTCCTATCACTCTCTTGCACCCATGGGTTTCTGTGACTTACTATAGCTAAGCATGTTGTATGGTTGAAGTACTGGACTGAGAGTGGAGACAACCATACTCAATATGTGAAATTGCCACAGACTTCATGTGACCTGAAGTCATTTCTGTAGCCTGTCAACAGCAGGATGGGTGTACTTTGCAGTATTCCCTCAGAGCTGGTCATCTGAAACAAGAAGACTGGCAAGTTCCTTTTAGCTCACAATACATAGACCATGTGTGGGGCACAGGTGGGAAAGATCAAGAAAAGAGGCCTATTCCAAGTCTTAACATGAAGTTGGGATTCAGTTTATGCTTGGCTTTGGGGGCTAGGAAGCACTTCTGCCTGTCATATAGTTCTCTTCCCTGTGTATAAAATAATAGTAACATAGGATAGCAGATTTTGCTTCATCTGACATGGTCATAATATTGAAGGGAGGCCTCTTAAAGCCTGTCTTGTAAAGAGATACTGGGGATTTATTTACTAACAGAATGTTTGTCATTTGCAGAAATGGGTACTGCGTCTGAATTATTAGTTGTAAAATGATGAAGACCTCCATTTTTAAAGAGATGGAACCAGAAAGCACATTTGAAGTTTTACTGAGCATCTATAATAAGAATAGGGTTTATGTTGCTTATGCCAATGACATCCATTTCAAGCTACACAAGTTAGTTGCTTTTAGATGCTGAGCATTTTGTCTTGCCAAGGTATATACAATATGTTGATGCAGGTTTTAGAGATGTCATATAATGTCTTAAAGAGTTACATGTTACTTAACTTACAAAGTATTTGCTAATATATACTTAGTTAAGTGAAAAAGAATAACTGATCTTGTCATCCACAGCTGCAGAGAATGGACTAATCTGACTGAGACACATTTCCTTCAGTAAGAGTTGTTAAACTTGGTAGGGACAGAAAAGGAACATTACTATGAAGACATGAATCCTAAACATCTCAAGTTTTTGTTTTGCCTAAATATCATGTAATTCTTACTGAAGTAACAACACATGATATCTGAACTCAGAAAAAGAATAAGAGAAAGAAGCTACTACCTAATCCAGGCAGTGTTGGATTTGGAAACTCCAAAAGAAGCTGTTCCTAAATGCTGATGAGGATTAGACTGTCCTGAAAAAGGCATAAAATATCTCTGAAACCCAAGAGGTGTCCAATTCCGTAAGCATGTCCCACAGCTTTGTACTACTCACAGACTGACATAAAGCACAGTCATCACAGCTACTTTATTCCAAATATAACTAAACTGGCAGGAGAGATAGTGTCCATGTTGTCTTAGGCTGGCATATTTGCCTTGGGGTTATTCCATTCCTCACCCTATCTGAGATTGCCAGGGATCCACAATGTAAAGGGAAGGCTGACAAAAAGTATTGCTTCGTGGCATAATTATTTTATGAAGTTGTAGGGACAGGAAGGTGAAGGAATGAGTCAGAAAAGGTGATGGTGTACACTGGAGATTGCAACAGGAGTCAGTAGGGTTGCAGAGACAGTTTAATTTTCATGAATCACAAGGACACTTCCCTAAAATCTAAATACTTTTTTAAAAATTACTTTTGCATGATCCATCAGTGGAAGGTGTTACCACTTCCATGAACTCAATTTGGAGACACCCACGAAGGGGAGTCATTGTCTGTTTTCAACTGAGAAGTACATCTTTTCTGCTTAATTAAATCTTGAAATTACCCTCTTTTTTTTCTGCTGGTGATTTACAATTTTTTATTAATACAATTTATTAGAATAATTCAGTACTGCAAAAGTGGTATTGTGCTATAGTAGGGGCTTATCAACAAGTTATGAAAATCATTTGAGATTGCAAATGAGACAAATCTGTTGTATTATCTCTTCTCTATGATACCAGAACTGCTGTCAGTCTTTAGTTCTCCTAGTTCTGGGAACTCTCTCCTCTTGAATATTTAAATTACTGTTGAGAATACTGCTTGTATTTCCCAATTGGAGGATTTGTTTTACAAACAGAGGATGATATTATTTGAGGTAACTGTGAGTTCCTAGCTGTCCCTACTGGCTTCCAAGTTCATGGGCATGTAAACTGTTCATTTATATTTTCTTTTTTTTCCCATACTGATAACATGTAACTAAAGATACTGAATTGCAAGAAAGTTTGTACCATTGTCTTAACTCCATGGAGCATCTTGTGTTGTAACTGCTAAATAAGTAATCCCACTTGAACAAAGGTAACCCCACAGTCTTTTATGTGATCATTTAATATGCAATAAAATAGTCTTTGGGATTTGAGTGCATTGACCTGCTTTTGAGTTGCTGTAGAATAACTTCAGTTGATTTCAGAGGGAATTGGACGTGCACAACATTTCAGAAAATCAGGCCATGTATATTCAGGTGCCCAAGTATGTATTCTGTATCTTTTCAAAGACACAGCAAGTAGAGGTGGAGTTTCCCTCCATAATAATTTCATCATAATCATGGCTATAACCATGATTATGATGAGGGCTTAGTAAAAATCAGAAAAAGCAAACCTTATGTAAAAAAACCCAAAGCCTTAATCAAGGTTTAAGGGTAGTTTAGCAGCAATGTGTATATATTTTATTCATTGACAAGGTTCATTTTGTATAAAAGTGCTGATGACTATCAGCACCCTGGTCTGTATTTGACATTTGCCCATGGAATATGGTGTTTAGAAATTTCATCAGCTTGTGTGGATAATCTTTTTAAAGGTGGATAAGTAAGTTCTAAACAGGGAGGATTAGATCAGTGCTATGATACTGTGCATGAGCTGTTGATGATAGAACAGTGCAGCAGTAAACAAAAGAAAGCCAAAGTATTTGTTTCAAGGGCTGTGTTCAATCCTGATTAAGTTGTTGGTGGAAATTCACGTGATATTCTCCATAATGGTTAGCTGTGCAGTGTTAATGGCTGCTGAGGTGCCCTGATGGACAGTGGCGTGGGCCCAGGTGGAAGCAGGCACTCACTCTGCCTGACCTGGTACTGTTAAGGTTTACTTCTGTCAGCAAACACTGCATTTATAATGCCATGGGTTTATGAAGGGCCTCATAGTTACTATTGTTATTATTCTTTCAGTTTGCTGGTTTGTACTTTAAAATTTCTAGAAGATTACCTTCTTTGATTTGAGTACCTAGTGCTATTTTAAGCTTTAATCTGTACACATTTAAACTAGAATGGCCTAAAATATTTTACTGCATACTTGTAATTTGTAGGACAGTGACTTTTGGTATTTTGGTTAGCTTGAGTGCTTATTTGCATGTTTATTTTAATAAATTATGTATTTCTAGGCAGCAAAATGATTAATAGCTTCAGTAAAGGGGATCCTAAGTAGCTCTGTCTCAGTTTCTGTTTAGCTGGAATATGGCATACCTGCACTACATCATGTAGTTAATCTTTGTGCATGCTATGATTTTGCTTTTCTTTGGTCACCAGATGTCTACCAGAAGAAAGAAGAAATCTTCCCTATCATCATCTCTCTTATTATTATGCCTTGTTCTGCCCCAACTCTGACATTTAAAAACGTCTGCCAGGAGTGATTTAGAGTTTAAAACCTGGAGGTTTTACAGCAGTTTTGACTTACCCGTACTTGTCACAATTTGCCTTGCACTGACAGTAGGCACGTTTGCCAGAACTGGAGTTTTAAATTGCTGTCATTTAGTCCAGATTTTATTTAAGAGAAATAACTGCAGGAAACATTGTGCCTGTGGGTGACTGAGACCTGCTTTCTGTGTTGTGCCCTGCAGCAGAGCCAGCTGGTGAGCAGCAGCAGTAGCACGAGGGTGGCTTCAGAACAGATCTGTGACAGTTACCTTTACTCATGTTCAGGAAGACAGAGTTCCGTTTCTGTGGTGACTCTGTCAAAGCCCTTGAAAAGCTTTATCTCTCACTGTGATGATGTAGCAAACATATTTTTAACATAAAAGTTTTGGGGTTTTCTTCTTTACACTTTTAAAATGTCAAAATAAGGCAAAATCCAGGGTTTCACGTGGACAGTATGAACAATATCAATCATTTATTGTACTGATAGGCAGATTCACTGTTCCTTCACTTAATATACACAATTGTATTTCACATTGCATAGAGAAAAGAGGAGACAAGCAGGTAAGACGTTAAATCACTGTGCATGGAGTGGAAGTAAAACAGTGAGAATGAGCTGGTTTAACCTCATTTTAGATTTTGTATGTGTTTTTTTTTTTCCCAGCAAGACCCCATCCAGCACCACATACCTACCACTTAACTTTCCAAGGCTCAGCCTGGAGAGAGCCCAAGGCCATTAGGCCATTCCTGAAATGGTATTTATTTGCTTGAGTTCACATGAGGATTCATTTTGAATGAATTCAAGGACTCATTTCAGTGGAAGTTCATTGACTGTAATCTTGAAGGACTGAGCCTCAATTGTTTGAGACACATTTCAAATAAAATGCATTTGCTTCCATTTGTTAAATATGACACAGAAATGCATCTGAGAAGTTGTATATAGCTAATCTGCTTCTGAAACAGTTGTACATGGAGGCAGCATAGGTGTATTGGCTTTAAGACACAGCCCAATTTCCTTCCTTCTCCAGTACTTACTGGGAGCCGTGGCCTGGACATTCATGAAGTTGTCTAGCATAAAATTGGTGTAAAGTAAAAAGAAAGCCAGGCCAAAAAAACCCAAGGATGCAAGAAGATAGGGCTGCTTCATAGTATAGTTCCCATTTAAAAAATACATCTCTAATATAATAAAAAGCAGAGCCCATGTAAACTAAATTAATGATTTTTTATAAAACCTGTAATATTTTTTTCTTAATTTATTGTCAAATTTTAATGCTAGTGAGATAGACTAGTAATTTAGTAAGATCCAAGGAGGCACATTTTTTAAAATAGTCAGTTTGTTCTTTACATGGTACAGGTACAAGAATCCAGGAGATACACAAACTAGACACCAATAATCTTAGGATATTAAATTTAATTATCGATTACACAGAATATGATGTAAAAACAGCAATTTACTAGAATAATTATAACCTGCAAAATGTGAAAATAGTTTAGAAAATGGATTGTCATATTCTCTGACACAGCAATAGTCATGAAAGGTACACTTATAATATCATATGTTAATCTGTGTATTAACTATACTACCTGTCATTTAGCCAGGATTTCAAGACAGATTAAAGGCATTTATTTCTGAAGTGCCTATGTTTAAATTCAGTAAAACAGCTAGATTGAGAACACTATATTTTTATCAACTACTGCATGGAGATCTATTCCAGATAAATGCTTTGTCTATATGCTATGAATTCGTAATGAGAAGAGTAATTGTAAGATTGCAGAGAGTACAGACCTGTAAGAGGGTGGTTTAACAACTGCAAGTATTTCTTAGTGCCTTATTACATTTTTTAAATTAGACATGCCAATGTCTCTTTCCTATTTCAGACCTAGATCATATTTATTCATGTTTTATATTTTAAAAACCCACATTTATTTGTTATGGGAAAAATTATGTATAGGTCTTTTTGTTATGTAATTTTACAAGAAATGTTGCGAGTGTCAAAGGATATGATGACCACAGCAATGTCAGCAGGTTTAATTTTTCTCCAGCTGTGTTTATGAGAGCAAAAAACCCAACCAAAACCAAAACCAACCCTGACATATTTAGTTTCTTTTTGAATATACAGACTGGCCCAAACACTGACATTCTCTTTATCAATCTTATTGTTACAAAAACTGTACATTTCAAACAGTATAGAAACAAACTGAAAGGAATGTGCCACACATCCTGGCTAATTTTCTATATGCAGTTTAAAAATACAGCCTACTCCCTTATAGTGCACAGTTATTGTGTAGAGTACATCACTAGTTAAGTGGACATGATAGAAGAGCTCTAGTTTTCCTCAGCACAGAGAATAAGAGCCAATTCTGCTCGGTAAAGCTTTCCTCCATCAGACAAGGCCATGATGCTTTTCTTGTATGTTGCAAGGTTGGTAATGTCTAATTCCTATTTAAAGAACAGATAATGCTTTATAATCCTGTTTAGTTATCAGCATGAACAAGTTTACTTCCAATGGCAGGAAATGAGGAAAATCCCAGGTATTCTCAGCCTGTCTGACAGTAACACACTAAAATGTTTTTATATATTTGTATATTATCTATATGAGAGCCATATGTTTGCTAGCTAGTGTCCCAGAAGGAAGCAAGCTCTTGACAGTGTAACAACTGTGTAATCACAACTCACCCAGTTCAGGATTTACATTGCTATTATTTCCACCACAATTTTTAGTTGTACTTTGACTTCAGGAATTATGACTTAGAAGCTCTATATTTATCTTATTAAGGTGGATTAAGGTGTCCTTAAAATCCAAATTAAATCTAATCTCTAAGGGGAAAGAAGCCCTCTAGGATTACCTTTTTGTTCTTTTCACAGAGATCCTTCAGTAGGGCATCAAGTTCATTTTCATCTATATAGCCATTGCCGTCCTGAAAAATACCATTAAAGATTAGTTTAAACATTTATTTTTAATTCCAGAGGCTATGGCTAGTTCTCCACAAATTCAGAAAAGAACTGCCAATAAACTATGCCATTAATAAAAACATTTTTTAAGACTTACTTGATCATACATCTCAAAGGCATTATTGAATTCTTTTGCACACATTTTGACACCCTAAATGCCAAAAGGAAAACAAACCCATTAATGACACTGTGTGATGGTAACAGGTTACCTGAAGAATGTGAATATTCATACCTGAAATTTAATAAGAAAGTTTTCCTGTACAGGAAGTAGTCTTTGGAGAGAAAAAAACAAAAGTCAAAATATTTAACTGTTCCCATTACAGCACTTGGTATATGATATTTGTTGTGAAAACAAACAGAAGACATACCTGGCCAGTTCAGTCAGCTCCAGCTTTCCATCATTGTTTGCATCAAACATCCTGAGCTGGAAGAATATATAAATTTACATTGCTAATCAAAATTAATTAACCTAATGAAGAAAATGCTTATTTGGTAAACTTAAATCCAATTAACTTTGTCCTGAAATTATGTCCCCAGGTCACATCTGCTGTTTAATACATTTAAGTACTGACTAAGTAATTTATATTAATTAATTCTACTGCAAAATCTTGACAAGAAACCAGATGAGCAATTCTGATTAACCTGTGGTAGATAGCTCTTAACCTGCCTATACTGATGAGTGAATGTCCTGTATGAGAAATGTGCATGTAATTATTTATAAATAACAGGAGTGTTGATGTGATAACATTTTACTTTTGACTTTATGTCATGATTGAATAATAGAATCATTATTCTCTATTCATAAAGATGAAAAAACTGTTGGGTAAAGTGCAATAGAAACCAAGGCATTCAATTCCCAAGACAGAAAACAATAGATATTTCATTCAATTGACTAGGTCTAAGTATTTAAGTAAAGACAATATTTTGTTACTGTGCTATATTTAAAAAAGAAAAAGGTGAACAGATTTGCAGATGATCCTATGTTCTTGATGGTATGAAAATGGGAAAATAAATCTCTCCAAAGAAGCATAATTAAATTATAGTAATAACTATGTTAATATAATTTCAAAAAATAAATGATTACTTTTCCTAATACTTCTTAATAACTATATTATTAAAGTGTTCTCCTTTGAGGCCTTGAAAGGATGAGTTCCTGCCACTTGAAAGACACAAACAACTTCTAATAGCTGTTAGAAGTAGATAAAGATACTGCTCTTGCATAAGACTTTCTCTTCCAATATTTATGTCTGTATAGTTCCATTTTTCTACTTTTGAACATTATATTGCACTTGCTGTATAAAAGAGTCTCAAAAGCAGCAGACTACAAAGCATTGTTTTGAAAGCACCACCACCCACTCTCCATCATACCACCTGCAATCACAGTAATTTTAGATGTAATTTATAGATAAGAGGAAAAGCAACATCCTGTATTGACATATATACATAAACATATATCCTTTTAAAGAGGGAACTAATGTAATGCAATGAAAAAAACACCTAATTTCACTTTGCTAATACACAACAAATGACAAAGGATACCAGAAAAAGTGACCAATTCTACAAACATTTATTTCTACACAACACCATGGTTCATTTTAACACTTCTTTACTTTGTATAAAAGCATCTGCCTTGTGTGCATTTCCCAGGAAAACAGATTTGCATTTGAGGGAGGTAAGCAGTGGCAGCTGTGAAATGAACTTATTTTGTATTTTGATGAGTGGTTAGTGGCTGGCTCTGCCTGCCAGCAGCTGGTCAGGACTGTGCATTTTTTATTATCCTTCTGTCTTCTGAGGAGATGATTGGAGATCTGGGCTAATTTTTTTTTCTCTTACAACTAAATTCTTTGTCATTGTGTGCCTCTGCAGAGGCCAGAACTTGTAGCATGCTTTAGGATGGAGATCAAAAAGCTCCCTAAATGGAAATTATATCTTCAGCAGTGGATGAACAGTGACAATTCTATGTAAATGGTACAATGAACCAGCAGACTTTTTCCAGAAGAAACACAAGTTTTACTCAGACATCTTAAGCCAGTTTGAGGACTAGTGCATCCCCCATATTTTTGATTGTTTAAAGTATTTTAAGATGAAAATAAGCCGGTAAAACAAAAAATACAGTGTTACACATTTCCTGGAGACCAGAATTCTTTTTTTTCTTGAAAAGCTCATGCAGAAGCCAGTACTGGTCCTTACCATGGGTTGTTTCAAAGATGGACTGATTTAAGGCCAGGGAGGTAACAGTTTTGCTATAGTGTTTGATCTAAAACACCAATTTGTCTTTCTTGAAGCAAGGGGAGAAGGAAAGTGTGAGATGTTTGTAAATCTAAGGAAGCCAGCATAGCTTTTAAGACAAGAGACAGACATCACAGCACTGTAAGAAGGCAAAACAGAAAGTAACACCAACTTATTTTGATCTAAACATAATAATATATTTCTGACAAGAACAATTTTGCTCCTATGAAATGTGGAGACTTTGGTTTTATAACTAGTGGCACAAGGGAACAAAACAGGGAAAGTACAATGGCATGGTATGATATTATATAAATACCAAGAAGGTTAAAAATTCCTGGATTTTTCTTTTTTAGCAGTACTGAAAACTGCCCATTAACCCATTATGCCTGTAAATGAACTTACCATTATTTCTGTGTATTCTGTTAGCTTTGAGTCTTCAATCTGCTTATTTGCTTTCTGTAACAAATCTTTTAAGAAGCTCTGTTAAAATAAATAGAGTAATAGGTGAATTTTTATCTACAGTATAAAATGTTTGACTTGCTAACTTCAGATTAAAGTAATGGGAAATACTATTTTAGTTCCACTTTAGTATTTACTACTGAAGTTCCAAATAAGTAGGAAAAGCTAGTTATTAACAGCTAAGAATATATGCTTCTTTTGGTAAGTTCAAGTATATTGCATTTTATTTGGAAAAAGTGATAAAACTTCCTGCATCATATGCCATTTGTTGTATTGTGAAAAAGGTTTGGCTTTCAAGTATATTGCATCTTAATAAGCACTATCAGTAAACTAAACCAATTAACCTTGGGTCTCCTTGAAAGCTTGTATGCCTAATCACTTCTTGCAGCATCGGAACAATTTTACAGAAAGGATCAATGATTAATTGAGTTTCTTCCTTGCCTATGGCAGTACCTGATGCTAGAAGTGAACATTGCTTCCCCCTACCTTGTATTTTAAATGTGTGCAGCCAATTTCATTACATTTTTTGAATGAGAATTTGGTGTCACGTAACTTGAAACACCAGTCATTTTTACTTCAAAAAATAAGATGGTTTCCACCCATTCAGTGTTTTAAATTTCTGTAGTAGATCTGTGACATCAAAAAAAAGGAAGATACCAAATTGTAAAGCAAGGGTATTTGAAGACCTGATGAAGGATCTAATTCCTGTAATCAGCTGGAGTGTCATTATCTTCATGGAATTTTTGGCCACATTTCAAGATAGAAAATGTGAGAGCTTATAAAAGAAAAAACTTATATTCCTGGACCTGAATGCAAACATGTCAATAGTCATATATCTAACACCCACTATAGTTCTTTTAGCCTGGCACCCTCAACACTGGAGGCCCTTCCTGGTAGCCTGTGTAATGAAGAACACAACTGAAATGTGAATGGACGTTACAGAAATATGTTTAATCTTGTGCGCTTCAATGGAAAATAGAACTGGAAGGGCAATTAAAAGACTCTTCAGTGCATGTCTCAAGACAGGATTCTACCTATCTAAACTTTCTGAAGTAGTCTCTGATCTGAGCTATTGCCAAACCTTTCCTAAATACAGGCAGCGATTAACAGTCTGCCTCCCCCTTAGACAACACATTCTCTTGCCATTACTATTGTTAGAAAGTTTTCCTGATTTCTAGCTTAAATTTCACATACAAAGTTGCAAGTGGGTGTACTCCTCCCATAGCAAATACTTAAAAATGTTTGGGCTTGCCAAGAAATACTGATCTAAAAATAAAACTGGACATTTATGTCTTATTTTCAGTGTTAAAATGGCCTCTTTCTCTGAGGCAAACGAAACCTCACAGCACAAGAGAGATGAACCATTAGAGATTCAGTTAAAATTATTCATTCTTCATCTGGCCCTCAATCAGCCCTGCATTTTAAAATCTATTTTAAAATATAGCAGTCAGCAGGCATCATCTAACAGCTGGAGAGTTTTCAAGTGCTACCTTCTCCTGATCCTACCAACTTTAAATACACCGACCTGGTGCAACCAGTCAGCAGAAGAATGGGCTTGTCTGCCTGAGGGTTACACTAAGCTTAGATCCTCAGCAAATGTCACACAGGTATCAAACTCAAAAGAGAAAGGGAAAAGGAAAAAAAGATGTGAATTTTCTGTCATGGATTCCTCTTCTGAGTAGAAGAACAGTAAAGATTTTGAACAATTTGATCTCCTGGTGCTTTATTTAAAACTTACATCACTCTTCTTTATACCACATACGGACAGAATAGTCCAAAGTAGATGGATAAACACTGCTAGATCTTTCTCTTGCAATGGATTGCTTTGATTATTTGAATGTAAAGCTACAATAATGAATCAAATGCAGTTGAACTGTGGAAAATGGCACCTTTCTGTTGTATATGAGCATCTCTGCTCTATGAAGAAAGGCAGAGAGAACTGGGACACTTAAGCTTGGAGAAGAGGAGCTTCAAGAGAACATCATCAAAGTATATAAATACTTCAAGGGAGGGTGCAAAGAGGATGGAGCTAGGCTACTGACAGGACCAGAAGCAATGGTCACAAAGTGAAACACAAAATGTTCCCTCTGAGCATCAGAAAACACATTTTCTGATGACACAGCACTGGCACAGGTTGTCCATGGAGGCTGTAGAGTCTTCATTCTTGGAGACAAGCAAATGCCACTGAACAACGTGCTGGGCAACTGGCTCTCAGTGGTCTTGCTTGAGCAGAGGGGCTGGACCAGATGACCTCCAGAGCTTCCTAACACCCACCTGTGATTCAGTGACACTAACTCAACATTGGCAAATTGATGTTGGTTGTATGACTAGGGAAATAAAATCACTCTTGTTTCCAGACTTGTGTAAGGCTGAGATGGCTAATGGGGTAACCTCAATTCTGCTCTTATTTGTGCATATTAAAGCTGATACCAAAATCCTACGAGGTTAACCAAGCAGAGGCAGCACAGTTCCATTTGTGTTAGTGTAGCAGTATTACAGCTAGGAAATTGTAGGGTTACATGGTACTTGAGACAGCATCGACTGTCCAGCAGCATAGTGATTAACAGTAGTGATGCTCTCAAGAAAAAAACAACAGAGCAGCTCTTTTCCCTAAGAGGCCAGAAAAATAACCAACATAGCTGTCAGAGACTGATCTTGCTTTCTTAATCATTCTCTACTTCTAAACTATCTGGTACCCTAAGTAATTTAATACCAACACTGATCTGAATTAAAACATGGCTTAAAAAAACATTGATCAGATTAGAGTTTCACTCTAAGTAATTTACTGGCAATAAAAACATCAGCTAATTGTATTGCATTTTTTGCCAAGTTTGAAATGCAAAAACATGCACAGGTGGATATCTGACGAAAGAGATAGCAGCACAGACTGTAATCCAACACCTGTTCTCATGTTGTGCATGCTCAAAGATATTGGTTTACCTTAAGTTCCTCCGAATCAATGAAGCCACTGTGGTCGCTGTCATATTTCCTCCATGTCTGCAATCAGAATGTGAATGCTTTAATGATATGTTTATGGCAAACAGGTCTTCAATGGTTTTACAACAGGCAACTTTTCATACTGCATACCTGCAGTATATATACTGCAACTTTTCATACCTGCATGAAATCTTCACTTGACTTTAGCTGCTGGCATCTGAAGAACAACAGGAAATTCTCTTCCGTTGGCAATACCTGAGCAAGCTGTAATAGAATTTGAGAAAGATTAAATTTTGGCTCTTCATTAGGCCAGCTGAGCCTGTAATAGAGCATGAAGATTTTTAAAAGTGTATGAAATTCTTTGTGCTCATACTGCTGCTGCCATATTGTGGCCCACTTGGAAGCTTCATCCTGCTAGCTGAAGTGTTTGGAAGATGCCTCTGAAAGGCTTCTGGCTTGCAGCTTTGTCAGTCACCAAGGTCAAACAGAACTTGAGGTCTGAGAGAAGGGAATGAGGTAGCATATCAACAAAAGGCTAGCTGGGGAAAGGAGCGAAAAAATCGCCCATGCAGAATTAGAATCTGTATTAACATCCATTGAATTAGCATGAAGAGAAAGCATAACACAAGGATTCACAGAGGATAACTGTGAATGACCATGAATTAGGAAACTGAGAAATATAGACTATTCAGATACCAAGAAAGAAAGGAACACTGACATGAAGAACATGCATGTAATCTAAATGGTTAAATATCAGGAAAAGCCAGGAGAAAGAATAAAAAAGAAAATAGGGAGAGTAAGGGATGGCAATTCTCATTTGTCAGTCACAGAGATGTGTTCAAAAAGAGCTATAAATACCAGAAAGAAATCAAGAAGGCTTTTAGCCCTGCAAAACCAGGGACGGTTCTTCCAATGCCTCTTTTCTTCAAAAGGCTTTTTAAAAATCAGACATTATTGAACTGATTATTGAAAATGTTCATTTACTATAACCCAATTTTGGCAACTGACAAATGTAGAAGATGGAAAGTATGCTGTATAATTTAATGTAAAATCTAGCATCTTTTGTTTTTAACAAAAGCCCAAGTTTTTTTTCTGTCCTCAAAATATATGAAATATGTTTTGATTAAAAAAAAAACTTTTTACTTGAAGAATAGACCAGCTGTGCTTACTATGGAGAAAATGGAGAAAGACAGATTTCTTAGCTGCTTTCTTTCATATAAAATGACATCTGCAGACTTTCTGGAGTCCCATCTTAAAATTTTGATTAAAATTTTTGTTTTTCTGCCTTCGTTTCACACTCTCAAATCTTTTGTTCTGCCTATTTCAGTGCTATTGCCTAATTGCTGAGGCTTTTTTATTGGGAACCAGCAGAGCCATACGTGACTTCAGCTCTCACCCCACAGACACAACAAAGTTATAGAGACATATCTCTTGTTTCTCTAAAATCATATATACAAGGAATCAGCTAAATTCTTTTAGTGTTGGTACAGCTGAAAAGACACATCAGAGCACTCTCCTTTACAGAAATGGCACAGCTGATGACAGGCTGTCAGGCTCATCAGAGCCTTCTGAGTGCTTCTGCTAAGTGGTTGAACCTGAAATCAAAATCAACCTAAGAAACGCATTTTTTCAGCAGCTTTCAAAACCTACTCCATTAGAAATAGCATATACATGAATGGGTAAGCATATATTTATGTGTACACAATAACTAAATGGGTGTAACCTAGCCCTGATTTATGAAAAAATGCCTTTATTTCTCTCACAGCAGAAAAGCTTTGATTTTTAGAGTACACTCCTATTTAATAGCAAATGTTGAATGGAAGAACTATTTAGAATAACAAAGATAGTTTGGGAGAAGTGACTGATTATAACAATGGGAAAGGATTTGCCTGTGTGGAAAATATAAATAAGATGTCATTCAATGACATAGCTAGCTCCTGTGAATTTTGCAAGGGCACCATAAAATAGGAACTGTCCAAAGGATCATTAACAGCTTATTAGCAGTACCAAACTGTATTTGAGGCACAGAATATATTACCTCTGGAAGAAAATCACCTTATTTTAAGCTATACCTCTCACCCTTTGTAAGTCTCAGGGGAAAACATTAAATTGCTTTTTGTGGAAAACTCTGCAGTATTAAAGGGATGAGTAGATTGTGTGGAAACTGGTTCAAGTTCCCAGTCCCAGTTTTATACTACTACCAAGAAGAAAGGTGGAAACCTGGTGCTATTTTAAGTGATGACTTCTTAGTGGGGATAAGCAGAGGGGGGCTTCGTGAGCATGCCTGAGTAAGAGTGCAGACCACTGCAAGTCTGTGTATGGCAGCAATAGCCGTTTAGTGAGCCTTGAGCTTTGGTGCTTTTATGGAGAAGGTTGGTTATCTCTGGACCACAAATAATAGAGGACAGCTACAAAGCCTGAGACTGGCTTGACTCCTCTCTGGTCAGCTGCAGGCTGAGGTGTGTCATTGTAGGTTGCCTAGCAGAAAAATACTCTCAGTACCTAAAAGAATATCAGAGCTATTTTCTAGACATTGTTCTCTAAGTAAATTCCATTGATATTTAATGCTATTTAAATTCATTTCACCTCTTTAAAATCCCACAATAGAGCATGGGAGTACAAAGAATATTTTAGGCTAGTAAGTAGTCAACTTCATGGCAGCATAATCTTCAAATAATTTGAATGTGAAATTGCTGCAGTTATGAGTTTTGAAACCTTGGGTTTCACAGCCATATTTCAGTGAAAGCATTGGTCTCAATGAGTACAAAAGGTGAATTAAAGGTCTCTTACACAATGGCAAGAAAGCGGGCAGGTCAGGCTCTGCCTTTAGCTGGAGGACACTTGATAATAGCCAGAGAACTAACTGCAGCGTGCTTGCAAAGACAGAATCAACACTTAATCTGAGCTGAAAATCCACTTCTTCCTCTGTGAAACCACTCAGGCCTCCTCTTTATCTCAGTCAACAGACCTTTCCTGAAAGCTCATTATTGGCTGGCACATTCTTTGTCAAAGGCTGGGTGTTCATTTTGAGGGCTGGGAGTCTGAATGGCTTTACGTAAGTTTTCTTAAACAGCGTTTACACAATTTTCAGAAAAACGATTTGATGTGCTATGTAAATGGGAACAATCTGGAAATAGTGGATAATTTTTTTAATATAAGGAAGGAGAATCAAGTCGAAATACCAACTTTAATATCATACTGCTCGGCATGTACCACACATTTCATGAGTCCCATCAGCAGTTTCCAAATCAAGCTTCATGCTGATGTAAGGGAAACAAAATATAGCTATTGGGTTTGGAAACTGCTATATTAAGGGAGAAAGTCCCTTCAGTCACTGAACTCCATACTATCACTATTCAGTTGCTTCCGTGGATGCTGAGCATGCTTGGCACTTCACTGGGGGTGGTGAGCCATATCAGACCCTCTTGGATTTGCTCATCTTCCCTCATTAAGTCAATATCAGAATCAGAAATAGAATTTGAAAGGTAAACCTTCCAGTTATCTTTTCCTAAGTGAAGAAGCACAGGCTTTTTCAGGCACTGTTCACATATTTTTCTTGCATCAGTGCTTGCTATACAATATTCAAAAAGACTAATTTAAATAAAATTCTTCAATAAATAAATTAGCATTTGTTAGTCCAAAACAACAACAAAAAATTGTTTTACCAAATAAACACTACTTATTTCTAGATACAAAGCTATTTGATCAAGGCTAAATATTGTTAAAAGATGAACTTTAAAAAAATCAATTGTGGCTGCAAGTGAAACAAATTGTTCATATTTCTGTAGTAGTTCAGTTGTAATTACACATGCCTTTAAACAAGTATATAAAATTCAGACATATGACAGAGGAGAAAAGGTATCTTGAAATGATCTATTGTATAAGCAGTGATACTTCCTATTGATTTCTACAGATTCTATTCAGTCCTCTGTTTTAAAATTAGATACTGACTCAAAGCTGGTCACCGTAGAAATTCTGCAGGCCTGGCTTGTTTCCAGCTTTTTCTTAATTAGCTCTCTAGGTCAGATTTCTTATTATCCGGAAAAAAAATATAATAATAATATCATTTAATAATAAAACCGCAGTCTCTCTGCACTCAGAGTGACATAAATGAGCCATTGATTTGAGCTCAGAAAAGTGACTTCTCAAGCTGTAACCCTATAACCCCACAAACTCTCCTTTTTGACTTGCAGTGCTGAAGAGTGAAATTCAGAGAAAATACAATTCGTTCCCCCCTCCCTAGCAAGTTGTCTAAGTTATACAATTGTTGAGCAACTGTAGAGGAAAAGCTGGTGATCTTCATCCTCTTCAGAAAATGGGAGTAAGGAATGTGAGAATTTTCTGCCTGCAGTTCTGTTAGAGTTCAAGAAAGGAAATCCTAAGAAATTCTTTTTTAGTCATGATTAACATGGTGACTTACCATATTTGGGGATTTTTAGAATAGACTACATACAGTGACTGCCCAATAAAAGTTCATCCAGATGTTATCATCACTATTAGGAGTGGTGACAGAGTATGAGCTCAAAATCACAGGTAGCACTACATCACATTACTTTTCATCAAATTACCTTTTAAATTTAAGTTTCTAAAATAGAACTTTTATCTGCTTTGCAGAAAACTTAAATTGCTGGTGATGCTTATTTGTACTGAATAAAGAGAGAAAGGTTACATGACTTGTGAAATGTCTGGAATGTGGTAAGGAACGCATTACTTGTTAATGAAAAGGTTTCATTAGTGAAAAGAAAAAAAAAAGATTTTAAGGGCAAGGAAGAAATAGTCTATGTATCTAAAAATCTTAAGTATTGGCATAATGCTCACATTGTTCTGTTCTAAATGTATTTTCTTCAAGTAAAGTTACAAAGTAACTGTCTTACCTCAACTATACCTATTTTTCCATCAGTAGACTTCCCGTATTGGTCCACAAAAGCTTTCATTTCAGGTGTTAAATCCTACAAAGTTACAATGATAGAAGCATTATTTTAAAATACAAGAAACATATGTGTACATACTTGAATAATGTATTTGCCAAATAATATACCACATTTAATGAAATACTCATAGATTTCAGCTACACTCACCAAGTTTAAATGAAGACGAGCATTGATTTTGTCATAAATAACGTCATTCTGATAAATTTTACTTCGTAGGGAATTCTATTATTGCTGGTGTGAATGACTGGCATCTAAATACTTAGAACGCTATTATAATTTACGGAATGAACAAATTATAAAGCCGGATATGTTGGAAGATGTGTCTAACAGTGCCTTTGTTTAGGATGGTGATAGTGAAGTTCATAGGCAATTACTCCATTTCCTTAGTTTTCATTTTTAAATTAGTAACTTGAAGGCAGTGGAGAATCCTTCAAAATAAGGAAAACAATTTCAGCATAATACATCTGAACACCAAAATAGTCTTTCCATGTCTTTGAGTGGATCTTTCCTGAACAATGGATGCTATTTTAGTCTTAAAAGATCTCATCACAGTATCATATTTTTCACTGTTTAGTATCTGGTTATCATGGAAACAGAATCAAAATGTCACTGCTTAAATGCAGAAAGGCAGATTTAGGCAGGAGAAAACTTCAAGCAGTACCTTAAATCTGACAGAATAAAGCTGTCATTGTTGTCCATACACATTATGGTGCTTGCTATACATCTGTTCCCTAAATACTATTCTCATTCTAGGCTAAGGCAAAAAGTGTCAGCCTTGGGGTAAATATCTAAATATTTGATTTCACACTTCAACTTGACCTGCCTTCCTCTGATATGTCATTAACCTTCAATACTGATTAAACTTTTAATTTTCATTGTATTTCTTAGAGGTGGAAGCTAGTGAAACCATTCAGCAAGAATAAGGTTACAGTTATATTGAAACAATGGACAATCATACGGTTATAGATGAAGTTACATCAGACTTTAGAAATAAGAGATTTAGTTGTCATAATAGATCTGATTATACAGGACCTAAATGATTTTCTCACTGGAGACCCAGGGGCTCTCAGCAGTACAAAGTCCGTTGTAGCTTGTCCCAAATTTCACCTACCAAAGCTAACTAAAATGTCAGTTCCTTGTAGCTGATACAGTCACGGCCTAGTATCCTATTTCTGTCAAAGTCATCCATAGCAGGTTAGTAATTTGCTGTGGCTTTAATTAGAGATGTGGTTATTAATATAATGGACTTCAAAGTCACCTTTCATCTAATGATCCCAAAGTGGGGACAAGTTTGCTTAGCAGATAGAATAGAGAATTAGACACTTGGATTTTAATTAGTCTTGGTTAAATATTTTACTAATCTTTCTACTAGCAGCTCTGCAGTGCCGGACAGTGTCCAGCCATTGAAGGAGGCACAGTTGATTACAGGTTACACAAAACAGGAAAAACTTATTCTCTACTTCATTATTCAGAAATTATAATGAGTTTTTTGGTGTTCACTTCAACTGCTCATGAGCTGCTTGAAGAGTTATGTTACTCAAATAAATATTTTTGGTCAAAATAACTTGCCTAAATTTAACCAAGTCTAGTACTAAACCTGACAGAGATGCAATGCTCAGTTTTTGAACTGTAGAAGAAACTAGCCCTTCACACCTCAGACATCTCAGAAAAGATATTTTTCCAACAAGTGGGAAAAATTAGGGTTTTTAATATGATTTGAAAATGTAAGGCTAGTCGGCACCAAGGAAACACTCACATAATTGTATTCATAAATCACATACTTCTGTGGAAAAATATTGTCATTATCTATATAGGCAGGGAAAATGAAAAACGGGTGTGGAATAGCTCAGACAAGATCCATCTATTGACACTTTCTCAACGTCTGCATTGGTCACTCATACCCCAGTGTTTCTTTCAGCAATTGGCACACCCAAAAAGAATGTATTGCATAAATGTGGGTCACAATAAACAGAAGCTATGTTTATACATTTTTGTAGCTTTTATCTTTAAAAATGAGTTCTTTAAACATGGCTGAAGTTATACCAGATCAATTCAGCATCTACCATAACGCATGAAGCAGAAATGCCTCATGTTACCAAAGCCCAAGCAATAAAATTTCTGAGCAGACATTCCCCCCCTTTCTGGGGTGCTAGCCTGAATCAAGCTGCATGCTACCCCTCTGTCTGAGAAAAAGCAGCTGTGAAAGTACAGGCTTACTGAGTGGATTAATACAAGGATTAGCATCAGAACATAATTAGAACAGTTCTGCAGTTGGGAAGAATATTGGGAAATATTAAACCAGCCTATTCAATGACAGCATCAATGTAATTCTTTAATGCATGTGGCATGACTGATGTAAAATCCAACTATGAAGAATGCATAATTGAATATTTCAAAAATAGTGAGCTGAAGAGTGACCTGAAATCCAGAAGTTAATGATGACAAAGAAGCTTTGGGGTGTTAAAAGAAGGACAGACAAGGAAATGACATATAACCTACACTAGTTTCTCAATGTGTCCCATCTGGCAGAAGAATAGATATTCAAAGATACTGAATTAGTATCCCGTGAGACAAGAAAGGAACTAATGAGATGCTTGTTTAGCAAATGAGCCTTCAAATACAAGAATCAGGTTAGATTTGAAACCTAAGATGACATATAGCTATACTCCAGAGCCCACAGACCAGGTGCTGAATTTGGTTTTGCTACTATAGATTGCTCTTTTCAGCAGAACACTCCAAAGCTAGGTTTGAATCAGAGAAATGGGACAGAAAAATTTAAACATCTGAACATTTTTACAATACAGTGTCAGATATTGACAAGAGTTATTTTTAAAAACCCACATCTATTATAACATTTGTAGCAGGTAAGAATAATCCTGAAAGGGTTTCTGTGTTGCTTTGAGTAGGCTATGTTTTTAAGAGATGCACACGTCTCAAGAGAGAAAAGATCCTGACCTTAAAATTATAAATATTTTTATCTTGAGCTTCTAATTCTTTTTAACTACTCCATAATATATTAGCATTTCCACTAATAATGCCATTCATACTAAATATAAAGAGGCTTTAATATCTTCTTTCTACCGAGCAAACTTAAGTTTCCTGCACTTTAGCATAGAAGACAGATTAGTTCTGTTGCAGTACTTGAAATGTATAGAAGTCGTTTAATCTTTTCTGTGAAAAAAAAAGATTTTTCCTCCTAAAAAACCCACGTTCCTTTCCCAATTTTCCATTTTATTTTGTGTTTTTTTTAACTTGAATTTTGCTTTTTTTTCTTTTTAATTTTAGTTTGAACTTACACTCAGGAAAATGAGAGCCTACACCAATGTCTCTAATAAGAATTAACTGCTACCTAGACTGCAGTAACATTAGAGGCATTGCTGGGAGACTGATTTTCATATGTGCAAAGTTTGTACTCATACAACTTAGACGATAAAATTTTCCACAAAAACAATTATTCATATTATTTTTTTTCTGTATTTAAGTCTAAAATATATAGGAACTTTTAAAGCAAAGTTAATTATTGAAAAACTACTTCTCAATTTGGAGGCATTTTTACTATGAAGTATTAATCTATTTCCTCCATGCACACATCATCCACTTAAATTATATATTTTTCTATTTCTTCAGAAGTCTTTTAGCATAGATTCATTTAGACTGAGTCCATTAAGTTATATACTGGAGTTTGATGCTAAAAGTGGATGTATTTTTACACGGAATCTTTAATTTCTTTCTCCCTTTTCCTCCCTGTATGGATATAGTTTGGAGGAAATGAATAATTAATGTTTTGATAACTCACACACAGAAGTGTTTTGACAACACTGTCAAAAACTTCACTGTCTCTCTGAGCCATTTAAACAGCCAGGATTTCGTACTCTTACTCCCGGTGAAGAGCAGTAAGTGTTTAGGAGTCATCTGCAGATCTATTTAGTGACCACCAAGGGGCAGAAACGCATTTCAGCCCGTGCTGCCCATTAGGTGAAATTAGGGTGAAATTAAGAGTCCAACTACCCTGAAGTTCTGGGTTTTTCTCTTCCTCCTTTTTTTTTAAATTTTATTTCTCTCCCTCCTTCTCCCCGCCAGTTTTAATGAGTACATATCTGGATCGGACAAGATTAATTGCAATGGGATAAGGTCCCATCCAAGACAAAAAGACAGCATCCACACATTTCTTGACTTTTTAAACACTGTCAGAAGTATCAGCTTGTAGCCTGGCAAGGCACGACCGGGAGCCGCTCACCAGTGAGGTGGACCCTGGTTTCACCTTTTTCAAAGCAGACGATTTAGCTGATTTGCAACCTGCTCTTTTCTAACCAAGCTATTTCCCTTTGCCCGGTGCGGCAGGTGTGATGCCAAGAGAGAACAGAAGGAACCGGGGCACTGAAGTTTGCTCATGAAAACTCTTCTTTCCCGAAGAAGACGGAAAAGCGGGGCGAAACATTAACCTACCAAGCCTGCCTTCTTCCGTGCCTGCTGCAGCTCCTGGATGAAGTTTTGTAGCTCCTTCCCGTCCATGAACCCATTGCCTACAACAGAAAGAGTTACGGCTGCCGTCACCGCTCCCTCCAAACTCTCTCTCCGTTCTCCAGCGCCGGCGGGGGCGTCTCCGACCCGGCTCTCCCTGCCGGCGAGCGGCTCCCCTCGCTCCTCGCCCGGCCCCGACCCCTGACGGCTCCGGGGCTGCGCCCGAGGCTGCGGGCGGCGGGCGGGGACCGGGCCGGCTCCGGGCGGGCAGCCGAGCTGTCTCCCCAGCCTCCCGCGGGCTCGCCCCCCTCGCCCCCCGCGCCCCCGAGGGAAAGGAGTCACCGTCGGAGTCGTAGTGGTGCCAGATCTCGAAGAACTGCGCGGCCGAGATCTCCACGCCCTGCAGGTGCGTCTCCGCCGTCATGGTGGGCGCGGGGAGGGGGGCGCTGTCCGCGGTCCTGACCGGGCTCTGACCGCGGAACGGCAGCGGCGGCTCCGACGGCTCCTCCCGCCGCCGCCCCGCCGAGGGCTATTTATGAGGCCGTCCCGGCCGGGCCCCTCCCCCCGGCGCTGCCCTCCCTCTCCGCGGGCCCCGGCGCGGGGGGGCCCGGGTCTCCCGACGGCGGCACCGCGGACCGGGGCCAGCCCGGCGGCGGAGCCCTCGGGAACCGAGCCCCCTCGGCGTGGGAGGGCTGTGAGGGTGCCGAGCGGGGAGCGCCGAGCAGAGAGAGCAGCGCTGAAGGACCCGCTCGGGAGTTTAGTGCGCATCCCTTGCTGTGCCCGTGAAACGTGGGCACCGAGGGTGAGCGCAGCCACCCAGTTCGGCCCTGGCGTTTCCATGTGGAACAGGGATTTTAGAGCGTGGCTTGCAGCACCTCAGGATGTCCCGGTACAAGGAAAAACACGCTTGGGGCACAATGTAGGGTGCAAGGAACCCGTGTTTCACTGTTCCATCTCCAATCCAGACCTGCAGACAGCTCTGCACAGAGCTGATCTCTGAAGAGCTGCAACCCTTTACCTGATACTCCTCCCGAGATACGATGGGATATTGAAATATCCATATTGAGACAGCATAGAAACAGTGCAGAGGCATGAGGGACGCTACCACAGCCTGCCCTTTTTGTTGGTAGACCAGCTTTGGAGACTTGCTCTCTTATGAGCAATGAGTTGGAGGAAGGGGACAGAGCAGCTTACAAAAACCTTCCTCTTGCAGTGGCAAAACATGGTGCTGTACTGGTAACACTGACTAAGTCCCTTTTAGGATGACTAACTTTAGTCATTAGGGCTACCTGGGTAGTCTGAAGCACTGAAGCTGCCTTTCTCCTTCCAGCAGTATCCTTCAGATACTACACTGAGTTACAATGGTTTGATGGTCAAGATCACTGGCTGACAGGATACTCCCAAATGCAGTAGGTAGTACAGATGTGTGTGAGAGATGTGAACAGCTGGAAAACCCAGAGACCTCCATGTGTTAAGTGATCAGCATGGCTAACACTACGGCAATAGTATGTTAAGACTCACAAATAGCATGAGCGTAACAAAATAACAAGATAATGCAGAAGACAGCAAAGGGGATGGATAACTCATCAGGATGAGAGGGGGATGTTTAGTTAAAGGCTGACATGTCTTGAGAGGGATTTCAGTAGATTGGATGGCTGAAATCTTGTATGCATTATGGAACAAGATGTGGACATAGTGATTAAGTAATCATGAGACCTTATACTTGATTCCTTCCATCTTTCCATTCTCCTGTTTCTCCACCTGTTATGTGCAGCCCGTTCTCCTTCTGGCAATGCTGTTAAGCTGTGAGTTCTTCAAGAGATGCACCAGGTTGGCCTGTGTTTTTTTTAGCTACTGAACAAAGCAGCAGCAAATAAAAGACACAAGAAACTGATTGTTAATCTCTTCAGTTCAAAATATTTATATTAGTGAAAAATGTTTAGACAAGTTTTGCCGTCACAAATACCCATTATATTTGCAAAAGACCTAAAGAAATGTTACTATTTCCTTACAGTCATACTCTGTTTCACCATGTAAAAAAAGAAATAAAAAATCATGACGGGCCAATTTCCCATCTAGGAACTACTTTTAAGGCATGGCTTTCTCAGAGAAGAAGACTTCAATGGGAGCTATGTCATGAAACTTTTGTAATCTCACTACATCTTTTCTTGAAAATAAAAATCTGAACCTAACACACTTACATATAGTAGCAACAATGACCAGAAAAGAGAGAATTCATGAGGCTTATTTTTACAAGGAGCAAGGACATGACAGAGCTCTGGCCTCGACAAAGGGAAGCACAGTGAATCAAGCCTGGGATTATTCTTTGTTCTTGGAAAAGACAATGGGGTGCCAGTGACGCAAGGACACTGGAAGGAGACAAAGGTGGAACTAGCATTTCCTTCATTTTTAGATAGAAGATGTCTGTGCCAGTGAGGCAACTCCTTATATGCCAAGCGTATTGAATTACCCTGTCCAGTGCAGAATTTCAGCTTCCAGCAAGCCTGCAGGAAAAGAAACCAAGTACTGAACCTGTTTCAACAGACCTCTGACTTGCATCTGATGTTGATTTGCTCGTTGCTGCTTACCATTTTCCAATGGCACATCACATCTTGTTCTCGTCCCTTTTCCCTGACCCAAAACACTGTGGCTGAATGGGAGCAAAGAACTTAGCATTGTTTGGGGCTAGCTCAACCTTGTTCATCTGACTGTTCAGACTTTTAAATGAATAGGAGCTGCAATGTTTACATTTTCAAAAGTTCTCAGAATAAAATACTTTACATAGGTCATATGTGGCCAGAAGGATTTAAAAGAAGTCTCGCATGAACTTTTGCTGCTTCTCCCCGTAACTGTGCAATTGAATGCAGATGCTTGGACACATTGACCTCTCATTATGCTAACATCTAAAATCAGTGTTGGCTCCAGAGCATTTATGCATCTCTGTGTGTTCTGATAAAACAGTATATCAAGGTGAATGGGTTTATAAGTTCTCTGCTGCACTTGTCATGGTCCGTCTGCACAGGCATAAAAGTAGCAGACATTTCCGTGCAAAAATAATCACTTACATAACTAACTGCACACCATATTTTTATGATTAATGAATAACCAAGCCAGCATTCATATTTAATCCCACTGGACTCTGCTTATGCAAAGCTAAATCGGAAACTGGTAATTTCAATTCAAGAAACTATTAATTTCCATTGAAAGAGGAAGCATTGGAAAGGATTAAAAAATGTAGATATATACAGGATGTGATCCATAACCCAGTGAAGTCCATGCAAATTTTCCTTGTGATTCTAGAGGGAATGCAAGGACAAAATTCTTGTAATTTTCAGAAATTATATGTATGGTGATAAGCAGATATACACATTGATTAATGAATTACTTTACTGAGAAGCCCAAGCTTCAGCGTTCATTTTTACAAGAGCTACATGAGCCAGATCCATATCTGGCAGAAATCAGAAAAGCTACACTGAAGCTAGCTGGGAATTTGACCCAATATCTGAGTGATAATGATTTTCTTTGAAAACATTTGTTATTCAAATGCTTTTCATTAATATTTTTTTGTATGTGGCTTTTCTGAGACTTCTTAACTCTGACTACCAGACTTCTCTCGTCACTCTCAGGAAAGCACCTAATGATAATAGCCCAAAGGTTTCTCAAGATGTGTGGAAATCAAACATGCCAATTATAACTTAGGATATCCCCCAAATAAATAGCAGGACACGTAATTTTCAGTCAGAAAACAGAAAAATTTAAGCATCATGTGAAGCATCACAAACTTCATTTTGTTGAGCAGAAATCAAAAGAGATGCAAATGTAAGAACTTTCAAATGAACATGTCCTACATGAATGACACAAAAGCTCTACAAGGACCACCCAAGTTGTTTACTTAGCTATTTCAGTCCATCATCAGAAGTTATATCAAAGGCAGGGACTGTTTTGTCATCTCTCTTTTGAAAGATCACTTTCTTGTGTGATCCTGAGTTGTGGCTGGATTTGCCTTATTTATTTCTTCTTTCCTATTAGATACTTAGTGGCTATTAGCAGAACAGTCATTCCTGAAAGGTGTGGAAGGAAATCCTGTTCTTTGGCTGAAGTTGCCAGCTTTTCCGTATGAAACCATAAGAGTAAAAAGCATTTTGAAGCAAGTGATTTCAGAGATTTTAATTATAACCTTTTCATGATACAGAGTGTCTCTTGTTCTTCTACACTCTTACATTAAAAGACATATCTGAAAAATATCATAACTGAAAGTCTTTCATAAAAGTATGAAGACTATGTTAATTCTGAAAAAGTGAAAACATCTGTACCTATACAAAGTATATAGCATAGCATAGCATAGCACAGTATAGTATAACATATCCTGCTATTGTCAGTCTTAATGGTGACAGATGTACAAACCAGATGATAGATAAGGGCTAGTGCTTTATAAAGGGATCCTTGGAACCCAAGCCTTGGAAAACTTTTTTCTTTTAAATCTTAGATCAAGGTACTCAAACAAAATTCCCAAGCTTACTCCTGACATATAAACCAGGCAGAGAAGCTGGAACAGTGTTTAGGCTGTGGCAGAATTTGCAGAAGTAGTGTTCAGCTCTAGAATTCAGCTTGAGATGTGTGCAACTGCCACCAAGTATGGCTGCTTTTGGGTGGGGGAATGTGTCTTTTTGGCTAATACTACAGAATAGTTTATTGCTTACTTTATCTACATTTCAATCAGTATTTTTATCCTTTAAAAATGAAAAAGAAAATGCAGCATTGAAATGCACTTTCTATGTTAAGCTGCCCTTGGATTATATAGTCATTATGGTAAACCACTACTGGCACAGGAAATATATTATGTAAATAGTGGAATACACGAGCCTTTGCTGGTTTTTGCAGACAGTATTATATAGAGACAGAAATATATTTTTCATGCACAAGACAGAATTGTCCAAAATAATTTTGAGGACTTAAAATATATTTTAATAGAAACCGCAAATTGATGAGTCACTTGTGAATTCAGATTGCAGCATAATCCAAGCCTTAACCTTCTGACAGATGAAGCTAGGGCCTAGTTCATCCCTTTCTAATCCACTTTATATCTTTACAGTCTCATCTGTAGCTTTCCAAGAAGAAGCATAATGACAAGGCAATGCTCAACAACAGTTTTGTTAGCACTAGAAGGCCAATAGTCTATGCAACCATGCTTTTCCATATCTTCCCTGTAAGATCCTCAGAGACATCAGAATATTTCATTCTTTACTTTTCAGCTCCCTCCTTTCAAAAACTAAATGCATCCCAGGACAAACCTTACAGGTGGCAATGACCTAACTCCAACCCACCCGCTCCCAAGAGCTGGGGGCATGATAGCCTGTGGCTCCAGACATAGGGAAACAGCTTTTTTGTTCGAAGGAATACAACACCATGTTCATGCATGAAAGGTTGTACTGGGCTGTCAGTGTATCAGTACCACCAGAAATAGCACCTGATGTGGATGGGATCTGTTTGACTATCTGTTTGGTACTATAGACTAACTATAGCCAAGCAGAAAACAAGTGAAGTCATGCAGCATTCTTGCATTTAGCCTCAGCTTCCCCAAGCTATGCCTAACTTTGTATTGTCTTGTATTTTGCTGCTAAGTACCTGGCTAACTATGAGATTTAAAAGAGCCTTAGGGATGACCTAACTTATACCAGTAGAAAGCAGCTTGGGGATGACCTAACTCATGCCAGAAAAAGCAGCTCCTCTTGCCCACCAGCCACAATCCCATAATACTTTTACCCTGGTGGCCTGTGAAATGTTGTGCAGTTACTGCTATAGCCAAGGATACTCCTGCCACAAGGAGACCTTCAGCCTTGAGTTTTCTCCATGGCACAGACGGGCTGGGGATGGGCTGTGGTTCACTGGACCCAGTGCTATCTATGAGAGCTTGATCCAGTGTTCATCCTTGATTTTCAGTGAGTTTCAGTGGGATTTTAAGTGGCTTATGCTGCTATATGACAGACTGAATTTTTATTTTCTTTTTGTTTGGATTTTTCTCCTTTTCCACTGTTTGGATAATGTATTTTGCATGCAATTCCAAGCAAATTCAGCAGAGTTTAATTGTATAGAAAGTACTTACCTGGGATGTTAGTGCTACTAACAGTGGTGGTAGTTACTAAAGTTTTCAGATATCTGCCTTGTGAGACATTTTACTGGAAGACAGCTGGAAATTTAGGATCCTAATTTAGAAGGTTTGCCTGCCTCTTTGGAGGATTTTAGAGCTCCTTTTGAGTATTTTGGACATTTTCACTTTACATCCTGGAGAACTCAGACTGTGTCTGGTTTACAGGGCAGTATGCATGCTTTGGCCAAGCATTAGCTCTGCAGTGGGAGGAGAGCTGGGTGTGTGTCAGTGGTCCCTGTTCCCAGAGTCCTAACTTCCTGAACACTGACTTCTTTTTTTTTTTGCAAAGAAACTTGAGCTGACAGCTGAAAGGAAAAATATTACGCCCACAGGTCCTGCTGTCCTGGTGAGTGGGGGAGCAGGGCTGTGGGGAGCACCCTGAGCACACCTGCCCTGCAGTCCAGGCACATCCACAGGGCACTATTTGACTTGGAGGAAAAGCTGATTGTGTGACCAAAGGCATGGAACTTAGGGGTACATTAGACGTGATGGGATCCATGTTGAGTGGTTTGGTGGGTCAATCCCTTGGGGACAGAATGAGAGACAAATCTTCCTCTGTTTTCTTTGCATCATCTGAACTGAACTCAATGCTCTTTAAGAAGAGCATGAATCATGAGAAACACAACCTGTGTCTCGGAGTAGTTATGGTTATGTAGGATGATCACATACTGTTAATTTGTAACTAGGAAATGCAGTGTTCTTCATAAAGGTTGAATTAAAAACATAAACCATAGTCTTTTCTTGTTTGGGTTCATGGCACAGGCCTATCTCATACAATCTGTGTGCTGCAAGGGTCTACTACAACAAAACAGTTGCTTGAAAAAGTATTCATTTTAGCAAAGTTACAGAATATGAAGTTGTTTAATAAGTAGCTTCAACCTTTTGTAAGTAATGGAAAAACTTGTGTTATCTCATTCCAAATTCTTTTATTACAGTTATAGGTCAACCCACACAACTTGAAAGCCATAAAATTACACGGTGAGAGTCTCAAAGGGTAATATGGAAAAAACAATAAATAAAGCAAACAATATTATAAGGTGAACAGGTTCATCTTCCAACTGTGCTGAACTCAAAACTAGCTCAGCAAAAATGACGTGCCATTGTAATAAAAATTTCAGTCACTGAATGCTGCTGCATAACATTGTGAGTTCTTCGAATAGACAAAAATATGTGTGATGAATTATTACTGCAACTAGAAGTCTACAGAAGCAGGCATGTAACTCTGTTTACTTTTTCCATGCAAATACCGTAACAATAATTCAGCTGTAAAGCCCATTCTTATGCATAGATCTCACTGAAGATCAGTGCCTGGTAATCCTGTATATCAAAAGAAAAATAACTCTAAAATAAATCTATGTGCTGTTTATCTCCTAGATTGTATGAGCTCTTTTTACATAGATTGTTGCATTGTTCTATTTTTAACTTTTTTCTGTTTCATATTTCCACCATCTTATCTTCTTTCTTATCCACAGATTAAAATATGTGTGTGATTTTATCTAGAATATAGAATATTTCACTGTGCAAGCAGACTTTAGAACACTGTTTTCCATCCCCCTGATTTATTAAAAAAAAAAGTTATTTAGAAATTTAAATAATTTACTTTGTAGATGAGTTCAAACTTAGAAAAGAGAAATTTACTAAGGCATCTCTTTTTGAAATCTCCTAGGCATATTACTTCTGAAGGAATTGACAGCTTCTTCTAAATAGCTCCTGGAAATGATTGCAGCATCTGATAATCACAGCAGCTTCTTGGAACCTTGTAAATGATGCATTAAAACGTATTTATTTTGTTTTATTTCAAAATTCGATCCATTCTACATGCCTGCACTCAAGTTCAAGATTAGAAGCTTTTCTTGCAACAATTCATAACATAACCACTTATCAAAATTGTCCAAGGTCTGCAGTAAAATTATGATTAGAAGGTTTGATATAAAAGCTGGACCCTTTTCTGAGAAAACATCAGGGCCTCACCTCATGATTGTGGAAAGAAATGACATTTACAACAGCCAGAGAACGGAAAATGTTAGCAAGTTAAAGCAAACAGAAGCTAAACGTTAGGCTTTCACAACACAACAGTGCAGTGTGTCCAACCTGTTATCAGTTTACAACTTTAGCCTCACAGTCCTCTTTCCAGCCTCACTAAGTTCTTTGTTACTTTTTGATTGAGATCGACCTGGATTGCACAGCCATTCCCACCGTGCCTCGTGCAGTGCTGCTGCTGTGGGAGCCAGCACAAGTGGAAGGGCTATGCAGACCAACCTGCTGCATTATTTCTCATCAGTGAATATAATTATTTAATATCTTCCATGGAAAGATTTTGAAGAGCTTGCTTTCTCCTCTCAATTAAGGACTAGCTGGGGCCACCAGCAGGGCTGCCAATTTGACCAAGTGGAAGCAACATAAACCAGGAAAGGTTTATCCTATATTTAAATAGCTCTGAACTAAGCAATATGAAGACATTTTGCACTCAATCATACAGGAAAAACATGTCATTCATACTTCAATTGGTCTCTTTACTTTCAGGGCAAAACTGAAAAACTGCCCAGGTGGTTTTGTCTTGGTCTCACCAATTGCAACACAAGACTGACCTTAGCTCCATGTTTCTAGTCCCATGTCAGTTTGTCCAGAGACAAGCTGCCAGAGACTCTTCCAGAAAGCCTCTTGTCTTCCACAGTCCCACCAGCAGGATTTTTATGCAGGTTTTTTTCTGTGTTCTACCATTAGCTGTAATAAGGCTCTTCACATAAAGCATGGGAATCCTACATATTCCAGTGCTTGGGCTGGCTCTGCCATTTTGTCTGCATTGAACCTGTCCCAGACTTGACAGGAATTAGAATAATAGCCAGAGATTTTCCACAACTTTTCAGCAATGTCTCACTGACTGTATCAATCACTCAGTTTCAGAATGACTATTTTGAAATATCTACCCCTCTGCTTCTCACCATGTCCCTAGTCTTCCCACAGCCTGGAAGAAGGTAAGGATGTACTTGCCTCTGTGCCATGGATAAGCATGGAAAAGGCAAAAGTGACAGATAAATGAGTGTGAAACAGCCTGAAACAATATATAAATCTGTGGCCAGAATGGACAGAGGAAAATATCCCAGAAAGCCACAAAAAATGAATAAAGCAACTGAGAAATAGTGGAACTTGTGAGCTTTAACATCAGTATCACTGCAGCCTGGCAGAGCCTGAGTTAGACCTGAAGGAGGACCCAATAAAAGATTATTCTCCCTCCACCTGTAGGGGTAGTGACTCTATCCAGTCATACATAAGAAGATGAACTATTCCGATGCAGACAGCTCCCCTAGCTTCTCCTGAAGTCATTCTGATGACTGAAGGACAGACACACCAGAAAGTAAATATTTGTTCTGGTGGTGAGCTCCATTCAAGTCCTGTATTTACGTAATGGAGCATATTCTTGACTGACCAAAATCTTGCACTCTGGGTACCTCATATACTTTAGAGCAGACTTATTCTGATTTGCCATTCTTACATCATTCTGATTTGCCAAACTTTATTATTTCCTTTATTTCATGAATATCCTATATGCCTTTTGGGGTGACCCTTTTCCTCTTTGTGATATTCTCTAGAGTACAGGTAAATGGAGGAATTAGGAGTGTTTCACATGGCTGCTCTTCAGATTCCAAAACACATAGAGCCTTTATCTTTGAGAAAAGTTTGCTAACTTCAGTGACCCTTTCCAGTACTGTTTCTAAAGACTTAGAACAATTGCTTTCACCATACATTTTCCATTGACAAGCCAAGTTCCTCGAGCAGGATTAATCTTTAATCTTTATAATTAATGTTTCAAGTAACCTGAAGATGCATTTTTAAATACTGCAAGCTGCATCTTCCCTGGATGCCAGGGCAGGACTTTTTTTAGTTCACAAGGCACATGTGTATATCTGGCTTGTTGATGCTTTGCATGTTGGTATAAAAGCCATAATACTTCTCCTGTTTCTTACACAGGACTCATATTCTTCCCTTTTGCTATACATACAGCTTCAAGGTCATTTGTTCTTAAAACTGATGTACAAAGCAGATACAATTCAAGAAAGTGGGAGGAGGCTTTGATTTCACAGGAGGCACAGTGGGCAGGCTGCATTCTTTAGGCAACAGAGTTGGCGGAAGCTTACTTCATGGTCACTTCTTCATGGGGAGAACACTGGTAATTTCAATTCATGATCTCCTCTCTCTCCATATCATTAAAAGACAGTAAAGCACAAGCAAACAACAATGTGTGAGCAGGAGTGCTCCTAAACTGTTGGCAGCCAGTAAGTACCTGGAACTTGCATGTTGAAGACATGGCCCAGGAAATTCCACCAGAGGTGACCCCCATGGAGCAGCCCGAGTTCAAGCAGGATCATTGCACTGAGCTAAGTGAATACCCAATGTGATTTTCTGATATTGGAACCAGAGTTGTTAAAAAAATGCTAGAAAACAAGCAAAAATCTAATGCTCTGCAGCTCAGTTTTTCAAGTGGATCTTTCTTTCTCCTTAGAGAAGGAAAGTTTGGCAAGAGAATAATACATATTGTTTAGTCAGATTGCTTGATAAAGGCAATACAGTTTAGAGATTTATATCTGTCTCCAAAGTCTATGTCTCGGCACCTGTGAACACTGTATGACTTTCCAAAACTCAAATGCACACAGATCCTATTAAAGCATTGGAAGCAGCAGATACTCACCACCATTTCCTGAAGGCTTTTTCCTGAAGGTGGTAAAGATTACCATCCTTATCAATTTTAGGATCTTTTGTGGTGTGTACTGTAGCTCAAGATGGAAGAAAGTGATTTTCCTAAGTGGAATAGAATAGGGTTTTTTTTTATCAGGACCATAGCTAATTTATGATTACAAGTGCAAAAGCCACTGAAACATGTATAACTGTGCTGAATGGTCTTCATATTTAGGTGTCTGATGTTTCATTTTACTCCACTGAGCTGAAGCTATAAGTTTGGAAAGTCCACAAATTTCCTGTATCTGCAATTCAGTGCAGGCTACATAACGATCAAGACATTATATAAAATTTTCCCAGCACCAAAAAGAGAGGAGATGAAATGAACTGACTAGTCTAAGATAAAACTAGTTGGATCAGATATAGTTAACTTGAATTGCTTGTGAAGATCTATTTTAGACTTAAGATTAACAAGTTTGTATTGCTGCAGGCATCACACTCTCAGACTGGTTAACACCAGTTGCTCTCCCGGACATGCTCTCCAGACTAACCAGGCATGAAGTAACAGAACCTAAATATAGGCTTCTATTTTTGTTAGAAGGTGTTGTCCTTACCAGGTAAAATTTCTCATTCCTTCTCTTAGTAGCATATATGGTTTTTATACAGTCACTTTTATTTAAAGCAGAGGCAAAGCAGCCATAGTGATCACTGGTATTTGACATTGGCAAATAAAAGTATCTGGAACCATCAAAGGAAATTTGATGCAATCATTTTAGTAGTTCTCCTTAATGATGTTGAAGTCTTTCTAATACCTTTAAGTATGTGGTGTTTATAAAAATATGACTTAAATCACTGCTCATGCAAATGCTGTTAGCTGTCAGAGAGTGCTAATCTGAGAGATGTACCTTGGCTTCAGTCTCCACTATCAGCATTACTGGCTTTTTGTTGGTTTTCTTTTCTGTCTCCCTTTGGACCTGAATTCTTTTCTAAGTAAACATTTGTGCATTTGTGTATAATTCAGAATATTCTGTAGTATTTTTAATTTTGTTAGTTTGTGGCGAAAAAAATATAACAAAAACTTTCAAATGTGTCAGTTTCTGTGGTGTTAGAAAATAAGCTGCTCATTTTTATTTTTTTTTCCCTCAGGGTTTTATTTAGGAGAAGGTAAGAAGGGAGGTCCTTTAAGCTTTAGCAGGAAATAGCCTTGTTTTACCAGCTCCTGCAGTCTTGGCTCAGTAAGGCACCTTATTACCGGGTCACCATGCCCAAGAAATCTCACACCACTGGAAGGAGTCCCAAATACTCTTGTCCAAACACTCTTCCAGCTCAGCTTTGTATCCTCCACATAAAGCAGCCCTAACATCAGATTAACTGGTCTCCAGATGATCCCCAGCTTGGAGGGACCCTTGGAACTGAAAAAAAATCAGTTTGACAACTGCCATGGCACCTCTGTGGACCAAGGCAGCCTGGTAGGTGAGAATATTACTCTCAGTAATTAGAGAAATCCTTCAGCATTTCTAATGACCAGGACAGGACATGTAGGGGAGACTAGGAAGAGGGTGAACACCCAGGTCAGAGGGCAGAAAAGCCACGTAAGTGCCTCCTCATTTAAGTGATGAGCAGCACCACAGGTCTCTTGCTATATATTTGTGTTAATGCATTGAAACCTGAATTTTTTTACTGCATGATACTCCACATTTGCTGTTGTATTAGTGACTAACCTGCTTGTAAATGAGTTGGGCAATTTCTTGTTCCCACCTGTGCTTAAAAAAAAGTGGTTCTGGGAGGGAAAACCAATTCCTGCAGAATAGAGATAATAATCGAATAAGGGAACGGAATTCAGAAAAAAGAGATAAGTGGGAATCACTTCTATGTTAGTTGCTGTTATTTATATTTTCTTGACATTTACAGCTTCAAGACCTGTAGGGTCAATATTCAAGATTTTTTATGTGGTAAATATGCCTCCCAAATTGATGCATCCCACTTTTCTTCATTTGTATGTAAGCAAAGCCTAGAAATACTTTTATTTACAAGGTATTACTACAAATGTTGCCTGCAGAGCAAGAGTTTGACCAAGAAGAAAAGAATCCTGTTTTCTCCAGAGGAATATGAGTGAAGCCTGAACTGCATTTGTATTGTAAATAGTGGTGTGCAGATTTGTCCCAGTGTTTCTAAAGGTATATCTTAAAACCACCCAAGACACTATTTCATATCTAGTTCATTTGGGTAATATGAAATGCAAAAACAGATTAATCAGTCTTCTAAGATCAGTGACATAGAGTTCATTATTTACATGATAGATATAAAAAAAGTTCCAGTTGGTTTAATATAGGTTTGAATTAAATTTGTACTGTATAAGTGAACTTCTTGCTGGTGAGCTGCATCTCATGAAGGACACAGAGCTCTTTCCATGATGGTTCTGCTTGCTCATAACCCTGTTACCAGGGCTTGCATGGTGATGGCTGCGTATGGCATAGATATGACAAATTCTCTTTATCCACAGCAATCTCTTGTCTTTCATTTCTTCTGCACAACCTAAAAATCCAGAAGGCATTTTAGTCTATGACTCACATTTGAAAGTAAGTATACAAAGAGCACAGATACATTTTTCAAGGAATATTTTCCCATTTTCATGGGGGATTCAGAGCTAAATAACCAAGGAATGCAAGATGTACTTTTACTGACATGTAGAGTGGATGACCATAAGGCAACCACCAAGCTGGGACACATGGTTCCTCTGCCTCAAATCTCTCTTCACACGTTTTCCTGTCTTCTGCTGAATTCCAGACCTTAAGCCCTGGTGCTGCTTGTTCCAGGCTTTGTGACACCTGCTAGTGCAGCTAGATGTCACCTTTCTTTATTTCTGGTTCCCTCAAATTCCTCTTTCTTTGATGAGAGATATGTTGAGCTCAGGAGAGGAGAATCATTCCCAGAACTACAGTTACTCTGGATTTCAGTGAACTCCAATTGTTGTGGACCCTGTTGAGGTATCTATCTTTCTCCAGGATTTGTACCTCTCCCCTTTCTCTTCCTGCACCTCCAAAACTGTAAAGAGCAGTTTTGCCCTCTCCTTTTTGCCCGTGAGTCAGCACGTGGTGGGGTACTTCACGCTGGGGTTCTGTCCCATCCTGCCCTGGCAGCTGTTTGCACTGAATTGTGTAGCTGCATGTCCCTTTGTCCAAAGAGAAGGAGTACCTTCCCAGCTGCAAGGCACTCTCCTAAAAGAGCTAAAAGAGGAGAGCCACCTTCTTTCCTGTCTCTGTGCAGGCATTAACAGGAGGCAGGATAGAAACAGGGACATCCCTTTGCCCAAAGGAACATCTAGAGAGTAATGCTTATCTTCTGACCAATTAATATTTAATCATCTTATGTAAAATGAGTGGCTTCAACACAAAAAACTGCAAGTGGGATTTTTTCCTTCCCCTTACCCACAAGAATATACGATAACCTAAAAGTGAGAGCTTTCCTTCTCTGAAAAGTGTAAGGCATCATGAGTTCAAATCCTTAAGAGCAGAGTAGCCGGGTGAAATCCCAGCTCCCAGACCCTACTGAACACTTTGCTCAAGTTCATGGCTAAAGATTGCGGTGTGGAAGTTTCCCTTTTTCCGAAATCACTGTCTGGCTTGCCTTGTATTATAACAACCCCTGACAAACTATTTAGGTTTATTTGAAAAGCTCAGTTCTATGGTTGCCCCATTATTAAGTGTTCTTTACACTGTAAAAGGAGACATACCTATTCTGAGGAGAAATGCTTTAAAATGCCCCATTATCACATCATACAGCCAGCATTTAGGGGCTCTAAGTAATGCCCTTGGGGCCTGGGTGGCCCCTCCCAGACTGAGCACTTTGGAAATTTCCACTTCGTTTGTAAAAATCTTCGTCCCTGCCTTCCTCCAGCTCCCAAGTCTGGAGACAAAGGTCAGAATACATGGCCAGAACATTTACTGGTGCAATGGCTGGGTTTTACAAGGTCTGTGCTGAGGACTGTCTTTCAATAAAGTCCTGGCCCATTAAAAGTTATATACTTAAAGTATGGAAAACTTAGAAATTTGCCATCTCAGAGTATTTTGCTGCCTAAGTAGGAGCATGATAAGACACACTGTTTACTTTTATGGTCAATAAAGTAAAGCCTGTTCTCAGATGCAGGGCTCTTTAGTGGCTGTCCATTGCTAACACGAGACTTTAGACAGATTTTATCCTTCTGACGTTCAGTGGAACAAATATCCTGTAGTTTGCAGATAAGGATCACTCCAGGATCAGTTTCAGTTTGACACAGTTGTTTCAAAATTCACCTTGGGTATATTTTTTCCCTTCAACTTTATCTAAAAAACTAATCAGCCTGGCTAATGAATTAAAGGGGTCAGAAGAATCAATGGTCCTTATTTGCATTAATTTAAATTAATACATACGTGTTTTATTGAATAAGGAGAGACAGGTCTGGTATTCATAAATAACTGATAGAGAATGAACATAATTCAGTAAAAATATTCTGGTTTTCTTGTTATGAACATGCACTGAAAATATAAGTATTTTTTTAATTAAAAAGACTTATCATGTGAAAGTGATCTCTGGGCAGGTAAATGGTGCAATTGAAAGGAAGGATGATTGAATAGCTGAGGTCCTGCTGTTAGACTTAGGAGGTCTGGACTCAGTGCTCCCTGAATCGACTCCCTGAATGGCTCTGGGAGCTCTTTGGATCTCTGGTGCTTCAATTTCCCATTCATGAATTTTCTTTCTTAGAGCAGTATGGTGAAAATGAATACCTGAGAAGCTAAGGATGTTAGATTTTCAGTTGTGCAATATGGTAAGAATAGAAGACCAATACAAAAGAAAAAAGGTCAGTCTCTTCTGAATGGATTAAAGAAATGTAGTGGGAAAACTGGAAGGGCTGACAATGCTGTTTTGTTAAAGTCCCTCTTGTTTTTCCATGACATGCTAAGCTAGCTCTATAATATGGAAGGCCATAAGAAACCTTATTTGAAAGAATAAGGTTTGTTTCCAAAACTGTACAGTCCCTAATCATTCTTGAGACCTCTGGAAGATTGTACTACATTCTTCTGGATATTATTATATGTATTTAAGGTAATGAACTTGTCTGACTGCAGGCTGCAGAGTCAAAAAGACTCATGACTATTCCTGTAGTATTTGCTCAGAAGAAAATTACTGTGAATTTAGGTCCCACTTCTGCTGAAGCATATGTGCTTCTCTTTGCAAGGACTGGGGATGTCAGCTGGCAGGACTTTATTAGAGTCAGTGAGATGGCTCAGGTGGGAAACAAAACTTCTCTGAGCAAGTTCCCTCTGTGCAGAAGTAATGGACAGTTCAATGCCACACAGTTCATGCAGTGCCATGCAGAGAAACCTGAACCATTCCTGTGGCTCCAGCTGGAACCACAGAAGCTGGGTGAGCTATGGCAGCCAGTGTGAAGTGCTGCCCTAGCATGGCCCCATTGAGGCAAAATGGGATCATTTGCAGTAAATACTAAAGGTGAAACATTTTATGCAACCCATTTTAGTTCCTGAATAGTTATAAAAATGAACTCTTCAAATTTTCTGTGGTAATCTTTTATTGAAAATTATATGATATAAGCCCCATAGTAACTCTTAGGTGTCTTATTTCTCATGTAAACTGCCTCAATCACTAGACAGCGAAAATGTTTGTTCCCCTCTTCCGTGCAAAAATGAATGACTTTTATGGCAGGGAGGAGATGACTTTTTTGCAGGCCACAAAGAAGCATGGGGATAGACACATACACAGGGCCCTCTCATGCTCAGAGCTCAACCCTGTTAGGACAAAAGCAGAAGCTAAATGCAGATTTCTGCATCTCAGACAGCTGCAGACACCAACAGGGTGATCCCCATCAGATCCCCATCAAAGGTTTGAATGATAGGACTGTGTCATAATCAGTTTAGAAAATAAACAAATTTCTGCAAGATTCACAAGCATTGTGGCACAGTTCAGCATTAACCAGCGGCCAGTGTAACTCTACAGTCAGGAGAAGATTGCCTGGTATGACACTGATTCTTGAAAGGCCACCTCTCCCTGAGCACCTCAGTGCTTTCTTGTATGGGAGGAGAATTTGAGCTAACAATTGCAAAAAGGGAGGATTTTAAGACACCTCTTTGGGGCTTTTCTGCTTTGCTGACTTAGGTGGCTTTAACCTGAGTTGCCATTTTTGCCTATCTCTAGAAATTCTGCTCTATTTGCAGGCTGTGCAAGTCAGGCAGGCGCCCTCCCAGAGCCATACATCAGAGGGCTAGAGCACAGCTGTCTTAAAATCCCTTTCCATCTAGCCCTTTGTTAATATTCTTACCAATAGTTCAAAACTGAAGGCATTCAAATCTTCTCTGTCTATAGAGAAAGAAATGAAACAAATATTTAACTTGGTTTAACAGCAGGGAAGGAAGGAATGTTCCACAGAGGTCCATGAAGTTCCTATCGACTTTCTCTGTGCATCATGCTTTTGAATTTCTTCCCTCTTATGGTGAAAATGTAAGAACAAAACTCCTCAAGGTCTTTTCATTTCTGCAACAAGTTCTGGTTTTTACAGGAGTCATTTTGGGGGTACGAGAGAAAGAGGAGGAACATTGGACCCTGGGGGCACATTTCCATAGGGTAACACTATTAAGCTGCTTGATTTGTGCACAGCATTCTGCCTTGGGATTAAAGCTAGGAAGGTATTTGGAAAACTACCTGCTCACTCAAGTTATTTGGTTGAAGTGTGCTCACAAAGTATCCATTTGTGTTTATAACTGCTCTGTGCAGATTTTTGGCAGATGTTGTGCTGTTAGCCTGAAATATGGCCCTTTGTTCTCCTTAATGATCAAGAGCTGTTAATGCCATGCTGTGTTTCTGATGTCTTTTTGTTGGTCAGTACTCTCTGCCCTCTTTGCTCCAGCAGAAACAGAAATGGAAGCAGTGATAGCAGACCATTGCAACTCCCACTCATCTGATGTTAGAGGCTGGAAAAGTGAGAAGATGTCTGGGAGGAAGAGCCATTTTCTTTTAATCAATTATTAACTGATAAGTTGCTCCAGCCAATCTTTGCTCAGCAGCTGAGTGAAACTTTTGAGCAGATTTTTGAGTAGACCAGGCTTAGCTGAAACCAAGTGCTAGAAAAATAATATTCTGGGCAAACCTACTGAAAAAATTAAGCAGATGACAAACTGTGGAGAAAATGAGAGTATGCCTATTTATATTTATAAAAATGTTTTCATCCCAAGTATTATAAAGCTCTTTAGAAACCCAGAAACACACACAATGTGTGAGGACTGTTTTGTTTTACCCCTAGAAACAATAAGTGAATGAAGGAGGCCTTTCTATTACCACACACGGTAGCACTGCAGTGAAGAATACCCTATCTAGTAGCAGGTTATGTTGGCCAAATATGACTACCTAGTACCAGCTTGGCACAGTGTAGTTACTAGGGCAGCTATTTTTACAGGGAGTGATATAACACCTGTAGCTAGTAGATGTTGTCAAAACACTGATGATGTCTTCATCACCATAATACCCCTTAAAATGGAGAAGTGCACAGATGCAGTACAGAAGTAAAGTCCTCATTTAAATTCTTTTTTTCCCAGGGAAAAAAATTCTAAGCTACTTATTTTTTATTTTTTCCTCACAATAAACACTAATTGCTAATATGATAAAAAGAAAGATATATCCAGTTTAACAGTCACACAAGCTAAGTATTCTGACAAAGGTCACAAAAAGGTGCATATCATTTAAGGAAATAGGGTCAAAGTTTTTGGTTTGCAATGACATTGGAAGTAAAGCAAGCATGATCCAGATTAAGGTACATCATAGTAAGAGTCCAAGTTGACCTGCTGGAAAAAGTAATTACTGTAAGTTTTCTGTTTAAAGCTGATATATGTTCTCTATCTCTGATTCATGGTTGACAAGACACACAAACCTGGTCACCTTTTAACACCAGGAAGACTTTTTATGGCTCTGCAATTGTAGCTTTCTTGGAAGAAGCCCTCTGGGACCTCAGATTGCCAGTCATTCTGCAACTGTGTGCTACAGAGTTTGAATGGGGACCTGAAGTAAACAAATACCTAACATTTCTTGGAAGTGATTAAATGTTCTCAGTACACTAGATTCTCCAAAAAAAAAAGCAGCTGTGTATAATTGTTATAGTTGTGTTCAAAAGTGAACTAACTCTACAGCCACAGAGGTGTATCATTAATGAACAGCAAATTAATCAAAACATTCTTCTGATAATGTGCTTTTTTTCAACTTACATAAGCATTACTTTCACCAAAGAGTTTGCTAATGAATTTCCTGCCACAGGAGGACTAACTTAACAGAAAAAAAATGAACTATGTGCAGAGAGAACTATGTGAGGGTAAAATGCTTCTAAATTATCAGCTATTCAAATGCAGCCCTCAGAGCAGCCCCAGTATGAGCTGTCTCTTATATACGTAAAAAACCCTGCTTAATATGCTTTTTATTTATTTTAATGCACTATTTTGGATCAGAAGAGTTTTTTGAAACAAATGTCTCTGCTCATGATTACCAGGCTTTGGTTTCTGTCACAAAACAGTTTTTGAAACATGAACTGGATTCCCTTTGCATGAAACTAGAGGGAAAAATGCTCTCTAGTAGTGTAGCTAAGGCATTGAAACCACAAACAGGTCTTCAGTCTGTGGGACTGGGCTAGAGCTGCTCTGGAGAAAAAGGCAAAACAAAACCCTGTGAGAGGTGTGGATGTTGGGTTCTCAGACTCCTTCCCTCTATAAATCTGCTCTTACTGATCCACACAATTAAATAATACAGATGGAAGTTGTATCATCAATTCTTGCTGAACCAGACTAACAAAGCTGTTTGGGTTTGTTTGTCACTTTACAAATTTTCTTCTAATCCAGTCATGTTCTAGTCCATTCCTATGTATAATCAACAGACTTGCTTAATGAAATGCAAAGGATAACATTTGGCAATCCCATTGAAGTAAAAAAGGTTGCAAAGGTCTCACTGCAGACTATTTGAAATGCCATGGAGTCCATACACTCAGCTTTATTTGACCTTGGATGCCTTTTTAATGAAAGTAGAAATAACACTTTTAGTACTCATCCCCTGCTGAGTTCTCTGGGCTGGGTAAAGCATGTACCATGTATGTTTAAGTAAGATGGTACAGGTAGATCCTAGCAGTACTACTTTCAGAGAGGAGATATGGAGTTGACATGAAGAAGAGACTCAAGCTGAGAGATTGGAGATAGATTTAAATGTATAATCAATGGACCAAGAGACAACATTCTTAAAAGAATAAAGCTGTTTTGTTACTAGAGTTCTGTAATTACTTTCTGTGTTAGTTCATAATGTGTGGATCAACCCTTTTGTCTACTGTTAAAAATAATCCACCTGGCATCAGAAGGACAGAGCCAGAGTGCTTTAGAAATGAGCAGCTCCCTGACAGGCAAATACCATCACATGCATAAACTAATGCACTCACCACTGCCTTGGTGGTAATATATGAATCTCTGTGTTAGGTTTGTATATCTCTGTATATAAATGAAAGTGAAACCAATGTATATTTCAGTGGTAGTAGTACCATGATAATTTTTTAGAAAAATCCTAAGCATGTGTATGTCTTCACAGTGAAAATTCTTCAGATTTTTTTATAGGATGGGCTTTGGCTAATACCACTCTGTGACGCATTTTTATGCCTTAGATAACAGTCTAGGTTTTCAAACTGCAGATGGAGGTGAAACAAGTGTCTCTTTTCAAGTTAATTTCCCTTCCAAGCCATCTCGATACTGCTACTAATGAATTTCTGTCTCTATGTATATGATATTTCTGAATGTCTATCACCAGGGTACCCAAATGTCATTATAAATTTAATGAACAGCTGCTGCCCATTAAAAGTAAGTGTAACTTCTATTGCTTAAATTAAACTAGTTTAAAGTAAAATGAGCATTTAGGTTAGGCAGGTGTTGCTGCTATTTATATCCAAAAGTGGAATTTCTCCTAGACTGAGGGCTAGTTTCAAATTGCTTTTTTTTTTTTCTGCCACTGGTATTTTGACAGAAAAAAATTACCACAGATTACTATATAAACTGCATCGCAGCTCTGGTCATTTCTAAAATATAAGAAATCATGGCAGAGGATTGAATGATATTAGATGAGGAACTTCTAGCATTTGCTTTTTATATTGCCAATTGAAGATATTATGCTGAGGTTAATTGGGCCATTCAATCGTGCTCTGCCACTTTGTCTTTCCTGAAAGGATTCAGTAAGATGGCTTGCTAGAATTCCTATTATCTCTGTAACAAATCTTAGTTTTACTACTGCTGGTCTGAGAGCAGAGGAAAAAGATTGGGGCAGTTTCAGAGTAGAATTAATTAGTGTCTTTGATGCTCTTTTGAATACTCGATTACCAGAGCTCACAGGGGTGTCCAGAACCAAACTTTGTCAGGGCAAATATACCAGGACAATTGTAAACTCTGCCAGGTAACTAATAACAGCAAAAAAGGCCAGGTTCAGTATGTCTAGGACTGCTCTTCACAAGTGACTGAGCAAGGTTTAGTCCCAAAACACAGAGCAGTGACCTGTGCTGCCAGATCATCATCCTGCCATCTCTCTCTAATTGTAGGAAATCTGTTTATTAGGGTGCAGAAAATGGACATAATTGTAGGGAGATAGAGAAGCATATGCACAAATATTGATAGCATCTGCAAGTCGAGAGGAAATGATGTTGTAAATAAGCCATTTAGCATCATTCCTCTTCACCAATGAGTATCTCTTATCACTCCACTTTGATATCAACCCCGCCCTCTCCTCAGCTTAGCTCTGCAAAGAGCAGCTCTGTGAAGGTCTCTTTGCCTGTCTCGGGTCCTCAGGGAGCCTTTGCAATCCAGCTGTGAGCTGCTGCTCCGTATTGATTCAGCTGCGTGAAGAGGCTATGAAAGCAAGATTTGATAGTAGAATCCACTGAGTGATGCTTTCCATCCCACCTTCTCTCGTCCGGAGGGTTTCCTGCAGTGTTTCCTCAGAGTGGTTTGTCAGCCTGCAGAGCAGCAGTCGGGGATTGGCCCGGCCATTTAGAAAGGAATGGAGGGAAAGGGAAGGTGAAGGCAGAGCCCACAAACCCCTTTGTTCTTGTGGCGACCTCCTAAATGTTGCTGGAGCACATATAAGCCTGCGCCCTTGCCCAAGGAGGTGCCTGATGTCTGGGGCTGCCCCAGCTGTCCTGCTGCCTGGTCAGGGCACTGGGATAGTTGAGAGCTGCCTGGTCCTGCCCTGCCACACCTGTGGGCAGCCCCTGAAGTCCCCAGCCCTGAGCAGACCCTGGCTCACTGGGAACTCTGTGAAAGACCCCACTTGGACTGTGTGTCTGCAAACATTTCCAGGTGTTTTTCTATGCATCATTTTAATTATCAAAAACCTCAGAAGACTTTTGACACATCTAGCTGAGCAGATCCTCAAAATAATTTGAATGGAGAGTAACTTTTCCATTGTCTAGCAGCACTAGTTTGGAGCCCATGTATTTTAGCTGCACACCTGCTGTAGGGCACTTAGCAGAAGTCAGGTGGAAGAGCTGTTTTAGATCCTCACTGGCCAAGGTTATCACAGGTGATCCCAGCAGATCCAGAACAGGGGTCCTCTGCAGTTCTCCAATAAGCAGGCACCCATTGAATTCACCTTCTTATTCAGGTGGTGGAAATGTAATCCTCCTCTTCAACAGTACTACTGTCTCCTTTGGATATTTTCTGCTCTGGGTATTGAGCTGTTGCTCATTAATACACTTATTCCTTCCTGCAGTTTGCTACTTTTATTTTGAGGAGAAGTTAATGCACTAGGTTTCTTTGTTAGCCTGGTGAACTCTTTGAGTAGCAAAAGCAACACAACGCCTTTGTAATTTTTTAGTTGCTGGGAAAGTATCTTCCTATCCCTATGAACTTTAACTTGGCATTTACTGTACTTCAAGGGAGAAATGGTGGCTCTGTGAGATGGTGCATGGCAGCTGACTGTGGTGCACTAGAGCAGGTGCAGGTCTCAGTAGGGCAGTAAAGAGTTCATGTGGCACCCTGCCTGAAATAAAAAAGGGAAAGACTCAGTGTCCAGGAGATCTTTTCCAGCTCTGTGTTATTTTTGCGTTGTTCTTTGCTGGATTTAGAGGATCACCTCCAAGGATGACATCCAAAATACAGGTAAGAAGGTTTCAGGACCATAGCACATCCTGTACGTCAGCCATTGTGTCAGTCACTCTCTCACAAATGTTCTCTTTTAGTTGCAAGTAATTCAGCAACAGCTGGCTTTGGTTCATCCTTTACAAGTAACTTGAAGTGAAGAAGGAAAACAACTGAATGATCAACAATAGTGGTCAAGCACCAGCAGCATGCATCTTGTATTTTAATTCCAGCAGAAGGGCAACAGAGGACTAGAAGCAGGAGTTAATTTACCATATCCAAACATCCTTCTGTGACATGAGAAAAAACACAAATCTTTTACACATCCTGAAGCTATTAAAAAAAAAAGTCTGGAAGCAATAATTTTGAGGCATGATTTTGATGAATGGGACACTTTGATACAAGAAAAAAAAACATGCAAAGGGAAGGCCTTGAGGTGCTGTTGACTAAAGAGAGGTAAAACACTGTACTGAGTCACCTCTTCCATGAGAAACAGGTTAAAGGACTACAGTTTGAAGACAAATTACAGACAATTTTTTTTACCTTCCTCATGGCAATAGGATATTCTTAATTACAAAGAACAGATTATGAACAAAATGCTGGCCAAAACATGGCTTCACCAAGGACAAATCCTGTCTGAACAACCTAATGGCCTTCAATGATGGAGTGATTGCATCAGTGGACAAGGGGAAAACTACAGATGTCATCAATCTGGACTTTTGTAAAGCATTTGATGTGGTCCTCACAACATCCTTCTCTTTTAAATTAGAGAGTTTTAAATTAGAGAATTTGTAAATTTGTAAATTGGTTTGTTGGATTAGGAACTGGTTAGATGATCAGTAGCTGGTAGTGGTCAATGACTCAATGTCCATGTAGACACTGGTGACAAGGGACATCCCTTCTCGGTCTTTATTGGGAGCAGTACAGTTTAATATCTTCATCAGTGACACAGACAGTGGGATCATGTGCACCCTCAGCAAGTTTGCAGATGACACCAAGAATCGAAAATATCTCAGCAAAACCTGCTCTGGTACTTAAGTTTTCCTCTAAAAAATCTATTCAGATATATTCACAAAAACGATCATCTTGCTCTGGTTTGCAGTCAGTTCTCCTGTGAGGGTGAACTCTGTCTTGCAGGAACCAAGCTGAGTGCTGCAGTCAACACACCTGAAAGACAGAACACCATGCAGAGGGATCTGGACAAGCTTGAGAAGAGGGCTCATGGGAAACTCATGAAGTTTAACAAGGCCAATTGCAAGGTGGTGCACCTGGGTCAGGGCAGATTTTGGTATCATACAGGTTGGGGGATGAAGGGATTGCAAGAAGACCTGTGGAGAAGGACTTGGGAATACTGGTGGAGGAAAATCTGGGCATGAGTCAGAAATGTGCACTCACAGCCCAGAAAGCCAGTCGTGTCCTGGGCTGCATCCAAATAAGCATGGGCTGCAGGTTAAGGGAGATGATTCTCTACTCTGCCCTTGTGCCCACTTGGATTACTGTGACCAGCCTGGGAGTCCTCATTACAGGAAAGACAGACCTGATGGAGCAGACTAGAGGAGAGCCATGAAGATGATCAGAGTCTGAACACTTTCCCGTCAGAGAGCTGGGATTGTTCAGCCTGGAGAAGGGAAGGCTCTAGGGAAACCTTATGGTGGCTGCTAAATATCTAAAGGGCACCTTTAAGGAAAATGGGGACAAACTCTTCAGTAGAGCCTGTTCACATAGGACAACAGGTAATGGATTTAATCTAAAAGAAGGTCTATTTCAACTGGAAAAAGAAGAATTTTGTTTATAATGAGGGTGATGAACCACTGAAAGAGATTACCCAGACACGTGCCCAATCACTAGAAATATTCAAGACCAGGTTGATTAGCCCTGTCCAGCCCAAATTATTCTATGAATCTCTGATTCAGACTTCTGGACAGGCTATTGAATCCTGTTTAGTACCAACCTTGAGGTGTTACAAGTAAGTGTAAGGCACTTCAGAGCTTTAAATACATTTTGCTGCCTCATAATGTAATTGATCTTGTTTAGCTCCAGAAAGGTTTGAAAAATGTGGTAATATTTTTCACATTGCAGCAGCTGCAGTGGTGTGAAACATTAATAATTTCTGCATGATTTTTAATTAATGGTCTTCAGTCTCTACAAGTGTACAGTGGGAGTAGTTTTCATTTGTGCTCCATTCCTGTATTCTTCTTCCTTTAAGGAAACATGAACAGTCTAAATCTGTAACACTGCTCAAAATGAAAATTGGTCTCTTAAATTTTAAAGCAAAACTACAGCTAACTCTGTGGATCTGCAAAACCCTCAGTCAGGGAAGTGACATTCAGAAATTCATGTCTGAATCTTGATTCATTAGGCATCCCATTTCAGAAAAGTTAGTCATTTAAAGAGCACAAGATGTCTCCACATCCCTCCCAAAAAGTAGAATTGGGATAGTAGAGATGTCATCATCAAGCAGAACAAGAGCTGTTAAAGCAGCAACAATCTGCTTAACAAAAAAAGCAATACAGTAGAATTATGAGTGCATGTAAATTACTTCTTGCTGAGGACACATGTTACTGGAAACTCCTTTTTAAGGGATATTATGCTTTATCTTGGACATGTGTATTGCTTCAATTAGGTAGTTTGCTCTTTAACTTGGAAGCATGAGGTGTCTGGACAGTATTATTAGAGCTAGCTGTATTCTCAAGGCCCTGCTGCGCAGTCAGCAGGAATAATTTTACCATTCTCATTTATGAGCCTTTGGAGCCATAAACACCTCCCAGCTTTTCATGAGGAGCCCTGTAACTGAATTAGCAGTAAGTTCATTAGCAGTCTGGTTGCAGACAGGGAGCAGGAGAAAGTGTGCTCCTACAGAAAATCATATGCCTTCCATGTACTAGCTGGTGTAGCCTTCTAATGAGGACTGACAGCAAATTCCTACTTCAACACCACCATGTGAAAAATTCAAGGAAGGCAGGCGAAGATAAGCAGAATCAACCAAAGTTTGCCTTCCCCTTTAAACATATAGATATGTATATAACTAAGCCTTTGTCCCTTAATAACTCGTTCACACTCAGTTCTTGTTCGCAGTACTTAAAACTGCCACAAGATAATGCTTGGATTTTAACTTCTGTGAGATGCTTCTTTCCACATGGATGGAGAGTGATCTTCCAAATTCCATGACCATACCTGTCCCGAAATCTGACAGTCTCAGCTGCAGCCCAGAGCTTAACCAAACCTCTTAGCTCAGAGATGAGTCCTTCTGCACCAGGGTTGATGGGAACTGGTGGGTCTGCCTATACAGCAGCTGACCCTGATGTTAATATTCAGAGGTTAAATGCAAGATGCTGGTCGTCTCTATCATTTCCCTATGAGTGTTAAATTTCCTCGAAATTATGAAAAGTGTATTAGAGGATTAATCTTGCATTGTCTTGCATCTTCAGCTCTTCAGAATTTTCTGCTGCCTGGCTGTGGGATGGTGTGAGGAGCTGTTATAATTGGCAAGTTAATAGAAACAGATTTTTACATGCATGAGACCCCCACAAGCATGTGGTGGGATGGAGAAGTGCACGGGGCTTTTTATCAAAATTCCTGAAAGGCAGAGAACTCATGATCTTAAATGCACAACTTTTTCATATTCATTGTGTAAATCTGACATGGCCCAATTCTATGGAAACATTAGCAGGGAAACACATACCTTCACTGAGTAAATGTGCATCTTGCTTCTTTTCAAGTACCATCTTTTTTCTTCATTCATACATTCATTAATACCTTGTTAGACCATGAAGAATTATTCCTCAGCAGCAGGGATGCAGGGACAAGAAAATTATTCCTCTTGTTCTAACGGACATAAATAGTTGATTGATTTTAAAGTCTAGATGTTTAAATCCAGATTGTTTCTCCATACAAACTCTGTTGAAGGAAAGAGATAGGAAAACAGGAAGAATTTCCCCATGAAAGGAAGAATTCCCAGTTTTACAGCTGGGACGCTGACACACTGAAGCCACACATGCTCTCCATGGACCTCTAAAGAATGGCTCCTCCACTGGCCAGCAGCTAACAGAGCTCTCTGCAGTGTCTGTGCTGTCAAATGGTGTCAGGAATGTCACTGGGCAGTAAAATCTTATTATATAATATGCTAGACTGTTAAAACTGTCCCCATTTCAGCCCAGGCTAGCTGCCACTTTTCCATGCAATTTCCAAGAAATCTGAGGGCCAGTGCAAGCTGGGGTTATTACCTATACACAGTTTGTCCTGGAGGCTGTTTGACACCATGGTCACAGTCTGTTTGGTGATAAAGAAATGGCATAACTCTAGTGTAAACAATGATGGCTGTAGAGCAATACATCTTTCAGTCTCTATTAGAAGATGAGTGGTAAAACTTTAAATAAGGTGTGCTTTTCTCCTGGTGTAATAAATTGTGTTCCTGCTTCTGAAGAAGTAGTGGTTTGGTTTCAGGCAGAGTGGCTGAAGTGCTGAGTTTGTCACTGGAAACAGTTTTGTGGAGCACTTTATGGGTGCTAAAACTCAGCTGTCCAGAGGGTACGTGTGGATGAGAAATGGGCACTATGATCCCAGACATAAGAGAAAGTTGGAGGAATTCCTTCAGGAAAAAGACAGAGGCTGATACCAGAGAGGGTGAGTAGGAGGCCAGAAAGGGGTTGAAAGTGCCCCTGCACTTTCGACATCTGGCTTTGCTGAAACAGCAAGTAAATTGACTTGTGATTACAATGTGAATTGTGATTAGCTCATCAACTGTGTCATCTGCATGACCCACAGGGACTCAGGAGTGCATGGGAGGCTGCCCTCCTCCTCAGGAGTTTTCCACAGTGGTGTTAGCACAGGCAGACCTTGATCCTGGGCAGCACAACATATGCAAGGCATTAAGGAACACAGCTAGACCCTTGCTTAGAACGTTTAAAATCTTATGTAGGATCTTATACAGAGTGTAAATGATACCACTCCCTAAATTCTTATTAAGAAATAAATCATAAGGTGATGAGACCACTTTGGAATAATAGAATAGGAAATGAATCAACAAATGAAATGTGTCTTGAATGCATCCAGCCAGTAAGTGGATCTCTGTTCCTTACCCACTCATTAGTCTCTTTTCAGCAGAAGTTTCACACTAAAAGAGATGACTGTTTTAAGCACAGTATCAATGAGAAAAATACAAGTTAAGCTCTCTTTTTTGGTTCCAGCTTTGTTCTCAAGCTGAAGCACGTGCAATCAGGATGGGATGCAGGGTAAGGCAATACGCTGGGGAATGCAATGTCTTATTAAGGGATTTGTGAGTGAAATACTTCCACAATCTGCACACATTCACCCAGCATAAAATAATTGTTACATCCTGAAAGTAAATCAGCACAATGAGATAGGGAAGCTGAGTACCAAGTTGTTTATGCCCCTTCTTGATGTAAGATTTTGGGAGTCCAACAGCTGTTGGAAGAGATAACTCCCTGATTGCTTTTAATCTTCACAGCTAAGGCTGATTTCCATCTCACCTTCTAACACAAAGTTTCATGCTGCACTGCTAAAAAAGTTTTCAAGGTTTATGTACAGGAAACTGATGTGTTTGCATTTTCTCTCCCCGCCCTGATGTCTCTTTTCAGGGGTAAAAAACAGCTGCAGTATTAAAAGAGTAGTTACAGAGACTGCAGGCATAGCATGATATCCAAAGTTTAGGTTAGCACCATCATCAGAGTTGTGGGATATGAAAAGAGTAGGGGAGAAGCATTACATATGCAGGGCAGTTCAACAGAAGGTGGCATTTTAGTCAGTGGCCAAAGCTATTTTGTTTTTTTTCTTAGTAAATTAGTCCAGTTCTTCTTATTTTTCTTTTTTTTTTAATTTTTTTTTCTCTTTTATTATGAAAATATTTGATTCTGATCTCCAACCACCGTGTGTGATTTCTAGTATTCTTATCCCCAAAGCAGGAATGCAAAGGAGGCAAATTTCTTGAGCTCTTGTTCTTTACTAAAATAATACAAATTTCTTCAAGGAACTTTTTTTGATATTAAATCTATGGGTCTTACTTTCTAACCTACTTACTTGCCAAAAAGATGAAAAAAATTTTCTAGAGTATGGTGAAAACTCTTGGGTGATGATTAAAGCAAAGGATTTCCTCTGTCATTCACATTTAGATTACTTCAAGCCTTCCAGCCTGAATCCTGAAATTACATGTGTAGTTTTCCAGGTCCATGTGGGATCTCACAAAACTGCTACAGTTGAACTAAGATTTAAGGTAAGCTGAAGTTTACAGGAGACAAAGGCTCTGCTCTTGAACCTGGAGAACCATGCCCAAACAAAGAACTTGCTTTAAGTCCTAGTTTGGCAGGAGGAGAGTTTGCAATTCAAATTGGCTCCTGCCCTTGTTGACCTGATATTATGCTGATATGCCCAGCATGAAACCTTCTTATAAGCAAGAGCAGATATACATTATGGTTAATCCAATATTTTCCTGGAAGATAAGAGAACAGGAGATAATCAGGATTTCCTCTCTTTCTCATTTAGGAAGAAAATTACTTTTTTTTCTTTTAATTTTTCTTCAATGTCTTTTTCACTTTTAATCAGTAAATAAGGGTTATTAAATTAAAGAGAAATTAAAATTAATATGTTATGATATTGTATATTTTAATTTTGTTTATTTTATCCAATATTCCTCTTGTATTTCTTTGTGATCTCTACTTTTACCTTGACCTTCAAACCTTTCACCCTCTTTTACACTTTTGCAAGGCTCCAAACAAATAAGCTTGTGTAAAATGGACCTGGTTGCCATGCAGTCTGAGTATTGTAATTAGGACATCGAATGCTTTTCTTTTAAAGTAAGTGAATCAAGTCTGATGCAGATTGGCCACAATCGCACCTTTCTATCTTCTAGTTGTTGTCCACAGAGCAGTGTTAAATGCTCCTTATTTCCTTCCTGACAGAGAATGTCACAGCACAAAAATGTCTGAGATTATAATTAGTTCTTTTGTTGACAGCTTCAATAGAAAGACCTAGGTCAGAAAGAACTAGAGACCAGACTATCTAAGCAACAGTGATCTGCTTATTTATTGGATCCCTGGTTAGCCCAGGGCTTTCCAGACAGGGAAAATTAGGGTCTTTGCTCAGATGTACAGAAGATTTGGGTGTTTATGCTGTGTCTTGTCTTCAAGGGCAGCACACCTGATATTCCACACTGCCAGACCTGGTTTCTCTAAGCAATGAAGAGAAATGGGAGCTGGATTCAGGCTGCCCTCTGCAGCTATGTAATATAAATGTTTAGCATGAATTGGCGAGTTTACCATGGCCATGCAGCAGCAGAGCTCCGGGTGCAGTCATGGGGCTTCCTAGGCATTCATGACAGGGATTGGGATGGCCAAAATAAAGAAACTGTTGTGTCTGACAGCCCAGACTGTCACCAAGCTGGGTGTCACATAGTCTATATCACCCTGAAATGGAGTCTGCCTCTTGCCAGCCATTGAGACATGACGATTCAGGTCCTGGCTGCTGCTGTGCTTGGCTTCATGTGCCTCTTGCCAGAGGACAAGTAGTGCTCTGTATCCATCTCGGTGTAGTGGGTGTTTGCTGAAAGTCACCTTGTCCTTCAATGTAAGTTTAAGTTAATAACTTCAGCCTTTTGGCCATTCCACTAAGATGGTCTGCTGTGGGTTCTGAATAACTCTGCCAGGCCAGGAAACTACATCTTAGTAATATAACACTGAATGTTGGATCACCCTAAATTACATAGAGAAAAAGTCTCTTTTCTTAGGAAGTTATTAATCCAATTTACTGTTAATCCCATTTTCCCAGGGTCCAAGTCTGTTGCTTTGTCTTTGCAATCTCAATATATGTGACATTAATAGAAGTCAGGAATGAAAGCATTTCCCTTAAAGCGTCCGAAAATCCATCTTTTTTCACACTATACACAGACACTGTTGTTTGCCCACGTTTGTGTATGACTGTGGAGTACGACAGACTAGTGGATTCTTTGCCTAATGTGACTTTCTGGAGAGCTTGATTTTTATCTCTTTTAATGCTTCTTGATTTATCAAGATAAAGATGACATCAGCTGTCTTAAATGGCTCAAAACTGCTGTTATTTGGCAAAAAGTGAGTCATTCATAGCTAAAAGGAATAAGATTAACGTTTCAAATTCTTGTTCCAAACAATAAACAGGCACAATAGCAATACTGATTTTTCTGTTCAATGTTTTTGTTCTCTGTCTTTTGCTTTATTTCAACCTGCACAGCTTGAGGGCTAATCAAGGAGTATATTGAGCATTCACAACACTTTAACCAAAGTCTGTGCAATTTATGGAAATCCAGTGTGTCTCTAACTTCGATCCTGTTAAAGAAATTCAACAGGATATGCAGAAAAATCTATTTTCTTTGCATAAGCTCCAGCTGAAGCTTTTCAATCGCCACTTGATAGGAATCTTTAACAACTGTTCTTCATGTCATGGCTATTGGTTTTTATGCAGTAAGTTTGGTTTGGGAATATGTATTTAACACAGAACATGTATTTAACATGCTATAAACAATCACACCTCCGTGCTATGCTGAAACCTTGTTTCCCAGCTCCACTTAAAGCTTCAGTGAGAAAGAATGTGGGTTTGGTTACACCCCAGCCTTGCAAGATTATCAATATTTCTCAGCACATTTTGGGGCAGACGTTCTTAAACTCAGTCTTTTCAGTGTTGCTCACAACATCCCTGCTAAGTCCACATGACTGGACTAAATGTAATGAAGTATAAAATAAAGGATGAAATATACAGGAAAGGCCTAACACAAGTTTAAAAGTCTCTTTCAGGATGTTTGTGGCTGTGTGGGCAGTGAGTGCCTGCCCTCCTGGCTGCCCCTGTGTGTGCAGGATCTTATGGGGCATTTTAGAGCATACTCCAGCAGCTAAGGTTCTATCTGCTCTGCTGAAGCTGTTTCCCTCCAGGAGTTTTTATAGCTTTCCTAGACCAGGTTTAAAAAGCTGATTTCAATTTCATAAACAGCAATAATTTCAGATGTATTTTTAATGTCTACAGCAAATAATCAAGTTTCATTAATGATACACAATAATCCCATTTGTTTTCATGGCAAAACAGTAGAATAATTTAAATGAAATATTCAGTGTCCATTTTATATTTTCTGAGATATTGAAATAAAGTTAAAAATCTGTTAATTTTGAATTAGTTGCCGAGCTTTAAATTTGCTTTAGAATGATATACTGAGTCTGTGTATTGGGAGGGTTCATTGACAAACAGGCTTTAAATGTCCTTTCTAAATTTAGTTTTTTTAAGTACATATGATTTATAAAAAAATTCTTTAGGAATTTAAGCCAAAAAAACCCCTGTATATTTGAGTGAATAAATTGTTCACCTAAAAAGTTCAGCTAGCTCTGTATTATCTGGTCTAGCACATTCACTACAGTGAGTTTTTGAACCATATCCAGTACTTTTTAATGAGTGATAGGTTTGACTGCAAACCCACATGTCATATCTTTAAAGGTCCTTATCTGGACAAGGTTTGGTGTTACTACCACCAAACTCCACTGTGAAATGGAGATATTACTGAACACAGAGCTCAACTGAGTATCTCAACAGATTTTCAATGTTACACCTGCATGAACAGAATTAAGCCAAAATTGGCTTTGCTGGAATCTGGCAGTTCTAAGTAAAACTTGTAGCAGGAAAATCCCCCTTGTGTACTGCATCAGTTGATAAGTCAATAAACTGGATTTGCAAGAGACTCAATGTATAAAAAGATCAATGTGTCCTTGGGTTCTTACAGCTTCTCTTGTCAAGACACTCCTAGTACTTAAATGCCTTTAGCCTTCACTGTAGCCTTCACGTTTGCTCTGCTATGATGTATATGAGATAAGGATATTTAGGATAAGGTAGGATCTCAAGATTTGCTCCTTGTATGATGCGTGAGTAGGCAAGGAGAAGGATGAAATTTGACTATAAAGACAGATAAAATATTTTTGGGTACATTTGCTGGCTAGAAAACTGACAGGGCTTTATTCAGCTTACTCATTTAGACAGCTTCAAGTTATGGAGGAGGAGCAATTAATTTAATTTTCCAAGCCAACAGACTCTGACTCTTGTGAAGTCTTTCAAGAGAGGACGGTGGGACACTCAGGTTAGACCAGTATGTTTTGATAACTGGATCTCTTAATTAAATGTGCAGGAGGCCCAGGGATGACAGTCCTGGACAGCAGTGAGCTTGGATCAATAAGCATCAATCTTAGATTAATTCTAATTCCTTAACTCCACTTATGGGTTTTGTATTTACAAACTTCTCATATGCAGCTACTCTAGTCACCACTTTCACCCTTGCTGCCCATCTGTAAAACTTGTGCAGATTATATTATTAATGACTCCTCTTCAAATGCCAGTTAGGATAATGCTGCCAAAACCCAGGTCTGATCACCACCAGACTGTGCTTCTCCACCTTGTATTTGGACAAGAAACATGCACACAATACCAGAATTTGAGACATACTGCAGATCTATATGCCCCATCATGCTTCTTTGATGAAAACCAACACTGGAATTTGAGACTCAAGTATTTCCTGAACCAAGTTGTTTAAATACTTACAGTGGGTTCCTCTTTTATTATCCATAAGCCTTTAGTATATGGAAATAGAGCTTAGAGTCTGGAGACTGTGTCTGTCTTTCCAGGAGGCATCAGGAGCAGCCTGCAGCTCCTGCCCATACAAATCCCACTGAAGCCAGTGGGTCTGTCCACGGTAAAGCCTGCCTGAGTGCGCAGGAATATGTGACCTGTTGGGATGTTGGAGTCCATTGCTGTCTTCTGTCTGCCCAGGAAGATAGATTTGCAAAATTTCAACAGGTTTTCTATGTTTTCTTGGGACAGCCTTTAACACACAAATTCAGAAATATCACTAAATACTGGGTTCCTAAGTGCCTCATCCTCAATGTATGCTGTGCAAAGGAAAGAAGTTGATATTACCTTTTCTACCTGCAGTGCTTTGGAGAGAAAGAATACTCTTGGAAGGGCTCACAGCTGTTTCAGTGACAGGTAGGGAAAGAATGGAAATCCTAGATGTGAAGCCAAATTAAAAAGGTACCAGATTGAATCCCAGCAGCATTACAGATGCATTTGTGGCTCTAATTGATTTACCTCCTAAAGGTCTTAAACTCTTTTACTACCTCATTTAGAGATAATTTGAGATATTCTGTACAATTATTCTTTGCAAGATGCAGAGAAACGTCATGATTCTCTGCAGTTTAAAAAAACAACCCAGGAAATCCCTCTTCCATTTTCCTTTTCTCACAAGTTGTTCTGGACATGTTCTTCATCAATGCTTGCATGTACTTGCATCAATCTTGGTGTTAATGTGTGGACACTTTGCATTGCTTTTTCCTGTTAGAAAATAATATATTATAAAGATGAACACAATTTGCTTGAGGTTGTCCCCACCATGTCTGGTTCTTTACCTCTGCATAATAAAATATTACAATTTGGTCATTACCATTGTCTCTTACTTGTCTATTTTTGTGCAGGTTACTTGGGGACATCCCCAGGTCTTTGATTTCTGTTACTCGTTTTAGCCCCGATTTCACCAGTGGAAATTCTAAGGCTCAGAGAAGGATTTTTTTACACATAGCAGCTTGTGACATAACTTACAATTTTCATCAAGCCTGCTGATGATTTCAGAAGGAAATGCAAAATAAGCCAATTACCAAACTTCTTCCATCTCTGAAGATTTCCCATTTCACAAGAATAGAGGCCTAACACAGATAAAAATTGATTAGAAGACTTGGAAAGAATATTCAGACTGCCAGTAGACAGATTATCTCACTGTAGGATGGTCAAAACAACACAGTTTTATAATTTACAGATAACTCTGCCTTGTGAGGCTCTAAATTATTTTATGCCTGAGATCTTCATGTATTCAACACTGAATATATTCAGTCAGTTTTTTAGGAACATGTTCAGAGTTGTCAAACTGTAAAGGCCTCTCTCAGATATATGGAAACAAAGTAGAGTGTGGGGAACCATAATTAAATACTGGCTGAAACAAGCATTTATTGTGAAAAAAAAACCCAACAAACCACTGGCTGTTACTGTCTAGTGCAAAGACATGTAGATTTGGCTAGTGTCAGCAAAACCATGAGAAGGCACTAAACTACTGAGGAGAAAATTCATTTAGCTAAATTTAGAACCTCCTCGAAATGACAGAAACTCCCATTAATTTCAATAGAGCTAAGAATTCATGTAGAGCTCCTAAATTTAGTACAGAAGTTGAAACATTCATAATTAGCAAAATGGGAGTTCTGGAATGGTGGGAATGGCTTTATTTATTTGCTCACTAACTTTTATTTCACTGTAATTTGAACAATCATTCATTAGGGGAATGGTTCATATGTTTCCCAAGTTCTTTTCTCAAATTTTCAGAAGATTTTTGAGGGAAGATTCCTCAAGTCTTGTATGGCTGATAGGATTTTAGTGCACTCCTTGAATCAATAAATGGTGAGCTTCCTTCAAAAATCTGTTTTGAATTTCAAAGAGCTGACGAACAGGCTGTTCCCTGCACTAAAGCAGAGAAAGAGGCATACATCCTTTGTCAGTGTAAGAAAAATGTAGATCTACATTTTCATTCATTCATTCATGCCTGGCTTCCACCCAAACACCAGAAAGGATTTCTTGTTTCCTCCGTCAATTGTAAACCGGAACGAGCTTGTATCTTGTTCCTCTTGAGAAGGCAGCTGTCAGGCAAATGGCTTCACAAAAATAATGCTTGTGCATACTCTGCAGTCAGCTCTAATCTGTACGTCCACAAACTGTAAATTGTGCAGAACTGGATCTCTGTCAGCTGACTTCTTGCAGGCAGAGCTGTTAGCTTCAATTAAGAAAGTACAAACACAATCACCAAACCTGCTGACTGGCCTGTATGCAACTTCACCTTCTCTGGGGCTTTTTTTTTTGGTTTTTGAGGGGGGAATGAAGGCCTTGAATGGTTCAGTGAATCTTCTCATTTCTTAAGTCAAGCCATATCAAAGGCTAACTAGATAGCTGTGGGACTTTGATAAGCTTAATCCTGGAACTTTGGAAATCTCGTGACTGATAGCAAGTACTTAAAATGCCCTCTCTCCTATTCTAAACTTTATGCAACCATGTAAATCTCAAGAAACTGCTCAAATGAAGGAAAAACTTGCTTACTTTGTAGATAAAGGCCTTTAATATTGGAAATGTGGCCTTCACATTTGGCTATCAACATTGTCTAGGTAGTGATGTCTATGATGTGCTCCTCTTTGCTCTTATCCCTATTTGGAAGTGAGCTGAGCCATTGGTGGCTGAGTACTTATGAAGCAATCAAGATAAGTGCATCTTATATTCACATGAGTATCTAGATAATCATAATATTTGTCAGAATAAAAATATTCAAAGTGAAGAATGAATGAAAAGACTGTGCAGAGAACTATGTCTTCAGCACTACCCAGTAATACAAATCTTGAATGACTATGTGTAAAAAACAGACATGAATGGCTGATGCTTCTTTTTGCATATCTTCCTGGATATTGCTCCTTAATTTACTCTCTTTCCCTATCATAATTTCTCCATTGTGAAAAAACAAACAAACGAACAACAGAAAAAAAAACCAAAACACCCCTTCACAAAACAACTGTGTAGAGACCTCTGGAGGAGAAAGCTGCACCTATATTACAGTATATAAATTCTCCAGCAATCTGTTGTGTTGCCAAATGCACTGATATTCTAGTCTCCCCAACACCCTGTGTCAGAATTCCACCTTTGAATTATATCCCATGTGAATTCTGTGATTCTTCAGAATGTTCCTTGATAACACCACCATTTTCTGAAAACCTGAAGCAATTTTAAAAAAAGTATATCTCATACCAATTCTCTGTAAGAAGGCATCTTTCCAGGGATTGCCTACTGGCATACAACCTGAACAAGATGTATTGTACGAAATTGATCCTCTTTCTAATTTAGTGCTTGGCTATCTCTAGGATATCTAATTTGGGATATCATGTGCTAGTAAAATAGAGATTCATACACAACTGTCTCATAAATATCTCACAATTCTCTCCACCTCTGGTCACTACACTTGCCTACTTTGCCAGGGCATTCAGAAGCTGCTGAACAACTCTTTCCTTTGCCATGGTAAACTGAGAAGAGAAGCCTCTAGGAAGGTCTGACACATGCTGACTGGGAAAATGAGGCTTTCAGAAGTTTCCTTTGTCCTTTGCTCACCACTCACCCATACCACTTTCCAGAGCATGGCAAGTGGTTTGTTGTTTGTTTTTCTGGCTTTTTTTGTAAAGTGATAAAGCAGGTTTTTGTCATCCTATCCTTCCCTATATGCTTCTTTTAGCAGAAAAATAATCCAGTAGGAGGAGGAAATCTCTGTTTGTATGAGTTAGCTCCTTTCAGCAACCTGGATGAAAGGACATCTTCCCTTTTTCTATTTACCCAAATGCTTAAGAAAATTTATATTCTCAAACAGAAGTTTGTTTGTTCTTTGTTCCTTTTTTTGCCTTTATGAAGAGTCTTCAGCAATTTTAAAGCTTAGATTAGTAATTATAGTTTCCATGTACTAAATAAAATAAAACTTCAAACTTTTGTTGTTCCTATTTTTCTAAAGAAGTATAGTTCCTCCAGTTACCCTAGGATAATTGCTCAAAAACACATGCAGTGTGTCAGTAGTCACTTCTAATAATTTTGGGTTTATATTTAACCGTACATCCCATAAATGGATGGTGAATATTTCTGAAGACAGGTGAAAAGTACTATTACAATACTTTGCTATCCTTGACCAGAGTTGCAGTAAGACAGAAAGCACTCCAGGCAGAGCTTCAGTTAAACTTCCCGAGTAGGATAGGTATATGGCCCTGCACAGGTTGTGTCTTATGCAGGTTGATTCAGCCCTCCATTTTAGGGAACTAGAAAGAGCCAAATTTGAAGATAGTACCTCTGCTCTCTATCCCATGAAGCCTCCAACACTCCTAGGATGCTTGGAGAGGGACCATCCTGGACATGATTTTAGGTCTAGCTTTTCCTCTTCTACAAAGTTTGAGTGGATGCCAAAGAAGCTGTGCCTTGTCCTTGTGGTTTGTGGCTTCCTGCTATGTTAAGTCCAAACCAAACATTGGTTTCTGAACCAATGGCAAGAGAGGGCAGAATCTATGTTTAGGATACAGACTGCCATCTCCTGTCCATGTAGCTCTCTCTGCCCATGGCCACACTAAGGAGTTCAAGGATGATAAGCCAAATATTCAGAAAAGATAGAGGAAGTTGTTAGCTACCCTTGGATCACTTTTTATGCGTGGAAGACATCACCACTTGATTGGTGAAAGAAAGGAGAACAGGTTTCTTAGTGTTTTAACAAGTTTTATATAACTTTTGTTGCCAGCGGGGTTTCCCTGTGGTGCTGTGTCATTCACTGTGGTATGGGGAGCCAGAGGAATTTGATTGTTGATTAAGGAGCATCTGCACATCTAATCAAGATGCAAGGGGTATACTATTAATTGGGAATGGTCAGTAGCAGATACTGACCTCTGAATCATCCACAGGTGTTATCTCCAGAAGTTCTGTTCCTTCAAACCTAGCCTGTGTTGGGCAGTTGCATGATGGGCAGCATAGGCTTCTTTCTTTTAAACTCAGATTCCCCAAAAGTGGGTGATACATTTCTGACAGGAGCAGAGAGAGGCATTGCTTATCTGCTAGACCAGCAGCAAACTTGATTTATTCCATACCAGGGATGTGCACGTCTCAATTCCAAAAGCTGGTCTATATGAACACAGAGCTAGCAGCATGTTTCAGACCTTGCACTTCTAACTGATGAAAAATCTGATACATCTGCAAGTGATGGTGTTCCTGTTCTTGCAGATAGAGGATAGAGGCATCACATGTCATGGCATCATGTTGCCTTTCCACAGTTACTGTATGCTTTGTCATCACATCAGTGTCCTGCTTCAGAGCAGGGTGTTTTATCTGAGGATGAACCTGGAATTCCCATCCCATGAATGCAGAGAATGAGCTTGGTGGACTAGGATACTCCTAAAATGAGTCCTGTTTCACCATATAAGGATTTAAATACCACAAGGGATTACATTGCAGTGATGGGTGCCTCAGATATAGGCTAAGGATCCAATTGCACCAGGAGGAAGGAATGCATCCAGTCTCTAAAGCTAGATCTGCTTGCTACCTCTAAAGAAGGAGAGGCACAAAGATGCTCACTGCAATCCTGTGGATTAGGATGTCTCAGAGATTGCTCATTCCCTGGTACATTTTGGAGCAACTGGAAATCTTTCAGGACAAAGCATGTGATGAAGATAAGCATTCAGAAACACAGATGTGTACCCTACCTACTTCCCTAAGACTCCAGCTGCCAAACTCAATAGCTGCTGTCTTCCTTCCTGTTCCTTAGGCTCTTGCAAACCCAGCATGTGATTTTGGCTGATTCCCTGGTGCCTCTGGAGGTCCAGCTCCACAACTAGCCTCCACAGACCTCTCCAAAACATGAACTCTTTTTCAGACCAGATTTGCAGAATAATTCCTCCTACCACTGCCAAACTGTGCCTTCAGTCTGATGAAATATTTCGTATATTTCCACTTGGGAAAAAAGCCAACAAAAAACCACCTCTCCAACTTACTTCTTTTTTTCTTCTGGAATATTTATGGCAAAATGTTTTCTGAAGTTCTCAGCACTATCCTGAAGAAAACATATAAATGCAGCAGCCTTTTTCCTTTCCCTAGGAGTGGAAAATGTTCTGCTGCTGCCAATATATCCTACAGGAACACGTTGCCCTGTGAAGTATGCTTAGACCTTGCCAATGATGGAGAGTAGATTAACAGATTGACTGATTTGGTTGAGCCTTGCTCAGACTTTCAGAGAATTACTCTTCTCTCAAATACAAATTTTCATTTATGGCTTCTTTTTCTTGCTCATTACGGCAGATTATAACAGAACTGGTTTTAGACAGCCATGTTCTCCATGAAGAGCTGACCAAGTTTGAACAGTGGGAATAAATTTGCTTCTGCAGTCCTTAGTAAGAACTGTGTTTTGGATAAAAATCTTAACTGTCTAACGACTTCCCAGGATTTTTCCTGAGGATTCAACAGATCTGTTTCCAGTTTTCTTTAAGTTTCTCTTAAATTCCCCTTTCTTCACATAACTTGTAACTTTGCAATTTTGAGGTTCTGCTGCTGACCTATAGTTATACTCTGGCTGAGGTTATACTTGAAGGTCAGTGGGAACAGCTCCTCATGTGCATTGCAAATGCATACCTATTAGGCAGTGTTACCTAGTAATCATTACATTAGCTCATTTCTAGTTGTTCTGATCTCTCAGAACCACAGAATGGCTGAGGTTTGAAGGGACCCCCAGAGGTCATCCAGTTCAACCCCCCCTACTCAAACCACCTAGAGCCCTAGTGGCCACCTAGAGCCACTTGTCCAGAGACATATACATAACAGCCTCGGAATATTTTCAAGGGTGAAGTCTCTCTGGGAAACCTTTGCCAGTGCTCAGTCACCCTCACAGTGAAAAAGCGTTTTCTGATGCTCAAAAGGAACCTCTTGTGTTTCAGTTTGTGCTCATTGCCTCTTGACTTCTGCAATTCAAACTGTCAAGCTCCTTATATGATGCCCAGAGTGGTTTTGTTCTTCTCTTCTGAGAAACTTCCTGTCATCTTCCATAGCTCTCCTTAATCCACTCTTCTTGGGTTTGAAGCTTCTTCAAAGCTAATTCTGAAGATAAAAAGTTTGGCAGTTCTTAACTTCCATCACATTTTTGGACTACCACCTTCCAACCAAGACATTGTTCTTCTAATGCATACTTACACCAAAACTGGAGCACAAAACGCATGTCAGAACATGAGATTTCTTGACTAACAATCACTAGAAGTTGGAATGGAAATAACATCTGTGACCATTCTGATTTAATAAAAGCCTTAATGCTGTTTGCTTTTGCATTTGATGCTCCAAGAAACAGCTGTGCTTCTGTGCTGTGCTAATTCTTACTCTGCCCTGTCATACCTGCTGTAGATTCTGTGCCCTGCTCTGGATTTGGAGACGCTATGAGAAAGAGCAAGATCAGAAGACACCTAATATAGGGTCTGTCTATGGGGTCTATAGATAGGTTTATCTATAGGTCTGTCTACAGAATTTCCCATTAATTTTCAATATTCTGAGCTGAACACAAGTTTGTGCACTTGTTTGTAAGGCACTTGTCGATGCAAATTCCAGGTCAGCACAAGTAATCATTTGGGGGATGTAACAGGTTAATTTATTCCTGTGCATGTTTTATTTTGTCCTCATTTAAAACCTAACATTATTCTTTTACATTAAAACCATTATCAGATTTCTGGAGTTAATGAGCCAGAGAGACTAGAACACAGCAAATTTTCTTCCACTGACTTGGAAAAATGCAGTCATTAAAGGAAAAGAAATATTTTGTTATTCCATGCGTCTAAAGGTTGTTTATTTGTTTATTTATGAAAAAAAAAAGGAGAATGACAGTGGCATTAGACTTGGAATGACAAATTTCAGAAGGAATTGAATGAGCATTAGTGGTATCTGCTATTTGAAACTTTGGCTGATGTGTTAAAGATCTCTGCTTTTAATATTCCCTCCAACTTTAGAAAGGGGTGAATGCTGAGTAAAGCACCAGACCCTAAGAGCAAGTTTCCAGCTGTGATGCCAGATGTGGTTTGGTGTCTGTAAAGTCTCTTTGCAGTGCCACAGCTCTATTACAGGCTGTCTAGTGTGATTGATATCCACAGGGATTCAGGACAAACTTTTCTGGGCAGCTCCATGCAGAAATTACTGCTGGAACCAGAACACCTCTGCACCTCCTCAGGGCTTAGCTCAGTAGTTAGCATATAGTTAGCATGCATCTATGGACAGGTATGCAGGTGTGGATATATCCTAAATGAACCCATTTTCCCGTAGAAATGAATATTTAATATGTTAACAAATAATCAACATATCCTGATGACTAAACAAGCAATAGCAATGGAACAGTCTAGGGAAATGAACCTTTTCAACTCTATATCCACTCACTGTAACCAGGGTAAACGCTAGCCCTTACAATTGCTGCCTTAGTGCTTGAAATCAAGGTACTTAAAAATGCTGCAGAAAGTTCTAGAAGGATGCAGAGTGTGCCAACACTGTCATCTCAGTGTGATGCTGGAACGCCTGAGCTCTTCTTCTTAAACCCCCTCACTGTGGCTAAAGGGCTGGGCTAAAAGCAGGTCTACTGTCAGTGTGCCTGCCATTCCTTGCCATTGGGAATGGGAACCATGGGCAACCCTGTGTCCCATAGGGAAACCCACCACCCCCACCTGCAGATCCTGCAGGAAAGTGGGAATCTGCTGTGCAGGAAGTTGTCTTCACTGTGGAAGTGTTTTACATATTTGAAATCAAGTCTGAGAGAGGAAGTATCTCCCTCACTTGTTAGGTTTGGAGAAATAACTATTTAAGCTGCTTAAATGCCACTTGATTTCTTTCTTTCTTTAGATTTCCAAAGATTTCAATTCTACATGGTAAAATAACTCCAAAATCCACAAAGATTTGTTTAAAAAGGGTAAGGTTCACTGTGAAAATGCTGTTAATGAATTCCTCAAACACAAAATTTTAACAAGCTCCAGAAAATACTTTATATGAAGGTAGCATGGATTTATCTGAGTCACTTTATCTGCTTGTCAGCACCAGACTATAAAACAGACCAAAATGAAAAATAGCTAGAAAAATTTTAATTGCAATTGAATAGCTGTTTTAATTTAACAGATGTTGACTGGATCTAATACACACTTTACAAACTAAGATCCTGAAATGAAGAGTCTCATTAATTTAGTGAGATGAGTTTTATTTTGTTCAAATAAGAACATCCCAGAGAGCAGATGAAAGAAAAGATTTAAAATCTCATCTCCACTAACTCTAACATCAAAACCAGGGTTTTTTTAACAGTTTATTAAGCAAAATGGAGCTAATTTCTGCATGTGTCTCCTTAGAAACTAATACTGTTGAGCTCATTATGCCTTCTCTCACATCAAAGATATGAAAAAATCATCTCTGTTTGGGTGTTTTTCTGCTGCAGGGAATCTTAGCTGGACATCTGGGATTCTGTAGAGTTTTATTCATTTTAATACATTACTCTTTAAAATTTAAAGGCATTTTATTGAATATGCTGTTACCAGAACATGGTGGGAAACAGGCAAGAGACATTGTAGCTATTTCTTCAAAAGACCGTTGTTTAAATGGCTCTTGGCATCAGGGGTCTTAATTTCCTTGAACTCACTCACAATTCAAATAACCTCAAAAAATTGGACCTTGCTCGCTTATTTACAGAAACAGCATCTGAACTTCCATTCTTTGCAAGAATTTATTTACTCAAGGATTTTATATCAGGCATAATCCCTACCTTTCAGAGAGTAAATTTCATTTAACTTAATGAATGCATGAACTAAATGGTTCTTTAAAACATTTAAAAAGCAAAAGCCTATACTAAAATTGAAAGAAAGTATCCCAGACCAGATTCCAAGGAAAATGAAGAATTTCTGAAGAAGAGACATATTGACATACAGGGATTCTTTCGTTTATTATCCTCATTCCTGTCGGGAAATAAAATATTTTAATTGTGTCTGAAAATTTGTTTGCAAACTGCTGACCCAAAATAATTGCCCTGGAAATAATTTGTTACAAGCTTCTTGGTGAACTACTGTGTGAACTGACACACAGATATATTCTGCTGCTTGAAGGAGAATTCAGTTATTTGCAGATATTCTCCAAAACCTAAATTCTGATACAAAGCTGCCGCAATATTCAGCACTGGAATATATGAGAAACATAATTAAATGATATGGCACACCTTCTGAGCGAGACTGCAAGAACTGGTTCTTTGGGAATCAGTATGCTTTACTATCCAGAACAATTTACAAATCGTGGATTCACATAAGAGAAATCCCCAAGAGCAGAGTAATGAAGGCAGTTTTACAGGTGCTGAGTGTTGCTGGAGCAGGGAAGAACATCCTGGCCCTGGAATCATAATTCTAGGTGTCAAAAATTTTATATGACTATTTGCAAGACTTTGTAAACGCAGACAGAAAATAAATAAGTGTGCTCCTGTGTCTGACAAGAACTGTATAAGGAGGAATTGGGGAAATGTAAAATCATTAGATTTTTCAGAGGATGAAATATATATTTGTTTTCTTCCATGAAACCATGGCAATATTCTGTAACAAGAGGAAAGGCAATTGCTTGCTCTTGGTCGTTTGGTGGGCAGAAATATAACTGCTTTTTCTTGTGCCCTACAGCAAAGTCTCCATGCATGCAGACCAAGACAGAAAGCCTGTGTGGGTTAAAGAGGCATCTTGTTTATGTGACACATCTAAAAACTCTGCCAGCCATGGGCAAGAATGTGTGCAGATACTTTGTCAGGAATTCCTGAGAATATGGCAATGTTCTGCCAGACCTTAGGGTTCCATGCTCTGCTCCTAGTCCAGTCCCTTCATTGGTTAATGATCATACTTCCCCACAGCCTTTCCTGAAGGAAATCCCAGTGTGTGTAGTGCAGGAGTAAATCCCACAGTCTAGAGAGAGTCTGGACAAGAGGACACCTTAGGAGGAGCTGCAGCAGAGAATGTGAGAGCTCCTTCTGCATGCCCATCTTGGAGCATCTGTAAACAATGCCTGGGCAGCCTGAGGAATAATAAACTCGGTGTTAAGTGTTAGCAGAATGGTCTTGGGCTTTTTTGGCACAGGGTTGAGATGCTCTGTGAAGGGCAAACTTAAATCTTCGTTCTGCATTTTCTACACTCTCTGCCACCAGCAGTGATCACTCTGTGTGCCATGCACCAGTTAAGAGGGAGGATGGACTTGGCTGAGAAACCACTGAAACCCGATGGCTAAAAATTTTGTGGTGGAGCTGGGTGGAGAAAGGCATTGCCCACTGAGGCACTGCAGATGGAGCAGGTACAGGTGATTGCAGCATGGCATCAAAAGCAGCTTTCCTGAGCTCTGGGCTTCTCATGTGGGCTCATTTCAATGTACTTGCTTGCTCTGAGATTGTAAGGAAAATACATAAAGCCTCCACAGGAGTCAAAGCTCTATCAGAAAGCTTACAAGTGTTCCATGTCCTCCCGCAATTTGCAACTTTCAAACTTCTTTCTCTGTTTCAGAGGCAGCAGCAAAGCTACTATGAAGAGAGCTTCTACATTACCTGCTAAACTGAAACATTATGAAAGAAATATTTTATTTTGATTTTAGAAAGAAATAGCTGAACCACCCTCTCTAAACTATCTGCATTTTTACTGGAAAATAAAGCAGTTCACTAGCAGATTTTACTTTTACTAAAAATACATTACAGCTTCAATTAACCTGATAAGAGAGCCCAAACTATAACTCTGGTCAGGGGCATCTTCTCCATCCACAGCCCAATGGGAGAGAGCCCTCAGCAGTTGTTCAAGGGCACAGGGGAAAACCTCTGCAGAGCAGTAGGTACCCCACCTGGCCATTGCTCTGTGCAGCACTCCTGGACAGAAATCTCAGACCCAGTAGCAGGATCCAGCAGCTTGATTAGCTGTAAGATGGATTTTATAAAATGATGGACAGAGTGGTACCAGCTGGTAGTCTGCAGGAGCAGGTAAATGGATCTGATGATGCAAGGGCTCTCGTGGGCCTGTGTGCCTATATCCCTGTTTCATCTGTGCATCTTGGAGGTGTTCTCAATGCAGGGCTCCTGTTCTGAGAAGCCTTCAGGCCACCTCTCTAGAGATACAGCTCAAGGAGCACTCTAGAGGGCCAGAGCTGTCCAAGTTTCCATGTAATTATATTGGTTTATACAAGTAATTCTCTCCAAATCTGCTGCTTTGCATGGTCTCTCTTGCTCTTTCTGCAAAATTAAACTGTTTTGTTTTTTGTCCTAAAACTGCAGATGCCTTTTTTTTTTCTAAACAGAAAATTTGCTAATTTCCCTTGAGTTTGGATGCATTTTCTTTATTTTCATATACATCAGATCCCAAGACAAATACTGGTAAAACACTCCACCACACCTACCATAACCAGTTCCTCTGTAAGACACGTGGGTGTTACAGAATTAGACAAAAGAAAGTAAACCGGGGCAGTTTAGCTGATAATGCTGTTTCCCTGTAAGGTTATAGAACGTAGCAATGTGTCCTAATGAGAGAAATATCTCCTTTATCAAGGGAAAGCTATTTTTAATTGATTCTTTTAATTGACTTGCAGTAACTCCTTACGTGGAGCAGTGGATATTGAAACATCTCAAAATCTTCTTCTTTAGCTTCCTGCAAAAAAAACTATATTGGTCAAGAATATCTATAATTTTTGTATGCTAAAATCAAAACTAAAAATTTGGATTTTGGTTTTAATTCTGAGTCACTGTAGCATAGTACAAAATTAAAAGAAAGGGAGGAAGAATTTGCCTTTTCTATTTACTGTCCATTTTGCTCTCTCTGTAAAGCTCTGTGTATGGATGTGATATGAAAGAAACAAAGGTGACTAAGGGTCCCAAAAGGGTCCAAGTGAAATGTGGGTTACGTTCTAATTTCTGTTACCTCCATTATTCTGATTTTGTTGTGTGATGGGCCATTTGTTTTATCACTCCTCTTTAAGAAGTCAGTGAACACATAACAATCCCTTTAAGCTGAAGTCTTCCTGATCCCTGCAGGGGGATGCAGCGGGGGAGAAGAGAACATGGGAAGGGAAAGGATGCAATGGGAGAGGCTACTTTCTATCTGTTTCTGAGGGGTCTTGCAAAAGTCAACCTTTGACCAAAGAAATAGAGGTTAAAGAAAGATACCACTGCTGTTCTGTCCCATAACGCCCCACGGGTGATATTCCCCAAGATGTTAGTACTGCCTGAGGGGAGACAGGCTCTTTTATCATGTTTTCCAGGTCATCAAACAAAGATGCTTGGTACTAAGACATGGGCTGTCTACCCTTGATATGCAGCTGTACTCTTGTATGGCGAGATTCTCAGGCACTGAAATGTTTCCAAGCATTTCCAAGAAGCAGAATGTCTCACAATGCTTCCTCTGGGACATATTGTTCTGCATTTTCCTCTCTTCAAACTGAGCCTTGAAGTTATATTTTAGCCCTATACGATCAAGAAAGAGTTTTTCTCTGCATGAATTTAATCTTGTGTTCTACTGATTTGCAGGTAGTGAGAAAGCTTTTTTCCCCCTATGCACAGAGGACTTACCTTGCAACCTACAACAGAGCAATTAGTGTTACAAAGAGTTAGGTGCATAAATTCAATCCCCTAGATAACAAGTACATATTAGCTGCATGGTTATGAATTAGGTGTGTTATATTTATAGAAAGCCTTGCCCCTGGACAGTCACCAAATGTAAGAGCAACTTGTTCTCTACAAATGCCAAGATGAAAAAAACAAAGTCAAAGTAGGATATTGCTGTCCATTTACAGTCAGGTAGTCCTTGCATCTTATCTGGCACTGATTATTTTCAAGTGTCTTTTAACAATAAAAATAGACTCTTTAATTTTGATGTGAGGTTGCAATGTATGTTAGTAAGCAGAACTAACATCAGAAGATTGTACTGAGCAATCTGTTCTCTGCAGAGCAGGGCAGTAGTACATAATCAATTTAAGAGCTCAAGTACATTGACTTTCAGTAGGACTCAGTATCCTAAGCCACTAAACCAAGAGACAATTTTGGTGAACGTGATCTCTCTCACCAGACCTCTCCTCAAAGGGTTCTCATGGTGAGGTTGTCCATGCCAGGACACAGTGCCACAGTTTTTCTTATATTGCAGGGCACAAAACACCTTCCCCACAACGTGGAGAAATCCCTTCCTACACTCCTGGAAATTTAAAAAAATCCTCTCCTTTAAGCTGCTCAGCACATCTTCTTGTATATTTGGTATGGGCAGGCCCCCCTCCTCTTTCCTGGGATGTAGTGCAGGGGACACATTTGCTCATCATCAACAGCAGATGTGACAGGGTCATGGTGCACTGTGTGTCCTGCCATGCCTTCCCAAACTGACCACGGTCACCTCTGTTTTTTTTCATACCATAAGGGTTCCAAGAAATCTGTTCAATGCAGATATTTCATAGGTCTTTAAAATAAGTAGCTGGGATTTGCACCCTGCTATGGCTTCCATTATACATCTTGTGTGCTCTGGATGCTCTGGAGTGAGATGGGCATGTATTGTGGAGCAAAGCACATCTCCAGGGTGAAAATAAACACTCCAAAATAAAGCCAGGCAGGGAACTAATGTCCAGTGAGTGTGACCAGCCTGGCAGTCTCAGCTCTGGCTTGCCACATTGTAATAACATCATATGCATGCTGTGCCACCAAATAGGTATTGTGCAAAACAAAAAACCAACAACAACAACAAAAAAGTCCTTATGAGCATACCATACAATGGAAAGTACTAAAACAAAAGAATAAATAAAATTCCCCTCCATCTACATGGGGACTATCCTTTTTAAATTTTATTTCCTCAAAAAAATATTGTAAAATTACCCCAAAATCTAGGAAAATCTGATGAGTGCCTTCCCAGAAAGGACTGTATGCTTTTTGACTTCTCACACAATGAGGGAATAGCCTTTCTGCTGGTAAATCATGGACTTCTTTTTTGGTTCTTCTATTTTTTTTAATTAATCTATGTCTAGAATAATTAATCAGGTGGATGCTTTATTGTCAGCATTTTTAATTTATTTTTTCTGTGGGATTTGCTCAAGAGTACCAAGATTTTAAGTGTCCTATACCAATGCCTAGCTTATTGTTAAGTATCAATATCATATTATTGACAATCCCTAAGCAAACATAAAATTTAGACTTTGTATAATTTTATTCTTTACTTGCAAAGAGGCCACAGTCATATTGAAGTGTAGCACATAGGAGCAGAAAGAGCTCTCTTTTTCTTTTCATATTGGCATATAACTCTTCAATTATCTACACTTAAAAGACAATGCATTCTGAAACTTGCAATGATAACAGAAAGTTTTCAAGCAAAGTAAAATCGAACAAAGACTTTTCTCAGTATTCTAAATCATTTCGATTACAGAAAATATTATATTTTTTTCCTAGAAAAGATCTCTCTTCAGATAGATGGGAATGGTGATTAGCTTTGCAATGATAATGAGACCAGTAGTACAGTTCCTAAGGGTATGAAATGTTCACCTGCTTTTAGAGTACAGTGATTGCAGAAGAGTCATAAAATCTCCTAAATCTGTATATCCCAGTTAAGTTCACATACCTCTTAGTAAATGTAGAACAACCTTTTAAAATCCCACTTCAGCTATCAGAACTCTTAGGATTCTCCTGCCAGTACCACACACCACATCTCCCCAAATTATTTTTGCCAGAAGGAAAAAACTACATGCAATTCTTCCATCAGTTAAGTGCATTAACTGAAGAGTGCTGGCAATCTGCTTCTATCTTTTCTGGATCTGACATCTGTTACAGAATCTCACAGAATTCCAAGGTGGATGAGATTGACAGGGATGCCAGGGGTCATCTGGCCCAACACTCCTGCTCAACCAGGGCCACTCAAAGCTGTTTGTGCAGGAGCATGTCCAGGCAACTTTTTAATAACTCCAGCGATGGAGACTCCACAGGCTCTCTGAACAACCTGTGCCAGTACTCAGTCACCCTGACTGCAAACAAGTGCTTCTCAATGCTCAAGAGAGAACCTCCTGTGTTTCACCTTAGATACTGCTATGTAGTGTTCCAGTTTCAAACCCAGACTGAACATACTCGGATTTTAGAGGTTTATATTGTTGTTACAGCAGGGAAATGAGAGATTTCCTGATAGTGCTGCCTCTCCTGCTGTTGAGGAGGTCAGTTGTTTTATTGTTAGCACAACTCACAGGGCTGAAAATATTGTTTGCTGTAGCATCTATCTTGCACACTCACATGGCCTATTGTAAAGGGACCAGGATATCTCAGCTTTTTACTGTTCTAAACTTCAAAACATTTCTGTGAAGTATGGAAATATTTTTATCTTTATTTTTTATTGGAGGAAGCCAGAGATAAGAGAAGTTAAGTAATTTGTCAAAGTAGCTGCAGTAGAGGAAGGCACTGATCCCACTTCCCAGAGACTTCCCTGCAGTCCTTGCTTATAGGGAGGTTATGGCTCTTCTCACCTAACTGTGATTATGTCCTTCACTGGAAAAGATTTTATATTGTGCTTGCTGGACAAAAGCTTTCCCATACATAACTCCTCTGCTGTCATTGATGATGTATGTCACCATGATCCACTGAGGACATACCTCACATGAGCCTGGTTTGCAGACAGAAGTACTTTTTAACAAAATAATAATTCATTCTGTATTCTAAAGTCAAAACAGAATGTTGGTGATACTTACTTTTTATATTCAGACTATTTGATGTAACATTCAAAGTTTTTCTTTTCTTATTTGCATGTATTATGTGCTTGTAAAAAATACTAAACAAAATATTGATCCAGAAATAAATCCTTCCCACTACATAGATTTCAGACTGGAGAAACTGAAATGAAACATTCTAAGCTGTATTCAATGAAAGAGAATGAGCACACTCAAATTCAGTGAGTACTAGGTATGGGTACAGTGGAAAATTACAATTGGACTTTTAGGATATCAAAATTCTACTGCCTTTGCTAGCTAAAATCTTACAACACTCTTCTGAAAATGGTTTCATGGCAGCAGAAATTGTGTAAAGGGATGTAACAGGTTCCCTCTGCCCTAAGAGCAGACAACAACTATAACCATGGCAGGCATTATATGAGCTGGGGTTTTTTGACAAGAACATTCTTCCTTCCAGCCTCCATCTTTATATTATAAAATAAAATGATTGCATTAGCAGGCACCTTCCTACTTCTAATTCCTAACAATGTTAGAAAACTCTACTGCCTATTTGTCACCCCTAACCAGATGGCTCTCAGTGGAAATGAGTAAGATAAGAGGGGTTTTATTGTGTTTTCTTTTCTCAATGCTGATAGGCCAGATAATCTTTTTGCTGGAGTATGAGACAAGTCAATTGTTTCTCTAACCTCAGCTTTCATAATCCAGCAGCTAGTCATTGATTTTCAGTGGATTTGTTAGTGGTGGCTTTCTTGGTTGATGTTGTTTGGGGTTTTGCATTTCTGGTCTTGCTTTGTCTAGACTCAGTGCTCTTCCTTCATTTGTCCCTTTCTGTCAGGATCAGTCTCCCTTTTGTACACTGGCACACAGGTTCTCCTGGAAGATTCACCCTGTCATAGTAGTGGGATTCTGGAGTGGTCAGTGCCCTCCAGTGAATGTTGTGATATTAAAACTTTTTAAATTCTGGGATAAAATTTGTAGAAGATCAACGTTTTTGGCATATTAGAAAGTAGATCTGAATTAGACCTATAGGTTTCATTATCTTTATTAAGTCTTTCGAAACAGCATGTTGGCATTTTTAAGCAGATGTTTACAAAACAATCATTTTCTGCCTTGAAAACTAACTTTTCTTTAGATAAATATATACCTAAAAATAATCATGGATTACTTAAGACACTTCCAAGAATTACCTTTGTTTTATCCACTCAAAAGTAGAGTGTCAGTAATATGCAATAAGACACTGCATATCTTTAGGGTTTCGATATATGCATAAAATTCACAGAATTAGTATTACGTAGAATAAAAAAAGTGACAGGCTGAAATATAATTACTAATGAGGAAAAAAGTGCCTTGTCTTCCTTTGTGAGATACATAACAGAGATTTATATATCTCTTAAATAATAGCATCCATTGCAGGATGCAGTTTTGGACCGTTTTCTTGGGTTTGGATCCTTTACAGGATAAACCAATGCATTACCTTTGTCTTTCCCCTGGCTGCCTTCTGACCTCCACTCACCAGGATGTAAGCTTGTTCCTTTCTTGGCTGTTTGTAGCAGAGGCAGGGTCTGACATCCCCACTTGCTCAATCTCTGCAGGGGCCAGTGAAGGGGGAGGCTCTGCTGGCCCCCAGCAAGTCACTGAGGTCATGCCAGCCCAACAGCTAATCAGGACACCCCTGGAGAACTGTGGTAGTGAATGAAAAGGTGTGAAAGCCTCCATTTGAGGCACTTTGCTGTGCATGCTAAAAGGTGACCTTGAGAAGAGCTCTCCCTCCATCACCACCAAGCTTTTTGCTGGTGACCTGGAGGTCCAGGATTATGTTAGAGTTGCGACACAGAAGCAGGTAGCAATATGTAAATAAGTGTAAAGGGATGTATAGATACATACTGTATTCCATCAGAAAACACAGGTGCTTCTTTCCCTCCTTCATCTTCAGTATACCCATACCCATGGTTGCAGCCACTGCCCAAAATGGATGTGCATCATCATGAACACAGCTCTGTTTTCTAGCAAGCAGCTGACTATAGCTTCCTTCCAAACACAAAAACCCACCACCTTGTATCCACTCAGAAGAAACTATTTTCCTTCTGCTAAAGTCTTCTCATTCCATATCAGGTTCACATCCGACTTGTCATATTTTGAGGTTCACCCTTTAATTTCACATTTGCACAGAACTCTTCTCATATTTCTTTCCCATCTACAAGAAAGCAGAGACTGCACCTTCCATATCTTTCCATGATCCTTCACTTTTATACCTCCTACTGGAAGCTCTTCCCTCCACCAAACAGCCAGTGTCTTTTACATGATCTCTGGGAAACAATCTTTCCTATGTGTGCTTTGATCATTCCTGTTTTCATGGGGTAGTTGAGTATCTCCTAATGTGAAAGTTGTGTTTCTCATGCCATGCTTTCTAGTGGATGAAACTAAGACAGAAGTAAATATTTTAGTGGCTTCCTTGTTATCTACCTCTTCTTTTCTAAAAATAAAGCTTTTTAAGTCCTTTTTTCTTTTAGTAGCCCTGATGTTATTCCTCATGCTGCTTTTCAGACCTGCAGTTCCCTATCCTTCAGCATGTTGGGATGACATTTCTACACTTCAAACAACTGTATATTAGCTCTCACTTTCTCCTCCCATCTTTGCTTGTCCTTCCATCTCACACCTATCAAGCCAATATTAATATCTCCTATGCCAATAATTTTGTATCTAATCCATTGAGAAAAATTTCTCCCTTAAATTAAAAAGCCCACTTTCTGCTTCCTTTGTTGTGTTTTGTGTTTGGTTGCTTGGTTTTGTTGGGACACACTACTTCCACCTTCTCCTCTGAATGCTTTGACTAAATTTTATGTTCTTGAAACACAGTTTTAAAAGACACAGTTTTAAATGACACAGATTAGAGGCTGAGGGAGTAGACAATCCTTTGTTTCACAGGACAGTAAGCATTTGGAACTGGGTATATGCTATGTACACAAAGGTGTGTTTTTTCTTTTCATTAAAAGGAAAGCTATTGTCTGTATACTTGAGCAGGCATTTCTGCATATGCAGTGGGGAATATCACTGACATGGAACTATCTTCAAGGAGAAATTATTAAAGACCTGCTGCTGGCATATCCCAGCTCCAACCAGTGCTGTGGTCCACTGAGCAGACCCAAGTCTGTTAAAGTGCATAAACAAGTCTATGTACAAAGCAGGTCTATATATCCACTGAAAGAGATAGCAAGGATATATGGTTATTGTTACATAGGCACTTCAGAAACCCAATAGAATAAAGATAATCTTGGAAAATTGAAATAAGAGTATATAAATTACATGAGAGAATTGGAATTTAAAAGTGGATTATTTGAGGGGTGGGATGTTATGGGTTAAGGAAATTATAGAAGGAAATTAGTGACTTTGATCAATGCACAGCATTCTGTATCAGTATATTCATGGCAATTGAAAAAGATCCCCAGCAACTGCAATTTGAAACCGACTATGAAAATGCCCTATAATCACCCAGGGCAGAGACCATCTGGATTGTAACTGCTCAGGGAGCTAACAGAGAATCCAAAAAAGGCAGAAAACATGCTAATGAAGACAGGTCTCATTCCTCCCCACTTCCTTTTGCACCACTGTCCCCCATGGGACATTATACTGAACATACACTTTTGGATATGGTAGGTGTTTTAAAGTTACTATCTCTTGGAGTAGCTGGTTAGAAAACTCATAAACAGAGAAGCATGACTTGATGTAGTCCTCATGGGATTATCTCACACATCCTAGTCTGAAGCATTATTAAACAACTATCTTGTAATGCTGACTTCAATATACTTATACCCAGAAGCCATGTAGAACTGAGGAAAGCTCCCAAAAGACAGGAAAAAACCTCCTAGCCTCACACTCCAGTACTGCTTAGCTTCAAAATTGGGAATTGCATGAAGATGATATAGTTTCATCAAAGGAAATGAAAAAGTCCTGGTAAGAGAATAAAACGATTATAGGTGGCAGGGAGATTACATAAAAGCATTAGATTAGAAGTTCACATATATACTTCTATCCAAACAAAGTTTAAAAGGTCATGAGAGACTGTGGTTGTATAGCAGAGAAAAGACATTTCTGGGTGTAAGGAATGTGCAAACAATCTCCAAACTAGAAGAATCACATACTCTGGCATGCTGAATGTAAAAATACTTCAAGACAGGACAGAACAAATTCAACAAACAGCAAATCGTTTGATTTTCTATATGAATGTTAGTAACAAAACTTTTCTAGCCATATCAGAAATTACATGTCTTTTAGAAAACCTGTAGGTACCAAAAGATAGCTGACTTGTAAAAGGATTGCTCAAGGAAGATAAAGAAGCAGCAGAAAAGTTAAGTGCAATATTTTCATCAGCAGTCAATTTGTCAAAGCCTGAGTCCGGTCTTATTCCCACAGCCTTTCTTTACAGAGTAAAGAGTAAGGGAAACCATCTCAGTCCAAAGAGCCAGCAAAATCGATAAAGCATTGCCAGAGCTGATAGAATTTGCCCAGAGGGTCTTAGATAATTCACATTTGGAATGTTCATGCTTGCTATTGTGGAGGATAACCTATCACTTAAATTAGCCTCAGCATAAAAGGAAAGGAAGATAATGCATACAAGGCCAGATTTTAATAAGAACTCCTGAGGAGCCTTAGAAATTATGGACTAGGAGGTTGTACTTTTGAACTGGGGAGATTAGTAGAAACTGTAAAGAATAACAATACTTACAGTGTACATTCATTAATATGATTTAATAGGGCAGAATTAACATAGTTTTTGCAGGAAGATATAATGGGTCTCAAGTCTGTTTCAGTACCTGGAGAACTCATTAAACTATTACTTATCAATATTAAAGTGGTTTATTTACCAGGCTTGGATTTCAGAAAGGCTTTTTATTATATACGTCTCCAAAAAGGTTTTAGAGAATGTAAGTTAGTATGGGGTAAAAGGGAAAGCCCTCTGCAAAAGTGATAGCTACATAGAAGATAGAAAAGAGGACAGGAGGAAATGATGGGTTTCAAAAGTACTGTATTGGGACTTCTATTGATGAGTATTCTTTCATACATGAGCCAGAAAAGAGGCTACATAAATTGATCTCAAGACATATGTGTATGTAAGTTTTCTGACTTTACAAAATTATTTAGAGTGGTTTAAAATAAAACTGATCACAAAGAGCTGAAGATTATATTGAACTGAACAACTGTTGACAGCTGCGAAGAAATGCACTTATAAAAAATATCTGACATTAACTATTACTCAATCAAAAGATGGACATCAGATTTATTGTGGGTTGTTTTATGAAAATGTCATCTCAGTACTCCCTATAATTTAAAATTAAAACATAAGGTTAAGTACTATCAGGCAATACATAAGATCTAGCTTTTAAATGTCATTATTGTAAGAAACAAACTTGTTCGCATTCTAGGTTTTGTTTATCTCCCCTCTAAGATAACAGCCACGGATGAGCAAGGAGAATGAGCAGAGCTATGGCATGCCTTTCAAGCAAGATGAACTTAAACCAGAGCACACTAAATGTAGTTAGTTTGCAACAGCTTCAAAACAGGCATGTCAAGCTTTGTCAGCTGCACCTCAGGTAAACTCATTGCCAAAAAAAAAGTAAAGGAAGATAGTGCATACAAGGCTAGTTTTTAATAAGAACTCTTGGGGGAACCGTAGAAATCATGGACTAGGAAGTTATACTTTTGAACTGGAGAGTTTAGTAGAAACTGTAAAAATTACAATGTCTTAGATACAAAAGTACAAATAAGTTTGGCAACATATTAAATGACAATAGAAAAAAGTGTCCAGTTAAGTTCCAAAGATGCAGGTGCCATGTCTTGCTCAGACATGAGCAATTCTCATCTGCTGCTGTCTGTGAGAAGAGAAAGTAACTAAAGAATATTGCTTGACTTCTTATACTCAGTAAATAATCAGTTCTTAGAACCCAGGTAGACACTCCTTGTCTGAGCCCAGATCACCTATTCTCGTGTTTTAAGATGTGTGCGAGAACCAAACCGTAGAGGACACGTCTCAGAAAAGGGTTTCTGTAATGAAAAGTGGAAAAAATCCACACAACATTTCTGGAAGCAGGATGATCAGTGGGTCTAGCACTGATTGGATATCAGGTGACTTCGCATGAGTATTCCATGCATATTCCAGGTGTCCAGTGAAAAGTTATTTAAGAATGCTTATACACACAAGTGGTAGCACACACTTGTGCAGAATATTCCTTCTAGAAACACAGTAGTATTTGGTTAATAGTGCATCACTATTTGGACTATGTTCGGTCCATTGTATTTAAACAGCCACTGCCCTAATCTCTTCATGCTAATATTTGATGCTTGACATTCCTGTTTCTCATTAAATATGAAGACTGAGAAACACCTGCCACTAAACCTTCCCTTTTTTTAAAAAAATGTTTCTGTAGAAGACTTATCAAGACTTATATCTGTTAGTTTTCTAAAACTCCTACTAAAATCACTGATTTTTAAAAAGAAAAATAATTTTGTCAGGCCTTCTGAATACCCTCTCTATATATATTCATAAACATCCCCAGCCCAAAATCAATCCTGGACAATAATCAGTTTACTTCTTTTCTCAGCCATGGACAATTTTTTCAGATTTATAAGTGTCAACATTCTGTATGATGATTAAAATTCTTTATGGATCTGAAACTCTCAGCCACAGACTGCAACATGGAAGATATTGCCAAGATTTATTTTTATTTGCCCCATTACACTGGCCTAAGTTTTTATCCTGTGATTGAGTAGTTAACTTCTGCCAAGCCACAGGTCATTCATTCCTTTATCCTCATTTGAAGGCATTTGCTGTTTGCAGGAAGAGGGGCCATATAATTTACTGTGGCTCTCACTCAAGGAAAGCCTCATACAGTGCACAGTGATCCCCAGAGACAGGTGCTTTACCCAGGTGATCTCCTAAGTGCTGGTAGTTTCCTACAGAGAGGGAGTAGCTTATCACATTTTCAATTAAAAGTTTGCTGATGAGAGAGCTCAGCAGTCTGTGAGATCTTGAGGACTGAGAGCAGCTCACCCCTGAAGAGGGGAGCTGTGTGGGTGCTGCTGTTCATCAGCTGCTCAGACATCCCCCATGACTGACACTGCAATTTTCTGACCTCAGTTTCAAAGTTCAGATCAAGGAATCCGTCCTGGACTTAACTTTCTATTTCGTCTTAGGCTTCTATAAATACACTGGCTTTGCAAACGTAAGCAGTACAGTCATGCCAAATGCTTTCACAAAGAACATTATCTTCTGCTCTTTTTCAACTATTAAAAATTATTTTCTTTTGTTTTATTTCATAAAGTAACATGTTTATTTTTAACATGACTACAATAAGAAAACATCTGCATATTTATATATCACTGGTCTTTCAGAAACCTTCAGGAATAAAACCATACTGAGCTCTAGCCTGGTTTCAGTGACTGCTCAATGTTCATGCTTCCCTCCTGCTGTAGCAATGGCTAAGAGCCACCCATTTCCCTGCTGGATGCAACACCTCCCTTGATGCAGGTTACTGACTTGGTGGCCCTTATTGTTCAGGATGTGTAACTATCTGCACTGTGTAGAGCAGTTGCATAAGGGACAAATAAGAGCAGCACACTCTGGTTCCAGAGAGCCATACCTCCCACCCAGAGTACCTATTGTGAGGTGACAAATGATGGGAGGGAATCAAACCTGGAACCCTTCTGCTGTGCTGAGGGCAGTGCTGGGACATCAGAGACAATGGCAGGTGCAGTGAGGATCTCTTTCCCTGGCCACTCTTTGGAGAACTCCGTCCACTCTGCCTTTTCTCACAAACATGAGATGTTGCCTAAATTCTTATTAATCTATAGTTACTTGGGATACACAAATCGGTTGAGAAAGAAGGTTCTGCAGGGTTTACGTTTTTCTGGGGGGGCATTTTGGTGACCGTCAACTTGCTGCAATTGCTGCAGCCGCTGGAACACGTTCCTTTGGGAATAGTCATGAGAAGAGCAGGTGGAGCTGCTGATTAGGCTGATGACTTCCCAAGGCAGGAAAAGCAAGAGATCCCTCAGTCACCTGGCACTGCAAATCCCCCACCTAGTGTGTGCTTCCGGATTATGTCTGAAGCAGGTAAAGCTCCACTGCACAGGTGCCAGCCCAGGTTGGTATTGTGGCTGCAGATTACAAGGTTATGCAATCCTTGCTGGCACTATTTTTGTGATGTGAACTAGAATTTGAGTCTGGCAGTCTGAAAGACCGCAGCGTAACACAGTGGTGTAACTTTTGGTTGCTTAGCTCCCTATAGCTCTGTTCAGTAGAATTGTATAAATAGCCATGAACAAATAGACTTATAAAACTGTCACCAGCAAATTACTGATTCTCCTACTCTTGCCATTGAAAAGTATTTTATATATTTAGAAAAAAAAGTCCCTCTTTCAGATGAATGGAATTAATCTCAGAGAGATGAATGGAATTTTCTAAAGTGTTAGTCTGTACTCTTTGTTTATTGAATAGATCTGGCATGAGAGTATTTATAGGCATGTATACATGTACATATATGCAAACATGTTGTACAAAAGATATTTCAAATCTGATATGTATGATACATACAACACTTATATTGAGCTTATAGGAGATAATATTTTATTGAAGGCAAAAAATTCTGCATTGACCTGTACCTTTCTCAAAAAGGTAATGCCTATTTACAAGCAAAGTAGTTTCAAATGAAACCCTGGATGTTGCTAACACCATCCCCTTATATATTCCTTAGAGAAAATGTGAAAACTATCCTTCTAATCCCACAGGTTTTAAGAATTAATACCTGAAAATACTCACTGACAAGCACATAGAAGGCTGGGGTCAGACTCTGTACTGCCTATATCAGACATCTGATAGACTCCAAGACTTGAAGGCAGATTCATAGCAGTTTCTTTGAGGGATAAATGGTTTGAGCTGTGACCCTTCCACCTATACCCAAGCCCTGAGTATTCCCCTGACCACTCAAAAGAGATGTGAAAGAGGTAATTCCCAGATGCTCGCACAGCTTGAACTGTGAGTTATAAACAACAAAGATTTGCAAAACTGTTCAGAGAAATAAGATTCCTTTACCTTTGACTGTTTGGTAGAGGCTGATTTACTAGAGACCTTACAAGTCTTAAATAAAAATTTCAAGGATTTTAAAGCTAAACAACGAAGGCTCAAACAATTTATAAAAGAAAATGCATTTATTGGTTTAGTGTTCTTGATCTCACAAGGTGTAAATTTTAAAAACAGGAACAATATTTTCATAGAATTCCAATATCTGGGGCCAAAAGTTTTGAATTTGAAAATGATTCTGGATGACCTGGAAGACCTAAAAGATTCTGGATGGATTTATTGAGAAATTGGAAAAAAAAAAAAAAGCATTGTGACAGCTTCTTGAGTATCTCAATGGAGGATATTTTTCCATTATATGTCCAGTGCTGGTGTTCATTTGTGCAGCCTCTGTGCCTGTAAGTAAATTAGCAATCTTTTTCTCTGATAGATGTGGGGAACAGAAGGTGGTGGAGGTATGGAAGGAGTCTTTGGAGAACAAGAAATCTATAGAGGATGTAAGGACATTTCTCCCATCATGGGTCTCATAGAAAGTTTATGCAATTTAGCACCCTTCCTAGAGGAGCAAAATGAAGCTGTAAGAGAAGCTGAAGCAGGGCTGCCTCTCTGACTGCATTCCTGGCAGAAATTGCTGCCTCATGACAACTAAAAGTTTCCTAATATGAGAAGAGGGCTGCAAATCAAGGTAGTCATTTCAGGCAGTAGAAGTAGAAGCTCATACAGAAGCTTTTTCTGTTGCAGTGTCTCAGAGAAGAGCTTTCTTTAATCGTATTATGGTAAACCCAGCACCAGGTCTTTCCCTTATGTTGTTTTGATGAGAGAAGGGAACTGGCACAAAGACTGAAGCTATATTAATGAATTAGCCAGCAGTAGAAGTGCCCTGAGGCCACTGATGTTTGCCCTGGCTGTCAGCATGCCTTTGGTCAGGGCCAACCAGCACTTTCAGAAACATTTACTCAGCCTGGATTTGGCATTAGCCCAGGACCAGTCCTAAGAGAAAACATGAATAAATTTCTGCATTTTTGTGTTCTTTAAAACACAACCCAAAACTACAGAAATCTTTCCTCTGCCTCTGGTTCTCTGCCTGTCTTTATGTTATTTTTGACTACTGTCAGCAGTTATATTAAATAGCTATTATCCCCATAAGCATTCTGCAGATGCCAGATAGAAATTAGCTATTAAATATCAGCCATTAAAGTATAGTTCTGTGAGATTCTTTATTCTTTTGCAAGTCTGATGGATAACTAGACACAAGGTTATCCATAAGTGCCATCTTACCAATGCCTCTTAACAGCATTTTACTTTGGAAGCTACTATTTACTGCATTATCATAATCTGTTAAAAACTCCATTGAATTTTATTTTCTTCTCTGTTCCCTTTCTTCTCTTAAAAGGAAATATTCCAGCTTTATTTAAGTCTTCAGACCGAGGTCAAGCTGCTTGTGGAGGCCTCAAACATTCTTGGATTAGATTTTGCACCACCTGTGGGGGAAGAAAGTGCCACAGTTGGCAGCAAGCTGTGAGGGTGGGCTCCCAGCAGGAGGAACTTGGCACAGAGCAGCTGGTGGGATGGCACTGCCTCAGCCCTGTAAGATGAAGTACATCTGAGTGCTCGCTTATTGACCTATTGCATTTCATTTTTTAATATACTTTGGATTGCATTAGGAGGTCTGGAGATGCCTGTGGAGCAGGGAAAGGACTTCAAAAATAATTAATTTTTTTCTCTCAAACAGTAGGCCTGTGGCTAACAAGATTTTATAAAACACAAACCCTAAAATATTCAAATTAGTGAAATAAACATTGCCAGAAATTTATTTATCATGTCCTCAAGCCACCAAAATATTAAGTACATAACTTACAAAATTATGTTGTCAAAGGTCCACCAAATTCACTCTCACACAACAAAAGATCTCTGATTTTGAACAGCACTAAACAACTTCACATTCTGTCTTATTCAGCAAGTAGATTTAATTTTAAAAGTAAAATGGGAGAGGCTGACCAAAATAATACTCAGGTTAATTCTCCTTCAGGGATGCAGTGGCACTGGTTGAAATTGGTGTGCTGAAGACAAAATGAGCCCATTATTTCTGAGTGTGAGGTCCATCTCCAGTAGCACCAGGCAGGGTGGGTGCCACTGGCACGGCTGGGAGGCTTCACTGTCTTCCCCAGGCAATGCTGACAGCAGTTTCTCACAGGACCAGGTTACTCCATTGGGGTTTAGCATAAGTGTAGCTCTGCCCGTGTCCCCGATCCTTGCCCCACAATCACAGTACTGTTGCTGTTTTCATGCATTGCTGTGGGGGTGTCTGTTGGCCAAATCAAAAGATAGTACCTGAAGAGTTACAGTAACACATTACATTCATTGCTAGGTGTGAAATTACAATCACTAGCACATTTTTACACTTTTAATTGGCTATTTCAGGATTAAACCACTCTTTTTAACCTCTTTTAATGCCTACTGAATGAAATCAACCAAACAATAAAAAGGTGAGTACACTCTGGTTGTGTGATGCTCATTCCTTAGGTTAGAAATCCACCTGGTAGCAGTGATCAACCTCCTCTCTTCCAGGTCACAGACTCAACAGAAGTTCAGCAGATGAATATTCCTGTGGGCAAACATCATGACCTCAAATGCATCATTCAATCGAGATGCAGTAGAAGACACTAAGATTCATAAACAAATCCAGAGGTGCTTACACCCCTGTAACTGAGGTTATGTGATCCCAAGACTGGGATGGCGGCACCTGCAGTACTGAGTAGGGGATGCCATCCCTGAGGTATGACAGGGAGGGACTCAAGTATCTCAGGGCAACATTGGGCAAGGAATTTCTGATAAAGTGGTACTCAGAGCTTAAAAACATTTCCTGATTACTTATAATTTATCTTTGGTATGCACAAATAGCATGGCTTCCTTTGAAGCTGTATCTGAAGTACACCTCAATGCCTGTGTGAACCCTGTCCTAAATGCACAGGTCTATTTCTTTAGGATTGTTTGTTGTTTTAAGTCTTGCTCTGGATTTTCAGGCTCCAGAACCAAGCTTTTCCCTTTATCCAGGATGTAGTACAATAGTTTCAGGTTACACAAATTCATATCTGCTTAAATGCATACTAAAACCAAAGTCATCACATAAATCAAGGTTAAACTAAGACAGAAATCTGTCTGGCAGGTGAAAGACTGCTGCTTTATTTACTAAGCCTTATAATCTTTTCACTGCCAAAGAAGATTATGGAAGAACTCCAGCCCATATGCAAGTGTTACAAGTCTATATTTGTCTTCTATATGAGGGTTGAAAAAGATTGCCAACTGTGAAAGATTACCAAGTAGGTTGATAGGCAAGGAATAGTGCTGCATTTTGGAAGATGTGAGAATCTGTGCATTTATCAGTATCAATACAAACCTTTTCCTAGCTCTTCTCTATCATGCTATGTCTGAGCTGTCTGAGCTGAATTAAAGTCAGAGAGTGCTGCCCAAATGGCTTAAATGCAGATTTGGATTTTCAGAGTTTGATGATAGGACACTTTGAACAATCTATTTTTATTAATTCAATAATAATTACATTGGTTGGTACAGACACATGGGCCTCTGTGGACTCTTCAGTATTTCATTGACTGGGCTCAGGAGGCTGCCTGGGTGCCCTTTTGCCTATGTTCAGTGATCAAAAATTGTGTGAGAAGAGCTGGAAAAGGGTGGAAGTCTGGCCCACAATCTACATGCAATCTTACTACCCTTTTGGTAGAAACAAAATGACAGGACTTCTCCTTGAAAACCCCCAAAGAACATTCCTCTAACTGGATTATTAACCTGAGCTCAGTATTTTAGAGTTGACTGTGGCAGGCTTAGGTAATAGAGAAGGGTAAATTGCTGGCAGAGCGAGTTGACTCAGCATTACCTCTAAAAAAGCCAGTCAGCCCAGACTGATGCATTTTCTGAGAAAAACCAAAGTGTTTTTTATTATTATTTTTAAGAGAGTAAGCATGGTGGACCTCCTGTTACTATTTTTAACCATGAGGAGGAATGACTGACCATCTTCTGCAAGGTGCAAAGGATGCAATTACATGTGCTTACATGTGCTCTCACAAAAATATTCTGTGGGCTAGAAAGAAAACTTAAGGATAGGTTGGGAAAGGATTATAGAAAATATTACTGGTAGCTGGGTAATATTTGATGTTAGCCCTTAAAAAAGACATTTTCCTCTTTTGCCACATTTTCACTGTAAATGCACAAGTAAAAAAATAAACCTGAAATAATTACAGAAATTAAAAAATGGAAAATTAGTTAGGATATTGTTAGACTTCAAAACTTGATCCACCTATTCATGTAGGCTTGAAGAACTGCAATCATCTCACAAGAAATCCATCCTGTTAAATCAAATCCAAACACCCTAAATATTGAGGTATCACTTTGCTACCAGGCTTTGCAAGGAATTTCTGGTCTTGTGCAAAATGCTCTAAAATACTGGTGAATAATTTAAAGCACACAAAAGCAAACTGCAAGCTCTACCATGTTAATAAGAGAAAGGTGGGTAACTTGGAAAAATTTGTCACATCAATCCTTGCTCCCTATGATTGCAGTATAATTAAATACATAAGAAATTTATGACAATGCACCTCTCCATCTTGATGCCACTAGAATATTAGTTTCAACAGCAGGAAGCCCTGTCAGAACAAATATCTGCTTCATGCACCAAAAAAAAAGACACTGTCCAGATGCCTTATAGCACATTGATTGAAAACTTATTTCCTCTTTTACTTGCAAGTATCAGACAAAGGAATATTTCCCACTTCAGCCAAGAGTGCAAGAAATTTAATTCCTTCATCCTATTGTCTTATTCTCCACCCAATCTTGAGGGAAGTGGAAACCTTGTCTGTGAATCCAGGGAAAAGGATGGTGCTGGAGCCAGGCTGCCAAGCAGTGCCATCTAGGGGTAAGCCACTGGCTCAGTGGCTTCTGCATTGCTCAGCCTGAAGTGACCAGACCTACAGCTGACGTAGGATAAAATACATCATGGCTCATGTCCCTGATCTGGTTTTCCAGCTCTGTAGGATGGCTTAAAGACACATAAAATACCACTCAGTCCTTACAGCCTCACGGCCTCACCTCCATGAAGTCCTATGAAGATCTTTGTAGTACTTTAGTGGCATAATTAATGATGCTGTTTTGTGTTACTAGTAATTTGCTTTTATTCTTTTTAATCCTGTAATAGAACTGTGCTTTAATTAACACATCTGATAGATCAACAAAGCCCAAGGGGATTTTGGTTGAAGTTCATGTTACTGGTCATATGGGTAGAAAAGCAATGAAATGAGAGATCTAGTAGGGACATTCAGGAGCTAAGTGATGGCAAAGGTCACAGGCAGCCAACAGAGATACTCTTGCTCTCTGTTTATGTACCCGACTTCCTCAAAAATTAGGTCAGTATTTGGGATAGGATCCTGCTACCTCTTGAGGTGAAATGATAGCCTTTCTAGTCCATAGATCACAGCAGCAAGCAGGAACCCAACACCCAGATGAGATTAATTGGGAGATTGCAGCCCTTTAAGTTGTTCCATTGACTCTCCTGGAAAGGATGGTTTTCTGCAAGACCCAGATCCAAGCACCTGCACAGACATGATGTGGAGTAAGATGGTAATATATTAATTTTTCACGATGTGAAGTTTTAGGCAGATGGGTGAACGCTGTGGTGTGTGTGCTGGGAGAACGAGAGTTATTGCAATAATCAGGACTTCATGCAGCTACCTACTCTGCTTCTTAATTTGCAACATAAATAACAGAAAGCCGCAAACATGCTGACATGTTTAATGCAAAAAACAACTTTTGTTAGGGTCTAGTATAGCACAACTATAGAAGCCACAGCTGAAATAATGGTTCTTTCACTTGAGAAAGTGTGTCAAGATGCAGAAAAGATCAGTGCCCTAGGGAGTCTTTGATCTTGACATGAAAGAGAGGTTAGAGAAAAGAAATGTTGTAAACTCCCCCTCGCAATGATGAATTAATGTAAGAAGAGATTAAGTGAGTAACCCAAGATTATTTCAGAAAGCCTATGTCAGAGCCAGGAAACAAACTGAAATAAGAAAGCAGAACAAAATACAGACTTGGCAGATTGAAGAATTCAGACCAGAAACTAGGGGACATGATTTTAAGGAAGGCAGTTTAAGCTCTGGAACAGCTGGCTGAGGTAGTTGGGTCTTGGATTCACAATAATGCTCAGATGCATCACACTTGGATAGGAAGTCTCTCGTAGATGCTGTGACTCCCCAGGAAGTTACTGCCCAGGGGCAAACATTACCCAGTGGTTTGCAGAGGCACATGGGTGTCCACCTTCTTTGCTCTGCACTTCAACAAGGTCCCTGGCCTGTGCTGGCAGGAGTTTGTGCCAGGTTGTCATAATTGCCACATATGATCTTAGCCTTAGGGAATCACAAATCCACCCTCTGTCATAACAATTCCAGATGACTCTTCCCAGAATATTAAATGTGCTAAAAATCAGCAAGTTACTAAGCAGCCTAAGGATGGATTAGGTACTTAATGCTAAAAATCTTGACCAGTTCTTGCAGCAGACAGAAGCAATTAGAGGCACCCCTTCACTTCACTACTTGGAACTGATGATACACTGCCCCAGAACCATTTCCAGCCTCGTGTGGATGTGAGGATTGCCTAGGATTTCACAGGGAAAAAGCAGACTGCAACTTTTGCAAATCCCTGCTTTGTACGGCTGTGAGGAGTTACAGAGGAGGCAGAGGAGTTTGGAATGGAAGAGCTGATATTCTGAAATAAAGAAGTGAGCTGTATTAGGGCTAGTCTGTGCAGGGCACTTGCATGCCAGGCACACATTGTGGACAGGGTGCTGCTCCTGCTGCGGGAAGCACAGCTGCTCCTACTGCACCTTGCCACCTCTTCTCCCTCCAAATCCTTGCTGGCTGGGAGGAAATACTGCCTTGGCATTAGTGTGTGGAAATCTGGGCCTGTGATACAGAAGCTCACTGAAATTATCACAGCTGTCCCTGCCTGCATTAAAGTACATTATTCTAAGCCACTCGGTCCTCTCCTGTTCCCCAGCCTGAACTCCTGCTTCACTTAGCAGAAAAGGAAATCCCACCATGTGTAAGTAGTATTTGTAAGTGTTGCTTGTGTGTTTTGGAGACTGTTCAGAATATGAAAATTAGTATTGAATGATTCACTATAGATGTTAACTGTAATGCTATTATACTCTTCAAATAACAGTAAATGATGACCAGTGTAGTATACATTATTGGTAGTGTGCTGTTTCTTGCTGTTTCTACTTAACTGCTGACTTAAGTAATAAAAAGTGCATGGAAAAATCATTGAAAAACATAAGAAAGCTGTTTGAATTCAGAGGCAGACAGTTTATGGATCTTGGCTTCTGAAAGAAGTTGATTTTGGAATTATTTTCCGTTTGGTGTCTAAAAAACTAAAAATCTTTCCCCAAAGCAATCAAAAGCAGGAACTAGAATTTGCAGCCTCTAATCTGGGTCAAAGGAAATCTTGCTGGGTTACATGACTATCGTGTCTTTTGAAGCTTCTGTTGAATTGCAGCAACCTGAATATCTTTAACCTTAACACAATCCTCACCTCCAGGTGATTGCCTACATTTCTGAAATGCATGTGAAGAGACTCTCCCTCCTCTGCTAGGGGTTACACAAATTCAGCAGGGAATGATAGCAATAAAGAAACACAAAAGAAGGAAAACTTCTGTTTCAGTTAAAGACTTTGGTGGCTTTTCTTCTGGCTACATTGCAAGTCACTTAATTGGGCTTACTGAAGGAGCCAGACTCCTCTAGAGGGGGAAAAGAGATAAAATGAGGAAGACAAAAAATGAAAATAAAAACATTTGCAAGTGTGCTGCTATAACGGACCTATCTCCAGAGATACATGGATATGTGAGCTCAGAAATGAGGCAGTGCCAACCCTGCTCCAGCTCATCATTTGAACCAAAGAATATTTGTCAGGACTTTAATGGGAATAATGACCTCAATGTACAGAGCAGGCTGTGACTGTAGTCTGACCTGTTTCTTTTGGAAGGAATAAAGAGGAAGGGCAGTAAGTGTTTCACCTGATGATGTATGGTTATCAACAGGTATTGATTAATAGATGTTTGTGAGTTTACAGAAAGCTTAGATCAGTATCTCTCAAGAATATATTTCAAATATCACCTTGTGATTTAATTTAAATCAGATGTTTTGTTAGCTTATTTTTTTAATTTTTAGAATTTTTACTTATAACATGCAGAAAAGTTAACATTATTAGCAGTTAGATGTGCAGGAGCAGTGTGCATTTCAGTTTGGAGAATCTGTTGTGCTATAAATGAAAAATGAAATTGAATCATTCTTAATGGGCTTGCCAGCTCACTTGGTAAGAGATTTGGTTTTAATTCAGACTTAAATGCTGTGAAGCTGTGATATAGCTTAGCAAGACTTAAAGCTCATCTCTCTCACCACAGTGTTAGTCTTCTCAGTTCAGGTCAGTCTCTCCCAGGGATTGTGAAAGAGGAAATCATAGCTGGATAATTAAAGTATTAAAGGCCTTAGCACAATAGCAAAAATGGGATTAGAGCAGACATTGACAACTTCAGACAAAAAGTCCTAGAAGCCACCTGGGCCTAGTGAAAAGGAGACCTAAATTTTTATATTCTGCATTTCAAGCTATGCCTAACCTGGAGGACTCAGAAAGATCTCATCCTGCCTTATTTTCCCCCAACCACATCTTGGCATTATGTAGAAGTAAGCCTGGACATGCACTGAACTCTCCAAATCACCCTCCTCAATCCCCATGGGCTGGAAATTCAGAGGAAGCAGAGTAGGGAGGGAAGTGTGTGGCCCCATAGGAGGATGAGCAAGAAATGCCCTGCATGGGCACTGCTGCCCCTCACACCCTCCTGCCAGCACAGCTGCCTCTTACACCTGCACATATTCCTCTATGATATGGTCATTTCCTGCCTGAGTAGCGAGAGCTTGGTGTCATTTTAAGCTACACAATGCCATTGTGGCACATCCAGGAAAATGTCCAGTTCTGGCCCCTCAGCTCAGGAAGGACATTGAGACGCTTGAGCGCGTCCAGAGAAGGCAACGGGGCTGGTGAGGGGCTTGGAACACAAACCCTGTGAGGAATGGCTGAGGGAGCTGGGCTTGTTCAGCCTGGAGAAAAGGGGACTCAGGGGTGACCTGATCACTCTCCACAACTCCCTGAAAGGTGATTGTAGTCAGGTGGGGTTGGTCTCTTTCTCCAGACAGCAACTGACAGAACAAGAGGAGACCATCTCAAGTTGCATCAAGGGAAAATTAAGTTGGATATCAGGAAAAAGATTTTCCACCGAGAGTGATCAAGTATTGGGATGGTCTGCCCAGGGAGGTGGTGGAGTCACCATCCCTGGATGTGTTTAAAAAAAGACTGGATGTGGCATTCTGTGTCATGGTTTAGTTGAGGTGTTAGGGCATGGGTTGGACTCGATGATCTTGGAGGTCTCTTCCAACCTGGTGATTCTGTGATTCTGTGAATCAAGGCCAGGGAACAGGTTTGCCAGGATTACAGGATTTGAGGGGCACAGGACCACATTCACTGCTGCAAACCCTGTTCCCAAAAAGACCGAAGTATTTCTGTCAGGCACTTCACTGAGAAATCTGCACTCAAATGTGCACACACCTCTGAGAAAAACATTCTTTATGTTAACAAAGATGTGCTTCAAAATGGCACAAATACATGTGCCCTGCTTCTGTGCAAACTGAAGTCACCACATGGGAAAACTAGAACTTGTTTCAAGAAAGACAGATGATACTGACATTCAGAATCCATGTTTAAAGGAACAAAAAAATCTCAACAGTCTGCTAGTACCATGCCCACTACCCTAATTTCTTGTTTCAGGACTTTATTTGTTGGGAATGCCTCTACTGCAAACCAGTATAGAACAAAGAATTTCCAGAGTTCCTTAGATAAATAGAGATAAAAACATGTCAGTTGATATATGTATTGGTTGTCTCTTTTTGCAGTGATGTGACATTTTTGAAAGTATTTGATCATGGTGGAATTGCACAGAGCTTTTTCCTGTATCAAACCTTGCCTCCTAATGTTACAACTTTGTGTGTAAAATGAATACTTTAGGAAGAACAGTAGAAAATTCTTTAATTCCTGTCTCATAACATGATCTCAAAGACACTTCATTAAGTTGCAGGAAGGACATATTTAAAATATGTAGGGAATATATTGAGATAAAAATTATCAGCAATAATCATACTATGTAAAAACTTTCTAGAATAATATGTATAACACTATAGAAGGTATAATGCATACTGCAAAGCATGTATGTGCTTAAATTGCACCAAAGCCTGGCCTAAGTTAGACAAGATGTGACCCAAGGATTCAGATTTCCTCATATATACCTACTTTGATGTTTTGAATACTGAAAAGTAAACTCCACTCCAGTGTTGGATGCAAAAAGCTGGTCTCTTTGGATCTCTTTGGCTGATGATTATTTTATCTTGCATATTCTGCTGATGTGCAAAAGTACTGCTAAAATGCTAAATTCAAAAAAAAGAACATGTCTTGGATATTGCAAAAAGAGGTGTAAAAAAGAAGCACTCATCAAAGTATTCTAAGATAATTTTATATATATATATATATCAATGTCTCTAGTAATAAAGTTCTCTGAACTACTTTCTGCCATGGTTCTTGTGAGCAATGAGCAGAACAAGGGTGCCTGTGCAGCCTACATTGCTTTAGTGCTTCCTTGCATTCCTAGCAGAATTCTGCTTTGAGCTGTGTAATATGCACACAGCAAGAGACAAATATGATTATATATAGCATACTGTATTTTTATATTGTACATAAGTCATGGGCTAGAAAGTCATAATGCAAACATATTGTGGTAGAAGGTGTCTAGCAGCCATACATCCTCTAGATCTTACATTTGAATAACAGTTTTAAAGCAAGGACATATTTTTGCTGTGAAACAACCTGATACTGTGCTTAATACTTGCCAAAGATCTGTATTCCATAACAGTGCACATATCTCAGCCTCAAATTCATAATGAGTTATTGAATGAACTATGGCATATCTTTTAGAAATATACTTGACCCTGAATTAAGCCTTTCAGTGATGGAGAACACACCATCTGTTAGTTGTCATCATAGGTAGAAAAATAAAGACTTTGTTTCTAGACTTCATTTATATTTTTCTTTTCATCACTGAATCTCACTATGCCTTATTCTTCTGAATAGAAGACCTGTTTACAATCAAAGATCTATTCCCCAGATAGATATCTGCAGACAGAAAGCAAGTAATTAATTTCTCCTGAAAAAACATTGTAAATCTCTCCATCTCTCTCTCAGGCATAGGTGCCACATGAGAAATAATTTTGCAACTCATTTTTAAACACTTTCCATTTTCATATGGTCTCAGCAATGTAGGGTTGACACAAGTGGACACCACATTAGTGTTGATCATGTCACTAGCATTGCACAGAAGTGAAACCATCCCCACAGTCTCCTAAGAGATCAGCCTGTTGGTAAAGTCAAGTGTTTCTTAGTTCCTTTCTTAGAGGAGCTCATGTTTAAGTGGTGTCCACCAACACCATAATCAGGCAGAGCTAAAGCTGGGTAGGTGAGAATGGAAACAGGGTTAAGGGCAAGGTGACATTATTGCTCATAAAATGTCATCAAGATTAGATTGTGCCATTTGGGTTCAAGTTTTCCCATGTATCCATCATCTACCACTGCTCAGATGAACACCTGCACCCCCAAGCTACTATGTAGTTTGGCATGACAGGCTGGTCTTTCATTCCCACTCTCTGTGGAACAATGCTGGGGGCTTTTTTCCCTAAAATAAAGATTCTAAATTTATGCAAATAAGGTCTTCTCTAACTAGGTTATCAGGGATCTACAAGACCACCTAGACTTGTTACTGCTCTGTCCTGTAATCTAACTTTTCACTTACTAGTTCAGAGGTATTTTTTTGACTCCTAGATTGTGTGTGATAGGAAAAGAAAAGAAAATAGGGTTTAGATGGTGGTTTTTGTGTTGTCAGGGTCTGAACAAATAAAATGCAAAGACTTCTTTCCCGTGTCTGTTCCTTGAGCAGAGCTGGGGGGACAGTCTTTCGTGTATGTCTAGGATTTGGAGATGACAAAAATAAACATACCTCAAATTTTCTTCCCTTTCCTTTCTTAATCATATTCATCTCTGCTCAGAAGACCTTAGAGACGTTCAGTGAATACTGACACTGACTTTGTAACATCTAAATTAACATTTGTCTGATATCCCGTTAATCTGCAACAATAATCAGCTGGAGTATTTTGATCTAGTAAGAGTTGAAGGGAGATTAGCACAGAGTGGACAACCCTTTTAATTTATTAAAATGATAAGCAGAGAAAGAGCGAGCTGCTTCCAAAATCCTACAGCTCAGTGGCCAGAGGAGTGTGCATGGTGTATTTTCTAAGTCCTTTAGTTGCTAAGCAGCTTTGACTAAGAACACCTGTGCACTTTGTGAGTATCAAAGGGCACAGGTCTTGAATTTGCAGATCAAGAAGTGCAATGATGTCTACAGCAGTTTTGTGTTTTCCTACAGGGAGAGCACCAGACAAAGCATATGTAACAGATTAAAAGATCAGACAGCTGCCGTCGGTTTGCATGTCAGAAAATCAGCTTTTGTTGTTCAGGTATTAGGGGAAAAAGGGGTGATTTATTTGCATGTCTGTGTTTAAAATAGACATGCAATAGGGCAACCTTTTAAAATCATATGCCAGGGAGAGTGCATTCTCAGTAGCATTATTGAGAATTAGCCCTTTCGATTAACAATTATCCCTTTCAAAACTGGACTGTAAAATTTAGATACACAAATGATAAAGAGTTCCATCCTGGTTTTGAAGCACTTCTGTTTGTTTTCTGCTGAGCAGAAAATGCAGAGAAAATGCAAACCTGGTGCAGGGCAGACACTCCTGAGAAAATGGTTAATGTATACCTTTTACATAAAGTTGTAGAAAGGCGAAATTTAATTAGAGAGCACCCTGGTGGTCAATCATTGAAAGGAAAAATTGTCTTATGTGTACAGCTTTGACAGCAGTGATCAGAGTTAATTTCCACACAGTAAAAAGGAACATGTTCAAGTCATGATTTAGGACCGTGTCTGTCCTACATCTCACTCGTGATTGCCATATAGTGTGTGTCTTCAGGGGCTGTTAACAATGTGCAATAGGTGCACACTTTTTACTGCCAGTGTAGCTAGAGAGAAAAAGTTATTGAACTAAGAGACTGAGAGCTATGGAGAAAGAGCTCTGGGTACACACTAAACAGGAGAGTGAGGCCAGGGCCATGACAATTTCTTAGATAGAGGTAGATATGAGACACTAATAAGGTGTGTGGTGGTGTCTGTATGGATCCTACAAGAAAATAAGAAAAAATATGGGGAAAAGAAAATCAAAGATCTCTTGCAGCATTGTTAGCTAGGACAAGACATCATGGTATCATGAAAGACATGTCAGAGACAAACATGAAATTTTCAACTGATGTACATTAAAACATTGGATCTATAAATTATGTCAATGGACAGAGCAGCTAAGTTTGCATAAGATCATAAAAATATGAAGTGGTAAAACAGGAAAAACCAAAGCATGGAGTCCTGTGGGGATATTTCTCTCTAAAGCCACAGTGGAGGAACCCTAACCAGACAGTAAATTTTTAAGGACACCTTCAGGCTTGTTCCCCTAGGAACTTTGCTGTTAACTGTATATAACTTTAAGCAGAAGATTTCATGTTGTGCAGCACACCTAAATCCTGTGCACAGCAGAATTTTTATGGGTCTGTGAGTCAGTTCTTAATCCATTTCATGCACCTTTGACTTGCTTTCAGTGTAATAATTTTGCCAGTCACCTGGACTGCTATTTCCATTATTCTCTGCCTCTGCTGATCTTCTTAACCATCACTTCTCTGTTATGCATAATCTGGATCTTAGCCTGTGCAGACTGCTGTGTCAGTGAATGATGTGCTGTCTACTGACACAGTGAATGAACACCTTTGCTCCTCATGAATGAGTATAGACTTGCTTTCATCAATCTGCACTGAACACTAATCCATTCAACTTACATGTGGCACAGAATGGCCTTTAGTCTATGTCATCTGATTTTGGAGCAATGCTGAAATAGAGGCTTTTCCTCACAAGCTCTTCTCAAAAGAAAGGATCAAGTTGCTAGTAGTCTCAAGCAAAGCATGTGTTTCCCCTCCTAGTCAGCTGGCATTTATCACAACATTATTCATACTTCAGATTATTTAGCAATTGTTTTATCTAATTTGTTTTAAATATATTTTCAGGTATTCATTGGATTCTATATCAAATGGGTAATTAAAATCTACCTACTTCTTCTCCTATCTTTGCATAGCCTACTAATTTTGTAACAGATTTAGACCACCAGCTGTTCAATATCTGATTATGATGCTTATAGTTTCTAATATCATCCACTACACATTCAGATAATTTTCTCTTACTATTTATTCCACTGATGGCATCTAGACTTCCTTTTATCAATATCTGGTTTGACCAAGCCTTTAATGCTTAACACTCTATCAAACTGCTGTCTTTAATATCAGCATCCAGGTTTCCATCGATTTTATCTTCTTGTTTATCTGTAAGCTTCTATGACACTTACAGTGTCTCTGTTTAGTATTTGTAAAAGCCTTTCTGACTTCTCTCAACCTTTTGGCTAGAATTATGTCAATATATCTTTAACTTTTAAGGTTCCCATAAATCTTTTCTCTGTGTATAAACAGTTGCAAAAGTGTCCCTTACCTTCCATTGATACACTTCATAGTCAGGTTTCTTAATATTGGACATTGTCCTAACTCTCTTATGATCCCCAGTAGATCCTTTATTCTTATTTGTGGTATTTTGGTGTCTGAGTCATCCTTATGTTTGAGTAGAAAATGCTGATAAGCTCTTGGAACGTCTTGAGACAGTGCTGCTCAGACTAGGTAAGCACTGTGAGTGGGCCTTGCTCAATTATTTGTTTTTAGTCTTAAGATGACAGTATGATTAATAATAATATTTCAGTTCTCATCCTCCTAATTGGACTGGGATGCTCATGGCTGACCTTCTTTTCAGTCTTCTACCTCCTATGGCGTCTGTTAAAAGACCACATCTGACCACTTGTGTAATTCAGTGTGTCTTATTACTGCAGCTGCTTAATTGGGGGTCATGTCTTCACAATATACTACACAGACAGAATTAGCTTCCCAGAACTTCATTTAGTAAGGGGACCTAGAATGGGGATTTCACTAGAATCGCAGTTTAATTTCCATAAATGTCTACACCTGAACTGGTAATATTGTTATATTATTTTTGTTTGCTTCCAGGTATGATTCTTAATCTTCATGCACATGTCACAGAGACCAGTAGTTTTCATTTTGAAATCTTCCCTTTTTAATAAATTTCTAAGTATTAAAGTGACCCTTAGTTCTGCCTGCCCCCAAACTAGAAGCCTTGGGTATCATTCTTTAGAATTAAGCATCACTCATTTTAGCATAAGATTTAGCTATACATTAAAAATTCATTAAGTTTCCCCAGTTTTGCATCAGATTGCAAAGTTTTCTTGTATATCCTGACCAGGGCAATCAAGCATCATGCTTATCCCTATGGGCTCCTTTTGAGATGTTGGGACAGAGACTGAACAGCCAAATAAACTGGAAGAAGAGGATAAAAACCTCTGTAAAATGATGGAAGCAAATATTAACACCTCTTAAAATATGTCATTTCATTTCATATAGCTCACCTTGCAGTGGAAATTACTGATAAAGACAATGAGATTTTAGAAAAACAGTGTCAGATAATTCGTGTACTGCTACTGTCATTAAATCCAGTGATTATCTAGTACAATATATGCAGTAAAAATCCAGGAGGAAGAGATCTTTGGACTATATCTTCCTGGATTAATGCTTCCTCTCTAGGTAATACAGTGACTCTTTGTTTCCCAGGCTTTCCTAGCTGTGCAGTGGTTCAGCTTCAAGGGAGTAACAGAAGGTGCCTCTTCCTGCAGTGACTGTGATCATGTCACATGATTTGGATTCAAATGCCTCAAGCAGGAAAAACAAAGACTTTGTCTCTTCTGGCTAGGTATTCTAGCCATTTGGAAGCCTGGTAAAAGATATTTTGGGCTTGCTTTCGTAAATTTTTAAATAACCATACCAGAAAATTTTAAGTATGCTTAAATAATTTTTACTGGACTAAATGTAATCATCTCTCGGAATAACCTTTGACTTTCACTGAAGAAGGAAATTTCATAGATCTTCAAGCTTTCAAGGAGTTTTTAAAACATATGGGAAGTACTTTAGGCACTAGGGACTGAGATGAGTCTGGTTGACTTCAGAGGTGCCTAGAGACTTTCAGGACTCTTGTGAATCATGTTCTGCTGTGAAAGAGAAAGTTCTTTCTCCCTAGCCTTTCAGAGTTTCTTCAATTGTGCCAAATTTAGGCAAAGTGTAGGTGTAATGTAAGTCTTTGTCCAAAGGAGTTAATATAGCAAAATCTCATCTCCTCACTCACTCATGGACCTGACACAATTGAGGAATTTACAGTGACAGTCCCCTAAACTGGGGGTGTTGGTGACCTGGAAAGGTTGAGGTTCTTGCATTGTTAGTCAACATCCCACTCAGAAAGCACTTGCATTCTTTAATTTCTAGCTAGGCTTTCTATGCAAGTGTGAGTAAGCAGTGCATCAGGGCAAACAATACCTTTGTTGTACTCTAGATTCATATTTTTAAGAACTACCATTGCTTTAATTTAAATTATTCTGGTGACAAGCAGTACATAATGTTATGATTAAAAATCCAGAAAATATATTAAATAAAGCACTGTAAACATTTATAGATAATCAGTAATTTCCGAGAATAAGTTAAAATTCAAAAAGATTAAAAAATTATTGAACTGGATTGTTATTTTTTACAGTGTCTGGGGCTAAAAAATTTCTGCGGGGCTTTCTGTTATGTGCACTCCCTCTTATTCTGAGAAACACTAGAACTGTTCCACAAAGGAAAGGTCCAAGGAGGAAATATTTTTCATCCTACAAATGTTTTGAATATTGTCTGAGATAAGGAAGGCTTGGTGGGCATCCACTCTTGCTGCTGGGGAGCATGGCAATGACATCAGGATTAGCCCCAAGCATACCCTTGTTCCCACTGTTAGAAAGATGCTGTCAGTCTCTTCAAACAAGCACAAAAGCTCAGGATTCCTTGTAGCTTCAGGAATGTGGCAGCAGGGTGGCTTTGGGACCATCACCTTAGCAGCCCTTGCTTGGCCTTCCTGCTTATGTATTTCACAACTCCCAAAACAAAGAATGAATCTTCATTTTATGCTAGGGTACTATTTTCAGGGCAAAATATCTGTTACTTAATGGTCATTACTTACCCAACATCATATTCTTGTTGAAGAGCTCTAAACAGTTCCCAATTGTAAAGCAAGGGAACACATGCTTTGTCATTATCAAACTTGGTTTTGTATCAGAGACTCCCTTTTGATTTATCTGTGTTAACAATTTCATTACCTCCTTTTAAGTGTTCTGACCCACTGATACATTGCCTGCCATGTAACTGTCAACTATGTTAGGACATCCCAGTGTCTGAAGACATGTCATAGATTATTTAGATGTTGCAAAGCAATCAGTTTTCTGAAAAAAAGCTCTCTATTTTAAAATTTTTATTCCATTTTTCCTTTTCAAATCCAAATTAGGCCTCACTTCCCTTTGGCTCAAGCCTTTTATAAATGCTTTCAAAATGTGTTTTTCATTTATACTGTCCAACAGCACTAATTTCCACTTTTTCCAAATCTTTTTTCAAACTTTACTGAAAGAAACAAACAAAAAAATCTCTCCTATTCCTCCACATCAGATGTACTGACGTTTTAACTAGAGGACTTTTTCGATATGTTACATATGATGGCTATACTGTATCAGGAGGCATGTGCACATGCTGGCATCTGACATTTCTGCACAGTTTAGCAGACTATATATAGTAATCTAAAATAGAGACATTTTACCTGGCAGAGCCCTACAGAGAGCCTCCAAATAACCCAGTGAGCCAAGGGCTCCCAGCCCAGTGGGTGCCTCAGTGGGTTCTTAAATAACAGTGGGATATCAGTCCTTTCTTAGTAGAATGACAATAGCTTTAGACTTCATTGGATCAAGTTGGAAGGAGAATGATCACATTGGCTCTTTACTAAAAACCTGTGCCCACAGCTGGACAACAAAAAGACCTGTTCATCTACAGAAAATAATTGTTTCCCAATTCAGGTATTTCTTGCAACAAGGTGGAGAGGATGCCCAGGTCACTTCTCTCATGTCAGTCAGTCAAGTTCCTTGGCACTCTCATGATCAGGCTTTTGGGATGCTTGTGGAGAACTTTAATGGGTGTGAAATGCATCATGGGGACACACAAAAAACCATCTGATAATCAAGTAATTGCATGATGGGGGTTGGCATAATGGACCTGAGACTTTTCATAATAAATGGTTTCCTGTTGATTCCCAGAAAGCTGGAGACACTGGTGGTCATCCAGTCCAGAAAATAACAGCTCCTCTTTCATTTTCCTAGAGAAATCAGATGGTAATATTTTCAGTGCCATTTTGCCTTTCATTTATCTTGAGAAAAATGTTTACTTCAAACAATTTATGCCCTCTCTCCCAGGGCGGTTTTATAGTGTATCTGAATTGGTCTCACATATGGTATTGCAGAGAGTTTTGATAGCCACAGATGGTGCATCTGCAAACATTTGAAATCAGCTTCACTATCCAAACCTCCAATACTTGTCTGTGTCCCAAATGGAGTTGGTAAATGCCTGATGTAGTTATTCACTCATAATAAACACCAAAGGGTAATGAGTTGTTGGCAATTAAAAAAAAAATAAAAAAATCTTAATTCCTGATTCTGTAGCTCCAACAATAATATCAAGAAGAGAATCTTTTCACAGCAGGTAAATTAAAGAAGTTTTAGTTGGCCTTTCTGTGCTTCACAATAATTTCCTTTGCTTTATTTTTGTCAGATCTCTGTAGCTATATAACATTATTTCTACTTTAGAAAGCAGAAATAATGCCATTATATTTTGCTGCCACTAGAAGAATATAGGATAACAATTTGGCTAAAAGTTCCTAAGTCTATTCAAAAGGAAAAGAAAAAGAAGGATTATTAGACAGGCAAAACTGACTCACTTATTAATGCGCTTACTATAAAAATTTCAAATTACTTGTCCCATTAGAAAAACACAGATAACTTTCTTTTTCTGTGTCAGCAGGACTCAACCTGGCAGGGTCCTTCACAGAAGCCTGTTGGTGGTGGGCTGAGGGGGAGAGTAGGGAGACAGAGGCACAGCCAGCCCCTGCTGTAATGCAGGGTCAGCCCATGGGGGTGTTTCAGCTCGTGTGCATGGCCCAGGTCCCATCTACATGGGGATACAGGCTGGCCTTTGCTGCAGATGCAATTCTGCTCCTGCCTCTAAGTAAAGGTAGGAACAGGGAGGAGCACTACCCTCTGCACCCGTGTGGGCATTTAGAAATAAAAACTGCCAATAGTTCCATAAGCTCATCTGAAGTCCTTGCCCCAGCTCTAAAATTGTTGGGCTGACTCCATTAAAAAAAATAGATGGCAAGGGAAAGCAAATAAACCAAACCAAACCATATGAAAAAACTAAAACCAAACTGAACGAAAACAAACAACAAATAAGACATTTTCCTCATATTTCAAATGATGAATGAAAGCCCTGCAAACACATGACTTACCCAAAGTGAGATAGAGTAGAACCAGACTTAGTCCTCACACTGATTTATCCACAGTCTAAAGGCACTGAGGATCCAATGAACCGTGGGAAGCTCCTGAGGATGAACACAAGGAAGAATGAAACCAGCGGGAGAGTGAATGGAAAGATGTTCCCACAATTAGGGTTGTCTGAAATAAGCCCAGAGCTGGGAAAGGAGGCCAATACATAAGTAAAGGAAGGAAAGGAGTCTTAGAAGTCGAGAACATACTCTGCTATAAGAGGAAATTGAAGCAGGATATAAGGATTACATGGTTAGAAGAATGGGTGAAGAAACACTGTAATTTTGGCAGCTGCAACTTTTTTTTTACTGAAAAGGAAAGGTAGAAAACAGAAAGTGTAAGAAAGAAAAGTGATGAATGAAGTGGGTGCAATGGTGTCTTGACAGATGTGTGTATATTCTGTGGGAAAGAGTGAGTCAGATTTTTTAAGGGCCTGGGTGTGAGGGGAGGAAATGTCTCCTAGAACCAAAACTTTGGCAAAGTGGGCAATCAGGAGTGGACTGTTCCTAAGCAAGTCACAACAACCCATGCTGCCCTGCTTTTGGGGAGCCTGTTTAACCTGTGGGATGCTGCAACAACCTCGTCTCCCTTCTGCTTGGGGTCATCTGCTTCTTTGAAGAGTGCAGGGAGCTGCAGGGGAGAGCCATGGCCAGAGAGCAGGAGAGCTGGGCAGCAAGCTTTGGGCAGATAGGGATGCAGAATAAACCCACAGCAGCTCACGTCTCTCACAGGCATGGCCTTCCCACCCTGCCATCAATAACAAGCAGTTTTAACCACCAAGCTTGACAGCTTTTCTACAATTTCCTTAGGAGTGACTGTGGTTGCTGTGGACTGACATATCCATGCACAGACCACTCTTCCCAGATTTTAAATGGCTGTGAAAGGAACATGACTCTGAGTATGGCTTTCCATGCAATCAAAACCAGCATATTTTTGCAAGCAGGAGAATGAGCACAGAGACTGAATTTCTTTCTCACTGTACAGACTTTCAGTCTTACATTGTGCAGCTCGAAACCATCACTGTTCTAGTGAGGAAAATATGCAGTCAATTGAACATTAACTGTTTTGGACACTATTACTACAAAAATAAATAATCAACCAACTTCATCTCTGAATAGAAAACTCTGCAGTGGGAAGACTGAGTGAATAACTGCCATGATTGCTGAGGAAGAGATGGAAATAACAGTTTACAGTTCACAGGATCTTAATGGATAATCCATGTGGTAAATTAGGATGTGGCTGAAATTACAGATACAGTAATTAAAATTAGCCGTGAATAATAGAACACAGCTCCTCTAGAATAGAATAGAAAGTGCTGCTAGACAGAAACAGAATAATACTGTGCAAATGTACAGAAATTTTAATTTTTAAGAGAAGTTTAAATTGGCAAGAGATGTGTTCAATATCTCCACTGACACTTTTCACAAGCTTATAATAGGTAGCTGTAAACTATTGTTGGAGAGGAATTTAATTTAATTGCATCTCCTCCTTATGAAAAGTACTTTCTGAAGCACATTTGAAGTCAGTGCTAAGGTGTCTCTAAATTACCATTCAGACAGAGTCTATTCACTTCAGCTGGCCACAGTTTGACTGTACTCTCTTCTTTGGTCTATTGCTCTCTTTTAAACTGCAGAAACTATGTTAGGAACAGAATAGCCATAAGCTCTGTTGTTCCAGCACAGAGGCTTTTCCCAACCAATGCTGGAGCTGCTTTTTACCTAACAGGAGAAAATTACAAACCCAGAGAAAGAAGAGGGGTTATCTGCTCTTTCTGTTTCCCTGAAAAACTCCTGGTGCAAGTCACTTCTGACAATGCAATGTAGAATGTAAGGCATTAGTTTGTTCTGCCAGAATTATTCCCCTATTTTCAAAATATTCGAGTATAATGTGATGCTGAGTGACTGCACAACTGTAAAACTGCCTGAGAAGCCCATATGTCATTAGATTTCTACTTAATATACTGGTTCAGATTCATCAGGCCCTATGAAACTGTGATTTCAAGGTGTGTGGACAGTATGACTGAAACACTTTTTTGCCAGATCTGAAGTAGTTTCTCTGTGTCATCAATGCTCACCATACAAGCTTTAAAGGGTAGCATTTTTCTGCTAGAATTCCAAGCATATTCTTTGATATTTTTCCCTTCTGATTTTGTAATTTCCAGTGACATGATGGAGGATCCCTGAGGCCTCTCTAATGGCTTTTTAGCAGATGGGAATCTCAACAGAAGATTTTTCCTAGATGTGTGCATGTGCTTTAGGAGAAGATCATACAAAAAAACTGTGAAGTAAGTTATTTGTTATCAAGATAATACTAAGAAGATAAGAGCATACAGTTGTAATACCTTGGAAAACAGAAAAATAATGGCCATTGCTTTGCAGAAGACCTTTTACCTTTCTGCAGTATGCTGCATTCCAGTTGACACATGGCCTTTGGGACAGGGACAGACATTGAACCCTCTCCGAGGGTACCTGTGCAGGCTCATGAGTGCATGATGTGGCACTCGGTAAGCATTCTCATCAATCCTGTTTTTTAACAGAAAATCTCCTTTTTTAATCTTACAAACCACTTGATGGCAAAAAAGAGGCTTAAACACATAGGTTTATAGTCTGTACATCCTCATCACTCCCCTCCCAAACTGAATCCTCATAACTCCTCCTCACAAACCAAATCAGAGGGCAGCCAGGCTGTTTTATCTCTCCAAATTTTCTTCAGCCCAAGTTTAGGTAACATTCACAAAGATTTACCTGGGGATTGTAAAAACCATTGAGGATGGGGTCTCCTAAACCCCAGGGAGGGGATATTAACCCCAGTGCTGAAGGATATGACAGAAAATTTGAGGTTTGATATACAAGCATGATTATGTCTGTGATATACCTTTTTCTCTTTTTTTTTTTTTCTCTTGTAGCATATGTGTTCTGGCAAATCTTTGGATTCTGCAGCAGTTTGCTATTTATCTGTTGTGTTATAAACAATCTTGTTTTGTTTTGTTGTGCGTTTTTTTTAATAATTGAGCTGTTTCTAATGATTCACAATTAATTACAGCAGCTCTAAATTTTCAATTTAAAGTAGTTTAAATTATTGCCTAGGCTTTTACCATAGGCAGAGGCATGCTAGTCGTACAGTCCTGGTGAATCAGATTTAATAGGCATTTTGAAACAAGCACAGCTGCAATTATGCCCAGAGAATTTCTGCCAACTTTTTAATAGTTTATTTTTATTGTAAAAGCATTTTAAATACCTTTGTTTCTCCTGGGGTGGAAATTATTGTTATAAAGTGTTTCATGCCAAGTTTTAATTTAGTATCCTACCAAGTAATCTATATTTTATTACATTAAAATCGTGTTATATTTCAAGAAAATATAGAACTAATGCAAGGTAACATCCTGGAAATAGAGGTACTTGTGTTTGCTGTAATACATCCAGCAGTTATTATTTTTATGTTACTCCTGATATTTTAAAGTGTTATGCAAACATTAAGTGAATCATAAAACCTAAGAACTCATTATTGCTCTGTCCTTATTTTATAAACAGGGAAAAAAGAGCACAGAAGTGCCCTGCCCATTGCAAAAGGGAAACAAAATTAGAACTGTTCTCATCGCTCAGACAACTCCTGAAAATGCTTTGTGAGTAACAACCCATTTGTGAGAAAATTGCCTTCGATTTTAATTCTATAATAAGATTTGTCATGATGCACAGAAAATAGAGAAGATGCTTACATTTTATTCGTCATGTTGATAAATGTTGTGTATCCAAATTTTGCACCATTTCTCCTTTGCAGCTTGGAATCCAAACGAATGCTAAACAGTGCCAGTCACCACATGGCAGCTATACCTGCATTTTCCATCAGACCACATTATGCATATTAGACTGGCTCTGAAAGCTTCAATTTGTCCATCTGAAGTCCAACTTCCAACAGCAGCAGCTCTCCTGAGTACTTGTGTTCCTGTATAGATGCCACTAAAAAGAAAGCAATAAACACAGTAAGAAATAAACTAAAAAGGTAATTTTTTTCCTACTTGATTAACATGAACTAAGGAAAAAAATTTAAATTGATGGAAAAAATGTGAACATATTCATAACCACATCTGAATCATAGAATATTATCTTGCAGTAAAAATGCTACTTAGATGCTTTGAATGAGGCACAAAGTAAGTACCTTTGAATTAGGTTGAATTTAATTTAATTTAGTTATCTTTTTCATAGATAAACATGATCCACTGATACTTCATTCTGAAAATCGCTCATTTTGTTAAATTTAACTTTAGCAGTATGCTGGGCTGAGGCTCCAGTCATACCTTTGATGGTGGCACCTCTCTTATTTGGTATGAGTCCAGTGTGACATCACTGATTACTCATATCACTATTTCAATTTTAGATATTTCGCTATTTACCTACATCTCACTTTTTCAGATTGTGCTGATTGTGTATCCCCCAATCTCTGAAACAGTATTACAGGAATATGAAAGTATAAAAAAGGGAAAAAAACATTTCCTCAAGAAAGCTGTCTCACAGCTGAATTTGTTTCACTAGCAATTATTACTGCTAGTATTCACATCTTAAATACTTACATACTTACTTATATTGCACTTAAACACATGTGGAGCCAGGTCAGGTTTTAAGATCTCCTTATCTTTGTGTTTAATTTGACGTAGGTATGATTTCCAGGCACTAGTTTAAGCAAGCAGATACCTGGAGAATGACAGAGGACACCAAAGCAACAAAGATGATAAATGTCAAATAAAAATCCTAAAGAAGATATGACTGATTTTCCATGCAAGCCAAGTAGGATGGCATTGGGAGTGCTGGATTTTAGAAACACATCTCTACTGTAAAAAAATAAAATTAAACTAATTATAGAATCTGTATTATATGGCATGTTAATACTGTTAAAGGTCGGGGTTTTTTTTAATTATTGGTAGTGTGTATTCCAGCTGGATTGCTTCAGAAGTGCAAAATATATTTATTTAGTTAGAAGGACTCCTGCTAATTGTTCAATGGCTCTTGCTGTGCTGGAGAGATTTTGAATTTATATTGTTGCTCAAAATGCAAGGCACTTCTGATTCATTTAACATTGTTTGGACAGCTGTGAAGAGAAATAAAATGGCACAATATTGTTTTCCTGTGCTGCTTTTGAAGTGACATAATTACTTCAAATATTGCCTGAGATACCCACTGAGACAATCAGGGGACTTAATTTTAAATGAAGCAATATGTATCTCAACACTGAAAGCAAAATTGTGCACTGCAAAGTGATGGAGGAAGTATTGGAATAGAAATCCCTGCTAAGCACTATGTTATTTACCTACTTGCCAGCCAGAGGTTACATATTTTGAGATAACTGCTAATTTTTATGTCAGATAGACTATATATTGCCTTAATTCTGTAAGTCCCCTTTACAAATAACAGCAGAGATATTTGTGTGCCAATTGATTACTGTTTCAATCTTTCACAGAAGATGCAGTTGTTATCATGAACAACGTGCAGTTATTCCTTCAGAGACATCATTTGTAGGTTGATTGCCTCCTTAATGTCATGAAGCAGTCTTTTGATTAAAGAGAGAAATGAGAAATTTTATGCTACTTCCTAATTTTACACCTCTCAGTGTAACTGTGTGTCTTAGCATTACTCTTCATTCAGAATAACTGCTAATTTCCCCAAACACAAGCTTCACCTCTGAGGCTGATCTTCCAGCCCATGTGTCCAGACCTTGTTTTTTCCTTTATCCGTTCTGGCCTGCATAATACCAGGTCCATCCTTCACAGCCTTCTTTCTCCCTCATACAAATGCTCTGGTCCCATTTGCCTTACAAAGCCAAACTCAAAAGCTGTGTGCCTGGGCCAGACAAAAGCATCATGGCAGGAACTGTTCAGTTCACAAAATCATCAGGCCCAAGGCAGAGGTTGGATTCCCAGCCCAAGGCAGGAGGAGGAGAACTTTGCTCATGCTCTATGAATTAGTTTGGGACCCATGGCATGGCTTAAAGTGAGCTCTTGTAAGCTTTGCATTGGAACTAGCAGTGCCCTGGTAAACAAGGAGGTCTCCAACACTCAGAACAAATGCACTAGCATAGATGCAGAGACTTGGTGAGGAAATGCTGTAAAGCAGCTTTACATCTTCATGTCTTTACATCTTTACATCTTTATGTCTTTACATCTTTACATCTTGCATGTCCTTTACACTTGAGCTTTCCTTATCACTTAAGGGTGCCCTAGCAATGTTCAAAGCTTTCTGGGGAGAAAAGGGCTCAGGGCCAGGGAGGTAACTTCGTGGTTTTCATAAATATACTGGGAGGAAACTAAACCAGAATCTATGTCATTTCTGGGGTTGTTATGCAGAGGAAAAAAAATCTTGAGGAGCATTTTGATAATTTCTAATTTTCATGATTCTTGGCAGTTCTAAAACACAAACTAAAGATTTTGTATTCACAGCATGGGATGGATGTATCCATTTCCCTTAATATCCTGTCACCAAGCAGACAAAAGCAGATACACAGAAGAAGAGAAAAAGAAAAGGTCAAAAATATAATCATGTTTCCGTAGAATATTTTTCTAGCTCTGGAGACTCCTTGACTCTGAGATGTTGTCTTTGTAATTAATAGCTCTGATTATTTTTCTTTTGATTTTTTTTCATCTTTTGAACTCATGTAGATGGTTTGCATTTGGAAAAAACTGTATTTACCTTCACAATGTGAAAAATCAATTTCTTCCATTTTTTCTGATTATGCCATCTGCTTACTTCTGTTAACCTGTAGTTTTTTCTTTGCCAGACTGTGAGCAGTCATTCCCCATGTAACTTTCTGTTCATTTTTTTTTAATGTGGCACTTTTCCCTGCTCCTCACTCCTAGTTAGTGTTTATTTATTAAAGGTCCCATATTTTCAAAAATAGTTCCAGCTTTTGAATATTTTTAATGTACTATTTTGAACAGTATAATTTTGAATATGCCTGTCACACTGCTCATGATCTTTCCGTTATATTCTGTATTTTCTGAGGTTGGGGGATGAGAACTGCCCACAACAGTTCAAGATGTGACTGAACCATGGATTTATGCAGCTGGGTAATGAGATTCTCTGCTTGTTTCAAAGGCTGTTCTGTCTTAAAACTGATTATCCAGTGTAGCCTTGCCAGCTCCTGTATGCATGTTGTTTGGAGACCTGTAATTATGTAAAAGTCTCAGCTTGCATTTATGAATTGCATAAACAAGTTTCTGTCTTCTGTGACTAGAGAAAATTCTGCGAGAAGTAAAACCTATAACTTTGAAATCGGGAGCTAAGAGAAAATAAAGGTGCATTATTTGGGGAGGGGGATTATCTTTAAACCTGATTTCATAATTTGAAGATGTATGTAATATTAGTATGCATTTTATTAGTATTGAAACATTTTGTGCCACTCGACATGCAAACCTGATGAGCTGTCCATCTCCTCACCCTAGCTCCATACCTGGCAGGGCCTCCACATTATCCACACAGTCCTTCTGCAGCCAGACTGTTACTGAGAGATGTTCTCACACTTGTGATCTCCCAAATCTGCCCAGAAACAGTTTAGGATAGCCATGGTTGACCTAGGATGGCTCAGACAGGTTCTAGGGGCTGCAGTCTTTAGGTTTTGGTGTCACAGCAGTATTTGGAAAAAAGAGCAGGTACAATAATCTCTCCATGTGACTCCTCATTTTACTTCTGACAGTGACATGTGAGCAGCCAGAGTCCTTCCTGAGAGCAAAAACTTCGTCCTGCTGATTTTTAAAATAAATTTCTACCTCCTGCCTATATTCTGAGGATCATGTCTGTTTGTTCTAATTCATTGAAGTTAAGGTCAGATAACGATGCTAAACAATACCAGATGAAAGTGGTTTTATCACATATTGTAAACCTATAGAAAGAAATAAAATGAAGGTAGGGAAAACAGATAAGCAATGGTTAGAAATAACTCTAATGAGGGAGCTGGTACTAAAGCAGGGTCCTTGCTAATAAATGCCAGACAATTTAGTCTGAAGTACTCTTGCTCAGCTGCATGAGGACCCTGCATGATATATGTGAAATGAGAGTGGTAATGTAACAGGAACTTATTCTGCAGAACTGTAATTAACTGTCTTTTTCAAGGTGTGCTATTACTATTTTTATTTTTACTGACCCTTGAATCCTATTCAAACAGATGTAATGCATTTTTGGACTGCTGATATCACTTATTAGATGCTTAGAAAAATATGAATTAAAAGTAGATATGCTGTTCTATAACTAACTGAATAAATAATATAGCGTGTGCAAATAAAATGTCAAGATTTTGATTAGCCTTATCCAACTGCAGTTTCCATTAAGTCTTCTAGGGAATGAATAGAAGGAACTACAAGGTGAAATGCATATACCTACGTGCACACAGGAACCTTTGCATTTACACTTAGGTGGCTGAAAACTATGAAAACTAACTTAAATTCAGTCCTGTCGTTCCCATTGGAAAATATAGACCTCCATTATTTCCTACACTCACATATCTTCTTGTGATGTTGCATTTTGAAATAATCACCTTGAAAGGTAATAATGGCCATTGTAAAAACGTTAGATCATTATTACCTGTAAGGGCAGAGATTCTGAATTTACAAAGTAGTGATTGTAAGTTCAGGAGGCTGAATTCCTGGAAAATTACAAGTCACAGTTCCAGTAGTTTAGTTAGAAAATTTGCACCAAAGATCAATGATGATTTTCCATGCAATTTTTTTTTTTTTTTGCAGCTCCACTTTACACTTCAAACTTCTACTGACCTCACTGACTCTGGGACACTTTCTTCTTTGGCTATTATAAAAGCTTTTTACTTTTTATAGACACTTAGAAAATTGTTTCTGGCATGTAACTGATTGTACACAATTATACACAGAATTCATTACCTTTTATAATTATTTGTACTTTTTAAAGGTGCTATTTTTGAAAGCAGTATCTTTTTTAGCATTTGAGTTGGTTTTCTGCATTATGAAATTATGAAATCCTAATTTTAAGAGTGTATATAGGTTCTGAATCACCATTTGGGTCTCATTAACCATTCTTCATGGTTCTTTCAACCTTTTTTCTTCTCTTCACTATTGTTGATAATCTTTTAAGATGTGGTTTTGTCTTTGTTCAGATCCTGTTTTTCAAAAGATGTCCATGTCAGACTATTTTAGTTTCTGTCTTTCCTACAGAGGTGGTCACTATGATAAAATGGGTCCTGTCTTCTGTTGCTGCATCTTGAACCAGTTCCTGTGCAATGCTTGAAAGTATTCCAAATATGTACTTCTCCTCTTGTAGACTTTCTGATAATTTTCTTTATAGCTCCATTATTGATGATATCTAAAAAAAAAAAAAAAATTGTGGGTTTCTTGTTTTGGTTTTGTGTTTTTTTTTTTTCCTGGCTTATCTTAATACTTATCTTCTGCTCTCAGAATCTCTCTTATTTTCCTTACCATTCTGTAGCACACTTCTCACCATTTTGATTGTGTGATCAGTACTGCAGAAACTGTTCCTACTTAGGCAAAATACTCTCAAGTAAAGATTCAGATTTCTACAGAATTCACCTTGAGTCACTTAAATTTTTCTTCAACATTACCCTCCTTCATTAGTACAGCCTGTCCTGGCAACCTGATAGAGTTAGGCAGAATGATACAGTTAGGTATTCCTTTGATTATCTTCCCTCCAACAAGATTTTGAGGTACCTGTTCTAGGAATACCATTGTTTAAAGACAAGTATTTCACTGTCCATCTTTGAAACAACATTTGTGAAGTTTCTTCTTAACAACAAAAACCAAAATAGCACACACTGGAAAAAGCAATGGAAATGATAATTGGTTTAAATCAGATTTCTTCTCACGAGCCCTCTGCAGTGACCAATGAAAAATTCTGTTGGCGCTATTAAAGTAGAGTTTAATTATAAGCAGTTTTGCTGCCTGGAAAGCTAGACAGCATATAGAAAATTCCTAATGACAAGGGGCTTGCAAGAAGGCTGGAGAAGGGCTTTTCACAAGGTGGCCTTAAAATGAAGGAGAGCATGGTTAGATTAGAATTAAGATGAAATTCTTTATTGTTAGGCTGGTGAGACACTGCCACAGGTTATCCAGAGAAGTTGCAGAGTGCCCATCCCTGGAGGTGTGTGAGAACAGGCTGGATGGGTTGCTGACCAAACTGGTCTAGTGGAAGGTTCCCTGCCCATGGAAAAAAAGGGGTTGGAATGAGATGATTTGCCTTCCAACTCCAGCCATTTTATGATTCTATGACTCTATAAGTGCACTGAAATTCAGGCAGACAATAACTACTGAGGGTGCAGAGTCTCTTCCACTGAGGACCATACTGACAGACAATGTCATGAACAAAGAGCCTGGTTCTGCCTCAGACTGGTAAGCTAAACCACATCATCTCTTCCAGCTTCACTTTCCTAACTAATTTGATTTAACCCTTTTTTTAACCTTACTAACTAAGTCTCAAACTTACACAGTCCAGGTAACTTTTGTGTGTCCCACAAAATACAGCCTGACCTTGACGATGTTTTGATTTCCTCTTCTGTAAAATGAAGTCTTCAGGTTACAGTGACTTACCATTAAAAACAAAAACATTTAATATAAAAACTCTTTGTAGTAGAATTTTCAACTATCACATTTCAGATATGGAAAAGTTTATTTCAAAATATTTAATGCAAATGATTTTTCAAATGTTACAATTTTGTATCCCACAATTTCTTGTATATTAATTTAAATTATGAGAGGAAATATAAGAGACACATAAACGACTGAATTTAAAAACATTAATTTATTAAATCCCTTCATTTTAATAGAAGTAGTTCATGAATTAAAGACAGATCATTAACACTCAGAAAACGGGGAATTTTAAACTGTCCTTTATTTGTGTCCAAGCGATGCCCTCACTGAAGACTTGTGATGACATCTGGAACTAACAGGAGTTGGTATGAAATTTATCCCCAGATTTAGTATGTAAATTGAGTATTTTTTGGTGATGCTCATGTTAACCAGGAAAAGCAAGACTGAGCATAATAACCCACTCCAAGGAGCCTCAGCTGCAGAGAATGTGCGTTCAGGTAAATCCGGCTCAGTTGTGGGGAGCAGGAGACTGACACCCTGCTTTGCTTTGCCTGGGACACAGGATGGCCACAGAGAGGACAGGACCACGGGTGACAAAGCATGCAGGCTGTTCCAGCTCTTCACAGTGCCTGTCTCCATCCCTGCCGGCTCCCCTTGCTCTCTGCTGAAATGCAGGCAGTCTCCATGGGAACCAGCACCTTCCCTGTGCCAGTGCCCCAGAGCCAGGGTCACTGCTGGCTCTGCAGCTGCAGAGGGACCACTGCAAGGGACAGGAATAAGACAGCTCCCTTCCAATATACACTAGGGTTTTTCCCAGCTCAGTATTGGTAAATCAAGTTCTTAAAATGGAAATACTAAAAATACAGGAGCTGTTAATTTTTCAGCAGGAGTAAGACTAACCAGCTATCTCACCTAGCTTTAGGAAGTAAAGGTCAGTGCTTGGCTTAGCAAGCACTTGTCCACTTCAATCTACTATGAATGATTGTGTTATAAATTACTCACCATAATCAAGTTGTTCAATCAATAAGGCACTTTATTAATTTATTGATAAGGAATGGGCAAGCAGCACTGGGGACACAGGGAGTCTGTCCTACCCCTGCCCCTTTGATAGGCAGTTTCTGGTGGGGTCGTGCCATGCCCACTGTGCTGGGGTACAAGTCCGAGCAAGCCTGAACATGTTGGCTAGCACTTAAGCAGCAGTGGCTACAAGTCCCCACTAGGTCTGGACAAGGCTCAAACATGTTGTCAGGTTGCACTCCCAGCAAGCAGATAACAGCAATGACAAGTCTGTTCATATTCACACAAGCCCATGTTTCCCTTATACATAAAAAGTGGATACAATTCATAATTATAGTGGCAAAAATATGTGACTGCAAAAAGCCAGCAATTCACAGCAAAGTGATTTTAACAAATATAATTAAATCATTATAATTTCCTTTGTCTCATGTCCATGCTTTACTTTAAGTTCAGTATTCTTGTTTATACTGATCCCATGGTGTGTTTCCATAATGACACAAATCACTATGTAATATCTCACAATTGCATAGCTGGACAAGCCATGCAATACATATATTTCTTTCTGATCAAACCACTTTTTCCAGTTGAATCATTAAGAAGAATATAACCATGGGAACTGAAGTTCTTGTCCAGAAAAAGGCTAGATATAAATACAGAGAGGGGGGGAAATGGCCTGGGGTTTTTCTCATTGATTTCAAGTGAGAAGAAAACATTTAGTGTGATAGTATCAATTAAAGGAAGATAGATGGAGAAGCCATCCTTGTCACAGTCTGCTTCCTTCGGTTGAATACCTAATTTTTTTTGCGTACAGCTGCTGTTTACCTCTTATCACTTCTTCACAGATCTTCCTACAAAATGCATCCTATTATGGTAGGCATCCAGTGCTCCTGAAGGCTATCCTCCAGGTAGATGATGCAATCCTGGAGTATTGCTGGATGGTTTCCCCATAGAACACCCTGAACAGCAGTGTGTGAATGCATTGATTTACAATCACAAGACTTTGCACAAGGTAAAGATACAATCTTCCAGTATAAAGAATAGCTTTTGTAGTGTAAAGATCTTGAGATCACACTACAAAAAGCTTTATTATCAACAAAACTCTTTAAAAACATATTTACTGTGTATTAATCCTCTTTGCAGTGATACTGACTTTCAATAGGTCTCATGATTATAAGCAAACCCATTTTAGCATGGCTGCACCAGATACCAAAATTTTTTAAAAAGCAGCCTCCATTTTTTCTATTCAGGTTGGGATCATCTTTTCACTTGTCATGACAGATATTTACTTAATTAATCTAAGCTTCCTCTCAAACTGCTTAATTAATATTGTAACTGACATTCCTGACTTTAAATACCTCAGAATAAAGCACAAAATATCACAATATTCCAGGTCTGTATTATGCCACTTTTTTTCATAATAGCCTTTATGATATAATAGGTAAAAGATTTTTCTCTCTAGTATCCATTAAAAAATTGCAAAAACATCTATATTGTGCTGAAGCTTTTGTGCTGCTGGAAGTTCTACATGGAGAGAAGGAAAACAAGAAATGAAAATAACAGAAATGAAACAACTAACACATATTTCTATCGCTGGCATAAAACGTTCAGTTTGCTAGCAAAATAAACACATATTTGACATCGAGAATCTGAACAATATATTTCAATTTTTACATTCTGTCTTGGAAATACATTCTTAGCAATGTGATTCTTCATTAATAACACTAAATCAGAGTTAGTCATTAGTTACAATGTCTTAAATTTTTAAATACTGTGGCAAAGACAAATTATTTCTACAGAGGTACAAAACGAAAATCATGAAGAACTTCCTTTATTGGTAGCACTTTGCCTGAACTTATAAGTAGAAGAGTGGAAGGTTACAAACATGGTTCAGCCCTGAGAGATGTTCAATAGCCAGGGCAGTGTATGACTGTCTAAAACAGTCTATTTTATTTCTGGACCATCCTGTTAAGTACTCAGCCCTGGTTGCAGACTGGTCCTTGCCTTGGCAGAATGCCCAGAAGCACTGGCTGGCCCTAGGTGTGCAAGGACATGCCCATAAACCTGTGTCCTCCCTCCTCTCAGCAGGTGGGGCGAGCCTGCAGCCCCTTGGCAGGTCTCCTTTTAACATCCCCAGAGGCACCCAAAGCTCCCTTTCAGTGGATTCGGATAACTGCAAGGAGCAGGAGCACACGTTGCAGAAGGATTGAGTTTAGAAAAGGGATTGCCAATTGTGCATGGCCAAATGTCAGCTGATCCACATGAGGTTTGAGGGTAAAGGCATCAATCCCTTTAATTACCAACTGTGCCATCCATGAAGCACTTTAAAAGATCTCTATGTCCTGGTAACTGAGGTGCAGTCCATCAAAAGTTAACTTTTTCCCTTGGATAAAAAGTATTGTGGCACATTAAAGGAGGTCCTGACACTTGCCAAGGCTCTTTCCTGAAAGCACTAGCTTTTGTCTGGAGACTGAAACCCTGATCTCATAGAGAGTGAAATGAAACCTCCTGAAGGCTGATGGCTCTTCTGCACAGTCCTTGCAGGATGGCAGCAACACCTTGTTTTTCTTCTGTCAAAATAACCTGGTGTGACCCATATTCAGTGCACATCTCACAGGACCAGCCCAGATGCAGCATTTCCTCCACCAAGGGTCACCACCTCTGACTCAGTCGATGATACAGAAAGCTTCAAACACTTGCAAGCAAATTACTTAAAGTACTTTCTGCTGCTAACAGTGGCAGTATGAGGTACCTGAGAGCAGATTTATCTGAGCTGTGCCTAGTCAGACTTTTGTCTCCATGTGTAACACAAGCTCTAGTGGGGTGATGGAAATGCTGGGACTGCAAGCACAAATGCATTCACTTCAGTCTGCAAGGGCTCACTTCCCCTGCTCCTTTCTTCTTCAAATAGCTTAGTGGAGATAATTGCTACTTGCAGTCACTCTCCCTTGTAAACTCATTTTCCTACAATCTGTAGCATCCTGTTTCTTTCAGTGTTTGCAAAGATGCTTGTCAGTGGAAAAAAACCCCAACCCTGTTATATTACTTGCCTCAGACCCAAATGGCATAGAAGACACACAAACCGTCAAAAAATAGCTATGTCAGTGAACAGTTTCCAATCAATCAAACACAAGTGGTAGTCTTTGCCTGGCAATGCTGACTACATGTATTTGCTCTCATTAGTCCATGATATTTTGCTGTTGTTTTCGCACTATGGAAATTTCTGTATGAATCCACAGTGGGTCTTCCATCTGGAAATAATATATATTGCTATGAGTTTCTTGGGAGGAGCAATCATTTGTAGTTTAGTCACACTGTGTCATTCTAGGGCAAGCAACATGATCTGAGATGTTATTTACAGTATAATGATCTGACAGAAATAAACCTGGCATGGTATAGTTTTATGCTGACCTGAGAAAAAACGATGCCCAATAGTACATGATAGCCACCAACTATGGAGCAAAGGGTGGAAAAATGGGTGAAAGACAGATATTTGTATACAATTTATATTTGAAACCTTTCCCTCTTTTTACAATTGATTTTACAGTAGCTTACTGTTATAGACAGAGCTTCATTTTCACTGCAGGTGATTTGGTTGAAGACTTCTAAAGGTACTATCAATTTCAGCTTAGCTGTGTTTTCTCTGGCTGGCCTTTCACCTGAGCTCATCAAATAAAACATAGCAATCCACAGTGTGAATGAGAAAGCAGTAAAGTAGACAAAATGATTTGGCAGAATATGGCACTGATGTTTTGGAAAATAGATTTTTTTTCTAGAACTTCTGTGGAAATTATTCTATAGACTGAACTGATGCCAGGGAAAGGGCAGTGTGACCTTTTTTTGTTGATTCCATTTTCAGGATGAGACGTTATCATGCAGCACTGCTAAGACCTGATTCTTGGCAGTTTTTTCCTGAATAATAATTTTTTTTAGCAAAGTTCAAGGTTAGGTAAGAAGCAAAATATATAATTAAAGGACTCCTTGGCTTCTAGTAGGCTCAGTTTTATAGCTGATCCTATTTTATTTCCTACTCTTTGGTAGTGCTGTTGCACATGTGTAGGGTCAGATTGAGCCCACAGTAAGTTTCAGTGTCTGTGTGTGCACTGGGTGTTTGAGCTCTTGCAACCACAAAGCAAACTCTTGTCTCCAGCTGATGGGAGGCAGCAAATGGTGCAGAAGGTGTCTGTGGGAGTTGCATCATCTCCTGGGCTCTGCTTCTTAGATCCTTCAATAAAGCACTGAGAATGCAGGCAAACACCAATGTTTTAGTATTATAGTGTGGTCAGTCCTCCTCATGTCTAGGTGCTTATTAGGGAGTGAACTAGTCAGAAATTCCCAGAGGTACTGTTTTCTGTCTACTTCTGACCTCACTGTAGTCAATTGGAAAACTGAATGTCCAGCTAATTGTCCAGACTCTTCTACAGCCCTGGGAAAAGAGTTAATTGCAGGCAGGGAAGCAGTTTGGCATTATGACACTTCTACTTTGGTGAAGTCAATCACATCTTGGAGGAGATCACTCCTTTCCATCATCTCTAGAAGCATTTCTGGGCAAGTGGCTTTCACTGTGTGCTGGAACCCTGAAGCACCGTGATGAAACTCACACTGTGAGCAATAAACTGATCAAACCTCAAGAACCTCAGTGGGCTGGTGGCAGAAGCATCAGTTCAGTGTAAGGACAACTTTTAAAGCTTCAAAGCCAGCCCAGATATGTCCGTGGGCTGTCAGAAATATATCATTGTGCTCATTTCTTGCTGATGGCTGTGTCAGAGGCTGATGATTAGAGGCATCACTCCAGGGAGCCAGCCTCACACACAGTGGCTGAGGCTGCAAGCAGCACCAAGGCCAGTGGCATGGCCCACCTCTGATTTTGGCAGATAAAGCTCCAGATTGCTGAGGGCAACCTTTGCACGGTGGACATGGCAGCACCTCAATGAAAGATCCAACACACATATAAAAGAACTTCTAATATTGAAAACATGATAGGGGTTATGGCTAATATCTAATTAGTTGCTGACACCAGCTCCCTCTGAAGTCAGGTCAGTGGCCATGCTTATGTCAAAAGCATGACCTGAATGTGGCCACTGCTCCTCTCTGACCTGAGCAGAGCTCAGCAAGGAGCCAGGGGCAGCATTTCTTCTCCACAATATGCTTCCACTTGCAACTCAGAAGAACCATTTTGCTGTATTCACAATATGGTAGATGTATACAGGGGCTGCTGAGACAAGGGGAATGAGGAAAGTTTCTTCTATCAGTTCTCTATATACAGATGTTGACACAATGTAAATTGATAATAAGCCTTCGTATGGGACACACTGATCAGTATAAGAAACAATTTGATGCTTCTCAAATACTGCAAGTACATATGTCTAAAAAGAGAAATTGTCCAGACAGATATGCCAGTTAGATGCATAATATGATAGCTTTGAGACCTGTGGTTGTGTTAGCTGTATTTACTGCCTGCAAGCAGTCTTTCCCATTAAGTATATTCATTGCACCTTACTTGAGCCAGCATTGCTCAATATTCATCAGCTTACAAATTAAATGTGAAGAATTAAAATTGGATAATCTCACTATTTTGCCATCTGTTCCTCAACTTGAAAGTAGCAGAATATCAAGCTGTTTTGTGGGGTTTTTCCTCAAATATTCATTACAGACAACAAACCACAATAGAACCTCAGGCACAAAAGTTTTAGGACTGTGTCCAAAATCAGACAGGTTTATTGAAAAGGCTTTGGAACCATTGTAAATTCAGCAAGAAAACAAAGAAGTGTTTTCTTCTAAACACAACTGGAGCTGCAGCAAAGAGTCTGCATGCTACTGCCAAAGCTGGCCACCAGAGACTGGAGGCTTTGCTCCTGCCAAACCCCTGGGGTTTGCAGAGGCAGGATCTCTAATTTTTTTTTTTTTTCTGCTTCCCAGACACAATGAGTGCTGGCAAATTGGAAAAGATGGTAATATAACATTAAAGTTCTTCCTCAGTCTGCATGGAAGAAAATCAGCAGTCTGGCATTAGAATTCTTGAGTGATTGGTTTGTTAACACAGTGAAACTAGAGTGATCCTTTTTGAACATTTTGATAAATAAAAGTTTTCCTGAAGTTTCTTAAAAATGTGGTTTGGTAAAAATTTGGTTTAAAGTGAAGATACCGAAGTAATCTTGGTTACCTCAGTAAAAAAAAAAAAAAAAAAAAAAAAAAAAAAAAAAAAAAAAAAAAAATTACACATTTTTAAAATAACTTATAGAACTATCTCCAAACTTCTGAACTTCAGTAAAAGCAATTAATGCTAACATTTGGTGTCATCTCATATTCCCAGAGACTGGAGTAATGGCTAAGGAAAAGGCTTTCTGTAGCAATTATCCAAAGGGATAATTAAAATGCAGGTAAAGTTAAAATACAGATAAAAATTTTCCTATTTAAGAAAGGTAAACCAGGACATCAGTGTCATATCACACTTTCCCTAGAGATCCATTGCCTCATGGGAAATTCAGCTCCGAACAGAGAGCCAATAAAAGTCTAATTTTAGTGTAGAAGTTTGTTTTTTTTCCAGACACAGAGTGAATCAAGGCTAAAGGGGCATAAAGGTCATCTCTGTATTCTCCTTTTTGAGCTGTCATAGCTGCAGATCTGATTACTGCTGTAAAGGATCACCTTTGATAATTGTAGTAAAGGATCAACTTTGCTGAGGGACAAATTTCATCCTAATGTAGAGGCTAGAGCCTTGTTCCTGTGATACAAAAAGGTACAGGATGACTGCAGGGAAAGGTTAGTGACCCCTATTAAAACAAACAGACTATGATGGGTACTTGGAATTCCCAGTAACTTTTTTTACTTTTTTAGTGGCTTCTGTTACATCAGGATTCACTTTTTTATCTCTGAAAAATCCTCTCTGAACCGTATAAATCCTTAGTATCATGATGACCACATAAGATTAACTGCAGTGAAGCTGCGGTGGAGAAAACTCAATTACTGGGATAGGAAAGGTTAGAAACATCCAAGGGAAAGCATATATGACACTGAGCAGTTTTAAAGCATTGTTCCAGTGTTTTTTGTCACAACAAATCTCTACCTAGGTTCCCTGTTGATGGCTGCCTTTGCCTACACAACCATATAAAGGCAATAAATTCTTGTGTGGCTACTAATTACTGATTACATTCATGTACAGATTCATCATCTCCTCCAAAGAAACTTACCCATGATATATTCTTATATTATCTTCTGATGGTTACAAGAAATTTTGTGCCATACTGCAGATTTCCTTTAAAGACCCTGCCTGTAGAAGTTTAAAGTAATTTTAAATCATGTCTGATTGGTACTTAAATGATAGTGCAAAGATAAAGATTGGTGTCTTAAAGAAGTTCAGTAGAAATCCACTCCATTAAATGATTTACAAGAAGAATAAAAGGTCAAGAAACTTGTTCTTAATGCATCCCTGAAGTCTGAAGGTCTGTTACACTCTGAAGTCTCAGGCAACTTAGAACAAAACCAAACCAAACTGTACAGCACCTAATTGCACCTCAAGGCATTTTTTTAAAGGTTACAGCTGGAGCTGGACAGGAACTGAAAGATCTGATGAGATTCCTACTCTTCCCCATGCTCTGTGGGGATCGCAGGTACTGGAGCTGAACTTTGAAAGTGGAGCTGCAAACAGTTGTGCTTCTTATTCATTACACAACAGCAAAAAGAAATCTCCAGAGTGGAAAAAGGGTACAAATAAACTTTATCACTGGTACTTTTCAAATTCTGGGCTAAGACACATCAGTACATTTCTGTGTATTCTGGTTGTTTCTAAAACAAGACAGGGGAGCTTATTTGAGGGAGTGCAAATTACTTGAAGCATTTACTGTATTCTCACATGTTTTTTAACCTCATGAGGTGGTCAGTGACCGCCAGTCACTTCCTAGGATCATGAGTAATGCTATAAGGCAGGTGGCTTCTGTGCAGGAAAGAGTAATTTAAAATTACAATCTGTAGTTTGTGGTGGACAGGGAGTTGTGTATATGTATGCATACCTGTGTCCATGACTGCCTACATGGGAGCCTTACTTGCTCCAAACATCATCACCCCATGCAGCAGCAGATGCCAGAAGTAGTTATCCCTTCTTTAGCACAGCTAAGATATCACAGCATGTTCAGCTGTAAATATGGTAGCACAGGTGCAGCCATGAGGTCTGCACAAGTGTTCCTTCAAGGGAAAGTGAAATCTGAAGAGGAGAGACAGCAGCAATGCCACAGGGAAAAGCACATGTGAGTTGCATTACTGGCCTGGCAAAGATTTGTTCACCTGACACTCTGAATCCTTTTCTGTGAGAGGGTTTGATGAAGCCAGCACAAGCATGAGGGACTTTACCCACATTTTTGCTACACCACCAACAATGGAGTAATGTACAGCACTTCAGAGCTCGTAACTAGGTCCCAGGACTCTCTAAGCTCTTTACTAGGAAGGTGGAGGAAATAGTTACAGTATCTCACAAATTACAGTTTCCCCCACACCACTTGGTATTTAAGATCAATAAACACCAATGTCCAGTTCCTGTTGGTACCTTTCAGCTGTGTTCAGGTTTGACGTTGCCAGGCTGGCCCTGAAGGTTCCTGCTATAACCCTCTCAAATCCTTTGCCAAACAAGATGAATAGCTGTGTGGACAACCTGCAGAGCTGTGGAAAGCTAATCAATGCCTGCCTCATTCTCCAAATGCTTTATGTGCTTTCACAGGTGGTGTGAAAGTCAATATCCAAATAGGAGACCATTGAAACACATTGTCCTGCCCTTCTGAGCAATTGTTTTGTTTTGCAGATGGCTTTTTCTTGCCCTGATCTTTGTGGCAAAGCAAGCCTGTGTACTGCCAGTCTCTGCCCAGATGACATGATGCATCACATTTCTTATACACCCCTGTGGTGAAATGTAGGGAAAACTTTAAAAACTAACCAGATTAAGGGGAGGATGTTGGTAAATGAAGAGACATCAGCCTCAGTAGTTTAGGTGAGATCCCTGGATTTTAGTCGTGGGGAAATAGAAGAAAATAACTGACAATTAAATTCCTCTACTTAACTTTAGTTCTTAAAAAAACATCTGGTCTAAACTATTTGTTTGGAATGCAGCCTCAGTTAATGGGAGAGACACTCTTCAAAATGTGATCTGTGCCTTCATCAGCACATGTCTCAGTCTGGGGAGAATGTACCCATTCTTCCATATGGGTGCAGGCATCTTTGACCAGCTGCCAAACTTCTACCAGGACCCCAGCAATGATGGGAAGAGCGTGGGCACACAGATTTATTGCCATAGTCTCTAAAAATGATTCAGTTTAAGCTTCATTTCCAAGGATGTCTCAGGTAGCAAACAGCATCATGGCATTGTAAATCAAGGAGCTAAGGCTACAATATGCCTGTTGCCTCTGAAAGTGGGATGAAAGGTCCTAAATTGCTTGATCCTTTGGGAAATCACAACTACTTCTGAAAGACTTTAAATTAATGAATCTTGCACTATATTGCCACGGCTTCAAACACCATGTTAAATAATCTGATAATTTGAGAAGTTAACTGAAGGGTGAGGTTTTATTTTAACACCAACAAGGAATATATATCCTCATCAAAACAGTTTCATAATTTTCAGGTAAACCACTCAGTAGGGAATCAAGCTATTCCTTATAATTTAATATTTGATGGACTAAAATGCCATTTGAAAAGGTAATGCTGTATGAAGCACAATAAGAAGATACTCTTATCTGCTCCACTCACCCCCATCAAGAGTCCTGTCTCTACATCATTCATTTTTGAACTGTGTAAGTCTGCATGCAGGTCTGTGGAATCACACCCAGACTGAGATTTGTGCAGCCCATTTCAGGATCTTTCTGTTTCTAAAGACATGGCAGGAATGTTTTAGTGAGAACTTACATCCTCTATGAACAAGCCTAAAGAATAATACAGTTACATAAACCCTAGAAAGAAATATTCAAGGGCATTTGACTGTTACAAGATGTTTTCAGGTTCACATCTCAAAGTTTGCCACGGTGTTTGTCGTTTAATTTAGCAGCACTGAACAGTAAGTGCTTTCAGCTGCTGCTTACTGTGAAACAACATCTAGAGTGTTGTACAAGGTCTAGATGTTGCATGTCTTTCTGCACTTGCAGAATTAAAGCCTTAAAATTATTTCAGAAACTAAAATCTAACAGGATTTTCAAGTTCTATAATCAGACACTAAAAAGAATGGGAGTGAGTGGAGGAGTGGGGAATGTAGAAAATACAAAAACAAAGGGAAAAATAAATATTTTTCGTGCTGGCATGTTCTGCACTGATAGAACGAGAGGACACAGTCTTAAGCTGTGCCAAGGGAAATATAGGTTGGATATTAGGAAAAAGTTTTTCACTGAAAGAATAATGAAATACTGGAATGGTCTGCCTGGGGAGGTGGTGGAGTCACCATCCCTGGATGTGTTTAAAAAAAGACTGGATGTGGCATTCTGTGTCATGGTTCAGTTGAGGTGTTAGGGCATGGGTTGGACTTGGTGATCTTGAAGGCTTCTTCCAACCCAGTTATTCCGTGATTCTGTGATTCTGATTAGATGAGCCTCAATAGGGAAATAGTTGGAAATTGTACAATATATCAAATACAAATGGAAATGGAAAAAGGACAGGAGAAAAGAAGGAAACAGTAAGAAGAACAATTCCTCTGTCACATTCTCTGCCTACAATGTATTATATGGACAACAGACAAAGGACCCAGGAAAGCAGTGGAATTGCTTGATTGCATTAAGGTACCTAGTCCAAGATCAGTGGAAACACTACATCCTGACATTATGAACCATACTGGTCACCAATTCATGCAATTCCTAGTTCTTGGGAGATTAAATTCTTCGTGAGGCATTAGGAATAAGGCACAAAGAGTTTGTATATGAAAGTGTGGAGAACATATACAGACTCTCCAAGGATACAGATGTGAGCAAACCTAGTGAATAGACTCTCTTACAGATGCAAAGAAAAATAATTCCCCAAGTAGCAAAGATCAAAAATGTACGAGGAAGGACAGCACCAAGTATGTGCAAAATGCACAAATGCAAACCAAGAAATTATAACTTAAGGAAGATTTTTGGAGGAAGAAAGAAATTACTTCTAGTTATTAATTCTCAATATATTGAGTCATTTACAATAGCTATGGCTAGGAAAGTCATTATGTCAAAGTTTACAGACAAGAAAAGCCAAGTGAAAAACTGCTGAGAAAAGAAGCAGTGACTCACAAGAAGAACTTCAAAATAATGTTATAATAGCTAAAAGTAAATGGTTGGTAAGACCAGGTTGGCACTAGGTACAAAGGCAAAGCAACAGCAGCCACACAAAAGCTAATGTACAATGTAGGCTACAGTATATGAGTGAACACACAAAGCTTCAGCAAATCAGCATCAAATTCAGTGATAGCATGGTCATTGCAGTGCTAAGATGTGCTCAGCCACAGCACAATGAGGGAAAGGATGCAGACTGGATGATTACACATCAACAACACTCAGAAATTATGGCTTTCACCTAAAACAAATATCATGTGCTCATAGGTACCAAACCTGGATGGACTGCTCCTGCCACTGACAGATTTATCCATCCATCCAGAAGGGCAGGCTGAGAGGCACCATGCTGCACCATGGCACTGCTGCTGTCACATGAATTCATTTGGAAATTCAGGCAAACTGAGGAAAGAAAACTATTATGAAGTTGCTATTTAGCTATATGTGAGAACATAGCTTTTAGGATAAAACAGTGTAATTTGGAAGAAGAGATTACATACTCCCTTGCCTTCCATCTCTCATTACTTTCCCCATATTTGAACCTAATCAGCATCTAAAATGTATTTAGAAAGTTTAAATTTATTTTTCCTTTTCTTTTAACCTTTTAATTCATGCTGAAAACTTATGTGGGAAAACACTTGACTGTTCCTGTTATCCCAAAAACATTACATTTGAGAGATGATAAAATAGTAAGACCAGGCAAGCAGAGACAAAATCTGTGGGTTTTGTGGCCTAAGTGAAAGGTCATCTCTAAAAATGTCACATTAACAATTTTTTTTCTCTATTTGATCCCCTTTGTGGCAGTGCTGAAACACTGATAGCTGATGTGAATTCAGAGGCAGCTGAAGTGACCACTAGTGCCATAAGTTGTTTGGCTTGAATGGTTGTAATTTTAAAGATATTGAGATTTGAAATATATCTAACTTAAGGCCTCAGTCTGAAATGTTCTTTTAAATGTCTCCCTCCCCACAAAAAACCAAAAACCCCAAAATCAACCAAAAAACCTACCATCTCAATTATCTCTATACATATAATGATATACATATATAATTATAGAGAAGAGGAAGACAGAAGATGATTGATATACCAAAACACCCAAAAAAACTCAAAAAGAAAAAAAATGGCTATTACAGACATAGAGAAGTAGTAAGTTTTCTGAAGGAAGCTTATTAAGACACTTTCCATATCCTGTATTTCCATCTTCTCCTGCATAAAATGTTGCAGGCTTTTTATTTCACTTACGAGATGGATTGAGCAGTTCTGGTTTGAGTCACACTCCTTTCTCTCTTTCTTTTTCACAGAACAATTTATTCACTGTTACCATGGAAATGATTTCATCTTTCCAATAGTAGGATTCCAGCCCTGCAGTCTTGGTTTTGTCAATACAGTATCCAACACCTAACATCCCTACTTTATTAATGCCACCGTTAGATTAGACTATTTACCTATATCAAGAAAAACAAATCTTTCAAAGAATTTAATCAGTTAAAGAAGCTGGTACTCCATCATCTCATAGCTTTGTGCTGCAAATAAAAGACTCACAGTTATGACCTCCACTATTTATTCAGACTCCTCACAAGGCTCTGTCTTATCAGTCAGTTCTGTCCCTTCTGGAACAGGTAATGCACAGACACTGATGTAACACAAGACTTCCCAATCTTTTTTTTCCTTTTTTTTTTTCTTTTCCTTTTCTCCACAACTTCATGGGTTTTTTTTTCATACTTCCCTGATGGTCTTTTAGAAAAAGATAGAGCTGGCATTCATGGGTTTGTATCCCTACCTTTATGCCACTGTTACTGACAGACTTGCCAGGGGAAAGGCATACTCTAATCCTTAAATTAGAGCTTAAATGGGGTTTTCTGTTTCATAAGGCAGATGGAGGGGCACACAGAACACTCTGAAACCAGCTGACAGAGACAGACACCCGTAACATATACACAGACACAAATAATCAGCGCTGCGTAAAAGTGGCATCATTTCCTCACAATTTGCTATGCTTCAGTTGTGACTCCTTTGCAAAACACAAGCTCCAGACACCATTTTTGGGGGGGTGGGAATCAGTTTCTCCCTTCATATTTATCAATAGATTTAAGGGTCTATCTGGGAGTAAGTAAAGAGTGATTTAAAGTTCAGTCTGATATTGTTGATTTCTTTGCAAGAATTGTCTACCCAACAGCAAAATAGAGATTTCTCCTTAAAACGTAATAAACTTAGAGAAATTTTTATGAGAATGTTCTGCCTTGTCTTTGTGCTTCAGGCAGAAGTCTCTTGACCTCTCCAGAATGAGGCAGTAATGCACAGCAGTCAGATCAGGTGTGATGCCATTGCTCCATTTAAAACCACACCTCAAAGCCAACTCAGCACTTCCTAAAATTTCCAGCCCACCTTGTTCAACTTTCTGGTGTGTTTTCCTCAAAGCTTAACTTCTGGATGATGTACATCCATCTTTCATTAAAAACACTCTCATTGCTCTTCCTTCTGAACACATGCATAGTATGAGATGAAATGGCTTCAAGTTGCATTGAGGGACATTTATATTGGATATTTGGAAAATTTTCTTAAGGCAAAGGGCAGTCAAGTATTGGAACAGCTGCCCAGGGAAGTGGTGGAGTCACCATTCCTGGAGGTATTTGAAAGGGGCACAGGGTTCAGTGGTGGACTTGGCAGTGCAGGGTTAATGGCTGGACTCGACCTTAAAGGTCTTTTCCAATCACAATGATCCTATGTTTCTAAAAATTTCTTTTAAGAGTAGCCTCTTCAGAAAAGGATAAATTACCTCATTGATTGAATACTTAAAATTAGCAAGGCAGAGCTGATGAGTGTGAATGAATGTGTCGTTTTAATACTTTGGGGCTCTCTGGGCATGGCATGTCATAATATTACATTAAATTTTCAGATGTCTTGTTGCCTTCCATGGCAAAAAATAGATAGTGAGAGAAGAGAGGGAACCATCAAAGATAAGAAATGTCTGGACAAAAAGACTATCTGTTCCAAGATGCTGCACATTTCAATTATGTCATTCCCATTTTTTCAGGCTCAGTGTGAGATGACTGGTGGAACACAATGTGGGGATGTGCTGAGTTCTGGCTTGACTGCCTCTGCCAGTGGCAATGATCAGGATATGATAAATGGAGCTGGTAGCTCCGGTGGTAATAATGGTGACCTTGATACTTCCTGTTATATATTTTCAGCTGCTTAAAATTTTGCAGACTGTTAATGGTTTGGGTGGAAGTTTTCCATGCTGTCTTTTTGCTTCCAAATGACCTCCTTCTTTTAAGTTTCACCTGACATGATCTGGCTATTTCTGATGGAGAAGCTTCCTGGTTGGTGCCTAATGCAGAGCAGAAAAACAAAACTGGGAAGAGTGGATAATAGACCAGCTGAGTGTGCTGCCATGAAGTGGGACCTGGGCAAGTGGAGAAATGGCTGACAGAAATCTTGTGAAATCCAGCAAAAGAAAATGCTAATTCCTGCATCAGGAGAGAAGTAACCCCAGGCGCCTGGACAGGCTGAGCAAAGCCTGGCTGGAAAGAGCTCTGAAAGAAGAACCTGGGGTCAGGGTGGACAAGCAACTGACCTTGAATCAGTGTGTCCCTGTGGCAAAGACAGCCAACACCAGCCTGCACTACTTTAGAAAGTAAATTGCCAGCAGGTGGGGAGAGGTGATTCTTCTCTCAATGTTCAGCACTGAGGAGAGACATCTGGAGTGCCAGGTCTGGTCCTGGTGCTCCAGAGAGTTTGGACATGGACCTGAGATGAGATATGGACTTACTGAAGTGAGACCAAAGAAAGGCCACCAAGATAATTAAAGGAGTATGTTGCATACACAAATAGGCTGAGAAAGCTGAGACTATTCAGCTGGAAAGAGACTCATGGACCTTATCCATGTGAATATATATCTGATTGGAGGTAAGAAGAGGGAGTCAAGCTGTTCTAAGTAGTGGCCGCTGACAGGAGAAGAAGTCGATGGGCACAAAACTGAAACACAAATCTCCCTCTGAACACATAAAAACATTTATTTAGTGTGAAAGATGTTGTGGAGGATCCATTCACGAAGATATTACAAATAGATATCGTTCTGGACAAATTTCTCTAGCTGATTCTGCTTGAGTATGGGGTTTGAACAAGATATTGTGAATGAAGAAATCTTACCAATGCTTAACAGAACATTTCTAGCTTTGGAGCAGGAATTTTAAAAGTCTTAATAGGAAGACTCTCCTGCTGTCATTTGTCTTCCTGCTTCCACCAGAACATTTCTAAATTCACAACATGTTGTTAAATTTGTGAGGCATCAATAGAGCATGACTGGAATTTGATCAATAGGCAGGTCCTGCAGGCACCTCCTGTAGGGAGCACAGGCCATCTCTGGGCTGCAGGTACTGTATAAAATTCACCCTTCCCTTCCTTTGCTGCCTGGGGCACTGTGGTGCAAAGCTCAGACAGAGAGAACCACCCTTCTTTCAAGCTTTCAAGGCTTTAATTGCTGCTGCCACAGATAGGAAGAAGACTGAGAAGCCTAACTGGACTTAAGCAAAATTATGTATCCCTCACAGGGAAAAGATTGCCAAAGCAAGATAATGAAATGGAAAAAAATCCAGTGCAGAGGAATTAGAGTAACAAGGCTGTTACAAGCCTAGGAGTGTTTGGGGAGCATGGACAGACTGTAACCAATAGCAGATATAGAGCAAAACCAAGGGACAAGGTCACACAAAACCTGGCTTGCAGCATTTCCTGAGCATAATATAATTTAGCAACTAACTGCTGTATTTTGAAGTTAATGCATATGAATTTATAGTTTAGTTTTGAAGTTAGTGCATATCTTCTCCTGTTCCCCATGTATACATGTGAATTCTCCTCACCAGGCTCATCAGATGAACACTTTTATGATGCTTTGAAAAGAACAATCAATATATATATAAGTGCTATAGGATCTTTTGAGATAAAATTCTCTAGAGTGTTCCATTCATGTCCTCTTCCTTACTCTGTGGAAATAACTAGTCTTTATATAATATTCATCCCTGATTACAGGGTATAAGGTTTTTTTCTGACTAAAGAAATAGTTATGAAAGAAGGCTAGGTTTGGGTTTTCTGCTTTGATGCACAGCAAACATGCAATTTTGCTACCGGTAGCAACAACGAGCTTGGAAAATGATTAGGCTTTTAAATGACTGAGCTTTTTGAAAAAAGCATAAACAGGAAGATGTGGGCTGTTTCTGGAGTTATAGTGACTGCACTAGAAGGGAAGAGACAGCATGAGTGATACTCCTACAGCAATTTCCATGTGGATTCTACCAAGTCAGAGGAATTCCTCTAAATTTATGAAGTCTGCAAAATTTTAATTGAGCCTAAAATTTCACTCTTGCTGATTTTCAGGGCTTGAGTTGGATTTTATCAAACTAACTGATAACTCATGAAATTTTGAAAGGTTATTTACAATGTTGAGCAATATTTTCATTTACTCCAATTCATCTCATATGGATTAGTTTGTCTAATAGTTTTGCATATCTTTACATTCATTGCAGTTCATTAATAAATACTTAGTTTCAGCCACTTTCATCACTTTCCACTTGAAACTTATTCTTTCTCAAATGTTAAACTCTTCAAAGATCTTGTTATGAAAGATTCACATTTCTATGAAAATCATGTCCAACAGTTTGGCTCTGGCCTGGAATGATAACTTATACAGAAGTCTTATTCCTTTCAAGAGGAATCTCAGAGAGAACTTTCTTTTTTAAAAATAATAAAATTACAGTTTTCCCATCAGCTTTCAGCACTATGCCTCTCACAAAAGCTAGTGTGTCTACTGGTCAGCTTTTGTCTAAAAAAATATTTGTCCTGTGATCAAATAATGGCCCAGAAGATGAAAAGGTATTTCCTTGTGCTTTGGTGGGGGGCTCTGCTCTTGCAGTGCGTGGAGCAGACCCACCAGTCTCACCAGTGTTCACCCATGACCCATGTTAATAAAAACAGTGCATAATGGCTGAAAAGACTGGCTGAGATGCCTAAGAAGGGCACATAAACACATAACCTTGGACTGCTGTGCATTAACTTTCCTAAACGTTGTGACAATAAATCACATATTTTGTTTGGTTATTTGTTATTTTTGCTGCTGTACTGCCTGGTTCGTCAGGTGTGATTATACCCTGCAAATACATAGCAAAAAAAGCTTCCTTGCCTGAAGGGCTTTCTAAATTTAGACAAAAAAACCAAACCCTGAGCAGCAACAGGTTACAGAAAACAGACACATGGACAGTAGAAAACAATTGATTAAAATGACTCAGAAAAAATGTTGTGGAAGTAATATATTTGCAATTTTTTTATAGCCATATAGCAAATATGAGATTGTGCATTCTTGTATATGAGGTTGTGCATTCACCTGGGACTGAAATGGCCATTTAGGGAAGCTGCTAATGATAGCTGTCAAGTAATAAAGACACTTTTTAAAGTCCAGGTTAAACTGGAATAAGAATGTTTATTGACTTAGCTGATATTTCACAAATAAATCCGTGAGGAAATATATGAAACAAAATGGAACTTAGTATCACAAACTGCCTTATGCTATTCTCAGCTTTACTTTTTCATATGCATGTTTAAGCCTCGGTAGTGGTCCTTTCTGTCCTTTGTGCTTGCACTGTCCTCATGGCCCTGTACTTGAAACTCCAACAGTGTTTTCAGGGCAAGTTCTCATGGGTCTCATGGGAGGTAACTACTATTTTGCCCCTCTTTTTCCTCACTCCTTACTTCTTGTTTTCTAGACCTTGAATCATATTGGAGAAAACGAAACATTGAATAACAAAATAAAGATCAGCAATTTAAATAATAAAACAATATTATCCAATAATTTATGTGCACAGTAGCTAATATGCAAAATTTGCACCCTCTTAGTATACACCCCTCAGAGTGGAAACAATGGGGACTAAGAGTGGCTCAGAATGAAAAGTATGTAGTGCTAGGGAAAAGCCATGGCAAAAATCATCAGGTATCTTGTCATCTTCATCCTTACCACCTGCTGCACTGGACAGCCACTGCTGCCCCAGAGGCAGTGTCCTGGAACTCTGTTCTTCCTGGGTGGTCACAGGGAAGAAGCTTCCCTCTTCCCTTCTCTATTTCTTCCCTCTGTTTTATTTGAGTTTTAAGCATTCTCCGCACTTTGATGTAAAGGTTGATTATCTGATTGAAGCACCTCTGACATACACTCTGTTATCATACCCTTTATATTTGAATCAACAAAACCAATTTCCATCTTTTCTATCTAATTTGAGGTGATCCTTTAAAATCCTCCCCCTTCAATGACTTGTTGAGAATAGCCTTACTTTTTCTTTTGGAAAATGCTGCCAATATCTGCATGGCATCAAAGTATGACAGTTGCAATTTATTTATCAGCACATTAGGTTTTAACCACAGCATGCCCTCTCATCACTCAAGAAAAAAATTACAGGCTAGAGTCTTATAGCTATATCATTTCTATGAATAATATCTATAACTGAATTTAGTCCATCACTTGCTATTATTCTGTCACAGGAATGTCAAAACAGAGGAGCTATAAAGCAAACAAAAGAAGAAAAATGGTAGTCATAAGGTAAACAGTTTCAAGAGAGAAAGACAATCAGAGGTGGAACATTCATTGGAAACTGTTTTTTAACCAGGTACTAGGAAAGTAGTATGGCTTGTCAAGACCTGATACAGAAAGAACATTGAAAAGCTAATGGACTTCTCCTGGAGGACAGGTGAGTGAATAAGGCTATATGCTACGTGCCTGTTTGGGAAGAACAGACTAATGGAGAAGAGGCTGTGAAGGATGGCCCAGGCCATCCAGTTGGATCAGTCCCAACCTTCAGTTTAAGAAGCTTTCAGTATAAAAATCAGGCACTTAGACTTTCACTGCCCTGTTTAACACTGTTGCATGCTTTTGACTGAGCAAGGAAGAATTGTTTGAAGAAACTGTCTTGCATCATTCCACATGACTGAAAACCAAAACAAGCCATTCATCTTTCTCAGTAGTCCAATCACAGGATTCTGTCTTCAGACAGGTGAAGGAAGTGAAGTCCATCATGGGGAGGATGCTCATAAAATGTGAGATGCAGTTCACACTGCTCCTGGGACCTCAGAAATGTCTGAGCAACTAGGTAGGCATGTTTTTATTGCAGCAACTCAGGGTATTTCATGGAATTGCAACTGTTATTGAGCTAACTTTATTGCCATGCTACTTAATAACCTGCAGTCCCTTCATTCTCATCAAACCCACGTGAGATAGGGTTATAGGTTCATTTATCCTGTATTATAGGCCAAATAAGAGACTCAAGGCTCCCAGGGAAATAATCAAGGAGAGTTGCACAACTCTAGAACAAGCTGATAGGTAAAAAGCCAATGGCAAAACTTGTCTTCTAATGAGGTTTGCATAGTCTCCAGAGCTTGCTTCAGCCTGAGAAGGAAAAGCGTATTTTTCAGTATTTTTGTCCTTTAGGAAAAAAAAAATCATAGAATATTACAATAACTGAGGTTTGAACAGAGATTGTTTCAACCAATAAATTTTGAAGAGCTTCAAGGATAGAAAATCCATCTTTAGACCATAAAGACCTTCATAAGTATATCTCTCTTTGCTTCATTATTTCAGCTTCCCATAAGAAAGGTGGAAAGAATCTCTCTCTTTAAGTTCTTCATAACTCAGCATTAGCCAACAACTGTTGTACACTGTCATAACCCTTTTTTTTTTAAACACTGAATTTATGGAAATAGTAGTGATGTTAGAGAAACAAAAACATGTACATTCATAATAATGTGTCAAAATTTCTATTTGCCAAAGTATTCCTGGAGCTTTTATAGGAAAAAAAAAGGTTTCAGTTTTTAAAACTGAAAGACAGAGAACAAAAACTGTTGGAAAAAATTTGGTGACTATAGAGCTCAACACAAAGCTTTTCTGCATAAAGTTTTTTGAAATACAAAATTCTAACCAAGTAATGATATTAAAGAAATTGAACTGGGGAACTGAGACATTGGTCTATATCTCAAGTCAATCTCTCTTGCCATCTTAATTTCCTTATTTTTATTCTTAATGTTACAGATATAAATAATAATAAAAACTTAAGAAAATAGTTTTTCCACTTGAAAAATTGTGAACTTTCAGAAGGATTTAAAAATTTTTGGACTCATCCTTTTGGATCTAACTTTGGAAAATAGCATCAATCCAGAATTTTCCTTCATATAATCTTCATTTTCAGATGTCTGGGGCTAGTCTTTGAAGCAAGTCATAAAATAAAAGGAAGATCTCAAACCTTTAAGGCAAGTAGATTTTATCAGGGAAAAAAAAATGGCAAATAATATTTGGTTTTCCTCTAACAACTTTTTTTTAGCTTGAATTTTTGAGATCTGTTCAATTATTTTTAGTCTGCTGTATTTTATGATGTGCTGCCAATGATATGTTGAAATTATATCAAGGTCATTTCTTGTGATTGACATTATCACTGTCCTTCTTTGGCTTATTACATTTTTTGTGAGCAGGAAATCCTGATGCTATCAAGTCAAGTATCTACAGAATTTCTAGAGACTTATACTGCCATCCTCCGTAGGAAGAATAATAATAGTTCTTTCTTAGTTTGTTGCTTAGGCAGAGTAAATAATTCTTTCACTATTGCACAATCTGATCAACATACCTACATTGAATAGGCTCCTTTTTACCCAGACAATGAATCCCTTCTCTCTTGCCATATTTCATAAAGTCTGCAAATAAAACGATAAGCATTGTGAAATTACTAATATGGCAAAAGGAAGTCATTGTTGGCCACTATTCATAATGAAGGACAGAGTTTAGAGTAATTCTGATGGTTGTGATCTATTTCCAGGCCAGCATTGAAACTGTTACAATCCCTTTCCCCTGTTTCAAATGGACACATTTTAAAATAGATATTTCAATGAAGACACTTCCTTTTTGGCTAATTTGAACCTCTTTATTTTGTAAACCTTCAATATATATTTCAAAAAGCTTCCTAAGAAAAAGAGCGCACAACCTTTCTTTAATTATTTGACATTGAATAAGAAAAATCCTTTTCTTTAATGGCCCAAGAGGAAGAGTTTTATGTTCCAAGGACTTTTATGAGGATCAAGTTGCCAATTTCCAAGTTTTAATTCTTTTCCAGCGTCCCTTAGTGACTAGAAATCTGGCAGCCTGGAGTTTAAAATCCACTGCTCTGAGTTAGGTGCCTCAGTTCTTGAGCATTGTATAGGATAAATTAGCTATAAGGATCTGGAATAAAGAGATGCCAAAGCTGAATGAATTAATGTTATAGTAGGAATTTTTCCATTATACAAGGCTGAGTGGTTGAAATTTAGATGTCGAATGAAAGAAAATCTCTGTGATTATTAAATATCACTCGGTTTTCAACGTAAAAATGAGTGGGAGCAAGGGAAAGCCCTACCAGAACTGTAACTCTCTGAAAGGGAGGATAATAACATAAGAATTTAAAAAGAGCATTTCATCCTGAATCACAATCACTTCTAGAACACAATGAAAAGTCAGAAATAAGATGGCTTTTTTTCCCCCTACCAATTTATGATTTCTCATTAACTCTGTATTTTCAGGAGCAAGTGTCTGTCAATCCTTTTAACTAATCATGAAAATGCCAGAGCTCCACCTAAAGAAAAATGTATGAGAGGGACACATTTTAATAGACTTCAAAAGGAAATTGAAAACACAGAAAGTTTGCAACAAAGACTGTACAGTGTAATTATTTGTTTTGGAGAATCATTTGAGCTAATTGACTTCTTTAAAAGAAAACAAACCAGTTCAATATAAGAAAACAAACCAGTTCAAAGCCAAAGGAAATACATAGGACCTCAAGAAAACAATTAATAATGACTTAGTGATTTTACAAAGATTACAGAAAATTACCCTTCCAAATTAGTGCATAACTTTTCTATGACTTAGCTCCTGAAAAGGACTGTTCAGCAATGCCTCGACCCATTGCTAGGAAAGCAGCAGAAACACTGCCAGGGATGAGGGAGTAAGCATGCCTAAGGCTCTTGGAGCTGGGTGGGAAGAAATTGTGCTGCAGTTGTCAAAGACTCTGTCCCTCCTGACAAATAGTGCAGCCCAACATGGATCTGTTGAGGGAAGGATTCTGTATGAACATGTTATGTGTTTCAGGAGGGTCTCCAACGTGTTTTCCTGGGGTGTACATGCATTAGCAGCTATAGTGAAATAGGTGCACACCTAGAGTTTATCTTCCATTCTGGTTTTTGCCAGATGGAATCCAGTTTCTGTCCTCCAGGAGTGCTTGTGATGTGAGACAGAAGATGGGAAGTATAATATAGGGTTATTTTAAAATACCTAGTCCTGATCTGAACGAGTCCACTTGCACACAAATAGATAAGAGATTGCCAATATTATTTTTCCTTCCTGCCATTGGAAGATAATAAAACTCTTCTCAGGGCTGCAAAACTAGTCGAACTGGACAATCTCAGAGCAAATATGCAGTTTGGGCACTACTTATTCGAATCTAGATGAAAGGCTGACGGTCTAGATTGTTCTTCATGTTGGCTGTTAGTGTATGAATTGTTGGTTAGTGTGCAAACTGACACATGGCTCTTCAAAGTCAGAGAAAAATATTTTTTTCAATAGGCCACTGATTAGATGCGGCTGAGTCAGAAGGGTATGAGTCACCACTCAAATGACAAGTGTAAATTTAGAGCCGAGGGGAAGGGAGGAGGCTTTTAAAAGCAAACACATTGTTTGAAACTGAAGAAATTGAAGCCAGGTCTCCACCACAGGATTTTGCTGGCATACCATGTATTGTCTAGAGGTGTTAGAAAATCACCCACGGAGTTGACATTGGTCTATTGGCAAAGCCCACAGTGAAGTCACAGGGATGCTTAAGGAAGAGTGCTTGTCACAAAGCTGTTGCTGTGCAGGGCAAGGATAGAGCTATGCTGATGAACATCTTGGGATCAGATTGTTGATGCACGTAAAGGTGCTGCTGTTTCAGTAGGCCCCTCAGAAAGTGAGAATCCCTCTGTGTCTTTTCAAGATCCTGAATGGATTTAGGTGTGAGCTAGCTCTCAGCTGCACCAGTGTGTGTTTGAAAGCAGGAAGATCCAGGTGCTCAGGAGCAGGCACTCTCAGAATGCTAGTAAAGAGAATTGCTTAGACTGATGTTTTGGAGCTCACTGTCTCCGTCTCCTCCAAATATTGCTTTAGGTGCCCATGCTCTAACATAGTTTCAAGAAAATGGGGGAAAAAGGTCTAGATAAAATAGTCAAAAAGTGACTTTGCAGTAAAATATTCCAGATCACGCCAGATTAGCACAGCATGTCAAGTGAGATCTGCCAGGGCACTCACCTGAGTGCCAATGAATTTTTTGATCAATGGGAAAGTGGATGGAACACAATCTCTTAGGAATTGTGTAGACATCAAGGCACAAAGCAGACTGTAAACACCCCTGAGGACAGGACCAGAATTCAAGATAATTACTTGAGACTGGAAAAAAAAGAGTTTGAAAACAGTAACAACAAAGAAACCCAGCCTAAAAATCAATGAACATTAAGGACCAACCCAGTAAAAGAAAAAAGCAGCTACACAAATATGTATATATAAAAAAAAAATACCAAGAAAAGATAGAATACCTTGGAGTATTAAAGTCTGTTGTGGACCACAAACTGCATGACAGGACTACAATGCACTGTTGTTATAAGCAAAACAGATCACCATACCAAATGAACAGGACTGTCTTCTGCAGAACTTATGAAGCAATTAATCTTTTTGTCTCTATGTAGCTTGGGGCACTAAACTTTACCAGAGATGCAGCCACGCTAAGAAGAATAACAGGAATACTGAGAGATTTAGAAAATGTGATCTATCCATCAATGCAGAGTCAATTCAGAGTTTTTTTGGAATGAAAAAGAAATATAGGAGAAAATGATAAAAATTCACTATTGAAAATATAGTGAAAGATATTGAAAATATAGTGAAAATTATTGAAAATATAGTGAAAGGGTAGTGATATATAACTTTTCATTTCCAGACAGTGAAAGAAAATAAAAATTAATTTTCTGAAGGACAAAATATAGTTTAGATATTATGGAGTGTGCTCTTAACACAAAGATCAATAAGTATCAATAAGCTACCTAAGTTGTGGCATCTGCATTACTGAAGGTTTTAAAGATAATCTCAAGAAATCTATGCAGGGAGAATAACAGGACTTTTAGTTCTCCTGAGAACAGGACATGGATTAGCTTTCCTGTGAAAGTAACTTTCAACCTTGCTATAAAGAAAATTGACCTGACTCTTCTCACAGGCAAGGAGCAAAAGCACAAGGAGAAACAGTCACAGGTTCCAACAAGAGAGGTTCCAGTTAGGTGCAAGAAAATATTTTCTCCCTTTAGACAATTCAATGCTGGAACAGGTTTTCCAAAGGGGCTGTAAATCTCCAAGTTTGGAAGTATTCAAAGTTCTGCTGGCCAAGTTCCTGCTGCTGCTTTAACCATAGGTTTTAACAAATGACCCTCAGAGATCCCATTGAAACGCTAGAATAGAATGGAGTTATGGGGTTCTGTGATGCTGTGACTCCACTGTTAAACTTACACATGAAAAGGGAGTGTCATATCACTCTGTCTGTAAAATGTGGCTTTCAGTCCAGAGAAGAAAAACTGAAATTTACCTTATCTGCAGGCTGCATGGGATTTCTTCTATAAAATAAGTTAGTTATTTTCCATAATTACCTTCAATCTGTGTAAATGATAACCAATCTGCATTAAAATATCGAAAACCAATCTGCATTAAAATATCTTTCATCTCCTCACAGATTCCCTCCCCTTTCTCTTTAGAAAACCAAATTTATTAATATTTTTAATCAGAGAACAACACTGAAAAGAGCATTATCAAAAGCTGTCTTTGGGAAGTGACTTAACTGATTTGCCTTTGATCCCTGTCATCAAGCAATTAGCTTAAAATTTTCAATGTCAAAATGGCTGGAGAAAAAAAAAAGAAAAATTACCTTTTATTATATATTTTGGCAGATATGTTAGCCCCACACTTGAACTGAAATTGGCTACATTACTGTGAGGTAATTAGAAAAACTAAGAACCTCTTTCACTGCAACTTAGCTCTCTAGTGTGCAGGATTAGCTGTTTCCTTCATAGTTATTATAAAATGTGCTTTGGACACATAACCTGTTGTTTTCAATGGAGGATGAGAATATTGCTGTCTATCAGCTAGGATAAAAACGTGCTCTTTGTTTTTTTAAGGTTGCTTTAGACTCAGGTGAGGGTAGGTCCAGATGGCGTTTGGTCCAGAGCGATTTCAAGCAAAGCATTGGGTGAATTTCAGGTCTGACTACTTGCACAGCAGGTGATGGGGAGGTCAGCAGGCAGTCGGGTGTGACAGCAACAAGCTTCCAAATCTACCAGAAGGCCCTCTGCAGATTTTTGACCAGTGAATTGAGAACAGCACTGGTCAGTTAGGAGTGTGGACCATTTTCCCTTCACTGAATCTGTAGAGAGACAGTTAATATTATGTCAGTGCTGCTTTCCAGCAAAGTGAGGCTTTTAAAAGCCCCCAGGAAGAGACACAAACATGCAGAGAATCAATGATGTAAAAGACACTTGAAAACAGCTTTGAAAACTTTTTGAAGTTTTTGAAAACTTTTAGGAAAACTGTAGATCAAGATGCCTGCGTATGCAAAGACATATTTTTATAACCAGTTTGGAAATATCTGGTGTGATCACAGCACAGAGGAACAGGAAGAAGGTTCACAGAGGATTTCCATATAACAGTGAGTGGCACTGGAGTTTCAGAGAAGAGGAAGGACACGTTAAATGAATTAACTTGGATTTCCAGAAGTTCTCTGAGGGCTGCTTGAAGAAGTTAAATAAGTCCTGTTCAGGTGGCCTCTTTCCCAGGGGAACTGCAGCCAGTAGTAAGTGAAAACACTCAGGGGATTTCATTGTAGTCTGACTGCAAATCTTGAGACAGAAAACCTTTCTAGCACCTTCACAGACTTTGGCACAAGCTTTTCCACAGGTACAGGTTTTGGGCCAATTTGTGAATGCAACAAAAAGAAGTTTGATGTGCTCCTTAATACATGCCCAGTGCCTGCCTGTTCAAAATGCAGGGAACCAAACTAACTGAACTACCCTGAGGGACCATCACCTCACAAATCCATCCTTATGCTCCCACAATGTTCAGAACATTATTCTGAACTCAGCACTTTCTATGAGCCATTTTGACTTAGTCTGGCAGGTAACTAAACCAGAGGAAAACACCTGCTCCTGGGTGAACAACTTCAAGCAGCTCAGAGGGGGCTCATCTGCTCAGGGTCAGTGCCAGTGCAGCAAAACAAATTACAGCAGAGGTCCAGGAGAGATGGAGGATGACAAGAGAACTCTTCATAGGGAGCTGAGTGACAATTCTGCTGCTTAACAGATCTCAGACACATTTCTTGGAGGGTGGTGGCTCCTAGGTAACTTTTTCACTCCAGAAACTGTAAAGACAACATAGAGTAACCAGCTCAGAGTTAGACATTCAGCTTTTAGATGCTTACATGGGTGTATATATAAGGGTGGGGTATAAAAGTAGTCTGAATTCTGTCTGCTTTTAAAGTACTGAGATCATGAGGCTCCTGTACTTAGTCTGGGAACCAAACATGCAATTGTGTGGACACACAGACATACAGAAGGTAAGTGGAATTGAAATTTGGCTCACTGGGGCTTGGAAGTCTAGAGTTTATCTCATTTATACAGTGAGGCTCTGACTGCCTTTTTAAATCAGTTCCTCACAGTCAGATTACTCACAGGTACTTAAGTGAGAACAGTCTCAGGCCAGCTAATTGTGTGAATTAGCTTTTCTTTTGCCATGACCTATACTGGAGAGCAAAATCTCTTCAATCAACTGCAAAAAATCTACTGGACCCAAATGTGAGGGTTGGAAAAAACCAATAAGCACTGGAAAAAACAAAAAAACTATGAGAAAATGTGAAATATAAACTGATTCTCAGCTTAGAATCTACATATTTTTTTAGAATCTTTATCTCCTCAAGCTACACAATAGTCCTCTGAAGAGAAGCAGGTTTCAAATGAAAACTGTTTCTCCTCTATTGAATAAGAAACCTTTGTGCTAAGAACGTGACTTCAGGAAACAGTAAGTGATGCTATAGTCACTACAGACACAAGAATATGGCTTCAGAACACAATCAACTGAGCAGGAGAATGTGGGTGTCACCCACATGAGTAGGTGACAGGCAGGTAGCACCCTGCTTTTTTTTAAGAGGAAATTCTCCTATGCATTTTATCACACCTGGAGGACAGCATCTCCCACTGTATTAACAGGTTATGGTGAGGCCTTGACTCATTTCCGACCCAGAAAGAACATTGCTGACTCACTGGTGTCCCAGAGCAGACTTATTTTAGCCTGACAATTCTTGGAGCAGAGCACAGGGTGATCTGCAATGAAACCTTTTGCCTGGGGCTGTTATTGCCAAAACAGGCAAACAGGAAGGTAGGAATTAGAGAACCTTTTAAGTCAACAGCAGCACTAAGTGGTAATGTCATAGGGCAGCACTGAGTAGTAATGTCTTCCCCATTTGAACCTAGCCTACTTTTATCACTGCAAATATATTTGAAATAATTATATGATTTGGACCTGTGCAATGGGAAATAATCACAATTAAAATAAATTATGCTGCCTTAAAACACAAAAATTACTTGTCTGTCAGTGTGGTTTTTTTCTAGATTTCCTATTGACCTGGTACCATTCATTTGGCAGGTTGCAACTGGTGTGTGGAGGCTAGACCTGATATTTGAGGAAGCAGAAAATACTTTATTCACATGCCAAAACAGATAAAGAACTTCCACTCAAACAAAATAGGAAACACAAGTTTAGAAAATAGGAAAGACAAGTTAATTTTCAGGACTCGAGTATTTCAAGGATGGGGGTTTTCTCTCTGCCCTTTGTCTTCACAAGCAGCAAATTTAACACCAAGTATTGATGTCATTCATAATCAGACTTACTACACATTAGGCTATGTCTGTAATGATGCTAATGCACCTTGTAAGTCAAAAACAAGCAGCCCATAAACCCCAACATTTTTTTTAACCACTTGTAGGTTTAGAGGCCTTTGCCAAGTCCACCTTACAGCCTGTCTCCATTAGTTGCTCAAAACTGACTGATAGAGCACAATTCTGGCTGGAAATAAACTATATTACACAGCAATTTCAGTTCATGGTTGGTAGCCATGGAAACACCAAGCAATAAGGCTTAAAAAAGGAAATGGCCATAAAGGGCAAAAATGTGCATCTTGAATCCAGACAAGTGGGATACAGAGGAGTTTTTGTTTCTTCAGAAAGAAATTTTTAGTTTCTGTTTTAAGGCAATTAACTTCTTCCTTTGCTCCATAAAAGTTAACCTTCGTATATTTTTTAATATAATGTGATTTTCGTGGCATGTTCAGTATTTCTCAAGCCCAATCCTGAGCTTCTTCATCTGTTGCACATCCTGTAATGTTAGCCTCAGTTCTCCTGCCTTTAATGCTTTTGAAATGTGGGTTTAAATCCTTTCAAAGTTTTTGAATCACTACTTTCATTTTTTCAAATTGATAGTGCATTTTTTGCTCTGTGGGCAACATTAAAAGTCCATGAAAATCAAATGGACAAACAGCTGTCTTTCAAAGAACTGCATAAATTAAATACAAACAAACCAGCAATCTGTTAAGCCTGTCAGTTTCTGTAATAGGAAATAGAGATCATTAACTTTCTTAGGTGATCTTCATACAGAAGCCTAAATATTTGATTTTATTTTTGTTGTTCTATCCAAAAAGCCAGCTGCTAATACAGAAGAAAATTATACTGGTCTGACATGATTTGCTCTCAGGAAATCCAAATCTGCTGCTGCCCATCTCTAGTTGCTTTCCCACAGCTTCTAATAATTTCATTTTCTGTTTGTTTTTCAAATTTTTTTCCCAGTGATTGAAGTAAAACTGACAATAGAATAATTACTGTATTATGTCTTGTATCCTTTTTTGTTCTCTTTACTAAATACATAATCCATTCTCCCCAGGGGCACAAAGTTGTTACCAGTTCCAAGAGACTTCCTTTCTTTATGTTGTCATACATTATCTTAAGATAAAGTTTGTCAGATCAAGTGAGTTAAAAACATCTACTTTAGCTAGCTTGCTCTCTAATTTGTAATTTCCATAGTGCACTCAGAGGTCTTACCCCTTTTTTTGTCCTTAGCTGTATTAGGTCACAGCTGACCTTTTTGATGAGGACAGTCTCAAAACCATATACACAATTTGCCTTCTTGACATTCTTTGTCATTCATTTCCTGTCCATTAGCCAGCAGAAAAGTATGGACTTTGGTCTGTCTTCCTCTTCTTCCTCGTAATATAGTGATTGAAAGTTCTGAGAATTCCAAATCATGTCTGATGCTCCTTCTGATGTGTTCATACTTTGTCCTTCTGATGTTTTTACTTGCTCAGTTTATCTTTTTATATCCATCCTTAGTGCTTCAGGAGAGATGAGGCAAATAACCTCCAGTTAGGTGTCTCCATTAAACCCTTCCAAAAACACCCTTCCCCAAAAACACCTTTTAGCACACATTCACCAGTGAAGTTCTACTCTCAACAGAAATATATTTAATTAGAGAAAAAATTGTATTTCCTTTCAGGAAGAGAAATAAAATTAAACAAAAATTATTATTTTTTTATTTTTTAAAGATAAGCTGAAACTCAAAATCTTTTGTTTTTCCTTAGTCTTTTGTTTGGTTTTGCTTTTTTGGATTGTTTTGGTTTTTTCTCAATATAATCTACATATATATAATCTACTGATAATTTTATTAATTATTTTGTGGAAAACTGTATGAAGTTTGATAAGTTTCCTTTTCACTTCACATTGCTTCAATTTCATAAATGCTGTGCTTAAGGAATATATTTGCAGTTAGATGACAGTGGCTTTTCTACTGGTCATCATAATACTGTCACACTGAAAAGACAGTCCTACCTTAACTGAGATTTTTTTGGAACATACAGTCATAACAAATATGTCAGGGAATAGATTTTAGTGAAACCTATTTGGTATCTTAAGTGGCCACTGCAAAAATTCTTCACGTTACTATATTTGCTTCTTCAACAGTATTGATTAAAAGGAGATGTTATTTCACCAGGCAGGAGAGCCTTTGATTTCAGTTTCTAAACCAATCCATAACTATCAGCACATCTTATTTACAACTCCTTCTACTCTAAAATGTGATTATTCACACAGGTTACTAAATTTATTTTTACAGCACATTTCTAGTTCACTATCACACTCACAGGACGTTAAAGGAATAGGAGGCCAAATGAACAGGGTAGGGCAGAGTCATGAGCAGAAGTAGAGTCTTTGCTCTGCTCTTTCTCAGTCACCAAAAAATTCCCTACAGACTGTAAACATGTGGAACATTCCCTCTGGAAGTACACAGGGGCTGTAGGGTATTACTCAAATGCAACTTAAGTGTTCAAACTTATAAAATTTCCTCATGAACCACTGAGAGCTCAGAAGATGCCATGGAAGGTTTTTTGCCTTGCAAAAGGGGTGAGGATGCAAATCCTACTGCCCAGGTTTGACACCTGAAGTTAAACTGCCTGAATTATTGGTTTGAAAGCAAGTTTGCAACCTACCTTCCTCGTCTGGAATGCATTTTTCAGGATGCTGGATATTAAGAATGTCAGGGGGTTTGGAACTGGATGATCTTAAAGTCTTTTCCGACTCAAACCATTTTATGATTCTGTGATTATGCTGACAGATGGAGAGTGAAGTACACTGACTTGAGAGAACAAGACTGGTAGAAATTAGTGCTGATCTGAAATGCATGTTGATAAAACTTGTTGACCATAAACCACATCTTTGCTTTGTAACTCTGGGCTTCAGTGTTGCAACTTCTCATCTTGTAGATGGAAAGATAGACAGACACCAAAACTCTACCCTGTGTTTTTAAACTTTTTTATGTATTGATGTTCTTTGGACTGCAAACTGTTCACCAGTGAAATCAATACCTGGTTCACAAGACTGTCTTACAGCAGAGCTTCCTCATGTGTCTTTGTACTGTTTAATTCTGCAGAGTATCCTGGAATAGTTTATTTGAAAGCTGTTTTATGTAAATAATTATACAATTGATTTCACAGAGTCACTCTAGCAGTTGAACAGTGTTCAGAGGCAGGAAATTCCCTGTAGACAGCACATCTCCCAGACCTAACTGTGGCAGTGTTTGGAAGAAAAGTTTCAGTGATCCTAGGGGATTTTTATCTGACATGGAGACTGCAATGCTGCTGTATAATATCTAGCTTGAAAATAAAGGCTGAGTATCTGGGGCAATCAACAGCAGAAGTTAGATTCCCCAGTGGCAATCTAACAGCATGCCAAGACTCATTGCTCCCTTAATTCCAAAAAAGTCTATATTAGTCTCATAAACCAAACCATAAATTCTAGAAGCACAATCTTACACCCATGGTATATGTGAGAGGTAACTATGACTTTTCTGTTTTTTTAATAGGTTTTATGTTTTAGTAATTTTTTTCTTCCAATACATCCACATACATATTCTAACTTTCTTTTCCTCACACTTCGCCCTTTGTATGCAAAGCTCCGATTGGATTAAACCTCACAGAAAATAAGTCTTCAGACTTGCCAGCTGAAGAGATTGGGCCCTGAAAGGAAAAAAGACAAAATCAAACTAGAGTAGATCTGTAAGTCAGAAAGTCTGGGTAAACCTCTCCCTGGATTGCTGAAATGCCACAAAGAATTAAAAACAACAATAAGACATTTCCTGAACGTGCTACAAGGGTTAACTAAGTTGTTTCATAATATCATAGAACCATAGAATGGTTTGAGTTGAAAGATGTCTTAAGGATCGAGTTCTAATTCCTTATCAAGGACATCTTCCTTGGCAAGGACATTTTCCTCTACACCAGGTTGCTCAAAACCTCATCCAACCTTGAACATTTCTAGGGTTGGAACATCCACAGTTTCTCTGGGCAACTTGTGCCACTGCTCCATCATTCTTATAGTAAAGAATTTCTTCTCTATTTCCTTCCTAAACCTACCATCATTCAACTTAAATCTCTTATCCCTTGTCGTGTCACTACAAAACGTGGTAAAAACTCTCCTTTCATCTTTCTTTTAAGTCCTCTTTATGTACTGAAAGGCCACAAAAAGGTTACCCCAGAGCCCTCCCATTTCCAGGCTAAACAACTCCATATTGTTTAAAGTAAAGAAAGATACTTAATGATGTCTTTGTGTGCACAACTTTTCATCACATTGGGTCAGTAGCACCAAAGCCCAAACCAAAACCCAGATCCACTCTTCATTTCAAGCAACCTCTCCTTCACCTCAAGTTCTGAACCCCAGCCTTTGCTCCATGCTGTGGTGTGTGACTGGTCTGTGCTGGAAGACCTCACTCCCATTCACAAGGGTGGATGTGGCTTTTCAGGTGACATGGAGCACATCAACTGATCCATGTGCTCCAGTGCCCTCCACAGCAGGGAGAGAGGAGGGAGGGAGGGAATGACATCCTTCCTTTTTTATGACTAACATGGGAGTTCAGTGAGTGATCCATGAAGTGCTGAGTTTCAAGCATGGCTTTGTTCAAGCAGTAATTGAGATTGGTCACTGACTGTTCAAACACTCTTACACCTTCAGGGTGAGAGACTCTGCCACTTCAGAGACTAATCAGTCAAAAAGAGGAGTTACAGGGTGGTTTCAAGTTGAAAAAAATGAGTTTGTGTAGCATGAAAAATACTATGGAATTCTGTAGTGGCAAAACGAGAAAAAAACAGAATTAGGGAGCAGGGCTGTAGCACTGAAAACTATACAATGAAAACTACAATGTACAAGTTCAGGCTCAGGGAGTCTGACACAGGCACTGGGATTAGAGGGTCAGTTCTGAAAGCCTATATCAGTCCCCAGGGTAGCCTTGGGATGCAGTGTGCCCCACAAAACCACAGCAGAGGAGGCCACTGCGCTGACATTGTGATGCTTTATAGCCCTCTGCTAGGCAGTCGGTGTTTGTGGAAAGGCAGGATGAGAGCAAGACATGGGTGATGACATTCAGAGGTGGCAGATTTCACTCTTGCTGCCTTGGGGCTTTAAGTTTCTTGACTGCTCTGGGATTTACGGTGCCTCACACTCAGCTCATCAGGGGCCCACCACCCAGCTGAGACCTGCATGTCAGACCAAATAGAAGGACAGATGTCCTGCTCATGAGAATTAATTGTAGTAAGATGGGGTGAAGGAACAGGTCAATAAACACCAAGATCACACAGGATGTCATTTTGTGATTTGCTCCACACCAGTCTTGGCCTGTGTGCACCAGAGGTGTGCTGCTGCAGGAGGACCTGCATCTCACCTGTGCACAGAGCTCCCTGCACACACATCTGTGCTGCACCTCACCTGTGCACAGAGCTCCCTGCACACACATCTGTGCTGCACCTCACCTGTGCACAGAGCTCCCTGCACACACATCTGTGCTGCATCTCACCTGTGCACAGAGCTCCCTGCAGGCACCACCAGGCCACACCAGGCTCAGAGGCACATCCTACAGGTTACAGGTCTGACAGCCACCTCCTCTGCCCATGCCACAGCTGCTGCCCTAGTCCCAGCCAACACAACTAACCTTGCCCCCATCACCTCCTGGGCAGTCAGATAATCCCCAGACACCTCTCCTTTTGTGTCCTTTTGGAACAGAATATGGTTTGAGCACAACCTGCAAAATGAAAAGCATAGTTTCTGCTCTGCTAATGCAAGTTTTTTTCATTTTGTGCACTAGGCTGAGAAAATACTTTGTGCTCTTAAAGAGAATGAAAATAATAAATAAATCCACAAACAAAATGCACCTCGTATACAAAATATCAATCAGGAAACAATATATTGGGTGAATGAAAATATTGCATTTCACCAGAAATTACTTGTTTCATTCTGATTTTGACTAACTCAAATTAAATGAAATTAAAACTTGCTAAAGAAAGGTAATTTGAAAATAGGAAACATCAACACCAAATATTATACTGCATCAAAAGATTTACTCCCTGGCTATTCTTTTAAGAAAACTTTGTTAAACCTACTTCAGCATTTCAAAGATAGAACATCAATTATAATGTTGCAGCTTCAAGAGCACTTGTATTGTCTTCATTGCATGAATAACAGCCATTCTACAAGTAGTGGAGTGCAGACAAGCTGATGAATCTTACTCCAGAGCAGGAAGCCACATTACTCCATTGCTTGCATTGGGAATTTCTAGCTTGGCCCCCACTGCACCTTATAGATATGAACAAATTCTCACAGAATAAACTCTGTACTCAGTCTTCCACGCTGAATTTTTCCCAAATAGAGGAAACATACATTTAGTTATGTGCCTAGCACATATTTGGACGTCACAGGTAAAAAAGATTCATTTTATCCAAAGTTGGGAGCAAAGAATTTAGAAATGTTCAGGTTTTAGGGATCTAAAACTGGCATTTAGAGGAGTGTAAAAGAAGAAAATATAAAAGCAAAGAAGTAGAGACAATAGACTGCCATTTTGCATTCTAAACTCAGGTGATAGGATGAATGTTGTCTTGTGGTGAAAAGGAAGGTCACATTTGGTTCTGTGACAACTTATCTGATGCTCCATACCACAAACATTTTAGCCCTATCAGTAGTGTCCTCCCTGCAGCATTGAGTCATTTTGCCTTTAGCAATAAAGGAAAATTCTCTGTCAGCTGGTGAAGGTTTGCACTTTCATCTAGGTCTGGAGTAGGAAGTGCAGCTGATTTCATTAAGGACATGTGGTCTTTCAGAGATAGCTAAATCTTCTCCAAGGAGGCAGACAGTTCAAAGCTCCAGTTGAGAGGTTTGATATGGAAGATTATGGAGTAGTTGGAGCTGTAAGTAAGCCACAGGATCACTGGATTGCAGGTTTGCTTTCAGTGGAGAAGTCCTTCAGGGCTGATTGAATAGGAGCCCAGAACAATGGTTTACCTCCCTGTTCAAACCTTCAAAATTTACTTTGTGACTGCCTGAAACCAGTTTATTGTAGTGCATCTGTACTAAGCAGTCATTGTCATCTGTTGAAGCTTCTTTCTTCAACATTTTCATGGCATTTTTTTAATTAATCCACAACTGAGAGAAAATTAACTTCAAAAGAAACAACATAGGAAGTAAACAATTTTCTTTTATTTATTCTTGACAGAAAACCTATCATGCCCTAAAGCTGAACACTCCTCTTCCAATTATACTGGCATTTCCTCACCTTTTCATCAGTCACTGCCCTGGCTTTTGTTAAAATATGAGGTCTATGGCACTTTGCTGCTGCCCTTGCACAAACTTAGCTCCTGTAGTGTTCTGGGTTTGTCAGCACAAAAATCACAGAAAAACCTCCACAAGGAAAGCACATTATTAACTTTGCAAATCGGTTATTAAAAGCTGTGGAAATACCAGGATTAAAATATGCCCCACTGTGCTCGTGCTTATGTAAGAGAATGCAATATAAACACATTTTCCTCTCCTATCTTCCCCCTCCCAGAAACAGTGGGATTTTCAAGAGAGGATAAAGTCCAGTTATCCACCTGCTATGACAGATGAAAGAGTTGTTAGCCCACTTTTGGTATCCCACTAATGACAAAGATGGCAGATGCCACCACACCACTCTATCACTCCCCCTCCTCAGCTGGACAGGGGAGGGAGGGAGAATTAGATGGAAGCAGGTGAGCAAAACTGAAAACTCGTGCATGCACAAGCAGAGGAAAATTATAAAGTTTTTATTCTGTACTTCTCATCAGGAAACAATGTCCAGCCACTTCCCAGGAAGCAGGACTTCAGCACATGTAGTGGTTGCTTGGGCAGACAAATTTTTTGTCCCTTTGGTCAGTTGGGGTCAGCTATCCCAGCTGTGTCCCCTCCCAGGATCTTGCCAACCTACTGCTTGGGAGTGGAATGCTGGGGACACAGCACTGATGCTGTGCCAGCACTGCTCAGCAACAGCCAAAACACTGGTGTGTTATCTACACCTTTCCAGCTATCAAGGCACAGCACAGCACTGTGAGGGTTGCTGTGGGGAAAATTAACTCCATCCCAGACAACTCAATACAGGCACAGAGATCAAACAGATAATTATCAGGGTATCATTGACTCAGGGTAACCAGTTTAATGAATCTCCAACCTGCTATTACAACAGGTAAGAAAAATAACATTTTTCTTACATCATAGGTTCCTGTGTTTCTCTTTGTAGCTTCAACTCAACTGTAGTGCTGGCTGAAAGATCTCCAAAGCAGGTACTGCTCTCCCAAATCTTATTCCCTGTTTCTACAGCAGAAAGAAGATAGAACGCCTTTATTTTTTCACTTGTGATAACCCCCTCCCTTTTTTTTTTTTATATTCTAAACCACTAAAAATTTTACATATTTTGACTGAAATTTAAAATAAAATATAATCAACCTGAGGAGTCACACAACAAGAAACTTTAGCCTATGGGAAAGTTTGACTAAGTCTTGTCTGATCTTAATCTTACACAAAGTATCCAGCAAGACTGACAATAGGTGGGGCTAGAAGCCTTCCAAGCAGTGTGACAGTGCCTACTTTTGGACAGTTATGGAACAAGAAAAAAATAAATTTTGCAGTGCAGATATTAGCTCATCCTTCAGAGTCATTTATCTTGCCAAGGAGAACAGGAACCTCATTACCCTATCCCAAAGTCCGTGTGAGTAATGACAGACAGCAAATCAGTCACTCGATTAGGCAGCCAGAAGTGTTTTGTTCAGCAATAGCTCCCTTCTCACTGTGAAGCAAAGTGATACACAAATGGCAGTCTGCTGAAAATAGCTGTTTTGCTTTGGGGCTTCCTGTGAAGTAGGTGAACAAAGCCACACGTCCACTTCACCATGGCATCATCCATTTGGTAAGCAGGCAAAGCTGTCCCAGTCAAAAAAAAGGAATTATGTCCTCAGCAAATATAACAACACCTCAGCATCTGAAAAATGGTATTTCTGACTATGTAGAGTTCCTTCCAGAGGGATGGCAGATGAAGTAAAGGATTCTCAGTTCTGAAACGGTACAGAAAAAAAAAGTAATGTCCAACCTTGCAAATGCATAACTGTTGACCTTCTTTCACTTTGTTTTCTCTCTTCTTATGAAGATACTTCTCTTTGAGAAGGATTTAGGTGAGTCCCTCATTCTTTCCCAGCTGGATATGTGATAAAATTAGAGTCATAGCTACAAACTATTTTCTTTCTCAGAAAGACTGTTGCAGATGCTGATTGGTTCTCTGCCCAGGGCAGCCTCCTGGTTGCTTCAGTTTTTGAACAGGAATAAAAGTGCATAAAAAAATAGGAGAAGATCATAGGATTTAATTTTATGTAAGTTCAGTCTCAAACAATTCAATAGATACCAGTTATAGAGACAGATGAGGCTGTTCTGTATATTCCAGTTCAATACTCCACTTGCTGCAGTGCTGCACAGGAACTGAGAACAGTCATAATTAATTTTGTTCCCATTCCTCTCCTGTTCCATATCCCTGTGGATAATCTTCCAAGTTCCCTTAGATCCACTAAAGAACAAAGAGCTTTCTAGGTCAGGTGCTGCAGTATCTAATGTGTGGAAAATGTCAAAAAAAGATGCTTACCTTACAAATTTTCCCACAGAACATGATATAATAGGAGAAAGTTAGCTCAGCATAAGACCCCAAACATCCAGTACCCTGAACCAGAAGAAATCTAATTCAAAATGATCACATAGCACCAGGATGATGTTGATACAGACAAGTCCTGCTGTTCAAGGCATAAGCACTCCTGTCCCTTTAATCATCACAGCTGTGAATCCCTTCAAGAGAGGGCTAAACCATCCTTTTAAAGGGACAAACTGAATTCTGTTGATTTTAATTGTACTAAATATCGACCTAAATAATATATTACTAATATATAGATGCATAATGAATATTTTTTCTTTTTAATAATGATGGTTTTCCATTATATGATAGTCTGCTGGTTGTAGCAAACTTCCTAAAAAGTGTAAGCCTGACTCATTTGTGTCCCCAAAGGAATTTCAAGATGAAGTTTCACCATTCTGGTAACACCTTTAGCACCCAGACAGAAAGTATTCCACAGTCTGAATAAAGCAGAGTCACCAGCTTTCCAACAAAGCTGTGTCAAAAAATTCAGCTCAGAATTCAGGATTTATTGGTGCTTTCCATGGGGACTCTCCAGGAAAGAGTTATCCAATGGTCTCTTGTTTCCTTTTGTGACCCAATTCTATTTCAGGTTTTTCCTCCTACAAGATCTCCTTCTTCCCCTGTTTTCTCCGCATGTGTGTGTTGGGCTTTTTGTGGTTTGTCAGTTTTTTTTAAAAGCTTCAGTTGCTTCCAAGAATTTTTCCCCTTAACACTGAAAGTGTGTTAAAAATGTAGCTAAGAAGATATTACTAACATGGTAGGTGTCACTTGCACACAGAATAGTGGGAGTTGCCTGACTTGACTCACTGTACTAGTTAAAGTGTCTTACTAGTGCCAATCATCATCCATAATGTGACCTGAATTGTGATAGAAAATGCCTAAAAAGAGTTGAGAACTTGTTCTTGAATACTGAATAGTATGAAAACAGAATTAAAAGTACTGAAAGGAATGAAACCAACTCCTTGATAGAGATTTTTTTTTCTTCTTTACTCTTAGCGCAAGGTGTTATTTGTGTTCTCCTTCAAAACTGGCTTCTATTCAAACACAAGAATCACTAGAATAAAATCTCTATATTTTCTCTGGAGGCCATAGATTGACTTATTGCAGCTGAGAAGGATTGGAAAGTTTTGAGGTTCCCAGATCCCTTTCTCAGAGCAATAGAACAAATCAATAAAGCATATTTATTTCCTTTTCAGTCCTTTTGGCCAGATCTATATCCACCTCCCAGACATATTCTGGAATATGTCCAGTGGAGTTGCAGTAGCAGTTGCTCTGAAGAGAAACTCTTACAAGAAAATATATCCACTTCTGCTTTTTTTTTTTTCTGCACTGCATAAAAAGAAATTAAATCATCAAAAAAACCTTTTAGTGAATATGTGGTTGGAACATCTTTCACATAAAAATTATTTAATTCCATGAGGATTTCTCACATAAAAAAAGACCTGCCGTGGGGGTGAACTACAGCATTTTATGAATTTTATTATGTTTCTTATTTTTTAATTTTGGAGTTTCTTTTCAGATATTATTATGAAGAGTTGTGAAAGACAGTGTAAAAATAATTGAGCAAGAAGTAATTTATGCAATTAAGAAACTAAAATTATCTATTACTGTGTTTGCTTTAATTTCTCAATAATTCTTTTAGCACTTGTTTACTCTGCTAAAATAACTCTGAACTCCTGTAGTTTTGAAAGATTAAAATTTCAGTCAGCATCAATTAGGGTAGTTCCCCAGAGGCAAAAAGCAGTGCTCATATATATGTCACTGTAAAGACTTAAAGTAAGGCATCAAATTAAAAAAGCTAAAATCTTCACTATGAGAAACAAGTTGCAACTCCACTTAGAGTCAATGACTGCAGGTACAGATATCACAAAAGCAAAATTAATTACACTTTCAATATACCTTGTGAGTATGGAAGTCAGAACTAACATTTTTTTGAGCATAACAGATAAAGAAGGTTAAATAATGCAGAAAACGTGAAATTATAGATTTCAGAGATCAGTGCTATTTTGGAATTTTTAGAGTTGTGGAATTTTAAGACATTAAGAAATGGAAATCAACTTTCCTGAGAATTATTTTGAGTTTGATTTTGAATTTGAGTTTTAAATGTATTACAATACATTATTCAGAATACTCTCTGAGGTGCTGTGTTTGAGTGGCAAGTGGTACTCACCACGTTCTTTCATAGAAGTAGTACCTGAGAGAAGTAGCATTCCCTGGAAATTTTACAGAACTAGCCAGCATGCAAGAAAAGCTGAATAAAGGTCAGCACAGTGTCTGGCTATCTGTGTTTTCATTTATCACTGGGTTACATCATCCCAGAGAGCCATTCATGGAGACTGAAACATTCATACATTATCTGTGATCTCCCTATAAATAGAAATATTAATTAAAAGATTTAATTACATAAGTAGATTGCAGTCTAAGCATATTAGTTGAATATGTAATGGTGTTATATGGAAGTAATGTATTGTCCAGCTGGTCTTGGTCATAATTCACAACATTTTGTATGTGATTACATATATTTGCAATTGGTTAAAAAATAAGTAGTGGGTATGAGTTAACAATTTCCCATGTGAATCTTATTGAAAAATGACATTTCAGAGTATTACAAGACAACATTTCTGTCTGATGTAAAGTAGCACATGTGAAAAGAAAAATTTTTGAATATTATGGGCTCATCAGTTCTTAGATCATTCAAGTAAGAAAGGGTCTCATGAGGTAATCCAACCATTTGTACAATGGCCACTTGTTAAACAGAGCTCAGAAAATACAAAAATACTTACATCATATTCCTGGTTACTGTTATTTTCACTTGATTTTTCCCTAAGGTTTGTGGTCATGGATCTTTCTGGCATGTGAAGTCCCATTGACTTCACTCACATGCATAATCTGTAATGTAAAAGTTGGTGGAAAAATATATAATATGACATTAGTTACCTGAAATGCAATCTCTTAAAACACATTCTTCAACCCTTTACATGATACTCTCAACTCTGATTCCACATGAAAAGCCTCATTGACACAAACTTCGTTAACTGTTATTAAAAGGAAGCATAAGTAACTGTTGTGAAATGTTGGATAATTCATGATACTCCCACACTTCACTTGAAATTATTTTTCTGGTTTCTCCCACAGATGCAAGAAGAATACAACATGTGTTCTTAAAGGTACTTATACTGGTGGTTTGCATCTACTCATTTTGCTTTTGTCTCTTAAGTCATCATTCTTTTTTCTTTTTCAAGCATCAAGGAGAAAAAAGCCAACTATTGCCTTCCATACAAACCATCACTGTGTTACATTTTTTAAGCAGCACTGCTCATACAGAGAACCAGGTGAACCAGGCTAGATTCTGATATTTAACTGCATTGCTGTCAATCTGCAGGACCTCCACTATCTGCAGGTTACAGATAATCATGCTCTGGTTTCCAAACCTCTAATATAACATTAAATCCTGTTGCCAAATTACCTCCTGTCAACCACAGTTTTAAGGACGTAACAACAAATTCTGTGGAAACAGAAAATAGCATCCTTGTCAGCCATAGCAATTCTCCTCTCACTTCTGACCACAGACTCAAGGGCACCTTTTAATTGTTTAAAGAACAAGAAAGCAAGCTTTAACTTCTGAATTTTCACATCAAACAGCAGGTCACTTTTCATATTTCCACTGTTTTCCCATATAATGATTAATTTTGCATTTTCTGAGTCGATGTATTGGCCTGTTCCTGTCTTCCACTCCTCTGCATAACTGCAACCTTTTCAAAGTGATTCACTTTGTTCAGACAACAGAAATTTGCAGTGTCTTGTTTATCATCTCTTTTATTACCTGAGGATATGAGCTCTTTAGAGCTGCATTTTTTCCCTGTATTTGGAAATCACTTTCCACTGTGGCATAATCAAAACTGGCATGAAAAAATACTTTTACTCACAGTAAAAACAAAATCCATGAAACCTGCACCTGAAGGAAGTTGCTTAATAGAGGAATTTAATTGAATTTGGAAGAAGTTTGAACATTTTGTATTGCTAACAGACAGAGTTTTAACAGCTCATATCAAAGAACTTCTGGAAGAAATATTAGCCTTCATGATGCAGCTCTTAAACCAAACTTTTAATTCTTCTAGATCAGGACAAAGCAGGATTTACTACCTCTGTTTATGACAAAACTTATATATTTTCCTTTGGAGCATCTATGACTGACACCAGAACAATTGCACCTTACAGTAATTGCATGGCCTTGTATGGCAACTTCTCTGCTTTTTCATAATATCACCAGTCTTAGAGGGGAAAAACCCTCATATGATTCCTGAAATTCTTCCCTTAAGAACTGCACAATCCAGGAAAGCGTGCATTGGTAGAAACAGGCATTGATGGAAACTCCACGATTATCCTCAAAAGCTTCTGACACAAAAGGTTTTGTGTCAGAACTCCATTTCTCAGAGAGGGTCAAGGTGCAAAGCAACTGAGTATTTGAAGAAGGAAGGTGAAAAATAATGTATCCTATCCCTCTACATCTGAATATAAAACACATTATTTCAGGACAGGAAAACAGGTTTTTCAGCAGAATTTCTTAGGTTTAAGGAAAAAAAGTAGGCCTACTTGGAATGTTTCAGGCACATGTCAGAAATCGGATTAAAGGACATCCCACTTGGAATATATGAGCTTTGCTCTATGACATAGTTCCCTTCAATTAACTCTGCCAAGAAACCTTATAAGCTAAGAAGCCAGTAAGTCACTGTGCTGGTTTTGAGCACCACAGAGTTAATTTTCTTCCTAGTAGCCAGCACAGGGATATGTTTTGCCTTTGTGGTGGAAAGAGTTGATAAACCAGGCATGTTTTCCTTATTTTTAAGTGGCTATTGGACAGGATCAGAGACTTTTCTGCTTCTTACACCACCCCATCATCGAGGAGGATGGGAGCACACAAGAGCTTGGGAGAGGACACAATCAGGACAGCAGATCCCAGCTGGCCAAAGGGCTATGGCACCACGCTCAGCAGGAAAAGCTGGGGCAAGAAGGAGGAGGGGGACATTCAGAGTGATGGTGTTTGCCTCCCCAAATCACTGCTATGCTTGATCAAACTCTGCTTTCCTGGAGATGGCTGCCCATGGGACATGGCAAATGAATTCTTTTCTTTTTCTTTGCTTGTGCATGTGACTTCTGCTCTACCTATTAAACTATCAACATATGTCAACCCATGGGTTTTCTCACTTTTCTAATTCCCTCACCCATTCTACCAAGGGCAAATGAGCAAGCAGCTCACTTCTCTTAGTTCCTGGGTGGGGTCAAACCATGACAGACACATGCAAATTGTCAGTGAGAAAATGATTGGTCAAGAAAAGTTTCTGAAATCATGTGAGCAACCCCAGTTCATGAAAGTTCAGCAGGTGTTTAATGGTAAAAATACTGAAAATGGCAAGTGTGTGTATAGAGACAATGCTTTGACTGAATGGCCATATTTTATATTAATAAATAATAATAAAAAAACCCAGTTAGAAATACAGTGTTGCAAGTAAAGTTTCTCACCTCAGTACTTAGAAAAATTATATTTTGTGATATGAAGTCTCTCAGACTTTACCTTGACTGAGATAAGAGTGCTTTTTGCAGGACACTAAACAGTTACAGGACAATAAAGAGAAGACCAATATATGACCATGACACAGTTAATACATGCCCTGGATCACAAAAACTCAGAATTGTTAGTTGACCTACTATGTGTAGTTATCTGACAAACGTGGACATTATTTCAATTCTTATCATAGTAACACAATGCAAACAGTTTCATAGATGAAAAGTTATACATTTCAAGTCTACTAAGAAAAGATAATTTTCTTAGAAGAAGACATTAAGAAAAAGATGCCCTGAAACCCCTTTTTACTACTATAAATACTGTGTTCTATCTAAGATATTAATGAAAATACTACAAAAAAGTACCCACCCTACAAAATAAAGGCTGACCAAGTTTATCAATTGATATCAAAGGATTTAGACAAGGAAAAACAGGGAAAAACTTTCTAGTTTTTGAAATGGTGAAATGCAGGAATTATGGTTTGCAGAGCCTGTGAAATCTCCATCACGAGTATTTTCAATAAAGTGTTGCACAACCATCTGCCTGCCAATAATTCAGAGATAAATGAACTATCCTTGGAGAAAAAGGTGGGATATATCATCTTTTGAGGCTTGCTGCTGCTCTGGTTTTGTAGTGCTCCAGAGTTACTCAGGAGCTTTTGCAAAACAAATTTACAGGAAAAAATATATAAAATAATCTCTATTCTGTACTCTACAGCTCTTGTGATAAGAAAGTAAAAATGCTGTCAAATTATTTATGTTTTCCTTATGCTGACTTTTAGTAGAAGCAATAAAGTAATGTCAGCTATTTAAATTATATTTGAGATTTACAAATAGTTAAAAATTTAGTGTGCACTGTATGAAAAATTAGGTCATTATTTAAATTGTGGCCAAAAAAACCCCAAACTCCAACATGTCACTACAAATCTGGTCCAGGTGGACAGATGGAAATAATACTATTAAATACTTTATTGCCAGAGGTCATGTAATCAGCAGCCAATGAAAGGAAAACCTTGAAGAGATAAGAGACAAAGACATTTCGTGCTCTGCAGGTGGTGTAGGTAGACATATTGCTTCCTGATTAAATCAAATAACTAATTTATTTTCTTGATTTGATATCTACAGAAATTATTCCTGAGAACTTTTGAATATAATTTGTTTTAAATCCCAGAGGTTTACCCAAGGTTAACCTTATAACAGCCTATGCAGAGAACAATCAAAAACTCTGCAGATGAAATGAAAGTGACTTTTTTAATAATAGGAACTTTTTTCTATTATTTAACCTCATAAAGTTTTGTGCACAAGAATATTGGAAGTTTGAATGAGAAGTGGCTACTGGGCATTTCAGGTCTTACTCTTAATGGATATAATTTGCTGAAGAAGGGAATTCAACAGTAATAAACTCATCTCTATTTTGCTAATCCATAGAAAAGTTCAACAGTTGTTTTCTAATGTCTTAAATGTTTTCCCAGATGCTGAAATATATTCATTTTCCTAATTAAAACATATATCACTATCCCTTTTTAAAAGAGCTATGATATACTTTTACAAATGCTGCTGATAGTGAATCTCATAGTTGAAAATTTTATTTTTTCGCCTGATTTTCTTCATATTGTAAGCTTGACAGACTTTAACTGTTCAGACTCAAAAGTTTTGTATGAAGTCCTTCCTCAGTCTTGATTTTGTAGGAAAGGTTTCCATTAAAAGGATGGAACCATTGCTGTAGCTAGAGGAAATATGTTAGGCTAAGGTTAGGTTTTTAAAATTCATGACTGCTTACTGAAAATATCAAGGTTGTCTGTAGATTGAAGTACTTGAGATTTGACAAGAATCCTCATGGTGTCAGGAATGTGGGTTTTTTTAGTCCCAAGAAAATCCACCCAATTTAGACTAAACCAGAGAATTTCGAAAAATCTTAGTGTGGTCATTAGAGATTTCTTACATGCTAGCAGTTTCCAGAGACACCATCTGCTCTAATTATGTTTCATCCATTCCCAGCTCCTACAAGCCAACCAGACATGCCATGCAGCATTCCCACAGAGCGACAGTGTGTTGTGCCTTAGGGGTGTGATATGTGTGTGGGAGCAAAAACATTTACCTGCAAGTGCTCTTCTTGTCTGCTGAGGACTGTTGGATGGAACTCAGTCCAGTATTATACTGAGCCAGCTATGATTTGCACAGTCTCTTTCTCCCTACCAAGTTAAAACCAAAAAATCTGGCCCAAGATTCACAGTCCTTTTGAATATTTTGGTTTTATCTTTCCATGTGAATATTTTGTGCTATCAGGGCAAAGAATGTGTAACGTGTTGTTTTGATATTGGGGCTCGAGTAAATTGCTGGTTCCAGGCCATAGTTCCCTAGAGAAAGCTCATAGGTGCATCCCAGAGCTGAGACTGTCAAGGTAACAAGCCAAAACATGTAGTGAAACCACAACTAGTTCCCCAAAGGACAGTGTGTGTGTGTTCTGCTGAAGCTAGGTCAAAGATTCTGCAGAAGAGAAAAAGACCATAGAGAAATAAACTCAAAAATTAGAAAGTGCCTGATCTGAAGCTTATCTTTGGAATTTTATTCTACTTAACTTTCTTCCTGTATTGATGCACTAAGCAAGAAGTGCTCCTGTGCAATTCCATATGCTCCTTTCCTAAGCAACATATCTGGAATGAATGAGCATTCATTTGTAATATACCCCATAAATTTCTCCTAAATAGGGGGTGAGAATTAGAGGATTTTCAGCAAGGGGACTAAAACAGCTGTGATAGCTTTGTAGATGTAGATCAGACCAGAGATGGCCAAAGAATGGCCAATAAGCCAAATGCAGCCTGTCCCCCCAGTTCACTCACCATTTTGACCATTTTCTCCATGCTGTCTTCACTTTCAAAAGGGTCAGGGAGCACTCAAAAGGAGGCACATCCAACTGTATGGGAGGAAATGCCTGCAGTTCTCTATTTATCTTGCAGTGAGTGAACAGTCCTACCAAGGTGACAACTTTACATGGCACACATTGCATAAAACTCTGTGCAGCCTCCAGAACCCCAGCCTTGCTGGCAATGCAGATTCAGCCAAGAATAGCTGCATCACACTGGCCACAGCACTTTCTTCACTAGCCTTGCTTCTTCCCTGCTAACATCTTTCTCAACATTTCTTTTCTCCCAGTGGGGCAGCTACAGACAATCCCATTTTGAAGTCCAGGGCCATTTAGAACATCAAGTTCTCACTCACTTTACACCATTTCAAGAAGTCATTGCAATATCTTCCATTCTGGATCCTGTCTCTTTTGAGGAGGGGCATAAACTATGTTGAGAGTGAGGAATTAGGGCTATAAAATACTTCTCTTTGTTAAAATAACCTCTTAGGGCCAGGATAAATTTAACTTAAATTAAATATTTAAAGTTGCCATACGGCCAAGGGTGCTTTTGTGACTGGCTGGCAGAGCCCAGGGAGGGACCTTTCTAGGGTAGCAGTCGGGCAACTGGGACACTGCACATCACATTCAGGGCAGGGAAATTAATTGAGCTCCACATGTCTGAGTTAGTCACTCTAGGGTTGTCCTTATCATCAAACAGGCAGCTTCAGATGGAATACAACTGACCTACTTTAGGATTAGAAAATCTGAGCTCAGGATATCTCAATTTCTCCCTACTGACCCTTAAGGGACCCTAAGACTGGCAATGTCAGACTGAGACATCTAACTCCTAGGCACCAAAGCAATCTCAGCAGGGCTCTCTACAAGCACATTTGACATTATCAGCTATGCCATTTGGATTTCCAACTACACCCTCAGGAGTGTGGAGCCCTCCTGTAAGTCCTGCAAAATACTTCCAAAGCTGTGTAGGTGTCCTGGGGACGCCAAGGTGTGCAATGGCATTGGGTGGCTCTGTTTGCACTCCCCTTGAATTAAGCAACATAATCCCCATTCTAAGATTACAGCTTTCTTTGAATTTTAACATATTTTTCTCTTTTTCTATGAAATAATTTAAACTAATATTTTATGCCTTGCAATTTTTCTTCTTTAAATCATTAAGAGGTCACAAAAATAATTTTACATCAGTACTAAAATCTAGTTCTATACAGCTTATAGAGTCCCCACTTTTGTCTGATCGTATGAAAACAGAAGGCAAACATACATAAATCTGTAGACATAGATGCCTCTTGTTATCATGCTTGTTATTTCTAAGCTCAATATTATTCTTGCTGTTGTTGGGTTTCAGTTTAGTGCAAATGAGTCATAGCTCAGCCAAAGATAATAGTTGAACTAAGAGGATACTTCCTACGGACTCTTTTTCATGGAATTCAGAGTACTCAATATGAAAAAAACACATTTTGCACATCCCCCCTGATTTGATGGAAGATTATGTTAATCGCCAATATTAACATATAACAGGTTATCTTTTCCACTTAGATTAAGTGAATCACTGACTGACTACACCTAGTATCACTAAGCTTTGAAGGGTGATAAAAATTTAGGTTCTGGACTTCTTTTCTCTTAAATTTCTTGTATCATCATCCTTGAGGAGTGTCCTTGGACTGGCATCTGGACACGACTGCTTCAGGTCTCACTTTTACACTCAGGTAGGTCGTACATGCACCCAGAACCACACAAAGACCAGAGAACTTTTCCCACTGATCTCCTCAGTCTACCAGTTCACCCTCTCTCTCTTACCTAAGGAGTACCAATTATACCAACCTATCCATTTCCCCCAGCCATAAGTTCATCTTATGTATCAAGGAGTAAATATGCACACTGGTTCACTAATTACCTCTCTAGGACTACAAGTGAAGACATGGTTCTATTCCTCCATTTTTGGCCTGTGAGTAGGACATACTTTTTCTTAGTCACTCTGCTTTTTCAGGGTTTTTGTTTCTTTAGAGATAGAATTTTTTTTGTCATTGCATAATAATATTTGGAGCTTTCCTGTCTGTTGTCCTGGAGGTCTCCCTCAGCATTATTTAGTCTTTGTTAACACTGCAGTGGAGTGGAGGAGCTCTATGTGAATGGCAATGTTTTTGATTTTTCAGAGACTGATGCATTTGTGTCTCATGTAAGAGATATTAAACATGGGTTAATCATTGAAACTGCATAGTGTATCAGACGATTTGTCCACCCTATCTGTTCCAACTTATTTTACCACATGAGAAATACAAGACCCTCAGATACAAGTCAGCCCAATACAGAGGAATCTCTGCTAACAAGCACGACATCACCAACTAAGTTAAAGAAAAGGATAGAATTGGGATTTTTACAGGAATGTATCAATGAGGAGATAACTCTGACCTACATCCACTACCCCCGAAACAGGTCAAGAGGATCTGTGAATGATAACCAGAGTAATCATTTCAAAGTCTTCAGCTTGGAGAGGTGGCCCATGGTTACCCCATTGCTGCTGCCCACCTATAGAGATGCAAGAGGTTTCTTTTTCTACTTCATTTATAGAAAGTAAGCAAAAACTGTGGGCTTCTCCAGTTATGATTTGCACCTGACACAGCATTACATAAACATCTGCCCACTCACTCTGGTTCAGCTCAGCTGTAGTGATTTATACTTTATAGCATGGAGCTCAGTCTGCTTCATGGTTGCCTCTAGACAATGATGTGCTGATGTTAAGTATTGCTCTGGAACTGAAGCTAGAAACCAAAGACTGAGTGACTTTTGAGTTTATTCCCACATGAGCGGATTCCTTCGGCAACAAACTTCCTTTGCTTCTCCAAAATACTTCTGCCAATGACCAGGTCCTCCAGGACAAAGCTTGAAGCTATCACAATCTGCACAGCAGATAAAACTTCACTCAATTAGTCTTCTGTGCTAAACTTTTTTTTATACAAATACAAGCTACTATAAAATTTTATTTTATAGAAGCTTGTATTTCTCTAAGCCTCCATAACGTCTACCTTCAGAAGTAGTTCTTGACTCTGCCCTTTCAAAAGATGTGGTTCTCTACTATTACCACCCATGATTACCTCACCAAAATGTACAATTATGTGGCACATCACAGCCTTGTTTTTTTATTAAAGGACTTCATGAAACTGAGTGGTTCATAAAATTATTCAAGTGATCCTTGATCTTCGCTTCTTTTGTATTCAGAGTATGTTTCTAGAGGCAGCAAAAAGGAAGCTCTGAAAACTTTCCCATTAAGAAAAAAAATAAACCCAAAACAAAACAAAAAACCTCAGTCCTTTCTACCTACCTAAAGACTAATTACTGCAACTGTGATATTAAAGCATGCTCAAAATAATTTCTTTCTGACACACTCTGCTGACGCACAATAAAAGCTTTTAAAAATATCTCACTCACCTTTCATACTCATTCACATAGAAACCTCAGCTTTGTTGAATTTCTAAATGTTAATTCACAGTTCTTCATTCATCATAGTTATAATTTTTTTATATTAGTAGCTGTTATGTAATTTTCAGTACTTTAAATGTCAGCTTCAGTCAGTTATCTGCATACACAGCTGCTGATATTTCTTGAATATTTTTATGAACATGTAGGAAAAAGATTTGCTTAGATAATTCAGAGTGTATAGACATACTTCGGTAACTATGACGTTTTGAATGTATAAGAAAAGGAAGATGGTTTCGATAATAGACACAAACAAATTCATACAGTTTTATATTGGTTATCTCAAAAACATATACAAATTACAATAATTTCCAATTTTCCCTATGTTCATTAGGTACTTCAAGTTTATTCAGAAAAAAAAAAGCAGGAAAGGTCAGGAGCGGTATACATCTGCTTCTGAAATTAGGGTTTCCTTAACATGTTTTTATAAATGGAAGTATCTGTTAATCTGAATCCAGTCTCAATTGCTGATTGAAGGAGATGTGTTAATCCCCTAAAACTAGCAGTTAGGGGATTTTATAGCAGCAGGATTCAACAGGTTAGAAATGTCCAGAGTTTGTGAGCAGTAAGTATCCATTCTTAGGAAATGGCAAATATCTATTTGTCCTGAGGACAAAACATTCACTGATATTACAATTAGAAATTGTAAATTTGAATTAGAGTGCCATACTGAGGTCCATGCATAGCTGGATCCCCATTATTTCAGCCTCAGGTAAGCAAACAAGACAAAAAATGTCTAAACAAGCCTCTGTACAGGAATTGGGTCAGTATCACCCATTTATAGCACAGGAAAGAAAAAAGGAAAACTCACATGCAGTGGGGAGAAGAGTAAAATAAACAGCAACCTCTCTTCTATTTCACTTCCTAAAACCTGCCAGACTTTAGGAATTTTGCATTAACTTCTGTACTTTCCACACTTTCAGCCTCTCCTTTCTCTCCAGATGGCTTTCATACTTCTCATCAAAACATAGGAAGCTAACTGAACTTTAGGAACTCAGAGCTAGATATATGGTCTGTGAACTTGAAAGTGGAATAATGGAAGGGTCAGGCTCCCTGACTGCCACTCAGTGCCCAAGACCAGCCAGCTCATACTTAACTGAATAGCCTGAGGCCAAGAGTAACCTCAGTTTCTACCAGGATAACCCCAAAGTGATCACAGTGCTAGACCTGGCAGAGCTCCCAGCCTTTGAAGGAGTGATTCTACAATACCCATACTCTAGAAGGACCTACCACTCTCACTGTACCAGCAACACTCAAGGGCAGGACCTCTTTTCCTGACTTTCTTCACAGCAACTGCTCCCTATAAGCAGACCCCTTTCATATGGGTGATGCCTGCAGCACTGAAGACCATTACTGATAATTCACACCCACAGAAAGTTCTGCCAATCCAGGAAATATTTATTTGGAAGTGAGTGTTATATAAACACGTATTTCTGTGTTGACTTGTTTGAATTTTTTATGTACCATGCCTGACTGATGGGCACTCCCGTTTCTGATCCCACCCATAGATGATGCCAAGACTCAACTCTTCTACAGCCTCAGACTGCCGCTCCTTAGACAAAGGGCTTTAGAAGATTTAGGACAGATAATTTACTGGTGCTTTCGACAGCAGTGTCAACATCAGTTTTCACTTGTTTGCCAAGATGGACACCACTCCACTGAAGCATTATAAAACACGTAAAATCATCCAGTAACAACACAACATGGTCTGGAAAAGGCTCTGATGGAGGGTGTGTTAGGCTGCAGCCTCCACAAAGGCTCACAGACACTCATAACCTTGGACTTCCTCTAATCTTCCTCTAATTTTCCCTTTCCATTTGTCCCTCCTCCCATTGCTTTAGCTGAAATGACTCCACACCTCCTGATGCAGTCAATTTTCCATAGCTACATCCTCCAGTTTTGCCTTTTGACAACAGCACCTGTCCTGTCCTTTGAGTGCATTCCAAAGTCTTTCCTGCTACTCTTGCTAATTAGGTTTCTAAATCGGAGTGATGGAAGTGGGTGGAATTGTCATGGTTTAACTCGAGCTGGAAACTAAGCACCACCCAGCCACTCACTCTCATCCAGTGGGAAGGAGGAGAGAATTGGAAGAGTGCTAGTGAGAAAATTTATGGGTTGAAATAAAGACAGTTTAGTAGGTAAAGCAAAATTTGTGCACACAAGTCAAGCAAAACAAGGAATTCATTCACTGCTTTTCCATCAGCAGACAGACATTCACAGCTGCCTCTAGGAAAGCAGGGTTCAATTACTTGTAACTGTGACTTGGGAAGGCAAAATGCTGCTAACTCTGAATGTCTCTTCTTCTTTCCCCAGCTTTTATTTCTGAGCATGGCATCACATGGTCAGGGATATCTCTTTGGTCAGCTGTGTCACCTGTCCCTGCTATATCCCCTCCAGCTCCACGTGCACCCCATCCCTCTCAGTGGCAGGGCAGTGTAAGAAGAAAAGGCCTTGACTCTGTGTAAACACTGATCAGCCATAGCTAAAACATCTCTGCATTAGCAACACTGTTTCCAGCAAAAATCCAAAACATTACTCCATATAAGCTACAATGGAAACAAAAACCTCCATCCCAGCACATTCTCCACCCCTTATTCCATACTGTTTACATGATGTTCATGTCCCACACATCCTCATCAACCACCAGTTTCCTTCCCATCCTTTGATACAATATACAGACAGCATTGCCTCAAGTCTATGGGCCACCTGCAAAATGTCCACTAATACCCACAAAATGCCCATTGAATTAATTTAGTCCATCACTTCAGGCCCCATATGTTATGGGGGGACTCAGGGCAGAAGAGGTGGTATGTTATGTGGAGTTACTGGACACCAAAGCAGCTCAGGTCAGGTCACTGCTGCACTTGCACCTCCTTGTAAGACTTGTGCTCCATTGGTTCAGGTGGTTCGTGCCACTGAAAATTCTGTAACATGCAACTCACGTGTTTTGAGGTGCTCCAGCTTGGCTTCCTGCACAGGCACTGATGCCTCAAAGTGTGGATAAATCCATGCTGCAGCAGGGTGCTCCAAGATTTACCTTCCTCAGAATACACTTATCCTTGGGCCACAATTCCTTTGGAGGCAGACCTGCTGTGGCACAAATGTAACCATGGCCACAGGTGCATTTCATCAATGCTATGTTTGCTATATAAAACAAAAAGAAAAATTTAATTCTGTGGACTCATGACCAAGAAAACAAATAGGAGATTTTCCCATTTCTCTGTTGATAAGTATTGGCCCCATTACACAGCAATGCTGTCCTCTTCCCCTTGTCTTCCTACAACACCAATTACCCTTAGTCCCAACCAGGACTTTCATCACAGATCTAAGAGAAATTCTGAGCAAAACTAGGAACAAGAACTTCACCAATGTTCCTTAACAAAAGCAAGGCAGAAATATAAAAGACATTTCCTCCTTTTATGAGAGCTAGGACTGCTGTGGAATGTAGGCCAATTAGATGTGCTAATTTGTACTAATATCTTTTCCAAGTGCTTCTACCTTGCAAGGATAGTAGGTCCAGAGGGTCTGAATGTGCACTATTGCAGTTTCCTGCAGTTACTTTACCTGACACAGTCTTGGGAAGTGTTATTTCTCCTTATTCAGCTTCAATAGCAATCACAAATAACAAACCAGTTGGCTTATGTATTTTATTCTTTGCAGGTTTGTGGATTAAGGGGGTTTTGGGGTTGTTTGTTTGTGGGTTTTGTTGTTTTGGTTTGGGTTTTTTTTGGTTGGTTGGTTGGTTGGTTGCTGGTTGTTTTTGTTGGGTTTTTGTGAGTTTCTTTTAATTTTGTCATTTTGCTGTTTTGTTTAAATTGGACTGGGTTATGCTACCCCATAAGCTCTCTAATTTGTTTAGACGCTTAGGCATTATTCTCTCTTCCTTTAAAATTAGTTTTGGAGGAGCAAAAGATAATAAGTTATTTTATATTTGCTATATTACAAGTTTTGGGTTGGTTTTTTTTGTTGGTTTTTGTTTGGTTTTTTTGGGGTTTTTTTTTGAGAAAGGATTATTTTGGCATGTCAAACCGAAAACATTTTAATGGAAAGAGAAATGAAAAATTGCCTGTAAAGGACAGCTGAAGAATTAAAGTTCAACCTGTTAAAAATATATTCTGACAGGTATTTTCTGGCTGTTAATACTGACTTGATTTAATAACAGCACTCTGTGGGGACCTGACAAAACTGTTGATGGAAAGCAGGCAGGGAGGCTGGTGTGACTTGTCTTATATTCCAGGCTCCTTAGTTCTAAGGGTGGACAGCTTTTTGGTTACCAGCCTCATTGGGAAGGGAGCAGTCAAAAGTGTTGACAAGCTGTCTGACTTCCTGGGCTCCTTCTTTGGTCAAGAGTCAGTTCCCTGCTCACAGAAGTTTTCAAAAATGTTGATTCTCCTAAGTCTAAATGCTAAAACCTTTCCATTCCACAGAATATTTACAATTTTCAAAATGTTGTTCCAAATCAAAATGGAAATAAATTGGAAATAGAAAAGGTTCTTTTTCTGTCTAATCACACACATGTTCCTCAGACCAGTAATCTAAATAAAATTATCATTCACCCACTGAAGCCTGAAAGACACATTATTCCCTGTTCATTGTTTGTGGTGCCCCGGGTGGTTAAATTGGGCCATGCAGCAGCTAGTAAGAATGTAGGCATTGGCTTTTAATGGGGCTGAGATCTCACTTCCTTATGTAGCTGAAACATTGTCTTCATAGCTCAGCTCCAGCTACACACAGACCACTGAAGAGACCATCTGTATAAGACTTGCCAGTGATTCCCATGCTCAGCCAGACGCATTTTTTCTAATGACTTCAGTAAATGTTGAGGATTTCACAAGAAAGGGGAGAAAAATGGTTAAATGTCTGAAAAGACTTACATGGAAAAAGAAGGAAACTCAAAATGCATACAGCTTAGCTAAGCAGTGACTCAGAGGGATCTGATTGCCATCCTCAGATATTTCAGAGAGGTTAAACACATGGGTGGGGAGGAACTACTCAAGATAACAAGGGAAAGGAAGCAATATGATTGCAGACAATTTGGATTGAGCTAGAGGCATATCTTCTCAATAGTATGACTGGTTAAACTGTGAAACAATTTGCAAGACAGTGGTGGTCTCAGCGTTTTGGTCACTTACTGCCAGATGGAAAATCCACATGGTGATGAATAATCCTATTGTAGAAGTAGGTGGACTCTACAGATGTTTTGATGAATTGTTTCTATTATGGCTTCAAGTTTCTAGGATCTCAGGATGGAAAATATAGAAGTAGATGAAAAGGGAGAGGCAGGTACATCTTTACTGCTGTTTGCTACTTTAAGAAAGTAGTATCTCTATGTAACCAATTATTGGTTGGGACAGCATCCAGTGTGATGGCTGAACACATTAAGAGCAGCCCTGCTGAGGAGGACTTGGGGGTGCTGGTGGATGAGAGGCTGGACATGACCCAGCCATGGGCACTCCCAGCCCAGGAAGGCAGCTGTGTCCTGGGCTGCATCCAGAGCAGTGTGGGCAGCAGGGCAGGGAGGGGATTCTGCCCCTCTGCTCTGCTCTGCTGAGACCCCACCTGCAGGGCTGCATCAGCCCTGGGGTATCCAACACAGAAAGGACAGGGACCTGTTAGAGCAAGTCCAGAGGGAGGCATCAAGATGATTGGAGGGAGGGAGCTCTTCTCCTATGAAGAAAGACTGAGAGAATTAGTTTTTTTCAGCCTGGAAAGAGAAGTCGTCAGGGAGACCTAATTGCAGCATACCAGTACCTGAAGGGAGCCTACAAGAAAGGTGGAGAGGGAGATTTTAGAAGGGCATGCTGTGACAGGACAAGGGGGAATGGTTTCAAACTGAAAGAGATTAGGTTTAGATTAGACAGTAGGAAAAAAATCTTTGCTGTGAAGGTGTTGAGGCAATGGAACTGCTTTCCTAGAGAAGTTGTGAATATCACATCCCGAGAAATAGAATCATAAGATCATCGAACCATAGAATATACTGAGTTGGAAGGGACCCATGAGGATCACTGTGTCCAACTCCTGGCCCTGTGCAAGACACTCCAAGAGCCACACCATGTGCCCAAAAGCATTGTCCAAACACTTCTTAAACTCTGTCAGGTTTGGTGCTGCGACAACTTCCCTGGGGAGCCTGTTCCAGTGCCCAACCACCCTCTGGGTGATAATATCCAATATATTTCCTGATATCCAACCTAGACCTCTCCTAACTCAGTTTCATGCCATTCCCTTAAATCCTGTCTCTTGTCACAGAAGTGAAGAGACCAGTGAAGAGACCCCTCCACTTCCCCTTCTGAGGAGGAGTGTTTAAGATCAGATTGGATGGAGCTCTAAACAACTTGCTCTATGAAAGGTTTCTCTGTCCATGGCAGAGGGGTTGGAACTAGATGATCCCAAAGGTCCTTTACAACCTCAGCCATTCTATGATTCTATTATTTTAATTTTTTATTCTATGTCATTGTTCTTTTTAAAATCAACCTATTATTTCACTCCCTCCAATCTATAATTTCCTTAAGTTTAATAGCATTCTCAAAATGGAACTAATAGAAGCATAAACCATGTGTAACTGTTCTCGCTTAAAACTAACAACCATTATGTCAAACTGATAATATTTAAATATTTTTACAGAATAGTGTAGTTACACCAGCACTAAAAACTATATATGCACATTTTCATCCTGTTCTTCCCTTGGGTATTGACAACATTAATGACTTACATTTATATAGTACTCTTCTGAAAGGACACCAATTGCTGCACAAACTGGTTTCACAGACAACATACAAGAAACATTTTAGTCATAAGCGTTAGGTGGTAGCTAAAGACTGAAGAGAGCAATAGCATTAGAAGTTTGGATTTATATGGCTTGGAGAGAAAGGTGCCTCCAGATGAAAGAGCAACATCATTTAGGCCAGAGCTGAGCACATTTCTTACATCAGTAATGGCTTTTGGGACCATGAACAGCATCACTATCTCAGCTTTGCAGAAACAAATGGGAGATTTTGAACAGCAATGTGTGTTATATTAAATGTGTACTCCTTTGAGAAAGAAAGGAAAATACTGCCTCAGCTTAGCATTCAAAAATGTGCTTGAAAGTGAACTTCAAATACTGGAATCAAGCAGCTTAGAGAGAGTTTTCTAGGGTATGTGGTAATGCAGAGTAAAGGAAGTGATGCTTAGACAGAGACGTGATTTATAACTCAGACAAGATACGTGTCTTGACACATTTACATTACCTAAAACTTTCTCTGACTAATGCAAGCAGAATAAAAAAAAATCACAATTGCACCAGGGTTTCAACCTTGTGAACCAGCATGTTCCATATGCTCTTCTTTACATACCCACACCTTTTCTAGCCCCTCATCAACCCACGTCTAAACCACAGCAGAACATAGCAATATCCATGAAGTCAGGGCTAGATTTTAAGAAACTGTAAATTTTACTCATGCACTGACATCCTTCTTCAAAAGTCTGATGTCCTTAGTCATGAAAGGCTTTCAAAAGCACCTACTCTGAAGTTTGGAAAACATTTATAAGACAAAGTGTGTTTACAGCTCAGCACTTAATGAAAATGTGAGAAAATCAGGGCAAAACCTGTCATTTGTATAATTCATGTTAATTGCAATTCACACTGTTGGATAAGTGCTTGATATTAAACAACACAACAAAGATAGGTGAGACTAATAGAATAGGTTTCCTGGAATAAATAATTCCCCAGCAAGAGAGTGAAGGAGATATGCACTGTCCCAGCATTTTTGTCTCAGCCATCCTGTAGTACAGAGCAACACAAAACAAGAAACAGAATGAGGACAGAGCTACTGAAAAAAGCATTGAGCATCCCTGCAAATGTACAAAAACACAGGGACTGAGTAGTCAGGGGAGAGATAGAAGAGCAGAAATGAGGTAGAGGTGAAGTACAGCTCAGTCAAGTTTCAGCTGATTGTGCAGATTGCTAGTGGAATTGCAAAGTAAGCAGCCATGGTAAAGAGAGGGTTACAATAATTTAACTGAGAGGATGAAAGGTGAGACAGAGATTTTAGAAGCAAACTCAGAAAGATTGCAACTCTATTGGCCCAAATTCCATGCCTCCTATAAAAAAAAAAAAAAAAAAAAAAAAAAAAAAAAAAAAAAAAAAAAAAAAAAAGGACTTTAGAATCACAGAACGTCTTGGTTGGAAAAGACTTAAAGATCCTCTAGTCCAAACCCCTCTATCATGGGCATGGACACTGCACTAGACCAGGTTGCTGAGAGTCCCATCCAGCCTGGACTTGAACACTTCCAGGGATGGGGCAGCCATGACTTCTTTGGGCAGTCTGTTCCACTGCCTCACCACTCTCACATTAAAGAATTTCTTTCTAACATCTAATCTAAACCTACTCTCTTTTAAATTAAAAATCATTCCCCCTTGTCCTTGTAAAAAGCCCCCTCTGCAGATTTCTTGTAAGCTCCCCTTTGGAACTGTAAGGTTGCTCTAAGGTCTCCCTGGACTCTCTTTTTCTCAAGATTGGACAACTCCAGCTCTCCCAGTCTTCAGAGGACAGGTGCTCCAGCCCTCTGAGCCCCTCTGTGGCCTTCCTCTGTACCTGCTCCAACAGATCGATGTCCTTGTTGTGCTGGGGACCCAGAGCTGGATGCAGCACTCCACATGGGGTCTCACAAAGGCAGAGAGGAGAGGCAGAATCCCCTCCCTCTACCTGCTGGCAACACTGCTTTGGATGCAGCCCAGAATATGTTTGGGTTTTCGGGATATGAGTGAGTATTTCTGGGTTGTGTTGACTTCACTTTTTGCACGGTGCGTTAAAAAAACATAAGATCTTTCTATTTTGCTAGCCATACTGCTCTCACTTGTTAAAAATAAATTTCGGAGTGCTGGGTCCATCAGCTTCTGCATGAAGTTGGCTTCTGATACAGGGAAACTCTTGTTAGGGAAACAATTTGCAACCTCGTGTTATTGGCAGAAGTGATTTGGAATAACTTATTTAGTTCTTTGGTGCCTTGCCCAAGGCTCAGGTTCTCCCTGTGATGTCTTTTCAGCTGCAGCCACAGCACTTTGCTGCCCACATCAGGCAGCAGCACCCTCTGAGGATCTGACCCCATGCCTGGGGGGAACCAGCCATGTCAGGCTGCCCAACAGGCTTAGCTTTCTAAAGGGCCATGACACAACTGTGCCTGGAGCATCACTTATATATAGCGGTTTCGATATTTCCACATTTCAAAAGATCACATCTAGTGATGTAGTAGAAATGTGGAGGGAAAAGGTGAAGTTTGCCACAGAAAACTACAAAGTAACAGGAAAGAGGAGCATCAGCATTGCATCAGACTTTATACTGGCTAAAATCTGCAGTGTAACTCCAGTGTGCATTTGGCCCACTGGATAGAAAGTGGTCACCACTCTGACTCTTGTATTCTTGCCATGTACTTGGATAAAAGCACTCTGTATAGCTTTCCACCTCCTCTTCCTGAGGGAAAGGTGTTTTGTTATAACAGGAGCAACATGCAAAGGGATCTGCTCTGTACCTCTCACCAACAAAAGCCAAAGACAAATGTGACCTTCTGAGATTTCACACGTTGCAATCAGCCAAATGTGAAAAGGGCTGGAAGCCCTCAGCCATGAAAAGAAAAAGGAGAAACCTATCTGACAGATGCCTTTGTTGCATATAGCTTTTCATTTTAGCTTTCATTTAATCCAATATAGCATCCTACAAAATATATCTCCATTCTACTGTCTCTTTTAAAGGAAGTCTCTTGATGATTTTTTGTTGTCTATTTCTGCTCAATTGGATTGTATCATATTTTTGTTCTTCAAAATTTCTCTCCTCCTCAGGCTTTCAAGCTCATATCTCCTTTATCTATACCCATCAATCTCTTTTACCTACTCAATGTCTCAAATTCTGTCTTTGAAACAAAGACAGCAATTCAATCTTTTCAAGTCCTCAGGTCTATGAAAATCTGTACAAATTAACTCTCTGACCCTGGGTGCCTTTTGTGTTATCATTCAATTTGCAAAATATTTCAAGATGTATAAAAATTAGTTTAAATGATAAATATTAATGTACTTTTGGAGGGTCTAAAGCAAAATATGAATGCTAAGAACCCTGAGAAAAATTAAAGACTTATCTGTGAGAGCAGCCCTTCCTGGGATACTGGTGGATTAAAAATTAAGTTAGCAACGTGTGATTGCAACCCAGAAAGCAAATCATACCTTGAGCTACATCAAAATAAGCAGTGATTTTTCCTCTCTCTCAGGAGAAGTTATTCTATGATTCTATCATACAAATTAAGACATTTGCCGAAGGTAGAGTGAGCATTATTAAATATCATAAAGAATAGGGTTCCTGCTACTCCTTTTCTTAAACTGAGTAGCTGTCTTGTCTTACAAGGTCTAGCTTTGTTCCTTTTGGGGAGTCTAACAACTTATGGAAGACACGAGTGAGGTAATGTGGATCATTAGTGTATATATAGTAACAACAGCATAGAATAAAAGCATCTCCACTGTTACTAAACTATGTCCCCATTTATCAGCTCAGATTTATACAGAACTATAAGACATTTAGGGATTCCTGGCTGGTATCAGTTTTAAATGCCTGGACCAACTGTTACTTGATTTTCATCTAGTTTTCCAACTGAATTCCCATACTAATACAATTAAAGTTAGAAAGTGACTACTCTAGGACTTATCGTTCAGTTATCCTGCAGAACAAAGAGGCAATCAGAAAGTGGAACAGAAGTAACCCTAAAAAAACCAAAACCCTAAAACATATCAAAAACAAAGAAACAAAACCCAACATTTTCTCAAGTTTTTACCAATTCTCATAAGAAAAATATGGGTTTTTTGCTTATCTGAAGTAATATAACAGGCATTAGCAGTCAAACTGATTCTTTGAATTTAATTAACGGAAAGCCCTACAGTAAAGGAGAATAACTTCCAGTTCACCCAACACAAGAACAGCTTTCTTCATGAGAATTTGAGATAAAGCCTTGGTGTTCATGCAAATTGCTATCTGAATAACAAAAATATTTTATGCATATGTATGATGATAATAGCAAACTTCAAAACAACTTTACAGTGAAGCTGTTACAGCTTGTTTTGAATACACAGAATTGAAGATTTCCATAAAAAAGCAAGATGCTTCATTCCATTCTAGCTATTCTGTACACACATGCTGAGGTTTTTTGGGTTTTTTTATCTGCTTTTCTTCTTTTGTTAGAGGTAGACCCAAAATCATAACATTTTAATCTCAAAATAAATCTTCAGAAAATGTGTGGGTTTGTTAAAAGTAGTGTCAACATGCCCGTGTGGCAAAAGATAATCTGTCTCTGCATAAATATTTAGTGAAATACTCCTACATGGTGAAGGCTAGTGCAGCTGGGCAAAGGGGGATGGAGGGGAGGACATAACTAAGAATTTCACTCAGAATCTTCCATTTTTCTCTCTCAAACTGAATGTGAACCAAAGCATTCTGAATGTACTGAGGTATGTAGATATTTTCAGATTTCTGAAAGAGCAGAATCAGCAGTGTCAGATGATGAGGGGCAGCTCTTACATGCTTTCCAGTCATCTCAAGTGAAAATATTAGAAGTGTGTGCCTTGGAGCAACCTGAGATCATAAGATGTTTCAACACCATTAAGTGCCTGAATTTAACACAGCTACATATTTTTAAGCTTGCTAAAAACATTTTTCCCTTGCATTGATGAATGTATTCTGTGACACTGAATCCTTCCTCAATAGCTTCAGCTTCTGCAGAGTTACATCTCAGTCCTGAACCATTCTCTACAAGAATAAATGCAGATGGACACCTGGGTTCCACTGAAGAACCTGCCACTGGTTTTGGCCCAAAGCAAAATTAATCGATGTTCTTTCTTGACTCTGTGTTGTGATAATAGAGTATCTGGATTATTTTTCTGAAAAATAGATGTGTGAGTGCAACAAAATCAAATATCAGTAAACCAAACATCATGATATAAAGACCTTCATCAACTTCTTGGACTGTTTCAAGAAGTCATTTCTGAAAGCAATTTGCCACTATCTCCGTACGAAGAAACATCACAGATTCTGGAAAATAATGTCAACAATTTTGGATGCATAAGACAGTTTCAGTAGGAGTAAATGAAAAATACTTCTCACCACTATTCCCAATTCCTCTTCACTGATGAGGAACTCAGGCTGTCTCATTTCATAAGAAGAAGCAAAAGTCTGTTGCAATATAATGAGAATAATTCTCCCTGGAAAGAAGGACCTGAAAAAAAAAACAACCAAGAAACAAAAAACAAACAAACAACCCCCCCCCCCCCCAAAAAAAAAATCAGAACCCCGAACGAAGAAACAAAAAACCTAGCACAACAAAATATTCAGTGATTTCCATTAAATGTTTTGAAGGGCTTGTGACAAGAACTCCATGTATTATGTTCTCAACTGTTTTTTTCTCCATCAAATAGAATGTCAGACCTGAAATATGTGGCTGATTTCAACACCAACTAAAAAAAGAAAAGGTAATATCACCTGCACCTCAAAATGCAAAATGAAAAATATTTGCCTCTGCGAAACATACTTAAAGACTACATTTCAAACTAGTTTCTATGACTACCAACAATGTGCTTCAGGATATTTGCTTTAAAATGTCATCATCCTGCCATCGTGTGCCAATTTGAGGTACTGCTCACTAAGTGTGTATTTAATTTTGAAATCAAGACTCAGTTTTACAACTTGGACATTCTATCACTAGAAAAATGCATGCTGCAATACAAACAGTATGTTTCAAGTAATTATAAAATTGCTATTATGCTGAATGAGAATGATTAATGCATACATAAAAGTGATACAATGACTGGTTTTGCTTCTTTTACTTCAGAGCCAATGCTTTATAACATAAAACAGTGGGGAAACTGACAGTTAAGCTGATGACTTTGGTAACATTAACACTTTATGTGAAGAAAAAAGAACAATTTGAGTGTTGGACTTTTCCTCCTTTGTCCTAGTCTCCTTCAATCCCAAACTGTGCAGAAAGTGGCTCACTTTGCCCCCTCCACTGCTATATTAAATTAGCTGTATCAGGTATGCCATATCAGATTACTCAGTTTTAGCAGACTACATACAGCACAAGATGAGAAAAGGAGAGAAGTCTGCTCTTCTTTCTGCACAGGCTGCAGAACCCAAAATCTCTTTCAGTGTCTGGGTGCACAACCAGACAGCTCCCAGCTCTGTAACAGAGGTGGGAGGCTGGTGTGTGGTGGGCATGCACCAACCTCTCTCTCCTCTTCCACAGGGATATATTTGAGCAGATACCCTTAAATCCCAGTAAGTAAGCACAGACAAAGTGGTTTTTTTTTCCCTTTTGTACCACTGAAGAGCCATACAACTTCATCTGTTTAAGGTAACAACTCCTCAGCTTCTATTCCAGTCTTGAAGTTGAAACCTTTCATGCCACATAAATAAAGAGGTAGCAACTTCTTTTCTCATCTACTTCTTTAGTGCTAAACTACGTTGAGTTTGCATGACCCTCCTAATCCCCCTACTGACAGATGCCAGTTTGCTATGTAAATGCATTGCCAACATGAAGGTGAATTCACATAGCACTGACCTGTACTCCTGAGGGTGCTGGTTTTGGCTAAGACAGAGTTAATTTTATTCACAGGAACAACTACAGGGCTGTGTTTTGGATTTGTAGTGAAAATAGAGTTGACGATGCAAAGATGTTTTTGTTATTTCTGAGAAGTGCTTACACAGCAACAGGGAATTTTCTGCTTCTCACACTGCCAGGCCAGTGAGGAGGCTGGGGCTGCACAAAGAATTGGGAGGGGACACAGCTGGGACAGCTGACCCCAACTGACCAAAGCCATTTGTCTTCCCAATTCACTGTTCTGTGCAACGGAGCCCTGCTCTACTGGAGATGCCTGAGAACATCTGCCTGCCATGCAAAGTGGTGACTGAATTATATGTTTTGCTTTGCTTCTCTATGTGGCTTTTACTTTACCTGTTAGACTGCCTTTATCTCAGCCCAGAAGTTTTTTCACTTTTGCTCTTGGGATTCTCTCCCCCATCCCACCAGTGGAAAGGGGGTGAGCTTAGCTGCCAGCTGGAGTTAAACCACTACACCAAGCCACTAAGTATATCACTTTAATGAACAATGTGGATTTAAAAACCAAAAGTAACAACAATTCCCCCGAAACAAAATAAAACCAAAAAAACTCAAACCAACAATTGCTTAGCACCCTGAGGAAAACGCCCTCATAACTTTCATAAAACCTCAAATTCAGAAGTTGTGATTGAAAATAAATCAGAGAAACTCTCCAGCCAGCTGGTACAGATGAAGCAAAACATTCCCTAGAAAGTTATTTAAAATCTCCACAAGCAATCTGGACTATCCCTGCTCCAGCTGAGGCAGGTTATGACTGCTATGTATCCATGTATAACCTTATCCAATAAAATAACTCAGAAATGGGAAGCTCTGCAGCCTCTACAGCAGAGCAACTCAATACTGCTTGACCTATAAAATGTTTTACATCTGCTGCCATTGTTCATACTTAGGACCTTTCAATGGCAGCCACTAGCAAGTTCAATACAAAGTTTTCTCACCACAAGCTGTTGTTTCTTCATTTAGTCTTCTACCCTTATTCCCCTTATGATCAGAAATGAGTTGCCACTAAGGACACAGCTGTCAGAAGCAACAAGCACATCTAGCCCTCCCCTTCTCTTCAACAAACTGAGGGATTTTGATGTCTCTTCTCTGATACCAAAGATCTAATCTTCCAGAGAGTTACTCACATAAAGAGTTCTATTGATTGCAGTGGAAGTAATTTCCCCAGATTTGCAGAACACCTTCCTTCTGCTGTGCACATGTTGCAGCTGTTACTCAGCTTCTCAAGCAGTTGATGAGAAATTAATGTAATGTAACTTCCAGGGAAAAAGTCCAATGGGTTCACAAGGGTACTAGCTGTACATCTCCACTGTAAGGTCTAACAGCTCACTCTTTAAAATCATTTCATCTTAGCCATTTTATCTGCTTATATTTTTCTTCATGCAAAACTAAATTTGTGAACTTTGTGAACTGATCAAAACCAAAGTTTCTACTAAGGACTGGTCTTTTGGGTGAAGGTTAAAAGGAGCTGGAAAGCCAGTTTAACCCTCTTGTTTAATTTGTAGCAGCTGAGATACCTAAATATCTAAACTTGGAACACGTCTATGCAGTTATCTCAGCATTGTTTCCTGCCACAGGTTTTTGCATCTGGATGCTGCAAATTTTCCTCCACATTCTGACATGCATTTTATACAGGACCTATCGTCTGTGATGAGCATTTCCTCTGCCTTCTGGCATAGGAGGGCTCCCTTCTACCTTGGACCATTGGATTCAAACAATAAAAATAAATAACGATAAGGTTTCCTGCATTCATACTGTGTCACAGCACAGAATTTGAGAAAATGGCAAGGGCATAATAGGATTTTTATGGGACAGAGGAAAAACAACCAACCTGACACTCACATCTGACCCACTCTACACAGCAAGCCCAGAGCAGGTTAGTCATCACCTCCTCTCTACAGCAGTGTGCTTGGGTCCATTTAGGTAAAAAAATCTATGCTAAACAAAAGAATTCAAAGTCCTATTCCACAGTCAGCCAGATCTGAGTCGTGACTTGATTATAGTGCTGACAAGGTGGGTGGTGAAGAAAGCACTGTTATAGGCTTGAAAAATAGGGCTGGTAGAACTCTCACAGGTCATCTTCTCCCCTGCCCAGAGCAGGAACAGTTACATGAATGCAGTTTTCAGATACCACCTACTCTACCAGTTGTTTGTTAAGCTTGTTTTCAAAAACTTACTATTGACGGGGCTATGCATTTTCCCAGAGAAATCTATTTAGTGCTTCCCAGCTCTTACTTTCTTACTTTCAAGATTTTGTTTGTTTTGTCTGAAGAATCTTTGCAATCTTGTGTTATCTCTTCCCCATGTTCTGCTTTGGTATATTACCATTTAATTCATCAAATGTATAGTTTTGCTCTTTATCTGAAAGCATTTCATGGGTACATTTCTATTCTCAGCAATTCAAATGCATTGAATGTGCCTGAATGGCCACATGGTTGGAATACGTATCATGAATTGTTTCCTTTGTTGATCTTTAGAACTAGTATTGCCCAAAAGCCTACCTTAAGCATTCATGTGTGCATTTTCTGATGTGTAACCATGTTCAAAAAATCATGATACTGAAGATCACACATCTGCAAATATTAGTCTGCTTGTGCAAAGTGGCAGGTATGGAATTTCCTCTATAGGTCTGCAAATAAACTTTGCAAGCTGCAGACTGAGTGGGCCTTTACACTTTTTAACATGTGCTACATCATTCATGCCTTGATGTGAAATGCTTTTATGAGGCAAAGAACAGCTCACTTTACCAGTCTAGTTTGCCACAAGGTGTCTGGCACTTACATGGTGGGCTTGTGCACTGTTTGTGCAGAAGGTCCCTAGGTCCAAGCTGAAGGATCAAATCACAATTTATCTGTTAGCCCAGTCCCTGGCTCTGTATTAGGATGATGTAACAAACTTCTTTCAAGATACCAGCAGGACTTGGTCTAATGACCCTAACTTGTTCAGCAGAAACTCTCATCCTCTCTGAAACTTCCAATCAAGCAACTAAAGAGAAAATACTAATTATCTGAACACATAGAACTAACCCTCAAACAGATCCCAAACAGAGCCAGTCAGCACAAGCCACTCACACTCTGATCTAGAGCTGGTGCTCTGGACTAAACATAGCCTGGCTTTAGGTCAAGGCATGGTAGAATATCCATCCTCAACCCTGGCCTTCTCTGAGAGCATTTAGTACTGCTGACTGTAGGTATTACTGATCAAGAGTGGGGCAGGAGACTCAGGAAAATCTTTAAAATGAATTCAGGGTAGGATTGGAAGGAGATGAAGCCCTCTTCAGTGGAGGACTGTGCTGGGAAGGCACAGCTTCACCAACTGACCCAGGGCCAGTATCTCATGCAGTATCTAAAGGAGGGCATCAGAAGAAATCAAGGATACAAACAGCAACATTTCCAAACTTCTCCTTGTCCTCCACAGATACAACAATGCCTTTCATTGAGGTGATTGGATCAATTCATAGATGATTAACAGCTACCTAAATCTGAGGAAGAGTATTATCAGAGCCAGTAGAGGGAAGCAAGCATAATGGAAAATTCATAGCTACTGAGTGAAAAAAATAAGTTTTGCTGAAGGTGGAAGCTAACTTTGAGTGTATAGGCCTTTTCCAAGAAAATACACACCTGAAAATAAAAAGTAAAATTTCCAGCACAGCATCCAGGGGCAATGGTTTTGGTCAAATCTCCAAAGCAAGGACAGCTAATCCTCTGCATCAGTAGATGCTGACCCAGCCTCAAGGTCTGTCTTTAACACTGCCTGAACTGCCCTGGGACAGTAAAATACCCTGCACAATTCTCAGGATGCTAATGTGCTGCACAATCACAGTGTAACTGGCTGTGAGTAACGGGGTGAATTATATTCAGGAAATACATTCTTACAACTAACATTACCTCCCCCCACAAAAAACAGACAAACAAACAAACAAACAAAACAAATAAACAGAACCACAAATCCCTAATTAGTCTGGAATCTTTGGAGGGCAATTAAAATGTCTACAGCTTTGACATTGCTCTTAACTTCTTCTAAAGAACTGGAAAACAATTTTCTGAAGGCATGATCCATGATGGAGAAAATAGTTTGAAGGGGGTTTTTGTTTCCATTTTACTGGAATTTTTAAAATATCTGTCAGGAACACAGCCTCAGCTCGGTGGCATCAGTGAGCTGCTCCAACCCCCTACAGTCCAAGCCCTCCTGGTGAGCCCAGCAAGCAACATGAGCTTCTTTTATCTACTCCAACACATCCTTACTGCTGGAACTATGAAATAGTTCCAACCTTCAGCCAAATTCAAAACACCCAGATATTTTGATTTTTATCTTGAGAGATGACATAGGCAAAAAGTCACCTGAATTCAAGCTGAAATGTGAAGCTCCCATTACACATGCAATTAGTGCTGTCTGAAATACACATTAGCCTTTTAATGCTTTTGGAGGTCACAGATTATCTTTGTTGCAATTTATGCTTTACTCCAGAGATATGCTGTTCTGTGAGATAATACACATAAACTTTAATCAGCTGCACAACTCCTGCTATAGCTAAAATTCCACTGAGAAAATCATAACCAAATCAAAACAAAACCCAAAACATAACTGCCTTAGTTCTACAGCAAACCACCAACATTTCCCAATAAAGTGATCAAGGAACAAAAACCATTTGACCTTTGTGGGCAAAAATACCAAACTTTTTGATACTGGCATCACCCTCTATTTCTCTGCAACTGCTTGAACAGTGGTATCCCTACTCTCTGACCTGCTGTCTAATTTAATTTTCTGCTGGCTCTGTGTTATTTTTCCCTTCTACATTAATAGGAAATTTAAGATGTTTTTTTCTGGCATCATCTTTAAATGTGATTTTGTTGGCACTCTTGCTTGTGGCTGATGCATGCTGACTGCTACTATTTGTTGTTTCAATCCTCACAGTGGTCCATACTGCTTTAGTTTGTAGGGTAGTTTGACCCTTGCTGGATTGGGTGCCCACCAAGCTACTTTGTCACTCCCCTCCTCAGATGGACAGGGAAGAGAATACATAACAAAAGATTTGTGAGTTAAGAAAAGGGCGGGGAGAGATCATTCACCAATTACTATCACGAGCAGAACACAATTGACTTAGGGAAATTGGTCTTAATTGTTGTTAATCAAAATCAGTAAAGGATAATGAGAAGCAAAACAGATCTTAAAACCACCTTCCCCAGACCCCTTCCTCTTTCATGGGCTAAATTTTATTCCTGATTCTCTTCTTGCTCCCTGCCAACAGTACAGGGAGAGAGGGAATGGGTGTTACAGTCACTTCATCACATTTTGGTTTTGCCACTGCTTCCTCCTTGGGGAGAGGACTCCTTTCCCTGCTCCAGTATGAGATCTCTCTAATGGGAGACAGTCCTCCACAAACTTCTCCACTGTGAGTCCTGCCTACAGGCCACAGTTCTTCACAAACTGTCCCCATGTGAGTCCCTTTCCTTGGGGTGCAGTCCTTCAAGAACAGCCTGCTCCAAGCATGGGTCCTGTGGGATCACAAGTCCTGCCAGCAAACCTGCTTCACATGAACTTCTCTCTCAAGGGGTGCAGAGATCCTGCCAGAAGCCTGTTCCAGCACAGGAACAGGACCCACAGGGTCACAGCCACCTTGAGAAACCCACCTGCTGTGGCGTGGGCTCCTCTACAGTCTGCAGGTGCATCTTTGCTCTACTGTGGACCTCCTTGTTTTGAGTGCAATCCACACTTGAGACTTAGCACATTGAGAGGCAGAGAGGGAGGGCAGTACTTGCACAGTGTGAAATATGGAGAACCAAAGAGAGTTGTACCAGATGCCCACAAGCTGTAAAGCCAGAAGGCTTCTTGGTGACAAAGTGGCTACTCCCTGCAGCTATGGACTGTGTTCACTTGAAGCTCAGAAAGAAGAGAAAATGTACATTTGAAGGAATACTCTGATATATGACTTTTTATTCATATTCACTGAGAGAAGATGCATTTAAAGGGAACACAGAACTCCCTTTGGAGGCCACAAGCCATGGGCAAACAATAAAAACTGCTGAAGTCCTAGGCTTATGTAGGTCAGGTAAAACTACATGGTAAAACTGGTCTATCACTGCATGTATGTATCTGCAAGAAATTAAAGAAATCAGCCCTTCTGATTCACTCAGATTATTTTTTTTGTCTGAAAGACTGAATAATGTACTTATATACAAATAATTCAAAATCAAACCCAGTTAATGAGCCCACCACATTGCACACTTGAATACATTGTGCAAGACATGCACAGCATTACAGAGGAACACGGTCTGGGGCACCATTGGCATCCTACTAACTTTTACTACCATAGCATCTCTGGTACTTGGAGTATAACACAGATAAAGTACAAAAACTCTCATGTACGTTAATGAAATAAGGATGGAAATTACTGATTTTGTGAGAACTCTATTTCCCAGACACTCCACAAGAATTACTGCAAGTGTAGCTTTTCTTGTTGCTAGGATAATTTCTGTTATAGTATTTGACATAAAGAATAATTTATGAGAGTTATAATATGCATACATGAGTGCAGTTGTATAACAGCATTTGCTGAGCATTTTCCTTTGTTGTGCTAATGGAGTTTTTGGCTTTCTTCTATTTTCATTGTCAAGTCACTCAGCTAAGACAGTCACAGCAGTCATTTGCAGGGACTGACTAAGTTTATACAGCAGTATGTATCGTCGTGCAAAGAATCCTATCTAGTGACAGTTGCAAGGGGAATTTCTGTAAGCAGAATGCAATCAGTGAATAGAAACATATCCAGAAATTCGAGCAATAATGGTTACAGTTTCTCTGTGATTTACAGTGACCTATTTTATTTCTGATTATAGCTGCTTAGAGCAGCAGTTTCAATGATAAAACCGCACTGATGCTGTCACCTGGTGCTTCCCAGCCTCAGGGTGCTCCTAGAGCACGCCTCACACCAGTGCAGAACAGGTCTGCAGATCCCTGTGTGGGTTTGGGGCACATCTCTTTGTTCTTTGTGGCAAAAAGCCAGTTCAACACTAATGCTTCCAGGATAAGCTATGCAAAGATTTGGTGACCATCATAGCAGCAGTCTGCCTGCACCTGTCTGAGAAGTGATGACCAGGACATGCTGTCCTGGATGAATGGTGATGCTCAGCACCTCCTGACTTCTCTCTCCAAAGTTATTTTGCACTAGACGTCCAAACTCTGCTGTCAGTGGTAGAGTTTGGTTCTGCCAGCAGGATAATTACTGCAGTACTTACACTGCTGCACAGCCCCAGCAGTGCCAAGGGCCCTACAGCCTCTTTGCCAGGTTGATGGATAATGACAATGCAAGTAAGAGGGAGCCTTGCCACTTCTCAGCACTAGGTAACTCAGAACCTACTACCTGCTCTAGGAGGCTGGTCTTCTCCTAATGTTAATAAAGAGAGGGGCAAATCTTTCCCAAATGCAGTCCAGAAGAGGACCCAAAGTTAAACACATAGAAGTTCTTATGTCCCTGCCAGCTGTTCACTTTGGAGAGAAGTCTACAGTATTTTACCTTCCCCAGCACCTGTGCCTGAGGTAACACTGAGTCATTCTGAGGGAATGGTGGCAATTTTTGGGAATGAAATGAGGCCCTTGTTCTAGCAAGCCTTGTTATAACAGCATCATGTACTTGCATATTCCCTCCAAAGCCAGCCTAATCTGCCATGCATCCAAATATCCGAGTCTCCAGATGTAATGCTTCCACTCATACTCTCCAGTACTCATAACTATATATATATGTGGGATGAATATTCAACACTGTAATCTTGGCATTCCCCAGACTAGTTTTAGGGATGACAAATATAACTTTTGATCACACTCTGTTCATGTGGAAAAGTTAGAACAGCTGCTGCTATTTCAGTTCTCACAGGCATGGAATTAAATTACCTACAAATAGACACAGCAAGTAAAACCCAGAAGACAGAGAGCCCTGGGAGGTGTGCTGTGCCACCTGCCTCCCCACAGACACAAGGGCTTGCAAGGGCATACCTGGAAGGCAAGATACAAAGCTGCCCTCTCTAGTGGTACATTAGGGGAAACACCTCCCTCTCATACCTTTAGAGTTAGAACAAAGGTTTCTGGAGCACCTTGATGTTTTTTGTTTGTTGTTTTATTTTATGCATATTTAAGAACTAAAGAAATAGAGATGAAAATCTTATCCAAGAAGATTATTTGACCATATAAAGAACTCAAGGTCAAAATGGGGTGAAATAGATAAACCATGCTGTAACAATTTTGAAATATGATTCATATGGGTTAAAGAATGGGAAAGCAAAACACATTCATCTTGGCATTTAGAGTTTTATTCTATTCCCCCAATTTCCTTGACAGATCTCCTGGTCCTACCTCATAAACTGCACGTATGCATCTGCATAACAATAGTAGCTAAACTCCAGCAGCTGGGCAAAGAAGTAAATATTCTTCCACAGAGTCAGTGAGCTCATTTTTAATGGTATGTGGGATATTTTATTTCTGAAAAAGTAATTAATTTTGTTAGCAAAAATATGAAGATAAGGTCTTAAAATACCTGCACAAACCTACCCTCTCACTTCTGCCCTTTTCCACTTACCTACTAGCTTCTCTCCTGGCAGTCAGCAAAAACATCACAGTATTAATACAGCCAGCAGCACTATAGGCGATGCAAGATGAATTACAATAGAGGAACAGAGAAAAACCTGACAAAGGAATTATATACGACCCTTAGGAAAAAATTAAAGCAGACAACAATTTTAGAAAAGAGCACATTATCAGCAAAATAATACTATTCTGTAAGACAAAAAAAAAGGAAAATACTTTTTTGGGAACTGAAAGAAAAATTATTTTCTAAAAAATAATTTGTATCTTGAATAAATTTTTAATCATTAATAGAAAGTTGGAAAACAAAAATGGAAGAAACTTAGGAGGGCATCTACCTCATTTCCTTGATTCTCTGGCATTTTGAATTGTCTGAGCTCTTTCAGCACACAAACTGCCTTTGAGATGTACTTCTCAGATTTTCTCTGCTAGAGATATTCATGCAACACATGTGAACAGGATTAAAGAGATATCTGAAATTAAGCTGAAGATTTCGATTTAGAGTTGCATATGTTCTATCAGGCAGGACAGAATAAATATAACAAGCAAAACAATGTTTAGTCAGTTTTGCACTGCAATTATAATATTTTTATTACTATTGTAATTGTTCTAATTGCTGTCCATTTGTATCATCCTACATGGACTGCTAAAGAGTGACCTTCAGCTTGTCATTTTTGCAGATGACTGAAAGAGCTTGATTGCAAAGGTAAGAAGATGTGTTTCTCACTACACAGCTCCCATTTTCCCATATTTCTTTGAGATGACAGCAGGTAACTCAACCTGGAAAAATGAACAGGACTACAATTCATAAAAATGTCAACTAGGTATTGCTTCAGCACATTTCTGCAGCATCAGTGTTAAGAGCCATGCATTGTAAATGTTCTGCAATTCACTGGACTGTGAAACTACTTGGAAAGCAAACCTTGAAATTTTGCTTATGAAACGTTTACGCTGATAAATTTAATTTAGTATGTCTTTCAGGTAGCAAGAAATGTAAAGTTTTGAAACAATGGCAAGTGCAGAGGAAATCACAAAATCAACAACATAATTCTTATTGACAGTTTCCTATCTGTCCTAATTCTCTTCTAATTTTAGATCTATTTTTCCATTTTGTGGAGATAATATTTAGAAAATAACTTCAAGCTTCAATTCCATGGAATATATAGACAGCACAAACTGCTCTCAGGGATGAAGTTATTCTGTCAGGAAAGACATCAATGGTTGGTTAAAAGTGTTTAAACATTGCCCATATTTATTCATGCAGCAGATAATAGAATGCTGCAACATAAATACTTGCATAAACATAAATCAGTGGAGACTTTTTTTTAAAGTAATCTAAAGAGGCAGGCAATCTTTTGTTTTGCCTGTTGTTCTCCACTCTAATCAAAGAATGCATTTCAGAAATCTATATTAGATTCTGATCCTGCAAATACTTGCAATATGTTTAAGGTCAAGCACCTTGTTCCACTCCTTAGTCAATTTAGTTCCGTGTAGAATTAAATTGCACGATGGGAATCCTTCCCAGTGCTCATCTTGCTGCTCCCTCAGGCTTTGATACTGAGATGGGACAAAACCAAGTGCAATACAGCTCTAGGTCAGCATGTTCTCACTGGAGTCGAGAAAGAAAAGAATTTTTGTTCTTATGAGTAAAAGCAAAATAACTTTAAAAGTACTCTTAACTAATACTACTATTTTAGACCACCAAAGACTTATACAGAAGATAAGAAAAGAAGCTTTTGGGTTTCCTATTTATCTTGGTGTCTTAAATTGATCACTATCCCAAAAACCATGGGGAAAATGTATAAAAACCTTGTAAGTTCTCTTATAGATTAGAACTGCTTTTAAAAGTTGCACAGTCTGTAGTTTAAAGAAACTGGACCAGACTGATCAGATAAAAAAGACACCTATACTAACACCCTGATTCCAGAGGCACCAGAAGGCAATGAGCTGGAACAATGTTTTTGACTGTGACATCCAAGTACCATTCTAAAAAATGCATGACCTTTAATTACTAGAAGGCAAATGTCTTTACAGTTACTACATAGTGATCCAAAAATTCTCAGTCTGAAAACCAAAACATTGAAAATCCCTACTCTGAAAATGTCCTGGAAAAAATATATCAATCATAGATTCCAAGTTTGACAGAAACAGTGGCTCTCTGAATCACTGCATGAAAAAGGCTCAAGTTTTGACCTGTTCATGTTTTGACTTAGACCTTGCTGCAAAAGTCAAACCAGTGTCCATATATGAAAACTTTCCCTTAACTTGCCTAACTTACATAGATACAAATGTATTTGTCACTGACGTGCCTAATCCCCTGCCTGCTTAAATCTACCATGGTTTTCTCTCGAGCCTCCTTGGTTCAGACTCCTAAAGGATTATTCTAAGAGGTAATAAAAGAAGATGTCATAAAGATGTCATGCTCCCCATCCTTATTTGTTCCCTAAATGATGACCATTACATTATGGCATTGAGAAAACTCTGCAACACCAGAATGCCTTGATCCATAGGCAGAGCTAAAAACTCAGTTGAACAAGCTTTGTTCTGCATTACTGTTAATATATAGAATACATCATGAGCATTCATACCATTACCTACACAGAATATTAAGAAATATTTTACTGGTTTTTCCTGGGATGGAAAAGCAGCTGGTCTGGGTCTGTGTTTTGGATTTGTGGTAAAAGCAGTGTTGACAGCACACCAGTGCTTTGGCTATGGCTGAGTGGTGCTTACACAGCACTAAGGGTTTTTCTGTTTCTCATGCTGCCCTGACAGTGAATAGGCTGGTGGTGGGCACAGGTCTGAGAAAGGACACAGACAGACAACTGACCCTGACTGCCAAAGGGATATCCCACACCATATATGATGTTGTGTGTTTGTCTTCCCGAGTCACTGTTACACACGATGCAGCCCTGTGTTCCTGGAGATGGCTGAACATCTGAGGGCCCATGGGAAGTGGGAAATTAATTCCTCGTTTTGCTTTGCTTTTGGGCATAACTTTAGCTTTACCTCTTAGTCTGTCCTTATCTCAATTCACACTTTTAACCTCACCTTGAATACTGTGTGTAGTTTTGGTCAACACAATATACGAAAGAGAATAAGTGACTAGAGAGTGTCCAAAGAAGGGCAATAAAGATGGTGAAGGGCCTTGAGGGGAGGTTGAATGAGAAGCAGCTGAGGTCCCTTGGTCTGTTCAGCCTGGAGGAGACTGAGGGGAAACCTCTTTGCAGTCTGCAACTTCCTTCTAAGGGGAAGAGGAGAGGCAGGCACTGATCTCTTCTCTGGGGTGACCAGTGACAGGACCCAAGGAAATTGTCTCAGGGGAGGTTTAGATTGGGTATTTGAAGGTGACTGGGCACTGGAACAGCTCCCCAGGGAAGTGGTCACAGCACTAATCCTGGGAGAGTTCATGAAGAGGTTGGACAATGCTGTCAGGTACACGGTGTGACTCTTGGGGATGGTGCTGTGCAGGGCTGGGAGTTGGTGTCAATAATCCTGATGGGTCCCTCCCAGCTCAGTATATTCTGTGATTCTGTGATTCTCACCCCTATTGTGGGGGGAGCATGTAAGCTCCTGGATGGGACTTGGCTGCCTGCTGGCATCAAACTGTGACAAATATTCATGTTGGAGTGATGCTTGAGCTTTTTCTTCCTCATCCTGGTAAAGATCCATATACTCACAGGTATTCCTGCTCCTGGCTCACAGTACAGTGGAGTCATATATTGGAAACTAGACACCATTTAAAACCTGAGCCTTGGGCTCTTACTATTTCATATATAAACCAAGAAAATCTACTGAGAACAGCAGACACTTTGTTAATTGAAATTTTGGTTTCAAAACTTTTAAAACTAATATGAGCAAGATGGAAATGCTTGTTTTGATCTCCAGGTGAAGTAATTTTTAAATTCCTTCTCCCAAGCATTTGGCATATTCATACTGAAAAATACTCACAGATATTCTGACTTTAAAAGCAACCCAAAGACAGAAACAGTATTTTGCTTTCCTGCTCCCTGCAAGAAAATCTTTGACGTTTATCCTAACAGGGCTGTTAGGATAGCCTTGCTGAAATCATGCTGACTGGAGAATGCAAACAGTGAAGCTGTTCTTGCTGGAGACTCACAAGAGCTGAACAGAAAAGATTCAAAACAGAAAAAAGACAATTTTAAAGTTGTATCTTAAAGCAAAAGACCAAAGTTACATACTTAAAGACTAAACTTGAGAAAAAGTTAAATTACTGACATGGAGAACATGTGAAATGGACAAATCAGGCCACTGGATTCCTACAGTGTGTAAACATATTAATGGGTAATATTTTTGACAGAGTAAGTCTCATGAGCTTGAAATTAATTTCTGATGTGTTGTTTTAATCCACAGTGAAAATTATCTTACAATTTTCAAAGCAATAATCATAAGTCATATGTAAACAGAAGATAATGAGGAGGTGTGGTATTGGTTTGACCTACACCACTTTGAATCAAGTGACCTTGAAAAAGAAACAAACAAACAAAAACAAATCAGACAAGTAAAACAAAAACCTCCAACAACCAACAAAACAAAAACCAAAAAAACCACACAGACAAACAAGAAACCGAAATCAACTCAAACCAAAAACCTAAAACAAACAAAAGAACAAAACCAAACAAAAACAATCCAGAGCCAGAAATATTCCAATGAGAGCTGGGAAAGGCTCTCACAATACTATACAAAGCAGTATCAATGTACAGTTGAGTTTAAAAAAAAAAAAAAAAGAAAATCCAAGCCAAACCTAGATACCACCTTGCTAGTGGAAAGAAAAAGTGCTGAAAAAAAAAAAAGACAACAAAATTGACAGTAACAGAAGTTATATGTCAACCGGCAATTATTAAACAGCATCAAGAAAAATTTCCAGTTTCCTAATATTTAACCATTAGGAAAGCCACAAGCATTATTTTGACTTGCACCAACTAGCACTTTCACAAAGAATTTACAAGCACATCTCAGAAGTTAGCTCCTACCATGATTCTTCCTTGCAGGTAGATTGGATGCAATCATCCTTTTTTTGGAGGTTGAATGAGTTTAGCAGTTGGACATGGGCTATTCTGTGCTAGTTGTTCTCAGTGTTGGAGAACATTCCCAGATATGTTTATTTTCTGAATACCAACATAGCCAAATATTACAGGTTATGGGTAGCTGAAGCTTAAATTATTACAAGAATGTGACCTGCAGAGATTTAAAAGCGTTTGATAAATAACAGGGGCATATGAACTGAGAAGCTGTCCAAGCAATGAAAGAGACCCGAGGGACTCTACAAAATGTTTTCTCCTGCAAGAACAACTTCTTGGCAAACCATACATTTAGCTACAATATTTATTTTGTCACTGTAGCTAAAAGGCAACAGAATAAGGCTGTGTTTATGGAAATAGAAGGAGAAAATTAAAAGTCTCCTAATGACCAAAAGATAAATTTCGTACTTATCACACGGAAGGAAGGCATTACAATCCTCTTGAAAATGCTTAGAAAAATAGGGTTTTTTGTTAAATTATTATTATATTATTTCTACTTTCCTTTTTACATATGAGAGCTTTTTTTCCATATGTGCTTAATTCCTGGGTAATTTCTATCCTGAGTGACTATGAAATCTGTGTGTATGAGATTGCACAAATTGCCAGGCAATATATCTGTTTAGTAAAGTTTCAGGGCAGCTTGCTCTGCTAGACACTTTGGTTCTGTTTAGAGTAGACTGGTGAAACAAACAGCACAACATATTTACTTAGAACATCAAAGAGTTCCTGCTTGTGATTATGGCAGTCTAACTTTGTCTTTCAGATTGCTGAAGGCTATTGGCAGAAAAGACAGGGTTTGGGAATGTAGGTAGAAATCAGGTTGAATCAGTCAGATTAAAGAGGAAACAGGACTGGTTCCATTTCCAGTGGCACATTTACTGTGTTGTCAGCAGGTGAGCCCAGAAACAAGATCTCATTTCTTTGATGCTGATTAAAAAGTTTACTCCACAGATCTCAAAGCTCCAGACAGCAAATGATGGGATTTGCTGAATTGGGTGTGAGTTATGTCTAGCACACATCTGGGCCAAGTCACCATAGGATCCTTCCACAGTCCTGCAGAGAGCAGGGAGCTGGGCAGGAACAGCAAGAACAGGCCAGGGACTGTCTCATTACCTCCTGAAGGAGACACTTCTTATATGATCAGGTGAAATGTACTTGAATTTCCACTGCTGGGACTCTGCTGGGAACCAAAACAACCAGACAATTAAAGTTAGGTGAGCTCAACCAGAGTAATGGTGTGGAGGGTCACTACAGTGCACCCTGAGGGAAGGCACACACAGGAGCCCAGCTGAGCCCAGGGTAACAAGTCAGAGCCTAAACCATGCTACATACTGCCAGAAACAGCATAAGGGTTAGGCACACCCCTTCTCAGCACAGGCTTAGTTTAACTGGTACTAACCTAAAGCCTGTAACCTGCAGCCAGAAAAGAAGACAGACTGATAATCCTGATCAGCGTGGGCACTGAAAGCTGCAGGAACCTCAAGCCATTTCAGACATTTGGAAAACAAAAATATTGATGGCTTCATGAAGGGTATATGTTTTACATAAGAATTTTCTCACCTATAAGCACAAAGACAACCTGTTTCTTCAGGCACTGGAGTTTGCAGTGCCTGTACACAATATGCCCAGGTAATACTAACTGTGGATCTGACCTCCCAAAGTGGTTGCTTCACCTGCATTAAGTCTAGAGATATTTGAAACCAACCAATGTCTTACAGGAACAATTAGTGCTGTGGCATGTGCAGAAAGGTCAGAAAAGGGCTGGAGACATAATACAGAACTAGGCCTGCAGATAGTACACATGCACCTTGTGCCACAGAGGACACACCGTGAGCTTTGACAGCAGGAAATCAGGCAGGCTGGGGCAGCTGTTTGCATTTCCCCTTCATGTTCCTCTGGCTATTTAAAACAATAGCACAATGTGAGAGGTGTTTGTACCACCGATGCGCATTCTGCTGTACACATGGCTGACAGTGTTCATTATGTTTTTTGTGTCACAGCCAAAACTCAAAACACTTCTGTTTGTAAAAAGTCAAGAAAACGTGGAACTGTGAATCTGCATCATTTGAAACATACAGCACTTATTAAATCTGTTTGTGGATTGTCACACCAGAAGACTGCACAATACTGCAAGGAAAAACAAGCTAGAGAAAGCAGATGCCTTAACAGCTACTAATTAGAATCTAATTACTCTTTCAATTACCTTTACTCAGCACTCCAGGTCCCCAAGCCTCTACTGACAGACATCAGCTGTCTATGTGGCATCCTCATCTGGCACAAACCGTATTGAGTGCGAAATTAAACGAGACACTGTTACCCCAGCGTTAGCAGCGAGCCTTTCAAACTCCCTGCGGTAGCAAGGCATGCTGAATATTTCATAGCATGCATTTAGAGCTGGTATCTCCTTCTTGAGGCAGCACAAATACCATATTTCTGCTGGATTACACTGCTGCAGAGCTGTAGGCTAGTGATTACATTCTATGTACAAGCACAGACAGCCAAATCACAGTCATGCTGGACTAAATAAGGATTCCCCCCATCCTTTTACATGAGTCTAGACCCCTGCTGTTACAAGCAATTTTGTTATAAGTTAACATCAATCCCTTCCTTACTTAAAAATAGAGAAGATTCCTTGCATACTGAAGTGATGAAACATAAATACAATCCTTATTCCTCCAGAGTTTTCTTCTATATATTCTAAGGAATTGAAAATCACCAAATCCCTGTCATCTAGAGATCTCTGTATACCTGTTGTTATTTTTCATAATTCTTACAGGGCCTGGAGTCCTCCCACAGCTACAGAATCCCTTCAGAGTGGCTCTGTAGATGTTTATACTGTGAGGAAGACCACGCTGCCACAAGCACACAGCATAAGCACATAAGGAAACAGAGATAATCTCTATTTACAGATGAGGAACCAAAACTGAGAGACATTTCCCCCAAAACATGAAAGACTGAACCACAGACTTCCTTCTTTCAGCACAGCATTTACTCTGGGTCCACCCTTCTTTCCCCAGAAGGATGAGCCTCCTTGCTTGTAAATAAACCCATCATAGTTTTGTGTGAATGTGGATTTTTGAAGCACCCTGAGCATTAAGATAATATTTACTATTAATTATTTTATTCTATTTTTAATTTATTATTAATTATTTATTTATTAATTATTTTGAGAATAAATAGTCACCATTAAAAAGAGTATGTGTGTGGCTTTATCATAAGAGTTATCAAGGGAGTGTGTCAGAGACTGAATGTTATAATTTATGGCTTAATCTTCATGAAGGACATTTGCTGATTATATCAAAACTGTATAAAAGCTGCAGAGAAGACCACCACACCCTGAATAGACCATCTGACAGAGGCTCTGAGCTACGAAGATAACATAATGACTCAGGTCTGGGCTGGGGAAAGAAGAATACATTTACAGAAGTATCAAGCTTAGCACCTTGGAGTGGGGACCACAGCTCCAGGGCTATCAGCTGCCAGGCTGGAAGAGACCCTCGAACCAAAGGGTGGGGGGAGGAAGAGAGATTTTGGGGGTGTGGTGAAAAAGGCTCTGGTCAGAGGCAGTGAACACCCATCCTCTGCTGTGCAGAGCCCATCTGCGGGGCCCCTGCACCCCGGGAGAAGCTGCATGCACATCAAGGACAGAGGGACGTCATGGTCCATCAGAGGCCCCAAAGGGCTCCCCAGACCCTGCACCAGAGCACTGCAGCGTGATGGAACAGACCCACAGAGCTGCAAGGGACAGTGTCAAACTGGCCCTCCCCAGGGGAGGAACCTGGGCGTTCCTCCCTGGCCAAAACATGGGATCCTTTACTTTTTGGTGGGGGACTCTCAGCACCAAGAAGACCAGATGGAGAAGCCATGAGTTGTCACTAGCACCCCCGGAAAGGTGATATGGTTTCACCTAAACCCTGTCACTCTCTTCCTGTCCCCCAATCCCCAACTTACTTTTCTTTCTTTCTTTCTTTCTTTCTTTCTTTCTTTCTTTCTTTCTTTCTTTCTTTCTTTCTTTCTTTCTTTCTTTCTTTCTTTCTTTCTTTCTTTCTTTCTTTCTTTCTTTCTTTCTTTCTTTCTTTCTTTCTTTCTTTCTTTCTTTCTTTCTTTCTTTCTTTCTTTCTTTCTTTCTTTCTTTCTTTCTTTCTTTCTTTCTTTCTTTCTTTCTTTCTTTCTTTCTTTCTTTCTTTCTTTCTTTCTTTCTTTCTTTCTTTCTTTCTTTCTTTCTTTCTTTCTTTCTCTCTTTCTCTCTTTCTCTCTTTCTCTCTCTCTTTCTCTCTTTCTCTCTTTCTCTCTTTCTTTCTCTCTTTCTTTCCCTCTTTCATGTAATATATCAATTTTTAGGGACCAACATCTAACGTTGCTTGGTTTTAATCATGTTTTTTGAGTATATTTCAAACCTTTCTGGGTTCGATCTGTTTTATTCACAGAAACTTAGTTTCCCTTGCTCTTCTGTGTTTAAACCAGTTTGTAGCAGTGGTGGTAGCACTCACCTGTGAGTGCAGTGCTATTGCTTCAGCCCATGACATCCATGCAAGGAAATTGTACTTGTTTTTCATGTATCCTGCTCTACCAGGCAGCACACACATGCTGCAAGCTCTTTTGTAGGCAATTTGACCAGGCTTCACTTTGGATCTACCTTTTTCTAATCAGTTTGTCAGAGCATTCCTTTTTGTCCCCAGAGGAGAGAGTCTATATTCCAGCAGGACACCCTTGGATTCTCAAGAGGGCTGACAACTTGGCATTGAGATGTTCAGCCCGAAGGGAGAAGGAACTAAAATATCTGGTGATGAAAACCAAATAATGTGCCAGAGAACAGGAAAGTTTTCCCTCAACCATTCCACAGCTGCAGAAGGTCTGCAGGTTCATGTGCCACACAGTAAAGGAAACTGTCCTTTTAGGAATACCCTATCACTTCTGTAAAGCAAGCGATACATGTGTTTCCAAAATATAAAGGTTAAGAAGCAACGGGGAGCTGTTCAATGTCCACTCTCCCAGGTACCTCGCTGAATTACTAAAACAGTCATGAGATAACTGGCACTCTCTGGAAGAGCTTTCAAGTTGTGTTTGTATGGCTGGGAAACTCATCCAGTTTGGGTATCTCCATACTGCAGAGGAAAAGAAGGTTTAGCTGTATGGACATGGACTGTTCATGACACTCTGTCTCAGTGCCAATGAACAGTCCCAGACATAATTTATTAGTACAGTTGCAGCTTAATTCTCTGCTAACTATGACCTATCAGCCTGCTTGCCGAACTGTACAGCTCCTCTTCAGCTCTGGTAGAAATAAATCATTACTGGAAAAGATCAAAGAGCAGAAAATAAAGTTTTGCTGTGATTCCACTTACTTCTTGCATCTGCTACAGACCATAAGGTCAATAACCATTTGTTTTCCTGCACAAATCCCTCTTTGGGAAGAGGTGGTCAGGGAGACTACAAACTGTGTACTATTGAACACACTAATCAATCTCTCCTGTTAATTTACCAAACTCGGTTATCAATATGAGGAAGCTCCTAACAAGACACAGAGCTTCATTTTTACTTCTAAAGAGAGATTACCAATGTGCACACAAATAGGTCAAGTTAATATAAAGAATACAGATAGAATATTAAAGCAGTTTTCTATCCCAAAGCAGCCCCTTTAATAAACCCCCACTGTCAGTCTTGAATCAGGTTGTTTTCTTGTTAGAAGCAAATGTGCATGTGGCAGCAGACCAGATCTTTGCCTTTTCTCCTGCTTCAAGTCAAAGGCCAGGCAAACAGCATTACAAAAGGAAAACAAACTGACAGAGAAGAAGCAGCTTCACTGAAGAGATGGGAACAACTCCTGCTGTCATGGGAATTTTAAAAGATTCCTAATCCTCAGAAATCACTGTCCTTTTCAAAAACAAGCCACCAAAAAACAGATATTGACCTTGCTAATATGAAGAATCCATTTTGAGAATATGAAAGGGAGAGATGTTCAAAATAAGTGCTGTACAAAAAGCTGCCTGTCTGCTTCCATGCAACCTAGAAACTTCCTTGTATTTTCAGTGAATATTTTTCTTTAGTCTGATCTAGGCTGTAACATACTGTTCTTCAATAGATGGACAGAGGGATTCACTTTCTGCAACCTACAATGCAATATTAGATATTTTTATAATTTCGTAATCAGTTTTCTCCAGTGAATATTATTTTGATAGCAAACAGAGTAAAAATGCTTAATTTAATGTACCGTTTAGCAAAATACTTTTCTTAGGGGGATACTGCTCTTTTTTTATTAAGCCATTGGCTCTTTTTTCATTAAGCCATTGTTCTGTGAAGGTGCAGGAACTTACCTTACTATACAGATCTCTCTGCTGAGTTCAGACATCAATGATTTTTAATCAAAACTTTGAAATTTTCCGGAAATGCTACCTCGAATTTCCTCCATGTATTCAAAGGAGAGGATAGAGGATTATTTTCTATTACTCTTTTTTTTATTAATTATTACTATTGACTAAATATGTGTTGAATTTATTTGTCACCTATGAAGATTACTATAAAGGGAACCTTTTAAGCAGTTTTCCTGCATTCTATTAGATTTTTGAGATTTAAAACCCTTGAGCACATGAATACACTTGGAAAATGAAGGGGTTTTTTGGTTAACCAGAGCAAGGGAAGGATGTCAGATACAGTGGGGAAGTTCTCTCTCATCCCTCCAGCTTGAAATATTTAGCATACTGATTTTTTCATCTAAGCATATTCTAAAGCCTTTAAGAAAGTTGAAAATAAGTAAGAGCTAGAGATTTAATGCATCTATATATGGACATACTGATATAAAACCTTAAATTTATATAAGATTAAATTATACTGCAATTATAAAATACAACTGGTCTTGCTTTTATCTTCTCCAGTTCCAATATCTTACAATGAGATAATCCATCTAGTTCCAGAGTGGGTGCCATCTGTATTTTAATTTATTATTAAATCCCAAAACTGCTAAGCATACGTCAGAGGACACAAATCTAAATATAACACAGAGTTCTTGGAATCCATATGAAGTTAATATTATTATAATACTGACACAAGATAATAGACCTTCCTTATTGCTACTAATTTTTATTGCAAAATTTCAGCCTTTTCAAATGGCAGCTGAAGAATTTCATGCAAGCTGCAGACTTCTGAATTAGCAGCATGGCTTCTTGGTGTTCCTCCCTGCAATGAACTAGTGCAGCAGCTCAGAGTTAGTTCCACAAAATCCCTCTCAGAGACGAGACTTTCAGGCTGGTTTTGTAAGGACAAGATTTTGAGAAGTGGTTTTTGACCTGCAAGCACACAGACACAGCGTCTCACAAAACCCTGTGTGCAAAATTGTTTTATAGATTAAAACCGCACTATTGCTGAGGTTCTTTGTTCAGATTAAGAAGAAATGGACTCTGAAGTCCAAAATGTCTGTGTGCCTGAGATCACAAAGCTGTGAGCCTATTTAATCTGCAGTCTCATACATATATATATATATACATATATATGTGTATATATATATGAGCAACCAATTTCCTGACCTCTTTGTTCCACGCCTCCTCCCTCTTCCTGTGCATAGTACAAAGAGTACAAGCAAAATGTGTCAGCACTACTTTCTTCAGGATCATCTCAGACATATGCTGAGTGATCTCTAGAGCAAAGTGAAGCCATATATAGCAAGCAGCACTTTTGCTTTGAATTACATTGCAGCTCCAGCTAACAGCCTCCTCATGATTTAGGTTGAGTAATTTAAGATGATGGTAGGGAGCAGGTCTGGTTCACTGTCCAATATTTCAATACTGTCACATCCTTCACTTGTGATTTGAGTGTACTTCTGAGCCTGTTCTGCAGTCTGCATTTAAATGACAACATCTAGGTAGATTAGGGCTCAGCAAGATTTCAAGAAAAGTATATAAAATTCTAATTCTTTTGTTCCAAACTACAGGGAAGCATGCCCGAGGCAACTTAACAAGAGACTGTACTTCTCCAAGAGGCATGACATATTTATCACAGTGTCTTGATTCATCACGAGTGAAGATCTCCAAAAGCTGGCAAGTTCAGAAAACAGTGGGAATCAGGATTAGTGAATTGCTGCTTTGCAGAAGATAACACAGTGCTGCCATTCTGATCCTCCTGTGCCTCTCCAAATACTAGACTGAGTAATACATATGCAGTAGGTCACAAACCACCCCTTAAAAGCACTGGAAAACATCAGAAGTGTTCAGTGGAATTGAGTGCTGAAATGCTTTAGAGACCCTTAGCACATGGCTTCAGACATCTTTTAGGCACAAAACTACTTTAGAGAAACTGCTTTCTGGATATCTAATACTAACTGTACATAACAGGACTTTGAGAAGTTCAGGCAAATTATTTCCTTCTCTTGTGCTGGCAGCATTTACTGTTGTCCTGCTACTGTTAAATACCCACTATCATTACAAAATAGGAAAAATAAAACAGTTGCCAAGGCAGCATAATCTGAAAATGACTCACAATGATTTCACAAACATTTATTTGCAAGTGTTTGGACATTTGTCTTAATTGTCTTTATTGTAGATACCTCTAGGAAGAAAAACACTCTGGTCTGAATAGCTGATATTCTGGTATCATTTTTACCAATATTACTTTAAGCTGACTTTTTGAAAAGCACACTTTAATAATTACCATGGCATTTAAGAGAAAATCTTGGAATCAAACAATATGTGATATAGATACTTAATTTAAGCATTTAAATACAACGATTCAAAAATTCAAGTTTTGGGGACATGTCTAAGAAGCTACTGCATAAAAAGGCAAAAATGCATATTCTGCAGCAGAATAAAACCAGAATTGGTCTGAGATGTCACTTGGGATATCATATTCTTCTTTGTTCTCTAGCTGTAACTTGGTCAGGTCCGTGTTTGGAGATGCCTTTCTCCTCCTCCATGAGCTTCATGCACAAATAACTCTTTTGCAACATAAATATGCACAGCGCATGTATTTCATTACAATCACAGAGAAACAACAAATCCAAGGAATTGTGCATTTCTTTGACCTGCAGGGCTGAATGTAAGAACATGACCTTTTGCACCTCTGCTCAGCCCCAATTTCCTCGTTGCTGTACCAAGCCCCCAGCAGCAGTCTCCCACCAGCATCTCCTGCTCATTCCTGCTGGGCTCTTGCATAGCAGAAGTGCCTCTGAGGGAGTTGTAGCCCCCAGCTTCCATTCAGCTGCTGTCTTTGACTACATACTGGGCAGGAAGAGAGGACAGAGCCAGAATCTTCCCAGACGTGTTCAGTTACAGAAGCGATGGACACAAAGTGCAGCACAAGAAATTCCAACCAAGCACAAGGAAAAATTCTTTCACCATAAGGTTGGTCAAAGATTGGACCAGATCATCCAGGCCTCTGCATCCTCCACCCTCAGAGATATTTAAGCCTCAACCAGATATTGCCCTCAGGTGAACAGATCTAACTGGATATGAGCTCAGCAAGGGTTAGACTATAATAAGGGTTACTCTATAATAAAACCTGGAGACAAACAGCTCTTCTGGAACTTCAGCTGGTCAAAATGATCTCATTTGTTCAAGGCAGAAGTTCCCAACTTGGATATGTTAATTCTTAAATATAGGAGAAAATAACAGGGTTTTTGGTTTTTTTTTATGAAAAAACTCACCTCTTATTTAGACAAACGTAATCACACACTACACCTGTAAAGGGCTTCCATCAAAAGTACCTCAAGCATTTTAAGTATCATTAAGGACAATGATATCCATTATCAAAAAGTGCAGGTGCATCTCCCAGCTTTCCTTTATCAAGTTCTAAGATGGTTAGAGCTGCTGCTAAGGGGGAGAGATTATTTGCTCTGGTTTATGCCACATTATCACAGCTACACGTTTGGCCAATTCTGAGACACTGAAGTGGCTCCTACACAGCATGGAGCATAGGAAGAGAACATCAGATATTTCTGCTCTACACTTAACTCCAAAAGCTGAATACTCAAGGACTTTTCTCCAAGAGAAAAACTGAATACTCAAGGATTTTTCTCCAAGAGAATATAACCCATGTGATACAAATCTACCCATGCTTCATTACATGGCTACCTTTCCTTTACCTTTACTGTTTATCAAAGCAGATATAATGAAGAAAAGTAGATTTGTACCAACATACCTGCCACTTAAAAAACCAACCTTCTGCCTTGTCTCAAAGTTAATATTCAGTAATCTTTACAAGTCTGCATTTTCTGCATTGTTAACACATTCTTCTGTGACTCCCTTTCCTTTTCCTATTCAGGTTTTAGCAAGTAAAAAGGATTTAAAACATACATTTAATCCATACTTTATGGAATGACTCACTGAAAAGGAGAGAATAAAGTCCTCTAATTATAGATGCCATGGTTTTTACCTCCTGCTAAGTATACTAATATTCTTTCCACTAATTTCAACTTTCCCCTTCCTCCTCTGAATTTTAAATTCTCAAACTGCTTATTTATGGAAACATTTTTTTAAACTCATTACTATAAGACTTTTCCCCATCACAAATGCCAGGCCTCTGGGGGGTCTAGAGTTATTTCTCCAGACCCTGCCATTTTCCCACCTCCAAGCTTGTTGGGAAGAACACTACCATAGCCAACTTAATTTAAGGAAGCATCCATTGCAAGAAGAGAGAATGTCTATCATTAGACTGAGCGATGTAGGTGGAAAAAAGACAAATAAATTCCTCAGTTGAGACAGCCACCAAAAAAACCTCTGCTCCATGATGGACCAGCATGTACACATAGCAGAGTCCTCTTTTTGCCTGCAAACCAAATGATAACTACATCTGATAAACTGCTGTGGCTGCCATGGGGGCAGGGGGAAAGAGGCATGCTGTAGACAGAGAAATACATTTCAACTCACTGCACAAAAATCAACTGTGCTCTGGCTAAAACCTGCAAAGACACACACCATGTAACAACCACTGCAGCCTTCCCACAAAACACAACACAAATGCAACACAAAATGCTTGTAAAGCACCAGTCTATACGACCTTGGAGCTGCACATGTGCACATGGCTATGGCTTCCAAAGCTGAGAAACCCTAAGATTCAGCACCACATGAGGATGGTTGGAAATCAGTGATTCTGTCCAATGTCAGCTGCAAGGAAATCCCTGCATGGCGACCACAGCACTGGTCCCTCACAAGCTCACTGACTGGAGAACTTCATGCAGGAGCTGCTGAGAGTGAAAGAGAATACTTACAGCTGCCTGAAGAGAAAAAAAACCATAATTTTGTACCTCAATTTACATCCGTGGGAAAATATATAGAATATTAATTTACTGGTATGAATTTTACCAGTTCTGAAGCTTTCTTGGGTGGCAGTGTCTGGGGGCTTTTTAAGTTATCATTTATTTTGGTTTGGTTTTCTAATTTCTTTTTTTTTTTTTTTTAGATCACAAGGAAAGGAAGCTACTCATAGTGGTTTGGGGATGAAAGACATAGACCAACCTCTGGCTTCAGCTCAGCAATCTCTGCCTCCCCACTGGTGGAAAAGCAAATGGCAAGTGCATAGCTCTTCCTCCCCCAGCCACCACCTGTGCCAGGCAAAGCAGAGCAAGGCAAAAAGGAAGCCTTTCAGGCAGGCAAACCATCTGCCATGTGCTGCTGCTGCATAAGACATCAAAAGGGCAGCAATAAATGTTCCACTTTTGATGAGATCTAGCCATTGCTTCTGGTTTGGACCTCTCTAGCTCAAGTTAAAAAAGCAGGCTCTGGAGGCAGAGGTGTACGTTCTCCAGAAAATGAGAAACACTCTTTGAGTGTTCAGCTCAAAAAAACCACCAAACTCCAGCTTCTTCTGTGACACTATCCCCAATAGCTGTAAAAGACATCTGAAACAGTCATAAAAAGTCAAGGTTTAAAGCTTCATACTGTTGCCATTTCCGCATTATTTACTTCCAGTAGTACCACCCCCATCCCTCTCCACCCCCAAAAATCCAACCAAAGAAACAACCCTCTATCATCTAGGTACTTCATCATCTATTCAAGCAAATTGTTACTCCCTCACAAAAATCAGAGAATTCATTAGTCTATTCCCCTCACCACCTACCATTTCTCACATTAAATGGAGAATATTTGCGATCTTAAGCAATCAAGTTTCTAAAGCACAGTGAAAATTTTTTATTAGAATAGTTCATCACCACAGGCCTTTCCGTCCTTCCTCCCAGCCACCCACCCACCCACTGACTTTAAGGGGAACAGTTGCAGCTTACAGGGAAAAGAGGGAAACACCTCACATTCAGCAAAGGGAGCTCACACAGGCACAAACACCACTTGGTACAGAGATTTGTATCCCAGGTGATCTTACCCTGTTATTGGGACAAACGAAACCATTCTAATTTACAGAAAAGTCAGCAGAAGATTATTTCAGAAGTTAAGAGATCTAAAAGTCAAAGCATGCTAGAATTCTCTAGAAGAGAAAATGCTGACCTGCCTCTAGGTAAGGCTATGCAGCTGCCCTGCCGTGGAAAGCAGAAGTTGGCAAAGGATTTGGCAATTACAAAACCAAGGCACTTAGGTGTATTCGAAGGCCTGGGAACATTACAATTAACTCTTCAAACTGTGATCACTGTGCACAGATGATTATTTCTTCTCCTCCAGCATGAACAACTTGCAGCTCTCTAAATTCCTCCTCCAGCAGAGGAAGGGTGGGAGGCAATGCACTGCAATCACTAATGCCAAACTGTGCTGGGCTGGAGATTGCATGAGGAAAAAAGACTTGTCACACTGACTGGATGATCCAAGTTTTACATTCTCTTCACCAAAGCCAGTACTTAATTACCTTGACTGACATAAGCTCATGTGGAAACACTGTCTCCCAAAAAGGATGACATCTAATATTCAAGTCTCAGGATCAGGCAGAACAAACCCTTCCACTATCTTGCTAATGACTTCTGTTCTAAAACAAAGCAAAGCCCCCAGTACATTAAACCTGTTCTGCTAATATCTTTAACAATGCATTTGAAGTTCTAAATAATTAGCAGGAAAGTCAGAGGACTTTTCACTCTCACAACAGCAAATCTGGCCCAGCTAATTTCCCAAATGAATCAAGAATCCAGAGCCAACCACCTACACATTAGTCACTTGGCTAGAAAGGAGCACTTAACTTACACTAATGAACTTAGGACTTCATTAAAATGTAATTTTAAGTTTAGCAATACACCAGGATAATATATTGTAGTAGGAAATGGACAGGATTGACACCGCAGACTCAGCTTCTTGCTACTTATCACTAATAAATTAATATAAATTAAAAATCAATACAGCAGGGTAGTGCAAGACAAATGCTCAAGTCCACGAAGAGAGGATTTGTTAGATTCATTACCCCATGCTGCCAGACACATCACTAATTCTCCAGGACTGGAGAGGACAGAGACAAGCTGTTTTGCACAGCAGAACCACAATTTGCATCAGCTCCCCTTCTGCAATCGATTCCTATCCCCTTATGCACAAACCATCATCTTACAGACAGGGCTAGTACCAATTTTGAATTATTGTGAGAAAGCCTGTCACAAAGCTACCCAGGCTCTTTACTTGAGCCATTAAAAATGACCACAGTGGGAATGGGAACGATATTTCATCTTACGAATCATATCCTAGATTATTTGCAAGACAACTGATGACCGTAGTTATCTCAGTCAGTCAAAATCCATTTCCATTCTTTTCCATTCTTCCAATTTGACCTCAACAATACTTGCTTAAGTTATTGGGAAAAAATCAGTATGGAAACAGTATATAAAACCCTGGGGAAAAAAAAAGGTTTTTCTCACTGATGCTTAGTCTAAATTTTGACAAATATACTGGACAGTTGTACTTACCAGAAAGCAGAAGGAAAACTGGTGCCATGCAGCTGAGATTTTTTCTTTACGACCTGCCCTTTAGGTATCTATCATATATCTTTCATATAAAAAACGTAGAAATGTCACCATCATGGCAATTCAAAATATTCTTGAAGGTGACTTGCCACATATTGTTTAAACTAGATTCATACCTTTGTGGATTTTAACTAGACTAGGTAGGGAGCCTATCTTAAAAAAATAATAATTACATCAATCAATACAATAATTACATCACTTTTACTACTGTTATGTTCAGAAATATCAATCATCTTGCAGTTTTGTAGCATGTTTCTCATAAGCACATGTATGCTTATTCTTTTATCAAAAAGGCAGCTGCAAATACCAAACCTTTAAAGTATCTAATAGAATTAACCATGCATTTAATTAAACAAAAGTAAAAATCAAGTCTATTTCCCTTGTCAGTAACTCCCCACCCACGGACTTCATCCTTAAATTCTAACTTGTTTCTCCATTGATGCAGACTCCACTGTATCTTCTTTCCAACTGTGTCACAGCAACTTAAACATTTAACACATATGCCTTTAAAGAAATTTGAGTGAATTTATTGTATAAAATTATGATTGGCATGGTACAGAAAAGTTCCTTTTAATGCACATTTCCCATTAACTTGTACACAAATATTACAAGTATCAAGCAAAATGCAAAAGTCTTAAGAACTAACTCCATACTACAAAAGTGTTCACATAGTGAAGTTACTCTGGTTACAAAATGTAATGGAAATAAAAGCACTTCAAAATACGTATTTGGGAAATGTTTCAAATAATCAACGCAACCTTAAGTTAGTTTAAAAATGCAAAGAAAGAGATACCTTCTTCAAAACACTATTTTTCATTTGGCAAGATGGAGCAAAGTTCAGATCAGTTCACTGAAGGACTGCTCTTGACAAGAAACAAAGAAAAAAAACCCTCTTTAGTTAAGAAAGGACTCAATTATACTATGATGACAAATAACGCCATCGAAAAGTTATCTGGCTCTCTTGTTTTCACACAGGAGCTGTCAGAGGCAAAGACGTGTGAAGAAACAGTTCCAGGTATATACAGATTGCCTTTTCAAAAACCAACCAACCAACCCAAAACTAAACCCAAAACCAAAACAAAAACCAAAACCAAAAAATCTCCAACCAAAAAAAAAAAACCTAAAAGCCCCAAAACAACAGAAAGGAGACAATCTGAACTTTGTTGCTTCAATTGAACCAGTTCAGTTCTTTAGGTTGCAGGACCCAAGAACCCTAACCTGCAAAGGATACATATTTAAAGAACAAAATGGAATTCCCACTACGAAGGAACGCACAGATGTTTGGTTACACGAGTGCCACCCATCCTCTCAGTAAGGCTGATAGAGGCTCTCACATCTCTGCTTCAAATGGCCTTGAAGACCCATTATTCTCAAGAAGGCAAAAATGCTTGGACCCTACCACCAACCTTACCAAAGGGAGGCAGTCATACTGTTAGAAAATAACACAAAAATTTTGAAGACCGAAAGCGTCCTTAAAAACTCGCACAAAGTAACTACAAAAGAAGCCATACTTTACATTGTTCTTGTATCAGATGACTTGCGTGTGTTTGAGCCATTGAACATTGGTATGTTTATCTATATGAAACTCACACATACAGAACACTGTGTTCAGGCATTATTGTTGTTTTTCTTTCAGACACACACACACAAGTTACCATCAGGTTATCCAGTCTATTTAAATGCAGTGAAAAACAGTCCACAGCAGGCGTAAAAGAAGCAGTATCCAATACAGTGTTGTCTTGCAAAAATGGAGTCAGAATTCCTGAGTCTCAGAGACATTGCTGTCCTCTCCATTACTGGATTATTTCTTTTTCCAAGGAGAACCTCTAGTTTTCGTTTCTTCACTCTCATGAAATTTCTAATAGATTGCGTCTTTTAAAAAATGTAAAACTAGTACAAAAGATGTGCCAACCAAAGTGAATTTTTAAAGCTTTTTAAAGGGAGAGGGGATTCACTTACAAAATAAAGGCCACCTTCTTGTAAAATTAGTACTGCTAATATCCCATCATTCTGTTTAGAGCAGAGATTTAGCTCCCTGCTCTAGAAGCCTTACCACATGCATGTGAGCTGAAAAACTTCATCCTTTTAACAATTAAAAATATCATATATAGGACTAACGTGGAACAGCCCTTTGTTACAATCACCAAGGTGGCAAAACCAATTAAGTGTCATTCAAATAGTCACTGCAATCTAACTTCTGCATTTTCCCTTGTACTTTGCATATTACACAGTGTAACTTAAAATGTAATTTAAGAGCACTTCAGTCCCACAATGTAGGATTTAAGCTTGTGTAAATACATTTGCATGGCTCTGCAACATTTGTAATGACTTAGAAAAATACATTCAACCAAAACTTTATATAGGGTTCTATTTTTCTTTTAAATCAAAAATGAAGAAAAAGCCAAATGGTCCCATCATTAGCTAAATATTACACTCCAAGTTCTGGAAGCAATTCCAAAGCAAAAACACATTCAAGAATAACATACATTGAATTGCATACTTTCTCATTCACCTTTATCAGTAATATAATTCTACTGTATATAATTATTTAGCCTTATAAATAATGCTAAGCAGAAAAATATTTACCTCTGTGCTACTTTTTTGTTTATAGAAGCATTTCTCAGTTTATAGGAGCAAAGGAAAAAAAACTAAAGTGCAGACTACAGGCCATGATAGGCATAAAAAATGACCAAAGGTGTAGCCAAATTTGCATTTACATCTTAAGTTACTTTGCCATCTTCCTTGTCTTGCTAGAAGTCACCCCATGTGCAATTAAACAGCTGGTCGGTTGGTTTGTGCCACAGTACAACCTGTAATCACTTGTAATTTTTTAAAAATCTATTTCAATTGTCCATAGATATTTCTTAGGCAAGGTTCAAGATATTTCTGTCTCAGGTTCACAAAACCTTTCTTAGTCATTAATACTTGAAATTACACAATATTGACACTCCCTCCAGAGAATGCTACTGTCCTCTTGTTGCAGTATGTGGTCGAGCCATTGATGCTTGGCTGAGTGTCTTTAACAAGCGACGTCTTCATTTCCATTTCACACGCTACAATAGCTGCATTGAGTTCCACTTGAGCCCGGTGAACGACATAAAACGAGAGTCCTATGCTTATGACAATCTGCAAATAAAACAAGAGTGTTGTAGGCTGCATAGACTGTGGGAATGAATACAAAGCAACTGATCTGAATGAAACAAAACGTTGTCAATGCTAAGATACATGAAGGCATCTCAAAAAAAACCTCAAAAGCTTTGACTCAAAGCTTCACAGGCAAGACATCGGAAGAAAGATGAACTTAGCCCCTGTGTAGCTCTAAACCTACATATGCTAACAATGTAACCAGCACATCAGAACGCAGACTTAAGTAGAAATTAAAATATTTCTATAAATTGAAAAGGTAAGTTTCTTTCTTTCTGTTGAAATCCATACACTTGTTAATAAAGCAATCCTTTCACCTTCTCTCTTCAGTAAAACACCACTCAAGTTTTTAACAGATCCTCCTTAGGAAAAAGAAAAAAAGATAAAATCTTCAAATAAAAATCAAAGTGTATCACAGTTAGAGTCCCTCTGAAAGAAGCAAGCTCCTCTGCCTTTTTTAAAGAACATTAACTAGCTGGAAACTGCAGCTTCCTTTCAAAAAAGCAGAGAAGCTCTATTACTTACAACATAATCTAGAGTTCTGAGTCTAAAACCTGAACTTCATTAATAATTGTAGGGCTATGTTTTCTTTAACATTGAGGACTATTGCTTAAAACACCTGTCAGCATAGCAGATGGTGCTGGAATATCTCTGAGTAAGACAACTGACAAGTATGAGCACAGGACAACTACAGCTGGAAAGCACCCTGGCACTCTCTAGCCCAACCAGCTGCTCAGAGCAGGGCTGGCTGGAAGATCAGAACAGGCTGCTCAGAACTTAGTGTCCAGTCAGGTCTTGAAAACTGTAAAAAGACAGAGATTTCACCACTCCTCTGGGCCCTCTGCTCCAGTGCTTGAGTACCCTTATGGCAAAAATGATGTTCCTCACCAACTTATACTGGCCAGCTTTTGTAATGTGTAACATTTTGAAATGTTACACATTTCAAAAGCTGGCCAATATAAGATTCACAATTATACTCTAGACACTAATTTTTTAAAAGATAGGAAAAATTCTATTCTAGAAACTTATCCAAATATTTAAATTTGATTTGGCTTAGAAATATTACTACCAGTAACCTAGCCCCCTAGATAAATAATTTAAAATATACACATAGACAACCATGAAATGTGAAGGATTTTCAGAGCTATTCACTATATCAAAGTCCCATCAAAGTTCATCCAGGCAAAGCAATCCGCACACTCCTGAGAGACAGTGGGAGAACGCAAATATTTCTCCACTAAAGGTGTCCCCTTCAGTTATTCAGTCACATCCCAAGGACTGGTCTCAAGAAGATTAGTAATCCTTTTAAAACATTCAGGCTATCCAGCTACCACTTACCTGAGCAAGACTTATGTTACAACCTATATAATCTGCAAAGGAGAGTCAACGTCAATTTAAAAAAAAAAAAATATATATATATATATATATATAGGGGGGAAAAAGCAAAAGACCACTAAAAACTACTACTCTGGAAATAACATCTCATGACTAAAATAAGAGCTGATCAAGAAACCATTTATTTTCTCTTTGGCTTATCAAGACTATCTACACTACACTTACAAAGGCTTTTTTAATACTCGTAACCACGTTTCATGAAAGCTATAAATTTTATGTTCTATTTAAGAGCACACAAATTTCGGGGTAAAGGTGGAAGGTGTGTTTAAAATGGTCCTAGACTTAGTTTTCTATGGTAGCATCATTAAAAATCAGCTTTATGACTGTAGAAACTGAGGAAACAGAAATTACTGCAGTACCTACTGAAAGTCTGTAAACCATGGTAATTGCTAGTCAAACACAGCTTGAAGTACTGTCACTGTCTAAGGAGCTTTTAATATATAATTCTGAAATACCCATACTCTATGCTCATAATGGTCTCACACTTAAAGCTTACATCCAAAATTTAGTGATAAATTATTTCAAGAGCTAAGGTCATGTAAAGGTAGTTGATATACTTCTCATTAATTTACTCACTTGTAAAATTAGGATATTCTGATTTAGGCATTAAGAAAACAGTACTCTATTATACTACTAGCATTTTTAATCCTGAATATCTATGCAAAATGGGTATGCTGAGTGCTGAGTGAACAGTGCACAGGTGCTGGGTCTACACACACACAAGCTTTTGTGTAGGCATGGTTTGACAAGTCTAAAATTCAGCAGGAGATTATCCTAGAAGGCAAGTATTTTTCTGGCTTTTCAGTCTAGAGCACAGTTGATCAGCTCCAAGAAAAAGAAAAGCCACAGTCTGGGAAAGTTCTCTGCCTCAGCTAGCTAAAAGAAACCTAACTAAAAAGCAAAGGAGAGCTCTCTCCCACCGTCCACTGCCAACAACACAGTCCAGGAGAAGGATGTGGGGGAAGCAAGTGCAGTCGCTGAAAACACACTTCTTCCCCCCTTCATTTTGGAACCAGTCTTAAAGGTGCAGAACTCAGCACCCAGCACAAACGGAACAGACCTGGGGGGATTCAAGCATCATAAAGTCACCCCAGAACAGCAAAAGAAGGAAGTTTACTGTATGTGTAGAAGAAGAGATTACAGGCGATCTTGCCCCTAATAAGTCACAGTTGTACTAATTACCAAAGAAGAGGAATAGCCTTGTCCTTAATGGATCACAGCTGTGACTAATAAAGATAAGTGTGATAAAAGGGGTGGGTTGGCTAGTCAGGGGCATCTTTGAGGCTGAGGGCCTGGAGAAAGAGGACCTTGAGGAGCCCTGAGGAAGAAGGAACAATCCAGAGAGACACAAGGAAGGCTGGTACTACTGTAAGAGATCTCCTATGAGGTCAGTCTGGGTCTGATAGAGTTAGAGTCTGCTGTTAGAGCCCGTGGTCAGAGTCTGCAAATCAGTACTTGCAGTCATGGTCTAGCAGGAAATAGCCAGCAGTCAGAGTCTACAGCTGGACCCCACAGTAGGAACTTGCTGTAGTCAGAGTCAGGCTGAATGATCTGTAAAGAAGAATAAACCGGGACCCTTTTCATGTTGTTGAAGGAGATTCTGTGTCTTGACTCATTTCTACCCCTATCAAGAGGTCTGCTGCAACAACTTACCAAAAACTGTGTCAGAAAGAGAGATTGCTGAGTAAACTCTGCTTTGTGTAACAGTGAGGTGTGAGAGAGTTACGCTTTTCTCAGAGCATAAAACAAAATCTAAAGAAATCAGTACACTGGGAACCCATCTTTCTGGGCATCTAGCAGTCAACAGAAATAAGGGAGAGACAGACAGTACCATTACCAAAGGTCTATGAAAGCAATTATTTTAACTGACCTGTAAACCGAATACAAGATAGCCACTAACACTTTGTTCTGCAATCACATCCTCCATGGTGCGCAAGGTAGTGCCCAAGTACGAGTTCAGGAGCTGAGTAGGCAGCAGCCCAAGTGAAGAAGCCATCAGGTAGTTGGGTAGTGATAAATCTGTAATCTGAGTAAATAGGAAGAGTAAGAAATCAAAAGCAGCTCCAACACAATCTATGTGTACAAACAACTAGACTACCACTTTCCACAACCATCCCTGCAAATTATGAAAGAATATTCTATATTCCCTCATTGGAACTTTGATTCATGCACAGGGGGAAGATAATAGAACAAAACACTATGTATCTAGTTTTTATCTGGCCTTTTTAATGTTACTAGGTTTGATTTCATTTCACCTTACATTATGCAACATCTCTGTGCAACAGTCACTAACTAGGGGATATTTATTTTTACCTGGTGAATGGAGCCCTTAGATTTATGAGAATTTACTTGTGAGAAGAAAATGACTTTATCCAATGCTAAGGTCTAAAGCAAAAATGTACTTGTTTTGCATTTTATGTATATGGCAAATAATACCAGAGGTAATTGTTCAAAATGTCACTGTATTAAATATGATCCAGGTAACAGAATGGCAGACATAACTTGCCCAGCACAAATTGTGATTTATTAAGATATACATGTCTTTCAGTGATCCCTATGAGCAATATCCATATATACCTATACTGATATGAGTATCGTTAAGATTATCTACCAAAGGTATTTTGCATCTCACTTTAATTAGTGAACAAAATAGTACACATCGCTATAGGTTTTATTCATTTCTCTGGAAAAAATACTAATAATGCTTCAGTATTTTCTTCTGTTTGCTGTGATGTTTCTGTTCTGCATCAATAGGGGAAGGTGTGAGCTTACATGGGAACAAAGTACACAGTGGAAGCTAAATTAGTATCAGCAGCTATCAGGAAATATTAAAGACAAGCAGTATGAGACCAAAAAATATTTAACAAGAAAAAAGAAAACAAGAGGAAACTGGGTTAAAAATGAGTATGGAAATGATGATTTGGAAAACAAGCAGTCCAATAAATTTTCCAGACAATTCAGTTGATAATAACAGATCTAATTAAGAACAGCCCCAACATTGAGCGCCTACATGGAAATTATTGACCTTGCCAGTTTTGCACAATGTTGAAGACCAAAGAATAGCAGCAATGTTATTCATTTCATCATGCTATTCTTAAAATAAACTTTAGTTACTGTGAAAGTCACAGTGCTGAATTCTCAGAGCTCTAAGCAGCATCAGTGGAAAGTTTTTGGGAGGAAGGGCAATGGAGGAGCAGAATGCAATGAAGCATAAAGATTAAGAATAATTCACTGGAACAAGATCCAATAAGCCATTTCCAAACTTCACACTGCATATTATACTTCCCACAGACTGAAATATATACCAGCACCACAAATACTGTATTTCCTTCTCTAGACAAGATTAATTTAGATTTATAATGAAAAAGGATTACATAATTATGTCAGAACTTCACATTTGACCAATACTTTCAAAAGACTTTTTTAAGCGTTGTTGTAATCTGGGCCATGTAATAAGAATGCACAGTCCAAACTTCCCGTATTGCCAAGGGAATGAAGGAGCTGCTATTAAAAGTTTCTGAAATACTAATGCAGAGGCAAGATTTGCTAAGTAGGACACTACCATTACATCTAATGGAGCTGGGAAACTTCCAAAGATTGCTTTAACTCCTGGCACCTCTCTCATTTCTGTAGATGCATTAAGGACACTTCAGTTGCAGAGCAACACACCTGCATACCTGGATCTGTCCTGAAACAATTGGACCTCCAGAGTCATAAGAGAGCTTGCTTCCAAATGAAGGGGAAACTGCTCCAGTGGATACACTGAATTGCAGCTTGTGCTTCCCACTGCAATGAAAGCTAAGGAGGGGGTGAAAAAATTTTTGAGACGCCCTTTTAACTAAACAGTAGGTTTAGAGCTACACTTATATCCCTTTCCCCAGAATGCACAGGAAGTGGACAGCATCCCTGCCTAAGGAACTTGAGAAATTATCAATAAAACTTACAGCTTACCATACCTTTATTTCTAGGAACTTTATGTTCTATGAACCTGCCAAAATGGGATCTGCATGGCCAGGCTGCCTAACAGCCTACCAGGGCTCTGTTTCTGGTGAAAGCTCAAGCCAGCAAAATTTAACCCTGAAATCCCAAACCAAGCATAGATGCAACTGTGTTATGGGCCATAACAGAAATGTATTTAAATTGTATTCAAATACAACTAAGAACTACCTAATTGCACTGATAACAATAGACAGAAACTCCCCCACTAAGTCTTGGATGGGCTTTGTCCCGTTGAACTTTTGTGCATTTTTTGTGGCTGACACCTTTGGTTCAGTACTGTCAAAGAATAAATGTTTCTGTCAGGACTTTGCTGGGGGAACCCATCTCTTTAGGGACTTCAGCACAATTTCTCTTCCCTCAGTTTACAAATCCCTGTTTCAGATTCAGGTTTAGTGACAAAGGCCAAAGGATAACTCAGGTTCTTTTTCCTCAAAAAAACGCCCAAAATAAAACCCCCCAGAAACAGCCCTTCCCCCTCCCAAAAAAGGCCAACACCACCCCCTCAAAAAAATCCCAGTAAATAAAAAAAAAAACAAACCAGCATCCAACTTTCTAACAAGCAGAGGAAGCAGTGTGCATGCTCTTGCAAAGCAGGTACCATTTCTTCAACTCCAACTTCATTGTATGCATTTCTGAACCCAGACATGCACACTTAAATACTCAAATTTTTTAATCATTATTTATTTCATGTAATATTCCCCTTAAAACAAGGGGGAAAAGTATTAAATTCCACCTAACCTACATCTGGCACTACAAATAACCAGTTTGCACAAATCTCACTCCAAGAACAAACTCGTGGGAAGATGATAACCTGCATACCAGGCCTCCTTACAGACCTGCCTTCAAAACACTCCAGAGTTGCCAAGGTGAGAGAGCCGTGCGTGGGCAAACACATCAGTAAGAGCTATCAACACACCCCAAGAGCCCAGGCCACTCTGGCATCAGGAGTGACAATTAAGCAAAACTCACTCAAAAGAGAAATACAAACATGCTTTCAGTTAGAAGTGCTGGATTCCAGAAAGGCAAGCAAATGCATTACCTCACCCCTCTACTATCAGCAGAACGACCTTTTAAGAAGCAAGATCTTCATGTCTGGCTGGTGAGAAGCTAAGGAATTTATGTTAATTTTCTTCATGTGCTGCTTGAATTGATATGACTCCTTCACTAATGAAATCCTAAAAAGCTCTTCCATCTTTCTCTACATCCCCTACAAGCCAACCTCCCAAAAGCCCTCAGCAGATGGCACATGCCACCGAACAAGTGCTTGTAGAAATCATTTAATCCCAGCCCTGCAGATGACCCTGCTCACATCAAGGTTATTCCTCTCCCTGAACCGTGTGTGTCACTTCCTTCCTCCTCTCTCAATTAAATATTCTCAGTATCTCCAGTTTACTTAAAAATATCCACATAGAAAACATGCATAGACCAGACCACTGGAAAATTAAAGATGTGTACTTTTTCTTAAGTTCACTGTTGCTTAAAAATTAATTATTTTCAAATTCATTGCTGAAGTTGCTAGCATGGGGAAATGCACTTTAAACTTAAAATAAGTGTTAAGTTCTTAAATAAGTGAGATTTAAAGGAAATGACAGCTTGGTCTATATAGGTAGAAAACTATTTTTTACGTAACTTAAACTTGATTCAAAATGAGAAACTGTCTTGAATTCCTAGATTTGTATGCATCACTTTTCAGTGATCTAGTAGCTCATATTACATGTTCTCAGTGAAAAACTGAGTATACACTGTGCTTTATTTGACTATGCTATAAAGTAGTAAATCAGGAGTAATAAAGATAACCAAACTAAAATTAGCAAAAAACATCCAAGTTACTTGGCATAAATCAAGCATGTGGTTTCGTCTCATTTCCTATTATTTTAACACTGAAACCATCCACTTGGAAAGAAAATTATTTAGCCTGCAGAATATGCAGAACACAAACCACAGTGATTTACAGCATCATTTTAATATTGAACTGGCCCAAATCCTCTGCTGAATCGTGTTTCCAACAGAAGGGTTATGCCAGGAAGGAAATCATTTTAACTTGGTAATTCTCTGGTCTGTTCTTTAGATTCAGTACTACTCTATATCATCTGCTGATTACTGCAAGTAACACCCCAAAGCTGAGAACAACCAGAGCACAACAGCTCTCCCCACTTCAGGAGGGTCACAGCATAGCAGAAACTTCATTTGCTATAAGGGACCTTGGGCTCCAGGAGGGACTCGCTCCCAGCTGGACAAGTCTAAGCTTCTTCAGTCTGGAGTAATATAGGTTGACAAAAAAAAAAAGCCAGCAGAGGTTCAGCTGTTCAGTTTCTCATTCTTAACAAGGAAATGGTTAAAGGATCTGCTTAAAAAGAAATTACAAGTTGCTATAGCTCTTATGGATAGAGATTACAGCTCTGGAGATGAATTATCCACTATACACAGTTTTATATGCAGCAATTTAAAATATTTGGTGTGGATGTTACACCCCAAAATTGCAGGGGTTAAACTTTACTTAAAAAACAAATTTGGTATTCGGTGACCTACTAATTGCAGCCAGATGATTCTGTCAAAATTGAGCATGTGCTTCAAAAGGGTATAGCATCAGGACTGCAGACAGGCAAAGAAAGGTGGGCTATATCAAAGTGGCAGACCAAAACACATGTTTAGACAGTCGCTTATGTTAAAGAACAAACATACAAGCTACTGATAACATTTAAAGTATTTCACAATCCAGTTTGCTTTGTTTTGATTTCACCAAGTTATTAGATACAACTGAGGCATAACACAGCCAAAAACCAGATCCTTCAGACAAAGTACTCGGGAAGCAATGAGGGTCTGAAATTGTCATCAGCAGCATAACAATACTAAAAAAAACCACCCTCCATGTTCTTCTTTACTTTTTCCTTTAACATGATCAAAGAGACCAAATGACTGTATCCATCTTCACTTGAAAGTAGAAAGAAAAGCAAGACTAACCCCTTTCCAGACTCAAGTTTAAACTAACTTTCGGTGCCACACTACAGTACTGTCTTTTTTCAGGTCTGAGGCTACATCCTGCTCTGCTCAAAACCTGCAACCTGTCTTGTGCACACGGACTTTACATCCTATATCAATTTGCCAGATGCATGGTACAAACACCAACCACACCGAGAAAGAATTTTAATCTGTCCACTTCTTTCTTTCCAATATGATTACTTAAACAGTTTAGGAAGATCTGGCAAGAGTTTTCCTCAACTCTTGCCAGGTGTTAAAGTGGATCACTTTAAAAGCACAGACACTTCATAACTGCTGAGTTCTCCACAAATTTTGCTATGCAGCATCTTGGTGATTCTAACACCAGATCACAGTCTTGAAAGACTCTAACAAAACGCCAGTGAGCAAGGCAACTCAACAATCTGCCTGCTGTCCCTCTGCATGCACAGAAGAGCAGCAGAGAGAGTTGTTTTTACTGTTGTTAAAAGAGAGAGAAACCACGGCTTGTTCCCAGGAGAGGAGGAAACCTCCAGCAATAACAGCAGCCACTACGCCGAAAGACATCCTTCCAGCACTTGTCTTCCTCGGCCGTACAGCCCAGGCAGGGACTCACCGCGAAGACGGCGTTCTGCAAGCCGAAGGGGATCAGCGTCAGCCGCGACAGACACACCACCCTGAGGCCGCTGCCGCCCTCCACGACACGGACGATGGCACTGAGCGTCCCGCTGCCCTGGATCCTGGCCCGTGCCCAGCGGGCCAGCAGTCGCTTGCAGGCCACGTGGGCGACAAAGGTGCCGACGAGGACGCCGAACACCATCAGCCCCATGCCCAGCACGAAGCCGTAGAGGTAGCCGGCGGCCACGTTGAGCAGGATGTAGCCCCAGCCGCACGGGAAGGACACGGCGATGAAGCCCACGGTGAAGAGCAGAACGCCGGCCAGGCTGTCCAGGCTCTCGGCCCAGAGCAGCAGGTCCCGGAGGTACTGGCGCACCAGGGTGAGCGAGGCGAAGCAGACGGCGGCCAGGACGCACAGGCTGAGGCAGCTCTTGTACCAGCAGGTGCCCAGCAGGCAGCAGGAGCAGCGCCAGCCCCGGGCCTCGGCCAGCCCATGCCCGCCGCCTCCCGGCTCGGGCAGCTGGCAGAGCAGCAGCTCCGCGGGCGGCAGCCCGTCCTGCTCCGCGCAGGGCCCCAGCAGCAGCCCGCCTGCCCCCGCCGCCTCCGCCGGGATGAAGCCGATGGTGTCCCCGCTGCCGCCGCCTCCCGCCGCCGTCCCAGCGGCTCGGGACAGCCAGCGGCCCAGGTCCTGCCGGGCGCCCTGCGCCGCCGCCTGCTTCACGGCCCGGGAGAGGAGCTGCAGCGCCGCGGCCCCCGCGCCCCGCATCCCCCCGCCGCGCCGCCCGGCTCCAGCGCCGCCGAGCCGCGCAGCCCCTTCGCTCCCCGCCTCCCCACGCAACCTGCGGGCAGGGGCGGCCGTTCCCTCATCGCCCCGCCATGGCCCGGCTACCGAGCCCGGCCGAGGGCCGGGCGGGGGCGGGGAAGCGGCGGCGGGGAGGGCGGGGAGGAGGGGGCCGCGCTTCGCCGCCGCCCGGCGGGCGGAGGGGCCGCGGCGGCCTCCGCGCCGCCTCCCGCCTCGGCCGCGCCGCCGGGGCTGCGGCGTTAGACGGCGGCGGGGCCGCTCTCTCCGTCCCGGCAGTGGCAGCGGCGGCCCTGGCGGAGCGCGAGTCCCGGGGAACAGCGGCGGCGGCGGCAGCACCGGGGCTCCATCTCCCCGCGCTGAGCTCCTGCTCCGCTCCGGGAAGCGCCTTCTCGGAACGGCGGTGCCGATGTGGCAAGCCCGGGAGGGAGGAGGCCAGGCGAGGCTCCGGCGGCAGCAGCGCCCGGCCCCGCTGAGGGGCTCGGCGGCGGCGCCAGGGCTCCGCCTCCCGCCCCGCCCCGGCCCGGGAGCGCCGCGCCGGCCGGGTGTGTCCCCGCGGGGCCCCGCCGCCAGCCTCGCCCGAGCCGCCCCGGGCCGCGCCCCACATCGGCCCCGCTGCCAGCAGCCAGCGTTCCCGGCAGGGTCATAAGCAGCAGAGTTCGGAGGAGCCGTGCTGGAAAGCGGGTCGTTTTCCATCAGGGGACCGCGGGGTTAAAGCATCGCTGACTGCACTGTTACGCTTACGCTCCCTTGACATGTCAGCGACTCTCTCTCTCTTACGTGAGAACTTTGTACCGCAAACACGTCGGCTTTCCCCTCTCCGCCAGCGAGACGAGCCTCTCCCGGCCAGCGGCCGGGCTTTGAGCCGAGGGTGGACAGCCCATGCGTCCGGGCTCCGCCGCACCTACACTCCAGTCAGCGCGGTTCACATGCCTGGAGCCTCGGACCCATGTTGGGATGGTTTGAGGTTGAATTTTGAGCCATTGCTGGAAAGAAACAGCCTGGATATGCAGTAAGGGCTCCATTTGGAGGGGTGTTTTCTTGCCGAGGCTGGATAGTTTCGTAGGTTGCTTTTGCTCTGGTGTTACAAATGTCAAGGTACAGAAAGGGTTTGTTTTCTTTACAATGCTTATACATACAACGTGCTTCAGTGGAGTTATATTCCTCTGCTGGGAAATTTGCAAGCACATATTAAACGAAAATATGTGTAGGGTGTAATGGTTAAAGGGTGATTGGAAATAAGCATCTCAAAATGCAGGACATATCTTTAAGTACTGCAACTATGCACTTGCAAAATACAATGGTAGAAACTATATAATCTGGGCAATCCAGCAAATCAGCCAAAGAAAATGACAGATACCTTTGACAGCCAACAGAAGAATAAAAAAATCCTGAGGGACACTACAGCAGGGAAATTGCAGATAAATGTCTCCAGCATAACCTGCTTTCTTAATGCTACCTGTATCTGAATGTGAGCATTTGATTTTGTATGCAGTCTTTGCTTATGATGCAAACACAGGCGGGTCATACATCCAGAATTATAATAATAAATGTCAAGAAAACCCTGCACTAGCGCTTGTAAAGGATGATGGACATGCTTGTACATTCAGTAAGACATTTTAGGAAACAAGGCGGCTGGCAGTTCAGTAGAAGAACAAGAAGACAAAATATTAATTTCTGGTTTTATACTAAGAGCACATATGTCTTTGATGTGGATTCAGCTTGTGTATATTTTTGTTCAATGCAGTTACTTTCATAAAATAGGAAAAAGTCTGGGTGGAAATGTCTAACAGAGTTACATGCTTTACAGTGCCCCTCTGTTGCTGCATTTAAAGTGCAGAACCTTGTATTCTGAGCTGGAATGAATTTCTGGCTGTCACTCTAAAAGCTACAGGGTTCTGTACGTATAATCACAGAAAATGTACTTGAAAAGTGATCACAAGAGAATATGAAAAACATAATGGTCTATCTAAGTAACAGTTTTGATATTACGCTCTAACCTATTAAAAAAATTGAACTAGTTAGTGGACATGCTTTTCCAATCCCTAGGAATATACAGGCTGAAACTACTTGACCTTACCCATCACCTGGGCTCCCTAAAATAGCTAATCCTGCCATTCTTCTGTCCCCTGAAGCAATAGTTCAGGAAGGAAAGACAAGAAATAATCAGATTTTGAGTGACATAGGCCATGGTCACGGAGCATCTTTGGATAAACATCCAAGTGAGGCCACAGGAATTCAGCAAGACTTGGGTGGAGCTGGTAGCTGCTCCCTCATGCACAGCGGATACAGCTACAGAGATGAGAGACAGTGTCAGCTGGCTCCTTTGAGCCTTCCCAGCACACTCTTAACCATCTGAAGGGGAAAAAAACAACCTCACACACCCTTGAAAACGTGCCAAATTGGCACATTGCTAGACACAATGCCGGACAAAATGGTCTGCCTTTCAGACTTGCTAGTCAGTGAATCATAGGATATTCCTGTACCATGGGTGATGCAGTTACAATGATATAAGCAAGGCAAGATCTGTAGGGGAAAGCAGTTGTTTTTCCAATCACTACACTTAAAAAAACTAGGCAAGCTCTTGAGCACACAGCTCCTGGACAAACACTTTGTTCTCCAAAAAAGATAGCGCTTTTTGTTTGTTTTTCCTTTTTCCCCAGGTAGATTAGTTGATTTAGTGAATAATTTGCAGCAAATGCTGACTAACCTGTTCTTTTAAAAAGCAGAACTGTTACTTCTGTTACTTTTGGAAATTGCCTGAAGTAATAGGAATAAAACTTACAGGTTTAGTTCGCATGGGTTTAAATTATTGCATTACATCAACTAGTACTGCTCCTATACTTCCTTAGCTGGATCTAATTACGTAGATTTTCATTATCTCATCTATCATTTGAGCTGATTTCCTACCTATCCCTACTTTTAATTTTTGTCATTCTCAATGAATACATGTTGCCCCTGAGAGGCACAGAGTTACAGCTGGAGTATATCTTTAAGTTCTGCTGTTCTACTTCAAGAAAAGGTGTTCTATAGAAAGATGTTCTCACAATTATATAGGTAGTAGTGGATATTGAAGATTTTCTGCCAGACAGGTGTTTTTTCCAGGCCTGCAATGTAGGCAGAGGGTATTTCCTTGTCCTGGCACGAGCAACTGAGAAATGCTATTTTGTGTTTTGAAACGATGATTCTTCTGTCTCATTTTTTGATTTGAAGGACTATTATCATGCAAACACACCCAACTAAGCATGTGAGTCATCTTATTGAAATGAAAGGCATGACTCATTTAGGTCCATGCAACTGGTCCACACTGAACAGGGACCCTGAAGATGGGGAGTAGAATACATTAAGCCACAAATCAGGACCTAAAATAATTCTGAAGCTTATTTCTGTAGTTATTTCTGAATTGCTTTTTGGGAGGGAGAAGCAGGACCTTTTTGAGAAAATGATATTAAGAACCATAACACCAATGTACTTCTAAATATATGTTCGTTCTGCCAGCATTACTGTGAAGATCCTTAGTATTGACTAATCTGTGTCAGGGGTAAGAATTCATAGGCCACAGCAGGCTCGCTGAAAGTGCCTCCATCTGGCCTGCAGTCTTCTTGCTATAGATTCCTTTACATCCACTTGAAGGAAGAGGGATGTAAACTCAAACAGGAAATACACTTTATGCTGTTAAACAGAGTATGAGTTGCAAAGATGTGGAGGATGGTATTAGCAAGGAGCAAGTCATGACCAGAGAAATTATTCTAGTAGACCAAGTTAGGTCTGCAAACCATAGCTTTGGGCCCTGCTGATTTGGATTGTTGTTTTTCAAATATGTGTACATTCACAATTTTGTCAAAGTGAATGACAAGTGTGCTATAGGAAAACAAGGGATCATGTAGCATTTTATGACATTGCTTGAATTCCCCATGAAAGGTGATAGCTCTGAAGTTACTGCATCAGGAATAGGAGTAAGAGGATAAAGGGCACTATTAGCAACTTGGGATCATCCAATATTTTAATTTTTTGGACCAATATCTATCAAGATGCAACAAATTTTGTGTTACTTTCACCAGGAGCTATCTAGTTCAGAAAAGATCTTTATGTAAAAGATAGAAACATAAAAAATTAAATACCCATAAACATAATTTAATGTTCCCTGAAAGAGTTTTTAAGTCTTGGGATGAGAATCCCAAGAATTGTGTTATTTTGCAGCGTGATTTATTAGCTATCTACAGAAACTTTATTTCTTGATATATAATCCCAGTTTTCCAGATAGGTGTCATATAATCATGTTAAAAACACTAAAAGATTTGTTATACTATCATAAACTCATATAATTCAGAAAATGAATCTGTTTCTTTTCATACATGCATCTACTTAAGAAGTATGGTTTATACAATGATTTTACAAGAAATATTTCAAACCAATTTGATTACAGCTCTATGCAAGGCATGAATAAAAATTAAATACAGTAAGCAATATGCTGAAATATTTAAATTGAAGAGAAAATTCTGAGACGTCACTCTGTATGACTTATAATGTAAGTAGTGAAACATCTAAAACAAGTCAATTTCAGTAGAAGTGAGGATTTTTGATATTCGTTAGAGTGTCCTAGGCCAGAAAGAGGAAATGAGAAACCTTAAACATCCGTATACTTATATGGCAAAAAGACAGCCACGTACTTGGTATATCTACAACTGCCTTCACGTGTTGCAGTAATGGAAAACTTAAGCTAATTAATCTGAGAGACTGGGATTCTTCCTTGGAAAAGGATATCCTTTGGTTGGCAGAAGAAACTTCTGTCAGTTTTTCATTCCCTGAAATGAATGATTTGTTGCCAAAAAACCGCATTAGTCAGGGGCTGTTGGTGTAATGCAGAATAGCCTGAAGTTTGGAAGTTACAAAATTCCTTTTGAGGACTAGAATAACATTGGTAGCCCTAGGAAATGGCAAGCTATGAAAAAAGTCCAAGTATTAAATTAATTGTGTCCTAAATTGCACAGTGAAATCATTAGATGCACCTCAAAATGTTAGCCAAGTAATTACTTCTACCAGGACCACAGTCTAGGAATCTACATTTTCCTGCCACAGAATGCTTGAGGCAATTCTTGGGAGCACAAAGATCTAGAAAGTGTGTTTTCAAAAGATATTTTGGGTATCATGAAATAAAATACAGTGAGAAAAGCATATCTGAGGAACAGGAAACTGTCTTGGTGAAGTCATTTATTGAGGCTGTTTACATCCAGGTTCTTCTTCACTTTGAAGTGACTAAAGGAACTGTAGCTAAATATATACCATGCTCAGGGTGCTTTTAATGAGAGGGGTGTAAGTAAATGGAAATGCTAGCATATTTGTAATGTCATGTTTTCATCAATTCCCACACATCTGTGTCTTTTTAGCAATATAGTTTGATATTTTTCAGCAAGTTATCACATTCTCTTTGATACATCTGCAATCCCATATGCAAAATAAAAGCTATATGTATCTCTTTCATATATGTGCTTTTAAAGTACATTACAGTAAGCTGCAAACCACAGAAAAGCAGCATGCATTTTAACTTTTTCCACAGCAATTGTGCAGTCCTAGCAGGTTATGGATTGGAGGTCAGTTTCACCTAATATTTTTGGTTAAGTGATTTTGTAAAAGTATTTAGCATGGAAGGTTAACCCAAGATCCAGAGTCTGTTTTAACAGCACAGTAACATTTGACTGAGTTTTACTATTAAGCTTTATTAAGCAGCTTTAAGGTTAGCTTCTTGTCACCTCTGAAGCAGACAGTCGAGGTTGTGTGTTGGATAAACAAACATATATTTAAGTTTAAAGGTATAAAGCAGGCCATCAGTTACAGCAGCCTTAGATCAGAAGAAAAAAGCTTACGGATTAATTTCTACATGTTTTCTTGGTTTATAATTGGTTTTTACACAGCAGAGTTTCAGCAGTCCTTCTTCATCTTTGTTGTTATTTCTTTATTTGAGAAACCACAATATGGTAACACCTGGCAGGCATTGAACATAGCAGAGGTTTATGCTTCTGTAGAAGCATGAGGATTAAAAAAAATCTCAGCTTCCAAAATCATAGGCCGAGCTCATCTGAGTGCTTCCCTATATCAGGTGCTGTTTATATCAGTTTGCATGTTTATAATCCTTGTTGTAGCATATCTACTAAATTATTTATTATTCATAGTTTCCAGCTAGAATAACTGATGAGTTACACACATCCTCTGAGAGAACATTCACATTTTATATTAAACGCTGGTGAAAACATGTTTTTAAGCCTAATTTGCCTCCCATTCTGACTCTTATGACCCTAGCCTCAGGCAAAAGAGCATTTTAACTAGAAGCCCCCAAAATCAGAGTTCAGTAGACAGCCTGGCTCTTCTCTACTGTGTAATTTAAAGGAGATATAGATTATGACTGGGCATGTTAAAGTCTCTTCTTAATGGTCTCACCTCCTATGTGCCAAGACTGTGAAGTGGAAACTCCACTTCTTGCCTGCCTTTTCTAGACTCTGGTGTCTGCACCCTTACTCCAGCGGCTGAGACTGGGGACACAGTGTAGTTGCAATAACAGCAATCCATTAAATTTGCGGCAGATTTTGCCAAAGGCTTGGATTGTCCTGTCTCTCTTTTGAACCGTTCAGTCGTCCTCAGCAGGCTTGGCGGGCACTCAGGAGCTAGTAAGAGGTGCTCAGTATCCAGCATCTTGGGAGAGAGACATAGAATACAAATAAATGAATGATCAGATGAGATGGAGAGGGCTGACAGGACTTAAAGAATGTTAGTGTTGGTAGGGAATCACATGAAAAAGGGCTGTGTGTTCTTATTGGTCCTGTTCCTCCTCTCCTCCAGTCACAAGAGATGCTGTAAACGTAAAAATGCCTTCTAGTCCTACTTGAGGAGAATTATACAGAAGAAGGAATGAAAAACAGGGTAGAGGGACTAGGTCTGTGTGTGAAGGAGCCTGCTCCCTCTCACCCCAAACCCATTCCATCCACGGAAACCTCCATGCACCCTTTCCTACTTGAAGGCAGCTTTTCCATAACAGGAAGAAGAAACCTGTAATGCTGGAAGAGACAACCTTGCTCACAGTAATTAAGATTAGTGTGTTTGCTAAATACAAGGCCTGTGTAGAGAGCAGCTCTCTATTACAAGGCACACAGCTTAGGCAAGTAGGAGTCCAGGTGCATGGCATTTTGGACTTTTGAAAACAAATATTTCCAAATGGTATCTCTTACCAGGTTCAAGAGAGACAAAATAGCTGTGTTTAAAAATATTTAGACGTGTTGAAACTATTTATTGACTTTGAGACTGATTTAAAATGCTCATATATTGATACCCAAAAGCATGTGTTTAAACTGAAGTTATTTAGTAAACCTGACTCAAATGATATCATTAGATAAAACCAGAGAGGTTTCCAAACCTGATCTTTTAAAGACTTAGCAGGACACAGGTTTTAGTTATGTAAGTAGATACATTGGGCTGCCCTCTTTGACTGTACTGTGGTCAAAACTATTTTCTCTACAGCTAATAAACCGCAAAGGAATATTGTAAATAGTTGCATACAGCATTATTAAACACAGAGAAAAGGTAGACATGTCACTGGTAGACAGTTTCAGGCGAAGACATCCACAAAACCTGAAGGCATACAGAGATTTCCATGGATATGCTCCACAGCTCATGCCTTCTTCAGTTTTTTACCTGGATTAAGAGTTTGTTTCTGAAGGTGTTTGTTTGGAAGTTTGAGCCATCCATACCATTGCTTCTTATTCTTTACTATAAGTTTCAATTTTACCAGTTTTCACTGGGCACAATTTTTTTTTTCAAGGGTCTGGCTCTTGTGTACTTTGCATTCTCAAAACACTGTATAAGCATTTTGTGTTGGATATATTGCCTCCATCTGTCCCTTGAAGCACTTAAAATTGCCTTTATAAAATATGTATACTGTAAATCAAGCATATAGTCCCTTTGAATGAATCTGCTCTAGAGTGCTTTCCAAGTCATCAGGCAAAAGATGCAGTCTGCAAACCCAGGTGTTGCCTCAGAAAATAAACATATCAGCAGCATATCAAAGATAGCCCAGGAAGTTGTTTGTAGCCTCAAAATTGAGTCTTTCCCCATTATTGCTCCAACAATAATAGAAATGATGATGTGAACCATTGTGTTGAGCTGCTTGTTCCCTGACATGCAGCACCAGTTCACACACCAAGGTGAGGCATTTCAATTTTTTATTCTAGTTTGCACAAATTAGGGAGATAAACCACAAAAGGCTGGCTCCCTGATCATCAAGACTATGCATTTTAACAAACAAAGTCATCAGCACTCACTGGTTACTGATTACTTTTTTTTTTTTTTTTTACTAATTAAGACTCAAATTCCCATTAGTTGCATCTCTTGCTCCTCAAGCTAATTACTCTGCATGTGCAGTTTTTCCCTCTAGTTGAGTCTGGGGTCTGCTTTAAGTAGCTGGTCAAGGAGTCGATGGTCACAATCTGCCACTGCCAGAATTGCCTTTCCTCCAGTTACTGCTGAGTTCTGCTGACTTCACTCCTGGTGGCACTCATCCAGACAGCCCATTCATCTTGGGATTGTCTTCCTTTTTTCTTAAAACAAAAGATTAGCCAAGCATACAACATTCACAATGCAATTGCTTAATCATAACTGTCCAGGTAGAGCTACTGAGTAACAACTAAAAAACAAATTGCAAAGTTTGATTCAAATCTTGAGCCACTGAAATCCTGGGGGGTTTGATACAATTTGCAGAAGTCCTGACTTAACCAGAGAACTTCTTCATTGAGAGAGTACCTTGTAAGCTTTCTACAACATTGAACCAGCTATATTTATTAAACCTCTGAACAGTGTTTGCTTTCTTCACACTTCTTATGATCAGGAATAAAAGGGTTAAATACAGGGAACTAGTTCCAAAACTGGGATAAAAAACAGTTATTTTTTCCTATTATACACATTTCTATTTTTGTGAGTCCTTTTTTTTTAATCTTAAAAGATGTAAAGTGGATTTTTTAAAATAAGTTTGTGCAACAGGAAGAGTTCCCAAAATTTTCTTCATGTTTTTCATGAAGATTTCACGAAAAATTTTCAATTTTATTAACGTATTCTGAAATCACTCTTTCAGTGTTGTTTGTATTCCTTCATGAAACATTTTTCAATATATGGACACCTTATACTGCTCCATGTTTAGAAAACTGTCATTCTGTATGGTCCCAGTGGTAACACTTCTCCTTTATTCTGTTTCCAGTCAGTAACAGTGGGAGGTTCACCCCTGTTTCTCTTCCTCCTCTGTCGCCTTCCTGGCATTCCGCCTATGGCCATGGAATAGCAGGTGTGTATTATCAAGCAGTTACACTAGTTGCTTCAGGCATGCAGATCTCTTCAAATTACCTTCTTCATGCCTCTCATCAGCTGCTGCTGCTTTATCATTTTACTGTCAGATGGGCAGCAGGCACCAGTCCTAATCCAGGACCAGCTGAGATGACATTCTGTCCTTACAGCAGCACCACCATAATATTCCTTACTGGAAACTGCATAACCTAATCAGCTATTTTTCTTTTCAAAAATTTTAGTTTAATTCTTTTCTATATGTGTTATTGATATTTGTCAAATAAGACAGGAATCATTTTGTAACAAAGGAAATATTGAAGAGCTATTATGCATTTTTAATGAGTTTTGAATGAAACTCCACACCACTCCTGCAAATAATTCGCCTCAATATAAACTCTTCCTAATTTTCTTCTTTACGCATCAAGGTCTTCCAGATTAGTCTCACATCTAGCAAAATATCTCACAAAAATATTGCATTTTGCTATGAAATACATGCATTTTAAAGTGTAAATTCTACCTGACCCCCGCTACAGTGCACAAAAATTTCCATAAAGTAATTATTTGACAAGGAAAAAAAATACAAAAATCATTTGGAGTTGACTGTGTGTGATACTTAATAACTTGAGCAAATAGTTACAGTGTGTGATGCTAATGTTATCCTTCAGTACAAAGAACAACCAAGTGCACCCAATATATGTACTTTGATGATAATCTCTAACACACTATATGCTCTGTAGGAATTAATATGGCTGGAGTAAGACTGTGGCATGACCATGGCACCTCTGTATGAGCCTTTCCATTCCACAATGACTTATTGTAATCATAAGAAAAAGGCTGTGGTGCCTGGATTCCTGGAGAAGCCTTTATGTCCCCAAAAAATCAGATGTTAGGAATTTCCTTCTAGATCTCCTTCAAGGATAGACATGCACACCAGTAATGACAGAGACATAAATTACCTCTAGTCTGAATCCATGGACAAACTGCACCTGCTGTCCCTCAAGACATGTACTACCCTGAGGAGCAGACATCAAACATGCAGAGATCTCAAACTGTGAAGACTCATTTCAGCGTAGGTAACTGTCATGGTTTTAGGTGGGGTGGAGTTAATTTCTTCTCAGAAGCTGTTGCAGTGCTGTGTTTTGAATTTGGAATCAGAATGGTGTTGAAAATACACTGATGTTTTGGTTCTTGCTAAATTGTGTTTACCTAAGTCAAGGACTTTAATTTTTTAATGGCTTTTGGGTTTGGGGTTTGGGGGTTTTTTTGAGGATTTTTTTGTAGGGAGAGGTGGTTGGGGTTGGGTTTCTTTTGTTTTTTGGATTTTTTCTCATGCTCTGCCAGAGAGGAGGTACAAAAAAGAAAATGGGAAGTAGTAAAGCCAGGTGACCCAAACTGGCCAAAGGGATATTCCACACCACAGAGCATCATGCCCAGTATATAAACTGGGGGAGTTACACAGAAGGGGGCCAGTCGAGGTTCAAGAAGGGAGATCTGACATCACTCAGCAAATGGTGAGCAATTGTATTGTGCATCATTTGTTCTTCCCTTTTTATTGTCATTATTATTATCATTTACCATTATTGTGTTTTACTTTGGTTTTGATTATTAAACTGTTCTTTGATTCTCCTCCCCATTACAATGGGCAGAGGGGAGAGAAGGGGCTGTGAGTGAGCAGCTGCATGGTGCCTTCTCTCCAGATGGGCTTAAACTATGACAGTAATGTAATTTAATTTGCTAATTCCAAGGAAAATTGTGTTATAAATACAAACTACTTGTCTCGCTTATGCATGGTTAATATGCTAACAGAGGCTGATAAGTGTGAAGAAGGATCACATCTTTCTTATTTGAATCCATAGCATTAAAAAGTTATTTGGAGTTTTCGTGTTTTTGTGGTTGGTTTGTTTTGCAGTAGCTATTGCTCTTTCTTTCTTTCTTTCTTTCTTTCTTTCTTTCTTTCTTTCTTTCTTTCTTTCTTTCTTTCTTTCTTTCTTTCTTTCTTTCTTTCTTTCTTTCTTTCTTTCTTTTCTATCTTGGGTCTCTGTAACATCTTTAGTCTTTATTTAGTCTTTATTGTTTCCTCGTTGCCCCTTTCTTTAAAATTTGTCATGCACTTTAAACTTTCAGCCCTTCAGATGCTTCATGTTACTTCATTGGTCACTACTCCTCCACTTGTCCGTTTGACCAAAACTTGCTGGCCAGGAGGCAGATTACATTTCTTAGGCAATACTTTTGGAGATTGCTTCAGAATTAAGACAACTGATGATAAACTTGGTTTGTAGTGATAAAGTCAATCCCAGTAGCTTCCCAAGAGATACAGGAAGCTTTTTGCAAACTTACCCTTTGGAGACATACCAAATTGAGGAACAATTTGTTGCACTGTCATTTAGAATCCACATGGCATTTATTTTTTAATTTCTTGATTTTTAATTAGCATTTTACTTATTTAAGTTTAAGCAGCCCTTTCCCATCTTTGTTGTTATTCTTGTATTTCCGAAATTACAAAATGAGTCTACTCAAGATAGTAAGTTGCTCAAGCAGGATTTTACTTTGGCAAATCCATGATGACTACTCCCACCTATGTTCTTCATGTTCTCAGAAGACTTTATTTGCACTGTGTATCTTTCAGATAACATAGAGAAAATATTTATTCAGAATATATTTTTATGCTGAAGGTATTTCTTACTCATTTCCCTGCTACACATTTCTCACAGAGTATTTTCTAGTACAGTACATATACTGTGATCACAAAATGTCACTAGTGGACAGCAGACACAAACAGGGCTAGATCCAGCCTTTATCTAGATTTGGGGCCTGTGCTGTGTGTGGAGCTTCACACAGTGTGTCTGAATCCATGTGCACACTGGAAGAGGCTAAAGAAGGATGGATCAGGAGAAGGTTAAGGACCATGTTACCTGTCTCCCCTCCCTGCTTCTTCCTTCAGGATATTGTCCCATCATTAGGAACTGTTTCTCTAAAGGGGTAACAAACTGAAGAAGGGAGATTAATAAAATTCTATACAACAAGTAGCTACATAGCTGAAAATTTGGTCTGATTCAATGGACATTACAGTAGCTATAGAAGAAATTATCCTCCTTGACATCAGAGATTTTGCATGAGCAGAATAGGAGACACAGAAGCAGTCAGGCTTAGTGTAACAGAAGGCTGCTTCAACAACAGAGGTGATAAAGTAGTTGTAACTGCTGCATCCAATTACAAGGCTTCTAATTATGAAGAATTATTTAGGATTTCCCCGAGGAGTTAATTTTAGAGAGTACCGGAGATTATCTCTAAAGACCTCTTCTAACCTGTCGCACTTAAAAGCATTCCAGCTTCTCAGATGTGCTGCTCCAGGGAGCTCTTTCTATTTTATTGGTAGCCACTAGAGAAAAATAAGCAACAGCTAAGTCATAAAAAGGTTGGGGTTTATTACCTAACATTACAGCAATTTGCTGTTTCTAACCTCGTTGGGAAATTGCAGGGAGGTGAAGATGAGTGGATGAGCTGATTCACTGGGGAGTATGATTGATTGATGGTGGGAAATAATGACAAGCCCCAAGGAAGCACACAGGAGAGAGAAACTTCAGCAAAAAGAGAGCTTTAAGAGAGCTTTAAAGAGAAGTGTTCTATTTTTTCTTCTTTTTTTTTTCTTTTTAACAAAAGCACCCAACATTTTTATGATGTGCTTTGATGTGCACAATTTTGATGAGGTTATTTTCAGAGCACAGGAAGCTCTCCTTTATTTGCGAATTGAAAAGACTGTGCTTGCCACCCCTGGAAACAGCTGTGGGATTCACTCAGAACTCCTAAGAAAGTAGATTCACATATGTAGTCTGCATTTCCTTTTGATAACATAAACCCAGCTGGTTTGAAGTAGTTTGTTAAGATGAGTCTTAGAACTCTTAATACTTAACACCTTAAGACTAGGTCACCTGTGGCTGGTGGTGGATGTATAGCACACCTGAGCGGACAATTAACTGTTCCTCATCATGCCAGCATTTAGTTCAGAGAAAAGCACATGTAAAAAGCCCTAGAATATTTCCCCACGTTTCCTGCCTTCCCACAGACTGTAACCATCTCTGTGGTTTGGAAGCAAATTTGGAGAGCAAAGCTGTGATTTCAAACCAATCAGGGAAATGATCAGTGTGGCAACAGGGTCTGCTGTACCTGCTGTCCTGAGGGAGAGCGAACGAATTGTTCTGCTGGTGTGAAATAATTGCAGATGCAACACATACATCTGGAACAGATCACCACTTTGTGGTCTGCAATAGCATCTCTGCTTTACCATCAGGGCAAAAGAAGGTAAACTTGGTCAACTAGGGGGACAAACTACACAGCTAAGAGATTTCTTCTTTCTCAGAGCTCAAGCAAGAGGAACCATAGCAAGGGATGTTGAAAACAGGAGAGGAGAGGAGAGGAGAGGAGAGGAGAGGAGAGGAGAGGAGAGGAGAGGAGAGGAGAGGAGAGGAGAGGAGAGGAGAGGAGAGGAGAGGAGAGGAGAGGAGAGGAGAGGAGAGGAGAGGAGAGGAGAGGAGAGGAGAGGAGAGGAGAGGAGAGGAGAGGAGAGGAGAGGAGAGGAGAGGAGAGGAGAGGAGAGGAGAGGAGAGGAGAGGAGAGGAGAGGAGAGGAGAGGAGAGGAGAGGAGAGGAGAGGAGAGGAGAGGAGAGGAGAGGAGAGGAGAGGAGAGGAGAGGAGAGGAGAGGAGAGGAGAGGAGAGGAGAGTGTAAGCATCACGAGAAAGCCACACTGAGGGAAACCAAGCAGCCTGTCTCTAACAGAGCTTTGCTTTTAGGGGAACTCAGGACATGGGTAAACTTTCTGGCTCTTCCTCATATGTTGACATATATGGGCAGTACCACATTATGTCCTCTCCTTTAAGATACAGATTATTACATAAACATGATCCTCCATTTTAATATTTTTTGGAATTGAATTTAAACATACACTGTACTAGCACAGCTAATGTTGCTACAACAGTGGTTATTTTTTATTTCCTGTAGCAACACAACACAATTCAAAATTAAAAGAAAGAACGTGACATTAAGACAGAAGAACCCCCATAAACGAAGTAATCTCATCAGGCTTCTGAACTAAACTAAACAGTCCTGTTTAAGTGCAGAGGAGACCAAAATCAGTGTTAAAGAGAGCCTGTACTCCTTATGCAGCTTCGGGAAAAGGGAGCTTCCACAAAGGGATTATTCCTGGTGCTTACTTCAGACATCGCTTTTCAGCCCATGTAACCAAAAAATAAAATTAAAAAAAATAAAGACTGTATCATCATTAAGATTTTAATTAAGGAATGAGAAGAGTTAAAAATAAACCAGGAAATTCTTCTTTTTTTACTTCCTGAGCCCTTATTAGGTAGCCAACACAGCCGGCTCCTGGAAAAACACTTGTTTAACCATTGGACAAAAATCAAGACACATTTGAAGGCCTTCTCTTTGGCAGCTCTCTCCGGCATGCAGTGAGGCTCCTTTAAAAATGTTACAAGCCAGTCAATCTAAAGATACCATGTATCTTTTAGGAGAAATTCAGAGTGAAACTACTCTGCTTAGGGCCATCATGACCCCGCAATAATGCATATTGTCTTCCTCATCTCGTGTTCAGAATACTAGCATGACAATCAGATTTTCCTAGTGAGCGTATTATTAATCTTTGCCCTTTATAATGAACTGTTGGTTTTATCAATGTGAGCCCAGGATCCTGTCAAATACTCATCCTTGATGGAACTCCCTTAGCCCAGCAACATGGGAGTGGAATTCTCTTCTGAGACCGCAAAGATGTCCATTGTGATTTCCCTTAGCTCAGGAGGAGGAAAATGTGAATAACTGCAGAGAAAGAAGTGCAAATTGCACAGATTACAGTACTCTGCATGTGACCAGCTCTGTGCTGGTTTCAGGCATGCTGTTGGATGGATGCACACACTGCAGCAGGTGAGACTCCCTCCACTTGGCTCTGCAGGTGGAGCTCTATCAGTTCCTGAATTAGGCCAGGTTCCCTCTTGGGAAAACCTTAGGAATTAGCAACTCTAATTGCATTACCCAAAAAGATTTTGGCCATGGTGGGCAGACATGAGGCCTTGATAAAAACTCAGTCTCTTGCCCATCTCCAGATACTTCTTAGCAAGTTTACCCACTCTAAGTAGATATAATTTAACAGAATTAGAGCTTTGTATAGGCTGTTTAGCTTTATACAGCCAGCTTGAGGGCCAGGGACTGAAGGAAAAGACAATAGGAATACTTAGAGCTGGAGAGCCTGCAAGAAAGAGCAGTGCAAATATAGCCATCCAATAAAAGAAGTGCTTGTGTTTTATCTAGATTCTCTTGCCACTTATATTTGAAATAATCTGATTAGTTCAGGTTATTCAGCACCTGGAATGTTCCCTTTGCTGCTTGCAAAAAAAAAGGAATTATTACGCTTTATTCTTTGTGCTAGAAGGCATTGGAAAAGGAAGCTATTGAGAAAAATGCAAGACAGTAAGCTTTTCTTTATTGAGAAATACTCAAAATACTCAGCAATAGTATTTATAATTTAATAGTGTTTATAATTTCTAAGTACACTTGAAGTCTACAAGACATCAGAATTTTGGGCCCACAAACATGAGAGAATTCTGGAGCTGTCCAGTCAGAAATTACAGGAAGAACAGGTCTCACAAGAATGCCAAAAGATCAGGATGGCTGCACCCTGGTTGTATCCTTAGCAAGGGAGAAAATGAATACTTCTGTAATTTTGCCCCTGATTAAGTATGAAGTTCTAAGGGAAAGAGAGTGTCTTAATGCTGTTTCTCTGCTTACAGAAGATGTTTCCATGCATAGTTCTGTTCATATTCACTGCTATGCCAACAAATGTGCATCAAATGCCTTTCCACTGATGCTTTTTTTTCAGAACCTCTGCCAAACCATCCGATCCATGGGTTTTTTTCAGTGTTGATGGACAGTATGAGAGACTATAAACTGTAGTTCCTGCAAGATACACACAAAAGCAAAGTGAAGAGAGGAATTAAAATCTCCTTCCTGCTTTGATGGCAAAATTGTCTGTACAACAAGGAAGGATAAATTCTTTTGTTCTTTTAAGTTTCTACAGCTGCCAAACTCATCCTCTGCTAAATTTCAGTATTTAAAAAATGCAGTGACTTAACTCCAAGGGGTTTTGCTGATAAATTGAAATCCCATCCCTCTAGTTTTGAAGCTAACTTTTCCATACCAGAATATGCAGCCATTTTTGTGTAGAGGTTCTCGCAGTCCCAACCTCAGACTCTGTTTTCTGTATGCAATGATCTTTCTTTATATTCGCTTCCTTACCCAATCAAGAACCACTTTCATCCTTCAAACTAAAGATTGAGATGTTAATTAGTACTAGTTAGATTAATATGTATCTTCTAGTTAGACAAAGGACTAGTCAGTGGAACCTGGGAAAAGGAAGGAGGAAGGAAGAAGAGGAAAAGAGAAGAAAGTGTTTATTTGAGGAAACCACTTCATAAGCACCAAGGATACCTCTGACTGTTACTTCTGAAGTACAAAACCAAAGCAAAAAATTGCATTTAGATGTGTAAGTCTGACTGAAACCAGTACAGCTGCCAAATCATTTGGCTGGCTTGGGAAAGTTCCACTAGGCAGTGCTCTCCATTATACTGTTGTTTCCTCATGTGAGTTACATACTCAGTAAAGTGAGCAGAAGGAAAGGGTCACTGAGTTGAGGAGAGAGAAAATCTCCAATAAGAAGAACTCAGTTCCCACTAATACTATTAATTGATATATAATGATAATGAATAAACAGTTATCATCTTGATAATTAAAAGGTAATTGTCTAAATGTATGGCTGTAGCATAAATGGAGATGTGCTAACCCAACTGAAATTTGTGCAAGTATCATCAGCAACTAATCATACCCTTCTTCTCTATAGGTTTGCTTGAATTTGCTTATTTTGGAAACAAAGCAAAGCTTTAACCTCATTTGTTAAAACTGTATAGGCAGCAGAACTAGCCAGTGTTTACTCTATCCCATGACTTACTAGTAAAGTTCCCAGAATCAGCAGATTTCCAGGTGCAGAAGTTTTGACTGGTGTCAATACACATGACAGAAGCGACTTGTGGGTTGTAAGATTAATAATTAACAAACTAACTCTGGTGTGTGTCCCAGTAATGTGTCTCAGTGGTACATATTTACCATTTTACACCAGCACAGTTCTGTGAGGTGGCTGAAGGTCACCAGCATTAAACATAAACACAGTCAGGTTCAGTCAGCATTTACAACAATATAGGTCTAGACTGACGTCAGTATTAAGATATCAGCAAGGGAGAGAGAGATCAAGAGCACTTGGCTTTTCTTCTGGAAAGACACAGAACAAAAAGCATAGTACTACCTTTCACACAAAATTTTACGTGGGCAGAAGTGATGGAAGCATGCAGATACTAATTCAAAATACTTTGGAATTAATATCTAAGTTTTTCCATTGTATCCACTGAGACTCTCAAATTACTTTTGTTATAACATCATTCCAGTTAGAATTTGTAGAGAAGTTATGACTCCTTGGAAGCTGTGCTCATTCTGAAGGGGAACAAAATCAACTTTTTATAGTTTCTTAAAAGACAGTTTCTAGAGGAAATGCTGTTTCAGGAAATTTGAAATGCATTACCCTAAGATAATTAACTAGTAAAGAGGTTTGAGTTTCAATCATGAAACAATTTATTCTGAAAGGGATCCAAATTAATCACACTGACATTGTTAAAATGCTTTTCAATTCTTTTCATCATAGAATTTCATGAAAAGCAGTGCATTTTTCAGATAGTTCAGTTTTTAATGAAGCTTCATTTCCCAAAGGAGAAATTTTCCTACTCACTTTTTAAACTTTATCCATTGTTTTCTATGCTCTGTTCATCTGACAGAATTATACAAATGCTGGACAGACACCTGCACCATTACCACTACCACAGTTTCTAGGCATGAGTCTCTTACTCCATCTGTCAGTACAAACGTGAATTACAAGACAGACCTTACAGTTCGATGTATTTTACAGATGGAGGGTTGTCTAAGGGTTAAATATTGACACCAAACTGTACTGGTAAATGCTATAAACATACAGCACACACGAGCTTTAGTCTAGTTTTTCATATTGAAAGTGAGTGCTGGCAAAATGAGGCCCTTCTGCTTTTAAAGAGGTGATCAGAGAGAAATGGGTAGATTAGGAAAAGAAGCTTATCTAAAAAAATTAGGAGGGACCAGTAAGGCCTGAAGTTGAAAAATAAATAGACAGTATCTCAATTAACAAGAAAAAGCTTTCCAAAGAATGGATGTACTTGAAGCATGGTAAAAAAATTAATTGGTTCTCCTGAGGTTAATAGGGAATTAGAGAGAGGATGGAGTTGCATTGCAGACCTGTTGTGTAATTTCCCTGCCTGCTTTTACGATTGAAGGGGATGGAGATTTGCTTTAGCTGGAAACCCATTTTCACAAACACTAAGAAAAGAACTAAGAAATAGTGCTGAGCTTTCAGGACAGGCAGGACACAGCAGGGTCAAAGGGAGTTGAAACAAAAGATTTGTGGGTGGGAAACTGTCAGAGGTAACTCCTGGCAAATATTTGTCAGGCCGGTTTTGGTTGATTCTAAAGTAACAAATATTCTGAAGGACAGGTAAAAAATGCAAAACAAATACCAATACTAGAATCAAGGCTTATTTGTCAGAGATTAGCGACTTTTATTACTGAGCACACATATGAAAATCTGACCTTTGGCAAGGAGATGTAATTAGACTGTGCACACTGCAGGCAGCGTGGCTTTCCCCCGGAGGACAGTGCAAGGAGCAGCAGGGGCTGAGGTGCTCTGGGATTATAAACCAGAGACCAGCACATTCTAAGCATGTGTCACCTGTGAGGCAAATATTGTCCTTGGGAGGAGAAGAGCGTGCACATACTCTGTGCAGCTCAGGAACTTCACCAGGTTGGTGAGACATGTAAGATCTGGCTACAGCCTCTCCAGGTCCTGGGTCTTCTGCAGATGCACCTTTGCCCTTCCTCTAGATGGTCCAGAGTTATTTCCAGGCTGTGGTAATGTTCCTTTTCTAAGGGCTGTTTTAGTGTCTTTGAAATGTCTTACACATAACTTGGTTCCTTTTCAAGTGAGATCTGCCTGATAAATACTTCTGTTTACTGTTCAACTGCCTTGTTCCTCATTGTTAGCAACACAAAGTAAGTAAGGCCGGTAAATCTTAGCTGTTAATTAAGGCTATGCTGGGAGTCAAGGACTCTGTCATAAATACCCATTTTATTGCCATGTGCAAGAAGGTAGGAGAGCAGTGCAGACGGTTTGAGTGTGAGCTACAAAACAAGAAAGGAGAATTTAAATAACTCATCCACCAGCTATCCTTAAATTCAGCATTGATTTTCCTGTAGTGCATGCCAACTCCCAGGCACACTCCTGTTCTCCATTTATGTCTGCTGAGCAGGTAGGCAGGATGACCAGGACTAGGATGGACCATCCAATGCTTTGCAAAGTGCAAAGCAAGAAGGTTTATGGGAAGGAAGCTGTCATGGGAATAACATGACTGCAGAGGCAACTGAAGGGAGAGACTCCTCTGGACCAAGACCGTGGGGCTATGAGGATCTTATCTCTTATAGATAAAAGAGACATCAGCTGGGCTCCTGTGAGTATTTAAAGAAATAATAATAGAAGGGGAAAAATACATCTGCTACACATCTCCATAAACATTCTTCTCTCTACAAAGGTTTCAGACTTTAATTCCTTGCTCAGTCAAGAAACTGGATTTGCCTAAGAATAATCATGTTGACAAATCAAAGAGCTGAGAAAAGTCAAATGGGGAAATTATTAAATCTGCCATATTTGCAATTTTTTACGCATTGCATCCATCACAGGATTTCACCTTATATTCATCAAAATGAAACCTCTCTCCTTGTCATCTCTTCTAAAAATAAATCACTTTCTACCTTAAGAAATAGAATTGGGAGCTAACAGCTTTGAGTTATTAAAGATACTGCAGTTAAACACAGAGTGCTGTTCAGCAGACAGGAGTGTTCAACAGACCGTGCCAGCTTCTGCAAACACTGCCTGTGTCTCTCTCTCTGTAAGCACTTTCCCTGCTTTAATTTGTGGTTTGCAGAAATTGATAGCCCATTAGTAGGTATCTTAGGTCATCATCCTGTTAATAGCTTCCATGGTTTAATCAAATGCACGACAAATACTACTAACCCTTGTTAATTCCCAAATTCTTATCCATGAGAAAGGCTTAGTGTGGGCAATGCTCTTTGTGCAGATGGAGTTTGTACATGTATGCATTTTATTTCTGCTGCTCTCTTTTAACCTGTTCATGCCTTTTGAATTTTAGGAATTGAAATACAAAATGGAGGGAAAGAAAATAAGATGGGGACCAGATGTGACTGGTAAACCTCTTTCCATGCACCACAGCTTTCTAAAGACTAAACAAAATTGCTGAATGTTATGCGCAGGGAAATAGGAGACTAGCTTTGCACAGCTTTAAATCTCTTGTTTTAATGATTTGTTAGACAAGATTCAGAATTTCTGAAGTGATCCATGTCAGAAACTCACTGGCAATGACAAAGCAAATAAAACAAAGATGAATGTTATTGAAGAATGTTATTCAAACCACCTTCATGCTGTTTCATTGTATTAAAATTTTGATTTTTATCTAAATATGATAAGCTCTAAATGAGTTAAAATTAATATAGGCATCATGGTTATTCTCCAAAATATAAATAATAGATCTATAAACTCTGTTTTCTAAAAAAGTAACATATATTTTCTGTCTTTTTTACATGTTAAGGTAGAATATTTGTCAATGTCATTTTAATGTTTTAAAACTTTTGTCAAATCGTTATTCACAAACATGTTTGATGATTTATTTGTTTAGTTCTGAGCAAATATTTTAATATGGAAAGTTGGAAAGATTATTCAAATATTATTATTCTATTCAACTAATTCTGGTTGAGAGCCAGCAGAAGACATGTTTGCTGAAAATATACTGTTCTAGCACTTTAATTCAGAGAGACTGGGGAAAATTACCTCAAGATTTTGGTTACATAGTGTTAGGCTGTAGTGTAAAAAATAAAATCTAAAATGAAGGAGGAGTGTTTGTCTCCTGGGAGACTTGTGTTCAAAGGAGAGACCAGAGCGTGCCTGTAGCCTGGGTAATTTTGCTATCAAGTGAAAACTTTTAGGATTTGGTTGATTTTGCTTTGTACAGGAAAATTGCACCAGATGAGAAGAGAAAAATAGCAGATCCATGAAAGCTAAGACAAGAATTAACTACTGGAAATAAAAACCTTATAGCCACGTGCTGTTCTGAGACTCCATAGCACGACCCCTGGTGTGCAGAGCACTTGCCCCCGTGGCCAGAGGACAGCCCGTGGCTGTGACCAAGCCACCCAGCTGGGCCGAGGAGAGCCCTAATTCTACACCCTTTGCATGAGCTATTCCTGTCCTGACTTCTCCAGAGAAGCAGCATTTCCTAAGGCTGCAGCTTGTGCTGTACCTGATATGTAGATTAATGGAGTTCAGCAATCTCAGCTGTTAATCTCCTGCTTTTCAGGAACATGATATGTATGCTTATTTACACTTACATTGCTAGTCATGAATATATAAGCAACTGTGAAGGGAACAAAAATAAAAATAAAAAATGAGCCTCGTGGGAACTCTGATTTCTGATTAGAAACACTGCACATCTCTTATAATTTTGGCTCACAGAGGTTAATAGAAAATGAGATCAAAGGCATCTTGTGTTTACCAGTGGTAGATCATGCCAGACCAAGCTTCTTTGATGTGCTGAGAGATCTGAATAGGAAATGCAGATCTCATCTATCTGAACTTCAGGAAAACATTTAATGTGCTGTCACTTGGGACCATATCTGCTAGAGAAATGGTAAAGGAACTCACAAGAGAAATGGAAAAAATGCATGAAGTTTGGAACAAGACAGATGACAAACTGATTCTCTCTCTCTGAAAAGAAAATTATTATGCTGGAAGGAGGCTAGCAGTAGAGATTCTTGTGGGTTTATAGTGGGTTAGTCATTTTCTGTAACAGAATACTGTTACTCCCCCCTCAACCTGACAGATTCCTGAGGGATTTTCTTACCAGGTGCTCCAGGGCTGCACAGCAAATGAATGCAATGCTGCGCTGGACCCTGAGCTGCATCACTCAGCCAGTGTTACAAGGCAGTTCCCTTCCTTCCTCCTGGGCAAATCCTCCCCTGCACTGCAAGTGTATGCTCCAGGGAGGGCTTCAGTACCCAGAAAGTGCAGGGAAGGGAATGGGTCCCACTTCCATTCAGCAATGACACTTCCAGAAGAGTTTTCAGGGCTCCACAAATATCACAAAATCTTCTGGACTCAAGTCCAGTTGACAGCACTGCCAGGTCATCTGTGAACCTATTAACAAAACAGGTTCCTATGCTGAGCAGAAACAAACAACAAGCACAGAAAGAGAACTTTCATCCCTACTTTAAAAGGTTATTTTTAATTGATATTGGTATGACATGACAAAGCAGAAGAGGATCTAGGAAACTTTAGGTCACGGAGTCAAAGCAGTGTGATGATCTTTCATCAAATATGTTGTAAGATCCTGCCCCTTGGACCTGCAATGGGATTTGTGTTGCACACTGTGAGTGGATCATCTGAGGAGATGATGAACCAGGGATTTATTCTCAAAGAAACAAAGGTATCTAGAAAGTATTGTCTGAGCTCCTGGAGCAGGTCCAGCAGAGGATGAAGATGATGAGGGGATGGGAACATCTCACTTATGAGGAAAGGTTGAGAGAGTTGTGCCTGTTCAGCCTTGAGAAGAGACAACAGAGAGAAGACCTCACCAATGTCCATCAGTCTCTGAAGGGAGGATGTCAAGAGGATGGACCAGGCTCTGCTCAGTAAATGGCACAAGAAGGAACAGGTGGGAAATTATGTACCAGAAGTTCCACCTGAGTATGAAGAAGAAATTCTATGCTGTGCAGGTGACCTTTCACTGCAACAGATTTCCCAGAGAGGCTCTGGTGTCTCCCTCACTGAAGATATCCAGGAAGCACCTGGACACAATCCTGTGCCATGTGCTCTGGGATGACCCTGTTTGAGCAGGGAGATTGGTGACCCACTGTGGCCCCTTCCAGCCTGACTCATTCTGTGATTCTGCACTAATTTTAGCAAAAAGGACAAGACATGTAATGACATTTTCCTTGTGAGCCCTTTCTGAAAAGCAGCATAAAACACTTGTCCCTTACTGAGAAAAAGAGAAGCAAATGAGTATCAGTGGACAGAAGGAGATATGATGAGGGAACTGACAACTTCTTTTAATGAGAGAAACATTAAAAAGTTTAACTTAATTAGCTCAGCATAATCAAAGCTGAAAGAAGAAACAATTATTCTCTGTAAAGCTATCAAGACCAAACCTCAGGGAAGGAAAAGGACTTTTAGCTGACACAGCAAGACATGGAAACAACCTGGCCATGAATATGTTTAGTCTGGAAAATAGGGGGGAAAATAACTGCCAGGAAGAAATGTTGTCTCCCAGTGAAGACAAAAAAAAAGCATATGCAGCTTTAGGACAGCAGCTACTAAGAATATGGAAGGGCCACCTGGAGCACCACCATCCTTCAGCAGGAAAAAGAAAACATGAGTAGTCAAAAGGCATTTCTAGTTTGCAGCTGGACACACAGAAGCCAAAGGGATACCAAATTCCATTGCAGTTAAGTAAAACCACTTCATCTCTCAATGGGAGAGGCTGCTCTCAAAGCAGTGTGTTAATGCTGGGATTTAAAATGGCCAGTCCTACATCAGAGCAAGCAATTCCTTGGCTCTGGGGTTATAAGTGAAGCTGGAATCATATCTCTCTGGCCTTTTTTGGACCCTTCTGCTCCTGGTCCTAAAAGCAAAGAAGGAGAAGAATGGCAAGAAGAGCAGCAAGCCCACAATAAGGAACATCAGTCAACATTCAGATCCACAGCTGAAGCTGAATTGCAGTGGCAGAGTGTTGGTTATAAATCCTCTGTGTTGGAAAAAAATGCAGGCAGGACCTTATAGAAAAGCTTACATATACTTTTGCTATGAGTTATTGAAACTCCAGGTAGGAAGTGAATGCGATTTGAAGATGAAAAGATCTCTGGATGTTACCACAATGACATCCTGGCATGCCTTGCTCTCTGTGCCTGTCAACTGGGCATGTGTCTGTCTGTGAAGTTATCCTCTCCTCAGCAGAGCAATTGGACCACTGCTTAGGAGGGTCCCACTGGAGCCATCCCCCCTTGGTTGTAGCTGACAGCATGCTGTTGCACTTTGATTAATTCCCAAAGTAAAAATCATTACAAGCTTTGTGCAGACCACAAGATGGCACAGATGTAGTATATAGAACTGCATAAGGCAGCCCAGCATGAACAGATTAGAAATAAAAATTAAGATAGATTATAATATCAATTCAGAGTTGGAATGGAACAAAAAATGTCCTGTTTTGGTGGAAAAGACTCTAATTTATACTTGAAGGACAGTGTTCTCTGAGCCTATAAACAACAATGCTCTAATCTTTTATTTACAGTAAACAACTGCTTATATATTCAGAATGAAATAACTGAAAGTAGAAATTACTTTTGAACAAGGTAATCAGTTTTGATGGAGATCTAACAGAATTTTGTGATTTTAGATTCTTTTCAGAATGGTACAATCATTATAGAATAGCTTTTTTCAGCTATTGATCTATTTTCTTAAGCTGGAAAATTCTTTAATACCAACAACGCCTGTCTATCCTACAGACAATTCCATTTGCAACCACTTTCAATTTTTGAATAGCAAAAGAGTTTGAGAACAATCCCTAATTAGATGTCACATACTGATGACATTTTGAAAATAGCCTTTTTTTGACACAACCACAAGACAATGAATGCACTCCATGACACAATAAAGTTAGTGATATGGATTTATAGGTTGCAGATTCACTGCTCTGAAGGCGTGTCACAAGGGACTGGACTATATAGATGTACTGTCTCCAGGATATTTGCTTTTATTATCCCTTAATTGAGGACATTATTTGAGGTAAAGAGAAGCAGACGTATATCAAGAACTACACAAGGAGGAGGAGTTTCATTATATCTCTGTTATGGATATTTTAAACAAAAATTATGTGATTTCTATTAGTCACCAGTGAGTTTTGCCATTTGTCTTGCAGCTGTTAAGCATCTAGCATAACAGACTGATATTCCATGGTTAAGATTTCTAGGAATGTCTGCAATAAAAATATTTCGTTTCTATCTATGTGCTGTCATGTCTGTCAATAATTTTCACAAATGTCAGGGATTTGGGGGTCCCTTTATGGCAGAATAATGGAAATGAGAACATAAAGTCATCTAAATATTCAGATAGATAGATAGATAGATAGATAGATAGATAAGCTCTGCCAAAAATATCTAGTTCTAGTTATCTAATCTATATCCAAAGAGAAGGAAAATAATAACTTCATTATTCAGTTCTGTAGTAAATCAGAATTCCTGATTAGCATTCAAATGAAAAACTGACCTTTCTAATTTGCTACGTTTCATCTAGGCAAACTGTTCTCTGATTTGGACAGTGAGGAGACTCACAGAAGCCTGTATTTTTTTAAAATGAGATCTGAAACTTTAATTAACAATTTGTTATTTGGGTTGACAGCCTTCCTTATGTAAGTAACTGGGAAATGCCTATGGCTGTTCTTGCTGTGCCTGTGGTAATATTTATAGGGAATATCCTAGTAAGTGATTTTTGCAATCAATCTTTGAAAGTTAAAAGCATCTCTCAGAGAAACAAATACAATGTTGTTTATTGCATCCTTTGATGATGGTGTTTTGGCATTTGTAGAGAATACACATCCTAAAATCTTGTTTACAGTTCTCTGTTTGTGTTGCAGGGAGTGACCATATTCTGGAATCATAAGTGTATCTGTAGAATTTTGTTTTCCTGCCCATATCTTTGTAGCGGAATGCACTGAGGAGCCTTCTCCTCTCCAGGCTGAACAGTCCCAGCTCTTTGAGCCTCTCCAGGCCAGCTGGAGGCCAGTCACTAAAGTGGGGCAGCACAGGGACTGGTACTGGGACCAGTACTCTACAACATCTTTATTAATGACAAGGATGATGGGACTGGGTGCACTCTCAGCAAGTTTGCAGATAACTTGTGGATCCAGGGGCTCCTAGGTGTACCAGTGCTACTGAATTCTTTGTCTGGGACCCTACAGAATACGGCCAGGAATTTAACCTAGTTGTCTTTGGGTTGGGCTAGCACTGGGGCATTGAACCAGTGCCCACAAGTCTGGCACCAGGATAATGGCAGCATTAATGGGATATGTCTTGTCCAAATCACTTACTGGTCTACTCAATCTCAAACCCCATCTGTAAGCAGAAATTCTCTGGGAGTATTTAAGGTAGAATTTCTCCAAAGAAACACAATGTTCAGAAGCAAGCCAAAACTTTGACATTTGTTACCAGAAATTATTTCAGTTTCTCATACAGAGTTACATTTGATTAAGGTTTTGGTTCTGTCAAATATCAGAAGTGATTCTTTATCTCAATTAAACATCTATTAATTCTTATATTAAATATTTAAACATTAATTGTATTAATTATTGTTAAAATCAATAACAGATAAAATCACATCTCTCCCTCCTTTTTTTTACATTTATTTGCATTATTCTCCTTAGCCTAGGACTGAGCATGATAACAGCTGGAGAGCAGACAGTGCTTGGCATTGAATTCTCTGGCAATATAAAATTGCTAGATCCTTTTTTTTCAAATAGATGGTGCCATATTTGCTCTTTCTGCAAGAATTCAGTTCCCCCCAAAGATCCACTGAAAGCAAAACAGTTGTAGCATCTCACTTACAGTTGTAGAAGTATGATCAAAACATCAGTCAAAAAGGCCTTGAAGAGCCCTTTGCTTTCCTTGAGGTAAGAAGTACCAGCAGATGTGAGCACTGCCTGATTGGGGAGAAGGTTTTGCCTGCATATTCTGAGCTGTCAGTGCTGAAATCACTGAATTGGTATAAGCCAGGAGGTCCTTTCAGACAGCAGAATTTCAACAACTGCCAGGGATTTTCAAACTGAAAAGCAAAGCAAAGAAAGGTACTGTTTCATGGGAGATGTATATGTGAGGATCCGCCTGGGAAAGGTAAGGAGAAAATTCTTCAGTTCAAGAAAATCATTGGAATAATACAATTTTTCTTTTAAAAAATCTCAAATCCAACAGAAATGAGTTTGAGACACTCTTCTCAGATCCATCCATGACTTTTTATTGGATTCAAGTAATCAAATCCCAGTTGAACAGGAAGGACAATGGCCTACATCTAGAAAAATATTTGGGCACCTGAAGCAGAGCTCAGGCACTGTAGCTTTGCCGAAGTCAAAACCATGACTCCATGTCACAGGTCTCAGCCACTCTCCCAGATTGCTGTACTGTCTATTATATGTGTATATGTGCTCATTTCCAGCCCAGGTGTGAGGTGCAAGGCCTTTGGCATTTTTCTCAGTGGCAGTCACAATAACAAAATATGTTCCATATAGGTTGCCATTTGGCAGGGGGGCACATACACATGGAAGAAACTGTAGTTATTTACACTAGCCTCAAGCTCCACTAGCCTCCAACTAGCCTCAAGCCTTTGAATAAATTAATCAGACTCCTAAAAGTACTCTGTAGTCAATGGCTCCTTCTGAGCTCTTATAGACCAGGACCCTTAAGACTGGAATTAACTCTTTGGGGGAGTCTCATTCCGGTCTTCAGCTGTGTGGGAAACTGCTTTTTCAGGCTTGATAACCAATTAGTGACTAAAGCTTTGCAATACAAATAACCTTATGATTCCCCACTCTTAGGAGGAACAGAGCAGGGGTGTATGGACTGCTCAGGACCATTGCTTGTATCTGAGCCTGACAGGTACTCTGAACTGAACTTCTTTGGGTTTGGATTAAATACATGTCATGGTTTAGAAATGGTACTTGCAATCCTTGTACTTATCCCCTCCAAGACTCTCCAAAACCACACACCTTCTCCCCTTCCCCTTCCTGATCCAATGGGATGGCATTGAGAACTGGAGGTACAAAAGGCAAAGATCACGGGTTAAGATAAGAACAATTTACTGAAAAAAGAAATGAGATAAGAAAATGCACAGCAACGGTAACAATACTAAAGACAGAGGTTGTAAGAAAAGAAACTACTCACATGGGGAAAAAAACCCCAATAATAGAAAACACCATGTTTTCTCGATTGGAAAGAATCCCTTCTCCCTGAACAAGTGTCCCTTTCCCCTGCCCCCAGCAATGACATGAGGTGTCATTGTCAGAATAACCTCAGTGCCCTAGCCATGCCCCCTCCCAGCTATTGCAATAAATTAACCCTGTCCTGGCCAGAACAAGGGCATTATGAAATCATTTTAGCTGCAGACTAACAATAGCAGTTCTCTTCTACCTTTTCTTTTGTGGGAATGTTGCAAATACAAAGAATAAAAGTACAGATTTTTCAATGCACTTTCACATTGTTTTGCTTCTGACCCTCATGCTTTGATCCTCTCCTTAATTCTTTTTCTTAGATCTTATGAGTAAGTATCTTCCTTATCCACTCAGTCTCACAGCAGGCTTTTCTCAACATGAGCCATAGTCACTGCTGGGTGCCCCTTTACCCTCCCTCCTCCCCCTTGGCCAGGGGGTGCAAACCCAGCCTCCGTAAAGCACCCTGCTGTCTCCACAAATGGTCAATTGTTTTGAGTCATTAACCACTAACATCTCAGTGTTTCACAGCAGCTTTACATTGTATTTGTTTTCCTGATAGTTTAGGAAAGAACTCCAATCCATGCAGACTGCATTCAGGCTCACCTGCTGATGTTTATCCCTGTTGTCTGCACTGGCTTGCCATCGAACTGCCCTGTGGCTCCAGTAGCCTTTGTCCGGTTTTCCTTTCCACCACTAAATGGATACTGGACCAGAGGGAAAGGAGGAGGGGATGAAAGCCATGGGAGCAGACTTGTCCCAGGAGGGATCACAAGGAGGGTAAAGTGAACTCCCAGAGCTGGGAACCTTGAGGTGGTTTTCATCTGATGAACTATACCTAGCCACACATTCCTGTGTAGGTGGCCGACCTGATGGTTTTCCAGGCACACCAACACTCCTTCTGGGATTTTGTACATCTACCTTTGCTGTCACTGGCACAGTTACCATATGTTATAGAGGAGGACTTCCTTTTTCATCATCAGAGTCCAATTCCTGGGAAAACAGAGCTGTAAGGATACTGGGTCCTCACTTGGGTCAGATTAGTCCATGTGTGAGACAGAAAGTGAAGGAAAAGAAGGGTGGCCTCCTGCTTCCTCTGTTTCTGCTCATATTACAAGCCATGGCAACAAACATACTAAATCTGAATTTTCTCTGTTTTCACTTTATGTCCAGGAAAAGTTATGAGGGCAGTTAGAGGCTGGTTTGGGGTTCACCTAGAGAGCACCAGATCAGATGGTCAAACCATGACAAAACAACAGCTGAAAGCTGAAGAGGAACTCTGTATAATACTGGCTCAGCCCTTTGCATACATACCAGTCAGCTCCTGCAGTGAAAAAAAATGACCATAAAGCAGATCCATTCCCTTGGCCAAGTGCAAATAGTACTGTTCTGCTGGAAAGGTTATATTCTAACATAAATATTACACAGTGTTTTTCCTGTCAGTTAGAGGCCACACACATAGAGTGTGAAATCATGGAGTGGTTTAGTAACTTGATTAGACACTTGGACAGCTTGCATTTCCTCAGTAAAAAGGAAGTTTTGCTGTTTATCTATCTCAGTATCGATGGCTCTTGTTGCACATCACAGTCCACTGCACAGTAAGTGGAAGGTAGCTCTTGCTGCCAGTTCTCATTTGTTTGTTTTTCCCAGATTAAAGTGAAAAATCATTACACACTGGCTGACCATTTCACATGAGCAAACATGCTGGTAAAGTAGCTGGTTTCTAAATAAAAGTTTAATGATTTGACACAAAGAAGAAAACAGGTTATTTTAGGTTTTATCCTCAGACACACACGGAACAACTTTTACTTCCTGTAGTAGATGGTGAGGAGCACAGGTCTGTGGCTGCACAGGGGAGCATGTCACTTAGTGCTGACCTTGCTAACCTCACCTGGGCAGGTCACAAAGCCATCATCCTCCATCCTCATCCTCCACAAAGCCATCATCCTCCCATTAAGGCAGTACCTGTACTCCCACACCACAGGGCACCACACAGCTGCATTCTCCTCTCCTCACATCTTCTTGCTCAGAGACAGAGGGAGATCATTGAATGAATATGGAACCTAGTAAAATTCAGAGCTCTGCTTCTGCTTCTGGCATTAATATTGAGATATTGCTTCAGGTAATTTTAAAGCGGTATGAAAACTATAATCAGAAAGTTTCACATATCTTCTACTCACAACTTTCTCGTATAATAAAAGTCCTATGAGACATTTTTGATTCTTATGTTTTCATTTTTACCCTAAAAATATCAAGATAGCACGATATTTTTTCTTACAATTTTGAAGGAAGATTTCTCTAGACAAACAAAATATTCTTAGTGAATGTTAAGGCTAATCAAAAAGGAAAGGTAATGGTTCTTCATCAAAGGTCTTTGTATTCCAAGATAGAAATTATTCAAAAAAGTTAAATATGTAAATTATTAATGTTGTTGTATAAAAGTTAACAGAAACAAACCCTTCTACAGTCTAAATAAACTTGTTCTTATTTCCACTCACACTCCTGGCTCTCGAGACAACTTTTGGAATTTTTTCTTCATTCCTCTCTCTGGATAAAAATATATTCCCATAGTTTCATAAAAATCAGATTAAATAAAAGCCTTTCAGTATTACTGAAAAGGAAAAATAGCCTGAGATGATCCTTCCATCTCTTTTTCAAGCCATCTTTATGAATTGAGATAAAAATTGCTCATCCTGTGAATTGCTTTGTCTTTCCAATTGGACAGTTTTCTCTTCCATCTCTCAGGTTTTCCTCTGAAATGTGGAAAGGGGGGTGAAGGAAAAAGAAACTTTCAAGTCACACCACACAAAGCTGAGGCATTTCATCCATGAAGGTGTTTTAAAACAAAAGCTTCACTCTAATATTTGTTAAGAAGCATAGTATCATATATAGTAATCAATAACTGCAGTATATAATGTATTACACTGTTGTAAGATATGATGTATAATTGCAATGCCATCTGCTCGTGGTGTGAGGTGGGAGCACAGAGTCAAAGCTCCTGTTACACGATGTCCATGCAATAACTTCTTGGCACGGGTGTGCAATAGCACAGAGGGAGCTCCCCTCAGAGCTGCTTTCCTTCTCCCTCCCCCGGGACCCTCTTCCTCTCCTGCCCTCACCCTGCAGACACATCCCATCCATCCCATGCATCCCATATCTATCCCATGCATCCCATCAATCTCATATCCATCCCATCCATCCTATGCATCCAATGCATCCCATCCATCCCACAGCTCCCCGCTTGCTTCCTTGCTACGCGCTGCAGCCCCTGACCTTTGGCCAGGCCACTTGGAGGGATATATTTCTATTCTATTCTATTCTATTCTATTCTATTCTATTCTATTCTATTCTATTCTATTCTATTCTATTCTATTCTATTCTATTCTATTCTATTCTATTCTATTCTATTCTATTCTATTCTATTCTATTCTATCCTATCCTATCCTATCCTATCCTATCCTATCCTATCCTATCCTATTCTAATTCTATTCATTATATTATATTTATATTCAAGCACCTTATGATCAATCCCTAGCTCTTTTGCAGAGCCCGCAGCGTGGAAGCAGAGCCGCCCCATCGCCCCTCCGAGACTTCACCTGCGGGCTGGCGGCTCGCGGCTTTCTTGAGAAAGATCTCCAAAAATGGCTGTGCTGAAGGGGAAGGCGGCCAAAACGACGGTGCAAATGTGGCCTGGACACCTTCCCCTAGACCAGGTTTCTCAGAGCTTCATCCAACCTGGCCTTGAACACTGCCATCCACAAACCTCCCTGGGCCACCTGTACCACTGCCTCAGCACCCACACAGGAAAGGGTTTTTTCCTAACATTTAATCTAAACCTATTCTCTTTTGATTTGAAGCCATTCCCCATTGTTCTGTCACTAAATGCTCTTATAAATACTCTCCCCAGAGAGAGAGAACTAATGAGATTGATATATTATTGTTAAAGCAACCTCCTCCCTGGTCTTATATCAAACTCCCTCTCAAGTGTCTAAAGGATTTTAATATTTCCTTAAGGTTGGGGGCGGGGATAATTAATTAAAACAAATCAATATAAACTTTAAATAATAACTATAAACATAATAAATACCTAAAATAACTGATTTTAAATCAATTTTTTTAATTACTTATGCAGAAACGTTTGCCACTCTTGACCCATGGTTATGGGACATTTCTATTTGATTCAAACTCCACTGCTACATCCCTTCAAAAGTCCAATCCTTATACTGGAAATTGAGTGTATGATTTCTTTGGATAAATAGGGAGGGAAAATGTCATATTTCATATTTTATGTGCTGTAAATTTGGTCCAATGCGAAGTTCAGCTTAGAAACCATCTGTGAAGCCATGGATATGGGTCACATCTCTGTTGGTTTCCTGCCAACCCCACCCTACACAAAACAGTCATGCAGGTGCTCCAAGAGAGCTTGGCACTTGGATCCACCTTGTCTGGTTTCACTTCTAGGAGCAGAGCAGTCATGGCATGTCCTGGAGAAGCTGTTTAAATGCTACTAACATTTTAGCAAACCAGAGAATGTTTCCATTGCTGTCAGCTCTCAAACATATACCTGCCCATTTTGAAACACTTCACTTATATTCACAGCAGCAATAGAAACTACAATTGGACGATTTGCTTTCTTCCCTTGCCTACACTTGCAGCATTTCCTGGATGCCTCCCCATTGCATTGCAGGCAGAAGTAGCCTGTGACACCGAGTCTGATCCCTTTGTGCCACCCAGCTCCTCTCCTGACTTATCCCTTTGCTTCCTCCACCTACACAAACCATGAGTCCTTCTCACCATCTCAGATGCTCAGCACATCCCCCCAGACATCGTTCTTGCTCTGCTTGTTTGAGCCACTTCTCTCAAACCTGGATCCAGTAGCATGGTAGACATACAGTATCAGGTTTTGTGCCTGAACATCATCCTTGCAATCCACAAGCAAACTAGAAAATAAAGCTGGTTCTTGTTATGATCTTGGTTTTTAGTGCACACATCAAGGGAGGAATTTTAAAAGGCAGTACTCTGAGGGGAAGATGGAGAGGCATTAAGAACTTTAAAATTTTATGCAGCTTTGTGAAAATGTGATGTAAACTCCAAACTATAAATGTGTACTAAGAAGATCATTGTATGTTATTAACACTTACAAAAGAAAAAAGGACAGTGTTCTTTCTGTCTCTCTTTTTGTTTAGATATTAAGAAGAGCAGACAAAATGGTAAGATTGCTCGCATGTCTTGCCCTCTTCCTTTGGAAAAAAGAATCCATCATTAATTCAGTGTTTTAAGTCATTTTTTAAACATCTTACCAGAAAAAACAGACATCCCTCATGTCATTTTATGTTTCCTGCAGATTCAGTGCCATGTATTATATTGTACTCTGATCTTCATTAAGGACAGATCTTATGCTTTCACAATTTGACATTGATTTGCACTTTGTGTGCATGCGGGTGTTTTCTAGTGACACTGACTCAAGAAGGTTTGAAATACTTGTTAGTAGCGCCATCTTACTACTTTTTAAAAACACCATAGGCTACATACAGAAATAAGACTTGTTTTTTATTTGTTCAGTGTGTCAGTAGGAAGAATAAATCCTTGAATGCAGCTCACGTATTTATAGCACAGAAGTCATAAGTTTTTTATTAACAATAGAAGCATTAAACAGTATCAAACTCACAGATCAGATTGGTTTAACCTTGACAAATAATTCCCAGTCCAGTCAATCCTCAGAAAACAGATACTGTGTGCATTCAATAAAGAGAAGGTAAATGAGTACTATTGAGAAAATCAGTGATAATCACTTACAAAGAAGAATTCTTGGACATCAAGTGGCTGCTGTACAGTTTGGTGGTGTAACTGAGCATGTTGAATAACTGCTTAATGTTGCTGAGAGAGAAATCTCACCTCCACAGCCCACTTCTGGTTGCTATTCCTGCCCCAGCTCACGTGCACCAATGGACACTTCCCACAAGACCATGGTAGGCTCCTTCAGAGAGCTCAGGAGCCACAGAATCCATCACTGTGAGTTTTTTGGTAGTGTTTCATTTGTTATCTTCCTCAGTCAGCTTGCCAGTGGTTTGCATGGGCAGTGATGGTGCAAGTTGAATTCCAAGGTGAGGGATTCCACGGGGAGGAGGAGAACTCCGTGTTCCTGCAGTGGTGCATCTCTAGCTTGGTTACCTGCCAACCACAGCAAAGCTCTGCTGGCACCTCCCTCAGACCTCCTGGTGGTGTTTGGAATAATGTGTGTGTTGGAATAATGTGTGTGTATCTGCCCTGGAGATTGATGAGGGTCAGAGCACATGGTACAGAGCAGAACTCATCAACCCACCAGAGTCCAAAAGAGACCCTAGAGCTTTGTGTCCCTGCCCTGGAGGTTGGGCTGGTGCTGTCCCAGCCCTGGTGGATCTGCAGCACTTTGGTGGTTAGGAGCACTTCAGTCCTCATTTGGGTTTCCCCACAGCTCATTACTACACCTTGCTATGAAAATAGGGGGAACAGCTCCCAATATCAGTGACAAACCTGCTTGTTCCAGAACAATACAAAACCATATCAGCCCCAGAGACCTTGGTCACTGGTATTCCTACCTGTATACGGCTTCTTTGCAACATATTATTGATAGAAAAGTGGCTAGGTTCAGTCACTTTAGTTCTATTAATTTAAGTCCATGAACTTGAAATTATTTCAGCTTTTAGGTCTTGATTGTGTTCACTCAACCATCAATTGCCCATGGGACTTCCACTTTGCTAATCTAGCAATGCACAGGCTTGTGCCACATTGATGGGGGAGATTTGTTTCAAGGCTGTAAAGTTAAGTATATTTTGAGAAAGGTTATTGGATATGTCACCACTTACTGAGAATGTTTACACTGTTGTCACCATAAATTATTAGCTTTGATTAATGACTGGTCTACTTACACTTTCAGTGTCACCTCTCTGTGCTACAGGAAACCAGCTATTGGCTTTCAGTAACAAATACTACATTACTGTCCATGACACAGCCCTCTTATATTCTCCCATATACTTTTCCTAGAACCTTCTCTGCTGTATTCATTTGCTTTGTGAGATTAAAATACCTTCAGAGAAAACATAATCAAAACTTTACTAGATTCTTGCAAGAAATCTTGCAAGGAATCTTACTAGACAGCAAAGAAAAAATATATCAGAAAACGTGGATAGAGCTGATAAATATGAGTATTGTATAAGCATTTTTACCATGAATTTTTTTGACTGTGGGACTTCAGGTAAGCCTTCCACAGCAACGAAAGACAAATATTCTTGCAAAGGCAATATAAAATGAGAGTTAAAAAGAGCCAAGGAATTCTGCTGAATTGCTGGTACTCAAAAATACTACAATAATTTATGTCATCTGTGTTAAATTAAGAAAGTCCTTTAGCAAACAGCCATGTGAATGAAGTCATACAAATGGCTTCTTTCTTTGCCAGCCCAGGTACATATATCATTCTGTTACTGTCCTGTTTCTGGAAATATCAGCTATGCAGAGATTCCATGAGAGGATCAGCTTCATAAACTCTACCTGTAGTTCTTATTTCATGGCTGTGCAGCACTGCTTTTTGTGGAGTCGACCCATAAATCTCCCATAAATGAAAAAGTCGTATGATTTTTTTAAAGGGAGAACAAGGCATAGGGGAGGATTTTTAAGAACAGTATGGTTCATAACATTGACAAAAGCAACAGGAAATCTTGAGGGGAAAAAAGCATTTTCATAAAGGTGAGATTCTGCACATGGACCTTTTTGGAAAGGAGAAGTTTCAGGTTTGTATGTCATAATGAAATTTTGGTCAGGTTTACTTTATAGAATTCCATGTGCTCAAAGGAAAGCATGTGGATTTCACTAGGAAGTAATTTGAAAAAAATTCCAGCTAGAAGGAAAAATCTTCGTTTTTAAAATTTCTTTTGCTGTTAAAAAAAAAAATCAAATTCATTAATTTCCTCTCAAAAAGTAAATTCTTGTCCCTTGCCTACAAGGGAGGGAGCAAAGAAAAATGGGAAACTGGAACTTGCCAAATCCAGTCTTTCCTAACAACAAAAAAAAATTACTTCCCTCATCTCACAGGCAACAGTGTTTGCCTCGCCTCACATACATGTGAATGCAGCACCTGTACATGCTTGGCTGCCTGAGGGGTCTCTTTTATCCCCTGATATGCCAGGAGGGATGTGGGCACCCCATTAGCCTTGCAGTGACCTGCAGTCAAGTGAAATGATATCAGCTGTTGGTGAATGTCACCCAGGGGCCTCTTCTGACCATGCAGCTGTGATATGTGCCCAATTAGAATTGCCTCCTGCCAGAATTCCCTCCTCTTAGCACAAGAATGGAATCTGAAACACAGACTACATTCCAGAAATCCAGTCACAGTCTGACTGTCAAAATAGATGGGGGAAAAGAAAAGGTAGTAATCTACTGAGAATGCAACCTTTGACCTTGCAAGAGTAAATCTTCTTTCAGCATGAGGCAGGTGCCTCAACACTGATGGTTCAACACAGACCAAAGGCAAGGAACACCACAAAATAACTAGAGAAAAGTGCCCTGCCTTTGCTGGCATCGTGGTAGGGGTCATTTCTCTTCCCTCTTGGGAAGAGGACTTCTGCCTTTCCCTTTCAGCAGAGTCTGTCTATCTTCTCCAGCTCTGGATCTCCTCTCCTGCTCTGGTATTTGAGACTCCCCTTGGCACTTTTCAGTGTCCATCCAGTCAAACCTGGAGGGAGTGACTCCTAGCCCTGTCCCCCAGGAGGAGGACCTCTCAGCTGTCTCTCCACAAAATTCGTATTGGGATTTGATTATGACCTTCCAAACTTAACAGCTCCTGCCCCTAAGCTCTTGGATACCCCTAAGCCCTAAGGAGGGCAACTCTGATATGACAGGTTTGGAAAAGATGGTTTGTATATAGATGTTTTCGTTGATTTGCAAATACAAGTCAGCTGTTTTGAAAAAGCACTGAGTAAAACCTATACCTCAAACATTCTTAAAGCTCCTCAGAGGAGGGTATTCAAAAACATAATTGTTAATATCTGCTACAGAAGCAGACATTTTCATAAAAACCCGAAAAGCCGGAGCCATAAGGAGCACTGTAAAGAGTATGCTTCAGGCAGTCAGGGATGACTGCAAACAAATGAGGGAAAATTTTAAAAACTGGCTAAACAAAAGAAGACTAAAGCTCCATAGACTGACATACCTGAATATCAAACAACCAGCACACTTGCAATAGAATCTTATTAATGTAAAAATCACTGCATTTATGTCTGGTTTAATTTTTTTCCTCTGACATTTCAAACAAGCATTCACTGAAAGCTTTTTTCCCCCTAAAAATAAATATCTTTTAAATTTATTTGAACTAGAATCTGTAAAATGAAAAATAGCCAGACGAGACTAATCTTTGCATTCTGTCATATGCATTCATTCAGTATCCCTGATGTCCATGATATAGAGCAGGGACACCAGGCTTTTAAATGTAGAATACTGAAACTGTATAAAATGCTGTGATAATACATGCAGTATGTTGATTACAATAATCTGAGGATTTCAGCACAGCTCTAAAACCATGCAAACATTGGCCCAACAAAAGCTGTGGGTAATAAATAAAGGATTCCTTGAAATAAGGCAAGTGCAGCAGTAGCAGCCTGTCCCTTTCACTGGTGTGAGTGACCAAAGGATTGATTCAGAGATCATAGGCTTTTGAGTGACACAACAAGATTTACAGAAAATAACCAAAACTCCTCTGAACTGCACCTGTATGAGCATCAGGAGGAAATCTTGCAATGCTTACTCCAGAGTCAGTTTTGCAGAGATCAGAGTAGGTGTTTTCCTATTCATTATTTATTGATAGTGCCATTGCAGATAAACACTGACTTTACAGGTGAGTCTTCTACCCTCTGTGTCAGCTCATGTGTGTGTAGATAACCTCTGACAGGTTGAAAGCTGTGTCACTGCAGCAGTCCTCAGACTGTGACTGCTTACTGGCTCTAACTTGTTTACCAGTTTATACCATGCCAGAGGATTAAGGGAATATGCCTCTGAGAGGCAGAGAAAGCACCTTGGGAAAGGGTTCTCTTGAATCTTCCCTAAAGTGAACTATCAGAGTTGGCCTGCAGGCTCTCAAGATTGCCACTTAATGGGTTAAACTTTTTTCTGAGAAAAAAAAAATTGAGTTTTACCAAAGCAAAGAATGCCAAGTCCTTGATTTCAGCATTTTTTATCTAGGCCAGCATCTCCTAACCTAGGGCTATAACATCTTGACATCTTCAGCTATCCCAGAGACTGCCCCAGAAGCTCTGCTCAGTGGCAGCTGCACCAGTGCATCTGTCCCCTCCATACAGACTGGCCAGAGAGGTCACAGCATGACAGGGGGACCCATCTCTTGAGTGACCTTCCTGGAGAAAAACAGCAATGTGCAGGAATTCCTTGGGGAAGCCCTAGGCACCATGATACCCAGAAGGGCCAGGTCTGAGTGGCCCAAAGTGGCCATGTTTGTGCTACAGATTTAGTGAATTACTTTGCAGAGCACATTTTCTAAACAGAAGCCAGAGGACAGAAATTCTCTGAACTGTAACATCCCTGATTTAAGCTCCTAAATTACTCAGTGGATGGATTAGTAAGGCAAAACCCTTGCAGTACATCCCATGAACTCTCACCATATTGCTGTTTGCTTCCTGACCATCTGGATCCACTGCAGATCCCTGCATCCTGTTCCAAAGCCCAGGCTCATACTGGGGTGGGATTCCCCATCCCATCCCATCCCATCCCATCCCATCCCATCCCATCCCATCCCATCCCATCCCATCCCATCCCGTCCCGTCCCGTCCCGTCCCTCTGGGTCCTTCAAGTGCTGCAGGGCTGGATTCTGTGCTCCAGAGCCCCAAAAATATTTCCACAGAGATAACCTAACCCCTCTCCCTATTAGCCTTGGAATCACTTCGTTATTTGTGTGAAGCTTTTCCAGCATAACAGATGGAATAATGGTTCAAAATCCTGATAATATCAACATATAATTCTATCATATATATTATATATAATACATATTTTATATATATATTATATGACATATATTATGTCATATATATTCTATCATATATTCTATCATATATTTATATTTATACATATAATTCTATCATATAATTATATCAACATATAATTCAATATAATTCTGATTATATCAACATACAATACAGATCAGTCAAGAAAAGCTTAGTGCATTTGCCCAGACTCTTTAAACCTTCACCTATGTCTGAGCTTTTTCTGAGGCAGCCCCTTTATGACTGAGACCTAGTGGATATCATTAGCATGCTCGCCTTGGCACACTGAAATTTGTTATTTTGGAGATCTTTCTTGGTCTGATTCCAGCCTATGTGCCATGTCAATAAACCATGTGGGTTTTGTCCTTTTTCATCTGGTTCAGTCCACCTATGTCTGTCACGATGTGCCCCCCAACACTACTTTGTTTTCTGTGTGAATGGGGCAATACCTTACAGCACTTGAGTAATTGGATCTAAACCTTTTACAGCAAGTGTGGGCTGTGAATTCCTTCCAAAGGCCAAGTCCCACAGCAGGTCCCCAGGAGCAGGTGAGCTGGGGAGGACCCACTTTCACACATTTGCACAGTGTGTTTGCTCCAGCCACATAGGCAGCTGTGGCTCACGTGAAAGATTTTATCTTCTATAAAGGCAGATAGATTCAAAAATCCATAAAGGGCTGTCACAACCCGCACAAGAGATTTAGAAACTGGGCTCCCATTGAGAATTGTGAGGGCCTGAATGGGTCTGTGTTTTGACCCTTGGCTTTCCCATGGCAGAAGTGACTTTGAGCACTGTCATCTCCTAATCCCTTCCTGGGACTGTACCTTGCTGGTGAATAAATACTTACTGCCACAGGGAGTCTTTCAATGTATTAATGTCACTTGTTGTTATCTCTTCTTCCTTTGCTAATTGTTTGCCTACAAGGGCAGAGATCTGTGCTTATAAAGCCCCAGACAACCTCACTGCCCTGGTAGTGTGCATGCTGCCAGCCTGGAGGCAGTCTTGGCTCTGTCTGATTGGGCTCGACTATCTAAATCACATCCTTCTTAGGTGAACCCCAGGATGAGCTCTAGTGAAGTGTGGTTTTCTCCTCTAATTGCCAAAAACTCTCACATGTGGCTCTTACAAGTGCCATAAGCCCTAGGGCTGCCATTCAGCCATGTAAGCTCCATCTCATGTGGCTCCTGCTATGAAAAGACTCTTTTTTAACTCACAATCCTAACAGATGCCCAAAATAGAGGGCAGTGGAAGTCGTTTAGTTGTCCTCTAGCATTTGCTGGCATCTCCGTGAGACATCCTTCTTCTTTACATCACTGTAGTCTCACCATTTGCCATTATCTTTGTGCACACAGACTCCAAATACATCTGTGCCCTTGTCCATTATTTGCTCGGTACCTTTTGACTAGCTGAAATCACCTTTCAACTCAGAGAGTGTGTAAACTCTCCTCTGTCAGATACACTGCTCTCCACTGAAGTCATCAGCTATCCAAAGCATATCCTGGAGATTATACTAGTGTTTCTGCAGCAGACTGGCTGGGGGATATCCCTTGGGCATATTTGAAACAGAAAAACATCTATTCAATAGACAGGTGAATTTTACTGTAATAAATTTGAGAATGCAATTTTAACCTGAAGAAAGGTCCCGTAAACCACTGTGTGAATCTATTTCTACATTTGCAAGTGCAACGTGGGGAGATTCATTTTACTGTTTATATTCCCATTTTATTTGTTTGTCTGCCAGTTGGGAGACAAAGGAGAACAGGTGACTGTGCCTGTTTATGAAGAAGCCCTTCTTTTGAAAAATGTCAGAGAAGACAGACAAAAGCAAAGGAAGTCTTTCAAAACAGCTTCTTAAATAATATTGCCAAGGCAAATACAGCTGAAGGTTGATTTCCCTGATGATTGCATAGCTTCAGAGAAGTTTGCCTTCCATTACTCATCCTTCCCCTGTTGCTTTGCCAGTGGCAAGGATTGAAGGATCTCTAATAAAGGTTTTTGCCCAGCTGCTCTGTAGCACTTAAACCAGATAGTGTTTATCTGGGCATTCCAAGGGCAGTGAGGTGTGCCCAGGGCAGTGGTGACGAGGACACATGACACAGCCTTTAAAATAAAAGCTATTCTTGTGACACTTGGGGGGGGGAAAACAAACAAACAAAAAGAAAACAAAAACCACAAAAACAAACAAACCAACCTATCTAGGCAAATGCATCTTCAGTTTAACAGCACAGGGAGCACTTTTTCAGCATTGGGTCTGAGCTTCCTCTGAGCACTGAGGAAGCACAAGTGTGGCCACTGGCAGTGGAGCCCTCCCCAGCTGCTCTGGCAAATCAGTTACACTCATATAAAATCAGAGAAATGCCCTGGATAAGCAGAGCTTTTTTTTAGTAAAAGTAATTGTATGAAGTCTGTAAGTACCAAACAAGTTCAAAAGTCCTTGTGTTTTGCCAGAAACAATCTCAGTGATTTGTCACTCAATGTCAATAACATTCAGAATGTTATTAAGAATAAACAGCAGTGAACCAAAAGGCAATGTCTGCTCGTGGAATACAAAAATTTAAAGAAAATAGCTGAAGTACCCAATCTGTTGGTGGATCAGTGATTTTCCGGATTGAGATAAAGCCAATGATCCTGAAGGACCGAAATAGATTTGTTTAATATTTTGTGTCATACCCCAGGCTGTTCTATGGGTAAACTCATATGTTTATTTCAGGAAAGTTGCCAAAAGTCACTAGTTTCTCAAGTATGTGTCTAACTTGCATACATATCAGCCTTCCCAGCAAAGGATAAAGCTGCAGAGGTGATTTGATTAAGCAATTGATTGTATTTGTAAGAGCAAAAGGAAGCATGGCTGTGAGAGCACTCAGCTCAATATTTTGATATTCCTCCTCTGTTACCAGAGCCAAATGGCGAATGTATTTAAATTCTTACCTAGGTAACCATTGCAGTTTTGTGCCATCTTGGTTTCTGGCTCTTGAAGATCTTGACATTTTATTTTGATTGCAATGATGTTAATCTCCAGCTACAATCTGCTTTTTCATATTAAACATTTCAAAATGGTTTTGTTGAAGCAGACATTTAATTTGTACAATTTTAAAACCTCTTCAAGATATCTGAAGCCGTATTTTCCAGTCAAAGAAATTATGAAATAATAGCAAGTAAAAGAAGAAGGAAGCTTCTCAGCTCTACTCTTCAAATCTGCCTGCTATAATATAGCATGTAGTCACAGGAATTAGATACTGCCTTTATCACAGATTCTTCACCACTACAAAATTAAGTCACAATACATTGTAGATTAGTCTGATGCTTAGAACATCTTAGTCTTATCCTCTACAGTTTTTTAGTGGCCTATGAGGGATTCAGTATGTTACTAAAGCAAAGAAAGAAACATGTGAACTTACATTTAGTGCTACCCAACAAAGAGTTATGAAGTGTTAGGCTATAAAAATATTCTTTATGCTTCATGCAAGGGCTCAATCAATTTAGATAAATTATTACTTAAGTACAATTTAATCAGCAAACAATTTGTTTTCTGATTATCACCCTTGCACTTAAAATGTAAAGTTTCTACATTTAAGATGAAGACCTAGAGACTTTTAATACTTTCCTCTTCTACTGCATGAAGTAAATAAGAAAGAACATGAATGAAATTAAGTGAATTTCAATTTCTTCATTGTATCAGATGATGAAAAATTGTCCTGTGATGAATTCAAAGCTTACTTTGCTGACGGAATTCTGAGTGGAGAAGAACTGCAAGACCTTTTTTGCACCATTATAGACACAATACTGAATAAGTGCCCACTTCTTACAATGCCAGCACCACTTTCTGTACCTGAGAATGGAAAACAGACATCAGGCTGATTTTAGGAAACAAGTTTATGTAGAAAGCTGCTTGAGGGAGGCCAGCCTGTGTCATCGGGCTCTAAACTGCATAAGTGAAGTGTTTCAGAAACTTCTTGAAATATATACATATTCCAATAGATGTGATTTGGGTACTGAGAACACAGGGTGGAAACAGGATGGTTTCTGTATTCCCTCACCACCAGAAAGAAAAGGAGCTGGGGTCTCCTTCAGGCTTAAGTATGAATTCTTCAGTTCTCAATTCCACTGAGTCATACTGAGATGAATACTTGGAGCAGATGTTGAGAAGGAAATAAAATAAATGAAGCAATTATGTTTAGTAAAGAGTTGAAAAAGCCATCATGTCTGGTGGCATGGTACTTAAGCTGGTGTGGTCCCTTGGGATTTTCCAATTTATGGTTGGGTTTACCTAGGCCACAGGGAAATAAGCTGACAGGAACTTCATGAAGTTCAGCAAGGAGAAGTGCAAAGTCCTGCTTCTGGGAAGAAACAACCCCAGCTTTTGTGGGAAATTTAATCAAACTAAATGTAGTTTCATAGTATAATTAACAAGATTTTAGAGTTTGTGCCAAAATAATGTCCTGAAGTAAGCAGAAGAAATGGTACTCAGTCTTGTGGAGAATAAAAAATACTACAGGCTTTATGAGGTGATTAAGGGATGGGGTGATGGAGACAGGGAGGAGGAGTCACCACCCTGGAGGTATTTGGGGGATTTGGCAGCGCTGGGTTAACAGCTGGACTCGAGGGTTTTAGAGATCTGTCCTAAGCCAAACAATTCTATGATTCTATGGTTCCCTACACCAATATATGCTGGAGCTCACCCAGCTGGAAAGCAGCTTGGCAGAAAAGGATATTGGGTGAACACCAAGTTGAATATAAGCTAACAATGTGCCCTTATGGCCAAGAAGGTCAATGAAGCTTTCAACTTCCTCATATGTGCCACATACCTGCAAAAGTGGTTTTATTTTACCATAATTCTATTTGTCTGCAAGCATCCTGATAAGGGCAGAAATTCTTGACACTAATCAATATTTCTAAGAAAAAAGACAGATGTTCTGCATCTATTTTTTGTTTCTTTTTATTTGTAAAGCTTTTTTAATTTTTAAAATATTTATTTTTTTATTATTTGTACACCATTTTCTCTTTAACAGAGAACATATAAATCTGAAAACTATGTAGAAAAGTGAGGATGGCATTATGTTTTTCCTCCTGGTAGATAGGAACATCTGAAAAATCGGTGCAATTGCTGAATGCTGCTGCTATTACCTGAAAATAGATAATTAAACTGTCATCACAGCCATATGAGAGAGAGAGATCATTCTCACTGTCCAGAAAAAGCCTGGCAAAAATCTGGGCACAAAAGTCACAGAATACATACTGTGAAATGTTCAGTTTTCATGTATTTCAGGGAATGAAGCAGGTAGAATATTAAGACAAGCTACTAAATTACCTTTTTGAACCAGAAGAAAGGATGCTTTGTGTTGATGGATTAACATTTGTTACAGGATGAGAACCTAGATATGGGTAAGAAAACATACTTGAAACTTGGATTTAAAACAGCAAGAAGCTTTTTGAATATTTTTTCATGGAGTCTCTAAGTGATAAAAGGCTTTAGGGTGACTTTGCAGCTGAAAAATATTCTACCAGGCTTGATATTTAACAAATATATTTTTAAAGGCTTTCCCTTACCCCTTTTTAAGCTTTTGAGAAACTTGTCAGCAAGATGTCACAGGTCAAATATCAGATGGATATAGCAAAGAGAGACAGTATAATAAAATTTCCTTGTTAGCATAGCTTTAAAAAAAAAATCACATGGAGCAAATATAATGAGGCAAAAACTTTACTCACTGGCATTTTCTGAAAAGGGCAGGTTACGTAAAATGTCTCAAATTAAGGAGCTAGCTAAGAAAAGTAGCAAAATGTTCATTGAACCTTGGGACGTATTTTAATGTAAGCATTAGGAGAATCATGTACATATCAAACAATCCCCAAACATCTATTTTTAGATGTTTTCACTTCCAAATTATCCAAGGGAATGAAATGGAAATTATGCAACTGAGAAGTAGTTTATAGCTGGTTTTCAGTAGGAGAGGGCAAAGAATTCTGCTCAATTTTGTAGTTAGTGTTAGGAGATTTGCACAGATTATATTGTCTCTCTTATCCAATTAAAATGCAGACACTGCCTAACTCTGGGCAAATCTTTTATCTTCTCTCTGCTTCACTTCACTGTTTACAAATTGCAGACTGTAGCTCCCTATCCCAGAAATATTTCGTAAGCATTGAGATTATGCAGTGATTTACACTACACATAAATGCCTAGGACAGATGTCTAGGGAAGCATGTCATGATCCCTTAGTTCATTTTTTGGAGCACTCAAGATTTCATAACCAGCTTGTCACAAGAGCAGACTTTGGGTTGTTTCCACCTGCGTTAAATCCTTTAGCTCTGCCAGCATTCAAAACCTCGCTGTCTGTGTGCACAAGTCTTTGTACTTTAAAGCCTGAAGATGAAAAAAGAGATGTGGCCTTGGGGTGATAGCCATGGACCACAAACTCAGGCAATTTGAATTCTGTTCTCAGCTATACTGCAGCAATTTTTCAATAAAATATCCAAAGCATGAAAGCCTTACACTGGCTTAACACTTCTAAGGGAACTAAATTAGACAGGTATTAAACTCCAGTATTACACAGACCCTAATGTCAGTCTTGTTGAAGTGAGATTTAGATTATTAATTTTTAAAAAGACCAATCCAAGCTAATGCAACATGCTTCTCAAAAACCAGATAAGCTATGGAAGACTGCTGAAACGAGTAATTACCATTTCCAGTGTGGAAGCAGGGCAAATAACAGAGAGTTTGACTTCCCAGTAATTCAGGTTGTGTCTGCTTGACTGACTAGGATGTCTGCACCTTGGTATTTGAAGCAGTCAGGTGTTCTCTTTTTACAAAGTAAAAGAAGAGTCAATTAGTCCATAATCAGCAGGAAAAAAAAAAAGATGAGTAGGAATTAGTTACTGACACAGAAAGTTTTCAAGATGTAAATTGAATAGGAGTTTATTATGACAGGATGAATTTAAATGTACAGTTTTTCTAGACCCTAAAGTACAGGTTATACATTCAGGGGAGATCATTGCTTTTACTTAAAATTTGCATTAGCTGAGGGTATTTCCTCAGTGCATAATTTGAACATATATTTTGAGGTTTATGAAGGTACTTCCATGTATACTATTTTTCTTTCTATTTAAAAATATCTACCATACCTTTTCATAACATTTGAAATATTAAATAAATACCATTAAAGACACAGTGTGCAAATCGGTTGCCTAAATTTTTTAACTTCCATTCCTTTTTCCTTTGGATTCAGGCAGCAACAAATACATAAGACAACGAAATTAGGTGAAGTAGTGTATCCATGCAGAAAGGAATTTATTTTTCCGTCTTTTACTACTAATATGATACTTACCTTTCTTGAAGGTAAGCTTTGATTAGGCCATACAATGAGCATTCCTAAAAGGTAATTAGTACAAGGTGACTGCTTTAGGAGGGTAGCAGTGAACCATTCTTCTGTCAGTGCAGTTCCCAGTATTGCCATTACTTCAGAGTGAAGCTGAAAGCCAATTAGGCATTTGGCTGCCACTGAGAGTCACTTCTGTTTGTGCTTTCCAGGATCTCATGAAACCTTTGGGCAATCACACACCATTAAATGGCATAAATAAGCAGTTATGGAGGGTCCACACTCAGATGCCCTCACTGTGCCAGATGAAGGAAAGGCTTTGCATTGAGGCAGAAGTGATCAGGTCTAGGCTGTCACAGCCACATCTCCAAGTTCTTGGCGTGCATTTTCTTCTACTGCAAAGTAGTGTCTTGTATTTAAAGACCCTTAAAGAAAACCCACCAAACAAATATAGGTAAGAAATTAAGAGCAGTGATTTAAACTTCAACCTGGAGTTTGTACAGTGATTCTCCTCCCCTTTGTCATAATGGTTTAAGTGTTTTGCAGGTAGCCCCCGTATAAACACACTCTAAACATCTGGGCAACATCTTAGGCACTTTTTAAGTTGTCAGGAGGCCAAGGTAGATCCCCACAGTTTCTTGAGTAGAAGCCAGGCCCCCAGAGTAAGAGTTAAACCAATATGAGTGTATCTCTGTGAGCAGGGAAGGGGCAAGGGGAAGAGCTTATCTTTGTGTCCTGATTTGACATTGCATCCATGTTATACATCTGTAATGTCAGTTTGGGCTGGGTGAGTATTTGTCCTAACACTCAAAAAATCTCAATGCACTCTATTTGAAATCTGAGTTAACCTTTCTGGAGGTTTGTGAGGGTGAAGGAAACCCAGTGTTCTTCCTCATCCCTCTTTCCTCCCCTAGTTTGAGCTCCAAATTCCACAGTACTCAGTGAGGCTCTGTGGGGCTGATGGGAGTAATGGGGGAAAAGGGTGCTGGAGCAAATGTGAGTGTTGCAAAGGCACCAGAAGGCTTTCTTTGTGCTGACAAGGAGGATCATGGAGAACATGGTCTGCAGGTTGCAGTAATTTTGGAGCTGAAGATCCACATACTCTGCTGTGCCAGAGAATTCTGGTTATTAACTGAATGCCAAACATCTTTCATGTAAAATAGTGTTGAAGCACAGTTGAGGAAGCTTTGCAGAAGTACAGCTGTTCTGTTTACCTGTGTAATTGCATGAATAATTGTACTGAAAGTAGAGAAAGATATCAGAAGCACAGGTCTTTTTATACATAGAGAGAAACATACAGGAAAAGTTTGAAATTAGTGGTTAAAGGGGTGAAGGCTGTTTCAATTAATTTAGTTGGTAAATCATCTCCTACATAATTTTAATGTCAACTCTGACGAGCTTGTGTTTCAGCAGAGCAAGAATCCTTGACATGGTTAATGGTTTAGTGAATCAGCCTTCACAAAAGTCATTGCAAATGTAACCTCCCTTTTACTTTTATCCTTTACCCTTCCTTCCCCCACTCATGGCTTCCATGGAAATTGTTTTAGCATAATGGCATCCTCCGGGAAAAGGTGTCAGAACATAATGAGAATGTTTGGCAAAGTTACAAACTGGGAGATATACAGAAGGTCTCAAGGGGATTTAGTCTGCAGAACTGCCAGAGAGATAGTGCTTTAAATGCTTCACTGATTACTGACTCACATGACTCTGTGGGGAATCAGACTTATTCTTCTCTCTTTACTCATTAGTAAAATGAAGTCCTTAGTCAGGACCCTAGTTACAAGGTAGGAGGGATGCTAGAACTATTGAGGGCCTGGGGCACAGGTAACCTCCCAAAGATAGGGAGGTCCCATTAAACCTTTGTGTGTGGCATAAGTTAAACTGTGCACAAGCCAGAGATGAGTGTGGTGAGGATCTGAGAGCCTTGGCCACCTGCAGCACTGAGCTTATGCTGGGCAACTGGGCACTGTGTCACATTGCATGCACAGCAGATGTAGGGATGGACGTGGCATTATGGAGACACATCTACCCTTGCATGCCTGGCTGTCAGGGGTGTCTAAGGCTCCCTCATGGGCAGGGAAGTCCCTGACATCTAAGACATGATACTGTTCACATGGGCTTCAGCTCAGTTGCCCAGGCATTAGGCATTTAAGATGTTCACACTTGAAAATCAGCCCAAGGTGGAAAGGATAACACAGGAGAAGTAGTTGGGACATGGGTGTTGGGAGAAATGCTAGGGCATTTGAAGCAACACTGGATGCCTGTGTTATATCAAATTACTTCTGAGTCTTCTCCTAGCTGGTCTGTTAAACCCTCTCAACTCCACTGAATACACTGGGGCTCCTTTGCCTCACAGAGGGGGTTGGACAGACAGTGCAGATATGAATATCTACATTTAGGACACATCCCCAAAATGAATAAACCTTCCTCCTACCTGCCCAGGTCTTCATTAGCAGAGCCCTAGTTCCTCCCTTGGGTCAAAAGAGAAATGCTGGGATCATCTGCCCTAGCAGCAAACTCCAAAAGGTGACAATTGGATGTTGAGAGAGAGAGGCTGGCTAGCAATCCTCGCAGCCATGGGAACTCATGAGCCTGGAGGCCAGTGCTGTGCACTGAAACTAAAAGGAAAGATGTGTTTACATGGACCAGAATACTTCCTTCAAGTTCTGGTTGCAAACTTAATAATAACAAGTCCTCAGTAGTTTAAGGGTACTCTAAGTGTACTAATTATCTCTGCCTTGGATGGTTTCCTTTTGTTTTAGTTGGAAGGCATATTTCAGTCTCATGCTATTGCTGATCTTTCACAGTTCAATGCAAGTACGCAGAAAAAAATAATTCACTTCTAAGTGAAAAAAGGAAAACAAAAATTTAATTAAGAACAAAATGACATACAAACAGGATCTTTAATTAGGTGAACTGCAGGTAAGTAATTTTTTAAAAGGTATTTTTGAATATAAATTTGCAAGAGGAAAGTAATATATTGGGGTTTGACCATTTGTTAAAAACTGGTTCTTTTAGATTAAATTAGAATTTCAGGCACATGGTGCAGTATTGACATCAAAAAGGTGTGTTTGCTAATATTTAAGACATGTAAATGTAGCTATTGGCTTTAACACAGGTTTCTCAAGACCATAGCTATAGAAATCAGTTTGGAAATGAAGCACATAGACAAAAGCAAGATATTGGTCAGAGTGAGCTGATTATGCATTTTAGTACTTCACAGCTGATTCAAAACAAGTTCACCAATAATGATTTGCAAAATCCTGATGGTAACAGATCCTCTGGTCAGGCAAGCTGCAAATAGAATTTTGCTTGGAAATTTTCCATACGAGTGGTTATTTTTAATGTGAAATTCAGCCTTCTGCAGAAACAAATGGCAATCCCTCTCAGCGAAAAAATCAAACAGTAATGACTATTTTCAGTTGCCTTTAACTAAATGGAGCTGACTTAAAGTCAGCTCTGCAGCAGATAACATTGGCTTCCCTGCAGTAAACTTGTTGCTTAATGGGAGGTGTATTTTGGAGGCCTGGTCCTTTCCATAATCTGGGTTTCCCAGACACCCACAAAAGTTTTAATATGCTCAAAAATCACCTAGAGAGGTTTTACAGTGACATCAGATAGCTCTGAGGATTCTTAGACGAGTCTCACCAGGCCCCACAGATTTGTAGGGATCCAGCTGAAGCAGCAGATCCCACACAGTTTCAGGGTCAACTGAGAGTTTATTGTTCTCACAGCTGTGGTCCTCCAGCTCAGGGCAGTGAGACCCCCTTGGTTCATCATCTGCATCATCAGAGGCAAAGAATGCATTAAACACCTCTGCCTTGTGCATGTCAGTTTGTGAGGTGACCATCCTCATCCTGTAACAGGCTGATGTTATTTCTGCCTTTTGCCATTAATATATTTAAAATAGCTTTTCATTTTCTCACACCTTTCATTTCTGGGCAGCTTCAACTCCAATTGATCTTTGGCTGAATGAATTTTCTCCCTACACCTGTAAGCTGCATCTCTGTATTCTTCCCATGTCGCCTAACCTTGCTTCTACTGGGCACACACCTTCCTTTTCCAAAAGAAGATGCCTGCTCAGCAAAGCTGACCTTCCTTGTTCACTTGATTTCTGACATTTTGGAATTGCCTGCTCCTGTGCATTTCCAAGGAGTGTAAGAAACCAAAGTAAACATTTTATTTTGTCTAAGAATAAATAATTAAATCTCAGAGTTTTGTTGTTTTTTAAAAAAATAATTTTGTGACAAAACCAGAAATTGAAACATTATCCCCTCCTATGGGGTGAAAACTCTGAAATTTGCTCTCTGTGGCAAAACAGCCACTGTGATGCTGCATCTCATTTCCTCATTTACGTTTGTGTCGTTCAGACTCTGCAAAAAAATCACAGCTCTGCAGCACTTGTACAGTGCTCTACAAATTTTAGCATATACCACAAGTTTTAATGGCATTATTAAGGCTCTTTTAGCAACACAAAGGCTGTTATAGTTGGGCTGATTAACATGACTTGTCAGCTATGCAGTCATCTCATCCCTGTGAATCACTGCTGAATGCAAAGGACTAGAGGGTTGTTTTTTTCAGATGAGTTCTTAGTCAGGAAAAAAACCCCTTTGTTCTCCCCTTCAGTCTTGCCACAGGCAGAGCAGTAAGTGATGATTCTGAAGGTATCACTTAGCCTGGAGCTAAGCAAACTAGGCAATTATTTGGTGACGCAAAATGTGAGGTAGTGACAGAGCTGTGACCTCTCTGCCCGTGTCAGAGCCCAGAGAGCCAAGCTGGCTGCTGCCTTTGGGAGCCCGGAGGGTGCACAGTCCAGATGGATCTGGGCTTGAAGAACAGCAGTGTCCTCGGGGCAGCAGGAAGTTTGTACCTCCCCAGAGACAGAAGCTTTCTCCCACTTCTGCTCCCTCTTCCTCCTCTCCCTTTTCTGTGACCAGAGGCCAACTCCTGAGCTTCTTGCAGCACTGCATCCTACTGGAAACAGTTTTGTCTCTACTGGTAAGAAACCTTGAACGAACCTGAACAACAGCTATTGTTTGCTGTTGCAAAGGAGCCGTGAGGCAGAAAATCTTTAAAATGGAAGTGCACACATAGGTCTTCTTTGCAAAACACCCTCAGCAGCGTTGGAACAGTTATTTCATTTTGCTGACTTAAAGTGAGATGGTACACAGGTTTTCTTGTTGTAAAGACCTTACAGCTTTTTGGCTGAGATTGTCCATGGATGCCTATTCAGTTATTCTTGCATAAGTTTAACACTTATTTAATTCCACTCACAAATTATATGCTTCTACTTAACAATAAGCAATACTAGCTTCAAACTTTAATCCCTAAAACCAAATTTAGCAAACAGGACTGAAAAGACAGTTATTTCAAGCTTTTGAAATAAATCCTTCTCATATCTGAGAATGAAGAGAGATCTGAAGAAGAAAGTGTAATCTCCAGCTTTAATTCATGGCAATGATTTCTTAAATTAAGTTAGTTCATAAAGTCTTTCATATAGTATTGGATTCTTCAACAAGGTAACTGCTTTATATTTCAGACTCCATGCTCTGTAAGATATTGCCTCTTCTTGTGGTCCAGGGAAAACACGTAGATCTTCTGCTGGTTCCTCTGCCTAAAGGTGCCTTTTGTCCCATAGAACAGCGTGTGTCAGGTCAGTGGTTGGATCCATGGATCCATGGACCCACAGCAGTGGGTGGGTGGATCAGCTTTAGCCTTGCCTCCTCCCTGGCTGCCCCCAGTGCACGGCCAACTGCAGGGGGCAAAACAAGAGCACAGCTGCTTTGCAATTCTACATTTTGGACCACTTCCAGAAGTACCATGAATAAGCACTTTTGCCACGGTTCATTCGAGCAAATTTGCTTATTTTTCTGTCACTGACCATTAGATAGATCAGCTTTTCAGTGTAACAGCCCTTTAAAAATAGCTCCTGTTTTTTAGTTAGAGAACATTTTAGACACGGACAGGTAGGACTGCATCAGGTAGTCAGAAAGCAAATTGAGAATTATCATTCTGAAATGATGTGAATGCATTTGCCTCACCCTATGCTTTGGTTGCTGTTGGGGGTTGAATGCTTCGCTTTTCTTTCTGTGGAATTTCTCCCATTGTTATGCTAAGTAATTGTGGCTACACCTTAAAACGACAGAGAATGTTCTCTCGTAGGGGGGTGGCTGGAGGGGGAGGCGGGGGGAACCGGAAAAGGAAAGGTGGGATAGGGGGATCGGGAGCGGGGGACTCTCTCTCGCTTGGCTCCTGGAGTGGGAAGACAACCTGGGCTCTGCTCTGGCATCTTCCCCTGTCATCCCAGCGCTGAGATCCACGCTCCCTGCCTTTGGACATCGCTCCGCTGCTCTCCCAGCTCACCCTACTACCTCCGGACACTCTGCTGAGCACCACGACCGACACCGTGAGGGGGGAGTCACTTTCCCCATCCCCTCTCACCCCTGGGCCGCGGCCGCCATCACCCAGCCCTCTTCAACTGCGCGGGACCTGCCCTGCCCCCACAGCACCGGTAACAGCACAGGGAGACGGCCTGCGGCCAGAAGGGACTGGAGCGGAGCTAGACTGTTCTGTTGCCAATTTGTATAGCTGTTGTTGTTTTTTCTGCTTTGTTAAATACCAGTAAAGAACTGTTATTCTCATCCCCATATCTCCTGCCTGAAGGTGTCTGAATTGGACCTAAAATAATTAAAAGGGAGGGGGTTGCACTCTGCATCGCAGGAAAGGGGCTCCTGCCTTTCCTTAGACCATACCTGTCTTTCAAACCGAGACAGTTGCTTATCGTGAATGGAGGGCTGGTGCCTGGATGTGAGTCATCCAGCAAATATTGTTAAAAACATGTTCAGCATTGCCAGATTATGAGTCTAAGCAGAAGCATCCTTGGCATATGTACCCACTGAAATGAGGAACAGGTGCCTGCTGTAAACCTGAGTACTGAGTTACAGAAACAGCTCTCTGGTGTGCACCTCACTCCTGTACTGTTAAACACTTGCCAAACTTCTTTAATTATTTCTGTAGCATCTTGCAGAGAGCTTAAAATTGTTTGTATGCAGCAAAAGAATTCCTAGGTTTATTGAAGCGTCATGTCATTATTTCAGAGAAAATGAAATAATCACTGACACAAAATTATAGCTTCCCTGCCTAGTACAGCATCCCCTTAAAATAGGATGCCAAGAACAATGAAGTCTCCAAGGGTATTTATAACAGAAGGAAATACTGAGTATGCCAGACAAAAATCCTTATGTTCCTTATGTCTTTTCTGTGTTTTTTCACAGGCTTGCTGCACAAAATGCTTTGGATAATATTTTGTGGTTATTCAGGTGTCCAATTCTAACTGAAAATGAATTCAGCACCTGAATACTTTTCCATTTTCACTGGTAGTCTATTTGCAGCTCTGCCACTCCTGTCAATAGGACAAACAGCCTGTTGAAAACAGGGATGCTGAAAGCCTCTGAGCCACTCCCAATGTCACTAACATGGTGCTGAAGATGTTGCAAAAGAACATGGACCAGAAGGGATTTAAATAAAATATTTTTGAAATAGAGCATGAATTTGACTGGTTAACAATGTGAAAGGCTGTTTCAAACACAGTTATCAAGGTGTGCATTAAGAAATGTGTCTTTGACATTAAGTCATTAATGTAAAATGGCAGATTGATGTGAAGGAGCAGAAAATGCAGGGACAATGAAAAAAGAGTAGGCATTATAACTGCAAACTCTTGTCATTTAACCACATCGTATCCTGTCACGGCTCTTTGACTCAGGCAATTTTCCAGCTTTCAGAGTTTCAGTTTGCCTTTAAGAGGTGAGCATCTGCACTGTTCTAAAATCGACTGCTGGACTGCAGAAATGTTGGTCAGACACATTTGATCATAGATACTGTAGTGATCTGTGGTAAACAGCCTTAAGGAGTTGCAGACATTTTTCCCCATCACACAGTTTGTTTACCTAAGAGCTGAGTTTCACAGTTTCAGCACCTGTTCTTACAGACTGTGAATTCCTTTATCCCTGCCACCAAGGTCATTGGAGAAATCAGGTGCAAGTCCCATCTGCAGTCATCTAACTTGGCCTGTTTGAATGCAGATAAGATTACCTTCAATTAATAACTGTTGTGTGAAAATCTCATTTACATTATAAATTAAAAGTGTTCAGAAGTTTTTACAGTCCTGAGTATGCAAGTTTGTGATAATCCAGGATCCTCCAATTTTGATCAGTTTCTCTCCCTTGTGAAATAAAAGCCAGATGTATGGAAGTTAGCAGTGGAGAAAGTGATTTTAAGATAGTACTGTGTCATCATTTTCTTAACAGGTCAATTAAAAAACTCCATTAAAAATATAAGTGAAAAAATACTAAGTGCAATCAGCCGTTCAATATTCACCCCTCAGCAAGATTCAAAGAGGACACTCATGCTTTTAAGTTTCTTTAATAATCTGAGTTTTTTTCTCCTTGGAAGAAAGGCAATATGCTAACTTTCAGTAATGAGCTGTAGGTCAAATATTTTTTTCTTTTAACTATTAAGGCCTTGCTTATGAGAGAAAATATCACTTCAAAGTTGATCTAGATGAAATCTGCTTCAAGCAAACAGGTTTGAATTGAATAGAACACTTCCCTGCACTTATGTATTTATATAACAATGGCATGGGAATATGGCAGTATATCTCTACTTTTCACATCACTAATTTTGCCAAAGTTAGTAGTGGTGAAATGATTTTGCATGGCCGGAAAGTCTTAGAAATTATGTGTGCTCATGGGCTATGTCTGGTTTTATCCTCCTTCTCTAAGGCTCTCCCACAGAGCACTATTGCACAGCAAGGATTGCAAACAGGAGAAAGTTATTGGGTTTTTCCTTCCTTAGCACGGAAGGCCAAGATCTCTGAGCCTTGCTGTCCAGCACAGCAGCCACAGAACAGGAGTACAGGCAGAAAACTGTAGGAAAAAAAAAAAACCCAAACCAAACATTTCTGATGTTTCGACTGATTCCTGCCACAACTGGGACCAAATATGTAAGGCTTGAGGAGCAGCGACTGCATCATGATGCATAAAGGCTGAATTCAGAGTGAGTTTGCAGAGTTTGCAGGTGCCAGTGGGAATGTGCTCACAAAGGGAGCTGCACCTGCAGCCTGAGGCAGCAGAGCCAGGCCAGCAAGAGCCAGGCACTTACATCTCCTGCTGCAGCCCAAGCAGGGGCTTCATATCCCAGCCAGTCTAATGTTTGAGTTGCACTATTTACCAATACTACAAAAAAACATTACTCACCTAACTAACCTTCTATACTCTCATCTTTCCAGCAGTCTTGACACAGAGGAGCTCTGTGGTAAGATCTTTTTTGGGAAAGAACATAATTTATGCCTGCAGCAGCCCTGTGCAAATCAAATAAACATGCCATGTGATTATTTTTTTCTGTTTAATCTTTGTAGCTCAAACAGAAAATAATTTCCACTCAGAGTAACTCCTGGGAAAATGCAGATGGCTTATCATCTTTTCAGACTCTGTCATCCCCTGTGTGCAGAATAGACTTTGAAAATATTTTTCCTATACTGTCTGAGATTCAAGATCTGTTCTGACATAAAGATTAGATATATAGATATATAGATATATAGATAGATAGATAGATAGATAGATAGATAGATGACTTGTATTTTATTTCCCTTTAGTGTGAGATATCTTTTCTAGTTAGTTTCTCACTTTAACACTTGTCATATACAGCACTAAAAGAAAATTCATTACATTCCTCCTACTTGAGCTGGGGAGAGCAGCAAGTTTGACAAGTTCTATGATCCTTTGTCACAATTAAACTCCTTCAAGGCCTAGATTTTGGCCCAATTACCCATTTCTGTACCTCATTCTGAGCTGTGAGTCATTTCCCCAGCACCTTGTTTGCTCTTCAGCTTATCTTACAGCACCTGATTTAGGAGTGCTTCTTGCAGCAGAAAACAATTTACAAAGGTTTTTGCAGGTTCTTATACAAAATTCAGAAAAAAAAAAATAATACTTGTCAACACCAGCCAATTTCTCTGGGAAAGATGGTAGCCTGATAAGTGGCCAACAATGTTGAAGACCTTTGAAAGCTGAACATACTGCCAAGTTGAATATCAGCTCGTTCACTCACCCACGGGATGACATGGCCAAGAACCCACTAAAAGACACCTCACCCTGTGGCTTATAAATATATCACAAGAGGCTCATCTGAAGTGAATTGGGCTGTGACAATTTCTGCTGGTTGAACATCTGGACAAAACTGTGCAAAGGTGGCTGAGGAAGAGAGGTGGTTTTGTTCCACACGGGATTTTCTGCAGTTGATGTTGCACTGGAGGTGTATGGGCTTGCTGGGCTGGGGCAGTCCAGCACTGACTCTGTTTACTGCCTTAATTTAATCTGTTTTAATTAAATACAGGCTGCTTCAAATGCCTTTTAGATCTTTCAAATGTTGCCACTAGAGTGTTTCTCATCCATGAATCTGGTACTGAATTTACTCAATCCATATTTAAGCTTGTGATTATACAGCTCTTTGAGTTATATCAGTTCATCTCAGAAATGAAGCTAAAAACATCCAGGGTACTAATTCATAATATGTTTTCATTCTAAATAATTTCATTCAACTTCTCAGCAATACCAGGTCACGTCACAGTATTCCTGGTAACTTATGTTTTCATGATTCCTCTCAGAAGCTCATGCTGACCTCTTAAAAACCTTAAAGGGTTGCTATTTATTATTTCAAAAGGCTCCTATCTAATCTTGATCTTTCTCTCTGCCATTTAGATGTTGATTTTTGTGCTTTTCCAGGTGATCTGATGTCTAAATGCCTTGTCTAACACAGTCTCTAAGCTTTAACATAATTTTATTTATTTATTTTTCGCACAGCTCCCTTCCTGTGCTTCCCTCTATTGTATTTCATCACATCAACCAAATGGGAACTGGTCATGATTTCCCAGGTTTGCTTCCTCCTCTTGCTGTAATCCCTCTGATTTTACCTCAGCTCTTTCTGTTAAAAAGCCTTTTGCTTTCAGAAGCTACACAAGGACATCCTGCAATTTGTTATTTCCATGATTTTCATTAAAATGAATTTTGCATACATCGTATTTGTTGAAAATATCACACTACCTGGACTAAAAGCTTATTTGGTCAACTCATGGTCTGTTCATTTCTCAGAGAAACAATTGCTTTCAACCAACCCTACCTCACAAGAGCCCCCACATGATATTACCTCCTCTAATAACTTACCAGAATTATTCATTTTCATATCAATATAATCAAATTCACCACATGCATACAGAAACTTCCTTTGCTGCTACTAATTGTAGACTATTAGACTGAAAATTCAGTTTACAAAGAAGATGCAGATATTTCGAAAATAAGTTTCTTTCAGCTGTGAAACTGATATTTGCATTTTTTTGTGAATTTGACAGCTCATTTATTGAAAGAAAATAGTTTGAAATATATTATTTCAAAATATTATATTATTTATATTAAATATATATATAATATTTTAAGTATGCCAGGAATTATTTTACAGTGAAAGAATACAAAATTTAAAAAGAAAATTATCCTTTTCATTGTAACTCCTTTTTATTTTGCGTTTAGATATTCAATAATGCTGTAACTGAATTCAGACTTGATAAAGCTGATATTTAATGAAATATTGATTTTTTGGGTCGTTTGTTGGTAATGTGGGGTTTTGTCTTCTTTTAGATTATTTTTCAAAGTACTTAGGAGAGTATGAAAATGTTCTATGTGTCTTGGAAGACTTAAACATAACCATACTGAAGGCAATGGACAAAACAAAGAAAGTAAGTAAAAACCGTGACATTTTCTTTACATTGTGTATTTTGTTTGTTTGGAGTATTTCCGGTAGTTTTCTTATCTGACTTTACTAATTAATATTTAAGTTCTTCGAAATATACATGTTTGTAGCAAAATACAGTAAGAAAAGCCTTGTCAAAATGGTTACATACAAAATCTTTAAAGTCCTGCCTGCAAGGATGGATATAGCCAGTATGGATATAGCCAAATTTGTCTTGGTGAATGGCCTGAAGAATGTCCTTTGCATTGCTGTGTGAAAAGGGTTCTATGTCCCCTGCCAAACATGGGTAAGTATCAGCACCAACATTTGGAAATAGACCAAATTTGAAAAAATAATCTGGTGGGTTGAGCAAAACCTCCTGGCCAAGAGCAAGATTTCATTTCCCTTTGAGGCATTTTAAAGAAAAGCAGTGCTCACAGAGCCTGCCAAGAGGTGTCAGGGCTGGTGCCCACCAGCACAGCCAGGGGACATTTACCCTGGAGGGAGGAGATGCTCTCAGGGGAAGAGGGTTGGTCTTCCAGCCTTCCAACCTTCCAACCTTCCAACCTTCACACCTCTGACCAGGAATGTGCCTGTGCAGGGGACACGCCAGGCAGCTGATCCACCTGGCACTCCATCCATTCCTCATGGCTGCAGCTGCCCCTGTGTTCAGACACTTCCCAGCTGTTTGTCTGACCAACAGTGCCTCGATATTTTGGGAGATTCACTCCTCTTCCCTGGCTGAACAGGTAAATATCCTGTGCAAGGTGGAACAGCTTCAAAAGGTGAGGGAAAGAACAAGACAGGGAATTGAGCCCAGATCTTCCAGAGCCAGGCACAGATCCACACCAGGCTAGTTAGCAAAACCAGAAATTTCAGCCAAAATTATTCAGTGAGATCACGTGGGGTAAAAACCCCTGTTCTGCTTTTTTGTTTTTTTTCAGTCAATCAGTGGAGAGATCAATGTGGAGACAGTTGTGTTTCATTAGTGAAGCTGTTATCTTTGGAATTGGGGTGTTTGCAGCAGCAAAGTACTCATACATTTAACATAGCCTGCCAAAATAAAAACCCAAAAGTGTAGCTTTTTTATTTAGAGCTTGAGCTAGGAAGTTGAATGTCTCTTCATTCATGCTGTGCATCTTCCACTCCTAATGAAGTGAATTGGCACTGTCTCACTATCTTGTTGAGCTGGATATTAAAAAGCAACAGTTTGGTTCATTTTAGCTATACATAATTTTAAAAAAATAGCCATGTGTACAAAATACTGCTTCTGAAGGGCAGGACATCATCTCATAACAACTGGAAGTAAATAAAAGACAGCATTTAAGAATTTCTTCAGAAGTTAATTACAAGGAGGAGTCCCAGCAGAGTAATGAGATTATAAAATGTATATGCTGGATTGACTAGAAATATGGATAAGAAAATCTGCAATATTAATTGTTTCATTTGTCTACTTGAAAAACCCATCCAAAATATACCCAAATCACAATTTATTTGAATTTTATTTTCTTAACGGAAGATTCAAGTCTAATGGGTTTTCTGTCTTTCAGGAATACTTCAGCTGACTATTTTTTAGAGATGGCAGAAATAGAACAAGGCTAAAACTGGAAAAGAAATTTAATTCAATTTATTAGAAATGGTGTGTGAACACAGTCAAACAAAAAAGGTGTCCACAAATATTCTAAAATAGCGCTTTCTGCCAAGGATATGCTCAGCCACTACAGCTTTGTATAGAAATTAAATTTTCAATTCAAAGTTTGGATTGTTTTTAACAGAAACTTAATTCGCAGGAAACAGATAAGTTATGTGACCTCATTACCTGATAAATCATTGAAGTGCAAATATTAAAATTTCTATTTTAAATAGTTCAAGTTTTACTTAAGTTCGTGGTCTAAAATCTGGACTACAGCCATCTAAAATCAGAGCTGGAGGTGCAGCAGAAGTTAGCTAGCACACTGAGAAAGCATAAGAAATTATGTTTATCACCAGTGACACACAAGATGTGAGGCACCTCATAGCTCGAGCTGATTCCCTGCCCATGCAAACAGGTGCTCAGAAATGGTTGGTCTGGTTTTAAATGAATCCCAGGCAAGACTTGGGTTTCCTCTCCTAGTGCAGCATAAAACTTTGTCACCATTCTGCCACTGCAGCGATTGAGTCTCTTGAAAAGTCACTGAGTAGTGGCAGCATTTATTACTGTCTTCTAAGATAAATAAGTAGCTGGAAAATTCATATATAGAAAAGAAGTCTGGAATTGAAGGCCTACAGTATGAGACCCACCAGCACACAATGTATCCACAGTGGCTGAGTCAGTTTCCAATGACCCAGAATCAAATTTCCAAGGACGAAATTGTCCTATTAAAAACCAAGAGTAAAGACTACCAAGACTGAACTGCAATGCATGGACTGATTACAATCCCAGTCCTCAGAGCTGCCATGAGCTTTCCATTCCCTCTGACTTTGTGGATTGAAAAAAACTCAGCACCTCTAACTATCAGTCTCTGCTAAACTTCTCCAGAGTGTGTCTCCACTTCAGGTGGAGAGCTTGTTCATTCTTAAATATTTAGTGGAGAAAGAAGCACCTTGGTACTTTATTGATGTATTGATTTTAGAATCAGACAAAAAAACCACCACTCAGTCTCTCCTATAGAAAATCCCTGTCAGTTAAAGTTGCCCACATTGAGTAAGTATTTTTCATGAGAGGCAGCTGCAGAATTGAAGCCCTAGAAAAATTCTTCAGCTCCAGTTTCAAGGAAATCCTTGAAGAAGGAGGATGTGTCAGTCTTCAATGAAAAGCATGGATGGGCATGTCTGAAAAATCTAAATCCCTAGTCTATCACAGGGTGCAATCCTTCAGGAACAGTCTGCTTCAGCATGGGTACACTGCAGGGTCATAAGTCCTGCCAGCAAAACTGCTCCAGCATGGGCAGCTCTCCATGGGACCACAGGACCCACCTATGCAGGATTCCCACAGGACCACAGCATCCTTTGGCCACATCCACCTGCTCTGGGGTGAGTCTCCTCCAGGGGCTGCGGGTGGATCTGTGCTCCACCATGGAGCTCCATGGGCTGCAGGGGGATCTCTGCTCCACCATGGAGCTCCATGGGCTGCAGGGGGATCTCTGCTCCACCATGGAGCTCCATGGGCTGCAGGGGCAGGCTGTCTCACCATGCTCTGCACCAGAGGCTGCAGGGAATTCAGCTCCAGTGCCTGGAGCACCTCCTGCCCCTCCTTCTGCGCTGACCCCGGTGTGAGCAGAGCTCTTTCTCTCACATATTCCCACTCCTCTCTTCTCTGGCTGTAATTTGCTTCTCTACAGTAACTTTTTCCCTCTTATATCTGTTATCCCAGAGGCGCCACCATCAGCCCTGATGGGCTCAGCCTTGGCCAGTGGCAGGTCTGACTTGGAGCTGGCTGGCATTGGCTCAATCGATCATAGGGGAAGCTTCTGGCAGCTCCTCACAGAAAACATCCCTGTAGTCCCTCTCTTCCCCCCTCCCCAAACCTGGCAAACAAACTGAATATAATATCCTACCAAAAGCAACTGGAACTTGGCTTGCCTATGGACTCCTGAATTTAAATCAAGATCAACCAAATTGTCCCCATCACTCTGAATGATTTCTATGTGTAGATATTTTTCCCCAACAGATTAGCAGGAGCCTTGCTCCTGCAAGGCAATTTCAGCATGATTTCTGTGTACTTTATTGCCCTCTGTAGTTTGAAAGAGCTGTCAGCACAGCTTTCTTGAACTGAGTTTTCTCCAGCCTTCCAGTCCTCTGCTATCTGAAAGTGAAACCATCATCATCTGTGGCAGAAAACATTCCAGTGTGTTAGCAGGTTCAAGAAGCTTTGACTTCCTTTCACTGTTGTGGGGCCAGATCCCTCCTGCCAAACCAAACTAAAAGCACCCGGGAAGACAAAAAGTCCTCGGGAGTGTAGGAGCCATTCATGCTCCATTGTTTGATGGGAAGGTGCTAAGCTAAAAATACAGAGAATTAGATTTCTCCAGGAACATCTTTCAGCAGGGAAAAGACTGAGTTGCATTTGCAAGCAATATACTTCAGTACAAACCCCATCTAACCAGAAGATGGTAGGGGAGCTACAGTCTTTGTGTTTCAGAACTGTTTCCTTGTGTTTTATCCTTACAGCAGGAAGGAAAGTGATGACCTTTGAGTGCACACTCCTCCTGTAAATACTGAGGTACAGTTCTTCTCTTGGAAACAAAAGCACAGCAGGCTTGCATGGAAAGGAATGGCAGACAGCACAGGAAAAGAGGGAAGGGACACTGCAAATTTTCTCCTTTTCAGACTCTGTAAAATCTGATTCTTTGCTTCAGAGTGACTTTCTTCCCTCCTTTGCAGCTCTGTTAGGAAAGATACCTAACGATCTATGTGTGATAGCAGGGGACCAGACTAGGTGAAGTAGCAAAATGCATTTGAGCAGTAGTGATCAAAACTGGTTTATTGAAGAACTGGTTTTCACACAGTATTTACATGCACAAAACATAAACATTAATTTTAGCACGAAAACAAGACAATTCCTCAGAGGGGCTACAAAGTTCTCGAATAGCCTTCTGAGTTTTTTTAGGGGAAAAAAAGCCCTAATTTATTTTTACGTGTTGCTTGCAAAAACATAGAAAGGGACGTGTGCAACAGCAGGATGCTGGATCAACACAGCAAGTCTAATTATCGCTTCTATGAAATTATTAATTTTACTGCTTTGCTCAAAAAACCCAAAGCTAAGCAAAGTCAGTGCAGCCTTATTATTACTTGAAAATTTCTTGGATAGCCTAAAAATAGGAGCCAGTCAAGTAAAAGAGAAGATAATAGAAGCTGAGAGAGTAACACAGGGCTTGAAATTTAGTTACTGATGGTTCATTTATGGTAATTATGTAAATCACCGCAATCTTGAGGGTTGCTATCCATTATAAACCAGAATGCCTCCTTTTTTTTTACTTGCATATTTTTTTACTTGGATAATAGTAACAGTAGCATTTATGTAAATTTGACCTCAAAACAAATTATCTGGGAAGAAAGTTAGATAAGCATTTGTTGACAGTGGTGTTCCACAACTAATATTCTGTCTGAGTAAAAAAGAAGTTTTTAATTGCTTTTTTGTTTTCACAAAAACTGTGTTAAATTGGCTGGCACCCATTTTTCCCTGAGGTTAGAATTTATTAAGATTTTTCACAAAATCTAGTCTTGTTCTCTTTGAAATTGCACTTTTTACAAATGCACCTTTCACAGAATTAGTGCAATGAATAGCTGCTTCATAAGAATAACAGGCATTGCTCAGTTTATCTGAGTATTAATTTCCATGCACTGAATTGGAAAACAGTCCATTTGTTCCTTTAGATTTATCACTAATTTTTTTTATGTCAATCAAAAATCATAGAGTCATTAAGGTTTAGAATCATTCAAGTTGGAAAAAATCCTTAAATTCATCAAGTCCAACCATTAACCTCTTGACCCTGCCAAATCCACCACTCAGCCATCTCCCCAAGTGCCACATCTACACGTTTTTTAAATGCCTCCAAGGATGATGACTCCACCACTTCCCTGGCTGTTCCAGTCAGTAACTGAATTGGCTGTCTCTCAGCTGAAGAGTGATAATACATCACCAGTGCTAAAATATATCACCTGTTCCACCCTGCTACAAGGCAGAGAGGATGCTATGAAATAATGCTATTTTTATCTGGGAACATTATTAAATTATGGTTTTAGGATTTTTTCTTTTTGTTTATTTTTAAGATTGTGACTATTAGTGCAAGTCAAAGCAAATTAAGATAAATTCAAAAAGCTGCAAGCAATTAATTCTGAGCAGTCATGCAAGGATATTCCAGAGATCCACGTCTTTCCTCTTCTAGCTCCTTATCAGGGTAATGAAAATTCTTGGGAAATTATTTCATCTTTTTTTTGTGGAAGTTTTATACCTCCTGGGTCAGAAAGACACAATACTCAAATTTTTGCCAGTAGCCGAGAAGATGTGTTTAGTCAGAAATAAAGATAAAATGAAAACCCCCTTAATTTAATATACATACCTCTAAAGAGAAATTACTTCACAGCAGAAAAATAAATATTTAACTAGCCATTCTCCTCTTGATACCCATCAAAACCACCAGCAGCTTTGATGTTTCCTATGTATCATTGCAACCTTTTCCCTGGAGCAATGGCAGTACACATTTCCCTGCTACCTGCCAATATCAAACACAGCCAAAACAATTCATTGTCTCTAAGCTACCTGATGCACCCAATAGCACTCAAATAGGAGTTACTTTTTATCCATGGATGGATTTTGTACACACTATTATTGCAATAACAGTGTATTACTCCTTCAGTAATCCCAGCAGAGGAGAGTGGTACTCTGTTCTGAGAGATGCTATTACAAATGTGTGATTATCTTCTTTCTAATCAGCCATGGCTGCCTATTTTATTTCATTGCTGTTATGTCAGCACTGCAGATGGTAGAAATTGTCACCGTTCCAATTCTCTAGGTAGAATTTAAACACACAACTTATGCTAAATATAATACTTGGATAAACTCGTAAAACTTGTGCCATATTCACAGTTGGATCTAATAATTGGGCACATCCTTCCTTTGATCACTTTTACAGTGAGGATGCTGTACATTTATGTGATGACAATACACTGAGAATTTTGCAATATGGCTTCTGGTGAAATTATGATTTTATTCTGATGCTGTTTTGATTTCTTCCTACAGTCTGAAGAGTTAGATCTTAGGAATTTCATTTTAGTGAAGTTATTCTGAGTAATCTTATATCCTCAATTTAAAGTTGTAACCCGAGGCATTGTCCCTCTAATTTGGGATCTAAAAACTTACAGGGCAGGAGACATTCCATGAAAAAGAGAAATTTAAATAGATTATTCCTTACTGAGTTCTACTCAGTGCTAATTATTTTTCAGTTGACTTGAGGGTACATTCTGTAAAAATAAGCATAATTTTTTTTTTGTGAAATTATGTTTAATATGGCATATAAATAGGAAACAGAAAATTGCTAAGTAATATATCAGTAGAAGTGTGCCACGCCTCCATCTCAAGGAGCTGCTCCTCTGACAAATGAAGCTGCATGGTCAAGTCACCCAGGGCAGAGGGCTGAGGCTGGCACCAGAGACTGAGGATCAAGAGCTGCTGAACCTTGGTAACCCTGAGATGGGGACTGCACTAGGAGATTCCTAAACCCTGCCTCCTCTGCCTTTGTAAAAGGAGAACCTCTTCTGCACTTTTTAAGACAGCCTTTAGACACTTTAAAATACCACAGTGACCTTTTCCACAGTGAAACCACTAATTATGTGCATTTTCAGTTGCATTAAAGGAAACTAAAATCTTTGCTGCTCACAAAGGTCACAGTTGCCTCTTGATGAGGAAGATGTGGAAAATTACCCTCATTCATTCACACTCTGTAAAACTAACAAGCAGAACAATATGTTAACACAGACTTATTTCATCTGGACTGTGCAAACTGTGGTGCAGTGTAATGTGTACACTAACGAACAGTAACTTACAGCTAATGAAATTCAAGAAATGGGCTATTTTTCTAGTTTATGTACAGACACCATCCATGGATCCCATTACTGATTGGTGCACGATGCACTGACAATACCAATGCTAGGTATGCCATTTAAGCTGATTCTACCCTAATATAAACCTAATAAATTGATACAGAAGTGTTGTACAGGTGTGCCTTTAGTGAAATACAAAATAAGGTATTTTTTTAAGGAAATAGAGTGGTGAAAGAATACCAAAGCATGGCTACTAATGAGGTTTAAATAGCTACTTGAGGTTTAAATTAAATTGTAATGGACAATCTTTGCACCTCCATGACTTAAATTATACTTACTAGATCATTTATACATGCTGAACACCTTCTTCTGTGATCTTTGAAGAACTTTAGAAAGACAGGTAGTAGTTATTTTTCACTGGGCAGGAATTGAAGCTGCCCAACATTGCTGTGAGCTCAGAATTTCTTGACTCAGCAATTCTTTAAAGAAAACAGTAAATAATTTGTAATTATTTGCTCAACTATGTGCATTAAAAGAGTTAAGTAATTCTACATAGAGTAGTTGTAAGCACTAATATTTGGGTAAAATATACATAAGGAAAATCTTTGATAATTCTAGACTGCCACAGCATCCTGTCTACCTTTCCCACCTTTCCAACAATAGCTCTGTAAATCTGATAAGGTAACTCTTAGATATATCTAAAGATCACAAGGATATTTTCCATAGGGAAGCCTTTAAAGATAGAAATTATGGGACAGGAATATAAAGAAAAGAAGACTAAATCCCAATGCAATGCAAAAGCTTGGAGTAGTTCTAATGAAAAAAAATCTTATTAATTTTCAGATGCAGGAAAGCTGTTCTAGGTTTGTTTTTTTTCTGGAGGAGTTAGAAAGCAGTAGCCTCAGACAGCAGTAAGTATTACACAGCTAATGTTTATATGATAAAATAATCTATCTGTGAGAGCCCACCTGGACAGTTTTCAAAATTAAGCTATACTGATATACATTTATATTGTAATTCAGCATGCCTGTATCAGATTTGCCATGAGTATCAGTAAGAAGCAATATGGAGATATCTGCAACATTTACTTTCTGGATGCCAAGAATTTTAAAACACAGTTCAAAAACTTACAAGAAATTGTTAGTTCTGGGATGATTTGTTCACTTTTTTCCAAAAGCTGAAAAAAAAAAGAAAATATACCCTGGATTTCTACTGAATTTTATTATCTGTCCATGCTGCACAGATTCACACGTGTTCTTCTAACATGCCAGAGAATCAAAATTTTTGGAAATTAAATAATTTGTCAGGTTCACTGAAGTTTTAAATCAATTAAAATGGAGAGAGTTTAGAAGAAGAATAAAATAACAGCTTTCCTATTGCACAAACAGATTAAGTAATCATAAAAGCGTTGCCATAAACATTAGTTATAGACTAGTGTGAGTCCCTCAGGTAGACAGACAATCACTCATGAGGATCTATTTTAAAATTTTATCAATGAAAATTATTTGCTGGAAAGTGACTCACAGCTGATTAATCTGAAGACAGACAGAAGAAGTAAATGTAGAAGACCAAAAGTTTCTGGCTACATAAGTAGCTTCTGATGATTCATGGGGGATTCAACACCACCACTGAGATTTCTGTGGCAGAAGTCTTCCAACAAGAGCTAAGTTACTAACATATATTGTGAAAAGATTGTGCTCATTTAAGAGCAAAATGCTTTTAAAGCTATTATCTGACAATCTTTAATTTTACATTTAAATTTCAAAACATCTTGTATTTATGTTCTGATTGTAAACATATATATGGAAAAATTCTAAGAGAAGTCTTAAAATCAGAAAGGCATTTCAGCTGTAATTCACATTGGAAAGAACATGGAATATCTTAAAAATACCCATATGTATTGCCAAAAATACTCAAATGGGTTCTCAGATAGTGTAGGAGGCAATGCCATTGAAGTGACAGGTCTTCTTTAAAGCTTGGAGCTAGGGGAGCATCATCTTTCTTCAGATGTGGTGACTAAAGAAATCTTTGTTTAAAGGCACCTCATATTTTATGAAACTGTTTTTGACTGAATTGTGCCCAAAAGTTTTCAAGATTAGCTGAGTGAGGAGCCAAAAAATTCATTCAGAGCTTTAGAGATATAAATCAATTTTCTATCTCTGTCCCTGATGCAACCTCAACACAGTAAGCAGAAGTTCTACAGGTCTGTTCTGTCCTCTCTGTTACATTTATTAATGAGAAAAAAAGAAAGAGGGTGTTTATATTATTGTAAAGGTGACCCCCCTCGCAAAGCATTACCTACATATTATTGCAGAACTGCCAAATCACAGAATCACATAAAGGGCACGGCTGGAAGGGAACACAGTGGGTTTTTGGAGATCTGGGCTTGCCAGAAATGCAAAATTATACCCCAGCCACAGAAATAAGATTTATTGGGCCAGGGTGACAACAGTCATAAAAATTGTTTTCTGAAATTATCTACACAAAAAAAAACCCCATAAATATTTTTTTATGCAATACATTGGAAATGTCATTATTCAGAGAACCACTACAAATTGCTAAGCATACGTACAAACTTTTGTAATAACCAAACTCTAGTTTAAATAACATTTAGATGCATTTAATGAAATTTTAAATATACAGATATATGGTTTCAAAAAATAATTAAACAAATTAAAGGAACAAAAATCAGTAGAAGAGTGTTAAATTTAGAAGGCAGCCTCTCTAGCCCAGTCCTCAGCCAACTGCTAGTGGGATTTTTCAGGGGAGTATCGTAAGCATGTGCCCTGCTCAAAAACTATTCCTATAATCAGTGTCTGACAAGACCAGTGAGCTTGAGGAACATCTTTTCACAAGAGTGGATCTGGATTAAAACTTTAAATTCAGTTCTGCAGCTATCAGTCTTATTTTGGCTTTTCCACACTTCAGAAGTAATGTGGTGCTGCCATCATCTGGAGTTAACGATGTAAAGAAAAGGGTCTTTTTGAGTAGGAACTGTGCTGTGTCACTGTGTGCTTGGGCCTCTCAGTTTGAGTGTGAGTTGTGCCTACACCTGGAAATTCAGAGGTCTTTTTGTCCAGCAATAAAGGTTGCTTACATAGTTTACATATGTAAACATGGAAACATCCAACCTGCTTCCTTTCTGAATGAAGTCTGAACCTTCCCTTGTGTATTTCTAACTTAGTAAGCAAAACCTGACCTTTTGGGGTTTTTTTTTCATGTAATTCTTAGAACTATCAGGAAGCTTTCAATTTAGACCAGTTTGTGACTCGCTTTCTTTTGAGGGAGACACTGAACCAGCTGCAATCCCTCCAGAGCTCCCTGGAGTGTGCCATGGAAACCACGGAGCAGCAGACCCAGCAGGAGAGGAGAGAAAATCCTCTTCAGCTGCAGGGAAGGGGGTGAGGAGTGAGCTCGCTGCTTTACATTTCACCCAGAAATCTGATATAGGGAATAACAGGAGAGATAAGGACACACTTTTAATTCCCTATAGGAACCCACTAATAGGAGTTTTCCTGAAATTGAATGCATGTGATCCTGTGGTGGGCTGCCTGTAGGACAACCATTTTGGTACATGCTAGGTTCTGCTGACTTCTTTTTAAATCCCTGGACAGTTTAGTATCAAATGTAGAAACCAAACCACTGCAATATAAAGAGCTCTGAAATTACTAAGATGACAGTTTTGTTTGTTTTTTCCAACTTCATGACTTTTTTTTCATGCACAATGATCTCCATGTTAAAAGAAGAAATAGCCAGGCTTTTACTTGTCACAGCTTCTTCCTAGAATATATGGCCATATTCCTGGTTCACATCTAGCTCTATAAACTCTCAGTCACCTGGGTAGCCTTTATCCATCCAAGGGTTTTAGATGAATTTAGTACAATGATCTCCGTGATGAGAATTAAGGATCAAAATCTTTTTGAAAAGTTACTTGGCTATATGGAATTTTTTCCTCAGTATGCTATTGTTAAAGACAATAAGGAAAGCAGAATACAAACTGTTATAGACAAAGGTCTTAAGACCTTTCTGTTGGAAATGTATTTTTCTGTTAGCAGTGTCATTTTCTTGTTTGTTTTGTGCCAGTACCTTGACTGTAGGAATCAAGAAAAGTCTTAGGGTGCACCGAGCATGCACAGTGTCTGTGTTCCTCTATTCATGTGAGCTCCTCTGCAGTGATGCTACAAAACTCCTGTGAATGAAGAAACTGTGAATGATTACTTAGGTCAGAACCACATCATTAAGATTGAGATACTGACCTTGAGATTTGTCTCCTTCAAAGACTTAGGCTTATGTCAGCTTAACCTTCTTTTTTTTTTCCTGTTAACTTCTTTAATGACCTAATCAAAACTAATGAGTAATAGTGAAAATCTAGAAAATAATCCAGCACTCTTAATAGGTATTTCTTTTTATTTCATTCAAAAGGGAACATAGAAGTGCATTTTTTGAGAACAGAGAGAGAAGAGCTCTCCCACATATTTTTCCTTAAGAAGTCTCCTGTGTTTCTGTGCAGAAAAGATCCAACAAAACCAAAAAAACCCCAAAAAACAACAACAAAAAAAGAAGTGCTCTCAGTTCAGTGGCCAGGAAAACACTTAGCTCGAAGGCTTCAGAGGAACAACAGCCTGTCATCAAATTACCCTTACTCTAGAATAGGTATGGTATTTCACATTTTAAAACACGTGCATACATATATATACAGAAAAATATATACACACCTTCCTCTCAAAAATTTAATTTAGACATGTAACTAACTCAGACACTTTACTGACAGAAGACAATTTCAATTCAATATAGAAGGTATTAACTGAAAACTGAGGAAGCTGAGCAAAATTAATGCATAACCATAGATCTGAAATTATAAAAGATAAAATTTTAATTGTGGGCCAAACTGTGTATTCTGGATTGATTCAACATTTTTTAGGCAATCTTTACTGCATTCATACTGCAGGTATGAATGAAAAGGTGTAGGCTACAACACATATACAACCAAGTTCTCTGCTATGACTCACATCTCAGCTGAGGGGAATAAATAATAAGCAGCAAGGGAAAATACAAAACCTGAAAGAAAAGAGTATTTCATGTAAGATTATACAGCAAAAAGTCTGCAGAAGCATTTCTGCTTTGGAAAATGATAGAGTACTTTGGTAAATGGCCTAAATGGGATTCTTTGGCAGCAGTGACATTAAGCATGAGGCTGCAGTGATGACATCCCTGTGCTTAGTGGCATGTCCCAGAATCAAGGCATGAAGATGACTGAAACAACAAAATATGTGATGAGTCTAACTCACTTCTTGACCAGTCACTGCTTGCAGTCATGTGCTGACCTCTTCCCTTTAAACCCTGTCCTGAGGACCTTTCTGTCACTACATTCATGACTCACTTCTGCCACTCACCAAGTGATGCTGTTCCTTGAGAGCAAGTGCTGCAAGATGATGTTTGGTCTCTTGTGAGTTGATGTTGTTCCAAGCAAGGAAGCCCACAGAGCCTTGTAGCTGCACTCCTAATCCAGAAGGAACCCAAACAAATGCAAGCTCTACCAAATCCACTTACTGTATTGGTGTAATCTTAAAGAGCTGACATTTTCCTCCACAGCTCTACTAAGAGCTGACAGCTGTCTGCTTTCCTACACAAGATTTGTGTTTGTCTTGGCACTTGGTCTTCCTGCTTACTGCCTGCTGCCCACAGGCACAGTAACACTGGTGTGTACATGCACTCAGGCTCAGGCCAGCATTTCTTCAGCCTGTGTACTTGTACAGCTAAATCCACACCCTGCCTCCTCTACAGACCACAGCTGTGGTATGTTCTCAGCATGAGGATTTCTTTCTTTGGTCAAAATATATGCAAGTGCCACAAGAAGTCTGAGCTGAGAAATGAGAAGGTTAATGAATGTGCGTAACAAGAGGATTTATTGAAAAATCTTCAATTTCTGATAAATAACCTTCCTCTCTCTTTAAAGCAATCGTTTATGTACACATTTACATGGTGGGTGATGCCAGGAGCTACTTTAATAATGCACATATTTGTTCCCTTGAGTATGGTCCTCTTCATTTGGCAGAAAATTTTCATGAGACTTCAGCAAAGCAAAACTTTACAGAGACGCTGGAGGGACTCGCAGAATCACAGAATATCCTGAGTTGGAAGGGACTCATAAGGATCATCAAAGTCCAGCTCCTGGCCCTGTATAGTGCCATTCCCAAGAATCACACCATGTGCCTGAGAGCATTGTCCTAATGCTTCTTGAACTGTTGGTGCTGTGAGCACTTCCCTGAGGAGCCAGTTCCAGTGCCCAGCAACCCTCTGGGTGAAAAACCTTGTCCTGATACCCAGCTTTATCCTCTCCTGACACAGACTGATGCCATTCCCTTGGGTCCTGTCACTTGTCACTCTCACCACAGAGAAGAGATGGGTACCCATCCCTCTTCTTCCCCTCATGAGGGAGTTGCAGACTGCAAGGAGGTGTCCCCTCAGTCTCCTCCAAACTGAACGAGCCAAGTGACCTCAGATGGCTTCCCCTCGAGACCCTTCACCATCCTCACAGCCCAGCTGCTTGTGCCTTCTGGAACAGTATAGTCTATACTATAGTTCTGTAGCTCCACCCTTGCTATATGACATCAGATTGGGTTGGGTGGGGCACTGAGCCATCGGATCTAGTGGAAGGTTCCCTGCCCATGGCAGAGGAGTTGAAATTGAATGATCTTTACAGTCCCTTCCAACACAAACCATTCTGCAATTCTATGGTCAGGTCACTACACTGACAGGAACATACCTGCAGTGGAGATGGAGAACTTTCTTCGTTACCATCATGATTTCAAAAGCACTGGCATTTATCTAGAATGCAGTTTTCATTCTGTATTGGATTTCTATTGTATCTTAAACAGAAAGAAAATAATTCATAGAAATCATCATTCAAAATCATGCTTTCCTTTAGTTTCACCTAAATGAACATTGAACTAGTTGCAGCACAATGTTTGAGAAGCCAAATAAATTGCAGAGTAAATTTTTTTTATAAAATCAGGAATATACTACGTAGCAGCAACTTAGTAACATTTTATAAATGTTTATCATTTATCTTTTCCAAAGGTTGGATTGAAGAAGACAGCCACTGAGTAATCCAGATAAACAGACTCCAGAAGCTAATTGATAGACTGGAAAAGAAGATGTGTGGGCTTTTTCACCTGTTTCCTCTTTCACTTTCAGTAAAGCAATCCTTAAAACACAAATGGTTTCAATGCCCCAGCTGCAACATTACCTAAGAGAGCTAACACTCATTAAATGCCTACATTTTTCTTCCACCTTCCTCTTTCCTATTCATGGCATTGTTTTTCCATGTTTCTCTTTCCCCCTCCCATCACCACAGATTCAACTTTTCATAAAGATGTGGAAAAATTGTATTATTCTATGACTGGAGGATGTTAACATGTTTATTTATGCTTGTTTGGAGAAACAAGGATCTGATATTTTCCTCTTTCTCTCCAGACTTTCTCATGAAAGTTTGACAGAAAGTTTTGTTTCCTCCTTTCCCATCAGAGAATACTCATTTATAAAGATTAAACCACTTTTCTTGTCAGTACAGTTCAGCCAAAATCTAATGCAAATCCTTCTTGGGAGCCAGCCGCAGCAGCCCCCAGAGCCCCGAAACCACCTGTGGTTCCCACACCAAAGCAGAGCCCTCCGGGATTCTGACAAATGATCCATCTGATCCAACAATGACAGAGCTTCACAGTGCTTGTAAAATCCTGAGCTACATCTGTCAGTACAGAAAATATCTATTCTTCTTTATTATTCAGACTTGATTACTACTCTGATGTTCAAAAGTTGTCTTATAATCTGTGTGTGATGATTTTTTTTTTCTTTTTTTCTTGTTTTTCTTTTTTTTCTCTTCATTTGTTTGGGGTTTTTTGAGAAGAAAGAACAGCAGAGGAAAAAGTAAGGTTATAAATTCCTGAGTTATTCTCTGCACTAAGTTTCCCTATTGAAGGACAGACAGACAATTTCAGATCGGTGCTAGGGTAGTGTCTGAATTCAGAGGATTTTGAGACCCAGGGTGTTTCTTCCTCCTTGTCCACTAGAGGTGAGGTTTTGGGTTGAAGTGCTCTCAAATCCAGGAGTAGCTCCTGTCCCAGTGCAGCTGATGCTGTTCCTCCCCACAGGTCAGTGCTCACCAGCAGCAAGACTGTGCCTGTACTCCAGAGACATTGGCATGGGTGTCTCACCAGCAGCCACACACAGGCAGCACTCACAGGGACATGAAACAGCCTGATTCTGTTCTTTCTTTCTAACTGATTGGGATATTCCCTCGTGAATATTGTCATCCACTTTTTGTGGCTGACCCATACCCCTTACCCAGGTACTGGCTCAGACCTTGGGTCATGGCAGAAAAATGTCATGTTATTCAACCACTAGTCCAACCTGAGTTCAGCAGCAAGTTACACACACAGAAAATACTTAGGTAAGTAATTTAGCAAAAAATCCCCAATAAATGGTGAGGACTTGGCACATGGCTCAGCAAGAGAAGCACAATGACCTTTCTCTGCTGCTCCTTCCTCTCAAATGAAAAAACTGTCCCTAATTATTTTCCCCTTTGGTCTCACTTTGGTATTTCTGTTATCTCAGCCTTTTTACTGATTAGCTGCATATGGCCACCCCCAGCACTGCTGGCCTTGCTCCAAAAGGAGCTCAGTATTCCCTTTGGCTATCCCTGCAGTCTAACAGTCTTTCACATCACTTCTCCTTACCCAGCTGTGAAATTCAGCCATTCCTTGTGGCACTATCCATGACTTCTGTCACAGCTTCTCACTCTGCTCCTTGCCATGCTCGGCAGCTCCTCATGGTCTGCTCAGTCCAGTGAGCTCTGGCCAGGGAATACCCGTGAGCCTCTGTCCAGCCACTTCCTCCTGGAGGTCATTTCTGCATGGGAAAGGCAATTACACAGTTACCACATTAATGGCATTCTAGTAGCAACTTGATCATTTTCTGAATAGATATAAATTGGATTCTGAAATATCATAGTCCACCATGAAAGGTAAGTTTGGCTTTACTCTGCACTCTGCTTTGGAAACAGCAGCTCACTGCCCTGCCACAGTTTTCACCTGACATGGACTGATGCCAAAAGAAAACATTTAAAAGAATGTTACTTAACAAAGAAATAAAGCTGTCATTCAGCAATAACGCAATGCAAATGTTACGGAAAGCAGCCAAATATTTTGTGGTAAATAAACTGGTAAATAACAAGGATGTTATAAAATGATCAAATTTCCTACAGACAAATGACAGAGAACCTCAGTCTGAAAGGAACTCAGTGCCAAAGGGAAACAATGGCAGGGCATAAATGTCCCATAATTACCTCCTTGTCAATATAAAACCTGATTAATAAAACATAGCAATTACAAAAGTCTAATTTTCCCGGTAAACAATCTTATCTATATTCACCTTTGCCTAAATTTGCATCTGCTTGATTTTGTATCTCACAGCCATGTCTGACTGTGAGAGGCATTATATACCAGATGCCTTTCAGCAGCTACTAAAACCCCTCTTTCTGCCTTTGCCCTGAAATAGATCAGAAAGGATTGCATAGTCATGCTAAAAGGCAATTTCAGAAGCCACCACTTCTCAGCTGAGGCGAGGTAGGATTGCAAAGGCTTTTTAAAGCCCTAGCTCTGAGCTGCATCTGTTTTTATTTCCAAGCTGAGTGGTGCTGGGCTGGCAGGACCTCTGTTCTGCACTGGGTTACTGCCCTTAGGCTGAAGAGCCAAGCCCCAGTGCAGGATCCCTCTTTCCACCCAGGTGGGGACCTTGTGCCAGTGCTCACATCTCTGAGGTCACACAGACTGGCTGTGCACACACACCCCATCTGTGCAGCCACACTCTGCCTGGTCACCAGACATTACTGAAGAGCTACCAGAGATTATTTTTAACTCCTGGAAGGGGCTAGCAAGTTAAGAGTCAGCTTTCCTACTGGAAAGCTACCTGGTGAAGGATCGATTTAATGCTGTCTAATTCTTCTGCTGTGTTCTGTCAAAGGGGAATTTGACCACAAATCAGTCCTGCAATTTGTCTATTTTCACTCAAGTTCTAAATTTACATATCCTGGCAAAGAAAACAATTATTTTCTTGCTACATTCTACATTTAGAGAAACTTTGCAGTACTTCCTTGAGTCATTTTTCCCCTCTCTTTTTCCATATGTTTCTTGAGAAAAAAATGGCAGTGAAAGTGAACTTTCACTTCAGGAATGCACATTTTTCCCTCAGCTTTTTTATCTGAAGTGTCTGCACTGACAATAAAGCTGGCTGTCTTTCCCTTCACACACACATTTATTGACTTTAACTATACAGCAATTTCTGAATACTTCACTCCTGCCTTGCTCTGCCACCTGCTGCTGGTGGAGGTCCTCTGTTCATTTGAATTCTACCTGCACATCTTTTGTTGGCTTTTCAGCGAGTACAGCATCTGTGCTGGCAGAACAGCTGCTACCTGAGGTTAATCAATCCTCACCCACCCTGGGAGTGGAAGAAATTTTTTCTCTTTGTTGCACAAGAACTGTGGTCAGTGAGAAGTGAAGCACCACTAACAGAGTATGTTTTGCTCCAGCTGCTTATTGCAAATCAATCAGCTTTCTTCCTCCAGGAATACGGATATTTTTCAGAATATCATAATGCCACTGGGTTAGGAGGCACTGCATGTGCCTGGCGAGTAAAGAATGATTCTCTGTGTGCTACTGGTTGGTGTTTGTGTGAATCACTGATTCCTGACATCCAGTTTGTGTACCAGGTGTACTCACAGACACATCTCTTTGCTGCTGCCCAGCCCATCCTCACAGCATGGGCAGCAGTTCAGAAACCTGACTTGGACCATCGTGCACATCTCTCTCAGTGCTAGAAAACAACTCCCTGCACAGAAGTTTCTTCTGTGTAAAGTTTTATGATTGCACAATAGTAGATGATAGTTCATTTCCAATTACCATTCTTGCTCATCTGCACAGTCCCTGTGACAATTTGAGAGGATGTCTGTCTTTTCTCAATTAAGTCTAACATACATTTGGGAACAAGCAGATTTGTTAAAATGAAAAATCACCTGCCAAGCACTATAAATAAAACTTTACAAGACAGCCTGGGGGGGAATTAACAACTGAGGCATGCAAGATCTTGTAAACACTTGTGTTTGACTTAGAACTAATAAAGAAGGGATTTAACTTCTTGAGGTAGAACAGAATCTAGTTATTGGAATAGCTTGTTAAAAATGTAAGAGGGGAATACAGCTGTGGTATTGACTCTTACAATTTCTATTTTCTTTTCAATTACCTCAAAGGACCTAAAGCTTGAGCCACTTGAAGAGGAAGTTTTGGAAGAAAATGCAAGATCTCTAAGTACTGTTCTTACAGTATCAAAATCATTGCAGTGTATCAATATCTTACAATGTCAAAATTATTTGATTTTGACATTTTATTTTAAACACCAGGCATTGAGACCACATCTGGTCTCTTATGTTAAAAAATAATTTTAAAAATCTTTATCCTCACATTTTCCAGCTATAAGAATCCATTTTAATTAGCAGAATACATTGTGCAAAAGGCAACAGAACAAAATTTAGAATATGTGGGCAAAACTTTTATATTAAATTTTTGCATTGTTTTCAAAGGATAGAGTGAGTCAAAACCTTAATAGACACAAGGACAAAAACATGCCTTTAATAAGATTTAGCAAATTTGGCAACAGTGTTTATGGGGTGGTAGCTTCTCTGCTCCAAGTGCTGTATGCATGCTTTAACCATTGTTATGCAGCCTCCCTCCCTCCCAAAACTGCTATAGAAAATCTTATGAGGAAAAATGGAAGAGTATCTCATGCTTATTACATCCTACATAACCAAAATTGTGACCAGAAATAAGCTTACTGTTAAACAAGTTTATGTCCCAAAATTGATGTACTAGCATTCCTAAATTCATTTGAACCTAACAAAATGCAAATCAAATACACTTGAAAAAATTATTTAATCACAGGAATTGCATTATATTTTTTTAAATGAGATTATGCAGTATTGCTACGCAGACTGCTTATAATCCATGGTATAATAATATTCATAATCAAGGCAGAAACAAGTGAAAAACTTGTACAACTAATTAAATGGTACTCATTTAGAAACACATAGTGTTGCTTTCAGTATTCTATTAGCAAAGTTGACAAGCTTCAATAGATTAATCAATAAATAAACTACTAGAAAGAGCTAAATGATAATTATATTAATTCAGGATAAATAGGTCTTCTGTACTGTTGGCTGCTTCCGTAGTCCTGTTTATAAAGACTGTTCATTTTCCTGCAGAATAATGGAGGGAAAACCCCCTCTCTGTTCATCACTTAACATGGACTATCTTAGGGGTCTCATTCAGGTTAGGGCTCTGAAAGGTAAAAACTATGAAAGCACCTTAACAAAAGCAACAATGCATCCAATGCAGACTGTGGGGATATGCTCTTATCTCCAGCCTCACACCTGCTGGCACACAGATCCATCCAAGGAAACATGCTGACTTTATTACTGAGCATCTCAAAGATCAGCCTTTGCTTTGCCTTCTTCTGAAAAGCCTCTCCTCCAGAGTTTGTCCATCTCAAGTGGACACTCATGCCTAGACATAAAAGCCATGCTTGAACATTTCTGCTTCTCCACTCCAGATCACTAGAACAGGGACTTCAAACTTCACAGGAAATTTTGTGGGTTTTCTGTTATGATTATGGTTTGTAGTGTTTCATGTTAGACTTTTCTGAGTTTAAAGTACAAGGAATTCAGAGGAAGATGTGGCAGTAATATTGCAATGGTTTTGTATCAGCACATATTGATTGTTCAGCATCAAATGTTTGTGATAGAAGAAAAAGTGGAGGAATTCCATCTTACTCTGAAGCCGTATGTGGAATCTGCTTCTGCTCAAGGTGGCTGCTTGCAGTAACTACGTTACTGTCCTTGGGCTGAAGGAAGAAATGTAATCTTTTCTCTTTTAATAACTCAGATTATTTATGAAGAGAGAACCTATGAAACCTTTCTTGGTGGGTTATGTGTGTCAGACAGAACTTTTCAAAGACACCTAGAACTAGAAAGAGATGTCAGAATGTGCATATTTTAGGTACTATTACAAAATGACCATACATCCCAAAGGTGCTAAACAATCTTTCCAGCCTTGTTAGCTCTGCAGGTCATAAATTCATGACTTCTGGAAGCTCCTAGACTGACATTCTTTATTGGAAAACTCATTTGCCAACCTTCATTCGTGCTCACCTGGCAAAGGAGCAACTTATCAACTTGTTTGCCAGTTCTCTGCTTGGAAGCTTTCAGAATCTTCCATTTGGGCTGTCATTGTAAAATTTTAATTCATAATAAAGAATTAGAAAAATTAAAAAGTAAAATTTTCAATGAAACTGTCTCTGCTTTGCTCCTTTTAGAATCAATAAAACATTAGAGCTGAGTTAAGAATAAATTATAGTGGCTTACCACTATATTTAATTTCTGAATTTAATGTAATGGACAGATCTACAATGATACATACCACAGACCATTATGAAAAAATATTTTTGTTATGTGTACACGACACAGACTCTTCCTATATATTCTAGGGCTTCACAGACTATCTATCACATTCCTAATTTATGAGTCTTGTTGCTATGAGATTATCACATCTAGGATTTTATCAGCAGTGTTCACATAGACCAGAAAAATTGAGCTGGAAGAAGAGTGGTCTTTCTGCAGTGGTTCACCTGTAAAAGCAGACTGATGAGGAAAATAAAATTCTCTTGTTGGCCAAGAGATGGAAAAAAACCCCAATGAGAGTCCTCCTGGCCTCCTCCCAGAAATGAACATCCAGCAAAATACTGTATTAACTGCAGAATGCTGGGGAAGAGAGATTATATGATTTCAGAATGCAAGTCAAGAAATGGTGGCAGAAAATTCCTTTCTTTCCCAAGTTTACAGGCATTTGGTAAGTCTGTAATGCCGCCTAACGGATGGGTTTTGCTGTAGCTTTAACTGACTGACAATTTAATTGTTTTTTCCAGCAGCTTTTGATATTTTTGCTATTTTAACATGCACTTTCACATACAGCAGGAGAAAACCAATAAATCATTATGAAGCATAAGCTGAGACCAGTTTTCAAGCACATCCTTACTGAGATCAGCAATCTCACACTTGGGCACATGGAAAAATCTGTATATACACTTTCTGTGCTACTTATCTAAACACCAATTCGAGTACCCAAGAGAATAAGTACTTTACATGCTATAAAGTTTTTATGGCCAGGATAAATAAGTAGGATGATTCTGTGTAGAGGAACAACATATACTCTCTGGGTCATTTTTCACTCTTGAGAAACTGTTACTTGAATAACTTAAGAACAACTAGTACACAAAATACTATTTAAAAAGTGTGTCTGCAGCAGATATCAGCCTACCTGGCTTATACTCCATTATACATATACTTCATTTACTCCATTTGCTTTCAAAACACCTAAATTCTATGACACTTTGATGCATCTCTCATACAAAAGGGTAACTTCTACTTATTAGATGATCTTCCCTGCACAACTGCTTGATTGATTTTCTGTTTAGCATTTATTTAGATAAATTACACTATTGGAACAATTTGAAAAATTAGTTTCATAAAAATATGAATTAATAAAAATATACAAGGGTTTTTATTTTTAAAAGCTCAGATAATTTGCAGTATACGTTCACTATGAGCACTCATTTGTTAAGTTTATTAATTGTGTTGGTTTTGGGTTTGGTTTTCTTGTTTTGTTCTGTGGAGGTTTTTTCAAAAATCACTGCATTTGTTCCTACTCATAAGCAGTTAGGAATAAAATTTGTATGTCCAATAACATTGTTTTGTTTCATTAAATTAGTTCTATTGTGAAATTTTTAGTGTTTCCATACAGAAGATTCCAAATAACTTCCACTTCATTGTTTATGAGCTCTGGGAATGCCTGGAAGGATTTCTGAAGGTTAGAAATCGATTGTGTAAAAGACTGACTACATATTATTTTAAATACTGCTAACTGATCTCTTGCTAAATATATCACAATTAATACTTCAGAACAATACCTTAGTTGCTAAAGACTTGAATATACTGAAACATAAATAAAAATTCCAGAAAGATAACAGTGATTATTCAAAACAGAAAAAGTCTGAAAGTGAGTACACAATGATATAGCATTAGGTGGATGTTAGCTCATCAGAAATAGAAAACCAGGAGGACAGCAATATCACTAGTTTCAATGTAAAGAAGAAACAAAAAGGCACTGTTAAACAGATGTGCCAGCCCGCAGCACACTTCAGCATGCAAGTGGTTATGGGGAACTCTCCCAAATCTTCCCAATCCACATCACAGGAGCTCATCCAACAGACTCCCAGAGTGTCTCTTTTGGGCACAAAATAGAAATTATTACACATCCTACTCTCAGAAGTAGAGACAAAAGGATTATCCTTATCTACATTTAGTTAAAACATTCAAACAAACTAACCCTGTGATCCTAAATCTGAAAAGAGAACCTGTTCTTAGGGAGATGGAGAAGTCTCTTGCAGCTTTGCTGCTTTCCTTTCAAACAAAATCCCAGTTTTCCTGGGTTTCCTATCACAGAGACTCAAGAGCACTGGTAACACATGTCAACACTGCACTGAGTCACAGCCAAGAGATGAGCATCAGACTGACAGCGAGCTGCACAGAAGAAAACCAGTGTTTAATATAACATAGCTTGTCTGCTCTCCTCTCCCACTACCACTGAAGTTTTGAAGCACAGAATCTCTGTACAGCACTAATTGTGAAATTTCTAATAATGCCCATTTTAAAAAAATTGAGCCTTTTAGAAAAACTGTTACATTTTTATTTTTTACAATTATTTAGCCACCTTCAAAGGAATTACAGCAAGGAATTCCAAAGAAGTAACGTGGGTTTCTTGGAAACCCCAGAGCTCATCACAACAATGCTAGTCCCTGGTAAATATCAACTTTTCACATTATTTTTTTTGTTCCATGGAAAAGGTTCTATTAGTGTGTTCCATATGCAAGACTATTGCATAATATCACCCTTATTCAGATCTTCTTTAGTAAAGTATAGAGGAGAAAAGGACTCCAAATCTTTTTATTTTAACCATATAAATCTAAAATGCATCAGCAAGGAGAAGACCTACAGTGCTTTATTTTACACAGTGTGAAGTTACACTAACATACACTATTTAAGAAAATATCTAGAATAAACAATACTATTTGTGAATGGTAAAACAGACCCCATTTATGCTTTTCAAGGAAAAAAAACCTTTCTGATTAAGACTTCAATTCCTACTTACATTGACTGAAGGGAGCCTTAATTACTAATAATTGATATTTACTAACCAACTTGTTGTACACACTTTCTGCTATGTTAAAAAAAGCAAGGTAGTAAAGATTCCAAGTTATTATTCTTAATACAAAGCAATGACCATGTAACATCTTTCTCCTAGAAATAAAAGACACAGTGCAGGTACAGGATGAAGCAAGGAAAGCATCAATCCCATATTTACAGAGAGAGAGGACAGTATTATTTTTTTATTTTAGGGAACAAAAATCTATTACAATGAAGCCCTAATTTCCCATGTGTCTGAATACAGACTAAATTTAAAATAACAAAACCCCACTTAGTAGAAAAATAAATATAGTCATGTACCCGGGGTTTGTCCTTAAAAGAAATCAGCCAAGACATCTTCAGACCTCAAGAGCCTGATGTGGACACAAAATTATACACCAGGGATTCCTGCAGAATCAGGAGATTGAAGTTAATGAACCAAATATTTCTGTAAATCTTGTATCTTACTGGGATATTGCTGGATTTAAGACAAACTTGATTGTAGGAAACAATGAAGCATTTTTCTAAAATTCCTTGTATCCAAGAGACTGCACATGATCCAGCAGTGTTGCAGGGTAGTGAGTAAAGCATAATTAACATAAAATAAAATGTAAACATAATTTTTGAGTGCCTAAATATGGAAGTGTCTGAAATTGGATTCCAAGTACTCATAAAAGCATTTACTCTGCCTGCTAAGAAGGATTTCAGTCTGCAGCACTCTGTCCTGGCAGACAGTTACCATAGAAACTGCATTTCTCACTCTGCACTCCTTGCTGGGGTTGGGGAGGGGAGGGCAATGGGAATTAATGCATTCACAGATCTTTGTACAGTTTTATACATTACCTGTAATTTAGAAATCTGTGCAATGATTTGAACTCTGTTTCATGGAAAGAGCTTCCCACAACTGATCTATACAAATCATATTTGTGTTTGAAAGACAGAAAATTATCTTGAAGTAAAAAATTATGGCTGAAATCCTACCAGTACACTTAACAAAACAATTTTAGAAACCATAAAGTGATATTACTGTAAAATCAGAATGAAAAAAACTCCTTAACCTGTCTGCAGTTAGAACACAGGCTCTATTCTACAAACAAATTTACCCGAGATGAGGAACTTCCAAACTTCCTTTACACATCTGGGTAGCTAAGAACTAAGTGAATTGCAAATTCTAATCAGAATCTAATTCATTCAAAGTTTATAACCCATAAGTCTTTACCAATTAATTAAAAATAGTAAGGATACACTTATGTGGCCAAGAATGATTCAGGAAGACAAGTTTTCAAGACTGTTTGATCCAATATTATCCTAAAGAAAATTAATTTACCATCAGTTAAGAGGAACCACAAGCTATTATAACCATTCATACACCTGTTAACTCACCTGGTTGTTTCAGCCAGTCTGCCAGGGTGGTATGAATCACTCAGTTCACATTCAGTGAATGACTCATTTTTATACAAGGTCTGGACTTAAAGACTCTAGTGAACCTTTGGGTGAAGAAAACCAGATAAGGGGGAACCACTGAACATTTATAACACTATAACCCATGAAATAAATAGCTAAGTTGGCATTTTTGGCGGCTGAAATGCATTAATCCACTGACGTTTCAGACTACTAGGCTCATAGTCTGAATTCAGGTGGGATTATTGAGTATTTTCTCATCATTTTTCTTCATTAGTAATTTTTATTAAAATAGCATTAATGGAAGCATTTATGAATACATACACAAGAAGTAAGTTCTGCTAATGAATTTGTGTAGCGTGAAGTCTATGTAGCCTAGAACACCCTTCTACTAAGGGCACTTGGCATCTCAGATACAGTCACAATTCTTTCCTTCTTTTCCATCTCTCTCCATAAATCTTGTGGTTCCTCTCTGCATAAGATTCCATTTCAAAAGGCCAAAGGCTAGAGATTGTGGGGAAGAAACAAATTGGTTTCACCCCAGCTCTACCTATAATCTGGTGATTACAGAACTTTTTATGGGAATGACATTTTACAAGTCCATCAGTCCTCTTACTTTTGAAGACAAGAAGCCATTAATTCCTAGAGTTGTGTAAAAAAGCCATCAGATTTGAATAATGTCACCAGGAAAGCAAGTCATTAAAGTTAACACAACCACCCAGGGAACATAGTGCTTGGCTTAAAAACTGACACACACAGCAGCACAGGACTGAGGATTTATTTGGTTTGCTCTCAGGGATCTGGGTGCTTAATTCTATGCAGCCACACCTCTGACAAGTTAATGCTTCTTTGTATGTTATCAAAAGGAGATAAAATTCTTATATCATAAAGCCACCTTCCCACCACTTACACTCAGCTCTCCCAGTATTCTGAGTATTTTTTCTCACCAGTACTAGCTGCATATAAAATCAATTCTTTATATATGTTAGAGGTATTTTATTTAGAATTTTTACCAGAGGTCAAAAAAGAAATACAATTTATACTAACAAATAAATAAACTCTGCTCTTTTAGCATCATGGTGGGTCCTCAATAACAACTAGAAGTTGTGGTTAATGTAATGTTAATGTTGTACTGTCTTTCATTACACTAACATTCATATTGCAGTGTACAGGTGATTTTATGATGTGAATGTGAATTTATGAATTTGTTATTATGGATGAGATCTTTTCCACTTTATCCATTCTAAAATCTGGAAAACTGTGCATTTATTACCTTTTCTTCTTGTGACTAGTTCAGTGAAATGATGCATTCTAAAATTGAAATAAGATAACTATGATAAACTATTTATTTCTGTGAAAAGTCCAAACTGTCACAGAAAAGTATGTCTTGAATGTATGACTAAATATTTGTGAAACGTTTTATTACTGCATTAATAAACAACCATGTGGTCTTCTTTTACAAAAGGAAGAAGTATGAACCTGAACACACATTTTCATACATGTCTGCAGAGAAGCTTTAAGTCATTAATGAAAAGAATAAACATAGGGACAACTCTTTGTGCTAAGATAGAACTCCCCAGGGTATTTTCTGCTCATGATTTGACAAGGCAGCACTATCTTCTCTTAACAGTCTCTTAGCCCTTACCCTCACAGGAGGAAACATATCTGCCTATCTGTTGTCACTATAGATCCCCAGACTGAACATTGCACGACCTCTATGTCCTGAACACTCAGAAAATATTTTCTGTAGATCTCTGGCAGGTCACTGCAAAATCATTAGAGAAACTGCAGTTACAGCATAAATAGCCATAAACCTTGTCTGGAGGGTGGTTCCAGAAGGGGGCAGGGATTACTGTATACCCTTGACTGATAAACAACATCTCCATGGGGAAGATCATCCTCTTCAACAGGTGTGCAGCTTTGGTAGGGATGCACATGGAGCATTGAGGAGGAAGTGGACACCCACCAAGCCAGCCAGGTCAGCTTAATCAACCTGGTCATCAGTGGAGTGAGAGATGTTGCAGCCAGACTGCCCTCACATCCAAGGATCTGGGGCTCTTGGTTGATTGAATCTGAGTCAGCAGTGCCCTGGCAGCCAGGAGGGCCAACCCTGTCCTGGGGGGCATCAGGCACAGCATCACCAGCTGGGCAAGGGAGGGGATTGTCCTGCTCTGCCCTGAGCTGGGCAGCCTCACCTCAAGTGCTGGGAGCAGTTTTGGGCAAAACAATATAAAAAAGATATAAAGCTATTTAAGAGTGTCCAAAGGAGGGCCACGAGGATGATGAAGGGCCTACAGGGGAAGCCATACGAGGAGCAGCTGAGGTCACTTGGTTGGTTCAGCCTGGTGGACAGAGGGGAGACCTCATTGCAGTCTGCAACTTCCGCAGGAGGAGGAGAAGCAGGCACTGATCCCTTCTCTCTAGTGACCACTGACAGGACCCAAGGGAATGCCACCAAGTTGTATGAGGGGAGATTGAAGTTAGGCATTAAGAAAAGGTTCTTTACCCAGAGGGTGGTGGAACACTGAAACAGGGAAGTGATCACAGCACCAAGCCTGACAGTGTTCAAGCAGCATTTGGGCAATGCTCTCAGGCACATGGTACAAGTCTAAACATGTCCTGTGCAGGGCCAGGAGCTGGACCGCAATGATCTCTGTGAGTCCCTTCTAACTGAGGATATTCTGTGATTCTGTAAGACCTGGAAGTAGCAATTGCCTAACAAGTCATGGTGTTGTCGCCTGCATCTGGGGTGTGTCCTCCAGCCCAAGAATGGGCAAGCAACCACTGTAACCTCACACCTCCATAGCAGGCTCACAAGCTCTACATGCTACATGACCACTCTCTCCATTCATTTAGCAATCTAATGTTACAAACAGTACCCAAAAAGAAACTTAAAAGCCATGTTCAGTAAAATACCTTCTTCTTGTCTAGTTTTATTTCTTCTCCTCAAAAAATTACAGTATGCCTCTGTAAGGAGAAATTCAACTACAAACAAGCAGTATTCATTGCAGTCAGGTCTTGTACTTCAGAAATCATGACAAGGTCTGAGTTCAAGATTAAGAAAGGCATCACATTTAGGTTCCTGCATGCAATCAAGGCAATTCAGCTCTTATTTTATCAGTAGAGTTCTGAGACGAGTTATTTGCCTAAACAAAGGCATCTAGAGCACGTGAGTTACTGTAGAGGACACCAGCTGCTCTCCAGCTCCCAGCTGAGGATGACATGTGCTACCTAAAGCTTGTCTGTCATTTACACCACGCCCATGCAGCATGTGGACTGGAATTCCAGGAGAGTCTCGGACGACACCAGATACCTTTAAGCAACTGAATCAAGCCATTTGCCAATAAGCTTCATGAGGCCTTGGTTCTCCACACAAATGTGGATGCCAGAGAGGGATACATGCCCATCTGAATTTATGGGCCCATATTACTGATAAATTTCACCTTTATCTCTCTCACAGTAACTCAGTGAAAATGAATTTCCAAGGCTTTCCTGTATTGACATGATGCAGATGCCAATCTGTCCATTTTTAAAAGGGCACTGAAATTAGCCTCACAAATGACATCCATTTAAACGTTTCTTGTCTTAATCAAAGTAAATCTTCTCATACTCCTGAACAACTGGCTGCTATTTTTCCTATCCCAAGATGTTAGGCTAGCATATATCACAGAATTTTTTGTCACTACTCACCTACCAAGAAAGGAAATACAGTGACACAGATTCAGGGAAAATCCTTAAGGTTTGTAATATTTTTCCTTTTCAGTAGGAAAAAAAAATGAATTAAAATCATTCTTAAAATAACCTGCTTTAGAACTTTAAGACAATTAGGTGCTGGAAGGGTGAAAAAATTTGTAGCAGGTCATATGTCCTTATAACAGTTATTCACCTTTGTATATTTATTAAGAAACACTTTGATGAATCATACAAGAAATTTGAGAAGTTTCACTTAGGAGTTTTGAGAGCTACACACAGAAAGTGACACGAGGAAAAAAAGATCCATATGGCCCACTCTAAGAAACTCCCAGTGATTAAAAACTAACCAATAAAAAATTATTTGTATCATTCAGGAAAAGAAGTCTAGCGCCGATCCAATGCAGCTTGACAGGTTTTTGCATTACTGCAATTGTCATTTAACACGTCCTCATTTAGCTTTCATTGTCATTTGTAACAGAGGGAAAAAATTACCTGCAGTACCCAAATGATACTATTATAGGTCTAAACACACATTTAGAAGTTAATTATATTCATACAAAATGCTTATTATTGATGCCTGTCAACTGATGGACACTTTCACGAAGTACTTGAACTACTGCTTTCCACTTCAATACTGGATGCCATACCCTTTCAAGGGAAAAAGAGAGAATTAACTCTGCATTGGTACACCCATTTACTCATGTAAGACATAGGATTAAAATCTGTCTTCTTCCTCATTATTTCACATTACTTTCACTTTTCAAAGTCAAGAACACTGGACAATTATCCACAAAGAACTTTAAGGAATGCAATACATAGGCAGGCCTCTGATCCAGGACGAGAGAAAATTTCTCTTGTTAGTGAAACTATTACTAATAGAGACTTCATACCTTGAAAAAAGGCATGTGTATCCACAAAATATTAAGGAAGATCTTGTGTCAGAATGATTTCAAATTACGAAGAAGCAAGTCAAGTTTTGCAAAAAACCCCCAAAAACTAGAGGACATCTGAGATTTGACACAGCCAGTATTTGTTGTTACATCTTTACTTCTGAGGAAGAAAGTTGGGAGCAAGCAAAAAGTCCCAGTCAAGTATTTATTTAGAATTTATGGTCAGACAAAATACATGGCTACATAACACAAACAATTCAATGACAAAGTTCTGCCACACCAATATGTAAAATTATTTATTTTCACTTTAATCATATTACCATTTCAGGCATTACAAATTAAAGGTTTGTCTCTTAAAGCATTCAGGCAATTACAGGAAGAAACAGGCATTTTCACAGGTTTCATAGGGTCGTACTTCCATCTGCAGGCACCCAAGTACCTTCAAAAATCTTGAAGGCCTACATCAAATGTAGCTCCCTCATTGACAGACTTCAGATCTTCCAAACAACATGTCACTTCTTGCAGATGTCAATGAAAGGTTTGTTCTTTACCTGTATGACAAACCAACCCTCGAATTACTTCAGTTATAAGAGATCACTTAAAGTTTTCATTTCAGTCTGCTTGTCATTCTTTTCTATTCCATGTACATTTCACAATTTTTTTTTATTATGGAAAACAGTTCTATTTTCATTAATCACAGAGACTTCATCTAAAATTTTCCTATTGTGTGTCAACACAGTAACATATGTTCAAATGCTGAGCTATGTATTGGTAGCCCTGATCTCCACATCTCAAAAAAACCCCAGCGTCCTTTGGGACAAATGCAGTCCACAGGCCACCAACTGTAACAACTGCATCTCCCTTGTACAAGTCATTCTAAGAAGTTGTCTTCATCTGCAAATACAACTTTTACTCATAAATGGACACATACTTCAGCAGTGGCTTCAAAAATTCAAAACTAGGAAAGTCTTAAGATAGGCATGAACTGTCTGAACACTCAGTTCAGCAGCAAACTGTTGAAAACCACCTGCTCCAAAATACAAGCTCACTGACACTATAGGATTGTATGTTCATCATTAGAAATTTATTTGCAGGCCACCTTCTGCCACTTTTAAGCTTTTAATCTTTCATTTAATTTACGCATGTGTCTCGTCAATCCCTCTGGTTTCTGTGCAGAAAAACAGATGATGTGATCAGTCAACAGGCTGGAATTTTGGCTGAACTAGGTCATCTCATTGATTTCTGTAGGGAGCCTACTTTTTCCTAGGAATGTAAAACATCTGAAAGCATACAGATTGCCAAAATTTGCCACTCTTAGAAACACAGGTGGTGGGAAAAGGGGGAAAGTTAGGAAATTAAAGAGCTGAGACTTCTGAATCTGAAAGCAGGTTTTCAAACAAATAAAGCTTTCATCTTGAGGGTAAACAGAAAGACATAAAAAGTAGGTTCAGGGAGAGCTGATTATGGTAATATATTTGTTAATTTTTTCAAAGGACGGAAATTTTAAAAGCTTAAAAATGCTTCCAAATCTGGACAACACAGTAATCATGTGGACATACTTTTCCTTAATAGGAATCCTATTTCTAGCAGAACTACATCCCAATGGTCTCAAAAGCTACCTAGTATGTAGCCTAATTTGAAATTATGTTTCCACAGAAGATTTGCCCACACTTGGGGTCTGGAATGTAAACCAGTAGATGTTTTCTCTTAGCATATTAAGTATTTGAGGATTTTTTCATCACAAACATTAAGGCAGCATACATGGATATCCTTCACATTCATCATTCATTTCTATTAATTTCTCTCCAAAACCAAACACCAAATATAATGGTAATATAAACTGCATTGAGTTCGTTAATGATTTTGCAATGGACACTGATGCATGAACAACTTAAACACTGGATTAAGACCTGTACCAAGCTGTAAATTTATCAAGATAGTTCTCTTTTATTTTGAAAACATGGAAACATATCTGACCTTTTTCCTGAAAACAAATTAAAAACCCTTTCCCTTTACATGGTACTGCCCAGGGTAAGATGTCAAAAACCACTGGAGAAGTTACATACAAAAGTTGTGCTGAACTGCACAATCTATATTTTGAAGGTTTTACCAATTTGGCAGGCCAGTTTGAAGGAAAATATTTCCTGTCACATGGCTTTGCAAAACCTCCATTTTGTAACTTCACTTACTACAAAAAAAATATACTTACTGGCTTTTCAAGTACAATTGGGTGATCAGGAAGAAACTCTGGTTTCTTCTGAGAGAGAGAAACATTTGAAAGCTTCAGAAGGAAATCTCTGCTGTATTGGATCCTTTCTGTGAATATACAAAATCACTAAATTCAACATTCTTGTTTAAGGGATTAAGATTGGGAATTCTGAAAAGTTATTTGGTTACTTATAGAACAGAAGAAACGCTTTTCTTAGAGTTAATGAGTTAAATGTCTTTCAACAGTTACAAGTAATGAAGAGATCTGCTGCATGTAAAATTGCAAACAGATTAGTACAGTGAAATACTTTTGAGGGTTATGCTGAATCAACAAGAGTCAGAGCATGTAGGTTTCTCATTCAAGTTTATCTCTGGCCCTTGATGACAAAGAAGCTTATTCCTTTAGGAATGATGGGCTTCCTGCAAGATTGTTACACTGTCACCTGATGGATAACAGTTTTTGTTTCTCAGACTGTAGGATGTTGAAAACAGAGAAGCTGATATCAACTATCACACTAATTTTTTCCTGCCTTTAAACACAAATGATGCAGTAACTGGTGAAGCTAAGGGAGGGTATGTGGGGAACTTTGAAAAAAACAGTTTAAAGAATACGAGCATACTTGAAAACTTACATCTTGCTTTTACCTCCCCTTGATTAAAAACCCATGAAGATGAAGATTTCTGTAAGGCCTTTGACACAACCCCCCCCCAACATATTTTTCTCTAAATTTGAGAGGTGTGGATTAGATTGGGGGCTGGATGAGAAACTGGTTGGACAGTTCCATCTGATCTAATATTGGAACAAGTCCAGAGGAGAGTCCCTGAGTTGATCACAGGGTTGGAACACCTCTCCTATGAAGACAGACTTAGATAGTTGGGGATGTTCAGCCTGGGAAAGAGAAGGCTCTGGGGGGACTTTGGGGAAGCCTTCCAGTACCTAATGGGGGCCAACAAGAAGGCTAGAGAGGGACTTTTCAGAGGCATGTAGTGATAGGAAAAGGGGGAATGGCCGTAAGATGAGGTTTAGGTTAGACAGGAGAATGAAAGTCTTTACTGTGAGGATGGTGAGGCACTGGAAAAGGCTGCACAGAGATGTTATGGACACCTCATCCTTGGGAGCGTTCAACATCATTCTGGGCGGGGCTTTGAGTAACATTGTCTAGTGGCAGGTGTCCCCACCCATGGCAGGGGGTTAGAACTTAATGATCTTTTAGTCCCCTACAACCCAAATCATCCTATGATCCAGAGCAGTGGTCATGTCTGGATGTAGTTCAGTGAGTGATGAGTGGTATCCCTCAGGGTTTCACATTTGGATCAGTACTGTTGAATATCTCCATCAATGACATATAGTGGGATCAGCTGTACCCTCAGCAAATTTGCAGGTAGCACCAAGCTGAGTGGTGTGGTGGATACACCTGAGGGACAGGATACCATCCAGAGAGACCTGGAGTTAAAAACTGCTGAGACAATAATTGAAAGCATAATACCGCTGAAGAGATATCGAATGGAAATTATTATCTGGAACCTAAAGTACAGCTAAACAAAAACAGTGTTCTAGAAGAAATTTTACTCCACAAGAAAAAAAAAGAAGAAAACAAAAGACTTCTTTGTGAGCAGTAGCTGAATAGTAGGACCTCTAAAGTTGTGTAGCTCTGAAGGAAAAGATTACAACCATCAGCAAACAAACAAAAACCCTTTGAAAAGAAGTGTGAGAAAAAGTTTGACAGTGTGGAGAATTGTGGAGTACACTCAGAGAGGCATCACAGAGCAATTAACCATCGAAAATGATCCAACGTGATGGCTTATACAAGAGACCAGGTTCTGATAAGAAGCTGTTTAAGATCTTGTAGAACAAAACAATGTCTACCCACCACAAGCAGAATTGATGAGAAAGGACCAGAAAGACACCAAACAGATAGAACTTGACAAGTCTGTCATCTAACTGGATCAAAAAACCAGAACTCTCTTCTATTTATCAAGATCAAAACAAGAAGAAATTAACCTCAGCTTGAACGAAGATACATGGAAGACTTATTTTCAAGTCAGTAACACAGGACAGAACTAATGCTCAAGAAACTGAGAGATGGTAACCTCAGACTAACAAAAATACGAAAGCCTCATTAAAAGAATTTTTTCAAATTTTGAATACTAAGAGCAAAAAACAAACCACATCTTCATAGATTATTTAAGGATTGGAGATTACAGATGCCTGATCACAGGCAAAAGAAATTATCTCAATAAACTTGTGACCTAACCTGAGTCACTGATGCAGTTTCTGTGACATGCTTAAGAATGAAGAATTAGGTAGGAAGCAGGGCAGAGAAGTACTGTGAGAATGCATTTGAAATCTGAGATTATCCCTTAATGAAAAAAGGGTAAAATTTTGACTTTGTTAAACTACCAATTCTCTATGACTTGGTAGTGGCAGGCAGTAGAGAGAGAAAAGCATAAGGAGCAAAACTTAAGGACAGTACTGACTGTAAAGCAAATCGTCCAGGATTAATCATAAAAAAAAATTAATTCATTTCTAACCACCCAAATACTATCATTTCAGAACCGCTGTTGCAAGAACAGGACAAGGAAGCCAAAATGCTTAGTTCTTAACTTGATTACATTCAATAGTTTGTATGCCTCAACTGAGCCCACGAACAGGCTAAAGGAGGCAACTCAAATCTGTACTTCTACACACACAAGCAAGCTAGACAAACTCAGTTTTGTGGGAAGAATTTCTTATGTTTGGGGTCTGTTTTTTCAGGGGATGGGTAGCGGTTTTTTGTTTGTTTCCTGGGTTTGTTTGGGTTTTTTTTTAAGACGGTTATATCCCTATATGCAAGCAACTCTACCAGTGGAAATTTTCCACCTCAGTTATAATCGACTTTTACACCTTCTCTGGAGTGTTAGGTGAAAAACAGAAAAGTTTCATACTGCTCTTGAAACTATGCACTGGCTGATCAGAAAAAATGATGTGCAGCACTTCACAGTTCAGTTGTCCTCCATTCAGAAAATACAGTCCTGACACAGCTCCCCATACAGTATTTTACCTTTTTTTGCTCCTGATTCATGTTGTTTAGGTTGACAGAGCATCACAGTTTGAGTTAAGATCTTCACTTCAGTCATTTCAGATGACTAAAATAGGAAGGAAAGTTATGACACTTATCTCTAAGCATATTAAAATAAGTATATATATTTCTTAGTTAAAAGTAACAGTTGTAGCACAGTTTAATTTGAACCTATAGAATGTTACTTGATTGAATACAATAAGGAAACAGTTCAATAAAATAACACAGATGAACATAATGAAGAGTATTTTTTTACAGAGAATTTCACAGTGCTATTGCTAGCTTTTAAAAAGAACACATTTATCCCCTCCTTTTCTGTTATCTCACCTAGAAGGCAGCCACAAGCTGCTACATTTGGGAATAATAAAAGCAGGAAGGACTTTCCTTAAGTTCAAAGGATGGACTTGGATTCTCTCACTTAGCAAAAAGGTTTGCTTCTGAAGCATCAAGATCCAATATCCACAGTATAATGCCAAGATTTTTCCAGCTGCCAAAACCTTAAAGAAAGTGTTTTGGAAAGTTGGAAATCAGTTTATCCTCAAGAGCTTGCCTTAGCTCTGAAGAGGCTCTACAGGTCTGAGGAATCTTAACATCACTCTGAGTCAGATGGGAAGTGGGCAAGAACTGTAAACTGCTCATCAAGCAGGGCTTGCCAGGGCATTATTCAGATGGCATTTGGGGTACCCATGGAACAGTACATGGTCAAAAGTGTTATTAAAAATTATTTTCCATATATTACGTTAAAGAAGTTGTTTAAAAAAATATAAAAAATACATCTATAGCTATATCAAACAAACGCAATATACTGCTACATGTAGCTAAATACTGATGAAACTGAACAATACAACACTGATGACCAGAGGCTTATTTAAAAGGGAGCCATTTGTTCTCTTCAATAATTACTGCTCCAGAGACAACTGTGTTAATTTCTCTATGTCAGATCAAAAATAGGCTCCCGAGACCTTTAATTTTTTTAAAATTTTTTTACAGTCGATGGCAGTTTGCAGAAGCTTAATACAATAAAGAAGTACTACTAAAACTCTTCGAAAATTATAAAATAAAGGAACAGGCCTTTGTTCCAACAAAAACCCAGTCTATCAATGCTCTGAAAAACATTCAAATCAGAATCAACAGAAAGTCAAATTCAGGCTATGAAATGTGAAGCATTCCAGTTGCAAGACTTCAAACTTCATTTTCCAGCAAACAGCTACAACCAACTTCAAGTCTGAAAAATATATTCGTACCATGTCCAAAGCCAAGCACTTCTAGCAATAAAGCATAAAGTTTTATGATGTTTGCTGTCTCAAATGAACTTAAGCATGTACTAACAACAAAAAATCTGATTTTATTATTTACACATAGTACGTGAAGACAGAATACATACACTCTAAGTTTAGAAGAGCTGATTTAAATTCAGTAAGACTAAAGAAATGCCACACAGACTTTCGTAAGAATCTTAAATTCCTAAGCTGCATTTTTCAGCTCTTAGTGCATGCAAATACCAGGGAAAGGCATTCCTGAAACTCAATTCTTTTCAACACTTCTGACACTGTTGATTTAAAACATTCAGAGTCAAGGACACTCCAAGGTAGAAATGGTTTTATTTGGTTACATAACAGACCAGCTGACCTCCAGTTTATAAATAATTATATATTTACTCAATACTCACCCAGTTAACCTCACTCTGCAAACATACTTCAGTGCTGCTGGGTAATTCAGTCCGAATGTTTAATGCAATGGGTGACGCTGGTAAGCACAAAACATTAAAAAATAATTTCAACAGACTCCACAGTATTATTTTGTGAATAAATGCCCCCAGAACATTCCTTGCTGCACACAGATTATACGGGCATTTATTCACAACTTAAATGCTCTACATCACCACAGGACTCCTTTTCCATTTCTTCCATGAATTTTATACAAAGTAAAAATTTATGATGGCACTTAACTTCAGTCCACATCAGCACAGCTGATGATTTTCTGGCCACCAAAAATTTCTAACTTAGCAGTAATAACAACTGTAACACTGCAATATCTAGGCTTTAATCTATAGAGGTTTAAAATTTAAACCAAAATATGCACACCTGACATAAATACTGCAAGATTTTTTTTCTTAAAAGTTTTTTGGGGTTTTGTTTTGAATTTGTGTGAAAGCTAGATAAGAATAATGGTGTCCAGTGAACTGTACTTGCAATAAAACCTAAATAATCTGTTAAATTATGTGTATTTTATGTTTTCAGTAGTAGGAGTCAGCTACTACAAGAAATCCAAATTTAACAGAGAAGCCTGATCCAGCTTTCTGAAGCTACATTTCAGATGTCAGGCTAGAAGAGCAGTACCAAAGAGCTCTGCATAAACCTAATTTTATCAGATTTTATCACAGAGATCATGCACTAAGATCAACACACAGCAAGGTATTTACTCACTGTAGTTTAACAAAGTAATTTAAAAATAAAACAAAACAAAACAAAACATGTTACACATCCTTGTTACTTCCCAAAATACAGCCCAAACTTTAGTACAGTGAACTGCACCTTAGCCATGCTACTCACCTTGTTTAGAAGACAGTTGATGCACAGGTCGTGCTGGCTGAAGGGATTTACCAATAAACTTTTTTGCTTCTGTAACATTTTGAAACATCGCACTTCAAAAAAGCAGCTGAAATCATTAGCATTCAGTTTCACACATAGACGTTAAGCAAGAAGAGCAATCTACCTACTCCTTGTTAGCTGCATTTGACAAGGCAATATTATATCTGGGCAGGAAAAAGCAGAAAGGTCTGATGCATAATTTTTTTATATGATCGAACATGCTGGATAAATTTTGCATGAAGACAGAATCAGACACTTCTCTCATTTTTCCTTCCAACTGAGCTACCCTAGCTGCTTCTCAAGAAGATTCTTTCCCTGTATGTCTATGTATGCATTTGGAGAAAGGAGATGGAGATACTATGGAAATAAGGAGATTTCTAACATTTTAGTTCAATGTGTTTTTGATTAATTAGCATCAGCATGCCCCTTATCGATCTGTTGTCTGCACAGGAGTTCCTTATATATCTATATAAACTTACTGTATTTTAATAGCTACTTTCGTTAAATTAATACAGTTTTGTATCTTCCCACTCAGTTTAGCTACCAGAGAAGCATCAAAAACTGCTAAGGTGGTGCTAGGATGAAAAATCTCATGCTTTTATTAAGCAACAAGCTGGAAAACGTTCATTTGTAGTATCTCCTTCTCATTCCCATCTCTTTTGTCAACTGGAAAATTTTATGACTTGAAGAAATTTCAGCTCTTTTTGGAGAAAAAGAATACCAGAAAGAGCAACTTCCACAATAAAAATCATACTGATTTTTTTTTTCTCTAAGAAAGTTTACAGGACAAGGGAATAATTGTTATAGAAAAAAAAACCCAAGAAATAATCATGACTGCAAGAGTTACAGCTATGTTATCCATTTTTGGTATGAAACAGGAAAAGAGAAACTAGGCCATTAGACCCAGTATCATGCTCAACTTTGGTCTTTGTGTTACAAGAAGAAAACTAAAAATCATCTGAGAATTTGCTACGTTATAGTTTTTTGAACACTTCTAACATAGTCAAACAACAATTTTCCAACATATGAAGTTTGAGCCCGCCCAGGTCTAGAAACCAACTGTTTGATGGTTACTGTCTGAATTAGAAAAACTTAGCTAAAGCTAGGAAAAAAAATTCTGGTTTGATTCGCTGATTTTCCTACCCTCTCATCTTAAGAAAGGAAGACTTCAAAACTGTAGTCAAAAGCAGCAGTGAAAATTCCTGCAGCTGAATTAACTAAAACTACAGATATGGATGACATATTTTATTTTACCCAGATTAGGAATGCTCGTATAAATCACACGTATCCTAGATAGTGAATTTCCACAGAAAGCAATGCAGTAATGATACACATTTGCCTCAGAAGAGTGGAAAAAAAACAAAAAACAGGCAAGTTTTCTTTCATGCCCTGACGACAAATGGTATGCGTGCTTTTTAAAAACAGGAAACCCTGTTTAAGAGGCTGGCTAGCTCCTAGAATGCATCACACCTCTTTTTTTTTTTTTTTTTTTTTTTTTTTTTTTTTTTTTTTTTTTTTTTTTTTTTAGTGTTCTAACAATAAAAAGTTGTGTGGTGGCAGCAAACAACAGATTTTGCCGCTCTTCCCTCACTCTCCCCCAGGAAGACTCTAGAAAAGATCTCAACAAGTTACCAAGTCCAACCTCCTCAATTAATAGTGTTCTTTCTGACCAGTATCAAGGAAAGTGGAGAAAGATTGGTTTTAATAGCTGAGAAATAAACTGCTTCCGTGAGAGACTACTGCAGTAGGGACGGCATCCCACGAATTCCCCTTCTAAGGCCACACGGCTTCTCTGGGGTCATTCCAGTGGGACACCTGCCCAGCACAAGGGAAGCCTTCTGGCACCAGCAAACAGGCCTAGAAGCAGTTCTGCAGAACCCAGCATTTCTTTTTTAGTATCTTAACAAGCCAGACATTGGCAGCAGCCATCTCCCAAGAGGCCATCTCAAGTGTTTGGAAGGCTCTTTTTGAAGTGCTTGAAGGGGATTTGACGCTTTTTTCGTGAAAAAAATCCCCACGAGTAACGAGAAACTGACCGTCTCCCCTCACCAGAAATGGCACCGCACTGGGAACCCCACCAGAAAGAAAACCTTCCTCCGCCGCCCGGCCCCTCGCCCCCTGCCCGGCCCCCGCGCCCTCCCTTGGGCCGGGGGATGCCCAGCCCACCTCCAGCCGCCGGCAGCGCCCGTGCCCCGCGATGCCGCTGCCCCGGGTGCCGCTGAGGCCGCTCCGTCCCTCAGCGCGGCCGGGCGGGGCGGCCTTCGCGCGGCGCCTCGCCCGGGGCCGCGTGCCGGGCGGGGCCGTTCAACGTCGCGCCGCGGGCCGGGCACGGCCGGGGCTCCGCAGGGCCGGCGCCGCTTCCCGCCCCTTCCCGGCTCTTCCCGTACCCCCTTGGGATCCAGGGAAGCGGGGCACACCTGAGAGCTGCCCTACGAGGCCCTGCCAAGGAGCGGGAGAGGCGAGATGAGGCTGCTGCCGCCCAGCTCCCTCCGGGGTTAGACCTGAGAGGGACTGGACATAGATAAAGGTGGTGTCCTCCTCTGTCCCACTGAGGGAGGCATGTTCTGTCAAGGCCTTACAGTGGAAATTGGAAGACATAAGTGAGTTTTGAACACAACTGTGAGGCCTCTACAGCTAACCTTATCGAGAAAGGGCAATTTGCAGGCCTTGGAAAGCTGTCAGTGAATTGGAAAACTTCCCTCACCCATCTACCCCGTGGCACCGGGCAGGAGGGACCAGAGAACAGCCTCTGGCTTCTCAGTCACGGAAGTGGTGGCATCCTGCATGGCTTGGAAATTCAGATATTTTTTCTCATTTTTTGCTCATAGCATGTTATTGACAGTAACAATGAACACACCATGCTAACTCCCAGAGAAGCACACTAAAGTTCCCTCTAATGTTAGTTTGTTGGACTTCACCTTACCTAAGTATACAATATTAATTAAAAGTCCTTAAGTTTTTGCTGATTTTTTAAAACATATATATTTCATATCACCTACTAAGAACTCCGGAAGTTCAGAACAGGAAGGTAACACAAAGTACATAATCACATAAATAACAAGTAATTAATTATTAATGTCCAATATTAAGATTTATAGTCCTGGCTAGTTTATGAAGACTGCTTTATTGTTTCCATCAAGCATATTGGCTCTGCTTTGCTGCAGTATGAATTTTATTAAGTTAGATATTCAGAGACGAATACTGTCCCTGAAATAGCAGCTATTATAGAGATGTCACACTCCTACAGTCTTCTAACACATCATCTTCCATTTGGTTTCCTGACCTGTTCATGCATGATGTGCTATCAGCCTTCTCTTTGCAGACACTGATGCAGTGCATCTGCATACTCACTAACCCATTTGCTGCTGTTTAAGGTTTGATTTAAAGTAATTTTTCCCAAGTGAATTAGTTTCTACTCAAACATGTCCTGTTTCTTCTGACCCACCATCCATTCTCACATTGTCATGTAAAACAGTTGCTCTCTTATTCTATCAACCATTCCCTTAGCTACATAAGAACTAGTTATAAATTATTGATATGTAAGTGCCCATAAATATTAAATGTTCCTGGCTGTTACTCCAGAACTGTTACTGGTGGGAAAGTCAATGGGTCAACTAAAATAAAGGTATGGTTTTTCATGTTGCTGTTGTGCTTTTTAAAAGAAGCGTGTCAGGTGCCACAAACCAGATTTACACAAGATCAACACTACATTTCTTGACATACTGAAATGGTGTCCCGTACAGATGTAGAAGTACATAATCTTCCAGATTTTTTGTTTATTTAAAAATGCTAAGGATGAACTAAACAGTAAAAAAGCCTCACACGTTTTTCACAGGGGCTGTAAACTGGGTTGCTGCTGGGTTGTAAGGCAAGGACAAGGGGCAGGAACAAAAATACGGGGTGGGGGGGGAATGGACTGTGCCAGGTATTTTGAGAGCTTGTTGCTTCTGGACTTGCTGGGAAGATGGGCATATTAGGGCTGGTAATGGCTGTTTTGCTGCCCATCCCAGCAGGAATAGTTATCACCTCCCAGGCAGCCACCTGAGAGTTGGCAATGCCAGCAAAGCAGCCAGGCCACTGTCCGGCGCCTGGGCTAAGGAGCGCTGGACTGCAGCCATTGCACGGAGCCCAGCAACCTGCTCTCCTAAGCGCCTTCACCTCGAGAGAATCCTGCTCCTGGCTCTGGGAAAGGAAAACATAAAGTGGGAAAAACATGAGCTATAGATGACTTCTCTCCCAGTTTGTCTGGTGCTGGCAATGACACTACTGAAAATTTCTATTACATTTGGTTGGTATTGTTTATGTTCTTACATTAAGTGATGATAATCTAGTGTTCTCTCAAATACCTGATATATACAATAATTAATTTGAAGGGCCAGTGACAGGCCTAGCCAAGAGAGACTTACTATATATTGCAAAAAGGTTTTTGTAGCTGTGTGAAAAAAATGCTTATATGTGGGAAAAAAGCCACCCCCAAACCAACTGGTTTTTCTATTTGGTGAAATAATCAGGAAAATTATTTATTTTTAACATACTGATTGTGCTCCTAAAAGCTGTGGGTTACAAAAAGCAACACAGTCACACTTGCTCTCTCTACTAAATACGGTTCAGGAAAGCAGAAGACATTTATTAAAGACAGTATCAATATTGCACGTGTAAAAATGAGCAATTGCACATCTAAATGAGCGTGTAATTGTAATTGCACGTGATTTTAGGTTTGTAATGGATGGCACTTAACAGCAAAGTAATGGCTTTGTGCTGAAATGAAAGGACTCTTGGGTCAGCCTGAGGGCAGACTTGTAGTTGCAAGTTTAAAAAGCCATTGATACTCAGTTGTGCAGCCAAATGTAATCGGTCTATTTGCATATGTAATTGTGATTTATTTAGCAGTATTTTTTTTTTCCTTAAAGCCACTTTCAAAATAATTTCATCACAAAGCAAAAAAACCCCAACCAACCAACCAACCAACCAAAAAAACCCCAAAACCCAAAAACCCCCAAAACCCCAAAACCCAACCCTTCCCCCAAACCATTATTTCCAACGCTGTATGCTTTATTAAGTCAGTCAACAGAACAAACACCAAGAGACAAGAATGTGCATGTAAATATATATATATATATATATATGCACACACAGAATATTATGGTTGTACTTTTGTGGAGTGGCTACTTTCAGCTAAGTTAGTGACTTGCCCTGAGGGGGCAGCCCAGGGAAAGAACACAAAACCTCTTTTACCCCCTGACTGTTCCAAAAATTGAGCTACTTAATATCATGAGGTTCATCTTTCAATAGAGTTGAGAATTCAGAATATTAAACACAAGTATTAATCTTGTTCTTTTTGACTACAGAAACTGGTGAATTAATAGTGGGAAGCTATTGCTGTGTGTAACTAGAGGAATGTTTATGATCAGCATATAGTACTATATAAAATAACAAATATATTTTCTTCAGATAGAAAATTCTCTCAAGTCTATCAACTGTCACAGTTCTCAAGTTAGGATTCCTATTTTCCTTTAAAATTAATTTTCTGGTAATATTAATTGTAACAGATTCTCAGTATTTTTCTTTAAATTTCTGATTCCTTTAAATGTTGAGAAAAAAATCTCGACATGGGTCAAAAGCACTGTGTAAGTACTAAAGAATCCCTAAGGGATTGATAAAATTATTTTATAAATAAAATATATACCAAAACTAAACATTAATTATTTTGGGGGAGGTCTGCCTTGTTCATCTCTGTCACTGAGGATGGCAGTACTGAATTGCAGAGGTGAATTACTGCACCTGAGCTGAAGGTGCATTCAGGATGCACTGAATATTCTCAGTAACTGCAGGCACTCACCATCAGCGTTTTCATCTGACCTTATTTTGTTGGCTCTGAAACACCAGCTGCAAGTCCTGCTTCTTGAAAGGGATGCCAGAAGCCACAGGCAGGAGGATTAAAAGGCAGAAAGGCCCATGAAACCTGTAGGCTCTGTTGTGCCACAGAGTAGCTGGGCAGCAGGGTGTGCAATTACTGCCTGGATCAGCACTGGCACTGCACCTTTATCAGCATTGCCCTTTTGTTTTCATACATGAAATGTGCCTCTGTTGAAGAATTAGCCTGTGGAGAGCACAGCTCAGATGCAGAGCTTGAGTTTGCTATGTGATTGCATTGGATAGCAGAAAAAGATGCCATGGGACAGTTTATGCCTAGAGAAGGAAAACTGATAGACTGAAGCTAATAGCTTGATGAACTTACTTTGTATATAAAGGAAGGTATTAGCAAGTATCAACGTATCTGCTGTTTGCTTTTTTTTTTTTTTTTTTTTTTTTGCATTGACAAAAGAATAAGGTAAAGAAGTTAGGAAAGATTTGTGGTTCTGCTTAGAATCAATCAATAAAAATTCATCCATCATTATATTGATGACAAATTCTTATAATCTATGTCTATATGTCTATAATTTACTACATACACTTAGAAGTAGATAGATGAATAAAATAAAACAAAACACAAAAAGACCCCCACAGGTACAGTTCTCTTGTGTGGTTTTGGATATTCAGAGGGAAAGAGACTCACATATTTAATAACTAATTTAAAACTCTTATTCCTGTAAGAGTTCATTTTGCTTTGAGAGAACTGAAATTCTGAAATCACAGCTTAATAAATTTAACGTAAGTTTTGCACTTTTTCCTGGGCCAGAATTTCAATTGTTATTTGTATAGATACCTTTATTCTGAATTCTTACACCTGATACATCTATCATAGCTGTATTACAGGACCTTTACAGATGCTGGAGTTAGTCTCTGAATCTGACAAAAAAAATCTTCATGAGAAATCAGCTCATGCTTCAATGCAATGAAGAATTCTGCTTTCCAGTTTTTCAGTCATGGGAGTTGGGTTTAGTTTTTAGGCTGATTGAGATTGTTGTCATAGCTTTTAATACCACGAGTATATATACAGTTTTATTACTAAGACATTGCTACCTTTAAATTCAGACTCAATCAGCATGATTCAGCAAATGGCAGCAAAACCTGTACTGATAAATGAAGATGCAGTAGAATGTGGACAGAACAGTAAGGACCAAGAGCATAACAGGAAAAAAAAAAATCAAAGTTTGGAATGTGAAATAAGGAAACATGTATTAACTGTGCAAAAGTGTAGTGATTATAAAAAATACACACATTAAAACTATGCATTCATGCTTCTTTGGATTGAGATAATTGGTTGTGTCATAGCCCTGACATGGTCATCAAAATTGTTGACAATTTTTGTTTACATGCCAAATAGGAAATAAAATTTCATGTTAATATAAGTGATGTGCATTCAGATATACATATATGCATGAGATTAAGAATGATCTAGTTGAAAATCAATCCCTCATAAATTAATCCATTTTTATGCACTCTGGGAAATAAAATTTGCTTTTTCACCTTGAAACGTAGTGTAAAATTACTTAAATGCATATGGCTAACTATTGGAATGGAATGACCTCATTTACCTAGATATGAGTTATGGCTGATTTACAGGGAATCAGAATAAAATTCCGTACTTATATTGCTATTTATTTATTTACATGAGAAAGATTAATATTTCTATAGCTTTTAAGTTAGTACCTGTCATACATCAGTTCACTGTTCTTCTATGCAGTGAATATCTAGTAACCTACAAAGATGACCTAATAAGACAGCAGCCAGTGTAACTTCAGTGCATATTTGATCTTTCTTCATCATGAAATACATTGTCTCCATTTCAGAAAAGGCAGGAGATGAGCCTTAGTATTGTCCTAAAACAGAGTTTGGAGCATAGAGATATGCTCTGCTCCCTGCACGGAGATAATCTGGCAGCTGTGTGTGTGCTGTCAAAGACAGTGAAGATGTAAGCAAGAAAAAAATTTTGTGCTTCACTTCATTGTGTGGAACTGTGGTCTCTTGCCATGTGAACCTGTGTGAGAGAACCAAGACAGTGCATAGAAGCAATCTGAGAACTAGCAGTTCACAGGAGTGCAGAAAAAAGTCTAGCAAGTTTTGTCTGCTTGCTTAGCAGCTGCTTTTTCTCTGCCAGAAATAGCAGTTTCATAGGCTCAGGAAAGTAACTCCTGCCTGTGCAGGGACTCCTTGTGATAGAAACTAATTGCCAGAAGCAGGAGAGCTCTGGCAAGAGAACACTTGCACGGGGGTGCACTAAGGGAAAATGAGTGCATTGTGTGCCTTGGCTTGGCATTGCCTACTGCAGATCATCCTGCTAAAAGGAGCCAGAAACTGCACACTTTATGCTCCAATGCACCCTCGTTTACTTACCCCCAGCTATCTAAGCTTGCCACTTGTTTGTGGCAGTGGACCCATCACATTTTGGCTCTTTGGTATCTCAGGACAGCAGGTTGTTCTGGCCAAGAAGGCGCTTTTTTTCTTGCCCAAATGCTCTTGATCATTTAATGTGTGTCGCTTAAACATAAAGGCAAGGAAAAAGCAAAGGTCACCAAAAAGCAAATGAGAAGAAGAAAGAGCATCAAGTCAGAAACAAAAGAATCGTTGCTGTCATTAACCAAACATAGAAATAATTAGAAAAACCCAAACACACAAACAAAAACATACACAAAAAAGCAAAAAGAGTACCTAAAAATTCTACTTTGGAACTGAAGCTCTATAATTACTCCAGGAATAAAAAATAATTTGATTTTCTGAGTATGCAAGTTTCTTTTTCTGTATAAGAATTGAAAAAAAATAATTCATTGCTTGTAAAATGAACAGTTGAGTCTTTGATGTTTGTGACAATAAGCACGTATCATGACCCCCTAACTGGCAAAAACGAAAGGATTTTAACTTCATCTTATTAAAAATAAAAAAGAAACATCAAAAAAATCAGATCAAGTTCTCACTTCTGTGTAGGAAATACTGTTTGTTGATTAGTCTGTGAGCATAAGCTTGCAGAGACATTTGGCCCCATAAGGCAGTTACAGGTGTTCTTTTGTTTGAATTAATAAGTCATACTTTCTAGGGCTTTAGAAGTATTACCTTAATAATATGTCTTGGTCTGGGACAAATTTATACCAGTATACCAGTACATCATATCTATCTATTTTTTAATTATTCTATCACAGCTTATACTTGAAGTTTTTAAAAAGTATATTGTTATGGAGCTTTAATCTGGATTTAGTGTTTATCATATGAATGTAGTGAAAGAAATGTGCAAAAAAAATTTCTGTTTCTATGTACTGTGTAAATAAAAAAAAATTTCCCCCAAGTTTGTAAATATTAAAAAACTGTCTTTAAACAAGTATTTCACTTTTCACGCTTTTAACTGCCACTGCAAATCAAACTCAGCATTTATGAAAAAACTGTACTTTCCTGGATTAATCTTTTTAACATTTTATTTGCAGTTTAATCAACAAATTTAACCCATTTTGAGATTTATTTAGTTTTTAACCCAGAGGTTTTAATTAAGCACAAGAGCATTTAGAAGTTGAAATTCTGAGAGAGTATTCTCAGCCATTCCTTAGAGAAGTCCATCACTAGGATATCAGTTTCCATGAGGAATCATGTGAGCTGCTGTGACCCTCTCCACCTGTCCCACCTTCCCCACCCAGGAAAGTTAAACAGGGCTGTCAGTATCCTGCTGAACATTAGGCATGTGCTGCCCTGGGTCAGGAATTGGTTCAGTCTTACCTCACCTCTGGAAAGTGACTTCAGGGACTCCACAGCGGTGTCAGTCTCTCTATGAGCAATACCATTTTTTGCAGAAGTAATCCGAACTTGATGTCCTGAATCCAGGCAAAGTTAGCGTTGTTGAAACTACTTTATATAGTTGTACTAAACAGAAAATGCTCTATCACTCTACTTAGAGTGTCAGGAAACAAAAAAAAAGGTTTATATTCAGTGAAGTATATATTCCTCATCAATTTAGAAAATACTGTAGACTTAAAGAAAGACATAGATTCCATAAAGACAGTGGAATAGGAAACTTGGGGTTCAGTCAGCTCACATAAATATCTCATTAAATCAACTCACGCCAAGGCTTTCCTTCAAGCCAAGATTAGGATCTGCTCTTACTTGAAAATTCCATTCAAGTTTTCCAGCTCAGCCAGCCTGTGTGCTTACAAGTGTGAGACCAAAAGCAGTTAATCCTAGTAGGGAAGTAAATTAAATTTCACAAATACAAGCATTGGAATTGTAAAATTTATCATTATCTTCTTTCTCTGCCTGCTCCCAGAAATCAGATCAGTATTAGCAACACTTAATTAAAGTACACGAGCTGCTGTGGGCATACCAAGATTCTGCATTTTGTGATGGAAATATTGTCCTGCTCCTGTCACTGTAGCAAAGGCTGGCTGCTGTGACAGCCAGGCTGCTTCTCTGCAGTAGAGAAGGGCAGGGTCCCACCCAGCAGTGCCTCACTGCCTGTGTGTGACAAAAATTGCTGTCCCCACATGTCTGTGCAGCCATGCATCAGAGTGAGCTCTCCACACTCTTGACCTGCTCTGTCTTCTTAATGCTAAAGCATAGGAAAAGTCAATAGTTTTCAAGCTTTCACTTGGCATTTCTAAAAATAAATAAACAAAGAAATATTTTTTGAAAATCCAATTGCACTAATTTTTTAAAACTAAATTGAAACAGAAGGGCCACAGAGTGGTTTTGTTCTGTATTAATGACAGATTAAAATCACTATATTTAACAGATTTTGTTCTCTGCTTTCTACTCTAAAACAAACATGAAGGAAAAAAGGTTTATTCTCACTAATTATTACCTTGTTAAACTGGAAAAAAACATTCTTGTTAAGCTTTCTGCTACCAGATCTATATTGTATCTTATGACTATGCCATTTCTGCCCTTGTAAAATAAATTATAGTATATTTGTACATCAAGGGTCTTATTATCAATAATAGCTGCTACATTATGTTTTCAAAATTTGGAAAGAAAACCATTTTTAAGGTTGTGTCTTCTTTTCACTCTTAACAGACAGAAAATGTGTTATTTGCTGCAAGCCTCCCAGTTCATGCAGTCCATTCCCTCTGATACTGGTGACAGGACATTTTAAACAACACTGGATGTAGACTAGAAATGTATATTGGAATTTTTCAGGAAACCTACAACCTTTGTCCTGTTGAGCAATATGCAAATAAGTTCTACTTTAAAAGAAAAAAAAAAAAAATCTGTGAATTTGGGGTCAATTTGGTTGTCCTGTTAGCACTGTACAGGACAGTAGTTTACAACGACAAGTGTCCCATCAGCCTTTTTGGGGATCATAAAGAGAGCTGACTGCAAACCAGCTTAGAAAGAGATTAATGCATGACAATTATGAGAAACTTCTGTGTGTGTGTGTGTATGTGCACCTGTATGAGAGCCAGATCTTGGAGGAAAATCTAAGCCATTTTGTAGCAGGCTCTGACTTGTTTTTTGGAGTTGCTTTTTTTATACTGTGCATGCATTTTTAAACTTTCCTCTTAGCTCCATTATCTCCCTAGTGTCCAGTTTAGACAATCTAAATATAGCATTAAATACAGCAGCTTTGTAAGTGACATTTACTCATTTATCATTTTAAAACCTACCAAAAAACAAGATTTCTCCTGTAATTCTTTTTCAGCCCTCACAGGGTGATTTAACTCTACAGTTTATATAGGCTCCCTTTTTTCCTGGAACACAGAGACTGTCCCTGTGTGCTGACAAGATCAGGACATTTTTGCCAGGGTCCCTCAGTCACATAGGACAGTGTTGATGGAGGCAACTTGTGGGGAAGTGTGCTCTTAATCACAAAGAGGAATCACATCTTAATCACAAAGAGGAAAGTTTTGCTGCCACAGGTCTTCCAGCTTCCATGACCTGATAGGAGGCAGACTGAGGCAGCATCAGTGTCAAAGAGGAAGACCAGCTCATAGCCCAGGTTCTCTCCATCCTCATCCTATTGCTGTAAAGTCAGGTGGATAATTATCCATGGACAATGGAGTACTAAAAGCATCTTCTCAAGCATGCCACAATCCTTCATGGACTAGTTACTGAGCCAAAAGGGATACCATACCACACACACACACACAAACAAATGGAGCAGTCTAAAGGTTGGTTTAAACAAAATTCAGTGTCATTAATAAATGATTAGGTGTTTCTTCCTCACTTTTCATAGTGTGATTTCCTTTTTCAATTCCTTGGTTTGACTTTCATGGACTGTGTTTCCTGCTTTAGTTTTGTATCACTTAGTATTCCCCTCTATGGTCATTCTTCATCCTGACAATCCCTGTTACTTTATTTTTCTCCTCCATGTTGCCCAATTGCCAACAAAATAGCCTGTAATACTGGGGGAAGTGGTCCTTTCTTCTTCCAGATATGACAGGAGGAATTACAGGAAAGCCATGTCTATTTCCTTTATCTCCAGAATAAAAGCACCAGCTTAACCACTTCAGAGGAAACAGATCCCCAGTACAAAGCAGATACTCTGAAGTTTTTAGCTGACTAGTTCTAACAAATGTCTACTGAGAGCACACAGGTGAAAGTTTTCCTGAGTCTTGTAACTCAGCCATATTTCAGATTACTTTGCAGGAGAGTTAAAAACGCCAGCTGATCCTACTGAGCTGCTCCAAAGCAGGGTGCAGGGCTGGCTGGAATTGTATAGAGCTATGTGCTTTTATTTAATCATCAATAGTTTTTCCCTGTTCTCATTCCTGGCAAAACAGTACTGAAATTGGAACTGAAACGGCACAGAAAATATACACGCAACTTTTGGGATGGAAAATTTTGATCTAAAATATTAATATTTGACATTATAAGCATCAAATCAGAGACAAAGCTCAGAGAATGGAAAAATTAGGCAAGTTAAATATTTTTTTAAAGCATGCTTTCTAGTCCATTGACCTGTCCATCAAAATAAAAATAGTGCATTTATGTTAAAAGAAATGTATTGTTTTCTTACTCGTAAATAAGAAAGGTACACAAACTATTAATAGCACTATCGACTTTTTTAGCCCTTTTCCACACTGATTAGAGTGAGCTGAGTAATTTTTGATGGTGGAAAAAAACCAAAAACCAGAGAATGACAGTTTGTCAGACTCAGATTTCTCTAGGGAAACTCCTTGGGTGACTGCATTTTCAATGAAATACAGCCAGAAAACTCTTGTGAAAACCTGAATGCTGTCTGCTGCTTCATCTGGTGGCTGTTTGGGGTTCCTTGGGGTTACAAGCTTGCAGCTTCTTGGGACGCATGTTACACCTTTTAAATTACTGTTGAACAGAAATTCTGTATTAAAGATTAATGTTTTCAAGGTACTCTGTTTTATCTCTCTGATAAAGTTAAAAATTATGTTGAGTCTGTTGTTAAAGCATTCCTTAAACAGGCAGTAATTTGGTATACTTCGTAAGTTTAACTTGAGAAACTGGCAGATACAACACATTGGTATCAGTTACAGATTTAAAATTTTAAAATATGCAAAGAAAAATATCAGAATCACATTTACAAAATTAAAGAAGACCTAGTATACTCCAAAAACACTACAAAGACAAATAATATAAAATTGTCTACCTATTTCCTATCTAGAGAACTTTGCTAATATTTTTAACAAATTGAATGTATGGCAAGAAAGATATGCATGGATAAAATACTTCATTAATAGCATAAATAAGCAGCATGCCCTCATAAGTATTTTCTAACCTCAGTCTCTTATTCCCTTCTCCAATTGTTTGGAGTGGTTGTAGACATTAAGCAATGCACATAAATCTAAGTAAGCTGGAACCATAACTGTGTCATTACAAATTTACATAAATTCATACAAAAGAGCTCCTATTAAATTTACTTTGAAATAAATGGTTGTTTATCCATTACATGATATGCTATTATTGGATAAAATCCTAATATGCAACTGTATGACCCTGTGCATCTCATCCAGCTTTATGTTTTAGCCACTACTTGTAAGTGTTCCCTTACCCACTTGATAATCATTTTACTAAGTCACTGCAATGACATACAGAGTTTGTCATCTGGATCAATAATCATATCTGTTACTTTTGTTCACAAGATTTAACTGAATTAATTTCTTTAAATTAACTGTTAAAAAGAACTGTAAAATCCACTACACAGGTCCAGATCCAAAATCTGTTATGGTCGTGTCCTTTTTTTCTCTCCAAAACCAGCCAACATGAACACCTACCAATGAATATTAAAGCAAAGGAGATGATACAGGGATAGCTCCCTGGTAGTCCCCCCCAGATTCCACTGAAATATAACATGATGAGTTGCTAGCTAATCAAGTTAACAAGTAGCTTTATTGTTCTAAGATAAAAACCCTTTTGTGGCTAAAGCTGTAGGAAACTGAGCCTAGATATTCTTTTCTTGTTGGCTCAAATATCTATAACAAAAATCTTGCCAGTAACTGAAATCAGATTAAGTTCTCCTCTCGTTCATGACCTCCATCCTGCCTTTTACTTCTTCACTTTCAAGCAATCTGCTGCAGGTCAACAGTACCAATAAAATTACAGAAAGAAATCTGAATTAAGGAGACACTTGTAAAGTTTTTTCAAGGAGGGTACTGCCCTGCAGCAATGTGTGCACAGTGCAGGTGCTCATACTCCTCCAGTACAACTCTGCTGCTGAGTGCTGGGATAGGGATAGACACAGTTGGAAGGCTGAAGAATGGGGACAATTTAATATGGTTAGAGACAAATATAGTTTGTAAGTCCCCTGTAAAGAGACTGATTTTTTTTTTTTAATCAAGGAGGATTTGAGAGTCCAGCTTTCAAATACTACATGTTATTCTAAATATTGTGGTTAGAATTTTCTATTTCAAATAATTTAGTGATACTAATTTCACCCACACTGATCTACTTTTTCACGACTGAATTTTTGAATGGGAAAGTTAAGTCCCTGGCTCTGTTAATCCAAATCACACAGGAATTTAAGTAGGAAAACAGTATGGATTAATATAATGCAGTCACTGAGCTTGCTCTCAGTTTCTAAGAGCTGGAATTATAATAGATAAACAGCATACTAACCTGACAAAAGTATTAAGTATTTCTAAAAAGCTGGTATGCATGGCTTGCCACATCTTCCCAGTTTGATAATCACTATATTTGAATAATTTTATTGATGTGTTTCTCAAGCTTGCTTAGAAGAATATTTCCAAGATATTTTTAGAGCATGTACTTCATTCAGTGTGGAATTTTTGCTCCTGGAAAAGGCAGTGAGGTAGATCTAACATGACAAATCATCTTGCTGGTACTCACCTACTTATTATTCAAGTCCTTAAAGTTAGTTACAAAGATTTTCCAGCACTTCAAATGAAACTGCTGCCCTGGCATTCCCTTTGTTTATAAAGGCAACATCAATTTCTCAGCAATAACCACTAATGACTCCACAGCTGCTCCAGCATCTTCTCCAAGCACGTCATGCTTCATTTCTTACCAGCCTGATTTGAAAGACTTAGCTACTTTCAACATGCTACTTGTGACAAAGATCTCCTGATAACCTAATTTTCAGAAACACTACCCTCTTGGCCTCATAAGACAATATATCAACATGTATAGTGGGTGCAAATAAAATCAGTAAAATTTTATTCATCAGTAGGTTTGTAAGTAAAAAATTAAACACAGTTTAAGGTCTGAAGTGCTTTCTAGTCAAAGTCACACAGTTTGTATAAAAGTTTTAGTGGAAAGAAGTGGAAGGAGAACAGGGAAGGGGGGAACTAAAACCTCAAAGCAGAAGTCCTTTAGTCGTGAATTTGAATAATTCCTTCCTATACCTAACACAGAAATAATACCTTGAGGAAAAGACTCATCAAGAACAATGAGTAAATATAAAACCTGAAAGTTGTTCTAGTAGTCTGCATGCACAGGACAGGATTTTGGGGTTTTTTTTAATTTTACGTTAAGAATACTTAAGTATATTGGATTGATATGTAGCTCAGCACAGAACATCACAACTGTCTACAAACAAGTCCGCTTCACAAATGGCCACATCCATTTGAGTTTCTCAAAGTCAAATCAGATCCTGCCATTAAATTTGTTAGCTGGTGAAAATATCACAATATGTACCCAGCAGTGGCTGAAATGTAACGACATTTTATAGAAATAACTACTGTGTTTTACTTTGCAAAAGGAAGTAGTAGCAAACATTGTACTAGCACCCTGATCCAAACAAAAGTAAGTTACTTTGTCCATGTATCATCCCTTCTGCTGAAAAAGATTAAGAAGACAAAGAGGAAACACAGAACAGGAAATAAAGTACAGCTTAACACAGGGGAGAAAAGTGCAAATTCCTTTGATTCATTAAAGTAACATTATACCCAGCCCCCTCTCACTACCAACTGCCATCCTCACTGAAGTTACAGAAGCAGTGGATGTTTTTCTGTACAGCCCCAGCCTACTTTATTTCACAATGTGACTGAAATGTGACTGCAGGCAGTATTTTGAAACAAAAATTACCAGGAAAGAGTATTCACTGGTTCAAATGCAAGTGATTACAGCAAATCTCAACAATGAAGGGATGGAAAAAGCACTAGGAAAAAAGCGAGTATATGAGTCCATCAATAAGCCATTGACTCAAGAAAATAGAATCCCAACAGTGGTTTCATCCCTTATTCATGTCCTCATTCTTCGTAAAACGTCACTAATTGTAATTTATTATTGCTCTTTTATACTCCTGAGGCTGCCGTTTGGCAAAAATGCAGACCTCACCTTTGGTGTGCAATACCGTTGTGGTTCCTGTATCATACTAGGAAATTTGTCCATTTATGCATTTTTATATACATATAAATAACAAAATGCATTTAAGTTTGAATAATAATCTTTATTTCTTTATTAGTTTATTTGTAAAAGGTACATTGTAATCCTGAGCTACTGCTTTTATACATTTAGCATCATACAAAGACAGATCATTTACAGTTTGATCATTTACATTTATTGTGCTCCAAAATCCTTATCCGAATATCATTTTGACTTAGCAGGAACATAGATAATTTAAATTACATGTATCCCTGAAACATCCATATTAATTTACCCATCTGACCCCATTATCTAAATTACTACAGTTGTCTAAATCACTCAGGACATTCCTTCTGAATTTAGCAAAAACTTGTTTAAAATTATAAAGATGGGCAGTGCAAGAACTGGTCCCTCAATCCTTTGTGAATACATCATTAGAAAAAACTTTCTGTTTCCGTATTCTCTTGGCAAGTCAGTGCTAAATTGACTAGATGTACTTTGATGGAATGGTCCAAGTAATAGTTTACTCATTTTCTTATTACAGCAGTTAATGAGAATTTACAGTGTCTCCCTTTGCAGTGACCAGTGTCATAACTCTCCCAAGCAGGGAAAATCTGATGTGATCAGAGGAAAGTAAGAGGCAACCCATCACCATCTTATTGTCATCTACATGACACTGAAGTATTACAAACCAAGTCATATGAAATGCTTCCCTTAGACCCTGTAAAGGAACTTGTACGAATAACCAGAGTAAAGTTCCACAATCCGAGCATGGCTTTTAGGATTTGCCAGTTAAAAAAACAAAACAAAAAAACCCAACCAAAAGAAACCAAACCCAAAAACCTCAGTCCCAGGATCCTTGAGGAGAAAGCATTTATCCTAACTGAAATCCAATCCTGGATTAATGGAAATTTAATTGGACTACCAAAATAGCATCTCTCTACCTGAAAAATCTCCAAGCATACAGTGTTTACAAATGTCTCTCTAGCAACAGTGTCAGTCTTTTAAACACTCACAACTTTCATTTCCTGAATAAGGTCACTATGATCTTAGGCAAAAGATGCAGTAAAGCAGTTCAAGCAAAATGCTTATTGCTTAGGTTTTAAAGCAAGCCACTTGAATATAATTTTAGTTAAAATGTTAAGTACAAATGTGAAGCTACTGTAGAAACACTTATAAACACTCTCGCTTTTGAATTCTTACTGATCACCTAGAAAAATGGCAGACGGATTTTAACATAACAAAGGAAATGTAAAACTTAATACTGTCTGTTGAAATAAAATTCAACACCTATACAGACAGAGTTATGAACATGTAAACACAGCTTTAGTATTCAGAGCTAGGGAATCTAGCAGCAAAACAAACTATTTGCATATTATGTAGTGCAATGAACATTTGTTCTTAGAGACCCCCAGTCTTTAAGCTACTTTGAACAGAATGGAATCCTTACCGGAAAGGTTTTAAAAGCGTCCAGGATGTAGTATCCAGAACCACTAGATGTTCATCTATAATCTAACAATTTCTCTATGCAAAACTGTGCTCTGGATAGCTGACTTTAATGGCTCCCCAGTAGCAGGCTCGAATGAGGCAGATTAAACCTAAGAGATAAGCAACAGCCCAAGAAACATATGTTGCGTGAAATCGCCTGGCGAAATCTTGTGTACCAACCTAAAAAGAGAAAAAAACCCAATCGTGTCAAACATACAGCACTAGCTGTTCTTCGGGGAAGAGCAAGTTATATTAAGGAGAAGCATTTCAGCACCTTTTCAACTCTGGTAAGGGTAAATTGGGTATTTTATTAGCTTAATTTTACATAACCATAGGATAATTGAGCTTGAAAGGGAGATCAGGAGACCTCTATTGTCAATTCCCAAGTCAAAGTAGGGTCAACCCCAAAGTCAGACCAAGTTGTTCATGTTTTTAACCCAGCTAGGTCCCAAATAACTCCAGGGATAGAGGCTACACAAACCTTTGGACAAACCTCATGGAAAAACGTTTTCACATAATTTTCCAACTCAGTAAGGTCATTAAAAAAAAGGAAAATAAATTTGTCTCTCATGGTTTTTATTTCTGGCTTTGTTTCTATTAGGGAACCTGGAAAATCCTACGTAAGTCATTTAAGATCACACATAAATAATTATTCAAGTTAAAATGAAAGCTAGAGGCATAATGAGAATTACACATATGAATTCACTGGAGATATTTCCTCACAGGAACTTTTCTGGAATTCTCAGGTAGAAAGTTGGCTCTAATATCCCATATGAGGTACTGATAAGCCAGATAGCTTTCCAAGTAACAGAGTAACAACAGAGTGAGCCTTTTCATTTGTAAATAGCTTATGAACTGGTTTTACTCTTCACAGCCTGTACAAATTACAAGGACACATACTTATTTTAGTGCTTGGAATTCCATTCACCTCTATTGCACAGGAACTTATATTTCTACCTATCTAGCAACATGTATTTCTGGAAACCTGGAAGTTTTGAGAGCTCTAGCAAGAACAAGATGTTCCAGTATTTCTACAGTGAAGCGAACCATTTTTCATAAAACTGAAGTTTTTAGAGATGAAGAGTCACATTTAACATCAGAAAAAAGAGGTTATCAAAGTGCCAGAATACCCTAAAAAAAAAAAATAAAAAACCACATTTTTCAGGCTTACTCAGATGATTAAGTCCACTGTTTAAATAGAAGATGACAAAAACCATACCAATTTAGAAAGTTTAACTCAAATGCTGGGAAAACAAGAGCTGGTCAACTAAGAACTCCTTTGAACACACACACCCCTGCACACAGTTGCAAATTTATCATGGGACATCACTCACAGTTAATCCAACACCAATGAAGATGCATATCATTCCAATTGTGATATATGCACAGCAGCGCCTCCGTGGCAGCGCACTTCCAACAGAAGAACTGTTAGAAAATAAATGGTATTGTAAATTAAAGGCAAACAAAAACATCCCAAACCAAATCAACCAAATGACAGCCACCACAAAAACCACCTCTACCATCAACAGTAACTCTTCAGTCTCATTTTGGGGATGGAAAGAGAATGGCAATACACACAGACACACACCATCTTAGTACAGGACAGAGTCCTCATTTTTATTTTAAATGAGAACTATTGGTGATTATCTAGTACCTCAAAATCTAGGTGCTTACAAGGAAGGAAGTGGTACCACACCCTCAGAGTGTCTCTACCTCTCTACGGTACCCACAGTGCAGCCCAGTAATTGTCTTGGATAGCCTGTGGATGGCAAAACTCAAGTTTGCTTTTCAGTTTCCATGCTGATTACAAGACACCCTTCAGACTTTTAGTACATCAGCATATGCCTTTAATACTTCACTGCATCTAAGTAACTGAAAATAACTTCTGTCACCCCTAAATGTCATTAATAACAACCTTCACTATCCATTTCTTGGATACTTAATACTGTTCAGTGACTAAACTGCTCTGAAGATAAATACAAATCATTTTAGTTACAGACATGTACTTTTTTTCCATGTTCAACATCTCCAAATACTGAAATTCTCTAGGCCATTAAGTCAACTTGAAGAACATGACAAGTTCTTCTTACTTTGCAATTTCTTTCAGAGTTCTACCACAATTTATATGAGCTGCACAAATCACTTCTGACAACCAAGGTAAATAAATCCCCTGGAAATTCTGTCACTCGTCATCTAGACTATGAATTCCAGGATAGACAGCTCTACCTGCTGTGTCAAGCTATTACAGTGCTTCATTCAAACAGAATATAAAATGCAAATAAAACATTGCATTATTTACTACAGGTTAGAAAAATTATTCTAGAAGCTCAGTGTTGTTTAGTAAATGCATCTTTAGTCACATATTTGAAATCACATACAGGTTACTAATGAGGAAAATAGGAACATGATTAAAGTCCACTGAAGCACAGTTAAAAGGACCAGAGAGGCAGAAATGCTTTTATAAAACATGTATTATCTACCTTAGAAGGTTTTTTTTTTAAGCATCCTGAAGCATGCTATCATTAGTTAAGTACTTCATCCCATTTTGGGAGATCAACACACCTTTGGAAATAGCGTAATGCTTTTACTCATCTCATGATAGTCCAACTTATTCAAGATAAATGCATAACAGAAAAAAGCACTGCTAAAAAATTAAAGTAGTACACATGTCATATGACTGACCAAATTTCTGGCTCCAGTTAATTAACCACATAGCAAGGCCTCATATGCTTAGCATGTGACTAAAATTTTTAAGCATTTGTCTTAGAAAGCCTTCAAATAGATTGCTTTAAGCAGCTTTACTTCAACGTTATTTCTTTAAAAGGAATTTCTGATATGCTCCAAGAGGAAAAAAAAAACAAAAACCAAACACCACCACAGTCCTCAAGCTAAGACACTGAACTTCATCTCTCAAGGCAAGAGTTGAATAAAGTGGCTGCTCACAAGCCATTTTCAGAGGAGCTGGAAAAGCTTCCAAACAGTACTGCTCGTTAGCTTCCATGGGGAAACGACTTCCTGAGCAAAACCTCACCATGCATAGTGAAATGGGACACTGGAGGGTGACTGGAGTAGGACTAGGGTAAGAATTCCCAGTTGGGCAAATAATGGTATCTTACCCTCTCACACAAACCTCCACACATTCCCTCAAAAGCCACTCTACAGCCATTCTAGAAAAGGGATATGTTGTTCAATTCCAAGTTACATGAGTTGGCCAAACTGACCTTAGGTTCCCTCCTTTGCAGGATTTTGTGGTTATGTACTCAAAGTTAATTCTATTACAGAGCTGGATACCATAAGCTGGTAAAAGTGTCATGTCCAATATACCTAAAACATACATGGTATTTAATGTGCTGTGTATTGCACACATTCTATCCAGTAAAAAAGGCTGGGGGAGAAACCATCAACACAAATATAACAAAATGGAAATGTAAAGAATCACTGAATTTAGCTGCTTTTCTCTTTCTGCAGAAAGCAATGATTGAAGAAAGATATTAAAGTTTATACAGTCACATAACAGACCTAGGAGTCCAAATAAATCATTAGTAATTTTTCATCTCCCAACAGTGATGTTGGGACTGATCCCCCCAAGATAGTGAGGCTTCCTCTACCCACCCCAAATTATACATAAAACTCCCAAACTAAGTTAGAATAAAGAAAGTTGAAACTCTATCCCAAAAACCTACCAACTGACAATTTTGACAAGCACATCTGGCAATATTAAAAATGGGATCAAAAGAACTTTTTCACATCACAGAATCAACCAATTAGTTCCATTGTGGGAATAGGAGGGAACTCTGCAGAGCAATCTAGAAAGCAGCAGTTCCTTCTTTCTGAGATGATGCTGAGGAAGCAAAAGCACCTGCCAGAACTCTGGGCAGCAGCAGCAGCTGATATAAAAGATGCCAAATCCAATATTGCATCAGAGAGTAATTAGAAGAGAGGAAAGTTGCCACATAGGACAAAGGCTATATAAGAAGTAGCCCAGGAAGGAACGCTGGGTCTCTTGTGCTCCAAATAATAGGAATTATGACCAGGATTTCAAACATGCTTTTAAGAGGAAAATTAAAATGCCAATATTTTGAAGGAGAATAGCACTGGTGAAATTAGCCTCCACAGTAGTGATGAGGTTCCAACATTTCTCTCTTTCCTAGAAGTCCTTTATGAGGCAAAGGTGTTATAAATTCATTAAGGTTAGTAGTTAGGGCAGACCTTAAAAAGTAAAAGCAATAGGTTATATGGGAAAAAAATAGATTGGACATTCTGAAATAACAACCTGTACCATTCAGGTACTCTTTCTAGTAACTGAATTTTCTAGATGATTCAATATACATCTTAGCAAACAAAAAACTAGTTCCTGCTTCTTCATCATTAAATGAGAAAAATACCAGAAGCTTTCCCCAAATCTCTCACTCTTGGAAAACAAGCTGATAAATATCTGGTATTTAACAATACAGAAGAACACTAAATCAGCAAAAATAAACAGTTTCCCCCCCTATTCCCAGGTGTCACTATAAAATAAAACTGTATCATGACAATTTCCTCACTAGCTACATTTATTTTCCCAAGGCAAGTAAGGGCCTGTGTCAGGCAGAGCCACTATGGATCAGTAAGGCTTCTGCAAACACCTTACCTGTACTGATATGACAGCTTTATAGTCCACTTCCAAAGAGAGCTGGTCATTCACCAAATAAAATTTTGTTCTCTACATCACAATTAATTCCCTACATTTCCCAAGTTACTTTGCAAGATAAAACAAGTGTGTCACAAAACAAAGTTGTATCACAATGGTAGCACAGAGATGGGATTAAAAACAGATAAGAAGATCCTATTTCCCCCTACATTCAGATATGAGAGGCTCCTTTGTTTAGGTACTGTGAGGCATGATGGTTTTATTTCTCCCCGAACACTGTTTCATTGTTAACTTTTTAGTGTAATAATTTCTGATCTCCCCTGCACTTTTAGAAGATGTTAATATAAAGATCTAGTATCCATCAGCCAAATAAAGGTCGAAAACAAACTATTTGCAGAGATTCACTGCACTTTTAAAAACATTTGAAATAAAATTATGAATCCAAAGGTGTCAGCTGATATCTCCTTGAAAAACTTATTGTTGGAGTGATTCAAGGTGCCTTTTGCCTTAGTCTACGCTATCCTTTTTTCAGTGACAATCATCAACTTAATCACCAGAAGGAATGAACAGTTCTACATCTGACTACTCGCCTGCTAACGAAAAGCTCTGCTTTAATAAGATGAAACCCTTACACTCCCTTCTAACTACTTGGCTATGATGACCTCTGACAAAGACCTGATAGAAAGCAGGTCACCGCAGTTATTTATTCCATCATCATGACTCAAAGCTGTGTTTCACCTATGCTGTGCCCTAAATCCATGTATCAGAAATGTTTATGCTGCTGGAAGTGCAGAACTCCCAACTATCGCATCTCAAATGAGGGAAAGCACCAAGCAACTCCTTCAAAGCTAAATTACAATATCCCACAGTTTGCATCCCCAGCCCAAGGACAGACGTGCCCACTTGTTAAAATTTGTTTTGCATTCTGCAATACAGTTGTCACACAAGCTGTAATTATCACAAATTGCACTGCAGAGAGGCTCCTGCTTTCCTACATACAGATAGCATGCTTTGCACTTAATGGAGGAAAATACTATGAAAACCTTTGAATTCAGCTGGAATTTAAAACAGAGGCAACATTAATCAACAGAAAACAGACCACAAGATCACATGCTGTGACTTTTGACTGTTGCTTGGAGTGTGATTTATTTTGCTGCAAAGGTTGGGTTTTTTGTTTGGTTGGTTTTTACTGCTTGTTTTGGTCTTTAATGTTAAGCAACAAATAACACTGACCTAAGGAGAGTCAAGAGAAAAGCCAAGGTCAGCTAACAAGGGTGACTTAAAATATAAAACATAATTGCAATTAGTTTTAAAACAAACCAAATAGCAAAATTCCAACCCCCCCTCAAGGACTGAAGAAACTTAATGTGTCAGTACAAACATCCCTGCAAAGCAGCATCAAGACTGAGTTTATTTAACCTAAGCAAATTAGAACATATCCACAACTCCACACTGGGTTGGTTATACTCCTGTGGTTAAACACAGCACTAGACTTCTCTATCAAATACTCAGATAAAAGACTTCAATCAGTGTTGAAGGCCAGGCCATGCCCACACCTACGGTACATTTATCCTAAGCTTTCTCCTTCCTAAAGGACCTGCTACTTTTCCTGCACCATACAACACAGCTGAGGCTCTCCATTCCCAGTGGAAAACACATTTGTTCCTTTAACTGGAATTCACACTTGCCTGTCAAAGGAAGACATATTTAAATAAATCAGCAGGACATGAAGGTCTCTGAAGTAATATTTATGTCTTATTTCACACTCTGTGGCCAAGACCCCATACAAATTTAAAGTATGTTACTAGTGCAACAATTCAAATTAAGAATTCCTGAGCCAAACAAATATTCAAAAAGAGAGGCCCAAAAAAACCAAACCAAAACAAAATGCTTACAGCTCTTGTATTGTATTTTTTCTTGTTCTTCTTGAAGTAATAACAAATGAATAGACCAGTTCTTCCACAGTAATTCATAAACATTGAACAAGCTAACACATTAAGATGCTTAACACAAGTTAGTTGTTTAGTTTATACTGTCACTAAACCCTCAAATTAAAACAAGATTATTTCCTTTCCTCCCTTAACAATGAAGTGATTCAAGTTCTACCTTTCAAGATGACATCTGATTACTACTGTATGAAGAGGTAAAATTTCAAGGACATAAAATGTTAAGTTCATCAATCCATTCCTGTCTATTGTTAGCAGCTTATTTTTGCCTCTATCAATTCAATCAGAGCATTTTCATAAATGCAGGTGGATTTGTCAAAGCTACTGATTTCTGCATAAAGAATGGAGAATTCATGTGCACACAGTATCTGCTTAAGCCTTGAAGTTCAGATAAGCACAGGAAAATAATCAGCACAACTGACACATTTTACTCCAAAGACTTACAGAGGAAACACTGGCTACTTCACAGTAATTTGCATAACCTTGCTTTCAGAGAACTTACATTACTTACATTTTTTTGCAGTGTGGACATTTTGCTAGTGTGTTAAACCTCAGTTCCATCCACTGTAAAAAAGAAAAACAAAAAGAAAAAGAAGAAAACAGTTGAAAATCAGACCTGAGAAAATTGTTAGTGCACTTAATGTTAAATGTCACAATGAAAACATTTTGCTTCTCAGACTTTCTTTGACTTGCTTCTTGTTTTCTTCTATAAACGGGATGCCCTTTTGTCAGTGGCAACATTGGACTGGGATTTCCATGTGAACATTTCCCATGACTTGCCTTAGTATTACAAAATTTGCTTGACATAATGTGGTTGCATCCACAGGCGTAGTATGGGCAACATTATAATATTAATAGGTTTCCTTCTCTTACTTAAAGACTACGAATATACTCTGAATCAAAATAAATATGTTTTCTTTGGCACAATTACAGACAGAAGTATTTTGCAATCTTTTCCCAACCCTTGCATCACTTATGAAAACTAACTTATGGGTACAAGAGAGATGTGTTAAAGAATATTTTAGAAAGTAGATATCAGGTTTTACATCAATGAAACAGAACAGTATTGGCTACTTTACATAACTGTTAAAAAGATATGAAAAATTGTACATGGTCGGGTCACCACTTTCCATGCTCAGACTAAAACCTATGTGGGAAACAGCCTTAGTGAAAGCAAAGCCTAGAACTAACTCAACCAGGGGATACACAGTGATATATTCACTTAAAAACAGCAGGTGCTGTTAAATTTCATTCTGTGATAACAGTAGTAAACAAGCATTTAAACATGTTTGCCTCGATCAAGAGAATAATGCCCTTTTTTTTCTCCCTGTAAGCAGTTATCTTGTAATTGCAGCTCTCTTCTGTTGCCTTTCTCAAATGGAGGAGGTTGTTTGGAAGTTTTTTTGGCTATGCAAAAGTCACACTGTAAGTTAAAAGCAGGAGAAGCCACAGTGCAGATCCCAAGTGCCTCCATTAGGCCCTGCCTTATCCCTATGAGAAATCTGAAGCTGTCCAACTGAAGTGAACAGTGTTATAACTGCTACAACCATGAATCAAAATCAGAGCCCACCCTCACATGGAAAACAGCACCAACTCACAGCAAGCACCATTTAAATGCTGCGAAGAAATTTATGATTTTATGAGCAAAGAAAGATGTGTCTTCTCATGCCTTGTGATTTTGCTGTGAACAAGGTTTTGAACTGTAGTATTTACCGAGCATTTTCCTACCTCCTGAATATCTTCCTCAGTTTTATTTACTTGGGGATAAATCTCACTAAAAAGAAATCCATGTTTTTTTTTTTTTGTTCTGAAGCATCCATTTACACATTTACAGAACAACTATGTAACTGGTATTATTTGTTTACAAAGCCTGACCAAACTGATTTAGCAGAGTTCTATTTTATTCCTTAATAAAACTTCTGTAATACTCCCCACCCAAGCAAAGCTTTTAAAGAGCATTAATTCTACTTCCACATTCCTGGCAGAAGAGCAAGTTCAGTATTTTTCTGCATCCTTTTTAAAAACCTACTCAATTTCCCGTAATTTCTACACACTGAAAGTTGGGTAAGATGTAATTGTCAGTACTGGGGATGGAGAGATATCCACCAGAGCAGTTATTTCAGCTTTTTCAACTGCAATTCCAGAAATAAAAGGAAGTCTAATTCTAAGATCTATATTTTACCTAAATGTAACTCAACTTCACTTTTTTACATCAGTTTTGATTCTAAACCAGTGTAGGCAACCCATTTCCTTAGTTTCTCATTAATGAGCTTTCCAGAATTTTAAGATTTCTAATTATTAGACCAAATTATTAATGGCTACAAACTCCAATGCATTTGGGCTGCAAATATTGATGGAAAAAGGAATCAGCAATAATCTGGTTTCATTGAGAGTGACTTGGAAATAACGGAAGCAGTAACTGTTATGATGCCTTTTACACAGACCAGAAGTAGAAAAAGAGCAAAATTGTGACAAGACTTTGAAAGTACAAGAACTCCAATCATATGAGCACACTGGGGAAAGGTTATGTTTGTGTACATTGTAAATCATGCTTATGACGGCATTTTTACCCATACTCCAGAGTGCTTTAAAGTACCTAATATTGATTCATGGTGTTAAGAAGTTACAGTTACTTGAAATTTAGCTCTCTGCTGAGAATACAATGATTTTTATTTTTTTTAATTGGAGCAATACAATATACAGCCCAAATCCCTGGTTAGATGTACTGAAACAGATGAAGAGATGATGAATCCAGAGCTCGTCAATATTTCAACTGTAGACAAAAACCAGACATCCATCAAAGGAATTACTAGAAGAATACTCAAACATTTTCTTCTAAGCCTAAAATATTTCTCAGTGCATTCAACACAAGACAGTGGAAAAAACAAAACAAAACAAAAAAGACATGTACATAAACATATACACAGTCCTACATACAGCTGCTTCTGTAAAAGAAGCTTCCTCTCCATTCCCCCTCTGGTCCTTCAGGAAAGCAAAATACTTTCACAAACTCAAAATATCTAAGTTTTCTGAAAACTTTAATGGGTTTTTATTCAATTATTTCAGAAGTAATTTTCATATTTGATTAGTTAAAAAAAATAAAATTGACAAAGCACAATGCTTAGCCTACAGCCTATGGCTTCCATAGCTTGCTCCTGGCTTCTTGTACCTGAGGTCCCTCTGAAAGCAGGACAGTAGCAGGAAGATGGCAGAGAGGGAGAGGACACAGGGACAGCCCTCCCTTGTCCCCCATTTCCAAAGACAACTCAGCCTCTGATAGCCACACACCATTGCAAGCAGAGGTCTCTCACAGAGGAGTAGCAAGGAATGACTTACTGCTGGCAGAAACAGAAACTTCACAGCTCAAATCCAAACCTGCCAGAAACAGTAGAAACCTTAACACAGAAAGAACTTCTATCAGGTTACCAAGGGGAAAATCTGATTAACAAGATGTGAAGCACTGACAGTCTGGCTACAATTTCCCTTCAGTATTTAGTCATTCTTCCAGTTAAGACAGAGAAACTTTAAGGCACTCAATAGCAAAAAGCGTGCTTTTCATAATTAGTGAAAAACACCCCCACCATGTGCAGAGGCAAGTAAAACACAGGCCCCATAGACATGTTTTTAAATGGAAAAAAAATCTTGGAAAGCTGGTGAACTCTTAAAAGAGAAGAGAACATGACAATTTGACTTTTCCATCCCAGGGATTCTAGCTTTGCTTGTCTATTTTATTTATTTTTTAACTTCTAGGTAAAGTAAAAGGAATAGCTTACTGAGAGATGTATCTAGCACTACGTGTTTTCTTCACAACATGGAGATACTTAAGGCAGAAATACTAACGCAGAAACTGAGCTTCCAGGCTGGCTAAAATCCCTTTTTGTTGTTTCTCTGGCTCATTCTCAAATCCAAGCAATTTTCTGATTTTTCTTAACTTAAAATTTTATTTTCAGAGTCTCAGACTTAATTATAGAAAAAAGTAGAAGCAAAAGACTGGTGGGAAAGCTGCGTAACATGAAGGGGAAAAAGGGTTTGTTTCCTGATAACTCAACATAAAAAATAGCAAGCTTAAAATTTCTAATGGTTCAAAGAGTTTCTTTTCAACATATCACGAAATGACAAATTGGTCTTATCCTGGCAGACAGCACTATGAAATTCAAAATATTGCAGTTCCCTAAAGCAACCAGAAGATATGAAGTCACATGCACAAATCCCAAACTAGAAAACTTAACCATTTAAGGTATAGTCTAGTAGTTATGGACAAACCCAGACTTTATGGGTTTGATTTTTTCCCCTCATGTTCACTTGAAGTAGTTCATAGTGTAAACTACAAAGTTAATCTGGACTGTACTTATATAAAGTAAATAGGGGATCAAAACAAGTAAAACTTCCATGCTTGTCAAAGTACCTAAAGACAGGCCAAAAAGAAAAGGCAAACAGAAAACTCACTTCAGCTATCTTCAGTTTCAGACTACTGTTCTTCAGCGAGGGTTTTAAGAAATTTTGCATTTTTTAATATATAGGCAGAATTAGTAGACAGAATATTTCTCAAGGATCTCTCTAATTGCTTTCCAGTTAACACATTACTTGTAAATTCCTCATCATATTCCTATTTCTCTTTGGAAAAAAAATAGAAGAAAGGAGCGTAAGGGTCATCTCCTTGCACTCATCACCTACTATAAGACATTACAGCACACCTGTCCTGGATTCAGCTGGGAGTATTAATTTTCTTCTTAATAGCTGGTACAGTGCTCTCTTTTGGATTTAGTAACAATGTTGGTAAAAAGCTAAGGTTTTAGTTGTTGCTAAGAAGTGTTTCCCCTGAGCCAAGGACTTTTCAGTTTCCCATGCTCTGCTAGCAAAGAGGTGCACAAGAAACTTAGAGAGAGCACTGCCAAAGACAGGTGAGCTGAGCTGGCCAAAGGGATATTCCGTGCCACAGAACTGTCATGTTTGGTGCACAAACTGGAGGGAGTTGGCTGGGAGGGGCTGATCACTGCTGTGTCAGCAGGTGGTGAGCAATTGTATTGAGCACCACTTATTTCTCTTGAGTTTTATTCCTCTCTCTCTCTTCATTACTACTATTATTATTATTATCATCATTAGCAGTACTTTTTTCTGTTTCAGTCATTAAATTGTTTTTATCTCAACCCACAAATTTTACCTTTTTCCCAGTTCTCCTCCCCACCAGGGCAGGTGGGCTGGGTGGTGTTTGCAGTGAGCAAGAGCTGCATGGTAAGGCACACCAGGGGTTAAGCCATAAAAGCACCTCACTGATCCATAAATTCTGAAGTAAAGTCTTGAAGCACAAGCCTATCAAAAGCCAACTCTTCTCTCTTTGCTGGTACAAGCTGACATGGAGTTGTACCCCCTAAGCTTCCTTTTTCCCTGCACAACATGCACTTGAATATTCTCTGATCTTTATGTATCTTACAGTCCTTTGTTTCAGGAACGTGCCACCTCTCTCGTGACTGTTTTCTTTAACTGTACCCCTTATCTAGTCATTTCCCACAACTCACAAACCTCAAAGAGATTCAATCACTGCTGGATGATGAAGCCAAAGCTAGCTTACTTGTGTACTGCAATCAAAATTCAGGTGTGGCAGCACCGTGTCCATTTGGAAGGCTACAGAGAGTTCAACAGCAGAAGAGCATTCGTGCATCCTTCTACTTCAAAAATGGGATCAACTGTCACTCTTGCATATAAACCAAAACTCCAGTTCTTCAACAAACTACAGATATGCCAATGGCAAGTGCCATAACCAACAGCTTTCCAGGGCTCACACAGCAATGACAGAACTGCTCTCTTGGCCACTGCAGAACACAGCCACCACTGCAAGCCTAAACAGAACCTGAAAGATCAACTACTACTTCCAGCGCTGTCCACACTCACATCACAAAACATTAAAACAGACTTCAGCCTTTATCTGTCCACCTATACAAAGACTGTTAAAAGTTTTATTGAAAGCATATAATCAAATACAGACCATACATCCAATACGAATGAGTTCAGAAGAAGTTTTAGTTCCTCAGTGATGTCAGAGAGTGAGGCAATACAGTCGTAAATCTGCTTACAACCAACAGCTTGAGGGATAGCATGGTAGGCGAGAAGGAGAATCTGATGCTTTACTTACAAGGAATGTATTTCCACAGTGCCCACACACCACTCTGGTTCCATCTGGTTGAACTGGCAAGGCAGGTTGAGCTGGCTGCTCTTCTGGAATCAGCATTACTGGACCAAGAGTAATGATGCGTCTACTGTGTTAAGAACATTAGATACACATGTAATTAAGCTAGCAAAAGAGAAGGACGATGCGCTCAAGCAATTAGCTCAGTCAGTACCAAATATTTTGACACTTTTAAACTATCATCTACTTGTTAAACAGCTGATGCACCCAGTTTTGGTTGCTCTCCGAAGTGTTTTCAGTTTTAAAAATGTTCTCTTTCCCTACAAGATCAGTCATACAAGCCTAAACCCTATAGGGATCAAAGATTTGCAAGCACATGACAGACATGCTCAACGGAAAAATGAAAACTTAATACCCAGGCAGAGCAAGCCTGAGAATTGAAATGTACATACCCATGTGAAACATGTAGAAACACTAAGGATCTTCCATAACCTAGCTCTCCTTCCCACACTACTGACAAACATGTCAATATAAGAAGCATATCCAGACTTGCACAGTAAAAATTCCATTCAAACTGAGTAAACTAAAAAGGAAAACCACCCTAGGTTGACTAAATAAAATCAATTTGCTTTAAAGTATTTGCTTTTATGTTCAATGTGCTTCCAGTTAAATTACACAGTTTGTCGGTCCAAAATGACAGTACCCAAATTAACCAACTCAGAATGAGGATGAGACTTAGAATAAAAAAAGTGAAGGGGGAAATTAAAGCAATATTTAATCTCTTCCATCTACAACCAAAACTGTATTCTGAATGGCTTTCCTTCAGTCTGGAATCCTCCATTTAGGGCATACTCTCAACTCTCTCCTTTGAAGTACACTACACTAATTTTGCTCAGTTTCCAGCAAGACAAATACATAGACTATCTTAGGAAAACTGCTTAGATATATGCTTTTGAGATTATTTTAATAAAATTAATGAACTTTTTTAGTTTAGTTACCAACTACATGCTATAACTGAATATTTTTGTGCTCTGAAAAAATGTTTGGAATGTTCTGAAGTCCTACCCAACAAAGCATTAGTAAAAAAGGTAATTCCCACAAGTCTCAAACAATGTTTCAAAACCAGAATAGCCAATAGACTGATGACTAGGGCACTTGGTGGGTTAGAAGTCCCCTTCACATATCTGCATTCAGCCTTCCTCTCTATTTCTCCTGTTAGAGCTGCACCACTTAAAATCAAGTTCCTCCTACCTCAGTGAGATCTTTAACACCTTAAGCCCAATGGTAACAACACTCACTATGGCAATCACAACTGCTTCTTTTATAACAAGTGTGTATATTAAAGTTGAGAGCTGAAAGGACACTCAGCATAACTAAGGAGGAGACTGAAGTCAAGCTACTACTCCATCTCCCATTCCCTCCCAATCCCTACTCTGAACTTAGCAAAGTGAGTATCCTGTGTGGTTACAACAACTAAGCCTCCAAGAAATTATGAATGTTAAGTCTCAGAAATGAGAAGTGGATTTTCTTCTAAGGTTCTTTACATTATTTTTGACTTATAAAGTAGTTATATAATGGGACACACACATGAGACTAAAAAAAGAAAACATTTTTTCCTCTTCAATCTTAAAAAGTATATTCAAAATGGACACTAGCACTACCTGTGTCTGCAGCAATTCAGTAATGCTCTGAAAGTGTCCATGTAAAGAGACCTAGGCTTGAATCTCTTTTAGTGTTAAATACTCAACACAAAGACAACAGCTGCTTTAATGAAAACCATCTCAAGACACAGTATTTTATTCTTACCAGTTTGGTCTTGGACAGCCTATTTTCCGAGATGTATCCTTACAGATAAGGAGACAGTTACATTGACATCTAACATACTTCTTCCCTGAAGGAGGGTTTTTGATTGGCTAAACCAAAAAAAAAAAAAAAAGAACCACAACCACCAGAGAACACACATTAGAAGTCATAGCAATTCACTTTTTTCCACATAACAGGATGACAAAGCAGAACAACTTAGTGAAAAGTTCTTGCTAATAGAGAAATACACTTCCTCTTACAGAGGAAACTTCACAGTCAACACAAAATTAGAAATTTTTCTTTCTTAAGAAGTGAAAATTTCCTTATTAGAACAAAAATTCTGCAAACTCATGAAAAAAAACTTCATATTTCAGCAATGACAATTCAAGACTTCAGTTTAGTTATTTTTTTTAAATGTGAGCTTAAATAGTGATATATTAAAAAAAAATCACAACAAAAAACCACCCAAAACCAGTCAAAACATCAAACAACCCTTCTTGCCTGGTACAATGGCTTTATTCAACAGTGAAAGGATCACAGTCTGTTTCCTGGTCACTAAAAGAATATGAAGGCATCACTGAACTGCAATCTTATGTTAAACTGTACTGAAATTATCTTTCCCCAATCTGGGAGTCAAGTTTCAATGTCCCTTTCATGCAGCAAATCAAAAGGTGCACAATACTTTGTTTGGCTTGAAACATTATATATGGGACAGGAAACTGACTATCAGTGGCAGGTTCTCTACTCTCTCTTTTAAGTGGAAAAAAATTTCCTGCAGTTTTAAGTCCTGTTTTCAGGACATAATTTAAAGTTCGTTTCATATAACAAATATATAATAAATCCATTTAATAAATATAATCCAGTGTTCTTCATACAAATGCTTGCAGTAGCTGTGGAACACCCAAAACTAAAACTGGCGGGAGGAAAAAAATAAAAGCAGGAAGCCAAATAGTGAAGACTTGAATTAAGAGGAGAAGAAACAAATAGGTCTGTGATCACTGGAAAAGAACCTAGGACTTAAACATTTCAAAGTTCTTTTACTGAGGTCTGTTACAGGCTAACCAACTGACTGAACAGTATTTCAGGAGAAAGGCAGTCATCCAAGGAGAGGTGCAGGTTCATCACTCTGTTTCTCCCACTCTTAAAATAATTCAATTCAACACTGCTCTTCATCCTATCAAAACCAATTTTATCCTTCTTTACAGAAGAGTAATTACTTAAATGACATCTTTGCTTTTTGTCCTCCTCAGAAGCAGACATCCTGCACAGCCAGCTGGACCACATGAAGATTTATTCTAACTGCTTATGACCATCCTCATGGCAGCATGCCTTGAGCTTGCACACCAGCCACACGGGCAGTCAACTGAGCTGGCTCCTCCTTTTCCTTGGGGGTGGCAGGAAGGGACCCACCCTGCCCAGGTGAGGACATGAGCTCTACCCCCAGTGCCCCCCACGAAAACGCTAAAAATCCATGTTACCGTAGCTTCATTGCAGACTGTGCATTTAACCACGTGTTGGTGTAGCTTGCCATCCAAATTGATTAGTGACTGGCACACACGGCAGTTTATCACAGGAACACCGCTGGCATCTGGACTTGCAATGGCAGTGTATGGAGGGGGAAGCTCTGCTGCAAGAGACAAAGAAATCTCAGCTGAAAAACCAAAGGATCCTAAAACATTTCCAGCAGGCATCACTTCTAGCAGTCACAGGCTTAAGAAAGAAAAAAAAAAAAAAAAAACAGAACCTCACTGTTTAGTATAAACATAGAACAAAACTAAATTTGCTTTCCCCTTCTCCACAACTTCCGTGTAAGCAAACACCATCCATAGTTTCAGGTAAAGCAAACCAGCAACACAAACACAGTAAATCACCTCAGAATTCTGGATCCAACAAAACTCATCTATATAACTTTATTTCAAACCAACTTTTTACTGTCCTTAGAAAATGCATGGAGAAAAAAACCACTAAAAAACCCCCAAACCTACTACAGATTACTCAAGACTGGCTTTTGAAGAAAAAGATCCCAGAAGATAAAACAAGACACAGGTAGGAAGAGTCATATACAGCATTCACAAATATCTAAAAAGACTGAAATACAGACAAGTGTTTATCATACATTAGAAGATACTACAGGCAAAACTACAAAAAAGTCCCGTTAAGAAAACAGGTCTTAGGATAGGAAGTGGCATGAAACGCTTCTGTTTTGAGTACAACAGCAAATTTATGCCATCTTGAATAAAAAAACCCTGAAGTTTCAAAGCTTCTGCTTTTGAAAGTTCCAGATATTTTTCTTGTCTAGGAGCCAAAGTACCAATGCACAAGAAAGTCTTCAGTCATTTTGGAGAGGAAGGCTTTAATGGCCTCAGATCTCCAGGGAAGAGCAGACTTCAGACTCCAGCTTTGTCAGTCATGAACCCACGACACAACAGGGAAGAAACACTGAAGATTCTCTGAAGCTTAAGAATCCATGAAATGAAGATAATTCAACATAGCAATCTCTCTCACAAGTTTATCGCCACAATTCTTTGGCACCAGCTTTTATTTTATCAAGAAGTTCAGGGCTTTTCAGGTAAGAAACTACAAAACAGGCATATTCAGTAGTTCATATTTAGCTTTTTAAAATACTAGTAGTTCGAAATGCTCTCCAGCCTTGGGCTTCAATAGGTTTTTCAAAGGTTATATCCAAGCAGTCTAACAAAATCTTCAGAGAAGCAATGAGAGATCAGCCATTTACCAACAGCATTGAGCAGAGCAGTATCTGCTGGAGGGTGGTGAGGGAAATCACAGGCTGCTATCAAAGCTGACAAGCCCAAGTATTACATTTAAGCCTGTAAGAAAGCACTCATCACTCCTTCACTCTGTCTTGAACTGAATGTCATAAGCTGGAGGGATATATGAAACCCTGTCTGCCCTCCAGATCTGAAAGTCATCACACACCTTTGAAGTGCATGCTGAACAGCCATGCTGCGATCTCTCTTTGCTACTTGGTCTACATATAATCCAGACCTGTGCTTGATTTTAATTCAGAGGCAGCAGGAAAAAGACAGATACCTTGAGAGTCTCAGAACCACAACCAATATATTTGAATTATTTCAGATGAGAAACAAAATTAACTTATATTCAGCAATACAATTCTCAATTCATGACACTAACTAATGCTCTGTTTCTTGAAGAAGTGAACTTGACACCTTCATCTCTGATACACTGGTTACAGAAAACAACATCCTTAAGAAATATCAGGTAACAGTACTGTTATCTCTTCTGTTTCTGAGGAAATACATACTGAAAAAATTCAAGATCCAGAAAAAAAAATTAAGTATCAGTATTTTGCAGTATTGTGATACCCTATTTTAAGTACGGCTGCCACATGCAGGACATGAGACATTACAAGACATTAAAAAACAAACACACACAAGACAAAACCTCAACCCACACATTTTGGCAAGTAGAAACAAGCTCAAGCCTACCAGAGCACTCCAGAAATAATCAGGTTAGAGATTTATATGATGGGGACAGCAGAGTCTTAACAATCATGGCAAAGTCAAGGCTGCTGCAAGGGGGTTTTGGCAGTCAGCAGGCTGCTTAACTGCTCCTGCAGTGAGCAGCTGGCACTTTCTGGCTAGGGGAACAGGCAGCCAGAAAACAAAAGGCATGTTCCAAAGACTAAACACCAAACTCTCTGTCAAGACTCCTCTACGGTTCACTCCCAGCTTTAAGATTGCTTTTCTAAAAAGCAACAATTGTTTTACAAAAATTATTGACTTTGTCCTATCCATTTAAAGTGTGACAGTTTAAGTCTGTGAGCTGGGAATAGGGTGGCTGTACTAAGGCAAGTAATACCTTTAAGGGTACCAGAAAGTGAAGAGAGACACAGACCACAACATTTCAGCTTTCCATGATTCTGGAATGCTTTAAAAATTAACAGCCATACCTTCTACACACTTATAATTTTCTATACCCCATTTCCAAGTGATATCTCTAAGGAGTTTGAAAGCTGGCTAAGAGAGGTGTGTGAGCCCCTACACACAGTGCCAGCCACTTCTCCAGCCTCACACTGGAGCTGCTTGGCTTCCAGGTAAGCAGCCTCGCTGTTCCTGTCCTGCTGGCTCAGCAAATATCAGACACAAGCGAATAATGGCTGCTCTTCAGAGCCGTGCTGCAGCAAATAACATTTGCTCTGGAGCAGAAAGCATGAGGTATCTTGGCACTGCAACCTTCATGCTCAAAGAAAACGTGCATTTTGAAGTGCTCCATAAAAACAAACCGGCAGAAACCACCAAAATTAAATGTAAAGAAAAGTATATTGGGGGAGAGTAAGGGGGTGGGGGATGGTGAAAAGGAAAATAAAGACATTATCTCAGAGTCAGCTGCTCATTACCCCTTAATAAAGAGGTTTCAAAGCACATTAGCATACTTTGGTATGACTTTTTATTTTTTTTGACAGCTTAAATTTTAGGCTAACTAATATCTAAAACGAGTCCACAGACGGCTGTCATGCTGGACATGACTGAGTGTTAGGCAAGCTTCATATACACACATTTAATTAGTGAATTCCCTGCTGCTGACATACCAGTTTACAGCTATATTATAAATTTTTCTTTTTAAAAAAAAAAAAAAACAAAAAAACAAACAAACAAAAAAAAAAAACAAACCCCAAAAAACCCCCCAAAAAAACCCCACTAATTAGTTCAGCAAGATTAGCAAAGTGCCCTACCACAGAGTACATCTGACTCCCTCCTCACCCCTGTAGAACAGCGATGCAATGGAAGATAGCCCATTTGCAAACTGAGAAATTCCTTCTGGTGCCTGGGCACTTTCCTCCCCTGGTAGTTGAAGGGTGAAAATCACAGAGAACCACTTGCATCCTACCTCGGTCAAATAGAAATTAGTTTGATCTCATAAAAAAAAAAACCAAAAAAAGAATTCTTTATAATCACCTGTGAGCGGGTGAGAAAGGGAAAAAGTTAAATGATTGATGCCAGAGATACATTGTTAAGAACTAAGAAAGTCTGGAAAGGGCCCAAAAAACCTAAAAGAAATAAAAAAGCACTAACCATCCTACTACAGGGAACAGAACTGATCGTTTCACCCTTTGTCGATGTTGTGAAAAGTTGCTTAAATACTGTGGCCTGCATCCACACTGAAAAGATTTTCTTGTTTGCTTCCATCATTCAGAACAAACACTGATTACCAGGATTCAACTATCCACCAGTTTACACAGGGAAGGGTCTGCTGGGTCTCAGCTTCAACTCAACAAGAAGAGAAGGCTACCTTCAAACCATGGTCTCTCTAATGTAAAGTTCAGGACAATATATTGAGCACAGTAAATAATTACAGGGATAAACCTATTAATGTACATTCAGGTGGTAGTTTTGACACAAAAGGCTTCTTCCTCCTTCCTCTGCCTCTCCACGCTATTCAGGTGATGTTAATCAAGGAAGCTCTGCAAACCAAATTTTTCCACAGGAATGATTTTTCCCTCTAAGTTTAGCCTTGTGCTAGGGAGAGAGATAAAGACTGCCAGTCAGCTAGAAAGGTGGTTTAGCTTGCACAGATCCTTTCACTAAGGAAAGCCAACAGAGCAAGGGAAGCAGAGCTACTGGGCCTATGTCACAACTCTGCAAAATTCTGTTCCACAGCTTTCTTTCTGAGAGTTCTGAAGAGCAGTTCTGAAGAGCAACCTAGTATGTTTGCTCATGTTTGATCAATCAAGAGGTATTCAACATGCAAGAAAGCTCTATGTTGGTTCTTCCTCATTTTTGGGGAGAAACCACTTATCTCAAGCAGCGCATCGCACCGCAGGTGCCCAAGCAGTTATCCCAAGTAACAGATGCCCACTGAAGGCATAGGAGGACATGGCTACCAACTGAAATGAGCATTTAGGATACAGCTCATTTCCAGGTCATGAGTTTTACCCTGGGGTCAAACAAGAGTCACTAATCTAAAGCATTTTCATTACTTTTTAAATTTATAAAGACTTCCCCCACCCCCCAAAAAAACAACAAACAAAACCACCAAAAAACAGACTGAAATGTATGCAAAAGTAATGGTTACAGGATAAGGATCACTAAGAATAAAAACACCAAACACCAGAATATAAACGATAGATGTCTTTTGTTTTTTTTTTTTTTACTTAAGGGATAATGCCTATATTAAAAAAATGATGGCAAATAATCTCCGTATAAAAAGTCAAAGCCTCCAACTTCTGCTGTTTTAAGCCAATATTCCTTTGTCCAGTTCAAATCAAAGTAAACAGTCAACACCAGCTACAGCTACTGAAATACATTTTGACATCAAGACAAGAGGACTGAGTTTAAATATCATTCAAAACAGGCTGATGCTCACTCATTCTAGTTACATGCATGTCATGAACATAGCTAATAGAAATCGTTAAGAAAGGGCCAACACACTGGACCTACTGAAGATAAGAATTGTAATCTTACATTTTAAAGGGTACTGCTAGCAAAGCTATTCTAATCTTATTTGGTCTTCATTTCTTCAGCTTTCTCCACACCTCAATTCCTGCTCTAAAATGTAAAAAAAAAAAAAACCTAAAGGGAAAAAAACTACTAATGTACTTTGATTATATCCTGATTTATATTTTCTAAGTAATTTTTTTTCTACCTACTAATAAAATTGTCAGTATTGATCAACAAGACGATTTTTCCTAAGCTTGTGCAAGAACGATAATAACATATAATTATGCCACGACTACAGATTTGTAACCGCAGTATCGGACTGGCTTTAAAAATAAAGCCAAAACCAGCTATGGCCTTGAAACGTGTTTGCAAGGACATGCTCGTGGTTTTGGACTTCTGCTACCACACTGCACCGAGTCCCTTCGGTATTTCAATGCGGCTGCCCGCACCGGGGCACCCCTGGGCCGCGGCACGGCCATGGGCACCGGCCGAGCTCGGCCGGGCTCCTGCGCTGCCCACACCCGGGCACCGGCCGAGCTCCTGCGCTGCGCCCCTCCCGCAGCCGCCCATGCCCGCCTGAGCTGCTCCTAATCCTGCTCCTAATTAATGGGGAAACACAAGTCCCACAATTACCACGCAAGCTGCGGCATGCGAGCGAGTTATAATAAGTAGACCGGTTCGGGCTTGTTCTGCCCCTGCAAACAATTATTTTAATTTCTTTTATTTTTCCTCCTGAGCCGCTGAGGCCGGAGCGCGGCGGGGAGCACGGCCTGTGCCGGGCACGGAGCGGCGTTACCTGTTGTTCCCCGCCGGGGCGGGGCGGGGGCTCTCCGGTGGCGGCCCCGGCCCGGCCCCGCCACCCCCGGCCAGGCGGGGGGAGCCCCGCACCGCCGCACCCGGGCGGAGCCGCCGCGAACCCCGCCAAACACAGCCACAGCCACAGCCACGGCCACCCCCCCGCCCGGCACAGCGCCTTACCTCGGGGACTGCTGTCCGGCAGATAGGGCGGCGCGGTCGGGGTGACATTGCCGGAGCCGGGCGCGGAGAGCAGCGGGGAGCGCTCGTCCACCCCCTCGGCGGCCATGGCTGCGGCGCGGAGGGCCCTGCCCGCTGCCGGGCGCGGGGCGGGGAGGCGGCCGGGCCGGCGGCGCCGGGGAAGGGGAAGGAGCGCAGAGGAAGGGGCTGGGAATGAATGAGAGCGGGGCGGAGAGCAGGGACGGCGGGGCGGGGAGGAGGGACGGCCGGCCCCCGGTGCGGGGTAATGAGCGGGGCAGGCCGGGGGAGGTTCCTGGGAGAGGAGCGTGACAACCTTCTGCTGTAAATAAATTTTCACCGAAAAAGAGTGCGTTTGTTGAGTTGTGTGGGTTTTTCCTGTTTTGTTTGTTTGGTTAAGGGGTTTTTTTAAGCTCTGTGTTTGGGTATTGACATGAGTACCAGGGAAGTGCTGTAGTGGATTTAGCTGGAACCAGTCGCCTTTTCCAGGACTCCGGGGATGCAGACGGACCAAGGCGGCACTTTCCGAGGTGATGGCGGTGGGAAACTTCAAGGGCGCTCTAAACGTGAGGAGATAAATCTGTGTGCTATCAAATCTGCTGCTCAACGGGGGAGTCTGTCCCCTGAGCTCTCAGGACAGAAGGACTAAATTTCCTCCTGCTATACAACACATTTGGGCACTATCTGGAAATCTCTGGCAAAGAGGGAAAATAGCCTTCCCTGATTAATTTTTCAGACCATACTGAGATAAAACTGATGTTTGTCGTGTCCTGCTGTCCGTCGGTCAGGCTGCAATAATAGCAGACGATAAACACTTTGTACACAAGTGGACACGGCGCCAGGCGGCACGGCCCCATGCAATTCCATTAACCAGAACCAGGCCACTCTCAGAAACGACTTCCATGGAAGGCAGGAGTTTTTGTAAGAGCTGGGTGGCCTGAGAGTTCACAGGCTGGTCATACTCCTTGTCTAATAATACAGTTCATAAAATAAAACAGGATTTCTTGCATCGCGTGGGAAATTTTCTGCAGGAGCTGTTTTTCATATTCGAATCTAGAAAATCAAACTGTTCTACAAAAACAGATTAATTTATTTGAGAGTCTATAATCAAATAGAATAATGAAATAATAAAAATATAAAATGAGGGCTGATGTGGTTTATTTTTTGAAGATTTCAATGATTATTATTTTAATAACTGTATTATGGAATTAATCAACTACTCATTCAGTGCAGAATTCTGTTTTTGGACATTATTATCCTGGAGAAATAAACTCTGAATATGAGTGAGCTCTGATATAAGGGATAATGTTCTACAAGGTGTTATTGTGTTATGACAGCCATCTTCATTAAGCATGAAATGCAAGTAATGCTATGGCAAACCGCTTTTGTATCAGAAAATGTGGTAACTAACATGCAAGATGCCTTTTTAGTATAAATTATATTGAGCTTTCAGTGGTCAGTCAGCTTCAAAATAACTCTCAAGCTCAAATCAATACTTCACATTATTTTTTTGAGGATTTCTAAGGTGTTTTGTACCCCAAACTCCTTCCTTATAAGGTACCATGAGGCCAACCTTGGCAGGTCAAATTCAGGTCGAAATATTACCAGTAAGGTTGTATCTTTAGCACATGACTTTGCTATCACATGCCCAGTTTTCAACAAGTACAGAGCTGTAGGCTTTCTTTTGGAGTCCTATTGCAGGAACTGGCAGTTGCAACCAGATTTCTTTACTATTTTTCTTGTATGGGAAAAGACAGAAAAGTTTTCATACAGTGTTAAAGCTGCCAACTAGGCTGCACTGAGTTCCACCAATGCCTGGTCCATCCTGCAGCAATTACAGCAAATTGTCTGTGTGGGACCGCCTTCTCCTCTGAACTGCTCTTCTGACTTGTAAACCACAAATTCCCTCCCAGGGACCTGCAGGGAAAGTTGTGTCACAACTCAGTATAACTGCTCAAGCCTGCACCTACAGCTGAGAATTATTGTTAATAAGCATCCCAATGTGCTGACCTATTCTTGGAAATATGACTGTCATCTAAATAAGAACCCATTTGGGATTTAAAAAAAAAAAAAAAAAAGCATTCTTATAGCTCCTTCACTTGATTGTTCAGAGTTCTTTAAACCCTAGTCACCTGAGCTGCTATTGTCTTAATAGCAGAAATCAGGTAATAGTTCAGTCAGCTGCCTCTGCTGTTCAGTGTGTCATGTCCAGGTGTTTAAAGGTAGTCAAAGGTCTACAGGACTTGCTAACCCAAACGTTGCAGCCTGATGTGTAGATCTGCTAGCATCATCTGCTATATCCATGGGAAGCTAGATGGTACCTTAATGTGTACCAGGAAACTAGGGGATGCACTTGGCTGCTAACAAGCCTTCCTTGGATGCTAGTCAGGCTCTAAAGGAAAAATTCAAGCATTAGATAATGCCAGGCTGCAGACAGTGAAAACTTGCTACTTTCTTCCTGCTCTTCTTCCTCTGGACGTAACTGCCTTATGATACATGTTTAACTAAACTGCTGGGCAGTTTTCCTTCTATGAAAATCCTGCCTTCTCTGGTGGGTGGGATGCTCTGCTCTGAACAGCCCTGCTTGTGCCTGAGCTACCCAGAAGACACATCATGACTTGAGTTCAGTGTCATAGTGCAAACACAGGTGCTTTCCTGCACTAGTCGCCCCTGAGCTCCTTCAACTGGCGAGTCACTGCACACCCTGTGCATGTCTCTGCCTTTGCTGTGGTGCTTGGTTGTGCTGCCAAGGCATCTCGTGGGTTCCCAGCACTGAAGGCTGAATGCTACAGACTGTCAATCCAAGCACGTGCCTCCATGGGAAATGCCTCCTACTGAAAACACGCTTCTCTGCAGCTCTGAAAATGATACAGGCAAGTGAACCAACTGTACCTCTGAGAACAGCCCTACAGAAGGTTTCTCAAGGTGTGTCACAGAACAGAATCACACATGTACCACCTCTCTGTCCTGCCCCAGTCCTGTTGTTTCATATAAACTTCTGTACCCAATAAATGAGGGCTGAGCAAGGCAGCACGTTGGTTACTGACGAGGTTTACATTTAGCAGAGAGATAAAATGAAAAGGATACAACATGTTTTCTTCCTCTATTCTTACTAAACTCCCATGCTTTTGGAAGCTTGGTAAGGCTCAAGTTTTATTTTTCTTCATTCTAAAATTACCATTCTCATTGAGTATTTATTTTATTTTTCCTAGATAAAGAATTTTAACTTTTGCCTAAAACCAACCAGTGAAAATGTCGAAGTTCATTGTCAAGTGCAAAAGTATTTGTGTATCAATATTATAAACACCTACAACTCTTAGTTAATCTTGCCTCTTTAATAAGTAGTAAGTGTAAAAAAAATCTTAGGGAGTCTGTTTGTGCAGACATTTTCCGGTGCCATTGTAATTTTCTGTGTTACATTTAAGAACAAATAACCTCCAATAATAATTTTTATCTGTTATTTTTTGTTTCATAATAATGCTTAGGGTCTGCAAGCATGAACCCACTGTGATAGGAGCTGTTCAAAGACACAGAGCAATACACTGATTGCTTAAAAGACAAAAAAAGATAAAAATTCAGATACAATACTGGTTATGCAAGTTCCCATAACATCTCACTCATAGTGTAAGAATTGGAGTTTGGTCAAGGGACTGTTTGCTAAACCAAATTTCTTCCTTATGGCAAGTATATGGAATAAAAATAGTAGGCACAGTAAGCAAACTCAAGACCTGGCTTATTTTTTAAAACTGTAATACAGAGAGGTGCAGTGGAGCAGCAGATACAGTGCACACAAAATTCTTTCAAGATTTTCATTTGCAAAGCTATCCTGTGCTGCAAGATCAAGTCTATGACAAGATAAAATTTCATTCTATGGATAGTCTGAGAAATGTAATTATATTAGTGTGTATAACATGAGATGCTGGATATAATAGTCCTGTACTAGTTACAAAAATAAGTAACTATAGATTTGAATAAATGGTTTCCGGTAAGGTAATGCAATGTAAACTAATATAATTATGATGCAGCATCCAGAATAGTATTTCAGAGCTCATTTTGAAAGATAGGCAAGGCTTTTGAAAATACTTCTGTTCTGTCCTTTGTACCATGCCACAACCTAGCACGAGCTTCTAGCTCCAGATAGGACTGGGACTTGGTGTTGATATGCAAAACCATGTGATAATCTCTGGAACAGTTTATATGCTGAAATGTTTAGTTTCTTTTCTTTTTTTCTTTTAATGTATGTGTCTGTAATTTATTCACATGCAAAAGTATACAAGTGCCATGTAAATGGGAATGTCATACAATTCCATATGTATTTTTACTTGGGAAAGGGCATTTTATCTCTGCAGAAAATAGACAGTAGATCTACAGATCACAGGAATTAAATATGAACCTCTTATCTGCAGAAGGATTTTACCTTTAGTCCCATCAACACTGCTCATCCCCTTACAGTTGTGTGGTAAGTCACCCTCCCACTAGCGAAACACAGACAAGGAACATTATGTTATTCAGTGACGATTTAGGAGGCTGACAGCACCTAATGTTGCAGAAAGTGGTTGTTCCTCCAGCCCACTCCTTCCCACCTGCAGGGCTATGAGGCAGGAGAACAGCACACCAGAGCTGCAGGAAGGGTCATGCTCGCTGCACTGACAGCCTCTCCTGTCGACACCCTCTGTTCCCAAAAGCAATGGGTAGCATTTGGCCAGTGACTAGACAAGTCTATTTTTAGTAACTTTTTATGCCATATATTCTATTCCTGTCACTACAGAGTACTCATGCAAATGTATGTAGGTCTGCTGCTGTTCCAAAGCTGCAATTTCCTGGACTGCATTAATTTTACTACAGTAGATTATGACAGACAGAAATTATAATGGTAAAGAAGTCTTCATTTACACAAAGGGAGACGTCTTCTGTTATTTCTACCTGGAATTGCAGCTCTTGTAAAGCTTATTCATGTTGTCATCTTTTCCTGATTGCACATCTGTCATTTCTTTTACAGTATTGGTGCTATTTCCAGTTAACCTTATTTTTAGAATAATGGAGGAATTTTCAGTCTCAATTAGGAAGCAGTTCACACTGGAAAATATAATCCTTATTGGCAGGAAAATTGTTTATGGATTTTAAATTCCTTTACATTCCAGCTCCATCTCTATGTGTTACCATAACCGTTAAGCACTTTTCTTGGTCGTCTTGAAGACACCAGCTGCTTTCAAAGATATTTAATATATTAATATTCTCTTAATCACATTACATTTACTCAAGATTCTTGCCTTTGTCTAAATATGTAGATCCCTTTCTTCTGTAAAATCATTCCATTTATTTACTAACGTCAGTCAAATGGTATTTGAATAAACTTTTAATTCCTTTCTTTCCTTTATTTTCTATTATTGAATGGATTCATATTACAGAGATAAATCAGGTAGTTTTATATTTGTTAGACAATTCTAAATGTTGGCATCATATACAATTTAAATTTGATCTCTGATTTTGAGCTCTGAGGGGCAGTTTGAAGGGAATGAGGAAAATACTGTTCTACACTTTTATTTGAGCATTTTTTTTCAGTTTCCAGTGGAGTTACATTTTAGCCAGAAACACCTCTGAGTCTTTGGCCATGAAACCAAGCAATATCAGGCTCAGTCCATACCTGGATAAGATACATCAAAGAAAACCAGGTAAAGATCTGAAGTAACTCATGGTGCTTCACTAGACAGCACCTTTTGCTTTGGGGCAGAACAGAGCTCCTGTACCGTCCCTGCACCTGGTGGACACTAAGTATAAAGAAGGAAGCTCCAAATTCAAGTCAAGGTTACAGCAGCTTTTGATCACAAGCTATCCCATGACACATATCACAAGAATAGCAGTATCTTGGTCAAACTCCAGTTTGGATAATTAAGCGTCTGACTTGAATTCCCTTTGCCATTTCAGTCGCAATGAGCAGCCTTCTCCAATTTCAACTGGAACTCATTTCATGCAACATGTTTATTAAAGTGTAGCTCTGTTTCAGGAATGTATGAAGAGATAAATATAAAGTTCATGATTTTTCCAGGACAATTAGGAAGAGTAACAAGACCTGTCAGTCAAGTTATTTTATGCAAGCACTAATCTCTATTTCAGTTAAGTAGCATCCTTGATGATAATGCTTACTAGATTTATGACAACACTGGAAATGGTACTGCAAAGACTGTTCCACACAGATATGGATGGTGTGGATTGAAGTGGCACAGTGCTCTTTTTTAAACATAGCTGCATTTGTTAACATAGTACATAGAGTGTTTGGAGGAAGGACACAAAGATGGTGGGGGCCAAGAGGGGTCCCTTGGTCTGTTCAGCCTGGAGAAGAGACTGAGGGGAGACTTCATTGCAGTGACAACTTCCTTGTGAGGGAAAGAGGGAGGGCAGGCACTGATCTGTTCTCTCTGGTGGCCAGGGACAGGACCCAAGGGAACAGCCTCGACGTGTGTCATGGAAGATTTAGGTTACATATTAGGAGAAAGTTCTTCACCCAGAGGGTGTTTGGTCACTGGAACAGGCTCCCCAGGGAAGTGGTCATAGAACCAAGCCTGACAGAGTTTAAGGAGCATTTAGACAATGCTCTCAGGCACATGGTGAAACTCTTGGTGCTGTCCTGTGCAGGTCCAGAAGCTGAACTTCAGTGATTCTTGTGGGTCTCTTCTAACTCAGCATATTCTGTGATTCTGTGATTTTATTAAATGTGATCAAGAGCAGCCATAACGAACTGATCATCTTTGAATCACCAGCACTTTGGAAGTAAACATTCGAGATCAGACCAGGGGAATGAAAATTCTGGTGATGGCCTGTCTCCAAGGTAAGCTTTTCTACTGGGAGCTGCCAAGAAATATGTTGCTGCAGAAAGAATGTGCAGATGTCAAAAGTCTGAATGAAATTCTTAAAAAAGCATTGGGTGCCTTGAGCTCATCTCCACTATGGCTTGGGGTTCTGAGAGGCTTCTGTGAGTTAGAAAAGCTCCACATAACCAGATGGGAAAGAGTTTGAGGCAGAATGAGTTTACTCTAGATACCCAGAAATGGAACTGTTTGCATGGTTGCATCTAAATATTGGCTGTACCTGCAGAATATCTTCAATGGAAGCTTTTCATGAAGAAATAATTTAGTTCTACAGATATGGAGTCTTGCTGTGTGCCTCTCAGCATGGAATGCAAGGGTGGTAACAGCTAGTTTAATTACACACACCAATAAAGAAGAATTTGTAATTAACCACAAAACATTGTAGCAATCAGAAACCAGACAAATTAGAGACCTGGAGGGTCTTCAGCTGCTAAAAAGCTGAATTTTCTGCTATAAGGATAGAAATAACAGAACTAAATTTTTTTTGCCTCTATCTTGCCTTTATCTAGATTTTATAAGTACATAGATTGTAAAGGGAAAATCAGAAACAAATATTAATCTCCCTTTGATGGAAAATATATGGGAATCATACCAATAGTTATTGTGAGCTTCATCAGAAGAGTATTACAGCTTTTTGATACAAAATCCAATATCCTTCTGGGAAAGGTTAAAACAGAGCCACAGTTTGCTTATCCTTATCAACTGATCAATCTTAAGACTGTCAGGAAAAGATGCAGGTCCTATAGTGGGGAGAAAGAATGCAAAGTAGTGCAATTAAAGTAGCAACTGAATAGGAAAAAAAACCAAAAATAACCCCTTTACCAGTACTACAAACAAGTTTCAAGACTCATGGAGTTGAAAAGGGTGCAATGAAATGAGTGCACTTCATGCTATTGCAGTCCCCCAAGGAAGAGCAAATAAATATGGAGTCTGCACATGATGCTTGAAATAGGATTCCTGTGATCTTTTTATCTGGAGAAAAGAAATGAGACTTAGTTGCTCCACTGTATCTCTGCAAATTCTACTTTGATATGCATCAGCTTTGTAAGCCAATGACAATTTTTTTTTCCTGATCTTGCTATCAGGTTACTCAAGTTATAATATTTTTCTCTCTCCTTGCAGGGCTGGAAGACCTTGCATCGTGCTCCTGTTCAATGTGCATATAGCAGTTTGGATGATTCCACTTCCCTTATTTCCTGCAGGCAGCTGTTACAATTCCAGTTCTGCCCTAGAATGCTATCTATGATAGATCATAAAAAACCCAAATAGCTTATCTAAGAAATATATCACATATATGTTCTTTGACATGTCCTTGTCATTTAACAGCAATCTAAATCTCTGGGTACATTACTGTAACAGATGACAGTACAAGAATTAATACAATTCTCCAACATATTTTTTGAGGAATATATTTTGGAAACTGAAGAGTTGGGAGTACAAAGGCACTGGTTTAGGATTTCCAAGGAAATGGAAAATTCAGTTCTGCCACATATTTAAGCTCTAAAAGCAGCTTTCTTTCCTCCTAAAAAAAAAAAAAAAGAAAAAAACAAAACCAAACAATAACCAAAGAAACTGACTCAGAAGGAATAACACCATTTTTTTCTGTAAGCATCACTTGCTTGTAAGTATAGAAAATTATTTTTGTGAATTGCTTAATAAGATTAATGGAAATACACATCAGCTTTGGGTTTTTGTTGCTTTGGATTTAAAGAAACTGTTAGATTTCCCCTTTTCTCCTAGATGATACACTGCAAAGGTATAGAAAGCCCTGACTGGTTACTTATTAATAGGTTCTATCAATCTGGAGAGAAAACATGAACAGTTTGAGAGAAGGATGGAATGATAGCTGACGTTAAGTACCAATGCTGGTTTGACATGTTAGTAGTGCTTTTGTACCTACTGCCCTGTAGTTACAATGTACAGCTTATTCTTTCTTCATTTACCAAGGGCTGTATCCTTTACATGTTCTGCACCTTTTCAAATAATTCAGTTTGCTCATTTCAAATCAATTATTGTCTTACTTCATCTCATCCCTCTCCACAATTCAGTTGTAAATCATTCCATGTGAGGAAAGTCTGTTGTCAAACTCAACAACTTAATCCACTCTTTGTTTGTAAATGTTGGAGCTAGTTTGATAGTTTTCTTTGGAGTGTATGTGGCAATGTCTCTGTATGTCAATCAGAATATTTGTGGGGCCCACTCACTTTGGGATTGCACTGCAGAATTTTGGAGTTTGTCCATCTGTTTTGTTAATCACTTTTAACCATTTCATTACCCCAGTACTCATATTTACAACTCAAAGTCCTTACCCTGGTTTATCTCTTGCTTTGTCCTCCTCTCTGGTTTATCACTCAGCTTACCCCAATTTTCTCTTTCAGCTTTGCTTCTTGCCAGAGGTATCTCCTAACTTCACCTGTCTATGATAGGGATCAATGATTCTTTGCCTCCTTCTCTGACTACGCTTAGTCCCATTGTTCATCCCCCAATTTTAGAATTCATAGGATCATAGAATAATTTGGGTTGGATAGGACCTTTAGAAGTCATATAGTCCAACCCTCTGCAATGAGTAGGGACATGGTTTGCTAGATCAGATTGCTCAGAGCCTTGTCCAACCTGACCTTGAATATTTCCAGGGATGGGCCATCTACCACCTCTCAGGGAAACTTCTTTCAGCAACCCTCAAATTCCTCTCCCTTTGTCAAACATGCTTCCTCTAATAACCTCTACAATTTTCTCTATTGGGTCCAGACATTCCTTCCTTTTGTCAAAGCCATATCTCTCACCAACGATCACCTCTACAGTTCCTGCCAGAGCTCTGAGTTTTCCCTTTCCTTTCCCTGTGCCAGGGTCACCAGACTCATTTTCAGAATCTTGTGCTTGTCTTTTCTTTGTCCTTAGGGCTCCCAGGCAGATTCCTTTCTTCCCCTCCCCAGGGTACCCAGCAGATGAGAGCACTAGAGGTGTGCTCCAGTACCCAGCCCTATGGAGAGAATTGGCAGTCCAAGGTTGGGATTAGAAGATAGGCCTAGAATAGTACTTCATCCCTAGCCAGCAGGTTGTCTGACACACACAAATATTTTTGGTTGAGCTGTGACATTGATTATGTGTGCTAAAAATGATGGAGAAACTTCTGTATGCTGAAAAATTATACAAAGGTATAACTGTATTTTATTGATATAAGAATTTATAGTGCAAAAATCACAGTGCAAACACTGAGTCATATATTTGTCTTGATGTATATGTACAAGTAAATTACAATTTTAGCTGGAATGCTTACTATTGAATGCTACTTTGAGAGTCTCAGAGATTGAAGTAACAGTCCTGTTACTCATTTTAGCAATTTAAGGAGTATCTAGGGTTATTCTTGTCTTTTCTTTCATTATAATGAGATATGGGAAGATTACCTGGCAAAAAAAAAAAAAAAATCTGCTTAACATGTGAGACTCTCTTTCCTTGTTTTACAACATTATGATGAGCTATAGTTGGCAACTCCACTGTGTAGAAAGTAAATAAAGAGCATGGTGGAAATAAAAGAGCATAGTGAAAATGACAGCAGCTTCAAGGGGTTTAGCATAGCCTGGATTATTGGCCAAGATTCTTTTCAGGACTACACCAGCAAAATGTGATGACATCCAATGCTAACCCTGTGAAACCTGACTTGGCAGTGTCTGCTGGATGCATTAAGGAACTGTACTTACATACTGGAAATCCCAAATGTCCAATTTTAAATATCTTTTCCTCCTGAAAAGCAGTGTAAAGAGCTGCAGCTAGGCTTTTTCTTTTTGCTGATTGTTTCTGAGTGTCTAGAACGCATTCAAGTCACCTCTTGTCAAGCAAAGATCACGTCTTAGTCTTACAGCCAAGAAAACCACTTAAAAATCCAGACTCGTGGGTTTTTATGAAATCTCACCATTCTAGCTTGCTAAAATTTAAGAAAGCAAAACACTGCAAAGTTCACAATACATCTGCTGAGGCTGGCAAAAAGATGCTAGCACTAACAGACACATTTCTCCAAAGCAATCTTCACAGAAACCAAGGACATCTCCAGGTAACAGCCACAGTTTCTCTGTATCACAGCATTAGGAAGACAACTGTGAGTGAGCGATGCTGAATCTATTTGCATGAACAGAAAGATTTTTTTACAACTTCTGATTTTACAAATAGAAAAGATATATACATTGGTCTTTGTAAGCTCAAAAATATCAAATCCAGAAATAAGCCCCACTATTTTAATTGATACAGATTTTTAACTCATTACAGATTTTGTTAAGGGATTTTATATGCATTAGGTCCTGACTCTTGTCAGATTTGTGTTGAAAAGTTACTAGAAAAGTTTTGCAGATGAAGGATCTCAGCTGCAGATGTCCTGCTGCAAAAATCTGATAGCACTGTTTCCAGCAAACATAAACAAACAAGAGGAAAAACTCAGCTACTTCATTTACTGGTATAAGTGAACTTTTAGAGAGTCTGTAACATATATACCATACTGGGAGATTTTAAGAGCCTAACAGCACTTGCCATATTAAGCTTTATGTTCTGTGGAGGCTTCATTGTAAAGTTATGTATGTTCATGTAGACTAATTGCAAACCTTACTGCCAGCCAATTTTAGGGCATAAAGAAAAGGAGAGGTTAACTACTTCTGCTTCAGTATCGGGGCTCAGGTGACCCAGATTCACTGATTACATAACATGTAAATCAGAAAACTCAACAAAACCTTAGTGAAACAACAGAGCCATTTCAACAGTTTCATGTATAGCTGTAACCAGCCTATAATTCACTTTAATACTCTGCAAGAAACATCTTGTAGATAATAGAGGGGAATAAGATACACGCTGATGTAAAAGAAGTAAGAGCTTCTTTGCTTGACCAATGTTTTATATCATTTAATTGAGTAACATTTGGGTAGTCTTTACTGCTGTCATGAAAACTGCCTGCCAAACAGCTTTTTGTCTTTGCAATTGAAGAAATAAAATCAAAAATTTTTGAGAATAACAGAAGTGGCGATGTCCCACTCCAGCTTACTTAGGAATGAACAAACAACCTTCCTGATCTTCATGTGTTACTAAATACTGTGACACCACTGGGAGAATGATACTAGAAAGGATGTCAAAGTGCAGTACTTCAAATAGCCATGCATGCTTTCCTCCCCAGAAAAGAAGTATAGAAGAAAGTGAACACAGCAGCTGCTTAATTCTCTGTCCAAGTCAGCTGACATCACAGGTATGAAGTTATTGACTTCAGTGACTAATTTGACAGTACTCAGTTGCATTGCAAAAGTACACTTTAATTCTGAAAGTTTCAATTTTGTCAGTGTGTAAGAAAGATTGTACTTAGTACAGAGCATCTTACAGCTATCATTGATTTCAATGGGAGGCTCAAGTTCCTACAGAACAGATTAATGAAGTCATCAATTTTAATATCAGAAAGGGCCATTATGGTAATCCACTCAGACTGCTTTGAATTCTTAAAGTCAGTAAGTGCTGCTTGCATTGTCTGTAACTTAGATCTGAGTAAACACATATCCATAGGAAGTATTTCAGTCTTGATTTAAAGACCTGTGTGACAGCAAACCTATCAGATCCTAAATAAAGTGCTTCACAATTGGTTACCTCAGATTTCAGTTCTCTTTTTTTTTTCCCTTTCAACTTCTAACTACTATGTTTCATTATGAGCTTATCTGTTAAACCACCCTTTCTACTCAGGAACTAGATAAGCTGAGCTTACATGCAGGAAGGCTCAAGCTAGGTGCTGCAAGTCTATCAGAGAGGAAAACCAGAATTTGTGGAGGGGAAAATGCTGATGAGCTGGCTGATCAAGAGGCCCCTGAGGAACCAAGGATCCTGGTGCAAGCAAGCAGGCAGCAGGCAGGAACAGAGAGGGCCCCTGGAGCAGGGGTAGGCACAAGCAGGGAGAAAAGGTGGCACACATGCCACCCTGGCAGTCCCACAGAGACATCTTGACTGCAGGTCCCTGTAATGGCAGGTTCCCCAAATTCAGATTTTTTTTCTCCTTTTATAAGAGGATTTCTGATCAGCCAGCACCTTTGGTCTCCATCCCCTAGGGCATACTTACACTTGGCGATACCGGAGAGTGTCATTTTCCCAGGTCTCAGCAAATGCCTCGTCCTGCTGCTTGGTTGATCCTCTCTAGCTCAGATGCTGCTTCCCTTTGATAGGCTCAAAGCAGTCATCTCCATAACTTGTGATGTGGTTTTTTTCAAGCAGTAATTTGATAATAGTTAGTTTATAACGCTGGGTGCTCTGTTTTCAGTATTTTCAAGGCCTCTGCTGTTATCCCACTTTGAACTGCAGTTCATAACAGCCGTCTTGGCACAAAGCTCCAGTTCCCAGGACAGGCTCTCACCACAGGCTGATAACAAACGCTGCAGGCCAGAACTGGGGCATTGAGCCTGTGGCCTGCTGCTAAAGATGGAAGTGCTCTTCTTAATAGCTGTCATTTATTCCAGGTTTTATGGCAGCAGAGGAAACTCATCATTAGCTGGTTGTGACCTGCTCAACATTTATGGTACCGCTGTTCTCAAATGTGTACTCCCTCATATTTAGTGTGCACTAAAATCTCCTCTGCTGTGTAAATTTGAGTTCAGTTATATTAAGTGTTAAAATGAGACTAATTTTGATCAACTCAGCACTGTCCATTTGGTGACTTGAGGTATTTATTTGCTTGTTGGTATTTATTCTATATTCTTTTGGGTTACTCCTAAAGATATGGCAGAAGCCTGGACTAAAAACAGTGGTCACTGCAGAGACTTCAGTGGATCCCTGTAGTGACTACCCTTTGACTGGGGATAATTCTGCTGGAGGGAAGGAACCTCAGCTACCTTGTTTTTTCTGACAGATTTAAGGCTGTCGTCTCTTAAAACACAGGAGAGCTCAGCCTGCTTGAATGACAGAGTGTGTCATATGTCTGAACATCTAATTATAGTGTCTTATATGGTAAAAAGAGGATTTTTTTTTTTTTTTACTTTGTTGTGATTTCTAACATTCTGGAAAAAAAACCGGAAATGTAGAAGGTTATATGTTAAGGAAACTCTCCCATCTGACCATTCTGATGGCAATCTGGGAGTCCCACTTGCACCACTCCAAATTTTAATGCTGGGAGAGAAGCCCCTTTGCAGAAAGTAGATCCAGTGACCTGACAAGTTTGACTCTCTGCACACTCCACACCAAGACCTAAGTTCCCCTCATCAGCTTGACCCCAGGTTTCCCATAGCAGAGTCCCAGATGGCCTGTTCCTTTTAAGTAATTTAATTGTGGTGCAGCAACTTACAGAGCTGGGTGCCTCTGGGGAAGGACCTCCACCAAAAAGATCACTGGGGTTTTATACCTTCACAACCTATGTACTTGTGCCTCAAACACCTCTTGATCCAGTGGTGGGTTTTGTTCTGGGGTCTTCTCATTGTTCACTGGGTCCTGCAGAGTCTCTGGGTGACTGACCATCCCTGCCTGTCTGGTGTTGTAGGTCCACGTGCCCTTTGTCAGGTAAAAGGTCAGTGCTCCTTCATGGCTCCTTGCTTCTGGTTCCAGCTGTACAGGGCACAGTGAGCATGTCACACACCAAGCAATCTGAACTGAGAGTATTGCTCAGCAGTCCTCCTGCTAATACACTGAAAGGAAAAAGAAAAAACTTTGGAGGCATTTCACCACTGCTTTTACATACAGCATTATTACAAGTAACAAACATAACAAAATTAAGGCTACCAAGATTACCATAGTGCAGAATACAAATTCATAGATTCCTGTGCACAAATACTCAAATGATTACAAAAACAAAATCACCACAGATTCTCAGAAGTCTTTCATGTATCAACTGATTGATCGCCCACTCTTCATTTGATGTGAGAATAGTGTATCCAGTTTTCCTTCCTAAAACTTAAACAGCAAAACTTTAATCAGCAAAGTAAGGACACAGTAGGAAAGTATATGGCCTTCTTATTTTGCTGCTAACTTGGATTTTCTAGCGAATACCTTAATTAAAACTTCATCTCCAGGCTATATATTATATATCTGTATTTCAGATGGCATGTGCTGATACTATTGAGCATACTCTTTTCTGCTCTTACATACTTTTTTTGCATCTAAAATATACTGTGTTAACAGTACAGTTTGAAGGCAAACACGGGTTGACTTCCTTCATTTATTGGGATGCTGAAAAAGCCATCTGTTAAATTATTTACAATAAAATAGCCATCTTTAAGTGGTATTTACAAAAGTATAGTCAAGGGGCCTGGCACCACTGGGTGAGGGGTCACTGCATGTTGGTTAATTGCCCACAAATCCTGCACAAGTACTCAAGGTCTTCATCTAACCTATTCTGGCTTACAGGCAATATAGGAGTGTTATGCTTTAAAATTCCTTTGCCTAAGTATTGGTCTATCTGGTCTTGGGTACTTTTCCCAGCTTCCAGAGGAAAAGGATACTGTTTCACAGAGGGTGGCATTTCTGCCTTGGTTTTAATGCACATGAGCTGTGCTGAAACCAACAGCTCCCTACCTGTAGTGGTCTTACCCCAGAACTCTGATAATACAGCTTTCAATATTTCTAGTATCTTCTGTTCATTTTTTAAGCTCTCAGTAATCACAGTGCCATTATTAAATCTATTCCTTCTGGTGACAAATGCAATTTTGCATCTAAGGCCTGTAGAAGCTCTCTCCCTAACAATCACTCTGAGGAATCTTTTACTAATACAAATCTTCCCTGCACAATCTTATTTCCTATCATTGTTAATACAGGTTTACTTAATTTTTTCCTTGCCCAGTGGCTCCATGTATGAATACTTTGTCTGTTATTGACTCTCTTGGGGCAAAGTTTATGTGTCTCGTGTATCTACCAGAAATTCAACAATGACAACTACTCCCCAGATATTATATGTCCCTGTTGATCTGGGTGTTCTCCACAAATTGTGTATTTCTAATTGCATGGCTCCCTCAAATTCAGTGGAATAGTCATTGTGAAAATCTATCCTTGCACAATTACTCCCCTACTTGGTTGGAAAGGCCATTCTCTTTGTCTATGTCCTAAATTTCCACAATAGTAACACTCCATTTCCACATTCCTTCTCAGTCTCTTTCTGCTTTCTGGTTTGGGTCCACTAATTGTATTTGGTCTTCCTCTCATTCATTTTCTCCCCTGGAGATTTCCTGTCAAGGCAACAGCCATCAGACTTTCCACTTTTTCCAATTTCCCTTTTCTCCTCTACTTGCTCTGCCCTCTGTTTTTTCTTTCACCCATCACACATGAAAACTGCAACACGTGAATTTTCTATAGTTTTACTCCCTGCCACCCTGGCATATGCTCCTTAAAATACTTGTGGCTGTCTGGTGCTGCCTGACCTACAAAGACACTAATCTCAAGTGTACCATTAAAGTTTTGTGAAGTCGTTCCCCCATTTTCTAGCTGTTGGAGGCAGCCCCAAAAATCTCTAGGATTGTTGTCCATTCTCTGTCTACATTCCATTATTTTAGTCCAGTTAACCTTTCATTCCTCATGATGATATTGCTTCAACCAGGCTTTGAACTCTTGTCTGACATGCAGCCCTGTTCTCCATGGTATTATCATTCCAGTTCGGGTCATTCACTGGCCAGGGGTTCCTGTTTCTTTCTGTTTGCTGTGCCAGTTCTGCTTGGCTATTGATTATTTTTTCCCTTTCACCTGGCCAGAACAGTTCTTTCAAAAGCACCTGCATGATCCCCTAGCTTGGGTCACGTCCAGTACATGTATTACAGCTGAGCACATTTCTTGCTATCTTCCCTCAGCCTTGGCATCTCCCTTCCCCAAAATGCCAAATGACTCGGACTCCGCGGGCGTTTGGCAAACACTTGGAGTGTTTCCCCACGGGAGGAAAGTTAAATGGTGTTGAAGGAGTATTTAAAGGCCAGGGCAGTGCCGAGGCAGAAAGAGCGCCGGGATTCCTGGAGTTTAATCCCCGCGATCGGGCAGGGCGGTGCCGATGCACGCAGAACACCGGGGTTCCTGCTCTGGGGCTCAGCCCCTGCCACCGCCAGTGTCACCGTGGGTTCGGCTTCCCTCTGCTGACTCCTCATCCCTGCACAGCTGTTTCAAACATAACAATAATCCATGCGGCCTGGGAATCCATTTCCCAGACATTGCCGCAGGAAAGTTAATTTGTTTAGGTCAAAAAGCGCCGTGTGATGGCCATTGTCCTGCCGAGTGCCACTGCGGGTGACAGCCGGCCAATGCTCCTGGCACAATGCTCCTGCCTGCTCCTCGAGTAACAGCAGAGTCCCAGACGCGCTGTTAACCTTTAAGTGACTTAATCGTGGTGCAGCTGAGTGCCTCTGGGGAAGGACCCTCCCAAAATCACAGGAGTTTTATTCCCTCACCCGCTCTTCACACAGCTCTTGGTCCAGCGGTGGTTTTTGGTCTGGGCTCTCCTCGCTGCTCGTCAGGTCCCGCAGAGCCTTGCGGTGAGCGGCCACCCCCTGGCTGGTGCTGCCGGTCCCCAAAGGGCCCTTGCCCAGTCACAGCTCACTGCCTGGGTCCCCAGCCACCTTCCCCAGCCAGGGCACACCGAGATATCTGCAAGGGGTGTTTTCCAAACAGCATAAACTGGTATTCTACAGTATAAACTGGTATTCTATTTTAAAATACACAGTATTTTCAAGAATATGTACTAAATGTAATAATATTCATATATAGATACACATGTGGACAAATATATGCCATAGACAATCTGATACAGAGCACATATATATTCGTTCAAACCAAATCCAACACGGATTTGTTCCTATTCTGGATTAGCAGAATATTTACAAAGCCACCCTAGTACTTCCCAGTGCTACAGTGTTTTCCAGCTAAAAAGCAATTTGCCTTTTCTTTTCTTAGCTGATGTATGATCTCTTTTATTCTAACAAGACGGAAATAGCAGGTGAAGTAAAGGAAAATTATATTTTCAGGTATTGACATATGAATCTGAAAATAATTTATATTTCAACATATTTCTAATCTAAAAAAAAAAAGTGGTTCTATACAGCAAGAGAGTTTGATATATCATGTTATGATTCTGTTTAAAACTTATGTCCTTTCTTTACACTTGACACTGTACTTCACAGAATCTCAGAATTGTCTAGGTTGGGAAAGATGTGTATGATGTCCAGCTGTTAACCCAGCACTGCCAAGTCCATCACCAAATCATATCTCTAAGAACCACATTTACTGCTTTTTAAATATCTCCAAGGAGGTATTCTTGTAGATATACATAGTTCATAAAAATTAATAACAGCAATGACCTTAAGAGTTAAAGGCAAACGGAGTTCTATTACTGAGCTTTTGCTCAGTTTGAGTAATTTTAAGCACTATTAAAATATTAACTTTTATAGGCTATATTTTGTCCATGTCAACTGAATGTTCCAGTGTTGGTGCTTGCAAAGCATCTCGCTACGCAATTTGTAGTTCTTACTTTGAGATGCTGATTTGGCCCCCAACACGAAGTCTGGCTTTTTACTGTAACAAAAATGTTTCACTTTCTGAGGAGTAATTTCACATCGGTGAGGAGACACAATCACCGCTGATTAGAAAATCGTGAGCCTTTCTACTGTTTTTGAGCTTCATGAGAAAAACTTGCACACGCAGCACACTGTGTATTTTGCACAGAAATGAACAGGTTAAATAATTTTTATTTTCCCTTAATGTGATAAATTACGTAAAAACCCTAACCCATTCCCTTCTCACTTGCGGTTTAAACAGGGGTTTAACAGGATCTACCTCTAGTTGAACTAAACGCATGGCTTTTTCCTAGCGCAGACTTGTCCATGGGAGTGCTTTACGGGGACATTGCGGCAGGAGCGAGTACCCCGCAGGTATGGGCGGACGGAAACGCTCACAGCCCCTGAGCAAACCAAGCGCTTCCTCTCCTTCCCACGAGCGGAGCCCAGGCTCCAGCCCAGGCTCGGGAGGCCGGGCCGCTCGGCCCCTCACGCCGCGGCGGAGGCGGTGTCGGGCGGGGCGGGGCGGCGCTGGCGGAAGCGCGGGGAGCTCCCGCCTCCCGCCGGGGTCGGGGGTCAGCGGCGCCCGCCGGCTCCCAGCGCCCATGGAGGGCTCGGGGGGCGAGGAGCAGGAGGCCGAGGGGCCGCTGCAGCAGCTGGTGAAGAGGCAGCGCAAGGAGAAGCGAGAGCTCCAGGGTGAGGGGCGCCGTGGCCGGCGCAGGGCGGGCGGGGAGAAGGAAGGCTGGGGAGCGGCGGTGGCGACACGCGGGGCCGGCTGGGCTCGGTATCCCCTCTCCGCCTTCCCTTGCGGCAAGCCCCGCTCGGCAGGGGCGGGAGGGACGGCGGCGGCTGTGGAGAAGGAGGGAGCAGCCCTGGAGTGCCCTCGCAGGGGGACGAGGACGGCGGTAGCGGCCTGGGGCGGGCGGGCAGCGGTGTGGCAGCTGGGCTGTGCTGGTCCTGCGGGCGGCCTGCGGAGCTCGCCTTGCCCTGGCCTTGGGAGCCGCAGATGCGCGGGACCTGCGACTTAATTAATGCTGGGCCATTGGCGTGATGTTCGCGTTTTGGTACTTTGGTTTTAAGTTGAATTTAATACATTTTAGATTGAAAAGCCTGCCTAGAGGCTCTTCCTGCCCAGCCTGTTACGTTTCTTCATTCCAAGTGCAGTTGACCTGAACCGAATTTTCATGTCCTATCCAGCCATAATAAAGTATCTGTAGTAAAAGACCTGTGTGGTCTTACAGTGCTTCAATATGAACTTGTAACACTTTTATATTGACCTACTCTATTACAATATATTCATATAATTAAATAGGTCTGTTGGATGAATTCTGTTGAGTTTCATAGTTAATTATAACACTTTTGTTAAGCCTTTCTCATTGATAGTGATACGGCCTTTTCCTTGATTAGGTTTTTTTTTTTGGTATGCATTGAAATAGGCTCATCTGCAGCCTTTTATCAGAGGGTTAAAGAAGAGAGGGGTCAGGTTATATAATTATCACTAAATCTTTAGGAACTTACTGTTTTGAGATGCCTGTTCCTCCCTCGGATTTGGTTGAAATTGAAGAGGGGTAGGAATCAAGCATTGTCATAGGTAGCTGGGGTACTTGGCACATTGATGGGGAGTGGCTGAGGAGCAGAGGGTTTTTACACCTAGAGAGGGTGATAATGGTTGTTCTCCACTAAACACAAGGTAAACACAAGGCAGGGGATTGGGACAGGCAGGTGACTTACAGGAATGTGTGTGCCTACTAGAAAAAAAACGTTCCTGGTATGTGCATTGATGACTGTTTACCAGAGAGCAAAACTGTTTGTAACAATTAACACAAGGTGCATCTCAACCTCTGAAAATCCAACACCTTCTCCGGTTGATGGTACTTGTCTTCACCCCTCCCCCCCTTTTCTCCTCTGTGTATTTGTGTGTGCCTTTTATGTTCTGAATTCCCTTCTCCTCTATTATGTTAATTTTAATGAACAAGGGTGCTTTTCTGTCATACTCATGTTATTCATCGGTGGGGCTGAATGCTTCACATAAATCTTTCAGTATAAGCATTCTTCCTGCCTCCCTTTGAAAAGTTTCATTATCACTGCCATCATCTTCAGCTCACAGTTGTGTCAGTCAAGGGTGAAGGATAGAAGAATGTACAGGTGATGAATAGCAAGCAGGGTGTTAAATAATTGCTGCTGTAACTCTTAAACAGTGAATACTGAAGTGACAGAGGTAGCAGGAGTGTTCATTTAAGAACACATGAGGAGAAGACTATGGGGGAGTCTGGTTGTAGTTTCCACTGTGTAATGGCTGGAGCCAGACTCATCAAAGTAGAGAGAATAGACTAGAGACACAGACTGAAGGGCAACAAGAAAAATCTTAAGGGAGGAATAAGGGAAAATATTTTCATAACAAGAATAATTAAATATTGGAAAAAAATGTTTCCCAGAAAGGTTGCAGAATGCCTGTTCCTGGAGACTGCACAGTCACCTGAATAAATTTCAGGTGCATCTGAATTAACATAACCTGATATAGCTTTGAGTTCAGCCCCACTTTGAGCAGAGACAGAGCTAGGTAACCTCTGGACACCATTTCTAACCAAACTATTCCGTGATTTTAGAAATGAAGCATTGACTTACAGCCTAGAAATACTTAGGGACTTTAATCAAGTTAAGTTTTTTTTTTTTGTTTTCGAATACCCATTTTGCTTTTAGAAACTTTGTCTTAAGGATGGGTAAACTCAGGTTTTAATTTTAATCTGCGTCTTGTGTGATTAAAAAATTGCACCTCTTTCTTGTGAGATTTGATATTTTGATGCCCTCATAATCTTTTTGAAGGCAACAGGCCAAAGTCTGGTGCACTGATGAAGTTCAGATGTATTTTTATTAGTAACCTGGCATAAGTTTTTCTCTTCTTCAGAGAAAGAATATAAAAGGCAGTTTGCATCTTTTAAAGACAAAATATAGCCATTTGGAAAATGTAAGGATCATAAGCGGCAGTCTCACAGCTAAACTATTATACTGATTTGTTGATGTTTGTAAATTAGTTTTTCTGTGTGACTTGCAGTCATTTTCTGCAATGACTATAGAGTATATATTAAGAAATATTATTTTATTACACTGCTTTTCTAACAGCAAAAATTCAAGGCATGAAAAATGCTGTTCCCAAGAATGATAAGAAGAGACGAAAACAGCTGGCAGATGAAGTTGCCAAACTAGAGGCAGAACTTGAACAGAAGCACAAGGAGGAATTAAAGCAGCTGAAGGAAGCTTCACCTGAACAGAATAAGGTATGTGCCCTGGCTTCAGACGAAGTTGTACAGGTACAGTTTGTGTTAGGGCTTTTTTAACTTTTTAAAATTATAATGAAATAACACCTCAAAGTACTTATCATTTTCTTCACAGTATTAGTAGCTTTTAAACTTAGGAAAACTTTAGCTCTTAGAATAAATGGGCAGTGCTAGAAGCGGCCTTTAACAGTAGGAGGTTTTTGTTGTTGAGCACTGTTGAGAGTGATTTGATTGCTTGAAGAATGGCTGTAAAAGATATTTCAAAAGCAAGTTTAATATAAATTTGCAAAAGCATGACAAAATTCGATGGCAAGATTTACTCTGTTACTGACTCCATGGAGGAGGCTTACATGGAAAATCACAAATGCCAAGCTGTAACAGAAATTAAATGTAGAGTGGGGGAAAGGTGCACCAGCACAAGTAGTATTTGGTGTTGTCTTTAAGGCTACATGAGTAACTCATGTAATGTAAATGTTAGAGAATTATTTTTCAAGTTATTGTTATATTGTCCCTCTGTATATAATACTAAAGTATTGATGACCTTCAACAAGTGTTTGACTCATCCAGTGTGTTTTGTCTTGCAATTTTTTCAACAGTGTAACTGATTTTTTTGTATGGCTCTTACAGTTACTGGGTTAGGTTTGTCATTTATTTTTTGGGAAGTTTGAGCTCAGTCTTTTTCAACTGCTGGTTATGCTTTGATACAGGGGATGGGCCCTTCTACTTTAATTTTCACAGAACTTGCTAATGGCTGGCATGGTGAAGAAAGCTTTTCCTTTCAGCCAGTAAGCAGTATTCACTCTCCAGTATGTAAGAGAACATACAGCTTAAATTTGAGATGCACATAACTCTGTTGGGACTGCAGAAAAGTAACAGAATGCAAGACAGTAGTTTGGGATGTGAAATGCTTTGGTGGCTTCTGTGCTATACATAGATCTCTGTGGTTAAACTTGATAAAAATGCCCTGGAAGAGAATTTAAAACTTTTTCAGAAGATGCATATCTTAGTTATTGTTTATACTAATAAGAACATTTAACTTATTTTTTCTTTTTAGACAGATTCCATAGCTGATGGGGTTGCAAATATAGAGCTTGAAGGAGTAGAGCAGCAGATTCAGCATCATCGAATATCAAAAGCACAGAAGAGGCGGGTATGACTTCACGTTAAACATTTTGCAAATAACTGATTGACTTTATGTTCAACTAAACCTAACTGTAATAGCCAAAGGTAAACAATTTTGCAGGGGACATTACCTGGGTAATTCTGTATTGATTCTGTACCTACTGGGTGCCTTGAAAATCTGTTAAAGTGCTGCCTAGAGATATGTGAGGATTTTAGAAATAATTGTACTTTTCTACCCTCAGCCATGAGCCAGGAATCAGAATAGGTCAGAAAATGGGAGCCATAAAAAAAGAAATTAAGTAAAGTAAATGATTTTTGAAAGACTTTCACTAAAAGTATTATTAAAGAAGTAAAATAATTGAATCAAAATAGTATGTGGAAATTATGCAACTAGTAATACTTTACACATTTAACGAAAGAACATCAATACTGAAGAAATTCTTTTAAAATATTGAGTTGTTAAGAAACACTACCTAACGTCCTGTCTGTTAGGCTTAGATCTGGTTAAACATCAGATGTTGTGATGGATTAACATTCTCCTTGTGCCTACATGAATATTGGGTCAGGACCAGGGGAACAATGCTTTATTGCATATTTCATCCCCTGTTACATGATCACTACAAAGATGTTAAAAGGATGTTCATAATTCATGGCACCCTGTTTAGGCAAACCAGGAACCTTGGTCTAGTTTTCTTATATTCTTATTGTCTAAACCAGTCTGGTCTTGATTTGTGGTGAATTTTAAGTCTGAAAATAGGAAGATCATTCTTTATACTGCTTCCTTTTTTACTTGCTGTTTACTTTGGTTCTGGCTCCTTTGTTAACACCAGCATGATCTTATGAAACATTCTATGAAAGTAATTTTCTTTTTGTATTATTGCATCCCTGCTAATACTCTCTACATGCCTTCTTATCCATCCTTTAGGTTAGGAGCAGTCTTTTATCATATAGAGTACCTATCCTGAGGGAGTTTCAGTTTCATGGCATGAGCTCCATTATGCAGTCATATACTTAACTGGTAGATCTCACACTTGTTATGAAAGAGCAGTATTTTCTGATGTTTAATTAGAATTCCCATACATGAGTGTTGAAATAGTTGATCCTGAAGAAAGGACTATGATTAATAGCCTTTATATGAGTGTTATTTTGCATGTTGCTGTAATTAAGATTTCTCTTGTCATATAATTTTGGGTGTGGTGTTGGAGGCAGTTAGGATATATTGGTCACTTAGCAGTGCTAAAGTTTGGGTTTAGGAGGTCTCTACTTGGTAGTACTGATTCAGAGAAATATTTTGTAGATAAGAATGTACTGAGAAAAAATTGGAAGAGTTAGAAGCAAGCGCTAAGCCAAGAACCATACAAGCATATTCTAAATTTTAACATTTGATGTAATTTTTGTGTGTTTTTAATTTAAGGAGAAAAAAGCTGCTTTGGAGAAAGAAAGAGAAGAAAGAATAGCTGAAGCTGAGATACAAAATTTAACAGGTGCTAGACATCTTGAAAGTCAGAAACTTGCCTCCCTGTTGGCAGCAAGGCAGTTAGAGATTAAACAAATCCCTTCAGATGGCCATTGCATGTACAGAGCTATTGAAGATCAGCTCAAGGATCACCAAAATTCCTGGACTGTTGCCACTCTGAGAAGCCAAACAGCAAAGTATATGCAAAGTCACTTTGATGACTTCCTGCCTTTTCTTACAAACCCTAATACTGGAGATATGTATAGCAAAGGTAAGATCTGTAGCATGTGAGATTTTAAAAACTGTTATCACTGTGTCTGATAAATCTCAGTTACAGCTGAATTGAGACTTCTACGGTGTTTGTAACTTTGTTACTTTGTTGTGTTCCATGGAGCACAGAATTATGATCTGCTGTGAAACTTGGTACACCTAGATCTCTAATTAATATATTTTTTTAAATTAATCTAAGAAATATTTTCCCCATTAAATAAAAACAAAACAGGACTTGCTGGTTACTAGATGATGTGAACTCATTCTGGGATGTTATTTGTTACTATAAACAGCTTTTCTACCCGGTTGGAGTGATTTTCTTGTCAAGTTTTATATTGCTGTTTTCAATGCACACAGGAAAGCTGTTAAAAATGGGTATGAAATTCAAGCAAATCTATTTTATAATAGTTCGAATAGATGCATTTTCTTATCCTATCTTGTTTTTTCAGTGCAAAGTATTTTGGAACATTTTTTTTACAAGTAGACTGAACTAAAAAGTACAAAGAGCTTTAGTGTGGAGCAACGGTGTAGGCTGAGTAAAAACGGAGTTTGTGTACCTCTTATTTAAGCAATACATGATTTATTCATTATGCCTGGAACACCACAAAAATGACTGCATAAATTTCCTTAACTTAATGCTACATTTGTTTAATAGGCATTGCTGTGGGTTTCGTGTGGTCACTGGGTGCTGTCTTTCCCATGATGACAGAGATTATTGTCGCAGGTTAAATGTGTCCTAGGAGAATACTGAATAAAATTCTGCACAGCAACAGGGAATTGTACTTTTTTGTTATAAAGGAAATGAATGAAAAGTCATTCTGAGCAGTCTTCAGAAAATCTGAAGATTGTCTTTCTCAAAATCTGTATGTAAGGTTCAAAAGCTCGAGGGTTTATAATTTACACATTTTATACCTGGTTTGTGTAGAAGATGATCTGAAAAGATTTTAATTAGCTATTTACAAAGGAACTTTTTATTGAGAATAAATACTTCAGAGGTTAAAAACAAGGTAGCTAATCTGGAAATTTAAAGAAACCTTAACCAACTACATGCAGTTGCAAGATTTTTAAAACATACCTGACACCTGGCTACTGTAAGAACTAGATATACTACTCACTGTCATATTCTTTTCTAAAGTTTCTAAACATCCTCTGAAACGTAACAGGAAAAAAACTGTATGCAATTTCATGTTTGTTGTTACCTGTTGTTCTCTGAATAAAAAATTTAAAGTATTAGCTATACTTCTTTTTATACTCTTTTTTTTATCCCTTTCTTCAGTCTGAAATTTTCTTTCTAAAACAGAATGCATTTGGGGTTTTTTTTCGACAAGTCTTTTTCTCTCCTTCTCTTCAGTAAATACAACATATTTTCCTTTATAATGTGTTTGTGCTTTTCTGGCTCTAGTTCTTCATTGTACAATCAGTGTTTTTCATCAGTTGCTTGTTCTCAAACAAGACAAGTACTAAAAGTTGTCTTTTCTTTCCCTGCAGAGGAATTTGAGAAATACTGTGATGATATAGCAAATACAGCTGCATGGGGTGGTCAGCTGGAAGTAAGTATTGCACTGATAATTTTTATTTGTGAAATTCTGAAGTGGGTGAATATACCTTTTAAAAAGGGCTTCTTTAAAAATAATATCTGAAGGCATAAGGGAGCATAGTCATAAATAGTTTATTTAGAACTTTTTCTTGTGGTTGTAGGTTGTTTTGTTTTCCCACCATCTTTTCTGATGTATTTACAGCATGCGAGTTAGTGAATTCATTTGGTATAAATATCATTAGAAATACTGACACTATGAGTGGGGGAGTATTGTTAGGTTGTTGTCATGTAAACGAGAACTTGAGCTTCAAAAAATATGTATTTATTTTAGTTTGTCTTAATTTTATGAAAGAACAGTTAGCAAATTAATGAAACTAGCCCAGTGTTGCATCCTCTAGACAATGATTAGTTTAAGGCAATGAGTTTTCAATTAAAGTTCTAAAAGTTAAAATAATTTTGCTTATTTTAATAAAGTTTATTTTCTGAAAATATTACTAATGTTATGTTTGAACCATCTGCTAAAATTAAATCCCTAGTCTTCCTGTCTCCTGCCTACATTGTCTTTAATCCTATTACTAAATTGTTTTTGCCTTAAAGCTAAGGGCTTTGTCACACATTTTACAAACACCTATTGAAGTAGTGCAAATGGATTCGCCTCCCATTGTTGTTGGTGAAGAATATTCAGGCAAACCAATAATACTTGTGTAAGTATCTAATTTTATCACTTAAATTTAGTGCAGTTATTTTTGTAACAGCCTCAGCTTTGATTCTCACCTGCTCTTTTACTTTCTGTTACGCATCTGATGTTGAAACACTGCTTGAGTAATAGTTGTGCAGGTCAGAAATTGTTTCTGATTGACACACTTATTTTGGAGAAATTGTAATTAGACAGCGTCTGATGTGTATCAGTCACTGATTTAGAGAATGCTGCAAGGTCATTTTACCTGTTGAATAATTACAGAGCAATAATGACATTGATACAAAATGGAGGAAACTTTTTTCCTTCTTCAGAGTATTTGTCAAACTGCCGGAAGTCATCAGAATTAAAAGTTGTGTTTATCAATTCTCTTCTATTTTTCTTGCTAAAGCTTGATTTTATTTGTCTTCTAGTGCTGTTACTGTTTGGCATGATGTATACTTTTTGTTAAACTGAACATATTTCTTTAACTTTTTTTTAGGTATATGAGGCATGCCTATGGATTAGGAGAACATTACAATTCTGTAAAAGTTCTAACAGATGCTGCTACAGAAAACAGCAGCTAGCATACAAAAGTTGTACATTCACGTGGATAACAGTTGCATCGTGGTGTGTTGGGCTCCAGGAAATTCCCAGTAAGACTGGAAAGTAAATGGAATGGATTATAAATTAGAAAAAAAAAATAAAAGGCCTGCAAGGTTTGACTATCAATCAGAAATAACTGAAACCAAAACAAAACAAAAACCAAAACCACACAACAATATTGTGAAATTGTTGGTATTAATTATGTTTAGAAGATCTGTAGAACGGTGTCTGTGTAGATCACGTCTTTTTCAATAGAGCTTCCTCTCAATTCTGCAGAGAAAATATCAAGTAATGAAAATTCGTTTTGGTTAATCTGCATTTCTGCTGAAGATTTAAGGTTACCTGTAGGTTCCTATTCCATTATTTCTGTCAGATTTTCACAATAATGGAAGAATTCCGTTTGAAATAACTGGTGATATTTTGGTTATGGAATATCCTCTGCAGTGTTTTTGTAGCCCTATCAGGATCTAATTTCAACAGTGTAGGATTTATTCCCTTCTTTATTTGGGCAGAGAAGATCTGGAAGTAAATCCAGCAGCAGAATATCTTGCTTGGCTGAAGGACATGCACAATCTTTTAAAAGACTTTCATGTAAGATTTTTACCAAGGTTTGATGTAGGGTTTATTCTTTGCAGGTCACAGTAGGAATTCAACTCATGTGCAAGAGGAGCATTGTTATTTAGGACTGTACATTATACTGTCAGTGCAAGTTAACTGCACTGTTTATTCTCCATAATCTTTCACCTATTCATTTTGGTGAATCAGAAAACTTACAGAGCTCCTCAGTGTCCTCACTTCAGGTATTGAAACTCATCTGAACTCATAATTTCTGGATCTGCTGATCTAAGCACTTTGTCATCTACAGTGTGATGTTTTGTAATGCTTAAAACAGCTGGTTACACACAGCTGTAGAAATAACCACCTTGGGTTTTGTCAGTAACTGAAGGTGATCTGGAAAAACGAATTATGTTTATTTTAATTGCTTCTTATGAGGCACAGAGAATGGAAAGGTTTTAATATGGCTTGACTTTTTACATCAGAGATGTAGATTGTTGTAAATGTGACTTGAAAATTAGGAGCATACTGAAACCAAAGTTTTAATGCCATTTTTTTAACAAGAAAGTGATTTTTGAGTTTTTTAAAAAGCCTTAGTCAATTAAAGAATTGTCTGTGTTTTTCTTCTGCTGAGTTGGTTTGGAGAAAAGTGGTTCATGAAAAGATTAAACACCTTTGCCCTACTTTGAGGATTATGACCTAACAGTATGTATCTTGTAATCTTTCAGTAAAGCTAGCCTGCAGACTTACATTCCTGGAACTTAGAAAAATCTGCTCTTACTTAAGAGGGAGATAAATGATTACTTTATCGGTCAGATTATGTCTGATTTAAAGCACTTTGAGAGAGAGAAAAAATCAGATACTAACAGCAGGAGTTCTTGGACAAGCAGCTCTCCAGACTGGTGCCTGCTAGGAAAACAAAGTATTAACCAGATCAGGAGTTTTTACATTCTTATTTATCTGTTACAGTATAACAAATATAGCTGGTTTATATACCAGACCAGCTGGCTTACTGTAAAATTCGGTTTACTACCTTGATTGTATACAATGATGGTTTTAATTTCAAACAAAAAAATAGGATACAACAGCATGGAAAAAATGTTTCTATTCATAATACCATTACAAATTTCACTAAAGATAATAGTACGAAGAAGTACTGTTCTCTGCATTGCTTAGAATTGATGTGATATAAAATGCACATGCTGCATTTTATAGATATGCAGTTCTTTGGGGTTTTGGGTTTCAGTTTTGTTCGATTAACTGAGCGAGAAAAGATGCCAGAACTGGGTAACACCTGTACCAAGAGTTTGTCATGTTGAAGATGTTTACAGTTTGTATAAAGTTAAATAATTTAATATAGTGAGTGAAAGATCTTTGTTCATGCTGTATGGGACTTGCCAAAAAGTAATAAATTGGTTTATTTGTGGCAAATCTTGTTGGGGTCAGTTTTATCTTGTACTCAAATAGTTCACTTATTTCCTAGTACGAATAAGCTTATCTGTTTAAGTTTTAGGATCCTACTGTAAAATGAATTCTAAAATAACTGATTGTATTCAGGCAATGCTCCACTCCGTATAAAATTGTTTCTGAACAAAATTTATCCTCCGTGTTTTAGCAGTTAAACTTGAGCTCTTCTGAAAAACTGCATTTGAAAATACTGTTGAACTTCCCTATGCATTAAAAGGATGAAGTGAAACTGAGAGAGGGTCTTCTAATAATTAAGCTCTTAACTTCTTTGTCAGATTACATTTTTCTCTGCAGAATAACACTATTTACTTTGAGTGTGTATTTCAACTTTCCTTGCTTTTATCTGTAATTTAGTTTCTTCAGCTGCTGTTTCTTTTAAGGACTGTTGGGTATTTTTTTCAAGATTGAGATTAGTTGCCATTAGGAATGCTCACATAAATAGGAGGGAAGCTGTCTAGTGGTCTGCAATAAATTGTGTACAATATTCTGAGAGGGAAGAACTTATTGGTTGTTGAAAACAGTGGTTACATGTGGCTCTTAGTGCTTGTTCTTGTCCCCTTCACTTACTCTGCACCAGAGTTTGCTCTCCTGTCCAGTTGCTAGGGCTGCAGGCAGCCCCATAAAGGGGGTGGGAGGTGGGTAGCGGCCAGAGGGAGTGCAGACGTGTCATAATTTATTTAAACAATAAATAAATTAATAATTTATTATTTAGATAGTAAATTAGTTCAAGGATTTTTTAAAGAAAGAAATTATATAAAATGCAATGAAGCAGTGATGTCCCTTGTGAACATTTTTACAATTCTCATAATTTCTTGTGTTTACATATAATGAAATATTGCACCAAAGCTAAAACACAACTTTTTTCTGTTGAGGGCGGCAGAGTACTGAAATAGGTGCCCAGGGAGGTCGTGGAGTCTCCCTCTCTGGGGACATTGAAAACCCACCTGGTTCCTGTGTAACCTGCTCTGGGTGATCCTCCCCTGGCAGGGCAGTTGGACTGGATGATCTCCTGAAGTTCCTTCCAACCCTAGTGATTCTGTACTACACAGTGAAGAGGGAATTTGTTTCACAACCCCTTTCTTAGAGGCAAAATTGTCAGTAGGAGCACTTTTTGCCTCCTCCCTATGCTCTGTCCTCCCCCTTTTCACAGGCAATTGAACAGGGGCTGTGATAGGCTCCAGGTAAAAAAAAAAAAAACAACTGCTGAAATTTTGGGTGTATGCAGAGCACATCCCCTCTGCTCCTCTTGTGACTCAAGGAGTAAGTGGTGGCAGCAGTGTGACTGGGTACATCAGCTGCTTGTGGGATGGTGGCTTCCCCTGGCCTGAGTTATACTTGAGTGTAACGGTGTTATGAATTACAGCAGTGAGAATTACTGCAGCTAAATGCACGGGTGGCAGCAGAGTGGATGGAGTTGGAGGGACAGTCCCTCTGGCAGTTTGGGCTGTGGATTTTACCCAGTTGCTCCCTCAGCAGCACTGGTTGCCTTATGGATTCAGTGATGTGACAGTGACCGAGTGAGGACAGGCAGTGTCCCTTCCGTGTCAGTGCGGGTGATCACGCTGCACACAAACAGCAAACGTGTTCTGTGTTCAGAACAGCCCTGCTCACACCCTGCAGAGGTGTGCTGGGGTCTGCAGCCACTTTCCTGCTAAAGGAGCCAGTGATGAATGTCCTGGAGGTGGCCTGAAATCTTTGGTGAGAGTGGACATCAGAATGTCCCATCTGCATCATCTGGCTACTTTGGGCTGCCATCTGTCATAGGCCATGGAATTATTGCAAGTATAACTTTCTATTTTTAGTCCTTGAAATACACCCTGCCTCCCTCGTCTCCCAGGGGATCTCCTGGGATGTTATTTATGAATGATAAGCAGTCTGTGTTTATTACTTAATCTATAAGAACTTAAGCAGGCTTAAAAATAGGATCTGAAACACAGAAGGCATTTTCGGTACTTTCCTTGGCTCTAGTGAGAATGCTAACCCACCAATTCCTTTGGTTTGAACAACTAATAAAAGCAACAGATGGGTTATGATTGATCACTAGAGGCATATGATAGATGTACTTTTGAATACAACTAAATACAACTTAGCAATTCCCCTTGTATGTTAGAAAAATATACTAAAAGATATAAAAATAATTATTCACACACAAAAATATTTGGTAAAATTCAGAATAAACTGATGTAGTCTCTGTGTTGAAGATTAAATAAATACATCAAGGTGTTAATTGAAAAGCTTTATACTCTTTGCAAGTTAGAAAAATTGGAGTGCATAAGCTTGTATAGTAAGCAGATTCAAAAATATTCCTAGGAGCTAAATTTTCTGCACAGGCTCCCTCAACATCATCAGTTCTGCAAATATTTTGTCATGATATATGAAGGAGTTAGACACATTAAGAATCTGGTGATGCTGTGTTTGTGCAGATATGAAAACCTTCCAGATGTGAGTAATGCTGTTTTATTTTTTATAGTTTTTTTTTTTTTTCTTTTGAAGGATAGTATTATGAAAACATTTGAGCAAGGTCTCTTATTTGAAATTATTACATAAATCATGAAGATGCACTTTGACACTTGCATTCTGGAAGGTATATGAATATCTTTGAGAAAGCTAAGGATGTGGAGATTTTAAACTAATAATTCCTCCACATATATATATATATATACACACACGTATATCCTCTAAAATCAAAATATGAATAAAATCTCGATAGTATAAGGATGCAATAGTTTGTCATTAAATCATAATAAGGCTCCATTGAGTGGGGAAAGTGAGGGATATCTAATGAAGAACCATTTTTCTGTTAGCTGTTTGCAGAACCTTGGAACACAAAGAAACCAGAAACAGAACGGGGAAAGTAGTTGTGAATTGGGAATGCCCACATGAAATGAACAAAATTTTTCAGTGTTGAGGAATATTCAGGTGCTGGTGGCTGAGTGTGCTGCACCTTCTCTCCCTGGCTGGAGAGAAGTGACTGGAGCCCCAGGCAAACAGCTGTGAGTGCCATTTACACTTCAGTGCTTTTCAAGAGTTCACCATATTAATCAGCAGCCTCCAACAGTCAGAGTTTGGTGAGCTCCCTGAGAGTGTTCTGTGGGTTCACTGGCAGCTACATTGCATCGTTTTCACTGGTTGGTGGAACCGCAGATTACATCAATGGATTTTAAAAACTTTATTTTGATCTTTGGTATATTTATCAGTATTAGACATACTGTGCTTAATGTCACTGATTCCATTTTAGCACTTGCTGTCTGCTTGATCTGCTGCTTGCATGTGTTATCCATCTGCTTCTGAACGTTTTATCACAACTTTTGCAAACAACAGAAGAATTAGAGTCAACTTGGAGATTTTTGAGGAAAAGCTACAAGGGGCAAGGAGATGGAGAATGTAATACAAGAATGCTTTAAATCCAAGTTGAAAAACTGCTGTTCAAAAAAACAATAAAGAGGCCATTAAGGAAAATTCTGCTGATCTTCCAAACCATTATATTTTAGATCATACATTTTATTTCTGACAATCAAGTAAAATTTTTGTTTATTTTAAATAGAGAAGAAGCTGGGTGTCACACCTCTGATAGAATCTGTAAAACCTGAGTACATGCTGTTACTTCTAAAAGAACCTTAGCTTTCCCCATCATAACAAGTGATATTCCCCCTCTTGTGGAAGGACACATTACAAAAACTATGATAAGGGTCTTTTTCAAGTTAGACCATTTGGAAATTCTGTTATTTTTCATTAAACATTTTGATGCTGTCATAATTATCCATGTAATTGCTATGTCCTACTTGTGCCTGGCTGACAGCCTTCTGTCTACTGCTCTTGCCACAGACATCACTGGAAATAAAAAGAAATGTGAAATAGCTTGTTTGGATACAGACTCTTCAGAAAGGATAGGCTGGGAGGTGAGGAGGAGAGGGTTAACTTAATGCTCATCTGTGGGACAGGTGATGGGTCTGTTCATGGCTCATGGGTCAGGATCAGAAGGGTGGCCTAAGTGGGCTTGTAGTGGGTCCCTGTTACACACCAAAAAATATATTTCATTTTTTTATCAAGTTTGCTAATAGTGTGGGTGTTTTGCAGTTAGAGCTCCCTGGCCAACTCCAGAACCTTAATCTAAAAAGGCAAAGCAGACTAAATTTGAAATTTTTGCTTTGTAGGTACATTTGATTATGAAATGTCAGTAAATCCTGTGTCTGAAATTCTGTATATTTTCTCTGCAAAATTTCTCTACACATTTAAAGAAGAGAACCAGACAGGTTATTTGTACAACATAAGAAAATAAGTCTCAGTAGAAGATTTCTGTTAGTCTCACTTCACAGAATGTATGATACACATCACAATGGTGAATATACAATCAAAGTTTGTCTGATGCACAAACTAAGCTATTATTACCTTCCCATAATGGCCTTTCCAAAACTCAGTAAAAATGTTACAAGAGTATTGAAATAGTCTTTATAAATTTCAACTGCATTGGTATGCAACAGTTTGCAGTCAGCAGACCTAAAAAAATCATTTCACTTAGCCCCATCCCTGGCAGTGCTCAAGGCCAGGGTGGATGGAGCTCTGAGCAACCTGGTCTGGTGCAAGGTGTCCCTGCCCGTGGCAGGAGGGCTGGAACAAAGTAAACTTTAAGGTCCCTTCCAACCCAAATCATTCTATGATTCTATGATCATTTCAAGGACTGAAATCAAATATGCATTTTAATAAGGGGGGGAAGAACCCAATCCTGTACTGTGCACTGTAAAAATAGATGAGAACTACTGACAATTATATTAGCATCTAAGTAAACAGGCCAAGAAGAGAATTAACTGGTAAAGCTATAAAGCTTACTTTTTACTTATTAAAGCACTGTACATGTTAATTATATATTGTTCAGAGCAAACTCACAGTAAATTTTAATTGAAGAGCCTTAAAAATTATAAAAGTAACTTCACTTCTAATTTTGCACATAGTACATCTCACAAACATTTCCTTTTGAAGTATTGAAGTGAGGGAATAGGTAATCCATAACTATACCTAGTAACCGAAATTATATTTTAAATTTTGAAACTAATATTCTGCATGTTGCTCACGTGCACATGGACATACAAAAAAATACATAGATGTAAATTGTATGTTCTACAAATATATATTTCTTCAATTCATTTTCTAAAGTAATGCAATAGGTAAATTTCTGATGTCAGGGCTGAATGTATCACTGGCACACAATGCACATGACATTCTGTTTAGTCAGTTAATGGCTTCAAGGATAGTTTAACCAATTATTACTGGCACACAATGCACATGATACTCTCTTCATTGAATTAATGGCTTCAAGGATAGTTTAACTAAGTATTTGAAGAACTAAACACCAAGATTAAAGATATGTATTGAATAACTTTTTATCTCTTATATATAGTCACCTGTTTTTATAATAGCATAAATCAAACAGCAAGGTGGTACATGTAGGGTGAGAATATTGGTCTCAAAGCTGGGAAAAAAAACCAACACATTTTAAAATTGAGCAAGTACCTTCCAACAGTTAGTTTACGAACTATCAAAATTTGATGACATTTTTCTAAATGCAGTGTAAAACAAATGAGTAAACATGAAGCATGATTTTCATAGAATATTTTAGTTTTAAAGGGATCTCTGGTGGTCCTCAAGACTGACATCTAGCTCACGGCAGCGCTAGTTTCAGACAGAGCAAATTATTGTCTTTTGTTTAATGAGCATAATCTTTTTTGTGGAAAAAGGGGAGGGAAGGCAGCTGAGAACTCTGTAGACACAGAAAGAAGAGAAATGCATGCTCTGTGTGTTTGATTCAGGCTGCAGGTCCATGCCAGTCAAAGGGACCACCTCAGAAATTTTTTATCTGAAGATTTCCCCAGTTTGAGCTGAGTTTTCCAGTTTCTTCAGGCTCAGTCTCTTAGGTCATAGTGAGGGAGATGTTTGCTTGGGGTTTTCTGATCACTTTCATTGATAGAGCCAGCTGACAGACTAGAACATCTTTAAAGGTATTTCTGCTTATTCAACCTTTTTACAGTACTGGTGTGTTATATTCAGTAGAATTAGCTCACCTGATGTTTGTCCTTTAGGCAAGTCTTTAATTCCTTGTTGTTAACTATGCCTTTCTTATATGAGTTATCATGCTTTGTGCTTTTCAGATAAATAATTTTATTGGAAAATAGCTGAAGAGTTACAGAGACTATAATCTCCTTCTGCTAGGGACTGAGTTACTGAAGAATTGGATAGCAGTTGTTTCCTGAGACTCCCAGAGCTCTCAGATGTGTACCCTGGTGGTTGTGAGCACATTCCTTGGCAAAGAAATCTGCTTACCATGTTTGGGCAGATGGGGAGCAACTCACCCTTTATTTTCTGCTTGAATTTCAGTTTGTCATTTTTTGTTTGCAATTTTCCATTTCCAAGGATCTTTTCATGGTCACACTTCCCTCCAGTTTAGCAGCAGCCCCACATCTCATTAAAGCAGTTTCTATTTCTTGCACCTCTTTAGTAAAGGTATTACAAGACTGAACTGAACATTACTAATGAACTTTGTCACACAGCATTAGCTATCACTCTCAGCAGATGCCTCGAACTTTTATAATTCTCCCTGAGCCTTTCTACATCATGGAACACCAGTCCCACTGAGCATGGAGTGTTTCTGACACACTTTGTTATGTGGCATCAAATACTTTGCTAGCTGGATGTAAACTACACAAGTTATTACACAGAAATTGCTCATTTCATAGGCCTTTCACCTCTTCTGAAAAGACTTCTCCATCTCAGAGTAGGTAATCATTTCTTTGCATGTGCAATTCTTGCTGTGGCTGCCAGTAAGAGCTCCACCCATACGATGATTTTTTTCAAAATCTGGATTTCATCCATGAGTATCTGGTCTCAGGCCAGGGAGTTAATATCAAATGGTTTGCAGCAGAAACTCTCTGTTATAACTCATAGAGTATGTAATGAAAAGAGTGACTTGGAAATGGAATGTCCTAAATTCCTTGGCCATCTCCCTCAGCCATCCAGTCCTCAAGACACATTTGCATTTTTATTTACTTTCTGAAGTGCTGATAGCCCTAATTTTTCCCAAGATCCTCTTAAAGTTATAGAGTTTTGGGAGTAAAAGATTTGTGTGTTGGATAATGAACTTTCAACCCCATATGAAATGATGTAATGCAGTTAAAAAAACTGAGTTGAAACTGAGGTGGATATGCCTCATTCCAAATGTGGGTGACTTAAAGAGTCCCATTATTGAAAAATAAATGGAGCTTCATACTCATAATTACTTTAGCTGACATGTTTAGCTGAGCAGCAATAAAACATACATCATCTTAATATATATTGTTAATCTTGCCAATGATTTATACCATGCAAGCTAAAATTACCTCACCCAGTTAGACAGAATGTAGTCAGTGAAAAGCAGCTAAGGATAATTAAGCTAGAAAAAGCTAGCAAGTAGGTTTTTCACTACTTAGTATACTCTATTATAAATTATTTAAACACTAAAAGACAACATGAAATTCCTTTCTTTTAATCATAATTGATCCTGCTGTGGGCGTGTTCAAACAAAAAGGATATTTCAGATATTTCATAACAGTAAATAAACATGGTTTTATTTCATTTGGAGAACTGTATTAGAATGGGATTAGATTTTAGGCTAAGCTCTCCAACCTTGACATTCTTCTGATAAATGATGGATGCAAAGAAACAACCAAGAGAACTTTGCTGTTTGGGGGGGGGGTGTGTGTCTAAATACACTTCTGTCTGTACTGCTTTGGAAAAAGCATTTTTGTTTAGATGTGTTTCTTGCAGTCTTTTCTACTCTGAGAGAAATCAGCCTGGTGATGACAGGAATGGGAATCTTTGTAACAAGATAAAATTGTGTATTCATCTACCTTTTCTCCTTTTCTATTTAACATGATTATTCTTTAGATAAAACATGCAGAATTTATACTTATCGAGATTTTTTCAAGCACTTTAGCATAAAAGAAGATAATTATATTTTATTGTCTAACAATATCTTTTTCAACTTGGCCCTCAGGGCAGTTTTTGTAGCATCATTGAGCGAGATGGGCTTGTAAGGTTCATATACAATTTTAAGTACTCCATAATGAAAATCAGATGAGCAATTTCACTAAGAAAAAAAAAGAAAAAAGTTCAAACCTAAAATTTCGAGGAGAAGAAAATCCAGATGTTTTTAAGTCTTTTGTCGTTGTTGTTTGTCATATTGTAACAACTTGGAGCAATATCTTAGTCCAGGATTTCAAACAGAACACGGTTGGCTCTTTAGTCATGGTCATGCAGTTGCTTAAGGTCACCATCACTTATGTTCTTTATGCCAGTGAACACAGGAAAACACAGATTTCTTCAAAGCAAAGGCCTGATTTAATAAGCTGTTTCTGGTTACTGCTAGCTTTTGTTTATGACTGAGTAGTAAAGGATATGCTTCTATGCAAACATACCTTTTATGAGTTGAGGATTACATTTCTATGCTGTCAGTGGAACACAGGTGCATCTTTGTGCTTGTTGTACAGGCCACCGATTTGCTGTGGTAGATAAGGCCATAGAGGTTAAATGTTTTGTCTGCAATATGATGAATTGTACTACAGGAAAGAGAATTGCATTACAAAAGTACGTGGGATGAGAAATTGAGATGAAATTGCAAATCTCTAGGAAGCGTTTGGATGCGCAGAAATGAAAAACAGGAAATCCTGAACCTATTCAGCATGAGCATAAATATCTATGGAAGTAAATTCATTTTAAAGTGGCCGAAATATTTGGATTTTAAAACTGTAATTTTTCTGTTTCTCGATGATCTTAGATGAGAAAATTAACAGTACTGGCGGACTGAATATTTGATTGGTTTCTTATACAGCTGCTTAACTACAGGCTTTAATTTGGTTTATAATTTATAGTTTTATAAAGCATTTTAAAGACATCACATATGAATGCATTTTGGGTCCCAGTGTAGGCAATGGAAAGGAAGATTGAGGATGGTCAACACCTCGGAAACCCAAATCTCTTAAGAGCCATTTGAACATGGAGCTACTCCCAGCCAACAGTAACATCTGGATTTCACAACAGCCTAAATAACTTTCCAGATGGATGTTGCTTGTGTTCCCATTTCCGTAGACACAGTTGACATTGTGAAAAAAGAGTGAGAAGCTTGAGGATCTGTTTACAGCATCTGCATAGTGCTTACCTTGTTCTTACTGTCAAGTCATCCATTTCATGGAGCTTGAGGGTCGTGGAATTGTCATGGTTGGAAGGGATCTCTTGAGATCATCTAGCATAACCCCCTGCTCAGGCAATTTAAATCTCTTGGCATGTGTCCTGTTTTGGCCTGGAGCAGCAGGAGGTGGAATGGCCAAGACGATAATGTTACTTGATACCAACTTATGTCACTGCCAGGAGTGAGGGAAAGGGATGCTCTCTTTTATTCCAAGATGAAGGACATTCTTTTGCAGTGGGAAAAAGCATGGTATGGTGGTGAAGAGTCAGATGGCATTTCTTGTGTTTGTCTATGTAAATAGTTTCTTTATCTTATACCTTTTGTTATTAATATTTTTGCTGTTACTTTTAGTTTTTTATCTCATTGCAGTTTCCAGTAAATTGTTCTTATCTCAATCCATGATTTTCACCTTTTATGCCTCCAATTCCCAGCTCCATCCCCGGACTAGAAAGGGGGAAGGGAAGGAGGCAATGGTGAGCAATCAAGCAGTATCTGGTTTGGGAGAGTCCTGGTGGGGGCACTGAATTGGGGAGTACCATTCCTAAACCACAACAATATGTTAGCTGTGAATAGGAGTCTCATTTGGTTTCTGAACATGTTGTACTGAATGCTGAATAGAGAGTAATATTAATAGTGTCTTGAATTCTGATGTGCTGGATGCATCACACAGCAGGGCCTTGCAGGCAGAGGCTGCTGCAGCCCAGTGCCAGGCTCTCTGCTGGACCCTGCCTGGTGTGCATGGCTCGAAGAAAAAACCTTTATCCTCCACGTGCTCCTCTCATTTTAAAGTTTCTGAAGCAAGCTGAGGGCAGTTTGTCCAGCTCAGGAGGGCAACGTTTGTACAGAATGGAAGTGAAGGTATGTATAAGTGTTTAAGAGTGCAGCATGAGGATTTTTAGGGGTTTGTGGGATTGGAAAAACTTCTGGGATAGCACTGAAGGGCTGAGTATGCAGAAAAAGGCACAACTGTTGTAACCTTATCCACACTGACTTTTGGCTCTGGTTTTTGAAGTAAAACCTCGTCCAAACTTTGCTCAGTTTGCAGCCCAAAAGATGCGGGGAGTAAGTGAAAAACGAAGCAGTGTGGACAACGAAGGGTCTGATGCACAAGTTCATTTTCTATGGCCTTCAGTTACTTATCAGTGTGGATGCTTTCTATGAAGTTCAATCCTAGCTAGAATATTATTTATACTGCAGCATAAATAATAAGTAAATAGTAAATTAATGTCTTCTTCCTAAATTAAAAATAATCTAAGTTGTTTTCTTGATTTCAGAAAACTTTAGTTTTCTTCAGCAACATTACTGTCTGCTCCTTGCTCAGAGTTGCATATGATATGACAGATAATAATGGCAATGTCCTAAAGTTCTGTACATTAAAATATTAATCTTGAAGATAAAATTTGAGTGCAAACTATAGCCTTGGAAGCCTTTGTACCTTCGAAGCCATTTAGAAAGAATGAACACTGTACAGAACATCTGGCAGAAAAAGAATTCAGCGTACTTGGGGTATAGATTTGTGGAAAGTAATTTTGAAATGTTGGTGTTGCGCTGGTGTTTCTTCAGGAAAAAATGTGTAGCACCTCTTATTTTCAGAAGAAAATGAAAGCAAGCTGAAATATGCACCTGCTAGTATAGAGAAAATTCTGTGCTCCTACCCAGGGTAGTCATGGATCTGATGCTGTTCCTGTGCCACGGAGCAAGCAGGGAATGCACTCACTAGATCAATCAGATTGCTCTCTTTGGTATTGTTTACAATAATTGTTAATTAGTTTCCTAGGATAGTACCTCATTTGCGGTCAAAATAAAATGTACACCAGATGGAGAGAAAATGAATTCCAAAGCAGTAATCTATTCATATACATAATTATTCCTTGTAACTCTAATGGTGGTGGTTTTGGCTGTTTAAACTCCAGCAACAGATAGATCAAGCAGATGACACTGCTTAAACATTATTCAGGGTTTTATTGGGTAAATCATAAACAATTGAGATATGATTGCTTTTTGACTGGCTTTTTTCATGTGTTTTAATTTGATATTGTGATTAACATTTTTTCATTTGGAGACTTTGAGTTCAAATTTTAAAGTCACAGAAAATGTTTGGATGTACTTAAAGTGTTACTTTTAATATGTTTCAGCATTTTTGCTTTAAGTCCTGCTTTTCCTTAGTTTTGAAATTGACTTTTAAAATGTGATGTATGGATGCCTTGATTAAGAAACAAATACATTCCTAAAAATGAAGATAAAATACTAGGTTTGAAATGTTTGTAGAGTTTTGTGTTGGATTTTTTTCTGGAACAACTTTAAGAGCCTCTAAGACCACATGGAAAATAGTGAGAAAGCATGAATTACTTTATCTTTAGAAATGCTATATTTATATTCTGCCCTTGTTTTTATTCCTGTGAGTTATTTTATTTGGAATCAAGATTATTGTTACTTTCTTTTATGCTAAGAATCTGATCATTCATGTAATTTCTCTCTCCCCTAAAATTAGAGGGTTTTGTTATTTCTCGCCCTTTTGAAAGAAACATATTGTTACAAAGACAAAATTGATTCAGGAAACATATTCCTAAGTATGTAATTAGTAAGGATGTGCTTAGTAAACGTCTTCAACTGATCCAAATTTACTTATTTTGAAATAATTCTGGTATGTCTACTATTTCTATAGTAGATGACTTAAAGGATAAGTAAGTCAAAGTTCCATAAGGAGGTGTAGATTTTTTTCTCCTATGAGGATTTTTTTTGTGCTTAGAATAAAGGATTGCTGGAATGCAGACATTTCTGGAGACTTTTGGCTCTGTGATGGAGCCTATGGGGACTTTGTTCTTGATTTTTTTGTTTTGAACAATGAAACTGGCTGAGAGATGAACTTTCATACTGCACGAACTGCAAGGGGTATCTTGGCTATGCTCTAAATATTCTCTCATCTTCCTAAATCTTAACATTTCACGAAGAGGGTGTTTAAAGAACACTTAATTCTATTTTGGTTTCTATGTAGAATATAAATGTAAAAGTGACATACTAAATTCATATACCCATCCCATTAAGATGACATTAAGGAGGCTGTAGTAGGTGCCCAAATATATGGAGGTGAGAAAACCAGCAAAACCAGAGCTGGTCAGGAGACTTTATTTGGCTTTGCCTTTAAAGGTCTTTAGAAATCAACATTTTATGTGCAATCAGATTGTGCTCCCAAATATAAGAAGATTAGACTATTTTCATAGCTGTCTCGTCTAAGATATAACATTAAACATGATATAAAAGTCAAATATTTAAAATACGTAAAGAGATCCTATGAAGGTTTTATTTTTTACATTCAACTAATTTATGTAACGTATATGATGCTTTTCCATTGGGTATGGGATAAATCAAAATCCATCTATGACAAGAAGAAAAGCATATTACTAAAGTTTATACAATGCTGTCACAGAGTAAATACTCACATGAGCACTGGCACAATGCTTTGTCTGTGTAGGAAGACATCCACACATTACTGGTATGTGGATTTAGAAACCTTGGGAAAATAAATGCACATAGATAATTCTGTAGAACATTAACATTATCTTTAATTTATGTACAAAAATTAGTCTGTCCAGGTTTTATTGTTAAATGTACATGTTCTAATCTATGCTGAAATATTTGTTCTGTTTTCTTTTTCAAAAGCAGTTTCATTAGAGCCCGAAGTTTCACAGTGTTTTCTGTTTGATATTATATGAACATTGGTTTAAACTGTTGACTTTTTAAATAACACGATTTACAAATACATGTACAAATGATAAAGCAACATCAAAATAGTAGATATTATTATACTGGCAGATAGACTAAGTCTTTGGTGGCAGAGAGGGGCCTCATTTATCAGCCACTGGGATCTAGCATGGCTTGAGGCAGCAGAACGTCAACGAAGAGTTGGAAAATAGAATCATGGTGCAGCCAAGGGAGTGCTGCCTCTAAGAGCTGCCCAAACCTTTGGGTCCAGTGTAGGCTCTCATTACTCCTTTGTAGTTCTTTATAGTTTATGTAAAGGATGCTCATGAAACATCTTTATCTTCTCATGAGCTGCTGAGTAACATTTCCTTCGTCATTTATGAATGGACAGAGAGCACATGAAATGCAAGAGAGGATCATGCACAGAGCTCCTCTGCCCATGGAGACCAAAATGATAGTTGTATGTGACAAATTGGTGTCAGTACAGACAAGTGAAATTAGTCTTGTTTCTCATTCAAAATGCATAAGTAAGCATGCCAGATTCTTTGAATTCTGGAAAGGCCTGAAAAGCCTCTCTGAGTTAACCAAAGTTTCTCCCTCTCATTCTGGTAGCTAAGTTTTCTGTAGAAATTGTCCTGAGATGTGTTTCAAAGCAAGGGTTTTTTTTAATTACTGTATCTTGGAGGAAGTTTCCCCTCTCTCCAGTGAAATCCTATTACAATTTCAGCTGTGGCAAAATTAACTCGCAGTAATTATAATTTGAAACAAATCATCTGTGCTGTATATACCTTATTTTACACACTGTTCTGCCCAATGTCTAACTTACAGATATTGCACATTTCTGAATTAATTATTCATTTGAGGGAAGTAATTCTACACTGGGAAAGTGTGAAACTGATCAGTGATTAAGAAACCCCCAGTGAACAATTGCATCAGCACATTTGAGCACATGGGGATGGGTTTTAACAGGGTGGAAGGGAAATGCCTGTATGGAGTATGGGAGTAAGAACAAAGAAATCTTGTATAAGAGGGGAAAAATTGTTTGAAATCAGCATAAGAGAAGGCAGAGGCAACACAAGAGCTAAAAAGTCTAAATTTTAGAAGTGGTAATGGAAAACGAAATATGAGGGGGAAATAAAACAAATTGTTTTGTCATTTGAAAAGATCAGGAACTAAACAAAAGCAACTGCTAAGCACCTGACTCAGCAAACTATCCAGCCATATGCTCAAGTGCATTTTTACTTGACAAAGCACTCCACAGTCAATTAAGCAATCACTGGGGTCAGGAGGAATCTTTCCATAACAGCTATGAGAATTTAATCTCTTAGATTTTATTCCTTTTTAATTTAGTAACATGCAGATTTTGTGTTCCTACTGTTTATGGGATTAGACAAAATGAGGCTGAGGCAAAGATAAAGATTTTTATACCTTCTACGTAAAATTTAAATGCATGTATAATGAAAAGCACTGTCTTCCTCTTTACTTTCCAAAAGAGTATTTGAAAAAGTTGTTATCAATCGTTAGGTTTCTGTTTTGGAAACATATCTTCAAAATACAGGGTTTGAAGTCCATAGGAGAGAAAATAGACATTAAATTACCTCAGTTGTCTGTACTGCCTCTCCATGTCAAGGGAGAGTGGTAACTTCATAAGGTTTGGCTCTATCTAGGATGAATATTGATTATTTGGGAAAGTGTAAAGTTCTGCAACAGTTGTTCAGTAGCAGTGGCACATTTCTCTTGCCTTGACGAGCATCCCTGCTCCCTTGGACAGCACAGAATGGTCTGTGCCAGCCATCTTTATCAGCTGTCCTCCACCCTCTAGTTGGTGGCATGCTGATATTCCTAGGAAAAGCTAGACCTACTATGTTGTGTGATGAAGTAATTGCCCTAGAGACCCAGGAAAGGGATCATGTTCAAAACCTCGAGATGTTTACTGAGACTATCTAATTTACTATTACCTGTTGTTAAATTGTCTAATCTAAGTAACTGCTGATAATTAAGAAAGCAACTGCCTTTTCTTCATCAATGAGGTCATTAGCAGTCACATCAGAAGAGTCTATCCTAATTAACATGTGAGGCAGAGCTATAAAGACAATGCATTGTTCAAGGTCAACTGGAAGAGATTTTTTTTGCTGTAAATATAGATCAGTAACAATTAGGACAAATTGTCCAAATCATGGGGTCAAGGGTATGCAAGCATGATCGTACATGGAATTACTTTTTAAAATAATCTATTGAATAAAATAGTACATACCTGCATAAAATGGACAAGTAGCAGTTTTTGGTTGAGTTTTCTTCTCAATTCTGTAATTTTATGCAAATTAAAATGCACTGTGGTTTGGGATTTGGGGACTGTGGAGCTGTGTAATGGGCATTTTGAATAAAATATATGGACTCATCTAGATGGCATATATGAATGAGCAATCTCTCTCTCTTTTTTTTTTTTTTCAGTACATTTTAATGGATTCTTAAGCACCTGGCATGTGAGTCATGGTGTTCTCAACTATCCAGTACCAGTGTACCAGTGGGTTGTTTTTGTTCCTATGCTTTGGAAGAAATTGCTGAAGGAGTAGCAACGTTCCTGATTTCAGGGCACTTGGCAAGTATACTGGGAGATTAATTAGAATTATTTGTACATTTGTGAAATTTGGAATGATTTTATTTTTATAGCCTATGGATGCATGTATGGGGAAATTTAAAATACACACTTTCAAACTGAAGTATTTTATGTGTGTCTAGTCACTAGCCCCAGGCAAGGATGATAATTTTTACTGAAGAAAGCAAGATAGCTCAGTGAAACTGTTGTGTGACTTTTCAGAGGTTACTGTCTTGTAGTAGTGAAGTAATTTAGAAAATAAATGTTCTTATGTCTCTATATATCTTTCATGCTTATTTCTGGAACTAGTAAAAACTGATGTTACAATTAGGATAATTATTAGTACAGATCTTTTTGTCTACTCTTTAATTTGGCAGAATGGATTTCCTCTATACTGATGATTATTAAGTCAGTTTGGCAAACAAGAACTTTGGGGAGAAAAATCATTAAGATATTTTTGGCCGCAAGTTTGAAGAGCAATCTCTTTTTTTATTCAGTATCCACTCTGAATTTTCCATGTGAAAGTTTCTGTTAAGTGTGCAGACTACCAGGTACTGGTCTCATAAATATATTTTCAGATATTTTAAATCACAGTGAGGAAAGAAAAGACTGCATGGATATGTTAATGCTTTTAGATTACTTATTTTCAAGAACAGTTTTAGGTTTCCCACAGGCTGCGTGGAATTTGCTCAGCTGTGATCCCAGAATTCTGTCAGTTTGCTGTCTCTGAGGGGAGGAAGATATTAGCTACTTAAATACTAAACTTCAATTACTACACTTCATAGGCTTTCCTTTTTAAATGGCTTTACTTTCTGTTGTGTGTTGTAAAATCTATTACCACTGTCATTTATATTATGACAGCCTACAGATCTGGATTAATATGCTGCTTTTTAAATACACTGTTAACTTAGTTTCCTCAGTGAGGTAATTAACTGTCTGTTTCAGCTGGATGAAATTAAGTTAATGAGTGAATTATATGGACACCCTAAAATTGCAGGTTTTTCTGGTTAATGCTTTCACTGACTGATGTGTGACTCTAAAATACTGAACACTCCAGCTTTTTGTAAGAGAGGACAGAAATGAGGCACTTAGAAGTTTTTGCATAGGGAGAGAAGAGTGTCATGAGATATTTTATCACAGGATACAAAAGAAGGGATTTCATCTGCTGAAGGGTTTGGAAGTAAGGTATTTCTGATTACTCAGATAGTAATACCCTCTCTCTTTAGTTTGCCAGAACAAAAAACTTGCTATTAAAGAAAGGCTATGTATTTTGGGATAACCTGTGATTTAGTATTCATTCCACTGCCATAAGATGATGTAATTCTCAGCAGAGAGGAATGCAGTGAGGGGGTTAAGCACAAGAACAGTTTGTCCCTCCTGAGCAAGGTCCTGAGCAACTTGATCTGGCTTTGAAGTTATCCATTCTTTGAGGAAGTGTTTGGATGAAATGGCCTTCAGGTGTCCCTCCCCTCTTAAATTATATTCTATGCTTCTAAGGATATTTGGAGACAGCCCTTCAGGAATGCTTGGTTCATGATACTAATTCCCAAAACATTCTCCCTTAAGACTGTCCATGATCAGTGAGCACCTAAAAGTTCTGGGGTTGATGACATTATGCTCCTTCAAGTAAATGCTAACTTGAAGGGCTGCACTTCTCGAACATTGTTACATTTTGGACCTATCTGCTGTTTGTCTAACTCCTAAGAATGTCGTACCTGAATTCCAGGGAAAACAGAACCCTGTCATGGGAGATGTTAAGGAAACTTTCCTGTCTGACCATCCAGGAGTCACTCAAGCAGTCACAGTCCCACACTTGAGCTGGGACTAAGGCCTCTTCACCCAACAGTGAGTGCCCTGCAGGATTCCCTACACACTCCATACTCACGTATTCCAAACAGGTTTTCTAACTGGCTCAACCCCAGGTTTCCCATATCAGCCTTAGACCTCTGGATCCTTAAAATAATTTAATCATGGTGCAACAACAGAATAATAGCTTGTGCCTAAGAGTGGAGCCTGAATAAAGGACTCCCTGGGGCAAATATAACCTTACTTTCGGTGTACAATAATCTGGCATCCTCCTGTAGGTTCATTGGCTCCTGCTGTGTCTCTCAGTGTCAGGTCACCTGGCTGGTGCCACAGGTCCCCTTGAGCTGCCCTGTGCAGTTCGTGGCCTCTGGCCAGGGGCTCCTGCCACCCAGAGCTCAGTCTGCACCTGGCACTGCAGCTGCACCCTGAGCTGCCTGCACTGGCTGCATTCCTCAACAGGAGCTCAGGTTTGGCCCTGACAGCTGCATCTGTGCCTCAGTGTCCCACAGCCTCTGGTGGGCCAGGTGTCAGCACCATCACTCACAGATGAGGTCTCAGACATGACGATGGATATTCTTCAAGGTGTGCTTAAATGCTCAGTATGCACTGCTTTGAAATGAGAGGATGCCCAATGAGCAGAGACTTTGAATCTCATTTTCTGGAGGTCAGGGCTAAAACTGAAACCAGTGAGGATCTGCTTCTGTGGTGTGGTTACTCTGTTCCCCAGGCTGCTGAGCACCCACCAGTCAATAAAATATGCAAGAGAAGGGGTCACTTGAGTTTGAATTTTTTTGATTCTTAAGTTGAAAAGTTCTCCTTTATTTGTGTGGCTTATAGGCTGGTTTGTGCACTCAATAATCAGAAAATCTGGTTTACTCCCTCTGTCATAACATTCGGTTAAGTGAAATAATATGAAGAAACCAATGCCTGTGATTTAAATATTTTTTCAACATCCGTTTTTGATGTTGAAACAGCATTTCTCTTGCACAGACAAATCTGTGTCAAGAGTAAGGGGTTACCACAAAATATTTCTGTTAAATGCCAGTGTCTGTGTATATAGATTTATGTATTTTGGCTATCAAGATGTATTCTCAAATGCAAGAGTTTTTAAATCTGTTTCTAGTCCATTCTGTGAGAGTTAACTCAGTTTAAAAAGAAAAAAATAAGCTCTTTTACTAACTTGAAGGTAATTTTCAAACAGCTGCTAGAAACAATCTTAAAAGGAAATGAAAAATTACATTTTCTTTACAGATATTTTCCATAAGAAGTGGACAATACGATGTCTCTTATTGTCTTTTTGGGTATGCTGAAATGATCTAATATAACTTGCTAAAAATTTAGTTAGCACCTGTATGACAATTTATTAGCAGACAGCTCTAAGGATCTCATCAGGGACAGAGTTTAAGAGGATGGTTGCATTTTGACATTTTTTTGCCTGTTCCACGCTCCCTTTGCCATTCATTAGATGTGCTCAGGGCAGACTGTGCCTGAGCATAACGAGCTCCCATGGTTCAGTACCTTCCTAATCAATCAGTTGACCTCCTGTTTTCAATTTCTGAACAGTAAACACATTTGAAATACAGTGAGTAAATTTTTTTTTTTATGCCACAGATATCTGATTTTAACAGTAACTGTGTTAATAAACTGTATAGCTAATATTATCCAGTTCCAAACCCATCATGTCACGACACAGGATCAGATCGGAACAGTGCTCCTGCACGCTGCAATAGCCAAAGGAAAATACCGAGTGGAACCACTCGATGTCAGTGTTGCTTCACCGAGTTTTGCCTAGCACAGCATCCTTAAAAGGGCTGAAAAGCCCATTTACAGAGAAGATATTTAAGTCTCCAAGCCTTTTGAGCCGCGTCTGGCTTCTGTGTTGCCTCGATGTTACTGTCCCCATGGTCTCATAAATATTCTGTATGATGAGGGGATGGAGATTGTAGCTTTATGTGTTTGTCAAGGGTAAGAATCATATCTTTGTCAATTTAGGTCCACATTCAAGTAATTGGTGACTGAAATCAGTACTTTTGAAGTTAATTATTACTGAAAATGCGTTGCATCCAACTGTGGGAGTTAAATTGGCAAGCTTTGGAGTTTGTGAATTTTGTCTGGTTTTGATGCAACAGAATTTGAGAGGGAGAAGTTATTTAAATATCAGTAATAAATGATTTGCATACTTACACATATGCTTCTTCTCTGCTTGTTGTGGTTTAACCCAGGTTTATGTAATACATGTGGCTGATAACCTACTTTTTTACAAATTCTCAAAATTCAGGAATGCTGTTTTGAACAGTGTGGATTTCTATCACTGTTTTTGTGTTGTTGTATTTGTCAGCAATCTGTTATAATTCCAGTAGCTTCTATTATATTCCAATGTGCTATGTTCTGCAATATATGAGCTGCAAAATTTGGTCTCTCTAAATCAGTTGCTATCACCCTATTGTTAAAATTTGACTTTCATTCCTATCCAGTTGTGCTTCATCAAAATACCTTGAATTTTTCATAGGAAAAATTTGCCTAAGAATGTTAGCCATAGCTGGTAAAGACACAAGCTTTATGTGATAAAGATTTTTGCCTGTCTTATTTTCCTAAGTCTTTTATTAGTATCACCTTAATCCTTTAGCCATACTTATTTGACAGAAATAGAGCAGTACCAAAACTGAGTTTGTAAAAATCTTTGGTCAGGATAGAGGACAAGGATGAACAGGAATTAGTTTCTGCACAGAATAAAAAGAGGAAAGCTCAATCATTATGTATTCATTATATATTAAGATCTAAATAATGCATGTTTTTGCCAGTGGCCAGCCAGAAAGGTGCATGTAGCTTTGGATTAATGATAGCAGGTGCTTCCCTTTACCCAGTGATGGTGGAAGGGAAAACTTGAGGAAGGGAGCTGGATGCTCTGGATGTTCTTGGAGAGCAAATTATGCACATAAGTAGGATTACAAGGTTTAGTTAGTTCACACTGGTTTAATGCTGGATATTTGCAGATATTTAGTTAAGTGATCTGTCTTCCTGAGAAGATTTACAAAGAGCAGATCACGCTGCAGAATCACAGTGGTTAAGGTTGGAAGGGAGCACAGTGGTCCCCTGGTCCTCTGGTCCAACCTCTCTGCTCAAGCAGGGCCATCCCAGAGCACGTTGCACAGGATTGTGTCCAGATGGTTCTTGAGTATCTCCAGTGAGGGAGACTCCATAGTATGTTCCATTTTTTCTATCTATGCCTGTCTAACGTGTGAATAACCTCATTTAAGTTCTATGAGCATATGTAAACATAAGTACAGTTTTTGAACTTTCCTGCCAGTTTATGCGAAGACTAAAAGCAGTTCTCATGCAAGAATCAAAAGATTTCCTACAAAATCTGCTTCCATATGAAGTGAGGTTTAGGGGTGTTCTGTCAGTTTGCCAGAATTATTTCCTTTTGAGGTCTAAGCTGGAGTAAGGTGTTAGATTTTTTTTTTAATCCCTTGGGGCCAGAGCTAGAGAATCAAACCTCCTTCACAAATCCACCATGTATATAAACTTCCCATATATATAAATGTTAGAGGAGCAGATGAAAATACAGACTGTCCCCACAGAGGTTACCCCACTTATTTTTGTAAATCAGGTTTTAAAAGCCTACCATATCTGATCTATGATGCAATAAATATCTCCTTCTATACACTACCTGTATTATAATTTTTGACCTATGGTAATTATCTTTTTAGCATTTTTATGTATTTCCAGAACAAACAAACAAAGGACTATGTAATCTCTTGAAGATAGGTTTTACTTATATAAGATTATTAAAAAAGCTAATTGTGATCCATCTAATATTACAAATGTGTGTGTGAATACACTGACTTAAATGTACAAAACTAGAGATTCCTCACGCTTATCCTTTGGTGTTCCAGAAAATGAAATTTTATTCACTTGTTTCAGAGCAGGAGAGGGTCTCATAGTCCTGATAGCTCAGGTACATTATGATACAATTCAACCTATGAGAAGCCTGCATAGTCTAGGAGTGTATAGATTAAAGATTTATAACTAATGAGAACCAGCTGATAGGAAAAAGTTTAAACATCATATTCATGATACAACATGTTTCAGTTAGGATACTGAAGAGTTCTAAGGAAGTGGAGGGGTTTTTATGTTTCTTTAAGATTCAAAGGTTGTAATATTGTGTAGTGAGGTAAAGGCTTGTTATATATAACTATCCACCAGTTTTCCCTTTAAAATGTTTATTTATTTGGGGATTTGTAACTGAAATGTTGCTTTGTGTCATAACTAGCTAAGAGTATTTATTAATTTCAGAGTTACAATGAAGAATGTATTTCAATAGTGATAGCATTATCAACTTCAGATTTATGGATAATGCAATTTTTTTACTTATCAAAATAATTGTTGGGGTAAAATAAAGTTTCCACAAAAATTCCACAACAGCTGTGGGGTGTTTGCACTCATGCATGCATAATAATAATCCATTAATAATGGAAATCCTAGGTGTTCAGATACTAATTTGGGATTGATGAAAACTTGTCCAGTTTAACTGACTGCAATTAGAAGGTAGGAAAATCTCAATTATAGATGTTTTCAAACATTGTCATCATTTTGGTGCAAGAACTTTGAGGAATGGAGAATATGTTCTTGTGTGTTTAGTGATGGTTCTTTGGTTTCCTAATGTGGGGGGTTTTGCCTGTTTCAGAATATTCAGAGCTTCTAGCAAACAATGATTAAAAAAAAGAGGCTAGGCTCTTTTACACAAGTACCTGTATTTGGGCATGTTTTTGCACACACATATTTATGTGTAGAAATGTATTTTGAGATTTATTTCATGGTAAATACTGTTATAGTTAGAGGTACTGAGCATTTCTTCAAAACAAAGCAGCACCTGACTGCTGAGCAGCTCTCTGTAGCTGTGAGGATTCCTGTCCACTTCTGACTATTGAAAGGAGGAAAAGATTTGTGTTGTGAAACACTTGGCAGACATAAATGCCTCAATTATGAAGTCCCTGAACTGCATTATTAAATTAAAAAAAAAAAAAAAACAACCAGAGAAAACCAAAAACACAAACCACAAAATTGAAAAAAAAAAAGATCCTTAGAGGTTTATTCTAATGAACAGAAGTAAGATTACCTGTCTTTAAAAAGTGTATGTTGTTAATGGGTGGGCAGGCCAAAGAATAGGTATGCCAGGAATAATTAAAAGCAAGGGTCTGTCTCAAGCTAAGAAATTATTTCTTTCTCTTTTCTTTTTACTTTTGCAATGGTGTGGGACACAGTTGTAGACATAACTGAATGTCACTCAGTAGAATGAGCTGATGCATTTGTCTTTGTGCCAATCTACCTGTTGCATTTGGAAGCAGTCTCATTTTTCTAAAGTTGTTTTGTATGGAAAATGCTTCAGATTTTTTGTCTTAATCTAAACAATAAAATGTAAATTAATTTCTATTCTTAAAAATTATATTTAAAAAAATATATTTATTTTTATTACTTACTACAGAACAGTGATTGGGAAGACACTTCACCCATATGATAGATCTTGCATTTCATCTTAAATTTCGTTGCCATCTAGAGATGCAGAACACTTAGAGGAAAGCTTACTGTGTCCTTGCTCCATATCAGTCAAGGCATTTAAATGCCCAAACATTTAAAGCTCTTCCATGCCCTTATCACTTTGTGTCTGAGCACGTTGTATCGTACACAAGGTGCATGACATTATTACAAGAACAAATGTTACTTGGTGAACTGTCTGTGCTGAGGGGACAGCCAAGAGCAGAAAGGACTAGCTTTGAACAAGAATGATTGTCACAAGAATTTTTGGCAGTTCCCATGTGAAGCCGATACCTTGCAGTCCCTCACTGCACTTTGAGCTAGTTACTCTTGAGGTTTCAGCCTACAGAGATAGTCTGTGTATGTTTCCAGTGGGACTTATTGCTAACTGATGTTCTGCATTTGCTACATAAGTAAGTTTTTTGCTGTCATTTAGAGGACAAAATGCTGATGGAGTAAGACAAGTCTTCTAGCACGAGCTTTACTGAGGTCTTAGTGCCTGCTGCCTGCAGCCAGAAAAGCTCCCCCAGGAGAGACAAGGCTGCTCTGGCGGGCTTGGCAGGGAGATTCCTGCTCTGCTGGGCACTTCTTGCTCAGATTAGCATAGCCCAGCCTATATCACACACACACACCCAGTAATACCTCATTTTGCCACTGGAATGAGGCCAAAAGCACAAGCATTACAGGGATATAAAGCGGGAAGTTACTGGAAAGAATCACAAACTAACGTGAGACTAGACCAAATTTTTGCAAACAGCAGAAAATGTAATCTTTGTTGTAGATGGCTCTTGCATTTAATGTAGCTGTTTATATGATTGAAGCACTTAATAAGTGTTTTCATTGAGTATAGTTACAGAACAGCTGCAGAAATCTTAAGTGCTTCTGTTCATTTTTTTTTTTCCTCTGTAGTTTGGAATTGAAAAATCTCCGAAGAAAACTGCAGACTGGCAGAGATCAGGCTGATTCCTCAACTGTGTGCTCTCCTGACAGAGGTACTGCTTTTGTGGGGTAGGAATGATGACAGGGGCAAAAAAGAAAAGAAGCACAGTCTGGAGGAAGATCCAGGCTGTTCGCCTTGAACATATCAAAGCCTGGTGTATGAGAAGGCTGCCTATCCTGGAATGGGTGCCTGCCTACAACTGGAAGGAAAATTTGGTTCCTGATACTGTTTCTGGGATGATGCTAGCCATCCAACAGGTGACTCAAGGTACAGTTAACTCATTTCAGATTAATACTTTGTCTGGTCATATCTAATGTTGACTGAATCTAAATAAAATTATAAGGAAAAATATATAGTCTTAACTCATTTATAGAGTGGATGTGCAAATGTGGATAGAAATGCATTGATATTGTAGTTAATTTCAGTGGAGCTTTACTATTTATCCTACACCTTTGACAATTTTTCAAACATTTAATATGGAAGGTGAGTGAGCAGTAACCCTTCATACAGGATATGGTTATATAAATGTTTTATCAGTTAAATGACCATCTTTTTCTCTATTTCACATGGAAAACAAAATATAACTAAATGATGATTGCACTATAAGATATGCTATTCTGGAAGAAACACGTGCATGATACTATTACCTGTAAAATTCCAAAACGCAGCAGGAAAAATTCACAACTTTCTGTGCACAAAGGCTGTTCCTGCCAGAGACATTATCCCGGGAGAGGATCTATGGCATCATAGCTTGTATGCTGATTTAATGCTGTATTGCATTACCTACCACACCTCTTTTCAACCAGCAATACAAAATAGGGGTGGAGCTATACTTTTTACAGCTTAAAAAAAAAAAAGAAGGTAAAGCTTCCCAAACCCTGCACAATGACCTGCAGAAATTTTAAGTTTCAGTCATCTTGCTTAGTAAAATGATTACTACAAGAAAATAAATGCTTTTGAAATTTTTTGATGTGTCTTTGATAGTGTCACCTTCTTATAACAATATCTTATATTGGTCTCAGACAAATCAAAGCTTCTTATCTCAGATGGACTTTAACTCCTTCCTTCATGGGAATTACATTTATTGTTTCCTAACAGTCTTCCATATTAAGTATGCTTAACTATATTCATGTTGTTATATTATAAACACTCATTTAATTGAATTATGCTGGAACTGGAAACAACAGATTTGTGTAAGTATTTGTGCTTTTAAAGTAATTAGGAACATCTGCACTGGCATGATTTAAGAACCTTAATACCACAACTCTGCAAAGTATCTAATTTCACTGGTATGTGTGTATACAACAATTGTAATTAAAATGCTGCTAATACCAGTATGTTGAAATTCATGTTCAAATTCAAAAATGCTATGTTAAACAGCATTTCTGCAGTGTTGGTAGTTTTAGCCAGGATTTTCAAGTTTGACTCTTGTACCAAGAAATTGTTTACTGTAACAGATAAATTTAAGAAGACCCAGTAAAGGCAGAAAATACAGGTTTGTGTTTTCTAGATTATTTTTAAGTACTCTAGAAACAATTTTATCCTTATTTTATGCTGTTTAAGAAGAAATACTTTGAAACTCTTGATCTGTTTTTTCTTTCTCTGCTTTCTACTTCCAAGATTCTGGAATGATTTTAGGGGATGAAATAGAAAGAAAGTTAGAGACAAAAGCATGTCATCATGTTTGTGGTGCTTTAATTTGAATGGAAATATAAGCCCTTTCCCTAGTATGTAAGCATTCCAGTTACCAGAACTATCTTAATATTTTCACAGGAAGACTTATGCACGAAAATAAATTCCATTTTTTATATGCCACAAAGCAAAAAACTCCAGATTTTGAGAGGCCGTATTGTAACTGTTTTCTTCCATCCACAAGATAAACTAAGAAATTTTGTAATGCAATGCAAGGCAGAAATGCTAATAATAGTAGGGAGAAAATGTGATAATTGACTTGTTGAGCATATTCTCAACCTCAGCAACAGGTTTAAGCAAATTCAAGTATAAAGAAACAAACCTGAGTTATGGAAGTATTTGGAAAAATGTGCAGTCCTATTTGTATGCAACAGTTTTCTGAGTGATGAAAGCTGCAAACCCCAGGGTGGAGAGCAGTCCAGTAGCTCGAGAATAATTAAGAAAGGCCTTCCAACTGAGCTGTGTTTTTCACCATTGCCTTCTGCGGGATTTTTTACTCATCTGGCATTGGTCATATTCAGACTATTCAGGTTGGAAACTGCTCTGATCTGGTGTAATGTGATTGTGTTCCAGCTTCTAATCTAAATTTTAGATAAAATTCCTGGTTTCTCTTTGTATGTAAGGAAGAAAAGATGAAAATCACTGTCCTTACTGTGTTGTAGTGAAAGCAACAAAACTGGGCTGGGAAAGAGGAGACTGAGGGTGTAGCGAGATGGAAAGGAAAGGCATGGGATTATCATGATGTGCTGAAAGAGTCATTGCTGAAACAAAGCAATCATTCTGAAAGTGTTCCCATAGTTGTTTCATTGTCTGCTAAAAATAATAAATAAATATTAATTCAGAAGTCCCAAAATTCAATGCTCTTTACCTATTGAGACAACGCTTGTATTGTCTCTGTATGTATCCCCTAGTTTTAGATTCCTTTATCTACTTCTACAGAATATGGAGAAAGAATGTCAAAGATAATTATGTTCCTAAAACTTTTATGAAAATATCACGTAGGAAAAAGACCCTACAAGTTCTAATAACAAAAAAACCCCCTTTCAAATACACCAATTGGTGCAAAGGTCCAGGTGGACTTGCACAGTCTCAGACTGCAAAGTCAGTCAGCCACAAGTCAAAACCAGTAAAGGAAATCACGCTTCATCAGTTCCAGCTATTTAATATTAGTTCAAAATATAATTTAATAATGCTAACGTAGAATCTTTATTCTTGCTTTGATACCTAAGGCCTTGAAGTTTGCTACATATTGTAATAGGAAGTTGAGAAATTTGGGCTTTTAAGTTTTGGTAATCACTATATAATTTGTCTCAAAAAATTCTCAAAACTCTATTATTGATAGACCAGAGCAATATTGTCTCTTAATTAACAAAATAAATCCTTAATTTTCTTGTTGGATTATTTCTGTCTTCCCTTTCCCTTTAAAACTTATTAATATCCCATCAACAATCATTCTGTGAAGAGCCTTCTTTCCATTTAATTCTGTATCCCTCATCCTTGCAAACAAATTCAATTGCTAGATCCATGAGATGTCTCATAAGTGCCTAACCTTATTTTTCTTTGCCAAATTGAAATCATACAAATAAAACAAAGGGTCTGCTGTGTAGGTAAGTAGTTCTCAGCAAGCTGCTTTTGTGTTCTTCACGGGTCAAGGAAGACTCAGTTGGTAAGAGTTAATGAACATTAAGTTATTAGGGAGCATCCAAAGGAAGGTAACAAGGATGATGAAGGGCCTTGAAGGGAAGCTAAATGAGGAGCAGCAGAGGTCACTCAGTTTGTTCAGCCTGGAGGAGACTGAGGGGAAACCTCAGCAGAGGGACTGAGGGGAGGTGGAGAGGCAGGTGCTGATCTCTGCTCTCTGGTGACCAGGGACAGGACTGGAGGAAACTGAGTCAGGAGGGTTGAGGTTGGATACCAGGGAAATGTTCTTCGTCCAGAGAGTGGCTGGGCACTGGAATAGCTCCCCAAGGAAGTGGTCACAGCACCAGCCTGACAGAGCTCAAGAAGTGTTTGGATAATGCTCTCAAGCACACGGTGTGACTACTGGGGTGTCCTGGGCAGGGCAAGGCGTTGGAATTGATGATCTGTATAGATCCCTTCCAGCTCAGTTTATTCTGTGACTCCATGCTTGTGAGAGGTGGTGAATTTAAATCACTGTTTCTCTTTTCTTTCATTCATTTATTAAGTTGTCTATCTTACTGACAAGTTTTCTCACTTTTGCTTTTCTGATTCTCTCCTGCATCCTTTGAGGAGGAGTGAGTGGCTGGCTGGGTACTTAACTGCTGGCTAGAATCAACCCACCACAGGCATGATTCATCTGACTAAATCTAGCCATCTGCTTTGTTAAGGTTGGTCAATTATATTAATAAGATTTCCTCTAAGTGTAACAGAGGATGGGCTCAGGTGTAGGCACTGATGAAGCAGACACCACAGTTTAGGTGTCTTAACTATTATATGTATGTCATTGTGGGTAACAAACAGTTCATGTTTAACAGTTAAGGGCAGGTCTGACTGTTTTCTTTTTTGTAATTCATCCGTTGACCTGTCATAATAGAATTATTTGTGGAGTTTTTTGTGTGGCATGGTCATCCAGAAGACGAATGCTTTGATCAGCCTGGATCTGAATTTTTCTGGGTTTCCTTAAATGATAAAATTAAGATGCATTATGATGCAGTCTTTCCACGCAGCTAAATCTCATAAAACTGTCACCATGCTTTTTCTGTAGCCTTCTGAATGTGTGCTGCGGTCCCATCATATCTCTTCAGAATGCAACTGCTTAGCTTATTTTCACAGTGGTAACTTTTATTGCACCAATAACTATTCATCTTTACTTTCAAGGCCTTTCATAGGTGATCTTTCCTTGCATTATTTATTCATTACCCAGCTCTTGATCCATCTACCATTAATCCACTTCTTCATTCAGTCTTGTCTTTTCAAACAAACAAGTTTTTGCCTCAGAATTTAAATTTTGCAGTGTATATTTATTGTTTGTCATACCTCAGTGCTTAGTTATTCAGAATGTGGGGTTTGTGGTTTGTTTTTTGCTTGTTTTGCTGTTTGGTTTTTTTCCTGGGCAGAATTGTGAACACTGCTCATGAAGGCTGGCATATAGAAGCCATGGAGCTAGTAGCATGACCCATCAATAAGCTTCCCTGAATGCAACAGAAATAAATCCAAGTTTGTCAGAAAAAGTTTATAAAACAGACCCTCTGTCATGCAGCTGAGTTCATTGCCAGAGGAATTATTACCCAAGTTAGTCTGCTTGAATATGCATTTTAGTGTATGTAACTTATTTATGTTCTCTAGACAGGTAGGGGACACAAATATGTCTGAAGCATTTTGATCATGACATGCTGTGAAAATTAAGTGCTCTGCATAACATCTGAAGTTGTGTTACTCTTTCTGGATGTAAATTCCTAATGTAGGAATTCCTAACTTCAGACAATGTCAACCCTTCTCTCAGGCTTTTTCCAAGGTCCCTCTTGAGGTATTGATAATTATAAACCTTATCTTCAAGCTATTAATTACCAGATAGACTCCTGCTTACACAAATATATGACTGAAATTCTTTTTTTGGGGGGTAATTTTCTGAGTGATGATAATACTTATATCCTGCACTTTTCATTATAGAAATTTAGAGTTCCTTACACTGTCCACTAATAGAAAAGTGTATGGGTAGAGAAATTAGACACATAAAAATGCTTTTGCTTGAAACACAGAAATTACTTATGCAACATTACATTGAGAGTTTATGGTGCAAAGAATTCAGGTTTCAGTAGTTTGCTACTGATATGAATATCTAACACTGCAACTGAGTTAAACCCTTCCAAAAAACCCCAAACCTACAAGTGGTTTTTCAGCCTTTAAAAAAATGAGTACCAAACAAAGGCATGGTACCTTCTACTGAAGGATTTGGTCTAAATGGAAGCTTCAGTGTAAAACTGGGACTTTGACTCAGTTTCCTGGAAGATAATGACTTTGCCATGTGGGAAATGGTCAAAACATGTATATATCACTGATATCAAACAGAGAAAAAGAAACACATTCAGATTGAAGGCTGAGATGGGTAATTGCCATCCCAGGATTCTGAAAAAATTAGGTAAGTATCATTGCATATCTGGTAACACCTACCCTAGATGATTTTGTCAAATTTGGAATTATATAGTGCTGTACCCCAGTTACAAGTCTGTATTACAGATGAGGAACTGAACCAGATGCAAACCATAGAGTTGTATTTCTCTTTAGTAATAATAATAATAATTATTATAATAAAAATGAAAAAACATATGTATGTAGAGTAATAAAGGAAACCAGAGTGATTGATTCAGCTATGTAATTCTGAAGCAAGGCTCTAGGACAGTTGGTGGGTTTTGGGTTTTGCTTCAGATTTATGCACAGATTCTAAAGACAAATCTGCTGCTGCTCTAAGTTAGAGGTGGTTTTAATGATGTGTTGGAAAATAATTAGCCTATTTGGAAAAAAAAAAAAGGCTGCTGTGTGAGTTAGGAAGTGCAAAGAAACTGATGACCACTGGCAGTGCTGTCTGTTGATCCATTATCACAAATATAGTGTGTTGTTTTGGTTGCCTCTGCTCATGGAAGATGATCTCAGTACAAGAAAAGGCTAGGAGAAGCAGCAGAAAAGAAAAGATTACATTTGGGAGAAAACTTAAATGGCTCAGACAGGTTAATTAAAACGTGAGAAGGTTTGTTCCTTATCAGTAAAGGCTTTTAAACTAAAAGACAGTTGCAGCTCGTGGAGATGTGAAAATAAAGTAACATTAATATGTTTAGATTTAAAATTGGAAGTAGTTCTAAAAATATTGTATTTAAATATTGGGTTCAGAAGATGGATCTCCTTATCTCCTTATCATCATATGTATCAATTTTATGCTCTCTTTTGAGCTGCTGCTCAAAAAAAAAAAAAAAAAAAAAAGTGATGTTTTGAACTTCTGTATGTCTATGAAAAAGTTAAGACAAACGTGTAGGAGTTTCAAAATGAAAACACTGCCACTGTATTTCTGATTCAGTCTTTTCTTGCTAGGTTTGTGGAATCATAAACGTTATTCTGTTTCATTTGAAATAAACATATTTCTGTGTGTTATATTGCATGTACTCAATAGCTGCCCATTGGAAGCATGAGAGTATAAGATTTGGACTTTCAAACTTATCAGATTGCAATGATGTCAGTGTTTGTAGTTTTAAAAAAATATTTTTTTGTAGGCAGCTAGTTCATGTAGAATTTATATATAGTATTATACATTTGCTGCCTTTCCTATGGCCTATCACGAACAAGAAATGCTTTGGCTCAAGCAGATTTTGGTGGGCTGTTTTTTTGGAGGGTGGAGGGCCCTTGAGACATATTTCCTCTAAAAGTTAAATATGTAGATGGCATCTGATGAAATCAGTATTGTTATTTCTGCCAACTTCTTTTCTTTTTCATTCTTCAAGCCCAATAATAACTCACTGAGTCTTGGTGTGGTTTGTATGTTTTAATTAAAGTTAATTTAATCTGGAGCTGGATTTATTGCTGAACAACTAATTCCTTAACACTGGCTGGAGACCCTGACATTTAAAAAAATTAACTATACTGCCTTTCTGCATTCCAGAACTGGTGCCCAGTGTTTTGGAAGGCATGATGCCAAAAACTTATATAATTTTTTTTTCCCTTAGCTTTTCATGGAGGAACCCCAGCTGTGTCTTCTCAAGGGTGATAGTTACCAGGGGTTTATTTCATGCTCTGATCATAAATGTAGATATAAATATACCCTGAGCTGACTAACTGGAGCTAATAATTTTATTAAGGGGTAGAGCTGCCTTGTAAATATACATCTGGCTTACAAATAACATGTGTAGATGAAATTGAATAGGCATATTTGGAAACAGAGCCAGAAAAACTCCTACAGGATGTGTTGGAGAATCCATGTAGTTCATGACTTGTGGAAGAGAGTGTCCAGTTGAACTCTGTTATAGTTCTCTCATGAAAAGAATAATGATGTAAGCTGAATATGAAATTTAACATGTTAGTCAGTAAATGTGGGACAATGTTTCACACTTTACAACTTTCCAGTGGAGGAGCAAGGCACTTAGGCTGCTGTGCATGCAATATTTTTTTTCTAATGTCTACAAAAATTCTTCCAAGTTGCATATGTGCTAATACAGACCTGTCTAACAGACTGCTAGAAATGTGAATTCAGCTTCTGGATGGCCTCTGACTCCCCTGGGTCCTGTCCAGGTGCACTCTGGTGTACCTACCTTGTATGACCAGATGGTCTGTGTGGATCCCTGTGCCTTGGGGTGCCTGAGCACCATGGACAGAGACTGAGAAATCCTGGAAACACTGATTCTTCCAGGAAGAAATGACACCACATATAATCTTCCAGATCAGAAACTCTTAGTGTTCAGATCCTTGGCCACTAATTTGCCAAAATGGATGCCCTTTTCAAGGATTTCAGAAAGTCCAGCTCATCTGCATTAAGGCCTTAATCACTCATGAAAGGTTTTTGATGCTTCTCAAAAGATTACCTCATAGTTACTTGCTTGCCAGAAACTTCTGAAGGCTTCATTGTTCATTCTTACCGAAATACAGAGAAATTTACCTATAATCCACTTTCAAAATGCTTTGATTCTGGAAGTGGCCAAATTCTTCAGGTACTATGGCTGACTAGTGGGTAATAGCTCATAGAACTCACTGTGAAACTGTTTATAAAATCTTTGTGGTGTTCAGACATTGTGTCAAATTCATCCTAAAGGGATCTTAATGTTTCAACTCAGATTGTCAAGACTCATTGTGCTTCTTGAGGAGCTCTATTAAAAGAAAACACTAGATTTTTTTAATGTTCTGTTTTGTATGTATCTAAACTCTATAACATACAAAAGGATCAAGCTGTCTTGAATAGTGAAATCACAATCAGGTCATGCCATCCACTTATTTCTTGTACCATGGTACTTGCATATTTTCCTTTTGAACATTAAGATACAAATGTCAGTATCTGGAGATGTTAAAGTGGCAGAATAGAAGAGTGTTTTGTCAAATGCACCTTTGATGTGGTTGTCAGATGGTACATTGGGAGAGCTGCATTTCAGAATCAGTGAAATTCTGTGAATTCAGGTACAATGGCCAACACAGCTGAGGTGCTTAACTCTCACCAGGCTGAAGGAGACAGTTGCATGGGAAGGAACTGCACTGAGGGATCCTTCAAAAAAGAGGGGGGTTGCCAAATCAACATTGTGTGGTCTCTGAAAGATTTATGGTTCATTTTTGGGGATCTGTCCTTTCGTTTTGTCTTTACATTCTTCATTTGCCTCAGGCTTTGAATGACAGAAGAACCAAGCAAAGATTTTAAGCTCTTGGAACTTTGTAAGATAGAGGGTACAATCCACTTGAGTAGCCCCAGCAAATGGGACCAATAAGTAACAGAAGTCTTGCATGCATGAGGTAAATGTACATTGACAGAACTGAGCTTCCCAGTTTTTGAGGGTTAATGATATTATTTCCAAATGATCATTTTGTGTAAAGAGCTTTTATGAAGCCATTGTCAAAGAACCCTCCAGAACTGTAGGTTTGTATAGGAAAACTGTTATGAAATATAATATTAATTTTTCTCCTGTGGTGGAAAAAAATTTCTTGCTTTTTTCTTCTATAGAAGTTAGCTATCTTGGAGTTAGAAATTAAAGCCTGGGATATGAGTCATTGATTGTCTGATTTGTTAGTTCTCCAGCAAGTATTGATAGGAGACTTATTACATATGTGTCAATTCTACATTTTAGGGTATCCTCAGAAAATACCTTTCTTACTACATAGTAGAGCTTTGTGAACAAATGGAGAAATTGTATTTTTCTGAAGCATCAGAGAATGACCACAACTGCAGATAGCATTTTTGAGTGGGATAAGATGAATTAGTGTCATTTAGAGTTCCATAAACCTGGGCTCTGACCATCTTAGTATAGTCACACTTAAGAGTGAAAGGTTACAATTACACCAAGTTATTTGAATATACTCTCTATCAGAAAAACTTTTAAAATATATAGCTTTTTACAGTAAATACTAAATGATACTAATGTTCATACTCCTCCAATTAATCATAGGCCTAAGACCTTTCCTGCTTCTTCATTTAATTTCTGGTTTGCACCTAGTATTTCCAAAAGACATGGTGGAGTTTTCCTCAGAACAGATGTGTGTATCATGAGCATATTTCCAGATGCAGAAAACTGTTAAATGGTTGACTGTACTCTGGTGATTCATAGCTCTTCCTATGGAAAATATTTTTTTATTGCTGTAGTTTTGGCACTAATCTAATTAGCAGAAGCTTCCAACTTAAATGGAGACCTTTCTCCTGTGGTAGGAGATGTCCTTGTTTCTCTTTGTATCAGGGTTGCTATTTCACAGTTACATGAATTTGACACCAAGCACCAGTGTTGAACATCTCTTGCTTTTCAGCCTGGTGTGCCAGAGGATTGTTAAACTCCTGGTGCTGGTCACAAGTCGTGGTTTCCAGTGAAAGTGTGTTGCACAATGTTATCTTATGATAAGGAGGTAGTTAAAACAAACAATATTAATGTACTGTATCCGAACTTACTGTTCAATATTTGTTTGCATTTCTTTTCATGGCATTTATATTCTTATATGAAAACCTTAATGTCACTGCCATGGGGGCTTCTCCATATTACCAGTGAAGATTATGTGAGATCCTTACTTTATGATCTATTTCTTTTAAGTATTACTCTTTGGAATGAAAGAAAGAAAATAATGTTTCCTGTCTTTTGAGAGGAAAATTCTTGAGCAAACAGAATGCATTGCAGTGAAGTTTAATATGAAAATTAATGAAATAAGCTTAAATATACTACTGATTGAATCTTGAAAAGTATCTGAACCTTTAGAACATTTTATACCTAATCAGAAAACCTGAAGTCTTTACTGATTTTATTTTATAATGCTTCTCTGTTCTCACACACTTCAGTAAGTGACATGCTTCAGTAATGGGAGTAAAAAACTTAACAAACAGAGCCAGGACTCAAGTCAAAGGTAATTTTAGCTCTGTCCTGATTGCCATGACCTCACCCTTAAAAAATTACACACTGCTTCTAGAAACTTAATACAAAATAATGTGAAAGGTCTAGGCATGAAATGGAGAAAAACAAGGGCTGAATTTAAGTTCAGATTATCTGCCTGTAAACAAATTATATTTATCAGCAGCAGTTCATCTGGATTTATAACCATAACCAGGATTAACAGGCTCTTCCCAAAATCCTTCTGAAGTGCATACCTGGCTCAGCATTCAGTACTGAAGCTTGTGTATTCTCCTTATGCTTGTTCACACAGACAGGTCACTTCATTTCAATTACACTGTTATAATTAAAATGAGACTGAAATTATACTGATTTTTCTGATTCCTTTACTTTTGGAGAGTAAAATAAATTAGCCTAGCATAAAGCTTTATTTCAAGGCTGGAATATCTGTGTGAGTAGAATTTGACTAGTAAATTAATTCCAAATATTTTGTTTCCTTTTGTTTGTTTTTTTTTTCATAGAATGGTTATAATGGAAGAGCCTTCCAGTGTTAAACAACCTTTAAAAACTTTCTCCTATTCTCTATTTCCACCCCCTCCTCCATGCTCGATTTTATCTGGATAGGGTTATGTAGTTCTCTCCTATGCTGTTTTTATTCTCTTCAGGCACACCCTTTTGTGTTGCTCTTGGATCAGAATCGTCTTTTTACCTCTATTGACCATGTGAACATGGAAGTTGCACTACAATTTCAAAGAGCTTTCTGGTTTATGATAATGCTGTGCTAAGAGAAAAATGCAGAAGTGACTATCAGTAAATGCACTAATTACAAGGCTGAAGAGCAACCAAGTCCATTTCCATTTAAAAGAAGTTTAAAACTAAATACATTTTAAAATATCTCTTCTCCAAGTCATAGTTGATAGTGCTACTCTACTGAGCACAATGTGGATAATAATGATCCATGTAGGATTCATCTCAGCAAAATCTTCACTGTGAGGCTTTTCTAAGGACAGATGAATTGCTTTACTGAGAACTTGACTTCTGATCTTTTTGCATTTTCTTGCTTCCCCCCCTACCCGTGCACTTTGTTACAGACTCAAATGAAAATTTAAGAAGGAGCTTTTGAGTAAAAATGTTCAGAACTGCCTCTGAAAGCCCATAAACAAAGACACTCTTTGACACTGTGCATATTATCAAAGCCCCATAATACCAACATTTCAGGTAAAGAATGATTTCTGGAGCAGTTAGGAAAGCTCAGAGAGAATAATTAATCCTACAGGTTTGGTTTTCTTTGGGGATTTCACATGTACACAGAAGGCAACTGCATTCCACAGATGTGAATCACCTCTGTCACAGACCACACATGGTCATTTCCCAGTGCACACACGTCTGCCCTGGGCTTGTGAATACACTCAGGTTGAAGATGGACTTCAGAAAAGCTTTTTGTGTGTTACACAGGCCAGTCCTTTCTTCCAGACTGCATGATGAGGTATTCACCCAAATTTATGGAGCAACTGTGCAAGGCAAGTTCTCCTACTCTCAGTGTCCAGTAGTAAGAGTTGTGGAATAGCCACAGAGCCTGCTGATCTGAAGCACAGTCTGGGCTCTGTTCTCCTGCTGATGATGTGCAAGAAGACAATGCAGTCTGAATTGATGTATTAGGTATCTCAATTTGAAAAGCAACCAAATCTGATGCTTTGCAGGGATTTCTCTGTTGAAAGATGAGTTCCTGCCCAAGACTTTCTAATGAAAGGATGGATGCTGTCCTCTATAGCTAGGCAATGAAGGTAATTAGTAAGTCTATAAAGTTAAACCTGAACCAATTCCATTCGTCCTCCACCTCAACATGAAAGTTAAATATTTTCTGTTTCTGAACTGACAGCTTTACATGATGAAAGAAAAGTTAATATCTAAAGGCTTAAGAACCTCAGGCACCTAAAGAGGATGTAATCTGAAATATTTTTTTGTTTAAGAAAGCAGATGAAAGGGGCTCCATCCAAACCAAAATTACAGGTTTTGAGTTATTTGTAAGAAATAACCATCCCACAGCCTGGAGACCTGGCAGTCTCAAACCCATATTTGTGAGGATGGGGGTGAAACAATGCTGCCTCCTCCTGTGAGGCCTGGCTATTAAAAAGGGGCTTGGAACCACTGATGGAGACAGCTTGGAAACATGGAAGGATATGTGGATTTTGATGATGAAATGAAAAACCTTCCACAGTTATTTCTGATCCTTAGTGTACAGTAGTTCACTTACACTCTAGGTTTTAATAAAAGAAGGTGAGTTTTTTCCTGCTCTTAATAAAATTGTAGACATTTCCTCATAAAAATAAAAAACAACAAAGCAAACAGAACAGTTTTATTTTCATACAGTGAAGTAACTCTCTTTAACTTTCTATAGGGCTGGCCTTTGCTGTCCTGTCTTCAGTCCATCCAGTTTTTGGTTTATATGGCTCTTTCTTTCCTGTCATTATTTATGCCATATTTGGAATGGGACGTCATGTTGCAACAGGTAAGTGTTTGCTAAAGTCATTTTCAAAAAGAAGGAACTGGATACTGAAATTTATTTTTGTTTAAAGGTCAACGGAAGGAAAATTATGTACTATTAAACAGAAATAAGATGTTTTTGTGCTTCTCTTTACAACTATTTTTTGTCAGTTAAAGTACTTTAAAGAGCCTCATTAAGAATATATTGGAGTTACTTCTGCCATTATAATTAAATATTGCACTGACACTTCCTTTGTAAATGTAATTTAGTAAGAGCTTTTGTATTTTAACTCTGCTTTAGAAATCTGCTTCAGGCTAAGAGTTTAACAAAGGGCTCTGCCAACAAGATGTATGTAAATGGAAATGAAAAAGGTTTGACTGCCTCTTAAACCATAGAAAACACACATAATTTCTCACCTGTCTAAAACACAAATCCTGCATTTCTCAGGAAAAAAAAACCAACAAAACGACCTTCTGAGCCCATTACCTGCTATTATATTAAAGTTAGAGACTCTCCCAATAAGGACTCTTGTCCTCTTGCAGAGAAGCTGGGTAGATAGTGAAAGATGCTGCCTGGCTGCTCTGGGAGTCATGAGTTACTTGTTTATCCTCAGCAGCTGAAGAATTGAATGGCTTTGTGCTCCTAATAGGTTGATGAATGCTCTGTTTCTGAGCCCAAAGAAATCAAATTACAGAGGGCAGCTGGAAATAATACTCATTACATTGAACCACAAATTCTTTGCTGTGCAGAAGTGGGCACTTGATGGTCCCTGAAGTTTGCAAGAAGGATGAATAGCAATACACAGCATGGCTGGATAAAGGGAAGCAGCCCCTGTGGCTGTTAGAAGATTTAAGCAGGGAGGAAGTATCTCTTCCTTGAAGAGGAGAAAATCTCCTGAAAGGAGAAAAGATGGTTCTGGGCATTTTGAGTCCGCACTCAAAATGAACTCCACAGAGTTTGATTGCACAAGTGTATGTGACGTTCTACTAAGAAGTTAGCAATACATTTTGAGCACTCTTTTTGATCAAAAATGTTACATTATAAAAAATAAAATCATGAACAGCTATAAATTGTCTTAGAGAAAAAGGAAAGCTGAAAGTTTGTTTTTCCTATATGTACAGAAAGTATTTGAGCCTTTTGATGTCCAAAAAGGATCTGTGGATGTGTTAGTGTCCTAATGCTGTAATGAGTAAGAGACTGTACTCAACTCATGTTAAAAGGGAAGCATTCCAAAAAAAGGCGGAAAATAATTCTGACTCTTGCATACAGATAGATTAAAACTTTAGCCTATATTAGAAAGCTGTTTCAAACCTAAAAAATTTGGAAGTGTATTGTCAGAAGTTTGTTGGTGTAAGATTATTAGGAAGACAAGAATCCATCATATGTAGGAAAGATAAGTAAGCATCTGGCTGACATAAATTCTAGTAATGAAAACAGATGATAAAATAGGTAAGTACAAGATGTTAAGTCTGATGTTTTATCCTTGGGAGGGAATACTGCTCACAGAATCACTTGCTGAGTTCCACAGCTTCATGTCTGCAGATTTCTGCATGGTCCTTGGTGTGGAAACTCTTTCCATTCATAATTCTATTTCAAAATTTAATCTCAAGTAAAAAAAAAAAAATGGCAACAAAAGAGTTTTCATGCACACATGGAATTTTTTTTAAATTTATAACTTTGAGTGACATGTATTGTTGATCTTTTCAGAAGGAAGGTCTCATGCACTTCTTTCCCCAGCCTCAGTTAAGGCATCTTGGTGTGTAGCTGAGTGTGTAGGAGCTATACTGCCTGCCTCAAATGCTCCATAATTCCTTATGGACACTGGAGACAGTCTCTTCACTTACCAGAATTTTCTGTAAGATCTGTGATGCTCCCCATTGTACACAGGTTGTAGAAGTGTCCTTTGTTAGTGAAGGCAGTCATGTTAATATGAAAAGGAAAATCCATCAATGGCTCTGTTCTGTTAACTTTTATTCACTTGAAATGCCTCTTCTTTGAAATAGCTGATCTACTTCAAAAGATTTATCACCTGAGCAACATACACATACACCTTTTTCTTGATTATTATTAACATAATTGATTTTGAGCCATCCTCTGAGACAGCTTTAGCTGCCATAAATAACACATACAAGTCCTTGATTTAAGATAGAATTTCAAGTAAACTGTTTTCAAATTTAATTTTATGCAAACATCTTAGAGCCATAGAATGGCCAGATTTGGAAGGAACCTTAAAGATCTAATTCCAACCCCTCTGCCATGGTCAGGGACACTTTCCACTAGGTCAAGTTGCTCAGAGCTCCATCCAACCTGGCCTTGAACACTTCCAGGGATGGAGAAGGAAAAAAAAGCATAATTAGACTCTGTTGGAGAAGAGTTAATGTGACTTCTGTAAAGGAAAACCCTACCTCGCTAACTTCTAGGCTACTGTACGAATGTCAACAAGTGCATGGAGAAGGGATATACTTTGAATATAAGATATCAGAATGGTCAAACAGCTACTGATAAGGTTCCACACCAAAGGTTACTAAAGAAACTAAGTTGTCCTTGTGATAGAAGAAAAGTCCTTTTATTAATTATTAGCAGGTTGAAAGATATGAAGCAAAAAACTGGACCTCATGGTCATGTTTCAGGCATCCCTGGTGGGTTCCTGAGGAATTCATGCTGTGGGCTTTACTCTGAGGGCAGGACTGTGTTCACCAGGTCCTGCAGCAGTAGAAAAAAAAAGGCGAGTTCAGAGAGAAACTCCTTTAAAAGAGTTTTAAAGTATAGATTAAAGAAAACAGTACAGCAGATGCTGAACTTTCACAACCTGCTCTCAGAGGACATTGTGGAAGGAGAAATTACCAGCAGGTTCAGACAAATCTTTGACAAATCCATGAATGCTAGTCCACACATAAAATCAAGAAAGGCCAGCTAAGGAAGTACCTGTCTAACACAGCAGCTGTGGGTGCTGGCAGTAAGGGCAATGGCCCACAGAAAATGGCCAGGTTTGTGTGCTTTCCCTGGGTAACACCTCTGACTAGCACAGCTGGAGGCAGAGTGCTGGGCAAGATGGGCCAGTGCTCTGACATAGCAAGATATTCTTATGCTCTAATAGCTCTGCATGTTTGTTTCTTTCAGTGGTGAATTGTCATCCTCATTTATCTTTGTGTCATTAAATGTGCTTTACCTCTCTCAGTAAATAAATGTTTTTCTCATAATTTGCCTCCATTTATTAGAGTGCTGGGTACTATTTAATGGGCTGGGTACTACACATATAGTGTGAACTAATTGCCCTAGAAATTTGAATGGTGAACACAGGATTCTCAGACAAATAGCTACTTGATCACAACCAGGGTGAGAGAAAAGCATTTCTGATAACTTGAAATAATTGTAAATTGTTGCATTTGAATCTCTTTTGTAAACCTGTCTTAATGAAATTGCTAAAAAAAATTACATTTAATTTGTCTGTATAAATGGTATTTTATGGGAAGAAATGTGTGCTACATAGAAAAATTACCTTAAAAATTGTTCTTATGTTGACAGGAATGTACAAAATGGCACTTTTACTCATTATGGCTGTTTTGAAAAAGAGACCATGAGTGATGAGTACAGACAGATATCCAATTATTCGTGATTAATGTGTGGCTTTTTTTACAGGAACTTTTGCTTTAACTTCCTTAATATCTGCCAATGCAGTTGAGCGTCTTGTTCCTTCAGTCAGAACTAATTTCACTGCAAACAATAATTCAGGAATTTTGGGTTTGTCAGAATTTGAAATGCAGAGGATTGGAGTTGCAGCAGCAGTTTCATTTCTAGGAGGAATCATTCAGGTTGGTGGTGATCACATTTTCTCTATGCTACCGATAATACTGCCTTTGTGACAGCTATGACTTTTGTAATACTTTTTATTCTTCTCTGAGAAAAACTAATGAAAACATCTGCTTCAATGGTCATAAATGATGAAATTAATATGCTTTAAGAATTTGCTACTCCTTTGTTGAGATGTAGTAATTATTTGTATACATGTTCCCAGTGTTTTACAACATGAAGCAAAACCACATTCAGTCAGCTCTACTATAATACTCGCAGTTGGTGTCCCTTTCCTTCTCCTTCAGCAACAAACATGAATCAGCTCGTAGTAAGCACTGACATATTCCTGAGGCTTTCTGTTGCCCTTGGCTTGAAAAGCAAGACTATCCAATGATTAAAAACAGTAGGGAAAACTTTAAATTCACTTTAGAGTTCACATACCCACCATTAAAGTGAAATGGCAAAACAGATGTCTTCAGATGATTCTCTGAAGTTTATTTAAATGATCAGAGGTCTTTTAAATTTCTTCTTTTTTATTATTCTGGCTAAAAGGGCCAAGTTTCTTTATCCATTGCCAGTTTCTTAGATCTTCAATGAAGGCTTCCCTCTTTCCTTGTAAATATTAAAATACAAGTAATGTTCCAGCATGTGATATTGCAACACCTCCTGGGTACCTGGGCTCCTGAAAGAAACCCAGACCTCTCCACTTGGTGCTTTGGATCCCTTTCCCATGCAGAGGATGAGCAAAGGAGCCCAGAATGGGATCTTCAGTAGCCCACGTGCTTGGCAGGAACTGGGACATTTACTTGTGTTAGTCAGTAGGAAATATCAGGAAGCAGTTATTTCTGTTTCATTTTTTATTATTCTTTTACTGGTTTATGATGCGGATTCTTGTACTGGATTATGACTTGGGGTAGGAGCATGAGGGACAGCCTGCAGACAGCACAAGAAAGCAGAGCTGGTGCAGATTGTGCCTGGCTGTACCTGCACACGCTGTCCCAATGCACCAGCACATGCAGCACAGCACTGCATCTTACACAGGGTGCTCGCAACAGCAGAGCATGAATGAAGCTCCTCATGCAGGAGTCCTGTGCTCACAGTTTGGAAATCTCCTATGTCATCCCCAGAGAGGCAAAATACCTCATGTGGGAAGCTGGTACCTGCACTCATTTGATGTAACTTCAAAATTCAATGCAGAAATTATTTTGCTTGGTGGCTGCAGAATCCCATTAGGTGTGTGAGTCCTCTAGACCTCTAACTTATTCTTTCAGCCTAAAAAGTTCTGCTTTTTCATGGAATGAGAAGAACTGGTAAATCCTCTCTGCATCTTCAGAGCAGGTCTGGCAGGGAACTGTGCCAGGTGCATGTGCTCCTCTCCCAGGTCAATAATGTCACTTGCATTAGAATCATACTAACACAGCTGGTGCTTGTCATGCTGCACTAGTCCTTTATGTGAGTTTAATGGTTGGAGACCAGAGTAAAGTAGTTATTTCCTAAAGAAGTGCCTTGAAGTTACAAATACTGTGATATTCAGGTGAAAGTCCTGATCAAGGCTGAGATTAAACTTTGCCATCTTCCCGGGTGCTGTTAAGTGTGGGGATCTATGTTTCTCATCAAGATTCCAATCTCCCAACTAATAGTTACTGCAAACCCCAGATAAGGTGACAGGGCACATCTTGCTCTTAATGGAGAGCTAAGTCAGTCACCTTCTTCTATCAATCAGATTAGATTAGAAATTAACTGGAGTTAATGCATGTTCTGGGACAAGAAGAATTGTGTGATGCATTTTGAGGCAACAGCTTTTCATTGAAGACGTCTTGAAACACAGAAAGGAGTTGCATCTTCCATGTAGCTGGTATTTGGGATGGTACTGCTCTGGGAAGGGAGCAGAACTGCTGTTATCTACTATAGGACTTGAATTTTTCTGAAAAACAGTCAAAATGCAGTTCTCTAATCAGCCACTAATTGCACAAAAACAACAGATGCTGTGACTAATCCATACCTTGGGCAGCCTCCAGATGAAGGATGAAAAGCCCTTGCCAAAACAGGAGTTTCCTTCTTGGGAAGAGTAGGTAAAGAGCTGAACACCCTTGGCCTAAAAAGCAATTTGATGCTATTTTTCCAGTAGCTTGGTTAAGTACTCTAATTGTCAAATAATGCTAAAATAAAAGGGAGAACATACAAAATAGTGATTAATGGAGGGAAGGCGGGGGGAGATGCTTTTGAGATGAACTGCTGTTGCCTAGTTTGTGTTTAGTGCAGACCACAACTGTGCATTTGTGTGTGAGGCAAACTCTGAGCAGGCTCTGTGAATTTCAGTGCCATCTAGACATGAAATAAATTAAAACTGTTTTCTGATCATAAGACAAGTATAGGTAGAGCTTAGCACAATTAAAATTTGGGGCTTAGCTGCTTAATTTTTTCTCAAAGTAATAAATTTCAGTGTTTTAAACTACTGAAATTTAATGTTTGAGGAAGTGTTCATAAAAGAGGAAAGATATTTAGTTATCTTAAAAGGTGTTCTGATGAAGATAAAATAATATTAAAATAGAAAATAAGTAAACATAAAATAGGAACTGTAATTACCAAAACAATTTAATATAATGCAGTCATCATTTCATTTTTAAAAGCAGAATGGAAGGCATAATGAAGATTTTTTTTAATGTTTGTGTAGTTGCTACTCTATAAAGATAAACAGAGCATGGAAAACAAATCAAATTAATAGAATTCTTCCCTGATATTAAATGCCTTGGAGGTATTGATGGGGAGAGAAAATGATGGAACATAACAGACACCTATGGATTAATTTTGTAATTAAAATTGCATGCTGACCTTATAACATTAAAAAAATCCTTAAAAGAGCTTTTGGGTAAGACTTTTTTTCCTATTAATATATTATATGTGAAAGAATGCTTGCACAAATGTATGTCTCTAAAATAATCTCAGCATATTAAACTGAAATTCAAGATTAAGATTTTTCTGAATAAATAGGGGAAAGCTCCTTGCAGATCAAACTGTGAAAAAAAAATACCCTAGGGGAAAAACCTTAGTTCTCTTAAGACCACAGTGTTACAGACTTCAGTTGGCCTATGCTTATGTAAAGGAGAAATAGCTGCTCATTGCATTCCAATCTTGTAACATTTTATTAGTGAATTTTCATCTATTTTATTTTAAAATCTAGCATGTAATTAGTTGCTGATATACAGTGTTGGAAATAAAAATGTTTCTGGTTTTCAGGACAACAAATTTACACAGTCTATTATCAATTTGCTTAATAGCAAAGGAGCACATTTGAATAAGAAGGGTGTTTTTGTAAGGCAATATTCTTGTCCAAATCTCTATTACCCTGTGGGAAAAATGATGCTGCACTATTCTGTTACACATAGCTCTGCATGAGGTAAAATCATGAGTCTATTATACAGTGATAATCAGGAAAAACGTTCATTTTTCTTTTACAGTGGAAATACCTTAATGCAGGCTCATATTCTGTATTTTGGAAACTACAAGTAGGCTGGGTGGGAGTTCTGGTTCCCACAATAATGGTAGAGCATGCTTGTGTTAGTACAGAAAGACCATAAAAAAGACATTTTTAGGTCCTGGAATGGGGAAAGTTCACTCTGCACACCATCAGAAGTTACCAGTCACTCTCAAGACAGAATGAACATAAGAGCTGCAGCTCAGAAGACCAAAAGCTCGTGGTCTGACACTTGGATTTCTATTGAAACAGGCCATGGAGAGTTTTAAATTGGCAACTCAGCCAAGCTGAACTGTGTCTGACTGCTGTCTCCAGAGGGTGCATAGATGTCTTCACTTTCGCAGCGTTAGATTTTGAGGTAACTGATGAAATGTGCTAAATGAGAGGCTCACAGTCTGTGCTGTCCCTCCAAGAGATGTTCCCCATGTCTGCCCTCATCGACCCAGCCCATGCAGCAAATGATCAGAAAAGGCACCACCACCACCCCTTTGTCTGCTGTAAATAACAGTGAAAAACCCCTTCCAGTACACTGGAGTTTTGGGGGGTTTAAAATTCATTCTCCAAAGCTGAATCTGTGCAGCAGGTAACATGATATCAGTCTTTTGATTTCTGTGGACAGAAAATTTGACATTAGTGATTTCCAAAGAGCTGTTAAGTGATAAAAATTTTTATTGGCCATGAAGTTAAATTGACTACAAGTTGAATGGAATTTTAATAATAATAATAAAGTGAGCATGTTGTCATGGGAAGAAAGTATTGAAAGTGGACAAGAACCAAAGGTTCTGAATTAATGAACATAAAGGGCTTTGCTTTTTGCAATTGCTCATTTTTCTTATGGCTAAATTCCCATTCTCTTCTACTTGTCACAGTAAAATTATGGAGCAGTAAAGACAGATGCAAGAAAAGGTTCCTTTTGTATTCTCTTTCTTCCAATTTGAAATTTACTTCTTTTTTTCTTACTTTTTTTTTTTTTAGAAATCACCTTCCACCACTTCTGTCTGATCACTTCATTGTATACCTTGTTTCCATAATCTTTTCTCCTTTACTGTGCATTAACTCAAGGCTGCTGCTTTCCCTCTCTTTCTCTTACATTGTTTTTTCTTTTCTCTGAAAGGTCTTGATTTCATTTACATGTTTTTTTTCAAGGACATATACCTGGCAAAAGCAAAATTCATCTCAAGAAAGTTATTTCTTAATGAGCCTTTTTACATGGTATTACATACTGAAAATGCCACACAAACAATAGCCAAGTGCCTTTCAAACCATTTTTATACTGTGCATATTCTTTCCTTGAAATCTGCTTTTTATCCTCTACGAACTACGTTCTTGAAAGTTAAAAATTCTAAAATAATATTAAAATTTTGTTTCTATTACAGTTAAAGAAAATATCAGTATTATGGCAAATAATAATAAGAAAAAATATTTGGTTTTCTTTTTGTGTTTTTTTTTTTGTTCTAGTACTTTACTGTCAGTTTTCTCTGTAGTTTGTCTGCATCAGGAATCAAAAGAAATCATAAAATATACCAGAAAATAAAGTGGAAGACCTGAAAAACTGAACGTCACAACCAATAGCCAAGATAAAGCAGATTTTTAGACATTTCTTTAAGAACATTGAACTTTCTACAGTTTAGTAAGTGTTACTGGGTGAAAGATTTTATGACATAATGCAATATAATGCAATTGAGTGCTGTCAGCTTAGCTAAATTTCAAATGGTGTTTATTCAAAATGCAATGGCAGCCAAGCTTAAATGGCTGTAGCCCAGCATGGAGGGTGAATTGTAAAGTCAATCTGGGCCTGTGTAAATGCTAATAATTTTATCTGTCAAAAAAACTCACACACAACTAGATTTGGGAAGCTTGTTTCAAAACTTTTTTCCTCCTCATGATCCAAGCAGTTTCTGTGCATTACTCATGTTGCAAGGACAACATGAGTTCCCATACCAGTTTATGCTGAAATTCTCACCCTCCACCCAGAACGTTTCCCATTCTGGTTGCTTCATTTTCAGATCTTCTCCATAGAAGCTATATGGGTGCACATCGTATTTATTTAACTATCATGGAAATGAAGAGTAGGATGTTCATGCTTATGAAGTGCTGCCTTTGTTTCTGAAAGTCCTGACCTTCCTTCTGCAGTATGGAGAAGGCAGCAAGTGTAGGCTGCTGCTTGTTTAACTGAGTGGCTACAGAAATTGTCTAACTGAAACCATACTCATGGTTTGCATGTATTTTACAGAGCCTAGAGTTACATGCAATCAACAAAAACTGTGTTTGAAATGTGTTCTTTTAGTTAGCACCTGTGAAGCATCCTCTTAAAATGTTCAAGATTTAAAAAAAAGTAAAAAACCAAAAAGTAGATCTGAAAGTGATGCTGAAGTTTCCAAGCTCAGCAATCATTTTGCTGTAACTCACAATAATAACGTTCCCTGAAATGCTAATAGTAGCTAATACTTCTCTGTGATATTATGTAGTACACAGAATTGTCTCTGTGGTTTTGATTCCATGGCTAAATAAACATCCAATTTCCTGGAAACGAAGCTATTACACAGTTAGAAATTTCACATTCAGACAATAGAAACCAATCTTAGAAAACAAACAAAAGTCACTAGGGAAGGAAGAATTTAATTCTTATTGAACTTTGCTACTGTGAACAATGTTTTAAATATATTAGTAGACACACTGTTAGAACAAATAGCTAAACAAAATATCTGAAATTAGTAATTATCAGTTTTAGGCCTGAATAACTAAATTACTACTCACTGAGGGTGTACAGTAATTAGCATTATTGGAGTCCAATCCTGAATGGCAATCAATGTTCCAATTGCTCATAGTAAAGAGCAATTTACATGCTATTAGTGGGAAGTAGAAGAAAATTCTCAGATTTAATCTCTCAAATGGACGAGGATATTGCTCACTAGAGGTTTTATGGTGAATTAAAACCCACTTATTTTGATTTTTTTGTTTCTTTTGTGGTACTATGCCCAAAGCTCACTGCATACAGGTGAGTTTTATGGTGAGAACATGAATGGTGTTTAGGCATAAAGAATGATAACATCTGGAAATGATAGTTTAGCTTCAGAAAAAAAAGAAAACAAAACAAAATTTAAAAAAAAAGCAAGGGAGACTGTGATATATTCCAAAATGATGATATTTAGTAAGGTAAACACAAAATGAACCTCTTAGAAAGCATTGTAACAAACAACTCTGAGCCAAGAGCATGCAACTTTTCAGGCAGAAGAACGGCAAATGCAAAAGACCATAGAGGAAAGAAACTGCAAAACTCATTGAGAGGGGAGATAACGTCAGTGTAATAATGTGGATCAGAAAACCATAAAGTGTTAAGTAAACTGCAGTAACAGCTGCAGTCATGTAACAACTTTGTTCAATGAATTAAGAGTTGTCAAAGCTCATACTTTGGAGAGAAATAATGTTTGAAGTCCAGGATAAGGGGAGCAAACAGTTGAACACAACAACACCTACAATTGTTGTAGATCCTGCTGTTGTTTAAATTTCTGGATTAGAGGGCTCACCACAAGAGTCTCTATAGAACGTCACAAATTTGGTATCTGTTGAAATTACTAATGTTGGGAATCCTGATAGTGACATTATGGCAATGAGAAAGCTGGACCAATGTGAGGTTTTGGGGAACCTCTGGGTGCCTCTGGCACCCACACTGTCAGGCCTATTCTTCTTTTGTGTAGAAAGCGAAGCAGCTAATAGTTGCTATAAAGTTATTTATTGCAGAAGCACATCAGTCTCAAAAGCAAAAACAAAGCAAAGCAAAGCAATGGCATAAAGCAATGGCCAAGCTGCAGTGGCAAAATGCAATGGCAAAATGCACATGGCATAAAGCCATGGCATAGAGCACCAGCTCCCCCTGATGCATGTTCTTTTATAGAAACTTTCCAAGTAGCTAAGACACAAACTCGGACCACTACTTCTTAACCTATTAGAATTCTGGTTTCTTAGCACGCCAGGCTACGTATAGACTACGTTCATGGCCTGTCTTGTTCTAACTGAAAAATGTAGGCAATATTCTTAACTCTAACTCTATTATGTCTGAAGTGAGGTACTTGGAGCCTCTAAGAAAACACTAGTATGTTTTTCAACCTTCACTAGAACATGTACTACTTCTCAGGCATCTAAGACCTTTTACTCACTAAAAGCACTTAAAACTTATTCCATTTACTTACTTATTTATTCACTCCATCTATTCACTTACTCATTCCATTCAAAGACTTTAATTCAATCCCTGCACTCTGATTTCTCTCTGAAGAAATCAGAGAGACTCCTGGCTTACTGACTCCAACAGGCCAAGATATGGTTCTTGGCCCATTTAGGCTGGATAGGAGTGGAGCAGGAATGAGTGTCAGAACCAGCCTCACTTTTTGAGTTGCTGCACTTTTTGTTGCAGTGTTGAGTTGATGTATTTATGGTGTTTATTGTGCTCATGTATTTGAGCAGGAGTGAATATTTTAGAGTTTCTCTGAGTCTGCTTTTGTTATTAAACCTGTGTTAGAGTCTGGTAAACCGGTGAGTAAAATAGTGCAGGTAAACCCACAGGACTTCATTCCATCTTCAGTGGGTTCCATTTTCAGCTGTATTTGCCTTCCAAAGGACTTGTGCTTTGTATCTTTAGCTCATTTACCTTATAACTTATTAAAAGGACTCTGATTCATTGTCCTATCACCAAGAAGCTGCATTTTTATGTAATAACTGGTGATCCTCCTGCGTTTGCCTTTTAGGTAGCAATGTTCACACTGCAGTTGGGCAGTGCCACTTTCTTGTTGACAGAACCCGTGATCAGCGCGATGACAACAGGAGCAGCTACACACGTTGTGACCTCACAAGTGAAGTATCTGCTGGGAATGAAAGTGCCATATATGTCAGGACCACTGGCATTTTTTCATGTGAGTTCAGTGAAAGACATGGGTTACTTCATGAGCTAACATTTTATTATATGCACTATTTGTCTCTTTGTAAGAGTATGGAATTTGTTATGCACATGTGTGAATGAACAAAAGATGAACCTTCATCTTACTTTAACTGTTTGTAGGAAGAGATTTGGAAAACTTGATAGACAACTAGCAGGAATGGGTATAGTAATAGGGCATCAATAATTCCATTTATTATCCTGAGTCATTATACACTCATACAGAGGGGTAATTTCTCTCTTGGTCAGCATGTGGAAGGAATATAAATATAATTTTAAACATATTTTCTTCATATGCTGCTGATTGAAATCTGACCATCATTGTGGTAAAAGGAAAATGACCAGTGATTTGTGCATCTCCTGTGCAAAAATTACTCTAGACATGTCATTTATTATTTTATGACATGATACTACTTTGCCATAAACACAGCAAGTGGACAACTTTAAGGTAATTTTTATAAAAGGCATGCAACATTCCATGCAGTATGGTTGCAAATGAGTGGTTAGGCTTAAAGCATCACCATCAGAGGTGTTGGCAAAAAGCAGGTATGAGCTTAATATGAGCTTAGGAAATTGAGACTTTAACAGAGTTCAGTGGCAAGGTTCACTCACTCCAGGAATGAAGCACTAATAGGAAAACTGCATTAGTATAAATTTAGAATGGATTACACGGAGACTGAGGATGAAAAGGGATAAGGGTGCAAAGGGTATGGATACAAAAAATAAGGTGTGCAAAAGGGCTTAACAGAATTTCATCACTAAGTAATTTAACATTTATGAAGTTATAAAATGGGATTTTTTAAATAAATATAGCAATGATTTAATTAGTTTCATGATAGCAACATTCACACCATAATAATTCACATGCACACAGGCGGAGATGTATACATGTCTGTCTGTGAGGGTAAAGGTGCTTATCAAAAATTCCCTTTGGCTTCAGGGATATAGTCATGGCAAATGCTTGAGTGTTTCTCACCAGGCAGAGTGCTGGCCTTTTGAGTATTGCAGCCTTGAGGGCTCACGAGCTCTGAGGGGTGTCCCACACCTCAGAGAGTGGTGCTGGCACTGCCCACTGTGGCCCCAAGAGCTCAGAAAGCCTCACTTAGGACTGTTGTGTGCAGGGTCACAAGCTGATTTGCTTTAGTCATCAGTTGGTTTCCACCCTGGCCATAACCCAGGCTGGCAGCTACTGGAGTTTCCAAAACATTTGGTAATTGTTTCCAAAATTCTGGCGACAATGGTGCTGTTCTACTCGGGCTCCAGTTCAGGTAGGGAATGTTCCAAGGCTGTCAAGGGATGAGTGATCACCCTTTGTTCCCCACCTTGGCCCACAGTGGGTATTGCTGCTGCAGTGTTTTCCCACCTGTATCATGTGAAAGCACCTGGTACAGTCAAGGACACATCACCACCCATGCTATGGCTACAGCCCTTGGAAAGTACACATTTTTGGCTGAAACCTTAAAAGCAAACCTGTATAATTGTATTACACAAAAGTCACAGACATATTCTTGATGGTAACTTATTCCAGCAAGCCCTAAATTTCAGTGCTGTGAGCATAATCTCTTGGCATTATTAGTGTTACAACAGTACCTGTCAAAATGATATTTTGCTCATAATAAAACTGTATCTATTTGCTGAGGTGATATTTACATTGCACGGATAGTGAGACTTCATCTAGTCAGCCACTAAATTAGGACACCTTATTTAAAAGCAAAATATAACTGTCTTCGTGCCCTACTACATGCTTTATTTTTTCCTATTATTTGGAAAATTTGTTAATGTGAAATCTTGATTAGAAGATGTTACTTTCTGGAATTTTTTTTCATAGTATTTTATAAATTTGGTATCTTTTCATATGGATAATTAACTTTTTTATAGGACCAATTTATTAATGAAAATTAGGAGCATGCAATAAACAGAAGCAATTTATCAATTTGTCTTGTAGATACCTAAAAGTATCATAGCTATTTTTATGAGTGGTCAGTTGGCTTATTAGACTATTAAAAATTGTTCTTCATATTTTTTTCATTATTTAAAAACCTTTTCATAAATGATTCTTAATATAAAATGTGAATAGCCTCTTTTTCATGGCGTTTCCATGGAAACTATACTTACATATAGGAATATTGTCATCTTGTAGAGATGATTGCTGTTAAGTACTGCAGCCAAGGCATAATCAAAATATACATTATGAGCAATAATAAAGAACAGCAGTGATATGAAGAAATATTTCCACCTTGGTGTGCTGATGATATCATAAATGAGTCACTCAAATGCTTTGAAAGAAATCTATTCCCTTATCCCTTGTATTTTTAATGCATTTGAAACAAGTTCTTTGCCTTTCTCTTCTCTTTTGAAATCAAACTCCTTTGAACACATTCCAAAGAAAAAAAATTCCTGATTTTTTTTAAGGTTCTGAATTGTGTGAAATTGTGTGTAAATTGTGTGAAAATAAATGACCAAAAAATTCTACTCTGTACAACTTGAAAGAATAATAAAAAAGGGGTAGCTTTTCTATATAAGTATTTAAAAATATTTCTGGTGTCTGTTCAGACTTATGACTTGCCTTAAGAAGGTCCAGCATCTCAGTTAAAAGCACCAGGGCTAGACTTAATAATTTTCTTCTGTGGTTGTAGTTTTATGTGAAAATTATATTAATTAGATATAAGGTGGCTTTCATATGTTTCTAGAGAGTGAAAGGCAACTCTGGCATATCTCTCTGGACAAGTTCTTTACTTCAAATTCTCAAAACCCAAAGACTGGTACTTCTGCTTACAATTTTTTTCTTTGTCCACTCCAAAACACCTCCCACTCACAAAACCAATTGCTTTGCCTCAGGCAGCCTTTGGATTGGCAAAGCAAGAATAAGAATGTTTAATAAAGTGTGATAGGAGAGTTGCAAGTATAGCAAGCCAGTGAAATGATTTCTTTATAGCATGTGAGATCATGGTTAAATACGTAGAAAGGAACTTTGCATATGGAGAACAAATCTAGTACACTGGCCTTGAGCCTATGGTATTTCTGTGTTTACACATAGGTTATGTAACTCATTAAATTTTGTTTTCCCTGTACATAGTTTGTCACATTTCAACTGAGCTGCACAGTGCAGCATCAGCTGGTATTTTGCAAATGGAATAGTGAAGGTGAGGAAGAAAAAAGGTTAGGGAATAATGCATGAGGTCTAACTTTATAAGGGAAAAGTGTCATCAAGTTTTATTCAGTATCTGAAAATGGAAGCACATACTTGTATTTGCCCCTTATTTGTGTATAGATATATTTCTCTTTCCATATGTTTCTGAGAAAATACAACACTGCAAAATGAACTGCTACGTAAGAAACTTGCTTTGCAAAATGGGGTCTTTTGTGGCTGTGTTGCAAGTCTGTTGCAAAATCCTTGTGTGGTTTTGCAGCAATTCTGAAAAAAAACCCCAAACCTTCATGTTCTGCTATCAGTCCTTTCTTTTCACCCCTTTTCCCCCCCAGTTACCTATACAGCTCACAGTATTTGCCTGTACATTTTCCCTCCAGTGTGACATATTTAGAAAACATCAGAATGAAATATTTTGGAAAATGAAATGAAGTTGTCCACTCTTAAAATGTATTGTGTTAAATAACATGTTCCTTTAATTCCTTTGTTTGCTTCAGCCTCTATACACATTTTAGAGCTAATCTTTTGGGGTTTCATGTAGACATTTAGAAAAAAACAACTCAGAGCATTTAATTAATACATCCAAATACACACCCTTTCTAGAATATAAACCATTACCATGTTCAATATCACCTCAAAACTGATGGTTTTCCCATGAGAAAAGGAACATTCAGTGTCTAAATATATATATGTGCAAAGCTCGAATATTGCTTGTTCCACTTAGGTCCAAATTTGCATTGATTACCAAAAAGTCCACTGATTGCTCATAATATTGTCACATAGCTTCTATAAAGAATTTTTACACAAAACTAGCAATGAAACTAAAAACACAAGAGGCAAACAGCTGCTGATTTAAAAATATTTTAAATAATATGACAAAGATTGCTTCATACACTGCAATATCAAGCTAAATTCTGCTGCATAATTTCCAAATTATTTCTGCAAGTGCATCATCTAAATATGTGAAATGCTGAACTTTCAATTACAGTTTTGATTAAAACATATGTAAATACTAATTTTGAATCAGATACCAACGCTATTGCAAGCTTGAGCTTTATGTACTTTGATTTAGGATTTACAGTTTGATCTTGGGTGAGTACAGTAACTGACTGGACAGAATACCATGTAAAATGTACAGTTTAAAGAGATGTCTATTGTGTATGTTAATTACATTCCTCTTAAGAGCCACATGCTCTTTCTTTCTTGTGAAAGGATCTCCTCGTTTCACTGGCCGTATCATGAATTGAGTGGTTTTAGGTTTTTAGAAAATGGTTACCCAGGAACTAATCAGCTGAAGCTCTTTAGTCTAATGCAGTAATTAATTTAATACTAATATTAATGTACTACTGCCAGAATTGTTTTAGTGTGCTACAGATACTTTGGGGATACGGCTGTTTGGGCTACTGAATTTGAATGAGTTACAAAGTGTTGGTAATTACTTTTTTTCTCATTTATTGGCTGATGCAGGCTACGTACAAAAGGTTACAATTTCAAAGAAACAACAGAAGATGTACTAGGTAGTTCATAAAAAGATTTTGTTGCAAAAAAAAACCTATGGCAAAGGTTTACATGATTTGGCTATGTATTTTTAAAATTAAATGGAAATGTCTTTATTACTCAATCTGAAAGACAAAAATTCTTGAAGCTTGTGTATATTTATTAACTAAAATTTTACTTATTCATTCAGTCTTCTGTCTCACATTGTCTAGGAAAATTAGATTTGATTCCATGAACACAGATAGCTAATGCTGACAATTTAATAGCCAGCATTCATTTCAAAACAAATCCCATCTCTCTGACTTCAGCAAGTAGGAATCAACCCTTTTCTTGCCACTTCACCTTAGATCTAGCTCAGTCTTTGGTGAGTTTATGGGCACAATTTTCAAGATTGCCTCCTTTTGCCTAAATTAATCACAGCTTCTGTTTGGGCACTGAGCCAAGTCCTGTACCCTCTTGAAAATGCATTCTTGGAAAATTATGGGTACAGATCTAGTCCCAAGTCACTCAAGATACGATCCACATATTTTCTGATTACAGTGGGGCAATATGTGGTTAAAAAACTGTGGTTTAATTGCCATTCCTTAGATTTAAGACATATCTAAATCATATTACTTAACAAGTAGATTTTAAAATATTTTCCTGGCTTCTGAGAAATATTTGTGCTGGGTTATATCGTGCATCCTTAATCCAATCTCTAAGGCCTAAATTTCCTCTTTATGAGGAAAGTTACATTTCTGATACCATATTTAGGTGGAGATTTTTTCCTTTTCTAGATTATGAAAATATTCTCAGAGAGAAAAAATCAGGAAGTTATTTTAATTTACTCATTCTTCAATATGAGCATCACCTCTTCAATGAGTGACAGAATCAGAACAGTAGAAATAAATTTTATCATCATATTGACTATCTTTTTGCTAAAGCAGGGTTCTTTCCTAAGATAATTTTTCTAGTACTTTTTTCTGTCCAATATAAATATATGTATTTAGCCTCCAAACTGTCAAAACTTGTTAGCATTATATATATATTTGAGAATAAGTTCTCTGGAGCAGAAAATTATTAATCTTTATTTTGATAAAACTACAAGTGTCATTTTTGATTTATTTTAGTGGTCTTCTTATTCATTGCCAGAGAAAACACCTTTTTTTTATATTACTATTATTATTTCAAGCTTCACTTGCTTGATTTTATTATCCTTTATGTTGGGTTTAAAAAAGTTACTTGTGATGATGTCTAAATCGACATCCTAATCTTAACTTCTGTTCTCTCCATGGTTTATATTTCAGGATGCACAACAGAATTTAAAAGCAGAACTCAAGGGACTAAGCCTATCTTGTTTTTTTCCCTTACAGCTTTAGTAAGCTTGTGTATTGTTTCCATTTTTATGGCTGGCTTTTCTTTCAGGCAAAAGACTATTGCTTTTCTTCACAATGCCTGAAAATAAGTTGTGATAAGATCTAATGATTTCTTTATTTATCACGATAGATGTTCTCTCTAACTTTCTTCACCCCTTCTAACTGTTTCAACACACTTTTAACTTTTTTTCATTACTTTCTGTTAATCTACTATCGTACTGATTTATGCCTTATTTCCTGAACCCAAAAATTCAGCACACAGCAAAAATTACAGTTCATTGTGTCATCTGAGCTGGTGCAAAGGCAACTGCATTCGTCTGAGTCTGTTACTTACAACATTGCATTCATCATCAAAGACCCCTGTTGCTCATCACCATTGCTCACTCTATTCCCGTTCCTATTTCTATTCTTTATAATGTTCCTTGCAATTCAGCACCATATTTCCTTTGTTCATCACAGATCAAACTACATTTTTCTAACCTGTTTCGCAGTTTATTGCAGCACTTATTAACTGCTGAAAAGCTGAAGTACTCCCATTCACAGCTCCATAGGTCTGGCCTGGTATCATCTTTCCCTCTTAACTCTGCAGTCAGCAGAAAAGGAAACAAACAGGGCTAAGCAGATAACTTTAGTTATTTAAATAACCAGTAACATGTATGCAAACTTGGCAACTATTCAGTGTGTGCAGCAGCTGGACCTGACCAAATCATGCTCCATGGAGCACCATGTAAGGAGCAAGAGCAACCAATGGGGAGACTGAAGATGTCCTGCTGAAATTACTCTGGAAAAATGTTACTCTGGAAAAATGACCCACAGATTGCAGAGGATGTCCTGAAAAGGATGCTCATCTTGGAAGATTCCCATTGCATCTCTTCCTATCCAGCCACCACTGCATTTTTCTTTCCCTTTTCTTTTATCCCCTCCTTCTCTTTTCCCTTCTTTTCTGTCTTTTAATTTTTTTCTCAGAAATAATTTTTTACTACTAGTGTTGGTGGATGTTATATGCTGTGGCCACTGCAAATAAACCTTTGTGTAAAAAACTTTTCTCAACATTTTTATGTGTCACTTGTTTATCACACTGAACTTAATGAGACTCAGTAAGAAAAGGAAACATATCACATTTATTGGAATTTTATAGCCTGCTTCTACAATAGAATTTTGTAAATTAATATACACAAATATTCACTGCATTTTTTTTTGAGTTTTCAAAACTCCAAGGGATTGGTGATTTTCTTCCTTTTAAAATCTAAAATACAGGCCAAAAACTTGTCCAATGACTCAGCTCCTGCAGTATTGATTCAGCTCTCACTCATTATTTGTCTGAAGTTGTGAGAAGATGCCATGGCATGTGATCCAGAATATATTTTTGATCTGTGATTATTATTTGCTGTTCACTGTAGATTTATGCCTATGTCTTTGAGAATATCAGAACAGTTCAGTTGGAGGCATTACTTCTCTCCTTGCTCAGCATTGTGGTACTTGTTCTTGTTAAAGAGCTGAATGAGAAATTTCACAGAAACATTAAAGTTGTCCTTCCCATCGATCTACTTTTGGTAAGTACAAAATTATATATCAGGCTTCTACTTACAAAGCTTTCAGTGGCTCAATCTGCTGAAGTTTACTGTGCTGTCTATAGTTACCTACACCCACACCTGCCACTTATTAAACAGACAGCTGATTTTCATGGCTGTAAGTTAATTGTAAGAACAGGAAGTAGTTTGACTTAATAATTAAGAAAGAAATTACATAAGCTCCCAATTTGTATAATATTTTACATATGTTTACTACTTTTTACAAAATCACAAGGACATGAAGCCTAGAATGTTTAAGAAGTTTGGAATAGAAAATAAAAAGTAACTGGCACATTGTAACTACAGGCAAGTCTTGTGCTGGGTAGTAGTGCCTCAAATGTTGCTTCTTATTTATCTATGACAAAGTTAAATAGCTATGCTAATTGTTTCTGTCATTTTACTAACAGTTTTCCTTTAACAGGGTATAGACTAAATTGAGATTAGCAATTGCATTATAAACCCTCACTTTAAGGATTAAGATGTAGTCAAATGATCAGCAGCAGATCACCATCAGAAAGCTTCTGTTTTTCTCTAAATCTCTGAAAGACAATACAAAGTAAGAAGGACAGTTGGTTTTCAGGCTGTATTATTGCAATTACTCTTCTGTTGCTGAAAATATTTACAAGGGCAAAATGCTGGGAAAAAGGAGGTAGTGTGATCCTGGTCTCAGTGTTATCTTTTTAAAAATATTGGATAAAATGTACCAGCAAACTAAGGATTGTGGACTGGAACCCCGTTCTATTGGGATTTGTGTGTTCATCTCATTTGAAATACAGGAAATGAGTTTGAGCCTCCTCAGGGCTCCCTCTGCAAGGTTCATAACTGCTAGAACACAAAAACAAGAGGCAGACACATCTTCTGCTGTGAAGCCAACACTGCCAGTCTGGGTTAGATGTGCTCAGAGAACATCAGCTGAATCAGATTACTCAGGAGCACCTAAATTGTGACTCCTTGAAGCTGCTCACATGAATGGCAGTGCTCTGGGGCACAAGCTGAGCACAGGACTTTGGACACAGATTGCCAAGGTTCCTGAGGCTCTACAGAGAGCCATACAAATCTCTTTCAGTAACTGTGCTGGTTTTGTATTAATTGAGTTTTAGTGAGGAGTAAATTAGTTTAGCTATGGAAGTGATGTTTTAAGAGAAGTTGTTAATAGCTTATTTTGTGTTTGGTGAAGTTAATTGTTGGTTGGTACACAGAATGTACAAACTGCCCTATAGTCTCACTTCATTATTGTGCCCAAATCTTAGTTTCTTTTGACTCTCTTCCACATTAGCAAAAAACAACAACAACAACAAAATCCAACAACAACAACAAACCTCTAAAAAAACCCAAATAAAACCAAACAAAAATATAATAATACTTCCCAATTTACAGGATGGATCTAAGGATAAATGTATGAAGAGGGTCACGTGCTTAGGTATGGCAATGATAGGGAGCATGTCAGAAGCAACAGAAATGTAACCTCTTTTTCTTTTTGAATCAATAGATAATTGCTACATCCATTGCTTGCTACTGTGCTGATATGGAATACGTCTATGGGATAGAAGTTGTGGGAAATATTCCTAAAGGGTAATGTGGGTTTTATTAACTTGTGGCTTTTAAATATTTTTATTTCTGAGAATAGTTTCTGAAAAGGTCAAAGTAGTTTCTGAAATAAGAAACAGTAAAAATCTATTTTGTTTGTTTCCTCTCTCCGCAGATAGTCTCTCACAATTCAATCCCACGTTAGTAAGTTATATGTGCATAGATATCATCACAAAAATGCATTCTTGTACATTTTCATAGCTTTTTATTGCTTTGTGGAATAAAAAGTAGGTACTAAGTATTTGATAATGTATGACAGGAGGGCAGGACACTCTTTACAGGATTATTGCAACCTGGTTTTTGAGAGTTGCCCTGGGTTATTGTAGCAGAAAGGATTTAGAATGAGATAAGATTATAGATTGCTATACTTCATTCCTCTCCACCCATACAGTAATTCTAGAAAATGTGGTTTCTGAGAAAATGTGAAAGATTTAATTATGCTTAATCGAGAGAAGAACATTGTTACTATAGTTAACGATATACTTTCCTCCATGACCTTGAAAAGAAGGCAAAAAAAAAAATTCAATATAATTAGCTAGAAAGAGAAATTATACTAGTTGTCAGACAAAATGTTCAAACTCTACAGGTTGGTATGGAATAGCACAGCTGTTGTGTAATCTCCTGCTTGGATATAGCAGGGTTTCCCTAAATTTCACAGAATACAAGTCCAAGACAGCATGAGTGCATGTGTGGCAGCTTGCACTGAAAGACATAAAATAAGGGACATTTCTGAAAAAGAATATGGTTTTTAAGTATTTACAACATGCTATGAATCTGAGACTAAAACACAGCTCAGTGTGCCCCTTCTATGTGTAATGAATAAGTAAACTGTATTTGTGCAGTTTTAATCAGGAATTTATTTTCTGTCTAACCTCATACTAACAGTGTTGAAAAACAGAAGCAGAGCCTGGATCATTCCTGCATATTTTTAAGCATTTACCTGAAATACCTATCTGACTTGTCAGTGGAGAGCATCAGAAACCTAAAGAGCACAAATTGGTTTTCGGATAGTGTGATTGGTGCTCTGGAAAGACCAAAGATTTTGAAGAGTTCAGCAATAATCTGGGGTTTGCTCCATAACTCGTGTAGTTTCACTGGAATCCCCATTAGATGGAATAAACACCTGTACTGTCAGTAACCAACAGGAATACAGATTTTTTAAGGATTTAAATTTAACTTTACAGGAGAGCTAACTATATTTAAAAAATGATAAAATATACAGTAGTCTCTTCTACAAAACATTACAAAATTAGTAAATGGTTGTTAATTTCATTTGTCTGTCATGGAGTTAAATTTTCAACATCTCTTTATAATTTGTCAAATTGAAGTTTTCAAATGAAGTACTCCATCTGAAACTGTTTCATCTTCTACAAATTCCCTTCTGCTGTTCCCAACAGACTGAGATCTTATTAATCTAAAATATTGAAAAGAAGTCACTTTACAAGTAATACAAAAATTAGCTGTTCCTGCAAAGATTGTTCCTCTGGTATTCACATAAATTGCATGTATATAGAGAATATGTATCAAGTTTTGAAAACTTACTGTCTTTATTTTTTATAGGTTGCCATCACCAAAAGCACCACCCATGAGTGTCCTGCCTGAAGTAGTCACTGAAGCTTTTGGAGTGGCACTGGTTGGTTATGTTGCCTCACTAGCTCTTGCTCAAGGCTCTGCTAAAAAGTTTAAATACACTGTGGATGACAACCAGGTAAAGCTCTTTCTCCTTGAAATCACTCCACCATTTGGGGAAAGTATTACAGCTGAATGTCCAGTAGCAAAATTTATGTTCCGTGTAGCATCCTGACACCTTCTAGTGTTTACAGTAACACCCAAATTTTGTTCAAATTATCTCTGCAGAACGCCTTCACTGGTTGAACTGCTCCTTTTGGGGAAGCTCATCCTTCAGGATAACCTTGTAATGCTACATTCAGTGCAGCATTTGGGTATTAATCCATTTTTCACTGCTCTAAGTTGAGACTGTTTCCCCACTGGCAGTTGAGCTCTAATAGACAAGCTATGATGTTAAATCAGCCACCAATTAATGAAACAAAGCAATTCTAAAACAAAACCAGGTACTTATAGCCCCAGGACTTATTTGATGTTATAACAAGAAATTATTTATACTTATGCAAATTAGAAGTCTCACCCAAAATAAAGATTTTATTTGTATCTAAGAAGCTGGATGAGTTCAGAAAGTGCTGCCAAACTTACAGCCATAGGAGCTTTCTGTTGTGAATTCCACTTTGCAGAGGACATACTTAAATAAAAGTGGGCCATCTCTACACTACTACAGTGCTTGTCATGGTGGGTGGGTAACTCCAAGCCAGCTGGAAATCCATGGAAATGCTAATTCAAGCACTGTGGTAAGAAAGGCTCAATTTCAGATAACTGGCACTAGAACTATGTGCTGTAAATGTTGCCTCTACCTTTATATTAAGTGGTTTGGGATAAATAATAGGGTTGAATGAAGAACAGTTGTTTTGCAGCTGGACGTCTATTTGAACACCCTATCTAGACAGGTTGGTCTTGCTACATCATGCTATGTCCTGTCCTTTACAACTCTTATGTCATTGGAAAACACAATGGGAACATTCTTGTCTATTCAAGTCTCTAGAATATTTCTCAGTTGGATTACATTGGGCCATGAATTTCTATTGATGCTTTGGAGCCATGTTTCTATGGAGCAGAGGGAGAATGCTTCAAACTCAGTGCAGGCCAGACTCCAGGGTGACATGCTGCTTTGTGTCAAGGCACTCCTCAGAACACAGCAACCTGTGTATCTTTCTGCACCTTTGGAAGTCTTGTAGCTTACCAAGCTTCCTTACTGAAGTCTTGGAAACTCTGTGTATGTCTGCATCAAATAATGAAGCAAAAGAGCAAAATCTCTGTGAAGGGAGAGCAGTGAGGTGCTGTGGCTATACTGCCTTCAGGGGCCAGGCATAGTGCTCGTGGGTGTGTGAGGCTTTATGGGGTGAGCTTTAAGGGAGTGCTGTTCTGTGCTGTTCTGTGTTGTGAAGACAAACTCGTGAGCTGGTGTTTTCCTGGCTGGATACTGCACCATTTTCCTACATCTACCATTTTCCTCCTTCTTCTTAGGCTGCACGTACAAGGTGGCTTCTCCACGTTTTCTTCCACGAATCTTTGTTCAGACATGTCTGCATTTTGACCATGAACAAACGCCAAATACATTTGTTATGAAAGACAGCATGCATATAATAAGGCTACCATACTTCACTTTCACTAAAACATGCTCTAAAGGAAGAGAAATTAGTGGCTGTCTTTTTCCAGTAAGCCATAAACCAGAAATTATCTGGGCAGTTTCCAGATACCAGTACTTGGGGCTCTGGCCAGTTAAAAAGCAGACGTGGAGATGTAAATATCTTGGTTGAATTTAATTTTCAAAATTTAGTAATAGCATTTATTCTGTGAACAGAATGTCCCTCCTGCTTTTGATGAATCTGGTTCAACAGCTCTATCATTCAAATTAGTTCTGAGTTGTGAGATGATCTATTCTGTTGGGAAACCCTTTGTCATGTACCTGTGGGATTTTTTTCCTTAAAGATGTGTCCATCCTTTATCATTGCTAATATTTACATAGGAGACTCCTTTGTTGGCAAGAGGCATTGCAATGATGGAACAATAGGAAAAAACATCTTCTATTTAACGACTTTGCAGGAATTTTTGGCTCATGGCCTCAGCAACATGATTCCTTCATTTTTCTTTTGCATCCCAAGTGCTGCAGCGATGGGACGGACGGCACTTTTATACAGCACGGGTGCCAAAACACAGGTAATGACCAAGAGTGAAGTACGACAGAGAGTTAAAGCTGTGATACTGCTCACTGCAATTTGTACTGATTTATCCATTGTATTTCCCTTGTCTCCCTTTTCCTCTGTCCTGGGAATAACTCTGCCCTGTCATTTTTAACAATCTGCATGAAATTGCATCTGATTAGTGATGACTTCCTAGGAAAGATAATGATTCCATTTATTAATTTTTACCTGTTTCATTCAATATGAACTTTAAGGTCTGTGGCAGCAAGGAAGTTAGGAGTTGTGTTTTCAGACTGAAGGAAGCTACATAAAAGCCCTTTCAGTTTATGTGAATTTGTCAGCATTGTAACGAAAGTGCCCTCTAATGGTGTTTAATGGATTTAATGGTGCAGTCTAAGCTGAAGTTTTAGGAAAAAAATCACATTTCGTTTATTTGATTATCTATCTGATTTCCAAAATAAAATGAAAGTAACCTTTGGAGCTGTTTGTTAAACAAGCACAAGTAATCTCCCAGCTTCTGCCTTGTGACATGGTGTACTTGTCCTATCCCTCAGTGTACGCTGAGCCTGCAGAGATGACATTTAGATTTTTGAGGATTTTTGTTGCTATTTCCTACCGTGGGAAACTAAACCCACAAGCTGTTATTTACAGTAGCTCAGGGAAGGGGGACTGTAATTGCTGAGAACAATAACTGTGACCCTGTCAGCTTGTCACCTGTCTGAATTGTGCTTGTGGACAAGAGAGGTGGCAAACCACCTGGGACACCCCCCAGCATTGCCTCTCCCTCTGAAACTCAACTTCAGTGGCAGCCTGCCATATCAATGTCACATCCTTTGGAGTTCACTGCTATTCTCCCAGGTAACAAGTGACAGGACAAGAGGAAACACCAACAAGCTGATCCAGGGAAAGTTTAGATTAGATATCAGGATTTTATTTTTTTTTTCACAGAAAGGGTTGTAAAGCTTTGAAACTGACTGCCCAGAGTAATGGCAGAACTACCATCTCGAGAAATTTTCAAAAATTGTGTGAATATGGCACTTGAGGACATGGTTTGATGATGAACATGATGGAGGTGCTGGGTTGACAGTTGGACTTGATGACCTTAAAGGTCTATTCTAATCTTAAAAGTCCTATGATACAATGATTCTATTTTCATTTTATAGCTGTTTCTCTTGCTTGTGTGAAGGAAATTAGCTGCAAGGAAAAGGTTCATGAGGTACAAGACTAAATACAATCCATAGGTACTGTTTCTCCTCAACCATGTCTTGCAATTATTTCTCATGCAGATGCCACAATATTAAGGAATGATACAGGGCTTTACTTCAATGCTCTACATGTTAAATACTTGCTAATTAGCCAACAGAGTACTCTGAACTCACTTAATCATAATGACTAATCTAACTAATAAGAATCTTGAAAAGTATTTATATGCAAATATTTTAGCCACCATTTGGCTATTAGTTATTTCATATATTTTAGTTGAATTTGATGTCATATAATGTGCCATCATCCTCACAGACATTCTCTTCTGTTAATCTCTTAATGTACTGATTGTGCAATTTACAGTTGTACTGCATCATGTTGTACTGGTTTTTCCATGGAAGATTTGAGGTAACCTGCAGACCTATAACCTGAAGGCATATGGGGTATCTGAGCATGTTGGCTCTGGTACATGTAGGGAAAGACCTTGATAAAAGGTTATTCAATACTTGAAATGGAAAAAGGAACCACTATAATTCAATTTCAAGATAGCAAACACACAATAAAAATCTACTTGGTTTATGCATTGGTTTCACAGTATAGCAGTGCCTGTGTCTAAAAGTTAAGAGTGTGGCTATGAGTTAGCACTATGAGACTATTTCAATAAGCAGAACAATCTCTCCTCTGCCTTCTTGGAAAGCAACACATCAGCTTAATGCTCTCCTTTGTGGCTGTCCAGGCAGAATGAGGAGAGGAGAAGATCATCACTTATAAACATTGGTCAGGTCACAGGTAAAAAGAAGCCTTTCTTTAACATAGAGGGAAGTCAGTTTGGCATAGGGCATGACAGAAATGCAAAGAACCTTTCAGGGGCACAGAGCAGCCTTTTTTTCTCAAATGACTATACCTGGATTGCAGTTTTGTCATTTGTTCCTCAGTGATATATTGTCCAGGGAGAAAACAGAAGTGAGCAACTCTATCATGGACTAGAAGTGTCCTTCAAATAGAATCAACACTTTTTTTCTTTCTCTTCAAGAAGGCAGAAAGAGGGAAAAGTTCCTTGTGACTTTACCAGCAGATTTTCTGTCCCTTTTTACGTAAACACTCTGTCTATCCTTCTTGATGGTATTTTTAAGTACACCATGACTTTAATTTTCTAGTGTTTTAACAACTTGTCTGGTTTTGTTTTTAACAACTTGTCTCTTAAAATGAAACCTAATTATTTTAGTAAAGAAACATATTATCAATATAAAAATAAAGTGAGCATCTGTCTACTTATCGTCAAAAACCTTCTGTGAATCTGAACTGTGTATTTATAAGACCAGAAGTACTCAGTGAGCACTCAGAGCGGAATAGGACAGTGAAATTTTACTGTAGTTTTCCATCAGATTAATACTGTAAATACTGTGAAGAAGTATATAATTATTAGACCATATATTTTTCTGAATTTATATTATTTGCATTAATTATGCTCTTTAATACATTTTTTAAATGGTACCTGCATTTTCTTAAGTAAATACTCATTAACATGAAATTGTTAGTGGTTTCTGGTTTAACAGTAGCTTTCTTTTAGTGTTCATCCCAACAAAAGAAGTTAGAAATCTTCTCTTTTGGAAAAAATGATTGTATACATAATTCTTGCTTAGTGCTACGACAGGTCTGTTATTTAGTACAGCATAGGGTGCATGGCTATAAATAAGTTGCAGAATGACAGTGGGTGCTGAGAACTTCTGGGATGAGATATTGCACACACGTTCCATTTGATACCCAAGTGTGTAAGTGATGCTCTGATCTGTGTCAGTGTGCTGGCAGCAGGGTCAAGCACAGATGTTGAGATCTCTCACTATGTTATCACTGTAGTTGATTAAAGGCAATAATCAGAGATTAAAATTAAAATTATATGCATCTGCAATCTACAGATACATTAATAGTTAACATCTTCAACATCTGATTCTTGACTTTGTCTCCAATATTTTATAATTTATCGTTTCCACAATTTCTTTTGTTGTTTTTGTTGTTGTTAGACTGAATGATCTGCAATTCTTGTTTATTGTTTTAGGTGGCTTGCCTTATCTCTTGTGTATTAATTCTAGTGGTGATCTACACAATTGGACCTCTGCTGTACTGGCTTCCTATGGTATGGTACTTATCCTTTTTAAAGATGTCAAACATTTTCTAATGACAGTTTATTTCCAGGAAAGATAGTGCAATCTCTAAAACAGCTCAATTTCAGTGGCCAAAAAAATAGTACCTGCATGAAAAATTTTGAAATAATAAAATATAAATAAAATATAATAAAATAAAAAATAAAATATATTGACAGCATAAGACATAGAGATTTGAGACATATGCAGTTACATATATAGGGTATCAGGTAAGCATATAGAAGTGAATTTCTCTTTTATTTACTTTTGGCATGTATTTATGAAAAATATGCACCCAGGTTGCTGTGGATTTGTAAATTGACAGAGTGTGGTAGAAATTAATGAAGATTCATGATATTTCTCTACATATGCATATGATTTACAACTTTGCTTTTCAAATAAATTTGACACAAATTATTTTAGTTGTGCAAGTTAGTCTTTGCTAAGACTCTCCAAAGCAGTGTGGCATCTTTTCACATAAGCTATATCTAGCTTTTGGTATTACAAATTAATAGTTAATTTTAACTAGAGGCATGTCAAAGCTGCTAAATACAGCTCCAAAATTATCCACAATTCTGCCATGCATGTACGTGAAGTTTTAAGTCAACTATGTTTTAAAATTGCTTTGTGCTATTGTTTACATGGTGTCATGAAAGTTCTCACTTTTCAAACACAGATCCTTTTATAGTATACATGCAAGTAAGGACACTTGAGGAAGGGTGTGCAATATGTCCTGGTTTTTTTGCTATACTTCTTCCCTACTTTCATTTGTTTTTATATGGATTATATGTAAATTTTGACCGGTTTCCTGTAGGCTTTCCCCTCTATATTTTAAAAATAATTTTTGTTTTTTGCTTTCTTGATAATTTATTTCTCTTCTAATATGCTTTTCAGCCTGTCTGTGTACTGTAAGTCCATTAGTTTGTACTCCATTCCTTTTGGCTTTAGATGATTTCTTAATCCATCTCCTCGTACCTCCTGAGTCAAAGAACAAAAAATTTTTCTTTGCGTCAAAATTAATGGATTTTGCCCTACAGCCTTCTCTAGGGGAAGGGAAGGAAGTGAGGAAGGGGAGTTACAATTCTTCACTGCATAGAAGTTGAGTGATGATTTACTTTTGAGTCCTTCAGACTGCAGCAGAATGTATTTGGTCTGGTGAGGCATGGAAGAGTCTTGGCTAGTCCTGAGCTTTCTGTCGTTTTTCTCACAATTAGGTAGCCTGTAAATTGCTTTCACAAATAAAAAGGGCATAGGGGGGTTGTTGCTATTAGCATCTGTCACAAGGATACCTGTGCTTCTCCATTTTCTAAACACCTACCAGTTTTTTTATAATTTAATTATGGTATCGACTGCTAAATTAAAGTAACAGCATTTGTGTTCACTAAGAACTCTGCAAATGGCTTTTGTGTTTATGTCCTTGCAGTGCGTGTTAGCAAGCATTATTGTTGTGGGCTTGAAGGGGATGCTAATGCAATTCCGTGACTTAAAAAAATATTGGAATATGGATAAAATAGACTGGGTAAGTAAAACTAAATCTAAGGAGGTTTTCCTGGCACTATTTGGCAAACATCTGTTAACTACACTTTTAATAGTTCTGTGGCCCTAGAAGAAATTAGTGCAAGGTATTATTAGCAGTACTTTTTGTGAACTATCAGCTCAGAATAACCATCTGAAATACTAGTTGTATTAAAAAATAACATTTTAACAAATTATAAAGAATCAAACCTAATGCTAGAGATATGTATATAGACAGATTAAGTTAATGTGAGCAAATATGTGTCTAATTTTTATGTCTTTTCTGTCTGTTTAATATGCTTTTGCTACTGTAGCATTATTGAAGAGATTTTGGTATCATCATTTTCTGGGAATAGAGAATGACCACATAGGTCAAACAGAACTGGAAACATTAGTGATGCAGAAAGATGTATATTGAGGAGTGCTGTAGGTAAATTGCCTTAACTCTTTCAGATTTTGCAGTGCAGAGTATCTACGGTTTGAGCATAGCAAAAAATTCTGCACTCCGAGAGGAGGAATACATCAGAAAAAGTAAATAGGTGAAAAGAGACATAGTGTGTAAATTCAGTTTAATGCAAAGTCTAAATATTCTTACAGAATTTGCACAGAATTCCTAGCAAATAGTAAAAATGAATCCATGTGTAAGAAGACTCCTAGATTTCTCTTCTGTGGGAGATTTTGGGTGTAATGGCCAATTAGTGGAACCAAAATTTCTATGCACTTCTGTAAATTCATACATGCTGACATCCCATATGTTCAAATGTTAACAATATTCAGAAAGGTATTTTGGCAACATAGTCCTTTTCTGTGGTGGGAAATACAGGTAATTTGAGTTAATACTGGACTTTTTTGAATCCACCAGTAACTTAGTATTCTACAGAAGTAATGGTTAAGTCTGGACAGAATAAAACCTTTTTTAAATAGAGTATGATTTTAGTATGGAAAACAGAGCTAAGTAAACATCAAGTTTGACTGTGAGATTTTTTGCACGTGGTTGCAGAAAACTAGAGGTCCATAAAACTTGTTTTTGGAGGTTTCTTTTGTATTATCCAGAAGAAAAGCTCTATCTTGTCTGAAATATTTTCTTCCTCAAGCAGTAAAATTCTGAAAATATTTTCAATCTCTTGTTTTATATTTGATCTTCAGCTTAACCCATATAGCCAATGACAGAAATGATGGATGATGTGGGTCAAGAATTATTTTGGGAACAATGGACTCAAAACCATTGGTAGTTAAGGGAGAGGGATATATCTTCTCCACCAGTTAATTGAGATAATAAGTAGTTACATTTTCCAGCAAGATATTTTGGAATCTGACTAGATTTGACACGTCTTCACAGATAAGACTAACCTGATTGATTTCTGCTTTTCTGGTTTTGGCAGAAAAGGTTGTGTGAATAGCTAGTTATTACATCTCTGATATCTGTCATCATTTCTAAGAGAGGTCATAGAACGGGGGAGTTTGCTGGGTTCATCTTTTGACTAAACATACTTGAGCAATGATTTATCTTCAAGTAGTTTTACCATCAGTCCTTAGCTTGACAGGATAAATCATCTTGCCTTAAATACCACAGTTTAAAGTAAGGCTGTAAACATTGATCTTGCATTGCTGCCTGCTCTGAGGAGCCCCACCAAGCCCAGTGATTTGTGTAACTACACTGGTGTTATTTTGGCCTGAAAGGAATCACCCCAGTAATTCACAGAACACTGGAAATGAATCATTCCATCACCCAGGTTATCCAAAGTGTTTTGAACATAGAAACTCTAACAAAACATTTGGAAATAATTAGCAGTTGTCCTTTCTGGAACTGATTCTTTGAAGGGTGTGTGTCATGTAGCATTGAAGTCAGGTTGATTTTGGTTATAGGTCTGGAAAATGATAGCACACGGAAAAGGAATATTAGAGAGTTTGTTACCTTGTTCCTTCACACTTCTTTAAGCATCTCATTCAACACAAATGGGATAAATAATATTTTTTTGTTGATTAGTTCTCTATAAACATAATCCTTTTAAATATAGAAGGTAAGATATTTTTCAGGGATTGGAGTTGAGGATATTAATTGGTTCTTTCCATCACAGGATATTCTGTATTTCTATGAAATCCCTTCTTTCAGCCATGGGTGGCTTTTCCTTTCAGATTTACATCCAGCCTCTCAAATCACATTCGATTACTTCTCAGCTACTACCCCACTGTCCTTATTCCAGAGGTCTCTTTCCTGCCATTCACAGCATTCATATGAACTTCAAATGTCTCCTGCTTCAGTTGAGGTCTTCTGTCAGTCCCCACACCTTGGCTGGATGACTTCAGCAATCTCAGATTAATAATTGCACTATTATACTATATATGTTATAACTAGGAGTGATTTGTCTTGATCTATTTTTCTGCTTTTTCTGAGAACAGCCAGGAAGCTAATCTGGCTTTGTTTGTAAATACATCTCACTTCTCAGGTTCTCAGGTCAAAAGATGATTTCCTTGTCCTTTTTGTAAGCTTAATTTCTTATGCAGGCCAACTTGATTAACTTGCTGTTTTTATTCTCCAGCTTGATAGTGCTGGTGATACTATTGATACTTTCCTAGTATTACTAAAAAGGCCAGTGAAGTTTTGTGAACTCTTGATTTTAAGGCCCAGGATCACAGATAAGCTGCCTTTTGAGACAGGCAAAACCTACTGCCTGTCAATGGACTGCAGAAGAAAAATGTTCTCTTTGCTGTTAACTGTTGAACTTGAAAGTAACCAAAGATGGGGGAAAAAAATTCAGAAAGTAATGTTCTAAATGAAAAATTCTAACGGAATAAGGATCATTTTCATGAGTTAATTATATAGCAGGGATTTGAGAAGTTCAGCAATGAAATACTCTGGCATTTAAAGAGAAAAAAATGTTTTAAAGTTGCACATATGTCTTGACCAGAAAATGATGACAGCTGAGACAAAGCCAGGTTGCATGCCTGACTTCTAAAGCAGGAGGAATGGTGAGAATTTATGGTAAAAAATTACATATTCCCAACATGGTGATGTGATGAGAGATAGTTATGGATGCATGAATTGCAATTGTATGCACATATATTAATATTAAAGGATGTAAGGAATACTACTAATTCAGCAATTAAAGTAGATCCAAGAATGAGGATCTCATTTTTGACAAGTATCCTCCAAGATCTTGCCATTGTGAATTTCTGAGACACATATCCAACATTTTGTCAATCTATTTTGTCAAAATATTTAAAGGAGAGGGCCTAGAAAGGGTCTTCCTTGAAATTTGGAGCTCATTAGTCTATTTTCTTGGGTTTTTTTTAGAACTTCTTCAGATATTATATTCAGAGGGAAGATGGTCTTTTAAATTTGTTCATCACATGTGGGTCCTGATTCATGAGAGGGCTCTGAGAGCTCTCAGGGCTCTGCTATATAAACAATTTTCCACAAAGTAGGAAACCATCTCTTCTGTGAGAATAATTTTACATCAATGACTCTACCTTATGGCATCCTAGGGAGATTTTCTATTTTACCTGCATTAGTGAATATGCTAGTGTGAGTTCTATTACTTGTGCTGTAGTTGGTCTCAGTGGGGTGGGAAGGAATTTGTAAATGCTTAATCCATTGAAAACATGATTACCATATAAATTATTTTAAAAGAGAATTATTTCTATCAGTCCCTCTCTTTCCAGGGCTGTTTGCAAACAAATACTGTCTCAACCATTGCGTATGGAATACCTGTGAAAAATTATATCAAAGAAAGACCATACCATTTTATTATCATAGGATCATTTAGGTTAGAAGAGACCTTTAAAGACCATCTAGTCCAACTGTTAACCCAACACTACCAAGTCTACCCCTAAACCATAACCCTCAGTGCATTAGGCAGCTCCTGCTCTATGGCTGTGGTGGGCTTCACTTGAATCCCAAGTTTTGATGACGAGTGTGCTGAGGATGACTGCACACATTAGTCATTTGTCTGCAGAAGGATGTGGGAGAATGGCTATGTCACTGAGTCCTTAGAGCCAGAGCCTCCTCCAGAGGTCCAGCATCTTCTGCTGAGACAGTTCCTGAGTGAGCAGGACTTTAATGGGATTCTTCTTTTCGGCTGTATGCTGGAGGGCCACTATTTGAGCAACTCACCACAGCCTCACATTACAGATAGCAGAACTCGTCAGTTGAGTCACGTCCATCTCTTCCTCCAGTAAGCAACAGCATAAACAGGTAGGAGTCAGATGAGCTGCATCCTAAATTTTCTTCATTCTGATAACCAAAGCCACCGAAATGCATAATCTGGTTTCAAACTGGTACAGAAACATGTATTATCACCATACCTTAGCATTGCATTGTTCAGAAATGTCCAGAAAGTATTCTGCAACTTATTTATATGATTTTTTTCCTATGAAGTGCCGATTTCAGACTGCCATCAATGGTGGATGATTAGACCCTATGAAGTGGAAAGTCGAGATGGAGGCAGCTGTTATACACAGTCACTGTACCTCTCAGTGCTTCTGATACTTTCTGATATATACAGGAGTTGACATAAATCCATTTCTTCTGCTTGTTTCTTTTCTCCCTCTTTAGAGTTTTTCTTTAAATTAGTACAGTAGATTGAAGGTGGATTTTGTTTTGTTTATTCATATTAATATGTGTCTATAACACATTATTGCTAAGATTTGAAGAGTGATTAGATTCTATCTGTACTGAAGTATGCAATAACCATATTGAAGTAAGCTGCCAAGGAAAACTTTGATATTTTTATGACTGCTTTGTTGAACTTTGCAATAACCCATGAATTAAAAAAAAAAAAAAAGTCTATCAGATCAACATCTTTCTACAAGTTTGATGCTACCCTAATTAAAGAAGAACTGATTCCAGGCCAATACAAAGCACTGAAAGGGTGATTGACTAATGAGAATATGATTGTTTTGGCTCAGCCTCTACAACAATGACAGTGTCTGATTACAGTGAAGATGTAAGATAGTAGGCTGCTGGAGAGGCACTTAACTAGTTTTCTCAGTAGTCAGCAACACTTAAACATTTCTGGCATTTTTCCTATGTAGACTTTGTATTGTGTTTTTATGTTTTCCGTTTTCTTCTGAGACATAAGAATTTGTGGGTCTGCAGCAGTGATTTAGATGTGATGAGGTTCAGGTCTGCAGCTGAACTGGATTGCACTGGAGTGAATTCAGGTGTTGTCAGGGTTCAGCCTTATCAAGATAGTCTAATTCTTGATCTCACTGATTTTCAGGTTTTTAGTAGTTCTGTTAGCCTTTTGGCTAACAATGGGTGTGTCCAGGTGAGCTTCTTTATAAATGTATATTGGATTTATAAATAATAGCATTACTTTCCTTTTCATTAATCAGTATCTGTTGCTCATAAAGGTGGTCTTTGCAAATATATTGCACAACAACTCGTATAAGATGTCATGTTAAAATACAACTAGTGATTGAGGACAGTTTCAGAGGATGAACTACCTCTTTACCTAGCAGCCCTCTTGTTGAAGAAACTGAAAAGTTTTTTGCAGTAGTTAGGAATCTTGAAGATGAGCAGGAAAAAGGTTTCTCGACAGAGTCATGGTAATACTCTGTCCTCTGTGAAGCACAAGTTAGTATGGTATGACTTACATTTTATAATTCATAAAATAACAGTTCTGAAATCTGCTCAAACAAAATTCCTGTGGTTGGTCTGAAAGTATTGTATTGTCTCTGCCTTTTGTGAGTTAAGTGAAAGTATCAGAAAGGATAATCTTAACACTGATTGTGCCAGTGTAATGTGATCTGTTATTCTGCAAACATGAACAAGCAGCACTGTGATTCTTGAAATGGGCACCTGTGGGGATCAGTATATCCAGAGGAGAGCAAATACCTTCCATTCTTTTTTAACACCTTTAATATAAAGATTAGATGGCAGTCTTCGCTTAAGGCTTCCTCAAGGAAAGAAAGATGTGCTTTATTATACCAATTAGGTTGGTATAAGAAATCAAGCAATTTGTACTTTTCTTTTAATTGTAAAATCTGCATGTCTCTTAGCTGTACACATCACTGTAGCATGGAAAGAAAAGTGATAATTTCTGGTAAGAAAGTAATTAAGGAAAAATTGAAATGTGAAAGTTTTTAAAAGTTTTTTTAGATTTCTTTTTAAAGTGACTTTAGCTTCAGATATGCTTCTGAGTATTTTTAAAATTTTTATTTAAAATTAATCCAAAGTTTTAGTAATCAAATATTCAAAGATGGGGAAATAATATGAAATCTCGCCATTTCCATTGGAAGGAATTAATTCCCCAGTAATTTTTATTTGTTATAGAGTTGTTTTTGTCAACTGTACTCTGATAAATGCCACTTTTAATCAGCCTCCTCGCAAATTATAATTCCCACTTATATGATTAGTGGAAGAAAAGCTCTCTGTATGTGACCTCATTAGGGCACCTCATTATGTGAAAGGAAAGGAGGATTTAAAATCTATGCAGTGAAGAAGGTGACAAGAATTTGCAATGTGAAAAATAAAATACAGGTTTTCCAAAACAACTGAGTTATTCTGACTTAAGCTGTTAGCACAAGTACAAATACTATTTTAAGTAACCTTGGAAGGAACCTCTGTGAGCACTGGGTTGTGTCCCATAGGGAGGCATTACTTTAATTGCTAATTCAGTCTTCAGTATTTGCCAGTTCAAAGATCCAAATGTTCACATCTGAGAAACTATCTCAGTTTTAAAAAACTTTATTTCTATAGATTCATAAAGTGCACATTGCTATAAAATTTGAAACTAATGCCTTCTTTTTGCTCCCCTCCCTAAAGAGCATATGGGTTAGTACCTACGTGTTTACAATATGCTTTGCTGCTAATGTGGGATTGTTGTATGGCGTTGTCTGCACTATAGTAATCGTGATTTTCCGCTTTCCCAGGTAAGAAACAATTTATTGAAATGTTCTACTAGCACTTCATTATGTATTCGTTCTGCATATTGCTTCACAGTCAGGATAGACATACGGTATACTAAATTGAACAACTAAACTTCAGTTTTTCAGTTGCAGAAAATTGCAAGATAAGACAATTCAAAAGGAAAAGTCACATCTGTCCATTTATCGTAGACTAAGGAATCTCTAAAACATTTTATAAAATGGGATTATTTTGTGATTTCTTTTATTACACATCTGTGTAGTAAAATCAACAGGAAGATTAATAATATTTTCTCCATTAGATATTTGTTTGCTCCCTAAGGAAAAAATATGTCTGACAAGCTTTAGTAACTAAGAGCCTTTATAAAATCCTAGGCACTATGTTGCACAGGAGTTGACAATTGCACTGCTAATATAGATTAATGAAACATAACTGTACAACTATTCTAATGTCTAACAAAAAGTATAAGTTCTGTATATGACTTAGAAAAGTCAGGACAAATAAACTAAAGCAATCAGAAGTTTGGGATTTTTTAATATATTGCAATTGCTACTTTGGATTATGAGTAAAGGGAAATATAGCTGAGGTTCATGATTGATTTGTGCTACAGAATTAATTCACAGCTCACCAGTCCTGGAAATTACTTGCTGCTTGCATGCAGTTGTTTGCATGAGCATTGAATCCCACTGAAATTAAGCACAATATAGACAGCTCGATTAAATGCTTGTTAAAGTTAATGGTGTTAGACATTTGTGCACAGGTCTATTCTCGTAGAATAAGTTGTAGAAATAGCATGAAAACAGTTCAAAATTTCAAGGCAGTTAAAAATTATGGGAGATAACTTCTGCTTTAATCAAGCAGTACTTTTGTGATAACATTGTGCTACTCAGCAGACAAAAATTTTGGTAAATTCTGGTAGTAAAGCAAAAATCAAGTTTTCATGTTGTTTTTGTCCTGAGCCTGGATGTTAGAGGTTCTCCAATAGCAGAAAGGGATGGATATCTAACACAAAAGAGCCTGATCTAGTGGAGACCTCAGCCTGAACCTGGACTTATTAATGTAAATAAGACTTTTCCCAGTGATCTCTGTGTTCTTCAGTGAAGCTGCACATGACTGTCCATACCATCTAAAGGCATTGAACAAGATAGCAGCCTTAAAACTGGTATGGCACAGATGGGGTTAACAAGATAACACATAGTAAGCCATGCAGTCATGAGCAAAAGTGTTACTAGAAGTGGAGCAAGGAAAATACCATAGATTATTTATTGTAAAGTTTCTGTTCAGATGTCAGAGTACTGGGTGTGCTACATGTTATGTATCAGAATGTACTAAAACCAGCAGCAGCTACAGCTTCATTTATGCAAAGATGAGAGAACAGCTGATGTTTGCAAGGCTCATTTATCTGGCCCCAATACTGCAACTACTCCTTGTGTATATATTGGTGCATCTGTCTCAGAGGATAGATAGTTCCATAGCCTTCTGCTATTAAATGTGTTCTATACATGCCATGTTGAATCAGAAGATCCTATGCTGAGCTCCCTTTCCAAGACAGCTTTCTCTTTTCACTGTGTACAGAGCATAAGAATACTGGCCCTTTCCAGTAAGTCCCCTATTTTGATAGCTAGAGTGCAATGTTCTGCTTCATCATATAAAGATGTGTCAATTTCAATGACAAATAAAATATCTTTGTTTTTCATGATCTACAGCTATTCTACATATTTATTTTCCCTTTCCTTATAAGATGATTTTGCAGTAATTAAACTTGTTTACTTTTGAAGCTATCGATTATATATGAGCTACCTTGACTTGAAAGTAGCTCTCTGTCTAGCAAATGAAAATTAAAATTAAGATTTTCTTCACAAGATAATTTAATTATTCATATTTTCAAAGCGATCTCATAATTCTAAAATGAGCGTTTTACTCTTTAAGAGGATGATTATCAGAAAAGATAAGGTCTGTAACCACAAAAATACTCGCAGATTGCATTGCCAGACCTTTAAACTGCTATGTGTAGTTTGGGGTGTGTGTCTTTTTGTTTCTGCTCAAGACGACTAATGATTTGCTGTACAGATTTTTCTCTATATATTGATTACAGAGCAAAGACACTGAATTTGAAAAATATGAAAGAGGTGGAATATAAATACAAAGCAGAAGATAATTGTGTAAGTTAATTTTTTTTAACTTTCTGTTTGTGTGTGTGTGTGTTCCACTAATTCAGATTTGTTTGTTTTCTCTAGTTAGTTACCAGATTGTAATCAGGGAGTCAAGAGAATGCTTTTATGATATGATCACTTGAAATCTAAAGCCAGGATAACATAAAAACAAAACTAGTTGGCTATCAGAAACTGAAATGTTTTCATGGTTCTGCTGCTTGTCTGAAAAGTAAAGTTAGGCAAGTCCTTTTAGATTTATCTGTTTTAGTTTATTTGTCATTTTTAGTTATGACTTGCCCTTTCTCAAAGTTTCTTAATTCCTAAATTTAAGGAAATATCTTGCCAGGAATGGCAACGGCCATCTGAGCAGACAATAGCAGTCTCTGCATTATTATCACTTTTTCTAAAAGTCCTTTGTTATTTTCATCATCCCCAATCTCTTTTCTGAAACCATTTCTGTCACCAACCCCTTGTGATCAGATTGTCCCAGAGGACACCATGAGGCTGGGCAAAGAGGGGCAGCACCACAAAATTGTCACAGACTGCTTTACGGATCTCATCACCCTGTGCACGTGAGAAATGGACGGAAGGATCTCTCCCAAAGACTGTGCCTTTAAAATCTGGCTTCTTAAAAACTTAAACCAACCAGTCAGATTCTTTTGGTTATTTTCATTGCAATTATTGTCAAAGTAGCTTTTTGTTCAGGTCTATGGTAAGAAGAGAAGGGTAATGACCCAGAGAGGTGAACTCTCTCGTCCAAGATGAAACAGTAGGTCAGAAGCCAAGAGAGAAGTAGAACCATGTGTCCTTTCAGCACAGAGCTCCATCACCAGGACATCCTGCCTTCTCCACTGTAAAAGTTTCTCCTGCGTCCTTTTTCCTTTCCTAGTGCTGATGAAGGGTCTTATGTATCAGTAAACCACATACTCAGCAGTTACTGCTTCACCATTAAGCAGATCTTCTTTAAAGAATTTATTATTTCTGGCAAATGTCTTCTATCAAAGCTATCTTGGGCTAAAAATCTGAACTTCCAAGAGCTCAAGGGCATTTACTGTTTTGGCATGCTGAGCAACATTGGAATGTGAAAGGTACATAAGAATGGGAAGGACTCTGAAATGTGAATTAAAAACACTGTTGTTGTGGCTGGACCAGCTGTCAATTACTATATCACTTTTCATTCATAATAAAAAAGTTGGATTAACTTTGTCAGAGATGGGTAACCAAAATTTGATTTGCCTGCTATTTTTCATATCGGTTCATGAAGCACTTTGTACAAATGCCTATACTTTTTTTTTTTTTTAAGCTTACTGCTCCCCTGCTTTTTTTCCCCCTAATTCACTAAGATTAATGCCAGTAACCTAGTAATGACAAACTAGTGTCTGCAGACAGTGGGGAAAATAACATTATGTTAGAGAAGCAAATTGCTCAAGAGCTTATTACATAAAACAAAGAAGGAAAGTATGCCTTTAATTTAATTTAGAGTCACTGGGTTGCAACGGGCATTTAGGGTAATTTTTAATGTATGAATGCTAGACTGATCCAAGTTTTCCTGGTAAATAACAGATTATACATAAACAACAGGACTTTTAAACATGAAAATATACAGGCTTAATGATCTACCCTGCCATTAAGGTCTGTGGATTTATAGGGGTTATTTCATCAATAAGAGAAAAGACACTTTAATGTGGAAAAAATCAAGGGGTATTTAGAAGCTTATGTGAAACACATTTCATCCGAGGCTTTCCCTGGCACTGAGCTCGTACCTGAGCAGAGCCAGCGATGTGCAGGGTGCGCAGGGCAATCGCCCAGGGCCTTCCAAGTGGTGGCAGGGACAGACACGTGAGATAAATTTCCTGCTTTCTTAGCAAGGACACAACAAAGAGGAAGTTCATTTTTCTCTGAACAGTTCTTGTTAGCAAAGAATCAAAACAGAGCCAGGAATAATTGGCTGGTCAAATTCAGGCACAGTTGACTTTGTCCATTCTGGACAAAAATTATACCTAAGTCTGCCATCTGTTTGGTCTGGCCTTATGATTTGAGCCTTTCAAGTTTTGTACCTTGTACTTATGGAAGCTTGAATATCACAGGATTTGACCTTTTCACATCAATCTTCCTTTTTTCCTTAGCTTTTATCTTCCACTTTGCCATGGCACTTGTCCACTTGTCTCCATACCAAGTTGTGTATAGCACCATTTCTTTGGGAATCTGTGGGATATCAGAGAATTTCTCCATTAAAGCATATACCATCTTCTGCTTAGCCCTTATTATAGTGCTCTATTCCATACAAACGGAGACATTTTAAGTGCCAGTTGAGCTTTGCCACTTGTCTGACTGTGGCATGTTGGTGATGTGGTATTTACTGCAATCACATTCATAGGTAAATTGCGCAAAGTCCCTACACATGGTCTGGGGTTCTTTGCCTCAGTTAGGGATGTTTGAAATGTTTCCTTTATTTCATGGTCACTGTGGTGGTGTCTGAGAGATCATCTCATTCCCAGAAGTCTGAACAGCAGTCTGCAATAAAGAGATGTGGGCTGTGGTGAAGATTTCCATTCCTGTTTTGCTTGAAAGTCTGTTGGGAAAACTGCATATCTTCAATGCAATCCCAAACAATTTTTAACTATTTAAAAAATGGTCTGTGTCAGCTCCAGATACTTGCGTTTGACTGTGACCTTGTTACATGAACTTTGTTAGGGAGAGTCTTTTTTGACCTATATTCTCTTGCAAATTCTTGATTTTTACTTCCATTGTCACACAATCTGTGGAAAATTGGGAGTTCAGTAGAATTAACTTAATTCTATCTCCTACAAAAACAGTCTTTAAGCATGTCTTGCTGCTGTCCAATATATTTATATATAAATATTAATTTTCTTACTGGCTTTTGAAGGTGTTTTATAAGTACATCTCGAAAGTGAGAGAAATAGCACTTGTTTTGCACAAACAGTCTCCCACTTATACCTGGGGGTTCCTAGTGTCCTTCCAAAATTTTTCTGCTATGTAATATTTATATTTTGAGCTATACAGTCTGACTGAAGGTACTGGTAAGCTGGCTGTAGCTTATTCAGTGAAGTGCAGAGACAGGCTCAAGGCTGACAAAGAGTTCTCGTGTAGATTATTATATTGGTTGTAGAAATGTGCTGGTAAAGTTTTAAATGTGCCACTCAAGGTTGATCTGGATTCACTAAGTATTTTCATGGAGAACTATCTAAGTTCATCTAAACATGGAGAACTAAGGTAATCTTCAGATGACCAAGATGAAGACTGTCATCTTTTCCCAAACCACTGGCAGTGTTTGCCCTAAATCCTCATGTACTTTTTCAAGATGTGTTTGTCTAATAAAATATATTCCCTGTCTGCAAATGTTACCTTGCCTATGCTTGGGGATCATACCAACTGAAATAGTACTATTACAATTGTTAGCTAATAGTTCTTAGTATTATGCCTCATAATGTGTATGCTTTTTTCATGCTAAATAATGTTATAGATAATTTTCGTTATATTTTACATGTGTTTCTTACTTCAGTTATGTGTGAAGGCTGATCAAAAGAATTATCTGTTAAATCATTCTCACAATTCAAAGCCCCTCCTAGGTTAATTTACAGGTATTTTCAGGTTTTTAAAAGAAATGGGTCTGGGGTTTGTTCTCCAAATCCAAGATGAACTTTTCAGCTTTATGTTTATTTCATTCCCCAGGAATCACTAAAACAGGTAAAAATAGTTTCAGTCAACAGCCCGTTAGTCTTTTTGAATGCCAGAAAATTTCACGCTGACCTGTTAAAGATAATCCAGAAGGATGCCATGAACAGCCAGGTAGGTGATTTTATAAATAAGGCGGAATGTGCTTTATACTTCCAGTAATCACCGTGACTGAGTTGAAGATCTTGTTTGCTTTCCTTGCATTTCTTAGAGAATGCAATCACATACTGAAACAGATATAAAAAGTAACTTTAGAAATTATTAATTTAGAATAAAGCTAATCCTAATCTTAATCAGATTCAATATCCACTATTTTCGTATTATTACTTGAAAATAATATCTCTTCTATTTCTGCATGTGATCCTGTAAGAGACATTCAAGATCAGATCCAGAACTCCAAAATTCCTAGAACTTGCATAACCTTAGCTGATATAAAGCTGGGACTTTAGAAAGACAATGAGTAGCTACTCAAATATGCTTGAATAAAATGTGATTTTTTTTTCTGGAGGTAAGTCCATGAGAGATGTACACTTAATTTCTAACTATAAATAGTTTTGGGATAATTAGGAAGAAAGTGGCTACCTTTTTTCTCTACGGTATTGTTTATTTTTCTTCTGTTGCACTGACTGTATTAGAAAAAATAACAGTATACAAATTCTCCAAGTTCATCTGCACATTACTACTGAAACTTCCTGCAACACTTCCTAAAAGGGAATAGATAAATTAACATTTTTCTATCAGTACCATGAAGACATTCCAATATGATACAATGCTTACTCTAGACAATTTCATCCAGTTTGGCAGCTTGTGCTGAGAAAATCCCAGCTGTGTCTTAACTAGGTTGTTAAGACAGCAACATGTGTCTACCACCTCTGCTGTCCCTTGACAAAGAGTTGTGCTACCCATATGTGCTCAGATGGGTGGAAATTCAGCACAGAAAATGTGCTGCTTTTTTCCCTTAGTTTTGCTAGGCTGGCTGATTTGGATTAGTACGATAAAAAGCTTCCAAACAGAGAGAAATTATTTAGGATTTGCATGGAATTAATTTGAGTCAATTTAATAAGTTAATTTAATAAGTTAATTTATACTTTACTTATAAAAGAGATTTTATCCTTTGTCTCTTCTGTAAGGTACTCAGCAGTACAGCTGCCTGAAATACTGTGCTTTTTTTAATTTTTTTTTTTTTTTTAATGAATAATGTCTTTCTGTAGCACATAATGGGTGTGAAAAAAATGCAGTTTCAATTGTGTTTGTGCTCTGATTCTGGTTTTAACTCATGTTTCTAATGAGAACTTGCGTATTGAAATAATTATTAAAAAATTATCCAGATAAATGTAATTCTTTAACAAATTTACACATCAAAAATGTTCTTACTAAAATATTAGCATAGAAGATGAGATTGCAGCAAGTAGAAAATTAATCAAAAGTTTATCTTATAAAATCACTGCCAATTTTTCTTGTCAAGAACATCTTTCCCATATTTTGAGCACTTCTTAATCATTCCCTGCTTCCTCAAAAGCATTGTGTCCAAAATATGCTTTCTAGTGAATCTAAATTTGACAGAGGTTGAGTCAGTTAAAAAGAAATGCAAAATATCAGTTTGAGTATGTATCTCAGTATTCTTCTAAAGTTATACCAAAAAATATTATATATCATATATCCAATAGTCTGTTGCATAAGATTTTGGAAAGAATAAGTTAACTTTGATCCTGAGAAACAGAATTCTTATGTATTGCATTGATTTTCTCTCGTTACTGTGCAATGGATTGGTTTTCCTTGGTGTGTTAATCATTTGTTGCTTTCATTTCAGTGTGAGCAGAACACATTGCTCTGTTCATTTTCCAATGGAAGTTGCCATGGTGAGTTTATTATCTACAAATGGTGTTAAAACCGAGATGGATGTAAGTGTGCAAAATAGCTCCACATTTTTCTATATATTTCTAGGTGCACACAAGTTTTGTGGAAATAAATATTTTCAGTTAGACCAAACATTCAATGAAGCATGAATGCTAAACAGTGTTAAACCATGTTAACCTTGGCCTAATAAGTCCTGTTTTTCATTCAGTTTTTGACTGACGTTTTAAAATTTCAAAAGGAGGGAACCCCTTGAAAATGCCTTTTCTACAGGAGTAGAAGGTTCTAGTGGAAGTCATTGCCCATCACGCAGGGGTTGGAATCAGATGATTTAAGGTCCCATCCAACCCAAACCATTCTCTGATTCTGTGTCCCTGCTTATTGCACTGGAATTAGTGTGTGTGTAAAGAGACAGGTACATAGTGGGGGAAACACTTCCCATATTGTTCTCTGGACTGATCTTCACTCCAGGCTGAAGAGAATGTTTTGCCAAACTGTGGTCTTGGGTTTTTTTGCATGCACAGAGTTAAATATTAGTATGAAGAAGTAAAAGTAAGTTGAGAACCATGCTAAATCTTTGTCATCTTTAAAGCAACATAGGAGAAAATCTCAGAAAATGTCAACTGAATTGTTAGTGACATGATAACCACCAATATTATACAGTATATCAATACAACATATAATAAGATACCCTAGAGGTTTTCTTTCTATTAAGGACTAAGCTTACTCTTTCCACATTTTGTAACACTTAAATCAAACCAGAGCACATACATTCACATGGGAGAGCTGCAGCAACCTTTTGCAGTGGATACTTTATACAGATGACTTCATTGTGGATGGAATTAAAACAGTGTTTATTTAAAACACTTATAAGCATTAAGGCCCCAGTAGAAAATCTGATTTCGAGGCTGTTGTCTGAATGTTTGTGCTTGTTAGCTAGACTCAGGATATTTTTATGGTACTACAGTGTTTAGTTAACTTGGGGGTGACTTTGTCACTTTCAGAGTGCTTTGTATTTTGTATATTGTATTTTATTGACTATACTGTAAAATACTACGTTTGAGAAGATCTTACCAGTACATATTTCAGTCATCTTGAAGATGAACTGATTTCTCATACTACAAGAGTGACAGAAAGCACAAGACCTCTTTTCTGAAAGCCTAAGACCTGCTTTGAGGACTTAAATGCTGTTGTTACTTGTACCAACCAGTCTATGGTGATTCTTCATGGGGTCTTTAAAACAACAAACAGAGAAAAAAGAAAAAATCCCTTTAAAGAGAAAAGCAAAATGCTGAGCTTAAATTTTCAAGAAAGAGGGGTACCTGAGGACATAATCCTTAAGCCTTATGGCAGTTGTCCAGGAAAGCATGGAAATTTAAGTCTTTGTCAGAATCTTTCCTTTCTCCCTTTGGGGAATACTGTCTGTATCAGCACCAAATGAAACGGCTGCTCTTGCTCATGCCACTGATCCAAAGATGGTGCAGGTCTTTACCTATCCCCCCATTTAGAGGCCAGGCAGCCTTACTGCAATTCAGGATGCAGCAGGGAATTATTACACTGAGCCTGGGACACCACATGAACCCTTTCTGGGTTTCTATCACAGTAATTTTGAGGTTCCCTTTAATATTCAGTATTTTTGTTTGTATGTATCTATTAATGTATGTGGGACAGTATAAAGACAATAAATGTCTGGAGATGCAAGTTCAAAAGTCTTTGGCTCTCAGACTACTGTCAAAAATGAATTACCACCATTATAAATTTGCATCATGGGGAAATTCCAAGTCCCCTCAATAGTTTAAAATCTTTACCTCAGCTCTGTCAAAGCCATTTAGCTTAACTCATCTTTACAATCAGAATTCTCTTCCTTTGTATTTTTCTTTTTTTTTCTTCAGTTGCGTGCATTATGATAACTAACATTTGTTCACAGAACAATGTAAATAAGATGTGCATTATTTTCTAGTTTTCCTTTTATGAAAGCTAGGAATCATTTATCTGTGTGCTAGTTCAGAATGCATTTAGAAGAGAGTATGTTTAGATTAAATGCAAGATGGCCTGAGGTTGAAAAATAAGAACCTTGCAAATCTTACCAACACAATTTTCTTCTCCAGCATCAATATGTCATTGTGTATTAAAAAATTAACCAAGCAAGAACCAGCACAGTAAAACCTTAGGAAAATTAAATACTCCACTCTAGATATATTTCTTCCTTATGGCTGAATATTAAGTTAAGCCATAGGCAGGTGTTTAGGAACTATGGAAATCAGTGTCATATCAGAACTTAAAAGAAAAATCTTCCAAAGCAGCCAAGACAACTCAATGAGAAATTCAAATTTGAAGAAATAATTGCTTAAATCTTGAGACACTATTGCTGCCTAAAACATCTCCATTAATATGCTCTGTCTGTCATCACTTCTTCCCATTGCCCTAAAGATTCTTCATTTGTTCTTCTAAAAATGGCATTTGCTTGCCTGATACCCCACGACGTAACAATAAAAATGTTATTGTGATAGTTTGGGCTTATTTTGTTATCACTATTTTATACCCATTTCTTGAGTATTCTCCTTTTAATTAAAGTTTTTCATTTATCAAATGTGTAGGGGAGTTGGTGCAGTCATGTCACAGTGAGCGACGTGTTTTGATATTAGACTGCAGTGGACTGAATTTCTTTGACTACACTGGAGTCTCAGTGCTTCTCCAGGTATTCATGACATTGGAAACATTCTGTATATGTTATAATTATGCAAATGAGTTACTAGGGACAACTACTAGTCACTCAACCTACACCAGTGGATAAATATTTCACCCACAGAAAAGATGAACAGTATTAATGATGAATTAGTATTAAATTGTACCGTGTTTATATATAAAATTGCATTAAAATATTTCTAAATATTTTGGATAACAGTAAAAATGTATGTATCTATATGTAATGAAGAGGAGTTTTGAAACTTTTCATTTTCTTTTTTTTTTCTAAGTTTGTTTAGGTAATATTTGACCCTGCCATGTGAATTACAGAGACATGTAAATTTGCCACTTTAAAATTTCAGCTTTAATTCTGTGATTTCATCTGTATTTTCTACTGTCTGCTAAGCCAGTGGTCAGAACATGATCTCCATCCTTTCTCCTGTGGGCAGCATATCTTGCAGACTGGGTTCAGGCATTGCAGGAGTTCCAAGATGCTCCCAGAAGACCAAACCCAGCAGTCACGGGTTACTGTGGTGCATGGAACTAAATCCAGTGGTTGGCCACAACTGGTGTTCCCTTGGGGCCAGTCTTGTTTAATATCTTTGTTGATGATTTGGACAAGGGGATCGAGTGTACACTCAGTCAGTTTGCAGATGAGACCAAGTTGGGAGGGAGTGTTGATCTGCAGGAGGGCAGGAAGGCTCTGCAGGGGGGTCTGGACAGGCTGGATCAATGGCCCAAGGCCACCTGTGGGAGGTTCAGCAAGGCAAAGTGCTGGGTCCTGCACTTGGGTCACAACAACCCCAAGCAGTGCTGCAGGCTGGGGCACAGTGGCTGGAAAGACAGGGGTTAGTGATGGGCTTGGCAATGCCAAGTTAATGCTTGGACTTGACAACCTTAAAGGTCTTTTCCAACCTAAACAATTCTATGTGTCTGTAAGGAGTTCTATATGGTGGATAAAAAATTATGTTCAAAAACTGTTTCTTACATTCCCATCAGATCTGGAGGTCAAAAGTTGTGTAGTGAGTACAGAGTTAAGTGGGTATAGAAGGTTTCATTTGTATAATTTTTCTGAGTAAGATAGACGACTTGCACTTGGGTCTTAGCCCAGGCTTCTTCCTGCCCTAACAATTTTCTCACTTTACTGCAGTGATTGGCCAGTGAAGTAAGTGTTGCCTTAAAAGATTTTAAATTCAAACTACACATATAATGAAAAAGAAAACTGGAAAAATAAGGTTAGTGGGAGTAACTCTTTATTAGCTCTCCCTTTTAAATACAGGGCATTCAATATTAATTTTTAAAAATTGAGAAAATTATTTTCAAAAGGTCTTAGAGACCTCCAAATTAAAAATTATGTCAAAGAAGTCTTTGGCAAATTTGTGAGAGGTAAGTCTAGCGTGGACTGTGAAGTGCACAGGTTGGTAGTACAGATTCTGGATAAACAGATGGCCCAAAAACAAGTTATTCCCCCTCCTACCAAGAGGACCACACTCAACACGTCCTTGTTGTTACATTCCTTCCCAAAATGTCATCACTGATGTCAGAGATGGTGGGTTTTTGAACTGAGTAAGATTTTTGCTTTATTTTAAAAATAGAATATCCTGATGGGGTTCTCACTGAATCTCTTCTCTCAGAATTCTTCTATTTCACATGGATTATTTAAACAATTTTTGAAGCATTAACTGCTTTGGATATTCCCCATTTGGCAGAAAAATGCCTTACTCTGGTTTTAGAATTATTTTCACTTTTTTTGTTTGGGGGGGGGATTGGCTTTTTTTGTTTGTTTTTATTTGTTTGTTTTGTTTTTGTTTTCTCTCTTATTAATATTTTGTCTCTGGGGAGTTGAACACTTTCAAAGAAAGAATAAGGAACAACTTATTGTTGAATCCAGCAGGAGAGTTATGGTGCTTTTTTGATAAAAGTCTATTTCCTAGGTTTGATTCCTGTCTGTGTGGACTGGTAGTAAGCATGTGGTAAGGACATGGGAAAACACGCTGAAAAAAGAGAACTGGAAATAATACCCCTAAAAATTGCTGTCAGAAATTTCAAAATTATTAATCAAATTCAGTTTAATTCTCAGCAGAGCCGTAGAGTACTGTGAAGAGGTGGTAGGAAATAAATGTGGCTTGGTGATGATGTTTGCATTATAGAAGGGCTCGCTCTGGTGGTTGCTGACAGTACAGCTGCTGCAGCAGCATTTCTCTGTTGGTATTTAAACCAGTTTTTAAAAAATTTGTTGTTTTCAAACATAGATCTACATGGACTGTAAAAACAGATGCATCGATGTGTTACTAGCACACTGCAAAGGCAAGTATCAACTTACAGTAAAAATTTCAACATGATGGTTTATATAGCCTCACTACCTTCTCAGTGCTCATCTGTTTGTTTTATTGCAGCTTCCTTGATAAAAGCAATGCAGTATGGCGGAAATCTTGACTCTGAAAATCCTGTATTTTTTGAATCTATTTCTTCAGCAATTGATGCCATTCAGATTCACAGGGTAAGGCTTACAAGCAGAAGCAGGTGAAGCCTGGAGGGCTTCTTAGATGCTCACAGCAATTTGTTAAAATCTAGGAAAGTCTTCTTTTACCCAATCTACAACTGATTCTCAGCCTGAGGAATGCAGTTTTCCTTTTTTTTTTTTTTTGCTGCTAGCACTCTCTTCCCATCACCACGTCTCCTTTTGCAACACCTTCTCGATCTTCTATGCTAGATCCAGAGGCACTGTGTCATGGTGCTTTAATCTGGGCTCGTTCTCCATTGGAAAGATTTACGTAGTCTAGAAATACCTAACACATCCTCTCGGTGAGACAAATTAACTCACACACAGTTCTGCATTAGTGAAACTACTCTCCTGTTTCTCAGCCTGGGGTGGTTGAAGCTGCTTCACACACCACAGCACTGATCTGACTGAAATGGTTCTGGATCCCCAGCTTGTGTGGTTTGACTTAGAAATCTTGTCTGTGCCCTGCACTGCACCATGCTCCGTTGGCTCACTAGTGGAAAGAGGGGAATTGCACGAGGTGGAAGAGAGAGCTAGAGGGAGAAGGGAGGCTTGAGCATCTATTTACTTTCTCAATGATTCTTGCATTCCTTTTTAAAAAGATTGTAAACCTGGATGGCAAATCCTCTTGAAATATGTGATCCTTTTCCACTGTCGTGGCAGTGTGAGTGTGCATTAAAAGCAGTGTGCTTCCTCGTGGTTTTATTTATGATTCAAACATGGCTAGAGCTTGGCTCAGAGCCTTCTCTAAGAGACATTAAACTCATCATGGTCTGTGGTTTGGTCGTTTGTCTTTTTTTCTTCACTTTATATTTTACTAATTAAATCAGGCTTGCCTATGGACAAAACCACTTTCCATTGATTTATCCAGATTAAGGTGAGTTGGCACAGTTAGTCTAGTGAATTGACTAGAAAAACATGTTTTCTTCAGCACTTTTCAACATTTTTCATTATGTTGTCCTACCCAAAAAAAAAAAAAAATTTTTTTGAAATAGTAACTGCAGGGCAAAAATAATGGGGTTGGCGATTGTATATTTTGTCTGGGTCTGATTAGATGAATTGGAATGATTGTTGTGTTACAAAATGTCTGCATTTTTATTGATATTATTAACTTTCCTAACATTCTTGTTAGATAGTTTTGTACTAGCATTCCTATTTTATGGAAGTGGGACATGGATAGACCAGGACAAACGTTCATAATGAAAAGGGGCAGTTAAAACTCAAAGTCTACTTTTTAAGGAACAGATTGCTTGTTTCTACCAGAGCTGCTAGGCAAATCAAACCTCTGCATAGTGGCTTAGCTGTTTAGTCTGAAAGACTAAAGAATTTTAAATGTAGTTATAAACAGTGTATATACACTGCCAATGCTTCTTCAGAGTATTCACAGTATGTGCTTCAGGGATTTTTGTGTTCATTGTGATGAACATCTGAAAGTGGACAGGAGTAAAAATGCAGGATGACTGCAATAGCAGCACCAAACTGTAGCTACCAGTCTATGTACTCCTCCTGTGCCTTTTTAAGGTGCTGAGGTCAGTAGGACCTTTTGAGTGTTAACATGATGGAATAGGCAGAATGGGATAGAAGAAAATACGAGGAAGGAGTTGGAGACTGACAGAAAGTGATTTATTCCGATTTACATTTCAGCTTGCCCATATAGCAGGAAATAGTCTTCCACTGTCAGAAAGGCAGAGGTAAGAGGGCTCTGTGGTTCATTTTCATCTCTGCTGCTGTTCAGAAATGCAAGGATGTTCTTATTTACATGCTCCAATGAAAATATTGTGTCGTTCTCATTTTTATAAGTTGATAAGATACTTGCCTATTACTTTATGGAATTAATCATAAATAACTTTTTGAAATATTGGTTTTTATAATGCTGGCATTTTCAAGCTAGCACTCCTTCATCTCCTAATTTTACATTATATTCTAGGAAAACATTATAATACTTTATTTTTTTTCTGTTTCTCTCAATTTAGAATTACAGCAAGTTCAGTGAACAGAGTGAAGTGTGATACCCACCCATTGAGCATAGCAGGTTTCATCTGCTCATATTCAAAACGAACTACATCATGGCGTCTCCTTCACTTTTTTCTCCAGTGGATCTCATAGATGATCTTTTGTATACCATATATATTTAGTACATTCAGTAACGACAGATCTGCCTTTCAGAGAGAAAATCTTTCAGCTGCAATTACTCAGAGAATTTTTATGCAATTGTTCTATGGTGGTTTTATAAAATATTTTTATATACATTTAGATACAAATTATTAGAAAGCAGACACGAGGTACTGTATTTACCAGTTAGCTGTATTCTTTTATGTATCTTCTATTGTAACATTAGTTGTAATATGCATCTGTAGTTTTGTGTATGGAATAGAGACATTATGAATTCTTAAAAGAGTATGTTATAATTGATGCAGTATCTGCAGGAAGGCATATATCAATGCATACTTTTTCTAATGGTTTTACTTACTCATTCCTCTGTTCAAGACAACCATTTGCAGTAACAGCATCACATCACAGTATCATATGCTTCCACTTTTTCTACTTGGTTTTGTATGCTTTTTAATCCCTGCCCAGATCAGTAAGAGAATTTGCAAGTATATGCAGAGAAGGCAGATGCATGTTGACTACAAACACAGGATCGCCTCCGTCTCTATTTGTTGTCTTGTGCTACTATGGTTTGTTATATTTTCAAAGCCACAGGTATTCTTTAGCTCAGACTGAAGAGGAAAAACTGGTAATATTTTCCCAAAACTTATTCTTTTTTTCAGCGCATTTTTTTCCAGTCTGCATTTCTAGTTTGAGCTGTGATTTGTTTGGTGTTGAAATCTTCAGCTGAGGGAGCTGAAAGGTGATTGTAGTGACACATAAGGCGTGTGCCACATTTTGGCCAGAATCCTGATGTGCAGTATACTGTGTGTGAGCACACAAAGTGGGTAGAGGAATTCACAGGTTGAGTATTTGGTTTGTATTTATGGGTTGTCAGCAATCGTATTAGATTATACTATCACATCAGTATGATGTTACATGGCAATGTATTGAGGCCTTCCAGTACCTGAAGGGAGCCTACAAGAAACATGGAGAGAGACTTTTGCAAGAGTGATAGTGATAGGACAAGGGGGAATGGATTCAAATGAGAGAGTAGGTTTAGACTAGATATTAGAAGAAAAATTCTTTACTATGACAATGCCGAGGCACTGGAACAAGTTGACCACAGAAGTTATGGATGCCCTGACTCTGTAAGTGTTCAAGGCGAGGTTGGATGGAGGTTTTAGCAACTTGTTCTAGTGGAAGGTGTCTCTGCACATGACAGGGTGTTGGAACCAGATCTTTAAGGGGCCTTAAAACTCAGGCTATTCTATATATGACTTTTCTCCTCTTGCCTTTGTTCCCTTATGTGAACACCAGCAATAAAATGTGAGTTGTGCAAAAAAGAATCAACAAATGAGAAACATAAGGAAGTAGGGGTTTTTGGTTTTTTCATCAGCTTAAAAAAAATCTATGGAAGCCAAAGGCGGATGAATATAGCACACCCATAATGGCCATCTTACACTACAGAGAGGAGGGAAGTACAAGGATGCTTTGTGCAGCTGACACATACAGGCAAAATCTAGTTCCAAGCATTCTGTTTTCAGCAGCAGTTACATCTGTATGCTTGTCTGGACCCTCCTTACTCTGCCCAAAGCTGCTGCCTGCAGATGAGGAGGCTCATAGAGTGACTTTTTGCATCTCTACATAGCAAGACATTGATAAGCTCTTCCTCAAGTCTTGGTCACTCCACACTAGTAGACAATAATGGGAGAGAGCCACAGGCTTTTTTGCCCTTTCAATTACGAGTGACTCTTGTAGCTATTCCCTACTTTGTCCCACAGAGGACCAGAAACGTTCAGAACAAGTACTTCTGAGACTGCTTTGGTAATTACTATGCAAAAGGTTGATAAGTAACTGTGAGAAACTCATTATATGCAGGAGAAATAAATTCTGTATATTGTCCCAAGCACATTAATTTCAGATGCTGTAGTTGATTGCAAATGGCTCATTACATCACTGGACTCAGTAACAGGCTATAACATTTGATTAATAATTTCCTGAAACAGTTTTAGTAATTTATTAACACTTTAGAAACTATTTACAATGTACTTTAATCGTAGAAGCATCAATTTTATGTCACAGCTGAATGGAGATTTCTACTTAACTGCAAACTGAATAAATGAATAAATGGTATCTTTTCTACTAGGTTCAGCATTTGTTCTTTCTCGGCTAAATGTTTTTTTCTGAAAATTTATAGATTAGTTGATTAATGAAGTTGTTAAAAATAGGGTCTTTAGCAAAGATAACATCTTTCACTTTTCAGGAGATTTTCACTTCTATTTTGAATGGTCTTGTAAATGGAACAACACAGATACTTTTAAAATTCCTTGTAGTATTAGCCTTTTAAGAAACCTTCGGCATTAAATAACCAATTTTGTAGTGCTTATCAAAATCGCTTCTAATTTTTACTGCTTACAATAGGAATCATTTTTGCCCAGTTAAATGGCTGGCTTAGGGACAAACATTTATTTCCTATTAGCTCCAACCTTCTAGCACTGAGCTTTGGGATAATATTTCTGTAATCTATTTTGCTATATATAATTAGTCTAAATTACTTTCCATTTCTGAGAGTATGCAATCTTAATTTTATTCCCTGTCTGGCAAGTGGCATCACTTAGAATAGTTGTTTCTCAGCAGAACAGTGTTTAAGGGACATGAGAAGATACCTGCCCTTTCAATTTTTTCTAAAATACCTGTACTGAGTTTAAGCTCTGTCAAACCAGAACTGCTCTATAAAACTACGGGCTGTGAGGGAGGGAGTGTCATTTCTTTTTTACCATTGACTTGGAAGAGCAAACTGCAAACCACAAACCACTGACACAGTTCCCATTTCTCCACCCCCCACCGTTCTGAGCTACTGATGTTTACTGGACATGTCACTATGCATTGCCTGTCTTCAAATGGCCGGGTTGCCATTGCCATCAGACCTCTGGACTGCCAGATCCCCGGCTGCTCTGCCACGGGGATGGGAGTTGCTTCATGTCCTCCCTGAGTTGCTCTCTGCAGATCCCTGGTGATGGAGTGCTTGTGCCCCTCAGAGTCAGTTGACAAACTGCTTAATTCTCTGCTGAAGATTTAAGGAAACATCTTAAGCCTCCTGGATTAAGTTTTGGAGGCAGTTCCCATTATCAATTTCAACACTTCCCTCAATGCTTTTTTATATAGACTGTCCATTGGCATTCCTCTGGTGCTAAGAGAGAATCATTACGTAAATACATGGAAGCCCAACACAAAATATCACAATTAGCTTCACTGGAATGGAATTAAATAGAATGGAGTAACATTTGAAAGAAACCAGCAGTGATCATCTAGTCCATCTGCCGTTATTATAAAATAATATTATAACTAGAATAAACTATACTTATTTTTCTGATCCAGAAGCGCAAAGGGACCCAAAGTCATCCTGTAGCAAAAAGCGTGCACAAAGTCAGTATGTCCTGACGGCTGTGCAGGCTGGCCACACTATCCCAATGGAGGTGAATCACAGTCAGGAGCAATAATGGGTTCAGTTATTTGTGCCCTGCTGAGGCAGACATTTATACCTTCAGCCTTATTTATTTGAGCACCCCTAGGGACTTTCCAGAATAATGCAAAGTTTTATTAACTGTGGTTACATCTGTGAGCTTGTGCAGTGCTAGCAATAAGAGCAAACTGTGGAGTTCCCTCTGTCCTCAGTGATTTCTAAAGGCACAAGAGAGAGACTGCACCTGCCAGCAAAGGCTCGAGGAAGTCTCTCATTTACAAACAGGTTTCAAGTAATGAAACTAATGAGTTTACTACTCTGAGTAAGCAATTCTGAAAATCTAACCATTCACTTTGATTCCTGTATGTATACTTAGATGCTCAGATTTTTATCTTGCAAAATTCAGTATGTATGAGTCACCAAGCTTTTGCAAATCAGCGCTTCATTTTTGCACATTTGGTGTATTCTGCACTTCACAGCATAACTTTAATACAAGATTGTTTTTTGCAGAGATGGTCCAAAGTTACCAGAGATGATATATTTACTTGACGTGTTTAGGAATTTTTAGCTATTTTTAGGAACTTATTCTACATTTTAAATACTATATCACATGAGTAAAGATTTTTCTCAATATGTAAGATTTGCTAACCAGAGTATATTAAAATGGTGATCTGATCACACGTGTCTTATAGAATTTGTTTCACGCGTTCCAAAACAAAGCAAGCAATGAGGGAAAAAAGAGAGAGCAAACTGATGTCAAAGAATTAGTATAATGGCAATTAAAAATTAGGCATAAAATATGTAATAAGGAAAAGACTGTTAACATTATATTTATGCAAATTAAATGTTTCTAGTTGTTGTCATATGTCTTTCATTTTAAAGGTTATTTGCCCTGATTCTCTGATTCAAGTGTCACAAGGTCTGGCTGTAGTTGCTTTGACATAATTTATTTGACAGCTCTGCGTGTCATAAATATATAATGTAACAAGGAAAGGTATCTTCACTGTTGAATGAAAACATTAATGTGTCAATACTGTGTATGAATACTGTTTGACATTTACTAGTTTCAAAAATAAAATACACAGTATGCCTTGAAAATATGGTATTCCTATTTTTGGAAGATACTTTCTTTGTCTACAGGAACTCATAAATAAATGAAGGAGTGTAGTTCCAGAGTGCATGCTAAATGGTGCCTTCATCATTAAGACAGATTTTACTAAAGATCACATAATCTGTACGTTTCCATATGTTTTGTAATGCATTTAAATATTTTTTCTAATTCTGTGTATTAACATATTCAAGAATAAATTTATATTGAAATAAATTGAAATATGAGATAATTTGCATGTGGAAGGAGGAAAATGCCCTCATTATTTCAATTTTTTTTAACATTCTGTACTAGCCACTTTGTTATGTCTTCTTCAACCTCAAAATTATTAAATCTCAACAATGAAAAAAGAGAAACTGCCTTACATGCCGAAGTTTTATTTCCTCACAGCTCTTACAGGAGCATGGCATATAACAGACATTTTTACCTCTATAAGAAATACAAAAATCTTGGTCCAATTTCTCCAGTATTGCCTCTTTGCATGCACAGTCATTTGAATATGTCTTTTTTAAATTGTCATTTGCATCTACAGATGGCACACCTCATATCCAACTGGCACATACTGATGGCACTGCTTATATACAGTCTGTGGCTTATCCCAGTCGAGAGGAAATGATGGGCAAACCTTCCCACCACCTCCCAATAACTGTAATGACATTAATGAAAAATGGATTGACATATCTTTAAAATTTGGCCTTGAAAGTAGCAGCTTAATTTTTCAAGCCTGGTAATTTATGAAAGCATTTGCTTCTACTAAAATGAATGCAACTGCTACATTTTTTGGATTTTACAGTAGTATGCAAAAGGATAAACAATTTACTGTGCCATAAACTCCTAGATGCTAGACAGCTAAATATTCTTAATGTCAACCTTAATGACACAGGCTATTTTCTAGAGCTATCCTTTCCAATTACACTCACACAATAGCAAGGAAACCTCCAAGTTATCTCACTTTGGAGTAAGATAACTGAGAAAATTTCATTATTTTTATTCTCCGAATGGATATGTAGAGGCCCAAGATCAGCTCTTAGGAACTTGAAAGGTAACTTGAAGTGCAACTCCTTCCCTCCTGGGAATCCTCTGGTTCCACAGCAGTTCTGGAGAGCATGACATGCAAGAGCAGAGAAACAGCTGCTTGGTTAATCTTTTTCTCATGTGTTTTCCAATAAAGAGGTATTTTGTGCTGGATACATTCAGGTGGTTAATATTTAAGAAGAACCACGAGAGCAGCTCATGCTGTTGCTCTGACTGACTCAATGATGATAAATGTTTCTCATTCCCATTGTGCTTTGATTGTGATACTGTTGCAGTTTATGAATGCAGCAAAATTATTGAAAACTCTACAATGCTGAATTAAGCTGTACACTGTACATTCACTTAAATCCCACAAAATATATCCCACTAATTAGGACACACTGTTTTATATTCCATTTGAGAGGCAAAATTATCTGCTCCCTTAATTGTTACTTGCAATAGTTGTAAAATTTTGGGGAAGGTGTTTTTTCGCACATTTGCTCTGATTTGTAGGCGCAGGTAGAATAGTAAAAAATGTTTGCTGCTCACTGGGTCTGGAAGTGAGATCTCTCTGAGTTCATAGCAATAGGACTGGAATTGTGAGTTGATACTACAGAGTGGGTACTTTATGCTCCAGTATAAATTAACAATTTCAAAAACTCTCAGCATCTCATTTTTTTCTCTTCTCTCTGTGACTGTTTTTAAATCTCAGGAATTTCATTACCTTCTGGTTTAGTTTGGTTCCTATAGCCAAATTCTTAATTCAGAATACCTCCATAAAGGAAGATAAGTTTTGAAAGAACAAGAGCAATCCTAATGTATCTGTTAGGAAAAAAAAAAATGCACTTTTTTGGTTCTGGAGTGCTTCCAGATTTGAAACATGTTTTGGAATATTACAATCTGCAATTTGTGATAATTTTGATCTTATTTTTAGTAATAAAATCGTGTTTAAATCTGCTGATCACAGCTCGGGTTTGGTGCTGGCCTGACTCCACTGTTCCCCTGATTTCAGAGGTCTCCAGTATACCTTGTCTTCAGTTCCCAACCCCATGAAACAGAGATGGTGACTTGTAGGTGACCCGTGATGCTCTGCAGGCCTGGAGACTGCTGGCTTCACTGCTTCCTTCTGCCTCTCTCCTAGCAGGAGACAACCTGCTCTACAGACTGCAGAGCACTAGTGGTTGCAGAAGTGATCTTAATACACTTGAAATGCTGCATATATAGAGCTGGAGACCAGGGCTAAGATAGTGGTGGGCTGTGAGACTGTCGTGCATGGGACTGGAAGAAGAAGGGTGTTGGGGTGGACAGTGGGATATGGGGAGAGGCCATACAGTAGAAAAAGACTCAAGCAAACAAGGCTGTGAATGAAAAAGCTGAAGAGAAAGGTGCAGTTGGGATGTCAGGCTACATGGAGGTGCCAGAGGTGAAAGGAAGGCAACCACAAAAATCTGAACCAATTCCTATTGGTAGGCCCTTGATCACTAGACAATGCCATTTTCTTCCAATGTGCAGTTTGCCTCACACAAGGATAATTTCCTTACAGTGTGATTGATCCTGTTAATGGGGTTTTACCAGCATTTCAATTACTTTGTATCAGTAAGAGTTTGGGGTTTTTTTCTGAGTCAGACATCTTTTTCAGAAAAAATGCAGCATTTACAGGTATATTTCATTCATATAACTATGAAGTACACATATTAAAAAGCTCACATCTGCCTCTTTTCAGCCTCAGAGACTACACTTTTTCAGGGAGACAGGTGGTCGCTAAGGACTAACAGGTGTACCCCAAGTATTGCCACCTTCAAGTTATGGGCAGCCCTTGCAAACGCTGGGCTCAAAGCATGTCAATCATTTTTCCATCATTTTCACCATTCAGATACTTCACCAGGATCCACCTGGGGTAGTGGCACCTTCATTCATGTCATGCTTCAAAGAAAATTTAGCACAGGACTAGAAGAGTGCAACAGAAAGAAAGAAAGTTAAAGGGGAGACACTTTCAGTGAAAATATTAATTCCAAGCTAGGATAACAGTTTTAGAATAACCAGTCCATTAGGGCTAATCAACAGTTAGCTATGGGTAATGTTGGTTGAGTTTTATGGGGTATCCTGTACCCTGTGCCTTGGTGAGTGCCTCCACTCTATCTGTGCAAGGAAAGGCCAAACCAGGTAGTGCAGAAAAGTCTCCAGTACCCTCAGTGCTCTTCAGAGCTGCACTGAGATACACGGAGACGTGCAGGCATTACACAGAGGACCACTGTGACCCACTGAGCACTGGGCAACCAAGTGTTAGCATAGGCAGAGACACTATTGCACCTTTTATCAGGAGAGAGATATCCATGTGGCTTTGGCCAGCTGCTGAATCTTTATTAACATGGTCCTCAGCTTAGCATGGCATCATCCTGCCTGCCTGGGCTGTGTGCACCAAGTTGTGGTCTGAGAATTTGAACCAACTGTTTCCAGACTGCCAAAGTCTACTGTGCCCAAGTCTGAACTTACCTCAGGAAGGTACCTTAACTCTTCTATGATTTCTCCTTCCTGTGGACATTATCTGGCTGTATAGAAAAGAGGGCAACAGGGTTCGTTGGTGACAAGGGCAAAGAAAGCACATGGCATGAGCTGGTGATCTGGTCTTCATAATGGTGGTTTAACATTAAATATATGCATTGTCTAGGAAGAGGGAATGGTACCCAGAAGTTCCTCACTCCTATGACTTCCCCAGGCACTAAAATATGGTGTCTCCTTTTGCCAGGCGGCCCAGTTAAGGCTTAAATTCTTTTTGGCATAGTTCTGTTGTAAGGTACCCTCACCCACCAGAAGCAAGGTTATTACCCTGAAGGTAAAATAGTAGATGTGAATTTTGTCAGCCTGAGAAGGAAGTTGTTTCTGGATCTCTCAACTCATATGGCAAAACCTGAGCTACTGTATCAAAGGTGATGTCCTAGCATTAAATGAGGACTAGCAATACGTTAGCTCTCTGCTGTCAACACAATGGACACACTGGAAATATCAATGAGAAGCATCCCTGTATTTTTGCAAATGGTGAGGGAAATGCCTCACTACTTAGTCTGGTCAACTGTGGACAACTCTGGTGCCACAAGAGCCACAAGTCTGGACACTAGGTAAAAGCAAATACAGTATTCTAATACCTAAAGTCATGAGCAACTGCCAAAACTGCTAAGTGCTGGAGGTATTTCCTCTGTCCATACAGTTGTCAAAAAGGAAAAAAAAAAAAAAAAAGTGATGTTTAACTCTGCAGTATGTAAAGTGTTTCTGCATCAGTGATTTCTCCCCCATGGAACACAGCAGGTAAGTCTTGGTGACAGTCAAGCTTAAGCTTTTTTTTTTCCCTTAATTTCCTGGCATTTGCAAATGTAAGATAGGTCCTTAATGTTATATTAACATAGATTTTTCTGTGTCAATTAATAGATAAATTCATTATGAAAACTCATTTAGGAAAGTGCTGACACCAGACAAGCCTTGAGGCAGCTGTGGAGTGCCGGGATGAAACATCTGCTCCATCAAATTGCACTCAGATGCTCCGATTTCTTAGCTGTTCACCCCTGCTCCACAGCATCTCAACAGCCACTTACCTCCTCAGGACATACAAGTTCAGACATAGACCCACATAAAGGCCAAACGTCTCAATCATTCTTCCAGGCATAACCAGCTAAAGAAAGTTGTCAAGATATGCAACCCTTTCACATCATGAAAGAAAAAAAATCTGTACAAGCTACATGCCATGCTCATTTTTCATGTGAGATTTGCTTGTGTTATTTACTCAGTACTGAATTTGACAACCATCTCAAATATTGAATCTACTTCTGAAACCCACCTATTTTCTGTGTTATGGACCTCATCTGCTATTTTAGCTAATGCAAAAATACCTTCCATTACTAGCTGTGTTGCTTCTCATGACATAATACAAATTGACTCAGAAAGTAGCATATGCTGTTATCACCCATAATAGATCAGCCACATCTCAAGGATTAGAAGCCAAAATTACCATTTGGCATGTCTGTAAATTCAAATATAACGTCTGTCCCAAGTTGGAAATTAATGGAATTTTATCTATTTTATAGATATATATCAAAGCTTTCACTACTGCCGTAAGAGATTTTTAATTTAGTATTTGCGTTAAAGAAATTCTCTGTGGGTGTTTAATGTTGTTGAAGAGCTCATCAGGCTGTAATTTGTAAAACACATCTCCTTCTGCCTCTCTGCAGTTTGTTGCCTCCACTTTGAGGTTCAGTGCTTCCAGAAACAGAGCTGGGAGAAGGTCCTGAGAAGCTGCTTCTCTGTCTCCCTGTCTCAAGGCAGGACCCACTAAACCATTTCCAACAGTTATTTCTTAACAAAATAGAAGGCAATACTAAAATATTATACACTTACACATATACACATCTCTTCATATATGTGTAGCGTACATCCAAAATTCTTCCCTATTGGTTGGTATTACTTGCCTTTAGTTTTTAAAGGGCCAATAAAAAGGCAATTACGGAGGATGAAACTTCTCTGAGCACTTTTGGAACAGAAAATTCCCTAACAGCAGTCAGATTTCCATGCACATACATGGCAGGATCAGATTTTCATGAGCAGCTCATTTCTTACCTGTAGCTGGGGTGCATTTTCAACCAGCATACAAGCTCTGGTGGGGATTTTTCACCCAATTGCACAGACTTTTTTTCATCCTCTGCCACTCGTGTTTTTGATGAGGATTTCTTTTCAACAGCTATGGTTTCTAAAAGGGAAAAATTATGCGTCCAGTTCTGCAAACCTGCCTGCAATGAACGCCTCTAGAAATCAGTGGAGCTTTCACATGGCAGATGGCTCCCTAGGATTGAGCTGTATGTAATTTTGCGATATTTTAGCAGGGGATATTTTAGTGGCTTTTTCCCTATGCATGACAGCATGATTTGCTAGCTGCTAGAAAATGTCATCAGACCCTTTCTCATTCCACAGTGAAACCTTTGGATTTGTTTTGAACGGGCAAAAATGTTTTCCTTCCCTGTTGTACAGGACACTCCTATCCGATGAAAAATATTTCCAGATAAAAACAGTGACAGTAGAAGGGTAGAAGGGTAAACCAGCCATGTTGTGACTGAAAATAGATGTAAAGCCAAAAGAAGGGGGAAGAGGTTTTGCTAAAAGCCTTTAAACAAATGTTCTATTATTGAAAATGCTTCTATCCCCTAAGACCCTTGTGGAGGACTTTCTAATTATTTATTTCATTTTCATTATTTTATTTAATTTTTTTGCATTTGTTCCAAAAAGATTAATTCTATGATTATTGCATGTCAGTCCATATCTAGACTGGCTCCTACAAAAACACAGCAATATAAAAAAAAAGTTGCTTCAAACCTCTCTCTATTTTGCCAGCATTTGTCCCAGTCCAGAAAGAATGAATTCACTATCCCTGGCCAGGCCTATATCTGCCCACAGAGATTGCAGTGGAATATTTTACACAAGCTTTACCAACGGACTCTGCAGGGAACATTCTCCTTCAAGCTGGTCACACAACTGGTTAGGGCTAACAAGACATGCTCTAAACAGCTACTATATGCTTAAAATGGACTTGCATGTCCAACTGATGTTTAAATTCAAAAGACCTGTCAGTGACTGTTATAAAGGTTACCCCACTCCCTTGGCATTCCATAGAATTAAATGGGAGCCCTATTTAGATAGTTTACATTTCCCACTGTGTCATTCCCATAGAAAATATATGTAGCTATGGCTTACCATCTCTAGCTAGTAAGACTGATTCTACTCTCAATTATTTTTTGCATTTTTCTAAAATCTAAGCATCTATGTCTATTCTGAAGCAAAGCAGATATTCTGAATACATCTCACTCCGTCCTAGAATTTGTAGTCTGTAATATCTACATACAAATACAGAACTCCTTTTTTAGTTTTCTCCATTCTGATCTTATGACTAGTTATTCCTTTCCAATGTTTCCACTTGTTTTCATAAGGCATTCCTTCTTCTTTGACCCTTCAGTACAATAGCTATTCAACAAAACTAAAATTAATGTGGCTTCCTTGTTTCTTTCCTTATACAACAGTGTAATCGATAATATCATCTGACTTCTGGAGACAGGAACTGTTAGTTAACCTTCCTTGCCGGTCTTGGCTGAGCAGTTACTAGGTACTGCAGCATGTAAGACACTGTAAATTACAGAAAAATAGTGACTATCTTCAAAACTATGGTGATATAGCAGTCATTTTAACAGCAGGATATTTTGAATCATTGTTCACATTCACTGATCACATAATAAATACTTCAGGATTTGAGTCTGGGCTATTGAGGTTTTTTTTTTTGTTCAAAATAATTCTTAACCATTGTACCAATGGTATTCTGAGCCAGACACTTGATCAGAAAGGTCTAGAGCCTAGGAGACTATTCAGACTCCCACCTGAGATCTCCACGCAAATTTTATGTGCTGTTCTGCCTGAGCATGGAAATACAAATGGGAAAAAAACTCACTAAGAAAACAGCACTAGTCATGGTAAGGGATCATGCTTGAGGCTTTTTTATTTTGTTTTGGTTTTGGTTTTGTTTTAATGATATTGTATCAAATGGACAAGAAAAAGTAGTAAGAAAGGAGAATGAGTAACAAAGAATTTGCTTTGGCAGTTGAGAATCATAAATGTGTTTTGCAGCTGGCAACCAACACAGCCAGGGAGGAAGAGTGCTCATTATTGCACCAGAGACAAGTCAGTACATGAGGAGTTAATAAGACCACATTTAGAAAATTAGGGAAATGGGACCTTAAGGAAGCACTCTAAGGCATAACATGCAAAGCCATTTTTGCTAATCAAAGAGGCATTGCAAACTTGGCTGACATTTGCTTTAATGAAAGACTTTCATTTTTGTCCAGCTCCTCCACAGAGTTCAAAACTGTGTAGCTGAACTCTAAACTGTCCAGTATTTTGTATTGATGGTCTGAACTTTTTTGTCAACAGAGAAATCAATGGATTATGCATTCACATTTTTCAAACTCTGTTCAGCCACTGTAGGCGATCTCTTGCTTACAGACTTGTAGACCTATGTTAGTTCATGAGGATAAAAATGGAATTAATTTTGCTCTAGGATTACTACATCCAGTTTAACATTCTTTGTACAAACTTAGAAAAGTCTGAACCAGACCAGTAACTTCCTTTATACATTCCTTCAAAACATTCCCATTTCCTCAATATACAAACACTCCTCTCTGTTTTGGAGGAACCTGTTTATTGTCATCTAAGTAGAAATCTACACATAAACATGCACAGTATTCTAGAAATAGGCAGTCTCTTGGGCTCCTTTTATAGTCTGAAAGATAAATTACATATTGGATTATAACTTTAAAACTGATATATCCATTTAAGTTTTTCTCTGCTAGGGACTTTAAAAAGTTCGGTTAGTCTAACTTACATCAGAATTCAATCACAAAGGAGACAAAATAAGGAATACTTACTATCAGAGGTAGTATTTTTTGAAATTGTCATAATTTTTATTGCAATGTTTTGTGGCATCACATCTAGAATACAGGCAATATTGTTGCAATATTATCTTCTCCAATCTGAGATTTGAGGGGAAGTAGGTCTTACCATGGCAAAAAAGGCAGAGCATCCCTGAGATCAGTTTATCTGCCATACAAAAAAAAAAATCATCAAAAAAGAGCTGAATTTATGGATGGAACCCTTAAGAAGAATTGATGTGCTGAGATATTCCCTGCCTTGCCTCAAAAGTGAAATCTGATAGGACTCAACAGCATCCCAAACCAGAGCTGGTTAAAGAGAGGGTAAGTATGACAAAATAAATTAATTCTTATATTTTATCCAGGAAAAAAACCTTTATTTTCATTCTTTGAGAAAAAATTGAGCAGGGGAAAGAAACTGTTTTGATTTTAAAAGCACCTTATTCTACCAGTTATACTGATTTGATACCTGAAACATGAAAGTGATATGCTTTTTGTACACAGAAAACATATTTAGTTCTTATTTGAATTTTTGCACTATTAATTAAAAGGATGAGCACTTTTTAATTCTTTTACCAAAATTTCATGTAATTTGCAAAACAGTTTTTCACTGGGGAAAATATCTTGATAGAATGTTGCCAATTCAGCCTGATATAAATGAGAATTAAATCCTTCCATGTTGCTAGAGAATAACAATGATGTAAATGAAATTACAATTTACCAGGGAAAAGTAAGTTTAGTTTATGGGAGATAAGAGCCTCAGTGGCTGTTCAGCTGAAAACCCTTAACGTCCTTCTAAAGGCTCAGTCTGAGTCGCATTCAATGTTTTAGCTGCTTACAAGACACAGATATTTATTCAGAGGATGGAGCTGTCTTGACCAAAACTTCTGTGGTGTTGTGTTTCCAAGCTGTTATTCACTCCAGGAAACGCTAACACAGGCAGACTGTGAATGGCTGACACCCTTTTAATACTTTGATGCCGAGCTTTTTTTGTTTTTTCTCATTATCCATTAATGATAAACAGCAACTCAATTAATCCATGTATCTCATGGACTGTCAATATTGAAAAAAGGTGAGTTTTGGTCAGTATTTTGCACATAATTCTTACTTGAACAATAGATCTGTAAAGTTTCTCTACTTCTCTGATAGTGATTTTGAAGAATGCACAGCTGTGCTTGAACTCTACTACCAGGAACAAATGTAAAATAAGAATGCTTTCAATTTAAGAACAGAAACAATGCTCTATTTACACAAGATACTTATAACAGTAATATTGATTATGTAAACAAGGCTATCATTAGTTATTCCAATAATTTGTTGGTATTTAGGGAGATGTCTGCTGAAAACTCTTTGCACTCAACTTGCATTTGAAAATATTTTAAAAAGCTGAACTAAAACTAAATAATGAACTCTATGGGTATTTCACAGACTTGTGACTTGCTATCTAAGAGAAAAAGAAAACAATTTTATGGAAGAGATTCCTGATAAAATTGCAATTTCATTATTCTCAAAATACCTGATCTATTGATATTGAGCAAATGTACCATGAAAAAAAATAAAAAACAAAACTGATTTATTCTTTTATTGGTTTCACTTACTATTCTATTCAAATGCATTGAATATCATGCTATATGTAATGGAGATTTTAATATAACATGAAGTCCAAACAAAATGCCTGGATTTATAACTGGAATCTCAAAAAATTTTACAATTTGAAATAGAGTGATTTTTAGTTTTCTAGACTGTTGTTATTGATATTAGACTACAATTACACTAGGTAGATTGCCAAAATAGATTGCTTCAATCAGCAGGTACTAAAGATTTCTGGATTTTTTATTTAATGAGAAATACCAGAATTTCATCTCTCCCTTTAATTTAATTCAAAGGAGAAAAAAATGAAATTATTACTCAAAAATTTCAATGGCACTGTGTAATAATAAAAATTAAAAACTACGAAAGCGGACATTGGGAATCTTGGTCTATGAGGTTGCATGAAGATTGATATTTCTTATTATATTAACAAATCTGTGTATGTGCATATAAATAAATAAAACCAAGGATTTTGGTCTGACAGTTAAATTATTTGGGGGTTCACCGTCTGTATTGTCTTAACTGGTAAAGTATATTTATCACTTTAATGAGGGCACATAATTTATACCTACTCTTCACTTGACTTGAGGCACTAAAGCAAACGAATTACCATCAGTTCAAGTCAGTTTATACAAAGACTCTTTCACTAACAATGCACTGCTCCAGCACAATAACCTAACAAAGGCCCCACATAAAAGACTTTGTAGTGTATTTTTAGGATACTTTGTATAATTTTGATCTACTTCAGTATACTTTGCATACCTTCTCCGTGTTGATATTATTTGAAGTTTAAGTACAACGGACTTTGTATACAACTACAGAGAAATGAAATAAGGAATTAAAAGAAAAAAATAAGAATCCCTTCAATGCTTTCAATTGTGGTCAGTCACCACTGTACTCCCTCTCATTTCTTTTGAGATTTGTAGCCAAGCCGAGATCTACGGCCATCTGTTTTTAATCTCTATTCAGGATGATAGTCTGTGGATCAATGAACTCTAGCCACAGTCTATAGAGAAACTGCAAATCTTTTTGGGATAATTTCCAGAGGATAATAATATTCACAAGAGAATTCTTTTGCCTTCCTTATCTCCAACTACAGTTTTTCATAAAAGAATGGTATCATAGCTGCCTGTTCCAACAATTGCTTCTATCATGATGCATTATTGCCAGTGAGCTAAACAATTGAAGTCATAAATCTTTGAGCTTTTAGCTCTGCTACCACTGCCCAAAGGAGATTTTGTGAGACACAAGTGAGCTAAAGAGAGTCAAGTGACTAAATGCAAGAGGGTGAAACGTACTATTTCCTTCTAATATAGTGTCTGGATTTTCTTGCAAGAAAACATAACATGAAATAAAGCTCCCTCCCTGAAATTAAACATGGTGCACTTGTTTCAATTAATGCCCATCAGACACCAACCATACTGACAGAAATGAGTAATTCTACTAACTTTACATTACATTGAGAAACACATATGAGCAGAAAATAATAACTATTAGTTACTATTATATTATTAATTATATATATATTATTATTATAACTGGCTCTTGCACAGTTCAGTGCTGAGCACTCCCCTACGTTCACACTTCCATGCATGACCTGTAGCCATCCTGCCAAAGCCAGAAAACATGTGGCTTTGTAAACACCTAACAGAGTCTGCACTGCTGCTGCTTCCCTCTTCCTCATACTGAGAAAAAAGTGGAGAGAGTATCTGGGACTGAAGGAGATACAGGTTCCCCAGTCCCAAACTGAATTAACTACTGGACTGGTGGACAGCACAATACTCTTCTCTGCATTGGCTGAAATCACCCTCTAGAGGGTCATTACCACATAAGCACGTCCATTCCTTGCAGAGGGGCATGAGGGCCTGATAAATCAGCCTACCAAACTGGTCCAAGGAAAAAATATAAATAAGCAGCAGTCTTTAACCCTTAGTTCACCCAAATATGCTTTATTATTTCTTCCAGAAATCTGTCCAAAACGAAATTGGCATAAACTCAGGAAATTCTTGCTGATTAGGCCTTTTATCTGAATTGCATCACTGCACTTAAAAATCACATCCTTGTTAATGTGAATATCCATTTCTTCAAATTATTGTTCTGTATGTCATGTAAGCTGCATCATTCTTATCTCTCTTGAGAAAAACACTAAGCTATATTTTCAGATTCCTGCAACATTTTTTAAGATGTTGAGATTCTACATTTTAAATATGAACAGCTGAATTCTCCCCTTAGATACATAAATGCAATTCCCACTGAAATCAATTAAAGCTGTCTTGAAATCTCATAGAGGACCCTTAACTGTATATCCGTTTATATCTTGAAAGTAATTGGACATTTATCATGTGAATTGTCTAATGGAAAGATGAATCACCCCCAGTTCACTATCTGGAGTTTGGATACTTGATACATAGCTTTTCACTTCCTGTAAATTTTCAAAATCACAGCTTCTCTCTACACCTTCATTTGTATAAAATATTTCAATTTCATGGTGCTAATCCTCTTTTTTTTGTGAGCTTTATTCCATTTCCTGCCAAGAAAGGAAGAACTATGGGGGAAAAAAATTAGTTCTTAACTGAGTCTACTCCCATATAAAATATTTCTACTCTACAATATTATGGGGAACATTTTAAAACAAAACAGACTTTATAAGAAAACAGCAAAGCTATAGTATTAACCTGAGAAGTATTTACAAGGAAAATGACTACAATGATGGAAATTCCAGTTGTTCTAGATGAATGCTTACCCTATCCAAGTCAATATATTTTTTGCCACTGATTTTTGTGCTGGACAGAGTCTCACTCTGCTCAAGGGCTGGGACTTCTCTCTTGCCAGTGGAATCTTTGGAGCATGTGAGAAAAAAAAATGAAATGGAATTTTCTTGAAAATATTATTTCAAGAATCCATAGAAACTCTGATATGCATGTTGCTTATTCTAGAACGACTTCTTAATTCCAAACCATCTGTAGTTTCCATTAAAAATAATTACAGCATTATACAAAGTACTTCATATTAATTGCAAAATATTTTTTTCTCAAGCAGCTTCTGAGATATTAGTTTCATTGTTTAAACAGAACCATTTTCTTGGTTTTAACGGCTTTAATTCTGATTGAAATTAAGTTAGGTTAGGTTGGAAAATCCACTTTTAAAAACATACCTGGCTGGAAGATATAGGTACAGGTCAGAAGCTATCAGAAGCCCTTTTAGATAGACTGTGTGAAGCATCATTCTTGGGAATGGGAGAATGAGGATAATTGGGAGGCAGCATCTGGAGCCAAGGACCTGGGGAAGCAACTTTTCCATCTTCCTTCTGTTTCTACCACAGATCTAGTTAGCTTTAGCTTTACATATGCAATTGCCTTCCTGACCATACTTTTAATAGAAGAGCCATAAACTTTTAATTAAGAGGCAATCTGAAAGAAAGAGCATATTTTCATAGAGTAATAGTCTCTTGCTGGAGGCAGACAAGGCGTTTACTGAAGTGAGATTTATCTCCAAAGCAGAAGGTATCGATCATATGCTATTACAATCACAGCACTATTTCTTTTACCAGGTGATGGACAGTGAAGCAATGATCTTGACTGATGGATGTCAGTACACAAGAGAAACAGTGGCTTAATGTACTTTTTCAATAGCAGACCTCTGGACAGTTCAAGGCATAATTGCCCCTTCTAGGGGCTAGAAAACTAGGACAATTTTGAAATGAGAAAATAATGGATATTTCCTCCACAGAACAATTTTCCATTTCAAATACTATAATTAGTCTACTTCTTAATCAATGGGCTTGTAAGTACTCAATTACAGTAATTTTAAATTATTACAAGTTTTTTTCTTGGAAATGGAACTATTTCACTAATAAAGAGACTAGAGCACCCAAGATCCATTAAGTGTTTCTATGAACACAGAATATTCCTGCTACAATCACCTGCTTGTGTATTTTTGGGTGTTGACTTCATTTGTCCACAAATTACCTACGGGGACTTCTGGTTCCCCTCTCCTGTGGCTATGAGAATCTCAATTATCTCTTAAGATCAGTGATGAGTTCTATGTGTATCTCAAGAGGTGGGGTACCCCTTCTAACCTCTTATTGGGGTACAGCCTTGCCTAATCCTACTTGGTCATCCATTTGCTCTTTAAAAACATCCACAGTTCATTCATCCTTTCTCAACAAATAAAGAAAATATGTGAAAATACCAATCTTTAAAGACAGGTGAGAAAACCCAGGTTTCTTGTATGTTGGCCATTTTGTGCTGAAAGCTGTAGGCAGGATATCTTATTCAATAAAAATGGTAAGAACTCTAGCTATGGCTTCCTTACTCCTTTTCATTTTTTTTCCATTTCATTTTATGTCTTGCTCTTGAGAACTTGTTATATCTCACAAATCACAGGATCTGCTCTAAATATTGTGGTTTATTAGCTTTTGGAAGTTCTGGGCCTTTCTGCCCTAATGATGACACAATAATATTGGGTAAAAGTGATTAAGCATTTTTATTTTTATTTCTACTTCTTAATTAATTTACTGGGGATTTAGAAGCTGTGGAAAAGTATTTTTTCCCTGTGGCCTGTTACATATTATGGTGAATTGAGAGCCTTACAAAAGACATGAAAAATTACACCCATCTCTCTCAAGGTTATTTGGTTGGCTTCAAGTCCCCTGTACTTTCAAAGAAAAATAGATGTAGAAATGAATAAAGCATTTTTAAGTTTGGAAAAAAATATTTTTCAAAATAGAGGGCACAATAGGTCTGGCACTGTCTGCCAAATGTAGATTTGTGCTGTGGCTGCCTAATGAAAAAGTGCTGCTAAACTCAGTGCTTATATTCCCTTAAAATGTGACGAAAAAGGGTAAGGGGCTTTGAAGACCTTGGTGTTTTCTGGCAAGTTGAGACATCGAAATGACCTCCTGTCAGGTTGTTTTCTTTAAAAGAGCCGAGCAGCTATTAGTTGCTATAGAGTTGTTTATTGCAAAGGCACATCAGCCTCGAAAGGCAAAGAGTCACAAGCATTGAAGTCCATGCTAAAAGTTTTCAGCATAGAGTCCTAAATAGAAGTAAAGTCCCAATTAGAAGTAGAAGCTGCTCCTGCCGAGGTCCCGACAGGGCCGATGTTGCTCCTGCAGCTCCTGTCTTCTTCCAGGCGAGGATGATAGCAGGGAGGGAAGAAAGAGAGAGCAAGAGCAAGCAAGAGCCAATCTCTCCCCAGTGCATAGATTCTTATACACAAGTTACCCAATAAGCTAAAAATACGAACCCAAACCATTACTTCTTAACCTATTAGAATTCTTGTTTCTTAGCACATCAGGTTATGTATAAACTATGCATATGGTCTATCTTGTTCTATTTTAAAAACTGTAAGCAATATTCTTACTATAATTTTATTATGTCTAAAACTATGTTCTTGGAGCCTCCACAGAAACTTGTTTTCAACACTAGTATCTAGGACTATGTTTTTCAACCTTCACTAGAACTTACTGATCTCTCACTGAGGAACTCGGAGAGGCCTCTGTTTTCAGCCTCCAACAACCTCCTCTCTGAGGGTCTGCAGGGGAATCCTGGGTTTCCTATCGATCATACATAATGTAAAACTTATTAATAAACAGATTTAGGTTCCCATCTCTGGTGATCCCCTTGTCCGAATACTGCATCCCTCTTGCTTCTGCTCTAAGAAGGGGAGGACAAGGACAGGGATTTTTGTCTTTACTAGGCATTTTCTTGGTTCACATCTTGCTCTCTGGTGCTACTCTGGTATCAACCCCAGCTGATATGGCTTGTGTTGTTGGTAGCTTTACTACCGTGGGGTATAGGGATGGATTAAAGTTTCGGCATGAAATGAGGAGCTGGGACACAGATGAGAATGAAAATGGAACTTGCCTTCTCTTTTTACACCTGTCCTTGCCGCCTTGCTCGGCAGGATTGGCCACGTCGGTGTTTGTGTCCCGAGGAGCGCCCTGAGCGAGTTCCCGCTGCCGGCTCTGCGGGCTCTCCCTCGGCAGCGCCCCGGACGCCGCTCCTGCGCTGGGGCCCGGGCAGCTCCCAGCCCCGAATGCCGCGGTCACCGGCCGTGTCCGGCTCCTCCCAGGGGCAGGGCTGTGTGCGGGGCTGCCAGGACGGGCCCCCCCGGCTCCCGGGCTGCTCCGGCCCGGCTGCCCGGCCGCGGTGGGCCCGGCGTGGGGACGGGCCCTGCCTGGCGCCGCCGGGAGCTGGGCCCGCTCCGCCCCGGCCCCGCGCTCAGGGCTTGCTTCGCCCTTCGTTTCAAAATAAAACCGCCGTCAAAACCATTCGGGCGGGTCAGCTGCTAAACCACTTAATCCATACCATGGGTGATTTAGAAAGGACAGTTAAAAAGCCGGGGAACGCTCTGTATGGTTTTTTATTGTGAGCTTCACCAGTCCGCAGTGGTGCCTGCCATCCGCTGCACTAAAAAAGCATCGATACACAAATTGCAATGGTGTTTTATAGGTGCCTGCTTGGCTTCCCCTCCTCTGCCCCAGACTGTCGGAAAATGTTTTCTTGGGTATAAATAATGATTTAATTTTATTTTATTTTTTTGTATTTTTTCTTTATTTTTTCTTTTTTCTTTTTTTTTTTAAATTTTCTTTTGTTTCATTTTATTTTAATTTTATTATGATTTTATATTTTATCTTAGTTCATTTTGTTCTGTTTTATTTTGCTTTGACTGTAGATTTAGGGCTGGATTGAAAATAATCAGAATGGCAATGAGACAATCACCTAGTGTGAGATCAGCCCTGACTTGCTGTGAGCTTAACCACCCTTCTCCTGGGCACAGTAAAGGAGCAGCAGGGCTTGGGAATGAGCCAGCTCCATCACAGCTCTGTTATTATGCCAGCAACCCTAGAAAATAACCCTCCTCAGGACTGGGACTAAGGGTTCAGTCTCACCTTGCCTGTCAAAGCCAAAGAAGATAGGACTTGCAATTAAAGTGGACACAATTCTGCTTTAATATCTATTAATTCTGGAGTAACAAAGCTAAGAGTAGAGTGACTAAAACAAGAGTCACAGCAGGATTAACATTAAATTGTGTTCTCATATTGTCCTTCTGGCTGCTCAAAAACAAGCTAATACCATGCTAATGTTCCTTTTAATAGACACTGCATGAAACTCGCCTGTTCACACCCTGCAGAATCTGAACAAGAACCTGGCCCAGATCGTATGTTCTGCATCTCCATCTGTGCTGGTGGGTCAAACTGCTCTGTGAAAAGAGCTCTCCAATAGCTCCTGGTATTCAGCTCAACTAGCGAGAATCTGAAGTGCCAGGGATTTGGATTGAATTCAGCTTTCCTTTTGATTCAAAAAAATCCAGACAAACTCACAACTGAAAGCCTTCCTCTCTCTCCCAGGTTAGGAAGGAGGGTGAGCTGCAGTAGTAGGTAGGAAGGCCTTTGCTCTCTCTGCTGGAGCAGAGCGGGGCATGGTGCTGGAGCAGCAGGAATGGAAAATGCCTCTCATTTGTGCAGTGAAACAGCAGACAGAAGTTGCTCCCGAAGAGGGGATTTAGTCCACAACAGACGTCCCTGATTGTGCTATGTCCAGTGTGTGAGCCTTTGTGAAAGCACTTTGTCTCGTTCTTCAACTCAGACAATTCATGATGCTCGCTGGATAGCATTGATGGAGTTGTGTTTCCTTGCATTTTCCACAACTGCCTGTTTTTCTACTTGTCTCCCCTTTTCCGTTTCCTGTTGGCACTGCATCCTAAACTCCTAACCTCTTACACACATGCACTGTTTTTTTTCACTTGCTGGGGGAGGTGCTGCACAATGAGATCCATGTAGTGAGAGTTCAATTGCTGCATGTCGGAGCACGACATATGCTAGCCAGTTTTCTCACCCACACCCCTCTCCGTGGGATTTCTCAGCACATTTGCTTCCCAGCTCCTGCTCTCAACATGTGCTGCAAAGTGTAGTGGAATATCCGGGTCTGAGGCCCTGCAGTGTACAGGAGGACTCTTCCTGACTTGTATTAATACTGCTGCCAGTGAAATCTGTGGCATTTTGATTGCTTTGGAGCTCCAGTGCTGAAACATTTTTCTTTCTGCCTACCCATATGACTCGCCTTTCAGCTTTTTGTCTTCACATGAAAGAGAGGGCAAAAAAATCTTTTGATGTTTTTTGAGAATATTGCAAGATATTCTCATGAAAACACCATTTCATTTGCTCAGGCTCTTGTTCATACAGACTTTCATGACTTCCAGGATTGACTATTTTAATTTGTTCCTGGTGGTGTTCCAGATTGTTTGCTAAACTGGCTGCAGATGGTTTTGAATGTTGCTGCTGCCAGAATTGTTACTAGGACTTGATCTGCAGATCATATTTCTCCAGTCTCACGTTCCCTCTACCCTGGTGCCTGTTAAGCAGCATATGGCTTTAAAATTCTTTGCTGACTTTTAAAGCTTGCACTGGCCCTGATTCTTTTTACCTTCCTGGCCTTATAATGCTTTAGATTTTGGCTTAGGCTTATGGCTTATCTGATGTAATGGCCACTGACAGTTCAGAGCCAGAATCCAAAAACCAGGGTCGAGCATTACTTTGGGTTTTGCTCCTTGTCATACTTTTCTTTCAGTGAAGTGAAGGAAGTGAAAAGATTTTTTGCTTCTATTACCTAATATTCTAATGATTATTCCAAGCTTTGCACTAAGCTTTTCTACATAGATTTAGACACAGATGCAGACACACACAAAGTCAACATATAAACAGTATGCTCCTCCTTTCACATTCAAAAGTCCAAACAAAAGAAGCTTGATTCCCAGCTGATGTACAAGAGAGCTGGTTTGATAAATGCTGGAGAGCCACTTCCTGATGATACTAGGTGAAGAGGGATAGGTCCTGGTATGTGCATGGAATGGAAAAATTTCGGAGGATCACCTTCTCTTATTTGCCTGCCCTTCAAAATACTTTGATTACTGAAAGCAAAGGAGTGTCACTCTTAGCTGTCTATCAACTTTGTATTACCTCAGCTGAAAAGGAGGTATGCAAGAACACTGCCTTGCATGTGTATATTTTTGTCACACAATGTTTGGTTCTCCCCCTAACTAGTGAGACCCTGCTGCTGGTTTTGATCCTTGCCAGATGCAGAACAAAGGACAATAGAAGGGGACTGGATTCTTTTCATCTGTTACTGAATGTGCTCATAGAATTTTTATTAATGGTGGTACGGCGCAAATGCACAATGGGTAAAATTTTGTATTTACTGAAATCTTTGGGAATTTTCTTGGTGGCTTTATTAGAGCCCAGGCTTTAAGGAACAAGGTTTGGAAGCAGAGTTGGCTTGTATTACAAGGTGGGCAAGTGCTTGGAAAGAGTTCTTGCTGTGACTGAGGATTAAGTGAGGATTGCTCTGGGGGCCACTGAGGTGCAATCAGGGGTTCATGATTTAGATCACCTTCCAGAAAGACACTCTGCAAACCCAACCACTGGTATTTATTCTTCAGGGATTAGTTCAGGGAGAGTTCCTGTCCTCTTGCTATCTTTGAGCCCCTCTGGACACTGAGATGTTTGTTTCCATTTGGAATGAATTCACAGTGCTCCCTTCTGCTCCCACCTCAGTCTACAGGACCACACCAGGACCCCAGTGTATCCCACTCCTTTGCCTTCACAGACTGCAGTGCAGTTATTTCTGAGAAGATATGTACAAGTTTATTTGGCCTGACTAGTTTTGAGTTTACAAATTTCTTTTTCTTCTTAAGTCTGTCTCTTGTTGAGGACCTATATATTTTGTACTTCTTTCTATTCTTTCATCAAAGTAGAAAGTAGGACACAGGTTCTACTTGCCCTATGGAAAACCATTCCAGACTTTCTTGCTTCTTTCACGTCTTTCAGAATTGACCATAGCTGCAGAATACATAAATTTCTAGAAATTAAAATAAAAAGGCAGGGGGGCAGAATTTGACTGGGGAAAAAGTGGGGAAAAGGGGGAAAATAGAAGAATTTGAAAACTTACGTCCACTGCTATTTAATCTGAATGTATTCTGTGTGTTTTGCTTTTGCGTTGTTCTGTCAAAAAAAAAGGAGGGGGAGGAAAGGGAAGAAAGTATGGACATATCAGCACTTCTTCATAAAAATCCTTTACTCAAGAGTCTTGTATGTTTTATGAAAGAAAAAGTCAAAGTTCAGATTACTTTTTGGATCATAGAATATATTACATTTATTCCTGTGTGGTAAATTTGTCAAGGGAGAATTGTAGTACTCAATAAAATAAAGTTCGAGTGCCCTAGTAAGGTTAGAAAGTATTGGAAAGTAACTGTAGCTATAAGGCAAGGATCACAAGACAAAGGATATGGAAACTCATTAAAGTTCATGACAGTTTACTGCCATGATATTGAGGCCTGATGACTTATGACATCCCCAGGTATACAGCCAGGTCAGTGATAAGTAGAAATCAGGAGTTACTTTTCTCCTGTGTATGAATTTTAAGACTAGTATGGGAACATGACACACGGGACTGCAGTCAGCTATTTAAACAAGATGTTGAGCAATTAGAAAAAATGAGTTCTGGAAAATTAGGAAAAAGGGAGCTAGAGAAGTTACTTTGCCTTCACAGACTGGAAGCACAGTGTGTTTATTCAAGTGAAAAGGTGGATGTTGATGTAATCTCTAATCAAACAGATACAGCCACAGCAAGAGCTGTGCCTGGAAGCTCTGGCCAGATGAAGCCAGAAGAAAACATGAAACAGCCCCTGAGCAGCAATGGCAAGAAACTACTGCAACACAATACCAAAAAAACCCCAGTGATACTGCCTAAAAAAGTCTGAATGCATTTTTGGGAAAGTTGTGTTCACACAAATTTTACTTTAGTCACACATATTGCTGAGTTCACTCACTGCTTGGACACTGGATAAAACGCTGTGCTCTGGGATGTTAAGTAGAACAGACTGAAAGAAATGTTGACTCATCCTTACCTTAAACTTTAGCAAACTGGGAGGTGACTTTCTGGATCAGGCCAGGTTTCTGCTATGTCTTGCTTCACACAGAAAGGTAGAACAAAAACCCTAAGACATACTTGTTTTTGTATTTTAAGGGCAAAACCAATGAATAGCAATATTTATAGAACTAGTTAAAATTAATTTCAGTAGATGCTTTCAATTCCTTTGACTGAAGTTAAATTTCTTAAACAATTCTTAACAATTGTTTAATTTTATTTACTTGAACATTCTGAGTTCAGGACTCAAAGGGACTTTGATTCCTCACGGGAACGGTAGTTCAGACGCAGCATCCCCATTTTTGCTCTGTGGTTTGGGGTCCCCAGTTCAACTAGACCTGATGCTTCAGCTTCAGGAATGTCTGTGGTCTAACTCAGACAAGGAAGCTTTTGCAAAAAGAAACTGCTGCATGTATTATCTGAACTAAACTGCCGTGAGACATTTCTTTGACTTTTGTGACCATGAGGTAAGGTCTAACTGATCTGGTCTGAAGTGTTTTAACCACTCAAAATGTTTTTCTTGGAGTCAGTGTTGCCCAGTGAAGATTCAGAAACTTCAAGGAATATTATTGTTTCCTTGCAGTAAAGTTCAGTTTTGCAGAAAATGCACTTTATATGAGAAAGCATTTGTGGAAATTTCTTGACTAGTTTTATTTAAGAACTGGAGAACCAGCTCTTAATTGAAAGGGGGAGAGTGCCAAATATTAACGCCCCCAGGGACAACAAAACTGATTAAATATGTGTCTAATGTTCTGCTTTTAATCCAAAGGAAACTGCTTCGATGGCATACATGTTGTTTTAAGTTTTTTTCATTTTCCTGAAAAAGTGTCTAAGTGAAACAGCATGTTCTTTATGCTGGGGTCCCATTCCCTCGGGTTACTCTCATCGTGCTCACAGCACAGAAGTGCTGCTCTTTCCTCTGAGCAAGCAGACACGCCAGCAGCGTGAGGGCTGGAAACAGCTGTGAGGAAAACACTGCAGTGGTCCTTGTGTGTGTCTGACTAACTGCTGGGTTGTGAGCTGCAGGGACTGGAGACCTGAGCTTTCTTAAAATTGTTCTCCATTGATGCATCCCTTCCTGAAGTTACAGCTCTTATGAACAGCCCCACTTGATGATTAAAATGAATGGTGGAACACTAATTATGGCAAAGTTTTAATCTCTTTGCAAAACCTCAGATTCACAGATTGGGTGAAGTTGGCAGGATCTCTGGAGGTCATCTGGTTCAGTTTACCCCACTCAAGCAGGGCCACCCAGAGCCAGTTGCCCAGGACTGTGTCTAGATAGCTTTTGAATGTCTCCAAAGAGGGAGACTTCACAGCCTCTCTGGGCAGCATGTGTTAGTGCTTGGTCATCCTGACAGTAAAAGAATGTTTCCTTCCATCCAGAGGAAACCTCCTGTGCTTCACTTTGTGCCTGGTTCTGTCACTGGGCACTGCTGAAAAGCCATAGCCATTGATAAAGTCCTCCTTGAGCCTTTTCTTCTGTTCCAGCTCTCTCAGCCTTTCCTCATAGGAGAGATATTCCAGATGCTTAATGACCTTAATGGCCCTTTGTTGGTCTCTCTCCAGGATGTCCATGTCTCTATTGTAATGAGAAGCTCAGCACTCCGGGTGTGGCTTCATCACTGCCAAGTAGGGATGCTGGATCACCTCCCTTGACCTGTTGGTAATGGTTTGCCTAATGTAGCCCAGGCTACTGTGTATTATTTTAGCCACAAGGACACATTATTGCCTCATGTTCAACTTAGGACCCCAGGTCCCACTGGGACCCCAGGTCCCTTTCACAACACTGATTTCTAGCAGGGTTGCTACCAGAATACAGTACTGTATGGAGTTGTTCCTTCCAGGTGCAGCACTTTGAACCTGCCCTTGTTGAACTTCATGAGGACTTCCATATCAAACTAGGTATTACCTGATAATAATCTTTGCTATTCAGACACAAATTACATTAAATAGAGTGGATAATTTAAATAAAATCATTCTGATCTTTTATCAACACTTGCTATTTATGTATTCACCAGCAGCACTATCAGAGTCATTAAAGTATCCTATCTCCTGCCATACCAGATCCACCTTCTCCAGAAAACAAAACATCCATGTTCTTGATCAACATGCTTTAGCAATGATGAAAATCCAGTGAGGTGGAGCTATTCAGAGTTGAGGTTACCCTTAACTCTGAAATAACATTACCAAAGCTTCCAAATCTCAGCTGCCAACAGAAGAAAGAAAACATCTTGATTTTTATCCCTTGACTTACTACCATTGCTGCACATGCTGAGAGCACAATGTACTATCTCTGAGAAAAACTCACATGTCTGTACTACAGACCTTTCACTTACAGACAGTGATCAGATGGTCTATTGCAATACAGCCAGGGGACTTAAGGAGATATGGATCACAGTCAAGGTTGCCTTGGTAGCTCTAGCTTTTAAATGCTTTTAAGTTTGTAGGATAAGTTGTAGCAATGTTACTGTAATATCATCTGTTTTAGTGGTTATTAAACTGCATCAAACTGCATGATTTTTTGCATATTTATATGCATGTGCAGATAGAGTTTTTTTAAATTAAATTTGTAACATGAGCAGCTGTTATAAATTTAGGTGCAGTGCCACACACTTTATGGTACTTACTTCCTGGAAAGGCCGATGAATAATTGCAATTCTGGCAAATATATTTGCTTAGGTGACTCTAAGGCTGAAAGATGTCTTTATAATCTGGTGTTAAATACCATGTAAGAAAAAGAAGTCTCATCCAAAAGTCATGTGCAAATGTAGGCAAAGGTTAAATCAAATCTTTTACCGGACAGAAATCCAGAGTTGAGGTCATATTAAACCACAATCCAATTCTGTAGACAACATCCTGAGAAAAAGCAGAAATTCTGAGAAAAACTCATCCATCCATAACAAGCAGGTTCTTTTCATCAGTGAACACAAAACTAGAGGGAGAGAAAAGACCAACAAAGCATTAGTTTACTTTGACCACTAATTTGTGGATGGCTAATTGGAGATGACTGTAACAGCAAGTAACAAATGCTTAGTGCTTATATCAAGTAATCCAGTGAAATGGTCAAAGACAAGCCAAATCATTTACAGGAGGCTTTCAGTGTGGAAAAGGGTTTCAGAGTGGCTTTGCCAGTACACAGCTAAACTCTGCTGGAGATGTTGCATTTAACTGATTCTTCGTGACTGGTCCTGGGCTCTGGGTGCAGGAGTAGAACTGTGCCTGCCTGTGTAAAAGAATTATTTTTCTGGCTGCTGCTGTCTCTCAGATGGTTAGGAACATGGAGTTGGAAACTTCTTTTGGGAATACCAAATACAATCTCTAGAAAATAAATACATCAAATATTTTCTTTCATATAGGCATCTTTAAAATATGATATAGAGCTAATAAATTTTGAAGTCACAAGGAATTAAAATTGGGAAAGTTGGGAAACATCTTGAATAGCAATGTTACAAAACAGAAAATCATATGAGTTCAGTGTGTACAGGTAGGAGCTCATCTCTGATCTGCAATGCCAAAGACATGCCTAAGGGAGGAAGCAGAAGAATTGTGGTGATTGTCATTTATTTCCAGATCTGCTCCTGGATTAGATTAGGACTGCTGTATTTGTGACAAGGGTTTCCTGGCCAGAAGTATGTGTGCATGAACCACCCAGGTGGCCTACATATGAACTGGAAGTGCATCCCAACCTCAGCATGTCTGATGTGCTCTGCATGTGCTGTGCAGCTGTGCTCACACAGTCAGTCAGATGGATCCAGTACACTTACACTGTCATCTGCACAGTCTGTAAACTACCGGGGGAATCAGGCAAATGACACATGTACACAGTGTAGGATTTCTGCGTGCTTTTGGACTTCCTATATCCTAAGATTCATTATGGAGGTAAAAGGAGGACATGCCTGGGACAACCCGGACGCACGGGGAATGTTCTTTCTTTCTTTCATATGATTTACCCAAAAGGTGATTTTTAGAAGTTGTAAAATACCTGTTGTGCATTTATGGACTGGGACACAGTAATGTATGAGCAAAACCAATGCTTTTTTCACTCAATGAAAGAAAGCAAGTGTTTAATACATGACTCCTGGACCAAGCTGAGAATGAAATCATATCAAAGCAAAAATGCACCATTCAAGCAATGCAACATAGCTCCCAGATGCATAAACCTTTGGAGTAAAATAAAACCACATGATCCCCATTCATAAAAGCAGCCTTTGGTGGCATTTGCTCTGCCTTTGGCTTGCAAACATTCAAGTGTGAAAGCTTTTGTTCATGAGGATATCTGCAGGGATGTGAATACTCCTACACATGCACAGTTGATATTAAAAAGTATATAGGTATATAAACCCCTGTGTAAATAGGCATCTCCTATAGTGATTCTCTTGAAAGCTTCTCTTCATTTTAGGAGTCAGGAAGCAGGTACTACGTGGTTTTGATGAGCAAAGGTAGACTTGGAAGAACAGAGCAGATAAGCAGTTCATGTAAACCTTTATTATACAGAAGTATTTGAAGAAATGCCTGAAAATCAATTCTGTACTTTGGTAAAGCACTGTCTGGGAAAGGTAATATAAAGGAAATGATGCTTAGCTTATAGGTGTGCACAGTTTTCAGCTGTTTGTAGGGTAAAATTTTATTGTACAAGGAGAGAAGCTTGAAAGATTTACAGAAAGGAAATTCACAATAAAAATAGTGAGTATTTTTGCCAACAGCAGAACCTCTTGCAGAATGTTTCTTTCCCTTGTCATTTCAATTCAAGACCTAAATGGTATTCACTGACACACAAACTAACAATGACATTTTAAAGCTTGCACAGTGCACATGCATCCAGCTCCCCTAGGAAAAGTCAGGCAAACACCTGATGCCTGCTGGGAATTTCGCTGTGGGTGCCAGACAGCTGCTGCCCATCCGTGTTTCCAGGTGTGCTTATTCGGTTGGGAGGTCGCTGCAGCTGTAGACACAATCATAGCAGGGACTCAGGCAGGCTGGAGAGACAGAGGACATGCTCAGATTTTGCTGCTTGGACTGCCTTGGTTTTGCCCTGATTTAGAGCACCTGGCTTGTTTCAGGATGCAGATGTTTGCTCTGTTGCCCAAGAACCAGCACTTCATTCCCTTTATAATGAGCACTGTGACCTGGGGGAGTTGTTAAATCTCTGGTTCAAAAGAATCTAGTTTTTCTCTCTTTGTTTCTCAGCTGACAGTCTAAAGTTCACAAACAGATTAGTGGAAGGAATATATAGAAATTAAAAACTTAATTTTCAAACTCCTCTGAGTCAAATCTAATTGACAATTTGAATTATGGCCTGTGCTGCTCTTTGTTTCATTTTTCTTTGGGGAAATCCCTGCTTATAGTTTTGCTTTGTCCTTTACTACAATTTTATAAGCCTATATTTAAAAATTATTCTGAAGCAACTTCTAGAGGCTGAAGCAATTTTAGGACTACTGCAGTGCTGGTGTGAGACCATGCAATATTCAAAATTGAAAAGATTATACCTTACTCAGGAGGCTAGGTACCTTTTTTAAGACCACCAATTTAATTAAAAAACACAGGCTCTATATTAGCAGCAAGCTTATGGATCACCATATGCCAGTCAAACATAATGAAATACATGCAAATGTTAGACGGTGTATTCTTTTGTCTCTGAAATTAGCAATTACAGTGAACAATTTCTGTGCTGTATGTGGGGATTTATTTTTTTTTTCTTTATATTTAAAAACTAGTGCCTATCTGAGTACATACCTTTTGAATGATAAGAAATTTTAATTTTTTTTTTAATTGTCAACAATGCTTTCTTTACAGCTTAAGGTTTGGCATTCTTGTCTTCAGTCATGAATGTCTGCGTCACGCACAACATTGGCATCACATTAAGGTGTCCTCTTTCCTATAAACACATTCCTGCCTTTGGAGGTTGTTTGCATTGAAGGGGAAAAGAGTCATGAAATTGAAGCCCTGGAGAAAATCACTTATGCTCAAGAAAACACATTTCAGCCTTTCTGTCTGAACAGGTTTGTTTTCTATTCCAGCTTCATTCTTCATCACTGTCACCCATCCACTCGGCCATTTGTGTTTGAGAAGTCGGGAAAGGAGAACATTTGCTCTTTGTATTGCTGCCACAGTCAAGAGCCATAGCAGAAACTAGAGAGCTGTAATGTAGCAGCTCCACTGACTGTCTCTGAGAATCTTAATAAAAGCAAACTAATTTTAAGTAAGGCATGACCTCTCAACTGATAAATGTGCAAACAGAGCAAAATATATTGGAAAGAAAATCTAGAGTGTGAACCTGATGTGAAGATGACTGCAGAAACAATCATTCTGATTCATACATCTGATACAAAAATAGAGTCTTAAGTTCTTCAGGTTGTCATATGTCAGTATATGACACTAAGTTTATGCCAAAGGGAAGAAGTTCTGAAGTTCTTTTTTTCTACAGAAAATTATTATGTTACTATTGCAAAGCCTTTGTAAAGTTCTGTTAGTATAATTTTTGGTACATTACCTGAAAATGTCACAGCTCTGTCTAAAGATACTATTTCTATCAGTACAGGATTATCAGAAGTTCCATAATGACCAAAATAATGTAGTGTATGCTAAGCAAAGCAAATACATTCTGGTAACAGTGATAATTAAAGTATTTCCAAAGACCAAAAGGTGCTTATGAAAGAAAGGCTTAAATCCTAGGCCTGATGAGACATTGTTTTTCAAAAGTCACTTTTCATACCTATTTTTAAACATTTTTCTAAGTTATTTTCTTTTATTATTGCTATTTAAAATAACTCTGTTTTGATTAGCATGAAGCTAAAATGTCACATTTATTAAATGTCTTAAATTTCTTCATGCCTGTAATCCCACGTATACAGAAAGATAATTACCCAAGTAAAGTGCTATCTATTCTCTTCTTTTTCATAGCCAAAATTTAGATTCTATTCTTGCTAAGTTATATAGAGAAAGAGAAAATACATCCAAGAAAGGGTAGTGATAAAATATATGTTTTTACTATAGCTGAGCCACAGGATGTCACTGTTCCTCTTTCACAAGAAACAAACTTCAGCTGTGAAAGTAGACCAGATTCTTCTTAAAATTGCAGAAATGCACAAAAATGACATAAAAAGCACAGAAATTAAGTCAGACATTTCTTCTTGTATGTGTGAGTCAATCTAGGCAATGTGTTGCCTATGTAGAATAACAATTTAATATTCAATTCAGTCTCATCATGTACCAAGATTGATATATTTTTGGTACATCCCTCCAGACAGAACTGACACATATCAATATGTCCCATATTGCATAGAGTCAGGCAGAGCTGAATAGAGTTCAGGCGAAAGTTGATGTAAGACATTAAAACTTCTTGTAGCCTTCCCTAGTTAGCACTGAATTTCTAAAATTTAGCACCCTTTGCAACCACAAAGCTGGATCTTGACAAACACATGCTGCTTCTAGTGGTTTAATATGATCCCTCCATAAGATCCTTGGTTGCCTACATATATAGAGTTCCTCATCCTAGATGTCCCAGTAGGATGCTGGAAATCAGCTCAGAGAGGCTTTAAGATGTCAGTGTGCTTCAGGCAGTGCTTTTTGTCTGAGGGTGTTGCAGAATAAAGTCCTTTTCACATGGTCATCCTGATGCCTTTCTTCACACACTTCCCTGTGTCTAAGTTACTATTTCTATCAGTACAGGATCATCAGAAGTTCTATAATGACCAAAATAGTGTAGTCTAAAAGGGTCTCATGAGGAAATTGCCTTTTAAATCGATATATCAGCTTTATTTTATCCAAGTATTTTCTCATTGCAGTACATGGGGCAACCCCCTCACTCACTTCAAATCTACTCCAAAAGTACCTCGTTCAAAACTTCAGCAATATAGATCTGCCTGTTCACACAAGCCCAAATCCAGTTTTTCAAATTACCATTGGCTATTGATTCCACTTTTAGACTTCTTGCATTTTCTTAGGGAGTTATCTTGTTCTTTCTGAATTTTTTCTCTATTTTGAGCACACTGCACACAATATATGATGAAGGAATTGGATTAATGGCAGAGGTTTTAAGAAATATTGTGTGTGGAAGATGACTGCTCCCCAGTTTTTCTGGAATGGCTTATGTGAAATGGAGGCATTCTGGCATATTTTACTCACCTTTCTGGTTTCTATACTCTTCTTCTCACAGCTTTGGTAAAATGGACTCTTCTATTTTCATTCGTTTTGTGGGATGACATGTAAAATATATGGAAAATGTGTAGGAAGACTTTTCACAATCGCCAGTTTCATCCCTGCAGCCCACTGAGATCTCGAACTGAATCACACCCCATCTTCTACATGTCTGAAATAATTTCCATACTGTTCTTTAAAATGGCAGCCAGGAGTCAGTGAGAGGCGGGTGCAGAGACATGAAACAGAAGAGAGCGCAGTACCTGCAGAAATCTTTTTTCTGAAATCAATGACTAGATCATCTGGCATCTCTGTCTGGAATCTAGATTTTCCTATCACTGAGGAACTCCTAAAAATAATTATGCCTTTAGTCTTCTTTATAAACAGTGAGGGTACTTTGCATTAATCTGTCTTTGTAGATATTCTTCCAAAAAAGTAGAGGAGGTAGCAGTTTGGGGCGAGGGATTGTGTGGTGGTTAGCAAGACATATGGTGTGCAGCATAAGGACCATACTGGATACAACTCAAGGCAGTAGCAAAATTCCCACCCACATCACCAGATCCAAACCTGGCCCATAAACACTTTCTTTATTTGACAAACCCTAGTATAAATGACTTTTTATTTTATAAATGGACTGTATAATTCTTCCTAGATAAGGATTATTATGAATGCCACTGAGCTCTCCCATGCCAATGACATCTCATTGCCATTGGAGCTAACACACTTGAAATGTGGGGGAAATGTATGAAGATTAAGAAGGGTTTGTAGCACCTAAACTGAATATGTGCTGACAAGCATTTCCCAGAAATATTTCAGTATTTTGGGGAATAGTGAGCTGAATAGCACAGAGGTAACCATAGGCTGAACAACAGGGTTACAGTATTTCATCTGTTGATGCAAGTTGGTCGGAAGACTTTGTTCCTTGAGCTTCCTATTTTCAAAAAACTGCAAGGAAAATTTCCTCCAAACACTAAATCTGTGCTCCCATGGGTCAGCCCGTGCTACTCTTGAAGAGTAGATGGGTGTCTGACACAAGTGTGGCAGATGCATTTTCAGTAGCCTCAGCAGGGCTAAAATATAAGTAGCAGCGTGGAAGATGTGGAAGCATGGATATCAGCACAGGCACTGACACTAAACACTCCTCTTGTGTGACAAAGTGTAACTCGTGGTCTCCACTGCAGCGTTCCTGGGCTGGTGAAACACAGCATCTTTGCTGCAGTCATACCCTGTGGTGCAGTAATAAGTTGTTCTGTGACAGCACTTTCATTGGAGCTTTTCTCCATATACACTGCTGGCAGAATATGCAAACAAACACACCAACAGTCCTAATTCACAACAGACGTGGTTATGGAAGCAATATTTTTTGCCTTTTCCAGGCCATGTGTCAAGTTCTTCTTTGCTTTGAATGAAAGCAGAATTTTCTCCGGAAGAAAAGATAAGGGAGATCCCGTTAGGTTGAAGATGAAACACCACAGGGAGAGTGAGGGGGTTACAAAACTCTTCTGTGTCTTCTTTTTCAGCTGTATTGATTTTTTTTTAAAATTTCTATTTCATTTTAAATGAATAAAAATAATTTGTTGGCCTTAGGACCCTCAGGGGTACCGAAGCCTGCAGCAAATTTAAGCATGCTTACCACTTCAAAGTCAACTGGGCTTTCTTTTATAGCAGACTAGTTAGCATTTCAGGGGGAAAAATTCCAGGGTATTTCTCACTGGAGATGAGCGTGGAGGAAACGTGCTTGACTTTCAGCAGAAATAAGGTGTTTTTGAAATGTTACCTCTTTTTATATAGGGCTGTTCCCTTTAATACCTCCTCAATCGTCTGTTGTCCAGACAGTCACAGCTTCAGTCAATATGACCTGCACCATTCAAAATCTCTCCAAATCTGAGCAAATGGGAACTCTGAGGGCGTTCAGGTCCAAGGAGTTCTGGTTTTGGTGATCCTGGGGATGTGTGGAAAGCTGTTCTGGTTAGAAGGGACAGTTACTATAGATTTTTTGATATGATATGGCTGGACTAGAAGATCCCATTGGAGATGTGTGCCCAGCTGTGCAATGTGTCAGATGATAATGTATATGAGGTCTTAGTCAATAAGCGAGTATCCAAAGCACATACTTAGTGCTTACAATGTTGTTGGGGAAGCAAATTAAGAGCTTGGATGGAAAATCCTACATTTACTCATAGTCTAGCCAAGAGTGAGGTCTGAAAAGAAGCAGATTTCATGGGGTTTTAAGTGGCAGAAACTGGAGGATCAAACCCTAGTTTTTGGAGCTGGAGCATTGGTACCAACCCGTGGAGGCCACAGGAGCTTGATTGCTGCCTCCTTGGGAGTTCTGCCAGTACTTCAGAGACAAATTTGTTTGGTGCTGATGTCATCTCAGCAATTCCCAGTGTCAGGCACTTAGTATCCTCAATACCTCAGGCACCTCCAAGATAAAGCAGCAAGTGAGAGGAGTAGACATAGCTGCCAAGTCCCTTCCTGACTCTACCTATACCTGAAAATTTAATAAATAATTATCCCAACTCCTTTTTCTCCAGTATCAAGAGTATGTTGGACAGTAACTGATGTCTTAAAAAAACAAAAAAACCAGAAAAAGCCCTCAAAAAAACCAACCTCCCCCAAAATCAAAACCAACCAGCCAACCAAATAAACAAGAACAACAAAAAACAAACAAGCAAACAAAAAACCACACAACCCCTCCCACAAAAAAACAACAAAAAAACCCAAAAAAAGCCCCCAAACAAAAAAAAAAGACCCTGTTTCCTGTTTAAATCTTTCTAATCACCTGAAAAATGACATTTCTATTGTGCTGAATGAGGTCAGTTCTCAACTGGGTACAAATAGCAAGAGGACAAAATAAACACCTTGGTTCACTTCAAAACCCACAATTAAGCCACATCAACAGTTTTGCATATTTCTCTCCCCTCGCTAGTACACAGGCTACATTTTTGAAGATCAGAACTTCACAGGCTTCCTGAAATAAACAGGGTGAAGAAGAGAAGGGAATAATATTGTTGGCTGGATACTAATGTCCTTCTTGTTTAAGCTAGAAGGTCTCATTATGGTTTTTCATCTTTCAGCTAACTCTGAACAAGGTCCAGCACTCAGTGACATTGTGCTCATTTATTTTGTGGGTTAGATCTCTATAGGCTTTTAAAACAAGAACTGGATAATGCTTATTCATAGATTTACTATATTTCATTTTCCAGTACAAATGTACAAGAAAATACATCTAAGTATTTCAGACTTCATCATAAAACTAAAATAAAATCAATCTAAACCACAATTAATTTCATCCATCAGCAAAACATATTTTTCATTCACTCTTTCAAGGCCCTTCCTGCAACAATCCCCAAGTCTTTAAAAGCAAGCACTGTACTGGGAAGATCATTAACACTTTTTTTTGACCAAGTGGAGGAAGCAGGTTCAAAGAAGAAGGCTTCCCACAGAGAACAAACTATCCTGTGAACATCTGAGCTACTGGAGTCAGAGTTTCTACTGAGCTATGTCTTATGATTGAGTTTTGTATCTAAGAAGAATTGTTTCTTGCTTGTTGTTTTTTTTCCCCCTTCCCCACTCCCTCCCCCTGTAACAATAGAATAATGAAGTCTCTCTCCAAAATAGATTCTTTGGTTGTTTTCACATGGCTGTCTCACAGAGGCTCTCTCCTTACCTTCTCATATTTTTTAAAGATGTTAATTACCTTTGAATCCCTGCATCTGTGTCAAATTTGATTGAATCAATCCAGAAGGATCAAATCCTTTGTGTCTGTGTGGGAAGCTGGATTTGCAAAACACCTGCAGACTCTATTTTTAGGAAACCAGATTCTTTAATAATCTCCCTTTCTAAGTGATAAGAGATGACCATTCTTTGCTGATGGTGGTTAAGGCAGTATCACACAGGTGTGAGATCCCTCCTCTACACAAGTATGGTATGAACATGATATAGCTTGATGAGCTCTCCAGATACAAAATGAGAGGTGACTTGCAAGTAGGATCATTTTACATGGGAAGCCAGATTTGCTGTCACTCACATTCACTCTCTTTGCCCAGTTGTGGCACCAAAGCTGACTTCAAAGGTAGCTCTGTCAGTGATCCCATCTCCAGTGATTCCCTGGACTGAATGGTTTCCTTTCCCGTGGGGCAAACTGCTAAGTGATTCAGACTGTGCAAGATCCTTCCCTGTCACCTACACATTGCCTTTGCTCCTCAGTCATCTCAAGACCATCTTTGTAAAAAAAAAAAAAAACCTACTGAGTTTCCAAACAATCAAGCAGAAGTTTTCTTTTCCCAGCGTCCCCTGCCCAAATATCTGTTTTAGAAATCTAAGAGCAAGGCTGGCTTAGAGACAGCTGGCTTCCCTCGTGGTGCAGCACCACCTTATGACTGATGGCTAGAATTTGACAACACTGTGGTAAATCAGCAGTTTATCCCTTTCTGTGGGAAACAGAAAAAAAAAAAAAAAAAAAAAAGAAAAAGTGGCAAATGAGCAAATAGAAGGAGGAGGTATGTGGACACACACATTTAGAGAGCTAGGGAATTACAGCTTGGAAATTCTTTTTCAGGCCTGAATTTCTCCTGACTCTCAGGTCCATTCCCAGGTTGACAAGCTGACTACAGCTTCAGTTAGGGAGGAAGTCTCCCAGGGTGATAATATAGTGAAAAACAGAGTGGAATTCATAATAAAGATTAACACTTGGTGTCTTTCCCGTGGGATACATCCTGAGGTACTGTCCCAAGGATGTTTTTCCCAATTGTCCAATGAACTACTGTCGTGTCCTAGCTGCACGTAACACACTTTAAATACGGGCTGTCCATACAATAAAGTTGACCTTTTTTTCCTAAAGAGGTCCATGTGTGTTGCTGTCCTTTCTCTCTCTTTCTAGCACAGTAACCACAGAGGTAAATTCCAGGAGGCTCACCTGAGGCTGAGCATTGCAATTCTCTGCTCTTTAAACCACATCCAGCCCAGAGTGACTTGTTTTGAAGCACTTAAAAACACAACTGAGTGCAAATTGCTGAACAAAACACGTTATAATGAATGTGGGAGTTTCACTGAAGTGAGAGACATGTTGCACAGTTTTGTCTACTGACTAATGCCACAGTCTAAGGGACAGGCATCACATCAAACAGAAGAGAGAAAGAAAACAGTGGCAACCCCCACTCACCCCAGCTGTGCTCTCTTGGCTCTGTACTGAACATGGTGATCGTAATCTGGCAGAGCTGTTGTAGAAAATGAGGTCTGGAACACTTTAAAACATTTTTGAGTGAATTCTGTTTATTAAACACCACTGAGACCTTTTATATCAATTTTCAATCCTTTCAATAACTTGTTTTCCAACAGCACTAAATCACCCACCTCTTCTTCAGATCTTAATTAGGCCATCAATTAGGTAAATCACATCTGCTTGTCCTTTTTACCACAGTTCCCCGTGTACAGTAGCTCTGGATATTTTAGAGTATACATCCATGTTGGCAAGGCAAGATTGGCACTGCTCCCAATGCTGTTGCCACCCACCCTCTGTTTTTGCAAGGGTGCACACAGATGCAGCAGGGTTGAGGATCACTTCTGCTGCAAATGAGTTGGGTCTGAACAAGGGAGTTACTCTTGGCTGAAAACCCGTTAGTATACAGAAGTATAAACAAAATCAGCAATAAACGTGATCAGTTTGCATGACTGTGCACTCAGACTAATGATGAAATAGTTGCCTGGGCTTAAGCAGCTGCCAACTGCTGTCACTCTGCATATTCCACGTTGTGTACAACTTTTCCGTGGCATGGAGAAGAAGGAACTGTTTCAAAGAGGATGCAGGTGTCGACTCACACCTGGCATGCTGGGAGGATGTATCTCCTTCACTCTGCAGGCCCACCCTGCTGCTGGCAGATGGAATGTCAGGAGCTGGGCACTCCCCGTGGCTCCTCGGTCACACGTACTGTGTGCAGGGTGCCAGGGACATCCCTGCAGGGCAGGCTCTCCATCCTGCCTCCAGCCCTCCTGCACCTTCTCCTGCCATTGCTGTAGGCACCAGCTGTTCATCTCCCTTGTTTGCAATGGGGCTGAGCCCACCCTGGGCTCTCCAGTTTATTAGTCCTGACTAGACTCACATTGCAAATCTTAAATTCTTGTTGGTGTAGGTGGTACCAAGAAGCCCTGAATCCTCTTATGTCGAATCTCTCTCACTCATCAGATGGCTTTCACTTCAGTACCTCACAAATTCAGGTTTCTTGTCTTACTGGACACAACTGAAGAGAGAACATTCAAGTGGGTGAAGATTGCAAAATCTGTCTTTGAGATTATAGGTCCTGACTCTTCTCATCTGAGCTTCTCACAGTCATTGCCACTAAGGAAATATAAGTATGGAGTGGATGTAAAAAACTACTACTTGAAACTCCCCTCTCAGAAAGAAATGTACTTATTATACTTCCCACATTTGAAAACTACTCACTAACACAAAAGGTAGTATATAATTGGTCTTTCACATTTAATTTTCTTGTGGAACTTGTTGCATTCTATAATAATAGCATGCATATTACCAAAGAAAGCAGATTTTACAAGGACTTCTTTAACAACTTAAAATTTTTGAATGAGACATTTTAAAATTATACTAGGCCTTTTAAAATAAAAAAAATAAGTCTCAGTTTTTAGCTTTCAAAAGTTAAAAAACTTCTGTATTAAGATTGCATCAAAGACGATTTTGCTGCACTGTGTGTGCACTTTGAAGGTGTTTCAGGTGCTCTGGTGTCATGATGCTGCAGTGCATTACCTGGAAAACCCTTGTTAAAGAATTTGGGAATCTGATTGAATGTGTTGCAGCAAAAAAATTATTTCATTCCAGTTCAATGAAATGCAAGCTTAGAGAACTAGACCTATGGCCCGGGATTCCTCTGCTAGGCAAGCCACATAAAACCTTATTTTCCTCTGAGGCTCACTAACCTGTTTGCTCCTTGCTTTCTGGTCTCCTAGTGCAAGTTTCTTAAGGCCAGGCTCAGAGACATGCAAAGTGCTCACAAAGGTAGAATTGATGGATTGGAGCCATGAGAGAATGGGTTATGGGCTAAAAATTGCAGTTTCATCTGAATTATCAGGACCCCATAATCTCCAAAGATTCATCCAAAGGAAGGAGCTTGCACTTACCTGTGACTCAGTTCTTCAGAGGTTAAATTGTAGGGGTGGCAGGAATGCCATATAGCTGGCATTTTTAATGCCTATGGAAGAACCAGAAAGAGTTCAGTGAGAACTGAAGATGTGATTTATATCTAATTTGAATGATGTTTGCTAAAGTAGTTGAGGGAGTGCCTGGCTGTGTGATGAGGGGAACACTGAAGAAGATACTGAGTGGGATCCTCCAGGATGAAAATAATGTGGCTGCTTCATTAGAGTGCTAAACCTGTGCAGTGGGTGTGCAGAGGGACATGTCACACCTTCATGGGCAAAACAGACATCCTTGGTGTTTTCCTGGGCAAGGTCTACACCTCAAATTCACCTGGCCTTTTTAAAGTTAGGGAATATTTAAGGCATTACGAAACTCATCTTTTTGATGTAAAAGAATGTCACACATATGACATAGGCCCAGGGCCGGGTCTGCCCAGGCTGCTCCCTGTCCTGTCCTGTCCTGTCCTGCCCCTGACTGGGGCAGTGGGGCATGACAGGCTGTGAGGAAGTCCCCAGTCCATGCAGTGTATTTACAGGGAGGGAGAAAAATTTCATCAGAAATAGCTTTCTTATCACTCCTTTTGATATTTTTAAAATAATTTCCATTTTAAAATACCAGCAAGAAAATGTTCTGACAAGTTTATACTAATACATGTAATGTATAATTTGGAGTTAAATGTGACTGAGAAAATAATTTTTGCTCCCATATACAAAACCAATGCACAAAAGTTGACATTTTCTACGAAAATTAAGTATTTTTTCCACTCTGCTCTCCTGACCACAGCTGATTCTGGGTGAACTCTGGTTTGCAAGGCTGGACACCATGAGACCATTTATTCTTCTGGTAAGGACACCATTCTCTTAACTCGGTGGATTGCCACAAAAGTTCATTGCAGGAAGGATAAGCTGAGACACAGACTCTACAAGTTAAGCCTACATCACTGCCCTTTTCCTGGAGGGGGATGCAGAGATCTCCTTTCTCCAGATCAGGTCTTCCCTGGTGCTTTTCACACAGTATTTTTAAAGAGGCACAACTAGTTTTAAAAGTTTCCACCTTCTTCCCACCAGCCTCTTGACCACATCTGCCTGCCTGCTTGCCCTCACTTGTGCTGATCTAACGGGTTGTGAGAGAGCAATATCGAACAATCAGGAGAAGGATCCAGGACACAGACACACACGACTTCCCTGAAACATTCTGCACTTTTTTTAAACTCAAATTCTTCCTGTGTATCCCAAGATGGGACAGCTGGCTTCAGCATAATCAGGATCACAGCCACAGAGATGTCATTGTCTGTATTGCCATGAAGTAGGTTCTGCCATCCTCAACTTAATTGCCTTCTGTGGTTGTGTGACAAGCTACTCCAATCTGTTTTTAACATTTCATCAAGTGTTAAAAAACTCTACAGTAATAATAGGAAAGATCAGGGCTATATAAAACGTTCAGAGAAGTACTACCAGTCCTTTCTTTTGGAACACTTTCTTTACTAACTAGTTATATGCCCAAGTCTTTTTCCTCCCTTGTCTCTGTATTTACTGTACTTTCCAAATGCTTCAAGTTACAAGTTGCACAAAACCGAAATGTTTCTCCAGCCCAGCTGCTTGAATCCTCCAGAGGTTTTTTTCCTGGCCGTTCTCAGCTACAGGAGGGAAGACTGCCTCTTCTTTAAATTCCCAGATGAGTCATGATAAAAATAGTGTGGCATTTATATTTGTACTAATGCACCTGCAGTATCATCTGTCTCCCAGCTATGAGGCTGCAAATTTCTGCACTTATCAGTGCATAAGTTGAAATGCTTATAAGTCTTTGCCAGCATAAAACATGTTTGCAACTTTGCAAGCTCAGCAGAAACTTTGCAGAGAGACAGAAGAAAGTGTATGTCCTGAACAGTCTTGACTGATGGGAAATTCATACAACATCATACAAGTTACTCAAATTCACATGATGAGATTTAGATTTAAATAATGTGATTTAAAACTTTGTAGGCCAGTCTCCAACATATTTTTATGCTCATACAATGTTAGTTCCTCAGTAATATGTTAAATTCAGTTATTCTTTTTTTGAACTCATCTACTTTGTTCTAGATCACATTTGTCAGTGCTAGTTTTAGTTTAATCTCCAATAAAAGTATTCAATCATACTTTTTTAACCTTATAAATTAATCGTCAATCTACTGTGCCACACTAAGACATCAACCTTGAATATGCTTACTTAAAATTAAGAAATATATAATTGCTGGATTTTGTATTTGATTTGATTCTGTCTAGTCAATGACACCCCTCAACACTGTTCTTGTTCTTCTCCCATCCCCACAGCCTCAGCTTGCTGCTTAATGGTTCTGTTTAATTCTGACAGCTCTGTGCAGGTCTGTCCCTGGACCTATAAGCAAACTGTGTGGCTTTCAATTCCAATACACAACCTTTGCTTCTGCTGCTACTTCTTGCTAACTTAAAAGGCCTGCTGATTCTGGGATATATTCTGAGGATATTTTCAAAACCACTGTAAGTTACTTTTGAGCCTCAATCTAAAAATGAAAAAGAGTTTTGAAAATTAATTTCCTCCTTTATCTTGTGTAACCTTATTACTTGCTTTACATTTAGTCATTGAATCTTGATGCATGCAGCAGAAATGCCTGTGGAGACACTCAGCTGGTGGATTCAGTAAGTGTAGATTCTGCTTGCATAAACAAAGATACAAGGGGGAAAAAACCTGACCAAAAGCATCTTTGGGGACACTTTAAATGTATGTCACGATCTCACAATCTCCTCCAAGTTAACAAATTGTATTTTAGAACTGTGTTTGGTAATTATTGCATTCATGCCTCAGAAGTAAGACCCAGGCATTATGGTTGGTTGGAATTCATCTGAATAAATAGCAGTTTGCCACATTCTTAACAAAAACATTATTCATTAGAACTATTACGTATTAGCAGCCCCGAATAACATTTGGCAATTGCTTTGGGTCTGTGTTACTAAAAGGTCCATAGACGCATACAAATTGCTCAGTGCGCTAATATAAAACAGGAGCAGTAATGAAATAGTAGAGTGAGTATTAAGCTCCAGGACTGCAGTTTTATTCTACAAAATGTTCCTTTTGCAATTTGTAAACATCTTAGAAACTTGGGTGTTTTTAAGCTATTTAATGATTGTTAGTTGTAAGACTTGATTTGTATTTGCTGCCTGTCCCTCTCCATCTGCAAAAGGCATTAGTGGCAAGCCGAGTTGGTCAGATTTTCAGGCACTGCAACAATAAGCCCTAGGTACTAAGAGGTTTTAGTACACAGATTCCGGCAGGTGTTGAAAAAAACACTCTGAAGAAAGTGGCCAAATGGATGCTATGGTTAGTGAGCTGACTGGTAGGGCAGAAGGAAGTGCATAAGTACAATGGGAGACTTTTCAGGTTCTGTAAAAGAAATAATAACTCTTCAGATCATATGTGACCTCTCTATCCCATTGGCTCTAGATTGTAGGAAAAGAGGACACTTCTCATGAGCCAGTAAATGACTACTCTTCCAAGAAGCTTACATTATATCCCACTCAGAAGAGGTGTAGCCAAGAAGACAAAATTTTCCTTATCCTACACATGCTGTCACAAAAAAGGAAAGAAGGCTCCAACAAAAGAATTTCTGGGATGTCAGTATAGTTATTATCTGGACACTCCTGTACCTTTAGGGAATTTAATTATGAACACTGCTGTGAGATGATTCTACTTCCCAAACAACAGAAAAAGCTAGACACGCTTCCTTAAAGATATTTGAAATGCTTACATTCTATATCAGACTAAACTGCTTGCTCAAGATGTTTCAGAAAGCCTCTGAATGAAGGAGAAGCTGAATTTTGTTACCTTAAGTTCTATAGTTTATAACTCCAATTCAACCTCTGAAATTTGTACATAATCTATTAACCAAATAAAGGATCCTTCCTTTATTGAAATCCAAATGGTTTCCAAAGCATCTGCTTCCAGTTCTGTCAGGAATCTGGAGGATACATGGCAGATACCTTAAGGTAGAAGTAAAGCTCAAGAGCCAAGGATTTATATATGTTGCCCATCACTGTGACAATGTATGGGAAATGAATCTCCAATGTCACCAAATTGAAAAGGTGGAAGGAACAATATATTTTCTATAAGGTGAGGGGACTAGAGTGCTCCTTCTTGTGCTATCCATTCTAAAAATGTTTTATAGAAAGGGAAGACAACAGCTTGCCTTAAACTTAATTCTAATTCAATGGTATGAGATATTTGAGTGAATAAAGGAGGGAATAGGGAAGAAAAGCATATCAACATCCAATTGTTTCTTGTATTTGTGGGTGATAATGGTCTGGGGGTATGGACTTGTGGAAAAGTGTTTGGGAGAACAAAAATGCCAAGAAAAGAGCCTGAACAGAAAGTGCTTTTCTTCTGGTGTTTGTGTCAGTCTTGCTAATACCTTTACCTTACTTTTCAGGGCAGCCAGGATTTCCTTGTTCTTAAAAGTAATGTGACACTAGGGCTCTACTCCCCATCAGTTCAGAAGCAGTCAGGCACATGAAAGATGATAGTCATGACAAATACTTCCTCCTTAGTATTGGAAGTTTTTTGCTCTTACCATCATGAGGAAAACACTATAAACAAAATGTTTCCCTGTTTATTGCTGTAGCTCCTTTATGGAGATCTCTTGTTTACCATCAGTATTTTTGGAGATTATCTAACAGAATCCAGAAATTCACATTTCATAGCCAACACTTAATTTCTCTTAGGTTTAAGAAGCTTTTTTTATAAGGTTGTGGTAAGAGAAAACACTTAGCCTTAGCATTAGGTCCATAGCAGTATAGTAATCATGAAAGGGATGTGAGTGGGATAGAGAATTATAATTTATTGCCTTTGAGCATCTACTCTGAACTGAAAGTAGCACATTCTTATTAAGGTTTCCAGTGATGAACTATTTAATTTCTGGGCATAGCATCACCTCTTTATATTTTAGAAATTAGTGTTGTCTGGTTTTGACTGGGATAGAGTTAATTTTCTTCACAGCAGCTGGTATAGTGCTGTATTTTGGATTTAGGATGAGAACTTGCCTTCTGTGTTCCTGTTCCCAGTTTCCTGCTCAGTTTTCACAGAAAACCAGTGGCTTCACCTCTGCTATAGCACTAGCATAATTCAGTTCTAATTCACTCAGTATCATTCACTCTTTTATAGTCGGGCCACAGAATTAGCAAAACAAATTTTAAATACAGCCATGAACAGAATAATGTTGGTGCTTCTTGAAAAGGGGAGAGAAAGAGGAAAACTTCTTGATTAGATGAGACTGCCCTTCCCTTTGAGATGCTCTTTGGGCACACAAGGCAATTAGGTGACACACGGAGCTCAGGTCTCATTCCTTATAATCTTGGGTAAGCAGGCTGGGAAAAGCATAGGTCAGAGCTGCCTCCAACAGCAGCTGCAAAGTCACTCCTTATCTTTTCTTCCAGGGGGCTAAAAGGCTGCTCTGAGCTGGAGCTCATCCCTCTGAGCCTCTGTGTCCACTCATTTAATAACACAAAACAAGGGAAAATGGGACCTCTCACTTCCTCTCCTAGCTGGGTGTAAAAGCATTATTGGCAAGGGAAGGCCTTGGGTTAAAAGGACAGTAAAAAAAAGGCTAAAGGGGCATGTAGTTTTTCCACCAGGTAAAGATTGCTAATTACTTCTCTGGGATCCCTTTTTATACAAGGAATTATAAAAACTAAAACAAACAAATCAAACCCCATGGAGAAATTATTTGTATGCTAATAAGTATACTTTCTTTATTATACAACATTGATCAATTCTGGAATTCTTTTAAATGAAGTGAGGCCATTTAGAAAATGTTGAGAAATTTCAGGCTCCATTTAAATAATGCTAGTTACGTGCATCCATATAAAGTGTCTGTTAGGCACTATTCACAGATATAACAGATCACCACTGAAGGACTGACAACCATGTGGAGACTGTGAACAAACCCATCAAGAGTACTCCTCTCACTGTACCTGAAAGCTGAACAAAGAGCACTGTGCTGCATGGACTAACGTTCAAAAAGACTGGGTTATAAAAACTTTATTTACTGAGTTTCAGGTTAACATGGGCTACCTAAAGAAAAGAATGATCACAGGCTTGCCTGTCTTTTAGCTGTAGGTAAGAGGACAGTGAAGAGAGGGAACTATTCATGCTTTTAGCTTGAGTATCATTGAATTTAATGAGAGATGAGTGCTAGAACCTCATGCAGCACTTTGAAGATACAGGGGTCACTTTATCTCCTGTTCTGTTGAAATGACTGATTAAACCAGCCAGGAACTATATATAGTTTTTGAAACAAGGAAATATGTCAGCAGTACAGTAACACTGGTATGTTTGACCATGTTTGTAGCAAGATGACAGTGAATTTAACAAGATTCAGAGCTGGCCTTTAATTCTTCTATTTAATGTGCTTGTTTAAAAATATGGTATTAGCAAACATCTATCAGAAGTTCCCTTTGATATTCATTCTGGACATGAGCCAGCAATGCATACTCACAGCCCAGAAAAGCCAACTTTATCCTGGGCTACATCTGAAGCAGCATGGCCAGCAGGTCAAGGAGGTGATTCTGCCCCACTCCACCTGGAATGCTGCACCCAGCTCTGGAGTCCTCAGTAGAGGACATGGAGCTATTGAAGCAATCCAGAGGGGAGCAACGATCAGAGGGATGGAACACCTCTCCTATGAGGCTGAGAGAGGTAGGGGTTGTTCAGCCTGAGGAAGAGAAGGCTCCAAGGAGACTTTAGTGCAGCCTTTTAGTACAAACGTAGGGCTTATAAGAAAGGTGGGGACAGAGTTTTTAGTAGGGCCTGTTCAGATGGCCAACGGGTAATGGTTTAAAACTAAAGGAGGGTAGACTCAGAGTAGATATAAGGAAGATGAGAGTGATTGATCTTTTAAACTGTAACAGGTTGCCCAAAGAGGTGACAGATACTCCATCCCTGGACACATTCAAAGTCAGGCTGTAGGCAGCTCTGAGCAACCTGACCTAGTTGAAAATGTCCAGCTCCCTGCCAACCCAAACTCTTCTATGATTCGACCCACAGAACACAAGTAATTATTAAGCTACAGCACAGATGAACTCAGTCCTTGGCAACAGCATAACAGTGGTGAGCAACAAATAATAGCAGAGCAAAATGTTCTTCCAACAATTAGAGCTTCCCAGTTATCAAAGACTACTCTTACCTTCTTGCCTTCCATCTCTGATGCTTCAGAGGGCTGTTTAACCAGCTTGGCTCTGCCTGGAAGCATTCCTGGAGGCCAAGAGACTCAAGATACCCAGTACTTGCCTGTGTAAACAAGGACAGTGTCAGCTGCTTTATTTGGGCTGCTTTTGCCTAGAGGAAGAACCTAAGGCAGGAAAACAGTGAATAGATTCTAAATACAGATTTGTTTAAAAAATAATCTTCAGATCACACTGGTAAAGTGAATGAGGAATTGGAAATGTCGTTGGGCACTTTCAGCTGATGGAAATTTTTTGCCATTTTCTCCACTGAACATTGCTGTACTTATTATTTTCACCTAGAACAGCCACCCAGACTTGAACTCTTGGTTGGTTGGCACATTTCACTAACCTTCATGCAAAAGCAGAGATTTTTATGGCCATCACTCCCTGAGGCTTTCCTAGAACTTGCCTCTACAGATGAGTTCTTGAGCAAAAGTGGAAATGTCACTGCAGCCATGACAGCCCAAGGGAAGATTTTTAGGGAGTAATTTTTCTTTAGACAAACTGGTAGAGCTGGAAAAATAGGGCATTTTTGGTGCACTGCAGTTGTTCTGCTCTGAAGAAAACACATTTGGCCATTTGTGTGTATTGAGCTTGACAATTTTTACACAATGCTTCTTTGAGTCTTGTCATTAAATGCTACCCTGGTTATGCAGAAGTAGCCATCAGTGTCTTAGGCCTCCATTAGTGTTCATATGAGCCTAATCTTTACCATAAAAAAGGTGGTGAGGGATTCACATTTATTGTGCCTGAGTGACTTGAATGACATTTTCTCAGTTTAGAAGCATCTCCACTTGCAGACTCAGCTTGGGATCTGAAAGTCAAGCTGTGCATTTTCTGGCTCATACAGCTTTGCCATTAAAGCTTCATTACATCAAATTCTCCTCACAATTAAACCTTTGCAAATAAATTTTCCTCTGAGTTTGCAAAGTAATAGTTGAGGAGACAGCATTTTGGTCCTGGAAATGAAAAACATTTAACAGCTCTTTTGGTGACATATGAGCCAGAATGGAAACCAGCTTTTTTCTCATACCTTTGTCAACACTAACAAGTGAAAGAAAAAATGTTGTAAAAATTAATTTTAGTACTAAATACATTGGATAAATATACAGACAGGGAATAGATAATTGAGTGAAAGGATGCAACTTTTTGACAGTCAGTTTTCAGAATAAAAACACATTTTAAGAAAGACACAGGTGTGTTGGAATAAAGAATTTTCTTTTATGTATGAAGGTGAGTCAAACTGTCTTGGGATTTCATTTGCTTAACTGACAGGGAGAAAATAGGATTCTGGCTAGTACTGCAGCTCCTCCAGCTTCATATGGGAGTTGAAATTGAAAGTAATAATGAACTGTAATGTTAATCACTCTTTTATTAGAACAGGGACTGAGGATCAAGGGGCCTTAGTTCTTTCTTTGACTCTTTCATTGAAGTCTTAGCTGATGTGAAAAATATTAACTGAAATATCAGTTTGATGGTACCAATCACAAAATGGTACTACTTGGTCCTGACACATAGTTTCAGGGCCAGGCTAACAGCCCAGCACAGCCAGCAGAGCAGGCACATACACACATACACAGGGGCACCTCTTTATTCCTCACATAAGCACATTTCCAAGACACAAAGCTACCTATAGAAAGTGCAAAACACCATTTCAAAGCACCTGATGTCTGAGAAAAATGTTCAACGGTCCCTGCCAGTCCCAATATTTTTTCCTGTGGCAGCATCTCTGTATCCTCGATAAATGTTTTTCAGATCTAATGGGATATCCAGGACAAACTGCTACAGGGCCCACTGTGCCTACTATGCAGGACACACCTCCCATATTGTGAAGGAGGATTAAACAACATTAAACTTTTAAGCAAGGTTTCTTGTTAGAAATGGAAGGACTTTGTTCTTCTAGGATCCCATATCACTGGGGACAGTGGTGAGCAATAACAGACTGAGGGAAAATTTCTTTTTTCATCACTGTTGTTTCCTGAAGCTGCAGCGTATTGTGACTGCTTTCAGAACAAAGCTTTCAGCCTAGCATTATTCATCCCTCTCAAAACTCTTCCCAAGCAGCTGAGTTGGATGTCCTGTGCCTCTGCACAAGTAGCAGTGTGGCTGCTATGAAGCTGAGTGCAGTAGTGTTACCCACTGCAAATGGCTCATGTATTTTTCAGACTTGTGCAGTGGTTAAGCTGACCCACCTGATACTAAGATTTACTAAGAAAGGAAAGAAAACAAAAACATTTCAGAGAAACAACATGATTCTTTGTGCACTCAGCACTTACAAGCAATCCTTTTACTCATTCAGGCCTAGAAACTGGATGCTAAAATGCTTTCCAGGAATGATCTGAACTGAAACTTCGGAGGAAGCACATGTTTTGATCCTGTTTCAACTCTCTTGCAATCATGTCAACCACCTGCCTTCCTTGAGTCTCTATTAACTCAGCTGGACTCTTTTTGTTTTAGTAAAGTTGAGGATTTCAATGAAAACCAGATGTGCTGTCTGATCCAAATTTTCCTGGGTAAATAAATGCTCACTCTGTTCCGTCCACTTAGTTATAATACACCAAACCATCTCTAATGGAGATGCTTTCACAGGCCATTTAGTAAAAATAAGGTCCCACTTCTAGAGAGACACAGATCCTCTGTGCTAATGCAGGAAATGGTGGCAAGAATCACTCTACCCTGGTCAGTGTTCTTGTGTGCTGTAGCGAGGTCTTCTTAGAGGAGAAAAGAGCTTGGCAGAGATCATGTAAACCAGGGAAAAGCCTTGGGTGGACTCTGCAGTGTAATGTAGTGTAAGCATGAGGAATGAGGGAGGAGACTGTGCATGGAGGTGTTGGGAAGAGAACATGTAGCAGTGTGGATCAATCATGCAGAAGAGCAGGGCCATATCAGCAAGTAAAAAAAAAAAAATAGGAATATTTGGAGACAAAATGTGCTGAAGAGCAGCATTTTCCTGCCTTCTCAATAGTCCACCTTTTCTCCCACCCTCAGGCAGGGAAGCCAGATGTCCCCGAAAAAGAGTTCATTAAATTGATGTAACAAAAGACAATTAATTCTCAGTGGCAACATTTGGTACTGCCGTTGGTTGTGTTCATGTCACAGACACCCTGCCCCACGGCACTGGGGGGATTGCTGAGATCTCATAAACGACCAGTCAGGTGAAGCAGCAAATGCAGGGTCCCCTGTACACAGTTCACAAAACCACCCTGGTCTTTTATTCCTTCAGCTCTCATAGTCACCTCTAGTAAAAAGGTGACAGTGTGCTGCTTCTGGTTAGGATGCAGGAATCAGGAATTTAACAAAACAGTCTGTGATAAGTGAGAGATGTCTCTCCACTCTTTGATTAATAGACAATGTTTGCGATGGCTTCATTCAGCACTTAACTAAAATTATTTGTATATGAATAAATAATGCTCATTATTTTAGAGAGAATGTGACAGTCCTTTGTTCAGGGAAGAAACAAGTATTCCAGCTCCTCTCTGCTAAATAGAGACTGTGGCTTTTATGGCATCCCTAAGATCAGTGTTCTTTAGCATGAGACAGAGCTGACCATGGCATTTTTGTAGCAGACCTGTGAAAATATTTTTATTCCCTTAGACTTCCAACATAAACAGATTCTGCTTAACTATGTTTATAACACTTCATACTAAGCAGAACTGAGAATCTTAAAAGATGACAGCAGGCTCTTCCAGGCATTAAATTAAAATTACTTTATATAAAAAAATAAAGATGTATGCCTTTCACTATATTCCAATTGTAGATTACTGTAGTCCACTTGCTCTTGCTGGCAGCTTTTTATTTTCAATATATAAAAAGGTTATTAGGAAGTTTTGCAGACAAATGCAGACCATTTCCAGGAGTGCCCAGAAGAGCTCCAAGAGCAGGGAACTGTCTGAGCTCTGTGAGTGGTGGGCAGCAAATCTGCCTTTGAAAGCAGGGCACTGCTGGCCATGTGTGCCCTGTGTCTTGGTTGTGGAGAGGCAGAGGCTGCCTGGGCCATTTTGCTGTGCTCTGAGCTCAAAGGGGCTGGTACCTCTTGTGAGCCATCAGTTTTTATCCCACAGCTCTCATTGACTTATGGCATGAGTCGAGAAGATATATTGGAGCTGGAACTTGGAGGCAAGGTACTCCCAGTCAGCTTCAGTGGGAAGGGGCTGGTAGAACCTAAAGATATTCTGATGATTTTTTTGTACTCCTTTGAGCAACTCTTCTCATCAGTCCCTTCCCAAATTTTTGTTCCAAAGCCCCACATGAACCTGCTGTGTACCAGAGACTGTGCTGGTTGGGATGTGTTTTATCCAAGGAGAAGAGTGGGATCACAGTTACCTCGTCAACATGATTGTGAGTGATAGGCAACACCCAAGCTGCCTGTGATGTGCTGTGAGAGAATTTTACAGAAAAACATTTTGGCAAGAACAAGGACGGAGAGCAAGGGAAAAACAATCCATAATGTATGTATGTAATCTCTCGGAGAGTAAGTTTTGGAGGCCCTTAGAAGAGTTAGGAATGGAGAACAAAGCAGAAAACAGCTTTGTACAGTTATAGCCATCCTTGGAGGAAGCTCTTCCCCTCTAACCCCTAATTTTTCCTTGTCCCTTGCCTCCAGTGGGACACAGTAAAGCTCAGGGACCAGCAGGGAGAGAGGGCACAGGCTCTGTGCACTGCAAACCCTGACAACCTCTCCTCATGGGCAATCTGAGCATCCATTCTCCTCCCTTGTCCTCACTCAGAGCAGCTCCATTAAAACAGGCATTTGCAAAATGCTGCCTGCTGAAAGCATGAGAATTGATCTCTGCACGATATGCCTTAAGGCTAGTAAAAATTAGTTTTCCCATTCTGCAAAGAAGGAAATGAAATGAAAATGGTTAAGTGACTTGCTCAAGATTGAAGAGGGACCCTTTACTGGAGGTTGGAAGGAACAATGGAAACCATGAAGTTAATTTCTTAGGATGAATCCTTTCTGAAAGAGCCACACTTCTCATGAGACCCTCCCTTCTGCTCAGAGAAGGACAATCACAGCTTTAGTCAAAGAGCAGAAGTGTTTGGTGACATTTCTCTTCATCATGAGGTCTCAAACCTTTTCAGGCTCTCTGAAAAATATCTGGACTTGACTTAAAAACAAGAGAACTCTACTTCTCACAGAATACAAAATCTAGCCCCAGACATCCCCAGAGAGGCCATGAAATAAATGTGGTCTGGGGAAACTATGAAAGGTTTTCAATCTAAGGCTTTTCTTCTACCAGATCCCAAAATGCTGGTTTAAGGTTGATAAATTGAAGATTAGAACACTTAGAGAGTTTTCAACAAATTATTCAGTCATGGTGTATTGAAGGATTTTTTAAATGAGAATTAAATGCATTTTTAGAAAATATGTAATGTCTTACAGCCACTCTGGAGCTGGAACAAAACATGTTTTCTTTATTTAAAATGTAATTTTTATGGATGCATTAGACTTGGAGCCAGAGAAAACATTTTTAACTGCTGAGGTTTTACAGCCACTCTAGGGTTAGGAAAGAAAGCTGAAAAAATATTCTGCCTGGCAGATTTTTTTAATGCTTCATTTAAAAGTAAAATAAAAAAATATTGTAACTTTCCCACCTGTACCATAGTTCATCCAAGTGAAAGAGACACCTTTCATTTCATCCCTCTCTGTTGCAGTGAGCCCAAATTCAAGATAACTTGTCTTGTGTGGAAAGGAGATGCCAGCTCTGGGCTGAGAACAGCAAAGGCTCTGGGGCCAGTCCTTGGTCCATAACAATGATGAGTCTCTCTCTTCAACTGCAAGCCTCAGTTTCTTGCACATAATATGCAGTGAAAATGTTGTTCCTTCTATCTGATTCATTTAGGTGTGTTGGGAAGTAATTTGAGCTGTCACTGTGTCTTTATATAATGCTTTTTGCAGAGAAGCCTTCAGAGATACCTGCTTTTTGACATAATTCAAGGCAACTGATGCCAGTCTGAAAATCTACTTCTGAAGGTTAAAATGTGTTCATTTGCTTAATCAAATAAATTAAAGGGCATAATATCTTGAGTTGTTAAGAACAGTTTCCCTCTCTAAATGTTACTCCTAGGAGAGGACCTAAAGAAAGTAAACAGGATCTCCAAAGCTTCAGCAGGTTAGGAAAGCCCAGGGCCTGCTACATGCATTGCAAAGGGAGAGACACGTGCCAGACTTGTCTATAACTTAGTGTCTGGTGAGTCAGAGCCAGAAGACGCTTTCTCTCCACATTTCTAGGCACATTTTTTTCATGTTGAAATTCTTGCACCTGGAACCTGAAGATCCATTGGTGGGAGGGGATCCTACAGATGAACATACCCTATATGAAAAGCCAGAGGAACATATTTTTGTTTATGTGCAGAAAGAGGTTAAGCTCTTCAGGTGAGTAATTTTGTGCTGTTCTCCTTTGATCATGTGAGGACTTGTGCTGAAGTAGTTAAATTTCACACATGGTGAATCAGAAGTGGGGCATCTTCTCCTGCACTTTGCTCAATTAGAGAGTGGCTGAGATTTTATTTGTGCGTAGAGCTTTTACATACATTTCTTCTGAAATGGGAAGGTTCTTGAACTGAGTGAGTTTGTCTGTAGCACATGGCAAAAGTGTGATTGTGTAGCCCACAGAAGCAAATAATAGTTCTGAAATGGAGCAGGAAAAGACATCTTATTCACTCCCTTACTTCATGGGAAGATCAATGTTACCAAATTAACACCTCATCTGATTCTCTCTGAAAACAGCAAAAAATATCTATGTGTAAGGATGATAAATTTTTTTCTTTTTCAACTGTAGAACTGACTTCTGAGAGATAGTACAGTCTCCCATCCCTCAGGATCTGAGGTCCATAACAAGACATCAGGTAATCCTTTCACCTTTCCATGTTTCCATCTTGCAATTTCCACACTGTGGACAGTCTTATCCTAGGTTATATGTAGATTACTCTTACAGTCAGTAATGAAGACTTCTTTAATTTTGTCTTCAGTTTTTACTTTGGGATTATAGAATGTGCCGAATTCATAGTACAGCCTTTCGAAAAGTACCTGGAGATTTCTTGGCATTATGAGAGGGCCGAGAATTTTGGGATGCTTTGTGCTTTAGAAGACAACAAAACTTCCAAACAACTGCTCATTGGGAACCCTTGGAGTGCCCATGATTAAGGATAGACCAGGCAAAGAAAGGAAGCAGCTACACATATGGTTTGGGGAAGATGGGTAATTTGAGGCAAAAGAGAGGGAGGTGAAGGTGAGTCCAGATGGGTAACAGTCTTTAAAGAAAAGAATGGAATACAGAAAGTCAGGCCACTGGAAAGGTTTACTGAGAAACTGAAGACAACCAGAGGAACTAAAGGTGTATGCTTTTCTGAGCAGAATTTTCAGAGAATGGTGAGAAAAGGATGAGGTTCGTTGTGGAAGCACCATGGAAAATGTAAGACCTGTGGATTTCACTTACAATGTCACTGAAGGCCTGCTGCAAAAGCTGGACCTAGAGGAAAAATAAAATGAAAATAAAGGGAAAAATATGGGAGAAAAGCAGTGAGAAAAGCAGCAGCAGTGAAGGGACAAGGCAGTTTACTTTTGGAGTTATATATGAATGCTGTCTCCTTTGCAGTAAGTGCCAGAACTGCTCAGCTTTTCTTCATGGTTCTCACACCTATTCTGCTCATGAGACAACACTTTAATATCACCAGATGTAACCCAGATGGTACATATTAATTTATATATGGGTGCTGGAAAATACATATATACTTTGCATTTGAAGTCTTTTAAGTATGATTTTTATATTCATTTGAAAATTGTTCATTTTTATTTGAGCCATAAGGCAGCTAAAATACGGCTCCCAGGTGAATGAAAATTTATCTATTCCACCCTGAATGATTCCAGGTTTGTATGAGACTACTTTCAAAGGTGTGTGATCACTTCATTTCAGAAATGATTTTCACTGGTTCAACAACAATGCATTACTGTCAAATGTCCATTATTATGCTGAATGGAAATGTTGGGGAGATAAATTTAGAACATCTTTCATCTCATTTTCAATATTAGCAACTGTTCCATATCCTTGCCAGCAAAGACAAAGTAGAATGCCTTAATTTAAACATTTAATTATTTTTCTGAGTCAAAATTGATTTAATAAGTAATGATAATTGGAGTCAGACATGATCTTTAGATAATCGAGAAATGGAGCTTGCTTATCTGAGAGATGAGGAAGAAGTGGTGGTGGCATTTGTCATAATAATCTATGAAACATGAACACCAGTATTTCCCTAGTGTTTGGAATCACTGAGAAAAGGTGATGAAAAAAGAAGAAAATATACAACTATAGGTAGAATATTTAAACAGTATTAAAGAACAAACTAGGCTTCTTTATTGGTAGCTCCCAGTTCGTTTCAGCCCTCCACTCCATTTCTTGTTCTCTGTTTCTATTCTGAAGTGTACACCATTTCTGCAATTGTATTTTCTAAGCTCAAAACTGGACTCCTAAGTGCTGTGTTTCTGCCAGAGATGGACCTTTGGGCCCAGAGAGCAACAAGGAAAAAGTAAGCACTTAAAAATATCAATAAATATATATGTTAGTTTTTAAAGCACTAACCCACTGAGTAGTCTGCTATTATTTCTGTTGTATTAAAGTAGTCGCACAGAAACGAACATAAACCCAAAACATGAACTTTGTACCCTTAAGAACAACTGGAAGAGGATATTCAGGCCATTCTTTTCAATCATTGCCACAAATATACCTTATTCCACTAGGCTAGCAAAAACCCTTTTCTGCAAAGACCACCTTTCCATCAACAAAACATAGAGTGAGGCTGGTGCAAGGGTGGAAGGTAGGCTTCAGAGTGAATATCTGAAATGCTCCTGTATTGGTTTGCATGGCCTGGTTTTTGGTAATGGGGTCATGAAGGTGCTTCTATGAGAATCTGCTGGAGGCTTCCACCATGTCCAGCAGAGCCAATCCCCGCTGGCTCTGATGATGGACATGCTGCTGGCCAAAACTGAGCCAATGAGAGAGGTTGGTAACACCCCTGTGATGACATATTTAAGAAGAAAATCAAAACAAAGTCACAGGTTTTTTCTTCCTAATCAGAAAGGAGAAGGAGGTGAGAACATGTGAGGGAAACAACATGGCAACACCAAGGTCAGTGGAGAAGGAGGGGCAGGAGGTGCTCCAGGCACTGGAGCTGAGATTCCTCTGCAGGCCATGGTGAGACCATGGTGAAGCAGCTGTTCCCCTGCAGCCATGGGGATCCACAGGGATGTAGAGATCCACCCAAACCCCTGGGGATCCAAGGGGGATGCAGGGATCCATAGGGATGCAGAGATCCATCCACAGCCCGTGGGGAAGGTGCCCATGCTGGAGCAGGTGATGCTGGAGGAGGCTGTGATCCAGTGGAAGACCTGGTGGAGAGAGGGGCCCCTGCTTCCAGGCTGGAGCAGCCTGTCCTTGGAGGACTGCACCCCATGGAAAGACAGGCCCACGTTGCAGCAGTTTTGGGAGGACTGTGTGCCCCTGGGAGGGACTCACACTGCAGCAGGTGTGCTTTGGCTGCTGTTCATGAGATTGGACCCACACTGGAGAAGTTCACGGAGAATTGTCTCCTGTGGGAGGGACCCCACGGCCTCACAGAGGAAGGACTCCTCGCCCAGAGCAGCAGAAGAAAATCTCAGTGATGAGCTGACCAAAACCCCCATGCCCTGTCTGCCTGTGCTCAGTGGGAAGGAGGGAGGGCTTGGGGGTAAAAGGTGTTTTAAGGGCTTATTTTACTTCTCATTGTCCTCCTCTGATTCTGTTACTAATAAATTCACTTTGCAACATTAAGTTGAACCTATTTTGCCATTGTAGTGGTTCTCCTGGTCCTTATCTCAGTTCATGAAGCATTTGTTAAATTTTTTCTCTCCTCTATCCAGCTGTGGCAGGAGAGGGTGAGGAAACAACTCTCATGGGTGCCTGGCACTGGGCCAATGTCAAGCCACAACAGCTCTCCATGGGATGCTCATCTTACCTACTCTTAACTGCTTCTTTCCCAAAGGTCCTCAAACCTCAGACCTTCTCCTTTCCTTCCCTTCAGCCCATTCAAAGTGTCTTCACACCTACCAGCTCCTCTCCCATAAGCATTCTGTGCTTATCAAAGGTGGTTGGTTCTCTTTTCACATATACTAGGTTCAAATTTCCATTCTTATTTGATGCAAATTCAGACAAAATGAAAATTACTCAGAAAACATCAAGCTGTGCAAGTGGTTAGCATGATTACAGTAAATTAAACAATGAAATGACAAATCATTCTTGCTACTTCAGGATGGAAAACGCTAGTTCTACATCTTGGGTAGAAACTTCTACAGGCATACTGTTCTTTCATTACTTGGTGCAAAGATATTATACAGCTTGAACAATATGCTGCTCGGTGCTGTCAGAGATCAGATGAATTATTGGTCTGATGAGATAGAACAATGCCTTTACTCCATCCCATGGGCTTCATAAGTAATCTCCTAATGAAAATATATTTAGCAACTTCTTGTAAATCACTGCTACTTCCAGTTATTTTCTGAGCTCTTTTTGGTTTGTGATATTTGATATGTACAGCATTCTTTTGGTAATGCCAAACTCCAGCAGAGTATTTTAGGTATATTCATAAGGTACAACCATATCAAGAGAAAGTACCAAGGGACTTCCCAGCAGCAGACAATTAATGACTATTAGGAGGACTGTAAGGTATCCTGCAGTAGCAATGGCACACATTTTTCAGCAATCACTGCCCAGTGCTTTGGAAACAATCTCTCTCCTGTTATGCTGCTGCCTGTTAAATATCTTGGCATTTATCTCACAGCAGAGACCACTCGCCTGTGCCAGGGTTCTGTTCCATTGACAATGCCTCTTAATTGCCTTGTTGTTTAAATAAACAAGACAAGATAATTAAGCGATAACGACAAAGAAATAGGATGTTAGTGATAATGGGTGGTAGATCCCTCTTCCACTCTAACTTCACTATCTAGAGCAGCCCAAACTCTCTGCCTGTGTTAAACCTCACAGCAACTTTCTGAGTTTTGAAAGGACTCTTTTATCCCTGCTTTTTGAATAACTCAGTAAAAGTGAAAAAGTCTGGAGGAAGAACTCAAGACTAGGAAAATGAGAGAATCAGGTGATGCAAAAGTTTTGGAAAAGTAGGATGTACCTGTGGCACAGAGAAAAGCAGTTCTGCATGGAGAGTAACCAGCAGAAGGAGCTGCCTGCTTGCTGCTCCAGTGTTTCTGGCAGTCTAGTAGAAGCTGGCCCAAGTTCTATTTCTGCTCCTGACCAGAGCAGCTCTTTAGCCGAGCAGTCTCCCTTAGGGCTGGGCAGCAGGAATGCTGGTCCCTGCTGATGCCAGCTACCTGGGCTGCTCTTGCACACACTCTTTCTCAGTGTCTCTACTCACACTTCACCTTGCTATTCTCCTGTGCTGAGGGCTAATCAAAAAGACTGACTTTGAGCAACCCTTTAGGCAAAGACTAATCAAAGCAGGATTTTCAGCTACTTGGCTCTAGGAAAAAAAGCAATTTTAAAGTGTATTCATACACTTGGGACATTAATGAGATAGATTGGTGGTCTTTTTCATTTATTACCTTATTTCCTCAATTGGGGATAATAGATGAAGATACAAATCACAAAAGATTTGATATGGAGAAGCCTGGAAGTATTTTTTGTGTCTGGAATTTTTTTTTTTCTGACAGCCTACTAAGAAGACAAGAAGACTACAGACTAATGGAGCTCTTTGCTTTTCTGAGATTTTTGGTTTATTTTGGTACTTATTGGTGTGTACAGTGGACAGAGACCAGTTCTGCATACGATGATGCCATTGTACATTTCAAGGTATCAGAACAATCTGTTCTGGCAGGCACGCATAGCTGAGCAAAGAGTGGTAGTGAAAAAAAGAGAAGTTCCTTTGAACTTCTTTGAAGTTCATGTTCTCTCTCCTGGCTTCCAGCTTGGCAGTACACTTTTCTTCAAAGACTAAAGTAGTATCATACCAGATTTGCTTCCAATTTTCTCAGTTCAAACATCTTTCCTGCTGGTTATTGATATTGATCTGACAAGCTCCAGGAGAGGTTTTCAGGGCATTCTTAAAGCACTTGTGTTGGCCTCAAATTATTCAGTCTATTTGAATGTAAAAAAAAAAACCACGTAGACCAAAGGCCTGCTTTTGTGTTTGTCCTAGAACAGATTACACCTTACCAAGAAAGCTTTTAAACTGGGGTTAAAAAGTGAATTTTTGAGACAGAGGTGCAATGTTTGCTCCACAGTCATGTCTGCCTATGCCACGAGCCAGGAGCTATGATGGACTTGAAGGACTGGCTTTGTCAGACACTGAAAACAAAAACAGAAATGCAGAGCAGTCTTGCTGCATGCTGGTTTCTTCAGCTCTTGATCAATGCTTTAAGGCCAATCAAAGGAGGGGTTAATTTTGGAAATTAGGGAAATTGAGAAAGATTGCCTCTGCTGCAGCAGTGTATCTACCAAAACACAAACCCTCATTGACACTTTCCAGTCTGCTCCTGGCAACTGGCAGGGGCTTGTGTCAGGCTGGCCTGGAGCAGGTTGAAGAACGAGTGCTAGTTTCAAAACAATTTTACTAGGACTGAAGTACTTAACATGATGCCACAGAGACATTAGGAGATTCTGAAGGTGTTTTGGTCTTTGATTTTTTTGTTAGCCATTATCTTCAGGGTTACAGGTCAGATATCTGGGTAGATGAATAGGTAGCTTTCATAAGGGCTGGGATTGTATTAGAGAGGCAAATTATACTGCAGCTGAGAAAAAAAAAGAATGGTGGAATATTTCCATACAGAGACTAGGGAGCTGGTTTATTGACATTGAGGAATCAGGCCAAATCAGTACTATAGTTTGATGGCAGAACCAAACCTGAAACCCACATCCTTATGAACCTAGGGACACATGCTGCATGTTTAGCTTGTTCTTTAAAGGATAATGATAAGGATACCTTTGTGGGCATTTTGATCAGACAAAATGAGGATACATGGTATATGTATACTGATACATATATGACACATATGTGTTTGTGTGAGCTGGAAATAAAAGGCAAAGAGCTTGTAAAAAAGGGTGTTACAGCACTCTGTCATGCTGACCACACTGGGATTGCTTTTGTGAAGAAGGCCCTGATAAATAAATGCCTGCTACTGTCATCTTTTGGCAATGAAAATTGTATTTTTGTCATTTCGTACTCATATATTTGATTCTGACTTGCATTTTGAACTTATTCACAGGCAAAGATAGGGGTTCATTTTATTCATGGGAATGAGAACTTTCTATGTCCTTATCCCCCAAGAAATCTTCTGAAATAATAGAGCCACTGCGTTTTAAAAGAAATGTTGAGCACTTCATGAGCTAAATATGCCACTATTAGAAAGAAACAAAGAAAAGACAAATAAAATGGAATCTTATTTGCATCTGATTTACATTATCCTGTGAGCATTGATTTCATTTTTATTTCAATCCTCTTAATACTATTCAGATTGCAGACTGCAACCTTGCTGCAAATTTACAGCTGAGTTTCATTGTTCATTTAATCATCTCAGGTGTTACTGAAATAGGGAACACTGGTGCTTGAAAGATTTCCCCTGAGGTTCCTGGGAGCTGCCTGTATCCTGAGGCTGGAGGAGGGGGTCTGCAGATACGTTCTGGCAGTTGCTGCTCTGAATTTTGATGATCGTTTGTTGAAAAATTGCTTGGGCCATCCTGTGTCAAGACAATCATTGCTGTCTCCTCCTTTTAGTCAGCAATTTGTCTTCAAGCTTACTACTTAGGTTATGCCTTTTCCCTCTCCATCCCTAACCCCTTGCTTCAGCTTAAATATTTGCAATAACTCACATTTCCCTCTCCCTCGTTCCTCTTGCAGGAACAAACACAGTGTCAACACTGTGCAGATGTGTTTGAACCCAGCAGAATATTTCGGTGAGTTTGATGTTGCGTTATGAGATCTTCATGGTTGGCTCACAACACAAGAGGATTCTTTAATAAACACAAGTAACTGTAGTTTACCATGAAGGTATCTTTGTCAGGGAATGTTTTTCTTTCTGTTTCCTGCAGCTTTGCTTTCTCTGGTTCAGAGAGTCAAAAAATTAACAGCCTTGGGCAATGGGCAGTGCTATTCATGATTTGAAATTCTCTTTTAACTAATATTTTATATTCTTTGCTTAAAATCTACTGCATCTGCGAGCAACCCCTCCTATTAAATTGTTTGGCATTGAATATTTGCTGCAAGCTAGCACAAAAAGCCTCATCAGGTTCTAAATAATTATGTTTAAAAATTTAAACAACTAAGAGTTAAAAATATTTTGAAATCTTTGTTTAGCTGTAGTCTCTTTCTATTGACATAGGCTTACAAGAATCTTGTGGCTGAGATCTCTGATGTTTCCTTTTGAATTTTTCAAATTAAATTTTGTTCCTGATTTTTGGAGAGGCAAAATTGTGATGGCATTATAATGAACAAATTAATGAATTCATAAAAATGTAAAAATTTCCCCTTGGGCAACAAATTTTCTTATATTAATGCTGAAAGAGAGGGTTAAGTGCTATGTGACAGAAACTGTATTAGCTGTTGCAAAAGGAGCTACTAATTTTGATCAACAGCAAAACGTTTGCCTTCGAATCTCCAGTCCCAGTTGGAGCAGCAACCTTTCCCCTATAATTAATTTTTGTATGCTGTAGTCCATTAGAGAAGAGAGTGACAGCCTCTGGACACAGATTACTGTCTTAGGTATGGCCCAAAGGAACATTATGGTCTTAATTAAAGGTGGCTCAATATGTCAGCCATTGCAATAGTTTGAGCATTTTTAATACTGTGTCAGTATCTAACCACCTTAAAAGAATTCTAGTAGCAAGCAAACTAAGTAATTTAAAGGCAGCTCATGTTCTCTGTAAGTTTTGCAGGACTGCTATTGGGAATACTTGATAATTTATGAAGGCTTACACCACCAAATTAATTACATTTTCCTGATGCCACATGTCTTTTTCATACAAGCTAGCTCTGAATTATAAGTAACAATATTGTCCTTGTTCATTCCTTCAGTACAGGAGACAGCTTACTAATAACACCGGTAGAATTCAGTTGCTGTATTTTAGAAGTGTCATTTATTAAACACTGCTGCAGTTAAGGTGGTATATTCTCCTCTAGTATTGACCCTGATTTCTGCTGTGTGTATTACTGCATCTCAGTTCTGAGCCTTTGGCACGGGTTTCATTTGGGAGCGTTTTTTATAGCTTAGGAAAAATAAGTTCTGAGGAAATGACCAATGCAGAGACTTGCTGTGACGTGCAGGACATACAGCTCCATGCATTCTAGTGTTTTGTGTGGGAATGAGGTTATACTTCAAGCCACTGTTCTGACAAACCAAATAACCCTGGTGTCCTTAAAATAGGCAACTCATTATCAGTGGGTTTCTTCTGAGGTTCTGAAATCTTCAATTGTGCTTGGGTTTTGCAGATACTTCTTGGAAAGGCTGACAAACTCCCCTTAATGTGTTTGGCTTAAAAAAAAAGAATGTTTTCAATTTTTCTTTAAACTAAAATAAAATTAGTTTGAATAGATAATATATGAATATAGCTAACCCCTGAACTTCAATCAGCAAGGAGAGAAATAAATGGACCTTCTATTTTCTTTAATAATATTTTAGAATATTGAAACTTTCTTTTGTGCCTCTTCCACTTTTTTTTTCTGATTTGTTTCAAGATGATAGAAGACCATCTAGGGCTGCTTTTGGAATAATTTCAAGTCAGTGATTTGTACAATGAAACTATTTTTTTCACGATTTGCTATTACTTAAAATAAGAATTAGATCAGAGATTAAATTCCAAAAGGAGAATTTTTCACAGGAAATCTCACTTTTCTTCAGTTTCTTTAAATACTGAAGTTTGATCTGTGAAAGAAGCATGCTGTTGTGAAGTTTCATCAGACTCTAAGTGGGACTAAGGTGAAAAGACCTTCTTTCACATCAATTATTGGAAAATGCAACTGAGAGAAACCCAAAAGGTACTGTGAAAACAGCATGTATGGATGTATAAATAACCCTATTTGGAACATGGAACACGCAAGAGGATCTTACATTTTCTTCCTAGGAGGGAGTGAAAATGTTATTGGACAATGACACTGTATCAGTGCAGGAGGAGTAACTTTGGAGCTCAGAATTCTTCAACACTTAGGCTTAACCCTTTTTCCAGTGAAGTCTTCTGTTACAGAATTTTCCTTTCTGATTATGGAGCATTGTGAAGCCACACTTTACTTTTCAGCCATATCAGTCACACGTCTTAAAGGTCAGCTTCCAAATATTACTGATTCTGCAGAGAAGACCGTACTGAACTAATGGTGAATTGTGTTTTCTGCTGCATTTAGTCTTCAGCTCTGAATAATGTTGGGTCATCTTCACATTATGTTAAGTACAATGGATGTTGAAGGCCTTCCAGGTAGCAACATCTGGTTGTGCTACTTTACAGTACAAAAATTGCCTCAAGGAATTAAGCCTCAAGTAGTTCAGCATCTGTTTCAGGTTGTTTCAAGAGATGGTATACTCCTTGTAAGCTTTCTCATGAAGAATTCTTACATGAGCTTTGATAGCAGAAACATTTTTCTGCTTTTTCTGCAGCATGCAGTTAGAAGTTTACTTTTATAATAAGTATTTTTTTGTGCTCTGAAATTTAAATCTATTTGGCAGTGGCTGGTGAAAACATATGTTAATTGAGCATCAGAAATATAATATTTGCAAGGGCAAAGGTACATTAAACAGCCCTTCACACACTCAGGACTTTTTAACTGGAATGGTGATCATGTTTTGCCCCTATCTTTGCTGAAAAGTAGAGGAAATCCAGGTCTTTGTCAGCACATGTAGAAACTTGACATCTATTCGCACCCTCTGTCTTCTGATAGCACTAATGTCCTTTAATTTCTCTTTACTCAGAGTAAAATTCTCTATAACAGTTGCACAGCAGGCAATAAATCAAACCTTCTTAGAAGACATTTGAGTTTCTGACCAAAAATGAGATTCTCTATCTTTCACTCTGTCTTGAACCTGCCTCCTGAGTTTGCAGAGTTTGCACTCTCCAGATTGATTTATTTTGAAAAAGACCTGAAATCTAACAAATTGGAAAGAACGCCAGTTAAATGGTTAAATGGTATTGTAACTTCTAGTGTACAAATATAAATTGTCAACTAATGGCTGCCCTGGGTCAGGCCATATTAACTGGGAACCAAAAGATGGTGCTGCCATAACTGACCTGTTCATTTTATCTTGTTTCAGCAAACAGAAAAACACTTTGCCTTCCCCTCCTAAAGAGGCAACAAGAAATGACTCACCATGAATCATTCATTCTGTTGTTCCCCAGCACATTTACAACAGTGTGCTATTTGTTATCAAAGTGTCAGGATGAGCTGCATCCTCTCATTGTCTCTCCTTCAGTACCTCCAGTGGCTGGGCAATCTTACCTACTGGGAGATTCCTGGTAAGATATTATGGTTATATTCAGTTATATTCCAAGCAATTGTCTGACATAGAAAGTGCTAATGAAGACATAATGTGAGATCCCTGATGATGGCGTATCCAGACCCAACAGTGCAGCCAGACCTGTGCATGTCATGGAAGCTGATGCCTGACTTTAATATGTGAAACATCCCACACTTGTAATAATTTGAAAGGAAAGGCCAGAATGGCTGTGTATTTGTCAGCCACATCTGGATATGACCAAGTCTCTCAGCTCTATACATAGTCATTTTGGTCTTCCTTAGAGCCACATAGTATTTGGGGTCCAATGCTGATCCCTAAGAAAACAGTCACAGACATTGTATCAAATGTCTCCAAGGGTTATCATGCAGATCTTTTCCTGAATTTTGCTGGGAAGCCTACAAGGTAATTAGTTTTACCTGCCCCATTGCTGAGTTTCTGTTCCTCCAGCTGCCCCTTTCCCTTGGATGCAAGGATGAATATGTGCTGGTCCACATGAGCAGAAGGCTGCTGTGCTGATTTTAAAATCCCCTCTGTTCCTCCATGCCAGTTCTTTTCTGCCAGGGCTGCTGTGGTACAGTGGGAGTGAACACATGCCTGAGCCTCAGGGCTGCTGTTCCTGCAGTTGGTACTCTGAAATGCCAGAAAATGTGACTGTGCTGTGGCTGAGGGTGTTGCTTGGGGTCTTCAATAGCACACACTTCTGCCAGCTCTGCTGTGGGGTGATAACTGCTGGCAGGTGACTCTGAGCATCTAGAAGCCTTAAAATGTCCCAGAAAATTCCCTGTGGGTTTTTTTGTCAATCTTTGCATTGTATTGCCCTCATTAGTTTCCACGTATTACTTGTCCAAGTGAAACTGCTGAATAAAAGGGATGTCTTCTGTGGTAAAAATAACATTAATTTTTGTTGGATTATTATTTCATCTATCTGTTAGCAAAAGAAAAAAAAGACATAAAAAGGTGTGTGCAGGCTCACCTTAGACTCATAATAGGCTCATAATAAATATTCTTGTTACAGGGAGTTACTCAATAAATAGCCTGTTGGCTGAAATGAAAGAGGAGCTTAGAATAAACTGTTCCAAGAAATAGCATTGATATGTCCATATCAACCATGAAGGAATCAGGAGGGATGCATAAGGAGAGTCAAAGTTGCTTTGAGCACACACACACACAAGCACAGTACTGCACAATCTTTATTTATTGCATTCTCACCAAGGAGTATTTCTAAAATGTTATGAGAGACTGATCTAGAAATATATGGTTTATCTGGAAGCAGAATGAATTTGATGTGTTAAGTAGTTTGGATTTGAATGAAGACGTTCCTGTTTTCACACACCAAAGACTAGTATTGATTTGACGCATATACAGACTAAGCTTCTTCACAGCTGTTTATACTGTGCCCTCTACAAACTTCCATGAATATTTAGATTTATGTTGCCTTTCTCATCACATCAGTGCTATCAGGAGGATTTCTGATACTCAGGGAAGTGGTTTGGCCTTGCCAGGTCTGAATGAATTGTGCTTTAGGGGAACTCCTTTGAGTGGGAACAATCTCATCTTGAAGTGTCATGCATGATCTGAGCCTTAGAGAGATGCTGGAATGGACATAGAGGTATTAAGCAGTTTGGTAATGCCTTTTTGATAAAACAGATTATTTAAATTCTGAGGTTGCTTTTTAAGTTCTGTTGATGTGTTATAGTTTACTACTGGCTATCCCATACACAGCCAGTTGTATAAAAAAAATGTACTTAAACTCTATGCTGAAGTTGAGTTGACCATGCACAAGTAGCTGATTGTTCCAAAGCTTTTTATGACTCCTTGCTAAAAAAAAAGCTGCCACTCCATTTGTTGTATTCTTCAGCTGTATTACTTCTTTATGCTCTTTTCTGTAACAATTTTTCTTTACAGTTTATTTTCAGTTTATGTAGAAGACTACTGGCAATGGGCAGCACAAATAATTTAAGTTCCTGTGTAGTTCTACCACGTCTGTTTTCAGCAGGAAAGAAGCATTCAAGAAAAAGGTGAAAGTCAGTACTAGTGTTTTTTCCTCATAAGGCTCCAACATGAGAAGCTCTGTGCACAGTAGCTTTGCTGAGAGCTACCTGACAGACTTCATAAAGATTTCTCCTTTATTAATATTTCTGGTTTCTGGTCTGTGGGCAGTTATGAAAAGGTCATATTCTTCATACCTGCCCTCCATCAGACAGTGAATGGATCTCTTGGGTTCAGGATGAGCAGCTGGATTTTCCTCCTTGAAAAGATGGGTGAAGAGGAAAGTCAGATCTGGTCCTGCAGGTTAATCTGTGGAGCAGTCCCAGAGGTAAAAGCACAGAGGTGTCACAATTTCACAGCATTACTTCTGGATCCATAGGAGCCCACTCTCTTCTGAGTGCACAGCTCCATATCATCTCTATTGTAGCATCATCACTCAGAGTATTGGAATTTGTATTTCTTCAGTGTGATCCCTTTGTAAAGTAATAATCTGTGCTTTCAGATGTTCAGTTATAATCAGCTGAATGCTCTGGCAGAGCCAGCATCCTTTGGTTGGGGGTAAAGAATGTGACATTTGGGCATTTCCATGGGATGGTGACCAGGTTGTCCTGGACCTGGCACCACAGTGCAACGTGTGATTTTGGGTTGGTGAAGAAGTGCTTGTGCTTGGTGACCTATCTTACCCTTCTCTGCCATTCTTTTTCTGCCCCTCTGCCAGGCATCATGAATATGCTGGAATAAGCAGGTGGGAAGAGGAAGATCCCCTTCCAGCAAGGTCCCGTTTGTATGCTGGGGAAAATCCAACTCCAGCATTAACCATTAATGAAGATCATGGTCATTTCAGAATTGCTCCTTATACATTGATTTCTGGTGTATTCAGCACCATAGAAATCCTCTGTTCTGAGTCTCTCACCTTTGCTTCTCCTCTGCGTTTGGACAGAGAAGAGTTTCTTTCTCTTGCTGGCTACAGGAGGTGAGGTCAGAAGGAGAAAGAACTTGGGTGGCCGAGTCACAGGTGGCAAAAGAGCTGGGGAGGAACTCCAGATGGCTGATGTAAGGGTTCATAAAGTGACGAGGACTCAACCCGCAATGTTCCTTTAAACCTAAATGTTTGTATGTGTTACCAAGCCAGCATGTAAAACTATATAAACATTTTCACATGTTGAACTACAGATTAACTGTGGCGCTTATGATGATAATTAAAACCACAAACACAACATATTGTGAAAAATTCCACATGCACGTTTAAGTTCCAGTCTTGCAGTCATGGAAAGGCATTACTGAGTTTCTCTTGAAAGCTGTTCTTTGTTTTCAGCAAATCTTAGGTGAAGCTGAAGGTCTTGCAGAATCGAATGTTACTATTTGTAGAATTTGGAGAAGATCTTTCATTATGTCTGGAGGTATTGTTTAGATCAAGATTTATTTTTTTTAATACTTCTCAAAGTGAAAGAAACTGACGTAGGAGTTTGGCGTGATCTGTATATGGTATTTCAGATCAAATGCTTAAACAGGAAACTTTAATTCTTGACTATTTCAAGCCACTAAGAGGAGTGTAAACCTGCAAGGGTGGGGGAAAAATGAGATTTCAAAAGTATTTTTTATTTCAGGCTTGTAACTCTTTATTTAATGCTTGAAACACCAAGGCAAATGTTTCTGAAAGTTGTTTTAAATATCTTCCTTTGGGGGTGGTTTGTCATGTTGGTCTTCTGTGCCACAAACCTTTCTGTGCAACACTGAGTCTAAAACTTAGAAAACTCAGAACTGAGTGAGCCAGGACATTTACTTGGGGTACGCTGTTCCTTGATGAAACACCAATTACTCTGAAATGTAATAGCCACATCAGCACCTGAAGAAAATAAAGCTGGACCATGAGTAATTACTTTTGTATGTGTATTTTTGATTTTTTAACTAGTCTCATAAATTTTTAAAAGTTTGAGATATGTTTTTGAATGTTGGCGGTAAGTGAGACTAGAAATGAGGCAAGCAGCAGTATCCTCTCCAAAGCAGTCGAGAGGCCAAGACACAGAGGTCACGACTCCTACCAGCAGAATAGAGAGGGAGAGAGAAACTGCCTGATGTAGGTAAAAATATTACCTTGTTTGCTCAAACTGCAACTCAAAATGAGTCTTTTGATTTCTCCAACCTCATCGAAGTACTTGTATTCCAATGTGATCCCTCATTGATCTTATCTATTTCACTGAGATTTCTAATTTGGGACCTAATTCTCCACTAAAGTTGTGCCTGGACAGTGCAAAGTGGCACTGCAGGAGAAAGCCTGAGACCAGCTCTGAGCAAGAAGGAGCATCTCCATTGCACAGCACTGCAACGTGTTGTCAAAATTGTTGACAGCATTGGGGATGCCATCATATTGGCACAGTGTGGATGGGGCTGTTTCAGGGATCTTTCCACCAAGTAGTAGAGATATACCTAAACCACAGTGTTAGCAGCCCAATCAAACAGTAACAAAAGTTTAGTGACACAGGGAAACTGGTAAAAATGACAAAGTTGGTGGGCTTTTTCAACAATTAGAAGTGTTCAAAATTAGAAGTATTGAATCAATAGAAAGAATGACTTAAAGTGTCATAGGTAATGTTTAAGATTGAAACAGAGAACTTAGGGTATTTTAAGAGGCAAATGCTTAGATATTTCTTTGTTTGTTTTAAAAACTGATCCCTTTATCTGCTATAAAACTTTTGTCAAAATTGTTGGTCCTATTTTTAAATTGGTTTATGCAGTTTTCTTCTCTGTTGAGTTTCTGAAAATTTTCAATTTTTTATTTTAGGTTCCCTATAAAAAATCACCAAAAATGAGCAAAGTCATATTTCTTCCCATAAAAAGATTTTTTTTCACACAAAAGTTAATTATTTTAAGAAATTGACAGCAGTTTTTATAAAATAATTACACTTCAGGGAGAAAAAAAAAACAATCCTTACACACAAAAAAGAAGTGATACTTCCATAAAAAAGATGTGATTTTAAATTCTGAGCAGCTGCAATCCAAAACACCTTGCAGAGTGTTGAGAAATTATAGCTACAGACTCAGCAAAACACAGGTGTAAAGGCTCCCTCTGTGGAGCACAACTAACTGAAATGTTTGCTGTGTATTTGCATTTGTTGGGATGTTGTCTTGGGGTGTCTTGCTGGCAATCTTCTGTGGGAACCTGAATTCAGAGTGAGAGAAACATCACACTGGGCTGTTCAGCTTGAGCCTTGCACTAAGCCTGCCCTGACACATCCCGTTATTATTGCTATTATTTTAGGACTGAGTTGTGGGTTTTTTTGCTCTGCATTAATGCAACTAAGATGATAACAGCAGCATATGCACAACAAAGCTGCTAACCAAGGAAATATCAGGCTTACAGCACTTCTTTGCACCACAGTTGCTTATCAATGAAGCGTGTATATAGCCTAATTAACATAACTGGAATGACTATAATTATGCTATCATTTTGTTTACTTTAGCACATTCTGTTGAGGTATATGGGTAGCAATATTTGTTATTGAAATATTCCCCCTTGTTACACTCAGACTGTTTAATTTTCCTGTTAGTCTATTTTATTTATGGTGTGATTTAGTTGCTTAAAAGTGAGGAAAGTGTTAAAGTCCACAAACTCTTGGCTTACACAGTCTTGTCTGCTTTGGATCTTGGACACAATCTGATAAAGCTTTCAGTACTTCTTAATCATGCAAGTGAGGCAGTCTTGTTATAATTAATGTCACTATTGTCATAAACAAGGCTTTGGAGGATAGAAGCCTTAAAATAAAAATAATCAAGAACGTGCACAGCTAAAGGCCTTTCAGACTCCCATTTGAGAAAGTGCAATGCAAGTGAAGCTGTTACTTTGGGATAGCATTGCCAGGCAAAGACAATGGAGAAAAATTGTATAAGACATTTGTTTCGCCCTGGCTTTGACTGCCCTACTGAAAAGACGTTGTATCCACTTTTTATGAAAATAAGAAGTCACTCCAGAAGTGTTTCCAAAGAAGGTTCCTAGTGCAGTAGGGTGATGCTTGCTTCAGCTTTTGTATAGTCTGTGTGGAGATCTGTGTCTTCATGGCTTCAGCAGCCGTGTCACCAGTGCATCTTTGCTGTGCTGTAGTGTGACTGCAGCTCAGGAGAAGCAACCCCAACACGTTCTTATCCCTCATGCCCTTGTCTAGAGCAGAAGGAGAAGGGCACACAGGACGTCAGTCCTTGCTGACAGACATTTCTGGAGGCTTGGGACTGTAAAAATCCTTGTGATGCTGTTGCCTTGAGCTTTTCTCAACCTCACGCACCCACAGCACAGGCACACAAAGCCCTTCCCTGGCTCTCACTGGCAGAAGTGGTGCACAACCAGCTCACCCAGCAGACCTGGATAATCAGCTCTCTTGCATTTCACCAGGGCTAATGCCTTCCACTTTCTGATGGTGTGCAGAACATTGGTAACATAAGTCATGTTTGTACAGATTATGATTTCCATAATTAGGAATGTCAGGAGTGTATTTTAAGGTAAGGATGTATAAATTAACACAGACATACTGAGTGTGTTGGCAGTTTAATGCACCTTTGGGTGTAGTCCAGGTCTTTCTTCACATTAAAGGAATAACAAAGGTTCTCTCAAGTCTCTTGCTGAGTTTGCTGGTCAGCTGGAAGTTTTTTTTGTGCTTTTGACAGAACTAAAATGTTCATGGTAGTGTTTTTATTGGGAGAGTACCTCTTGTGTTGTCGTACTCAGTCACTTCTAATTGGGAACAACTTTACTTCTCAAGTTGACACATCCCACAGATGAAGTGCCTTCAGCATGTGGCAGGTCAGAGGTGTCCAAATCTTCCCAGGGATCTGCTGATGAAAACCTGATGGTCTGAAATCTTTCCACCCCTTTTCCTACCAGTGCACTTACACAAAGACAGTATAGACATCAATTTAAATGCACCAAATATAAAAATATGGAGGGAATTGACTGTATTTTTTTCCTGATAACTGCAATCACATCACAGTCAAAAGAAGAGGAATAAATGAAGGAGCAGTACATTTCAACCCCGCTGTTAAAGAAGTCTCACAGTGGCTTTGCTGTTCCTCCATGTTTCTTTACCACTCTTGATCAGGAGCCATATATAAATGAACAATGTTTAAATGCAAGATCTCTCTTAAAGTTATATCAGCTTTTCCTAATAAAAGCTCAATATATAGAACTTAATTCAAATTAAACCAAGACAATCATCTACCAAATGTTTTTATTTACCAGTTCTTATTTTTTTATTTAAAATTACTCGTCTGGTTTAAATGAGTAGATGCAAATTCATCTCTGAAAATACATCATTAAAGTGATGCAATTTTACATAAGAGATGAATTTTATCTACACATCATATGTTTTTAAGAATAAAAAAATCTGTTACTGGATCACATGCACATATACATTTTCTCTAACCCCTGGCCATCACCATGAAATGATGATTCAAGGACATAACCTTTGGAGACAAATATGCACATGACTCTTTCCATCTCATTGCCATCCCAAGGATTTTAACATTGAAATGACAGCTGATTCTCTCTCCTGTTATGCAGGCACAAAGGCAGAGAGAGGATTGAGGCTCAGAGACAAATATCTCAATGTCCAGTGCAAGCGAAGCTTGTGCCTTAAGAACAGCAGGTTTGAACTGCTATGGCAAGACTAGTAATGATTTTTATCCATCTTCTGCTCTCATTTTCTGGTATGCTTGTGACATTTTCTCTCTCATTGCAGCCCATTAGCTGGTAATAGGGCACACAGAAGTGTTTTGTGGGCTGTAAAAAGAAGAAACCAAATGTTGTGACATGCTTGTCAGTGACCATGGCTGGACTTGCCTTTTCTTCCACTTCTGTGCTCCTGTTTCAGACACTAAATAGGCAAATGTCTTTTTGCTGCTTGTTAAATTGCCCTTAAAGCCTCACCTTTTCTATTCCCAGCTTGTCTTCTCTTAAGTACACTGTCAATCATTTTAGGACTTTCTAGATGTGTGATGGTTTAGTGGGTTTTATACAAAAAAACATTGGTTTGCTTTGCTGAAAACATATGCTTTAATTTTCCATTGTGATTTCTTAAATTCAGAATGTGGAAGAGGAATCCTTCCAGTTTAAACAGCTTCCTCGTATTATGCAGTGGTGTTCTGGGAACACAGCCTCACAGTGCCTGGACATGAGGCCCTGCTGCCTCAGAGAGGTGATGTGAGCCCCTTGCTCCTTGCACAAAGAGAGCCTTTCTGGGGCTCCCAGCAATACCAGGCTGTGAATCATTTTATCATTGCCGTTATCATCTGGGGAAACAAACAGGATTTTACCCTTTATTTTAATGGTGTTTGTACTTGCTGCTTGAACTCTTGCCCTCCCTGTCCCTTTTCCTACTATAAACACTGCTTCTGCTCCTCTTCCATTCCCATGCAGTCCTTTTTGCCTTTGCCCTTTCTTCTCCTCTTGTACAGCTTGTGTTTCCCTTCTACTGGGTTATCTCAACAGTTTGTATTAAACTCCTGTATTAAATGACATTGCATTTGTGCAGCTGCACACCCCACTCAGCTTTACTCCATGCCTTCTTTATTTACTCTAGGTGCAAGTGACAACAGCGCAGGCTGGAGTCACCAGCTGGCACTGCCAGGAAGAGCAGTACGTAAAGTTTTATTTCAACAAACCTCAACTTCCATGGTCACCAACACCTTGTTTGTGTGAGCAGCCTTAGCTCAGAGAGACCTCCTGCTGTATGCAACTGGGGAACAGTAGCACCTTCCTTCAAAGAAAGGGATTTTTGAAAAGTACCAGAATGAATGAGGGATGAAAACCATGTTAAAGGGAGCACACCCCATGGGCAGCTGACCACGTGTGTGGTTTTGTGAAGATTCCCAAGTCCTGTCCACTGCTGTCATCACAGAGAAATGCCTGCAACAGGCAAGGCAAGAGCAGCCAGCAAGGAAAATAACTGCAGATAACCAAAATCATTACAAGAACAATTCCTGCCTGACATACCTTACAGCACAGCGCTGTGACTCTTGAATAAAGAGCCTCAAGATCTCTGATGATGACAAGTGGAAGTATGGTGTACTTCCATGCACCCTTCACAAACATTGCTCTTCTAGTGTTGACTGCTGCAATGATGGCAGTATTCCTTCAAGTGCAATGCCTGCCTCAAACCATTGCCTTTGCCAAGGACAGCTGCTCTGCCAAACGCTTATTTTCTTACCTTAGTCATTTCCCAGCAGACAGGAAACTGATCCTTTTCTCAGACCAAAATGTCTCTTATAATCCTAAACTGAGACACATCATGAAAATACTGCATTTTTATTCAAACCAGCCATTGTTTAATTGTGTTGTCTTTATCAGTAAATTTCTTTCTTTTAAAAATTCCCACGTGTGACAAGTCACGTTGTAATGCATAACTTCAGGCTGTATCTTTCATGTTGCATTAGAGTAAGTCGAGCTTAACATGATTTGATGCTTGCAACCTGCTTCAAACGTGGCATGTGAAAGATTTAAAAGACGTGTATCTTTCAAGGGAAACAAAGAGTTTATAGATTTCTTTCTTTCTTTCATTTATACTTTTCTCCCTTTTTAGTTTCAAACGGAAGTTAAATAATGGAAATGTTAAAGAAAGAATTAATCAATGCATCTCTTTTTCCTACTTGTAAAAATTCTTTGAACTTTGAATTGTTTGTTTGATTTCTGCTTTATATTTTCCAAATTACTGAGAGAAACATCTACCTGGTGACTGTTAGGAAAAAGTCTTCTAGCAAAGCAGCATTTAGGTTGGAGACAGAATGGTTATACATTCTTTAATGGGTGCTGATAACAGAAGAAAGAATTTCACTTTTGAAAGATGAAGGTTTACTGGCTAAATCCCACCTGATCCCACCTGATCAGCCGCTTGTATTCTGAGATTTTTGATTTTCTAAACAAAGGTGAACAGAGCAACTCTATCATATAAATGAACATACTTGCCTAACAACAACAGTGAGGAAAAATAAAATAAAAATAGCCTGAGTTGTTAGAATAACTTCAAATAATTTATCATGTTTAGCAATAAATTTACGCTTAAACATAGCAAAAAATACATGCTTTTCTTTAAAGAGTAGCAAAAAGAATATTGTCACATTTGAGGTTTGGGGTTTTGTTCCTCTTAGAGGACCGTTTAGTCAAAAAATGTTTTCATGAAGCATTTCTGAGGACAATGTGGTTTCTCCTGATACAAGTAATCATATTAACATGTTGGTGCTTGGAGTCTGCCTGAAGAGTTTTCTGCTGTCTTTGCTGCTGGTGTTTTATTTTCTCTGAGTCTATTCAGAGACTAAATAGTCTATAGACTATATATCTTTTTACTATAGCCTATATGTGTAATCTATATCTATATAGTCTGCATATATACACAATATACAGAGACTATGTATTAGACTATAGAGACTATATATTCAGACACTATATGGTCTATGAGACTATAGTTAAGTATGAACACAAGCAGATTCATGATTCACACTGGTGTTTTTATTCTTTCTGAACCATCCTATTTTGGCCTTTGAATCACAATAATTCCAGTGGGATGGCTTGGACAAAAATCTCAGTTTGTTATACCCATAGGTAACATATTCTGGTTTTATGGGCTTTTTCAGTGTGAGGATCTTCATTTTAGCTGCATATTTCATCTTGTATAGATGCTAATATAACTGCAGCCACCTATTTGTCCATCACTTCAGGTCTTAAAATTACAATTTTAGAAGGCATGCTCTGGACCGGCCAGGAAGCAGAAACCTAATGCGAGAAACACAAAGTAACATCATATAATTCCTGTGTACAAAATAAGAATTCATCACCAAAATGGTCTTTTCTTGTGTCAAAATCTATTAAACTCTGTCTACGTCCTTGAGGACAAAGGCTGTGCAGCAAGACCTTAACAAATTAGACAGATGGTGAATTACCAACTGTGGGAAGCTTAAGAAGGGACCTGGGATGGGGCAGTCCTGGATGTACAGACAGCCTGGGGAACGAGAGGCTGGAGAGCAGAGCCACAGAAAGGGACCTGGGGGTCCTGGTCAGTGGAAAGTTGAATGTGAGTCAGCAATGCCCTGGCAGCCAGGAGGGCCAACCCTGGCCTGGGGGGCATCAGGCACAGCATCACCAGCTGGGCAAGGGAAGGGATTGTCCTGCTCTGCTCTGAGCTGGGGCAGCCTCACCTCCAGTGCTGGGGGCAGTTTTGGGCACTACAATATAAAAGAGATATTAAGCTACTGGAGAGCATCTAAAGAAGGAACATGAGGATGGTGAAGGGCCTTGAGACGAAGGTGTGTAAGGAGAAGCTGAAGTTAATTGGTTAGTTCAGCCTGGAGGAGACTGAGGGGAGACTTCATGGCAGTCATCAACATCCTCACAAGGGGAAGTGTAGGGATAGGTACTGATCTCTTCATTCTCATGACCAAAGACAGGACTCAAGGAAATACCATGAAGCTGAATGAGGGGAGGTTTAGGTTCAACATCAGGAAAAGTTCAATTTCTGGAACTCCTTCCATTTCTGAAGTTTTCTATAACACAGTTGTTGGAAATATCAAGAGAGCAACCTCAATACAAGGGTCGGCACTCAGTATTTCTTTGTAAACCAAAGCATATATTTTTGTTTAGACTCCTTAGAGTTACAAATGACATGTCAAACCAAGAAGTGATGTTATGAGAAGAGGATGTGGTCTGTGTCTCATGGGATTGGTTATGACCGGGATCATAATAATTGGGATAATTTAGATGATACCAATAAAAGTATTTTTGTTTCCAAAATGGAAATAATTTTCACATTCTGGTTTCACAAAAACTAAGTACTTAGTGACTCTTTCACTTGCCTACGAAGTGATGGGAGTAGAGGTAATGGTGTTTTCTAGCTCATCACTACTGATTCATCTGCGTTTAAACAGAAACAAAGATAAATGTAATATTCTTTGCATTACCATGGAGTTAGACACTCTTGTTTCTAAATGAGAATTTCACAAGCTGGCAGGATATTGAGTTTCACTGCCAACTATTTGATTTAATAATACAACTCAAGGAGTAGTGGCTAGCATAACCCACTGATGTGCAAGTAGACAATTTGTCAAGAAAATACTGAAATGGATGCTGTGTTGTTACCATGTGCACGGGGTCAGATGTCATAACATCCAATTCCTTGAGCAATAGTTAAAAGCTCTGTGCAGCAAGCTGAACATAAATCTAGAAAGTCAGCCAGAACCTCGTATTAAATGTTTCCAGAGCATGTGTCAGTGGGTATCTGTTGTGCTAAGCACCTCGCTATAGGTACCCTGATCTATAGTGCTGCTAATTGCTCCCAGTGCCAGCTCTCTTCATACAGATAGCCACGTGAGCAGCAGTGAGAATTACTTATAGAATTGCTGCAAAGCCTGGAGAGGGCCTCTGGGAGCTTCCCACTTACTTGCTGCATGCTGATGAGTCCTCCTGGTTGTTGCTGGTCACCAAAAGTTGTTTCCCTTTACAACCCCTAAAACATCAACTCTTAAACAATCTGAACATGTCTGCTAAGGCACAACACAATAGGATGGGGCTACAGCTCATATTAGTTCTCTACTCTTCTGAGTTGCCAATCTTTCAATGAAAAATGCTTTTATGTAAGCCAGTTATCTTCAAACCACCCTTACTACAAATCAGGTTAAGGTAAAACCCAAATGAAAGTATAAATTCACAACATCCAAAGCTGACTGTGAGTACAAATATTTATGCAAGTTATGGGCAGAAGAAAAGAAAAAAGCACACAATCTGTATACATGAAGTTGAAATTAAAGTAATTTCTTACTACAATCAGCTGAGGTGCTAAAAGTGCCCTCAGTGCATACCATTGATTTTGGCCTCCATTGTGCCTACAATGTCATCTTGCAGCTATTGGAGAGGAGCACCCTGGGTGAAGCCACCTAGCTCTAAATCACCTTTCCAGGGGTCCTCAGTATTGCCATAGATGTCAGGATTCCCATGCAGGTTTTTTCCTTGGAATTTTGAACAGACTGCTCCCTTCCAGCCCTCTCATGAGAGGAATGCTAGAATTTGACTCTCAGTAAACCTTAATCAGGTTTTCATGTGTTGTAGGCAAATTTTCCTTCCAAAAAACTGATTGGAAGTCCTAATCTTTTGAGAGACAATCACGCAGTGTGGAAAAACCCTTGATAAAATTTCTAAATAAATACAGCATGGAAAACAAATAAATCCTGGTGATGATAAAAGCCTAATCCAATAAACTAATCTGATCAAAAGATCAGTCTTGTAAAATCAATTACATTTGTCTTCAAACACAAAGACATAGGCAAGGTTTTTAGAAGAAATACATTCTCTGGAGGGATTAAACCACAAATTGCTTTATGAATATATTCCCCTAAGAGAAACTAGAATATAATTCCCGAAGGATCTCTATCAAGAACCAATGGGAATTTAGTCTCTTTTGTACTAGTTAGCAACTCACTTGAAAACATGTAAACAATGTTTGGTATACAGCATGTGATTTATTGCATACACTGTTTTGTCTCGGTGCTTTCAAGGAGAACAATAGCAAGCTGTAAAACCTTCTGCTCCAGATCATTCCTTCAAAATAAATCCAGTTCAGATGCTTTGTGAGGACTGGTATTTCAGAGTGATAACTGGCAATTTATAAATCACCCACTTTCTTTTGCAACGAGACAGCACATCTGTAATCCATATTTATTTCCCATTAATAACTGTGACGGTGCTGTGGCATTGATTGTTTCATATCATGTGCATTTCACCTTACTAACTAACCTTGAAGAAGAGTAAAGAGGAGCAATTTTCCCCATTTTTTTCCACTCAGATAGTATTCTAAGATGAACTGTTTCAAATAAATTTAAATAAGCTATTGAACTAACACATGCTCAAGATTTTCATGAGTTTAATAATGAAATCTATATTTGCACCATTTATGTTTCATTCCCTTTCCAGACATCTACATCACATATGAAAGCTGAGCAACACAAAGAGGAAATACTTCAATTCATTTTTAAAAACAGTCAAAACTTTAAGTCACTTCAGGTTGACATTGGTAACAGTGTGACTTTGCATGCCTCCAGGATTTGTAAAATTGCCAAAACAGATTTTAGGAAGCTGATGGGACTAGACTACCAGGAGGGAGACTTAACAGCAAGAAGATTGATTACAATCAAGTCTGCTAAGGGAGGGCTGTAACAGGCCAAGGTGCACTCCCTGCCTGCCCTCAGGCTATGCTGGCTGCTGGAACTGGCAAAAATTGTGTAACCTGGGCTGTTCCTGCTTGCTGTTCTCACCTCCCTACACTGGGAAAGACTACACAAATTGCAACAGAGCCACAGAAAGAAGTCAAAGAAAAGGCTCTGATCATGCCACCTATGGAAGTTTCTTCTGCATGTAGCCAAGGAGTTCATGACTATCTGTGGGGAAGATTCCAACAAAGCATGATTCATTCAGCAGAGAATATCTTTTCTGCTTCACCCATGTTTTCTTTTCCTTTTGCCCAGTTTCATGTCTGTTGCCAAGGTTTCTGTGTTAAAAGGCACCTTGTTTTGACAACTTCTAAACTTACATTAACATTTATATTGAATCTTTGATTATTGAAGCATAATAATCTCCATTAATAAATCCTATATAAGTAAGTTGAATAATTACCCTCCCAGCCAAAAAAGATGTTGAACTACATGGGCAATGTTAGATGCACACACTACCTATTTTGTGATGCACATCCTAATCACTGATAAAGGCTTAAAACCCCTCATACTTAAAATACCTTTACAACAGAATTCTCTCTCTCTTCTTGCCTAATATTGCTCTTAAATCAAATATACCAAAGATTAAATCATTGGCTTCATGTCACACTAAACATTCAAAATCATTATCCCAAAATCCTTTTAGGAGGCAGACAAGATGCCCTCAGTTCAGCTCCCTGCAGATTGTAGGTCAGTAGCACAAAGACATAGCATATAATTGGACTCAAGTGGTAGTCAAAGCTCATAAGATGCCAAGAACAAATTAGTCTGAATCATCTTCTACTTTAAAAAGAGACATTTAAGTGTGGGCACAGTCCAGATTTGCAGCTGCCTGACCTATGGATAAATACAAGGCTTTAATGTTTCCAGAAACAGAACAGTGAACAATTTAACTACCTGAATATGACAGGAAGCATCAGCTTTTTTGATTCCTGGCATTTCTGTGAGCGTTTTGGCTTTAGGATGAACCCTGAATTATTGAATTTATATTGAAGTACAAAGCAACTTTAAATTCTATATTACAAAGGGAAATGAAGAGCAAAATAAAAGCATCATGCAAGTGCTAACTGTGAAATATTTCCAATAATTACCAAATATTGCTTTTTAATATTATGTGACACTTTACAGATAGATAAAACAATCAAATGTCTATTGTTAGCCAATTAGTACACGAAAAGAAATGCAAATGTAAAAATTACTGACCTGATATCCATTTCAATATCATGAAAGCGATATGTTTTTATTTTACCAAGGAATTTTTAAAATTACTAAGCATTTATGCTGAAAAATGGGAGAATAAATCAGAAAGGATCAGTCTATATTTTTTCCTTATTTTCTCCAACTATCTGATTGCAGCTGCCACATGCAGTGAAAAATCAGGGTTAAGATCCTTTAATCTAAATTGGAGTGGGAAATGTGTTCCAAAAATTTAGGAAACAAAGAAGTTGTCTAGGTTGGAACTTGAGTTTCCATTCACATCCGCCTGTTAATATATGGTAACAATGAGCACATTTCATGCTTTGGGTAGAACAAACAAATATTTGCTTCCTGAAAACATGTCTGTGATGCATGGGCAGTAGCACATATAATTCAGTCAAACTGGAAGGAGAGCGAAGCAGCTGAGGTATGAGCCCGGAAGAAAAAAGATTCAGCTTTTGAGCTTCACCCCAGGCTTTTGTAGCAATGTTGGAGCAACCCAGTGGCCTCCTGTGTGCCTCAATTTCCCTTCTGTACTGCAAGGCTAATAGGATCACTCTTCATCTCAAAGGAAGACGGTCCTGTAGGTCTGTGATTCAGCCTAGCCAGCCAAGCAGGAAGAAAAAACACATTGTGCTTCTCATTCTTTGGGGTTATTTTTGGACCTTTACTTGGAGGTAAAAGAGAGATGAAAGCACCATCTGAAATGTACTTTTTGCTGCTGGAACAAAAGTAATGGTATCTATCAGATTTAATCAAGCTGTTTGTCTGCTTTTACTTTCCTGTACTTGAAACACTGCAGCGCTTTGTTTTCTTTGTAGTGCTACATTTCTTCATTGGTTCAGTTTATGTTCAAAGAGATTTAGAATTGAACATAACTTTTAAAGTGGTACTTTTAGTGTTTGTCTAGAGGGCTTGACTCATAGAATCTGTTGCATTCCCCCCAGAGCGTGCTAACAATTCAGGTGAAGCATTGCAGTCACTGTTGTAAAGCAGTGGCCATATTTTTATATATGTTGCTTTGTAATGAATAAATGGTTCCTGTTGAAAAGAAGCTGGTAGAGTAGGAGGTGGAAGGTTCCAGTTTTGCTTTCAGAAAGCATCACAGGTGCAGCTGGCTGGGGGCATGAGACCAGCCAAAACCTCCTTGAGCAGCCTCTTTTCCCACAGTCACATGGTTTGGGAGAGGGAACACTTATTTATCAGTGCAGCACAACATGAGGTTAAACAGCAGGATGCATATATGGTACACTAAAATACTCAGCAAGGTCTTGTTGACTTCTGCTTCAGGAGAATTTCATCCTCAAGAATACAAATTCACCTGTTAGTGGGAAGAGGAGGTCCTGCAGGGGCCTGCTGTCCTGTGACACCACCCCATTGTTGATGTGGTGACTTGAGTACTGCCTCTGGCTGTCTGCTGTACATGCCCACACTCACCAGGCTTGCTCAGATGAAAAGGAATGGAGGTGCACAGTGTTTGGAAATTTTTGAAACTGGTATTTCACCTCATTTCCATCTTTCCCCATCTTTTCCTTCTCCTTTCTTTTTAACTCTTCACATACTTTCTTCTCTCTCTAATATTTCCAAATCCAGAATTCATTGAATTCATTGACCTTGAAAACAAAAACAAACAAACAAAAAACCTAGGAAAGAACAATTTGCTTGCCAAGTGCAAATGCTTTGACAGATGCAGGGTACAAACCAAGCTGTGGAGTCAATCAAACCTGTGAAGTCTCACATTAGAAGCCCTCTGTCTCCCTCCCTCTGGGTTTTTACCCAGTATTATTTTTCCTTGATTGCATCATTCTTTTGTGAAGACTGAAACTCCTGAGAATATAACTACCTTAGACTCTATAATAAATATATCATAGAAATGGTGTGATTTATGGTTTTTGGTAGTATTTTAAACAACCCTGTTATATGTCAGCAAGGATTTATGGCACGGATCCTTTGATCTTATAAAACCAGGCACAGCAACCAAAAGCCCAAGAACCTCTAACCATTAGCAATCTCTGGTGTTCTTTTGTCAGTAGGGAGGATTAAGAGGAGGCACTGTATTAATATGGGATTCACACTAAGGCTGCCCAGGACATCCCATGTCCCTCCAGGGCCAGAGTTGCACAGCTCCACACTGTGATGACTTGTCTTTGAGTATTTAAGCCTAGATCTGTATTTTAAAAATGCAGAATTGACCCTGGAAATACTTGAACCAGCTGGTCAAGTGCCTTAGCACAGAGGCAGCAGATGTAGAGCAGTTCCTATCTGTAAGGGAGCCACTAGAGGGAGGGAGAGGTCCACAGTGCCCTTCCCCAGCCACCTTCTGCATCTCCTCCATCACCAAACACAGGCTGGACCCTGCTCCTGACAGCCGGTGGGGACTGCATGTTTGACCCTAGTCATGGGACAAAATGAAGGTGGCAGCAGTTTCCCAAGGTCTTCAGTGTCTGACCCTCCAAAAGCGCCTGGTAGCTTTTCTGGAGCCCCAGCTGCTGCTCCACATGGATGTGATTCCTCAGTGCCGAGGCTGCAGGCCAGATGGATGCATCCTGTGGGCTCCGTGCAGCCCAGGAGCCCTCAGCTACAGCACCATATGCAAGTGGTGTTTTACACACATATCAAATGTCAAGCCTTGGCTAAGCTGCAGATGAAGTATAATGCTACTGCTCTAGCTCAGTGCCCTTAATACCACCCCACAGTGTGGGAGAGCCCTTCCTCCAAATCATTAGCTACAGATGAGCTCTGTGCTTATTATAGGCCCCCGAGTACTTTCTAGCAAAAGCATCCCCAGAACAAAGTGTCTCCACTCCTCCTCAGCTGAGTTTTAACACAGAATTTAATAAAGATTTATAGGTTTTCAGAGATTGTTTCGAGCTCAGCCAAAATCTCTTTTCTTTAAATCATACTTTTCCATAGGGGGCAGGGGAGGAAGTGTTTCCAAGGCTATAGAAATTGAAGCAATATCTCAGGTATCTCCAGCCCCACTCAATGTGCTACCAGTCCTTTAACTTAGGGGAAAACAGGATTTGTTTTACAAATCCCATCCAGAAACGCTTTGTGTGAGTAATAAAATGTTAGGCCTCATAAACTTATCTTAATGCTCATATCCCTGGATTTATTGCATTTGGAAACCAAAAATTAATATCATAAAATTTCCAAAAATAAAAAGAAAATGTACTGAGGGCAAATAAGGGAAAGCTATCCTGTGTCATTATTTGTTAATTAAACTACTCGAAGGCCATTTTGATGACTAGAGATGGACAAATGCCAGAAGTTTCACTCCTGCAAGGAGCTTGAAATTTGCTGGGAAAGGGGATTGTGATGGACATCATTTTGTAAAGAATGTTAAAGTCTTTCCTCCGGTTAATTTAATGATTCAGAATCCAAGGATTCTGAAATACTTTCCAGAGGAAATACACAAGATTTCCCCTTAACCTGGATAAAGGCATTGAATTCAGAGAGCAGTATCTTGAAGTCAATATTTAAGCCTGAGTTAATTAAGAGGAGTAAAATAGTAAGAGTTAGAGAAAGGACTGGTCTGGTGGACCTTGGGAGTGTTAACTCCTCTTGAACACATCCCACTCATTTTTCTCACACAAGCTGTGTTCCCCCAGTTACTGAGCATTCAGCTTGGTTTCCTGAAGGCTCTCTTTAGGTAGTCCATACCTTTCCTAAGATGCAGCATGAAAAACATGACACAATACTGAAGATGAGTCATCAAAAGTAGGAAGAATGATGAAAATTTACTTTACATGTTAAAATACCTTTTTGTGTGTTTACATGTGCTCTGGTTGGGATTTGCATTCTTTTTCTGTAGACCTGCAGTTCAGCTCATATTTTTTGTGAGCACGTACCTCATTATGTCTACATGTATTTCACTCACCCTATTAAACTGCATCCTGTTTATTCTAGGGAAAGTTGTTGTTTTGGGTTTTTTTAATTTATCAATTTGGAGTTTGCAGACTTTTCTATATGAACTCATCATATCACCATTTAATTCTTTGTCAAAAAATACTGGTTAACTAGTGTCAGACCCAGGCTACTTTTGCAAAATCCAGCTTACCAAATCAGCCCTGTTGACAAATGTTAGGAATTTTGGATTTAACATGAATCCAAATCTCTTTGAAGAGAGCATCAGTAAGTGGCTATGCTGTTAAAAGCAGGGGTAGAATTTTCATATTTTACCAGAAAAGATAGTCCAGTAGTCTGTTCCTAACATCAACTGGTTTCAAGGGAAGACTTGAGAAACTACAGAATGGGCAGCTGTGGAACTAGGGAAGATTATGCTGTAACCAGAAAATTACAAGTGACAGTAGGATAGCACATACTGAACTTCTGCCAGACAATATTATCTGGGATTCTGAACAAGGGAGAGTGAATGAATAAAGAGCTCTTAGGGAAGATAAATCTCTTACCCTGTGAGAGAGGATGGTTTTGTTTTTAAGCCCCTGCTTGCTCAGCTTTACAGGGGATCTGACAACTGTTTCTACCACAGACTTTTCTTATGGGCCCTGAGCATATCAGTTAATCTCTTTGAGCATCAAATCTCTCCTGATTCTGAGGGATACAGGTTGAGTTATTTGAGGAGCTCTTTGATACTGTAAGTGTCCCCCACCCAAAAAAAACCAGAAAAAAAACCCAAAAAAAGCAAAAGAAAACAAAATCATAAAAAAACCCGCAAAAAAACAAATAAACACCCACAAAACAAAACAAACAAAAAATACCCCAAAAAAAACAACAAAAAAAGAAAACCCCCAAAAACCAAACAAACAAAAACAAAAAATCCACAACTCTGGAGAGGAAAGAATAAAGCAAGAAGAAAACAAATATATGCCTTGACCAAAATTTAGCTTGTGTCGGGTGAGACACTCATACAAGGTAAAAATATACATTACACAGCTTAGATAAGAGAAGTGAGGGAAGACAAGAACTACCTATGATGTAAATAGACTCCTTACCTGACTGTAATATAGTCAGGTGAGGAGAAAAATGATTTTGTTGTTCTAGTCAAAACATTTGGATCCCATATAGAAAGTGTACACCAAATGGGAGTTACTAGTCAAGCAAGAGACTTAAACATGTGACTTCTCTTAAGACGAAAATCAAAACAGATTTATGATTTAGGTTAGGACACTGGTGTAATTCAGGCAGCAGACTCTGGTGCTGAGATCCTGAGAACTCATTACACATGACTTTGGGGCTGTACAAAACCCAGTGAAGCTGAAGATCTGCTCTGTGCTTAGCCAGAGTGGCTCAAGAAGCAGCACAGCTCAGGACTTGGCTCCTGTCTGCACGGAAGCAGACACAAACTGTTCAATCTTTTGTAATACCAAAGATATTGAGAAATTCAGTTTTTACACTGAAGGGTTTATCAGGATCCATTTTGACTGGAAAGAAAGAACTACCTCTCCTTGCTCAGTTCTTTTTATACAGACAATCTGACCTGACATGAGGAGGCTCCATTTCCTGGAGTGCATGTGAAGTCCCAAAATAAGTCCCCAAATAAGACTCTTCTTTGGTGTGCCTCACAGACCCACTATTCAGAATATCTCCCAGTGTCTCAGTACAAGTGCTGGAGGAGAAAGAGGGTGCAGGAGCTGCTGAAATATTGTTTGATCGTAGTTGGTGGAAAGGACAAGAGAACTCCCTGGGGATCGTGGAGACAAGGGTGCACAATGGGGCCAACAAGTGCACGTTGGGGCTAAGGCAGGCACAGCACAGAGTGGGCACTGGCATCACAGTTTATGATATTACCAGCATCTAATTTTGAAATGTTCTGTACTGTGACTCATGTTTCTACCATATGCTGATACCACCACTCTGCTTGAGGCTAAAAGTATCTGTTAGCAACAAATTCCTTATGATGACTCTCTCTGAAGGACTGGATCCAGTAGTATTTCTCAGTGTCACATATGTGCACACATATGCACACAAATGCACCCGTGTGCACAAGATTTACTGGATTCTTCACAAAACAAAGTCATGGCTTCTGTTTTCTTTGGGGGTTGGTGAGTGAGGACCGATTGATGGTCGTGTCAGAACCCAGTAAGTGATTTCTTCACAGTGGGTAGGGAAGGTGAAATGTCATTTTCTTTCTTTGACTCAGAGAATCCAAGTTCAGTCTCACTCTTTGATATTCAGCTTTCTGGTAGAGATTGGTTAGAGGAGATTCGATGTGATGAGGTACACCTTATGGGCTTAAAAGGAAAGACTACATTTCCTTACTTCTCCAGAAGCAGGAGAGTTGATTCCCACTTTCCCAAGGCCTGTTTGGGAAGTTGAAGTCTATGTCTCAGCCTTACAATATTTATGTTCCCTGCATGGTTCTGAATGTCCTTGTACAGGTCCAGGTGACTGATATTTCTCATCATGTTTTGTGCAAATGTGCACATAATCTCTGTGTGCCAAATGACGGAGTTTATGAAGCCAGAAAGTAAAAGTAATTTATAAATCTCATTTCAGATCTCAGAGGAATAATGTAAGGAAAAAGAGAGCTTATGTATCTCCTTTTCTTGTACATTCACTGGTTACCATGTAAACTAAGGGGAACTACTTGTAAGTAAAACTCAACATTTGAAATAGTTTGTCTCCTTTGTCTACAAGAGCTTTTAAAAGAATCCATTTGTCCTGTATTTCTTCCTGTTCCTTTTCTTTCCTACTCCCCCTTGAATACCACAGGTCTTATTTCTGACTTACAAAGATGGTCATCTCCTCTTCCCATTCTCATGTGGTCTCCCTGGATAGCAGAGAAATTATGAACCTTGCATTCCTTCACTGTCTTGGTCCCAGGGGAAATAACTGTAGCCACAGATATAGAGCAGAAAAAATGAGTGAGTTGGGCTTTTCCACCATCCTTTATTTACACTTTTCATGGTTCCTTTTTCCTCAATATTGGTTATGTGTTAATGTTCATCCACCAGCCCAGCAGGGAACAGTCTTTACTCTCACCAGTAAAATATCTTATCATAGCAAGAAAAAGGTATAAGAGCCCAGGTCAAAGAATTAGATAGCACCTAAATTTTTATAACTTGCAATACTGTTTGCAAGGGACTGCTAAAATTATGACACAAAATAATGTTTTTTGAATGAATATAGAGTAATCCCACCAGTCTCAGAGCAACTCTAAATGTACAGGCTCTTGTTCACTAGTAGCAAAACTCCCTTTATAAAGTAGCACACCCAAAGTGAAGGCAGCTGTGATACAGTGCACTAGAGATTTTGTACTTTGCAAAATAGAGCTATATAAAGGGGGTATAGCAGGGGAAAATTGGTGTGCAGCAATTTTATAGCATAAACTGATAAAATATTGGCAGAGATTAGTAACATTCGCCTGGTCTCAGGTTTCTTTACAAAATTCAGATATTGCATGAGATTTAGCAGAATCTGTCTACACAAAGGCAAAGGACTTTTTTTTTAATAACTCTTGTGAGCAACGGAGAAAACAAATGTCTTCCTGATTTTGACACTTACAATTCTTTTTGCTCACCTGAGACAACACCATGCACCCAAAACCACTAATCTAGGAAGTTAGGGTGAAGTCAGAAAGGGTAAAAAAAAAAAAAAAGAGAGGAATATGTTTATGTTGACTTCATGTTTTTTAGTGATTCATTAGCCAGCCCAGTGTGGCTATCATGAAACAGGTTGCTAGCATGCATCAGCTGAAGAAGGGAACAATTACAAAGTAACATTAATTAGGAATCAAGAAGGTTAGAAAAATTACAATATGGTTCTAGAAGCTTCCTCAGAAGACACTTCAACTTTACAAATAGAATTTTTTAAAATATTGGTTTTTTACCAAGTGTCTTAAACTGATGAGACTAGCAGAGGTTGAGCTGCACAGTTCTTCCAGGTAAGTAGCTGCAGGAGAGAAAGAAGAGCCCATGGGAAGGGTAAGCACTGTGTCTGCTCACAGAGCAGCCAGAGGATTCCTCCCACTTCACACTTTTTACTCGAGACCCTGGGGTTTGTGCTTTTACCTGGAACCAGGGAAAACCATTGTGAAATGATCTCTGTTGGAGGAAGCTGAAGCCACATTATCTGCCTGCCCAATCTGTGCTTATGCTTTCACTTGCTCTCAGTTTGGATCCACCAGAGATCACAAAATCTGTTCTCAGATGCGCATTATAACCAGTATGTTCTTGGGTAAATAAATTAATCATCTCTTATTTCACTTTTGCATCCATCTGAGAGCTTTCATGGGGCAGGATTTTACGACAAAATATCAGTTTGTGATTGCTGGTGTCATAGATTTCCACTCAGTATTCCGCTATGTGATAATTCCCACATCACTCCAGTTGGTGGCTTCTGCTTGCTGTAAGAAATGCATGAAACTGTGCCTAAAATAAACAGTAATTCCTCCATGCACCATTCATTCACCAAACTCAGTGAATGGAAATTGGATGTGCTGATGAAGATTTTCATTGAGTGAAAGTCTGACGAGGTCATCACCTCACCTCCTACAAAAACACAGCAGACACCTTGTGACTCTACAGGAAAGAGAAGACTTCTCAGCAACCATTTGTAGGGGTACTTAGAGGAATCTACAGCCAGTTTCTTCAAGAGGACCTGATGGACCTGGGGAAGCAAAACTGAGCACAGGTGTGATTCTGTTATCTTTAGTTGGTCCTGCAAAGAGATGAAAGGAAAAGTCATGGGGTAAATTCAAAGGCAATATAGTCAAGTTTTCACTTGGACTCTCTTTTTAATAAGGAACAAAAATATTAAAAGAGTTACATAAAGACAAAAAAAATCAGAAGCATCATAATGGACTTCAATGCCATGAGTATCAAGGGCTAACCTGACAGACTGCAGTAAAGATATATATTGTGGGGAAATACAGCATCTACAATTTATTATTTCCTGTAGAAATAGCATGTAGTACCATGAGCCCCTGAGGTATCTCATGGGGAATTTGCAGGAGATCTCCTTTAATTGAGTTGAGTCACTAGTGAATGTAAGTAAATAAATCAATGCAATCTTGATCATCTTAGAATTAAATGTGTAGAAGGTTCCTGCATTACCTCGGGAGCTTCTCTCATGATTTGTTTCTTAGTTATGCAGATTGATTTGGCTGTTAAGCATAGAGGTCCAAGTTTCCCTGCTCATGCCTGTGTTGTCAGTGGGCAGGAGAAAGTAGGAGACAGACTTCCCTGGAGCTAGCACCAGGTTTCAGTGGTTACCTGAACTGACATTGCAGTTACTGCAAATTCATTAGACCTCCTGTTCCTTGAAGCCTGCTCCTTCCCCCTCTCTCCTGTTTTCATAGAAACACCATAGGGAAGTTAGTACCAGGATCTCCATGAACTTTGTTTTAGGGACTCAGCAAAGTCTGCTGGGGCAAATGAATGAGTGTCAGAACAATGCTCCTATTCCCAAAACAGGATTTCTGTTATACTAATGCCATTATCTGACTATGGGAGGAGAGGGGAAAGGAGAGCAGAAGGAACTAGTGTCAAGTACTGTGTGTATTTAGGCCTCTACTCACTGTTATCAGTTTGTGACTGAGCAGGTAAATCATATTTCACACTGTTGTTTGGAGTTCCCTGAGTGAGCCTGCTCCAAAGCCCATCCAAACTTTCAGGCAGAAGACTGCCTAGCTCTTTTCTTTTATAGCACATGACTAAGTTGGATTTGAAGCCATTTCCATACTGGACACAGTCAAACTAAATGCAATGAGTGAGAAGTAATTCTATAGCTTTGTGCTTCAAATTCACATTCTTGGCTGAATGTCCTGACTAAAGACAAAAAAATCAACATTTATTACACATCGATGTTAGCACAGCTTTTAAAAGACAAACTGATTTCTAATATCAGAGAACAGAATACAGTTGAAACCATAGGAGCAGCAATTTCTTACTCTGGAAATCAATACCATGCACTGAGGAGAGCTGGAAAGTCTCTTCAGTTTCTATTGCCTTAAGCTGAGGCTCTGATTCCCACTGTAAGCATTACTCAGTTTGAACAGACTTTGATCCTTACTGGGAGGAAACAAGGATCCGACCTCTGCCTGAACTTGGGTCCTGTGGAGAAAAAGATTCTCCAGTTAGAAAAATAGAGGTTTCTGAGCTTCTTGTACATCTGTTAGCTTCCCAACAGGCAGCATGTGCGTGTGCCTGGGTAGTGTTCCTGAGTCATCTCCTCTAATTAACCTTTTAGAGAAGGTTGCCAGTTAATTTGCTGAGCAACCCCAAAGAACGAAAATAATAATAATAATAAAAAATTTAAAAAAAAAGGATGATAAAAAATATGCCAGGCTGTAGTTTTGAGCATGATTCTTGATTTAACTTCACCAGATAGAGTAAAAAAAATAGCTCTGGCTGCTGTGCAATAACCTCATTCCTGCATCTGTTTCTAACACTGCTCCCTCCTCACTCCCAACCTTTCTCACTGGGAAGTTTTCTGATGTGATTAAGTCATTATTGGTTTCCTTGGGTAGAAATAATGAAGATCTCCCAAGCATAAGAAGCTGTGAATGTGGACCAAAATTTGACTCACCAAGCTCCTAAAAAAAATATATACAAAGCAACAACCTGAGTTATTTTGAATTCCTGATGAAAACTGTGGATACCAAAGGGGTGTTCTGGCTATTGCTGAGCAAGGCCTGCATAGTTAAAGGACCTTTCTGTTTCTCATAATGCCCTACCATGAGGAGGCTGCGGGTGCACAAGGAGCTGGGAGGGGACACAGCTCTGACAGCTGACCCCAATTGACCATTCCATACCACGTGGAATTTTGCTCAGTGTTAAAATGGGCTGGGGAATGAAGGTTGGCCAGGGCTGCCACTGCTCAGTGATTGACTGGGCATCAGTTATTTGGTGGTGAGCAATTGGTTTTCTTCTGCATCATTTGTTTTTATACTTTAACCCTTTTGATTCTCTTCTCCAAAAGGAGAGTGAACCAGTAGATCTAAGGTGCTTAGCTGCCTGCTGGGATTAAACCATGACAGTCTTGAAACCCTTCCACAGGTTTGCTGAAACCAACATGTGAGGCCACACAAGTTTCTTGCATAAAGTGGTAAACCAGTATACACTATCCCATCTGACAGTTTTACTCTCTGATCCCTCTCATGTCCTAAAAGCTTCCAAATACCTCCCCTTTTTTCTCGCTGGATTTGAGTTTACTGCCCTTTCTCCTGATGCCTTCTCATTTCCACCAGCCACAAACCAAAGTTCATCCTCCTGTCTCCTACCCCATCTCCATCTGCTTTCCTCCCTCTGCATGCCTGTCTTCCTCCTTGCTGCTCCTGTGCAAGCCTCAGCACCCATTCAGGGGCTGCAGGCACATCACTTTGTCACTGCTGTCACCTTGCTGCAATCCCATCAGCTCCCTGCATGCTGCCCCAGTCGCAGCATGACCAGCTGTGGCACAGCTGTGTGGGACACACTTGGAGGATGCCTCTTTCTCCCTAGCTCATATTGCTGACCACATGCTGAGGTTTGATTATCTTTTTTCCCTATCCTGGTTTTTTCCACTCTTCCTCACTCCTTCTTTCTTGCAACTTTGGGATCATTTCTCTCACATGCAAAGGAAAAGGAGTCAAATACCTAAAAATAAATACAGCCATAAATGGACTGGCTGTTCTTCTGCTTGCTCTCTGTAAAACAAGGCATAGAAAAGGGAGATAGATTACCAGGTACATAAGACAGGCAAAGGTGTTGAAAAATTGAGGGACACGACAAGTTTTGCTTTGTGAGCTTGAATGCTGCTCACAATTTGGCTTTGAATGTGTTTGAGTTGATCACTTTATGAAGACAATTGCATGGCATGGCTTGCTTGTGATGATTAGAGGGATTTTTCACTGACCCAGGATCTTTTCATCTCTAGGTTGCTCTAATTTTCTCTCTTGTAGGAAAGAGTAAAGGTACAACATTTAGTTTAGGAAAGTAGATTTTTGTTGTTTAACATAGCCTGGCATAATTGCTGTCAAATTAGTTGTGGTTGAAACTGGTATCCTGGACTGTAAATTGCACTGCCCCACAATGCTTATGTAGTTCCTTCAGGATACCTAGATCTTAAAGTGGGTCAAAGAGCTGGTAGTTTTGCTTAAAGTGTTTCCATCTGACCCAAACACTGCTGCAGGAGTAAGAAACAGCTAGTGGCTGTACAAGAGTTAAAGTTGTGGGTGGTAATAATAGGATATGATAAGAAAGCTGTCAGTCTGGGAGGGAGCTGGACCATGTCCACAGCACTACTGAAGAGACTTCAGGCAGTGACAGTGACGCCTCATCCTCACTGTGATTTGTTCTTGATTGAAGGAGTCGTGCTCCTGCCTTAACCAGATCAGGATATTGTGCATTTCTGCCTTTTGGGGAGGGATTCCTCAATCTTTCTACCATGCTCCTTAACCTGGAATGTGAGGAAAAGATTTATGTAACCACTATTCCCCAGAAATTATGAGACTTTGAATAACAGCTGCAATGTTCACCATCTCAGAGCAAACACAGCAGCTCAGAAGCTGAGGAGTGGCCCCTCCACTCCTCAGTGGAAGGAGGCTGGAGTGGAGAACACACCACAGAAGACAATTCTCTTCTTCAGAACAGCAGGGTGTGATATAACGCTCCTGTCCCTAGAATGGCAATCTGGCAGGAATCTCTTAGCACACCAGAAGTTTTCACTGGGTTTATCAGATCTGTGACCTGATTACTCTCAATCCAATTGTGGGTACTTGTCCATCTTTCCCCAGTGATGATTGTTAAAATGATAATCCTGCATCATCATAAGATAGAGTTTTTTTTTTCATGGCTTAATGGCCTTTTATCTTCCTGGAAAAAAGTTAGGTTATATTGCAGGAGTTCACTATCTATTCTGGTTACTTGCTCCATGCTTCTAGACATAATCAAATTCATTTCTCTGCCTCTTACTTGAGGGCAGATTTTCTTTTGTGCCACCAAAGTACTGTTACAGTTATTTATAAATGTTCGTCAGATCATTTGCCTGTACAAATTACAGCCTGAGTATTATCTGTGAACTGTGTATTTCCATTATTCATCCCAGTCTCCACTCCTGATTGGATGCCTGAAACTTTATGAATAGAGAAAAAAGTGAATGATGAATAGTGAATCATGAATAATAAACAGAAGATGAGTAGACTTTTTGAAACTCCTATTCCTACATGAATATGTGTACCCCTCTATATCAGTTGCCTTCACCAACATTCATATGCAGAGAAAATAGATTGAAACAAGACTAACAAAAAAGGGCAGGAATGCAGCTGAATCAAATCAGGAACTAGCATTTTTTGTGCATAGTTGTGAATGCACTACTCAGCAGTTATTCAACTCCAGTAAAATCCAACTGTTCTGGGGATGAACTCAGCTGCACATGCAAGAGCAGGATTTTTCTCCATCCTGCCTTGCCCCAAACCTTTCCAGAAAAAAAATAAAAGTGGATATATCACAGTGCTTCTGCTTTCTTCTTCCTCAGCTGCAAAATAGAAATAATTATGCCCTTCCTTCTCCATGTAGCACTCTTAGACCTCTGAATAAATCATGCTAAGTGAGAAAGAAACATTTTTAAAGACTCATCAGTAACTAGCATAAATCATGTCAACTTTTAGATTCTTAGCTGTTTAGGTAACTTACAGATATGTACAATGCAGATGTTGCTTAGAGATTATCCTTAAATTATATTTTTCCCACAACAGATAATTGATAGCTTCTGTGGGTCTGACATGCCAAATCACGTTTACTTAAATAAAAGAAAAATATAATTTAAAAAAACCTGTTTTCCCGTGCAATGTCCAAAACGTAATAATTATTGTTTTTCTAAATTGCAACTATTTGGCTTCCTAAGCCTTTAAAAGTGTCTTCTAAGATAGACGTGTAGAAACATCTTGGCAGTGAATATAGACAATTGCAATCATTCTTGCTCTAATTTATACAACTCTAGAAATGTATTTTTTCTTAGCTGTGGGTCCCAGCTGCCTAAAGCTGCTGACCATGATTGAAGATGTGAACATACTTTTTTTAAAAAGAAGAAGATTTTGTTTACATTGTGAGATTTGTACTTCTCTTTTTTATGTTTTTACAGATGGATTTGAAGTAATTGCATGTGCGCTTCTAACTTCTTTCTATTTAGGGAATCTACATGACTCTTGAGCTTTGTATGAAAAGGCAATACGATTTTCATCCTAAAAAGGATTTTATTTATAGAAGGTAAAATCCAAATCCCTAGGATCTCACCTGTAAATGAAAAAATAAATAAGCCTGAGCCTTCTGTATGTGATCTAACAGTTTGTTGCTAGTTACTATCAAGCTGTTTTGAAGATTTTGAAATTCAGAAAAGAAATGTTCCTAGCTTGAATAAAAAGAGCCAAGCCTTTCAGGAACTGCTGGAGGGTACTCAGCCAAAGCATCCATTAGTCATCCAGAATTACCCCTCTAAATCAGACAGAAGAGGGACTCAAATCTGCTTTTCTCGTAGAATGAGTGTCTCAACCTGCTTCCAAAGAGCCTTTTGCCAGCTGGGACCCAAGATGGTTGTGCTGAAACCAGCACTCTTAAAATAGTTTTGGTTTTGACTTTGGCTTTCTTAGTGACAAAAGTCATTTGCATCCAAAAATTCACAGTATGCTTTAACCACTCTAACCTGTATTGCATCGAGTGAAATACCTACAGATATGCATTAAACAGACCTGTATAACTCTGCTTTTTAACACTTTACCAAAGTGAAATGACAGAAATTTCTCTATTTATGGAATACCAGGATTTGAAGATTTTTCTGGAAGAACTTTTCAAGAAAAAAATGTTTTTAACAACATTTTATGCTATTAAAGTACATAAGTGTTTTTGAAAGTACTTAATACACTTTCTCCAGTCACAGTGGTGTGTCTGTTTAGATTTTAGCCCTGACTCTCTAAAAAATTATAATCAGAAAGATCAAAGCACCAATCTAGCCTAAAACTCAGTTAATGGAAGTTTTGTGACCATATTTTTGCCACTTAAATAAAATGATAATACAGCTTTGCTGATGTTTCTTTTAGTGCTCCAATGAACTGTAAATTAGGGTTGCACTTTTAGTGTCCTTTTGAATTATCAAATTATAAATGCATTTCATCTGTCTCAAAGCACCACAACAAAAAAATTACAAGATGACCTTTAAAAATGGCTTGTAAAGCACTGTTGCTTACTTTGTTCTAGATCTCATCTCAGACAATCTCTTGTCTTTGTCACTTTCAGAGATAAATTGCTTTTTCCTCTGTGCCTACACCTGTAATAGCAGCTGTCTTTTCACCACTTGTCACTCCCTTTTCTACTCCCTCTTCATTCCTGCTTTTATCTCTTTCTGCTTACACTGCAGTTCTCCTTTTCTCCCAAGGAAAAATTATATATTTAATATATAAATACAAAACACAATATACCCTGACCTTACCTTCCTTTTTCTTTCATAATGCAGGCAGTTCCTCTATGCCTTTTCTTCTTACTCCTTAGCTGTTCCAGTATTCCCACCTTATCCCATAACCTTCTCCTTAGCTTCTCAGTATACTCTGGCTCTTTTTCCATAATAATACAAACAAGCTAACTCCTGTCCAGCTCACACCAGCCTGCCTCTCCAGCCCCAGCCCATTCTTCATTCTTTCTCTGCTCCCCTCTGAGCTCCAGCTGCTCTGTGGAACTTCACTTCTCCTTTGTGACAGTCTGGTGCCTTGGACTTGAACACAAATGAGTCCATACTTCTGAAAAACTTACCTTTTTTTTAGCTTAAGTATGGCTTCTCTATTTTTTTTTCTTTTATTTTTTTTTCCCATTTGCTTTCTGTCTACCTAACTGTTTGTTCTGGAAGTCTTCTGGAAGATTTTCTTATTCTCCTCCATACTGAGGACAGTGGTGCTCAGTAATAATGCCTTATTTTTATAATGCTTTTGATTTGATTCTTCTCACTCTCTGTCGTGTGTCATCTGTGAACCAACCAATGTGTCTGTGACAAAAACTATGTCTTTACTCCATGTCTATTTCCCTATGTCCAAATGAAAACCTTTTAATGTCTCCTAAAATTCAATAATCAGGCCAAGAAAAACACTGCTAAAACACATTTCTTAGCCTCTCTGCCATGTAAACTTGTTCCTCAAATTCCACAACTGCTTTACATTGGCACAATATTGCTATGCTGCTCTTAATTGGATGCAATTTTCTGTTGAGATATTTATAGTTCCCCACTCCATGTCATAACTTATTCTTGCAAAGTCTTTTCTAACTTCTCTAAGATACATTTCTTACCTACCCCTCATACAGATCCCATGATTTTACTTGATTTAATTTCTTAATCAGAACACTAACCTTTCTCAGAATTATGATAATGAATGGCCCCCCACAGCACCCACTTAGCCACTTTAAGGTAGAGATTTTTTTTTTTTTTTTCTTTTTTTTGCAAAACCTACTCAGCTAGCACCATATTGAAGCCATCACCATCTTGCTGATCACAAAGTCTGGATGTGTGTATTTCTATCTGACCAGATGCAGTGCAGGTAACTCTAAATGTAGGTATCTGTGAAACAGCTCGTTTCAACTTGCTCTATAGAAGATAGAAAGAAGCAAAGCAAAGCCAGGTTAGATCCAATGATTTGATATGTAGAGTGATTGTTTCCCTTCAATAGTTGTAAAGGAAATTGAGGATCACTAGCTCACTTGTCAATATCTACAGCAGCACTATTTGGAACTATTGAGAAGAATCACACTTTTTTTGTGGATTTGAAGTATTTTACCTTAGTTTTTAAATTATATGCAGTTGAGAGCAATTTTTTATCCATGCTTGAATCTTTGAAAAGCATTCTACAATGGGATTTGAGGCCATGAATATGTTCCTTTGGTGCCACTATAATGATTAGACTTCAAATTACCAACAGCATCCAAATGCTGCTCAAAAAGACTGAAGAAAACCTCTTGCAAAGGTTAGAGAAGCCACAGTATTGCAAGAATATGGAGGCATTCAGGAGCAGTTAATTGATAGCTTGTGTGGCTGGTATTCACAGCACTGCAGTCCCAGTGACTCTAAACATATGGCAGAATAATGCTGAAAAATAACAATGGCATTTAGTCAACTGCACTATATAGCACTTATTTTTTTACTTTTTGCTAAGAGTGATATGTAAAACTTTTCTTGCTTTCCCTTGGAGAAGTTTTAAAATTAAGATCCAAGCTATTCGGAGAAGACATGAAGTCAGATAATCATTAAATTGTTTCAGTTGGAAAAGATTTTTATGGTCATTGAGTCCAACCATTCAGTGAACACTGCCAATCCACCACTAAACAACATCTACACTTCTTTTAAATGCCTCCAGCAATATTGAAACTTCCATAACTATGGGGTAACATTTAGTAATCATTTTGTCTTTGTTTTACTGCATGATTGTCTTTTAGCAATAAGGGGAATTCCAGCACTTGTGCCAACACTGCAGTGAGGCCACTCACATTCATCTTTGAAAGGTCATGGACATCAGGAGAGGTGCCTGAGGACTCCAAGGAAGCAAATGTTGCCCCAGGGTTCCAAAAGGGCAAGGGGGAAGACACAGGGAACAGTGGTCAGTCAGCCTCACCTCAGTCCTGGAAAAGGTGATGGAGCACCTCATTCTGGAGACCATCACTATCCACATGGATGACAAGAAGGTGATCAGGAGTAATCAGCATGAAGTCACTAAAGGTAGATGATGCTTGACCAGCCTGATTGCCTTCTATGATGAAACAACTGCCTGGATGGATGAGGGGAGAGCAAGGGATATTGTCTGCCTTGAGTTCAGCGAGGCTCTCAATGCTGTCTCTCACAACATCCTCACAGGCAAACTCAGGAAGTGTGGGCTGTGTGAGTGGACAGAGAGGTGATTTGAGAACTGGCTGGACAGCAGATGCCAGAGGGTTGTAATCAGTGGCACAGGGTCTAGCTGGAGGCCTGTCACTGGTGGTGTCCCCAAAGGTTCAGTACTGGGCCCAGAATTGTTTAACTTTTCACCAATAACTTGGATGAAGGGGCAGAGGCCTCCTCAGCGAGTTCCCTGACAACACAAAGCTGTGAGGAGTGGCTGATACCTCAGAGTTCTGTGCAGCCCTTCAGAAGGACCCTGACAGGCTGGAGGCATGGGCAGAGAAGAACCATCTGAAATTCAACAGAGGTGAATGCAGGGTCCTGCACCTGGGGAGGAACAACCCCATGGACCAGCACAGGCTGGGGTGACCTGCTGGAAAGCAGCTCTGTGGAGAAGGACCTGAGGGTCCTGGTGGACAACAAGCTGTCCATGAGCCAGCAGTGTGTCCTTGTGGCCAAGAAAGATAAAGGTATCCTGGGGTGCTTTAGCATTGCCAGCAGGTGGAGGGAGATGATCCTGCTCCTCTGCTCAGCCCTTGTCAGTGTATATAAGTATCTGAAAGAAGGGTGTCAAAGGGATGGAGCCAGGCTCTTCTCAGTGGTGCAAAGTGATGGTTCAAGAGGCAATGGGCAGAAACCAATGCACAGGAATTTCCATCTGAATATGAGAAAGAACTTACTATGTGGATGACTGTGCACTAGAACAGCCTGGCCAGAGAGGCTGTGGTGTCTCCCTCACTGGAAATATTCAAGAACAATCAATGGACACAATCTTGTGCCATGTGCTTTAGGATGCATGAACAGGGAGGTTGGACCAGATGAACCAAAGTGGTCCCTTCCAACCTTGTCCATTCTGTGATTCTTCTCATATCTTTGATTTTGCAAATTACAATGACCTTGTTTAGGAAAGTGATGACTTAACAGGGATATGACTGACATACATAAAATTACAATAAAGTGGTGATGAAGAATGTTTAGTCAATATTTTCCAAAATATTCTTATTATTTTCAAAGAGCATCAAATAAAATTGCCAGGCAGCAGATTTAAAGCAAGTAAATTAAATACTTCTCCCTATATGCTGTAGAATTTTTCTGTGAAATTTGTTACCATATTGGAAGGAAAACACCAGGCATACCCACACACAATACAGTTTTTCCACAGAAAGCTTGCTGTTTAGTTACACATACAAATCCAAAGTTAAGTAGTATTATTCTGCTTATGCAAATAAAATGAAACTTGTTTTCTCACCTAACTCTGGGTAAAATAAAAAAACAAGGAAGAAGGCTACTGCTTTACTTTTCTTGTCTCCACTCTGGGTTGCTGGAATCTCCTGAACAAAGAAAAGACTTTCCCTTACTATAGAGCAACTACATACAGCCCAAGCAGGAATATTTTGAACTAAAATGTGGGACAGACAAATTGAGTTCAGACTGGGACCTAAGACACAAACAGTTTTAAAGGTGATGAAAAGAAAGAGACTTCTCCAAAGGACTCAAAATATTTTCCAAAATTTGTTGTGAGATGGAAAGTCACATGAAATTGTTGGATTAAGGGAAACTCCGAAGGAAACGAATTGGCATGCAAGGAACAAATGTGTACTCTTAAGAGATCCTCACTTTTCAGATACAAATTCCTTTTGGTCCTTCTGTAGAGTTTCTTAAAGGAAAATATATTAGCAGATATCTGAGTTTTGGCTTTTGAGATCATGTCACATCCCTGACAAATATTTAGTTTCTATAGCCATTGGAGAAAAAAAACCAGGAAATAACTCATACCTAACTTAGGAGACAAATGACCCTTTGGAGGCAACTTTTTCTCCAGTGACTACATGAGAACTTGATGTTTAAACCAGGCACTTGACTTTCAGGTGTCTATATTAATAGAATAAAGACTCGTGTATTTTTTGGTTAGAAGTTCTCGCTATTCCAACCACCCAACCTGTGCCCACATGAGTGAACTGGTGGATGCAATACCATATGATAGTTCACAAGTAACCCTTGCAAGAGCCATATTTCTAAAGCAGCATCATGGAAGCACAAAATGCCCCATTTAATTCAGATGCATAACAAATCAGTCCAATCTTGTATTTCAGCCACTCTTTCAAAAGTGGCACTGATTTTTCTGACAGGAGAGAGCACTTCATCATCTTCAAGAACATCATTTGACAGTAGGCTAACAGGCTCAGAATGTGATCTAAAGTTGTGAAACAATTGCTTTGATGGTCTTCTTCAGCTTGGTTACAAGAACTCTTGCTTGACAATTCATTTTGAACATCTGGTCTACTATTATTGAACATCTATTTATAAAGCTGTCCTCAACAAAATTCTCATAGAAGTGTCTGTCTTCAATCAGTTTGTGTGTGTCTTGTGGCAACAGAATATTTTACAGACATTAGTTCCTAATTGTCCAGGGTTTTCTTATACAAATCGGCATTCCTTTCTGGAGCTACTTTATTTATATATGGTTTTTATTAACAGAGCTGTTTCTGTATACAACATAAATGAAAACAACTCTATTAGAAAAGCTGTGAGTCATTGCCATGATTTTATTAAATATAGTATTTCAAGATCTCAGACAAGGCATGAAAAGGCTTTAGCAAACAGCTAGCAATGGTTTAAAATGCATACAAAATCCTTTTTTTCTGCATTTGTATTAAGTTGATTTTAAAATTCTCTGGTTTTACCAAAGGTAGATAAGTAATTGTAAGTGCATTTGGAGATGTTAAATGGTATCTGAGAGGAGGGAAGAAAGAGAAAGCATTATTCTCATTTGAGAAAAAAGATGGGGCAGTTTGATTATTTCTTTTACTACATTGGGGCATAATATATCAAGTGAAGGCATATTGGGGAGTGATTACAGTTCTGTGTTTATCATGATTCCCTCATCATAATATCTTCATAGAATGGTTTGGGTTGAAAATTATCTTAAACAGCACCTGATTCCACATGCAGGAACACGTCCAGCTTTGCATCCACCAGCATCCCCAAGTCCTTCTTGGCAGTGCTGCTCTCAATCTCTGCATCCTGAGCCTGTATTGATACTGGGGGTTGCCCTGACCCAGGTGCACCTGGCCTTGTTCAGCCTCATGACATTCCCATGGGACCACTTCCTGAGTTTGTGCAGGTCCCTCTGGATGGCATCTTGTCTCCCAGCTTGATGTCATCTGCAAATTTGCTGAGGCTGCCCTTGATCCCACTCTCTATGTCATTGATGGGAATGTCAAACACTACCAGTCCCAATAGAGAGCCATGTGGAACACCACTCATCATTGAGCTCCATCTGGACATTGAGTCCTTGGCCACAACCATCTGGATGTGCCTGTCCAACCAACTCTTCATCTGCCAAACAGTTCACACATCAAACACGTATCTCTCCAATTCAGAGAGAAGGATGTTGTGGAGGATCACGTCAAAAGCCCTATAGAAGTCCATCCATATTTCCATATATATGGATTTCCATCCATATAGAGGACGTCTATATTTCTTCCCTTGCCAGTCATGTAGGTAATCCATCAACAAAAGCCACTAAGTTGACCAGGCAACACAGTTTCATGAAATTTCTACCTACAATAATGGCAGCAGATTAAAACATAAAAAAGTAATCCTCTCTTTTGTCTTTTTTTCCAGTCCCAGCATCAGTTACCAACAGATGACTATTATGCTCAGGTAAATTCAAAATGACTCAGTTAAACTTGTAGCCAGAACTTAGTGAAAAAAAAAATCTGCAAGATTTTCTTTGGCTTCAATGGTACAAAAATCTCTTTCTAAATTCTTTCCTATTAAAACCTGCCTTTTTCTAGTTTACATTCTCTAGATGGTGCAAGGAAAAAATGTATTGCATGGATTCTGTGAAATACAGATATCCAGCCTGGATGATGGATATAATGAATGATGATGAGAGGACAAAGAGTTTTGTCACATGTAGCAGAGCAAGAAAATGTTCTTAAGAGAGGCATCTTTCTGACTGTTGAGTCAGTTTCAAACCTCAGTGATGTCTGGGAAAATAATAAGAGGAACTGACAAAGTTTGCTCAAAGAAGTGGTAGATGCCACCTTCCTAGAAATATTCAAGTTGAGATTGGATGGGGCTTTGAGCAACCTGATCTAGTTGAAGATGTTCTTGCTCGTTGCAGGGGGTTTGTAGTAGGTGACATTTAAAAGTCCCTTCCAACCCAAACTATTCTATGATTCTGTGACACTACATGACATCAAATTATATACACATATGTAATATGTGTATATAATATGTAATATGTGTATTGTAATAATGTATATTTGGGTGTCTCTGTTTTGGACGATCCCTAGAAGTGCCTTAAAATTGAGACTGCTAAGTGATCCATAGAGATGCAGGATACCCTACACTCAGGAAATATTTTGAGTGAACTTTTACACATGCTTTAACCATTTTGAGGTAGGAATTACTTTTAGAGTATGAATTGCTTCCATTCTCATTATATTGTCATTTTTTTCGTATACATAGACATATTTATATGCACATAAAGAAACTAAAAGAAAACTCAAAATGCTGCTCCTGTAGGAGCAAAACACTGCTATTGGTATAATGTGGCTTTAAGATACTGGATTCACTGGAAAGTGTTTTTAGCAGAGTGTAGTATTTCTGCATGAAATTCATTGTCTGCAAGTGGGCCTCTATAATTATGCTACATATTGCTCTGTCCATCATTAGCCTCATAAGGAATAAGAAAGATAAAATGAGGAGAATATTTCGGTATTACACTTCCAGGTGTGTAACAGCTGGTCGAGGCTGAGGGACATCAGCACTAAAGGCTATAAATTCTAGTGGAACTTGGGCCATTGTCCATCATTCTGGCTTTCTCACATTAATAATCACTGCAATTGAAACTGCAGGAGCTCGGATGTGCGCTGTCACTCTCCCTGTGATCATCCCTACACACTGACCTGTCCTGGAGTCTCACTGGGGCCTTGAATGGTAGTGACAGGCAGAAAACTGTGATTTATACAGTGCTGTGCTAATTAAGGCAGTGTTGCCAGAGTTTGGGCCATGTCTGTATAGTGGGTTGACACTGGCTGGATTCCAGACACCCACCAAAGCCTCTCTATCACTCCCCTCAGCAGCTGGACTGGGGAGAGAAAATATAACAAAGAGTTCATGAGCTGAAATAAGGACTGGAAGAGATCACTCACCAAATACCAACACGGGCAAAACAGGCTGGAATTAGAGATATTAATTGTATTTATTACTAACAAAATCAGAGCAGGATAACGACAAGTAAAATAAGACCTTAAAAACACCCTCACCCCACCCCTCATTCCTTCCTAGCTCTGTTTCCTCCCCCTCCAGCAGTGCAGGGAGACAGGGAATGGGGATTATGGTCAGTTCATCACATGTTGTTTCTGCTGATGCTCAGGTAAAGGAGCCCTTCCCCTGCTCCACCGTGGGGTCCCTCCCATGGGAGACAGTTTTCCATGAGCTTCCCCAGCATGAGTCCAGGCAATAGATCTCTGCAAATGGCTGCAACATGGGTCACTCTTCCATAGGGTGCAGTCCTCCAGGCACAGCCTACTCCAATGTGGGTCCCCTGTGGGGTCTCAAATCCTACCAGGAAATCCACTCCACTGTGGGTTCCACTCTCTGTGAGTCTGCAGCTCCCTGCCAGGAGCCTGCTCCAGCACAGGCCTCCCACAGGGTCATAGCCTCCTCTCAGGCATCCACCTGCTCTTCTGTGGGCCTTCTCCTTGGTTGCAGGTGGATCTGTGCTTCCCTGTAGCTCTCCAGGGGCTGCAGGGGAACAGCTTCACCATGGTCTGCAGAGGAATCCCAGCTCCAATGCCTGGAGCATCTCCTCCCCCTTCTTTTTTAGTGACCTCAGTGTCTGCAGAGTTGTTCCTCTCACATGTTCTCACTCTGCTCTTCTCTAGCCTCAATTACAGCTTTTTTCTTCTTTTTAACTATGTTATCACAGAGGTGTTGCCACTACTGATTGGCCCAGCTGTGGCCAGTGGCACATCAGTCGTGGAGCCAGCTGGCATTGGCTCTGCTGGACATGGAAGAGGCTCCTGGCAGCTCCTCCCAGAAGCCACCCCTGTGGTAGCCCCCCACTACCAAAACAGGGCCATGCAAACCCAATACACTCTGTTTCCAGTAGAAATCTTTATGTTTAACAGTTAAAAATGTGGCCGTTAAATGCCACTCCAGGCTGCAAATTGTCATACAAATTGTCAGTGCCAGGGGAAATCTTACAGTGAAATACAAAATGTTTTTGGTACTTTTGAAATAACTTGGGTACATACTCATGTGCACACACACAAGCATCTGCCCATCAGAACAAGTTTGGAACAGGAAATGTGTAACATAAGTTTTACACATTGTTCAACCATAAGTTTGATAAAGACAGTCCTCTTCTCCTGACTGATCCTTGCTTCAAGGATGACAGCAAAACTCCTCTCTGCTTTGTAGCTTTCACACCACTACCAGGAGGAATATCACCAGCTTTATTCTGCAAGAACTGAAGTGGGGGTCCCTTCCATTTCTGATGCCCACTCAGCCTTCTTTAGGCTCACTTTGAGATCTGCTAGACACCTCTCTGGTCTCTGACCCCACATGTTGTGGGGTCAGCAGAAGGCTGAGAGGTTCTTATGCTCAGCTGGTCTCAACAGCACTGGTCTCAACTGGCTCTTCCTGGTCCACACTCCATGTTTCTCCCATTCCTGGGCTAGAGCCATGCTCAGTCCTATCCCCCAGTCCTTCTCCCTGGTCACATCTGAAACTGTGTAGGGCCTGGGGCTGCTGGAGGATCATCTGTCACAGAATGGTTGGTTGGGGCTAAGGGCAAAGTACCTAATGTCCCTGTTTGCTCAATGCAGGGATGAATGCATGCCTTCATCTCAGGGCTGCAGAAATCCCAGTGATGAGTGCAACAGATGTGCCTGTAAATAACTGCATAGAGCATAAGAGCATGCCCAGGAATGAAAATATTCATTGAGTATTTCAAGAAAGCAAACTGAGAGAATGAGGAAGGAGTAAGAAAATTCATGCTTTTGAATCACAGTAGTTTTTGGCAACATTTGCTGTGTTCCTAGTATACCACATAACAAGCCCACCTGAAAGTCACAAGCATAGAATAATAAATGAAGTTTACACAACTTTTGAGAATAGTAACCTCCACACTTTAAGCTGCTCGTATATAATAACTTCTAGAAAACTTGCTTCCTCCTATGAGCTTCCCTCCCTCCCTAAGTGTTATCCAGTTGATGTAGCTGTAAAGAAAGGAGTGTAGGAGCCAATAGATCACAAAATGTGAGATATGAAGAAGTGCACATTTCAATCAAACCGTCAGCATGAGCATTCTTATTTATGATATGTTATAAAAGGTTTATTGCCTGTTTTACTACTCTAGCTGCCCAAAGTTTGATTTAATCAGAAAGCATGCCAGCAATGTGTATTGATGCCAGGCCTAGCTTTTCATGTCCTGGAAATTGTGACAACTTCTCCCAAGCTATTTGTTAGTGGACATGAATCCATCAGGTACTTGGGAGAAAGTCTGCACTGTGACTTGTAAATCTCTCAGGAGCTGAGTCCAAAATGTGCACCCTGAATATCTACTGGTGAATAGAAACACCACTCATGTTATTATTAACTGGATATATCCTTTTTCTTAGTGCCCAATACTAAAAACCATAATCTAAACTGCTGGGTAGTTTCTATGTCATCACTGGTGTGTTTTGCTATTAGAAGTGAAATCTCATCTGAATCAGTGTGAGACCTCAGTTGGCCTTACTGGCTATGGGGAGCATTGTCTCCTTCACAGGGAGAGGCCACACATTGCTGGAGGGTTTTCCTTTCTCTCTGCCTCACTTTGCCTCAAGCTATGGGTAGAAATATTCCTAAAGAATGGACGGAGAAAGAAAACAGATCTCTCTTCTCTCAAAGCAGGGCTGAGGATGGAACTTGCTTTCCTGGGCCTTTTTTACCTTTTGCAGTTGTCTGGCACAGAGGGAGGTCACTGGATGTTTGTGGCTGTGTCCCTCCCTGCACAGTGGGATTTGCCAAGTGCTGCCTTTGGTTTGCTGTGCCTCTCCTGTACCAATATGAGATACCTTGCTCCTCATTTGGGCCAGAGTGGGTGTGCAGGTGGGAGACTTCATTGGCTGACTGGTTGGTATTGCCCTGATCTGGATTTAGATGAGCAAAGGCCATTTTTATATTGGGAAACTAAGGATAATTTTTTTTAAATGAGCTCCTTGTGACTTGGAGAGTGGGCTGAAAGAAAACAGAAATAAGAAAGGTAGCATTGCACCAATAGATTTAGACATCTCTGTTTTGTTCCCCCAAAGGGGATGGAGAAGAAGACATGGCAGCAAGTTGTGGGCAGTCAGCTTTCTATATTCAGGATGCTGGGTAAGGCCACAGAGCTGCTTGTCAAGTTCCTTCAAATGCACAGTTGTGGGAAGGAGGAGAAAGTCTAGAGGGGCAGCTGATACTCTCAGTTAGTTAAATTTAACTGACTTTCTTCAACTATTTAAAATTCCATGCAAGCCTTCAATATGCACATGTGCCCTGATCAGCCTTCTGATTTTGCTCCCGTGGCCGCACACACAACAACCCAGCCCTGTCCTGCAGACATCAAAGCTTCGTGCTGCTCTCAGGGGAGGACACAGGTGAAACGATGCATCAGAGGTGGAGCCCTCCCTGCACTTCATGTGCATCACCCTCAGCTCAAAGCTCCTTCTGAGCCAGGGCAGCGTGGGGACACAGCAGCAACACCAACACCCAAATGCAATCAAACAGCACTCAGTGCAGACGGCCTGGCCTGCAACTGGCTCTCCCAAGCTCCTGGAAAACTTACCAGGAGATTAACTACTGCTGAAGCATCAGCACACAAAAGCGCCTTTTATATCCTAATTTTATAGTATACAAAACAATATCTTGTGCTATTAAGCTATTTGTTTACCAAGCATCAAATGTTGCTGGCTGCAGAAAAGCCGTGCTAGCATATTGTGTATGGATTTTAAGCCAAGATGCCTTATGGTACTGAACTGCTAAATTATATGAGTTTTGTGCATTCAGTGATGTTACATGAGGATAAAAGACCTCAAACTTTGGTCCTGTACTTTCTAGTGAATGGATTTTTGTTCAAAGTCAAAGTCAAAGACAAAAAAAAAATTAAAGTAATGAAAAAAATGTAATGCAGCTCATTTATTTCCATGTTCTTTCCTTTGTTTTTCAAATTCATTGGGGAAAAAAAAGCTGTGAAAAGAGTGAGCCTAATCTTGAAAATAGAATAAGAATATGTTTAACTTCACCTGCTCAATAGATGAAGGTTTTATCACTTTGAAAATCTTTTGGACTGCTAGAAGGGAAGTGGTGAGAAAATATAATGCCTTTTTGGAATAAATAAGAATGTAAACCATTCTGAGTTCAGACAGTGCTCAGCTCAAGAATGCATCAGTTTCAGAAAAAATTAATAAACCAATATTTCTTTCTTGTGCTCTTCTGTGGAGAAAACAGTTGGCTTTGATTAAGTAAATGAAGATCAAAAGGTATTGAATACCTGATCCAGGCTAGGTGTAACTGTTAAAAGAGAAAGTTGAATCCTCCATGTCTTTAGCTGTGGGATGGATATTTTTATTAAGCATATAGCATTATTTATAATGATTCCATATGGTAGGGATCCAAAGCATGTTTAAATTATGTTTTCCCTATTGTAACTGACTTGATAACTGGTCTAGGAAGTCCATCTGTGTATAATAGAAATACAAGTAAAAGATGATGGATGCTGCAAATTAACATAAGGCAAGGTACCAGTGGACACACTCAGCTACCCTGGCTGAACTGTCATATGTTGGATCAGCTTAGGGAGCTGTAAAGCCAGATAATGTCCTTTGCTTGCCAATGTGTCTTAAACCTTGAGAGTGAAAAATGGGGTGGAGCTACAATACAAGAAATGTAGCTTGCCATTTATGCTGTGGTCAATGAGGTTTGAAACACAAGCAGAGGCACAGTAGGTGAGAAGTATGTCAGAAAGATTGACTTTAACAAGCCAGAAAAAATTTATGACAGAAGCTATCAACCTCAGAAAAGCCAGGCTATTTCTATGTAGTATGTTTAGGGGGTTTATTTTCATTTAATGTACATATTCCTTTTAAGATGCACTCTTACACAATGATGAAAAACTGCCTGTCCATCCTTACATCAACATTTTAGATAATTTTTCATGAAGAGCTGATGACATTTTTCGTCTCAGTAACCCCACTTACTTGCTAGTACTGTTGCTGGAGACTTCTGTTGTCCCCCTGATTTCAGATAATGAGTCTTCATAGGAGGCATGCTGTTCTCTGGATGAGACAAAATGTTCTCACCATGTAATAGATATTTCCATTGTAAGCTTGGCTCACATGATCAGGGGTGAATAAGCTGCTGAAGAATATTATGCCATCTACTTGTGACTCACCTGCCACATTTTATTTTTAAAATAACGTCAAATAAATTTGGGAACAAATGACACAAGATAGAAATCTCAAGTTTTGAGCTTCAGGGAGAGAAAAGAAAACCTAAAGTACATCAGGTTTTTTTTCTTTGGTTTGGTCTAAAATTAATCCTGTGAACTTCTCTGTGCCTCTGCAATTTAGCTGCAGAGATAGTTGAAGTAAATTAAAAGAAAGTAATCACATAATTTATTTTAAACCAAATATTAAATATTAATAAGGTGGAGGCCTCTGTAAGGCTCATTAAAAAAATGGTATTGCTGCAAAAGGCATATGAGCTCAGGAATTTATTTTCTGCTAAAGAACTGAAATTTTTCAAGCAGTTATTTGTTCTCTAACAGGAAATGTGGGAACTGTGCTGGGTTACTGGCTTACTTCAGAAAACATAGAAAATGTAATCTGTAGAGATGGAAGGACTGTAAGACTATAATATGATTAATTTTTGCCAGATTGAGACTTAGCCCCAAATCCAAAATTTTCTCAGAACTCAGATAATCAGATCCACCAATACTTCTAAAGATCTTTCAGATTACACCCACTAGAAATCAGGAAAATTGTTTGAATCTAGAACTCATGCTGTGAATCCACCCCAAAGAACCTCACAATCATACAAAGTGAGTGGAGTCATGGGATGGGGAATACATTTGAAAGGAAGGGATATATATGGTTTTGACATCTAGGGATGCACTCTCTGACAATGTGTGTCAGGCTGAGCTAATGCATGGGGGCTGCACAGGAAGAAATGGCTTTCTTCTAATTTGCATTGCTGAAGATTACACAAGGCCTGCTGATGGTCCAATATCCTACTGAACTAGAAAATTTAGGGAAAAAAATCTCGGGGTTTGGGACAACTTTTGAAAAGCTAGTGTTCTTCTCATGTGTCACAGCAATAGCTGAGCTGATTCTAACCAGACTCCTTCAGAGAATGGGGGCATTTGAGGCAGCCCTGAACTTGATGGGGGATGTTTCAACCACGTGAAAAACATCTTTAAACCAACCCAAATTTTCACACTAAGCAAAAAAGCACTAACTTGAATATTATATGAACATATTATAGACAACCCTGCTCTGCAACTTTAATTTAAATCAGATATAATTTTTCATTTAAATTAATGATTAAGTTTCTTTTAACCTTAATTAGTAGGAAAATTTATATTTTTCAAAATAGTTGGACATAATATACCTGGTTAATATACCTTAAATAAGCTCAATTTCTTCTGTGTGATCAATATGGATCAATATTAGGAATTGCACATTTCTCCTTTCCAGTATTACCAATGCAGTTGTGTAATATGACATAAGAGTTCTAATTTCTTTGAGTTTGTATTATTTCTCTTACCTCATATGCTTTCAAATTAAGTTTTCTAACAAAACTCCAGGGATTTTTGAGCTGCAAAAAGAAAGATAGATGTTCAGATCTAAAAATTATCACTGGTTACAGCAGCAGTTGCCCAAATGAATTAATATTAATGTTAACAGAGACTGACTCAGTTTAGCTTTAAGAAAAAGGTCCTGGAGGAGCAAAACTCAGCAATGGTGACTGTGTGTTTGTGTGTAAGGAATTTGTAATGTTAACTTCTGATTTACACAATTTTTAATATCCAAAGGTTTGCCTCCTTTATAATTAGGCATTGAAGTCTGGGGACAAAATAAACATACTAAACATAAGGACATTTGAGAAAACATCCTCAGAGATATCCTGATATCATAAACATGTGAGAAGCTTCCTAATTCCTTCAGCAGCTTGGAGCACAGGTGCCATAAAGCCAGTCTTGTTCTTTCTTGTGTGGTGCTTCCTGCAGGATAAGATAAAATCATTTCTCTACATAGTAAATCAGAATGCCTGCATTTATAGGACCAATTTTTAAAATCATCCTGAAGTTCACAGACAAAATGTGTTATCTAACACAGAGATTGATATATAGTATTTCTCTGTGTAAAAAACTTCCTTCGATCCCTGGATTTATCCTCAGAGATTTTCATCAAGGAACTAACCTGTGTTGGCCAGTCTGAATCTTTCTGAGTCCATCCTGTGGTGGTAAAAATGGAGACCAAGAGCAAGATTTGTTTCCCAGTTGCTTTTACAATTTTTTAATTTTCATTTTTCCCCCCAGATTTCAAAACCATTTCTTTATTGATATGTGTGAGTTCTATAGTTTTTAACTGGGTGACATTAGCAACCAACAAATCTTCAGTGGGTGAATTCAAATTCATGCTATTATGGAGGTGCTGGGAAAAAGGGTGTCAGAGAAGTATTTTAGTAGAAAGCTCATTCCATTTACTTTAGTCCGTTTTTCCAAGCAATTACTTACTTCAAAGACTAGTGAATATGGACTTTTTGAGTAGTTTTTAGCAAGAACTGTACATTGTGACTGGACTGTAGAATGCAAAGTTCCATTGGGTGTTGAGTGTAGAGACTAGTTGGCTCTATGAAGACTGAATCAGATGCTGTGTCTTTTCTAGCTGTTGTGACTGGGTAAATGGACTAGGTAAATCCAAAATCTGCAATTGGCAATATCAGGGACAACTGGTTGAGACTTAGAATCATAGAATTGCTTGGGTTGGAAGAAACCTTAAAGATCATCTATGTCCAACCTTCCTGCTATGAGCACAACATCTTTTGCTAGACCAGGTTGCTCAGAGCCCTATTCCAACCTGGCCTTGAGCATTTACAGGGATGGGGCATCTGCAGCTTCTCTGTGCCTGTGCCCATGTCTTACTACTCACAATTAAGATTTTCATCTAAATATCTAATTTAAATTTAGACTCTTTCAGTTTAAAGCCATTAAAATTACCTCTTCATGATTCTATGATGGTACCTTTAACACAAACAGGATAATGTCATGACCAACTCTGGGATGTAAATGTTCTGCCCATTCCTTCTATCAAAACTTCCTTGGATGATTACTTAATTTTGTGTTAGTGATTTTATGGAAGAAACTGGTACACCAAGTCAGGAACAGAAGTACCACACAGATTTTTCATGTGCTATTACCCTGTCTCCAAGCAGCCTTGATGAGCATTGGGCAGGATGGGAGCTGATGGGAGCTCTCTGCTGCACCATTTCCGTGACTACCACTGCTCAATGAGTGTTGCAACATCATAAAGTGATTGCTGTGATACAGCAGTGCTTCACATGCAGGGTGATCAGTGCTTGAAAACACTTCCATGTGGCTGAGTGAGGTCCATGCTGCCTTGGACCTCCTGCACTCAGACCTGCCAGACCAGAGCATCGCTGAAGCCACAGAAGGTCTCGTCATGGTTTGGGTTGTGCTTCAGTCCCAGCTATGCCCCAGCTCAGAGGTAATGCTGACTATCTCACCTGACTGGGGAGTACAACAAATTATGCTCCACTGATGCTTCATTGCAGTAGATTTTGACATAATTAATACTAATTTTTTATGGAGTTTTTTTGTGCTTTGTGAGGGGATTTTTTGGGTTGCTTTGCAGAAATAAATTAATTTGGTGTGTATTTTTTCCATCCTATAAAGTCTTTTCTGAAGACACTGGGTGGGATGGATTAATTCTTCCCATTCCTGAGTACACTTTTGAAGGATTATTTAGGACTGCATCTTGCCACCTTCAAACACAGTGCACGTCTCCTGGAGATGTGCCAGAGAAGCTAAGAAGAGTGCTGCATCACAAGGATGTTTAAAACCAGAGAACTTGACAGCATGTAGATCCAGACATGGACACAGGGCCCAGACAGAGCAGCCTGGCAACTTTCCGGCAGTTCTCAGTGAGACACATGGGTCTATCACAAATCCAAAACACATTATGCTCAGAAGAAATCTTTGATTTCATACAGTTGGTATAAAATAAAACAGTGCTGCACAGGATGGCTCATACAGCACACATGAACCGTGCTCCCTGAGGGGTCTGTGATGGCTGGGGATCATGCAGGTTGAGACAAGATTAATAAAACAAGAGGAAAGGTAAATAAAAATTATTTTCTTGAACTATTACAATCAGTCTTTATGTGTACAAGTGCAAAGATTCATGTGGTCTCCTGTCCAAAAATGACAGCCTATTAATTCAATCTCATGCTTCAGATTTAGAACAATGTCCTCACAGCAAGGGGATATCAAGCAGCTCCTGTTTGAAACTCTGCAGACAGCACCTCTGATAACCTCCCCCATTCACAAAAATGCTACAATGACAGCTAAGATTGGCTGAAAGTCCTTCCCCAATCACAGATGCTATTTGCAGTTTTTCAAAACTGTATCTCCAATCCTAGATCATTAAATAACCGGAACATTCTGAATCCAGACAAATATCTGTTTCCTCTTAGACAAATCTCTTCGATGCAAGTTACCAATTGAAAATATTCCACTTTAGATACTTTCTCTTTAGCAACTGGAAAAAATAAAACTGAAATAAGATGTATAAACCAGGTCTAAGAAATTTATCCCTTGTTTTAATTCCTTCTAAGGCATGACAGCCTTCGGTAATTCTGAGATATTTTACACTGTGATTTGAGTAGCCACGGTATTTGAGAGAAGCTGGATTATGTGTGCATTTGCCTGAATAATGAAGGAGGCAGTGGCACGAATCCCTAAAGAATCCTGGCGTAGCAACAGAGCAAAATTAATGAGAAGACACGACTGAGAAAAAAACTGTGCTAGGTCTGCTAACATGTTCTTGGGAATTCAGCAGGTGCAACCCATGTGAACTTTTCAAAAACCAAACAAGAAATTCAGCTTTACTTTCTCTCAATGTGGATTTCTTCAGCAATATGCCAGAAACTTTTTCTGGAACATGAGTAAGATAGAAAGTTTTATGATTCCTTATGCATTTTATGCATAAGGAATGCATTCTTTATGATTCCCAATCGCATTTTGAGCCATATCAGATAGGAAATTCTTAAGCCAATTAAAAAGTGGAAACCACTGGGGGTTTTGTCTGTGTTCTTAACAAAAATTTGTACAGAAACACTAAAAAGATAAATGCGCAGTAAAAGTGAATACATGTGATATATTTAGAGCAGTTGGGTAATCTTATTTAAAAATAGCTGATGAATTAGTAATGGTTTTAGCAGTGTTTTTAATCTATGCTGAATTATTCTAGTAATATCATTTATTAACCAAGTTCTATCATAAGCAAACATATGTAATTTTTGTTTGGAACTGACATCAAATGAAGAAAACATATTTGCTTTTATTTGCTTCTTTGTTTTCTCTCTTTTTCTTATGGCTCAGCAACTTTCTTCCATTGCTTGTGTCTTCCTTGTATTTCAAATATTCTGAAAAACATGCTGAATGATTCAGATGATTCCTAGACTAACTTATCTAAATGCTAGTCTGCAAATGAATTGCATTTGTCACTGTTGAAAAATCTACCTTTAATAACTTCTGTTTAGTACTTTCTCTTTTTTTCACATTTTCATTGGAACATAAGTAATTTTACTGTCAGCATGTAATATGACTACTTTTAGTAACTACAAGACAGAATTATATCCATTGTTCTTAAATATTGGGATTTTCCCCATTTCCAACAGCTTTTGTGCATTTTTTCCATTTCTAATGTATCTAAAATGCTGCTGTATGATCGTATCAACTGACCCTAGACAACTGCTTATATTCTTTTGTCTCCCTTATCCTTTTGTTATTATTCAAAACTTCTACTTTACATTAATCACTATGAACATCCTCCTTTCTTTCTGAACTGTTTTATATTGTTCTTCAGTTAATTATTGGAGGTTTTACATTCCCTCTAAGTCAAGTTGTTGGGTTTAGGGGGTTTTTTTTTCCCCATGTGGTTCTTTCCTAAAACTGAAAGATTGTGACCAGACAATATTTTAAAAGCAGTTTACAATTTGGTTTTTTGTTTCAATTCTTTTATTTTGCCTGATCTGTTTCAACTCTTTTGAGATGCCAGTAACTGGGAAGCAAGTTTTGCCATACGTAGCTTTTCTCTTCCTCATTTGTCCAGTTTACCTAAATAGGTTAAACAAAATTTTTAACATCTCCGTTTTACAAATTTTCCTATAGGAATACCACTGAAGTGGATTTTCCTCTTCTAAATGAGAAGTTCTGCATTAAAACAAGAGCAGATGCTCCCCTTCATTTCAGCTAGCAAAAAAAGGTTTGAGTCTATCATTTACAGCTGCCTATTCACTGCCAAAACCTGTTGCTGAAATAAAACTCCCTGGAAGCACAGCCACAGCAAGCAATTGTAGTGACCTCCAGAGCTGCCCAAGTGGGAATTCACCATCACCATATTATTCCCCTTCCCATTTGGTAGGTGGAAACACAGGCCAATTTCTTAAACCTGGATGCCAGCTCAACTTAATAAATGCAAATTTCAGCAGCAGGAGCAAAGCTAACTCTAAATTAAATTTCATGAATCATTAGAAATATTTGAATATGCTTCTGCTAATGTTAGAATTTCAGTTCTTATTCCTGCAAGTGTAGAACCATCTTCAACAGTCAGCTGTTAGCTACTGGTAGGTTTAAATTATCTTCATGAGGGTTTGTATACCTACTGGAAAATATTTTAGAACTTGAAAATCAAAGTCAGTGAGTGCTCCAAAGTATTTTGAAATAACTGTTTCTGTCTATTCCTTTCTTGTGGGCTTTATAACATAAACAACTTGATTAGATCTAGCTTGGCTGTGTGAAAGGTGTATTTATTATTGAGAAAGAATTGCATTTGAAGGAAGGAATTTTAACTTCAGTTTTGAAAGGTCGTTGTAAATGGTCGTTATAGTTGTGCTGAATTCACCTGACACCAATATTTGGGGCCTATTCCCCTCAGCCATGGTAGGTGTTTCAAAAGACACAAGCACAAGAGATTTTGGGTATTGATTGCTGAACAATGAGAACTTGTCATCGAAATGACAAAAATATCTGCTGTTCCCCACTATGGCAGTTTATCTGAGCTGACAGTAATCTCCACAGAGCATCTCCCATCCTGGCTCCAGGGTCTGCTCTGCTGCATCCTCTCCCTGCCATTGTCTCCTCCCTTGCATTTGACCCAAGCAAACAGTTATTTCACTTTTCTTTATTTGGTGAGTAGTTGGTTTTTTTCTTAGCCACTGAAATTTCTAACAAGTTTTCTAACATTTGCCAAAGAAAGTTTGCTGTTTCAATTTATTTTTCTCCATCTCATAAAGAAATAATGTAGTATTGCTCTTCTTAAATTGGAAATGATGTTTCTTTTGTTTAGCCTAATGTCGCCTCTGTATTTTGGACCTCTCATGAGCAGAGTTTGTTTCTATTTTTGTGAGTTTCTAAGCATTTTCTTATTATTAAAATTTTCTAAAAATTTACTTCTGCCTTTAAAACAGAACTCATCGAGTGACATTTTGTCATGTAACTGTGCACTGATCATCAATGTGTAATTAAAACTGTCATTGAGAGGTGATGTCCTTCCTTAGGAATGAATTTACTTTAGCAGTGAAAGTCTAGAGGGGCAGTTCTTTTGCTGTCACAGATCGACTTAAAAGACCAGAGAGACATGCAGGAAGACAACTAACAGTTCTGTGCATATTTATGGACTTGTTGTGCATGTGGTAAGTACTCTCCTGACAGCTAGTGTTAAATCCAATCAATCATCACTTAAATACATCACTGTGTATATTCACCTCACTCCTTCATTAGCATTCATTAGCAATTAATCAACACAGCAGTAGTCTCTGGAAAGATCAACAATCCATAAGGTACATTTACATTAAAGATGAGCAAGTGAACATTTGTTCCACTTCAGCTAAGTCTTGTGTATTGTCATTTCTTCAAGGAGTGAAAGACATTGATCAAGCAAAAGACTGATTGACTGATAGATAGAACATGCCATCTATTGCCTCTGAAGACCATTTTTCTTCAAACCAGAGGACAGTAGTTTTGTTCAGAATAAAACTTTCAGTCTTCAGTTTCACAGTATGTTTTACCATACTGTGGTAGAAAATGTCTTCCTTCCTTAAATCCACTGGCTTTGGAGATAAACTCTGTTGCTGAATCTCTTTCAGTTTCCAAAATAAGAGCACATTCTAGGGTACAGAGGTCCAGACATATCCTTTTAGCATCAGACGTGGAATTACATTTGTTTTGCTGATTTATTTCTGCAGCCAAAACAAAACAATTAATTAGCAGCATTTCTGAGGCAAAGTGGAAGAAAAAAGATTATATTCAGGCATATAAAAAATACAGCCTTAATTTTTTGTTCTATTACATTAATAATAAATCATAGTACTTTGAGAGACCTTTACCACTCCATGGAAAATTAACTAAACTAAGATTAATTGGTGTAGTTGTTCAGCTCCACTTATTACATAAATATATACTGATAATGGTATCTTTAGTGTTTATCTTAAGTACTCTTCAGACTTTATAGCAGTGAAATAATATAATCAGGTTTTAATTTGATTGTTTTATTTTGTGATAGAAAATATGTATTTCAAAATAAATATTTTTCTAACCTTAGATGCCAAAATTAACTTTAAAGAGAATTTATCACCTTATATTCAATGAAATTGAAATATTTTCATTAATAAAAATATTAAGTCATTGAGACACTAAGTAAACATATGTCTTCTGTAATTTCTTTGCTTTCATGGAGATGCATTGAGCTACTATCATTGTGTTGTTAACATGATAAAATATCCAGTATCTAATAAACATTCAATTCTTTGTGACTATTGAAAGCTTCCTTTTTAATGTGCCAGTTATAGATTTGGATTGCTACTTTCTCTGCTTCAATGTATCTTGTTATTTGTTTCTGATTTCTTTTTAATTAACCTTCACATGTAAATGCTATCTTTTTCTTATCTATGACTTGATATACCTTTGGACAGATATAACTGGGCATTTGACCTCGCTGTGTCATACCTCAGAATTACTGAGCTGTTTTTCACAGGATAGCCTCTAACTCTCTCTGTGGCCACTCTGTTCCTTCTGCAATTTTTTGTTTGTTTTAACATGAATCCTTGTTCTGTGAAATATCTTTTCTTTCTTGTACCAATATTTCAGTGCAAAAGTTTGTTTAGGTTAGGATAACCTCAAAGTGAAGTGTTGTGAATGTGCTTAAATAGCAATTTATATCTTCCAGGTGAAGTGTGGTGGTGGGAGGAGGAGTTGTTTTCCATATGGGAGAAATAGAGAAAGTTGCACGGTCATTCCATTTAATGAAAGATTTTGACATCCTGTTTCACTATGATAGGAGATGAACCCTTCCCTGTTTGAAAGTCTTCACCTCCTTAGTAGGACTGTTTAGACTTGTAGACCCTGAGAAGTCACATTAGGGAAAAACGTGTTGTGGGAAATCTGGTAGGTCATACCAGACTAGTATCTAGTATCTGGATACCTGCACAGCCCTGCCAGAAATAAAGGCTTGTCTGCAAAAACACCTTGATATGGTCAAAATTCTTCAGCACTTAAACACAATGAAATATTGAGCAGAATTATTTCAAGGAATTTGCCCACCCCCATCCTTCCTCTCTCTTTGATTGGCTTCTCAGAGATGGCTTGGTGGGATTCACAGAGGTCAGGGCACCAGCAACCTTGGCTGGAGAGATAGTAAACAAAACAATAGTGTGGATTCCATTATGAGTTTATCTGCCCACCCCTGTGCTACAATCCTTATCAAAAAGCTCTGACCTAGCATAAAGAAAAGCTTTGCTCCTCTCTTTCCCAAGCATCCTGTCTTCTGTGCAGGAAAGGAAGCATTTTACCTTTACATTCACTAAACGGTTCTTTAGACTTCATTTTTTTTTGTAAGACTTTGATTTAAATTTTCTCCCGTTTAAGAACAATTCTTGAAATGCATATCTTATTTTACACATAAGCACTGAAATTTGTTAAATTTAATCTTTATTTTGCAGAGGGAAACCCAACAGTGATTTTTACTTTTTAAACTCCTTTTCTATTTCTAGGAAACTTCAATGAAGCATTTTATGGTATGATGATAGTGCAATGGGAAGAACTTGCATTCAAGAGGAATAGACAACCACTAACATAAGGCACTACTGAATTTCTCAACCCTACGGGCAACAGAAATGGCAGAGCAGATTTTAGGGAAATTTTACACATTAGTACATAAACAGTCTGTCAAGAAATCACACCCTTCAGATGTCTGCCTCTGACAGTCTTCAAGACATTAAAAAAATCATAAATGTGATTTGCAATAGAGACATTTACTAGCCTTAATATACAGAGACTGTCATCACTAGACAAATCCAGGAATGTCGAGTGAAGATTATTAGAGTCTGAAATACCCATACAGCAGAATGGCACGTGTGGATGTATGTTACCCAAAAGTCACGAACTTCTCTTCTCAATGACCTGTTTGATCTTTAGCCCACAATCCCTTCTAGTATGGCCCTACATGCTTTGACAATGTGTAGACATAACTGTAAAAAGGAAAAGCAGGGGACTGTGAAAAGGGTCAGTAAAACAAGAAAACTGGAGCTTTGTGGAATTTAGCATGAAATATTGAAATGAAGAAAGAAGTGGCATGGAGAAGAAACCAAATTGAAAGAAGGAGGGAGGGAGGGAGGGAAGGAGAGAAACATGACCACAATAAAGAGATCTGGAGATGAATAAAGAGTCTGAATCACGTTTGGAGAGAATAGAGAGTTTATCTTCACTGCATTTTTTGATTGATATCTGATTCCACAGCTTGTTTTATTTGGGTCAGTGTGTCCAGGCAGTAGCTATCAAAAAGTATGCAGAGGTTTGGTGAGCTGACAATCTCAGTCCAAATGTCTGCAGAAAGACATTTAAATTACAAGAGTTCCAGGTAAAATAAGAAACACCCTGGAGATGGAGCCTAAATCACACTCCCAGATACAGAGATGCTCTGTCTTTTGGCTATGCAGCTGCACTGGCTGCCTTGAAATCAGCATATCTGGGGCTAACTCTAAGGTCTCAGGAGCCAGTGTTATCAAACTGGTGCCTTTTAGGTCATTACAGTCAATAATTCCTTTTCAAGTATCAAGAAGAAAAGAAAACAAAGTGAGATGATTAAAAAGCCAATTAGCAGATCAAAGTATGAGAAGCTAAGTCCTGGAGGGGGAAGAGAATGCATGTATGTTAATTTAGGCAGTAAGTAAGATAATTAGAGCAGGGTAGTGATAATGGGATAAACTGGGGATCAAAAACTGTAGGGTTGATTGGAAAAAAAAAACCGAGAAGAAATTGAAGGGAAATTTTAATGACTCTTAAAATAATTAACCATATAAATCTTAGAATTAAAGCTTGTCTAGAAACCACCCTGACCTCTTTGTAAGCGGGACAGTGATGCACAATTCTCAAAAAAGTATAGCTTTAATTTTTCCCCCTGAGAAGTATTTCTATGTTTCTGATGCAAATATCTTTTGGGATATTGAGCCGGATATAGAAGACATAAGTGGAGCAGCCAATGGAGATTAGAGACATAAAGGCAGACTCCCCCATCTCATCCTTCCTCCTTACCTTTTTCATAATTTTAACTCCCTTTTTCAGCAAAGGAGTCAGAGTTTTGGTGTTGAAGTCCCAATTCACTTTCTAAACTTTGTTTCACTTGACTTCTTTCCAAATTCTTTTTTTTGTCTACAGTTCTCACAGCTTTAGCTTTCTGATGAGGTTTGCTCTTGGCCAAACTTTCTGTCAGCCTTTTCTGCCCGTGTTGTGAGCACACATCCCCCCTCCTCGGCCCCGAGCCTGCCTGAACTCCTGATCTTATCCCTGCTGTTGTCCATTTGATCAAAACATGCTACTCGGGAACTTACTGCAGATGGGGCAAAGAATGAGGGGAAACAGAAAATATTCTTTTTTTTTTTTTTTGTGAGGTTTCCAAAGACCACCCTTGAGCTTTGGCTCCAAATGCCTCACAGCATTGTGAGTCCAGAGATTCCTGTGTTCTCCTTCACAAAGTTCTGTGAGTCTTTAAACCGAAAGGCCCCTAACAGTTTGCACCCCATGGTTCTGTCAAAGCAACAACATGCTTACATAAATATTGTTTGGCTCTAACCCTTTCCATGTGGCTTATACCACAGGAAGTTCACTTTCTTCTAAAGAGCCTGAACATGAGTGGGGGTAAGGATGAGTTTCAGTCTGTGAAGTATGAATTAGATTTTTAGAGACAGCTGGGACTCAAGAGAGAATGAACGGTTTGCAACTTAACAAGTAAGAACAGGAAGGAACAGAGCTGCGAAGAAAAAGAAATAAATCAGAGGCATAAGTAGAAAAATAAACATCTCCTTTATATAACCTAAGGAGCTTCTGAAGTAATTTCAGCAAAGGGATATTACAGTCACAGGACAAAGAGCATGGTCATTAATGCCAGCACTGTAACTTGTCAACAATAGGGAAAAAGAAAGGATCTTCTCTGAAGAGTAACTGGTAAGGATTAAAAAGCATTCAACAGGAGATTCCCCCAAGTGAATAATGTCAAACTGTATGTCTCTTGACATACAGCTTGCCTACTGCTTTGGTGATAAACAGATAAAAGATGAAGATGCTGTATCTCTGTGACCTGAGGAAGCTCTGGGTAGCAACTCCCTATTTCCTTGCAAGTAAAGAGTATGGAGAAAAGGAACTACAAAGTACTTCTTGCAATTTTATTCAGAATATCTAGTTCTCTGATTAGTAACTCACTTCAGGGAATAGAAAGATGCAGTTGGACCAGAAGGTGATAAATGCATAGCTTCAGGTCAAATTCTTCCAGCCTTCTCAAGCCACAGTAACTGTACTTGAGAAGACTGTCACTGACACATATCTTTTCTCTCTGGAGGCAATTCTCTTGTCAGCTTTTTTCCTTGTGGAGAGGAGAAGAAACATATTTCTAATATCAAGGCAGAAGAGAAAAGAAGGAAATGGTTATGTGTACTATTCTTCACAGCCTTCCCATTTACTCCAGGTTAAAACCCACTGTACTGCTCTTAAATAGTGATTAATGATAATTCTGAGTCAGTCTATTGCTATGATGAGTCTGAAAAATAGCATTAAGAGAACTATCAAATACTAGAGGTGAGAGCTTTGGAGGTGGGAAGTGGGAGAAGGAAGAAGGATATGCTTCAGGATCTTGTGTTGCTCTCTTAAATATTTCTGTAGAAGATATGTGGTCTCAGACCTTGGACTTCATTCTTGTTTTGCACTCCAACAAATGTGTGACTCCAACAAATGTGAGACTGCCATTACATGACACCATGTGCCCCAAATTTGCTTAACATATATTAGGGTTGCTTCTAAGACTTAACATTATTTTTGTTCTTTTCCAGTTAGTCTGGATTTCTCTCAGTTTTAGCCATCTTTAACATTTAGTCTACCATGCTTATCTTGTCCTTTGCTACAATGAAAAAAGAGAGCAAAGCATGTCCAAGGGTGATTCATCCCGCTTATCTTATATATGTTTTTCCAGAAGTAGTTGTATGGAAAATCATGTACTTGGTACTTTTATACTATAGCAGTGAGGTTTTTGGGGAATGGAAGAAAGTATGGAAACAACATGACAGTTTTCTACTTCACCAAATCAACTTCTTGCAAGAGTTTTTCTTGGGCAAATTTACATGTGAAACACCAACATTTGATATTTAGCCTTTTCTTTATAGTTATAGTTAGTACCCCATAAGTTTCCCACTCTTTAAAAATATTTTCTTTCCTGAAATAATTACCACCTTTGTTTCTCCTTTACATTGACTTAGGTGCATTTACCCTCTTCCTTCACTTGGGCATATGGAAAACTACAATAGAGTTTTGCCTCTTTGAGATCAACATGACCAGAATTTCTCTAGCTTTCTCAATATGGTCCATGAAGAGAAAATTGGGATCTTCCTCTCACAGCTGCAATTAATCAAATAGAGCTTCCTTTTGGCAATTTGCAATGCTAACTTTCTTGCTTAAAATTTTCTTTTGAAAAATCTTGAGACCCACTAATAATGCATAAAAGCTACCAGATATTTTCCAGAAAGTTCTGGTGGTTTGACTCATTCCCTCCATAAGATTATATTTCCTTCATGCAGCTTCTGCAATCCTGAGTCATTCCCTCTCAAAACTCTCAGAGAAGAGTTGTGGTGGCTGTTGACTCTCCCCTGCCTTGTTTGTCTAACACAGCAGTTTGCATGCATTCATTGCAAAGCAGAGAACTCCAGCACTCAGAAGACAGGAGATACAGAGTTAAGCTGAAAGCCTAACTTCGAGATTTTTTCCTGCTGTGAAAGGGCTTTATTTCATTACGTTGTTTGTTTGTGCATTTATTTTTGGAGAATGATGAGCTCTCCATTGTTTTACTTCATTATGAAAACTGAACTATTGTGAGGAGCCCTAGAGTGTGGGATGGGCTCTTATTTGGTTTCCTAAAAGAAAACAAAATTAATTAAACTATAACTCTTTCTCCTTGGTTTATGGCTTAAAAGATAGTGCCTTTTTATTGTTATGCATTCTCTAGTAATTATTACCTCCTGTAGTATACTGCAGACTAGAAACCATGCCTTGAATAGAGCAGACATGTTCAGTTCATATCCCTCAGTTATATCTTTCTATTGTAGTGGGGCTCTGATCTAAGTGCCCCTGGCATAATTGACAAACACATCACAAAGAATGCCTTAGAAGTGGAACAGTATAATTCAGCTTTGCTTAACAGCAGCAGGACACACACAAACACTTTGCTTCATTTTGCAGCCCTGGATGCATTAGGCTGTGTTAAAATCCACATTGCTCAGATGAACCCAGCTCACCAAACTGCTCTGGGTCAGTCTGTACATCTCATTACTGAATTGGAAGATCCTGTGGAAACTGTGTTAGAGGCTGAGAAAAAGCGTTAAATTTTCTTTATTGGGCCTGATGGCGTAGGAAATGATTGATTTTCCTGGGACCTTTTGGGCTGTGGTACTGGAAATCACAGCTGCCAGGGCTGGCCCTGGCTCTGCCCACCAGTGTGGTTCAGCCAAATGCACCTTGTTTTCTGAAGGGCTTAATATTGACCTGGCTCAGGTTTTCATCTAAGTTTCAGCTAATACTGTTTTTCTCTGCAGTTATTCTTAGTTCTTAAGTGTTGTAAACAAACATATTGAGAACAACTGCTTATACAAAGTCCTTAAATTCATACTTGAGAATTTGATTGAGCAGATTTAATATCAAAAGACAAAACCTGCCTGCACTTAAAATTCCACAAGTTTAAATTTAATCTCAAAAGTAAGGAATTGCCAAATGGCTTTGAACAACTTGAAGCTATGTATTTATTCAGATCATCCTTGGAGTCAGGAGAATGATGATACAATATAGAATGGGCTTCTCAAGTGTGAAACTGTACAGATTAATTCTCTTTATTCTGTCCACTGACAGCAAGACAGAAAAAGAAAGCAAAAAAAGGCTTTGGGTCAAAAAACAGCTGGAAGAAGAAGATACTGCCTTTCAAAAATAAATTTATCTTAATTTCAGGATATAAATACATAAATAATTAGGCAAATAATTTGCAATTATAATGTTACAACTGCATGTGTATTTGAAGGCAATTGCAGATGAAAGTGAAATAGTCTTATTCAATGCAGCCAACCCCGAGAGAGATACAAAACTTTAAAATGTATGACTCAGGCCCTGTACTCACTATGAAATGACTAAAGTTTATATGAGTTCAAAGTTATTGCTTCCATATCTAATATTACTCCTGTGAGCTGTAATATAGAAAGGCATGCAACTGCTCATGTACTGAAACACATGCTACTTGTTTTGTAAAATCAGTTCTTAGGAAAGATTCCATTCGTTCATTCATTATTTAAGTTCATTCACTTCGTTCATTAAGTTAAAATAATGCGAGTATGTACAATTTTATTATTATTAAAGTGTCTTTGTATTGGAAATTTTTTTAAGAATTGCTATTACATTATTAAATTTTAATTATTAATCTTCTAGTTTAATATGGCATTTTCCTTATTTTTTACCAGATGATCAATATCTGTTGTTTATCTTTTCTTGAGTATATTGCTTCTCTCTTCACAGAGTAAAAAAAAATCTAATTTCAGATATGAAATAGATGTTTAAGAAGTCGTGTAAGATTTGCTTACACTTTTCAAATTACTCTTCAAAGGTCTAATAATTGTGAGATAACATGAGAAGCATGTTATGATTACAGATAATTGTGTTAAAAATTCTTATTTCGGACATATCTTTATAAAACGGATCTTACAGAAAAAAAATCTTAGTAGACTTATTCTAGCACATTTAACAAAGCTACATAAATGATTTAATTTTTTGATAATGATAGCAGACAGTGAGTTACTGGCAAATCCACAAATACAAATTTAAAATGCAAAAATCCATGTAAAGATGTATAAAACTTTATTTTCTTCCAAACAGAGAGCATGGACAGCACCCATGACTTAGCAGATGGGGTTTCATAATAATTTTTATTAACTTTGCTTTTTTTATGGGGAAGAATGATATTTCCTTAATTCTGGACTGTCACTGAAGAACATCCGTGGGTGTTCTATGAAAATCTTTCATAATGAGTTTTGAGGGGTACAGTCTTTAGTGGTTTGGGTGTCTGAAACTATTTCTTAGTGCTCCAGTTAACTACTTCTGCTAAATTCATGGCAGCTACAGTGGATCTCTCAATAGCTCCAGCCATATTTTCAAGATTGTACATGACACCATGCTTAGAACACTGTATTTTACTGAAATAATCTGTGAAAATTACAGTGGCAAGTTTGTTTCATAAAGGTGTTAAATTTGCAGAACTCCTAAACACTCTCTTCCTTTTTTTGTCCACCTTGAAAGAAGGATTCAAAAATGTCTGATGTCTTTTTACTTTGCTTAATATTATGCCATATACTTCTGTGTAGTTATGGCTGACCTCTCTATTTCTAAGAAATCTCTTACAATTAATTTGTTTTACTCTATAGCCATACAAAAAGTTATAGCAACTTAATTGCTAAAAATCAGTTCTAAATTATGCCTGATTTATGCCATTTATTCTTCCACTCTTCTGCCATTTTTGCTTTATTAGCAAAACATATCTGTTTCATCTAGTTTCGTTTTAATGACCTTTGCATATTTTCTCAGGTAAAGACAAAGCTAAGCCCCCTTCTTGTACTGAAATGTATTTAAAACACACTTTAATGGCCTTCCTGCTAATTATATGACTAGCTTCTTTAAGAAGAGGATTGAGATGTTATTATCGATGTTTTCATTTTTTTTCCCTTGGAAAAATTGATTTTAATGTGGAGTCCCGACTTAAAAATCAATGACACAACCTGATTCAGGGTTTGACACTTAAAATCTATACTATTCTCAGTGGACTTGAGTTTCATAAGCCTAGAACCTGAAGACATATAATACAAAAGGCAAAAATTCTCCCCTGGGGTAAAATGTCAACTGAGATATCGTGCATCTTAACAAAGCAGTCTAATTGCCTTATTCCAATACAGAAGGGGCTTAAAAATGGTAAAAAATATTTGTGTGTGTGTGTGTGCACCAGTGTTTGGAAATAATATCTATCAAATCCCCCTAAAGTTAGGTTATGGGTGACTTCTATACTTGTTTACACTTTGGAATCAGTTTATGTGACATATCACTCCCTATCATTGTCTTGTGCTGATATTAGAAATATTTGGAAGTTCACAATAGAAGACAGATAAGCTATGATTAATTTAAAATAGGATTTAATTAAGAATATAGAGAAGATTGAATAGGTGGCCTGATATGGAAATTTCAAGGACAGGTTTTCAGTTCCCTGAGATCCTGGATTCATCTTCAGATAGGATTGGCTGGGGTAGGGAAGAAGGAGAAAAAGGGAAATAACCTAACAAGGTTTGTTATGAACTTCGATTATTGTATGGAAAATATAATGTGTTAACTCTGAGATTTCCTTTTCATTTTCCATTTCCATATCTCCCCCCTGAGTTCTGCACAAGACCAATGACATTTAAAGGTATCTCAGTGATATTTAAAGGTAAGAAATTCAAAAGCAATAAAAGCTACTATTTTTCTATGCTGTGCATATTTGGCTTCAAGGAACTGTTGCCAAAGTTTTGCCAAAAGAAGTTTTACACTAAAAATGCAGTTGCTCTGGAACAGAAGCTGGCTGTTGGGATTCATTGCAAGATTTTTCTCACATCTTGGACCAGATACTACACCTTGCTTGTCAGAATTTATATCAGTATTGTGGTTTTTACAGTTTCTTTGAGGTATCTTCTTTAAGGCCATCCCCAAAATAAATTATTTGACTGTAATGATTTTGGGTCTTCTCCACAGTGGTCAGGCCTTCTTAGCTAAAAATAATTGCTCACAATCATACAGTCTTGTTGGAAAGCCTCACAGGACTGTGAGTAGTACTGGTCTCATTAAATTATCAATTAAAAGTACAATTCAAAGTTAATACTATGAAAATTGATTTATGAGTGTGAAGAATTGAATATACTGATGCAGACTGAGTCCAGGAGACAGGAGTTAGAACAGATAGCAGCCATCTAGATGGCATAGATCACCCAGAAAACAGATCCTTCTCCATCATTAGCAAACGGGAATTGGTCCCCTGTGATAAAAACAGCTTCTGCAGTCGATCTTTGATGCTCTATGTGTTCTTGAGAGAGCTTTCAAGGCAAGACAATAACCACATTAGGAGGGTCCAGTACCTCCTGGCTCCCATGCTTTATTGGGAACACGTACAACTGTATTCCTAAGGAGACAACACTAATGAACATAAAGAGGAACAGCAGCTACTCCTGTTTATCTGTAACACAGGGAATGGAGAGTCCAAATTCCTGTGTCCTTTCCCTGAACACAGTTGCTGGCTAGGGATATTTTTACTTTCTTCCTTCAGCAAGCATTTTGAGATTGAATCAAATTATGCTTCTGAAGTGATTTGCAATATTCAAGTGAAAGTTTTAACATCATAATACATGATACATTTAAGCAAGAGGTGATAGATAGACGTCAAGTCAAAAATAGCACTCTGATAATATTTTTATTTTATTCATCAGTGTTTTGAAAATGGTTTTTTTTAAATATTTATGGGACACAAGAAATGTCATTCTCTGGAAAAAAAAAAAAGACAATGAAAAGCTAGTACGAATAGCAGAACCATGATGACAAATGAGGAAAAATACAAGTAGTTACAGGAAAACATCATTTATGAGTTAACAGAAGACTGAATCACTATAGTGCATATAAATATGATGCAACAATGATTTTGATGACTCTTTATCACAGCTCTGAGATATAAAGTATGAAATAAAATAAAAAAGGACATGGGGCCAAAGATAAGCCAGTCTACATTATGTTATTAATGAAGAATAAGGAACAGCATGGAAATTGATAAATCTTGCAGGATAGGAAAATGACAAGTTTGGGCTCATCTATAATAACCTGAAGGATTTATCACTCTCTTTCTCTGCTGAAGCTCTAGGCAATTTTTCTGTTGTCTGTCTGTTACCTGAAGTTATTATACAAAGAAAAGGCATCATATATGCAGCAAAGACAGAACTGAGGAGGAGAATGAAGAGGAAATATCCCAGAGATGACCCCTGTGACCATGTTAGTTCTAATATACCAGTCCTAATATTTGTGGCATTCCTTTAATCAAAACCTGTTTGGACTTAACTAAAATAGACACTTGGATTTTCAAACATTCACAATAGGTATCTTCCCTCAACAAAAACTCATTCTCAAGAGAGAGTCTGGTAACACATTTTTCTGGTGAATAATGGACAGAGCATTCTTTGTTACTGTACAAGGCAGTACCCATTTTCATGAGTTTTAGCAGTGATTTGGATGATATGTGGGACTAAGGCCGGATGTGCAAACACAAATCATTGTCATGGGAGCATTTCTCCAAAGTGTGTCTATTGGAGTGTCTTCTTTTAATTTCTCTCCCTTTTTTTTTTTTTTTTGTTTAATTTCCTTTTGATGATGACTTGAAGGGGATCAGTAGTTAGCTGCCAATAAGGACAATTTACTCAAAGTGGCAGTACTCTTTTTCTTAATCTCTTCTGCCATTTCAACCGATATCGGCTTGGCGGTTCTCTACTACCAATCTCAGCACAGCTTTTCATTCTGGGCATCCATCAGGAAAAAAAAAAAGATTATTTTTCTTAAATCTTTGTTTCCTCTGTTTGATCTACTATCCTTCTAAATTTTTTATTTTTTTTTTTACCCAAGGGTTCAAAATTCTTATGGAGGCCTTTGGACAGACATTTCCAGGTCCAGAATAGGCACCTGATTGCACCTTTCAGATCACCTTCCTTAACTATGAACTTCATAGAGGTGTGTGCCCACCTATGGACACCATGCTCACAGTTCCAAACATCTTCTCTCATGGGTTGATCCCTTTTCCTTTGAAGTTACTTCTGCAGTCCATGTCAACATATGAGTGCACATACAATGTCCACAGATGTTCAGACACACACCAGGTGCTCAAAATTAGTCTTCAGACTCCAGCCTACAATTTCTGAGGCACATTCCCGGCTAGAATATGAAGAAAAAATTAGAACATATTATCCTGACTCCACAGCAATCTTCACACATTACTTCAATTTTGGAAGGCCTATAAAATAAAAGGGTCCTCTATCCCTGACCCAACTCTCCAGATGTTCAGCCATCATAATGCTGAATAAATGGGATGACATGATCAGAGGGTCATCAATAGTTTCTATCACTTGGTATAAATATCCATTGAAACAAATCCTTCTGAACCTGGAAGAATCGGTGTGTCCCAATCCAGGTAGAAGATCCTCATGTCCACTGTATGGTACTGAGGCTCCATTTACCATCTCTGAATTGGGAAATTCTTCAATTAGACAGGGTTAGAAGGAAGACAGGGTTAGAGAGAAGGTGAATGTGGACTGGCAGCCCAGGAAGTCTGGGAAATCCCTGTTACTGGAGAGGTTAAACTATGACTGGACCCTGGGCAACCCGATGCAGCCATGATGGCAGCACTGCTGTGAGCAGGAGGGAGGACATGGCAACCTCCAGAGGTGGCCACAGATTTTCTGTTCTTTTAAATACTGGTAAACAGCTGCTCCCACCGCTGCCTCTGTGATCGGCTGTGACCATCCTACAGATGCTGGGGCACTGCTGTGTCTTACATTAGCAGGGTCCCACCCTGTCTTCTTGCAGAGATCAATCACTGGTCTATCCACACAACATAAGAAGTATGAAGTTCTGCAGAAATCCAGTGCCAGAACTGAAAACAACACTGAATCACTATTTTTGTCTCCCCCTGGAAGCAAATCTGGGCTGTTCTGATGAATTTGCTTATGACGGGAACTCAGACTGAGCTGGAATGATTTGGGGCCCAGCTAAACATCTGGTTTCAGTCCCTGTCTGCAGGGCTGAAGAGACCTAAAGACTTCCAGAACAATTAGAAATGAGAGGTTATTAGATGTCTCCTTTCTGATATGCTTCCTCAGTAATCTCTGCATGGTGGAAGAGAGGCTTGTGGTGGGCACTACAAGAATAATGAGATCTGATAACTTTTCTCACTTAAAAAAACCCTTCATGCTACTTTGTGAAGATCTTCCTTTACACAGCTTACCTACTGCAATTTATGTTTTCACAGATGGCACAAGGTGCTCATATTCAATGTATCCTTCCACTCCCATCCACCCTTCCCTTGCTCTGTGGCTCCCTTTTTAAAAACTGCTAGTAGAATCATTTCCTTTATACCAAGATAAAATTATTTATAATCAATTAATAAGCATTGCTGAGGCTTTTGTTTGCCTGAAGCATCATTTCCTATTCAGTTTTTGCATCTGAACTATTCAGCACTGCCTTTTGGTTTTCTCTGAAAATACTCTTGAGAAGCCAGGCTTATCAGCCAAGAAGCATCCAACAGCGAAGCATGTGCATTTATAAAAAGACTATCACTTTTGTGCTAACTTTGATTGCCAGTTTCTACACTTAAAATGAAAATGAAGCTGGTGGTAAAGCCACATATCTGAATTCATTACACTGAATTATATGTATTTCCTTTCTTTCCTTCAATTCCCTCAAGTGGCATAGATTAATTTATAGAGTGTATGTGTTTTTAACATCTGCAAAATTCTCATGTGGATTGATGTACTGAGAATAAAACTTAAAGCAGCCATTTCAAGGGTAATACAAACATTATTCCTCTTAATGATTTTTGCAGACCTGTATTTTTGAGTGTCATTTTGGGAAGAGGGAGTGGTACAAGGGTAATTAAAGAAGTCACTTTACTGACACAGTAGGAGACATATAATTGCAGAGGCCACAAAGCATAAGAAGTCACATTGAATGCGAGGACTGATTTTCCAAAGAGATTTGTGGGGAGACATTTTGAATCCACAAAATTTGCCCTCCACAATAAATGACTCAAAACACTGAACACCTGATTTACATTAGCAACTGGTTACTTAGAGGCACTATGATTTGTGTCCAAAAGCTGGTTTTGTACACAGATTTTCCTCATTAAAATGGGAATTACTTGTTTTGAAGTTTTTGTCCTGAAATGCCTATAACCAAAATCCAGTGTTTTTGAAAACAAATTTAATACATCCCAGTCTGGTCACTCCATCATTTCTTTGTGTCTTTAAACAAACTGGGAGCAAGGTAATAGGTTGTTCTTTTCCTTCTTTGATCACCTGTCAAAATGACAGCAACACCAACCTGTCTAATGATTTCTGGCTATCACCGACTTAACCAGAAGCAAACACCATCCTCTGTAGATCACATTGTGATTTAACTTCACATTCTTCAAATTCCCCAATCTATTTTTCAGGTGGTTAAAATTAAAGAGAAAGAGCTTTTTCTCCATAGAAGAGATTTCTGTAGACTTCAAAGAGAATCATTTAAAAAATTGGTAGTGAGTCACAGTTCAATTCAGATTGGAAGAGACCTCTCAAGGTCACTTTGTCCCATCTCCTCAAAGCTGGGCTGACATCAGAGTTGGGTCAGGTTGCTTGGGGTACTTTCCACTCAGTCTGAAAATCTCCAAGGACATCTCCACCACCTCTCTAGACAGCCTGTTGCTTTGCTTTACCACTGTTATAATGGAAAACTTTTTTCTTTTTTAAACATGTAATTTCTCTGCCAAAAAGTGCAACTGTTGCTTCCTGCCTTTCACTGTGCACCCCTGAGAAAAGTCTGACTTCATCTTCTCTGTAAACACCATTAGGTGGTGGAAGATGATAATTAGATCCATCCTTCTCCTTGTCTTCCCCAGACCAAACAAATCCTCATTCTCTCCTCATACACTGTGTGCTCCAGCCCTCAGACATCTTAGTGACACTCTGCTCCACTCACTTCAGCTTACTGATGCTTTTTGCACTAAGAAGTTCAAAACTGACACAGTGCTTGTTGCAAGTGTTGAGCAGAGGAGAAAGACCATTCCTCTGGCACCTGGAAGGATACTAATGCAGCTCTGGATGCTCCTGTCTCAAGGCCCCATTGCTGACTTAACACTCAACCTGCTGACCCACCAGGCCAGCAGATCTTTCTCTGCAAAGCTGATGCCTAACATCAGCCAAAGTGGAGTGCTCTACGGGGTTATTCCATCCTAGGAAGATGGCTTTGCCTTTGGCTTTGCTGGAGCTGGGTTCCCCGTGACCCACTGCCTCAGTGTATTGTTAACTCTTGCCCAGTTTGAGGTTATCCACAATTTGACTGCTATCTGACAAAGCACTGGAAAAGGGGTTTGAAACAATGTCAGCTCCTGTATCAAATTCCATAGCAAATGTTTTCATGTCAGGCTCTGAACCGCTGGCAAAAAAAACCTGGGCTTTTTCACATATCTCTATACCCCTCAATCTTTGTCTCTTGAGGAGAGTCTGTTGGAAAGACGAGGTAAGGTCCTGATGTGACACCTGTAGTGCAGCCAGGTACTGATCCACAGCTTCCTTTTATTCCTGCCAAGGATTTCCCTTTGACTGATGTGATTGTTCAGGTCCTTGTTCCTGCTCCCTTCTATTTTCTAGAGATCTGTGGTCTAGAAAAGTGTTTTCCTTGACAGTTCTGAATCTCTTAGATCCTATAATTTTGATCTAACTGAAAAACCAGACATTCGAGCTTATATCAGATTTTATCAACGACGGGAAAACACATAATCTATAATGTTTATCCCATTAACAACAGTATTTTTCGCACACAGAAGCTTTCTTAAGAGAAACCAGTTAGTGTAATATTTGCTCTGCAGCTTAATAAGGTGCAAAATGTATATCATTTTATCAAGGCTCAGTTGTCTTTTCTGTTAGTTATGACTACTCTGTCTTTTACCCATAGGTCAATAATATGAGTAATAACTTGAATGAGTAATTAAATAAAAAGACATTTCATTAGAACTATAAAATGAAATTTCTTTTCATGATCAGAAGTCTCATGTGAAAAAGAAATCAGTGGGTTGTAGGGTAGGCTCCTTTGTTAAACCCAGACTTTAAGCCCTGATAACTCTGCTGGGCTGAGGAACACACCCAAGGACCAGCCCTGCCCTGAGAGAAGAAACAGACCTGTGCTGGTATGTGCATTTCTCTTTGTTCCTATGATATTATTTATGGATAAAGTAGACTCCTCAGATGTATTCTATCTGTAAATTCACGAAGTCACAAAACAGGCATTTAGTTTTGGGAAAAGCACTTCACATATCACTAAATTTGCCAAGTGCTGCAAAAATTGCCTATATAGCTCTGCTCTTTCTGAAAGAATAGAGAGCAAACTCCAGCAGTGAAGTTTGCTGAGACTCATCTGGGCTGTGGTGGTTCAGGAAAGATCCTTGTCACATGTCCCCATCCTTTCTGCAGCACCAGATGCACAGGGACCCTGAGCTGCTGGGGGTCATTTGATGTCCCAAGGTGTGACTCCTTGCCCCAGGGGAACCAAGGGCTGAGGCTGCTGGTGGAATGGTGACCCCAACTCCAAAATTCTTCCTGTTGTGCCACCCACAGGAGAGTGTTCTGTATCTCTGCCTTTCTTCCTGTTCAGGGATTTTCACTGGGAAAATTGCTTTTCCTGAAATGCAATGGCAGTTCTTGTGGGGAAATGTTCTATTTTTAATCAGACTTGGTCCTTCCTTACCGACTCATTAGAGGGACCATCAGCTACCTACACCTGTACCAAGGCAGATTAAAAGAATACGATAGCACTAATAGCACTTTTTCAATTACTTTCTGTAGCTGTAAATGACAGTGAGACTACAGCATGTACCTCTCAAGGGATCCAACTTAAATTACATTCATATATCATATATCATCTCTTCAGTTTAGCTACAGATTCAGAAAACATATCAGTAATCATCTCATTTAACCAAATGAAATTACCTTCCCTTGATTTGGAGCAAGAGACAGTTTTAAACTCATGCAATATGAAAAACAAAGCAAAAAAAATTTGGCTTCAAATTTGGGTTTGGGTGGTTAAAATAAATATACAATTTCAATAAATATGCAATTAAGCTTGTATAGTCTGAATGAGTAAATAAGAAGCTCCCATACTCAGGAGCTCAATTTATCTCATCATTCAGAATCTAGGCCTTCTTAAATAGTTTTTAGAGACTGTTCTCTTAAAAATATTTTTTTGCTCTTTCAAAGTCATCTGGCCTTCCCTTTTTTTCTGTTTTATCTCGATTTAACATACCATAGTAATTCACCTCTCAATCTTTCAAGTATCAGTATGTATCAAATAAGTATCTGAGAGCCTTCATGCTGCCTTTAAAAACACTCATCCTTCCCATCTGTTACTAAGTGCTTCAATCACATTTTTCCCTGTTATGGTTATTGCAATCCTGCCAATGTGGTTCATGGTACATGGATAACATAGCTGGGCATGGGGTAATTCTGATGGTAACTTGGGATTGATATAATTATTCCTGTTACTTCTTTTACAAATAGAAGAGATGAAACAATAGAAAACTTGTATGTACATATATATCTCCTGTGTGATGAGATATCTAGGCTGAGATAGGTTACTGTGGTACCATAAGGGTCTTGCCACAAGGCAGTGAACAGAAAATAACTGGAACTCAACAGGATGAATTTTATTGTGCAGTCATATTGCACTGCTCTGAAACCAAATAAATCTTATTTATGTAGGGCCTTTTTTGTGTTATACTGGAATGCAAGTGCCCTTGAACCATGCAAAAATTGCAGTGACAAAAGCATTGTTGCTTTTTCTTGGCCCTCATGGAGATTATACTTCCAAAACCCCTCTACTTAAAAAGCCCTAATAAAATTGAAAATAAAAAGCATATATGCAATTGGATCCTGTTACAAGGGGTGGCTCCCCAGGGTTGGTCTACACCTTTAGACATAAGAATGAAGTCAGCTCATCAGTGCAATCCTTCACATTATCTAACCACTACCTCCTCTTTCAGCAGGAAACAGACAGAAGAGTTTCAAACAGGCTGTGCTACTTTAGGGGCAGGCAGGTGTCATTACTGAGTGTAGAAAAATAATATAGAAGACAAAGGACAAAAAAGCTAAAACACTGGGTTTTGGCACAGTGAGTGAAACCCTGGTTTCTCTGTCCTTTTCCCTTTCATGGAAATTCCTATCTAGCAGACCCAAAAATATCTTACCTCTTCCTTTTGCTTTCTTCCCAGCCACTGAACTTTTCTTTACTTCCTGAAAAGTAGGAGGGGTGGTGTGTGTTGCCATCCACCATTGAACATCATCAGTGATGCTCATGTTGAGGCTGAGAGGTCTCTCCTCTGTGCTCTCAGTTGAAGCCTTAAACAAATGGGAAGAAAAGGGATAACCTTTCCACCAAAGTGGTTGAGAGTTGTATCTGTTGAGCACCCCTTGAGGATGACTCATTTCTACATCTAATGGAAGCAGAATAGGGAGGAAGGTGTGTGAGATGTGTGGCTACTCAGTACCACTGAGGGTCAAGAGCTCCAACTTCTCTTGGCACAAATCCAGACAAATACAATGACAAACCACAGACTTCATAGGGGTTTAAGTCTTCCCAGGAATGAGAAGAAGCTGGGCAAAGGGTTTGAGGACCACATTTTTATCCTATTTAAGGGTTTAAATATGATGCAGCACTGTGACCTTCATGGATCTAACTGTCCTTCTAGACAGGGTCTAAACCAACAGTAAACTCATGCAGTAAAAGAAATTAATTTTTGGAAAGGATAACTATCCTCTGTATTCCTACAGTTAAAAGGACTCCCCACACTCTGTTTTGGCTTTTCTGTCATAATAAAACACTTTCATTATGCCGTAACAATGCAGAACAGTTTCAGTGTGAGGAATTGAGACCTCATGTATCACAGGATGGTGCTGGACTAATCTAGACCAGTGCTCTTAGATAGCAGCACTTAAGGAGAAGCTGTTGAACCTGGTCTTTGCTTTTATTCATAGACACAACTGCAATGAAGAACAGATAGTAAAAAGCAGTGATTCATTCAAGCAAGACCAGGGATGTACATCTTTAGTGTTTCCTCATCTACACTGCTTTATGGGCTATACATTTTCTGTCTTTCTCTTTCCACATTTGGTCTCCCACCATTTACATGCCACTGTAGGCAATGTGCCAGATTGCCACTTAAAACATGAAAAATCAGAAAAGAGGAAAGAGAGGCACAAATAAAAGGCAGGCCTGCAGCACTCACATCTCTGTGTCCTTTCCTGACAAGCAGCACTTCCATTTGTGTTGGGGTGCCGGTTTTATCCAACTTCTGACTTGTATCAATTTTTAGCAGCATGGATAATTTATTGCATCTAGGATGATAGAAAACCAGCTTTATACATCATTCAGCTTGCAAAAGATGTGTAGCTTCAGTTCCTTAATGGTGTCATTTTGGCTGAATGCTATTAACAGATTACCCCTGCCTAGGGCAGTGGAGCATGTGCAGCAGAAAGATAACCTTGTGTTCGTAATTTAATATTAACTGTTTTCTCCATAGTACCTCTTTCCAGTACATTAACAACAAACCAATATGGCCTTGTCCCCTGCGGTCGTATTCTTCAGCAAAAAAATGGATTACATGATAGCAAGTTCCTGAAGATTTCCAATGAAGTATTACAAATCACTCAACGTCTGCTCTGCAGAAATAAAAAATAAACAGGCTTAGATTCAATCAAATTTAATTCCTCCAATTTAGCTTTACCGCACTTCAAAGGGTGCTCTTATTAATGTCTTGGTGAAAAAATGTAACAGTAATTTTTCCCTCTTCTTATACTGAAAGCCTCCAGTTGTGTTCAACATACAGTGAGATCAAGAAAATGTGTGAGGCTTTTTTTTTTTTTTTTTGTGAATACTCTGACACAGTTTGATATAAAAGTGTAAGCCATTTACAGAAAACTCTTTATGGAATTTTTATCCTATTCCATTCCCGGGAGCTAAATTTATATCCTGCATTAGCTATCATAGCACTAGAGTATTAGTCTTCTTGCAAGCAGTTCAGGGCAGTCTGAGGGCCCTATCACTCTCTACCACTCACATACACAGGCATTATGGGTTTATCTCATCTTCTGCAGCAAGTACTAGGCCCAATTCATTCCTTTAGGCTACTTTACTAATAACTTATTCCTTATCAGAGCCTCTCCACCTCAGCTTGTGATCAAAGACCCAATTAATGGAATGGAGAAAGGTGAAGCATTCAAATAATGGAGACAGCTGTTTTTCTCTGTTAGAGAAAATCCATTTGTATTGTTATCACAAGCTCCAAGTTCTGCAGCTTCTGTTTAATTCAGTCTCCCTCTATTTCTGCTGATGATAAAAAGTCACAATGAACTCAGAAGAGAATGGCAGAAATATCACTGTGTTTCAACTCAGCCTGGGTGTTATCAACTTGAAAGTGAAAATACAAGCAGATAAGGAGAGGAAATGTCCAACAAAGACCATATCAAATTTTCAAAAATTGTACTTTCATGCAGCATTCTTCAGTCACCTTTCTGAATGTTTCTAAGATCCCAATATATGCTCCCTATGTTGGCTGCTTGAACCAGAGGAGCAGAGAGTGATAATATCATGGGTCCCACCTCAATTGAAAAGTAATTAAAGAGGAAGAGGAATCATAATTGGTTGGAATGAATATTGTCAGTGACCTGCAGTTTGTTCTGAGCCTTGGTTTGTTCTGAGCCAGGACCCCACAGCTGAGCTGGGTGTTTATGTCACCATCACCATGACTGTGAATGAGGTTGGTTTTTTATCTGATAGTAAAGGGCTGTGCCATGCCATGCTCAGGCCTGGTGCTAAACTTTCCCCTTAACAGTCTCCTAGGTGCAAATCTGCCCAGCCCATCACAAATGAACCTACACACTCTATGTTACAGCAGTTCATTTCATAGTCGTGTAAAGGCCACATTACCATTCTCTTCCTCACCCCTTTGTAATCATGCTGTCACACTGTCACATACAGGGATATACATGGGCAGAACACTGTGATTACACTTAATTGAGCGACAGAAGACTTGCAAAGTTAAAGTACAATGGTGAATACCAATTATGCATCCTTAAAAATGACATTATGCAAAAGGAAGCTGGAGGATGCCCCTACTCAATACTTCCTCTATGTGCGAGTGTGCCAGGAGCACCTTGCTCCATTTCACAGTAGCTGTTATTGCTTTTCTTATATGCAAATCAAATGTTTTTTATAGTTTGTTAGGCGATTCACATGCTGGGGGGAATGGTCGAGGTTTTTTTTATTACTTGGAAAACCTTTGGATTTGGTGCTTCAGAAACGAGGACTAAAACATTCTACATTTCAGTTCTCTGAGTGTGGACAATGAGCATAATAACAGGCACAAAGCTGCAGTGTATGCCACGAGTTAAGACAGCAAAGCCTTCCCAGGCTGATTGTTCACAGGGGATCACAGAATCTGTGTTAGGCTGAATAAGGAAAAATACATTATGCATTTGCATGTATGATGAACATTTAAAAAAGGACTGTGTGGAAACAAAGAATGATTCATAATAAACATGGAATGGTGAGCATTTCACACCCAGCTGTAGTTTCTGAATCTACATAGACACCAAACATTACCATTTTAACATGGAAATTTCACATTTGATAACCAGTAGGCCAGCTGAATAACATTATTTGTTTGCACATCAGGAGTTTCCTTATCCTCCCACTCTCTTATTGAACCCATATCCAACAAATATAGAAAATAAAAAGCTGCACTTAAAACAATATCATGTGTAAAATCTACATCAATAATTTCCAGTTGGAATAGTAAAATGTACAGATACAAATATAATTTTATGTATGTCTGTGAAATGGAAAACACAAAGAATGATGAAAACTTACATTAGTGTCTTTCATCAGGAATGAATTTGTAATTCTGCTCCACCTGTAGACGTCACTGTTATAATTTACCAAAAGGGAGTGCAGCTATGAAGCCTTTTTTTTTTTCTCATGCTTCAGCAGCCTCTGTACAATGAAACCAGACTTGAGGAATTATTCAAGGGGCTGAGAAAAATCATAATTAACGTATATTTCTCATAAAGACAAACCAGAATCACATGTATTGGGCAGCCTTAGGGTGGTCCTGTAAGATGTGAAGTGACTTAAGGGTGGTCTCTTGCATTGGTCTCTCTAGATAATAAAACACTAATGACAGCCCATGGCACTGAATGGAACAATTGTAAATTAAAATTTTGCAACCTGCTTCTAGTCCCACCCTAGCTCCCAAAACTAAACAAGCAAGCCTGCTAAAGGAGCAGTCTTAGCAAGAAGGGTTCAGGGTAACCAAATACCTGAAAAATTTTCCAATAGCCCACTATAGTAGATTCAGAGGGGAGTGAGAGGGATAGTCTTATTCTAACCAAAGTTTAGAAGAAAAGCAAGTAAGCACTCCTCCCCTCTCAGACACAGAACTACACCTGTTAGCTTCTGAGAGAATTTTTCTCATGATTAGTAGAGTAGATGAGCTTCCAGGGTGAAATTTTCTCTCTATGTTGAATATCTACAAATATTTATGTATTCTTAATACAGTTTTTCTGGTTCAGTCAAAAGATTATGCTATCTAGCCAATTTCTTTAAAGACATTTTAAGAGAGAAGACTAATTTTTTTTGCTAGCTAGTGAATCATCATGTACCCATCTTTATCCTGTGAAACATGTTCTTTTTTTTGTCTGTACTGCTACAGCATAGCTTGGCAGTGAACTGTGGTCAGGCAGTGAGATGGTTTGCCCTGTTTAGGAGGAGGTGCAGTCTCGTCCTCCAGCATTGCACAGTCAGGCTGAGCTGAAGGATTGCTGCTCTCAGACGAACCAGATAAACAAAGATTTCTCTCTCCTCCACGGGCGTCTGGAAATAGTGCAGTCAAGTTAATGGAGTTACACTAATATACAACTAATAGCAAGAAAAGACATAAGCCTGGGGTTATACTCTCAGATTGGGCAACCTATCAGCCAAAGTAAAGCCTTCATGAAAACTTCTGATGGGAATTTATTTTCCAAATGCCCATTTTCAATTTTATAGCAACAACTTTGGCTGGCTTCTGCACTCATTTCCATTCCTGTGGCTGCAGCAGCCTCTGTGTGTTTACAGCAGAGAGCACAATGTGACCTTTGTCTTTTCAAGAATTTGGCTGAGAAGGTTGTGCAGCTGCAAATGGATCCAGGTGCTGAGGCTGACAGCCAAGAGCAGCTCGGGCATCAATGGAAGTGGCAGTCTTCACACCTGGTCACCTGAGCTCTCAGGCAAAGCAAACACACATTGATTGCCCCACCCTGCAGCCCTCTCCCCACCCCTGTGCTCAGCACTCTCAAGGTTGTTTTTTTTCCTAGAATTCCCCTTCTCTTTGATTTTACATATTACCTTTAGGGATTTCTATGTGGAGAGTTAAATCACAAAGAGCTAGAGTAGAGCTCTTATTGAAGACTATTCTCCAGTAGCTTTGATGTTATGAGCTTCAGCTGTTCTCAAATCCAACTTTACTGTACTATTAGAAGAATCCTAGTGTGTAAATTGTGAAGCACAGTAGCTGCCACAATAAAATCCCAACATCTGATAAACAATGTAATTTATCATTGGCTAGCTGGTACCACTATATCTGCTCTTCTGCAAGAAGCAAATTATTCAATCCAAGTGTATAATACTTGAGTAATACTCTGAAATTTTCAGCCCCCTTGTAATTCAACAAACTAAATTAAATCCCAAAACCCATCTCTGAAAAAATAGCATATCCATAATATATGAACTTCCCTGTGAACTTATGAACCATGCTGAGCTTTTTCTTTGGATTTCAAGAAGATGTAATCAAAAAGCCAAGACTGAGCAAAAAGGTTGGTTATTGGAAAGTTATAGGTGTATTGAGACTTTTTAATAGGAATGTTGGGACTACCATAAGAATTATAGGCATGGGCCTGATAAATGAAGAGTGTTCAGGGGTTTGCAGCTGGATTTTTTCCTCTTTCTTTGCACTGCTGCTTACACCTAGTCCATGAGGAATAAAAGTAAGGCAGATTAAGAAAATAAATATCAGCTTAAAATACCAAGTCTTCAAATAATATTTAGTTCTGCTCTAGCTCTTCACAGACTAATTTCTTACTTTGAAAGTATAAAGCATAAACCATAAAGACTTTATGGTTGGATGTACAATTGTGAAAAGTCAGGTATTTGGGTGTTCATTTGCTAAATTTTAGAGTAAAATATCATCTATTTTTCTTAACTTCACATAAAGACTCACTCCTGAAAGGCAGAAATCATCCTGGGGGAAGCAAGTGGCCTTAGCTCCAATTTAAGCAGTTACAGTGCTGGATAGTCTCACACCCTTCTCCACTAAGACTTTTGCCAAAATCTCTAGAAACTCCATACTTTTTCCAGTACCACTGTCCTCCTGTAGTCATAATCTAAGAGCTGGCTTGTCCCTAAAGAACCCACTTTTATGGGTTTTCACTGGGTTCAAAGAGCCAGAAGCCTTAAGAGATTTTTACTTCCTGTCCACAAATGACAGACAAATTAGGTTAAACAGGAGCAAGACTCTGCCAGCCCAAGTACTACTTTCACATTCTTTCTCTTCCACAAGGGATTGAAAAGATGGAGTCCAAGGATGGGAATGGACTGTACCTGAGACAAGGGTTATACAGTGGGAATTCTGTAGCCTTTATAAAACACCTGGCATGCAAAATTGATAATGTTTCAGTCTGGCGCTTATATCCATCCCTATGCCTGTCTTCATTCATCAGCACCTCCTCATCAAGAAGTTTTATGAAATATTCCATTTTTTCCTTCTTTGGGTAATCTTTTTGACTTGTGCTTTTAATATTTAATAATTACCCACACATGATTTAACCTTGCTACAAATGAGATTTCGAGTCAGCATCTGCTCCAACTTCATGTTACTCAGAGACTTCAAGTTACTGATGACATACATATGTGACTTGTTTTGCCAAGTCTGCATACTCCAACAGCACAACTTCAGAAGTAACTTCCACTCCCTCCCTTCTCTCTCCTTCTCACATGTGTTTGTTCACAACATTTTCAGTCCTTTCCCTAATTTTTTTCTTGTTCAGGCACCAAAAATAGCTTTTATAGCTTGATAATAAATTTTATATCCAGTCCAGCCGTTTTGAGATAGATGATGCTTTTCACTTTATTATTATTACTGTTGTCTTAAGACCTGAAGATAAGATGGACGTTACATTAACAAAAAATACTGGATAAAATTCTGCTCTCATTGAAATCACCAGTTTTCAGCACAGGCTTTCCTCATCATCTTTCTCACAGGCTGGACAATACTGAATCCTGGTTTGCTGAAACCAACTTTTTTTTTATTTCCTTGTTTTCTCTTAATCAAAATAGAGTATATGAGCAATTCACCAGGGAGCCCCCAGTCACAGGAACAATGAAAGGTGAATCTCTCTTAAGTGGTAAGAGGAATTTCCCTGATGTTGCCCATTAACTACACACAAAGGACAAGTCTTAGGTGAATTAGCCCTTCCCATACTTTGTTTGACTGGTGATTCAGGCCATAAAATCAATGAACTGAAATAATCTGGGGGGAAGGTCTTCTTTTCTATCTTCTTCCACAGAAAGAAAAAGCAGACTTGAGACTAAAAATTGGTGTTGCTCTCCAGTTTTCCAAAAATATCTCCCAAAACACAAGACGTGTCAAGTGGTTAATACCTTTTGAACTTTCCTTTGAGCTCTCCTCTGTGGTTAGGGCCCTCTGAGCCTGCGACGTAGCAGCTGACAGTGATTAAGTTTCTGTATGCACACACAGTTCAAACTGCACTTAGAAAAGCCACATTTGGTCATTGTTTACTTAAGTTTGCAGCAACAAATACAGATGCGTGGATTTGAATGTACACCTGGCATTAATCAGCTGCTGCTATTTCACAGCTGCCTCCAAGCAAGGCAAAATGCTGGAGTGGGAATACAGTTTCAGAATAACCAGAACTCTTTAAGGAACATGGAGGAGAGGGAGCCTCCTTTACAACATTTGCTTCCAGCTTATTTCAGCCTTCAGAGCTGGATTTTTTTTCTGAGTTAAATCCCTCCTTATATACAGTTTTCAGCTGAAGCATGTGTATATGCATGTTTGTATGTGCATATATGTGCTTCAAGAATCTGCATAGACCCTGTCTAAAACTGGAAAGGGCCTGCACTTGCTGCAGCCAGGGGCCAAGGAGATCTGGAAAGGCAAAGAGCAGTAATACTGAAGTGGTGGCCACCTTTTCTAACACACTTTGGGAAATTCCCAGTGCTGGAGGTGTAACACGACCTTCATCGCTCAAGCCCAGACATAAAAGATCAGAGGGTTAAAAAAATGTTCTAATTCCTATCACAATATCATTTGAATTCAATCTCATTTCTTCCTGTTGTTGATGAGGAAGGACAGTTGATTCGAGGACGGGAGGACAAGGTTGCTGGGAGAGCCAGTGCCAGCTGCCACAGGGAGCTGAGCAGGTGCCCCAGCAGCCTAGGTGAGGCCATCCATCCACCCATCCATCCCTGATCCATCCATCCGTCCATCCATCCCTGATCCATCCATCCGTCCGTCCATCCATCCACCCATCCATCCATCCATCCATCCATCCATCCATCCAATCCATCATCCATCCATCTCCTTATCCCATCCATCCATTCCTCCATCCATCCATCCATCCATCCATCCCTGATCCATCCATCCATCCATCCATCCATCCATCCATCCAATCCATCATCCATCCATCCATCCATCCATCCATCCATCCATCCATCCATCCATCCCTGATCCATCCATCCATCCATCCATCCATCCATCCATCCATCCATCCATCCATCCAATCCATCATCCATCCATCCATCCATCCATCCATCCATCCATCCATCCATCCATCCATCCATCCATCCAATCCATCATCCATCCATCCATCCATCCATCCATCCATCCATCCATCCATCCATCCATCCATCCATCCATCCATCCATTCCCCATCCCGTGGCACTGTGGCAGCACCAGCACAGTGGGTTGCAGATTAAGTGGGTCACCTGTTGCAGGCACGAGCTACCTGAGCTCTCAGCATCTTCCCAGCCTGGCTGCCACTGCCAGATGGAGTTTAGAATGTTTGGCTCTCAGCTGTGAGCCCCAGTGGGGCCTTCCCACCTTTGCAATGTCTTTCTCTCTCAGCCATGAAATATTCCTGCGCTGAGTTCAGCAGAAGCACTCAGGCTTCTCAGCACTTCCTCCAGGACAAACCCTTCCTTCTAGAAAATCATTTTCTTCAGGTATAAAGCTGCCAGCTTGTTTGGTTTCTGAGTTTTCAGGGGTGTTGCAACAGCAGGCATATCTGAGGGGGCAGTGCTGAAGATTTCAAGCTCATTAGGCAGTGGCAGTTGTTGATCATCAGCTGCATAAGGTATGGGTAGCATGTAAGGGAGGGAAAACAGGCATTTGTCAGTGACAGTTTTCACTAACCAAGTCTGACATATATATTTTTCTGTTCTCTGGTTAGATGGTGAACAATGTGTGAGTTTTGATGAATTTTCAATATTTCTGATAAATAGCTAGGAAATGAAAACTGAATTTACAAAGAGAGTAAAAACAAGAAACACAATTCATTTTCTGAAATCTTCAACCTGAGGTTGAGGAGGATAAATACAAGTCAAGCCATTTATATATATATATCAATTACTGGGCCTATTTATCTCATCCAAGAATACAGATAATTTACCCAGTTCTCTGCATCTAGATTATAATCTGGATAGATTGTACCTTCTAGATACATAAAATTAAATGCTGCTTCTTTATGTTTCATTTTATGACTATTCTATACTTTAATTCTTTATTTTTTGTGTGCTAGAAAAACCTATAACTTTCAGAAATGAGAGCAATATATAATTACTGCATAGATAATTTAACACAAGGGAAAATCATCTATTCCTGTTTACCTTTCAGAGAGTACCTACATTGCAAGCACCAAATGGACTGCAGCATGGGTAGATAAATGCAAATTCACAGAATCATGGAATCACAGAATGGGTCAGGTTGGAAGGGACCATGATGGGTCATCTGGTCCAACCCCTCTGCTCAGCTTCCCAGAGCACATGGCACAGAATTGCATGCAGACAGTTCTTGAATATCTCCAGAGACAGAGACTACACAACCTCTCTGGGCAATCTGTTCCTGTGCTTCATCACTTGAAGTTCTTCTTCATGTTCAGGTGGAACTTCCTGTGCATCAGTTTCTCACCTTTCCTCTTGCCCTCTTGTTGGCACCAGAGAGAGGCCTGGCTCCATCCTGTTGATGTCCTCTCTTCAGGTACTGATAGACCTTGATGGCACCTCCTCTCAGTCATCTCTTCTGAGGCTGAACAGGCCCAGATCCCTCAGCCTGTCCCTGTAGGAGAGGTGCTCCTGTCCCTCACACATCTTTGTTACCCTCCACTCCAGGACCTCCACCCATTTAATACAGAATACCCTGTATGTTTTTAGACAGAAGATGACTGAGCCATTTCTCTGCCATATTCCAGTTACCAACACGAAGAGAAATACATGTGTCTGTGCACATATTTAATCCCTTTATGCTGGACTAAGAGATAATGAGCATAGACTATGAGAGGACTGTTGGTATGAGGAGAACCCAGTTCCATACGATGCTGTGGGGACACTGCTTGTCCTACGACCTACATTTTGGAAAGATAAATATGCAACAGATATGTGGCTATTTGTCCTCACAAATACCCTTTTTCTGCAAGGTTATTTCTGTATCAGTGGATGTGGGATTTTGCATTGCCTAAGAAGCCTCCATCTTTCTATCTAAACATAAGACATTTAAATTCTGTTAGTAATGTTTTAGGATTTTTTAATTACCCTTTTCTTACCAAAAGACACCTCCTTCCCTGTTTCATAGAGATAGAGGGTGTCCCTCACAAAGAGGCTAAATTTCTGTCTGAGGGTCAGTGAAATGTGCTTTACAGCTGAGATAAGCCCTTCTCCTGCATATCTTTTAAAATCATTATCTATGTTCATCCACGTGTTGAAATGCTAGTTGGGATTTAAAGCTTGTTCAACATGTTAAAGGCCAATTGCAGTTCACTGATGTGAAAGTCTATCAATTATCAGTATTTGTGACATTGGAATTTACAGACAAAACCAGATAAATAACTCCACAATCCTTTGCAAGCACAAAGGGAAACTCATCTTAGTGAATACTTATTGATCTAGGCATCACTGTTCTATTCAGATGGGATATTTGTCTCAGTATTCAGAACTTTTACAATAATGGAAACAGTTGCAAAAATAGATAACTTTAGGCATGAACTTAGAGTTTATCAGTTATTGTAAATCATGGAACAAGTTATAGTCTCATGGTGAAAAAAACAAAATGCAAAAGAAGAAAAAAATAATTATATCAGTTAACTTCTGATATTTGGAATGCAGGTACCTCCATCTGAACTAGTTACACCAAGAGCCCTTTATAGCTAATAGAGGAAAGGTTGGCCTTTTGGATTTAGCAATTGCTCTGATTGTCTTTAGATATTTACTAATGTGTCTTAGAAATATATCTTTCTCTCTACATGCCATAAAAGTCTAGACAACCAGCTCATATATTGTCATTTCCCCTGCAAATGTCTCCTTTTGGCCAGAGAAATATTACCCTTGGAGTTTACACTAGTAGTTAGTGATCTAAAATGGTTCAGAGTGTAATGGATAAGAAAGCATCTCTCTGGTCCCTGACCATTTAGCTCTCTGTGCAGAAGCAAACTAGTAAGAACAGCTTTATTGCTGTTGATGTTTTTGAAAGTCCCCTTTCCTGGTATAACTGTTAACATGCATTTGGAGTACATTATACCTTTGCCATCATTTTGAACTTTTTTTCTCAATGCTTGATGCTTATGCTTCATCTAAAGAATTTCAGGCTTGTAAGAGGGTCAGGTTCTCAGCTAGGGTCAGGGAATGCAGAGCGTTTTTAAATGCACAGACTCCGATCAGTGTACTTAAGAGCTTCAGTACATCGTTTTGCAATCACGTATCTCAGAAATAATTTATACAATCAATTAAAGAGCATTATCAAGGGATGATTTGACAACTGTTGCCATGCCAACCAATGAAGCAGAAAGCTCCTCAGCGTTTAAAGGCTGCACCTGGTGATAGATATAGCAGATTTTGAGGACTCAGACAGAATCGCAGATGTCCAAAGGTGTGGAGGGAACATGATTTAAAGCTTGATGTTTTTCCATTTTTACTGGCGAAAGGGTGTTGATGGCATGTTGTTCACTTTCTCATTAAAATTCTGTCATTTTTCACAAAGTGTTCTGCATTCAGGGCTGAAAATTGAAGTGAGAATGCACTTTACAGACTGATAAAATATGATAGCAAAATGGATGATGTTCATTTGCAGGCTGAATTAATTAAAAAAAAAAGAGTTTGTGTCAGTGCATTTATGAAAAGCCCGTTAATCAAACACAACTTTACCAGCCTTAATGGACACATCTTAAACACTCCTGCATTAATATTTAAAATTCCAGTTAGTAAATGGCTCCTAGTGTATGAGCTAAAAACTAATTAGAATAGGTCATTACAGGAATAAAACAGTACAAGCTGAAAGTACATCTTCTGTTGGCAACAACAGGTTAGTCATTGGCTGCTCAGTACTGACATTTGTGCTTACATCTTTACCTGTACAGTAGCGCCACTCTTAACCAGAAGATGAATTCTACAAAAGGAAAATTTCCTCCTGTCCTCCTATGCCATTTACATATTCTCACAGCTGCAGGAATTATGGTTAAAACTTCTGGTCCGTGTTAGTTTGGAGTCTGGAGCAGCCTCTTTTTCATACATTGTTATGGTTATATCTCAGAATAGCAGTTTTGGGTGTGCAGTAGGATACTGCAGAGCAGGTTACTATAACTTCTCTGAGACAATTTCTTACGATGAACTTGTGGTCTTGAAACACTGGGGCACTCACCTTAGTTGAGGTCCTTTGAAATACGAAGTAAATAATGTGTGTGCAGAGACATCAAGGAATAGTTTCTCATAAGAATAGAAAACTTGCATAATACCAAATTCTCACTATAAATTTTTTTCACGTAGAGAGTCCAGAATTGTCCCTGTAAACTATTTCTGGGATGTTCCTCTTGACCCTAATCTAATGAAAGCTCTTAAGAGAATATTTTTGTGTCATAGGTAAACCTATTTCTTTGAATGGTTTTGCTATATAAACTGCTAAATCTTGCTTTAAAATCTGTTACACTCAACTGACTTGATAAAAGAAATAATTGGCTCTGTAAATTATTGGTCTTTTTCTACTTTTCTCTCACTGACAAAATCCTATATTGTCTCTGTTTCTCCACTCTGTAAAGACATTAGTTTTGCAAAGTTAGCATCCTGCTGGCAAATTCAAACATGTAAAAAATGAGATGAAGAAAAACATTCACCTAAATATTCAAATACAAAAACGTGTGAAATAGAGCTCTTGGGTCCCAAGTTGTCCCCTGCTGTCATAGATATGTGCATCACCTGCCCTATTTCACAGAGATGTGGCAGCCTAGCTTTCAGGCTATTTGAGAACCAAACTCTCTTTCTTACTTCAAACAACTCCTTAATTTCCCACCTTAATTTATTCATAGATAAGTTGTGAGATAGGCTATTACATGCATTTTCATGGTACATCTCCTGCCATCATTGATCCAACACCTCTCATATTCTTTGATCTTAAAAACTGACCATGAAAATATATTTCTTGGTGGGATACACCTGCAGAATATTCACTTGGAAACAACATCGAGGACCGCAACCCTTATGACAACAAAAAGTATCCCTTTCTTCTGGGTCTTGTGCTTCTGTTTGGGTTTTTATTTGCTTATTTTGGTTAGTTTGCATTTTTTGTTTATTTTTCTTCTAATGGGTACAAGTCAGTGCCTATTTTGTGTTTAAAGCTAATGCAAAGCAATTTCACATACAAAGATAGACTATCAAGAAGCAAAGGGAGTGTTTCTTTATCTCATAGTAGAAGAAATTATGAGGCTGTCACCCTTATGCAAGCCTGTGTACTGACAGCATCTCAGTTCTTCTTCTCACAGCCAAATGACCTGAGGACTTGGATAGGTGAGTAAATACATTTAGGTTGATTTGAGAATGTTTTAAACTGAAGTTATCAATCTAATTCTGGTTTCTGTTTCCATGAATTGCACAAATGCCTGCTTGCTTAAGCCATTCAATTGGCTTCTGTTGTGTCTCTTTTCATGCTGTGCCAGAACAAGTCCTGGCATTTCAGAAACCTGAAAACAAAATCTTTGTTCATGTTTACTTACCTGCCTTCAACAAGGCATGGATGGGCCACAGTGCTATTATCAGATGTGGTATCTTGCTGCAGGTTGAAGATGCAATTCAAGAGATGCTCCAAAGGTCTGGGCCAGCTGTAAGTATGTACACAGTAATTTGGGATGTGGTTGCAGGACTCAGTACGTCCTTCCTCTCAGTGGGATTAACTACAGCTGCTTGTTTGTCTTGCTCCAATGGGCCATCCTCCATAAACAGAGGGGTGGAGGTATAAAGGCAAATTTGAGGTTTTTTTAACCAGGAATAATCTTACAGTTCTCTCACACCTGCAAGGTCTCAAATCTGCCCCTTAGTTTAGGCTTAAGTCCCAGGCTTTCCTTAGAGTTACTCTAACAACAGTGGAAACAGCAAAGAGAAAGCTTCCACATGGGCAGCAGAGCCTCATTTTCCCTTTCTCTTTTTTTGGGAGGAAAAAACACCCAACATCTCACCAAGAATTCAGCTGTTGTGAGATCTTGTTGGATAGTCATGATTTCTGACTCTGCATGAGGATTTGAGCCTTAAAAGCAGGTTCCTAGCTCCCCCAGGCCGTGCAGGTCTGTGTAGGGAGGCTGGATGCCCTCCTCCCAGTGCAAGGGTCAGGATCCCCCACGCCCTTTGCAGCCTGCTGAACCCCCAGAAATTCAGAGACAACTTTACCAGCACCAGGCTGTAGCTTATCTGACTGCCTGTTGTGCACAAGGAGCAGCCTGAGTGTTTTAGCATGATTAACTTTGCTAGAAATGATTTCCAGTCTTCAGAGCCTGGTCTTTGGAGATGTTACAGGCTTTGTACGAGCTTTTTCCTGTGTTAGGCAGAGGAGTTGACTCGGACAGTGAGTGACTCTGAAGATTGGAAGTATACTTAGGCATCTATACATCCACTTTTCATCTGCATCATCTCTAAATGGTGTTTACTGGCTTTGTTTCACAGCTTATACATTTTATATAGATATACACCTTTATTTGTCCTTATTTTAAATTATATTTCTGAACCTCAAATTAACATTCATTTAAAAATTTCAGACCACTCGTGCCTCAAGAGAGGGGTATGAACAGTGGGCTGCAATCTCATTTTTTGTGTTTTCCTAATCCAGATAAAGATGGTTTATCTGCTGCATGGTGACACTGTTTGAACATCAGTTGGACAAATTGCTCTTCAGCACCCTATGGCATAAAGTTTATGTGTTCTCCTCTCTGAGAGACAATGTTAAGTTTGTTCTCATACAGACACAAGAGGAAAATGAAATGTCTGCTCTGTCATGACTGACTGTCTTACCTTCTTGGCTGCTCTAGAAAGACAAAGGGCTGAAAAGCCAGTGCACCATGGCCTTTAAAGTATAGCCACAACGCCTCCTGTGATTTTAATGCCATGAATTTGTTGTTGAATATGAGGCATACTGTAAGAACTTAGTTTCCTACTTCTCTTCCTTAGTGCCTAGCTCCTATGGCTTGATGGGTCAAGGAAACAGCTAACAGCTCTGACCTAACATTTAGGAAGTAACCTGTACATAGGTGCCAAGTCCCTATGGAGCTTCTGTGCCTATAGGATCAGCTAGCAGGCCAGTACAACTTCTGGGTCCTAACTTTAAATTTTGGGCTTTCAAGTCTTTTGTTTGTCCTGCTTCGCCAACTTACATCTTTGCTGGCCTTAAACCATGAGTGCCACTTGCTGGCAGAAACAGGCCTGGAGTCATCTGCAAACATTTTCATGTTGTTTGATTTCAGGAGAACTGGGGAAACTAAACATTACATTCTTATTGTAAGTCGGCACTTGGGTTTGAAAGATGCGTTGAATTCCAGCTTTCTGAAGATCTTTCAGCTCATCTTTCAGCTCATCTGTCTTGTTTTTGCACTACAGTATAGGAAATGCATCCACACACTCACATCTCAAATCAGAATGGTAATGGCTTACACCATTCCAAGTCTGTCACCATATCTAGCCATATACCAGCATATTCCTTCCTCTTTTTAGAAGCTGCACTCCCCTAAACAAAATGTTTGTCTAGTCCTCAGTTTCAAAAGGGTAGCGCTGTTTCCCCAGAATAATTGTTCAAGACACACAAAAAACTTTGGAGAAAATAATCTAACAAACAGTATTGTCTTCAGATGTACATACATGTTATTTATATTATGTGACTAATTAAGCAAAGTCAAATTATACTAATTAACCAAACACCTTCATTTCTGCAATCTACCACAATATGCACAACAGCAAATCTCAAAACAACTCCTGTCTTGGGCTGTGTTTGTATTTAAAAGCAGCATATGAAACGATTCAATTAAAGTTCTTATATCTCATCAGTTTCTAATAATTAATATGAGCTGTAAGGGCTTTATGGATTGCTGGTTTGATAATTCAGTAGCAGCTAAAGTAATAGAGGATATGATGGAAAGACAGCCTTATAGCTGCCTTGTGGAGTGCACTAAATGATTGAACCCAAAGAATAATAGGGATGGAAATTGCTGTGTTCATTCACGGATAATATATGACAGGAGTAAGGCAAGCAGCAAGTTAGCAGATGACTCAGCCAAGCATCTATGACTGAACAAAGTGTGATTCTAACCTTCTGTCATTGAAAATATGTTTAATGGAAACATTATCATTCTGATATATTGCTTGCTAAGATAAGACATGTTTATAGTACAGTTGTCCTGTGATATTACTATAGGACTAGATTTTGGCACACTGGATCTTGCTGAAATGTACTTCATCCCAAAATAAATCTACTCGTCGTGGAGCAAGAGTATTCAAAAAGAGCAAGTGAGCCAAGAGCTGGTCCAAAGTTGGCTGGAGCGAAACATCATCAGACAAATATAAAGAATCCTCTTCATTTTTAATATGCAGAGAGGAAGAGCTCTATAAACACAGAGAGCCACATGTAAGGTCCTTCCTTTGTAATAACTCTTTCAACTTATAAGTAGAACACTGGACAATATAATTTATTTTTTTAATTAACAAATATGAATGGCCACATGCCTCAGATGCAGATCAAAGAAGCAGGATGCTGAAGGGATGGATTAAAGTTAGCTGCCTTTTCCCTGTGTCTGGGAGAGCTCAGTTTGTAACATTTTTTTGATAGGAGCACTCAGGTGTTCAGCAGCAGAATAGAGCACAAAGTCTAGAGTGTTGCATTAACGTAAAACTTGCTGAAGGTAGGGGGAGGAGGATAAAAATGAAGCATGATAATCTCTAGAGCACATTATACATGTATTCTGGTCAGGGATGGCTTGCAGCAACTCTGCAGTACTGTGCAGCAGTGCCCTGCCAACAGAATTCATGCTGAAAACATATGTTCTTCTGCTCAAACCAGCTTTCACTACATCTGGAAACCAAGAGTTTGAGGGGGAGGGAAAAAATAAGGCAGCAGCATATGTAATTCTCTTCTAAGAGAAACCATTCATTTGTTCATGAAAGAAATCTTTCTGCTTTTATCACCAGCAGAAATTCTCACAAAGTTCTTGAATGGATATTTTAAAGCTTGGTGGGAAAACAAACAAACAAACAAAAAAAAGAGGTAGTGTGGGGGAATGTAGGTAATGGCAGACATTTATGACTTTTTTCCTGAAGTAAAGTCATGTATTTTAGATATCAAGAGCAATCTTATTAACAAAAAGTGGAAAACTTGGCAAAAACATTGTTTAAAATGACTGCAAGGCTTGCAAAACCCCCAGAATAACTCTGTTTTGCTGTCAGAAGCCTGGGAAACACAAAACAGATGTTCTGCCCAGCCTCTGTTACTCAGCCAGATCTCTCTTTGCTATGCAGGCAGCTGTACCACATGCCTTTTCTGAGAAAGAAACAGTGCTTTCCTTTGGCACTTCTGCCTCTTTCTCACTGACCAGGCAGACACTGTCGTCAGATGAAGACAGCTTCTGTCATCCTTCCTGCTACCTAAGTCTGCAGAATCTCCTCGAGACTGAGCAGCTCTGTGCTCTAAAAAATAGAAGCATTAGGTACAAATTTTGGCAAGCCTTGGTTCCTCAGGCGATTTCTGGGGCTGCTGGGAGTCAGAAGGCACTACTCACTCTAATGTGTGGTGGCAGCAGAGCTCTCTGTTTGCACCCTGAACAATGCACACATTATTAGAGCTAATGGCAGCTACGTGTACACGTAATAATATAGCCTTGAGACTGCAGCCTGGGAATTCCACAAGAGCAGATTTGGGGTTTTTTGTTCATGGGAGAAAGTATGGTGAGTAAGAGGAAAATCACTTGAGCAGAGGCTGAGCTCTCCCTGCTGGGTTGCTTAAGAAGGGAGGAGTGGGATCAGGGGCTTCTGTCTCCAAATGGTGAATTTTAAGACATTATGTTGAACTCTGGATCCTCTATTTCAGAAAATCATAGAATCATAGAATCTTTGGGGTTGGAAGGGGGCCTTGAAGATCATATAGTTTCAGTCCCCTGCTGTGGGCAGGGACACCTTCAGCTATACCAAGTTGCTCAGAGTCCCATCCAACCCAGCCTTGAAAACCTCCAGGGATGTGGCAACCACAACTTCCCTGAGCAATCTGTTCCAGTGCTTCATCACCCTTACAGTAAATAATTATTTCCTAATATCTAATCTAAACCTAGTCTCTTTCAATTTGAATCCTTTCCCCCTTGTTCTGTCACTAAATGCTCTTGTAAAAAGTCTTTTTTAATCTTTCTTTTACGTAAAGCACTGGAAGGCCAAAATTGGGTCACTCTGAAGCCTTCTCTTTCCAGGCTGAACAATCCCAATTCTCTCAGCCTTTCCTCATAGGATAAGTGCTCATTCTCTCCAATCACCTTGGTGGCCTCCTCTGTACCTGTGCTAACAGGTCCCTGTCCTTTCTGTGTTGGATACCCCAGGGCTGATGCAGCCCTGCAGGTGGGGTCTCAGCAGAGCAGAGCAGAGGGGCAGAATCCCCTCCCTGCCCTTCTGCCCACGCTGCTCTGGATGCAGCCCAGGACACAGCTGCCTTCCTGGGCTGGGAGTGCCCATGGCTGGGTCATGTCCAGCCTCTCATCCACCAGCACCCAAGTCCTTCTTGGCAGGGTTGTTTTCAACACCCCCAGCCTGGGTTGGTTGTCCTAACCCAGGTGCAGCACTGTGCACTTGGTCTTGCTAAGCTGCATGAGGCATTTAGCCACTGCCTCACCCTGAAGGCAGGTGACACCCCCAGCTCAATAATCAGGACACTCAGCTTTCTCAGCCTGGGTGATGGGGTCACAAATCTGCATAAGCAGAAATGAATGTTTCAGCCAGGATTCATTGCCTCCTCTCCTCAGTCCTCTGACAAATGGTTGGTGGTGGTTGGACTCTTCATTCCTATCTTCCATGTGAAAACGCTTGTTTAAGCATCTTGCTCTCGGCAAGATGCGTCTGTGAGTCCCCAGTGCTCTTCAGCATCTGGGATTTAGCATTCACTCTCTCTGGGGATACTTCCTTGGAAAAACACATGGTTATTTCATGTAGGCAGATTGCTGCCTCCCATCTGGATATCTGTGAGTACCCTTCCAAGCCATAAACCTTGGTCAGAGGAGGGAAGTCTCAGAATCTGAGCCTAAAATCTACAAAGAGTCTGATTCTCTAAAATTATTTTAATATTAATGTAATTTATAAATCATTCTGAAAAGACAGGGATGGGGAAGAGAGAAGCTATTGCATTACAAACTCTCAGCCCTAAATTCACTAGGAGGTGGAGGGATTTAGACCTCTGGCAGTTTCTTAAAATGATTAAGGAAGAAGAAGAGGCTCACTTTGTAGTGGAAGGGGAGCCTTCTAGAGCAGATCACACTAACAAGACACTCTTACAAGGTCTTATTAGCAGAATCATTCTAAAATAGAATTGGGAGTAGTGAGGTATTTTAATTATATGAAAGGGAAATAATGTAGCAAAAGGGAGATATTCTGTCACTCCTTGAAAGCTAATTTTGATAAGGAAAACAGTAAAATCTTTTGCTGTTTAGATCCTTGTGGAAAGATAGCTGGGGACCCCATGGAAAGATGGCTGGGGTAAAATCAGAGGAAACTGAGAAGTTATATTCACATCCTACCAGGAGTTATAACACTACAGAAACCATAGGCTAAAATATGGTTGCTGCACCCTGATGGAATGCACATGGCATGCTCCATAATGATTCCCCACACACAATCTGCAACCAGAAGCACCTGCTAAGGGGGAGGAATGGAGGGTGGAACAACTGGAGACACCACAGCCAGGCTCTGTAGAAATCTTTGCAGGGAGGAGAACTCAGTGGTAGTTTGCAGCTGAGAAACTGCATAGCACCTGTCAGCCAAGGGAGATAGGAGAAGATGCCTTACTGTTGAGCCAACAACTGTGCTGAAATCACTCTCCTTGGATAAACTTGGTCCATTATAACCTAATTGTAATATTAACTCACACCTCCATCCCAAAGGTACCTCTCACTGGCCTGTGCTTTATATTTGATTGATTATATCGTTAAGAGTGAAGCAAGAGACATCAATCAGTAACTAAATTATTTACAACTAAAGTTACTCAAGCTCCACACCTAAACATAAAGAAATAATTATATAGATAAAAATAGAAATAAAAGTAAATCAAGAATAGGGAAAAATTTAGAGGAGACTCCATCATAACTGCTGGGAAGTTGACAGACTGAACCTGTATTCTCTCATGTAGGGATGCCTATTGGGTAAGAAACCTGCCCTGTGTGTGCTGAATACTTTTACTGAGGTTTGTCTGTGTATTGCTTTGAATACATTTTTGAAGTCAGATACTATCACCAGCAATCCTTGAACTTTAACCTGTCACAAATTCATATTAATAAATAGTGTTATTCCATAAACTGTTGGCATGAGTCCTTCACAGACACTGGCAGCTGCCAGCAGTAGGGAATATACTTGAACAAAGTGGAAGATCCACTGATGGGTCATAAAGTGGGAAAACCAGCTGAGAGGTGTCCCTTATGCTGTTGAAGTATGTTCCTCAATAAGTCAGGGGAACTTTCCTATCCAGCAGGACTGTTCAGTGAAGAGTCCCCATAATAGGCCTGTGACACAACACAGACTGCTCGGGCATGAGGGTTTCAGCTTTCCTGGGGTGCCGGCAGACAAATCAAACACTGAGGGTTGAGGAAATGTCCCCACATTAAGGGTCAAGGAAAGCTCCCCTATTCACATGACACTACAGAAGGAGGCATTGAGAATATAAAGGTAAAACACAATTTGTATGAGAATGAAATGATAATGTTTAAGATCTTCATAACGAAAATGAATAAAATCAAATGCAAGATAGTAAACTTCAGTAACTGCAAAGGATTGATAGGCAAAGTCTTGTGGAAGGAAAAGATGAAACAAGCTGGCAACTTCTCAAAGAATCAGAAGAAATCAGCTATAGAAAGATACAAATTCAGCAAAAATCATGAGCTCTTTTCTGATCTCACACCCAAGAGGAAATGTAAGAAGTAAATAGTAGGTAAAATTACTAAAGGCAGATATAAAAAAAAGGCATGTAAGAACAGAGGCATCAAGGACAAGAGTAAATCACTATACTTTTCTAGTAAGGAAAAGACCAGTGGAATGGGAAATGTAGAGATGAAGGTCATAGTGTTTAATGACTTTTTTTTCATCTATCATCCCTATAGCAGTGATCAGGTGGTTAATGTCATTAATTCCAAGGACAAAAGGAAAAAGCAAACCAGTGAGAAATTAGGTAGGCTCACCTTTACAACTGGCTGAGCTTCCTTGTCTGACACAAGAATATCTCTGACTTGTCAGCAATTATCACTGAGGCCTTGCAAGAAGCAGCTGGGTTACCAGGAGTCTGGAAAACATCAGGGAAAAGGAAGGGACAATGAAAAGACAGAGAAAATAGAGTCAGAGGATCATGGAGATGTCAGCTTAAATGCAGTCTCCGAAAAATACTCAACAAATAAGCAAACAAACTTCTTGGGAGGAACTGAAAGGTGAAAAGGGTAACATCCATCTTGGATCTACCAAGTACAAATCATTTCAAACAAGGGAAGAAGCAGTGGATAGCAGCTATTTTTGCTTTAATTAGGTTCTGACAGTTTTACATCACAAGTTTCACAAGAAAGCAGTCTGTTCTATATGCTGCTTGCAAGCTGTTCTGGTACCTGTACCTGCAGGCCAGTTGGGAAGGTTTGCTCTCTAAGTGAATGGATGCCTTGGACAGGATGATGTGAGATGCTAGAGTCAGTTTTGTCCAGTGCTATCATTATCTGGGAGACTGGAAAGGAGCCTTGCTAGATAACTCAGCAGATGATACTGCTGGGAGGAGCTGCAAGTAAATTGCAGGAGTGCTTTAGAATTCAAAGTGCCCTTGGGAAACCAGTGAAATGGTCTGGAAAACACACAAGATGAATTTCCACGGTGAAAATGCAAGGTGCTGCATTTTGACAGGATTAATCAAAATCCGAGGTTGGTGAGAACAAAATTAAACAAAGCTGTGTCATGAAAAAAGGCAAACATTGTGTGGGGTGTATAAAAAGTAGAGCTGAAGAAAGATACTCAGAGAAATATTATGTATTTTTTCCTCGGCAATAGCTGTAATTTGAGACGTATGTGGACAAATTTGAGAATGTCCAAAGAAAAGCAACAAGAGGTCTAAAAAAGCATGACCTTGGAGGAAATAGTGAAGAAATTAGCTTGGTGTGGTCTCAAGAAAAACAGATGGGGGAGGGGATGGTAACAGCTTTTTAATACATTAGGTTGCTGTGAGGAGGAAAGGCGTAACCTGCCCTCTGCATCTGCAGGGGATAGGTCAAGAAGCACTGGAGTTCAGCGGCTGCAAAGGAAGTGTATAAAAATTTTCTGAGGCATTAGGGAAAACTTTCTAATGGTACAATTAGGGAAGTACTAGAATAGATTGCCTGGGGAAGAAGTGGAGTCCCCAACACTGGCCGTCTCAACAATTTAGGCTAACATCTGTCAGGAACAACACACATATAACCAAACTGGCTGGGGGCCAGGGTGACTACATGACCTCCTGAAGTCCCATCCAGACCTGTTTTTCTCTGGTTCTAATCATTCAGGAGCCTCCCTCCCTGGCAATGCTCTGTACTTTTGGAATTAACCATTTGACATGCTGCTTGATTACTACCTAGTTTCTTTGCATTCTTCTGTAATACGCTGAGGGCTTGTGGATAATTCCTAGCTTATCTGAAAGAGAAGTAATGTTTCACTTCAGGTTCCTCCAGCAAATGTTAGGGATGCCTCTTCAATCACATTGTGTATCCATGTTTTCAGAAGTTTAAGTTTAGGCACTCCGGATCCTAAAACCAGTGGCAGGAGAGAGGAGAGCTGGAACCTGAACCACTGAAGGAGTAAAGAGCAGAGCCACAGCTTGGTGAGGCAGCCTGAGCTCTTAGAGCCCTCTTCCCCTGATGGACAGACATCTGTAATTTCTCACTGACAAGAGGGAAGTGAAGGATCAAGACACAGACCTGCCTTGTCTCCTTAGCCCACCCAGAGATGCCAGGTGCTCAGAAATGCCACCCAGAGCAGGCAGTGGTTGCCTGGCAGTACCTGAGCACAGCCTGTGTCACTGAGACCTTCATGGTTGGATCTGCGCCCTGCTTGGTTCTCCAGATCTGGGGAAACACTACCAAGAGAATCTGCCAAACAAAAACCAAAGTGTAGGAGTAGAGAAAGGGTAAAGAATTTTTATATTGACCCCGTGTTTTGTATCATCTCAGATCTGGTTTCCCAGACTTTCTGGTATCGTCAAAAGACATGCCAAACAGCAACAACATTCTCAGAAATAATAATTTTTTTAAGTGCTTAGAAAATACCTGACCTAAGAGTAAAGAGTGCTGTTAAGTGGGCCATTTACCTTAATGTGATATTTTTAGCTGAGATGAAAGTACTCTGTCGAGGTGGAGAGGGTCAGAAGCTGGTCTCCACCATCACTCCTCTCCTGTGACACAGAAGGAATGTGCCCATTCTCATCTCTTCCCCAGAAACCTCAGCCCTGAGTTTGTCTCACGTTTCATCTTGTGCTGGCTGTAGCACGTAAACACCTGCAGTCAGGGGCAGCACAGAGAAGGACTTCAGTGCTCAAAGCTTGCATCTAAAGGGAGGAAGGAGTGATGTTCACATACATATGAGGGAAGCATAACTCAGACATCTTTGGGGAGCCAAGGCCTCAGTGAAGCCCGTGAAACCAGCAGGAAAGAGAATGGGTGGCTGACACTGACCTCCCCCAAATGTTGTCAAACTGATCTCCCCTCCTGGGATTTTACTTTTCCATTCAGTGTCTGTCCTTCTTTCATGTCAGCTGACACAGTTTGCCCTCAGTCAGTTCTTGTGGGAGCTCCAAAATCCTCATTCTTTATTCCTCATTCACCTTGCCCCTCATAGCCTCTGTTTGCAGCAAGCATTCACAGTTGCCAGATCACTGAAGGAAAAACTTGAGCTTTCTGAATTTCTTAGTGTCCTCAGAACATAAAACTCCAAAATAATGTTTGTCATCTGACTCCTCAGGCAAACACTTCGATTGAGAGAGATTGTGATAAATCACATTTAAGTGGAAGAAGAAATTGCCATTCATGGCTAGGTCTGAACTGGCTTGGAGATCAGTGGTATATGACTCCTGCCCCAGTAGAGCTTTAATTTGTTAAAGAGATGAGTGAATAAGTCAGCCCACAGTCCTGGGCAACTAGATCTAGGTGGCTCTGCTTGTGCAGGGGGGTTGGACCCAGTGACCTCCAGATCAGCCTCAACCATAATGTGATTCTGTGTGATTCTCTGCCTCCTTTAATTCCTGAGCCTGTATCTCCTAAAATAGTCTCTTTCTTTCTCAGCTGGCCTTTCAAGCATTGCTCTCCAACCCTGTGCATTAGACAGGTCAAATAACAAACAGTTGCCTGCAAACCCCAGTAAAATCATGAGTTCCATGATGAGAAGCTGAGGGAACTGAGTTTGTTTAGCCTGGGTAAAAAGGAGGCTCAGGGGAGACCCTATTGCTCTGTTCAGCTACCTGAAAGGAGGCTGTGGCAAGGTGGGGATCACTCTCATCTCCCAGATGACTGCTGAAAGGACAAGAGAACACGGCCTCATCCTGCACCAAGGGAGGTTCCGGTTGGACATCAGGAAGAATTTCTTCATGGAAAGGGTTCTTAAGCATTGGAATGAGCTGCCCAGGTGGGTGGTGGAGTCACCATCCCTACAGGTGTTCAAGAAACAACTGGATGTGTCAGAGCTAGAGTTTAGTTGGCAATGTGGTGCTTGGTCAAAGCTTGGTCTTTTAAAACCTAGTGATTGATGCTGTGATTCCCTGAAAATTGTGCAAACCCTAAACAGGTTTGCTTGGTTTGCCTCCCGAGGTTGCTACGTGTAACTGCTTAATCAAATCTCCCAAAATGCTGAACACTAGCCCTGTCCCACACCCATGCGAGGCACACCAATTCCTCAATAAGAAAATGAATTTTAGGAAATGCAGAGCATTTAGAAGAGTAGACCTTTCATGTGCAGAGTGTTTTCAGACTCGGTGACAGCAAAGCTGCTAGTCTTGCTGCCATCCCACACATGCTGCTACGCCTTACAGAGACAAGAAGCAGTCACACAGAAAATGGTGTCTGTGCCTTACTCAAAACCTGCTGTTCTCCTGGTGGCATCGATGCTTTATTTAGGTCACTTTATAAAAAGGACAAATTAAGCCTCAGGGCAGAATTGCATCCTTTGACTCTGTAGGCAGAATCTGTTCTCATGCTGGAGTAAATGGTGATGGTTTTAGTTTGCTGAAGATAACAGAGATCTTTTTATAGTATACTTGAGTGTATTCCAGTGGAAAGCAGGAGTTGATCTTTTAATAGAAATAAATAATCAAAAATCTTTGCACTGTTTCCTCAAGTTTCACGAGCTGAAAAAAAAAAATCCAACAAAACAAAATATGAGCAGGAATAATAATTTTTTTTCTCATTTCACTGGTCTGCCCTCAAGGATCTTTACTAGGTTACCTTGATTCCTCAATAAAGAAAGACTTTCATTTGCACCAAGGCCTTTTTTTAGAAGGAATCTGCTGCAGAATTAAACCTAATAGCATAAAATGCTTTCAGTAGCAAAAATCCCCCAGGGTGAAGAAGTTTGTTAGAAACTTGACCAGCCAATATATAGCTGAAGTTATGCCTAGTTCTAGCTGTACAATACCAGTTAACTGAAGTATACAAATGCAGCTATCCCCTTTTTCCCCCTTATTTTGTTGTTTTGTTCATCTTTGCAGTTTAATCACAGTTCTAAGGAATTTTATGTCCCTTCTTTTTCTTTACACATTCAAATATATATCTCTGCTTGCCAGAATAAATGATATATCACACCCTATGCAGCTGAAATACTTGCCCTACTCCCATTACAGAATGTCTGTGTAACTTTTTGTTCTTCAAAATACTGTCAGCAAATTTTGTAAAAAACATTATCCACATTAGGAGGTTTTCAAACTATATATTTTGAAGGTGAGTTTTTTAAAGAACACCTGCATGAGTTTAAGACAAATCCTGATGTTGCTGGCAAAAAACACTGTACCAAACAAGTCTGAAACCCTTGTGACTTAGTGGGCTATTTAGACACACGTTTAGCATGAGAACTTGAGTGAGAGCAGCCCATGGACTGACCGTGTCCTCCATCCCTTCCCAGTGCCTACCTGATACCTCTTCCCTTTCTCCTCAGATGTCATCAGAGGTACCAACTTCTCTTCTTTTTGCCTTCTCATCAGCAAATGTGATGAACAGTAGGAACAATTTCATTCATAGCTTAGGTACTGCTTAAAGCATGGCTTGTTTTGCCAGAAAGCAAGAAAGTTCCCTTTACCTTTGGTGTTGCTGTTGAATCTCTGGAAAAGAAAGCTTTTAGACTAGATTTTGTGTCTGTGCTCTTTTCCTTGCCCAAGAGCAGCAGGAGATTTTGGAACTATCTGTCTTCTCGGGTGATATTTGCAGGCATATCCTTGCATCCATAGGGCCACAAAGATATTTCTTACAAAATATAAGTTAATGGCACTACCTAAGATAGAGCTACAGTGAACTGTCCAACAAACATTTGTGTAAATGTAAAGTTATTTCTATGATTTTTTTTTATAGTGAATAGTAGGTCACCAAACCTTAAATCTACCTGTAGGATAAAGTTGGTTTCCTTCTGAGTCTCATTTGAACAATGACTTTAAGCTACAGTAACAGTAAGTGACTGCATCACATCTTAGTAAAACAGCATGGGTTATCATCTTTAGATTACTGCAATTTCAAAAGCGCAACTGATTTATACTCTTAAAAGAGTTTAAAAATATCAATATCTAAAACAGAACCAAAGCATTTTGAAATTATTAATTTTATTTTTTAATAAGGATGGCCAGAAATTTGGTTTGGCCAATTGTTTTGCAGTAAATGTTTGATATTTTAAAGTATTTTTGGCTTCAGTTCAAATGGGATAAAGAAAACTTATGGATGACATATGAAGATGAAAGAGAAAATTAACATGGAGACGTTGGTATGTGCATACAATCATGTGTGCTTGTTTCAGTATTTGCTGCTATCCCAGTGTGAATTGAGAAGAAAGGGATAATTTATCCTTAGAGGCATGTATAAGAGGAAGATGAAAACCCTATTGATTTTTATTGTGCATTGTGTCTGTCATTCACAAAGCCCTCCCTTTTTAAGACGGACATTTTTAATGCTAGAGCTTCCTTTAGTGAACTCCAGTTAGATATTTCCTCTTAACTACTCTAAGTTATTTGCAGGGGGATTTTTTTTCTCAACCTTGAAATGAAGGAATTCACTTGCCTTTGAGAAACATATCCTGGATTTTTCACAGTAACACCCTTTTTTTTCACTCAGTCTGGATCCGTGTCCTATGAGTGGGCCCTAGCAATCCTGAGAGCAGATAGCTGCTTTTCTAACATGTCAGCAGCATATGTACATGTCAATCCATGTTACACAGGAAATAAGACAACATCATCATTTTAGTGACGAGTTCCTGTAATTTTCAGTTTCCATATTAACAGGAAAAATAAGGCTCCTTGGGAAGTTTATGGCCTGAAGAGTGACAAATACTTGCAATGCACAAAGACATGGTTCCCAGATAATATTTACTGCAGTACAGCTCTCCAGCCCACATGGCTTCCATCAGGAAAAGCAGGCTGGGGACTAGCACTTGGTACAAGGAGGGAAAAATGACTGGGAAAAAAAGGGATGAAAGCCTTCCCGAGTAGTCTGCCGAGTGAAAACCTCTGCCTTCTACTGAGGAAGAATTCCAAGTGGATGTCATCCAAGATTTGATTCCCCAGAGAGACGTGTACCCTGGTTTCAAGTCACCAGCAGTGTCCATGGCTGCTAACAGCTGTCCCTTGGCCTGGCTCCATCTGTGAGCACTCTGGAGCCACTCCTGTGCTCCTGCCACACTTGGCAGCTCCTCCTTTCCTTCAGCATGCCACAGTGGACAGCAGCATCTTGTCCCATCTACTCCCAGGCTCCTCTAAAAATCTGCATGGCATCATCGTGACACCAGTTTGCCATGCAGGAGCTTGTTCACTGCCTTAAGCCTCAAAAAGTTTATTTAGTCCCAAGAAGAGATGGTTGAGAGGGGACCTCACCAGTGTCCATCAGTCCCTGAAGGGAGGGAGTCCAGAGGATGGACCAGGCTCTGCTCAGTGGTGCTGGGCAATAGGACAAGAGGCAATGGGCAGAAACTGATGCACAGGAAGTTCCACCTGAACATGAGGAAAAACTTTATTGTGCAGGTGCACTGGAACAGACAAGCAAGGACCCATTCCTCTGAATACTTTTATGCTACTCCTGTCAAAACAAAAGTCTCTTCCAAAACTAACTAGTCAGTGACATTTTTTTCTTGAAGGCCTGAAAATTGGAAGTCAACTCCTGCAAAGAAACCCTGTTGCCTTCCACAGTACCCATGGCCAAAATGAAGACAGGTCAGTGTAACCAGAGGCAGCCATATGATGCAAGGCTGAAATATACTTTGAGGGACATAGATGGGGTTTCAGCTACATTGGTTTAGCTGTTCATAGAGAGGGGAGAGCTGCAAGGGGTTGCATTTGTGCCAAAGTATACCTGCTGTTTTCATTTCTGTTTTCTGAGGCATCTCAGGAGGACTTTATCAGAGGTCTAACATCATATCAACTTATCACAAGTCTAGTTCATGTAGACTCCTGAAAGAATCTGTGATTCTTTTCCTTGATGTTCCCCAGGACTCACTGGCTGCTCGCAGAATGAAGGTGGGAACTGAGCAGCTGAGAACATCCCAGATACTCTCTGTCTTATATTAAAGCACATATGTTTTGCCAGTTTATATTTATGTATTTCATAACATGAGTGCATGTGTTTCATTACAGCGCAGAGTGTAATTTTAAGATATTAAGGGAAGTACACCCAGCACAAGTCACAACCCTGCAGACATGCCACAACAGTGTAGAACTTCATCTCATGAGCCTGGGACACCTGAGCAGGACCTAGGGGACAGGTGTTCCATCAGGAGAGAGGCAACATCACTCTCTCGACCTGTCAGGAGAAACACTGTTGAGGCCTCCAGAGTAGTGCAAGAGTCTTCACTTAGTGTCCATTTCCTGCATTTCAAAGAGTAATTATATTTACAAAACAACAGCTTTTTCTTTCTCTCAGTTTTTCTTCAATTCTCCCTAGCTGTGCTCTCTTTCTGGTTCATATTTTAAATGTGCCTTGGCAGCAAGATCCTCAGCTTCTTTAATTTATTACCTCTGTTTATGGAATATGGATATTGAGCCAACTTTATTTCTTACATTAAGTGAATCAGTGCAAATGCAATCACTTTTGGATATCCACTGTATAAAATAAGCATATTTAGATGATCAAATAAGTGTTCCCATATGCATGTTGGCTGGTATTTCGTGCTGGTATAGCATTCTTATTTTTCTTATGTGGTGTCCTTTGTCTTCTTTCCTTCCCTTTTTGACTGTGTTTGGTCAGTTATTCAGGAAAAAAAAATTACTTGTACCTTAAAAGAAATACTGTCTATTCAGCATATGGCATTTATAGATCTTCGGAAATTCTTTAGGGAGGCTTGCCTCAGATTAGTGGTCTCTCTCCTTCGGGGATGGTTTTAATTTGTTAGCACTTTAGATCTGTAGTCTTGAGGTAGCTCCATTTTCAGTCAATAAAATGGTTAGTGAAATGAGGGTAAAATATTATAATTGTGTTCTTCAAATCAGATTTTTATGTGGGTTTTTTTCCTCCTGGTATGTAAATCTGTCATTCGGAGAGGAATTTTTCCTGTTTTCTTTTAATCTTTGGTGCATGTGCCAAGAATGATGATTTTAAACATGAATTGCCACAGTGACTCAAAGTCAAACTGCTGGTAGGATGTTACCCTGGGATGGGAAGGGAGCCAAAAGCACCCTGGCTTTGCCTCCAGTGTTTCCAATTGAAGTCAGCCACCCTGCCCAGGGCCCTCACCTCTGCTCACAGCACATCACCTCTTTGGGACCCCAGGTGCCAGACACTCCAAAGGAAAGCCAGCCACACTGGTAAAGGCAAAGATGCACTTGAACCACAAGGGCTGTGGCTGCTGGCTTCCTGCAAAGCAACAGCTCTGTGGGAGCCAAGCTGGCCCATCAACTGAGCCACCTTCACCCAGCAGTGATGCACAGCCAAAGCATCAGCTCTGCTGCTTCGGGAGAGGAATGAAGGGATGTACAAATGCCACACAAACCCGGGCCAGCAGCAGCCAGCTGTGGCAACACCACCGTGGAAGCAGCTGAAGAAGGAGTCAGCAAAAATCTAATCTGCCATGGTTACAAACTGAAGTCTGTCCAGCAGACACTTCTGAAAATGGCATTGTCTGTGTGGAGCAAATGTGAAGGGCAATGCGGAATGATGCTGACAGTTTGCTGCAGTAATCAGGGAAACAGGTGCCCCTCAGGACTTTGAGACTCATCCAGTCCTTCCCACTCCCAAGGAAGACTCTGTATCGTCAGTCAGGCAGACATTTGTATAGCCTGACCATAATAACTCTCTTGTCACAGGGATTTCAAACCCTCCCAGGTAATCTGGGAGCTTCAACATCCTTTGCAGGAAAAAGTTTTTCCCAGTGTGCAACTTAAAGCATTGCTACAACTTCAGATCATTGGGGTTTTTTGCTTTTGCTCGTGGACATGGAGAGCAGATTATTCTCTTTGTTCTACAGCACATTTTTACATGCTACAAACATGTTTTCCCATTAGTTTTTCCCTGCCTCACACTGAAATATGTGGGCATTTCCAGTGGTTGCCTTCCTTACTTCCTTACTATGGACTTGGACTCTGTGTGAAGAGCAGCCTGCAAGCCAGAGAGACATTACACAGCTTGTGGGACAAACCATAGTGCAAAGACATGGATGACCAAAGAGGCCACTGAAAGGCAGTCTAGGAAGCTGTGGGTGTGCAACGTGCCAGAACTGTTTCTGTCACAATCTTTGTGTGTGTGCCTGGATGGTGAGGGCCTGGGTTTTTTGTTATACAAGTGGCGAGTTCATTTCTGTCACTCTTTTAGATTTTCAAATGGATGTGCACTTGTTTCTCATCTGTAAAGTACTGATGTAAATAAAACTGAGAATCATATTTTGCATCGGGCAGTATATTCAGTGGTGAATTACTCTGCAACTTGGCTGTTGTGATTTAGAAATGAATAAACCCTCTCAAAGTGCCCAAGCCCCACTGGGAATGGTTGGCAGAAAACCAGCCTCAGAGGACACACAGAGGAAGATGCTTGTCTCTATTGCCACTTCCCCACAGGTAACCAGGGATGCATCCCAGAGCTGGAGCTTGTGATTCCGATCTGAGCCTACTGCAAGAGGATGAATTGCAAAATATCTGATGTTTCACACCAGCAAAGTCAAAAGCATCATGCTGAGTAAATTATAAACATGCTTAAAAACACAACAGTGAGCAAAAGCAAAAACACAAACTCAAACAGTTTCCTCTCTTGAAAAACTATAGTGATCATGAGCTCCTTATGAAAGTGAAGCTATGATTTTGTCTAAGAAAAAAGGCTTCTGTTTGAAGTTAAAACAAATAGCTTTATTATTTAGGAAAAAAAAATCAAAACCAAATCCAAAACTGGAGAGACATGCAGCTGAATAGCATTTCATAACATATAGGAAGTTTCCCCATTACACTTGACAGGAACAGAATACGCTGGAATCAAAGGGGTATGTTAACAACTCAGCATATCTACCCCTTTGGAACTAGCATTAGTCTATCATATCACCAAAAAATAATAAATCTTTGTAAAAGGCAGCAGTTGCTTTCATATTCTGGCAGCAAAATCCATCTGGCACTATTGGAAAAGTAAAAAAGGCAACATATCTAAATTACATTGTTAAAACACCTACAGCCTAGTTCATTTTCATATGCTATCCATATGTAAGCTCTGAGCAATAGACAGCCACTTAAAAACTCCCTTGTTCTGTGTGTGTGTGTGTGTGTGAGAGAGAGAGGAGGTGGAGGGGAGAGAAGAGAGAGAGAGACAGACAAGGTGAACATGGAGACCTCTGTTTTTATTCTGATGTTTTGAAGTGGCAAATACTGCAAACCCTAACTGGCATGGAAATAATTACACTGGATAAATAAATGAATAAATATAATAGCAGGTTTTCACATATAAAAATTCCTGAAAAGTTTTTAGCTTTATCAACCCCCTTCCACACCCACCAGAGCATATGGCCCACTGTTTGTGCAAATCAGCCGTCTTTGCCTAAAGTGGATGTTTCTATTAACACTGTGACTAATTACTGAAAACAAACATGTGTAAGTATGATCTCTGCTAACTGCCTCTGTCAACCCATCTTTTTCTTCTTGCTATTCAGTCGAAGGGATTAAGATTGCTTGCAAAAGTACAGTAGACCTCCACTTAGCCTGTTAACTGGCATGAATAAACAAAGCCCATCTACCACAACTGACATCAGGCTTCAAAAAATGTTTTTCACATTAGTTTTAAAAAAACCCCAAAAACATAAAAAGTGAAAAAAAAATTTCAGGGAACGTTAAAACACCGAATGTAAAGAGCTTGGGCATGGGACATAAGGGGCTGCTTTGGGAGGGGTATTGAGAGCCCAGCTCTGCAAACCATAGCACACGAGCTCACATGGGTGGCAGACGTTTTGTGCTGAGGGCAACCCGCATTGCCTCAGTGTGCAGGGCTGGACATTCGTGCACACAGAAAGAGCATCCAGAGAAACTTTAATGTCAGCCTTTCTTGTGGTTTTCCCCCATCTAGAAATAAAAACAGCAAAAAACAACAACAACAAAAAGACTTAAAGCATCCATTTGGTCTTTGTAAGATACAAAGAAGAAAATATGCAAGCAGAATTTTCTTCCAAGTGCTCTACAAAGGCTGCTACAACAGCATCACAGAGCAGGGGACAAGAAGCTGCATGGCTCCTTGTCTTGTTGCCTGCTTGGGAGTGGTGGAGAGTGGAGAGACCCAGGCTGCTTCAGAGCATGTCTTCCTTATTAGAGTAGAAATACAGGGGAAAAAAACATCTTTATGGTGCAGCTTGAATGTGTGTGCTCTCCCCAGCCCCTGTGTCTGGGCTGGCTGAGGCTCTGTAGAGCCTGTGGGGCTCTGAGCACACAGCAGTAAAACCAGGTCTCAGCAGACTTTGTTCTCACACACACTGACTGCCCTGAGAGGAGCCAGCTCTACAGGATGGAGAGAGAACCAGTAACCATCTTTACAGAGTCATGCTGCCTGTCTAACATGAGCTGTGGGACAGGGTCTCAGTGCATTTTACCTCAAGTTGTACATAATGTAAAAACAAATTACATGTTAGAAAATTGCACAAGTCTACATCTGCTGCTTTTTCCAAGCTCATAGTATGGTTGGGAGCCAATTCCCTGTCATTTCTCATCTCTTGCACTTTACACAGGGTGTTTCCTTTATAAAACAACTTGCCTTTGGGTTTAATGATTTCTAAGGAAACATAACTCTGTCAGTGCACTCCGGTGTTTAATTCTTCCTTTGCTGTTAGTGTCTGCCTGGTGCAGCCCAGGGACACCAGTGTGCTCACTGAACTGTGCATGCACTTCATGTGCTCTTGGGCTCCTGCCCATGCCTAGAAGCTGGTGTTTGATCTAGACTGAACAAGATGGCCTTAGCCTTCAAAGTCAGCATGTTTACATTCCTCTGCTCTATCTTGCCTCTTTTTTTCAAGTACCCTCAAGATAGGTGTCCTGCTGTTGGAATAAATACTTACCTTGTGCACTGCCCTTTTCTCTGGTGGCCTAAACATACTTTTGCAGAGGTGGAAGCACTGTTAACTCCTTTTTATAATGAAAAAATTGCAACACAGTGTCCAGACCTGCAGGACAAAGCAAGGGCAGAAACAGCAAGGAAAAAAACCACAGATATCCTCTCACGCAGCCCAGTGTGGCCTGGCCTGGTTCAGAGCCACTAAGTGAGCCTTAGTACCTCAGCTTTCCTTCCAGCCACCATCGCCTTCTCTCCCTCCCAAACCAAACCTCCTGCTGCAGTGGGCTGGGGGAGGCAGAAAACAGGGACAGCAGAGCAAGGGGTGTGCAGAAATAAAGTCCTTAACTATCCAACCCTTAACTGTTCACTGCAGTGCTACGTGGGTTGAAGGAACCAGAGCAGATGTGCTGATCTGGAGGTGACTGGGTCAGACAGCAAGGTCCTGTGAACCAGACTGGTGAAGAGAAGACATGGGAAGGAGTGGGGGGAAACCCTTCTGAGAACAGGAAGTGAACAGGATCAGTGTCAGCTGGCTCTGTCTTCCATCACAGGGCATTTCTTTGGCTGTAGGAGGGGAGCAGCAAAATACACTGCCATTGGTGACCCATTCAGAAATGGCCTCTCTGCCTGAGACAGCAGCTGCACGTCAGGGACAAGGGCTCTGGCCTGGGGCAATGGGAGAGTGCCTCTGGTTCTTCTCGAGCTTACTAGTGGTACTGACCTTGCGTGCTAAGACTAAAGTCATGTAAGGGAAAACCCAGGGATTCAGGGGTTACTGCTTGTTCCTACTACTGTGCCCAGTACACATGAGAAAATTCAGCTCCAAACATGGCACATACACCACATGAATCAACAGTCTGAGAGCTGGAATAACTGATGGAGAAACAAGGGAGCTACAGGAAGAGGAAAGCAGCCGCAGCAAGGTGTACAAACTCAAACCCTGAGTTTACTGCTCAGCTCTTCAGTCAGCTTGTCAGTGTGACCTAATCCTCCTCGGTACACCTCAGAGAGGGGAGTGGAAGCAGAAACACGTTACTTTCTGGCTTGAATCTTATCAGGTTTCCTTTCCTTCGGACAGACATTTTAAATTTGCCACCACTTCTCTGAAGATACCAAACGATGAAGCAAATAACCCTGGTTTTGGCTGATGTCTCACACTAAGGCAGAGGAAAGCAGCTTTATCAGAGTTGACACTCCTTTCTGAGTTTGCTCTGTTAACATAGAATCGGGTGCTTACAGCCTATGGACTGAGGGAGGAAAATGAATCAAAATGGTAAACAGTCTACATTTTTCAGCTTACAAAGTCAGGCACTGAGGTTTAACACACACAAAAATCAGTCCGAGGGCAGAATCTCTCACTCTTTATAATATTTCCCAATGCATGGTGTAGGCTGACAATTATTTTCTGCTCTCTGAAGCCTGTGGTTTGAAAACTGACAAGTCTGTGCTCAAATTCCCTTTCCACTCTAAATGCCATTTAATGGCAGTATAACTGGAAGGGTCAAAAATCAACTCTCACTTGGCATGGCCCTTTCCAGAGCCAAAGCCATGGTCCCTGCTGAGGCACAGGAGAGCTTCTGACTTCCATGTGGCCATTCACAAACATTGGGCTTGCTCAAGAACAGCCTTAGCAGAAACTCTAAACACCAAAATGCTTTCAAGAATACAGATTGTACTGATGGTAAGAGAAAATAATCAAATTACTAAAAGGCTGTCAAGAACATTAAAAGAGAACTTAGTTCAGTGCTGGTGTTCTGACATGAAAAAAATAAAAACACATTTCACATGTCTTCATGATGCATTTATTTATGCTGCTGCACGTCCTCTTTACCTTACATCAACTTGCAA